>NC_080540.1:185567560-187967560 GCF_028640845.1 Ahaetulla prasina
AAGGGGTGGGCATGGGCAGCACAGGAGGCTGCCCTTCCCTGGTCAGCTAATGGCAGCTGGGCCCCTAAATTGTGACCCATGGATCAGCTATGCTAATCGGGAGCTGCTTTTCTGTTCTATCTCTCCCCAGTCTTCTTGGTGCTTGCCCACCTCCCATCCATCCATCCCCCTTGCCTACAAAATGCCACCCTACTCGCAAGAAAGCAACTGCCTGGCACCTTTTGCCACATAGTGGCCACCCAGCAGACAATCCCCTCTCCGGCCGGACAGAGCGCCACTCACTGACTGAGCGGTAAGAGGCCAGTCGGGCCAGCCGCCTGTTGCTGAGTCTTCCAGGAGCTGGGGCAGAGAGTCTTCTGGCAGCAGCTGCTCTGGGAATGCACTTCCTGCTCTATGGTTCCAGCTCCATGTGGGACTGTGGCTCCCTTCGCTGCCTCTCTGCCCTGGCTGCCAGAAGATATTGCAGCAGGCGGCTGGCCTGACCAGACTCATCTCTGCTTCCAGCAGTTTCCAGTTGAGGTTTATATCTTGTGGCCTGCCCCGCCCTATCCCCTGCCACACCTGCCACCCCTCTCGATAAAGAGACGGCAGGGAAGGGAAGCAACCAGGCTGCTGTTGCCATTGGGGTGGGGTGGGACGTGTTGGGCCATAAGATGCGTCTTACCTTTCCAGCTCTGTCGCATTCCTCACTGTTGTGTCCAGGGAAACACATAAAAGAAAACTTTTCACAAGTTCAATCAAACTTATCGAACATGCGAGAAGTTTTCTTTTACAATGTGTTTCCCTGGACACAATGACAAGGAACGCGATGGAGCTGGAAAGGTTAGGGTTA
This sequence comes from Ahaetulla prasina, assembly GCF_028640845.1. Classification (NCBI taxonomy): domain Eukaryota; kingdom Metazoa; phylum Chordata; class Lepidosauria; order Squamata; family Colubridae; genus Ahaetulla; species Ahaetulla prasina. Next base: position 185,568,393 of record NC_080540.1, read on the forward strand.
GGGTTAGGGTTAGGGTTAGGGTTAGGGTTAGGGTTAGGGTTAGGGTTAGGGTTAGGGTTAGGGTTAGGGTTAAGGGTTAGGGTTAGGGTTATCGAATTTGGAAGTCGGAACTCGGAAGGAATGCGGAATGCGGAATGCGGAATGCGGAATGTGGAACTCGGAACGCAGAACGCAGAAAGCGGAACTCAGAACTCGGAACTTGGAATGCGGAATTCGGAACTCGGAATTTAGAATGCGGAATGCACAATTCGGAACTCGGAATGCGGAACGCGGAATGCGGAACTCGGAACTCGGAGTCCGGAACTCGGAACGCAGAACGCAGAACTCGGAATTTGGAACTCGGAACTCGGAACTCGGAATTCGGAACTTGGAATGCGGAATGCGGAATGCAGAAAGCGGAACTCGAAGTGCACAACTCGGAATGCAGAATGCGGAATACGGAATGCGGAACTCGGAATGCGGAACTCGGAACGCGGAATGCGGAATGCGGAATTTGGAACTCAGAACGCGGAATGCGGAATGCGGAACGTGGAACACGGAAAGCGGAACTCAGAACGCGGAAGTTAGAATTCAGAAAATTGGAACTCTAAATTTGGAACACGGAATGCGGAATTCGCAATGCAGAACGCGGAACTCGGAATGCGGGACTCGGAATGCAGAACGCAGAACTCGGAATGCAGAACGCGGAATGCGGAACTTCGAAAGTGGAACTCGGAATGCGGAACACGGAACTCGGAGTCCAGAACTCGGAATGCGGAATGCGGAAAGCGGAATGCAGAAAGCGGAACTCGGAGTGCAGAACTTGGAACTTGGAATGTGGAACTCAAAATATGGAACTCGGAATGCGGAACTCGGAACTTGGAATGCGGAATGCGGAATTTGGAACTCGGAACATGGAATGCGGAATGCGGAATGCGGAATGTGGAACGTGGAAAGCGGAACTCAGAACGCGGAAGTTAGAATTCAGAAATTTGGAACTCTAAATTTGGAACTCGGAACTTGGAACTCGGAATGCGGAATGCCGAATTCAGAAATCGGAATGAGGAACTCGGAATGAGGAATGCGGAACTCAAAACGCGGAACTCGGAATGCAGAACTCGGAATGCGGAACTCGGAACTCGGAATTTGGTACTTGGAATGCGGAATTCGGAACACGGAATCCGGAACTCAGAATGCGGAATGCGGAATGTGGAATTCGGAACTCGGAATGAAGAATGCGGAATTCGGAACTCGGAAAGCAGAACGCGGAACTCGGAATGCGGAACTCGGAACTCAGAATGCGGAACGGGGAATCTGGAATTTGGAACGCGGAACCTGGAATGCGGAATGCGGAACTCGAAACTTGGAATGCGGAACTCGGAAAGCGGAACTCGGAATGCGGAACTTGGAACTCGGAATTTGGAACGTGGAATGCGGAATTCGGAACACGGAATGTGGAACGCAGTATTCGGAATGCGGAATTCGGAATCGGGAACTCGGAACGCAGAACGCGGAACTCGGAATGCGGAACTCGGAACTCAGAGTCCGGAACTCGGAATTTGGAACTCGGCACTTGGAATCCGGATCTCGGAACGAAGAACACGGAACTCGGAACTCAGAATGCGGAATTTGAAACTCGGAATGAGGAACTCAGAATGAGGAATGCTGAAGTTGGAATACGGAACTCAGAACGCAGAATGCGGAATTCGGAACTCGGAAAGCAGAACGCAGAACTCGGAATGCGGAACTCGGAACTCGGAATGCGGAACGGGGAATCCGGAATTTGGAACGCGGAACGTGGAATGCGGAATGCGGAACTCGAAACTTGGAATGCGGAACTCGGAAAGTGGAACTCGGAATGCGGACCTCGGAACTTGGAATGCGGAAGATGGTATGTGGAACACGGAATTCGGAACTCGGAACGCAGAACTTGGAATGAGGAACTCGGAACTCGGAATGCGGAACTCGGAATGCAGAACGCGGAACTCAGAATGCGGAACTCAGAATGTGGAACTCGAAATTTGAAACTCGGAATGCAGAACACGGAACTCGGAATGGGGAACGCGGAATGCGGAACTCGGAACTCGGAATGCGGAACTCGGAATGCGGAACTCGGAACTCGGAGTCCGGAACTCAGAATGCGGAATTCAGAATGCGGAAAGCAGAATGCAGAAAGCGGAACTTGGAATTCGGAACTTGGAATGCGGAATTTGGAACACGGAATCCGGAACTCGGAATGCAGAACGTGGAACTCGGAACTCGGAACTCAGAATGCGGATCTCGGAATGCGGAACTCGGAACTCGGAGTCCGGAACTCGGAATGCGGAACTCGGAACTCTGAGTCCGGAACTCGGAATGCGGAATGCGGAAAGCGGAATGCAGAAAGCGGAACTCGGAGTGCAGAACTCGGAATGCAGAATGCAGAATTCGGTATCCGGAATGCGGAACTTGGAATGCGGAACTCGGAATGCGGAACTCGGAATGCGGAATGCGGAATTTGGAACTTGGAACGCGGAATGCGGAACGCGGAAAGCAGAACTCAGAACGTGGATGTTGGAATTCAGAAATTTGGAACTCTAAATTTGGAACTCGGAACGTGGAACTCGGAATGCGGAATGCCGAATTCAGAAATCGGAATGAGGAACTCGGAATGAGGAATGCGGAACTCAAAACGCGGAACTTGGAATGTGGAATTCGAAAATTTGTTGTTTTTGGTGCCTTCGGAGGAAAAATCGTGATTCCGCGGTCAGAAAAATTGCTGTTTTGGTAGCCAACTTTTTTTCAATCCGAATGCAAAAATGGAAGCTTGGACCAGATTCGTGGTTCAATTTCGTGCTTAGAAATGGTATTTCTTGGGGGTTTTGAAATTTTGGTGTTTTTGGTGAATTTGAAGGAAAAACCGTCAGAAAAATTGCTGTTTTGGAAGCCAATTTCTTTTCAAACCCGAATGCAAAAATGGAAGCTCGGACCAAAACACGAAATTTCTTTTAATAGAAAAAGTTTTACAACAACAATTAAATTTTTCCCCCTCCCCCCCTCCCTCCAAAACCCCCCTCCCCCCCGGACTTCCCGGAGCAAACACAAGGTATAGTTCCTTAAACAAAACAGTCATACATTAAATTTTTAAAATCTAACACAATTATAATCTTTCTCTCTCACATAACCTGACTTCTTCCATTAAAATCAAAAATAACATCCTTCATTCAAAAGCAATCCGAAATTTCTTAATCTGATATCTATTTTGAATATAATCAATCCAGTTCTTCCATTCATTTAAATATTTTTCTTGAGTACTGTCTTTCAAGAAGGCTGAGATTTTAGCCATCTCAGCCAAATTGGAAACTTTCAATATCCATTCTTCTATTGTGGGTAATTCTTTTTTCTTCCAATATTGTCCAATCAACAGTCGTGCTGCTGTTATTAAGTTCAAAATCAACTTAGTCTCAATCACTGTACAGTCCGTTGTTATTCCCAAAAGGAAAAATTGCGGTAGGAACTTTATCTTCTTCTTCAGAACATTCTGCATAATCCACCAGATTCTTATCCAGAAAGACTTAATTTTCTTACAAGTCCACCATACATGAAAATATGTAGCATCATCACAATTACATCTCCAACATTTCGCTTGCATATCTGGATACATACATGATAATTTTTTAGGATCTAAATGCCATCTATAAAACATCTTATAAAAATTTTTCCTTAAATTCTGCGCTTGCGTAAATTTAACATTTCTAACCCAAATTTTTCCCATGTTTCCAACATTATTGGTTCTTGAATATTCTGTGCCCATTTTATCATACAATCCTTTATTAAATCTCTTTCTGAATCTATTTCTATCAACACAGTATACAATCTCTTTATATGCCCCTGAGTTTGATTTCTAATTTGTTTAACCAGATTTTCTTCATTTTGAATGATACCAATTTTCTGATCTTCTTTCCATCTAGCCTTTAACTGTCCATATTGGAACCAAGTATAAGTCCTCCCTTCTTCTTTTAATGTATCCAAAGATTTTAGTTGTAAATTTCCCTCTCATTGTATAAAAGATCTTTATAAGTAATCATTTCTTGTTCCTGTTCTATATTTATATTCTCTACTGCGTGCGAGGACATACCCATATAGGAATTTTGTAATTTAACTTATAATAATATTTTTCCAGACACGCAGAAGAGAAATTCTCAACACATGATTCTTAAAAGCTTTATCTACTTTCTTATCATACAATAAATATGCATGCCAACCATATAATAAATCATAACCTTCTATATTCAAAATCCTTTCCTCCGTCAAATTAAACCAATCACTTATTACCGTAAGAACAACTGCTTCATAATACAGTTTTAAATTAGGCATTTTAATCCTCCTCTTTCCGTGTATCTTGCATTATTTTCATTTTGACTCTCGCTTTTTCCTTCCCATATAAATTTATTAATTCCAATCTGCCATTCATCCAAATTTTTATCTTTCTTAATTATTGGTATCATCTGAAACAAGAACAAGAATTTAGGCAAAACATTCATTTTATAGCTGCTATTCTCCTAACAAAGATAATTGTAATTTTTCCAAGTATTCATTTCCTTCTGAATTTTTTTCCATAACACATCATAATTATTCTTATACAATTTTCCATTTGATGAAGTAAGAAAGACTCCTAAATATTTAACCTTTTTTACAATTTCAAATCCTGTTATTTCCTCTAGTTTTTCTTTCTGGTTCTTAATCATATTTTTGGTTAACACTTTTGTTTTATTTTGATTCACTTTAAACCCTGAGACCCTTCCATATTGATTAATTACTTCCAACAAATATACACTCGAATTTATAGGCTGAGTCAACATAACAACCAAATCATCTGCAAATGCTCTGACTTTATATTCATATCTTCTAATTCTAATACCCTCTATCTTCCTTAACTCTCTTATCTTATCCAATAAAGGTTCCAAAGATAAAATAAACAATAAAGGTGATAAAGGACACCCCTGCCTTGTTCCTTTCGCAATTTTAAAACTATCTGTCAAACTACCATTAATTATTATCTGAGCTGTTTGCTCTCCATAAATTGCCCTAAGTATTCGTATAAAACCATTTCCAAATTGCATTTTGTCTGTTAATTTAAATAAAATTCCCAATGCAAACGATCAAAAGCTTTCTCTGCATCCAAGAATATAAACGCTGCCGAATCTGATTTTTCTTTTCCAAATATTCCAATAAATTCACTATCTGCCTAACGTTATTCCTCATTTGTCTCCCTTTATAAAACCAGACTGGTCAGTGTGAATCCTTTGTTGTACAATTTTCCATTAACCTATTTGCCATTATTTTTGCAAAAATCTTATAATCATTATTCAAGAGTGAAATCGGTCTATAATTCCCAGGCTTAGTACAATCCTGATCCTCTTTTGGTATCAATGAAATAAAAGTAGTCCTCCATGATGGTGGTACTCCTCCTCCCATCAGTATCTGATTAAATAACTCCATAAGTGGACCAACTATCTCATCCTGTAACTTTTTATAATATATTGCTGTAAGTCCATCTGTGCCCGGGGATTTCCCTATTTTTAATTGCTTTATTACCCAAATAATTTCCTCAGAAGTTATAGGCCGATTCAACTCTTCCCTTTGTTCATTAGTTAAACCTTTAACCTTATATTCTTTCAAATATTTATCAATATCCATATTCAATATTGTATCTCTGGCATATAAATTTGTATAATATTCCAAGAAAGCTTTTTTAATTTTATCCTGTTGAAATCGCACTTTACCCTTGTATTCAATTCCTTCAATAGTACGTGCTTTCTGTCTTTTCCTTAACATATAAGCCAACCACCTCCCTGATTTATTGGCATTACAAAAAGTATTATGTTTAGCATATTGTATATTGGTTGCCACCTGATCTGCCATTAACATATTAAATTGACTCTGTAGTATCTTTATCGCCTCAGTAGTTTTTAAATCATGTGGATTATATACCAATAATTGTTGTTTCCTCTGAATTTCCTCTTCTAAAGCCCTACGCTGTTTTTCTCCTCTGTCTACTATTAATATATATCAAATTTCCTCTCATAAAGGCCTTGCTTGCGTCCCACACCATTTCTATCGAAGTTCCTTTACCCAAATTATAATCAAAAAATTCTTTATTTGTTTTTTACATTGATTTACATTATCCTCATATCTAAACAAATTTTCATTTATTCTCCATGATCTTCTTCCACCTTCATATTGCAACTCCATCCATACTGGACTATGATCAGTTAAACACCTTGGAAATATCTTTGTTTTCCTAACCCTAGAAAGCAAGTCATTGGTAATTAATATAAAATCAATACGTGAAAAAGATTGATGCCTATCCGAAAAATAAGTATAATCTCTATCATCAAAATTCTGCCATCTCCATATATCTTTCAACTCAAAATCTTCCATCAAATCAAAAAAAGATTTAGGCAATTTTGCATGCATAGGAATTTTCTTAGAAAGAGTTCTTTTATCTTTTCTAATGTCCATTACACCATTCCAATCCCCTAATATAATAAATGTTTTATAGTCCCAAAAAGTCAATTTTTCATGTAACAGTTTATAAAATTTTTCTTGTTGTTGATTAGGTGTATATATGCCAATCACAAGTGTCTTTTTTCCTTCTAAAATCAATTCAATAGCAATATATCTTCCTTGAATGTCCGTTTCAATTAATTTACTTGATATATTTTTCTTCAAATATATAACTATACCATTTTTCTTATTCAGAGCAGAAGAAACAAAATGTTTACCTAATTTCGAATTAATCAAATATTTCTGATCTGATAATTTTATATGTGTCTCTTGCAAACATATCACATCATTTTTAAATTGTTTCAAATAATGGAATATTTTTCTTCTTTTCTGTGCTGAATTTAAACCATTAACATTCCATGTCAAAAATTTATTTGCCATCACTGGCCTCTTGAAGCTTCTGAGCAATTAGCTGAAGACTCTCACTCTTCGGCTTGGCTCCTCCCACAGCTTCAGTAGTAGAATCCCGTTCCTGTCTTTGAAGTCGTTCCTCTATCTCCTTACGCCTAATAGCTCCCCTTGTCACTCTTTGTTCTTGAGATTGTTCTTGAGGTACTGATATCACAGGTGCAGTTTCAGCTTCCCCACTCTGTTTCTCTTGAAGACTTTTATCCACTGTTTCTACATCCACTTTCAATACATTAAAAAGAAAATCTTTTGCTTTCAATTCAGTATCAATTCGATATCTCCTGCCTTGAAAAAATACTGTTAAACCAATTGGAACCTCCCATCTATATTGAATCTGATGCTTCTTAAGCTCTTGTGTAAAAAACCTAAAATCCCTTCTATCCTTTAACATTTTAGCAGGGATCTCTTTCAAAACCAACACCTCCTGTTCTGCTATTTGCAATTTCTTTTGGTATGTAGCTTGCAAAATCTGATTTCTTATTGTAGAAGTTAAAAAATAAATTACAATATCTCTTGGGAGCTTTTTCTGCCTCGCTACCCAAGAATTAACCCTATATGCCTTATCAATTTGAAAATCAACTTCGAGGGTCCATGCCTAACATTTCAGCTAAGGCTTCTGATATAACTTTTTAAGATCTTCTTCCTTCCGGTCTTGAAGACCCCTAATTCTCAAAGCCTTCTCCAACGCTCTATATTGCAATACCACCACATGATCCTCATTTTATCCACTTTATTTTGAAGCTCTCCAACTTTATTATCCAAATACTGATTTGCTTGACTAATTACTTCCACTTTATCCTCCATTACTTCCAAATTTTTTGCCAAACCTTGAAAAACCATCAATAAATCTTCTCTAATTTTTTTATTAGTCTCTTTAATTTCTTCCCTAAGTTGATCCTTCACACCATGAATATTATTCATAATTTCTTTAAATCGCTCTTCAGAAACTCTGTTCTGTTCCTTTAATATATCTTCTAAATTAGTTTCAGACCCCCTTCTCGTCATGGGAGCTTTTGGTGGCTTAGAAGCCATTTTATTTTAAGTAAAGTCTCTAATTAGAATTATAAAATCTCAAAGTCTCAAAAAGTCTCCAATTAAAGTTGTAAAATAAAAACTTTCACCTTGCCTCCTATGGAAAGCTTCTATTCAGCTAAAATCCACAAAGACGAACTTCGCTTTCTCTCACAAGCAGCCTCCAATCCACTTCCTCTCAGACGCCATTTCTTCCTTCACTAAGTTCAAGTGAGAAAAAGTTTTCCCCTTTTTTAAAAAGAAGTAGAAGTCAGCTCTCTTCTTGCTTCCCCAGTAATCGATCACTTGTATTTGTCCCGTCTGCTTTTAGTTATTCAAAACGGAATCAATTGAGCAGAAGTGGGCGTTTTCCTCTTGTCCTGCCTAATTAGCAGTATCGAGCCGAGTCTGGAGTATGGCTGGGTTAGGCAGGCACCCCTCCGAGACTCTGCATAAGAAAGCAGAGCCCCTGGGGCAATCTTTTGCTATCCAGCCGCTCTTGCTAATCTCTTTCACCCAGAGAAAAGCTTTGAAGCTGGCTAACAGCCGTTCTCCGCTGTTTCACCAGCTTTTACAGAATCTCAGTTCGGGATGCCATTCCAGACGTCCTCCGGGGAAAACGAAACCACCAGAAGTCCAAAACACGAAATTTAAAAAACCCCAAGAAATACCATTTCTAAGCATGAAATTGTTCCCCGAATCTGGTCCGAGCTTCCATTTTTGCATTTGGGTTAAAAAAAAATTGGCTTCCAAAATAGCAATTTTTCTGACCATTTTTTCTTCACCGTTTTTCCTCCGAAGGCACCAAAAACACCAAATTTCAAAAATGCCGCGGTCAGAAAAATTGCTGTTTTGGAAGCCAATTTTTTTTTGAACCTGAATGCAAAAATGGAAGCTCGGACCAGATTCGGGGTCGAATTTCATGCTTAGAAATGGTATTTTTTTGGGTTTTTGAAATTTCGTGTTTTTGGTGAATTCAGAGGAAAAACCGTCAGAAAAATTGCTGTTTTGGAAGCCAATTTTTTTCCGAACCCAAATGCAAAAATGGAAGCTCGGACCAAAACACGAAATTTCAAAAACCCCAAGAAATACCATTTCTAAGCATGAAATTGTTCCCCGAATCTGGTCCGAGGTTCCATTTTTCCATTCGGGTTCGGAAAAAAATTGGCTTCCAAAACAGCAATTTTTCTGACTGCGCGGCATCACGGTTTTTCCTCCAAAGGCACCAAAAACACCAAATTTCAAAAACCCCATGAAATTCCATTTCTAAGCATGAAATTCGACCCCGAATCTGGTCCGAGCTTCCATTTTTCCATTCGGGTTCAAAAAAAAATAGGCTTCCTAAACAGCAATTTTTCTGACGGTTTTTCCTCGGAAGGCACCAAAACCACAAATTTTCAAAAATGCCGCGGTCAGAAATATTGCTGTTTTGGAAGCCAATTTTTTTCCGAACCCGAATGGAAAAATGGAAGCTTGGACCAGATTCGGGGTTCAATTTCATGCTTAGAAATGGTATTTCTTGCCGTTTTTGAAATTTGGTGTTTTTGGTGAATTCGGAGGAAAAACCGTGATGCCGCGGTCAGAAAAATTGCTGTTTTGGAAGCCAATTTTTTTTTGAACCCGAATGGAAAAATGGAAGCTCGGACCAGATTCGGGGTTGCTCAAGTGTGATTTTGGGTTTCCAGACCCTGGGGAGCATGAATATGTGTTTCTTTTGCAAATCTGAGCTCCTTGTAAAAAGTTTGGTTTTCTGGTTAAATTGAGTCCCATTACCATTTCTGAGATACAGCTTGCTCTAACTTCTTAGGGAAAGCTCAGATGTGAAAATAAAGTGTGATTTGTAGTTTCCAGACCGTGAGGAACAGGAATATGTATTTCTTTTGCAATTCTGAGCTCTGTGTCAAAAGTGTAAATTTGTTTTGAAGTCATTGTTTCTTGTAAAAGAGTAATGTCATTTTCTCTTGCTATCATTATAGAATTCAGGATATTTTAATGAATGAAAATGGTCAGTCTTAATATTGTAGGCACAGAGAACTTTGCCGCAAGTAAAGCTGAGCTACAATAAAGGCTCTGGGATCTATTGGCGGTGGACATAACTGAATATTTGAAGGACACCTAGTTTCCTTTTGGTTAAATATTTTAATGTAAATATTTCTTAGTGGAAAATTATTTTAATAAATTAATGTAGCAACTTCCAAATTTTATTTATTTTTAACAATGAAAAGTTTAATAATTATTCAGACAGTACAAACACATGCGCACGAAACCTTAAAACACTTTAAAATATTGGCTCACACTTTTATTAAGCTATGTTTATTTGCATGGAAAAATATTTACTAACTATAGGCATCAACTATCCAGAGAAAATGTTTTTGAATTGAGATTGAAAAAGATATCTAAAAACCTTTCTGTGTTTATTGCAACAATACAAGAGTACCAGACACTCCTGCTTAATAAAATATGTAAAGGTAATTGTGAAAACAAAAATTGGTTACAAAACAATTTTTTCTGTTTATTTTTTTGTGATATAATTATATTACAATATTTTGTCCTACAGTTTTTGAATATTCTAATACTGTATTTGGTAACTGGGTTTACATATTTCTTTTTCAAAGCATTTTACAATTTATACATAATTTTACAGGTTCTGCCTGCTTTCATCATAACCATGTTGTCATATAGCTGCTCTTAATATTTGGTTCTTCCTTCAAGATGCTGATATCCTGCTCATTGTTTAGCATTTCTCTGGGGAAATCTGAGCCCTGCCCCTTGGTGGTTTTCCAGTCAGAAGGAGCAGTTTTGTTATTCAGCATAGAGTCGAAAGCCTCCTTTCTACCTTGCTTATTACTGTGAACTGTGCACTTTGCACTGAGATCATGTTTATTTAGCTCACAGTTCATAGCCAATGATTTATCTCCCAGTTCAATTACTTTCTTATGTTCTTCTGCTTGTTGATGGGACATTTCTTCAGAAATTGAATAAATGTTATTTGTACTGTGCTCAGTAGAGCTATTATTTGATTGTCTATGAAACAACCTAAGCTTTTTTACATCAGCTACAAAGTTTACTTTCCTTTGTTTTTCCTTTGTGGACTCAGTTGGCATCATTGCTGACCCATTGCTTTGGTTGTGTGCTTTAGAGACTTTTGCCACTACTCTTGGGTGAATCATTGTAGTTATTTTGAAAAGACTGAGGTTTTTCTTCATGATTTTTTCATTTCCTCCACTTTCACTTTCTTCATTAGATTCTGTCAAGGAGGAGACTTCTGTGCTTGTTTTAGAGTGTTGTAAATTAGCCAGTTTGTTTCCTTTTAAAAGACCCAATACTTCAAAGCGAAAACTGGAAATATCTTGCTTTAATTCCTGAAGAGGTAGAAGAAACATTATATATTAATAATTTTATTTTTGAACTATAATGCAAGTCATACATTAAACAGGTCTCAGTTGAAACTTTGTGATTCATTGTTTTTAAGTTGTTCATTTAATAACAATTAAATGAACTTACCTTAAAATTCTCTTCTGTTAGTCCCTCTTCAGTTTTAGCATCTCTTATCATTGCTGCTATGTATCTCTTAACCAAATTCCTCATCACCTCCTGAAATATAAGTACAGGTTGTCAAGGTTGTTGATTAGTATTTAATTAACAAGATTGTTCTGAAAAGTCTAAATGGTGAACCTCTGTGGCTAATGATATCATCTTCATCACACTGGCAAGGGAGTTTCTGTTGTCTCCTTGTTGTCTTCCATGTCCTAAAGATTGGGACTTTGTAGAGATCCAAGGTCATGGTTGCCCCAAAGGTGTTTTTTTTCAGGAGGCAACTAGACTTCTTTGGTTTTTTTTCTTTGAAGACATTTTGCTTTACATCCAAGAAGCTTCTTCAGCTCTGACAGGATAGTGGGAAATGGAAGGATTTATATTACTTGCAGACATCTGTCTTTCCATTCTCCACTATCCTGTTAGAGCTGAACAAGAAGAAGAAGCTTCTTGGATGTGAAATGTCTTCAAAGAAAAAACAAGAAAGTACAGTTTCCTCCTGAAAAAAAACCACCTTTGGAATAAAGATTGGGACATAGTTACTGAATTATTATAGATAATAATTATAGGCAATATTTATTATCATCTGTTGAAAATGCTCTTGTAGAAATCGAAAGACAAAGTTTTTTTTTAAATTTTGAATTTATATCCCGCCCTTCTCCGAAGACTCATGGCGGCTTACATTGTGTAAAGCAATAGTCTCATCCTATTTGTATATTTATATACAAAGTCAACTTATTGCCCCCCCCAACAATCTGGGTCCTCATTTTACCTACCTTATAAAGGATGGAAGCCTGAGTCAACCTTGGGCCTGGTGGGACTCGAGCCTGCAGTAATTGTAATTGCAGGCAGCTGTGTGTTAATAACAGGCTGCATTAGCCTGGTGAGTCACTTCCCAGCCCAGCAGATTGTTCCCCAATCTGCCTTATCTTAGTGAATAATAAATAAACAGCTCTGTCTCTCCTTATGAACTTCAGCTTTAATTATACTAGGTTGTGCACAAAGCAGTGACAAAATGCACTTGAGTATTATATATGTAGGAAGGATTTTTCAAGTCTTTTGTTATAATTTACATAATAGAAGGTGTATTTTACTGTCTTGAGTTATTTGTAAAAATAATAAAGGTGGGATATATATACATAAAAAAATACAATGAAGTTTAAATAAAATCACATCTTCTTGACTACTTGATTGCTGCACACTCAAATACAGAGATGTTAAATTAGGACTGCATTCATAGTAAACTCTGTTAGTTTAATTTTAAAATATTAATACATAATCCATTCTGTGATATTTTGCCATTACTATTTAAACATATCATGGCATTTAGTGACTATCTTGTAATTAATCTCATGCTGATAGGCTTGTGGGAAAGGTCAAATTGCATGCTATCTAAAGAATAAGGGACCTGAAATAACATTTGTCTAATATGTTAGAGCAAATTAGACAAATGTGCTTTTTAAGGGCATATTTGAAAATAGGCTTAAAAATCCATGGATACCAATGACCACTTTTAACAAGAAGAACATCTTAATGATGTTCTTCCATTAAAAGTGATCAGTGGCATCCATGGATGAAAACATTTTTGACCCTTCTTTCAAATATATCTTTTAAAAGCACATTCAGATCTTTTTTAAAAAATAAAATAAAAATGTTTTTCTCATAAATATATTTTAATTTTTAAAATTTTCAATTTTTAGCCCAAATCTGCAAAGATGACGTTAGGAAAGCTAAGGCTCATAATTAACTAAAATTTGCAACAAATGTCAGAAATAATAATTAAAATGTTTCTTTCAACATGGAAAAAACAAGAAGGCAGGAAGAAAGCAGAACTGCTTCATTCAATCCTTGCATCTGTCTTTTCACGAAAGGAAAAAATAGTCCAATCTATCAAAAGCAGTACCATAAAGGACAGATTAGGAATACAAGTCAAAATAGACAACAAAATGGTAAACTCAAGGTTGACTCAGCCTTCCATTCTTCCAAGGTCGGTAAAATAAAGATTCAGATTGTTGGGGATAATATGCTGACTCTGTAAATTGCTTAGAGAGGGCTTTAAAACAAAGTGGTATATAAGTCTAAGTGCTATTGCTGGATTAGTTCAAATCATCACGACATGGATTACATTCCAGGGTTCTGAAGGAGTTGGCAGACTTGATTTTGGAAGCACTAAACATATTTGAAAGAGTCTGGAGCACTGGGAAACTATGAGAGGACTGGAAAAGAATGGATGTGGTTCCAATATTTTTAAAAAAATGGACTCAGGAAATTACAGACCAATCAGCCTGATATCAATACCTGGGAAGAACTTGGGAAAGATAATCAAGCAATGGGCCAAGTAAAGCTAGAAGCTAGAAGCTTACTAGAAGCTAACACGAATATGACAAAAATTGAACATGCCAGAGACTAGAAGCTAACACGAATATGACAAAAATTGAACATGCCAGAGCTTTTTGCATTCTTTGACAAAATGGCTAAATTGGTGGGCCAGGAAAATACTCTGGACAGTTTACTTACTGTAGATTTCAGTAAGGCATCTGACAAAGTAGACCACAACCTAGTTCTTGATCAGATAGAAAAATGTGGCATAAACAGCATCACCACTGGATTAGTGACTGGCTGACCAAATGCACTCAGTGTGTAGTTCTCAGTGGAACTGCATCTACATGGAGGGAAGCATGCAAAAGGATAAAGTACAAAGAAGTTATTTTCCAACTTATTTTCCAAAGCACCAGAAGGAAGGACAAGAAACAATGGATGGAAACTAGGAAAGAAGCAACCTAAGGAGTTGCTTTCTCTAGAAAGTCTCTCAGGAAAAATTTCCTGAGTGTGAGAACAATTAACCAGTGGAACAGATTGCCTTCAGAAGTTGTGGGTGCTCCATCACTGGAGGTTTTCAAGAAGAGAATGGTCAGCCATTTGTCAAGAATGGTATAGGATCTCCTGCTTGTGCAGGGGGTTGATCTAGAAGATCTTTAAGGTTCCTTCCAACTCTGCTATTCCATTAAGGTCATTATAAGGTCCCCTACCTTATGCCCAATATTCTTCAATATCTTTAAAAACTATTTGGATGAGGAGATAGAAAGGGAACTCATAAAATTTGCAGATGACACCAAGGTGCCACCCACCGGGGGGGGGGGGTTGGTAACATCTTAGAAGATAGACTCACATTCAAAAGGATCTTGACAGACTTCAACATTGGCCTCTATCCAACAAAACACAATTCAATAGTGAGAAAAGGTAGTAGTACTTGACTCAATAGCAGTAACTATAAAAGAGATATAAGAATCCTACAGAGTAACTACTTAAATATGAGCCAGTAGTGTGCTGTGAAAAAAGCCAATGCAGTCCTAGTCTGTATGAACAAAGGGGTCATATTAAGATCACATGAAGAACTAGTATCACTTTATACTGAAGAACATGAAGAACTATAGTATCACTGTTTCAATGTTTGGAATATTGCCACCAGTTTTGATCACAACAATACAAAAAAGATAGTGAGAATCTAGAAAGAGTGCAGAGAAGTGTGACAAAAATGACTAGGGGATAGACTAACTAATGAAGACTAGGGTGACATGACAACAGTTTTCCAATATTGAAGAACTGAATAAAATAGTGTTGAAATATATTTGGCAGGGCAAAAATGCGAGGATAAAATTAAAATTGTTGCAAGATGCCAGAATACGAGGTGGGTGCCTAATTGGGAACTATACTATCAAGCAATAAATTTGTTGTGGATCAAGGAATGGATAACACTGAAAAATACTAGAATATTGACCTTAGAAGGACATGATTTGTTGTTGGGATGGCATGCTTTCTTATGGTACAAGGAAGCAAAAACACAGGGGTACTTCAGAAGACATTTTATATGAGAGGCCTTGTTATTAAATTGGGAGAAGATTAAGAAACAACATTATTTAAAAATTCCAGTCTGGTTATCAACTATTGAAGCATTCAATAGTTCATATTGAATATTCAATAATGTTTAGAAAGAAACAAATGGTTAGATATAGGGAACTATTTTTTTTTAATTAAAACGTCTTACAAAAATTTTTACCTTTACATCCCCTCCTCCTCCCACCAACCCACACCCTTCCCCCTCCCCTCTCCTCCCTTCACCCAGTCCCCCCAACCCTCCCAGACTTCCTAGAGCAATATATAGGATATAATATCTAACAATCATAAGCTAGAATACACAAACTATCCATAGATTCCCATCCATCCCCTAGAACCTTAACTCCCCTTCTCCATAGTAAAGAAAAAGAAAAAAGAAAATATACAGTACATTCTATTCATTCATAGGCTATTTGATAGTTCTTAATCCAATATTTGTTTTAAAGATAGTCGATCCATCTTCTCCTTTCCAATATCCATCTTTCTTGTAAATAGTCTTTCTGGTACACTGAAGTTTCTGCCATCCAGTAAGTTCACTGCTTTTAGCGTCCAGTCTTCAATGATAAGCAAATGTTCCATCTTCCAATATTGCACTACAATATTGGAAATTGTAATCTAGCTACAATTTACGCCCTTAAATGTTATCTTCTTCTTCAAAATATTTTGTATAATCCACCAAATTTATATATCTACCATATGTAATAATAAATAGTATCAGCCCAACCAAATCTCCAACATTTAAATTATAAATTCAAATACGTACACGCCAGTGTTTAGACTCTAGATACCATCTCTAAGAAATTTTACAGTTTTCCTCTTACATTTTTAACATATAAATTTAACATTTAACCCAATTTTCCCTTTTACCATACAATCTTTAACTAATTCCATTTCTTATTCTATTTGTATCAACACCTTATATAATCCCTAATCAATTTTTACCCAGAATAACTTAGTTTTTAACAAATTTTATTTATTTATTTTTATTTTTATTTTTATTTGCATTTATACCTCGCCCTTCTCCGAAGACTCAGGGCGGCTTACACTATGTTAAGCAATAGTCTTCATCCTATTTGTATATTATATACAAAGTCAACTTATTGCCCCCAACAATCTGGGTCCTCATTTTACCTACCTTATAAAGGATGGAAGGCTGAGTCAACCTTGGGCCTCGTGAGACTTGAACCTGCAATAATTGCAGGCAGCTGTTGTTAATAACAGACTGTTTAGCAGTCTGCGCCACTCAAGGACCCTTCCACCATATATAATCAAATAACATTTAAATTCCAAATACCATCTACAAAACCTTTAAAACTTAACTAGTTCCAGTCCTTATTCTATTTTTATCAACACCTTATGTTCCCAAAATCAATTTTTAACTTATTTTCTAATAGACCCACCACTTATAATCAAATAACATTACTACAAATTCTTCTTCAGGATTTAAACACATACACAGTACTTTTTAAATATATTCAAAAATTTTGGTTATGATTTACCCTTTCCCATAAAAAGAACTCTTTTCGCTTGATATTGCTGCTTCTTTATTCTTTGTTCTTTTCTTCTAATATCTATTCGAATCAATCTTTGCTCATTTAAATCCCCTACTTTTTCCAGTGTTTCCTCTTCAGCAATTGCCATCCCAACTTTAAGTTGTGTGTGCTTTGCTTCCTTCTCCCGCTTTTTCCCAATCTCTACTTCACTTCCCATCTTAGCTTCTAGCGGTGGTGAACTTCCAGCCTTTAATACATTAGTATAAAAATCTTTTGCTTTAAAAACTGTGTTAAGACGATGTTTTCTTCCTTTATAATTAACTGTTAGTCCAGCTGGAACATCCCATGTAAACTGCATCTGATGATTTCTAAGTTCATCCACCAAGAAAGTAAACTCCTTTCTAGATCTTAACATTTTAGGAGGAATTTCTTTGAACACTAATATCTCTTGTCCTGATATTTGAATTTTATTTTTTATAAAATACTTGTAAAATTTCATTCCAAATCCTCCTAGTTGTAAAATAGATAACAATGTCTCTTGGTAACTGTCTCTGTCTGGCAACCTAGGAGTTAACACAATAATTTTTTTTGATTTGAGTTACAAATTCTGCTGACTGTTCTTCAAATATATGTGCAAAAGCATCTGCAAACATATCTTTTAGGTTCTCGCATTTATTTTCTTTGAGACCTCTCACTCTCAGGGCAAACTCCATCGATCTATATTGCAACGAAACCAACTCCTCATCTGCCCTGTTCATCTTGGTCTGGACCTCCTCTATTTTATTTTCCAAATTCACATTAGCTTGATTAATTTCTTCCACTCTTCCATCCAACTGAACCATGTATTCAAACAATCTTTGAAATACTGCCACCACATCTTCCCTTATATCCTTATTCCTAGTTTCAATAATATCTTTTATTTGAGATATTTCCTCTTCAAGCTCCATACATTTTTGATCTATAACAGAGGTTTGAAAGTCTAGAGCTTCTTCTAAAAGACCTTTTAAAAAGTCCTTCAAATCTTCTTGTAGCTTTTGCATTTGAACTGGCAAAATCCCAACATCCTTAATAATACCAAGCTTTGTTTGCTTAGTAGCCCTTTTTCACTTTAATAACCGTCTCTATAAATTCAATAAATCTTCAAATCTTTTCATAAACTCTGTATTTGGGTTAGGTAAATCAATTCTATAGTCCTTCCATTCAGTTTAAAATCTCTTCATGTAAATGTAAAATCTGGCAAGTTTAAAGAGGACTGAGAGCGCAACAATGTTAACAAAGACTTCCTTAAGTTTCACTTTCACACCCTTTTAAGTACAGGCACCATTTCCTTTGTTCTTCTTAAATGCAGTCTGAGAACGGAGTTAAGGTCTGGTACTTGCCATTGCCAGCGCTCCTGTCATTGCTCTGTCTGCTTTAATCAAATTAAATCTTCATCTTGAAACAGAGGTAGTCGTGGTTATTTTGTTCTGCTCAAAAGCAGAAGTGTCCTGGATCTGGAGCTCTGTTGGGCTTTCCAGGGAGCTCTCACCCTTCTAGCCCCAGAATTATTCCTGGGGCTTTTTGGGGAGCTCTACCTCCGCCCAAATGCTCACCTTTCCTGATATAGCGAACTATTGAATGAAAAGGGTGAATTTAAATCTGTGCAAGAATTTGAAGTACAAGGTATAAAAAATGATTAGTTTTCTTATTTGCAAATAAATTCTAGATATGATAAAGATTCCAAGATGGAAGATTACTAACCTAATGTGACTAACCTAGATAAAATTTTAACAGGCATTGATGAAAACATAATTAAAAAATTATACAGATATTTATTAGAGGTTAAACTGGAAGAACAAGTTAAAGAAAGAATGATTGCTCAGGGAAAAAATTTTGGACATGGGATTGACTCAGAGAAATGGCAAAAATTGTGGTTGCAAAATTATAAAATTTCAATGTCAACTGCGTATAAAGAGAATTTGTATAAGATGTTTTACAGGTGGCATCTATCCCCAACGAGAATAGCCAGAATGTTCAAGAATAAATCCGAGAAATGTTGGAAATGTCATCAGATACCGGGCTCATATTACCATATGTGGTGGATCTGCGTAGAAGCTAAAAGGTACTGGACTAAAATCTATACATGGTTGGAAAAAATGATAAAAAAACAGATAGATTTTAAACCAGAGTTTTTTTTAATTGGGGATCATACCTAAAACATATAATAGAGAATTGCGATACTTGATTGTGAATGTAGTAACTGTCGTGTCCCACTCCTCCGCTGACGGCTGGGTCCGGGAAATCCGAATCAGGCTTGCCTCTGCAGCTCTGCCCAAAGTCCTAGCAAAGTCCTCAGAGCAGGCAGGAGACCAGTAAGTGACTTCAGCAAGATAAGTTTGACTTTTGCCTGACTCAGAGACTGCCAGAAAGTAGCTCCTTTATATAGGCCATGGGGTGTGGCTCCATGACTCAGCACTCATTAAGGCCTGCCTCCTTCCTCTGTTGCCTCCGCCTCTCCAATCTTCTGATGCGAGGGTCACTCCAATCAGCTGTTCTTGGGAGTAAACCCTCCTCAGGCTCACCTGCTGTGGAGGAGGGGGAGGGGTCTAGCTGCTCCGTTTGCCTGGGCATGGAGTCAGGGCTGGGGCAGGGAGATGCTCCTTCTTCTGCAGTTTGTGGGGGCATGGAGCCAGGACTTGGGCCGGAAGGCATACATTCCTCAGTGTTGGGGAGCAGGTAAGAAGGCCCCGGCTGCTCTGAGGGCGGGCAAGACACAACAGTAACAGTGGCTAGAATTGTGTTTGCTAAAAACTGGAAAAATGAGAAAATACCAATGCAAGAGGAAGTTATTAAGAAAATAATGGGGACTTCCGCTTGGCTCCGTTGGTGATGGCGACAGTCTTTTAGACCGCCAGCCTCTGGATCTCGTGGAACCTCTAAGACAGTGCAAATCAGATGCCTAGCGGTTCAGAAACACCACCCCCCCAGGAGAAGAGGGGGAGGTGAGCAGAAGGGCTAAGTTAGAGTTTCCCCAAAATTCCTGGGGTGATACCAGGAGTTTGAAGGGTAACGCGCCCTATAAAAGCCTGAAGTGCTCCGGATCCGAGGTGTTTCTGCCTCCGGCGGAATTAATCACCGCGTCCAGCTCTGGGACTGATATTGGATTACAAAAGGATTTTATACTGGACAGAACAGAAGCAGGAGGACTGTAATTGCAAGTAATGATTCTTAACTCTCTGCTATCTTGTTTCAACTTGAAAATAAGAAGGAAATGGCGCCATGAGCTTAACAAGTTAATGAGCGGAAAGTAAAAGTGAGAAAGCTGTTGTTACTTCGTGTCATGCTGCCAGAGACTATTGGAAGTTTTTAAATATAGGTATAAAAGGACAAAGGCAAGAGGTTTTAAGACTGTGTTTGTAGAAGACTTAAAAAGAATTATTATTAACTCTAACCTTAGGAAAATAAAAATTTAAAAGAAGTTGGCAGCCAAACAAATAAAAACAACTGTTACTAGAAGTGCTGGAGTATCCCCAGCCCACACAGCAGATACAAAAGCATTAAATTTAGAAGCATTACAGGAAAATTTGAAAGATTTTGTGAAAGAATCCCTGAATGATGCTATAAACCTGCAAACTTTTCTTATTGAAGAGAAATTTAAACAAATGGCAGATGAGATGTCAGAAATGAAAAATCAGATGTCAGAAATTCAAGAAGGAAATAAAGAAATTAAGGAAGGATTTGTAGCAATTCAAAGTCTGGCCTTAAATTTGATTCAATTGGAGGAAGAAGTAGAGGAAATTAAGCAATCTAATTTAAAGTTGGAAAATAAAATGGAGGAAGTTCAGGTTAAAGTGGAGAAAGCAGATGAATTTGCTTTAAGAATCAGAGGGTTGAAGGAAAATAAACAAGAGAATCTCAGAGAAATATTTTCTGAAGCCTTTGCAGAGATAATAGGTGAACAACCAGCAAATGTGGCATTTCAAATTGACAAAACTTATCGTGTGAATTCTTGGATTGCTAGACAGAAGCAGCTGCCAAGAGATGTGGTCATTTATTTTACAACCAGAAGAGTTGTAAAATGAAAATTTACAAGCCTCCTATAAGGGGGAAAAAATTCAAGTAGCTGGTCAAGAAATTTTAATATTGAAAGAAATTCCTCCTAAAATGCTGAGAAGTAGAAAGTAGAAATATGCATTTCTGGTGAATGAACTTAAAAAATGACAGATAGAATATAGATGGGATATCCCAGCTGGGATTATAGTGTTTCAAGCAGGAAAAGCACATCACCTTAATACAATTTTGAAAGCGAGAGATTATTACGCTAATGTACTAAAAGCTAGAAGTCCACCATCACCAGAAGGCAGGAGAAGAGATGTGCATGAAACAAAGAAGGGAAAAGAGGTGAAGCAGGCACAAGATCAAACTGGAGCTATAGTTATGGAGGAAGATTTACTGCAAGTCTTGGACATATCTAATGTGGGATCAGAAGGTGCAAAAGAACAAAGGCTGACAAGAGCAGCTATTAAACGTAAGGAACAAGAAGCAAAGGCCCAACAAATTCAAGTGGTACCTACCAAAACAGAAGCAGTGGGAGGAGCAAGGCTGAAAGCTAAGGCTGATTTGAACCTGATGCTCCAAAAGCTTCAGATTGCCAAAAATGGCAATTAGATTTTTATCTTGGAATGTTAATGGTTTGAATTCACCACAGAAGAGAAGGAAGATATCTCAGTATTTGAAACAATTTAAAAATGATATAGTTTGTCTACAGGAAACACATATTAGAACTTTAGATCAAAAATATCTGATAAACGCAAGGCTGGGTATACACTTTGTTGCTTCGGCTCCAGAGAAAAAGAATGGAGTAGTTATATATGTAAAGAAGGGTTTAGCAGCAAAGTTATTTGAGACGGACAATCAAGGAAGATATATTGCAATTGAACTTTTACAGGAGGGGGGAAAATACTTTTAATTGGTGTTTATGCACCTAATCAACAACAAGAAAAATTCTTTGCATTTTTACATAATAGAATAGTACATTGGGATTACAAATCATATATATTAATGGGCGATTGGAATGGAGTAATGGACACTTGAAAAGATAAAAAAGGCCTACAAAATATCTCAAGTCGTGCGAAATTGCCAAAGGCTTTTTTTGATATGATGGAAAATTTAGAACTAAGAGATATTTGGAGAGAATGTAATGTTGAAGAAAAAGATTTCACCTTTTTTTTGGATAGACACCAATCCTTTTCTAAGGTTGATTTTATTTTAATTACTAATGACTTGCTTTCTAGAGTAAAGAAGACCAAGATATGTCCAATAATTTTGTCTGATCATAGTCCAGTCTGGATAGAATTTGATCAGAAGAGAAGAACGTGCTAGAAGAACGTGGATGTTGAATGAGAATTTGTTTAAATATGAATAAAATGTAAAAGAATGTAAAAAACAAATGAAAGAATTTTTTGTTATGAATATGCAGAAGGGCACACCAATAGTGATGGTTTGGGATGCAAGTAAGGCTTATATGAGGGGAGTCCTTATACATATGAATAATAAATATAGAAATAGATTGCAGAAAAAGAGAATGGAGTTAGAGAAGGAAATTAAAAAGAAAGAGCAGCTACTTATAAATAATCCAGGAGATAAAAAAATAAAAGAATTAATAAATATATTACGAGGACAATTTAATATGATGGCAGATCAGGTGGCAACCAATTTACAATATGTAAAGCATATTACTTTTAATAATGCTAATAAGCCTGGAAGGTGGTTACCTTATTTATTAAGGAAGAAACAGAAAACGTGTATAGTTGGTAAGATAGAATATAGAGGTAAAGAAGTATATCAACAAAATTTGATTAAAAAAGCTTGTTTAGAATTTTACACAAAGTTATATGTTACAGATTCGATTAAAGATATAGATATAGAAAGATATTTACAGGAGCAAGACATTTATGAACTCACAGTAGAGCAAAGGGAAGTTCTGAATCAACTTATTACTGTAGAGGAAATAATCTTAGCAATTAAACAGCTTAAAATGGGTTAAGCGCCAGGAACAGATGGCTTAACGGCCGTTTATTATAAAAATTTACAAAATGAAATGGTAGAACCGCTTAAAGAATTATTTAATGGAATTCAACTTGGAGGAGAGGTACCTCCTTCGTGGAGGACGGCCTTTATTTTGTTAATACCGAAGGAAGACCAAGATTGTAATAAACCAGAAAATTATAGGCCAATAGTGCTTCTAAATACAGATTACAAGATTTTTGCCAAGATATTAGCAAATAGATGAATGCCAGTTATGAGTCAAATAATTCATAGTGATCAATCAAGATTTATCAGAGGGAGACAAATAAGATATAATATGAGACAAATTGTAAATTTATTGGAATATTTGGAAAGAAACAACCAAGTTTCAGCAGCACTCTCTTTTTTGGATGCTGAGAAGGCCTTTGATAGATTGAATTGGCAATTTTTATTTAAGTTAATAGAAAAAATGCAATTTGGAGACTATTTTATACAAGCAATTAAAGCAATATATCAGAGGCAAACAGCACAAATAATAATGGTAGTTTAATAGAATCTTTTAGAATTGAGAAAGGGACGAAACAAGGATGTCCCTTGTCTCCATTGCTGTTTATTTTAACTTTAGAAATTTTATTGAATAAAATACATGGGTCGAATCAGATAAAGGGAATTAAAATTAAACATCAAGATTAAAAGTTAAGAACGTTTGCAGATGACTTGGTTGTTACTTTATCTCAACCTATATATTCAGCTATATATTTAAAGGATAATTGATCAGTATGGTAAGGTATCCGGATTTAAAGTGAATCAACAAAAGACAAAGATGATAACTAAAAATATGAATACACAACAAAAAGAAGAATTAGAAAGAGTAACTGGATATGAAATAATAAAGAAGATCAAATATTTAGGAGTATATATTACAGCCTCGAATGTGAAATTATATAAAAATAATTATGAGGTATTGTGGCAGAAAGTACGAAAGGAATTGGAGAATTGGAAGAAGTTACAATTATCTTTGTTGGGAAGAATAGCAGCAATAAAAATGAATGTTTTGCCTAGGTTTTTATTTTTGTTTCAAATGATACCAGTTCTTAAAAAGGATGCAAACTTACAGGAATGGCAAAAAGGGATTAGTAATTTTGTTTGGCCGTGTAACGGGGTGAGCTCCCGTTACTTGTCCCAGCTTCTGCCAACCTAGCAGTTTCGAAAGCACGTAAAAATGCAAGTAGAAAAAATAGGGACCACCTTGGTGGGAAGGTGTTCCATGCGCCTTTGGCGTTGAGTCATGCCAGCCACATGACCATGGAGATGTCTTCG
The DNA here is from genome assembly GCF_028640845.1 of Ahaetulla prasina. NCBI lineage: Eukaryota > Metazoa > Chordata > Lepidosauria > Squamata > Colubridae > Ahaetulla > Ahaetulla prasina. The sequence goes on from NC_080540.1 coordinate 185,592,587, forward strand.
GACAGCGCTGGCTCTTCGGCTTTGAAACAGAGATGAGCAGAACCCCCTAGAGTCGGCAACAACTAGCACGTATGTGCGAGGGGAACCTTTACCTTTACCTTGGATGGGTAAAAAATCGAGAATAAAGTTAAAAAATAATGCAAGATAGGGGGTTGAAAGAGGGGGTTTAAAAATGCCTAATTTGAAATTGTATTATGAAGCAGTTGTTCTCTCATTAATTAGTGATTGGTTTAACTTAACAGAGGAAAGAATTTTTAATATAGAAGGTTATGATTTGTTATATGGATGGCATGCCTACTTATTATATGATAAGAAATTGGACAAGACTTTTAAAAGCCATATTCTTAGAAATGTTTTGATAAGGGTGTGGAAGAAATATCAATATATGCTAGATTACAAGATACCAATATGGGCAATTCCCAGACATATGATAGAGAATATAAATATAGAACAAAAACTGGAAGTGGTTACCTATAAGGAACTTCTTATTGTAGAAAAGGGTAAATTACAATTAAAATCTCTAAATAAAATGAGAGAAGAAGGGATAAATTATACATGGTTTCAGTATGGACAGTTACAAGCCAGATGGAGAACAGACCAGAAAACGGGTATTATGCAAAATGAGGAAAATTTGGTAAAACAAATTAGAGATCAAGGTCTCTAAGGGAATAATTGTAAATTTTTTTTTTTTGGTAAAACTTTTTCAATAAAAAAGGAGAAAATAATCAAATGTTCTGAAATGAGTAAATTGACATTTGAAATTAGAGAACAGGAAGATTTTTTTAAAAAATTTACATTTATATCCCGCCTTCTCCGAAGACTCAGGGCGGCTTACAGTGTGTAAGGCAATAGTCTCATTCTATTTGTATATTTACAAAGTCAACTTATTGCCCCCCCAACAATCTGGGTCCTCATTTTACCTACCTTATAAAGGATGGAAGGCTGAGTCAACCTTGGGCCTGGTGGGATTCGAGCCTGCAGTAATTGCAGGATGCTGTGTTTTAATAACAGGCTATCTTACAGCCTGAGCCACCACGGCCCCTGATGGACATTATCGTTTACTGGACGATAAACAGTATTATAAGTTATATTATATTATAAGTTATGAGACGTATTTTACCAATGGTTACAAAAAAAATATGGTAATGAACTTTGATACAGGTTTCTATAATTGTTGAAATACACAAAATATAATGTATTATTATTGGTTTGATTTAGGATGAAATGAATGATACAATATAAGCTATAATAATGCAATAAAATTTAGAACATTCAGTATGAAGCAAGTGAAGAAATATTTACAGTTAAATAAATGACTAATGGATCAAACAATTGGACACATATTAGATTGTGAAATATGTAAAATGTGAAATTGGATAAATTATAAGTTATGAATATGATGAAAATGCACAAAAGATTTGTAACCAACTGACACATTGTTGTATTTGTATTGAAGATGTTTTTATGTATGTCTGTCCAGAAAATAAAAAAATTAAAAACAAAGACATTTTAACCATGAGAAGCTAGTTAGGAAGGGGTCCAAACTGTATGTCCCCAACAGCTTGAGGCTGCAAGTCTTACAGTGCAGCCACGATTCATGACTGGCTGGCCATTTGAAAAACCCTTCACCTGGGCCGAAGACAGTTCTGGTGGCCGAAGATGAAAAAATTCCCTGCTCAGCCCCAACAAGCTATGCATCCATGGTGCCTGCATCAGCATCCTGAGAGAAGCAGAGAAGAAATGCCTCTGCTTGAGTGGGGGTGGGGGGCCCAGGAGAATGGTGAGACTCGGGGAGTAGGTCAGGTGAAGCTGGCTGATTCAGGGCTATTGAAAAGCTGCCCCCACACTTCCCAGAAGTTTGTGTGCCTCGGCTTCAGATGGACGCTAGCCAGATGAATAACTGGTAGGCAGATTTTTTTTTCCTATTTTCCTCCCCCAAAACAGCTGCGTCTTATACTCCGGTGCATCTTATACTCCGAAAAATACGGTATATAATGAGACTCTAGAACAGGCAAAACTACCAAAGACATGGATGGAGGTATTGATAATGCTTATCCCAAAAGATGATACAAATCCTCAACAAGTTATTCAAATGATATTTGAATATCGTCAAAATGCTTCAGGTATGAATTTTTTAAAAAAACCCAAGTTTTGGCAGGAAAGCTCATGAATAAAGGTTTTGGGAGTGCAGATGGTGTAATTCACTTGGATATCCTTAAACTATAAAATCAGAGCATCACATTACATAACTTTGAAACAATGATTAAGCAGAATTTGATAGGACAAGGAGCCATCCCAGAAGCAATTGCAAATATAGATTTCATTGTCTTATACCATCTGCCATACAGTTCAGATGTGCTATGTGACTTCTGCCTTTTCTCAAAATATGCAAGCATCTGTTTGATTCCCAGAAGGGGGCAGGAAGAATAGTTAAGTCCTCAGTAAGGGACAAAATGTGGAATTCTTCATAATGCCTCTAAGAAATTTGTCCATTGCTAGTATAAGTGTGCAATGAATTGTGGGGGAAAATGCAGGTAACACAAATGCTCATTCCAAGGATTTTCCCCCCTATTTCATATATTAACTATCTATATTTAAACTAAAGTAATAGAGGTGCAACTATTTCATTCCTCATTCCTCTTTGACAAAGTGACAACATTAGTGGACCAGAGGAATGCTGTGAATATAATTTACTTGGACTTCAGTAAGTCATTTGATAAAATAGACTACAACCTACTATTTGATAAGTTAGAAACCTATACTGTTAGATAGCATCACCACCAGATGGATTTGTAATTGGCTGAACAACTGCACTCAACATGTAATCCTCAACAGAACTGCATCTACATGGAGGAAAGTATTCAGTGGAGTACCCCAATGCTCTGTTTTAGGCCAAGTACTCTTCAAAATCTTCATCAATGATTTGGACAAGGGGATACATGGGAAACTCATCAAGTTTGCATACAACACCAAACTGGCAGGAATAGCCAACACTTCAGAAGATAGGCTTAAGATACAGAAGGATCTTGACAGATTTGAATTTTGGGTACTATCTAACAAAATAAAATTCAATGGTGAAAAAAAATAAGATTCTATATTTAGGTAAGAAAACAAAATGCACAAGTACAGTCTAGGTGGTACCTTGCTCAATAGTAGTGAGAGGGATCTTGCGGTCCTAGTGGACAATCATTTAAATATGAGCCAGCAGTGTGCTGCAGCTTTTTAAAAAAGCCAACACAGCTCTAGACTGCATAAACAGAGGGATAGAATCAAGATCACATGAAATATTAATACAACTTTATAATACCTTGGTAAGGCCACACATGGAATACTGCATCCAGTTTTGGTTGCCATAATGTAAAAAAGATGTTGAGACTCTAGAAAGGGTGCAGAGAAGAGCAACAAAGATGATTAGGGGACTGGGGGCTAAAACATAAAGAATGGTTGCTGGAATTGGGTATGTCTAGTTTAATGAAAAGAAAGACTAGCGGTGACATGAGAGCAGTGTTCTGATATCTCAGGGTTTGCCACAAAAGAAGATGGAAAAGCTATTCTCCAAAGCATCTGAGGGCAGGACAAGAAGCAATGGATGGAAACTAATCAAGGAGCGAATCAACGTAGAACTAAGAAGAAATTTCCTGACAGGAAATTAATCAGTGGAACAACTTGCCTCCAGAGGTTGTGAATGCTCCAACACTGGAAGATTTTAAGAAGAGATTGGACAACCATTTGTCTGAAAGTGTTTCCTGCCTAAGCAGGGGGTTGAACTAGAAGACCTCCAAGGTCCCTTCCAACTTCCATTCCATTCCATTCCATTCCATTCCAATGTTTTGTCTTAAATTTCTTGTACAAATATATACCCTGTTCTGTCCCCCCACCTCAGTCCAGGAGGCACAGGGGGGGGGGTGCCGCGGATCTTATAGGCGTTACGGAAATCTGGTTGGGCACTGAAGGGGGTGTGCCCCTTGTTGAAATGTGCCCACCGGGCTTCCGTGCATTCCATCAGCCGAGGGCTCAGGGTAGGGGGTGTGTGGCGGTTGTTATTAGAGAGAGTCTAGAGCCGAGGGAGACCACTGTACCTCAGATTGCCGGGTGTGAATCCCTCTTTGTGAGATGGGGTCATAGGTGTCAGATGTGCTTGTTTGTCGCGTACCTGGCTCCTTGCTGCGTGACAGCTGCCCTGCCCGAGCTCCTGGAGGTGCTTGCCGGGGTGGCAGTAGAGACCCCCAGACTTTTAGTCATGGGGGACTTCAACTTGCCATCTTCCGGTTCGTCATCGACAGCAGCTCGGGAGTTCATGGCTTCCATGACGGCCTTGGACCTGACCCAAGTAGTGGATGGCCCCACTCACATCGGGGGAGGCACACTGGACCTGATTTTTATCTCTGGTCAGTGGTTGAAGGATCTGGACTTGAGGGATGTAGTCACAGAACCTTTGTCATGGTCAGATCACTCTCTCCTTCGCCTGGACTTTCTGACCGGCACTCAACACTGCAGGGAGACGGAACCAATACGTTGGTTCCGTCCCAGGCGCCTGATGGACCCGGAGAGGTTCCGGACGGAGCTTGGGCCGTTCCCTGAGGGTCTGGCTCATGGCACGGCTGAGGAACTAGTTGTGGCCTGGGAACGGGCTGTGGCTGGGGCTTTAGACCGTGTCGTGCCTCTGCGGCCTCTGACCCAGCGTAGATCCCAACCGGCTCCTTGGTTCTCCGAGGAGCTGAGGGGGATGAAACGCTGGAGAAGACGCCTAGAGAGTTCCTGGAGGTCTAGCCATTCAGAGGCTGATTGGACACTAGTTAGGTCCTATAGTAGGACCTACCTAGTGGCACTGAGGGAAGCGAGACGTTGCTACGCCTCCTCCCTCATTGCGTCAGCAGATAACCGCCCAGCCGCCCTGTTTCGGGTGACTCGTTCCCTCCTTCACCAGGGGGAGCGGGATGACCCGTTGCAGGGACATGCTGAGGAGTTTAACGGTTATCTATACGATAAAATCGTTCAGCTTCGGGACGGTCTGGACCAAAATTGCGAAGATTCAGATGGGGCGTCTGAGGGCGGTCTTGTTGACATTGTTTGGGATGAGTTTGACCCTGTGGCTCCCGAGGACATGGACAGGTTGCTGGGTAGGTTGAATGCCACCACGTGTTTACTGGACCCGTGCCCCTCCTGGTTGGTACTGGCCACTCAGGAGGTGACACGAGGCTGGCTCCAGGCAATTAGGAGTGCTTCTTTGTTGGAGGGAGTCTTTCCGGCCGCCTTGAAAGAGGTGGTGGTGAGGCCCCTCCTCAAGAAGCCTTCCCTGGACCCAGCTGTTTTAGGTAATTATCGTCCGGTCTCCAACCTTCGCTTCGCGGCGAAGGTTGTAGAGAGTATGATGGCATGTCAGTTTCCCCGGCACCTGGATGAAACTGTCTATCTAGACCCGTTCCAGTCCGGTTTCCGGCCCGGATACAGCACCGAGACGGCTTTGGTCGCGTTGGTGGATGATCTCTGGAGGACCAGGGATAGGGGTTGTTCCTCTGCCCTGGTCCTATTAGACCTCTCAGCGGCTTTTGATACCATCGACCATGGTATCCTGCTGCGCCGGTTGGAGGGATTGTGTTCTGTTTCCCTTCCCCCAATACTCCCAGCAAAGAGTCCGTCAGAGGCCTTTCTTTTTTCCTTTTATTTACATAGATACATGTCCTGGCCACGTCTACCCACGGGCCTGCCAAGTTTCTGGAGATAACGAGGAAATTATAGATAAGGCCAGAATTACTCACGAATATATTCTTCCCTCCATTAAAACAGTTAGCTCGCGCCAATTCATTAGCTCGCGCCAACTCATTACTTTGTCCAAGACAAAAAACCAGAAAGTCCCGCCTCCTATTTATAGTCTCTGCAGATGTCACTGCATGACAATTATGACTTGGCTTTGTCCCAACTCTTCCGCTGCTGCGCACGCCGATCAAGCCTTCGTAATCTTGCGTCCCTCCAAAACTGTTCTTGGGGCGTTGCCAAATCAGAAGAAGGCCCGGGAGAATCAGGCCTTGCCGGCCCCTCCCTTTGAGTGGGTGCCAGGGAGGGAGAGGGCTCAAGAGAAGCAGGGCTTGCCAGGTCTTCTCCCTCATTTTCTGAATCATCCGAGTCCAGGAGTCTGGGTCCAGGAACCTGGGTCACAACAGATTGGGAGTGGGAGGCACCGTTTATCGGTGGTTCTCCTCCTATCTCTCCAATCGGTCGCAGACGGTGTTGACAGGGGGGCAGAGGTCGGCCCCGAGGCGCCTCACTTGTAGGGTGCCGCAGGGGTCGATCCTCTCGCCCCTTCTGTTCAACATCTATATGAAGCCGTTGGGTGAGATCATCAGTGGCTTCGGTGTGAGGTATCAGCTGTACACTGATGACACTCAGCTGTACTTTTCCACACCGGGCCACCCCAACGAAGCTATCAAAGTGCTGTCCCGGTGTTTGGAAGCCGTACGGGTCTGGATGGGGAGAAACAGGCTCAAGCTCAATCCCTCCAAGACAGAGTGGCTGTGGATGCCGGCATCCCGGTACAGTCAGCTGAGTCCGCGGCTGACTGTTGGGGGCGAGTCATTGGCCCCGATGGAGAGGGTGCGCAACTTGGGCGTCCTCCTGGATGAACGGCTGTCTTTTGAAGATCATTTGACAGCCGTCTCCAGGAGAGCTTTTTACCAGGTTCGCCTGGTTCGCCAGTTGCGCCCCTTTCTAGACCGGGATGCTCTATGCACGGTCACTCACGTCCTCGTGACGTCTCGTCTGGATTACTGCAATGCTCTCTACATGGGGCTCCCCTTGAGGGGCACCCGGAGGCTTCAGTTAGTTCAGAATGCGGCTGCGCAGGTGATAGAGGGAGCCCCTCGTGGCTCCCATGTGACACCTCTCCTGCGTAGACTGCATTGGCCACCTGTGGCCTTCCGGGTGCGCTTCAAGGTTTTGGTAACTATCTTTAAAGCGCTCCATGGCATAGGGCCGGGCTACTTACGGGACCGCCTGCTGCTACCGAATACCTCTCACCGACCCGTGCGCTCTCGCAGAGAGGGACTCCTTAGGGTGCCGTCGGCCAGGCAGTGCCGTTTGGCGACACCCAGGGGAAGGGCCTTCTCTGTGGGGGCTCCCACCCTCTGGAACGAACTCCTCCCAGGACTTCGTCAACTCCCGGACTTCCGAACCTTCCGCCGCGAGCTTAAAACACATCTATTCATCTGCGCAGGACTGGACTAGATTTTAAATTTATATTGGTTTTAATGGGTTTTACTATTTATATTGTTCTTTTTAATTAATTCGGCTATGTAGAATAAGTTTTTTAATTGTTATTTTACTTTGTATTTATATGTACCTTTTTATTTGCCTGTGAACCGCCCTGAGTCCCTAGGGAGATAGGGCGGTATACAAATGTGATAAATGATAATAATAATAATAATAATAATAATAATAATAATAATAATAATAATAATAATAATAAATGACTCAATTAGCCGGCAATTTAGTCCACGGCAACTATCAGCTCTGGCAGAAAACCAGCGAGCGTCTACCAAGGTTTTCTTTTATCTTCCTTGATGCCGGCGTGTCAACCAGGAAGTCAGGAACAAACAGCAATCCAAGCCAAATGCTCAGTCAAATAGTTCAGCTCAAGTTTTCTCCAGTCAGTTTGATTTGTCCGTCACAAAGTAATAGAGCAGCCTCTCCTGCTTTTATACCCTGTGGGGTGTGGCTCCGTGACTCAGCACTTTCTAGGCCTGCTCCACCCCTTCTTCTGTTGTTCCTGCCTCTCTTGTCTATGAAACCTGGGATTTAACCAGGACTGATTATCCACAGCTGGGTCTGAAAGCATTGCCTGGGCGGGGAGAGATACAGGAGACAGAGGCCTCGTTTCTTCCTCCACCTGGCCTGCCTCTGGCTCCTGGAGCTGAGCCAGAGAGGCCAGCCCTGAGGACGGGAGCCCCGATGGCCCTTCCCCCTCACTCTCTGAGTCACTCTCTGGCAGGGGGCCAGGCCCGGGGGGGAGAGGGGGCTGGAGCCACAACATACCCACCCAAATGAAATAATTGTCTCTTTTGCCAGAAAATGTATTTTTCTCAATATCTAAACTCTAGTGACATGATGGCAAATGCATCTGATTTTGTGACATTAATCAATTAAATTGTACAGGACAAAATAAGAAATTTGTCACCTGATACTGATGATGTCTTCTCAAATTATCTGCTGCACGTCTCTGAAAATGAAAAACATGTCATGAACTGGTACATATGAGCATCAATAGGTCCCATACGTTTTAATCAAAATTTTCAATGAGGGACATTGGACATCCTCCAAGAAGACATGCTGAGTAGTGGTGGTGGTGGTGGTGGTGGTGGCATTTGCTTCTCCTACCAACAAACAGTTGAATTTGCTGCTGGATGTTAACATCTTATTTGGCTGGGAACTATTTTCACTTTCCATATGGAAGCTAACAGCAACTTTCTGAATAGTGACTCTGACCAGATTGGATTTACCTCTACAGCAGGGGTGTCAAACTTGATTTCATTGAGGGGAACCTAAGGGCTGTGGTTGACCTTGGGGGGCCTGGTGGGCATGGCTGACTGGATGGATGTGGCTGACTTGGGATGGAACAAGTAATACCAGCTAACTTGATGTGAGGACAATTTGGTGGTTCAAAAGCTCGCCTCCCAAAACTGCTGGCAGTCAAGTACATGCACGCACATACACATATTCCACGTTTGGGTACATTTATTCAAATAGGAAGGAGAGGGCCTTCTCCCCAAGCCCAGGTATGATTGGCAGTTTCTAAGCTCAGATGTGGATAAGTCTCCAAGCTCGGAATGGTGTGTGTGTGTGTGTGTGTGTGTGTGTATGTCTGTGTGCACAACACACCAAAGGAGACGTTCTTCTCTCAATCCCAGACATCGTTGGCATTTCCCTGTCTGGTGCACCCTCCCAACGCCCCTGCTGTACGTGGAAACATGGAGAAAAAAGTTTGCAGGAAGCATTTTTGTTCTAATCCAACTTCTGCCTTGAGAGATCCAACTTCTGCCTGGAGAGCAAGAGGAGGTGGTAGGGTAGCAGTGTTCCTGGTCCTGCATGAGGGAGGCTGGCCCTTCTCGAAAGGGAATCCCTGTTTCTAATTATGAGTGGTAAGGATGCTAGCTTGTTGGGGCAGTCTTCCCTCATGCTGCTTCCCCACCATCCCCTCCTCCGCTCCAGATATGTTCCTATTGGTGGGTATTCCCGGCGGGAAAACATTCAAACCCTATTGGCTATCACCTAGTCCAGGTGTGTATAAAAGGAGGACTTTCTGCCTGTATTCTTTGTTGAAGTCACTCTGAATTAAAGAGCTGTTGTCACTGGTCTGGTCTTGTGTGTCCTCCATCACCCGATCTAACATTTGGCGACGAAGGTGGGATTGAGGACAACACGAGCCAGTTGAATGGACCAGCAACGGGAGAACCAGTCTGGCAAGCGTGAAGAGAGACCAGGGATCATCAAGATGTCCAAAAATGCCAAATCTCTGACGCCGTTTGACCCATCGGTCGAGAAATGGGGATTGTTCATGGCACGATTCCATTGTTTCCTGGAAGCCAACGACAATCACGGCTTACCGGACAATCGAAAAAGAGCACTATTCCTCCACAATTGCGGGCAAGCCATTTTCAATGTGGCGGAATTGCTTACCGATCCAACCCCGGTGCAAATGGTGGACTGGAATGTCCTGAAGGACACACTCCGAGCCCATTTCGTGCCGGCTCTGTCTAAATACGCCCAGCGGTTCGAGTTCCGCCAGCGGTTGCAGCACGAGGGAGAATCCATCAGCGCATACATTGCTGCCCTGCAGAAAGCAGCCACCCCCGGTGAGTACAAGGGATTTTTAGAAGAAGCCCTATTCGAACAATTCATTTGTGGGGTAAGAGACCCCCGATTGCGGTGGCAACTACTCTCCAAGCACGACTTAACCCGGCAAGTCACGATTGATGAAGCCAAAGGGCACGAGCTGTCCAGCAAAGCCGCTGAAACTATGCAACACCCCGGAGCAAGTAACGCGCTAGCCCTCGCAACGCCAATTCACCAAGCAGTCGCCCAAGTTGAACCCCAAGAATTCAACCAAACTGAGGATGGGGACGAAGAGATGGGCAGTTTTTCATACGGATCAATCCAACCGTGACAGTGGAAACATATGTTCCAGCTGTGGGCAAGATCATCACCGGAACAGCTGCCGTTTCTGCGATGCACTGTGCCGCTGGTGCGAGAAGAGAGGCCACCTAGCCCATGTATGCAGAGCAATGCAACCGATTCAACCTTCCCGCCAGAGAGACCGTGCGGAATGGAAGTTGGCTGGCCAGCCGCCATTTCCACGCAGGCATGGCCAAAATGGCCGCCCAAAAAAGAGCGCAAATTCAAACCAAGTCACAATCGGCCAGGCAAACGCAAGACCTGAAGACAAAACGTTTACAATGGTCGGCATTGACGGACAATGGATCAAGATGGAGATCGACACTAGATCATCCATCACGATCATTTCCTGGAACACAGTCCAAGAGTCACTCCCGCACATCAAAAAGCATTGACTACAACCCCAACAACTCCAGGTGTGAGATTTCCAGGCATCACCACCATCAATGTTACCTATGGTCCCTATCAAAAGAAGCTACCCATCACCATTGTCCACGGACACCTCCCGAGCCTCCTGAGCTGGGATTGGATCTGGGCTCTAGGGATGGGTCTCTATGGGTTTAGGGAGATTCAGACCAGCTGCGAGAGCATGAAGGACGACCTGCTACATGAATTCCAGGATGTCTTCACTGGAACCCTGGGCAAGTACGTGGGGACCCCTGTCTCTTTCAACCTGGACCCTGGGATAACCCCTATTAGACTAAAAGTCAGGTGGGTGCCTTTTGCCCTTAAACCAAAAATAGACAAAGAGCTGGACAAACTAGTCCAGCAGGGGGTTCTCATCCCCATCAACCATGCTCGATGGGAGACTCCCATAGTAACCCCCATTAAATCTGATGGGTCCATCCGCATCTGCGGGGACTACAAAGCGACCCTAAATAAGGCACTACAAAAGAGTGCCTATCCTGTGCCAATCGTGCAATATCTACTGCACTCCCTGGGACCAGGAAAGATTTTCGCAAAACTAGATCTGGACCAAGCTTACCAACAGCTGCCCATCAATGATGCCACAGCAGAGGCACAAACCATTTTAACCCATAGAGGCGCCTTCAAATGCACCCGGTTACAATTAGCCGCCAATAATCCACAACAAAAGGCCCCAATGGCTGGGAGGAGCTGAAAGTACCTCCGACCAGCATGCTTCCCCCACCAAAACTGAACTGCGCAAGTTAAGCAGACACAGGGAACGCCCTGGCTATTTATGCGATTACGTATGCTAATTTATGCAAGATCAAGGCAAAGTGCTTTCTGGGGGTGGGGAAGAGTGTTGTATATGTTCCTATTGGTGGGTATTCCCAGTGGGAAAACATTCAAACCCTATTGGCTATCACCTGGTCTAGGTGTGTATAAAAGGAGGACCTTCTGCCTGTATTCTTTGCTGAAGTCACTCTGAATTAAAAAGCTGTTGTCACTGGTCTGGTCTCATGTGTCCTCCATCACCCTATCTAACATCTTTCTAGGCAGAAGTTGGACTCTTGGAGGAAACTGCTACCAGCAAACTTTCACTGCATCAGCATTAGGGTTGCCCTCAAAGGGCCAGTTGCATGTAAGACTATTGTATCATATTAGTTCAGGAGTGTATTAACGTCGGCCAAACAGGATTAACATTTCAAATATGAACAAATATTTCAAATAAATCTGCAAAATTAAATTTAAAACAAAGAACAAACATAAGCTTTTAATATGCAAAAACAAATTTAAAACAAAAAAAACATCAGCTTTTTAGTTCTCTCTCTCTCATGCTGCTTTGTCCGAGCTGGATGCTTGGCATCTTTTATTGGCTACAAGTTTGTCTATGTTTGGAGTTAGGTTCTGAGCTGTGGAAACTCAGGATAGAGTGGAGGTGTGCATCAGTGAAAACACCTGTGTGCGTTTTTGTTCACCCTCATCATGGGGAAAAGTTGCTCACACAGGTGTTTACTTCCAAACATGCACAGCATTCAAGCAGTTTGTAGACAGAGTTAGGGCATACATTTCAGGGATGAAGCTGGTGAATTGTGTTGGCCCTACAGGATGATATTTTGCCTTAAGTGTTACACTGGAATTCTATCAGCTCCATCAGCTCCATCAACTCCATCTGCATGTTTACTCCACATCTGCATGCTTTCTCCACATCAACTGCAAATGGATTGCTGAGCAATCCAAAGTTGAATGTTTGTGCTTCAAAATCAATAAAGCGACGTGTAAACCCCATTTGACGTGTGCTCAGTTTATCAACAAAATCCGAGAACACGGCGGTGATGACTTGGCTGATGAGCATTTGGCAACAGGGAAAGTGACTCAAGTTTCCTTGCCGCATCTGAGCCTTCCACAGCCACAGCTTTACTTGAAAGGCTTTCACTGCATCATACATGTCCATGATCACACGGTCCTATTCCTGAAGCTGAAGGTTCAGTGCAGTGAGATGCTTTGTAATGTCACACAGAAAAGCTAATTCACACAGCCACATTATTGGGGAGTCTTTTCCTTTGCTTTCAACAAACTTACAGATTTCCATACACAACTCAAAAAAATCTATTGAGCACTTTTTCTCTACTTCTGTGCACACTTCAATCATGCAGCACTTCAAAAACTCCCCTAACCCTCTGTAAATGGCCAGGCTGATTTAGCTATCTTTTCTACCACTATAAAATTAGTGTCAGATTGCCTCCGATCAATACTCAAGAAAGGAAAACCCTGACTCCATTTGATTATAGAGAAAGTGTTGTGTCCTCCTCGCCTCTTTCTGAACAATGGCTTAATTAGCCGGCTCTTATCAGCTCTGGCAGCAAAAGAATCAGCGTCTGCCAAGAGCCCTCGATAGCTGCCAAGACACTGGTGAGTCACAACCTTCAGCTCTAGTCAATCCGTGGATTTGCCTGATACAAAGAGACACATGCCGGCACCCCGATACAGCCAGCTGCAGCTGCAGCTGACTATTGGGGGCGAGTCATTGGCCCCAAGGGAAAGGGTGCGCAACTTGGGTGTTCTCCTGGATGTACGGCTGTTGTTCGAAGATCATTTGATGGCCGTTTCCAGGAGAGCTTTTCACCAGGTTCGCCTGGTTCGCCAGTTGCGCCCCTTCCTTGATCGGGATGCCTTATGCACAGTCACTCATGCTCTCGTGACCTCTCACTTGGATTATTGCAATGCTGACTACATGGGGCTCCCCTTGAAGTGCACTCGGAGGCTTCAGTTAGTTCAGAATGCAGCTGCGCGGGTGATAGAGGGAGCCGCACGCGGCTCCCATGTAACACCACTCCTGCGCAGGCTGCACTGGCTGCCTGTGGTCTTTCGGGTGCACTTTAAGGTTTTGGTTACTACCTTTAAAGCGCTCCATGGCTTGGGGCCTGGGTACTTACGGGACTGCCTACTGTTACCCCATGCCTCCCACCGAACCGTATGCTCACACAGAGAGGGACTTCTCAGGGTGCCGTCCGCCAAGCAATGCCGGCTGGCGGCTCCCAGGGGAAGATCCTTCTCTGTGGGGGCTCCTACCCTCTGGAACGAACTTCCCCCTGGCTTGCGCCAAATACCTGATCTTCGGACCTTTCGCCGTGAGTTGAAAACATATTTATTTACTCGCGCGGGGCTGGCTTAAGTTTTTTGTTAGATTTTTTAAATTTTAAATTTAAATTTCTAGATGAATTTTAATGGGTTTTTTAGATTTTAAATGTTTTTAAATTTTCGGCCAACTGTATAATAAGTTTTTTAATTTTGTTTTTAATTGTTATATTGTTCTGTTCTTATGCTGGCTGTAAACCGCCCTGAGTCCTTCGGGAGAAGGGCGGTATAGAAATCTAATAAATAATAATAATAATAATAATAATACATCAGCTCTTGCTGCCTTTTATATCCTGTGGGGTGTGGCTCCATGACTCAGCACTTCCTAGGCCTGCCCCTCCCCTGTTTCTGTCGTTCCCTTCTCTCCTGCCTACGAAACCTGGGATTGAGCCAAGCCTGATTGCTGTCAGCTGGGTCTGCAGGCGTGGCCTGGGGGGGGGAAGAGTCAGGAGAAGGAAGCCTCGTTATCTCTTTCACCTGGCCTGCTTCTGGCTCCTGGAGCTGATCCAGGGAGGCCGGTGCTTCCGAGGTAAGTCCTGACGGCCCTTCTCCCTCACTGTCCAAATCACTTTCTGGCAGCAGGCCCGGCTCTGAGTCACTTTCTGGCAGCAGGCCCGGCTCCAAGGCACTTTCTGGCAGCAGGCCCGGCTCCAAGGCACTTTCGGGCATGGGGCCAGGTTCGGGGGTGGGAGCCACAACAGAAAGGTACTTTTACTGAGCACGTCTGATTGCAATAGAAGAAAAGCTAGAACTGAATAGGTGTGGCTTACAGATACATTTCCCCTCATTCATCCCTCCTCCCTCCAAAGGTCAGACAGATCTAGGCCAATGCCTTTCCCCTTATGAGTCACGTGGGGTTCCTTTGGTCTGGTATGCAGAGTCCATTGCTGGCTTCGCGCGTCTCACAGTTTGAATCTATGACTTCCTCCTCTTCTCAAATGAAAGCCAACACTCTTAAAGAGCCCCAACCCCATTTATCATGCATGAAAGCAAAGTAGCAATAAAACATTGGAAAAGATCATAAACACTTAACAAGGTAATAAAAGAGCTAAGCACTCTACTAAGTAATAAAACACTTAAACAGTGGAGATTGACGAGTGGAGGCTGACATTCAGCCCTCCTGCAACAAGGACGTTAGTCCTAGGAAAGAATAAAAAAACAGGTTAAGGTTTATCAGGATATTTCTCATAAAATTGAACTATCTTTTTGGTAGCATGCACGTCTTCCTTGTTCACCCATCCAGCTTGGGACAAGGGGAAATGTTTCCAAGCAACTAGATATTGGATTTTATTTCTATGTTTTCTAGAATCTAGGATTTCTTTCACTTCAAAATGTTCTCCTTCTATGAGAATTGGTACTGGGGGGGTGGGGAAGTAGACATGGCTCTAATGGGGGATGTGTGTTCAGGTTTCACTAAACTAACATGGAAAACAGGGTGAATTCTTCTCAATGTTTTTGGTAGTTCCAGCTGGACAATTACTGGATTGATAATTCTCACAATGGGGAAAGGACCAAGGTCCAAGTTTCTTTGATTTTTGAGTTGTCTGTAAATATTTGGTGGACAGATAAACTTTGTCCCCTACTTGATACTTCTTTTCAGGAGCCCTTTTTTATCGGCATGTTTTCTGTGTGAGCGATGCACGTCATCAATAGCTTTGCGAGTTATTTTCCAGGTACTTTGTAGTTGCTCTATCCATTCAGCCAGTGATGGATTAGAAGGTTTCTCTTCGGGAAGTTCTGGGATAGGGACAAACTCTTGACCAGAAGCTACCTTGAACCGAGTGAAACCCGTGCTATTATGAACCATTATAGGCCACTTCAGCAAAAGGTAGTAGGTCTGCCCAATTATCTTGTTGATAATTAATGTTTATTTATTTATTTATTTATTTATTTATTTATCAAACTTATATACCGCACCATCTCCCGTAGGACTCAGGGCGGTTCACAGGCATATTAAAAACAATATAAAAACAATATAATAAATAAACATTAAAACCCAGTTAAAACTAAATATTATCATAGCCTGATCACTAAAAAAGTAAAAACCAGTAAAACCCCCATTAAAATTTAAACTAAAACATTTTGTTCTTAGGCTAGTCCCGCACGCTGAAATAATAGAGTCTTCAGTTCACGTCTGAAGGTCCGGAGGTCAGGGAGTTGTCGTAATCCCGGAGGAAACTCATTCCACAGGGCTGGTGCTGCCACAGAGAAGGCCCTCCCCCTGGGGGTCGCCAACCTATATTGTTTGGTCGACGGCACCCTGAGGAGACCCACTCTGTGGGAGCGCACAGGTTGTTGGGAGGCAATCGGCGGCAGAAGGTGGTCTCGAAGGTATCCCGGTCCTAAGCCATGGAGCGCTTTAAAGATGGTAACCAAAACCTTGAATTGCACCCGGAAGACTACCGGTAGCCAGTGTAGGCCGCGCAGGATAGGTGTTATATGGGAGCAGCGCGGTGCTCCCTCTATCACCCGCGCAGCCGCATTCTGGACTAACTGGAGCCTCCGGGTGCTCTTCAAGGGGAGCCCCATGTAGAGAGCATTGCAATAGTCCAGGAGGGAAGTGACGAGGGCATGAGTGACCGTGCGTAAGGCGTCTCGGTCAAGGAAGGGGCGCAACTGGCGGATCAGGTGAACCTGATAAAAAGCTCCCCTGGCGACGGCTGTCAAATGATCCTCTAAGGACAGTCGATCGTCCAGGAGAACACCTAAGTTGTGCACTCCCTCCCTGGGGGTCAGTACTTCCTCCCCCACAGTCAGCGATGGTGTAAGCTGACTGTACCGGGACACCGGCACCCACAGCCACTCAGTCTTGGAAGGGTTGAGTTGGAGCCTGTTCCTCCCCATCCAGACCCGTACGGCCTCAAGACACTGGCCCATCACCTCAACGGCTTCATTGGGGTGGTTCGGGGTGGAAATGTACAGCTGAGTATCATCAGTGTACAGATGATAATCCACCCCGAAACCACGGATAACCTCACCCAGCGGCTTCATATAGATGTTGAACAGGAGAGGCGAGAGAACAGACCCCTGAGGCACCCCACAAGTGAGGCGCCTTGGGGTCGACCTCTGCCCCCCTGCCAACACCATCTGCGAACGGTCAGAGAGATAGGAGGAGAACCACCGATACACAGTGCCTCCCACTCCCAATTCCCCCAACCGTCGCAGCAGGATACCATGGTCGATGGTATCAAAAGCCGCCGAGAGATCTAATAGAACCAGGACAGAGGAACAACCCCTGTCCTGGGCTCTCCAGAGGTCATCCACCAACGCGACCAAAGCCATCTCGGTGCTGTAACTGGGTCTGAAGCCGGACTGGAACGGGTCCAGATAGACAATTTCCTCCAGGTGTCAAGGAAGCTGATTTGCCACCACACTCTCAACAACCTTCGCTAAGAAGCGAAGGTTGGAGACTGGACGATAGTTCGCTAAAACAGCCGGGTCCAGGGAGGGCTTCTTGAGGAGGGGCCTCACCACCGCCTCTTTCAAAGCGGCGGGGAAGACACCCTCCAACAAAGAAGCGTTGGTAACTTCCTGGAGCCAGCCTCGTGTAACCTCCCGAGTGGCCAGCACCATCCAGGAGGGACACGGGTCCAATAAACATGTGGTGGAGTTCAACCTGCCCAACAACCTGTCCATGTCCTCAGGAGTCACAGGATCGAACTCAGCCCAGATAACATTCTCAAGACCTGTCTCCGCCATCCCACCTGAATCTATCCAATCAGTGTCCAAGCCGTCCCGAATCTGAGCGATTTTATCAGACAGATACTGAACAAAATCCTCAGCGCGACCCTGTAAGGGGTCCTCCCGAGCCCCCTGCGTGAGCAGGGAGCGGGTCACCCTAAACAGGGTGGCTGGGCGATTATCTGCCAATGCGATGAGTGCGGAGAAATAGTTATGTTTCACCGACCTGATCGCCACTAGGTAGGTCTGAATATATGACCTTACTAGTGTTCGGTCAGGTTCGGAGCGGCTGGACCTCCAGGCGCTCTCTAGGCTTCTTTTCCGGCGCTTCATCTCTCTCAGCTCCTCGTTATACCAAGGAGCTGGTCGAGTTCGTCGCCGGGTCAGAAGCCGCAAATGCACGACGCGATCTAAGGCGCCAGCGGCAGCCTCATCCCAGGCAGCCACCAGCTCCTCAGCCGAGCCGTGGGCTAACTCCCTCGAAAATGGCCCAAGCTCCATCAGAAACCTCTCAGGGTCCATCAGGCGCCTGGGACGGAACCATTGAACCGGTTCCGTCTCCCTGCGGTGAGGTGTAGCGGTCCGAAAGTCTAGTTGAAGGAGTAAATGATCTGACCATGACAAGGGTTGAGATATTAATTCCCCTATCCCAGATCATTTAGCCACTGTCCCGAGATGAAAATCAAGTCCAGTGTGTTACCCCCAACGTGGGTGGGGACCGCAACTACCTGGGTCAGGTCCAAGGCCGTCATGGAAGCCATGAACTCCCGAGCTACCATTGACGAATCGCCTGCCGACGGCAAGTTGAAATCCCCCATGACCATAAGTCTGGGGGTCTCAACCGCCGTCCCGGCTATCATCTCCAGCAGCTCGGGCAGGGCTGCCGTCACGTAGCAAGGAGCCAAGTACATGATCAGCAAGCCCACCTGCACCCCCCGGCCCCACCTCAGGAAGAGGGTTTCACAACCGGCTATCTGCGGGACAGCAACCTCCCTCGGATCCAGACTCTCGTTAATGACAACCGCTACCCCCCCACCCCTACCCTGGGCCCTCGGCTGATGAAACGCACGGAAACCCGGCGGGCACATCTCAGTGAGAGGAAAACCCCCCTCCGTGCCCAGCCAGGTCTCCGTAATGCCCATTAGGTCCGCTCCCCCCTCTTGAATAAGATCGAATATGAGGGGGGCCTTATTCATGACGGACCTAGCATTACATAACATCAGCCGAAGGTCCAGGTTCCGGGGGATATGTAACATCTGAGATATTCTTCCAGTACCGAGTTCGAGCGTTCACAAGATCCATTAGTTTGAGGATGGTGGGAGGAGCTTAACCCTTGGGTGGAGCCAAGAAGTCATAAAAACTCTTTCCAGAATTGGGAAGTGAATTGCACCCCCTGGTCTGAGATAATTCATTCAGGGACCCCATGTAATCTGTAGATGTGCTGTACAAACAATTTTGCCAAGGTTTTAGCTGAGGGTATTTTAGGACACTGGATGAAGTGCACTTGTTTGGAAAACAAGTCCGTCACTACCCAGATTACTGTATTGCCCCCACTCTTGGGCAATTCCACTATGAAGTCCATGGATATTTCTTTCCATGGGGCTCCTGGGCGAGCAACTGTCCTGATGGTTTTCCTGGTGGTCTTTTTGCTGCTGCACACACAGTACAACTTGCTATGTAAGATTCAATGTCCTTTTTAAGTCCTGGCCACCAGAATTGTCTTTTCAGAAGGTGTAAGGTTTTCTTTTTTTTTTAATTGAAAAAGTTTTACAACAAACAAGTTTTTTTAAAAAAATCCCCCCCTTCACCCTCCACCCTCCCCCTTCACCCCTCCCCCCAGAGACTTCCCAGAGCAAAATACAGGGTATAACATCTAACAAACATACCCTAAAATACTACAAAAACCATATCCCATAATCCCTTCTCCCCCATTGATCCCTTAACTCCCCATTCCCCTTTTAAACTAATACCCAAATACAATACCATCCCTACCATCACTCATATGCTATTTGATACTTTTTGGTCTGATACTTATTTTGAATATAATCAATCCATTTTCTCCATTCCACTATGTATTGTTCTTGTGAGTAGTCTTTCAAATACGCAGATATTTTTGCCATTTCTGCTAAGTTTGAAACTTTAAGTGTCCATTCTTCAATTGTAGGCAGTTCTTCTTTCTTCCAATGTTGCACCACCAAAAGTCTCACTGCTGATATTAAGTTCAATATCAATTTAGTCTCTATTACTGTACAATCCGTGATTATGCCTAGTAAAAACAGTTGTGGCATAAACTTTATCTTCTTTTTCAAAATGTTCTGCATAATCCACCATATTTTAATCCAAAACGATTTAATTTTTTTACAAGTCCACCATATATGATAATAAGTAGCATCTTCACAATCACATCTCCAACATTTGGGTTGCACATTTGGATACATACATGCCAACTTCTTAGGATCTAAATGCCACCTATAAAACATCTTATAAAAATTTTCTCTTAAATTTTGTGTTTGAGTAAATTTAACATTCCTAACCCAGATTTTCTCCCACGTTTCCAACATTATAGGTTGTTGAATATTTTGTGCCCATTTTATCATACAATCTTTAACTAATTCCATTTCTGAATCTATTTCTATCAAAGCATTGTATTATTATTATTATTATTATTTTATTATTTATTTGATTTTTATACCGCCCTTCTCCCGAAGGACTCAGGGCAGTGTACAGGCAAGATAAAACCAACAATACAATATACAGGTTAAAATACCATTTAAAAAACTTATTTAAATTAGCCTGAAATTAAAATTTGCCGTAAACTAAAAACCCCGTTTAAGAATTAATAAAATTTCACATTAAAAAATCCAATTTAAGCCAGCCCCGCACGGATAAAGAGATGTGTCTTCAGTTCGTGACGGAATGTCCGAAGGTCAGGTATTTGGCGTAAACCCGGGGGAAGCTCGTTCCAGAGTGTGGGAGCCCCCACAGAGAAGGCCCTTCCCCTGGGGGTCGCCAGCCGGCATTGTTTGGCGGACGGCACCCTGAGAAGTCCCTCTCTATGGGAGCGTACGGGTCGGTGGGAGGCGTGTGGTAACAGCAGGCGGTCCCGTAAGTACCCAGGTCCTAAGCCATGGAGCACTTTAAAGGTCGTAACCAACACCTTAAAGTGCACTCGGAAGGCCACAGGCAGCCAGTGCAGTCTGCGCAGGAGCGGTGTTACATGGGAGCTACGCGTAGCTCCCTCTATTACCCGCGCAGCTGCATTCTGGACTAACTGAAGCCTCCGAGTGCACTTCAAGGGGAGCCCCATGTAGAGAGCATTACAGTAATCCAAGCGAGAGGTAACGAACGCATGAGTGACTGTGCATAAGGCATCCCGATCAAGGAAGGGGCGCAACTGCCAAACCAGGCGAACCTGGTGGAAGGCCCTCCTGGAGACGGCCGTCAAATGATCTTCAAACGACAGCCGATCATCCAGGAGGACACCTAAGTTGCGCACCCTATCCTTTGGGGCCAATAACTCGCCTCCGACAGCCAGCTGTGGCTGCAGCTGACTGAATCGGGATGCCGGCATCCACAGACACTCCGTCTTGGAGGGATTAAGCTTGAGCCTGTTTCTCCCCATCCAGACCCGTACGGCTTCCAAACACCGGGACAGCACTTCAACAACTTCATTGGGGTGGCCCGGGGTGGAAAAGTACAGCTGGGTGTCATCAGCGTACTGCTGGTATCTCACCCCGAAACCACTGATGATCTCACCCAACGGCTTCATGTAGATGTTGAACAGCAGGGGCGAGAGAATCGACCCCTGTGGGACCCCACAAGTGAGGCACCTCGCGGTCGACCTCTGCCCCCCTGTCAACACCGTCTGCGACCGGTCGGAGAGATAGGAGGAGAACCACCGATATACGGTGCCTCCCACTCCCAATCCCCCCAACCGGCGCAGCAAGATACCATGGTCGATGGTATCGAACGCCGCTGAGAGGTCTAATAGGACCAGGGCAGAGGAATAACCCCTGTCCCTGGCCCTCCAGAGATCATCCACCAATGCGACCAAAGCTGTCTCCGTGCTGTATCCGGGTCGGAAGCCGGACTGGAACGGGTCTAGATAGACATCTTCATCCAGGTATTGGGGTAGCTGTCGCGCCACAGCACTCTCTACAACCTTCGCAACAAAGCGAAGGTTGGAGACTGGACGATAATTACCCAAAATAGCTGGGTCCAGGGAGGGCTTCTTAAGGAGGGGTCTCACCACCGCCTCTTTCAAGGCGGCAGGGAAAACCCCTTCCAACAAAGAAGCGTTGATAATCCTCTGGAGCCAGCCTCGTGTCACCGCCTGAGTGGCCAGTACCAGCCAGGAAGGGCACGGGTCCAGTAAACATGTTGTGCCGTGAAGCCTCCCCAACAACCTGTCCACGTCCTCGGGAGCCACAGGGTCAAACTCATCCCAAATGGGCTCAACAAGACGTGCCTCCTCTCCCTCGCTTGGATCATCCCAAATTCGGTCCAGACCGTCCCTCAGCTGAGCGATTTTATCGTATAGATAACCACTAAACTCCTCGGCTCGTCCCTGCAAAGGGTCATCCCGCACCTCCTGATGTAGGAGAGAGCGGGTCACCCGAAACAGGGCGGCCGGGCGGTTATCTGCCGATGCAATGAGGGTGGAGGCGTAAGAACGCCTCGCTTCCCTCATTGCCACTAGGTAGGTCCTAGAATAGGACCTAACTAGTGTCCGATCAGCTTCGGAGCGACTGGACCTCCAGGTGCTCTCCAGGCGTCTTCTCCGGTGTTTCATTTCCCTCAGCCCCTCGGAGAACCAAGGGGCCGGATGAGATCTATGCCAGGTCAGAGGCCGCAAAGGCGCGACACGGTCCAAGGCCCCGGCCGCGGCCTGTTCCCAGGCCACGACCAGTTCCTCAGTCGTGCCGTGGGCCAGATCCTCAGGGAATGGCCCAAGCTCCGTCAGGAACCTCTCGGGGTCCATCAGGCACCTGGGAAGGAACCACCGTATAGGTTCCGTCTCCCTGCGATGGTGAATGGCGGTTCGGAAGTCTAGGCGAAGGAGAAAATGATCGGACCATGACATTGGTTCTGTTACTAAATCATCTAACACCAGATCATTTAACCACTGTCCAGAGATATAAATCAGATCCAGCGTGCCTCCCCGTGCGAGGGGCCATCATTTACTCGAATCAGGTCCAAGGCCGTCATGGAAGCCTGGAACTCCCGAGCTGCCGTCGATGACAAGCCAACTGATGGCAGGTTAAAATCCCCCATGACTATAAGTCTGGGGGTCTCAACCGCCACAGCAGCAAGTACCTCCAACAGCTCAGGCAGGGCTGTGGTCACGCAGCAAGGAGCCAGGTACGCGATCACCAGGCCCAGCTGATTCCTATAGCCCCACCGCACATAGAGGGATTCACAGCCGGCAATCTGAGGAACAGTGGTCTCCCTCGGCTCTAGATCTTCCTTAATAACAACCGCCACCCCCCCACCCCTACCTTGGACCCTCGGCTGATGAAATGCTCGGAAACCTGGAGGGCACATCTCAACAAGGGGGACACCCCCCTCTGGGCCCAACCAGGTTTCCGTAATGCCCATAAGGTCCGCGGACTCCCCCTGAATAAGATCGCAGATCAGGGGAGCCTTATTAACCACGGACCGGGCATTACATAACATCAGCCGAAGATCCAAGCTCTGAGGATCATGGCCACCCGAGGAACGGGTAGGGACTGAGGGGCCGGAGCACGTGATCGCTCTCAGACATCGAACACATGCTCCCACAACTCGGTACGGCCCCTCCCCCCCGCCATATCTGCCTCTCCCACTTACCGTACAGATCGAACAACCCTCTAAACCTGGAACGTCCTCCCCCCCTGCCTTCAGACAAGATGGAATAGTGTCGCAAACTAGCACAGGGGCTGGATCCCTCCCCGACGGGTTATCGCCCCCACCCGTCAAATCCCTCCCCCCCCTTAAAAAACCCTTATTTAAAACTATTTAAAAAACCCCACAAATTCTTCTTGGCCGCATGCCACCTCTCTGGGTCCCAAGACCCTTCGTTAAGGTAAGCCCTCGATAGCTTGGGGGGCCATTCCTGCGAGGCGGGGGAACCTCGCAGTCGTAGTAGTTCGGCAAATGAATATCTCATGGAGAAGTAGTCCATACAATCGCGGTAAAATGTCCATCCTTAGCCGTCGGAGATGTTATCGTCGTATCCAAAAATCGCCGGGACCCACCATTAGATGGTCAACCATGTGGGTCCTAGTCCGTAGGAGTCCGTGGGACCACAAGCTAAAAAGGTCTCCCTCGAATTCCCGGCTACGCACCCTTCACGGGAGAACAACCCGTGTAGTCCGTGTAGTACGATAATTGAAACGACTCCGCCGGTGCCCTCATGCCGTTCATGCCTCCACCACTAAGCTGGCAGATTAAACCTCTGGGCCCAATATGGTCCCAGCGTGCCGCTATGCCGCTGGTAAAAATTGTCTAGGCCAAGCCCCCTCTCCGTCGCTGATGGAAAGAGCAACTCAAAGAGAGGTAAACCGCTGATGGCAATTGCAGTATTTTGGCAGGCCATGGCAAAAGTCAGCAGTGGGGGAAAAGCGATGTTCCAGTCCATGAAGGGGGGGGGGCGATGTTCCTGCCCATCCAGGTTCCATCCCAGCAAACACAATTAACAGCAACCCAAAACACCCGGTATCCAGCATACCACCTTCGATGCCCTCCGTCGGTGTTCGGGGTGCTCCTTCGTTGGTATCCTTCCACGGCCCAAACGACCGGAAAAACAGCTGAATCATGCCGGGCGTCTCCTCAAACCCCTCCCCAACATGGCTGCCGCTGTTCGCTGCTCCGAAACCCCTCCGGCTCCGTACTCGGCAGCCGAGAGATCAATGAAGCCCAAGGACCTCACTCTCGGCGGCCGAGAAGATCATAAGTGCGGGGCCAGCGTGCAGGCAGCTAGGCGAGCGGCAGAACGGCATCACGGCCCAAGGATTTTCCAGCCGCCGTCTCCATGAGTTTCAAAACGCCGCCATAACGCGCATGCGCAGAAGAAAAATCCTTTTAATATGCATTTGACTTTGATCTCTAATTTGTTTTACCAAATTTTCCTCAATTAGCGCAATACCACTTTTCTGGTCCGCACTTCATATAGATTGCAGTTGTCCATACTGAAACCATGTATAATTTTTCCCTTCTTGTTTCAATATATTCAAAGATTTCAGTTGTAATGTACCCTTTTCCACAAAAAGAAGGTATGCAGTCCCCTTTTGTTTTTGTTCTATATTTATATTCTCTATCGCATGTCTGGGGATTGTCCATATAGGTATCTTATTATCTAATTTATATTGATACTTTTTCCAAACCCTTAACAAAGCTTTCCTGAGAATATGACTTTTGAAAGTATTACTTTCTTATTATATACTAAATAAGCATGCCATCCATATAACAAAACATGACCTTCTATATTCAACATTCTTTCTTCCGTTATATTAAACCAATCACTAATCAATGATAAAACAACTGCTTGATAATATAATTTCAAATTAGGCATTTTTAAACCCCCTCTTTCACATATATCTTGCATTATTTTTAGCTTTATTCTCGGTTTTTTACCCATCCAAATAAAGTTGCTAATTCCTTTCTGCCATTCCCGCAAATTTACATCCTTTTTCATGGACCCAAAGTGTCCAGCCATTTTAGCATCATGGCAGTGCTGAAGTATGGTTTCCCTTGCTGATGCAGGGACATAGAGTTTCGCCCCCACCCAGGCCAGTCCATCACGGAGAGTACATTCGTGCGAAAGGGCTAAGAACCAGTTGTCTGTGTCCAAGGCTTCCTTTAGTAACTTGGTGAGATCATCTGTTAGTGCTGCATTGGTTTTTGCTTTGGTTCAGGTAATGGCTGGGGCTGCTAGTTGTTGAACCGGGAGTATAGGGCGGGCCACTTCTGTGCGAGCACTATTGTATTGAGGCAAGTGGGAAAGAGCATCTGCCAGGAAGTTCTTGCCCCCCAGAATATATCGCAAGAAGAAATTGAAACTGTTAAAGTATTGGGCCCATCGAACTTGCTTTGGTGATAGTTTTCTGGGTGTTTTCAGGGCGTCTAAGTTTTTATGATCAGTCCACACCTCAAAAGGGTGTTTAGCTCCCTCCAAGAATTGTCTCCATGTTTGGAGAGACCAGTGAACCGCAAATGCTTCTTTCTCCCAGGTGGACCATCTCCTCTCTGTTTCAGTGAGTTTTTGAGATGTGTATGCACAAGGTTGAAGTTCTCCTTTAGCATTGTTTTGGAGTAGAATGGCCCCCACTGCTACATCACTAGCATCTGCTTGAACCACGAATGGGGACTCCATGTCAGGGTGCTTGAGGATAGGTTCGGCTGCAAATAGTCGTTTCAACTTTTCAAAAGCTGCTTGGCACTCCATTGACCGTTCTAGTGGTAAGGATGGTTTGGGCTTTGCGTTTCCTTTTGTTTTCAGGAGATTGGTGATTGGCAGGGTAATGTCAGCAAATGAGAAATGAACTGGCAATATAAATTGGCAAAACCCAAGAAACTCTGCAACTGTTTGCGGGTGCGAGGGGCTACCCACTCTAGTACTGCTTGGAGTTTCGCAGGATCCATTTCCAAACCCTCAGAGGATATACGGTATCCCAAGTAGTCCATTTTCATTTGATGAAATTCACATTTAGATAGTTTTGCATAAAGTTCTGTGGCCAGTAATTTTTTGAGTACTGCTCTTACTAGTTTCACATGTTCATCCATTGTCTCTGTGTAGATAAGGATGTCATCAAGATAAACAAGAACCCCGTTAAACAAATGTTCATGGAGCACCTCATTTATCAATTGCATGAACACTGCAGGGGCCCCTTGCAGTCCAAAAGGGAGCACTTGAAATTTGAAGCAGCCAAGGGGACAATTGAAAGCAGTTTTCCACTCATCCCCTTCCTTTATGCGCACTCTTTAGTAGGCTTCTCGTAAGTCCAATTTTGTGAAGAACTTCCCCTTTGCCAAATGGGCCAACATATCCTTCATTAGTGGCATGGGATACTCGTTTTCTATGCACACACCGTTTAAATTTCTATAGTCCACTATAAGACAATAGGTGCCATCTTTCTTCTCCCGGAATATCACCGGAGCCGCTACTCGAGGTTGGGCTGGTTGAATTAATCCTTGCTCCAAATTCTTGTCTATAAAGTTCCGCAACTGTCCTAGTTCCTTTTGTGTCATGGGGTAGGATTTCGGTTTCGGGAGCTTTACTCCTGGAACAATTTCTATGGCACAGTCCGTAGGCTATGGAGGGGTAGCATGTCTGAGGCCTTTTTGCTAAAAACCCAGTACTCTTTAGGAATCTTTTCCTCACCCTCTAGTCGCTCCATCACAGACCCCAGTAATTCGGCGGATGCAGACTTTTTTACTTTGGCAACTCTTTTCCCCGCCTTCTGTGACTTGGAGCGGAAGTGCAGAACCCCCGTTTTCCAGTTTATTTGCGGGTTCCACTTCTGGAGCCAAGACAGTCCCAACAAAACCGGTTGGTCCACCCCGTGTCATGATAAAGTTCATGGTCTCTCAATGGTCTCCTATGATCATCTCTATTGGTTCCATTATAAAATGGGCGGGGCCATCCCCAACCACTGATCCATCTAGCTGGCAAAAGGCGATGGGCCTACTCAAGGTTTTTAATTTTAGTTCCATCCTCTCCACCACCTCGGGGCTGATGACATACCTGGTACATCCTAAGTCTAAGAGGGAACATTTCCCTCTTAGACTTTTCCCCCTGTACTCCCGAGGATGGGACATGCAATTTAATTGGGATCATCAGGGGCCCCCCTTTCCAACTCACCAGAAGATCTTCATCAGATTCGGAAGTAGACTAGTTGTCATTGGAAATGATCGGAGTCCCCAGCTCTTCCTGGGTAGGAGGAGCACTCTTGACGACGTCCGCTCCCCTTTTTGCGGCCTCTCGCGTCTTGGGTGCCAGTTTTACCACTCCTTTTTCGCCGCCTGCTCGCCCTTCGCCTTTGGTCAGGGGCCGGGGCCCAGGGACGCCCCATTCCCTGAGGCCCCGGAGTCACCACCTGCGGGCTGGATCTGGTTTGACATCCCTGGTCTATAGTATATAGAGTTTAACTCTTAAAAAGCTTTAGTTAGGATTTTTTTTAAAAAATGATGGGACTTTTCCTTTTCCTTTTTTTATTCACACCTTCATTGTGAAAAATATTATTTTATTGTTCTCTGCAGCCATTTTGTTACAGTACATTTAAACTTTTTGTCTTGGAAAGGAATTCTTTTCATTGGTTGTGTAAGCTGAGATACAGGAGAATCTGCTCTATATTAAAAATGTGAACAATGCACAAATTTAAAGATAAAGCCTAGTGGGTTACCTTAAAAATGTTTTTTAATCTTCAAATTCAAATTGAAAGCTTGATAAAAAATATCTGGGTTTCAAATCAACCTAAAGAGGGTACCCAGATGCAAACAATTGCAAGCACACCAGACCTACAATTAGATGGACTGGAAATTAAGTCCTTGCTGGCAAATTTGAAGAAGGAGAAGTTTGGCTGGAAAACAGAAGGTCTGTTGCAGAAATTTGAAGAAGTTCTGGATTTTATAGGCTTAGAATTGGCAGATTCAATGAATGATGAATTGGACTCTCTTAAGATTTATTATATTTGATTGGTATTTATTATATTCGATTGGTAAACAATTTGGACTGGTGTCACGGTTCCAGAAAAACCTCTTCTGCATCAAAAAAACTCAGAAGCCATTGTCTTTCAGAGTTCTTTACTAGCATAAGGAAACTGGCACACGATGAGTGAAATTCCAAAACTGAACTTCCAGATTCTTTTCCCAGTTATACAAACCCCAAGAGTCCCACCCCCCTAACTAAATAAACTAAATAACTAAATAATAGCCGGGCTATTTACGGGACCGCCTTCTGCTACCGAATACCTCTCACCGACCCGTGCGCTCTCACAGAGAGGGACTCCTCAGGGTGCCGTCAGCTAGGCAGTGTCGTCTGGCGACACCCAGGGGAAGGGCCTTCTCTGCGGGGGCTCCCGCCCTCTGGAACGAGCTCCCCCCAGGACTTCGCCAACTCTCGGACCTTAGAACCTTCCGTCGTGAACTTAAAACACATTTATTCAGGTGCGCAGGACTGGATTAGATTTTTTTAGCTTTTAAATTTTAAATTTTATACTGCTTTTAATTGGTTTTATTATTTTTAGTTCAATTGGCCGGTTAAATATTTCATTTTAAAATTTATTTTAAATTCATTGTCTATCTATGTATTTTAATATGGCTGTACACCGCCCTGAGTCCTTCGGGAGAAGGGCGGTCTAGAAATTTGATTAATAAATAAATAAATAAATAACCCCTTTGCTGGTCACATGGTCCCACGTTCTCCCAGTTCATTCGAATATCTTCCCGCCACTCCTCCTGCAGATGTGAACACCATCCGACCTTGACCGCTTGAAGAATGTTACCATACCCCTCAACCCCCCTTCTTCCCCTCAGGGGAAAAATGTGGCAGCGTCTGGAACCCTAAGGCCTAGTATGGTTTCCAGGCCTGACAACTGGACTTTCCTGGGAAGATGGATTAATTTTGGAAAATGGATGTATTATATTATAGTCAGACAACTGACAAGATTTTATATTTTGTTCACAGTGAGACTGCTTCAACAATGGAGGTGATGAGCTGTCCAGTTGATGTCACAGCAGGAACAGCTGGAGAATAGCAGAGCTCCGCCGGGCTCTGTGAAATGCAGCTGGCAACTGCTTGTCAGGAGACCTATGGGGTCAAGCTGCCCTGGAGGGGTGGTGAAAGAAGGATTTCACTCAATTTCCTCGTTGATCCAAAGAAAGGTCTCAAGAACTGTACCAGGACAACAGGGATGATGGCCATTTTGATCAGTCACAAGCTGGGACAACCGGGACATTAAGATCTTGTGCTGGAGCGGTCCGTGGATAAAGCAGTGAAACTGGGTGAGATGACTTCCAACTTTACCTTAGAGATAACCCAAGTAAAAAAATTCCAAAAAACAATATCCAAATGCAAGCAGCAAGAGAAGATTAAAGACTAAAAACTAAAGAGAAAGATCAAAGATTAAAGACTCAGATGCAAAAGAAATACATAAAGGATTCTTTGAAACACAGAAAGCCTAGAAAAAGTTTAATAATATTGTGAAAAATGATTATTGGGAGAAACTGCTTTTCTAAACTCTATCTTTAACCCACTTGATTGGTTGACAATCAGCTGTTTTGACTTTTACACTCTGTTGAATTCTGGAATTGGGAGCAGGGGAGTCATCTACTGGAGGAAGAAGATTACTGCAATGTGGGAAACCAGTGAAAGTGATGAAAGAAATAGTAACAATAACAGAGTTGGAAGGGACCTTGGAGGTCATCTAGTCCAACTCCCTGCTCATGCAGGAGACCTTTGAACCACCGAACTGCCGAACTTTCTGATTGACAAGCTCAGTGTCTCAGCTAATGAGCCACCTAGCCTGATAGAGAACTGGACAAAAAAGGAGAGAAAGTAAACAACACCTGGAAGGCTATTTGACCTTGACTTTATCTTAGTAGGCAATTTGAATGCTTGGAAATATTTAATGAGCTTTTAGAAGATCTTTAAGGCAAACTGAACTGTAAATACTAAAACTTTATTGAAACTGTTCATTGTAAGGTAGATTTGAAAGATTTAAGAAACCTGATTGGCCAAGTTGGTTTACTAACATCACTTGATAGATCATCCTGTGAGGCAAAAGAAGAAAAGCAATGGAAGGAAAAATAAAAAGAAGAAAAGAGATATAAGACTTTGAAATTTGGACAATTGGGAAGGTGTAAACTGAAAATTATAAAGTATAAATTTATAGCTTTTAAAAGACTAGAAATTTAGGGAACATGGAGGAATAATTCTGGGATTGACTAAATTCTGGGATTGACTAAATCTGGGATTGACTAAATAATTACTTTTTTGGAGTTTTTGGATATTGGGATACTGGAATATTAGTAATGAGTAATATTGAGTAATTTTTAATATATTAAAATGGCTCAGCAGGAGACAATAAAATTCTACGAAAAAATGTTAGTGATAGTTAAAACTATTTACGAAAATGTGACAAAGAATCATAATGAGATGATGGGATTGTTCAAAGTTAAAGATGTGAATGTAGAAGACCCTCAACAAATGGTGGAAAAAGATGAACATAATATTCAGAAAACAGATGAGCAATTAGAATAGAATAGAATAGAATAGAATTTTTATTGGCCAAGTGTGATTGGACACACAAGGCATTTGTCTTGGTGCATATGCTCTCAGCGTACATAAAAGAAAAGATACGTTCATCAAGGTACAACATTTACAACAAATTAGAAGGAAATTAGAAGGAGTGGTATCTGGATTTAAAGTGAATCAACAAAAGACAAAAGTGGTGAATTACAAATTAGAAGGAGTGAATACAAATTAGAAGGAGTGGTGAATACAAATTATTAATATTATTAATAATTTGTTTAATTAATTTTATTAATTAATTAATTTGTTCAATTAATTTTATTAATTAATAAAATTAAATACAAATTAGAAGGAGTGGTGAAGGAGATAAATCAAAATAAGTTACAGGAAGACAAAAGCAATGAAAAAACAGTAACAATAAATACTAAAAATCAAATAGGTAATTCCTTAAGAGCTTACAATAGAACAGAGGAAAAAAGGAAGCTTTTCCAAAAATAATGAAACGGTTATGGATGGGTATCCAAATGATGCAGCAGAAGAAGATAAGGGGTAAGGCAGAGGGAACATTCAGTCTGTGCAAAAATGTTAGAAAGAAATACAGGACCCTGAGAGAGAAATATAAAAGAATCACCAAAAAGTCAATAAATGATGAAATTCTAAAAAAGCTGAGAGATGATGGATAGAGACATAATATTTTGTAATATTGTGACTTTATTAAAAACTAATAGAAATGTATAAATTGGCAAAACAGTAGCACATATATAGATATATAATAGAATTTATTATGACCACAAATATATTAAGGTTAGGAGGTAGTAGACTATGATTAGGGATATTTAAATGTATTATTATGATTAACAGTGTGCTAAAAATATACTGGAATTTAAAGCTTTCAAGGGCTATAAATTCAGGGGAATTAGAGATATAATCCCGAGACTGATTAAATCTTATTAATAATTGGTTTTATTGGTGATTATAAAAAATTGAGATATTGGAAATATGGTGGAACATTGCATAATATTTAAAATATTAAAATAGTGATTTAACAGGGGTCAACAAAGGTTATGTTGGAAGACAAAAATTATGTATATGTAATTGTATTATTATTGTTAGCATTGTGTAAAAATATATTGTTGGTTGTTAAAGGAAAATAAATAAAACATATACAAATAACAACAACAATGGATGTAGTGGAAATATTTACAGCAGAGGTTTAGGCAGGGTGAAATGTAAAATTTGTTACTACCAGTTCTGTGGGCGAGGCTTGGTGGTGGTGGGTTAATGTGACTGGGTGGGCGTGTCCAACTTTTTTTTTTAACTTTTAAAAGCATTTTTTCTACAACTTCTTTGGCTGAAGAGGTTGTAAAAATGCTTTTAGAAGCATCTGATGATCAGGCAACTCAGTTGGGATCGCCAGAGGAGCCTTTTAAAAGCATTTTTTCTTTGGCTGAAAAAATGCTTTTAAAAGTAAAAAAAAAAAAGCCTCTGATCCCATGGCTCAGCTGGGATCATCAGAGGCTTTTAAAAGCATTTTTTACAACCTCTTCGGCCAAAGAGGTTGTAAAAAATGCTTTTAAAATGCTCCTCTGATGATCCCAGCTGAGTTGCCTGATCATCAGAGGCTTTTAAAAGCATTTTTTCTACAACCTCTTTGGCTGAAGAGGTTGTAAAAAATGCTTTTAAAAGCCTCTGATGATCCCAGCTGAGCCATGGGATCAGAGGCTTTTTTTTTTACTTTTAAAAGCATTTTTTCGGCCAAAAAAATGCTTTTAAAAGTTTAAAAAAAACACTCTGATGATTGCATGGCTCAGCTGGGCATGTGGGGTGGGCAGGGATTTTTGCTACCGGTTCTCGGAACCACCCACCGCCATTGCTACTAGATTGGGAGATCCGGTCTGAACCAGGAGCATTTCACCCCTGGGTTTAGGGGATTGGAAGATGGGATATTGTTGGGAAAAGTTCCAATAAAAATCTTACAGGAAAGTTTTATTATTAAGAACCAAATGAAAGTATTTTAACAATTTAACAAGAGTTGAAAGAAACCCTGTAGATCATATAGTCCAACCCAAGCCGAAGCAGGAGACCCTATACTATCCCCCCAAAATGGCAATCCAATCTCTTCTTGAAAGCTGTTGTGGTCCATCAACAGCCTATGGTGCTGGCAACAGAATCAGACAGCGATGAGGCTGAAGTGAGGCCAGTACCATTGGGAGGTGAGGTGCGGACTCCAGAGCCTCCAGAGACTGATAATAGTGAGGAAGAGGAACTGGAGAGCCTGTTCCTAATGAACGCATGAGAAGAGCTGCCAAAATGCAAGAGCAGCTCAAGCAGAGAGGACAACTCGGGAGTAGGGCCAAGAGATGATTGGCCCCTCCCATAAGGCTTAATAATAGACCAGCACCGGTTTTCAGTTTGCTGGAAAACAACGTTGTAGGTGCGTCCTCTGCTTTGTGTTTTTGTGACTTCTGGACATTTATCAGGAAGGGTCTTTGGCAGTTTGCCTAATTGGAATCAGGTTTGAGATAACTGAAGAATTTGTGTTTGGGAGGCCTTTGCTTTACTTTGAGTTGAACGATGCTGGGAATGAAGTAATTCCCAGCTGTTCGAATAAAGTTTATTTTATCATTATACCTACTTGGGTCTGGGTCACAACAGTTTGTTTTCTGGCCCAAGAGGAGAAGTATCAAGAAACCTCTAACAATGGAGGAGCTCTGTGCCAAGAATGAGCAGCTTCGGGGCGTGGCCATGACCGTGGTGGGGTAAGGACCTTTCCTTCACTTCACAGGGCTTATTAATGAAGATTTATGAGGATTTATGTGTTTGGAATGCATCGTTACGGATGAAAGTTAATAAATCGTGAAGTGAAAGTGTTAACAGCCCATCAGACTGAATTTAAAACCGGTAGGTCATCTGAAACTGTTTGAATTATGGAGTTTTTACAGCGTGGGGGTGACCAGCCGGCCGGCAGACACGATTAAGTCTGGAATAAAGTGCTGTCTTTCGCTTTTGCTATTATAAATATCGTGTTCTGTGCTTTACTGCTGAGGTCAAGGTGTGAATATTAAAGACTGAATTTGTCAAGGAGAAGAATTTAATTGAAGATTAAATTAATTTTTTGTGTGGGAAACTTGACTGGAGCAGCAGGATTTTACTGGGCGTTGTCTTCTGATGGATAATTTTTTTTGAGAGGAAATTAACAGCTTGTTTATGTGCTTTTATGATCACAGACAATAAAGGAGAGGATTTTTCTCCGAAGTTTAAGTTGGAATGAAGCAGTAATTTTTTCTTTCTTTTTCCTTTGCTGACGTGGAGAAAAAATGGCGCTGATTATTGTTTAAAAGCTGTGAAGTTATCTGTGCTCTCTGTGGAGTGACTATGAGTCACAAGCTGTTGAGAGATAAACTTTCGAGTGCAAAATAAGCCGCTTCGGCTCCAATTAAAAAATTGCTGTCCCTTGATCTTCATTAAGACCCTCTGCAAAAGTGGTTTGAAATACTAGTTTGAAAACTTTTTAAAAACTTTTTAAAATGACTCAACAACCTTCAGAAATGCAGCAAGTTGCTGCAGCTTTAAACAAAATTGGGGAAAAAATAGCAGGATTATCGGAGCGTATGGATAATATGACATTGGAAATGACATTGGAAATGAAAAAAATGAAACAAGAAATGAATGAAAATTTTGCAAAGCAAACAGTAGAAATGACAATTATTAAAGATGAACTTGAGCAGATTCATGTACATGAGGCAAAAGTGGATCGGCAAATTGGTGAAATATTTTACAAAAATGAGCAGCAAGACAAGAGAATTTGTCTCCTGGAAGAAGAGATGAGGAAATATAATTTGGTTATCCGAGGGATTCCAGAAGAAAAGGTAGATAATTTGAAACAGCGGGTTTTAAAATGGATTAATGATCTCGACACGCAAATTACATTTACAATAGCAGATCTGGCAAGTGTTTTTAGAATTGGCTATAGAAGGCAAAATGGCTCCAACAGGAATGTGCTTGTCAGGTTTGCAAATCTTGGTGATAAGCTGGAAGTTATGGCCAAGGTGAGAGAGATGGGAGATGCTTTGAAGTTTGAAGGGAAGACTATTCAAGTCTTCCCGGATATATCAAGAGAAGAAAGGGCATGGAGATTTTTTTAAAAACCAATTACCAAGGTTTTGAGAGATAATGGAATTAGATATAACTGGAGGCCACCACAACAATGGAAATTTTTTTATAAAGGAAGGATGCGTACAATTACCCCAGACATAGATGCAATATTATATTTACGGGAGCTTGGACTGATCAAGGAGGAGGATTTAATGGAGATAAAAGATCAAATGCTTAAGATGGGTGGAATACACGTGGAAACATCAACCCCAGAAGAAGAAAAAGGGGCTATTGGGGGGCAAGACCCTAAAGGGTTAAAGAGGAAAGAAATATCACCTGTGTTGGTTGAACAGAAGAAAAGTCGTGAGGATACAGCAGGAGAAGAAGCAGATAAGAGTCTTGGAAAATGTGAAGCCGAATGCGGGAGAGAGCCATCACTTTCTTTTTTCTTGAGTGACAAATTTAAATAGACAGCCCGAAAGAAGTGACCCGGACATTGGCACGTCCCCTCTCCCCCATTCTCTTTATAGAGGCGAAACCGACGAGGATGTGGGGGAAGAAGATTGTTTGTTTTCTATTGTTTGTTTTGTTTTTTGTCTTTTTCTGTTTTTTTTTATTGTTTTCTTTATGCTAAATGTTGGTTATATGGGAGTTTAATGTTGGGTTTTGGGCACAGAAAGGAAGAGGCGGGGATAGGATTGAAAAATTTACAGTTTAAATGGGAGTCATAAAAATAATGTCATGGAATGTGAAGGGTACAGGAATCAGATTAAAGAAGAAGATTGGAATTTAAGATTAAAGAGATTTACCACATATTTTATTTTACAAGAAACCCATCAGAAATCTGAAGATTCAAATAGAATGTATATAAAAGGTATGCAAATATATGAAAAGCATTTGGAACTTCAAAAGCTAGAGGAGTTGCAACACTGATATCAGATAGGGTGTACTTTGAAAACATCAGGTAATTTTGGATGAAGATGGAAGATATGTAATAATTGTTGGAAATCTTAATGAGGAAAAAGTGACACTTGTTAATTTATATTTACCGAATGAGAAACAAAGAGAATTTCTTGAAAAATAACAAAATTTTGGAGAATGAAAGTGTAGGAAAGTAATTGTGGCTGGGGATTTTAATTTAATCAGAGATAAAATAGATAGTACTAACCCCACTCTGTGGAGGAGCAAATAAAATGGGGATTTTAAATACGTGGATGCTCGAAACAGGCGTGGTGGATGTGTGGAGAGAGGTCAAAGGAATGGAAAGAGTATATACTTTTTCTCTAAGATATATAATACATATTCTAGAATTGATTATATTTTTCTTTCTAAAGATTTGTTGAATAATGTGGATAAGGTAGATGTGGAATTTTAAAGATTCTGATCATGCAGAAGTTATGGTGGATTTAGATTTTAATTTTGAGAAAAAGAAGTTATTGGAGATATGAGGAGAAACTGTATAAAAATGAAAAGGATAAAAATGGATACTTAAAAATTGGAGGAAAGTTGGAGATTAAATGATAATGGGAGGTTAAATTTGAAATTGTTTGGGATGTGATGAAAGCTGTTTAGAGGAGAGTATTAAATTATCAAGTAGGAAATATAAAATTATAAAATTAAAATGGAAAGAGATAAAAATCAGATTAAAGAATTGGAAAATCAATTTTGCTTACTAAAGAAAAAAATTCTTCAGGAGCTTAATATGTTAAGAAATAAAATGATAGAAGAGGATACAGAGTTGGTAAAAGAAATTTGAGATATTTAAATAGGAATTTTTGAATTTAGTAATAGAAATTCTAAATTATTGGCAAAGATGGCGAAAAATAAAAGAGAGAAGAGAGAAATTGGAGCTTTGATAGATAATAAAGGTATAAGATGTTACAAAAATTAGAGAAATGTGAAGTGGTTAGAAATTTTTTCAGAATCTATATTCAAAGAAACCAGTTAATCGGGGAAAATTGCAAAGTTATTTAGAAAAATATGTGGTGAAAATTGATCAAACATATAAGGAATTGATGGAAGAAGATATAACACAAGATGAGATTAATGGAGTTATACAAAAATAAAATTAGGAAAGCTCCAGGTGAGGATGGATTACCTGTTGAGTTTTATAAAGAATTTAAAGAATTAATAATACCAAGATTGCAAAAATTATTCAATGGAATATTACATGGTGGAGAAGTACCTTCGTCATGGAATAGAACGGTAATATCCCTAATTCCTAAACCAGATAAAGATTTAGAAAGGATTGAGTCCTATCGGCCCATTTCTTTAATTAATCAGGATGCAAAGATATTTACTGCTATTATAAGTAAGTAGATTTATAGATAGATATATAAGTTATAATCAAGTAGGTTTTGTGAAGGGTAGATACATGAGTGATATTGTTAGAAGAGTATTAAATATTATAGATGTAGCTGAACATAATGGTGATAAAATTGGTATAGTATCATTGGACATTTTTAAAGCTTTTGATTCCGTACAATGGGAAGCTATTAAAGTAATTGTGGAGGCTTTAGGCTTTGGTAACAAGTTTATACATGTTATTTCAAAATTGTATCAAAAAAGTAGTGCAAGAGCGAAGGTGAATGGAATATTAACTGAAGAGATAAAATTAGAAGCAGGTACGAGACAAGGATGTCCCTTGTCCCCAACATTATTTTTATTGGCTATGGAAATCCTAACAAAAATGATAGAAAAAGATGAAGAATTAGAAGGATATAAGGGGTATAAGATAAATTTGTATGGATGATACTTTAATTATTTTGAAAAATATAGAGAAAGACCTGAAAAAGATATATAAGCATTTGAAAGAATTTGAGGAAATGACAGGTCTGAAAGTAAATTGGTCAAAATCAGAATTATTGATGGATAATAATGGTAATGCGCGCGAGAATATGCAAGAGCAATTTGGGATAAGGATTAAAAATACATTGAAATATTTGGGTATAGTGCTCTCACTCAAGGTTAAAGAATTGAAAAAACTTAATTATGATGTGGTGATGAATGAAATTGAGAAGAAGATAGATAAATATAAAATGTTAAAGTTGTCTTGGTTTGGTAGAATTGCAATGTGTAAGATGATGTTGCTGCCCAAGTTTAACTTTTTATTCGAGATGCTACCGTTAAATTTGACAGAGAAAGATATTGAAGGATATCAGAAAAAATTGGACAAATTTTGCAATGGTGGGAAAAGACCTAGATTAGTGAAGAAAATGTGGTATCAAAATCAAAAGGAAGGTGGATTAGGAATCCCCAAATTATTTAATTATTACTGTTTTTTGTTTTTTTTTTTGTTTACATTTATACCCCGCCCTTCTCCGAAGACTCAGGGCGGCTTACAATGTATAGGGCAATAGTCTCATTCTATTTGTATATATTTACAAAGTCAACTTATTGCCCCCCCAACAATCTGGGTCCTCATTTTACCTACCTTATAAAGGATGGAAGGCTGAGTCAACCTTGGGCCGGGCTCGAACCTGCAGTAATTGCAGGCTTTATGTTCTTAATAACAGGCCTTACCAGGCAGAGCTAAACCGGCCCCTGTGCATATGGTATCCGGATAGTGGTAAAAATACTTAAAGGTGAAGATAATCATTGGAGAGACTTAGAGTTAAGGGATATAGAGAAATTTAGATCAAGGTGGTTTTTAGATAAAGCAAACTTAAAATGTGTAATTATAAGTTATTGGTTAAAGGGATTAAGTAAAATGTGGAATAAATTTGTTAAAATTTTAATTCCGGATATAATCTTTTTGGGGAAGACAATTGGAAATTGGCCGATTAAAAATAATATAAGACGTAATGAAGTGATTAAAGATGAAAATATAGAAACTATTAGAGATTGGTTAAAAGTTTTAGAAAATGAAAGGAGGAACAAAGAAATTATTGAAAAATTAGGGTTAAGCTGGTTTGAAAAAATACAGATAGAAAAATGGACAAAAAAATTAAGGGAAAACTATTCGATAAATAGATGTGAAACTGAATTTGAATATTTAGTATCTCGGATTATGAAAGATGAAATTGGGCTAAAGGGACTCGTTAGCAGGGTTTATAAGATTATAAACTCTGATGAAAAACTACAAAGAGTGATGAGGACAAATTGGGAAAAAGATCTTAATATTGAAATACCAGAATCAGATTGGAATGTGAATTGGAATAGTAGAATTATGAGAACCTTATCTATAAGGATTAAAGAGCATAATTATAAAGTTGTTTGGAAATGGTATTTGATTCCAGTAAGATTGTCACAAATGGATAAAAAAATTAGTAAAAAATGTTGGAGATGTGAGATGGAATTGGGGACTTATGAACATATGTGGTATAAATGTGATAAGGTTAAAAAGTTTTGGCAACAATTGGAGAAAATGATATTTGAAATGATGGGGAAAGTAATAACATTGAGAGTGGAAACTATATTATTGTTGGTAATTAAGGAAATAGAATTAACAAAATATGAAAAAGAATTGATTAGAATTATGATTATAATAGGTAGAATTATAATAGCTAGATATTGGAAACTAGATGTGATTTTTAGAATAGAAGAGTGGAACTCTGAAATGTGGAAATTAGCTTTAAATGATAAAATGACATGTGATATTAAAATTAGAAGTGGTGTGTATAAAGAAGATATTTTCTGGAAGACTTGGAAAACATTTGTGGACTATGCGCTTGGAACATTGGACGCTTCGGTACTTGTACCTCGAGAACGTGGATTTTGGCAATCATGAGGATATATCCGAAGACCCAAATCTTCCTCTCTTTTTTTATGTATAGCACAAGGGTGGAAAATGTATTTTCTTTTTTTGTTTGTAATGTTAAAAATTTATAAAAATAAATAAATAAATAAAAAAGAATGAGCAGCTTCAGCAACAAGTAGCTTTGTTATCTGCACAGATGGCTCAGTTCCAAGCTTCAGCTTCTCCCTCTCTCCATAGAAGAGGTCATATTGCTGTGCCAGACAAGTTTGATGGTACTCAAGCCATGTTTCCTGCTTTTATGGGACAATGCCAGTTTTTTATCAGCCTGAAAAGGGAGGACTTTCCCACTGACCCGGATAAAGTGGGGTTTGTACTCAGCCTGCTTTCAGGCTTTGCAGCTCGCTGGGCCACACCCCTGCTGGTGCAGGCTAGTCCTTTGTTGGACGATTTAAAGGGGTTTTGTGAGCATATCAGACTGATATATGAGGACCCCATCAAAATGCAGACTGCCACCAGATGACTGAAGACTCTGAAGCAGGCTGGAAACCGCTGCAGGAATGTATCAGTGACTTTTGGCTGCTTAGCCAGATTCAGCCTGGAATGAGGCAGCTCTTATGGATGGCTTATCGGAGGAGTTGCAGGATGAGCTGGTCCGGGTTGATATCCCTCTGACCCTCAATGCACTGGTACATCTGTGCCTTAGGATTGATGCCTGGTTGCAGATACGAACCAGTCACTGTGCCCGCCAGGAGACCCGTGTGGTGCCAGTCAGGCATGAGACCCTGGCTCCACGGGAGGTGCCCATGGAAATAGGCGCAGCCAGACCCCATCGGTCGGTGCCTGAGTAACATAGATGGCGATCAGGGGGGTTGTGCTTGTATTGTATTGTGGGGAACCTGGGCACATAGCTGCCTCTTGCCCAAGAAGCAACGAGGGAAGCCAGCTCCTGTGCCTGCCCCAAAGCCACAGAAAACCTTGTCAGGAAATGCCCTGAGCCCGATCTAGGATTGGGCACGCACCAATACTAAGGAACACTCAGCAGACATGGACCCCGGACACCCCCCCCGGCACCTACTTTTGGCGGCAAAAATCTTCTTGTCCAATAGTCAGCAGGGGATTCCGGCACCCGCCTTGGTGGACTCCGGAGCCACAACTAATTTTATGGATGCGGCGTTTGCAGCCAAATATTCAGTCCCTCAGTGTCCGTTGGATTCTCCCATGCTCGTGGAGACCATTGATGGCTAGGTGCTTCTGTCTGGGCCTATTACAGCCACTACGCAACCCTTGCGCCTGACCATCAGGTCTCATAAGGAGGCCATTCAGTTTTATATTACCTCCGGCTTGTATTTTCCCATGGTTTTGGGCTTGGCTTGGCTCCGGACATGTGACCCGCAGATCTGTTGGTCCCAGAACTTAATTGCTTTTCCACACCTGCAATGTATGGACCCATCCGCCAAGTCTGCGCAGACCAGCTGTGGGTGTACTTGCCTTCCGACCTTGAGGACTTTGCGGATGTTTTCAGTGAGAAGGAGGCAGACCAATTGCCCCTGCACCCGCCATATGACTGCCCCATTGATTTGATCCCAGACGCGCCACTTCCAGTGGGGCATTTGTATTCGATGTCAGACCCTGAGTTGGCCGCATTACGGGACTTTGTGGACAAAAACCTGGCTCGGGGCTTTATCCAACCCTCATCATTGCCATTGTCTGCGCCGGTCCTGTTCACTAAATTGGATTTGCGAGGGGCCTATAATCTTGTTCGGATCCGTCCCAGGGATGAATGGAAGACAGCGTTCGGCACCTGTTATGGACACTTTGAGTATACGGTCATGAGGTTTGGGCTCCTGCTGTCTTCCAACATTTCATGAATGACATTTTTAGGGACCTCTTAGACAAGTTTGTCATCATTTATCTCAATGACATTCTGATCTACTCCCCCTCCCAGGAAAGCCATCAACAGCACCTCCTCCAGGTCATGCAATGTCTCTGGGAGAATCATCTGTATACGAAACTGGAAAAATGACAGTTTTTCCAGTCCACCATCGAGTTTCTGGGGCATCGCATCTCTCCCGAGGGCATCGCTATGTAGTTGAGCAAGGTAGAGTCTTTGTGTAGTTGGCAGCCTCCTCAACGAGCGAAGGATGTCCAGCGCCTTCTTGGGTTCACCAACTACTATTGGACCTTTATCCCCGGCTTTGCTACCTTGACCGCACCCCTCACTTGGCTTCTGCAGAAAAAGCTCCCGTTCTGGTGGGGTACCCCCGATAGCAGGCATTCCAGGCCTTGAAACAGGCCTTCATGAAGGAGCCTATCTTGAAGCATCCTGACCCCCATCATCCATTTGTGGTGGAAGCAAATGCATTGGATGTTGCTGTTGGTGCAGTGTTGCTCCAGGCTCGCACGTCCAGCTGTACTCTCCTCCCTTGCGCATATTATTCCTGGAAGCTCAACCCTTCTGAGCGCAATTACACCATCTGGGAGAAGGAGTTACTGGCCATTAAGATGGCATTTGAGGCCTGGAGACATCTTCTGGAGGGGGCCCAGCATCAAATTGTAGTCTGGATGGACCATAAAAACCTGGAGTTCCTACATACCACCCAGAAATTGAACCAACGGCAGATTCGGTGGTCCCTCTTCTTTGTCCGGTTTCATTTCCGCATAACATACATCCCCTGTAGCCGCAACCAAAGGACGGATGCACTCTCGAGAAAACCAAAGTATTTCCACATCGAAGACCCGCTTCCGCTCCGGACAGTGTTGCCTGTAGAATCTTTCTCCACGGTTCAGGAACCAGTGGATTTATGGGCTCAGATACGGGGAGCGCAGCAGCACGATGCTTATGTAGAGCAACGCAAGGAAGAGGTAGAGCCCGACTCTCCATGGACATTTCATGAGGAACTTTTGCGATACCAAGACAGGCTCTACGTGCCAGTAGGGCCACTTCGGGGACTTATCTTGTCACAGTGCCATGATAATCCTGCGGCGGGGCATTTCGGCCTCTTTAAGACACTGAATCTAGTTCCTTGTACTTTTTGGTGGCCTCGCTTGTGACACGATGTCCAGGCTTATGTCATGTCCTGTGTTCACTGCCGACAGACCAAATCAGCAACAGGAGCCCCTCCAGGGCTACTCCAGCCATTGCTAACACCAGAGAGACCCTGTGTTGTGACCCAGGTTCCTGGACCCGGACTCCTGGACTCGGATGATTCAGAAAGTGAGGGAGAAGACCTGGCAAGGCCTGCTTCTCCTGGGCCCTCTCCCTCACTGGCACCTCCCAAAGGGAAGAGGAGGGGCCGGCAAGGCCTGATTCTCCCGGGCCTTCTTCTGATTTGGCAATGCCCCAAGAACAGTTTTGGAGTGATGCAAGACTGCGCAGTCGTGACCGGCGCGCACAGCAGAGGAAGAATTGGGACAAAGCCAAGGAATGATGGTCATGCAGTGACATCTGCAGAGACTATAAATAGGAGGCGGGACTTCCTGGTTTTTTGTCTTGGACAAAGCAATGAATTTGCGAGGGCAAACTGTATCAATGGAGGGAAGAATATATTCATGAGTAATTCTGGCCTTATCTATAATTTCCTTGTTATCTCCAGAAAGTTGGCAGGCCCATGGGTAGACGTGGCCAAGATATTTATCTATGTAAATAAAGTAGAAGAGAATGCCTTTGACTGACTCTTTGTTGGGAGTATTGGGGGAGGGAAACAGAATATTTTGTCCAAGACCCCGACTAAACCATCTTCCACCAAAGATGGACCAGCAGCAGGTACAGCAGCAGTTACAGCAGCTACAAGCGGCAAATCAACAGCTACAGAAGCAAGTGGTTCACTTGGCAGGCCAACTTGCTGCCGGGAATGTGCCTGCAGCCCCCCCCAATCCTCCCACTCCTCCTCCTCGTCGCAAGTGCCCGATAACCATGCCGGATAAGTTTTCTGGGCAGCCTGAGATGTTCCCGACCTTCTTGGGACAGTGCCAGCTCTACATGGCTATGCGGCCAGAGGATTTCCCAGATGACCGGGCTAAGGTGGCCTTCGTGATTAACCTTCTTTCCAGCTCGGCTGCCCGATGGACCAACAGCATTTTTGGCAGCACCTGCGCATCATGTACGAGGACCCCGTTCGGACGCTGACGGCAACCAGGCGCCTTAAGGAACTCCGTCAAGGGAAACGCCCCCTGCAGGAGTACATCGCCGAATTTCGTCTTTAGTGCCAGGACTCTGACTGGAATGATGCAGCGCTGGTGGACGCGTTCCAGGAGGGACTCTCAGAGGAACTGCAAGACGAGCTGGCCCGGGTGGAGGCGCTGCGGACCCTCGACAACTTGGTGCCCCTTTGTCTCCGCCTCGACGCCCGTCTGCAATGTCGACCATCCCATCGCGCCCCCGGGACCCGCCGACGACATC
The DNA here is from genome assembly GCF_028640845.1 of Ahaetulla prasina. NCBI lineage: Eukaryota > Metazoa > Chordata > Lepidosauria > Squamata > Colubridae > Ahaetulla > Ahaetulla prasina. Next base: position 185,636,399 of record NC_080540.1, read on the forward strand.
TGCACCCCCGCTTCCTGTGCCACCAGCAACCTGGGTCGCCCCACGTTTTGTAACCGCTGCGGAAGAGCCCATGGAGTTGGGAGCGGCCAGACCTCGCCTGACAGCCCAGGAGCGGAACCGGAGGTGCCAAGGGGGATTGTGCCTGTACTGTGGGGAGCCTGGCCACTTCGCTGCTTCTTGCCCCAGAAAGCGAAATGGGGCATGCACGCCGGTCCCCGAATCACAGCGTGACCAATCGGGAAACGGAGCAGGCCCAACCTCGGGGAAACCCTAGGTCGGGCACGTACTAAGCCCCCACTGGATGTTGCGGAAGTAAGACTCTGGGCCCCCTCGGCATCTGATTCTGGACACACGGATATGGTTGGGGAACCAGTTGGACGGGCTCCAGGTGCATGCGCTGGTGGACTCACGGGCCACAACAAACTTTATGGACCAGGCCTTTGTGACCCAGTTTGCGGTCCCCGTGGTTCCGGTGGACCCTCCGATGTGGGTAGAGACAATTGATGGGCGAGAACTGGTGTCCGGCCCCATTAAATTGGCCACCCAGCCTTTGCGCCTGGCTATTGGGGACCATGAGGAGGCGATCCAGTTTTATGGCGGACCTTCATTTTCCCTTGGTCCTTGGGTTGGCCTGGCTTCGGACCCATGATCCTCAGGTGGCCTGGTCGCGGAATGCCATCTCTTTCCTGAGTCTGCAGTGCGTCGACCACATCCACCACACCTGTGCCGGCCAGAATGTCCCCACCGCTGCCATCTCCTTTCCTCCTCAGCTGATGGACTTTGCCGACATGTTCAGCGAGAAGGAGGTGGACCGACTACCCCCGCATCGGCCCTACGATTGCCCCGTGGACCTTCTGCCCAACGCACCACTGCCTATGGGATGCCTGTATTCCATGTCGGAGCCTGAGTTGGCCGCCCTCAGAGACTTCCTGGACAAAAATCTGGCCCGAGGGTTCATCCGGCCTTCAAAGTCCCCTCTCTCGGCCCCGGTCCTCTTCGTGAAGAAGAAGACAGGGGACTTGCGCCTGTGCTGTGATTACCGCCGGCTAAACGCCATTACGGTGCGGAATCGCTACCCCCTGCCGCTCACCCCGGAGCTGCTGGAGAGGTTGCGGGAGGCCACGATCTTCACCAAGCTTGATCTCCGGGGGGCCTACAACCTGGTGCGGATGCGAGAAGGAGACGAATGGAAGACGGCATTCGGCACCCGATACGGACAGTACGAATACACTTGTCAGGCCTGGAAACCATATTAGACTTTAGGGTTCCAGACGCTGCCACATTTTTCCCGAGGGGAAGAAGGGGGGCTGAAGGGTATGGTAACATTCTTCAAGCGGTCAAGGTCGGATGGTGTTCACATCTGCAGGAAGAGTGGCAAGAAGATATTCGAATGAACTGGGAGAACGTGGGACCATGTGACCATCAAAGAGGTCAGGGGGGTGGGACTCTTGGGGTTTGTATAACTGGGAAAAGAATCCGGAAATTCAGTTTTGGAATTTCACTCATCGTGTGCCAGTTTCCTCATGCTAGTAAAGAACTCTGGAAAACAATGGCTTCTGAGTTTTTTTTATGCAGAAGAGGTTTTTCTGGAACCTTGACATTCCAAAACTCCTAACTTTCTTTTGCTAACGGTACCCTCTCCTCCGCTCAGAGGGGGCCCGTTAGGGGGGTGCTGGGCCCCAGCCTCCGCAACCTCCTGCAAAGACCCAGCGAAGATGGAAGAGCAGCAAGCTGAAAGCGTAGAAGGAGCACAGAAACTTGAATCTAACGATTTAGCTGAAATCACCTACTTCCCATCGGAAGATATGACTCAAAAACCCGAAGTGGTAGAGCCTGCTTGTCAGCTTGGAGCACGGCCCAAAGACTCCGATTCATGGGTAAGCTGTCGTTCGGGAGAAAACATTTCCCCGGGGCGGAATGGAGAGCCCCCTCCCTCTTCTCAACCTCACTGGAGGACAGTAAAACCCGGAGAATCGGGAGAGTCACTGGATTGGGACCTGAGAAACCCCCTGAAATCCCAGTCCCTATTAGACCTCCCTGAAACTTTTGAGCATTTGGAAGTGAGGCCTCGTATAAGCTCAACTCACCCACCTCGAGAGCCTTTAGCTCAGCCTAAATTCACCTTCCCTCCCACCAGAGAGGGAGAAATTACTGAAGCTCAAAGCCGTTCCGATGAACGCAGGAGGACCTCCCTTCCCTCCTTCAGACGGCAGGGAGTTCAGGCAGCACCAGGGACTTGGGGAGAATCGCAATTCCCCCCTCCAATTGACTTTTCCCGCCAACAGAGGCCTACGCTGCCTCCAGCAGCTTCTATTCCTCCTGGTTGGGCATTTTATCCTGGACAAGGGTGGATCCAATACCAATGGCAACCAGCCAGTTCAGCACCTTTCTTTCCTGGGGGCCCCAGGCCGATTTTTGCCTCGTCAACTGAAGCATTTCAAGGACTTCCTTCTCAGCAGCCAGGGGGAATTCCACCCCCCTGCACAACTCAGCAACCAGCCACAACAGCAACGGCCATCCCCCAAATCCCTCTTCAACCGCAAGCAGGCCAGCTAAACCCACCTGCACCCCCTCACCCAGCCCCTCCCCCTTTCAAGCCAACCTTTGATGGAAATCCACACCACCTGGCTTACTTTCTCAGCAGAATTGAGGCTTACGTTGAACAATATAGACATCAATACCCATCAGAAAGAAGCCTAATCAACGCCATCTCGGATGGTATGAATGTGGGGCTAGCCTCAGAATGGATAGCTCAACTACACAATGAACGTGCACCAGAGCTAAACCATGTTCACGGATTTATGGCACTGCTTCGCAACCGGTTTCAAGATGATGACCTAATTGCAGAATGTGAAACCACCTTAAAAACGATGAAGCAAGGTAACAAGCCACTAAAACAATTTGTATGGGATTTCAGAAGGGTTGCTGGCAATCTTAGACATTGGCCAGATCGAGTTCTCCTCCACTACTTCAAAGATGCCATTGATCAAAACATCAGAAAAGCCTGCTCCACCAGAGGAATCCCAGAACAACTAAATGACTGGTACAACGTGTCCATCGCTCTGGACAGAGAATTCAACCCCCTCCAAAGCCAATCACCAACTACAACTCCACAACGACCACCTACAGGACCCTCCCTCTTAAGACCAACCACACCCTCCACCTTTCAGCCTTCAACAATAATCAAATGCTACCGTTGTGGAAAACTAGGACATCGGGCGTCAGTTTGCCTAGCCCCAACACCCCTCCCACAGTATCATCCACCAACTGCTACCCGACCACGCAAACCGATTGGTGGCGTTCCAGCGACCCAAATCACACAACTGGTTCGCTTAGAAATTGGAGCCCATCATGAACTTATAACATTCATAGTAATTCCAAAGATGTCAGAATTCATCATCCTGGGTTTAGCTTGGTTGGACAAATGGGAACCCACAATCAAATGGGAGGATGGATTCAGGAAAATTATATGGACTTTCAGACCCTTAGACCCAATTCCCCCTATCCAAAATGACCACCAGAAGGAACCAACAACCACCATATCCAATCCATCTCCTAATGAACCACGCATCCCTAAAGCATACATGGATTTATCAGACGTTTTTAGCGAGGATGAATGTAACCTCTTACCCCCCCACCGACAAACTGATTGCGCAATTGAATTGCACCCGGGGGCAAAATTACCAAAACCCAAAATGTATTCAATGACACCAGCCGAAATGTTTGAACTAAGAAAATACATTGACACTAACCTAGCCAGAGGGTTCATTGAACCAGCTGTAGCTGCGCCTGTGCTATTTAAACAAAAGAAAGATGGTTCACTTAGATTGTGTATTGACTTCAAAAATATCAATGCAATTTGCATACAAAACACATACCCTTTACCACTTATGCACGATTTGTTGAACCACTTATCAAAAGGCAAAATTTTCACCAGATTGGATTTAAGGGAAGCCTATTACCGGGTCCGCATCAAGGAAGGTGATGAATGGAAAACGGCTTTCAACTGCCCCTTGGGCAGTTTCCAATACCATGTCATGCCTTTTGGCTTCCAAGGAGCTCCAGCTGTTTTTATGCAACTAATTAATGAAACCCTGCACCCCCACCTCTACAATGGGGTTCTTGTCTACTTAGATGATATTCTTATCTACACAAACAATGTCGAAGACTATGTCCGGAGCTGTGCTACCTGCGCTACCATGAAGTCCAGACCAGGGAAACCCCCTGGACTCCTACAACCCATAGCCGAACCCACCAGACCCTGGGAAGAGATTGCCATGGATTTTATTGTTGAACTCCCATCTAGTGGGGGAAATACAGTGATATGGACCGTAGTGGACTTGTTCTCTAAACAGGCCCATTTCACTGCGTGCAGCAGATTGCCATCGGCGAGAAAATTAGCAAAGCTCTTCGTCAAACACATCTACAGACTGCATGGAGTTCCTAAAAGAATAATATCCGACAGGGGTGTTCAATTCACAGCCAAGTTCTGGAGGGAGTACCTATGGTCCATTGGGTCGTCTCAAGGACTTAGTTCTGGGTTCCATCCGGAGACCAATGGAGCGGCTGAAAAATTGAACTCGATGGTGGAACAATACATACGGTGTTATGTAAATTACCAACAAGAAAACTGGTCAGATTTGTTACCATTTGCAGAAGTCGCATATAATAATGCTGTACACAGCAGCACGGGGTTAACTCCTTTTCAAGTAACCACCGGCATGGACTTCGTTCCAATGCCTGAACTCCCTGTGCAACCCCCCACTTCCGTTTCCCTAACGGACTGGATGAATTCGTTGAAAAAAGGTTGGGAAAATACAAAAAAGGCCTTAGCTGTGACAGCTCGGAATTACAAAGCCCAAGCTGACAAACACCGTTCCCTTCAACCTCCTTTTCGCATTGGAGATAAAGTCTTTTTATCTACTAAGTATCTGAGGTTGAGAATACCCAGCAGAAAATTCGGTCCAAAATTTTTGGGTCCTTTCCCCATTGTAAAAATTATTAATCCCGTGACCGTCCAACTCAGGCTCCCTCGAATGTGGGGGAAAATACACCCGGTATTCCATACCAGCTTATTAAAACCTGCTAGACAGTCTGGTCTGAGACCTCAACCTGCCGCTCCCCCACCACCCTTGATAATCCAAGGTGAAACCCACTATGAAATCAAGAAAATCCTTGACTCTAGACTATACAGAGGTCAATTACAATATTTAGTCCACTGGAAGAGATATCCATTATCTGAATCTACTTGGGTCAAAAGTTGGAAAGTAAATGTGGACAATTTGATTAAACAATTTCACGACACTTTCCCTGACAAACCAAAAAAACCTCTTGGAGAGGGGAGGGGGGGTAGAAGGGAAGTGTGGACCACTGACACTCTTCTTTATCAACTCTTTGTTTTCTTTCCTAGGATATAGCTTCTTTTCCAAGGGGGGACGCCTGTCAGGCCTGGAAACCATATTAGACTTTAGGGTTCCAGACGCTGCCACATTTTTCCCCTGAGGGGAAGAAGGGGGCTGAGGGTATGGTAACATTCTTCAAGCGGTCAAGGTCGGATGGTGTTCACATCTGCAGGAAGAGTGGCAAGAAGATATTCGAATGAACTGGTGTCAGCCTCCACTCCAATCTTCATATGCTTTGGAATGATTATACCAGTAGATAGAATGTAAAATGTTTATTTCTGTATTATAAAACTCTTTAGGAAATGAGATGTATCATACCACCGTACAGGGTAAGGGAAAGGAGCCTATTAAGAGTGTCGGCTGACATAACAGGGGGGAGGGATGATTAACGACTGAGTGTTATCAGCGCGCGTTTTTCTAACAGTCACTGCATTCCTGAGATGACTGACATCTAGAGACCTGTGGAAGAAGATTACCACGAGGGGCTGAGAAGAAGCTGGCATTGGACCAAACCAGCCTGACCTCCGGGAGGAGGAGGGACAAATGGGGGGATATGATATGTTAGCCATATTTTGTCTCAGTTCCAACTTAGCTTGGCTGCTATCATGATTGTAAAAAGTAAAAGTACTTGTCTTTGTTCCAAATGAAGTCAAGGTGTATTCTTTCCTAATTATAATCGGAGGTAGCCTGACATTAAGACATTAAGAACCTATTTTAAAGCACCCTGACATGGATGTTCCTTTTGTAATACAAGCTGATGCAAGTGATGTAGCAGTCAGAGCCGTTTTGCTCCAAAACAATACTGATGGTAAACTACAACCCTGTGCTTTCACTTCGCGAAAATTGACTGAAACTGAAAGACGATGGGCTATTTGGGAAAAGGAAGCATTTGCAGTTCATTGGGCTCTACGGACATGGAGACAATTCTTAGAGGGTTCAAATCATCCTTTTGAAGTTTGGACTGATCACAAAAATCTAGAAGCTCTAAAGACTCCTAGAAAACTTTCACCTAAACAAGCTCGCTGGTCTCAATATTTTAACCGTTTTAATTTCACTTTACATTACATTCCTGGGGGGGAAAACTTCTTAGCGGATGCTCTCTCACGTTTGCCCCAATACAATTGCACTCGTTCCGAGGTGGTTCGACCAATACTTCCCGTGCAACAGTTGGCAGCCCCAGCAATAACTAGAAGCCACTCCAAGGCTGACCCCTCGCTCACAGATGAACTGACCAAGTCGTTTAAAGAAGCTTTAAACACCGATGACTGGTACTTAACGCATTCCCACGAATGCACACTCCGTGATGGACTAGCTTGGATTGGAACAAAACTATATGTTCCTCTATCACTCAGAGAAACCATCCTACAACGATGCCATGATGCTAAAATGGCAGGACATTTTGGATTTGTAAAAACTTTGCATCTTCTTAAAAGACAATTTTGGTGGCCAAGTCTTAAAAAAGACGTTCAAGCATATGTAGCAAGTTGTCCTATTTGCGCATCATCCAAAAGACCTCCGGGAAAACCTCCTGGACTGCTTCAAACGGTAGCCAGACCAGGAACCCCATGGAAAGAAATATCCATGGATTTCATAGTGGAATTACCTGAAAGTTCAGGCAATACTGTTATATAGGTGGTAACTGACCTTTTCTCCAAACAAGTCCATTTTATTCCATGTTCAAAAATACCCTCCTCAAAGACTCTAGCAAAGTTGTTTGTACAACACATTTATAGACTCCACGGAGTTCCTGATCGCATCATTTCAGATCGAGGAGTTCAATTCACTTCTCAATTTTGGAGAGAATTTTTACGACTCATTGGCTCCGCCCAAGGATTGAGCTCCTCCCATCATCCCCAAACTAATGGAAGCTGTGAACGTTCGAACTCTGTACTAGAACAATATCTGCGATGTTATGTTAACTACCAACAAGACAATTGGGCAGATCTCTTACCGTTTGCTGAAGTTGCCTACAACAACTCAATTCATAGTAGCACAGGATTTACTCCTTTTAAAATAGCTTCAGGTCAAGATTTTGTTCCTATCTCGGAACTCCCAAAGGAAGAAACTACTGTTTCCTCTTTGTCAGAATGGATAGATCAAATACAAAGCACATGGAAAATGACTCACAAAGCGATCGACGACGCTCATCGTGCGCATAAAAAACAAGCAGATAAAAAGAGGTCCCCTGAGAACAAATATCAAGTGGGTGATAAGGTTTATCTATCCACCAAATATCTTCAAACCACTCAAAAATCTAAGAAACTTGGACCCAAATACGTGGGACCTTTCCCCATAGTAAAAATCATCAACCCCGTAACGGTACAACTAGATTTACCAAAAACACTTAGGAGAATCCACCCCGTTTTCCATGTGAGTTTGCTGAAACCTGAACACACGTCTGCTTTCCGTCCTAACCGTACACCCCCTCCTATACCAATTCTCATAGAGGGAGAACAACACTTTGAAATAAAAGAAATTTTAGATTCAAGAAAACATAGGAATAAGGTTCAATATCTTATTTCCTGGAAACACTTCCCGTTATCCGAAGCTGAATGGGTGAACAAAGAAGATGTTTGTGCATCGGAAAAGATAGCACAATTCTATAAAAAATATCCTGACAAACCCTAACTTCTCTTTTTTCTTCCTAGGACTGACGTCCTTGTTGCAGGAGGGCCGAATGTCAGCCTCCACTCCAATCTTCATATGCTTTGGAATGATTATACCAGTAGATAGAATGTAAAATGTTTATTTCTGTATTATAAAACTCTTTAGGAAATGAGATGTATCATACCACCGTACAGGGTAAGGGAAAGGAGCCTATTAAGAGTGTCGGCTGACATAACAGGGGGGAGGGATGATTAACGACTGAGTGTTATCAGCGCGCGTTTTTCTAACAGTCACTGCATTCCTGAGATGACTGACATCTAGAGACCTGTGGAAGAAGATTACCACGAGGGGCTGAGAAGAAGCTGGCATTGGACCAAACCAGCCTGACCTCCGGGAGGAGGAGGGACAATTGGGGATATGTTAGCCATATTTTGTCTCAGTTCCAACTTAGCTTGGCTGCTATCATGATTGTAAAAAGTAAAAGTACTTGTCTTTGTTCCAAATGAAGTCAAGGTGTATTCTTTCCTAATTATAATCGGAGGTAGCCTGACAACTGGGAGAACGTGGGACCATGTGACCATCAAAGGGGTCGGGGGGGTGGGACTCTTGGGGTTTGTATAACTGGGAAAAGAATCCGGAAATTCAGTTTTGGAATTTCACTCATCGTGTGCCAGTTTCCTCATGCTAGTAAAGAACTCTGGAAAACAATGGCTTCTGAGTTTTTTTTATGCAGAAGAGGTTTTTCTGGAACCTTGACAACACTGTCATGCCATTTGGGTTGACCAACGCTCCCGCCGTTTTCCAGCACTTCATGAACGACGTGTTCCGAGACATGTTGGATTGGTTCGTGGTGGTCTACCTGGCGGACATCCTGATTTACTCCCGGTCCAGGGAAAGCCACCTTCGACACGTCGGTCTGGTTCTGCAACGCTTGCAGGAGCAACAATTCAATGCGAAGCTGGAGAAATGCGTCTTCTTCCGGACTTCCATAGAATTCCTCGGGCATATCATCTCGCCCAAAAGCATAGCCATGGACCCACACAAAGTAGAAGCTTTGTGTAGCTGGGAAGCCCCTCATCGGGTGAAGGATGTTCAGCACCTGCTGGGCTTCGCCAACTACTACCGGACCTTCATCCCGGGCTTCGCCACACTGACAGCTCCACTTACCCAGCTCCTCAGGAAGAAGGTCGCGTTCCAGTGGGGTCCCCCGCAGCAAGAAGCATTCACAGCCCTCAAGAAAGCCTTCGTCACGTAACCCGTCCTGAGGCATCCCGACCCGCTCTGGCCTTTTGTGGTGGAGACGGACGCATCCAATGTGGCTCTTGGAGCGGTGCTGCTACAGGCTCCGACGAATGGCGGCACACTTTTTCCCTGCGCTTAGTACTCCCGGAAACTCAATCCTTCTGAGCGCAACTACACCATCTGGGGAAAAGAGTTGCTGGCTATCAAGGCTGCATTCGAGGCTTGGTGACACCATCTGGAGGGGGGCCGACATCAGGTGGAGGTCCGAACGGACCATCGGAATCTTGAGCACCTCACCACAGCTCGGAAGTTGAACCAGCGGCAGATCTGGTGGTCGTTGTTTTTTGCCCGGTTCAACTTTCGCGTGACCTACATTCCCAGCGGTCACAACCGGAGGGCGGATGCCCTGTCCCGCAAGCCGGAGTACCTCTGCGCCAAGGACCTCCTTCCTCCACGGACGGTGCTGCCGGCAGAAGCCTTGGCCGCAGCACGGGAACCAGTGGACTTGCGGGCCCAGGTGCGAGAGGCGCAGCGCCAGGACGCCTGGTCGCAGCAAAGGAGAGCGGAGGTGGGCCCTGCGTCTCCTTGGACCTTGGAGGACAGCAGAGGAAGCGTTGGGACAAAGCCAAGGAATGATGGTCATGCAGTGACATCTGCAGAGACTATAAATAGGAGGCGGGACTTCCTGGTTTTTTGTCTTGGACAAAGCAATGAATTGGCGCGGGCAAACTGTATCAATGGAGGGAAGAATATATTCGTGAGTAATTCTGGCCTTATCTATTATTTCCTCGTTATCTCCAGAGACTTGGCAGGCCCGTGGGAAGACGTGGCCAGGACATTTATCTATGTAATTAAATTAGAAGAGAAGGCCTTTGACTGACTCTTTGTTGGGAGTATTGGGGGAGGGAAACAGAACACCCTGGGGTGCCATTTCCATGGACTTCTTGATGGATTTGCCTCTGTCTTCTGGATTCATGACCATGTTTGTGGTGGTGGACATGCTGACGAAGATGGTGCATTTCATTCCATGTCGTGGGTTACCGACAGCTCGTGCCACCACCCGCATGTTTATCCAACACATCTTCCGGCTCCACAACCTACCAGATAGGGTCGTATCGAACCGAGGGGCTCAATTTACTGCCCAGTTTTGGAAAGGACTGATGACGGCCTTGGATGTAAAGATTTGCCTGTCGTCAGCACATCATCCGGAAACTGACGGCGGGAGTGAGAAAGTGATCGGCATTCTGGAGCAATACCTGCGCTGCTTCGTGAAACAGCAACAAGACAATTGGTTGGAGTATTTGGCAGTAGCAGAGTTTGTGTTCAACAACTCGCAACACACCTTTCCTGGCTAATGTCGGATATCACCCTCGGTTCTTTCCCCTCACACAACTCAACTCCCCAGTACCCCAGTACCAGCAGCTAATGACAGAGTCGGAGTTGCAGGCCATCCATCAGTTGGTGTGACAGTATCTAGAGAAAGCCAAGGAGGACTACAAAAGAGTCGCGGACCGATCTCAACGGACGCCACTGCCACTGGCTGTGGAAGATTGGGTCTAGTTGTCCACCAAGCATCTTCCGTCTGACTGGCCAGTCAGGAAGCTAGACCACCAGTACCTTGGTCCATTTCAGTTTGAGGCGGTAATTAACCCGGTTGCCTACCGCCTGACCTTGCCATGCTCGATGCATGTCCACCCAGTGTTTCATAGATCCCTACTTGTCCCAGAATGGCCTGCCTGTCCACTCCATCAACCTGACCATCCTCAACCGGCACCACAGGATGGAGATGAACCACCCGAGTACAAGGTTGCCAGCATTTGAGACGTCCGGTGGCTCAAAGAACGGTTCCAGTATCTCATTGAATGGAAGGGATATGGGCCTGAGGACTTCACCTGGGAGGATGCAACCTCTGTGTATGCACCTGCCTTAGTGAAAGCCTTCCATTACCAATTCCCGTCCCAGCTGCATCCGGATCATCAGTCCCGCGGGAAGGGCCCTGCGGTGAGGGATAGTGTTGTGGTCCATCAGCAGCCTACAGTACTGGCAATGGAATCGGACAGCAATGAAGCTGAGGTGAGGCCAGGGCCATTGGGAAGTAAGAGGCGGACTCCAGAGCCTCCAGAGACTGATAATATTGAGGAAGAGGAACTGGAGGAGCCTGTTCCTAATGTACGCATGAGAAGAGCTGCCAAAAGGCAAGAGCAGCTCAAGCAGACGTAGGGACTCTGTCTTCTCCCTGATCTTTGGACCTTTAAGCGCAAGCTCAAGACCTTCTTTTTTCACCAAGCGTGGCTGGCCTGATTGATTTTAAATATTGTGCATTTTTAATGGGCTTTTAACAGGGTTTTTTTATCTTTCTGTAATTTTTATTTAACTATTTTTAACATACGGCATTTAAATTAGATTTTAAATTTGATATTGTATTTTAAAATTTTTCTGGTTTGTTGCTGTTTTTATCTGTTGTACACCGCCCTGAGTCTTCGGAGAAGGGTGGTATAAAAATGTAAATAATAAAATAAATAAATAAATAGGACAACTCGGGAGTAGGGCCAAGAGATGATTGGCCCCTCCCATAAGGCTTAATAACAGACCAGCACCGGTGTTTCAGTTTGCCGGAAAACAACGTTGTAGCTGTGTCCTCTGCTTTGTGTTTTATTTTATCATGGACTGAGTTTGTTGCTACCTACTTGGGTTTGGGTCACAACAAAAGCATCCAGTGATGAACCTCCCACAACTTCCAAAGACAAGCAGTTTCATTGGTTGATTGTTCTTACTGTCAGAAAAATTCTCCTTATTTCTAGGTTGAATGATCAATTTCCATCCATTATTGGCGTTCAGGTGCCTTGGAAAATAGCTTGACTCCTTCTCTATGGCAGCCCCTCAAATATTGGAACACTGCTATCAGGTCTTCCCTGGTCCTTCTCTTCACTACATTAGCCATGTCCAGTTCCCGTAATTGTTCTTCATATGTTTTAGTCTCCAGTCCCCTAATCATCCTGGTTGCTCTTCTCTGAACCTTTTCTAGAGTCTCAACATCTTTTTTATAATGTGGTGACCAAAACTGGATGCAGTATTCTAGCTGTGGTCTTACTAAGGCTTTATAGAGTGGCATTAGTACCTTACTTGATCTTGACTGTATCCCTCTGTTAATGAAATTTAGGATTGCATTGGCTTTTCTGGCTGTCGCTGCATACTGCACTTCCCCCACCCACCACCATACATGTACACGCGACCCTCCTGCACGTGCGCACATCTCCCGCATGCGCCCAGCCTCCCCTGCACATACCCAAAATCAGCTGGCTGGTGGGAGGCATGCATACAAGTGTGTAGAGCTGAGCTGGGTGATGGCTTGCGTGTCTGCAGAAAGGGTTCCGTGTGCCAGCTGTGGCATGTATGCCATAGGTTCACAATCAGGGATCTAGGGTGTTAGCTACTCTTGTCAGCTTAGTATTATTGCAAATTTCCCTTTCTATTCCCTCATCTAAGTTGTTTATGAAGATTGAAGCATACTGGGCCTAAGCAGAACCTTGTGGTACCCCACTGCATGTACCACATGTACATTAAGGACTACTCGTTGAGTACAGTTTGTCAGCCAGTTACAAATCCATCTGGTGGTGATGGTATTTAGCCCACTTTTTTCTAGTTTACCAAGAAGTAGGTTGTGGTCTACTTTGTCAAATGACTTGCTGAAGTCTAAGTAATCCCCTTCATGGATTACTGCCTTATCGTGGTGAAGGGGCATGAAGCTATGAGCTATGCCGTGCAGGGATATCCAAGACGGACAGGTCATAGCAGAGAGTTCTGACAAAACGTGATCCACTGGAGAAGGAAATGGCAATCCACTCCAGTATCTTGAAAACCCCATGGACAGTACAAAAAGGAAAAAAAGATATGATGCCAGAAGATGAGCCCCAGGTCGGAAGGTGTCCAGTATGCTACTGGGGAAGAGCAGAGGGCTAGTATTAGTAGCACCAGAAAGAATGAAGCGACTGGGCCAAAGCCGAAAGGACGCTCAGCTGTGGATGTATCTGGTGGTGAAAGGAAAGTCCGAAGCTGTAAAGATTTTTTCTCCATAGGAACTTGGAATGTAAGATCCATGAATCAAGGTAAGCTGGACGTGGTTAAACAAGAGATGACAAAACTGAACATTGACATCTTAGAAATCAGTCAACTAAAATGGGCAGGAATGGGTGAATTTAATTAAGATGACCATCAGGTATACTACTGGGGGCAAGAATCCCTCAGAAGAAATGGAGTAGCCTTCATAATCAATAAAAGAGTAGGAAAAGCAATACTGGGATACAATCCCCAAAATGACAGAATGATCTCAATTTGAATCCAAGGCAAACCATTCAATATCACAGTAGTCCAAGTCTATGCCCCAACCACTGGTGCTGAAGAAGATGAAATTGACTGGTTCTATGAAGCCCTATAGCACCTTATAGATATAACACCAAAAAATGATGTCCTTATCATCATGGGGGATTGGAATGCTAAAGTAGGAAGCCAAAAGATAACCAGAATAACAGGCAAGTTTGGAGTACAAAATGAAGTAGGGCACAGGCTGATAGAATTCTGTCAAGATAATACGATGGTCATAGCAAACACTCTTTTCCAACAACCCAAGAGATAACTCTACACATGGACATCACCAGACGGTCAACACAGAAATCAGATTGACTATGTGCTCTGCAGCCAAAGATGGAGAAGCTCTATATAGTCAGTAAAAACAAGACCAGGATTCGACTGTGGCTCAGATCATGAGCTTCTCCTTGCAAAATTTAGGCTTAAATTGAAGAAAGTAGGTAAAAGCCCCAGGCCACTCAGGTATGAACTAAATCATATCCCTGATGGATATACAGTAGAGGTGACAAATAGATTTAAGGAATTAGATCTGATAGACAGAGTGCCTAAAGAACTATGGACAGAGGTTTGCAACATTGTACAAGAGGTAGCAACTAAAACCATCCCAAAGAAAAAGAAATGCAAGAAAGCAAAATGGCTGTCTGAGGAAGCTTTGCAAATAGCTGAGGAAAGAAGGGAAGTGAAAGGCAAGGGAGAAAGAGAAAGATACACCCAATTGAATGCAGAATTCCAGAGAATAGCTAGAAGAGGTAAGAATGCATTCTTAAATGAACAGTACAAAGAAATAAAAAACAATAGAATAGGTAGGACCAGAGATCTCTTCACGAAAATTGGAGATATGAAGGAGATATTGGAGAATATTGGAGATATTTCATGCAAAGATAGGCATGATAAAGGACCAAAGTGGCAGAAACCTAACAGAGGCAGAAGAGTTTAAGAAGAGGTGGCAAAATTACACAGAACTATTATACAAAAAGGAGCTTAACGTCCCTGATAACCATGATGGGGTGGTCACTGATCTTGAACCAGACATACTAGAATGTGAAGTCAAATGGGCTTTAGGAAACCTGAACAACAACAAAGTTAGTGGAGGAGACAGTATTCCAGCTGAGCTATTCAAAATCTTAAAAGACGATGCAGTAAAAGCGCTACACTCAATTTGTCAGCAAATTTGGAAACTCAGCAGTGGCCACAGTATTGGAAAAGGTCAGTTTACATTCCAATTCCAAAGAAAGGCAATGCCAAAGAATGTTCAAACTATCGCACCATTGCACTCATTTCACATGCTAGTAAGGTTATGCTTAAAATCCTACAAGCTAGGCTTCAGCAGTATGTGGATCGAGAATACAAATAGAATGAGACTATTGCCTCACACACTGTAAGCCGCCCTGAGTCTTCGGAGAAGGGCGGGATATAAATGTAAACAAAAAAAAAAATTACCAGAAGTACAGGCAAGATTTTGAAGAGGCAGAGGAACTAGAGATCAAATAATAATAATAATAATAATAATAATAATAATAATAATAATAATAATAATAATAATAATAATAATAATAATAATAATAATGATAATGATAATAATTTAATTTTTATACCGCCCTTCTCCCGAAGGACTCAGGGCAGTGAACAGGCAGATAAAATAATACAATATATTACAATAAAAACACTCTTTAAAAAACTTATTCAATATGGCCTAAAATTTAAAATACAATACAAAATTACTGCAGGTTCAAGTCCCACCAGGCCCAAGGTTGACTCAGCCTTCCATCCTTTGTAAGGTAGGTAAAATGAGGACCCAGATTGTTGGGGGGCAATAAGTTGACTTTGTATATAATATACAAATGGATGAAGACTATTGCTTAACATAGTGTAAGCCGAAGATATCCCGGTCCTATACCAACATATGCTGGATCATGGAGAAATCTAGGTAGTTCCAGAAAAACATCTACTTCTGCTTCATTGACTATGCTAAAGCCTTTGATTGTGTGGATCACAACAAATTGTGGCAAGTTCTTAAAGAGATGGGTGTACCAGACCATCTTATTTGTCTCTTGAGAAACCTATATGTGGGTCAAGAAGTGAGAACTGGACACAGAACCACTGATTGGTTCAAAATTGAGAAAGGAGTCCATCAAGGCTGTATACTGTCACCCTGCCTATTTAACTTATATGCAGAGCACATCATGAGAAAGGCGAATCAAAAGATAAATCAAAGACTGGAATTAAGATTGCTGGGAGAAATATCAACAACCTCAGACATGCAGATGATACCATTCTAATGGCAGAAAGTGAAGAGGAATTAAAGAGCCTCTTGATGCGGGTGAAGAAGGAGAGTGCAAAGGTAGGTTTGTTTGTTTGTTTGTTTGTTTATATATATATATATATATATATATATATATATATATATATATATATATATATATATATATATATATATATAGGTCTTTGATTGTTCGGGTTTTCTCCCGTGTAAAATTGGAAGTGTCTTGGCGACGTTTTGAAGTCTCATTTGTCATCTTCAGGCTTCAGCCGTGCTTCTGGGAGCAATGTGTGATGCAGCTGTTTCTTCCTTTTAACTGCTAGTGGGGTTTGAACTGATTGGGTGGGAGCTTGGCTGTGCTCTGATTGGATGGGGTTTTCTGTGCTCTGATTGGCTGGGGTGTGTCCTGGACACAGGACACACCCAGCCAAAACCCATCCAATCAGCAATCAGTTCAAACCCCACTAGCAGTTAAAAGGAAGAAACAGCTGCCTGCTCCCAGAAGCACGTTGAAGCCTGAAGATGACGAATGAGACGGAAACGTCATGACACTTCAATTTTACACGGGAGAAACCGAACCAAAGACCTATATACAAACAGTGAAAACCTCAGAAAACAAATATATATATATATATATATATATATATATATATATATATTTCTAGACCACCATATAAAAGACAATATTACAAACATTAAAATAATTTAAAATGAAATATTTAAATTTAGGCTAACTCCTTAAAACCCATTTAAAATTCCCAATTAAAACTATCAGGCCAGTCCTGCGCGATGAAACAGCCATGTTTTCAGCTCGCGTCGGAAAGTCCGGAGATCAGGGAGTTGGCGAATACCAGGTGGTAATTCGTTCCAGAGAGTTGGAGCCCCCACAGAGAAGGCCCTCCCCCTGGAGGTCGCCAACCGACATTGTCTAGCCGACGGTACCCCAAAGGTTGGCTTGAAACTCAACATTAAGAAAACTAAGATCATGACATCTGGCCCTCTCAATTCCTGGCAGATAGATGGGGAAGAAATGGAGGTAGTGACAGATTTTATTTTCCTGGGCTCGAAGATCACTACAGATGGGGACTGCAGCCAAGAAATTAAAAGACGCTTGCTCCTGGGGAGGAAAGCTATGGCAAATATAGACAGCATACTAAAAAGCAGAGACATCATTCTGACAACAAAAGTGCGTATAGTCATGGCTATGGTTTTTCCAGTTGCAATGTATGGATGTGAAAGTTGGACCATAAGAAAGGCTGAGTGCCAAAGAATTGAGGCTTTGGAACTCTGGTGCTGTAGAAGACTCCTGAGAGTCCCTTGGACTGCAAGGCAAACAAACAAGCCAGTCCTAGAGGAGATCAACCCTGACTGCTCTTTAGAAGGCCAGATCCTGAAGATGAAACTGAAATACTTTGGCCACCTAATGAGAAAGAAGGACTCACTGTAGATGAGACTAATGCTAGGAAAGATTGAGGGCAAAAGAAGAATGGGACAGAGAATGAGGTGGCTGGATGGAGTCACTGAAACCGTAGGCATGAGCTTAAATGGACTCCAGAGGATGGTAGAGGATAGGAAGGCCTAGAGGAACGTTGTCCATGGGGTCGCAATTGGTTGGACACAACTTCGCAATTAACAACAACAAAGTTTAAGTCCACAGCAGGAGTGAAATGCTCCTGGTTTAGACCGGCTCGC
Organism: Ahaetulla prasina; assembly: GCF_028640845.1. Lineage (NCBI taxonomy): Eukaryota > Metazoa > Chordata > Lepidosauria > Squamata > Colubridae > Ahaetulla > Ahaetulla prasina. The sequence goes on from NC_080540.1 coordinate 185,653,967, forward strand.
GCGATCCAGTAGCAATGGTGGCTGCTAGTTCGGAGGACCAGTAGCAAAAATCCCTGCCCCCGCCTCCCCTGCCTCTGCTGAGGCACACCATCAGCAGAGGTGGGTTTTTTTTTACTTTTAAAAGCTGGTTTTTCTTCAGCCGAAACATGCCTTTAAAAGTAAAAAAAAGCCCTTGAGGATCCCGCCTCTCAGCTGAGATTGGCAGAGCCTTTAAATTAAAAAAAAATTTAAAGTCTCCTCTGGCAATCTCACCTGAGTTCCTCATCAGCAGAACCTTACTTGTACTCTTACTTGTAGAAAACATGTTTTCTAAAGTAAGAGTAGAGATTCTAAGGCACTTACCTGATTACTGATGAACACATGGCTTTTTTTCCAGCCCCAAAGCCCCAGTTTCACTTTCAGCCAGACAGAATCAATTGCTTAGCTAATCTATTTCCTCAGTGATCAACTAATGCTGGCTGGCTTTGTTGGCTGAGGAACTCTGGGAATTGAAGTCCACAATAAAATAAAATAATAAAATAAAATATTTGTGCAGCTTTCTGAGATTTGGTGTGTTTCTGTAGTGTTTCACTCTAACTACACAAACACACAAAATCTCAGAAAGCTATTATATTTGTTGTGTGTGTGTGTGTGTGTCAGTTGTGTGTGTGTAAAGTGTGAAAGTTGGTTTTTGAGCTTTTTGTGGCTGTGTGAAGTATGAAGTGCAGCTGCTTTTACATTGTGTGTGAGTCAGTTGTGTTGTGTTGTGTGTGTGTAAAGTGTGAAAGTTGGTTTTTGGTACCTCTTATGATTTTTTTATACTTTATTATTTTTATTATTTATCGTTATTGGCCACGCCCACCCAGTTAAGCCACGCCCACAGAACTGGTAGGGAAAATTTTTAGATTTCACCCCTGGTCCACAGAATTTCGCTGGTCTACTAATTTAGTCACTATGTTGAAGAATGAAATAAGATTGGTTTGGCATGGTCTATTTTTAATAAACTCATGCTGATTGCTAGTTATTACTTCACTCATTTCTCGATGTTGGCAGATCTGTTTTTCTTATTATTTTTTCCTGGGTATTGATGTTAGGCTGATTGGTCTGTAGTTTCCTGGGTCTTGATCTCTGATGGATTGGAGATAATGATTGTAGGATTTGTGGCAGATAAGAAACTATTATACACTTTCTATGAGTGTATAATATAGTAACAGATATTAACAGAGGGTTTTGAAGTTTAACTGCTGTTGATTTACCTGTTAATTATTTTGTTTTTACATATAGTAGATAGATGACAGAGTAAATTTGTTGTAATTAGATGTAGAAATTTATAGATTGTGGGCCTCTTTCTAAGAGGGAGAAACTAACACTGTTGCAATATATTTCTCATTAATCAATCAGGGAGGATAATGGACTGGACTGGACTGGACTGGACTGGACTGGACTAGACTACTTTATTGGCCAAGTGTGATTGGACACACAAGGAATTTGTTTTTGGTGCATAAGCTCTCAGTGTTCATAAAAGCTATAAGTGATAATCATGATCATAGTCATCATAAAAATACATTCATCATAAGTCATAAGATACAACACTTAGTGACAGTCATAGGATACTAAGTAAGCAATCAACATAATTCATACTAAGAAACTAAATAAAAATAAAAATATAAATCGTAAAGATACAAGCAACAAGGTCATAGTCATAAGTAGAATAGGAGATAGGAAAGATGAGAAGAAGAATAGTAATACAGCCTTACTTAATAGTTTGACAATGTTGTGAGAATTAGTTGTTTAACAGAGTGATGGCATGGGGGGTGGGAAACTGTCCTTGTGTCTAGTTGTTGTTCTGGTGTTCAGTGCCCTGTAAGTGTTGTTTTGATGGTAGGAGTTGAAACAATTTTATGTCCAGGATGTGAGGGGTCTGTAGATATTTTCACAGCCCTCTTTTTGACTTGTGCAGTATACAGGTCTTCAATGGAAGGCAGGTTGATGTAGCAGTTGTTTTTTCTGTGGTTCTAATTATTCGTTGAAGTCTGTGTCTGTCTTGTTAGTCTGTCTTGATAAGATATATCTGTCTTGCTTCTGGTTCAGTTATGGCGATACAGACACAGAGGAATGGGCTCCGCGTTCCCTGTACTGAACTCTTCATGTTTGTGAGCTTAGGAGGGAGCCTAAGCCGAATAGAATAGAATAGAATAGAATAGAATAGAACAGAATAGAATTCTTTATTGGCCAAGTGTGATTGGACACACAAGAAATTTGTTTTAGGTATATATACTCTCCGTGTACATAAGGAGAATAAAATAAATTCATCAAGATTAAAAAGATACAACACTTGGTGATAGTCAAGGTTACTAATAAGCGATCGTATCGTACTAGGAAACAAAACCCCCCGATATAATTGAAAGATACAAGCAACATGGTTATAGTAATAAGTTGGAAGAAATAGATACTAGTAGACAGAGAAGAATAATAGTAATGCAGTCTTAGTAAATTATTTGACAGTGTTGTGGGAATTAGGTGTTAAGCAGAGTGAAGGCATTTGGGAAAAAACTGTCCTTGTGTTTTGTTTTGGTGTGCAGTGCCCTATAGAGTCTTTTTGAAGGTAGAAGTTGAAACAATTTATGTGAGGGGTCTGTCGATTTTTAAACACCTCTCTTTTTGACTTGCGCAGTATATAGATCCTCAATGGAAGGCAGGTTGGTAGCAATTGTTCTTTTTTTTTGCAGTTCTATTTATCCATTGAAGTTGGTGTTTGTTTGTTTGTTTTGGTTGCAGAGCCAAACCAGACAGTTATGGAGGTGCAGATGACAGACTCAATAATTCCTCTGTAGAACTGAATCAGCAGCTCTTTGGGCAGTTTGAGGTTTTTGAGTTTGCATAGAAAGAACATTCTTTTTTGAGTTTTTTTGATGATGTTTTTGATGTTAGGTGTCCATTTTAAGTCTTGAGATATGATAGAACCTAGAAACTTGAAGGACTCTACTATTGATACTGTGTTGTCTAATATTGTAAGAGGTGTTAGTATGGGAGGGTTTCTCCTAAAGTCTACCACCGTTTCTACAGTTTTGAGTGTGTTCAGTTCCAGATTGTTCTGCTTGCACCACAAGGCTAGTTGTTCAACCTCCCATCTGTATGCAGATTGAATGTTGTCTTGAATGAGACAAATAACTGTTGTATCATCTTAAAACTTCAATATTTTAACAGAGGGATCTTTTGAGATTCTGTCATTGGTGTGTAGAGAGAAGAGAAGTGGAGAGACCACACAGCCCTGGGGGGCTCCTGTGCTAATTGTGCAGGTATCTGATGTACCTGCTGCTTCCGGTCTGTTAGGAAGCTTATGATCCATTTACAAGTGTGGTCAGGTACAGCTAGCTGATTTAGTTTAGTTAGAATATCTTGAATGATGGTATTGAATGCTGAGCTGAAGTCTACAAAGAGGATCCTTGCATAGGTCTTTGGAGATTCAAGATGTTGTAGGATGTAGTGAAGAGTCATATTAACAGCATCATCTGTCAATCTATTTGCTTGGTAGGCAAATTGCAAGAGATCCGTGGTTGTTCTCAAGTGGCTGAGCACTAGACTTTCAAAGGTAACCTCAGATATTAGAACACATTTCTTTGGCACTGGAATAATAGAGCATTTGAAGCAGGAAGGAACATAGCCCATTTCTAGTGATTCACTAAAGATGTGGGTGAAGATGGGGGCCAGTTGGTGAGCACAAGTTTTTAAGCAAGAATGAGTTATCTTGTCTGGACCTGGTGCTTTTCCTGGCTTTGCACTTCATTCTCTGTAATCTCTGTAATCACCTGTACATTCTCTGTAATCACCTCATTCTCTGTAATCACCAGAGGTGATGGGTAGGTTGTAGGAGGCTTAGCTGTTGTGTGTCTGAGATGGGGATTGTGGAGATGGGTGGTAGTAGTTTTCTCTCAAACCTGCAGCAAAAGATTCAGATCATCTGCCAGTTGTTGATTTCCTTCAGCTTGGGAAGAAGGCAAAGAGGGGTATCCTGTGAGGTCAGGGAGAGTCGTAGCTCTTCTGTCTGGCCTGCGGTCTTTTTTCCTCTCAGCCATGGCAAGAAGAAGAATCAGCCTAGGCTAGCTGTCATTGCGAACAGGTGTGTGAGTGGGCGCTCTGTGGAGCACAGCCAATTTCCATTCATCTGGCGATTTCAAAACCGAAGTTGCTTTGGCGGGGCAACAGGGGAGGAAGGGCATTCCTTTAATCAAATCTGGATGGTGGTCTGAATTGGGAATAATTCTTCTGGAAGGAGAATGGAGAAGACTCCAGCTAGTCCCTTGGACTGCAAGGTGATCAAACTGGTCAGTTCTAGAGGAGATCAACCCTGACTGCTCTTTAGAAGGCCAGATCCTAAAGATGAAACTCAAATATTTTGGCCAGAAGAAAGGACTCACTAATGAAGAGTGTAATGCTGGCAAAGATTGAGGGCAAAAGAAGGGGACAACAGAGAATGAGGTAGCTGGATGGAGTCACTGAAGGCTTGAGCTTAAATGGACTCCAGAGGATGGTAGAGGACAGGAAGGCCTGGAGGAACATTGTCCAAGGGGTCACAATGGGTCAGACACAATTTCGCAACTAACAACAACAACAAAATCCTTTTTAACATTCATAATCATGTTAAAGTCTCCAATTAAGCATATGGTTGTTGTTTTTTTGAATTTATATCCTGCCCTTCTCCGAAGACTCAGGGTGGCTTACATTGTGTAAGGCAATAGTCTCATCCTATTTGTATATTTATATACAAAGTCAACTTATTGCCCCCCCAACAATCTGGGTCCTCATTTTACCTACCTTATAAAGGATGGAAGGCTGAGTCAATCTTGGGTCTGGTGGGACTCGAGCCTGCAGTAATTGTAACTGCAGGCAGCTGTGTGTTAATAACAGGCTGCATTAGCCTGGTGAGCCACTTCCCAGCCCCAATTCTCTTATTTTGTTGTGTATCTGCTCTGTTTCCCTCCCCCAATACTCCCAACAAAGAGTCAGTCGAAGGCCTCCTTTTCTAATTTATTTGCATAGATAAATGTTCTGGCCACATCTACCCACGGGCCTGCCAAGTCTCTGGAGATAACTAGGAAATTATAGATAAGGCCAGAATTACTCACGAATATATTCTTCCCTCCATTGATACAGTTTGCCCGCGTAAATTCACTGCTTTGTCCAAGACAAAAAACCAGAAGTTCCGCCTCCTTTTTATAGTCTCTGCAGATGTCACTGCATGACTCATCATTCTTTGGCTTTGTCCCAACGCTTCCTCTGCTGCACGTGCCGGTCACGTCTGCACAGTCTTGCATCACTCCAAAACTGCTCTTGGGGCGTTGCCAAATCAGAAGAAGGCCCGGGAGAATCAGGCCTTGCCGGCCCCTCCTCCTCCCTTTGGATGGGTGCCAGGGAGGGAGAAGGCCCAGGAGAAGCAGGCCTTGCCAGGTCTTCTCCCTCACTTTCTGAATCATCCGAGTCCAGGAGTCCGAGTCCAGGAGCCTGGGTCACAACACTATCCCTCACTGCAGGGCCCTTCCCCCGGGGCTGACGATCGGGATGCAGTCGGGCTGGGTTCTGCTCATGGAAGGCCTGCACCAGGTCAGGGGCATGAACGTCGGAGGCATCTACCCAGAAGAAATCAGTCCCGTATCCCTTCCACACAATCAAATATTGGAAATGACCCTTCAGCCAGCGGGAATCTTGTACGCTGTGGACTTCGTATTCCTCCGACCCGTCCTCAACGACGGTGACGGGTGCTGTTGGGCACCAAAGGGGACTCGGTGTGGCATCAGGAACCAGAAGGGACCGGTGAAAGACGGGGTGGATCTGCATGGATCGTGGCAGGGTCAGTCGGTAGGCTAGTTGATGACTGCCTCGACAGGGAACGGGCCGATGAATCGGTGGTCCAACTTCTTTACCGGGCGGTCAGATGGGAGGTTTTTGGTGGAGAGCCATACCCGGTCTCCGACCGCCAGCGCGGGCATTGCCCGTCGGGAGCGGTCGGCGGATCGTTTGTAGTCCTCCTTCGCCCGATCCAGCTGCTGACGTACCAACTGTTGGACCGCATGCAATTCCTTCAGGAAGGTCTGTGTTTCGGGAACAGGAGAGTCCGGTGGTGCCAGAGGGAAGAGCCGCGGATGGTACCCCACATTGGCAAAGAACGAGGTCATCTGAGTAGAGGTGTGCTGAGAGTTGTTAAAAGCAAACTCCGCCAGGGACAGGTAATCGGCCCAGTTGTCCTGCTGCTGGTTGATGAAGCAATGGTTCCAGGATACTGATGACTTTCTCTGTACCCCCGTCGGTCTCTGGATGGTGTGATGACGACAGACACACCTGCACCTCCAATGTGGCCATCAGGCTCTTCCAGAAGCGAGCTGTGAAATGAACCCTGCAGTCCGAAACCACCCTGTCCGGTAGACCATGGAGGCGGAAGATGTGCTGCAGGAAGAGACGGGCTGTTCTATGGGCAGTCCGTGGCATGGGATGAAGTGTGCCATCTTGGTGAGCATGTCCACCACCACCAGCACTATGGTGAACCCAGAGGACGGCGGCAGGTCCGTCAGGAAGTCCATGGAAATCACCCCCCAGGGTCTGTCGGGTGTCGGCAAGGGCTGGAGGAGCCTGGGAGGGGCCCCAGTGGCGGCCTTCGCTTGCCGGCACAGTATGCAGGATGTCACGTAGGCATGTACATCATGCCACACTCGGGGCCACCGAAAGGTCCGTGTCACCAGGTGGAGGGTCTTGAAGAACCCAAAATGTCCTTCTGCAGGGTTATCGTGGCACTGGGTCATGACGAGGGCTCGGAGTGGTCCTGTGGGCACGTATAATCGCCCCTGAAACTTGAGTAAGTCCTCCTCCAAGCTCAAAGGAGACGCGGGGCCCACCTCCGCTCTCCTTTGCTGCGACCAGGCGTCCTGGCGCTGCGCCTCTCGCACCTGGGCCCGCAAGTCCACTGGTTCCCATGCTGCGGCCAAGGCTTCTGCCGGCAGCACCGTCTGTGGAGGAAGGGGGTCCTTGGCGCAGAGGTACTCCGGCTTGCAGGACAGGGCATCCGCCCTCCGGTTGTGACCTCTGGGAATGTAGGTCACAGGAAGTTGAACCGGGCAAAAAACAACGACCACCGGATCTGCCGCTGGTTCAACTTCCGAGCTGTGGTGAGGTGCTCGACATTCCGATGGTCCGTTCGGACCTCCACCTGATGTCGGGCCCCCTCCAGATGGTGTCGCCAAGCCTTGAATGCAGCCTTGATAGCCAGCAACTCTTTTTCCCAGATGGTGTAGTTGCGCTCGGAAGGATTGAGTTTCCGGGAGTACTAAGCGCAGGGAAAAAGTGTGCCGCCATTCGTCGGAGCCTGTAGCAGCACCGCTCCAAGAGCCACATTGGACATGTCCGTCTCCACCACAAAAGGCCGGAGCGGGTCGGGATGCCTCAGAACGGGTTACATGACGAAGGCTTTCTTGACGGCTGTGAATGCTTCTTGCTGCGGGGGACCCCACCGGAACGCAACCTTCTTCCTGAGGAGCTGGGTAAGTGGAGCCGTCAGTGTGGCGAAGTCCGGGATGAAGGTCCGGTAGTAGTTGGCAAAGCCCAGCAGGTGCTGAACATCCTTCACCTGACGAGGGGCTTCCCAGCTACACAAAGCTTCTACTGTGTGTGGGTCCATGGCTATGCCCTCGGGCAAGATGATATGCCCGAGGAATTCTATGGAAGTCCAGAAGAAGACGCATTTCTCCAGCTTCGCATTGAGTTGTTGCTCCTGCAAGCGTTGCAGAACCAGACCGACGTGTCGAAGGTGGCTTTCCCTGGACCGGGAGTAAATCAGGATGTCCGCCAGGTAGATCACCACAAACCAATCCAACATGTCTCGGAACACGTCGTTCATGAAGTGCTGGAAAACGGCGGGAGCGTTGGTCAACCCAAACGGCTTGACAGTGTATTCGTAGTGTCCGTATCGGGTGCCGAATGCCGTCTTCCATTCGTCTCCTTCTCGCATCTGCACCAGGTTGTAGGCCCCCCGGAGATCGAGCTTGGTGAAGATCGTGGCCTCCCGCAACCTCTCCAGCAGCTCTGGGATGAGCAGCAGGGTGTAGCGATTCCGCACCGTAATGGCGTTTAGCCAGCGGTAATCACAGCACAGGCGCAAGTCCCCTGTCTTCTTCTTCACGAAGAGGACCGGGGCCGAGAGAGGGGACTTTGAAGGCCGGATGAACCCTCGGGCCAGATTTTTGTCCAGGACATCCCTGAGGGCGGCCAACTCGGGCTCCGACATGGAATACTGGTGTCCCACAGGCAGTAGTGCGTTGGGCAGAAGGTCCACGGGGTAATTGTAGGGCCGATGCGGGGGTAGTCGGTCCGTGTTGTGTCTTGCCCGCCCTCAGAGCAGCCGGGGCCTTCTTACCTGCTCCCGAACACGGAGGAATGTATGCCTTCCAGCCCCAGTCCTGGCTCCATGCCCAGACAAACTGCAGAAGAAGGAGCATCTCCCTGCCCCAGCCCTGACTCCATGCCCAGGCAAACGGAGCAGCTAGACCCCTCCCCCTCCTCCACAGCAGGTGAGCCTGAGGAGGGTTTACTCCCAACAACAGCTGATTGGAGTGACCCTCGCATCAGAAGATTGGATAGGCGGAGGCAACAGAAGGAAGGGAGGGGCAGGCCTTAATGAGTGCTGAGTCATGGAGCCACACCCCATGGCCTATATAAAGGATCTACTTTCTGGCAGTCTCTGAGTCAGGCAAAAGTCGAACTTATCTTGCTGAAGTCACTTACTAGTCTCCTGCCTGCTCTGAGGACTTTGCTAGGACTTTGGGCAGAGCTGCAGAGGCAAGCCTGATTCGGATTTCCCTGACCCAGCCGTCAGCGGAGGAGTGGGACACGACAGTCTGCCTCCTTCTCACTGAACACGTCGGCGAAGTCTGTCAGCTCAGAAGGCAAGGAGATGGCAGCGGTGGGGACGTTCTGGCTGGCACAGGTGTGGCGGATGTGGTCAACGCACTGCAGACTCGGGAAAGAGATGGCGTTCCGCAACCAGGCCATCTGAGGATCGTGGGTCCGAAGCCAGGACAACCCAAGGACCAAGTGAAAATGAAGGTCCGCCGTGACATAAAACTGGATCGCCTCCTCATGGTCCCCAATAGCCAGGCGCAAAGGCTGGGTGGCAAATTTAATGGGGCCGGACACCAGTTCTCGTCCATCAATTGTCTCTACCTGCATCAGAGGGTCCACCGGAACCACGGGGACCGCAAACTGGGTCACAAAGGCCTGGTCCATAAAGTTTGTTGTGGCCCCTGAGTCCACCAGCGCATGCGCCTGGAGCCCGTCCGACTGGTTCCCCAACCATATCCGTGTGTCCAGAATCAGATGCCGAGGGGCCCCAGAGTCTACTTCCACAACGTCCAGTGGGGGTTTAGTACGTGCCCGACCTAGGGTTTCCCCGAGGTTGGGCCTGCTCCGTTTCCCAATTGGTCACGCTGTGATTCGGGGACCGGCGTGCGTGCCCCACTTCACTTTCTGGGGCAAGAAGCGGCGAAGTGGCTGGGCTCCCCACAGTACAGGCACAATCCCCCTTGGCGCCTCCGGTTCCGCTCCTGGGCTGTCAGGCGAGGTCTGGCCGCTCCCAACCCCCTGGGCTCTTCCGTAGCGGTTACAAAACGTGGGACGACCCGGGGTGCTGGTGGCGCAGGAAGCGGGGCTGCAGATGTCGATGGTGGGTCCCGGGGGCGCGACGGGACGGTTGCCGTTGCAGACGGGCGTCGAGGTGGAGACAAAGGGGCACCAAGTTGTCGAGGGTCCGCGGCACCTCCACCCGGGCCAGCTCGTCTTGCAGTTCCACTGAGAGTCCCTCCTGGAACGCGTCCACCAGCGCTGCATCATTCCAGTCAGAGTCCTGGCACAAAGAACGAAATTCGGTGATGTACTCCTGCAGGGGGCGTTTCCCTTGACGGAGTTCCTTAAGGCGCCTGGTTGCCGTCAGCGTCCGAACGGGGTCCTCGTACATGATGCGCAGGTGCTGCGAAAAACGCTGTTGGTCCGCCAGCAGAGGGTTGTCCTGGAGCAAGAGGGGCGTGGCCCATTGGGCAGCCGAGCCGGAAAGAAGGTTAATCACGAAGGCCACCTTAGCCCGGTCATCTGGGAAATCCTCTGGCCACATAGCCATGTAAAGCTGGCACTTTCCCAAGAAGGTCGGGAACATCTCAGGCTGCCCAGAAAACTTATCCGGCACGGTTATCGGGCACTTGCGATGAGGAGGAGGAGTGGGAGGATTGGGGGGGCTGCAGGCACATTCCCGGCAGCAAGTTGGCCTGCCAAGTGATCCACTTGCTTCTGTAGCTGTTGATTAGCTGCTTGTAGCTGCTGTAACTGCTGCTGTACCTGCTGCTGGTCCATCTTTGGTGGAAGATGGTTTAGTCGGGGTCTTGGACAAAATGTTCTGTTTCCCTCCCCCAATACTCCCAACAAAGAGTCAGTCAAAGGCTTCCTTTTCTAATTTATTTACATAGATAAATATTCTGGCCACGTCTACCCACGGGCCTGCCAAGTCTCTGGAGATAACTAGGAAATTATAGATAAGGCCAGAATTACTCACGAATATATTCTTCCCTCCATTGATACAGTTTGCCCGCGCCAATTCATTGCTTTGTCCAAGACAAAAAACCAGGAAGTCCCGCCTCCTATTTATAGTCTCTGCAGATGTCACTGCATGACCATCATTCCTTGGCTTTGTCCCAATGCTTCCTCTGCTGCGCGCGCCAGTCACGTCTGCGCAGTCTTGCATCACTCCAAAACTGTTCTTGGGGCGTTGCCAAATCAGAAGAAGGCCCGGGAGAATCAGGCCTTGCCGGCCCCTCCTCTTCCCTTTGGGTGGGTGCCAGTGAGGGAGAGGGCCCAGGAGAAGCAGGCCTTGCCAGGTCTTCTCCCTCACTTTCTGAATCATCCGAGTCCAGGAGACCGAATCTAGGAACCTGGGTCACAACAGTATCTTTTTATAAAATTCTTTTTGATTATCATTTGGTGCATATATTGAGATCAATAATATTGTTTTTTGTTCTGTTTTTATTTCGATCATTAAAATTCTTCCCTCCTTATCTGTGTATATTTGTTTTGATTTCAGTTGTTTTTTAATGTATATTGTGATTCCTCTTTGTGTGGGTGTGTTAATGATATGTAAACTGCACCTATTCTTGTTTATTCTAGTAGTTTTCTGTGCTGTTTCTTGATGTGTAGTTCTTGTAAATTTATAATGTTCATATCTAATTTTTGTAGTTGCGTGAATGTATGAGTTCTCTTAGCTAGTGAATTTTTCCTGTTTTCTTTTCTTTTTGTTCCTTGTTGTTCTCCTCTGTTTGGTATTCTTCCTGGCTCTTGCTCTCAACTTCATCTCTACTCTCTTGTTCTTCTGATGAAAAATGATGTTCAAAAAATTATTGAGCCTTATCTAGAATATCTATCTTGAATTTTTTCTCCTGCCAGGAGATCAGAATACCTTCTGGTATTAACTATCAGAACATGACATTATATTTGTTTAGTTGTGATGTCAGGAATTGATAATTTCTTCTTTGGCGTCTCACTCATCTTGGCATTTGTTTAAGGGTTATTTCCTTTCCTTTCTATAATATCAATTTTTCCCTCACTTTTTTATATATTTTGTCTTTTATCGTTTTTTTGTGAATCTAACATGTACTTCTTTCAGCAACTTGTGCCTGTGTGCATAGTTCGTGTGTACTCTGTACACTTCATCGATGTCTCTCCGTATGTCTTGTTTGTCTCTTTGTACTGCCTCTGCTAAGATTTTTGACATAAAGGATTTTCTCCCCTAAATCCTTTATTTTCCATAATGTTTTGAAATCTGAGGTAGAAGGATGCTTTTTCCATCTCCAGAAATAATATTGATTTTTTCTAAGTCTCTATTAGTTGTCATATATTTTTGTTCCAACGTTTCTATTTTCTTTCCTGTTTGTTCCATTTTTGTCTCTACTGTTTGGATCTTTTGTTTGTTTTTGAAGATGTTTTGTTGAATTTTTCTATTTTTTAATATCTTCTTTCATTTCTCCCATGTTGGATTTAAGGTCTTTGTGATTCTTAGTGATTGTGTCAGCCTCCGCTCGCTACAAGTTACTGCTTTATTGCTAGGAGTTAATTAGTTTATTGCGGTGGGTAATATATCTTTTGATTGTGGTCTAGCTTGCTACGGCTGTCATAGTAATGGGGGGAGGAGACAATGGAGGTTGGAAGAGAAACTAAACTTTAAAATGAATAGTTTTCTTCAAATGGGTTCATAGTTAGAAGGTGGGCTGATAACACACAGCTAACGGCCCGAGCATACCAGAGGGAAGTGAAACCATCTGAAGATGCACCTCACGTGGCACCTAAGGGGAACATGGATTGGACAAGACTGACTGGACTACCAGGGGGAGGGCTTGAGGCTTATTTCTTATATCTGTATTCCATGCCAATTACCTCTGAGTTTGCTTTTACTTTGTTTGCTTTCAGTTCATGCTCTCTACAAACCATGGAGTGGGGTTTTTCTTTTTTATTGAAAGGAGGCATTCCTGACATTAAGCAAGCTCTAACTCTTCAGCCATCCAGGAACCACACCATGGGGGCTGAGAAAAAAATGTCTGACCAAGGCAGCGACCAGGAAGATATGGGAGCTGCTGGTTCCTCTCTCCCTCAGACACAACCCAGCTGGGATGCTTCGGAATGGCTGGCAAAATTACAACTCGAAGAAAAGCTGGATGGTCTTTAGGAGTGGGGAGGCTGCCGGCACCGGGGGGAGGTCCCTCCTGGTGTGACAGTAACCAGACGTCGAGGAGGAATGCTCACCTGGCAGGAAGAACAGAAGGAAGATCTCCTGATCACCAAAGCGGTACAGCTGCTGAGAGAAGCCTCTGAGAGTCAAAGAGCTCATGAAAGGTATGAATTGCCTGCCCATGGACTCTCTGGAAGGGGAGGAGATGAACGTGGCCAGGGGGGAGCTCCACAAATATTATCTTGATTACTTTCAGTTGAATATTTATTTTATTAAGTCTGTGTAATCTTCACTCAGTCTTACATCATTCTCTGTCGATCGCCCCCTTTTTATCCTATCTGTCCTTTAGCCTCCTCTTCAGTTCTCTCCATTTGTAAAGTTTTTATCAGTCTCCAAAAATATCCACAATATCCAATTTCGACAGTCTTAATTAGCAATCACCAATCCTGTTGTTTTCCGCTTCTATTCCTTCTAGACAGCCATTAAATCCATCATGTCTCAAATCGCCGCTCAAATTCCACAGTTAATTATATCAAATTTTTTCAATCTTTAAAGTCTTCCATAAGTTTCACAGTACTAATAACAATAAAGAGATAAACGTATAGAGTTTATAGTCACCAGTTCACTCAGTCACAAAAATGTATCCAGCCAGAATTTCTTTCCTCTTTTCATCTGTTACTTCTCCTTTTTGCACTGTTACTGCTTGTCAGTTTATTTCCTTCGCTCCTCTCTGTCCTCCTAGTCGCCGTATTTATTTGGCAGTATTCCTGCCTCTAATTTTAGAATCTCAATATTTCAGCTCCACCATATGACAATATAGTTGTACCTCCTTTTTGGGGTTTTCTCTCCTATCAATTGCAGTTATGTTATTTTCTCGATCTTCGCTTCCTACTCCTTGGCTGTCAGCACTTTGGGCCAGCCAAAGAGGCTGGTTTCTTCCCTGCTGGAATCAAGAGGTTTCTCCTGAGCCTTCGGAGGAATTGCCTTTTTCCCCAAGGCCCTTTTTTCTATCAATCTCTCAGGGATTGATAGTGCCTATTTTAGGCTTCCTGGGTGGGAAATTCGGGCTTCAGGAATGGAGCCTCGTTCCCTCACTCCATTCACGCTGACGTCACTGCCGGAAGTCCCAGAATAAATAATTGTAAGTAATGCTGTTTTGAGTGCTCTGTGCTGTTCTAAGTGATATGTCCCTTTATATCGGGTCATGTGACCGTGTGGGTGATGTATGAAAGAAAATCATCAGGACTTTAAGTTGCTCATTGTAGAACTGGGCTGCATCTGATACGGTAGGGTAGGGTAGGGTAGGGTAGGGTAGGATAGGATAGGATAGAATAGAATAATCATAGGGATGGAAGGTATCTTATAGGTCTTCTAGTGCAATACTCTGCCCAAGGTAGAGACCTTGTACCTTGTACCTTGTACCTTGTACAATGGCTGTCCAAACTTTTTTAAAAACTCCAGGGATGCAGCACACACAATTCTGGGAGGCAAACTGTTCCATTCATTAATTATTCTCATTGTCAAGACATTTCTTCTAAATTTCAGATTAACCTGCCATCAGTTGGCTTGTCATCGACGGCAGCTCGGGAGTTCCAGGCTTCCATGACGGCCTTGGACCTGATTCGAGTAAATGATGGCCCTACGCACTCGGGGGGAGGCACGCTGGATCTGATTTATATCTCTGGGCAGTGGCTTAATGATCTGGTGTTAGATGACTTAGTAACAGAACCAATGTCATGGTCGGATCATTTTCTCCTTCGCCTAGACTTCCGAACCGCCATTCACCACCGCAGGGAGACGGAACCTATACGGTGGTTCCGTCCCAGGCGCCTGATGGACCCCGAGAGGTTCCTGACGGAGCTTGGGCCATTCCCTGAGGAACTGGCCCATGGCACGACTGAGGAACTGGTCACGGCCTGGGAACAGGCCGCGGCGGGCCTGGACCGTGTCGTGCCTTTGCGGCCTCTGACCCGGCGGAGATCTCGTCCGGCCCCTTGGTACTCTGAGGGCTGAGGGAGATGAAACGCCAGAGAAGACGCCTGGAGAGCACCTGGAGGTCCAGTCGCTCCGAGCTGATCGGACACTAGTTGGGTCCTATTCTAGGACCTACCTGGTGGCAATGAGAAGCGAGGCGTTTCTCGCCTCCACCCTCATTGCGTCGGCAGATAACCGCCCGGCCGCCCTGTTTGGTGACCCGCTCTCTCCTACATCAGGAGGTGCGGGATGACCCGTTGCAGGGACGAGCCGAGGAGTTTAGCGGTTATCTATCGATAAAATCGCTCAGCTGAGGGACGGTCTGGACCGAGTGGGATGATCAAGCGAGGAGAGGAGGCACGTCTTGTTGAGTCCATTTGGGATGAGTTTGACCCTGTGGCTCCGAGGGGCGTCGACAGGTTGTTGGGGAGGCTGCGGCACGACATGTTTACTGGACCCGTGCCCTTCCTGGCTGGTACTGGCCACTCAGGCGGTGACACGAGGCTGGCTCAGAGGATTATCAACGCTTCTTTATTGGAAGGGTTTTCCTGCCGCCTTGAAAGAGGCGGTGGTGAGACCCTCCTTAAGAAGCCCTCCTGGACCCAGCTATTTTGGGTAATTATCGTCAGTCTCCAACCTTCGCTTTGTTGCGAAGGTTGTAGAGAGTCCCGTGGCGCGACAGCTATCCCAATACCTGGATGAACATGTCTATCTAGATCCGTTCCAGTCCGGCTTCCGACGCGGATACAGCACGGAGACAGCTTTGGTCGCATTGGTGGATGATCTCTGGAGGGCCAGGGATAGGGGTTATTCCTCTGCCCTGGTCTTATTAGACCTCTCGGCGCGCTCGATACCATCGACCATGGTATCTGCTGCGCCGGCTGGGGGATTGGGAGTGGAGGCACCGATATCGGTGGTTCTCCTCCTATCTCTCGACCGGACGAGACGGTGTTGACGGGGGCAGAGGTCGACCGCGAGGGGCCTCACTTGTGGGGTCCCGCAGGGTCGATTCTCTCGCCTGTTGTTCAACATCTACATGAAGCCGTTGGGTGAGATCATCAGTGGTTTCGGGTGAGATACCAGCAGTACGCTGATGATACTCAGCTGTACTTTTCCACCCCGGCCACCCCAATGAAGTTGTTGAAGTGCTGTCCCGTGTTTGGAAGCCGACGGGTCTGGATGGGGAGAAACAGGCTCAAGCTTAATCCTCCAAGACGGAGTGGCTGTGGATGCCGCATCCCGATTCAGTCAGCTGCAGCTGCGGCTGGCTGTTGGAGGCAGTTATTGGCCCCAAAGGATAGGGTGCGCAACTTAGCGTCCTCCTGGATGATCGGCTGTCGCTTGAAGATCATTTGACGGCCGTCTCCAGGAGGGCCTTCTACCAGGTTCGCCTGGTCCGCAGTTGCGCCTTCCTTGATCGGGATGCCTTATGCACAGTCACTCATGCCCTCGTTACCTCTCGCTTGGATTACTGTAATGCTCTCTACATGGGGCTCCCTTGAAGTGCACTCGAGGCTTCAGTTAGTCCAGAATGCAGCTGCGCGGGTGATAGAGGGAGCTACCGTAGCTCCCATGTAACACCGCTCCTGCGCAGACTGCACTGGCTGCCTGTGGCCTTTCGAGTGCACTTTAAGGTGTTGGTTACGACCTTTAAAGCGCTCCATGGCTTAGGACCTGGGTACTTACGGGACCGCCTGCTGCTACCACATGCCTCCCACCGACCCGTACGCTCCCATAGAGAGGGACTTCTCAGGGTGCCGTCCGCCAAACAATGTCGGCTGGCGGCCCCCAGGGGAAGGGCCTTCTCTGTGGGGGCTCCCACTCTCTGGAACGAGCTTCCCCCTGGTTTACGTTAAATACCTGACCTTCGGACATTTCATCGCGAACTGAAGACCCATCTTTTTATTCGCGCGGGGCTGGCTTAATTGGATTTTAAAAGGGAATTTTACAAATTTTAAATGGGGTTTTAATTGATGATGATTTTTTAATATCAGGCTAATTCTGAATAAGTTTTTTAAGGGTATTTAAATTGTGTATATTTGTATTGTTGTTTTTATTTTGCCTGTACACCGCCCTGAGTCCTTCGGGAGAAGGGCGGTATAAAAATCAAATTAAATAAAAATAAATAAATAAATAAATAGATCTCTCTTTAATTAGCTTCCACCCCCCTTCTTGCCCTATCCACAGGTAGGTACTAAAAGTTGACCATCTCTTCTCTGTGATAGCCTCTCAATATTGGAAGACAACTATCATGTCACCCTTCTCTTCATTCGTTAGTTCAAACTATAATTTCAATAAGCCAGCTACTTTTGTTGGTATTGGACAGTTGGGTCTCTTTTAGGCAGGGGTGAAATGCTCCCAGTTCGGACTTGATAGCCTGATCCGGTAGCAATGGTGGTGGGTGGTTTGGAGAACTGGTAGCATAAATCCCTGGCCTCCTGCATGCCCAGCTGAATCGCGCGATCATCAGTGGGGTTTTTTTTACTTTTAAAAGCATTTTTTCTTCGGCCAAAAAATGCTTTTAAAAGTAAAAAAAGCCTCTGATGATCGTGCGGCTCAGCTGGGATTGTCGGAGCCTTTTAAAAGCATTTTTTTCTATAACCTCTTCGGCTAAAATGCTTTTAAAGAAAAAATGCTTTTAAAAGGCTCTGGCGATCCCAGCTGAGTTGCCTGATGGTCAGAGGCTTTTTTTCTTTTAAAGGCAAAAAAAATGGTTTTAAAAGAAAAGAAAGGCTTCTGACAATCAGGCAACTCAGCTGGGATCATCACAGCCTTTTAAAAGCATTTTTTAACAAGCTCTTTGGCCAAAGTGGTTGTAGAAAAAATGCTTTTAAAAGTTAAAAAAAAAGTTCCCCTAGGGGCTTTGTTTTTGTTATGCAGAGTCCCAAAGGGTTGAATCTCATTGAATCCTGCTATCTCCGATCTTCAGTGCGCTCCTGCAAAAGCAGGAAAAGAGGAAGGTGTCCACCTCTGCTCAATTGATTTCTTTTTGTGGATTTCTACATGCAGACGGAAGAAGCACGAGTGAACAATTATTGGATTGCAAGTATTTTTGATTTCTGACTTCTACCTTTTAAAAAGAGAAACATTTTTTCCTTTGTTTTAACTGACTCTTTAAAATGGCGTCTGAGAGGAAATGAAAGTAAAGTGAAGTAAAGTGAAAAGGAGCAAGCTGCGTAACTAAGAAGCTAGGAAACACTATTTGTGGATTGTAACGAATTGAGCTCTCCTATACTTAAAGGAAAAATGGCGTTTACTTGCTGAAAGTGAAAGTGAATGGAGACTTTATTTTATTGTGCTGGACTGTGGACTGTTGGATTATATTAGTTTGAATGGATTCGTGACTTTATACAGGATTATACAGAAAGAATGTATTTAATTATTCAAAATACGAATTGATAAAAATGGGGACGTTTTGGATGAGAGCTTGGAGAAATTAACCAGTGTAATCAGTACTTGGAAAATGGAAGGAGGTGCAAGCAAAAATGGATAAAAATGAAGATATGATCGTGAATAAACAAGATGTAAAAAGGCTCTGGCGATCCCAGCTGAGTTGCCTGATGGTCAGAGGCTTTTTTTCTTTTAAAGGCAAAAAAAATGGTTTTAAAAGAAAAGAAAGGCTTCTGACAATCAGGCAACTCAGCTGGGATCATCACAGCCTTTTAAAAGCATTTTTTAACAAGCTCTTTGGCCAAAGTGGTTGTAGAAAAAATGCTTTTAAAAGTTAAAAAAAAAGTTCCCCTAGGGGCTTTGTTTTTGTTATGCAGAGTCCCAAAGGGTTGAATCTCATTGAATCCTGCTATCTCCGATCTTCAGTGCGCTCCTGCAAAAGCAGGAAAAGAGGAAGGTGTCCACCTCTGCTCAATTGATTTCTTTTTGTGGATTTCTACATGCAGACGGAAGAAGCACGAGTGAACAATTATTGGATTGCAAGTATTTTTGATTTCCTGACTTCTACCTTTTAAAAAGAGAAACTTTTTTTCCTTTGTTTTAACTGACTCTTTAAAATGGCGTCTGAGAGGAAATGAAAGTAAAGTGAAGTAAAGTGAAAAGGAGCAAGCTGCGTAACTAAGAAGCTAGGAAACACTATTTGTGGATTGTAACGAATTGAGCTCTCCTATACTTAAAGGAAAAATGGCGTTTACTTGCTGAGAAAGTGAAAGTGAATGGAGACTTTATTTTATTGTGCTGGACTGTGGACTGTTGGATTATATTAGTTTGAATGGATTCGTGACTTTATACAGGATTATACAGAAAGAATGTATTTAATTATTCAAAAATACGAATTGATAAAAAATGGGGACGTTTTGGATGAGAGCTTGGAGGAAATTAACCAGTGTAATCAGTACTTGGAAAATGGAAGGGAGGTGCAAGCAAAAATGGATAAAAATGAAGATATGATCGTGAATAAACAAGATGTAAAAAGGCTCTTTTTAAAAAGTTTAGATGAAGTGCCTGAATCTGTGTTACAAGAGGATGCCTCCCGAACCGGAAAAATTCACAGGGTTAATGCTTTCCAAGAGTTCTCTTTCCGGACTGATGGAATATATGGCAGTAACTTGTGGATTGTTGGACATAAGGAACTATTAGGAAATATTGTGATTGACTTTTTAAAAGGAGTAATGAAGGAAAGACAGAGACTAATGCATCAAAAAAAAATGCCAAGAGATAAAAGTATTATCCTTGAAAGAAGCTTTTTTTGAAATATTAACAGATAAAAATATTACCGTTCCTGAAAGACTATATGTGAGAAAGATCTGGAAGAAATGGGTTGATTATATGTTTCACACCTATCATAAAAGACTAAATATTTGGATTTACATTGGATTTTGATGAGGAAGGACTAAAGTTGAATAGATACTGTAATTTCTTGTATTGAAATTATATAATGTGTTGTACTGAATTTCAAATAGAATATTCTCGAAAGATCTTATGTAAGAAAGATTTTGGGGGAAAATTATATGGTTATAGAAGCTATAAGGGAGATATTCTCGAAATTGGATTGGATTTTTAGGCATTACCTGGTTTTCAATACTTTAGGATTAATCTGTTCTATTGACTTATATATTTTATTACTGTTAATTGTTAAAAAAATTTTTTTTGAAGGATTTTGGTTATGTAAGGAGGAAGTCAGAGCTAGAGAGGGAAAATTGGTATAATAGTTTTGGGGGAAATTTTTTTTTAGCATATATTTGTTTTATTTTTAACTATACCTTGTGTTTGTTCCGGGAAGTCAGGGGGGAGGGGGGTTTGTGAAGGGAGGGGGGAGGGGAGCTGGGGGAAAGGGGAAAAAATTTTTTTGTAAAACTTTTTGAATTAAAAAAAAAAGTTGGCCACGCCCACCCAGTCACATTCCACCCCCCCAAGCCATGTCCACAGAACTGGTAGTAACAAATTTTACATTTCACCACTGCTTTTAGGTAATGCCTCCTTCTTCATCATATCCTTTTAATGTCAGTGTGTTTTTTGTGTTTTGGAGTTTACCCTTAGTTTTACATAAGTGTAGTGATGTTAACTGGTTAGAGGTGGGAGAGAAATGGAAGTTCCCTCTTTGCCCTACTTTTAATTCAGTTTCCCTGTGTTCCAAAGGCAGTACTAAGGAAGGAGGAAGGGCTAAGGTGCATGGACTTGCATCATGGCACACTGGCTAAAATAGTTCTTTTCCACTGGCTTGAACTCTTTCATAATGGAGGTTAATCAGTAACTAAACTTGAACTAAACTCCAACAACTAGATTTCTCCAAGGAGGAGTTCCTACTGGGGCTATGAGTGTGTACTCAGTGCATTTAAACAATATATTAAACACCAGAAAATTTAGCCAGACCTGTCTGTTCTGCCCAATAATGTTTTCTTGAGCAGTCAGGCTTTATCACCATAAACCAGTGAAATATTTATATAACTATAAATTTTGGAGGAACTAATTGTAGCAACTCTTGTGTTATACTTTAAGTTATACTTTAAACATCTCAGGACCCCTCCACAATTGGATAACAGCTTTCCTGTCAAACAGACAAGAAGTGATCAAAATTGGCAATACTCTTATCAAATCCTGTTCCTGTCAAAAGTGGCGTTCCCCAAGGCAGCGTTCTTGGACCAACACTCTTCATATTATACATTAATGATCTCTGTGACCATATTACAAGTAATTGTGTTCTCTTTGCTGACATTACCTTACAGATGACCCCCACCCTGTTAAAGACCTTGGAGTTTTCATATCAAATGATCTAAGTGCCAAAGCCCACTGCAACTACATCGCAAAAAAGGCTTTAAGAGTTGTAAACCTAATCTTGCGTAGCTTCTTCTCCAAAAACACTACACTACTAACCAGAGCATATAAAACATTTGCTAGACCAGTTCTTAAATATAGCTCGACTGTCTGGAACCCATACCACATTTCTGACATCAATAAAATTGAACATGTCCAGAAATATTTTACAAGAAGAGTTCTCCACTCCTCTGAATACAACAAAATACCTTATGCCACCAGACTTGAAATCCTGGGCTTAGAAAATTTAGAACTACGCCGCCTTTGACATGACCTGAGTTTAACTCATAGAATCATCTATTACAATGTCCTTCCTGTCGAAGACTACTTCAGCTTCAGTTGCAACAATACATGAGCACACAAAAGATTTAAGCTTAATGTTAACCGCTCCAATCTTGATTGCAGAAAATACAAGTTCAGTAGCAGAGTTGTTAATACTTGGAATATACTACCTGACTCTGTGGTCTCTTCCCAATATCCCCAAAGCTTCAACCAAAAACTGTCTACTATTGACCTCACCCCATTCCTAAGAGGTCTGTAAGGGGCATGCATAAAAGCACAAGCGTGCCTACCATTCCTGTCCTAGCGTTTCTTTTTGTTATATCCAATTAATATAGTTATTACATACTCATGCTTATATATATGCTCATATATTGTATAGTTATTTCATGCTTATGCTTATATATACTGTGTGACAAAATAAATAAATAAATAAATAAATAAATAAATAAATAAATAAATAAATAAATAAATAAATAAATATTTTTACTATCTTGAATAAAAATGAACAAAATTATATTTTGGATAGTACTTCCTATGTGGACCCAGGGCAGTTGCTTACATGCTTTGCAAAAGTCTTATTTTAAATTCCTATTATTTAAGAGACTTTTTGGCATTGTCAAAAAGCAGAAATATACATTCTTCTAGTTTCTGTAGGTAAGACTATCCATTCTCATAAGGATAAGGAATGAAATGGCTAATTTTGCTTACCCCAATGGTTCCAAAGCTTTTGGTTTTTTTTTTAATGTTTTGCCTGCATAGTTGTCTCCATAGCCATTTTAACAAATACCATAGAGATTTTGGACTTGGTATGACATTGAAAGGCGTGGGTAAAGTTCCTCCTTCTTCAAAGTAACTCATCCATAGCTTTGTACGAGCAAATTTCCATTCAATATCTGCATGATCCTGAATGAAAACATGAAAACACATTTTTATCTAATATTGGATAGGTTTATTGAATTAACACTATTAGAAATAAAGATAGAAGAATTGAAATCCAACATTCATCTATATTGATTTTTATACTGTCCATCACCTTTTCTTATAAGCAACTTGCCATGTTTTAAAGTGAAATAATAATAATGACTCAATAAATGGATAAAAATGCAAAATCTAGTCTCAATGTCTGGTTGATCATGTGACCAAACCTAATACTAATAAGACAAAGGAAATATGTATTAAACTAAACTAAACTAAACTAAATATGTATTTTCCCAATGCAGTTTTTTTTATTTTTTTTCTATTTAATCTATATAATTATGTTAGGATTATATTATATAGCTTTCTATTCTTTAGCTATATTGAAAATGGGGAAATAGTCAGAGCTGGTTTTGCATTTCAAACATGTCAAAATGATATACTCAATAAAGCAGTTCTTTGAGAAAGCTGAAAGTCTCAGAGTTGCTGGATTGGTTGGGTTCATTATTCAGAACCTTGACATTAAACCAGCTCTCTTTCTTAAGCTTTAATTAGCTACAAAATCCTCCAGGGTCCTGAGCCCCAGCTGCCTACTCAATCATCTTTGGGAGGACAGAGAAGATTCAGGGAAGATTGTAGAGATGAAGGCAGTGCCGAAGAGACATCAAGAATGGCATCCGCTATTGGAAGAAAGAAGAATTACCTACAATTGAAGAATGGACACTTAAAGTATCAAATCTGGCAGAAATGGCAAAAAACTCTGCTTATTTGAAAGACTATACACAAGAAAAATATATTTTAGAATGGAAAATGTGGATTGATTATATTCAGAATAAGTATCAGATAAAAAAATATCGAATAGCATATGAGTAAATTTAGGAAATATTTTGTATTAGATATATTTTTGAAGGAGAGGGGAATTGAGAGTGTGATTAAGTGTGGAGAGACTAGAGGTTATAATTTAGGAATTATTTTAGATTATGATTGTTAGTTTTGATACCCTGCATTTTGTTCTGGGAAGTCGGGTGGGGGCGGGGGTATGGGGAGGGAATTGGGGGTTGAGGCTAGTGATGGAGTGATGGTGAATGTACAGGGATTATTGAAGATGTATAAATATAATTAATGTAGGGTCGGGTCTGCCCAGTTACCATTTTAGAACGGTGAGGAGGGAGAAAAGAGAGAGTAGGAGGTAGGAAAGAGGAGAAGAGGAAGGAAGAGGGGTAGAAGAGGGAGAAGGAAGGTATAGGGTGGAGGGAGGAGAGGATGTAGATAAGAGAAGGAGAGGAAGGTTTGGAAAGAAGGCAGAAGAAGGTAGAAGAGGGAAGAGAGTTAAAAAGGGGGGTGGTGACTGGGCAAGCCCAACTAATTGTATATAATTGTACATTGGATGAATTATTAGATATGAATGTAAAAATAAAACTTTAAAAAAAAGAAAAAGAAAAAAAAGAATGGCATCCGCTGGTCCACATCTGCTCTGTGGTTCACATCTGCTCCCCCAGTCACCCCAGCCCGTGGAGCCATCCTATGCTTCCAGTGTGGCCAGCAGGGCCATAGGGCAGCTGAATGCTTGGTACCCACTCCCCCACCAAGAGGGGGAGCACCTGCTTCCACTGAGGCAAAGAAGCTGCAACAAGAGGGAAGGGAGAAGTCAAGCATGGCACACCAGGTCATAGAGCTCTCCTTCTCTCACAATGAGGGAGAGGGAACCCCAGCCAAGGGGGAACAGCAGCTGGCCCCTTATGAGAGCAAAGATGAGGGAGAAGATGACCCAATGGTAAGTGGAGCCATCCTCCCCTTCTCTATCCCAGTGAAGGTCATCGAGCCCAGGTTGGGAGCCCAGGGAGAATTGAAGGCACTCACTGATACAGGCTGCACCCGATGCTTGATGAGCATGCCAACAGTGCTGAAACTTGGAACATGAGTGAGAAAACTGCCCCAATCCATGAATTTCAAATAGGTGGATGGTTCACTGATAGGAGGCTCCCCTGTGATGCACCTAACAGAACCAGTATGTATCCACTTCATGATAGCACCAAAGATGATGGAGGTGGTTATCCTGGGACTGTGTCCTTGCTGGACAAGTGGAGCTGTATGATATGGTGACAAGATGGGGAGAGAAAGATGAGATTGAAGAAGGAGCTACCTCCCCTTGTTAAAGGCCCTAGTTGAAGAGCCGAGCAGTAGAGAGAGGAAGACCAAGTTTTTGAAGGCCACCTCGGAGCAGCTGCCAAGAATTCTGCTTGTTCCTACAGAGTACAGAGACCTTGCAGAGATGCCTTTCCGGAAGATGGCGACCAGGAAGGTTGCACCGGAGAAATGCTCTCTGTAAAAGGGCTCTTTTGAGCTCTTAGGAGAGCAGTTTCCCCGAAGATTCTTTGCTGGCGATACTCCAGAGCCGAAGGTTTTTCCAGGCTGCCGTGGATTGAGGCTGCCGAGGTTCTTCCAGGCTGCTGAGGACTCAGGCGGTGGGCGAAGAGTCGGAGACCGCCTGAGCCTGGACTGCCGCAGCCGTGAGGCCGTCGACTCAAAGAGGCTGGAGCCGCCCGCTACCGCCGGAGCCGCCGCCAGCCCTGTGACTGCCGCTGCCGCTTGTGCCACCACCGGAGCCGCTGCCAGCCCCGAGACTGCTGCTGCCACTGGTGCCGCCGGAGCCGCCGCCGGAGCCGTCGCCAGCCCCGTGAGTGCCACCGGAGCCGCCGCCAGAGCTGCCGCCAGCCCCGGGATTGCCGCTGCCGCTTGTGCCGCCGGAGCCGCCGCCAGCCCTGAGACCACCGCTACCGCATTAAAGGCGGCTAGAGACACCTGAAACCACAAAAGCCACCCCACCAGACCCGGGACTGCCGCTGCCGCTGCCGCTACCGTGAGTCGCACCGCTGCCATCACCGCCCTCCATCATCGCCCTCCCTCATTGCTACAAACTTTAAATTTCCCACCAAGGAGATAAAAGCCCAGCAACATTTACAACAACCCTAATCAACCTATCCCCCAATCGGCAGGACTGCTGCAGGACTACTGGTGAGTTCCTAGGAGACTCCAGTCTCCCGGCCTCTACTGACTTTTTGAATCTCCCGCCATTACAGCCACCTGTAAAGAAGCTTCTTCAACCACCCTATCTCACCATTTTAAATTTCCCGCCAAATCTCACTGTTACCATAGTGACTCCCCATTACCATAGCAACTGCTAAATTGACTACCATTTAAAGTTAAAGAGACAGATATAAAATCAAAGATAATTGATTAAGTGACAGACACTTAATCATTACTAAAATAAAATAATAATAAATAAATAAAATAAAATAAAATAAAATAAAATAAAAATAAAAATAAAACAAAACAAAGGAATAAGAAAGATCATCATTATGCCAGCCAGAAAATCAAACGCTGATAAAATCTTAGAATCAAGATTAACAACTATTGAACAAAACATAGATAAAAGATTACAAGCTATTGAACAAAACCTAGAAAAAAGAATTCAAAATATTGAACAAAACCTAGAAAAAAGAATTCAAAATATTGAACAAAACTTAGAAAAAAAAATTCTATCAGTTATTGAACAAAGTTTCACAGATTTGATAAAACAAATTTCAACACTAAAAAATGAAAACTCTAATGATCTAAATCTCTTCCAAACTCATCTATCACCACAAAATATACAACTTACAACTCAACCTAGACATCAAATTAATACAACACAACCCAAACAACAAACAACTACTAATCAACTAATCAGAGATGCAATGGAGAGAGGACAAAAAATAAATAATGCAATATTATTTGGACTTGAAAACACAAATGAACCAGATATCAATAAGATTCACAACATCATTGGAAATTATAATTCATCAACCATCTCCCCAAATGAAATAATTGCTGTCTCCAGAGATGGACCAGAATATAAAAACAGCGATGGGACAACAGCACCAAGATTTTGTAGAGTTATATGCACTAATGAGGACAGTAAACGCAAATTCATAAATACTATAAACTCAATTGCTAAATCCAACCCTACCTACAGTAAACTTAGATCACGTCCTGACCTATCCTTTCTACAAAGGATACGCTCTCGTGAACTTCGCACAGAACTTAAAAGAAGACAAGACAATGGTGAATCCAACCTATACATCGACTACCATGCTGATTGCATAAAAAATAAAACCTGCAATCAAAAAATCACCTCCAAACCCCCCATCACCCATAACAATCAACCAGCCATCCCAGTATTCAATCAAGTACCCATCCCCCTACCTCCCATTCAACCAACCATCTTACCAGCTATCCAACCAACAGCCATCCAACCAACAATCCAACCAGCCATCCAACCAACCATCCAACCAACCATCCAAACAGCCATCCAAGCAGCCATCCAAACAGCCATCCAAACAGCCATCCAAACAGCCACCCAACAATCCACCCAACCAGCCATCCAAACAACCATCCATCCAAACACCCAAACTACCATCCAACCATCTATACAACCATCTATTGTCCACAACCCCCAACCTACTAACACCCAAAACTAGGTATGCACGCCCCTTACCTCTTCAACACCAATCATATCAGATCTCAAATGCAAATTGATAAATGCAAGAAGCATAGTCAACAAATTACCTGAATTTATCCTCTTATTAAACAGTGGCACATTTGATATCATTTTTGTTTGTGAAACATGGCTGAATTCATCCTTCCTGACTCCATTATCTCAAACAAAGAATATCAAGTCTATCGATCAGATCGGGAAAACCAAGAGGTGGTGGAGTGGCTATCTTTACAAAAGACACTGAATCTAAAAAATATCCAAGTAGCACATAAACTCTCTCTTCCTGAAACTATAGTATGCGACCTATCCCTTGACACTACTCTTCGATTCTTACTATGCTACAGAGCCCCCGACTATGACATTACCCACGCAAATATGCTAACCTCAATGCTAACATGGACTACCTCTTGCCCATACCCTCTTATCTTCCTTGGTGACTTAAATCTACCTCTCATTAACTGGACAACCAATGAATGTTCAACTGACCCAATCCATACTACACTATACAACGCTGTTACAAACCTAGGTCTTGAACAACTTGTAACTAACAATACAAGACTCAACAACTGCCTTGACCTCATCTTCTGCAACAATCCAAACTCAATTTACGGACTACAAATTAAAGAACCTTTTTCAAACAGTGACCACTGCATGATTGATTTTTGTCTCAATATACGTCCATACTTAAATCGTCATAACACCAGAACTCCCAACTACAACTTCAAGAAAGCCAATTACGACCTTATAAACAACGATCTTTCACTTCTGAACTGGCAAAATCTGTTTGCAACCTGCATAACCGCTGATGACCTCTATAGAATCTTCCTACTTGAAATCAATAGAGTCATTAAATTATATGTACCACGAATGACTACCATGTCCAAGAAAACAAACTACCCATATCAATAAAAAGCTTCAATCAAAAAAAATCCTCTGGAAAAGAAACAAAAAGGCTATGTTACAAACTTCAGAAACCGTTACAGAAACATATGCAACCAAATAAAACTGAATGCACAAATTACCACACCAAGCAAGAAGAAAACCTTCTACGCACAAATTCCAATCGTGCCTTTTATAATTTTGTCAACAGTAAACTTAAAGATTCAAGATCCATCCCACCACTAAAAGATTCTAACAACAAAGAATGCAATGACGAAACAGTCAAAGCAAACCTCTTCAACATTTTCTTTGGCTCAGTTTTTGTTAACTCCGATAACACATATCCAACATTCCACAAACGAACCAGCAATGACTATGATGATTTAACTCATATAGATTTCACAGAAGACAACGTTGGTAAAGCTCTTCACAACTTAAAACCATCGCTTTCTATTGGACCTGATGGTCTATGTGCATATTTCTTAAAAAAACTTTCCATTAATATAGCTGAACCCCTAAGTATTATCTTTGATAAAGCTTTCACTACCAGTTCTCTTCCCAAACTTTGGTCACTAGCCACAGTCATCCCCATCTTCAAAAAGGAGACCCCAGCTTAGTCGAAAACTACAGACCGATCTCCCTTTGCTCGTCACCTGCAAAGTCATGGAATCTATCATCAATCAATCCATTACCTCACACTTAGAAACTAACAACCTACTCTCCAACAAACAATTTGGTTTCAGGAAAAGTTATCATGTAACTTACAACTTCTCCACTGCAAAAACATATGGACTTCAAATCTAGATCAAGGCAAATCAATAGATGCAATCTACATAGACTTCTGCAAAGCTTTTGACTCAGTAGTACACGATAAACTTCTCCTTAAACTAACATCCTATGGCATCTCAGGACCCCTCCACAAATGGATATCTGCTTTTCTGTCTAACAGACAACAAGTGGTCAAAATTGGCAATGCTTTATCAAATCCTGTTCCTGTCAAGAGTGGCGTTCCTCAAGGCAGCGTCCTTGGACCAACACTCTTTATTCTATACATTAATGATCTTTGTGACCATATCTCAAGTAATTGTGTTCTCTTTGCTGACGATGTCAAACTATTTAACACCACAGACAACACTTCTATCATTCAAAACGACCTTGACCATCTAACCGCTTGGTCTAAAATTGGCAGCTCAAATTTCAACCAGCAAATGCTCAGTCTTACATATAGGAAAAAGAACTCTAAAACTAAGTACATACTAGATGGACATTACCTTACAGACGACCCCATCCCGTTAAAGACCTTGGAGTTTTCATGTCAAATGATCTAAGTGCCAAAGCCCACTGCAACTACATAGCAAAAAGCTCTAAGAGTTGTAAACCTAATTTTGCGTAGCTTCTTTTCCAAAACACCACACTACTAACCAGAGCATATAAAACATTTGCTAGACCAATTCTAGAATACAGCTCACCTGTTTGGAACCCTCACCACATCTCTGACATCAATACAATTGAACGTGTCCAGAAATATTTTACAAGAAGAGTTCTCCATTCCTCTGAAAACAACAAAATACCTTATCCCACCAGACTTGAAATCCTAGGCTTAGAAAACTTGGAACTCCGTCGCCTTCGACAAGACCTAAGTTTAACTCACAGAATCATCTATTGTAATGTCCTTCCTGTCAAAGACTACTTCAGCTTTAATTGCAATAATACAAGGGCAACCAATAGATTTAAACTTAATGTAAACCGCTTTAATCTAGATTGCAGAAAATATGACTTCTGCAACAGAATCATCAGTGCTTGGAATACTTTGCCTGACTCTGTGGTCTCTTCCCATAATCCTGATAGCTTTAACCAAAAACTTTCTACTATTGACCTCACCCCATTCCTAAGAGGACCATAAGGGGCGTGCATAAGCGCACGAACGTGCCTACCGTTCCTGTCCTATTGTTTTTCTTTTCTTTTTCCTATATATGTTTATATGTGTATATACTATATAATCTTTTTGTATGATGTTGTGACAAAATAAATAAATAAATAAAATAAATAAATGTTCAGCAAGAAAGAGCATGATGTGTTACCCCCACCCCCACCTGACCGACTGCATAGTCGAGATCCTGCTGGGAGTGAAACTCCCCAAGCCAAAAATGTACTCCATGACCCCAAGAAGGAGTTGAGGAACTATATTGACAAAAACCTGGCCCGGGGTTTCAGCCAGCCAGCCAAATCCCATGTGATGGCCCCTGTGCTGTTTAAGGAGGACAGGTTGATGAGCCTATGCATGGATTTCAGGGAGATAAATGGAGTGTATGTGGAGAATATGTAGCCCCCCACCTCATGAAGGATATGTTAGGGCTCTTAGCCAAAGGGAAGATCTTCACTAAACTGTACTTGAGGCAGGTATACTATAGGGTGAGATAAAGGAAGATGATAAGTGGAAAACCACCTTCAATTGCCCAATAGGAAACTTCCAGTTCAAAATAATGCCATTCATCCTTCAGGGAGCCCCCGTGGTGTTCATACAACTGATCAATGAAGTGCGGCATGATCACCTGTTTAAAGGGATCCTGGTATCACTGAATGACATTCCATCATCTCGAGATGATGGAAGAGCATGTGAAACTAATGCAACAGGTACTCAAAAAACTTTTGGTGGCCAATCTGTATCCCAAACTATGCAAATGTGAATTCCACAAGCCTCGCTTAGACTACCTGGCCTACTGATGGACCCGGGTAAGATGAAGACCCCCCCGGACCCTGAAATAGATTAACAGAGTTGGAAGGGACCTTATAGGTAATCTAGTCCAAGCCCCTGCCCAAGCAGAAGACTACACCATTTCTTTTTTTTAATACAAGTTTTATTAGTTTTTTTAATTCTCCCCCTCCACACAGACACAATTCATGAATAGAGTATTGAAATTGTCTTATCTTATACAATTCAAAATATTCAAATATATTTTTCTTAGTTACAATTTTTGCCAAAATATTCTTTTTTTCCATAGTTTTTTATTCCTTTCCTAATATTTCCTTGCTCATTTTATTAAATCACATCTTTTTTCACCCTTCGTTTTCTAATTTCTTCATTTTTATTCATATTCATTCCCTTTCATTCCTTTTTTAAAAAACTATTTCAATTTTTATTCTTCGAATATTTTCCTCCGTTTCCTCTTCACAGCAATCTTTCCCTCTCTCCTTTCTTCGTACCTACTTTCTTCTCCCCTCCTCTCCTACCCCTTCTCTACTTCCCTTTCTCTTCTCCTCCTCCTCCCTACTTTCTCCCTATCTAACCTTCTCTCCTACACTTATTTCCCTTGCCTTACGTCCTCTCCTCTTCCCTTTCTTCTTTCTCTCTCCCACTTTCTCACTTCCGTCTCTCTTCTTATCTCTCTCCATTGCTGTATCTATTTTCAATATCTCTAATGTCCAGACATCCCCAGTTCTCTCATTTATTACACATATTTTCCAAACCTCCTCTCCTATATTTTAAACGTTAACATTGTCTTCATCTTATTCCATTTATATCATACAATCAATTAGTACAACTTTCCACCTCTTATTTTCTTAATATTTCTATTCAAGAGTCAATACTTACTATTTTCTTCCAACAATGTACATCATTTGCTAACATTTCAATTTTATTTCCTTTTACATCTTAAATTTCAATCATCTTAATTTGTAAATCGTGCCATTCCAAATTTCCTGTGCTGAGTTTTCCATTCTTTTATAAATTTAAAATTTTTCTTAATCATCAACTTCAATTTTTTCTCATTCCATGCATTGTCCAACACACACACACACACACACACCAAAAAAAAAAAGAAGGAAGCAAATTTATCACTACTTTGATTTCTTTTCTTTTATTCATTTTTCTCCTATTTTTAACCATTTTCTTTCAGTCTCTCCCAGATCCCATCTCTTAATATTTTTCTCCTTCTTCCCTTCTTTCATTTTCTTCTTTCTCCCTTTCTTGTTTCTTCTTTTCCACTTTTCTCTAACTTTTATTCTTTTGATGTCCCCCCTCATTTTTTCTCTATTTCCTCCTCTTCTTTTTAATCTTTCACTGCTAATCCCAGTGTAATCATGTTTTTTTCACTGTTTTTCTCACTTTTTAAATTTTCCTTCTCAATCTTTTCTTTTTCACACACACCCTTTTTAAAGTTTCTTTCCCTCTCTCCATTTTCATTTTTTCACTATCAGTCCTAATATGGTCATCTATATTGTCCTCACTAATTTCTTTTCCAGCATTATATCTCATAATTTCCTCATCTTCTCTTTTTTATTTTTAAGCCATAATTCAGCTTGTTTGTTTCCATTCAGACCATCAAAAGCATCTCCCATAATTCCTTCCAATTCTCCATATTTTCAATACAAGGAGAAAGACTGTCCATATATCTCTTTTCTTCTTTATTTTTGGGAGAGTCCAATTCCAAAATATTTTAAAACTGTTTCATTTTAAGTTTTTATTTGTTCTACTTCCCCTTTTCTTTTACAATCTCACCAGCTGTGAAAACAACTTCTTCCTGATTTTCCCACGTTGATCCAGATGGTTGATACTTTCTATCCTCCAGCAGATGTCTCTTTCCAATTCACAAATACTTCAGCAACAAAATGTCCGTTGTTAATCCACAAAGTTTTTTATTCCGTCTTAGTTCTTTTGTTAGCAAACAATGTTTTCTTTCAATTTTCTGTTCCTTTTAATATTTAATCTCTTCCAAAGCCGAATTAAAATTCAGATGGGAAGGGCTTTAATTACAAAGTTCTGTTTTACTTTTGTTTTCTTCTATTTATACTTCCACATGCCAATTCAGCTGCTGATTTCTAATTAAGAACTTCTTTTAAGCTTTAATAGGTTTTCTTCTTACCTATGCGTTGGCAAATCACTTTTCCAGTAAGAATACTCCGTTATATCACCTCTCTTGCTCCAATCTTTTGGTGTGGCTGCCCCAGCTTGTGACAGCTCTAGTGAGTGTCTTCCCATGCCGCAGAGTCAGAGGCTAATGTCAGCATCCAGGAAATTTGCCGCTTCCCTGTTCGCCCCAATCCATACCTACCTTCTTCGCTGTCTCTCCAAGACAGCTATGGTCCATTAAGGACCCTCAAAACAGCTGGAATATCGGCGTTTCTCTGGAGCCCCGGGGAATCACCATCCCACAGTGGCATTAGACATGCCCCCTCTCAGACTACACCATTTCTGACAAATGGCTGTCCAATCTCTTCTTGAAAGCCTCCAGTGATGAAGCTCCCACAACTTCCAAAGGCAGGTTGTTCCATTGGTTCATTGCTCTCACTGTCAGAAATTTTTTTAGTCTCCAGTTCCCTAATCATCCTGGTTGCTCTTCTCTGAACTTTTTCTAGAGTCTCAACATCTTTTTTATAGCGTGGTGACCAAAACTGGATGCAGTATTTGTTGTGTCTGTGGAGCTGCTGAAGGAGTATTGAGTGTGCTCACGTGATGCAATCTGATTGGTTTATTTCTGCATCCTTTCAGGTGAGAAAATTAGGGCTTTGCTATTGGTTGTTGTTTTGGACAGCTCAGTATTTTAAGAGCTGTCAACGTTTTTTCTAAGGTTGATTCTGTTCTGGAGTTGCCTTGTTGTCAATAAATGGTTCATGTTACAAGCCGTCTCCTCATTCATGCCAACCCTCACTGAGATTACAACAGTATTCTAGGTGTGGTGTTATTGAGGCTTTATAGAGTGATATTAGTACCTCATTTGATCTTGATTGTTAATGGAATTTAGGATTGCATTGGTTTTTTTGGCTGCTGCCACACACTTCTGGCTCATATTTAGCTGGTTATTAATTAAGATTGCAAGGTCCCTCTCACTTGTTAGTTGTGAAGTTGTGTCTGACCCATTGTGACCCCATGGACAATGTTCTTCCAGATCTTCCTCTACCATCCTCTGGAGTCTATTTAAGCTCACGCCTACTGCTTCAGTGACTCCAACCAGCCACCTCATTCTCTGTCGTCCTTTTCTTCTTTTGCCCTCAATCTTTCCCAGCATTATGCTCTTCTCCAGTGAGTCCTTCCTTCTGGCCAAAATATTTGAGTTTCATCTTTAGGATCTGGCCTTCTAAAGAGCAGTCAGGGTTGATCTCCTCTAGACTGTTTGATCACCTTGCAGACCAAGGGACTCTCAGGAGTCTTCTACAGCACCAGAGTTCAAAGGCCTCAATTCTTTGGCGCTCAGCCTTTCTTATGGTCCAACTTTCACATCCATACATTGCAGCTGGAAAAACCATAGCCATGACTATACACACTTTTGTTGTCAGAATGATGTCTCTGCTTTTTAGTATGCTGTCTATATTTGCCATAGCTTTCCTCCCCAGGAGCAAGCGTCTTTTAATTTCTTGGCTGCAGTCCCCATCTGCAGTGATCTTGGAGCCTAGGAAAATAAAATTTGTCACTACCTCCATTTCTACCCCATCTAATTGCCAGGAATTGAGAGGGCCGGATGCCATGATCTTAGTTTTCTTAATGTTGAGTTTCAAGCCAACTTTTGCACTCTCCTTCTTCACCCACATCAAGAGGCTCTTTAGTTCCTTTTCATGTCCGCCATTAGAGTGGTATGATCTGCATGTCAGACGTTGTTGATATTTCTCCCGGCAATCTTAATTCCAATTTTTGATTCATCTAGCCCTGCCTTTCTCATGATGTGCTCTGCATATAAGTTAAATAGGCAGGGTGACAGTATACAGCTTTGCCTAACTCCTTTCTCAATTTTGAACCAATCAGTGTTTCCATGTCAAGTTGTCACTGTTGCTTCTTGCTTATAGGTTTTTCAAGAGACAAATAAGATGGTCTGGTACTTGCTACTGCAGGCAGGAATCCCTCAAGAAATGGAGTAGCCATCATAGTCAATAAAAGAATAGGAAAAGCAGTACTTTGATACAATCCCCAAAATGACAGAATGATCTCAGTTCGAATCCAAGGCAAACCATTCAACATCACAGTAGTCCAAGTCTATGCCCCAACCATAAAGAAGCTATATACAGTCAGTAAAAACAAGACCAGGACCTGACTGTGGCTCAGATCATGAGCTTATCGTGGCAAAATTTAGACTTAAATTGAAGAAAGTAGGGAAAAGCACTAGGCCCATGATGGCGAACCTATGGTACGCATGCCAGAAGTGGCACGCAGAGCCATGTTGCCCGGCACATGTGGCATCACCCATTCCTCTTCCGGGTTTCCAGGGCACTCATGCGCACCAGCCAGCTAGTATGCTGGTTACTGGTGCACAAGCACACGCGATGATCAGCTGGCCTTCATGTCTTAGTGCTGTCATTACCTGCATGCAGCCTGGGACATTCACCCCTTGCCAGCCAGGAGCCCTGCTGCCAGTCGCTCCCCTGTGCCCGGTTGCCTTCCTGCCTTGTCACCGCCACTGCCAATGCGAGAAAAGGCCCCAAAACTGTGCTGCCTGGGATCCATGTGGGCTGCTGCGGGGGGAGGCCAGGTATGGCTGGCTGGATGCTGCCCTGTATGCAAGGCTGGCAGGAGGAGCTGCCACTGCCTCTTAGTCATTCTCTCTCCTTGCAAAATGCCTTGAAGAGGAATTCAAGACCTCAACAAACAATATTTTTAATGATAACCAGTCTCCAAAAGAGCACAAGGTGGCCAAGAAGGCTTCCCAATCTGCGTAACCCAAGGCGGCACCAGCTGAAACAAAATACTCACTTTTCTTATTGCTGCCTATCTCGCCCTGCCCCTCATCATCTGCCTATACATCGAAGCTTGCTCACGGCTGCCTTTCGCTTTTCTACCCCTTGGTTGCCTGGATGCCCATCTGCTCAGGACATGCCGGGCTGCGGCAGGGTTTTTCCTCTCCCTTCACCCCACGACGCATGGAGAATGGGGGCAGCGGGAGTGACCCGCTTAGACCTTTTCTGGAGGAGATGGAAAGGCCCAAGGCAGTGACATCGTCGGTGTAATCATTATTCTGAGGCAGGGCTGTTTGGCCCAACTGATTCTTGCTGTGTCTGTATGCAGTGGGCTTTCTGGTGAGCTGGCGGGGCTGTGCAGTTACCGCAGTGGCTTGTAAAGCTTGGGCTGAGCCTGTGGGCCACCAGGTCTGGAGCCGGCAGCAGCTTCTTCCTGTCACTCAGCCCTTGTCTTGATGTGACTTTTTCCGCATTCAGTCCTGAAGGCTAGCAGAGTCTTCCACTTTGCATGTGCTCAGAGGCAGTCTGCAGTCCTCTGTATCCAAGTCTTGGTGGGGCAGAGAAGGTGGTGGCAGGCCATTCACATCATATAAGAGACAGAGGCTGTTCCTGGAGCAGCCAGGAGAAGGAGAAGCTGCCCCAGGAGGTGAGGTGAGCTGCCCCAGGAGGATTGGAGGAGAGTGCAGCTCACTGCAGATCCACTGGCAGGGAAGCAATTGCAGTAAGCCGTAAGAGGTGCGCTGGCCAGGAAGCAGTCATGCTCCCTGGCAGGTGAGGGTTGCACCAACCTTTGCTGGTTTGAATGCCCTGCCTGCTTCACTTGGTGGGCAGCATCCAGCATATCTGACATGGTTGAATGCTGCCCAGAGCACATGGCTAGCAGGCCATTCGTGCTAGCAAAGTTTAGTTCAGGAGGCTTTCCAGGCCCAAAACAGGGCATGGGGGGGTGAAGCACATGTGCGGGGGTGTGCACACCTGGGGCACATGTGCATGCGCAATGCAGGGTGTATGTGCGGGGGAGTGGGGGGGTGTCATGCATGGGGGTTCTCATTGCATTATGGGTGCTGGCGCACACACACTTTTGGCACGCAACAAGAAAAAGGTTCACCATCACTGCATTAGGCCACTCAGGTATGAATTAAATCATATCCCTGATGAATATACAGTAGAGGTGACAAATAGATTTAAGGAATTAGATCTGATAGACAGAGTGCCTGAAGAACTATGGCTGGAGGTTCGCAACATTGTACAAGAGATAGCAACTAAAACCATCCCAAAGAAAAAGAAAAGCAAGAAAGCAAAATGGCTGTCTGAGGAAGCCTTAGTACTTGGTACCAGTGCGCTTGGGTACAAGTATTGGGTGTGTCATGCTTGTAAGGGCAGCTACTATACTGGCACATTTAGTGGCAAGGCATTGGGGTGCGCCATGCTTGGAAGGGCAGCCATGATACCAGCATACTTGGGTGCAAGGCGGGTGGGTGGGGTGCCGTGCTTGGAAGGGCAGCCATGATACCAGTGCGCTTGGGCGCAAGGCATTGGGGGTGTGCCATGTTTGGAAGGGTAGCCACAGTCCCAGCATGCTTGGGTGCAAGGCAGTGGGGGGGGGGCGCTTGGAAGGGCAGCAATGATACCGTTGCACTTGGGAGCAAGGCATTGGGCATGTGCCCTGCTTGGAAGGGCAGCCATGATACCAGCGTGCTTGGGTACAGGGCGATGGAGGGAGATGTGGATACGGCAGGGATATGGCTGGAGCACTCGTGAAGCATACCTGTACTTGCCTTTTCGGGGCAACAAGCATTTTGCCATTGCGAGAGCGCCTCATGGCTTCCAGCTCATGGGCTGCCCAATGCCTCATGGCCTGCCCAATGCCATTTTTTTTTTTACATTTATATCCTGCCCTTCTCCGAAGACTCAGGGCGGCTTACATTATGTAAGGCAATAGTCTCATTCTATTTGTATATTTATATACAAAGTCAACTTATTGCCCCCCCAACAATCTGGGTCCTCATTTTACCTACCTTATAAAGGATGGAAGGCTGAGTCAACCTTGGGCCTGGTGGGACTTGAACCTGCAGTAATTGCAAGCAGCTGTGTTTAATAACAGGCTTCTTACAGCCTGAGCCACACCGCGGCCATGAGGCTTTTGTCTCATGGCCTGCCCAATGCCTCATGGCTTTTGGCTCATGGCTTCATGGCCTGCCTGGCACTGTTTCCAGTGAGAATCTACCTGAGCAAGGTGTCTCAGAATCAGAGAGAGGGGGAGATAAACAGAGAGGGAGAGGGGGACAGAGAGGGATACATAGAGCGTGGGAGAGAGATCACCAGTTGTGAATCCCACCACTGGTCACAACCGCTAATCTGCAACACCCATTGGCATGTGATTTATTGAGCTTTTTTAACTCCTGTAGGCCAACCATGGATAAATGCAAGAAAAGAAAAGTGTCAGAAAAAAACAGAACAATTAATCACCATAGGAACAGTCATTTGTTTTCACTGCTGATGAGACTGGTTTAATATGTGGTGAGAAAATTTCAAACAACAAAAAGTGGAATGTTGCAAGACATTTCCAGAATAAACACCCTGCCTTTGTTGAAAAATATCCGGAAGGAGATGAAAGGAAAAAAGCCATTTCAGAACTGCTGCAGAAGTTTGATTGGAGCAGAAATCATTTCAAGACATGGACAAATTCAGCAAATTCAACTACATATGCTACCTTTGTGGCCACCCAGGAAATAGCCAGGCACGGGAAACTGTTCACAGATGGAGAATATATGAAAAAATATTTTCTTAAGATTTCAGAACATCTATTCTTGGACTTTAAAAACAAGCAGGAAATTGTGCAGAAAATCAAAGATATGCTTCTCTCTGCGAAGACTGTCAAAGACAGAATCATAAAAATGACAGAAAACATCATCAAACAGCAAATTAAAGACATTAATTCAGCTGTGTTGTACTCAATCACCTGTGATGGGTCGAAAGACAAAGGTGATATTGAACAAATAGCGCTCTTCTATCAATATTTGACCTCTGCTGGGCCACAGGAAGTAATGATTGAGTTGATACTACTAAAAGGCTGAACACGGGGGGAGGACATCTGTGATTCTGTCTTGGACTACAGTATCTAAGATCCAAAGAAATAAAAACCACACACCTGGTGTCAGTGGCTAGTGATGGGGCATTGAGTATGACAGGAGTGAAGAACGGCTTTGTAGCTTTACTGCAGAAGTTGCTGAATAGGACACTGCTGACAGTTCACTGCATCCTGCACCAAGAGACATTGTGCACCCAAACATTCCCTCCAGAATGCACAGAGGTAATGAATGTTGTCATTCAGATTGTCAATACAATAATGGCAAAAGCTTTAAATCACCATCAGTTCATCCGTTTGCTACTGGATGAGTATGTATTCTGATCTCCTTCTCTCTACACAACAAAGTCTGGTGGTGGTCCAGAGGGGAGATGTTGAAATGCTCTGCTGAGGTGAAAACTTTCCTGGGCAGCAAAAGCCTGATTTTTCCTGAGCTGGAACAGCCAGAATGGTTGGAAAATCTACACTTCATGGTGGATATGACAGTGCACCTGAATATGCTGAACACAACTCTTCAAGGGAAAGGAGGCACAGCCCTGAACATGCTGGAGGTGGTTTTGCCATTTGAGTGCAAGTTGACATTCATTGCCAGAGACTTACAGAGAAGTACAGTGTCTCACTTCCCCTCTTTGAGACAATACAAAGAAGCTCACAATATTATAAATTTGGAGTATTTGCAGTCTGCAGTCTCTGCAATGCAAACATTATTTGGGAAACAATTCCATGATTTCAGAGAGGGGAAAAAACATATCTTCCTTCCCTGTAACTGCCCTGATCATTGATCCATCCCTATTGAATGTGACTGCATTTGCAGGTGTAAGTCAACCTGATCTTGAGATGGAACTGGCTGACAAATATATGTGGGTATCCAAGTTCCAAGTCTTGGCATCTATTGAAGATGTTGCCCATCAGAAGGCTAGACTTGCTAAGGATCACAAATGGAGTGAAATTGAAAACCTTCCCAAAGCGGACAAAGTTTTCTTCGATATATGGAATACAATCGCTGACACATACACCAACATGTGAAGGGCCGTGGTGGCTCAGGCTGTAAGATAGCCTGTTATTAAAACACAGCAGCCTGCAATTACTGCAGGCTCGAGTCCCACCAGGCCCAAGGTTGACTCAGCCTTCCATCCTTTATAAGGTAGGTAAAATGAGGACCCAGATTGTTGGGAGGGCAATAAGTTGACTTTGTAAATATACAAATAGAATGAGACTATTGCCTTACACACTGTAAGCCGCCCTGAGTCTTCGGAGAAGGGCGGGATATAAATGTAAATTTAAAAAAAACATGAAAAAATTTGCATTTGAGACAAGGGTGCCCGTTATCACCTTTATTATTTATTCTAACATTAGAGGTACTGCTAATAAAAATCAGAGGCAAACAAGAAATAAAAGCCCTGAAAATAATAAAAAAAAGAGTATAAAGTCCAAGCATTTGCAGATGATTTAGCATTTATTTTAGAGCAACTGTTACAGACAGGACCCAAACTAGTGCAACAAATAGAAGAATATGGTAGAGTAGCAGGGCTTAAAATCAATAAATCCAAAACTAAGGCAATAACAAAGAACCTCACTAAACCTCACTAAACCTCACTACCTCTGCAGACCTGGATGAACTCACAGATACTGTAACATCATATGTCAGCTTCTGTGAAGACCTATGTGTACCTACAAGGAACTTGCGAATACACAGTAATAACAAACCTTGGTTTACACCTAAACTTAAGCAGCTACGACATTCCAAAGAGGAAGCCTACAGAAAAGGTGATAAAATGCTGTACAATCAGGCCAGAAATGCACTAACAAGGGAGATAAGAGCAGCAAAAAGAAGCTACTCTGAAAAGCTAAAGAATCAATTTTCAGCAAATGAACCAGCAAACATGTGGAAAACTCTTAAAAATATCACCGGCTATGGCAAACCTCCTTCCCAGGCTGAAGGTAATCAACAACTGGCAGATGACCTGAATGAGTTTTACTGTAGGTTTGAAAGGAAACTACAGCCACCTATCTCCACAACCCCCATCTCAGACACAGCAACAACAGCCAAGCCTCCTACAACTGACCCCATTTCATTGGGTTCACAACCCCTAGTGATCACAGAAAAGGAAGTGCAGGACCTATTTCACAGACAAAAGCCAGGAAAAGCTCCAGGCCCAGACAAGATAACTCCTTCTTGCTTAAAAGTCTGTGCTGACCAATTGGCCCCCATCTTCACCCATATTTTCAATAAATCACTAGAGATGTGCTATGTTCCTTCTTGCTTCAAACGCTCTACCATCATCCCAGTGCCGAAGAAGCCCACCATCAAGGAACTGAATGACTACAGACCAGTTGCTCTAACATCTGTAGTCATGAAAACCTTTGAAAGGCTAGTGCTTTCCTACCTGAAAACCATCACGAATCCGCTTTTAGACCCCTTGCAATTTGCATACCGAGCAAATAGATCAACAGATGATGCTGTTAATATGGCTCTGCACTACATCCTACAACATCTTGAGTCTCCAAAGACCTACCGTATATACTCGAATATAAGCCGATCCGAGTATAAGCCGAGGTCCCCAATTTTACCCCAAAAACTGGGGTAAACTGGGGACTCGAGTATAAGCCGAGGGTGGGAAATGAGGCACCTACCGGTTGGGGAAACCCTCCCTCCCTCAGCTGAGAAGGCTGGCGGCTCCCCCGCCCCGCCCTCTCACTGCACCGTCAGGGCTTCCCCGCGCCGTCCGGTAAAATGTGAAAAAAAGAAAAAAAAAAAACTCGAGTATAAGCCGTATATACTCGAGTATAAGCCGAGGGGCTTAAAAAAAAAACAAAACTCGAGTATAAGCCGTATAGACCCGAGTATAAGCCGAGGGGACGTTTTTCAGCACAAAAAACGTGCTGAAAAACTCGGCTTATACTCGAGTATATACGGTATGCAAGGGTCCTTTTTGTAGACTTTAGTTCAGCATTCAATACCATCATTCCAGACATTCTTCTAACTAAGCTAAACCAGCTACAGGTACCGGAACAGACTTGTAAGTGGATCACAAGCTTCCTAACAAACAGGAAGCAGCAGGTGAAGCTAAGCAAGATCACATCAAATACCTGTACAATTAGCACAGGGGCCCCCCAAGGCTGTGTGCTCTCCCCACTTCTCTTCTCTCTGTATACCAATGACTGCATCTCCAATGATCCATTTGTTAAGCTACTGAAGTTCGCAGATGACACAACAGTGATTGGTCTCATTCGAGACAATGACGAATCCGCATATAGACGAGAGGTCGAACGACTAGCCTTGTGGTGCAACCAAAACAATCTGGAACTGAACACACTCAAAACCGTAGAAATGGTGGTAGATTTTAGGAAAAACCCTTCCATACTTCCACCTCTCACAATACTTGACAACACAGTATCAACAGTAGAAACCTTCAAATTTCTGGGTTCTATCATATCGCAAGATCTCAAATGGACAGCTAACATCAAAAACATCATTAAAAAAGGACAACAAAGAATGTTCTTTCTGCGCCAACTCAGTAAGCTCAAACTGCCCAAGGAGCTGCTGATCCAGTTCTACAGAGGAATTATTGAGTCTGTCATTTGCACCTCTATAACTGTCTGGTTCGGTTCTGCAACCCAACAAGAAAAACACAGACTTCAGAGGATAATTAGAACTGCAGAAAAAATAATTGCTACCAACTTGCCTTCCATTGAGGACCTGTATACTGCACGAATCAAGAAGAGAGCCGTGAAAATATTTGCAGATCCCTCGCATCCTGGACATAAACTGTTTCAACTCCTACCCTCAAAACGACGCTATAGAGCACTGCACACCAGAACAACTAGACACAAGAACAGTTTTTTCCCGAAGGCCATCACTCTGCTAAACAAATAATTCCCTCAACGCTGTCAGACTATTTACTGAATCTGCACTACTATTAATCGTTCCATAGTTCCCATCACCAATCTCTTTCCACTTATGACTGTATGACTATAACTTGTTGCTGGCAATCCTTATGATTTATATTGATATATTGATCATCAATTGTGTTGTAAATGTTGTACCTTGATGAACGTATCTTTTCTTTTATGTACACTGAGAGCATATGCACCAAGACAAATTCCTTGTGTGTCCAATCACACTTGGCCAATAAAATTCTATTCTATTCTATTCTATTCTAAAAAACAGGAAAGTGAACTGGAAGATAGAATGGGCATTCAAACAACCAAAAAAGTAAAATATCTAGGAATTTGGCTATTAGCTAAATGTTCATCAATCAAAGAGTATAATTACAACAAACTAATACTACAGATAAAAAAGGATGTGGAAACCTGGAAAATATTACAATGTCTCTATTGGTGTTTCCAAGTAGCACCAATAAATTAGGGAAGAATTTCTTCAAAGATTTTGTCAGCTTCCACTTTATTTAAGTGTATTTCTCCTACTAGACTGTTTTACTGTTTTATTACTTCATTAAAGGTTTTCTTCTTACTGAAGGTCTTACATGATTTATGGAGGAGGGGGGAGTTTTGTAATCTGTTACCAGCGTTCGGCTGACATTGCATGTGTGTGTGGGGGGGAGATAGTCTTTCAAACAGATGTTTGAACTGATTTGCCAGGTGAATGTAATGGGGGTTGCCTGCTTCGCATTCCATTCAGAAGATTGACAGAGGGAGAATATTGGAAGTGAAACTACACGTGGCCAAGGAGGAAGACGACATTGGATTATGACTGTTTGAACTCTAGTGGGAGGAGGGTTCAGGAGAGGATATGACATCTGTGTTTTAGAATACTTTCAGTTCTGGCTTAGCTTTGTTTGCAATCTGACGTGTTTAGTAAAAATTACCAATTTCTTCAAAATGATGGAGTTGGGTCTTTATTTTCTTAAACACTGATCTGAGGCAAGCTGACAGATTTAAACAAACTAATAGTGAAAT
Organism: Ahaetulla prasina; assembly: GCF_028640845.1. NCBI lineage: Eukaryota > Metazoa > Chordata > Lepidosauria > Squamata > Colubridae > Ahaetulla > Ahaetulla prasina. The sequence goes on from NC_080540.1 coordinate 185,697,215, forward strand.
ATATTTGGCAAGGGAAAAACCTAGGATTAAAATAAAATTATTGCAGGACAGCAGAGAAAAAGGAGGCTTCAGACTCCCAGACTGGGAGACATACTACTAGGCAACAACACTCACTTCAATTAAAGATTGGATTGAATTAAAAAATAAAAGAACTTTGACATTAGAAGGGCATGACTTACAGATAGGGTGGCATGCCTTCTTATGGGATGGAAAAAAACATTCTATAGCTACTTCCAGAGACATCTAACTAGAGATGTACTGCTACAAGTATGGCAAAGAATAAAAAAGAACCGTTACAATAAGATTCCAGATTGGCTATCAACTATGGAGGCATTAATCTACCCGAACGTATTGGACATAGATAAAATAAAAAGATATAAGGATCTACTAAACAACCAGTGGGAACTGAAAACAAGACACGAACTAAAAGGACAGGGCATAGACATTGATTGGTGGCCATACACGCAGATACTATCTAGATACAGGAAGAATTTAGAACAACATGGATTTAAAATGAACCACAAGAATTAGACAAGATTTTACTTGGCACAGAGGACAAACTGATTAAGAAAATTTATGATTATTTACTGAGATATAAAATGGAGGAGGAGGTAGTAAAAGAAACTACAATAATCTTGGCCAAAAATTTTGGTTATAATATTGAATTGGAGAAATGAGAGAAATTATGGAATAAAAACTATAAATTGATGATGTCTGTAGCCTACAAGGAAAACATGTATAAAATGTTTTATAGGTGGCACCTTCCACCAGTGAGATTGGCCAAAATTTTCCCCAATACTCCATCAACTTGTTGGAAATGTAAACAAAATCAGGGAACATACTACCACATGTGGTGGACGTGCCCCAAAGTAAAACAATATTGGAATAGAATAAGAATATATTTAGAAGAGATAACCAAACAGCGAATACAGATGAAACCAGAACTATTTTTGTTAGGAATACTTCCAGGAAATTATGACAAAAAATACAATACTTAATTATAAATATCACAACAGCAGCGAGAATAATATATGCACAAAATTGGAAAAATAATAATATACCAACAGAAGAAAATTGGATAAGAAAAGTTTTAGAGTGTTTAAAAGTTTTAGAGATGGATAAACTCACAAAAGAAATACAAGATAAGGAGGAAACAGAATACTACATGGGATAAATGGTATGAATGGTTAGAGGAGAGGTATAAAGGGCAAGGAAAGATTAAATGAGGAAGATACAGGAATTTGAATGTAGTAACAAACATGTGGAAATGGAACTAATGGAATGTATGATTATAATTTAGTACATTGATATTTTCATATATATATATATATATATATATATATATATATATATATATATATATATATATATTTGTTTTCTGAGGTTTTCACGGGTGTTTGTATATAGGTCTTTGGTTGTTCGGGTTTTCTCCCGTAAAATTGGAAGTGTCTTGGCGACGTTTAAAGTCTCATTCGTCATCTTCAGGCTTCAGCTTCGTGCTTCTGGGAGCAATGTATGATCGCAGCTGTTTCTTCCTTTTAACTGCTAGTGGGGGTTTGAACTGATTGGGTGGGAGCTTGGCTGTGCTCTGATTGGATGGGGGTTTTTCTGTGCTCTGATTGGATGGGGGTGTGTCCTGTGTTGGTGGGGGCTTGGTTGTGCTCAGTCTAATCTGTGCTGCAGGGGGATTTGAGCTGGTGAGCTGCATAGCTGTTGTTTGGCTTTGTGGTCGTGCTACATCTTCATAGTGGGTGTCAGTCTGCTGCATGAATGGATTGGAGGGGTTTGAAATGGCTAATGTTGCAGCTGCGGTCTGGCTTCTGGTCCTTGGTCGTGCTTCATGATCAGTGTGGGTTTGGGTCTGCTTTCTGGGTGGATGTGCGGTGGTGACATCCTGTGTGGACCTTGTGAGTGTGGGTCTGGTGTCATTCCTCGTGTTAGGGACTCGTTTGTCAATAAGGCGGGTTTCCAAATGGCTGGTAGGCGGAGGTGTCATCTCGTTTGTTCATGCTGTGTGGGCGTTTTCTATCTCAATGGCTTCTCTGATTATTCTGTTGTTAAAGTGTTCAGTTTTGGCGATAGTTCTGGTCTTTTAAAGTCAATATCATGTCCTGTGACTTTAAAGTGTTGGACCAGGGAAGAAGTTGGTTCCTCTTTTTTGAATGAGTTCTTGTGTTCTTCAATGCGTGCACTTATTCTTCTGTTGGTTTGTCCAATGTATGTGGTGGGGCAGGCGGTGCATGGGATTTCATATACTCCTTGATTTTCTAACTCAATTTTGTCTTTGGGGTTTCTTAGGATGGTGGATATTTTTCTGTTTGTGCAGAATGCTGTCTTGATGTTGTGTTTGTGGAGGATCTTGCTGATTCTGTCTGTGGTGCCTTTTATATATGGGAGGAGGGCTGTGCCGTTTTCTTGTTCTCTGTCTTGGATTTTAGTGGGGGGTTCTTTTTTGGATTAGCTTGGTAATCTTATTTGTTTGGAATCCATTGGATGTTAGTACGTTAGTGAGAGTGTCTAGTTCGGGTTTTAGGTGTTGTTCATCAGCTAAGCATTTTGTTCTGGAGATGAGTGTCTTGGCTACGGAGTTGATCTGTGCTGGGTGGTGGTGTGAGAGTGCGTGCAGATAGCGGTTTGTGTGTGTTTTCTTCTGGTAGATGGTGTGTCCTAGGGAGCCATTGGGTTTTCTGTAGACTAAGACATCCAGGAAGGGAAGTTGGTTATTAACTTCTGTTTCCATGGTGAACTGTATTTTGGGGTGTAGGCTATTGAGGTGTGTGAGGAAGTTGTCAAGTTTTTCTTTCCCGTGTGGCCAGATTATGAAGGTGTCGTCTACATATCTGAGCCAGAGTTTGGGTTTGTGATCAGATTTTTCTAGAGCTTGGGTTTCAAAGTGTTCCATGAAGAGATTGGCAATGACAGGTGAGAGGGGTGATCCCATGGGTGCTCCTTCTACTTGTTTGTATTTTTGTCCATTGTAGATGAAGTATGTGTTGGATAGGCAGTGGTTGGTCAGATCTAGGATGTGCTTGGGGGGGTTATATTTGTTTTGGATAGCACAACCAAGCCCCCACCAACACAGGACACACCCCCAGCCAATCAGAGCACAGAAAAACCCCCATCCAATCAGAGCACAGCCAAGCTCCCACCCAATCAGTTCAAACCCCCACTAGCAGTTAAAAGGAAGAAACAGCTGCGATCACACATTGCTCCCAGAAGCACGAAGCTGAAGCCTGAAGATGACGAATGAGACTTCGTCGAAACGTCGCCAAGACACTTCCAATTTTACACGGGAGAAAACCCGAACAACCAAAGACCTACATACAAACACCCGTGAAAACCTCAGAAAACAAATAAATATAAATATAAATATAAATATAAATATAAATATAAATATAAATATAAATATAAATATAAATATAAATATAAATATAAATATGAATATATATATATTAATTTAATATATATATATTATTTATAATAATATAAATAAATATTAGAATCACATGTATAGATAGTAAATCGAAATAAGGAAAATAGATATAAAAGAAATGAATACTGATGTGGAAATGTAAAGAAAAAAATTGTAAAAAAAAATTTTTTTTTTTTAAAACTGTTCAATAAAAATTATATAAAAAAAGAAAGAAAAAATATGGATCTGGAGTCCTGTCAATGTTCAGATCTACATACATTTGTGAGCAGGTCTTCTCCAACATGAACTACATAAAAAACAAACATCAGTCATGCCTCACAAGACAACAGCTTACAATCCTGCTGTAAGGATTGCCTCTCCTTCTAACTTAAGAAAGTAAAAACTCTTGAAACATAGTATTTCAAAAGGAACCTTTTATTAAGCAGAAATGACAGCAATGGATTCAAAGCAATGTCTGAATACCCTTAGGCAAGACAAGTAGGATTAAAGCAATAGAGACCCATTCCTTTAGCCAGAATGCAGAATTTTAGTCAATACCTGTGAAGAATGTGTGTGAATATGTGTGAAGATGTTTTCTTTACCAGATGCCCTGAGAACCGGATAAGCATGTATTCCCATTGTTATCCTCCATAATCCTTTAAAGTGAAAAATTCCACATGGCTGTCATAAACATTCCTCAATGTCAGGGCACTTTGGCACCAGGATATAGGTTGTAAAGTATCTGTTGACACAGGCAATGCTAATAAATCGAATCCAAGCCCCCCCCCTTCTCCCAATTGAATCGCAGTACCACTTTTAGGGATCTGACACTTCCGTTAAGATGAAGGTGACTTTTTACAGCCCTGATGCGCACACGCTGTGCACTGAGGTTCAGGAGAAAAAATCACATTAACCAGGTAAGCTAAATATTTTAATTGGCTATTATTTTGCAAATATATATTGTATATTGTTCAGTGAGATAGTCCTTTTTTAATTCAGGTTGAGAAATGACTCCATTGGATGAAAAACAACCATCACCCATGTCTCACAGACAAGCCCTCCTGCATGAAGATGCCCTGATGTATAGATGCTTTGCACTGAGCAAAAATCAATTAACCACTTTAATTAAATATTTTAATTATATTTTACATTGTTCAGCTCAATAGTCCTTATTTTGTTCAGTTTGATAGCTGACTGCACCCTCCAGTATACGTGTTCAAAATGTTTTGTGGCTGGGATTCGACCAGAAGCATCATGGTGAGACAGTTGGGGATTAGCAAGCTCTGATGAGCTTCGCAAAATCCCAGGCTGACAAACTGCTGTCCAGGGTGTTTGGACCAGATCTATCCTGTAGGGATGGAGAAGAAGAAGAGGCACCTCAGACGACCAAGAGGAACTGCCAAGTTCCTCAGAGGTCAGAGGAAACTCTTTGACTCAGCAGCGGGGGCGGCGGCCATAGCAGCTGCTATTAAGCTGGGGCAACCGGACTAGGTTTTTGAGCAGGAGCTCAAATTTGGATGGAGTATTGATGCTGGGTGAGTGATTGCCAGCTCACAGGTAAAACAAAAAAACCTTTTACATTGGTAAAAGGTGTCCCAGCATGGAAATAGCGGCTAATTGTAATAGGGGAACATGAATGCAGGAAGAAAAACAAAGCAGAAGTTTAAAGCTTTAAAGCCCGAAATGGAATTTTGAATTATAAATATGTGGAGACAGTCAAAATATCAGAAGAAAAAACCCATAATAGATGGAGAGAGGAACTGGAAAGAATTCTAAAATGCATTTTTGACCACTGAAGGAAGAATAGAGGGATTTATAAAAATAAAGCCCCGTAACATAAGTTTTTTTTTTTTACTTTTCCTCTCCCTTTTTAAATTGGACTTGGAACTGGATTTTAAACTGAACTTTGGGGAATAAAAGATTAAGAAGAAAAAGATAAAATGGTAAATATTGGCAACGTGGATTTAATAAGTAAAATGGATATCTTTGTAGCTTGTTGATTGGAATTGTGGATTGGAGAGAAACACCTTCAGGCAGAGGTAAAAATTACAACACAACTTGTATTTTGGAAAAAAAGTCTTTCAAAGTGATAAGACCGGTGGGAACTTTTGAGGAGGATTTGTATGCTTGCAAGCTGTTTGATTTCAATCACCAAAGAAGGTGGAATAAAATAAAACTTAAAATTGGAATAAAGACAACCCAGAAAGTACAAAATGGCGCAGGAATTAATTGAAATGATTAAAAGGATGCATACATCTTTAAAAATGGAAATAAATGAAATGATTACAATGTTGCATGAAAAACCTAAATTGGATAAACTAGAAACTGTGTTGGAATACACCCAAGAGGTTACAGAAATTATAAAGAAGAAGCAAGAGAGTGATATTGAAGACAAAAACATTGACTGTGAAAAATCAACTAATTATGTGGGGAGAATGAATTTGAAAGATTACATTGGGATTAACAATGATAAAAATAGAGAGGGTGGAAATAGACAAGGAGAGACGGAAGAGGGAAGAAAAAATATAAAAACCTCAAATGATTACACTGGGATTAACAGTGTGAAAATAAGGAAGATGGAAAGGGGAAGAAGGAGAGCAGATGGAAATGCAGGGCAAATTAGGAGAGTAGAGAAAAATAGAGAGGGTGGAAAGAGATAAGGAGAAAAAGAAGGGTGGGAAGATAAAAAATATAAAAAAGGTAAATGATTATACTGGGATTAACAGTGGGAAAGTAAGACAGATAGAAAGGGGAAGGAGGAGAGCAGATGGAAATACAGGGCAAACCAAGCAAGTAGAGGATTTTAAGAGAAACAAGAAAAAAAGAGAAAGAGAGAGAGAAAAGAAGTTGATGAAAAGGGAAATACATTTTATAGATTTAGAATTATAATTGAAACAAAATTTATAAATGAATTTTAGCAAGTTCAATATATGAGATTGTAATACTTTAAACGTTTTTAATAGTAATAATGGAATTTAGCTAAAACATCTGAAATTATAGAATATTTTTAACGGTAATTATGGAACTCACTTAAAGCATTTGAAATTATATTATATTATGAAGATCAACTAAGTTTTTGACTATGGTTCACTATGAAGAGATATAAACAAATATATACATTTGAATATTAATATTTGTAATTGGAACAGGAAAATTACTTAGAATTATAATTGAAATAAGATCTAAAAGTATAAATGAATTGCAGTAAATGTAGTAAATATGAGATTGTAATATTTGAAATGTTTTTAATTGCAAATATTCAGTCAAAACATTTGAAATTATATTATATTGTAAAGATTAACTTAGTTTAAAAAGCAATGGAAATGAATGATTTTAATGTTATATAATTAAGTGAGTTGTAGTAAGGTATTTGATTGCAGTATCTCAATAAGTTGTATATGTAATTGATGTATGAACATCAATTTTTGTGATTGGAATAATGGAATTTAGGGAAAATGATTGAAACTATATTTTAAGGTGAAAAGGGAATAATGGGAAAATATCTGAATAGGATGATTTAGTGTCAGGGTTAAATATTAGAAAAAATGATTGATTTGAAACTAAAGGGTTTTAACTTAGGGAAAGTAATGAGAGGAGGAAAAAAGAAAAAAAATTGATTAATGATTAGAGATTAGGGCAAATGGTAAGACTAGTTATATAATAGAAATAAGGAAAATAAAATAAAAATTAAAAAGAATATTATGGCAAAAAGTGAAACATGTAAATTGCATTGGAAGATAACTAAAAGTTGTACAAATTTGGGACTCGGCCAATACTCTGTTCAGAAAAAATGCATTGTTTGTTTGTGTGTGTTTATTAAAAAATAAAAAAGTTTAAAAAATGTTTTGTGGCTGGGTGGGAGTGATGTTGAGTTGGCCATCCCCAAAAGGCATGGTTGGGGGGGTATCATGTGACCAGGTGGGAGTGTTGTCTAGTAGGCCATGCCCATCCAGCCTTTGCTGCTCCCAGTGTTTTCTTTTCTGTGGGAAAGGGGTCCAAGTGGCTCTTTGAGTGTTTAAGGTTGCCGACCCTGCAAAATGCTAAAGCCTTTGATTGTGTGGATCACAACAAATTGTGGCAAGTTCTCAAAGAGATGGGAGAATCAGACAATTTTATTTGTCTCTTGAGAAACCTATATGAGGGTCAAGAAGCAACAGTGACAACTGAACAGGAACCACTGATCGGTTCAAAATTGAGAAAGGAGTTCGGCAAGGCTGTATACTGTCGCCCTGTCTATTTACCTTATTGTTATGGTCCACCAGCAGCCTGAAGAGCTGGCAATGAAGTCAGACAGTGATGAGGCTGAGGAAGAACATGGGCCAGTCCTGGAGGCTGGGGAAGGCCCGGATGAGGGTTCTGCATCAGAGGCAGAGGTGGGGCCAGGGCCATTGGGGAATGATGTGCGGACTCCAGAGCCTCCAGAGACTGACAATAGTGAGGCAGAGGAACACGAGGAGCCTGTTCCTAATGCACGCATGAGAAGAGCTGCTAGAAGGCAAGAGCAACTAAAGCAAAGAGGATGACTCAGGAGTAGGGCCAAGAGATGATTGGCCCCTCCCATAAGGCTAAAAAACCAGCAATGGCCTTTGGGCTCTTTGCAGAAAACAATGTTGATAGCTTTGTCTTGTTGCATTTGTTTCGTATCGGTGTATTCTGAACTTTTGCCAAGAAAGGCCATTGGCAGTTTGCCTAATTGGACCAAGGTTGGTAATAGGACTGAGGAATTGTGTTGGGAGGAATTTGCTTTAATTTAGTTGAACTATGCTGAGAATGAGTTAATTCTCAGCTGTTCTAATAAAGTTTGTTTGTTTTTAAACTGACTGAGTTTCCTACTACCTACTTGGGCCTGGGTCACAATGCTTATATGCAGAGCACATCATGAGAAAGGTGGGGCTAGCTGGAATTAAGATTGCCAGGAGAAATATCATCAATCTCAGATACCACTCTAATGGCCGAAAGCGAAGAGGAACTGAAGAGCCTTCTGATGCAGGTGAAGAAGGAGAGTGCAAAAGTTAGTTTGAATTAAGATAACATTAAACATTAAGATAACTAAGATCATGGCTCCCGGCCCTCTCAATTCCTGGCAAATAGACGGGGAAGAAATGGAGGTAGTGACAGATTTTATTTTCCTGGGCTCCAAGATCACCGCAGATGGGGACTGCAGCCAAGAAATTAAAAGATGCTTGCTCCTGGGAAAGAAAGCTTTGGCAAAGTTAGGCAGCGTACTAAAAAGCAGAGACATCACCCTGCCAACAAAGTGTGTATAGTCAAGGCTATGGTTTTCCCAGTTGCAATGTATATGTTCTGTTTCCCTCCCTCCAATACTCCCAGCAAAGAGTCAGTCAGAGGCCTTCTTTTCTCCTTTTATTTACATAGATATATGTCCTGGCCACGTCTACCCACGGGCCTGCCAAGTTTCTGGAGATAACGAGGAAATTATAGATAAGGCCAGAATTACTCACGAATATATTCTTCCCTCCATTGAGACAGTTAGCCCGCGCCAATTCATTGCTTTGTCCAAGACAAAAAACCAGGAAGTCCCACCTCCTATTTATAGTCTCTGCAGATGTCACTGCATGACAATTATGACTTGGCTTTCCCCCAACTCTTCCGCTGCTGCGCACGCCGATCACATCTGCGCAGTCTTGCATCACTCCAAAACTGTTCTTGGGGCGTTGCCAAATCAGAAGAAGGCTCCAGGGAATCAGGTCTTGCCGGCCCCTCCTCCTCCCTTTGAGTGGGTGCCAGGGAGGGAAAGGGCTCAAGAGAAACAGGGCTTGCCAGGTCTTCTCCCTCACTTTCTGAATCATCCGAGTCCAGGAGTCCGGGTCCAGGAACCTGGGTCACAACAGTATAGTTGTGAAAGTTGGACCATAAGGAAGGCTGAGCGTCAACGAATTGAGGCTTTGAACTATGGTGCTGGAGAAGATTCCTCTGAGTCCCTTGGACTGCAAGGCGATCAAACCGGTCAGTCCTAGAGGAGATCAACCCTGACTATTCTTTAGAAGGCCAGATCCTGAAGATGAAACTGAAATATTTTGGCCACTTAATGAGAAGGAAGGACTCACTGGACAAGTGCCTAATGCTGGGAACGATTGAGGGCAAAAGAAGAAAGGGACAGCAGAGAATGAGGTGACTGGATGGAATCACTGAAATAATTGGCGTGAGCTTAAATTGTCTCCGGGGGATGGTAGAGGACAGGAAGGCCTGGAGGAAAGTTGTCCATAGGGGTCGCAATGGGTTGGATACAACTTCATAACTAAGAGAAACAATCATGGGACTGCAATGATAGCAACTAGGACTTCCAAAACTGCTGTTGTAAGTTGATGGAGTTATAGGATGGGTATGCCTTATGACTGTGCCATTTAGCAACAGAATTCCTGATCCCAATTACTATCAGTAAGTGAGGATATCTGTATGCACCAAACTTCTATAGGAAAAATTATTGGATAAGTTTGAAATAAATCACATACTTCTGGAGGAACAGATAGAGTTTAGCTCAGATTTCCCTTTGAATTAGGCTAAAATGCTTAGCCAAGAAATATACTAGCAATTCTACTCTTCATTTATAAGTTATATTCATCAATTTTAAATTATTATATGATTCAATTTCTCTATAACATTATAAATGCCATTATTACCAAAGGACTATTCTGCTCTTTAGATTTCATGAAGACTCAGATGGCAGAAAGAGATGTGGTGGTGCAATGATTGGAATACAGTATTGCCAGTGGTGGGATTCTGCCGGTTCTAGGTGGTTCGTCAGAACCGTTTGTTAAATTGCCGGTTTGCCCCGCCCCTTGCCCCTCCCCTCCCCACCATTACTTACCGGTGTCTGTCAGCGGCCGCATGGCGCTTGGATCCGGTGCGCAGCGAGGCCACTGACTGAAGCAGGCCTCCATCTAAGCGTCTCTCTAGCCAGTGATTAAAGCGCCTCGCTGGCCACGTGGCCAGTGAGGCACTTTAATCGCTGGCTAGAGAGACGCTTGGATGCAGGTAGGCTTCAGTCGGTGGGGGCTTTAATCGCGTGGCGCTTGGATTGGGTGGGGAGCGGGGTGCATGGATCCAATCTGACAGAAGCCTGCCTGCATCCAAGCGTCTCTCTAGCCAGCCCATTAAAGCACCTTGCTGGCCAGCGAGACGCTTGGATACAGGCAGGCTTCGGCCGGCAGCCGCGTGATCAGGAGGGCAGAGGTGGATAGATCGGGGGGGGCAGCTGCCCTGCCTGCATCCATTACAAGCGTCTCTCTAGCCAGCCCATTGAAGCACCTCGCTGGCCAGCGAGACGCTTGGATACAGGCAGGCTTCGGCTGGCAGCCGCATGGCGCTCGGATCGGGAGGGCAGAGGTGGATAGATCGGGGAGGGCAACTGCCCTGCCTGCATCCATTCCAAGTGTCTCTCTAGCCAGCCCATTGAAGCACCTCGCTGGCCAGCGAGACGCTTGGATACAGGCAGGCTTCGGCCGGCAGCCACATGGCGCTCGGATCGCGAGGGCAGAGGTGCATAGATGGGGGGGGCAGCTGCCCTGCCAGCATCCAAGTGTCTCTGTAGCCAGCCCATTGAAGCACCTCGCTGGATAATTTTATTCAGCTGACACTTGACTCCCTACAGCTATTTTTTCACCTTCTGCCCAAAATCCAGCTCTCTGCAAAAGATTGAATGTTTTAGCCTTGTTCTCACTGGCTCTGTCACTTAATACGATGGCTGTACTAATAAACTAGCATCTAAAGTTGCAACAAAGGGGCTGCAAGACAGAAGGCCTGCCAACAAACCTTGCAGACTTTGGATCCTGGTTTATTAATATAGCCCCTGGATACAGAAATGAAACCAGCCTCTGGGATATATCCTAAATAAATGGACACCTTGTTGAGCTTTATCCAAAATATCACCGGGCATCGTATTGATAATATCTATCTATCTATCTATCTATCTATCTATCTATCTATCTATCTATCTATCTATCTATTTAGCTATCTATAATCTATTTACCTATCTATCTATCATCTATTTATCTATCTATTTATCATCTATCCATCATCTATTTAGCTATCATCTATTTAGCGATCTATCATCTATTTCTTTTTTATTTACATTTATATCCCGCCCTTCTCCGAAGACTCAGGGCGGCTTACATTGTGTAAGGCAATAGTCTCATTCTATTTGTATATTAATATACAAAGTCAACTTATTGCCCCCCCAACAATCTGGGTCCTCATTTTACCTACCTTATAAAGGATGGAAGGCTGAGTCAACCTTGGGCCTGGTGGGACTCGAGCCTGCAGTAATTGCAGGCAGCTGTGTTTAATAACAGGCTATCTTACAGCCTGAGCCACACCGCGGCCTATTTAGCTATCTGTCTATCATCTATTTATTTAGCTATCTATCATCTATTTAACTATCTATTATCTATAATCTATCATCTATTTAGCTATCTATCATCTATCTATCTGTATCTATCTACCTATTTATCATCTATTTATCTATCATCTATCTATCATCTATTTAACTATTATCTATCATCTATCTATCATCTATTTAGCTATCTATCATCTATCTATCTGTATCTATCTACCTATTTATCATCTATTTATCTATCATCTATCTATCATCTATTTAACTATTATCTATCATCTATCTATCATCTATCTAGCTATCTATCATCTATCTATCTGTATCTATCAACCTATTTATCATCTATTTATCTATCATCTTTCTTTCTATCTATCCATCCATCCATCCATCCATCCATCCATCCATCTTTCTATTTTTCTATCATATTGAGCTGAATGAAATTGCTCAACTGTTTTAAGTATGCATCAAAAATATACTGCTCTTTTCCAATTCCCATTCATACCATGGCTAAATGAAAAGAAAAAAACCTTGAAGACAATCTTTTCCCCCAAAACAAAGAATAGAATTACCATATTGCCAGCAAATGTAAGATGGGACATGCAACCTCTCGCCCTCCAATTTTAAAGAGAATTTTTTTCAGGAGCAGCATAGATTTCTTTTGGTTATAATGCAGCCATAACTCTGAGATACATTTTTATACCTAAGAGCTAATGGCTAATTTACCAATTACTGCAAAGACAACAAAGCACAAATCAATATGATAACTCTATCCCAATTGTGGAAGAACTGAGATGACTCTCTGGGCAGGTGTAATTGACAATTACTGTGATGCATTTTAAATAAAAAATCGTACATAACTGCTTGATTGGGAAAACAGTGTCATTTTATGAGACTCCACAACCGAATTCATATACAGGAAATTCTCAGGCAAGAAATGTTAGAATACCAGGGCAGGGCCAGCCTACCCTACCCCATTTGGAGAAAGAGCGATGGAGAGAAAGAGGGGGGCAGAAAATGATGAAGGAGAGAAAGAGAGATGAAGGATAGAAGGGGAGAAAGATGAAGGAGAGAAAGGAGGGGGAGAAAGATGGAGAGAAAGAGAAGGAGGGAGAAGGAGAGATTAAGGAGAGAAAGATTGAGAGAAGGGGGGAGAAAGATGAAGGAGAGAAAGGGGGGGAGAAAGATGGAGAGAAAGAGGGAGGGAGAATGGATTTGTTCTGGTAATTGGTTTAACAAGCATGGCACTGAAAAAGTGACTTATGACTGTTTTTCACACTTACGAACATTGCAGCAAACTGTCATTAGGGCAAAGAAGCTATGTTACATGACCACCTGGCCACGTCCACCCGGTCACATGAAGCACCGCAGTTGTGACATGAGTGACATGGCTATTAAAAATGCGGCAACAGGCATAAATGATGACCGGTCATAAGTGTGAGGACTGGTCAAAAGTGTGAGAACCTGTCAGAAACCACTTTTTTCAGTCCTCTGGGTAGTCCCTATGTGCATTTATGACGATCTTCACATTTATGCTTGTTGCAGCATTCTTAACCGTGTCACTCATTTCACAACTGCTTCTCTTCACTACGGTTACAAGATAGGGTGCAAAACATAAAATGTGAGGACAGTCATAAGTGCAAGGACTGGTCAAAAGTGCAAGGACAGGTCAAAAATAACTTTTTCAGCCCTCTGAGTAGTCCCTTGCACATAGGGACTACCCAGAGGGCTGAAAAATGTGATTTCTGACAGGTTCTTGCACTTTTGACCAGTCCTCACACTTATGACCGGTCATCATTTATGCTTGTTTGCAGCATTTTGTGCATAGGGACTACTCAGAGGGCTGAAAAAGTTATTTTTGACCTGTTCTCACACTTTTCACCGGTCCCCACACCTACGATTGTCCTCACATTTTACATTTTGCACCCTATCTTGTAACTGTGGTTAAGAGAAGCAGTTGTGAAATGAGTGACATGGTTGCTAAAAATGCTGCAATGGGCATTAATGTGAGGATGGTCATAAGTGCGCGGACCGGTCAAAAGTGTGAGGACTGGTCAAAAGTGCGAGGACTGGTCAGAAATGACTTTTTTTAGCCCTCTGAGTAGTTTCTATGCCCATAGCCATGGCCACCCGGTCAGATGACCAGCTAGCCACACCCATCCAGTCACATGACCAGCCAGCCACGCCTACCTGGTCACATGACCAGCCAGCCACACACCACCCGATCACATGACCAGCTAGACACACCCCAAAATAAGCCACGTCCACAGAAACGGTTGTTAAAAAAATTGAATCCCACCACTGAGTATTGCAGGCTAATTCTGCCAACTGTCAGAAGTTTGATTCTGACTGGCTGAAAGTTGACTCAGCTTTCCATTCTTCTGAGGTTGGTAAAATGAGGACCTAGATTGTTGGGAACAATATGCTGACTCTGCTTAGAGAGGACTGTAAACCACTATGAAGTGGTATATAAGTCTAAGTGCTATTGCTATATTTCAGGTTACCTCACAAAAGAAATTCCCTTGAGGGCAGGAGTATGATGGTATTATATTATCTTTATGTTCTCCAAATGCCCCAATGTCCAAACTTGGCCACTGGATAGCTCTACAGTTGAATGAGTGAAAACTGTTTAAGTCATTATTTTCTAGATAATAGGGAGGCAAAAGGCCTACTTGGATTATGTAAAACCAGTGCCTCACCACTGCAGCTCATGAAATAATTTCATTTTGCCAAATTGTATTTGCTGCATTAGACAAAGCACATTATTTTATAGGTTCATATAATAATATGGTTGCACTGGGGAGTATTCCGTTCAAATCCTTATAAATATATTTCAAACTGTTTGTTTCATTTCAAATGTAGCTCTGTGACTTAAAAAAGGCATCACCAAAGAGGAGGCTAACTTGCTTATAATGTTCTACTTATAACGTTATAAGTATATAACAATTTATGCTAAATTGGCTCATTTAATAGAAGTTAATATTTTTTAACTTCAGTTGGAAAAAAAAATACTGGACAAGAAAGTGAATTCTCCAAAGAGGTGATATCAGCATCTAAGAAAACCAAGCTTGTCTTGAACAAAGAAGACCAAAGGAAATAGGCCTCCTTTCCATGTAATACTGTATATTTGTATAAATATATTTGTAATATTGTATATTTGTACTGTATATATATACAAATACTGTATACTTGCAAATACCCTTTTTATAAAATGAAAACTTATTTAATGCATAAAGAAGGCCATTTACCCTAATTAATTTTATTGTTCTTCTTATATTGGTTATGAAGGAGGAATTTTTATTTTTTTATTTTATTTATGTAGAAAATTTATATAGCACTACTTGCTCGCAGCAACTCTAGGCAACTTACAAGCAATAAACAAGTATAGAAAAAAATAAAAATAAAAACACAATACCCCTCTCCCTAGCTACAAATGCAGTCAAATAAGCCATTTGATCAGGGGTAAAATGCTCCCGGTTTGGACTGGATTTCCCAATCCGGTAGTGATGGTGGCAGATGGTTCGGAGAACTGGTAGCAAAAATCCCTGCTCCCCCCCATGCCCAACTGAGCTGTGTGATCATCAGAGGTGTTTTTTTTTTTGAAAGAATTTTTTCTTCGGCAGAAAAAAAGCTTTTAAAAGTAAAAAAAAAGCCTCTGATGATCGCGTGGCTCAGCTGGGATCATCAGAACCTTTTAAAAGCATTTTTTCTACAACCTCTTCGGCCATGTCCCATTGGCTGGTACATTAGGGCTGATGTTCCTTCTGGTGGGGCACCAAATGGTCCCCATATCCAGTTGACTGGGGAGACTTGTACTGTGCCAATGCGGTCATACCCACCCAGGTGTGCTGACCTGTCCACATTGACCCAGCCACTCTCACTATCCGCATCAAACTGGATGCACCAAGTTTTTTTTTTTTTTTTGTTTACATTTATACCCCGCCCTTCTCCGAAGACTCAGGGCGGCTTACAATGTATAGGGCAATAGTCTCATTCTATTTGTATATATTTACAAAGTCAACTTATTGCCCCCCCAACAATCTGGGTCCTTTTGTGCTGAGTCATCTGTGCCAATGCAGCCATGCCATTCTGTCTGTTCCCAGCCATCTGCACTGACCTGGCCATGGTGAATTGCCCTAGACACCTGTGGAGGTATGGAGAAATATAATGAAATATTTAGTTTCATTTCTTTTTCTTACCTTATGCCTTTAGTTCCCTTGGCTTAGTATTTCTTACTCCCTTTCTGTACTGCTTACCCAAAAAGGCAATAGTATGATGAGAACAGGTAGCCTTTACGTATTGACCACTTGTTCAACAACTGTTCAAAGATATGACAGCACTGAACAAGAGGTATTTATGACTGGTTCTCAAAACCATGCCATCCATCTGTTAGATAGGGGGTGCAAAATAAGAGGAGGAACCCAGGTGGAAGTTTCAGCCCTTTTATTTCTAGCTGCGATCAGAAAAGCCTTGCCAGCAGGCTGCCAGAACTCTCTTTTAAAAGAGAGCTGTCAGTCGGCTACTGACAGCAATTCTTTTTTCCCCACCGCTAGATTATCAATCAGCAGTGGGCATGCAAATAGGTGCTTCGTACATCAGTATGTGACACCCCTCTCTTCCTAGATGTAACCTAACCAGTCAGGTTTGGACTTGAGTTATGTAGTCATGCAGGTAGGCAGGGTGCTTGAGGGCATGACCGGACCTGCTCAGTTCATTTGTTCTAGCAGCGGCTGCCTGGGCAGTCAGGCCTGCTGTTGCTCTTGAGTCCTTGAAAGGAACCTCCTGGAACAGTGCCATGGGCGTGGAGGACTCCACCCTGGCTCCTCCTTCTCTGGCTCCTGGATCACTTCGCTGGACTCCCACTTCTTCAGATAAGGGCTTGAGTCTAGGATTTCAGTGTTATTTGGAGTTAGGGCACTTTTCTATTGTGTGAGTTGCCGGGTGCCAGTTTGTATGTTGCTTGGGGTGGAGGATCATTTTGCAGTCGAGGATGGCCTGGGTCTAGTTGGACCACTGGGTCTTCTTGTTGCCTCAACCAGGACTCTCCCAGTTTATTCTGGAGTTGGTCAATGTGCCTTCTCCATACCCGGTCATCCTTGAGTTCCACTTAGTACAACTTTGGCCCCATTAAAGTTACTACCCGAGCTTGTACCCTGTGTAGTTTTGGGCAAATACTAGATCTCCCTTTTCGAATGCCCTGGTCTGCCTGGTCGAGTCCAGGGGTGTCTCGTGGTGATAATGGGGGTGCAGCCTATCTAACTGTGACTTTGATTTCCATCTCATCAATAACCCTGCCAGACTTCTGTTAGTGGTTGCACTGTGGGTAATATGTTGGCCTAAGAGAAATTTGTCTATTTTGTCCAGAAATTTGTCCAGGGCAAAAAGTGTCTCTTTTTTAGTGTCTCTTTGATCAGTCGCACCATTTGTTCCTTTTGACCATTACTTGACTGAACGGGGCAACCAGAGCATGCCTAATTCCTTGTTCTGCCAGGAACGATTCAATTGCCTTTGTAATCAATTGTGGTCCATTGTTGGATACAAATACGTCCAGTAACCATGGGTTGCAAAGGTTTTCCTTAGGGCCTGGATAGTTGCCTCTATAGTTAGGCATGGTGACTACCTCTAGCCATTTTGAATAATCGTCAACCACAATTAAGAATGTTTGTCCCCCCCATAGGCCCTGCGAAGTCGATATGAATCCATGACCATGCGCCCTTAGGCACTTCCTGCTCCCTGATGGGTGCCCAAGGTGGAGCTGGCCGGTTTTCCTGGCACAGTGTGTAGGTGGCCACCCATTCTGTAATATCCCGGTCCAAGTTTGATCACCATATATAACTTCGAGCCAACGCCTTCATTCTTACAATCCCCTGATGACCCTCTGGGGTTTTAGCCTGATCGGGGTAACACTAGGGTCTAGGTTAAAAGATACAGGTTTTCCTGTATATTTGCCTAGGCTCCTGTCGAAAACATCCCCAAAAATCTGCCAGCAGGTTGTAGGGTTTGCTTCCACTGATTTTGTGGATGCCGGTGACCCCTAATCCCAGGGGCTTGAACCACTTGATGCTCAGCAGGGTGAGTCTGTCATTTTTGATGATGGTCAGGGGAAGTTGGCCACAGAACTTGTTGAAAGTGACTTTCACTGATGCTTTTCCCAGCACTGGGATGCTATTTCCTTGGAAATCATTTAAGGTGAAGTTCTGCAGTTTGAGTTGCATTTTTTCTATGGTCGGGATGAGGCTCTTCAGTGTCCACCAGGACACAATGGTAAAGAAGGATCATGTGTCTAGCTCCATACTGCAAGGTGTTTCTTCTATGGGAATGGTGTCATGATATTTATTGGTGTCACATGCATCTGAGTGCCCCATGGTCATCTGATTTATTCCCCTCACTTCTTGGTAAGGTTCTTCCTGGCATTTGTTCCTTTTGAACCCTGGCTTTGCTTGCCCTTGTGTCCTTAGGCCAGGCTGGGATTAGGTTTGGTAGGGAATAGGTTGAGCGATTCTGCAGGCCTCGGCTATGTGGCCCTTTCTCTGGCACCGGCGGCAGATAGCCTGCTCTGTTTCCCCCCCCCCAATACTCCCAGCAAAGAGTCAGTCAGAGGCCTCCTTTTCTCCTTTTATTTACATAGATAGATGTCCTGGCCACGTCTACCCACGGGCCTGCCAAGTTTCTGGAGATAACGAGGAAATTATAGATAAGGCCAGAATTACTCACGAATATATTCTTCCCTCCATTGATACAGTTTGCCCGCGCCAATTCATTGCTTTGTCCAAGACAAAAAACCAGGAAGTCCCGCCTCCTATTTATAGTCTCTGCAGATGTCACTGCATGACAATTATTACTTGGCTTTATCCCAACGTTGCTTCTGCTGCGCACGCCGGTCACGTCTGCGCAGTCTTGCATCACTCCAAAACTGTTCTTGGGGTGTTGCCAAATCAGAAGAAGGCTCCAGAGAATCAGGCCTTGCCAGCCCCTCCTCCTCCCTTTGAGTGGGTGCCAGGGAGGGAGAGGGCTCAAGAGAAGCAGGGCTTGCCAGGTCTTCTCCCTCACTTTCTGAATCATCCGAGTCCAGGAGTCCGGGTCCAGGAACCTGGGTCACAACATAGCCTCTTTAAACTGGCAGGTGTCCTAGCATGAAACCTCATGCATCCAGAGCAATGGGATTGTTTAAAGTAATTGTCTTTTGGGCTTGCCCTTCTTTCCAGGTATATACAGTGCACTGCTTCCTCCTCCCACTCCTCATCGTATTCTGGGACCTCAGTCGCTCAGTCTGGTTTCCTTTGTGTGCGATGGACTCTGCTTGTCTTTTGGATGTCAGCAGCAGAGTTATCTGATGATTCTGTGGCTCTGGCATCTTTTTTTTTTTTGAAAAAGTTTAGCCACTATTTCAAGGTTTTTTCTTAAAATCAATCAAAGTGCCTCTTCGTGAGCTGTTGTTCACTCATCCGGCTTCAATATCCTGTTCAATTTCTCCGCTTCAACCTCCTGCATGTTCTTTTGGCAGCTGGTGATGGCTGCGATCCTCATCGCAGGATTGAAAGACAATGGCCGGCGCTACAGGGAATTTGCAACTTCCTTGTTCACACCGGCGGCTCCTTCTTTCTTCGCTGTCCCTGCAGGACAGCTATGGCCCATAGCGGACCCCCATACGACGGAATTTTTGGCCCTCCCCCCAGAGTCCGGGGGTTTGCGTCCATCTCGTCGCGACGTCGGCCACGCCTCCGGCTCTAGCATCTTTGACCACATCTTTGAATGTGACCCCTCTATGGATTAGCAGTTTCTTCTGTAGGGTCAGGTCTCTCATGTCCAAGTTGACTCAATCCTTCATCATCTCTTCTTGGTTGTCAAATTCGCATTTGTTTGCAATTTTCCACAGTTTTGCCACACAGTCATTTATCTTCTCTTTGCCACCAGTGATAAAATTCATTTCAGCTCACTATTGGGCTTGCAGTGGGAGCATAGTGGTCCTTCAAGACGTTCTGTAGGGTTGACCATGCTATTGATTTAATGTCCACGGGTGATGCAAGGGTCTTGTAGATCTTCATGCTGCAGTAGGTGAGAAAAAGGGCTCTTTTCCTGTTGCCATCTTCTTTGGGAATAATGGTAATTATTGCCTCTGTCCAAGTTGTCAGGATTTTTGCATTTTCTAGAGCATTGTTATATCGTTCTAGAATTATCTGTCCAAATATTTCCTGTGAGTTTTTATATATTTCCACCAGTAGTCCATCTGGACCTGGTGTTTTATTATTATTTTTTTTCAGTGCCAATTCAAACTCAAGTTTAGTTATTGGTCTATTTAATATTTCTTTTTGTTCTTCTGTAATTTTGTTCATTTCTGATCTTTCTATATATTGTTTAACTTTTTTTCCCTCTATATCTTCCTGATTATATAAATTTGAAAAAAGTGGATAATTTTCTTTTTAGATTCTCTTCTGTATGGCAGTACCCCATTCTCATCTTTGAGTTGATATATCATTCTTTTATCTTTTTCGTTTTTCAGTTTGTATGCCAGCCATCTACCAATTTTATTCGCAAATTCAAAATAGTTTTGTTTTGCCGTTTTTATTTTCTGGGCTACTTCCTTTTGAGTTATCAGATTTATTTTATATTTGGTTATGTTCCATTCCTCTCTTACTTTTTTATTTTGGGGATCTTCCTGTAATTTATATTCTGCTTTCTTTAGTTCTTCATATAATTTTTCTTGCTGTTATCTCCTTTCCTTGTTTTTTCTCCCTATATATGCAATAGTCAATCCATGTATATATGCTTTTGTCGTATCCCAAATGTTTTGTAAAGAGGTGTCTTCTTTTTTGTTTATTGTAAAGAATGATTCCAATTCCTTTTCTAGCATTTGTTTGTACTCTTTATCTCTACATATATTTTGGTTCATTGTCCATCTTCTAAATGTTTTTTGTCCCCTCCATTTTATGATTATTGGATTGTGGTCTACCCATTCATTTACCTCTATCTCTATTGTTTCTAAACCTGTCCGAATATCTGCAGTCATCCAGGCCATAGCTATTATAGACCAAGATTGGTGTGGGTAGGAGTAGAATGTATATCATGTATTTCCCTCCATACATCTCTCAATTTTAATTCCGATGCCATTTTAAAGAATTCTTTTGGTAATATTTCTTTCCTTTTTAAATTTTTCTTGTTGCTCTAATAATCTACTATAGAGTTATAATCTCCAATTCGACAAATATTTTCATATTCTAAATCTATTACTTTACTGTATATTTTTTTAAAGAATTCGTGTTGGTTTTTGTTGGGGGCATATATTACTATTAATAATGATTTTTTTTCTTCATTTCTAATTCTACCATTACGGTTCTATCTTCGTCGTCTGCATAGATTAGCTTTGATTTTATCCTTTCTTTTACATAGACCGCTACTCCTCTTTCCTTTTTTTTTGTATCAATAATGTGTATAATTTTCCTAATTTTGGATTCTCTAATAGTTTTTGATATCCTTTTTTAATATGTACCTCTTGAACACATATCACGTCTGCTTCCAATTTTCGTAATTTTGTGAAAGTTTGTGTTCTCTTCTTTGGTGCATTTAGTCCATTTATATTTACTGAAAAAAGTTTGATTGCCTCTTCCATTGCCTACTGTTGTTGTTTTCTTTTTATTCCTTGTCTCCATCTGTGTTCTTACTTCCTCCTCTTCTCTTTTGTCTCGTTCTTTTTCTGACTCTTTCTTATTTCTCTTTCTTGCTCCATTTCTTCTATTTGCTCTTCTTCCTGGTTTTTGCTCTCTGTTTCTTCTTTACTTTCCTGTTCCTCTTCCTGTGTAAAGTGCAGATTATAAAATTCTCTTGCTTTCTTTAATTCTACTTTATATTTTTTGCCTTGCCATGTTATTAAAATCCCATCTGGTGTCAGCCAGCTAAACATCATTTTGTACGTAATGAATTGAGTTGTTAGAAATTGATATTGTTGGCGTTGGTTCCTAATCCTTCGTGGTATTTGTTTTAAAATTATAATTTCTTTGCCCTTGTAGGTCAGTGTTTCTTCTCGTGATTTCTTATACTTCATCTCTAGTTGTTCTTTTTGTAATTCTAATATGTAATTCCCTTGCCAATCTGTGTCTTATATAATTAGTATGTACACAATAAATTTCATTTATTTGTCCTCTTATTTCTGTCTTATCTCTTTGTTCTATTTCTGACACTATTTCTGCCATCTTTTCACCCAGGTCTTCATTTTAGAGAACTTCTATTGTTTTGGAAGCACAGGAAATACATGGCTTTCTCCATTTCCAACACTGCTATCGAGTCTGATAATTCTTTATTTAATTGAAGAGATTTCTGCTCCATTGTCTCCATTTTTGTCTCTACTTGATCTATTTTTGTTTCCATTTTTTAATTCTTTGTTCATTTTCTGTTATTGAATGTCCCCAATTTTATCATTCATATTTTTAATATCCTCTTTTACTTCTCCAATTTCATTTTTAATTTCTGTATGGAATATTTTCATTTCTTCATGATAATCTGCAATTTTCTCTTGTGTTTTTAATAGGGCTTCTTGAATCATCTGGAACATGTTTTGCAAACTATTTGCTGTCACTTCCGGTTTTTCCTTTTCTTTTCCCATCATATTGTCTATTGTTCTCTGATTTAGTGGTGATGCCACTATATAGGGTTTGTAGTTGGCTTTTTCCCTGTTTTAGATAGGGTTGTTACGGTTGACATAATGCTATGGTTGTTTTAAAGCTCGTGTAAAGTTTTGCCACACTATCATATAATTATTAAACGTTAATTTTTTTTAGATACTCTTATTTCTATCATTTTTACTCATTCAACAACAATTATATTTCAACTTAATCTGAGTTCATCTATTATACAATATATTTAAATATTAATTTACAGTATATTTAAACAATACTATTCTTTTAATTACTTTTCTTCTAATTCTATTTGTTCTTTATATACTATTATAATTCACTTAATGACTTATTCATTCATTCAATAATTCTTTATGCTCTATATCATTCCACTCTTTCAATCTCAGTAGAATTACAATAATTAAATATAAATTTAATACATTACTTTTTCTTACTTTACTACATATCTCTATCTATCTATCTATCTATCTATCTATCTATCTATCTATCTATCTATCTATCTATCTCTATCAATATGTCTTTTATTTTTATTTTGTACTTCTTTGTCCATCTTTTCCCTTCTCATATTTAGCTTCTGGTTATAATTTTCTGCCGTGCTATTACATCAGTCTCTTTCAAATCTTTAGCTCCACCCTCAAGTACATCTATCCATTTCTTGTCTTTTCTTTTTGCTTTTTATATCTCAGTTTTTACAATCACCAGTCACAATTTAGATTTTTCAGATTTTTCAAATGTAAGTTTCTAAGTTTCTTCTTAGCCTCATGAGATAATTTTGGTTTCTTCCATTTTTTTCCACTCTCCGTTTCCCTCTGTCCCAGGGGTCCTATCTTTGCCACTAATCTTCCTCTCATTCTGTTGTTTCACTCTCTGGAATCCTCCTTTGTTCACACTAACTTCTTTTCCCGTCTGTCTTGTACAGCTTTGTCATCCAATTTGGTCGCCGCTTTATTGGACTTGTCTTGTTTGTCCCTTTTGCGTCTCCCTTGCTCTGCACCTCCATTTCTCCATTTTTTTTCTCGTCTCCTTCTTATGGGCCCACTCCGTTTGCCACTCAAAACTGTTTTTTCCACTCTTTGCTTCCACTCTATATAGCCACCATTGCTCCTGGTCCACCTTACAGGCTGACTTCTTCTCCACTGGTTTTAAGAAGATTTGTCCCTTGTCCTCCCAAATGATTGCATGTCGTCCGGGGGCTTCGGATCTTCCCCTTTTGTTTCCCAATCTCTACAGAATCGAGAATGCCATAGAAGAGCTCCTGGTAAAGAATTTTTGGGTTTCGGTTACGGCACCCTGTTCCCTCACCCTCTTCACAATGACATCACTGCCAGTAAACTGGTTTAACTGGTTTATTTAGTTATCAAAGAATTGTTTTAGGTTACTGTTTTATTACAAAGAGGACTCTTTGTAATTTTGAAAAGGTTGTGATTTTATTGTGTTGATACTTTCTATTTTGCAATTAGCCCAATGAAATACTATATTATGGTATTTACATTAATATAAATCTCTTTCATCTACTTCCTTTTTCCTAAGGTACATAATCCAATACCATCTTGAAGAGAATTGTTAAGAATGAAAAGAATAGCAGACTGTTTGAAATATGTTTTCTGAAAAAAGTGGCTGACTGTGTTATAGAACAGAGAAAAAGGTTTGTGAAAGGTAAATTTGCTTCTCGAAACAGCTGCCTGTCTATTTCTGTGGTTGGGGGGAAGATAAGAGGAGGATGTATTAGAAGGCAGACTCTCACATTGTAGAATGTATTACCATAGGAGGTGTGTCTGGGCCAAATTCTCATTGCCTTCTGGAAGGCAATTAAAATCATTTTATTTTCATGAGTATTTAGTTCATAGAATGGTTTTTGTTGGCTTCTGATTATGGTACTATTATTTATTTTATTAACTGCATTCTGATAATCAGCACCTAGAAATGAACAAGGTGATTACTAGAAGCCAGCATGGTTTGGTCATGTCAGACAAACCTTATTGGCTTATTTCATAAAGTGACTATATTACTGGACCAGCAAAATGCTATAAATATAATATACTTGGACTTCACTAATGCATTTGATAAAGTAGACTACAGCTTACTTCTTAGTAAGACAGAAAAATATGGGATAAACAGTACCACCACCAAATGGATTTGCAATTGTCTGACCAATCATATGCAGTGTGTAGTCTTAATGGAACTACATAAATATTGAGGGAAGCAATATTGAGGGCAGCTAAGATACTGCTTTGGGCTAATACTCTTCAACATCTTTATAAATTATCAAGAGAAGCAGATTAAAGGGGAACTAATCAAATTTGCAGACAACACCAAGATGGGAACTACGATGACACTTTGGAAGATAGATTCAAGATAGATTCAAGATTCAGAAGGATCTTGACAGCCTTGAGCACTGAGGCCTAGCTGAAGCAAATGAGGTCAGGAACAGCCCTATGATTTTATAAGCACTCAAAATGTCATCATATGACTGCACAGTGGGTGTGTACTGTGTGGCATAACTTTTTTATAGTGGGTTTATTGTAATTTAAAACAGTCTTTAAGCAACTGTTTGTTATTTGAGGACTACCTATATGTATTCAGCTGTAAGTAATTGAAAAAACAGGTAGGTCTCAGTTAAAAACCATAATTGTGACCAGTATCTGCATCACTAAGGGCTATTGTCACTAAGTATGACTATGACTGCCACAGGCTTATGATGTCTTCTCATTTGGTTGTTAAACAAAACACTGTAGTTACTAAGCAAGTAATAATAAGCAAGATATCACATGACCATGACTGGTGATTTTACTCTGTGTTTTCCATTAATTATGCTTATTGGAAGCTAGTTGTGAAACACAAGACTGGTGACACAAATAGTGACACAAATGGAGATCATGTGGCTGTGGGGTCATGTGACAGTTGTAAATGCATGGGCTAGTTTGTTACACTAGCCTCACTTGGAATAGTCACTAAATGAGGCAGTCATTGGTGAGGGAGAAGCAGGTGATAATGCTCAGCATAGTTTGATATGTTTAAACAGTTATTGATTAGTAGGGATATTTTGGTTAGGAAAAGTAATTTATATACTAGACTTTGCTGGATTGGTTTGGATATATGAATAGAGTTGTGAAGCTCACTAGTAGTCTTTCTGAAATTTGCAGTAAGTTGGTGTTTGTTTTTCTGGAGGTAGAGAATCTAAAATTGTAAACATACAAAAAATCATTGTCAACATTTCAGAATAAAATGCAAAATATTAAGTACTCACAGCAATAAGTTGGTAGGAATTATTCATCATGGCTATCAACATATTAAGCAGGACCACGAGTGAGATGACGTTGTAGGTGCCAAACATAGTGGCTCCAACAAACTCAGTGAATTCATGTCGAGCTTTAACATTGGTCACATACAAATTGATGAGTCCAAAGACTGACCAAAATAGTGACTGGAGAGTTTCAAATAAACTGGAAAAGAAAACAAACAAAAAAAGCAGCAAAGAATCATTATTATAACTTATTCCAGGTGGTTAGAGACCTACAGATATAAAGTAATAAAATGTAACTATTGCTTTTAAATAAAATATTATCTCATCATAAATTAAACAAGCCAATTCAATTACATAACAAATTCACTATGACAGCCAATTTTGTTGCTCTTGATCAGGAAAATGCACAGGATGACAATATAAGAATAGGATGACAATATAAGAATAGGATGCAGGCTTTTCCAGAAAATGCAGGGAAGTACAGGATGATGGGCTGCCAATATTAATGATAGACTGATACTTATTGTAATATCTACTTTCAGGTTACTTTTATTACTGCTAAAATCAGTTACAGAATATCAACTTTCATATTTTGGCTAATTAAATATTGCTAATGCAAAAGTTTTTCACAACACTAAAAGTAATATTTAAAGCATGACAGGATAATCTGTATATACCCTTTTGGGTCATTGTTTCAGAGATATGTCCTTACCTAAACAAAGAAACAAAATAACCAAGGGTGTAAAAAAAATGGAGCAGGAACAACTTCCAAATTCTTACTGGCTTCTCCATTGACTGGGGAATGTTGAGTATGAGCTATTACTGTTAACAAAGACTGAGCCAAAGAATGTGTTAAAGAGATTTGCTTTAACTGTTTCATCATTATATTATTTGTTGTTAGATCCTTTTTGTGGTGGGATGGATCTCGAGTCTTTAGGTTTGTTGTTCACAAAATTATAAAAAGCACAATTGGATTTTGTGCGCAGAAGGTCTTCTTCTTGTTTGGTGTGGTAATTGGTGCATTCAATTTTTATTTGGTTGCATATATTTTTGTAGCGGTTTCTGAAGTTGGCTACATAACCAGTTTTGTTTCTTCGCCAGAGGGATTTTTTTTTTTATTGGAGCTTTTTTATTGATATGGGTAATTTTTTCCCCTGATTTTGGTGGTGGTTTGTGGTACGTATAGTTTAATGACTCTATTGACTTCAAGTAGGAAAACTCTATAGTGGCCTTCAGCAGTGATACAGGTTGAGAATAGAATTTGCCGGTCAAGAGATGAGAGGTAGGTGTTCATAGTTGGCTTTTTTGAAATTGTAGTTTCAATTATTATACCATTATTATGAAGATTTTTGTAAATAGTTTGACAGTGTTGAGGGAATTATTTGTTTAGCAGAGTGATGGCCTTCGGGGAAAAACTGTTCTTGTGTCTAGTTGTTCTGGTGTGCAGGGCTCTATAGCGTCATTTTAAGGGTAGGAGTTGAAACAGTTTATGTCCAGGATGTGAGCGATTTGTAAGTATTTTCACAGCCCTCTTCTTGATTCGTGCAGTGTACAGGTCCTCAATGGAAGGCAGGTTGGTAGCAATTATTTTTTCTGCAGTTCTAATTATCCTCCGAAGTCTGTGTCTTTCTTGTTGGGTTGCAGAACCAAACCAGACAGTTATAGAGGTGCAAATGACAGACTCAATAATTCCTCTATAGAACTGGATCAGTAGCTCCTTGGGCAGTTTGAGCTTTCTGAGTTGGTGCAGAAAGAACATTCTTTGTTGTCCTTTTTTGATGATGTTTTTGATGTTAGCTGTTCATTTTAGATCTTGCGATATGGTAGAACCTAGAAATGTGAAGGTTTCTACTGTTGATACTGTGTTGTCTAGTATTATGAGAGGTGGAAGTATGGAAGGGTTTCTCCTAAAGTCTACCACCATTTCTACGGTTTTGAGTGTGTTCAATTCCAGATTGTTTCGGTTGCACCACAAGGCTAGTCGTTCGACCTCTCGTCTATATGCAGATTCGTCATTGTCTCGAATGAGACCGATCACTGTTGTGTCATCTGCGAACTTCAGTAGCTTAACAGATGGATCGTTGGAGATGCAGTCATTGGTATACAGAGAGAAGAGAAGTGGGGAGAGCACACAGCCTTGGGGGGCCCCTGTGCTAATTGTACAGATATCTGATATGATCCCGCTTAGCTTCACCTGCTGCTTCCTGTTTGTTAGGAAGCTTGTGATCCACTTACAAGTCTGTTCAAGTACCTGTAGCTGGTTTAGCTTAGTTAGAAGAGTGTCTGGAATGATGGTATTGAATGCTGAACTAAAGTCTACAAAGAAGACCCTTGCATAGGTCTTTGGAGACTCAAGATGTTGCAGGATGTAGTGCAGAGCCATATTAACAGCATCATCTGTTGATCTATTTGCTCGGTATGCAAATTGCAAGGAGTCTAACAGCGGATCCGTGATGGTTTTCAAGTAGAAAAGCACTAGCCTTTCAAAGGTTTTCATGACTACAGATGTTAAAGCAACTGGTCTGTAGTCATTCAGTTCCTTAATGGTGGGCTTCTTCAGCACTGGGATGATGGTAGAGTGTTTGAAGCAAGAAGGAACATAGCACATCTCTAGTGATTTATTGAAGATATGGGTGAAGATGGGGGCTAATTGGTCAACACAGACTTTTAAGCAAGAAGGAGTTATCTTGTCTGGGCCTGGAACTTTTCCTGGCATTTGTCTGTGAAATAGGTCCTGCACTTCCTTTTCTGTGATCACTAAGGGTTGTGAATCCAATGGGATGGGGTCACTTGTAGGAGGCTTGGCTGTTGTTGGTGTGTCTGAGATGGGGGTTGTGGAGATAGGTGGCTGTAGTTTCCTTTCAAACCTGCAGTAAAACTCATTCAGGTCATCTGCCAGATGTTGATTACCTTCAGGCTGGGAAGGATGTTTGCCATAGCCGGTGATATTTTTAAGAGTTTTCCACATGTTTGCTGGTTCATTTGCTGAAAACTGATTCTTTAGCTTTTCAGAGTAGCTTCTTTTTGCTGCTCTGATCTCCCTTGTTAGTACATTTCTAACCTGATTGTACAGCATTTTATCACCTTTTCTGTAGGCTTCCTCTTTGGAATGACGTAGCTGCTTAAGTTTAGGTATGAACCAAGGTTTGTTGTTACTTTATATTCGCAAGTTCCTTGTCGATACACATAGGTCTTCACAAAAGCTGACATATGATGTTACAGTATCTGTGAGTTCATCCAGGTCTGCAGAGGTATCTTCAAAAAAATTCCAATCAGTGTATTCAAAGCAAGCCTGTAGCTTTAACTTTGCCTCCTAAGTCCAAGTCTTCACTGATTTAATTGTTGGTTTTGTGGTTTTAAGTCTTTGCCTGTAAGCAAGTACAAGGTGAATCATGCAATGATCAGTGTCCTACAGCTGCTTGTGGTAAAGACCGATAAGCATCTTTTAGTGTTGTGTAGTATTCTTGCCTCTAGTGGGACAATTGACATGCTGAAAGTATTTTGGTAGCTCTTTCCTTAAGTTTGCCTTGTTTAGATCTCCCAAAATAATGGCCAGTGAATCAGGGTATTTGGCTTCAGCCTCCATAATTTGGTCAGCTAGAGTTCATAATGCCTTGTTTACACAGGCTTGTGGTGGGACATAAACAGAAATTAGAAGAAATGAGGAAAAATCATGAGGAGAATAGTATAGTTTGCAGTTATAATTAAAGTCTCTAAATTGTTGTCACAGAATTTGTAAATTACTTTTAAATCTTGACACCAGCTGCTGTTATTTTTTTTTATTGAAAAAGTTTTAAGAAACAAAAACATTTTTCCCCTTTCCCCTCCCCGCAAACCCCTTTCCCCTCCTTCACCCCCAGCTTCCCGGGTCAATCACAAGGTATTGTTATACATAAACCAAACATAGCATAAAATTTTCCCTTCTAATCCAATTAACCTCATCCAAATCTTTTCATTTCCTAACCCCCCCATTATATAAAATAATACATCCTAATTATTCAAAGGCAATCTGATATTTCTTAATCTGATATCTGTTTTGTAAATAATCAATCCATTTTTTCCATTCAATTAAATATCTTTCCTGCGTATTGTCTTTCAAAAAGGCTGAGATTTTAGCCATCTCAGCCAAGTTAGTAACTTTCAATATCCATTCTTCTATTGTAGGTAACTCTTTTTTCTTCCAATATTGTCCAATCAACAGCCTTGCTGCTGTTATTAAGTTCAAGGTCAATTTAGTCTCAGTCACTGTACAATCCGTTATAATTCCCAAAAGGAAAAATTGTGGCAGGAACTTTATCTTCTTCTTCAGGACATTTTGAATAATCCACCAAATTCTTATCCAAAAGGCCTTGATTTTCTTACAAGTCCACCAAATATGAAAATATGTAGCGTCATCACAGTCACATCTCCAACATTTCGCTTGGATATCAGGATACATACATGATAATTTTTTTGGATCTAAGTGCCATCTATAAAACATCTTATAAAAATTTTCCCTTAGATTCTGTGTTTGTGTAAACTTAACATTTCTAACCCAGATTTTCTCCCATGTTTCCAACATTATTGGTTCCTGAATATTCTGTGCCCATTTTATCATACAGTCCTTTACCAAATCCTTTTCCGAATCTATTTCAAGCAACACATTGTACAATCTCTTTATATACTCCTGGGTCTGATTTCTAATTTGCTTTATTAAATTTTCCTCCCTTTGCATTATACCAATTTTTTGATCTTCTTTCCATCTAGCACTTATTTGCCCATATTGAAACCAAGTATAATTCCTCCCTTCTTCATTTAATACCTGTAATGATTTTAATTGCAAACTACCTCCTTCAGCATACAAAAGTTCTTTATAAGTAATCATTTCCTGTTTCTGTTCTATATTTATATTCTCTATTGCATGTCTGGGGCTCACCCATATAGGAATCTTATAGTCTAGTTTATAGGAATATTTTTTCCAGACCCGCAAAAGAGCACTTCTCAACACATGACTCTTAAAAGCCCTATCCACTTTTTTTTCATAAAATAAATACGCATGCAATCCATATAATCAATCGATCAAAAGCCTTCTCCGCATCCAAAAAAATAAGTGCTGCTGAAGTATTCTTCTTTTCCAAATATTCCAATATATTAATAATCTGTCTAACATTATTCCTCATCTGCCTCCCTTTTATAAAACCAGATTGATCAGTATGAATTCTTTGTTGTAAAACTAAAATTAATCTATTTGCTATTATTTTAACAAAAATCTTATAATCATTATTTAAAAGTGAGATCGGCCTGTAATTCCCAGGTTTAGAGCACTCTTGCTCCTCTTTTGGTATCAGTGAAATAAAAGATGTTTTCCACGACGGGGGTATTCCCCCTCCTAATTGTATCTGATTAAATAATTCTTTAAGTGGGCCTAATATTTCATCCTGTAATTTTTTATAATAACTTGCTGTAAATCCATCTGTACCGGGGTTTTCCCCCATTTTTAATTGTTTAATTGCCTCCACTATTTCTCCAGTAGCTATCAGCTGATTCAACTCCTCCCTTTGTTCTAATGTTAAAGTATTAACCTTATAATCTTTCAAATAATCATAAATGTCCCTATTCGGTATTTTATCTTTCACATATAAAGTAGTGTAAAATTCTGAGAAGGCCTTTTTAATTTTATCCTGTTGATATATCTCTTTACCTTTATATTCTATTTTTTCTATGACACATGCTTTCTGTTTCTTCCTTAAGTTATATGCCAGCCACCTCCCAGGTTTATTTGCATTACAAAAGGTATTATGTTTAGCATATTGTATATTCGTTGCCACCTGGTCTGCCATTAACATATTAAATTGACTCTGTAATATCCTTATAGCCTCTTTAAGTTTGTGCTCTTGTGGGTTTTGAATTAATAATTGTTTCTTTTGAATTTCTTCTTCCAAGTACCTACACTGCCTTTGTTTATTATTCCTCTGCCTATTATCCAGATATATCAATATTCCTCTAATAAAAGCCTTACTCGCCTCCCACACAGTTCCTATCGGTGTCCCCTTATGCATCTTAAAATCAAAAAATTCCTTCATCTGTTTCTTACATTGATTTACTATCCTCATATCTAAACAAATTTTCATTTAGCCTCCATGTTCTACCACCTTTTTTCCCTTGTAATAATTCCATCCATACTGGGCTATGGTCAGTTAAACACCTCGGAAATATCTTCATTTTCTTCACCCTAGAAAGCAAGTCATTATAAATTAAGATAAAGTCAATACGTGAAAAAGATTGATGCCTATCGGGAAAAAAAGTAAAATCTCTCTCATCTGGATTCCGTAACCTCCATATATCTCTAAACTCAAAGTCTTCCATCATTTCAAAGAAGGATTTTGGTAATTTTGCATGTATAGGTATCTTCTTAGAAGAGGTTCTCTTATCATTTTTTGTGTCAATTACTCCATTCCAGTCTCCTAATAAAATAAACAAACTGTAATCCCAGAGGGTCAACCTCTCATGTACTTTTCTTGTTGCTGATTAGGTGCATAAATACCTATCAGTAAAGTCTTTTTTGCATCTATCACCAGTTCAATAGCAATAAATCTTCCTTGAATATCTGCCTCAATTAACTTAGCTGGTATATCCTTCCTGATATATACAACAATACCATTTTGCTTCTTATCCAAAGCTGATGCAACAAAATGTTTACCTAATTTTGAGTTTATTAAGTATTTTTGGTCTGATAATTTGATATGTGTCTCTTGCAAGCAAATCATATCATTTTTAAATTGTTTCATGTAGTGAAATATTTTCCTTCTTTTCTGAGCTGAATTCAAGCCATTAACATTCCATGACAAGATTCTATTTGCCATTACTGGCCTCCTGAAGCTTTGAAGCAGACAACAGAAGATCCTCCTCTGGTATCTTCCGTCTAGCTCCTCCCACAGCTTCCATTCTGGGGTCCTGACTTTTACTTTGAAGCTGTTGCTCTTCTTTACGCTTAAGAGCTCCTCTTGTCACCCGTTGCTCTTGTGGCTCCTCTAGTGCTGGCAGCAATGAAGCCTCTTGGGTCACCATGCCTTCTTGGATCTCTTGAAGTTTTTCTATCACTTCTATTTCAACTTTCAAGACTGTAGAAAGAAAATCCTTTGCCTTTAAGACAGTGTCAATTCTATATCTCCTTCCTTGATAAAATACTGTCAGACCAACTGGCACCTCCCATCTAAATTGAATCTGGTGTTTTTTAAGTTCTTGTGTAAAAAAAACAAACTCCTTCCTGCCTCTTAACATCTTGGAAGGAATCTCTTTTAGGACCTTCAGCTCCTGTTCTCCAATTTTCAAAGTTGTCTGATATGCAGCTTGCAAAATCTGATTTCTCATAGTTCTTTTCACAAAATAAACCACAATGTCCTGAGGAAGCTTTCTCTGTCTTGCGATCCAAGAATTAACTCTATATATTTTATCAATTTGATAAGCTAACTCTTGGGGTTCCACTTCAATAAATTCAGCCAATGCTTAAGACACATCTATTTATTTGCACAGGACTGGACTAGAATTTTAAATTTTAAATTTGGTTTTAATGGGGTTTTATTATCTTTCTGTAATTTTTTAATATTCGGCCTTATTTAATAAGTTTTTTATATGTATGTTTTATTAGGCTGTAAACCGCCCTGAGTCCCTTGGGAGATAGGGCGGTATAAAAATGTGATTAAATAAATAAATAAATAAATGATATGATTTTTCTTAGGTCCTCTCCTCTCTGTTCCTGCAAGCCACAGATTCTAAGAGCTCCTTCCATAAGTTTGTACTGCAATATCACAACCTGATCTTTATTTTCATCCACTTTTGTCTGAATACCTTGCATTTTATCTTCTAAGTGCTTATTTGACTGAGAAATCTGTTGCATCTCTTCTTCCAATCCCTCAACTTTTTTAGACAAACCTTGAAAAGCCAGTATAATATCCTCTCTTATTTTTTCATTATTCTCCTTCATCTGTTCCCTTATTTCTCCATTAAATTTTTCCATCATCTCCTTTTGCCTCTCTTCAGAAAGTTTTAATTGTTCTTTAAGTATATCCTCAAGATTTGCTTCAGATCCCCTTCTTCCAGAGGGCTTTAATGGTTTAGCCGTCATTCTATCTTCAAAAGAGTCAAGAATTTAAACTTAAAAACTTTCCTTTACTCCTTTCAGTATAGGAGAGGTCCGTTTATAACAATCCACAAATAGCGCTACTTTGTTGTACTAAAGAATTCATTTTCACTTTCAGACGCCATTTTAAAAGTCAATTAAGCAGAGACAAAGAAAAGTTTCCAATTTCAAAAGGGGAAGTCAGGATACTTGAGTGCTGTTTCTACTTCAAAGATCGAACGCTTGTGAAATCCTTCGTCTGCTTAGAAAATCAATCCATTTGACAAGTCCTTTTGAGCAGAAGTGACCCCTACTCCCTTTTCCTGACAAAACAGGAGCGCGTTTGAAGCCGGAGTACAGCGAGGCTCGGTGGGATCTCAGATCAAGAAATTTGCTCTTAAGAGCAAACCCCCTGGAGAGATCTACCACTCCCCCGCAGCTCTGCACACCCCCTTTTGCCCAAGTGGTATGCTAAGGTCAGTGAACAGTGATTTATACTGTTTCACTGACTTTTACGATCTTCTAACACGGAGCGCCCTGTTAGAGCGCCCAACAGTAGCGGTGATGTCACTGGAAGCCCACCAGCTGCTGTTAATATATAGGCATAAGCCTCCTCCCTTTTTTTTACCAGATGTTTCTGTAATTCTGTCTGATCGTTCAATCTGAAACCCTGGAATATGCAGGCTGCTATCTTCAATTGATTCATTTAACCAGGTTTCAGAGAAGCAAAGGACTGCTGAATTGTGAAAATCAGAATAGTATTTGTTTAAGAGGAGTATTTCATCAATCTTATTTGCAAGTGAACGTACATTTGTTAGGAAAATTGAAGGCAGAGGAGTTTTATTGCTTCTCTTTCTTAATCTGCTTAAGATCCTAGCCCGTTTACCTCTCCGCCGCTTCCGTTGTTTGGGGGTTTTTTTGGTAATCCATGGCTCCGGGGGAATTGCCTCTTCCTGTGTTAGAATCTCCTCCGCGTTTGTAAAGACAGGGGTGGGTGGAGATCACAGAAAGCTGCTCCTTAAAGAAATGTTGCTTAATTTTTAGCAGATGGTCTCGTGAATAGGAAATCCATAGTGCAATATGCAAAACATAATTTGTTTAAATAATTCTAATAAACCTGGAAAGTGGTTAGCATATTTATTAAGAAAGAAACAGAAACGACGTATAATTGATAAAATAGAATATAGAGGTAAGGAAGTATATCAGCAAAATTTGATTAAAAAAGCTTTTTTAGAATATTATACTAAGTTATATTCTAGAGATGTGATTAATGATAAAGATATAGATAGATATTTACAGGACCAAGGTATCTTAGAAATTACAGTAGATCAAAGGGAAGAGTTGAATCAATTAATTTCTTCAGAGGAAATAATGTTTGCAATTAAGAAGCTTAAAGCGAATAAAGCACCAGGTACAGATGGTTTGACAACTACTTATTATAAAAATTTACAAAATGAGATGATTGTACCACTTAAGGAGTTATTTAACAGAATACAAAGGGGAGGAGAAGCTCCTCCCTCGTGGAGGACAGCTTTTATTTCATTAATACCTAAAGAAGATCGAGATGGTGTTAAACCAGAGAATTATAGGCCAATATCGCTTTTAAATACTGATTATAAGATATTTGCTAAGATATTAGCGAATAGATTGATGCCACTGATGACTCAATTAATTCATAATGATCAAACAGGATTTATTAAGGGGAGACAGATGAGATATAATATGAGACAAATTGTAAATTTACTTGAATGTTTGGAAAGAAACGGCCAGGTCTCAGCAGCACTCTTCTTTTTGGATGCGGAAAAAGCTTTTGATAGATTGGATTGGCAGTTTTTGTTTAAAGTAATAGAAAAAATGCAATTTGGGGATTATTTTATTCAAGCAATTAAGGCTATATATCAAAAGCAAACAGCTCAAATAATAGTAAATGGTGGATTAACAGAATCTTTCAAGATTGAGAAAGGGACTAGATAAGGATGTCCCTTGTCACCGTTATTATTCATTCTAACTTTGGAAATATTATTGAGTAATATACGTGGTTTAGATCGAATAAAGGAATTAGAATTAAAAATCAAGATTATAAATTAAGAGCGTTTGCAGATGATCTGGTTGTTTCTTTATCTCAACCAATACATTCAGCTGTATATCTAAAGGAGACAATTGATCAGTATAGTAAGGTATCTGGGTTTAAAGTGAATCAACAGAAGACAAAAATGATAATTAAAAATATGAATACACATCAGAGGGAAGAACTAGAAAGAATAACTGGATATGAAGTAGTTAAAAAGGTTAAATACCTAGGAGTATATATTACAGCATCAAATGTAAAGTTATATAAAAATAATTATGAGGTATTGTGGGGAAAAGTAATTAAAGAAATGGAGAATTGGAAGAAGTTACAATTATCATTGTTGGGAAGAGTGGCAGCTATAAAAATGAATGTTTTGCCTAGATTTTTATTTTTGTTTCAAATGATTCCAATATTGAAGAAAGATGCAAATTTACAAGAATGGCAAAAAGGGATTAGTAATTTTGTATGGAAGGGTAAAAAACCGAGAATAAAGTTAAAAATAATGCAAGACGTTAGGGAAAGAGGGGGTTTAAAAATGCCTAACTTGAAATTGTACTATGATGCAGTTGCTTTAGCTTTAATTTCTGATTGGACTAATTTAACAGAGGAAAGGATTTTGAATATAGAAGGTTATGGTTTGTTATATGGATGGCATGCATATGTAATATATGACAAGAAAATTGATAAGATATTTAAGAATAATATGGTCAGAAGTGCTTTGTTGAGGGTTTGGAAAAAATATCAATATAAGTTAGATGGAAAGATACCAATATGGACTATCCTCAGACATATGACAGAGAATATAAATATATTACAAAAAATGGAGGTTATCACTTACAAAGAGTTTTTGACTATGGAAAAAGGGGAATTACAGTTAAAATCTAGGGAGAAATTGAGGGATGAAGGGAGAAATTATACATGGTTCCAGTATGGACAATTGCAATCTAGATGGAAAATGAATCAGAAAATTGGTATAAGGCAAAGTGATGATAACTTGGTAAAACAAATAAAAGATCAAGGTCAACAGCATATAAAGAGATTATATAATGTATTGGTTGAAATTGATTCAGAAATGGAGTTAAATCTTGGTTAAAGATTGTATGGTAAAATGGGCACAAAATTTTCAACAACCTATAATGTTAGAAACATGGGAAAAAAATTGGGTGAGGAATGTTAAATTTACGCAAGCACAAAATTTAAGAGAAAATTTTTATAAAATGTTTTATAGATGGCATTTAGATCCTAAAAAACTGTCATGTATGTATCCAAATGTGAAAGCAAAAGGTTGGAGATATGATTGTGAGGATGCTACCTATTATCATATATGGTGGACTTGCAAAAAAGTTAAAGCTTTTTGGATTAAAGTATGGTGGATTATGCAGAACATTTTGAAAAAGAAGATTAAGTTTGTTCCACAGTTCTTTTTATTAGGAATAATTCCAGATTGCACTGTTATAGAGGCAAAACTGATTTTGAATTTAATAACTGCTGCAAGACTATTGATTGCACAATATTGGAAGAAAGAAGACTTACCTACAATTGGAGAATGGATTAGTAAAGTATCAAATTTAGCAGAAATGGCAAAAATTTCTGCCTACTTGAAAGACTGTACACAAGAAAAATATATTTTGGAATGGAGAAAGTGGATTGATTATATTCAAAATAAGTATCAGATTAAAAGATATCAATTAGTTTTTGAGTGAAGTTAGGAATTGCTATGTATTAGAGTTTAAGAAAGAAGGGATTGATAGTGTGATGGTATGAAATGGAATATGTTTTATGTTATATTTTAGATTATGTTTGTTAGTTAGAATACCCTGTATTCTGTTCTGGGAAGTCGCGGGGGGTGGGGGGAGGAGGGGGAAATGGGGGGGGGGAAGGGGAAGATTATAAATTGATTGATTGCCGTTGTACAGGAATAATGGTAGAATTAAACAAGTTGGAATAGTGTAAAGTCGGGACTGCTCGGTAACCACTCCCGAAGGGAAAGGGTAAGGAAAGAGGAGTAAAGAAGGAAGAAAGTAGGTAGGTAGGTAGGTAGGTAGGTAGGAAAGAAGGGAGGGAGAAGAAAGGATAGGAGGGTTAGAAAGGATGGTAGTTAGAAGTGGGAAAGAGGAGGGGAAGTAGGAAAGCGAGGAGAAGGATGGTGGGGAAAATAGAAGAAGGATGAGAAGGGTAGAATGGATTAAGGGAGGGAGTGGCGGTCGAGCAGTCCTGATTGAGCATAATTTGAGTATAGGATTGATTGTTGGGTAAGTGATTGTATTGTACACTGGTCAAATTGTGGGAATTATTATGGAAAATAAAAAATTTTGCCCTGGGAAAAAAAAAGGAAATCCATAGTGAGTCGCAGAGAACAATTAGAAATATTAACCCATTAAGGTAGAAAGACAGGATCCAGGGCAATCATTTTAACTAGAGGCACACAAACAACCCCATCAAACTGTAGGAGCTTCAAAGGAAAATCAAGTATAAGAAGGCATGAGTTTGCCTCCTCCAATATGCTAGCAAGCCAGGAACGCTCAAGCTCTGTCATTTTTTGCTTCCTGCCTTTCTACATTAAAAGAATTCCACTTTCTGGCAGCTAGCTTCTGCATCCATTTTTTCTCAGCATCTGTGGTGTGTCCCAGTTGGGAACTAACTGGGGAAATTTCTTCCAATTGTCTCATGTTTTATGGCCACAGACCACAAAACTGGAGAACTGTGAATTCAAATGATCTAAGTGCCAAAGCCCACTGCAATTACATAGCAAAAAAAGCTCTAAGAGTTGTAAACCTAATCTTGCATAGTTTCTTTTCCAAAAACACCACACTATTAACCAGAGCATATAAAACATTTGCTAGACCAATTCTAGAATACAGCTCGCCTGTTTGGAACCCTCACCACATCTCTGACATCAATACAATTGAATGTGTCCAGAAATATTTTACAAGAAGAGTTCTCCATTCCTCTGAAAACAATAGAATACCCTATCCCACCAGACTTGAAATCCTAGGCTTAGAAAACTTGGAACTCCATCGCCTTCGACAAGACCTAAGCTTAACTCACAGAATCATCTATTGTAATGTCCTTCCGGTTAAAGACTACTTCAGCTTTAATTGCAATAATACTAGAGCAACTAATAGATTTAAACTTAATGTCAACCGCTTTAATCTAGATTGCAGAAAATATGACTTCTGTAACAGAATCATCAGTGCTTGGAACACTTTACCTGACTCTGTGGTCTCTTCCCATAATCCTAAAAGCTTTATCCAAAAACTTTCTACTATTGACCTCACCCCATTCCTAAGAGGACCATAAGGGGCGTGCATAAGCGCACAAACATGCCTACCGTTCCTGTCCTATTGTTTTTCTTTTCTTCTTTCTATATATATGCTTATACCTCCTTATATTTACCCATATATGTTTATATACTATATAATCTTTTGTATGATTCCTACATATATTGTTGTGACAAAATAAATAAAATAAAATAAATAAAAATAAATCCTGCTTTGGATATGAAGGCCAGCTGGATGATTTAGGGGTTATTTTCCCACGTCCTCAGCCCTAGGAGGGAGGCATTAGAAAATCATGAAGGAAATGAATAATAAGTTACTCTTTTATAAAAGTGTTTAATGTATTAAAAAGCTATAATGTTCTTACTGTTGCAAACTGACCACAAATTGTAATTAGTTGAGACAATGTGTTATGACTTGCTAAAAGCTCTCTTGGAGACAGGAATCTACGCCTTGGGCAAGATCACTATCAGTAAGAAAGGAACATCTGTTCAAGATTAAAATTAAAAGTAAACATGATAAGATAGTTGTTGTTAGGCAGGAAATGTCAAGATAACCCTTTAAAGTGTAAAACAACTTGGAGAATGACTTAGGAGAATAAAGGGGAGTTGGGAGGGCTTATTAGGCATGGCATGCATTGTGTAGGAGTATAAAATGTGTAGCTTGGAAACTGCTTTTTGAGCTCTTTGAACTCAATTCATTTTGGAAGGGTCTATTTTTCTTCATTTTATCACCAATAAACCTTTGATTTTGTGAACCAGACTTGTTTATGAATTGTGAGGATTAAAATATTTGGGTCTTATATCTCACAATCTTGGCACCCAACATGGGGCTTGAGGGCCTCAAGGGGGAGGGCTTTTCTCAGTAAATTCGGCGGGGGGCGCCTGGTGATTTCAACTGCCTAGAGTTATCTGAGACCTAGCTTCCCATTGCGGGCTCTGAGCCAAACTAAATTAACAACTCTGGTCTATGAAATCAAAGACGAAGAAAAAAGAAAAAGAGATAGTCAACAACTTAGGCCCAGGACCAGGTAACCCACTGGCCCAGGTAAATAAACTTTTGCCCCAAAGGAGGGACACACGCAATTGTACCTGGGTGGTCAGGAGAGCAATTGTGGGAGGTTCTGTGATAACAGAAGTGTGTGTGTGTTGGACTGTGATCTGGGAACACTGGTGAGTCCAAAGCAAGTGAGGACCTGAAAGGTTGCATTTCCTTACATGAGGGGGAAGGCCAGCCTGAAGAAGTGAACTGATGTGGTGGATTTTGAGTGGCCATTAAATTGAGAATCTCAGGGAACCATAATCAGGGACACTCTCAAGAGGATGGGCAATTGTTGTAGTTGTTGTAAACTTAAAGAAAAGAAATTGTAAAACTAACAAATTGGGAGGTAGAAATCCCTTTCAACAGTCCTTTAAGACAACTACTAAATCAATGGGATGATACTAACCTGGCTCCTTGGACATGTAAATTAAGAAGGGTTTGGATCTTTAAAAATAGGCCAGCGTCTGCTGGGAGATCGAGATAGATAGAGAAGAGTTTGGATCTTTAAAAATAAGCCAGTGCTGGCTGGGAGATTCAAGCTAGAATTAGAAGGGCAAAGACAGGTAGTAACAATCCAGTGCTTGAGCAGAAATGGGTGTAACTGAGTAAAAGTGAGAAGTTCATAAAACAATTAGGAAGAATCCCAAATTGTAAATAAACCTGACTAGTCCTTTAGGGAAAAATACTTAGAGGTTGGGGAAGCCCCGCCATATAGTAAGATGATTCAGAAGTTGGGACTGACCAAAGAAGATATGGTTAGTTTACATGCAGTAGGAAGACCCAGGAGTAGAAGAAAAGAAATACTGCAGTGTTATAAGATTCTATTTTAAAGATTTATTGTTCTTCCCACCTGTTTCATTTATAACAGGTTTTATTACCTGTTTAACAGGTAAAAAAAAAGATAAAGCCTGTCTAAATGGGAAGACTCAGATAATTAGACTTGATCAATTTGATGTAATTTCTGTTAAAAATTCTTAGATGTGCATCTATAATAATAATAGCATGTAGGATTGAATGGGTTTGAATTGAATTGATAAATTTGGCTGGCCGGCAAATTAAGTAAACTTCTCAGCTTGGGCTTGAAACTGTAGGAAACTGGCAGTAGTTAGGGCCCAAAATCACATTTTTGATTAGAACTACTTCCTGAGTTTTCCCACTGCTTGAAGAATGAGCTACAGATTGACCAAGGAAAGAAAAAGTGGAGATTTAAAAGGATGGACAAAATCTCCACAGATCTGGAAATCTTTAATGGTATACGTGTGTGTATGTGTCTGTGTGTAATCACTTCCAGACCTAGATGGAGGATGAAATCCTCTAATAATAGTACACAAAATTAGTTAGAAAATGGAGCTCATTGGCTTGTGAAAAAGCTGCCTGAAATAATTGTAATGATTGGTTTACATGAAAGGGGATTTTTGCATGCGAAATTGGTTTAAACAAGCAGTTTGTCTGCAGTGCAAATGTGAGTATGTTGAGGGTAAAAGTTGGTGTGAATGTACTTTGATTCCCTTTCATATAAAGAAATATTAAGTTGCAAGGAAGAGAAATGAGAAAGATCCCATAGAGAATGTGGGAAATGTGTGTGGTATACTAAAGCTAGAGATAAGGGGGAGAAACAGAAAATTATTTTGTTGAGAGAATGCTGGCTGGAAAAAAAGGGGTGTGATTTCTGTGTATTCTTTAAAAATATTTTTCCCTTGTCTTCACTGGTTGTTAACTCTTTTGGAAAAGAGACAGCAGCAGATAAAGGCGGGGGAGTGACGTCTGTCTGCTTGTTTTAACCCTTTTTTCTTTATCTTACCCCCCCTCTCTCTGCTGAGCCTGTCTGAGAAAGGCGGGGCAAATGGGTGACCTGCTCATGCAGCTTTGCCTTTCACTGTTTTGGTCTCTTTCATCTACATATAAAAGTATGCAGATATATTTTCTTTTCTGTTCTGAATACAATTTTGATTTTATTTTTACTGGAAATTTTTGGAAGTTTCATTAATTATGCTTTATGCTTAATTAAACCTATATAAAAGAAATTAGTTTGAAAGACTTTGCTTATATTTATAAATGTTTTAACTTACTCAATGAGAATTTACTTCCATCTCAATGGAATCAGAATCTGACTCACATTCTATTAAAATCAGAGGATTGACACTAAAGTTTAACTCAATATAGATTTCAGAGCATTGACCCCAAATATCCTATTTAGATTTTTTGTTTTATTCTTGAAGCTGTTCTTCTTACCTCCATTTTTTAATGTCTCAAGGTCTGTGTGCTTAGGAGTTAAGATGCCCCATCCTATGGCATTGTTGTTGATTAGCAGCACAAGTTGTTGCCATTTCAGGAATTGTTACAGAGGTGGGTTAGAAATTACAGTATGTAGAAAGAGGGAAGGTTTACCAAGAATTGAATAAAGACTAAATTGGTTAAAAATATGTACAGAAACTGTCCAGATGTGTTTCTCTTTTGTCACAGAAAGGTATTCTTGCGCAACCACCAAACAAAAGCTGTTGACTCCACCTAGGCAGTTGTTTGCAACATGATTTCCCTAGCATAGGTTACATCAGGGGAGTAGCCCCACATTTAACTTTTGAGGAAAATGTTATGGCAATTTTACTCGTTTTATGCTTTGAAGGCTGTTCTAGTTCCCTGAAAGCAAAAATTTTGTATACAATTTTTGTATATCTGCTGATCACTACAGATGCGGCACAGACTGCTCACCATTTCAGCTACAAGAAGATTGGCATTGCTGCATGATTGATTGACTTTGTCCTAGGACTGATGCTACATTAGCTTAATGGAACAGTGGGATGGTGAACATTTGAATACTGATTTGTATGTATGTAATTATTTGTATGCTTTCATTTATTATGTGTATTTCTTGTTGATGTTCCATGTATTTGATATGTATTTATAGGTTAGCTACACCTTAGAGAAACCCATCTTGTCAATGCATGTTGACTCTGCCAACTTTTATGGATGGGCAGAAAACATGAGAAGTAGATATGAAAATCTTTACACAATAGATGATAACCTGCTGGGTTATCTGAATTACACCTTTAAATATACCAGTAATCAGTGCAATTTGAAAAGCAATGTGTGACACTGACATACCAAGGAATGCAGATCACACTCTGCATCACTGCATTCTGGACTAGTTGAATCATCTGAGTGGTCTTCAAGAACAGACCCATCTACACTGTGTTGTAGTAGTCAAGACATGAACTGAGTAAGGTAGGAGTGACTGATTGAAGTGCCTTCCTATTCAGGAAGGTGTACAACTGGCAGGCCAGATGTACACCCTATGCTATGCAAAACCCTTCTTGGTCACAGTTGCCATTTATGAACAGGAGTTGAGAGTCAAAGGAGGCTCCTAATTCTTGGTTCACATATTGCTGAAACCTAGCTTGCAGGATTTTGGGCATGACCTTGCTAGCATATGTATCTGACCTTCTAAAGAACAGTCACAGCTGATTTCCTTTAGAATTGACTGATTTGATCTACTTGCACTCCAAGGAACTCTCAAGAATCTTTTCCAACACTACAGTTCAAAAGCATAAATTCTTTGGCACCCAGTCTTCTTTAGGGTCCAGTTCTCACAGCCATACATTACTACTGGGAAAACCACAGCTTGATTATACAGACCTATGTCAGCAAGGAGATGTCTTTGCTTTTTAAAATGCTGTCTAGGTTTGCCATAGCTTTCTTCCCAAAGAGCAAACATCTTTTATTGTACTTTTCAGAGTATAAGATGCACTTTCCCCACTAAAACTGGGTTAAAATTGTAGTGTGCCTTATATGCTGAATGTTGCCCACCCACCGGCCCCCACCCTTTAGTCATTTTTGGCCTCAGTGCATTGTGTTTTTGGCTTCCG
The DNA here is from genome assembly GCF_028640845.1 of Ahaetulla prasina. NCBI lineage: Eukaryota > Metazoa > Chordata > Lepidosauria > Squamata > Colubridae > Ahaetulla > Ahaetulla prasina. Next base: position 185,741,200 of record NC_080540.1, read on the forward strand.
CACGCCCTGTTTAGACCCATTCCAGGCTGCGGAGATTGCCACAGCACATCTCTGGTGATTGCCGCCTCCACGCATTGCATTTTTGGCCTTTGTGAGTCACGTTTTCAGCCTCCGTATGCCCCATTTTTGGCCTCTGTGTGTTAATCCATGCCACCTGGAACCGGTCAAAAATGTGTCACATGAAGGCCAAAAATGGGGCATGTGGAGGCTGAAAATGGAGTCACATGGAGGTCAAAAATGTGATGTGTGGCAATCTGCAGTGATGTGCTGTGGCAATCCCTGCATCCTGGAACAGGTCTAAAACAGAGCATGCAAAGGGCAAAAACGTGATGCATGGCAGCCAAAAATGCAATGCGTGGAGGCCAACATAATGTGTGGAGGCAGCGATGACCTCTGCCGATCTCCGCAGCCTGGAACAGCTGATTGGCGGTATTCTGGGATGCCGAGCCAACTGCCAAACATTCATGCTAAAATTTAGTTCATGCTAAATCAGGCTGTGATAACATGCTGAAGCTGACCAGGGTGTTTGCTGCAACGACACTAGCAAGATGAATACTGATGGATGCTGGTGGGCAGAGGCAGATTTTTTTTTCTTGTTTTCCTCCCCAAAAACTAATATGCATCTTATACTCCAGAGCATCTTATACTCCGAAAAATATGGTAATTGCATGGATGCAGTCATCTAAATGGCCACCCACTAGTGAGCCATCCTGGGGCTGCCATTTGGGGAGGGGAGGATCCACCATCACCACATGAGCCATCAGGTGAGAGGCAAAACGGCTGAGCTCTAGGTGAATGCCAAGCCACTGCTCCATTGGCCTGTGCACTGTTGGGAACGCCTCCAGATTTGCAGTCAGCTGGGAAGTGGATAGCCTGCAATCAGCTGGGAAGCAGAGACCGGCAGAAACCACTGAGCACCAGAAACTGGAAGCCAGGGCGGGTGTGCACGCAAAGCTTCTGCTGGACCAAATGTGGGCAGATTCCAGGGGGTGGAATAAATGCACATATATAAGGGTGAAGGGATAAACTGCAGTTTGACTTTGTTTTGCTTCTTTGCTTGTTGGTCACTTGGTTCCAGGTTTCACACTTCCGCTTGGCCAGCCCAAAGTTTTGACTTGATGGCAGTCATTGATGGGCCAGGGAGGACCAACCACTGAGGGGAGCTCTGCCAGGTCCTTCCTTTGCCAGGTACACCCTAGCCACTTGCAAGGTGAGGCAACAAAAATGGGGACAGTGGGCATCTGTGGATACCCCCTAGGCTGACCAGTCTGCCACCAGCTCAGCAGTGGGACGAGGAGAGAGGCACTGACAGTGGTTGGCCTGTGGGGTTCTGGCAAGGGCCCCTCCCACCATGGGAACCATCAGCACTGAGGGCAATGTTTGATTGGAGTCTCGATAAGGTGGCCCTCTTCTTAAGCCAGGTGGACCGATACGCTCACCTCTCCATGGGTCATGGTTATGGCAGCGACGGTGGTGTTAGAAGGTGAGGCTGCCAACTGGGTGGCCAACCTCTATAGTGAACATATCCTGGAATTGGGCAATGCAGGCCTGTTCCTTGCTGCACTGCATGAGCGATTCAAGGACCATACTAGATCCCAGACAGTGGAAGGGGAGCTGTTGACATTGCGGCAAAAGGGCAGGTCGGTGGTGGAATAGCTCTGCAACTTCTGACAGCTATCTGGTAAGTTGTGGGGCTGGCCAGAATGTTTACTAATGCACCACTTTAAGACCAGCCTTTACCGCATGTTACACCAGGCCTGCGCTTATCCGGGTTACAGCAGGGGTGAAATCTAAAAATTTTCCCTACCGGTTCTGTGGCCGTGGCTTAATTGGTGGGCATGGCTTGGTGGTCAGATGACTGGGTGGGCATGGCCAATAACAATAAATAATAAAAATAATAAATAAGGTATACAAAACAATAAGAGGTACCAAAAACCAACTTTCACACTTTACACTCCCACAATACAACACAACTGACTCACACACAATGTAAAAGCAGCTGCACTTCACCCAAAATGGCCCCTGCAACAAGCAGGAACCTCACATTTTCACACTTTACAACACAACTGACTCTATCTCTCACTCACACACACACACACACACACACAATGCCACAAACAGCTTTGTTAGATTTTGTGTGTTTGCGTAGTTAGAGTGAAACACTACAGAAACACACCAAATCTCAGAAAGCTACACAAATATTTTATTTTATTATTTTTATTTATTTTTTTAGATAAGGGGTATCCAACCTTAGTAACTTAGATTGTGGACTTCAACTCCCAGAGTTCCTCATTCAGCAAAACAGGAAGTCAAAGCAAGCTGTAATCAGTAGCTGAAGAAAAACGCATGCCGTATAGGTATGTGAGGAGGGGGAATTGGCTGGGCATGGGTGGGGGCTCTTGTAAGTGGGGGATGTTAAAAAGTGAGTTTAAAAGCTTGTGAGGATCAAGAAACTCCTCTGGGATTGCCAGAGGAGGCTTTTAAAACCTCTTTTTTTTCTTTTTTCTTTTCCCTTCGGCTGAAGAGGTTTTTTTTAAAAAACCCGCTTATTAAAAACAGCAATGTACACCGAACCATGGTTCAAAGCAAACCAGCAGTAAAGAGATAGACTGGCTTGGAAAGGTAACAAAATATATGTTCCCCACACTCAACGCATAGCTGTGCTGCGGTGGTGCCATGATGGACATTTTGGTGGACATTTTGGGTTCCTGAAAACCTATATTATTTAAACATAAAAATGTCTAACATCTGTAAACTTCTAATCTTTCTATTATTTTTATTCATTCTATAAACAATTTATGTTCTAATATTTCCCCTATCTAATTTTATTTCTGCCTCCTAGCTTACACTCAGGCTACTTTAATATTTAAAGGGCAATTTTTCTACCCATCATCTCTTCTCTTCCTTTAGTGCTTCAATTCTTATTCTTTTTTAAATTCAGCTCCTACATTCCTCATCTTTGTCTCTATCTTCATCTATCTCTTTTTTATTCAATGTAAACTTTCTTCCCAATACAATCTTGTATTGCCAATCTCTCAGTTATTTGCCCATATCCCAATCTCCTTATCAAAGGTCTTCCTGTCTCTCCAATTGTTGATTTATTGTTTTATTTTCTTCAATCTTTCTTCCTTTATCAGCTGATTTGTCAATCCTGTTTTTTTTTTGCTCCAGTCCTTGATTCATTTGTTGATGTGACCAATCCCTCTGTTCCTTTTGTTTATCATTTATCTGTTCCTCCTGTTCATCGAGTTGTTGCTTTATTTGCTGATTTTTCTGATCCATATTTTTTCCCTGTTCATGCTCCATTTATTGGCTTAAATAATCTATTTCATCCATTCTTTCTGCTGCTTCCACCAGTTTGTGGGCAATTTGGTCTTTGTTCCATGTTCTTTGCAGAATGTTTTCCATTTTCTGATCCATACGTCAACTAAGTTCATTATATCTTGAAACAACAAGATCATCTTATTGAGAAATCCTCTCATTCCCACAGCTGTTCCTTCAACTCCAGTCATAATAACAATACAAGTAGAATAAATAATCCCACCTCAATCAAATTCAAAGCTTCCAAAACCCTAAAAGTATTGTTAAATGGCATTCTCCTCTCCAATTTCCATACTTCCTTTTTTCCAGCAGATATTTATTTTACTCAATCTCCAATTATTTCAGAACAGGTGCGATTGTTTAAATAAACCCATTCCAGCATTTATTCAATGTTTTGATAGTCGAAAGTGTTCTCCAAATTCTTTAAATATACTCTGTGATTTTAATCTTTTGTTATAGCTTCCCAACGTCTCTTTTATAAGGTTTCTTTCTTATTTCTGGCTCTAGTGAGCATAAGACAATAAGCTAAAAATCACAGCCACCAAATGTCAAGTATTTTAGAAATCTGGAAGTCACTTTTCCTTTCTTCACTGGATGGTGCTGGATTTACTTTTCAGCATAAATCTCTTTTAAAAATATTTTTGTCCACTTAAACAGTTATATTTTTAGAGCCCCTTCTCTAGGGTTTTTTTTTTAAATTCTTGGGGTAGTTTATAAAGAAAAAAGAATCATCTCACCCAGCAACACAATCTCTGTTCACTGCTCTTATGCTCTTATCTTATGTTTTCTGACTGTCCCCAGCTTCATAACAGCCACTTTGCTGCCACTGCTCCTCGTCTTTGGAGGAGGGGGCTTTCTGAGACAGGGAGGAGAGATGCGGCTCTCCTCAACCTGCAAGGTGGTCCCCCTTTACTTCATCACCCCTCCAGGGTGGCTATGGCTCCAATTGGAGTCCTTTTGACGGAAAGAGCTCAGAACAGGGCCATGGAGCTCACGGTCCTCACTTCCGAAGAGGCTGTAAGTACAGATGGAATCCCTGATTCTGATTCTGTGCATTCCCAGTTGGCTTGCATAGTCTCATTGCAAGAAATCTCAGGCTCCTCTTTGGGAACTCCCAAAGGTGCTTTTCAAAATGCAGCTACACTGTCTTGGGTTTTTTCCTTGAAAATGTTTCACATCTCATCCAAGAAACTTCTTCAGTTCTGACTGAATGATGGACAATGGAAGGATTTATATTATTTGCAATCATTTAGCACTCTGAAGATTAGTTGTTACCTCTCTGAGAGTTGCTGAGGCCACTTAAGCCACCTCAGGGTTACCTGAATCTGGTACAAGTGGATGTGAAACCTTCTTGGGACTGCTGAAAGAATGCATTGTAGACAGGAGAAACGTGGTGACATTGAAGACAGGAGAAAGGTCTGTTGAGAGAGGGCTGTTTAATTTTAACATAGATAGAAGGTGCTTTGAAAAGCATCTTTTGGGCAGCCATGACCTGGATGATTGAGAATCTCCATAGACATTCGTTAAGAAGAGTTTTGGTCTTAGCACTCTCTTCCCTGCCTTGAAAATTTATCCCTTTCCTTCCTGTCTTGAAAGTATTTTTTATTTTCCCTTTCCTTTCTGCCTTCCCCTTCCTTCCACCTTGAAAGTGACTTTTTCCGTCTGATTTCCTGTCCTTTGATCACCTGGCCACTGCTAGGGTTCTTGGGTACAATATGTTTTGTGTCACTGGCCATTCTGCACCACTGAAATCTCTGCACTGCTGCTGCCACTATTATTATTATTATTATTATTATTATTATTATTATTATTATTATTATTAATTCGATTTTTATACCACCTTCTCCCGAAGGACTCAGGGCGGTGTACAGCCAAGGTAAAAACAGACAGTACAATATACAATTAAAATACAGATTAAAAAACTTATTATATAGTTGGCCTAAAAACTTTAAAATATATAAAACTAAAAAACCCCTTAAAATTAATAATAGAAAATTTAAAACCAATAAAATTTAAGCCAGCCCCGCGCGAATAAATAGATGTGTCTTCAATTCGCGGCGGAAGGTCCGAAGGTCAGGTATTTGGCGTAAACCCGGGGGAAGTTCGTTCCAGAGTGTGGGAGCCCCCACAGAGAAGGACCTTCCCATGGGGGCCGCCAGCTGACATTGCTTGGCGGACGGCACCCTGAGAAGTCCCTCTCTGTGAGAGCGTACGGGTTGGTGGGAGGCATGAGGTAACAGCAGGCGGTCCCATAAGTACCCAGGCCCTAAGCCATGGAGCGCTTTAAAGGTAGTGACCAAAACCTTAAAGTGCACCCGAAAGGCCACAGGTAGCCAGTGCAGTCTGCGCAGGAGCGGTGTTACACGGGAGCTACGTGAAGCTCCCTCTATCACCCGCGCAGCTGCATTCTGGACTAACTGAAGCCTCCGAGTGCACCTCAAGGGGAGCCCCATGTAGAGAGCATTACAATAATCCAAGCGAGAGGTAACGAGCGCATGAGTGACTGTGCATAGGGCATCCCGATCAAGGAAGGGGCGCAACTGCTGAACCAGGCGAACCTGGTGGAAGGCCCTCCTGGAGACGGCCGTCAAATGATCTTCAAACAACAGCCGTTCATCCAGGAGAACACCTAGGTTGCGCACCCTATCCTTTGGGGCCAATAACTCGCCTCCAACAGTCAGCTGCGGCTGCAGCTGACTGAATCGGGGTGCCGGCATCCACAGCCACTCCGTCTTGGAAGGATTAAGCTTGAGCCTGTTTCTCCCCATCCAGACCCGTACGGCTTCCAAACACCGGGACAGCACTTCAACAGCTTCATTGGGGTGGCCCGGGGTGGAAAAGTACAGCTGAGTATCATCAGCGTACAGCTGGTATCTCACCCCAAAGCCACTGATGATCTCACCCAACGGCTTCATATAGATGTTGAACAGAAGGGGCAGGAGGATCGACCCCTGCGGCACCCCACAAGTGAGGCACCTCGCGGTCGACCTCTGCCCCCCTGTCAACACCGTCTGCGACCGGTCGGAGAGATAGGAGGAGAACCACCGATACACGGTGCCTCCCACTCCCAATCCCCCCAACCGGCGCAGCAAGATACCATGGTCGATGGTATCAAAAGCCGCTGAGAGGTCTAATAGGACCAGGGCAGAGGAGTAACCCCTGTCCCTGGCCCTCCAGAGATCATCCACCAACGCGACCAAAGCTGTCTCCGTGCTGTATCCGGGTCGGAAGCCAGACTGGAACGGGTCTAGATAGACGGCTTCATCCAGGTATTGGGGTAGCTGTCGCGCCACAGCACTCTCTACAACCTTCGTAACAAAGCGAAGATAATTACCCAAAATAGCTGGGTCCAGGGAGGGCTTCTTGAGGAGGGGTCTCACCACCGCCTCTTTCAAGGCGGCAGGGAAAACCCCTTCCAACAAAGAAGCGTTGATAATCCCCTGGAACCAGCCTCGTGTCACCTCCTGAGTGGCCAGTACCAGCCAGGAAGGACACGGGTCCAGTAAACATGTGGTGGCGTGGAGCCTCCCCAACAACCTGTCCACGTCCTCGGGAGCCACAGGGTCAAACTCATCCCAAACAGACTCAACAAGACGTGCCTCCTCTCTCTCGGGATGATCTTGGATCATCCCAATTTCGGTCTAGACCATCCCAGAGCTGAGCGATTTTATCGTATAGATAACCACTAAACTCCTCGGCACGTCCCTGCAAAGGGTCATCCTGCACCTCCTGATGAAGGAGGGAGCGGGTCACCTGAAACAGGGCGGCCGGGCGGTTATCTGCCGACGCAATGAGGGTGGAAGCGTAGGAACACCTCGCCTCCCTCATTGCCACTAGGTAGGTCCTAGAATAGGACCTAACTAGTGTCCGATCAGCTTCGGAACGACTGGACCTCCAAGTACTCTCTAGGCGTCTTCTCCGGCGTTTCATCTCCCTCAGCCCCTCGGAAAACCAAGGGGCCGGACGAGACCTACACCGGGTCAAAGGCCGCAAAGGCACGACACAGTCCAAGGCCCCAGCCGCGGCCTGTTCCCAGGCCGCAACTAGTTCCTCAGTCGAGCCGTGGGCCAGATCCTCAAGGAATGGCCCAAGCTCCATCAGGAACCTCTCAGGGTCCATCAGGCGCCTGGGATGGAACCAACGTATAGGTTCCGTCTCCCTGCGATGGTGGGTGGCGGTTCGGAGGTCTAGGCGAAGGAGAAAATGATCTGACCATGACATCGGTTCTGTTACTAAATCATCTAATTCCAGATCATTTAACCACTGTCCAGAGATATAAATTAGATCCAGCGTGCCTCCTCCCATGTGTGTAGGGCCATCATTTACTCGAATCAGGTCCAAGGCCGTCATGGAAGCCTGGAACTCCCGAGCTGCAGTCGATGACAAGCCAGCTGATGGCAGGTTGAAATCCCCCATGACTATAAGTCTGGGGGTCTCAACCGCCACACCGGCAAGTACCTCCAACAGCTCGGGCAGGGCTGTGTTCACGCAGCAAGGAGCCAGGTACGCATTCAACAAGCCCAACTGATTCCTATGGCCCCACCTCACATAGAGGGATTCACAGCTGGCAATCTGAGGAACAGTGGCCTCCCTCGGCTCTAGATCTTCCTTAATGACAACCGCCACCCCCCCCACCCCTACCTTGGGCCCTCGATTGATGAAATGCTCGGAAACCCGGAGGGCACAGCTCAACAAGGGGAACCCCCCTCTCTGGGCCCAACCAGGTCTCCGTAATGCCCATAAGGTCCGCGGACTCCCCCTGAATAAGATCGCAAATCAGGGGAGCTTTATTGACCACGGACCGGGCATTACATACTAACCTCCAGTTCTTCCAATGCCTGGTTTTGCTACATCATTACCAGCTGTTGGTCAGTTGGACATCAGTTGCTCCAAGCCTCCATCATTCAGCAACATGTTTCTTGTTGGGCTGGTTGCCTGGATGCATCCTAGGCAGTCATGGGATTTCTTGTCTGCTGGGCTGGGGTTGCTGGGTAGGTAGCTAGTTTCCTTTCAGCATACAGCCAATCACACACCCCACCACTGTGCCACTGTTTTGCTGGCATTTTCCTCCTTCCCTTTACTTTTTGCTCTCATTTTCTCTAATCTTCCTTCTTTTTCTATTTTTGCTTCCTCTTCTCCTTCACCCTTCCTGCCCTTCTCTCTTACTTATTTTAATAACTTTTTCTCCCTGCAATGCAATGATGCCTCCACCATTATCGCCATCTTCAGGAATCTCTTTAGCATGAAATAAGACTGTTTATGATGGACTGATTAAAAATTAGAAAAAAAGAATGTCAGTAAATGTGCAATTTTCTGAATGGAAAGAAACTAAGAAGTAGAATGCTTGGAGGATCTGTGCTCACACTTAGCTTGATTTAGGATTAAAAGTGAACTGATCAGATTTGTTGATGCTATTCAGCAATTTAGGATGGTAAAATGAAAAGTGATTTTGAACTAAAATGAAAAGTGATTTTGAACAGCTCCAAAAGGATCTTACTACTACCATATTCTTATGTAAATGAATGACTAGCACTTTCTTTATCTACTTTCTTTATCTATTTTCAAAGAAATGTAGCTACTTGGCTGGTTATTTGTAAAAATATTTTGTTACAAGACTAAACTTGCTGACTTGAAGAATGTTGTTACTCTGTTTGAATTTGAAAAACTTTTGTAGATTATGATGATAAAAAGACAAGATGATAAAACTTGGAGGAGACTGTAGTTACCAGAATCAAAAAGCCATGAAGTCATGTGCATATTGTAATGTTACATTGCTTTGTCAATGTAACATTACAAATAAAAAGATTGCTTTTTTTGTCATTCTAAATATACCTCATTGGTACCAGAAATAACCTGATTTAGCTATTGGAGGCAAGCAACCAACTATAGGGATGATGATATGTCTGTCTGTCTGTCTGTCTGTCTGTCTGTCTGTCTGTCTGTCTGTCTGTCTGTCTATCTATCTATCTATCTATCTATCTATCTATCTATCTATCTATCTATCTATCTATTTATCTATCTATCTATCTATCTATCTATCATCCATCTCCCTCCCTCTCTATAATCTCAAAACTGATTCTGTAGTGGAACGTGGAAATGCTTTAGTAACATGTTTATGGAGATTCTTAATCACCCAAGTCATAGTTGTCCCAAAGGTGATTTTATTGCTTCTCAACCAAGAAGCAGTCAGAACTGAAGTTCTGAACTGTTCAGAACTGAATTGAAGAAGTTTTTGGATGAGAAGCAAAATGTTTTCAAAGAAAAAAAAACTAAGAAAGTTGAGTTGCCTTTTGGAAAAGCACTTGGGACTGGTTTAGCAATAGAAATCTAAATATAAATTTAGAGCAGGGATGTAAAACACAAGGCCCATGGGCCGGATCTGGCCCATGGGGTGTGTTCTGTCCCCCACTACCTCCCCTAAGAAAGCATGCCAGCTGAGGGCCATCTGCCAGCAATTTATTTACACTTGGCCAGGTTTTCTTTGGCAGCAAAAAGTTCTGGCAACGTTTCTTCATGTGCCTGCCAAGTCTCTATCAAGTAGCAGTGTACTGACGGACCATTGCCAGGGCAACCAGGAATCTGCAGGATGATCAAACAGTTACTCACGAAAAAATCCCAACCTTCAGTTCAAAAGCTGTCAGTAGCTCACACGAAGCAGTCCAAGAGTTAGTAGCTTGTAACTTTGTCTGACACAAGGGCCTACGGAGCAATTCCACCTGCTTTTATCCCCTGTGGGGTGTGGCTCCGTGACTCAGCACTCCCCGGGCCTGCCACACCTCTTCCTCTGATGTGCGCGCTTATCTCGGTGTCGCTGTCTTGGATCGAGCCAAGATTGATCCTCAGCAGCTGGCACTTGGGGCGTTGCCAGGGAGGAGGAGGAGGGGTTGGGGAAAGAGGCCTTGTCAGCTCCTCCTCCTGGCCTGCAGCTGGAACTTGGGGTGGTGCCAGCGAGGAGGGTCCAGCGAGGGTGCCAGCGAGGAGGACCAGTCTGGAATAGCAAAGGACTGGCATGCGGTGCCTTTGCTAGCAAAAATGGGGTGCAGGTGGGGTGCCCCCTGCAACTGCTTTTGGACTCCAGAGTGGTCCAGGAGGCCTTCCAGGCCCAACACGGGGCCTATGGGGTGGTCCAGGAGGCCATCCAGGCCCAAAACAGGGCCTTCAGAATGCTGCAGGAGGCTGTCCTTGACTCAGAAAGTTATAGAAGGGAGGAAAAGTAAAATATTTTACCTTTCAGGCTTGCAGGATTCTGCTACTATAACCTATGTCAATAATTTATAGTTCTAGTCTTCCTATGGAATCAGTTTCTTGATCTGGTCTCTCTCTCATAAGGTGATCAAGTAGATCAATAAGTATTAAAAATACTTATAGAAATATACGCCTCCCTATCTTTATAAGTTTATAAAACCATGTCTGTGGAGGTGTGGTCCTGTGTCACGGCCACCATGGCCAGACCCCCCCGGCCCTCCAAGGTCAAACCCAATCCCACAATGAAACTGAGCTTGACACCCATGATTTACGGCATTATAGATCAAATTAAGCTCTTAATGTTCATTTATAATAAATTGTTTACTTTTAACATAGCAGTTATAAATGGGTCATTCCATGTCAAGTGATCTGACGCTCCCAGCTCAACCATCACAGATTTTGATGAAATTTGGGGTGAACATGCACACACCTCCCCAATGAACATTGGTAAAGTGTTACATTTGCCAATGCAATATTTGCAGAGATATAGCCATTTGTTTGACCCCATATTCAGCCTTCTACAGTACGACTCTGAGGTTTCAGCAACTTTGAGAACATCTCCAGCAATATTTTGTTGAGGAAAACAAAACTTGGCCATCTTGTACAACTTGTTGTGCTCTATTAAACAAAATAATAAAAACATTCTCATGAGCGACTTCCATCTAAATAATTTGGAGCAAAGTTGATTAAAAATGACTGTGGTGCGAAAAAAGGGTAAAGTTTGGCTTCTTTATCTCTGGAAGAAAAGTATGAGAAACATGAAACTTTGTGCATAATAACTTAGCAACACAAGGTTGTCGAATATAAAATTTCATTCTCCTACTGCTTTCCAATAGTTCACAAATTGAGTGTAAAGGTGACAGTTTTTGTAAAAACACCAAAAATAGGGTATTTTCAGCCAGCTTTTAAAAAAAAAAACCTTTTGGAAACTCTGTTAAATCATTCTCATTAGAAAAAGCATGTTTCAACCCCTTCTAAGAAAGTAGGGTTGGTGTTTCATTGCTGATATATAACATAACATAACATAACATCAGAGTTGGAAGGGACCTTGGAGGCCTTCTAGTCCAACCCCCTGCCCAGGCAGGAAACCCTACACCATCTCAGTCAGATGGTTATCCAACATTTTCTTAAAAATTTCCAGTGTTGGAGCATTCACAACTTCTGAAGGCAAGTCGTTCCACTTATTAATTGTTCTAACTGTCAGGAAATTTCTCCTTAGTTCTAAGTTGCTTCTTTCTTTGATCAGTTTCCACCCATTGCTTCTTGTTCTACCCTCAGGTGCTTTGGAGAACAGCCCGACTCCCTCTTCTTTGTGGCAGCCCCTGAGATATTGGAACACAGCTATCATGTCTCCCCTAGTCCTTCTTTTTGTTAAACTAGACATACCCAGTTCCTGCAACCGTTCTTCATATGTTTTATCCTCCAGTCCCCTAATCATCTTTGTTGCTCTTCTCTGCACTCTTTCTAGAGTCTCAACATCTTTTTTACATCGTGGCGACCAAAACTGGATGCAATATTCCAAGTGTGGCCTTACCAAGGCATTATAAAGTGGTACTAACACTTCACGTGATCTTGATTCTATCCCTCTGTTTATGCAGCCCAGAACTGTGTTGGCTTTTTTAACAGCTGCTGCACACTGCTGGCTCATATCTAAATGGTTATCCACTAGGACTCCAAGATCCCTCTCACAGATACTACTATTGAGCAAGGTACCACATATACGGTCCTGGTGCATTTTGTTTTTTTGGCCTAAATGTAGAACCTTACTTTTTTCACTGTTGAATTTCATTTTGTTAGATAGCGCCCAATGTTCAAGTCTGTCAAGATCTTTCTGTAACTTGAGCCTATCTTCTGTTGGCTATTCCTGCTAGCTTGGTGTCATCTGCAAATTTGATGAGTTCCCCATCTATCCCCTCGTCCAAGTCATTGATGAAGATGTTGAAGAGTACTGGGCCTAAAACAGAGCCTTGGGGTACTCCACTGCATACTTCCCTCCATGTGGATGTAGTTCCGTTGAGGACTACACGTTGAGTGCGGTTGGTCAGCCAGTTACGAATCCATCTGGTGGTGGTGCTGTCTAACCCACATTTTTCTACTTTATCTAGTAGTAGGTTATGGTCTACTTTATCAAATGCTTTACTGAAGTCCAAGTAAATTATATCAACAGCATTCCTCTGGTCTACTAATTTTGTCATTTTGTCAAAGAATGCGATAAGATTAGTCTGGCATGATCTGTTTTTGACAAACCCATGTTGGCTTTTGGTTATTACTTTGTTTGCTTCTAGGTGTTCGGTGATTCGTTGCTTGATTATCTTTTCCAGAATCTTCCCCGGTATTGAGGTCAGACTGATAGGTCTGTAGTTTCCTGGATCTGTTTTTTCCCCTTTTTTGAAGATGGGAACTACATCAGCTCTTTTCCAGTCCTCTGGCAGCTCCCCTGTGCTCCAGGATCTTTGAAAGATATAGTTCAGTGGTTCTGAGATCACGTCTGCCAGTTCCTTCAGAACCTTGGGGTGTAATCCATCTGGTCCTGGTGATTTGAACTCGTCTAGGGTAGACAGGTGTTCACTTCCCATTTTCTTCCCTATTTTAACTTGTGTTTCTAATCTGTTTTTTGTAGTGCTGTTTTTGATAGGTTGGATTGTTTTTTGGTGACATATAAAGCCCTAAAAATAGGGACAAAGTTGAGGATGTTGCCATGGCAGCGTCACATGCATTCTATTATTGTTTCGTCTTGTTTGTTTTATATAGACATCATTACTATATTATATTGCATTGGTCCATGGTGACATTGTCACTACCATTTCAGGCACTTGACTCAGAAACCCCATCATCATAGGGCGCACGCCTGATAGCCATGCAATACCAGCCATAGGTGGGTTTCTTGATTCAGGATCCCAAGCCTGTAGTTTGGTTTCTTCCTCAAGGTTCCAAAGCCTTGTGTGGGTATCTGTCCGGTTCCCAAGCCAGCAATTGGGTAGCTTATCTTCGGTTCCCAAGCCTAAAGTGGGTATCTTATATGGTTCCCAAGCCGAAGTCTGTACTGTTTGTATGAATTGCCAAATTCCAATGATCACTTATTTATTATTGAATTTACGTGCCATGTTCTTTAGAGTTGCTTCTGGGAATTGATACTGTTACCTGATGATGTAACTGAAGGCACTGGAAGCATGCAAATAAGATGTGGTTCTGTAACCCAACAAACATCTTGTCTTTCAGGCCAATAAAATGAATGAGCATGGCCTCACAGATGTATAAATGTTACCAACACATCATTTTGTTCGATCAAAATTTCCACGACGTTGCCTAACTACCATTTTTTTGGCATAAATGCAGGCAACACAACAACCAGGAAATATGTTGGCCAATTTTAAATTCAGATTGACGGTATTGGACATTTTGGCCACAAAGTTAATTGTGTCATTTGAAACTTTGCTGACAGAAATCGAATTTGAATCAACTGGCACAAACTGGCAATGATCTCTTGTGCCAGCTATTGTCCTGCTAACTTTCCATCTTTCTTCTTGCAACATCCTGCTGTCTTCAATTTCTTCCTTTGGAACATATATATATTTAAATCCATGAATGTTTCTGTTACAAAAGTTGAACAGATCTGTCAGCATCAGTACTTGGTTGGTTGATGGTCACCGGAGGTTGGCTTGAGCAGCCAAATGTTTAGTTGTGCTGCCAACTCCATCGCATGGTGATTTGGTGAAACAAAATCACATGGTGAAATATTCCCCGCTACCTGGAACTGGCCAAAAATGCAATGCATGGAGGCAAAAGATGGGGTGTGTGGAGGCTGAAAACACGACGTGCAGAGATGGCAATCGGCAGCGATGTGCTGTGGCAATCCCCGCAGCCTGGAATGGGTCTAAAATGGGGTATGCAGAGGCCAAAAATGCAATGTGTGAAGACTGAAAATGGCCGGCGGGTGGGGGCCAGTGAGTGGGCGGGGGGCTTCAGGAACATTCGGTGTATAAGACGCACCACAATTTTCACCCACTTTTAGGGGAGGGAAGTGCGTCTTATAATCTGAAATGTATGGTAATTATTATAACATTCATAAACTGGAACTAATTCAATTATTCATGGCACTTCCTTTCTATTGGCCACCAGTGGAATGAATACCTCTTGCATAATTTAAATAGTGAATGGGCAGTGCCTAAATTGATAAATAAATAAAAAATACTAATTCCTGTTCCTTTGTAAAATTTTTGTATCCTAAAGTGACTTTATCAGCATCAACAACATTTCAGAATATCTGCATTGTTCATACTGTCACTTATTTAACTTTGGCCTTCATATATTTTCATATATTTCGCTTTATATTATTAATACTGCAAAATGGTTGAAACTTTTAAAATATCATGCTACCTTCTCATGAAGATTCCCTATCATTGCCATTCTGAGAATGGAAAAAAGATACAGATAAAATATGCAATTTTAAGCATGCTATAAAATAAGATTTTTAAAGTGTAACTTACGTTGAAAATGCATTATTTTGATTTTCACAGCGTATTCCTTTGCAGCGATCAGGTTCATTTGTTTCGTAATAAAAATATAGCTGGTTAAGTCCATTTGCAAAAGCTAGCAGTACAAGACAGTAGATGAACAGAAATTTTAAAATATCCAGTAGCATTCTTCCAAGAGAGATCTGCAGTGGTCCCAAGTGAGAATTTGCAGTGAATAATGATATTAAACGCAAAGAACTAAAAATATTTGCAATAGCAAACAGGGCCTCTGCAACCAGTGTTGGATGCCACATATCCCAGCTCTGTCTTGCAAGCAGCCCACTGTACTGTAAACAAAATAATGAGAGAATATTAACAAGTCTTTCTCTATTGTAGCAGACTTTTAAATGACACTTTTATTTTTTTATGAATTCAAGAGTATGCCCAAAATAAAGCCCATTCATTCATTCATTCATTCATTCATTCATTCATTCATTCATTCATTCAAAAGACAGTGTTGCATCTTTCTGCCAAATCTGGGCAGGTGCCAATTCATGCTAACATACCATAAACTAATCTCCCAACACTTGGGAGAAAAAACAGGTTTCTAAGATTTTGTGGAAAGTTAAATGGGTGGATGCCTATGATTTTCTGGGGGCAAAATGTTCTACAAGGCAGGGGCTGCCCTGGAAATGGAATACTTCCTAGCTTACATTAAATGACAATATTTGGGGAAAGGAACCAAGTAATGTGACCACACCATCTGGCCTGATAGCACACATAGATATCCTTAGGGAAAGGCAGTCCTGCAGGTAACCCGTCCTGTAAAATCACTTTAAAGATGGTAACCAGCATTTTGAATTGCACATAGAAAGAAACTGGAAATCAGCACAACTCATACAACAGAGATGTTACATGGGCAAACCTAGGGGACTTACTTTGTATGATGCTGCATTCTGGACCAGTTGAAGTTTTTGGGTGGCCTTCAAGGGCATTCCCATGTAGAATCCATTGCAGTAATCCAGACAGGAGGTGACCAAGATATGGGTGACCATGAGCAAGGCCTCCTGATACAGAAAAGGCAGGGGTGGGCTGCTGGGGGTTCGCAGGGGTTTGGGAGAACCTCTAGCTAAGATTCTGTGTAGTTCAGAGAACCCCCAAATTCCATTCCTGGCTGCCATCTAGTCCTCAAGCAGGAGCCATGAATCCAGGAGGATCCCCTAATTGCACATCGGTTCAGTTTGGAAGTAGCACCCCATCCAAAGTCAAAGATAAATGGGGGTAGGGACATAGCCACTCTGTCTTGCCAGGGTTGAGTTGGTCAGGTCCTCTCTATCCAGACCCTTATAGCCTCAGGCACTTGTCCAGCACCTCCACAGCATAACTTTTTGGATAGGGGTGAAGATGTATAATTGGGTATCATCAGCATACAATGATACCAAACTCCATACCAATGGAAGACCTCCCCTAGCAGTTTCTTGTAGACATTGAAAAAAAAATGACAAGAGGTTCAGGTCCTCACATTGCAGGGATGTAGGGCTTGACCTCTCCTCTCCTACCAACACCAGCTGGATCCAGCCATGGAGGAAGGAGGAGAACCACTTTAACACAGTTTTTCACACTCCAAAGCTCTGAAGCCAGTCCAGGATACAATAATTAATGATACTGAAAGCTGATGAGGGGGGCAGAATGGTTGCATAACTATCCCAGGCCCTCTAAAGCAGTAGTGGTTTCAATTCCTGGTACAACTGGTTCACTACCGATAGTGCGTGGGAGAATGTGCGCGCTTTGCGTGCACATAGTGCTTCTGTGCATGCACAAAGCATTGTTGATGACATCTGGGCAGGTGGGTGGAGCCTCCCACCGCTGCTACCAGTTTGCCTAAACCGGGGCGAACCGGTAGCAACCCACCACTGTTCTAAAGTTCATCAACAAATGTGACCAGTCCCATTTCAGTGTTATGCCCTGGCCTTAACCCAGACTGCAAAGGGTACAGATAATCCACCTTATCCAGAGTCTTTTGTAGGTCTACTCCAACCATCCTCTCAACAACTTCCCCTAAAAAGATGAAAACTGTCCAATATTGTGGGGTTGAAGGATGATCTCTTGAGAAGGAGGTATACCACTGCCTCCTTCAAGGCAGACAGTACCATCCATTCATGCAGAGAGACATTAATCACCACTTGGACCCAAGCATATGCCACCTCCTGGGGCATGGATCCAGAACACAGGTGCTCTCAACTCACAGCTCCAAGGACCCTCTCCACTTCCTCAAGAGTAACTGGCTTAAACTCCTCCCAGATAACAAGGATCAGAGATGTCTCCATTATGTCCAAGGAGTCTGCCCATTCAGAGTCCAACTCTGATTGAAGTTGAGCAGCTTTATCTAAAAGATGTCGAGAATATTCTTGCAAGGATTCCCCCAGTTCCTCCTTACCCAGGAGAGATCTGGTTATGTGAAAGAGGGCTGCTGGTTGGATATGAGCAAGAGAAGTACCATATTTTTCGGAGTATAAGACACACTTTTTCCCCTAAAAAAGAGGGTGAAAATCTGGGTGTGTCTTATACTCCAAATGTAGCCCTGCCCAGCTTCTCAAACGGAGGTTTCAGAGGCTGAAAAAAGCATCAGAAACAGAGCTTCAGAAAAAAAGTCCCAAATGGAGTTTAGAAAAAAAGCTCCAAACGGAGCTTCAGGAAAAAAGCCCCAAACGGAGCTTCAGAAAAAAAGCCCCAAACAGAGCTTCAGAGGCTTTTTTTCAGAAGCAGAAAGAAGTTTTTTCTGAAATGGAGTTTCAGAGGCAGAAAAAAAAGCAAAAAAGGAGCAAGGCATAGAGCTCACAACCAAGGAACCTGCTGCTAAAATTCATCTCTGGAAACAGCTGATTGGGGGTATTCTGAGAGGCCAATCCACCTGCCAATCAGCTTTTTTCTTATTTTCCTTCCCAAAAACTACCCACTCCAGTGCGTCTTATACTCCGAAAAATATGGTAATAACACTGCCACAAGGTAGAGCCTAATACAGGCTCTTATCTGTGTTTGGTTGGCCTCACTCCAGCAGCACTCTAGGTGTGTTTTATGTTGCTTCACCTCTCTGAGCCACTTGGTGTGTCATGGGGCTCTGTGAGATCCATTGATACAGAGAATCCCCATAGGTGCAATTTGGTCCATTGCTCCCATCACCTGTTCATTCCAAGCTGTGATGAAAGTGTCTGCTGAATCATGCCGAACCATGCAACAGAGTTTCAGGAAAAACCCTGAGCAGAGTTTCAGGAAAAATCCTATTGGGGTGTATCAGGTGCCTTGGAATGGGCAATGGAGGGTGATGCCTGTGGAGAATTCTAGCATCATGAGGAGTAGTTCATAGATGGCAGGGGAGTGAGGTCAATGTCCCCCAAATTCAGATTATGACAACACATAACCCCAATGCCATTTTTTACAAAGTGACAGCTATCTAGAGCTTCTTTCACCTATTTTACTGTTCTGTGACAGAACAGTAAATTCAGATTCTCTATGCAGAGAATAGGGATACCCTTCTCATAAAGGACTGCACATCACTGAAAAAATGTGACCTATGAACCAAATAAGTAAAAGTGTTAAAACAACTTAATCAAAAATCTATCTGTTAGATAGTTTTCATTTAGAAACAGCCCCATATCAACCTCTCTCACACTGCCAAGGAATGGGCAACTAGTAGCAAACAGTTGCTGTGAAACAGCATAAGACATAGTTTTATTCCTAAAGTAGGCTAGTCAAAGAGCAATTTCAGATACACTTGGGAGGAATAGTCACAAAAGTCACAAAAGAGTCACAAAAAAATTGGTAGAGAATAGATTTCACAGGAAATTATTTTCATTTTTTGTCACAGGGACTAAGAGGATTGATCACGGAAATGGATCACCACATATGTTTGGTTCCATTTCTGTCATTTTGATGCCTGAAATATGGAATGTTTAATATAAACCATGGAAAAAGAAGGCTATGTCACATCTTACAAGTAATAATAATATAAAATTGATCACTGGGAGAAATTAATGATATATACACATGGTACATGGAATAATTAAATGGGTTTTCTAACTTGTATGCCAATATAGAAGAGATGCAGAGTTCGTTGATTTCTAGGAAGCTGAAAGTGGCAATTTCCTACATTTCTTGTCCTAGACGTTGGATGTCTAAATAAACCTAAGTATAAACTTAAAAGAATTTGTAACCATAGACTGAGATGGTGAACACTTGCTGGTAGTTCTTGTTTAGCAACTGCCACATTTGGAGACAGTTCACAGTTACAACAGTGCTGAAAAAGTAACTTTATGATCAGTCCTCACATTTACAACCTTCACAGGTTTGTAAATCAAAGAGAAGCTGAAATAAGATCACAAGAACAGTTGTGGTTTCAACTTAGTGACTGTTTTGCTTAATGATCTGTGATAGTTAAACATGGACTACCTGTATTTACACTGATTAAAAAGAATAGATACAGAACAAAATACATTCAAAGAAAATGTCGAACATCTAGTATTTGTTAGGGTTTGTTACCTTTGAAAATGCAACTATTTTCAGTGATATTGTTGCCAGGTATAGAGAATTCATAACAAAATCCATCAGATTCCACCAGTCATGAATGTAATCTTGCAGGCCACCATCCCACATTTGTTTAATTTCACCCCAAATAAATCCTATAAATATAAAAAGACAAAGATTAATTACATAACTAATTATTTAAATAATCATTTTATAGTTTGTAGTTTAAGTCTAATTATTTCAGTTTCCATAATGAATAGAATCAGGGCTGCAGAAATATGGATAGCTAATAAATGGCAACAAAGAGCTACAAAAAATTCTAACTGTAATTTCCATCTAGATGTTCGCAAACCAGATCTGATAGTCTCAGCCATAGAAAGTTGTCTAGCATCAGTTGCTTCTGTTAAACTTGCAGTGCCATCTGTTTCATTCCCACTGGTTTAAAAGTGAGATCTCAGATTTATACCTGTCCTTAAAAACGTGTGTGTGTGTGTGTGTGTGTGTGTGTGTGTGTGTTGATCAATGAATCAATTCTCTGGTTATAGGATCTTTTTCTTTTCTTTCAAAGGTGTCAGGTGAATGACATTCAAAAGAAATTGCATGATGCCAAACAGGAAGTCCAGTTACCATTTTAGAACGGTGGGGAGGGAGAAAAGAGAGAGTAGGAGGTAGGAAAGAGGAGAAGAGGAAGGAAGAGGGGTAGAAGAGGGAGAAGGAAGGTGTAGGGTGGAGGGAGGAGAGGATGTAGATAAGAGAAGGAGAGGAAGGTCTGGAAAGTAGAAGGTAGAAGAGGGAAGAGTGTTAAAAAGGGGGGTGGTGACTGGGCAGGCCCGACTAATTGTATATAACTGTACATTGAATGAGATGTTTGACATGATTGTAAAAATAAAACTTTTTTAGGTAAAAAAAAATAAAATTGCATGATGAAAATTTTAGTCATCTACAATTAGCTTTAGAAAATAAATACTTTATAATTGAAAGCCATTAAAAGCACATGTTTAGTCTCCACAAACCATAACTGAATTGATATAGTTTTCTTGGAAATGATTATTTGTAATTAATAGATTTTATATAAGTTTGTGCTTTAAAAAAGGGTTAAAGTCAGTAGTAGTACCTACAGAAGTTTCTTTCTGCCCAAGAGACAGATCAAAAACAACATGAGAATGATCTTAAATACATTGGAATATGTATTCCAATGCATGGAATACACACACCTGGGAAAACAAATGGTGTCGATCTTCCTAGATGCACAGAAAGCATTTGATAACATAAGCTGACAACCAAAACTTATGGACTTGGTGAGAGATTTATGAGGCAATAAATCACAAGCAAATGGCAAAGGTGATGGTAAATGGAGATACAACAGAGAACTTCAATATAAAAAGAGCACATGGATGTCCACTATCTCCTTTACTAATATATTATATTGACATTGGAAGTGTTAAACAGAAATATTTGAGAAGTTCCAGAAATTAAAGGTATGGAAATAAAAAAGGAACAATATAAATTACAGGCAAAATGAACTTAAATTAATTAGGAAAATAGATAAATATGGCGAAGTTGCAGGACTGAAAATAAATAAAGAAAAAACCAAAATAATACTTTAAAATGTTACATACAGACAGAAAAAAACAGCTAATGAAGAGGATAGGCATTCAGATAGTCAAGAAAGCTAAATATTTAGGAATTCAACTAATGGCAAGATGTGTAACTATTAAAGAAGATAACTACTATAAACTGGTGCAAATAATCAAAATAGTTTGGAGAAGTGGAAAAATCTGCAACTGTCATTGATGGGAAGAATAGCTATTATAAAAATGAATATATTGCTGAGATTATTATATTTATTTCAAACAATACCAATAAAACTGAAAAAAAATACTTTGAAGAATTAAATAAAAAAATATTAAGATATATTCCAAGATGGCACCACTGAAGGCTGCCTTGGTGAAATGCTCTCTAATAGTTTCTTTATTTTTAATTATTTTCTGCGACTCATAAGGATTTCTTACTCACAAGACCATCTGCTAAAAAGTTTCTTTAAGGAGCAGCTTTCTGTGACCTCACCCACCCCGTCTTTACAATCGTGGAGGAGATTCTAACACAGGAAGAAGCAATTTCCCCAGAGCCATGGATTACCAAAAAAGCAAACAGAGGAAGCAAAGAAGCAGAGGATAAAGGGCGGGAATTTCAAATAGGTTAAGGAATAGGAGAAATAAAACTCCTCTGCCTTCAATTTTCCTAATCAACGTACGTTCACTTGCTAATAAAATGGATGAAATATTCCTTTTAAACAGATACAATTCTGATTTTTACAATTCAGCAACCCTATGCTTCTCTGAAACTTGGTTAAATGAATCAGTTGAAGATAGCAGCCTGATTATCCCAGGGTTTCAGATTCAATGATCAGACAGAATTGCAGAAACATCTGGTAAAAAGAAGGGAGGAGGCTTATGCTTATATATCAACAACAGCTAGTTTCAGGATATAACTATAATATATAAATTCTGTGAAGATATTATATTATCAACTGCAAACCATACTATTTGCCTCATGAATTTTCCTCATTTTTTCTAATTGCTGTTTATGTCTCACCACAAGCCTGTGTAAACAAGGCATTATGAACTCTAGCTGACCAGATTATGGAGGCTGAAGCCAAATACCCTGATTCACTGGCCATTATTTTGGGAGATCTAAACAAGGCAAACTTAAGGAAAGAGTTACCAAAATACTTTCAGCATGTCAATTGTCCCACTAGAGGCAGGAATACTTTAGACCTTTGCTACACAACACTAAAAGATGCTTATCTGTCTTTGCCATGAGCAGCTGTAGGACACTCTGATCATTGCATGATTCACCTCGTACTTGCTTACAGGCAAAGACTGATAACCACAAAACCAATAATTAAATCAGTGAAGACTTGGACTTAGGAGGCAAAGTTAAAGCTACAGGCTTGCTTTGAATGCACTGATTGGAATTTTTTGAAGATACCTCTGCAGACCTGGACAAACTCACAGATACTGTAACATCATATGTCATCATATTCTACCTACCAGGAACTTGTGAATATACAGTAACAACAAGCCTTAAGCAGCTACGTCATTTCAAAGAGGAAGCCTACAGAAAAGGTGATAAAATACCATACAATCAAGCCAGAAATTTATTAACAAGGGAGATCAGAGCAGCAAAAAGAAGCTACTCTGAAAAGCTAAAGAATCAGTTCTCAACAACTGAACCAGCAAACTTGTGGAAAACTTGTGGAAAACTCTTAAAAATATCACAGGCTATGGCAAACCTCCTTCCCAGGCTGAAGTTGTTGAACTGGCAAATGACCTGAATGTGTTTTACTGCCAGTTTGAAAGGAAACTACAGCCACCTATCTCCACAACCCCCATTTCAGACACACCTACAACAGCCAAGCCTCCTACAACTGACCCTATCCCATTGGGTTCACAACACCTAGTGATCACAGAAAAGGAAGTGCAAGACCTATTTCACAGACAAAAGCCAGGAAAAGCTCCAGGCCTAGACAAGATAACTCCTTCTTGCTTAAAAGTCTGTGCTGACCAATTGGCCCCGTCTTTCTTATTATTTATTTATTTATTTATTTATTTATTTATTTATTTATTTATTTATTTATTTGATTGATTGATTGATTGATTGATATACCGCCCTTCTCCCGAAGGACTCAGGGTGGTTTACAGCCAGGTAAAAAACAAAAATACAAACATTAAAAACATTTTAAAAAACTAAATTCAGTTTGGCTAAGAGAGACTAAAAACTCTAATAAAACCCTCATTAAAACTATTAGGCCAGCCCTGCGCGATGAAACAAAAATATCTTCAGCTTGTGGCGAAAGGTCCGGAGGTCAGGGAGTTGACGTAACCCTGGAGGCAGCTCGTTCCAGAGGGCAGGAGCCCCCACAGAGAAGGCCCTCCCCTTGGGGGTTGCCAGTCGACATTGTCTGACCAATGGCACCCTGAGGAGACCCTCCCTATGGGAGCGCACTGGTCGATGGGAGGCAATTGGTAGCAGCAGGCGGTCCCGTAAATAACCCGGTCCTATGCCATGGAGCGCTTTAAAGGTGGTAACCAGCACCTTGAATTGCACCCGGAAGACCACCAGCAACCAGTGCAGCTTGCACAGGAGAGGTGTTACATGGGAACCTCGAGTTGCTCCCTCTACTACCTGCGCAGCCGCATTTTGGACCAATTGGAGCCTCTGGGTGCTCTTCAAGGGGAGCCCCATGTAGAGAGCGTTGCAGTAGTCCAGGCGGGAAGTGACGAGGGCATGAGTGACCATGCATAAGGAATCCCGGTCTAGGAAGGGGTGCAACTGGCGTATCAGGCGAACCTGATAAAAAACTCCCCTGGCAACGGCCATCATATGCTCTTCTAAAGACAGCCGTACATCCAGGAGGACGCCTAGATTGCAAACTCTTTCCATGGGGGCCAATGACTCGCCCCCAACAGTCAGCGATGGAGTCAGCTGACTGTACCGGGATGCCGGCATCCACAGCCACTCAGTCTTGGAAGGGTTGAGTCGAAGCCTGTTTTTCCCCATCCAGACCCACACGGCCTCCAGACACCGGGACATCACTTCAACGGCTTTGTTGGGTTGGTTAGGGGTGGAAATGTACAGCTGTGTATCATTGCCTTACACAATGTAAGCCGCCCTGAGTCTTCGGAGAAGGGCGGGATATAAATGCAAATAAAAAAAATAAAAAATAAAAATCAGTGTACAGATGACATCGCACCCCAAAACCATGGATGATCTCACCCAGCGGCTTCCTGTAGATGTTGAACAGGAGAGGCGAGAGAACCGACCCCTGTGGCACATGAAGCGCCTCGCAGTCGAACTCTGCCCCCCTGCCAATACCATCTGCGACCAGTCAGAAAAGTAGGAGGAGAACCACTGAAAAATGGTGCCCCCCACTCCCAACCCCTCTAGCCGTCACAGCAAGATACCATGGTCGATCTTATCAAAAGCCGCTGAAAGATCTAATAGGACCAGGGCAGAGGAACAACCCCTGTCCCGGGCCCTCCAGAGATCATCTACCAACGTGACCAATGTCATCTCCGTGCTGTACCCAGGCCAAAAGCCGGACTGGAACGGGTCAAGATAGACAGTTTCATCCAGGTACCGGGGGAGCTGTTGCGCCACCACACTCTCAACAACCTTCGCCACAAAACGAAGGTTGGAGACGGCACGATAATTCTCTAAAGCAGCTGGATCCAGGGAGGGCTTCTTGAGGAGGGGCCTCACCACCACCTCTTTTAAGGTGGCGGAGAAGACACTCTCCATCAAAGACGTGTTGACAATTCCCTGAAGCCAGCCTCGTGTAATGTCCCGGGTGGCCAGTACCAGCCAGGAGGGACACGGGTCCAATAAACATGTGGTCGCATTAAGCCTCCCCAATATCCTGTCCATGTCCTCGGGAGCCACAGCATCGAACTCTTCCCAGATAACGTCATCAAGAACTACCTCCGTCATCCCGCCCAAATCTATCCAATCCGTGTCCAGACCATCCCGGATCTGAGCGATTTTATCATGCAGATATCGTCCAAAATCCTCAGCACGCCCTTGCAAGGGGTCCTCCCGTGCTCCCTGCAGGAGGAGGGAGCGGGTCACCCTAAACAGAGCGGCTGGGCAATTATCTGCTGATGCAATAAGAGTGGAAAAATACTCCCGTTTTGCTGTTCTTATCGCCACTAGATAGGTCTGAATATGAGACCTTACTAGTGTTCGGTCAGATTCAGAATGACTGGCCCTCCAATCACTCTCTTTTCCGGCGCTTCATCTCTCTCAGCTCCTCAGAATACCGAGGAGCCAGTCGAGATCAGCGCCGGGTCAGAGGCCGCAAAGGCACGACGCGATCCAAAGCCCCAGCCGCCGCGCTTTCCCAGGCGGCCACTAGTTCTTCAGACGAGCCGTGAGCTAGATCCTCAGGAACTGGCCCAAGCTCCATCAGAAACCTCTCTGGGTCCATCAGGCGCCTGGGATGGAACCAATGAATCTGTCCCATCTCCCTGCAGTGGGGGTTGGCGGTTCGAAAGTCAAGTCGAAGGAGTGAATGATCTGACCATGACAGGGGTTTGATGTCTAACTCCCCTAATTCTAGATCATTCAACCACTGCCCAGAGGCAAAAATCAGATCCAGAGTGTTTCCCCTGATGTGAGTGGGACACTTAACTAACTGGGTCAGGTCCAAGGCCATCATGGAAGCCACGAACTCCCGAGCCGCCGTGGATGATTCACCGACCAACGGCAGGTTGAAATCCCCCATAACCATAAGTCTGGGGGTGTCAACCACCATCCCGGCTATCACCTCCAGCAGCTCGGGAAGGGCTGTTGTCACGCAGCAAGGAGCCAGGTACGTAATCAGCAAGCCCACCTGCATCCCCAGGCTCCACTTCACAAAGAGGGACTCACATCCAGCTATCTGTGTTACAGTGACCTCCCTCGGCTCCAGACTTTCTTTAATAATAACCGCCACCCCCCCCCACCCCTCCCCTGGGCCCTCGACTGATGAAATGCACAGAAGCCCGGTGGGCACATTTCAACAAGGGGCACCCCCCCTTCTGTGCCCAACCAGGTCTCCGAAATGCCCATCAAGTCCGCACCCCCCTCTTGTATAAGATTGAAAATTAGGGGGGCTTTATTTACCATGGACCTGGCATTACATAGCATCAGTCAAAGGCCCAGGCTCTGAGGATTCAGACTACTCGGGGAATGAGGCAAGTCAGGGGGAACGAGGCAAGTCTTCACCCGTATCTTCAATAAATTGCTAGAGATGTGCTATGTTCCTTCTTGCTTCAAACAATCTACTATCATCCCAGTGCCACCATCCAGGAACAGAATGACTACAGACCAGTTGCTCTAGCATCTGTAGTCATGAAAACTGTTGTGTCCCACTCCTCCGCTGACGGCCGGGTCAGGGAAATCCGAATCAGGCTTGCCTCTGCAGCTCTGCCCAAAGTCCTAGCAAAGTCCTCAGAGCAGGCAGGAGACCAGAAAGTGACTTCAGCAAGATAAGTTCGGCTTTGCCTGACTCAGAGACTGCCAGAAAGCAGATCCTTTATATAGGCCATGGGGTGTGGCTCCATGACTCAGCACTCATTAAGGCCTGCCCCTCCCTTCCTTCTGTTGCCTCCGCCTATCCAGTCTTCTGATGCGAGGGTCACTCCAATCAGCAGCTGTTGGAAATAAACTTTCCTCAGGCTCCCATGCTGTGGAGGAGGGGGAAGGGTCTAGCTGCTCCGTTTGCCTGGGCATGGAGCCAGGACTGGGGCAGGGGGGTGCTCCCTCCTCTGCAGCCTGCTTGGGCATGGAGCCAGGACTGGGGCCGGGAGGCATACATTCCTCCGTGTTCGGAAGCAGATAAGCAGACCCCGGCTGCGGTGAGAGCGGGCAAGACACAACAAAAACCTTTGAAAGGCTAGTGCTGTCCCATGTGAAAACCATCATGGATCTACTGTTAGACCCCTTGCAATTTGCATACCGAGCAAATAGATCAACAGATGATGCTGTTAATATGACTCTGCACTACATCCCACAACATCTTGAATCTCCAAAGAGCTATGCAAAGGTCCTCTTTGTAGACTTTAGTTCAGCATTCAATACCATCATTTCAGATACTCTTCTAACTAAGCTAAACCAGCTCCTGAACACACTTGTAAGTGGATCATAAGCTTCCTAACAAACAGGAAGCAGCAGGTGAAGCTAAGCGGGATCACATCAGATACAATTTGCACAGGGTATTCCGGCCCCTCCCGGCCTCAGCCACGCAAGCTGGCTAAACGAGCCAGTAATTGAATTCACGGCTGCTATCAGTTCTAGCAGGGAATCTGCAGCTGCCTGCCCAAACTGTCCCTTATCTTGGGGTTGCCGGGCAACCAAGAAGTCAGTAATCCAGGCCAAATGTTCAGCTCAATTCTCCACAAGTCAAAGAGGTCAGCTCACTTCTCACGAGTCAAATAGTTTAGCTCAATTTTTGCTCGTCACGGAGCAGAAGAGCAGCCAGGGCTGCTTTTATACTCTGTGGGGTGTGGCTCCATGACTCAGCACTCTCTAGGCCTGCCCCACCCCTTCCTTTCTTGTAGCCGCCTCTCGTATCTCTGAAACCTGGGATCCAACCAGGCCTGATTGCCAGCAGCCGGGTCTGGAGGCATGGCCTGGGGGGGGAAGAATCAGGGGACGGAGGCCTCGTGATCTCCTCCAATTGGCCTGCCACTGGCTCCTGGAGCTGAGCCAGAGGAGCCGGTGCTCCAGAGGTAAGTCCTGATGGCCCTTCCCCCTTACTTTCCGAGTCACTTTCTGGCAGGGGGCCCGGCTTGGAGGGCGCAGACATAACACAGGGTGGCTCCATGACTCAGCACTCTAGGCCTGCCCCACCCTTCCTTTCTTGTAGCCGCCTCTCGTATCTCTGAAACCTGGGATCCAACCAGGCCTGATTGCCAGCAGCCGGGTCTGGAGGCATGGCCTGGGGGGGGAAGAATCAGGGGACGGAGGCCTCGTGATCTCCTCCAATTGGCCTGCCACTGGCTCCTGGAGCTGAGCCAGAGGAGCCGGTGCTCCAGAGGTAAGTCCTGATGGCCCTTCCCCCTTACTTTCCGAGTCACTTTCTGGCAGGGGGCCCGGCTTGGAGGGCGCAGACATAACACAGGGTGGCTCCAAGGCTGTGTGCTCGCCGCACAATTATTGAGTCTGTCATCTGCACCTCTGTAACTGCCTGGTTTGGTTCTACAACCCAACAAGACAGACACAGACTTCAGAGGATAATTAGAACTGCAAAAAAAACAATTGCTACCAACCTGCCTTCATTGAGGACCTGTATACTGCACGAGGCCTGTGAAAATATTTACAGATTCCTCGCATCCTGGACATAAACTGTTTCAATTCATACCCACAAAACGACACTGTAGAGCACTGCACATCAGAACAACTAGACACAAGAACAGTTTTTTCCCGACTGCCATCACTCTTCTAAACAAATAATTCCCTCAACACTGTCAAACTATTTGGAATAGAATAACAGAGTTGGAAGGGATCTTCTAGGTTTTCTAGTCCAACCCCCTGCTCAAGCAGGAGACCTATGCCATTTCAGACCAGTAGCTGTCCATTCTCTTCTTAAAAACCTCCAGTGTTGGAGCACCCACAACTAAAGGCAACTTCTGTTCCACTGGCTGATTGTTCTCACTGTCAGAAAGTTTCTCCTTAGTTCTTGGTTGCTTCTCTTCTTCCCTCCTCCTCTCCTCCTCCTCCAGTTTACATCTTCCTTTTATTCTGCATCCTTGGTGGAGTTATACTGTTCTTTCTTTCTTCCTTGGCAGGAGGGAAGTTGGTGCAATACCAATGGAAAAGCAATCTTAAAATTCTTTATTCATAATATCCAAAAAGGGAAGCCAAAACTATGGGATACAGCTCTGTTACAAAACATGGGATAGCAATAGTTTAACTTGCAACAATGTATCAAATTATGTGGTTTGAATAGATCAAAAAGCAATGCAATCAGCCTCCAAATTTCTTTTTAAATAGGAGGTAAACAATAGATCTCTCCAGCTATTGTTTGTCATCCGAGACAAGCCGGTGTCCGTCCCCTGAAGATATGGCACGAAGGACTCCTGCTCCTGGTAGATCCTGGGAACTCCAGGGCAAGGTCAGTCAAGGGTCTCACTCCCTTGATTCAGCATTATCTTCCCCAGAGGCCTATTACGGAAGGTGTAGATGAATTCACAGGCTGCTGCATTGTAATTAGGGATCAATTTGTTCACATTCCCTGTGCCAGTCAGGACCATTTACTAAGTCTGCACTACTATTAATCTTCTCATCATTCCCACCACCTATCTCCTTCCACTTATGACTCTATGACTGTAACTTTGTTGCTTGTATACTTACAATTTATATTAATATTGTTTCCTGATTGCTTATTTGTACCCTATGACAATCATTAAGTGTTGTACCTTGTGATTCTTGATGAACATATCTTTTCTTTTATGTACACTGAGAGCAAATGCACCAAGACAAATTCCTTGTGCATCCAATCACACTTGGCCAATATGAAATTCAATTAAAAGTCAGATATGAATAAAATTTGGAAGAACAGAAAAATACTAAAGAGACCAATAACTAATAAAACACCTGGCCCAGATACAAAAACTTAGAGGAAAATTGGGAGATATTATGTTAGAAGTATATAATGATGCTCTAGTAAATGCAAACATTCCAACAACCTGGACAGAGCAATAATCACCATAAACCCCAAAGAAGATATGGACCACCAGTTGATACAAAACTATAGATCAATCTCTTTATTAAATACCGACTATAAAATATTTGCAGCAATTATAGTGGAGAGAATTAAAAATGTTTTTGAACAACTACATACATCCAGACAAAAATGGATTCTTACTAGGCCGACAGATTAAGAATAAAATAAGATTAATAATAAACACACTAGAATTTTATGAATTACACACAGATAAACAAGCTTCACTGATTTTTCTTGACTCTCAAAAGGCATTTGATAATTTGAATTGGAATTTTCTACAAGAGCAACTAAAATTTATGCAGTTTGGGACAAAATTTGAAAAAATGATAGGGGAAATTTACACAAAACAAACAGCAAGAGTAATAATAAATGATGATACTACAGAACAATTTGGAATAACAAAAGGGGTAAGGCAATGATGCCCACTCTCTCCACTATTGTATATATTAACACTGGAGATGCTATTAAAGTATGTTAGAGAAGAGCCTTGATTGAATTGTCAAGACAAAAGTAGCTGCTCTTCTTCCGGTTTGGCTCTGCTTCGTTGATGGCAGTCTTTTTTAGACTGTTAACCCTGTAGTCTATAGAGTTGCCAGGACACCGTAAATCAGTTGTCTGGCAGCCTTGTAAATCTCCCCCTCAGGCAAAGAGGGAGAGTCGAGCATTCAGGCTGAAGTTAAGCCACCTGGAGAAGCCCCAGAAAAGTTTCTGGAGGCTTGAGGGGAGTGCTCCTTCCAAAGCCTGAAAGAAGCTCCCGACTCGGAGGGCATCTGCCTTTTGGCAGGAAAAAATGTAGCGTCCAATCTCTGCGGCAGAAATTGATTTGTGATGGATTGTAACGCAGACAGAGCAGAAACTGGAGTTCTAGCATTTGTTTGTAAGAAGATTGCAAGCCCCTAATAGAAGATACATTTGTTGCGAAGATAGGAGAGAAGAAAGCAAATGGCGTTTTGTGGAATGTAAGCAAACGGCGATTTGTGTATTGGAAACGAAAGTTAAGGAAATGCTTATTAACAGCTAGTGTGGAACTAGGAGATATACAAGAAGATACTGACTAAATGGAAGAAATGAGAATTTTATGATTTATATTTTTTCTTCTTCTTTGGGATTATTGTGATTTAGAAGAAAAGTTTTTTGAATCTTTCCTTTTTAACCTCTTTTTGTCCTCTGTTACTGGGTAGGTTATATTTTTAAAAATGGCTTTTAAGCAAATAGTACCAAAAGCCACTAAAAACTTTGAAATTTCTTCAGTTCAGATACGAAAATTAAAAGAAGAAATCAAAGAAGAATTAAGAAATTTTTTACAGGAGTTTCTGGAGACTCGTTTTTCAGAAATACATCAAAAATTTGATGAAATAGAGAAAGAGATGTTGGATTTTAAGGAAGTGGTGGAAGAGCAGAAGAGGGAAATGAAAATGGTAAAGGATACAATTTCGCAAATATTAAGGTCTTGTATTTATTTATTTTATTTATTTATTTTTATTTTATTAGATTTATAAACCGCCCTTCTCCCAAAGGACTCAGGGCGGTGTACAGCAAAGGTAAAAAGAAACAATGTACAGTTAAAAGTAAATTAAAAAACTTATTATACACTGTGGCCGAAATTAAAATGGTTAAAAATCTAAAAAACCCCAATTTAAAACTTAAATGAAATTTAAAATTTAAAATCTAGACAATTTAAGAAAGCCCCGCGCGAACAAACAGATATGTTTTCAGTTCGCAGCGAAAGGTCCGAAGGTCAGGTATTTGACGTAAACCAGGGGGAAGTTCATTCCAAAGAGTAGGAGCCCCCACAGAGAAGGATCTTCCCCTGGGGGCCGCCAGCCGACATTGTCTGGCGGACGGCACCCTGAGAAGACCCTCTCTGTGCGAGCATACGGGTCGGTGGGAGGCATGAGGTAACAGCAGGCGGTCCCGTAAGTACCCAGGCCCCAAGCCATGGAGCTCTTTAAAGGTGGTAACCAAAACCTTGAAATGCACCCGAAAGGCAACAGGAAGCCAGTGCAGTCTGCGCAGGAGAGGTGTCACATGGGAGCTACGTGAGACTCCCTCTATCACCCGCGCAGCTGCATTCTGGACCAACTGAAGCCTCTGAGTGCATCTCAAGGGGAGCCCCATGTAGAGAGTATTGCAATAATCCAGGCGGGAGGTAACAAGAGCATGAGTGACTGTGCATAGGGCATCCCGATCGAGGAAGGGGCACAACTGGCGAACCAGGCGAACCTGGTGAAAGGCTCTCCTGGAGACGACCGCCAAATGGTCTTCAAACGACAGCCATGCATCCAGGAGAACACCCAAGTTGCGCACTCCCTCCTTTGGGGCCAATAACTCACCCCCAATAGTCAGCTGCGGTATTCAGATGGAGGATATTTGGAAGAACTTAATAAAGTTAATTTAGAGTTGCAAAGGAAAATAGAGGAAATTCAAAAGAATCAAAACAATTGGAACTTCGATAATAAGAGGGAAGATTTACAGGCAAAGGTAGATAGGGCAGATGAAGAAAGAGTAATATTACAGTGTAGATTAATGGAATATGCCATAAGGGTTGAGGGCCGTGGTGGCTCAGGCTGTAAGATAGCCTGTTATTAAAACACAGCAGCCTGCAATTACTGCAGGCTCGAATCCCACCAGGCCCAAGGTTGACTCAGCCTTCCATCCTTTATAAGGTAGGTAAAATGAGGACCCAGATTGTTGGGGGGGGCAATAAGTTGACTTTGTAAATATACAAATAGAATGAGACTATTGCCTTACACACTGTAAGCCGCCGTGAGTCTTCGGAGAAGGGCGGGATATAAATGTAAATTTTTAAAAAAGGGTGAGGGGGTTGAAGGAAAGTAGGAAGGAAAATTTAAAAGAGATTTTTACGCAAGCTTTTGCTCAGATAAAGGGTGTGGAGCCAGAAGATTTTGAGATTAATATTGAAAGAATTTATCGTGTTAATTCTTGGTGGGCAAGACAAAATAGATTACCGAGGGATGTGGTTATTTATTTTACAACTAAAAATGTTAGGTATGAAATCTTGCAAGCCTTTTATAAAAATAAATTTCAAATATTGGGACAAGATATAAAAATGATGAAGGAAATTCCCCCTAAAACGTTAAGAAAGAGAAGAGAATTTGCTTTTTTAGTGCATGAGTTTAAGAAACATCAGATATATTTTAGATGGGAAGTTCCAATGGGTTTGTCAGTGAATTTTAGAGGTAGAAAGTATTTTCTTAGTACAGTTATGAAAGCAAGACACTTCTATATTAATGTTTTAAAGAGTGGGAATCCTTTGTTGTTAGATGCTAAGTTAACTGGTTTGGAGATGATGGAAAATAGAATAGGAGAGGGGAGGAATGTTTAAGATGTTAATATGATGATTATGGTTAATTTCTAGAATTCATTTGTTTAGGATATAAATTACTTACAAATAACAAATAATTTTTGTTATTTGTAAGTATAAACCTATGGGATGATATTGTCTAATTGTGAAGGATGGAAAGTAAAATTTATGAATTTAGCTAATGTTGTGACTGTAATGATTTTAATTGTTTACTGTTATATTGTGGATATAACTTAAATGATTATTCGTTTTAACTGATACGTTTATAGACACTAAAAGTTATGAAGTTAAGTTGGAAATATCGTATCTGAGAGACTTTATTCGTAATGATATTTGACTGATGGAGTAATATTGGAAGATCGGACATTAAATGTTATGACAATTGAAGGAATATATAAGTGATGAAAATTTGAGCTCGAGAAGATGGATTGTAAACTGTTTCAACTCCTACCCTCAAAACGACGCTATAGAGCATTGCACACCAGAACAACTAGACACAAGAACAGTTTTTTCCCGAAGGCCATCACTCTGCTAAACAAATAATTCCCTCAACACTGTCAAACTATTTAATAAGTCCACACTACTATTAATCTTCTCATCGTTCCCATCACCCATCTCTTTCCACTTACGACTGTATGACTGTAACTCTGTTGCTGGCAATCCTTATGATTTAAATTGATATATTGACCATCCTTTGTATTGTAAATGTTGTACCTTGATGAAGGTATCTTTTCTTTTATGTATACTGAGAGCATATGCACCAAGACAAATTCCGTGTGTGTCCAATCACACTTGGCCAATAAAAAATTCTATTCTATTCTATTCTATTCTATTCTATTCTATTCTATTCTATTCTATTCTTTTCTAATTTAAGAAATGGACTTATGAAATTTGAAGGAATATACAAGTGGAGAAAATTTGAATTTGAGAAGATGGACTAATTTTAAAAATGGACTGTAAGAAGAATGGACATTAAATGTTATGACAATTGAAGAAATATATAAGTGGAGAAAATTTGAATTTGAGAAGATGGACTGTAAGAAGAATGGACATTAAATGTTATGACAATTGAAGAAATATATAAGTGGAGAAAATTTGAATTTGAGAAGATGGACTAATTTTAAAAATGGACTGTAAGAAGAAGTAATATGTGAAGGGAAGATTGTATTGGTATTGTTCATTTTCTTTTTTCTTTTTTCTTATTCTTTCTTATCTCTTTATTTTTATTGTGAGGGGATTTAAAGTTTTAGAGAGGGGTGGGAGTTTATGTACATTTTGTATACTTTAGCTTGTGATTGTTGGTCATAATACCCGGTATTTGCTCTGGGAAGTCCAGGGGGGGGAAGGGGGGAGGGGGGAAAAAGGGGGGGAAATGATACATGGATTGGTTATTAATGTACAGTAATGATTAAAGATATAAAATTAAAATTTGAAATGATATTGGGGCTGCCCAACTGCCATTTCAGAAAGAAAGGGAGAAAGGAGTAGAAGGAGGGAAGAAAGTAGGTAGGAAAGAGTTGAGAAGGAGGAGGGGAATAAGAAGGTTAGAAAGGGTGGAAGAAGGGAGGAGTGGAGAAGGAGGAGAGGAAGTAGTAAAGTGAAGGAGATGAAGGAGGGGAAAGTAGTAGAGGGTAGAGGGAGGTTGTGAAGAAAGGAAGTGGCAGTCGGGCAGGCCCGAATCAGTAATAAATAAATTAATGATTAATGATGGATAACAGTTTGTACATAAATATGATGTTGGAAAATGGAAATAATTAAAAAAGAAAGAAAAAGAAAGAGAAGATCAGGAAATAAGGGTTCTAACAATAAAAAACAAGGAATACAAGGTTCAAGCCTTTGCCAATGACTTGGTATTCATAACAGAAGACCCAATAGAATCAGGACCAAAATTAATTAAAAAATTAGAAGCATTTGGAGAAGTCGCAGGACTTAAGATTAATAAAAATAAATCAAAATTAATAACTAAAAATCTTACAAAAAACAGGAAAGAGAATTGGAAATTAATACACAAATTCAAATAACTAAGAAGATAAAATATTTAGGAATTTGGCTGATGGCAAAAGGCTCCTCTATAAAAGAAGATAATTATGACAAATTAGTAAAAAAGATTATAAAAGATTTGGATAACTGGAAAAATTTACAAATATCACTATTGGGTAGGATAGCCATCATTAAAATGAATATATTACCAAAACTGCTATTCTTTTTTCAGGTTATACCAATAAAATTGGGGGGAAAAATCTTCGAAACATTAAACAAAATAACACCCAAATTCATATGGCAGAGAAAACGTCCAAGAATAAGACTTAAATTTCTACGGGATACAAAGAATAGAGGAGGAGGAGCACTCCCAGAATGGGAACTATTTTATCAAGCAGCAGGCATAACCTGGTTAAAAAAATTGGACAGAACTAAGGGATAAAAGAATATTAACAATATCAGCTTTAATTGCAATAATATTAGAGCAACTAATAGATTTAAACTTAATGTCAACCGCTTTAATCTAGATTGCAGAAAATATGACTTCTGTAACAGAATCATAAGTGCTTGGAATACTTTACCTGACTCTGTGGTCTCTTCTCATAATCCTAAAAGCTTTAACCAAAAACTTTCTACTATTGACCTCATCCCATTCCTAAGAGGACCATAAGGGGCGTGCATAAGCGCACAAACGTGCCTACCGTTCCTGTCCTATTGTTTTTCTTTTCTTTTCCTATATATATCTATATGCTTATACCTCCTTACATTTACTCATATATGTGTTTATATACTATATAATCTTTTTTGTATGATACCTATATGTATTGTTGTGACAAAACAAATAAATAAAAATAAATAAATAATAAATAAACAATAGAAGGACACAATTTACAGGTGGGGCGGCATGCATTTATTTGGGATGGAAAATATAAAACACATAGTTATTTCAAAAGACATATAATAAGAAATGCATTATTACAAATTTGGTTGAAAATTAAAAAACAGCACTACAAAAAATCCCAATCTGGCTTTCACCAACAGAAGCACTAAAACATTCAAATTTAACAGAATTAAATACGATAATAAGATATAGAGACCTAAAAGACCAACAAGGGAAACTAAAAACAAAACAAGAAATGGAGTTAGATTTAAATAGAGATATAGACTGGTGGACATATACTCAAATACAATCAAAAAACAAAGAAAACATAAAAAATTATGAAATACAAATAGAACAACATGGATTAGATAAAATTATACTTGGGACAGAAGAGAAGTTAATTAGCAAGATTTATAAATTTTTGTTGCGCTACAAAATGGAAGAGGAGATAGTGAAAGATACAATGATTAAATGGGCACAGAATTTTAATTATACAATAGATTTGGAGAGATGGAAGCAATGTGGCAAGTAAATTCAAAATTAACATTATCCGGAAAACCAGTTGAAGATGTTTTACAGATGGCACCTTCCACCTACAAGACTTGCAAAGATGTTTCCAAATAATAATTTAACATGTTGGAAATGCAAAAAAACCTCAGGGAATATATTGCCATCTATGGTGGATGTGTCCGGCGGCAAAAAAATTCTGGGCAAATATTAAAAAATGGCTAGAAACAGTAACAGAACAACCAGTTGAAAGCAAACTGGAAACATTTCTATTAGGAATCTTTACAAGAACATATACCAAAGAAATAAAATATCTGATTTTACACATTATGACAGCTGCACGAATAACATATGCACAAAATTGGAAAAAAGGAAAAGATACCAACAGATGAAGAAGTGATAGGGAAAGTTTTAGAGTGTGCTGAAATGGACAAGTTAACAAAAGAAATTAAAGAGAAAGAAGAGACAGATTATTATACAATCTGAAATAAATGGTATGAATGACTTGAGTCTAGAAATAAAGGAAAAAATAAAGGGGAGAAATTAGAATGTACAGAATGTATTAGGAATGTACAATATGTAAATAATAAACATATAAAAATCTAGAAAAATAAAGCTATTAATATTAGATAATTTAATGTAAATAAAGAAAAGGGGATAAGAAATAAAATAAAATAACAAATGTGATATGGGGGAAAGGTATAAAAGCAAAAGAAGACCACTAAGAAATGCTGTTTAGAAATCGGAAATATTTATATATTATAATGTGTGTTTGCCATTGTGTAAAAAAAAAAAATCTATTCTATTCTATTCTGCAAGGGAAAAAAGCAAGGATAAGTCTGAAAATGTTGCAAGATTCTAAAAACAGAGGAGGGTTTGGGCTGCCAGATTGGGAGTTGTACTATCAGGCTTTGGTATTTACTTGGATGAATGAATGGATTGGTTTGGGGCACAAAAGATTATTGACTTTGGAGGGACATGATCTCCAATTGAGCTGGCATGCTTTTTTATGGTATGAAAAAAACAAAATACATACCTGTAAGTATTTCCAAAGCCATTACATTAGAAACGCATTATTATTAGTATGGGAGAAAATTAAAGAACATCATTATTTGAAAATACCGGTCTGGCTCTCCACAATGGAGGCACTGATTCATCCAAATGTTATTGATATGGAAAATATTACTAGATATAGAGACATTCTGAATGAAAAGGGAGAACTTAAAACTAAACAGGAACTGAATGTTCAAAGGATTGATATAGCATGGTGGTTACAAGTGCAGATATAATCCCGATATGAGAAGGATGCTAAAATGTATGGTTTCTATAAAGAACAAACAGAATTAGACCAGATAGGGACTGGGACAGATTAAAAATTAATAAAGAAAATATATAGCTATTTATTAAGTATCAAGATGGAAGATGAGCAAGTAAAGGAGACAATGGCTGAAATTTTGGTTATCCAATTGAGTTAGATAAATAGCAGAAACTATGAGATAGAAATTATAAATTAATGATGTCAACTACATATAAAGAAAATCTTTATAAAATGCTTTATAGATGGCATTTTCCATCCTCAAGGTTAGCAAAGATGTTTAAGGATATGTCCGCAAAATGTTGAAAATGCCATCAGATACCTGATTTGAACTATCATAGGTGGTGGGCATGCCTAAAAGCAAAAAAATACTGGACAAGAATACATATATGGTTGGAAAAAATGGTAAAGCAACATATTGATTTGAAACCAGAAATATTTTTTGTGGGGCATTTTACCAGATAAGTACAGTAAGGGGAATACATATCTGATTTTACAAGTATTGACTGCAGCTAGAATTGTATTTTCACAACAATGGAAAAGTAAAGAGATCCTTACAAATGAAAATATGGTTTAAAAATACTAGAATGTGCAGAAATAGACAAGCTAACACAATTAATGAAAAGGAAGAAATTGAATACTTTTTGACCTGGGATTTATTTTATCAATGGTTAGCTGATAAAAACAGGAGTTACAAATAAGGAAAGGATCAATGATATAAGGGAGGTATGTTAAAATGGATAAGTAAACATCATCATCATCATTATTGAATCCATACTAATGTAATGAACACTGTTGTAAATATTCTGTTTACTATCTCCTAAAACTATTTGTACCCAGACAACACACAGTTTAATTGAAAATGCAATTTTTATGTTATAAAAAAAATGATTGAAAAAGTTTCTTTAGAAGGCATAATCTTATATTTAAATTCTGTATTAATGAACTATAAAGTGTGGTTATTAGCTCCATTATATTGTAAAAAATATCACTGCTTA
Organism: Ahaetulla prasina; assembly: GCF_028640845.1. Lineage (NCBI taxonomy): Eukaryota > Metazoa > Chordata > Lepidosauria > Squamata > Colubridae > Ahaetulla > Ahaetulla prasina. Next base: position 185,780,016 of record NC_080540.1, read on the forward strand.
AAAATAAATTTGCAATGAGAGGGCGGATGATGTCACGGTGACACTGTGTTTTCACGGGGCTCTGTGGAAATTCCCTGAATTCTACCTGCCATGAGGTCCTTTGGGACCCAAGTCACCCTGGAGGGATGATGAAGACAGAGAGGACAGAGATCACAAACTCCTTGTTTGATCCAGAGGTAGCTCTCAATCCGGCAAGATGAAAAAGATGGCCATTATGTGCCTGACCAAAGCTGTGACAGCTGACCAATGAAGCAATCATAAAATACTGAGAAACAGTGTGGCGGATCTGGGTGAGGCTTTTCCAACTTCTGTTGAGGAACTTGCCCTCATAACAATTAACCTGGGTGAAAGTGGAACTTAAAGAGGAGGAGGTGGAATTGTTTGTTTTCTCCTCCTAAGAAGAGCAGTGAGCAAGCTTGAGAGCTGTTTACAGATTCAGAAAAGGGAAAAGACAACTGTCTGAGAGAGACAAATGAGTTTGAAGCTAGGTAAATTGGATTGGTAATTTCAACAACTATATTAACTGAATTGAAAACCTTTTGGAATACGAAATTTTGATCCCTGGGATCACTAAAAAGTTTTGGATTGGATAAAATAATATAAGTCAAAAAGAGAGAAAAAGAAGAGAAATAGAGCAACAATGACATCTACAGGTGGAGAAAGACATTTAGAAGTGAAAGTGAGCAAAATGAACTGTCCTTGACTGTCTGCTGTTGATTAGCCTGTGTGCTACAATAGGCAAGTTATCTGCACCTGCAAATTGTTTATACTGGAGAGCAGAAACAGAGAATAAAACATAGTAACTTTTAAAATATTGTAGCTCTTTGAACTCAAATGGAAGCTAAACGGACAGAGTAAACTGAAGCTGGGAAACTGCAGGGATTTAATTTTAGATCAAGTGGAAAACTTTCTAAGCTCTCCTTTTTTGTGATTTATGAGCCTTTGTGGTTGAACTTTGGTGTTTAATGGGCCTTTGTGAATTACAAATTTATCAAGAGAAGAAAAGAACAGTTTTTGGAGAAACCCTGGGATTAACATACAAACTGATTTTGTGGATTACAACAGCAAAGAGTGTGAAGCTGTAATCTGAGAATAAGAAGAGGGGAAAAAGAAAAAAGGATCTTGTGGTGGATTGATTTTGATATACTCTTTAAAAGTGGGATGAGCTGGTTGGGGACTTTGGTGACGGTGGTGTAATATTTGATTTATTGTTTATTACTTTTCTTAAATCCCTTAAATTCCCTGAGATTACCCAAAACGACAAGTACCCCAAATTTAAGTAAAATAGCGGGCGGGGGAATGCATCTACACTGTCATCATCATCACCATCATCATCTAGTCCAGCAAGTCAACGATCATTGGACGACAGGGAAAAAAACCAGGAAAAAATGAATATGATTCAAACAGAAATGAAATCAATGTTCCAATTATTACAAGAAGCCATAGCAAAAAATCATGAAGACATGAGAGAAAGAATGATAAATATGGATGATAAAATGGAGGATATTCAACAAATAATAACTAAAAATGAACAAAGGATCCAGAAAGTAGAAAAGAATTCAGAACAAACAGAAAAAATACTGGAAGAGATGGAGCACAGGCTTATACAGGCAGACAAGGATCTAGAGAGAACTGTAATCACTTTGGAGATGGATAAAGCTGAATATTTCCTGAGATTCCAGAACATTGAGGAAGGGGAAGACCTTGCTGAGAAAATGTCAGAGTTGCTGGTGGATGCCTTGGAGATGAATAAACAGGAGTTGCTTGCTGGGATGGATGAAATATTCAGAATACCTACAAGTTATGCGACAAGGAATAAATCCCCGAGAGAGGACCACGTGAGATTTTCTAAGAAGGTAACAAGAATGGAAATACTCCAGAGATCATGAGATGAGCCGCTGAAATATAAAGGGAGAGAAATAGTAGTCCTGAAAGAGATTTGTGCGTAATAACTTAGCAACATAAGATTGTCGAATATAAAATTTCATTCTCCTACTGCTTTCCAATAGTTCACAAATTGAATATTGTGCTGCTAACTGCATCCTGCTGTCTTCGATTTCTACCTTTGGAAACTATATATATATTTAAGTCTCTGAATGTTTCTGTCGCAAAAGCTGAACAGATCTGTTGGCATCAGTATTTGGTCGGTTGATGGTCACTGGAGGCTGGAGTCATGTCACCATTTATAACCTTTGCTGTTTGTCTATGGTATAGTGTTTTAATCATGTTGGGAAATTCCTCTCCAAAATCCATAATTACTCTTAATAATGTCCATTTATAATTCATCATTACTCCCACTGTCAAAATTCTCCCCTTTTCATCTTTGTAAATTTGTTTGGATTCTATGGATTCTTTGATGTTGAGGGCCACCCCTCAGTTTATAGTGGTTCTTTTTATGTGTACTTCTTGGAGACAAATGAAATCTACGTTCAATTTTTTTTAGTTTATTTAAAAAAAAATCCTTTTCACTGCCAAATTCAGTCTGTTGACATTGACTGACATTAAAGTAGTTTCTTCTTCCAGTCCACTCTCTTCTTGAAACTCTCCAATGTTGAAGCTCCCACAGTTCTGAAGGCCAGCTGTTCCATTGGTTGATAGTTCTCACTGTCAGAAAATTTCTCCTTATTTTAGGTCCCTCCTTGATCAGTTTCTTTTTTTAAAAAAGTTTTATTTCCATTTTCCATCAACATATTCAATGTACAGTCTCTTATTCAACATCAATCATTAACTTTCATTTGTTACTTATTCGGGCCTGCTCAGCTACCCCTTCCTTCCTTAACACAACCTTTCCTCTTCCCTTCTCTACCTTCTTCCACTTTCTCCGTCCTTCCTCTCCTTCACTTTTCTACTTCCTCTCCTCCTTCCCCACTCCTCTTTTCTTCCACCCTTTCTAACCCTCTCTCTTTCCCCTTTCTTCTTCCTCTCCTTTCTACCTCTTCTACCTCTCTTTCCTACCTACGTTCTTCCTTCGGTCTCTATACTCCTCTCTCCCTTTCCATTCCCTTCTGAAATGGTAGCTGAGCAGCCCTGATTTCATTTCAAATTATTTCTATTTTTTAATTACATATCTTCAATCATTCCTGTACATTAATAATCCTTCATATTCCTCCCTCCCTCCCTCCCTCCTCCCTCTTTCCCCCCTCCCTCCCCCCGAGACTTCCCAGAACAAAGTACAGGGTATAAAATTAACAATCATAAATTAAAATACAATGTAAGTCATAATCCATAATCACTCCTCACCCTTTGTACCCTCAACTCCTCTCCCGATTAAACATATAAACTAATATAATACAATTCCTAAATTCACTCATAAGCTATTTGGTACTTTTTAATCTGATACTTATTTTGAATATAATCAATCCACATTCTCCATTCCGATACATATTTCTCTTGTGTATAGTCTTTCAAATACGCAGAGATTTTAGCCATCTCTGCCAAATTTGACACTTTAAGTGTCCATTCTTCAATTGTAGGCAAATCTTTTTTCTTCCAATATTGTGCAATCAAAAGTCTTGCAGCTGTTATTAGATTTAAAATCAGCTTAGTTTCTATCACTGTATGGCTGATTATTCCCAATAGAAACACTGTACGGCATGATTATTCCCAGTAGAAACAACTGTGGAGTAAACTGAATCTTCTTTTTCAAAATATTCTGCATAATTCACCATACTTTAATCCAAAATGATTTAACTTTTTTGCAAGTCCACCATATATGATAATAAGTTGCTTCATCACAGTCACATCTCCAACATTTAGCTTGTATATTCGAATACATACATGCCAACTTTTTAGGATCCAAATGCCATCTATAAAACATTGTGTAAAAATTTTCTCTCAAGCTTTGTGCTTGTGTAAATTTAACATTCCTCACCCAAATTTTTTCCCATGTTTCCAACATTATATGTTGTTGTATGTTTTGTGCCCATTTTATCATACAATCCTTAACTAATTCGTTTCTGAGTCTATTTCTACCAATACATTGTACAACCTCTTAATATGCTGTTGTCCTTGATCTCTGATTTGTTTTACCAAGTTATCCTCATTTTGCCTAATACCCATTTTCTGGTCTATTTTCCATCTAGTTTGCAACTGCCTGTACTGAAACCATGTATAGTTTATCCTTTCTTCCCCCATTTTATCTTTAGATTTTAATTGTAATTCCTCCTTTTCGATAAAGAGAAGTTCTTTATAAGTAATCACCTCCATTTTTAGAATAGAATAGAATAGAATAGAATAGAATAGAATAGAATAGAATAGAATAGAATAGAATTTTATTGGCCAAGTGTGATTGGACACACAAGGAATTTGTCTTGGTGCATATGCTCTCAGTGTACATAAAAGAAAAGATACGTTCATCAAGGTACAACATTTACAACACAATTGATGATCAATATATCAATATAAATCATAAGGATTGCCAGCAACAAGTTATAGTCATACAGTCATAAGTGGAAAGAGATTGGTGATGGGAACTATGGAACGATTAATAGTAGTGCAGATTCAGTAAATAGTCTGACAGTGTTGAGGGAATTATTTGTTTAGCAGAGTGATGGCCTTCGGGAAAAAACTGTTCTTGTGTCTAATTGTTCTGGTGTGCAGTGCTCTATAGCGTCGTTTTGAGGGTAGGAGTTGAAACAGTTTATGTCCAGGATGCGAGGGATCTGCAAATATTTTCACGGCCCTCTTCTTGATTCGTGCAGTATACAGGTCCTCAATGGAAGGCAAGTTGGTAGCAATTATTTTTTCTGCAGTTCTAATTATCCTCTGAAGTCTGTGTTTTTCTTGTTGGGTTGCAGAACCGAACCAGACAGTTATAGAGGTGCAAATGACAGACTCAATAATTCCTCTGTAGAATTGAATCAGCAGCTCCTTGGGCAGTTTGAGCTTACTGAGTTGGCGCAGAAAGAACATTCTTTGTTGTCCTTTTTTGATGATGTTTTTGATGTTAGCTGTCCATTTGAGATATATTTTTTGATATATATTTTTTGATATATATATTTTTTGATATATATTTATATTCTCTATCATATGTCTAGGGAACTCAGTACTGGAAAAATATATAAGATGTTACATTAATTATCAACAAGTTAATTGGGCGGACCTACTACCTTTTGCTGAAGTAGCCTACAATAATTCGGTTCATAGCAGCACTGGGTTCACCCCAGTCCAATATAACAGTAAACAATTAAAATCATTACAGTCACAACATTAGCTAAATTCATAAATTTTATGATTTATGATTTTGGTGGTTACAAGTGCAGATATAATCCCGATATGAGAAGGATGCTAAAATGTATGGTTTCTATAAAGAACAAACAGAATTAGACCAGATAGGGACTGGGACAGATTAAAAATTAATAAAGAAAATATATAGCTATTTATTAAGTATCAAGATGGAAGATGAGCAAGTAAAGGAGACAATGGCTGAAATTTTGGTTATCCAATTGAGTTAGATAAATAGCAGAAACTATGAGATAGAAATTATAAATTAATGATGTCAACTACATATAAAGAAAATCTTTATAAAATGCTTTATAGATGGCATTTTCCATCCTCAAGGTTAGCAAAGAACTCCATTGAATTCATTGTTGAATTGAGAGTTCTGGAAACACAGTGATCTGGGTTATCACAGATCTTTTCTCAAAACAAGTTTGTTTTTTTTATTTGAATTTATATCCCGCCCTTCTCCGAAGACTCAGGGCAGCTTACATTGTGTTAAACAATAGTTCCATTCATCCATTTGTATATTATATACAAAGTCAACTTTTAGTGCCCCCAACAATCTGGGTCCTCATTTTAGCTACCTTATAAAGGATGGAAGGCTGAGTCAACCTTGGGCCTGGTGGGACTTGAACTTGCAGTAATTGCAAGCAGCTGTCTTAATAACAGACTGCTTTAGTCTGTTGAGCCACCAGAGGCCCATTTCATCCCAAAGGTTCATTTCATCCCATACCAAAAGATCCCTATGGCTAAAGCCTTGGCTAAAATGCTTTTGGTCCACATTTATTGCTTGCATGGGGCCCCATGAATTATTATTTTGGACAAGGGGGTCCAATTCACATCCAAGTTCTGGAAAGCTTTTTTCAATCTACTTGGGACTGAGCAGGGACTTAGTTCTAGTCATCTTCTGCAGACAAAAAGGGCCATGGAATGAACGAACTCAGTTCTGGAACAGTACCTACACTGTTTTATTTTACCAATTACCAGTAGGACAACTGGACTGAACTACTGCCTTTTGCAGAAGTAGCCTATAATAATGCAGTTCACACTAGCACAGGTTTTACCCTTTCAGAGTGGCTACAGGGCAAGAATTTAATGCTACACCTGAGTTAACCTCACATGAACCAGATATATCTTCCTTGAAACAGTGGATCAGTCATTTCCAAACCATTTGGCCGGTAGTCCACAAAGCCTTGAATGAAGCCAAGGCTGCCGATAAAGCACAAGCAGAGAACAAACAAACAGAACCTAAACCTTATAAAGTGGGGGACAAAGTTTACCTTTCCACCAAGTTTCTAAAATCTTTGCAGCAGTCTAAAATGTTGGGTCCTAAATATATTGGGCCTTTCCCCATAGTTCGTATCATTAAACCTGTCATGGTGGAATTACATCATTACAGCAAGTCCACCCCGTTTTCCATTGTAACTTATTGAAGCCTAAAGTCACCTCTGATCTTCATCTGGCTACTACCCCTGTTCTGTTCCCTATTATGGTAGAGGGTGAACAACATTTTGAGGTTCAGGAAATTCTTGACTCTAGGAAATTCCATGGGACCATTCAGTAGCTGGTGGCTTGGAAACACCTCCCCTTCTCACACAATGAATGGGTTCACAAAAAACATGTGTGTTGCCCTAAATCAGTATGCATATTTCATCAATTGTACCCTGACAATCCTCATTGATTTTATGTTTCCTTTGTCTCCCCTTCGTTCTTTTGTTTTCTTTCAGGTGGACTTCCTGTTTTTCTAGGGGGGGAGCATGTCAGGTCCAAGATATTTCTACAGGGATGCTGGCATTTTGGTGGGAGGAAGGAGGGGGAAGGAATGGAGTGGTCTATATATGAAGTTTCAGTTTCCAGTTTCTGTTTCCTGCATTACTGTGCTAATCTCTATATGAAGTTTCTGTTTCTTGCATTACTGTATTAATCTCTATACGAAATCTCTGTTTCTGTTTCTCTGCAATGATGTAATGTGGATGGGGTTTGGTTAGCATTGCTTTAAATAGCTAGTTTTAAGTGAGAAGCTTCAGTTCTTGCCTAGATCTTCTGTTATCACAAACCTGCCAATAAAAGCTCTTTTTGGAACAACTACAGTTTCAGGAGTCCTGCTTTCTTGGGAAGATTGGAGAGGCAAGACCTTACATAACCAATTCTACATTCTCTGTAATATAGTTTATCATTTTGAGCACGAATTAGCAACCATATGAGGTAACATTAAATTTAAATGAAGATACATCCTCCCTTTTTGCTATTAATTTGAGGGTAGAAGTCCTCACCTATTTGAATGTGTATATTTTTATGTTTTTATTTTGCATTTTTTAAAAACCTGCCAAAGTTTAAAAAGTAAAGCTGTGGTGGGAGCAAGATATGGGATTGGGGAAACTTAACTTCCATGACGGCCATGGACCTGACTCAATTAGTGGACGGCCCTACCCACATCGGGGGAGGCACTCTAGACCTAATTTTCGTCTCTGGCCAGTGGTTGAATGATCTGATTTTAAATGATTTAGTTGTCGAGCCTTTGTCATGGTCAAATCATTCTCTTCTTCGTCTGGACTTTCGGACCGCTACTCAACAACGCAGGGAGATGGAACCAATGCGTTGGTTCCATCCCAGGCGCCTGATGGACCCAGAGTGGTTCCTGACGGAGCTTGGGCCGTTTCCTGAGGATCTGGCCCGCGGCACGGCTGAAGAACTAGTCGCGGCTTGGGAACAGGCCGCGACTGGAGCTTTGGACCATGTCGTGCCTTTGCGGCCTCTGACCCGGCGTAGGTCTCAACCAGCTCCTTGGTTCTCCGAGAAGCTGAGGGAGATGAAACGCCGGAGAAGACGCCTAGAGAGTGCTTGGAGATCCAGCCGTTTGGAAGCTGACCGGACACTAGTTAGGTCATATAGTAGGACCTACCTAGTGGCACTGAGTGAAGCGAAGCGTTCCTACATTTCCTCCCTCATTGCGTCGGCAGATAACCGCCCGGCCGCCCTGTTTCGGGTGACCTGTTCTCTCCTTCAACAGGAGGTGTGGGATGACCCATTACAAGGGCGGGCCAAGGAGTTTAACGGTTATCTATACGATAAAATCATTCAGCTTCGGGATGGATTGGATCAAAATTGGGTAGATCCAGGCGAGAGGTTCGAGACTTGTCTTGTTGAGACTGTTTGGGATAGTTTTGACCCTGTGACTCCCGAGGACATGGACAGGTTGTTGGGGAGGTTGAATGCTACCACATGTTTACTGGATCCGTGCCCCTCCTGGTTGGTGCTGGCCACACAGGAGGTGACACGAGGCTGGCTTCGGGGGATTATAAATGCTTCTTTGTTGGAGGGGGCTTTTCCGGCTGCCTTGAAGGAGGCGGTGGTGAGACCCCTCCTCAAGAAGCCTTCCCTGGACCCAGCTGTTTTAGGAAATTATCTTCCGGTCTCCAACCTTCGCTTTGTGGCGAAAGTTGTAGAGAGTGTGGTGGCACGTCAATTACCCCAATTGATTGGTTGTAGAGAGTGTGGTTGCATGGCACCTTCCCCGGTACCTGGATGAAGCCGTCTCTCTAGACCCGTTCCAGTCCGGCTTCTGGTCCGTTCACAGTACGGAGACAGCTTTGGTCGCGTTGGTGGATGACCTCTGGAGGGCCAGGGATAGGGGTTGTTCCTCTGCCCTGGTCCTATTAGATCTCTCAGCGGCGTTTGATACCATCGACCATGGTATCTTGCTGCACCGGTTGGAGAGTTTGAGAATGGGAGGCACAGTTTATCGGTGGTTCTCCTCCTATCTCTCCGACCGGTCGCAGACGGTGTTGACAGGGGGGCAGAGGTCGACCGTGAGGCACCTTACTTGTGGGGTGCCTCAAGGGTCGATTCTCTCGCCCCTCCTGTTCAACATCTACATGAAGCTGCTGGGGTCATCAGTGGTTTCGGGGTGAGTTATCATCTGTACACTGATGATACACAGCTGTACTTTTCCACCCCGGACCACCCCAACGAAGCTGTCTAAGTGCTGTCCCGGTGTCTGGAAGCTTACGGGTCTGGATGGGGAGAAACAGACTCAAGCTCAATCCCTCCAAGACGGAGTGGCTGTGGATGCCGGCACCCCGGTACAGTCAGCTGCAGCCGCAGCTGGCTGTGGGGGGCAAGTTATTGGCCCCAACGGTGAGGGTGCACAACTTGGGTGTCCTCTTGGATGGGCGGCTGTCGTTTGACGATCATTTGGCGGCCGTCTCCAAGAGGGCCTTCCACCAAGTACGCTTGGTGCGCCAGTTGCGCCCCTTCCTTGACCGGGATGCCTTATGCACGGTCACTCATGCCCTTGTCACTTCCCGCTTGGACTATTGCAATGCTCTCTACATGGGGCTGCCCTTGAAGTGCACCTGGAGGCTGCAGCTAGTCCAGAATGCAGCTGCGCGGGTAATAGTGGGAGCAACTCGTTGCTCCCATGTTGTCGTGTCCCACTCCTCCGCTGACGGCCGGGTCAGGGAAATCCGAATCACGCTTGCCTCTGCAGCTCTGCCCAAAGTCCTAGCAAAGTCCTCAGAGCAGGCAGGAGACCAGTAAGTGACTTCAGCAAGATAAGTTCGACTTTGCCTGACTCAGAGACTGCCAGAAAGCAGATCCTTTATATAGGCCATGGGGTGTGGCTCCATGACTCAGCACTCATTAAGGCCTGCCCCTCCCTTCCTTCTGTTGCCTCCGCCTATCCAATCTTCTGATGCGAGGGTCACTCCAATCAGCTGTTGTTGGAAGTAAACTTTCCTCAGGCTCACATGCTGTGGAGGAGGGGGAGGGGTCTAGCTGCTCCGTTTGCCTGGGCATGGAGTCAGGGCTGGGGCCGGGAGGTGCTCCTTCTTCTGCAGTTTGTCTGGGCATGGAGCCAGGACTGGGGCCGGGAGGCATACATTCCTCCGTGTTCGGGAGCAGATAAGAAGGCCCCGGCTGCTCTGAGGGCGGGCAAGACACAACACATGTAACAGCAATCCTGCGCAGTTTGCACTGGCTTCCTGTGGTCTTTCGGGTGCGCTTCAAGATTCTGGTTACCGCCTTTAAAGCGCTCCATGGCTTAGGACCTGGGTACTTACGGGACCGCCTGCTGTTACCTTTTGCCTCCCACCGACCTGTACGCTCACACAGAGAGGGCCTTCTCAGGGTGCCGTCCGCCAAGCAATGTCGGCTGGCGGCCCCCAGGGGAAGGGCCTTCTCTGTTGGAGCCCCTACGCTTTGGAATGAACTTTCCCCTGGCTTACATCAAGTGCCTGATCTTCGGACTTTTCGCCGTGAGCTGAAAACGCACCTATTTATTCAAGCGGGACTGGATTAAAATTTTATTGGGGTTATTTATATTTTAAGATTTTAAATTGTTTTAAATTTTCGGCCACAGGATAATATGTTTTCTTTTAATTTCTTTTAATCTGTATATAGTGTATTTTTACTTGGCTGTACACCGCCCTGAGTCCTTCGGGAGAAGGGCGGTATAAAAATCAAAATAAATAAATAAATAAATAAATAAATAAATAAATAAATAAATAAATAAATAAATAAATAAATAAATAAATAAATAATAAATAAATAAATAAATAAATAAATAAATAAATACCTGGATGAAACTGTCTATCTAGACCCGTTCCAGTCCGGCTTTCGACCCGGATACAGTACGGAGACGGCTTTGGTCGCGTTGGTCGATGATCTATGGAAGGCCAGGGACAGGGGTTGTTCCTCTGCCCTGGTCCTATTAGACCTCTCAGCAGCTTTCGATACCATCAACCATGGTATCCTGCTGCACCGGCTGGGGAGTTTGGGAGTGGGAGGCACCATTTATCAATGATTCTCCTCCTATCTCTCTGACCGGTCGCAGACGGTGTTGGCAAGGGGGCAGAGATCGACCCCGAGGCGCCTCACATGTGGGGTGCCGCAGGGGTCGATTCTCTCGCCTCTCCTGTTCAACATCTATATGAAGCCGCTGGGTGAGATCATCAGTGGTTTTGGGGTGAGGTACCAACTGTACACTGATGATACGCAGCTGTACTTCTCCACCCCAGGCCACCCCAACAAAGCTATCGAAGTACTGTCCCGGTGTCTAGAAGCCATACGGGTCTGGATGGGGAGAAACAGGCTCAAGCTTAATCCCTCCAAGACGGAGTGGCTGTGGATGCCGGTACCCCGGTACAGTCAGCTGCAGCCGCGGCTGACTGTTGGGGGTGAGTCACTGGCCCCGATGGAAAGGGTGCGCAACTTGGGCGTTCTCCTGGATGGGCAGTTGTCTTTTGAAGATCACTTGACGGCCATCTCCAGGAGAGCTTTTTATCAGGTCCACCTGATTCGCCAGTTGCGCCCCTTCCTTGACCGGGATGCCCTATTTATTTATTTATTTATTTATTTATTTATTTATTTATTTATTTTATTCGATTTTTATACCGCCCTTCTCCTGAAGGACTCAGGGCGGTGTACAGCCATATAAAAAAATCCACAATATACACATTAAAACAAAATTAAAACAAAACATATTACAAGGTGGCCGGAATTTAAAAGCAATTTAACAAACCTTAAAATATAAATTAACCCAATTAAAATTTAATAAAACTTTTAGGCCAGTCCCGCTTGAATAAATAGGTGCGTTTTCAGCTCACGGCGAAAAGTCCGAAGATCAGGCACAGTCACTCATGCTCTTGTTACCTCTCGCTTGGATTACTGCAGTGCTCTCTACATGGGGCTCCCCTTGAAGAGCACCCGGAGGCTCCAGTTAGTCCAGAATGCAGCTGCGCGGGTGATAGAGGGAGCGGTTCAGAGCTCCCATGTAACACCTATCCTACACAGACTGCACTGGCTGCCTGTTGTCTTCCGGGTGCGCTTCAAGGTATTGGTTACCACCTTTAAAGCGCTCCATGGCTTAGGACCGGGATATTTACGGGACAGTCTACTGCTGTCTGGTACCTCCCACCGACCTGTGCGTTCTCACAGAGAGGGACTCCTTAGGGTGCCGTCAGCCAAACAATGTTGGCTGGCGGCCCCCAGGGGAAGGGCCTTCTCTGTGGGAGCTCCTACCCTGTGGAATGAACTTCCCCCTGGACTTCGACAACTACCTGACCTTCGGACTTTTCGCCGCGAACTTAAGATTTATCTATTCCATCTTGCTGGACTGGCTTGAATTTTAATTTTTTAGTTGATTTTATGGGTTTTAATTTTATTAATTTTTATCGGGATTGATTGTATTTTAAAAATTGGGCCAAATTTAATAAGTTTTTTAATGTATGTTTTTAGTATTGTATTTGTCTTTACTGTTTTTATCTTGGCTGTAAACTGCCCTGAGTCCTTCGGGAGAAGGGCGGTATACAAATTAAAATATTATTATTATTATTATTATAATATTAATGAAACAGCAAGTTCATTTTTCAAGGAAGAAAGAACATTAGGAGAAAAGAAAGTTGTCTATTCTTCTAAAAATAGTTAGTAACTTGCCAGGAGTTGCTCCAACAGTGAGATGGGTGACCTATAAATATAATAAACAAAGATTCTGTTCCAAGAGGCACAAATTATTTCAGTCCCCATTCTCTCCAACATGGCTATTTTTTTTTCGTGAGAATACAGAATAGAGAATAGAATTAGGTCTAAACTCTGAAATTGTACAAAGAGAAGCCAGTTCTAAAATATATAATAAAGGTATGAAATAGTTAAGGATTAACATTCATGGGCAAATTCTGAGCTATTGATTGCTGATACTATCATTAACAAAAGAAAACACTCATGACTGAATACATTTGTTTGTTATAACTCTTAATTGGTATTCACCATGTTTTGGATATAAATATTACATTGGGATGGGAATAATAAAATGATTGACTTACACCAGTTTCTGCTAGTTCTTTAAAAACAATTTTGATTTGAATTGAATGTTATTGTCCTGAATGGCTACAGATGTATTATTGAACTAATATGTAATTAAAAATTTGAAATTTTCCAATGATCTGCATCACCTTTCTCTTGTGTAAGTCAATTACTCCAAACACAAATATTAAAGGAATACATAAACCAAATACTATATATTTGGTTTACCTTTATATTTTATATTTATAAATATTAATATTTTACTTTATATTATATTATTTTATATTTATATTTACCCAAGACCCATGGTAAGATCATCCATTCAACGATGGTTGGTGGAGGCCCTTGCATATTCAGATCTGACCTGTCAATGTGCTGAGAGGCAAGTAGAAGAAGAAACAAGAAAGTCAAGTAGGAAGCAGTGTGGCAGATGAATTTGATGAATGGTTTCCTGATGAACAGTCCCAGTCGGCTCTTGGGAGCTATCAAGTAGCAGACAGAGAATACGGGAAAAAGGAATCCAACAATGATGCAAGTCAGCATCTTCACAGCCCAGTGGTGTCTCCTCCAGCCTGGGAACTCATCATACCAACGAGAGGCAAGTAGCTGTTGACAGTTTGGTTGGGCAACAAACTAACACAAAACAAAAGAAATAATCAAAACTCTTCTATCTAGTAAATTCTTATATAAAAAATGTAACATGCAAAAAGAAATTCAAGGGATTTAACTGCATTTTTACTAGATGAAATTCCTTGTACATTAAAGTACACAATTATTAGGTATTAACATTAAAGACAAAAAAACTTTGTTCTCTGGTATATCCTCATATCTATTATATTTATATATATAAATATATATATGCGAGTAACACACACACACACACACACACACACACACACACACACACACATTACCTGCAACAGCCCACAGTTCAAGAACAATGACCTACTTCTTCATAAGCTAGAAAAAAGTGGGATAGACAGCGTCACCATCAGATGGATTCACAATTGGCTGGCAAACCGTGCTCAATGAGCAGTCCTTAATGGGTCTAAGTCTACATGGAGGGAAGTAAGCAGTGGGGTGCCACAAGGTTCTGTCTTAGGCCCACTACTCTTCAATAACTTCATAAATGACTTAGATGAGGGAATAGAAGGGAACTCACCAAATTTGCAGATGATACTAAGCTGGCAGGAATAGCTAACACCCCAGAAAATAGGTTCAAGATCCAGATGGATCTTGGAGAGGGCGGAGATAACGTCATGACGGTTTGACGGGCGATCTTGAAGCTCCAAGATCGCCGTCGGTATCTTTGCCGCTGGATGGTCCATTTTGGACGGTGATAGAGAAGGGCAAATCCTGTTGATCCCAGGGACACTGCAAAGTCCCTGGTTTATCAGGAGAAGCCCTTTATTCAGGCGGCAAAGAGGCAGCCGTTAAAGCTGCTGAAGTTGGGACAGCTCTGGAACGGCAGAGATTGAGAGAAAGTGTGTGGGCTTGGTGAGAGAAATTTTTTTAAATAGACTATTAGAGAGAACACCCTGGGATTAAAAGGAAGTTAAAATTGAAGACAGAAGATGAAACAGCAGAATTAAACCTGAGTCTAAGGTATTTTCCCCTATTTTTAAACCTATTTTTATATGTGGATGTCTACGGATGATTTTATTTTTTTAACCTGGACTGGACTGGATTGAAGATTTCCGTTTTATTTATTTATTTATTTTTATATATAATTTTTTTTATTTCCATTTTCCAACATCATATTTATGTACAATCTGTTATCCATCATGAATCATTAATTTTTATTTATTGCTGATTCGGGCCTGCCCAACTGCCACTTCCTTTCTTCACAACCTTCCTCTATCCTCTACTACTTTCCCCTCCTTCATCTCCTTCACTTTACTACTTCCTCTCCTCCTTCTCCACTCCCCTTCTTCCACCCTTTCTAACTTTCTTATTCCCCTCCTCCTTCTCAAGTCTTTTCTACCTACTTTCTTCCCTCCTTCTACTCCTCTCTCCCTTTCTTTATGGAATAGCAATCGGGCAGCCCCAATATCATTTCAAATTTTAATTTCATATCTTCAATCATTACTGTACATTAATAACCAATCCATGTATCATTTTCATTTCCCCCCCTTTTAAGAGGTTAAAAAGGAAAGATTCAAAAAACTTTTCTTCTAAATCACTATAATCCCAAAGAAGAAGAAAAAATATAAATCATAAAATTCTCATTTCTTCCATTTAGTCAGTATCTTCTTGTATATCTCCTAGTTCCACACTAGCTGTTAATAAGTATTTCCTTAACTTTCGTTTCCAATACACAAATCGCCATTTGCTTCATTCCACAAAATGCCATTTGCTTTCTTCTCTCCTATCTTCGCAACAAATGTATCCTCTATTAGGGGCTTGCAGTCTTCTTACAAACAAATGCTAGAACTCCAGTTTCTGCTCTGTCTGCGTTACAATCCATCACAAATCAATTTCTGCCGCGGAGATTGGACGCTATGTTTTTTCCTGCCAAAAGGCAGATGCCCTCCGAGTCTGGAGCTTTTTTCAGGCTTTGGAAGGAGCACTCCCCTCAAGCCTCCAGAAACTTTTCTGGGGCTTCTCCAGGTGGCTCAACTTCAGCCTGAATGCTCATCTCTCCCTTTGCCTGAAAGGGAGATTTACAAGCTGCCGGACAGCTGATTTACGCTGTCCTGGCAGCTCTACAGACTACAGGGTTAGCAGTCTAAAAAGGACTGCCATCAACGAAGCGGAGCCAAACTGGAAGCCCCCAAGATTTCTGTTTTATTTTTATTTTTCCTACTCTTAGTGCCTTTTTAGAATAATTTCTCTTTGGTTCTGTTTTTGTCTATTTTTTATCTTTTCTTTTTTCTCTATTTTTATTCTTTTGTGTATTGTGTACTGGATATGAGAAGGAGGGAAAGTGGAGAAAATAGGTAACACTGCCACCTACTGGATTGGAAATATTGTTTCTCTTTTTCTCTTTTTTTATTATTATTTTATTATTATTATTTATTGAATTTTTATACCGCCCTTCTCCCGAAGGACTCAGGGCGGTTTACAGCCAAGCTTTGGTTTAAGAAAGTAACAAATGTGCATATTTCAAGGACTCTGAGCCTATTCTAGATAAAATAGTGGGGAGAGCATCAAAGACTGTCTGCAGGATTGTTTATTCAAGTGCTCTTCTGGGAAATTATCAGTGGCAGGAGTCTGAAACTAAAAAATAGAAGATTGCAGTGACTCTGGAATGAGAGCTATAAATTTTATTTGAGAATCTACAAAAGAAATTTTCTCCTTTTCCCATCGATTTTTTTCCCTTGATTGGAGACTGAATATGGTCAACCTCCTCTTTGGTTAATTGGATTAAGACATACAAGAGTCTGAAGATTTTTTCTGTTTTCTTTTTTCTTTTTTTCTCTCATGTTTTTCTTTTTTCTCTTTTTGGCCTTTCCGTTTTTTGCTGTTAGTTGGGAGAATAATTGTCCTACATATAAGTGGATTAAGGTATAGAAGAACCTGAAGACTACATTACAGAGATGAGTAGAAAGGCAACAGCTGTTGGTTCTACCACATCGACTCCCTCCTCTTCACCATCTGGAGGACAACGATTGATACAGATGATGCTACAACAGGAAAAGGAAAAGGAACGAAAGAAGGAGAAGGAAGTGACATTACAGATGATTTGGCAAGGAATCCAAAAGATACAAACAATAGTGGAGAATATTGAACAGAGAAAACAGATTAAAAGGTGGAGAATATACATCAAATGTTAGAAAAAATAAGGATATACTACAAAAAATTGAGGAAAAGTAAGAACAAAGAGATAAAAAATCAATGACATTGAAAGTAGATTAGATGAGGTTGAATGAGTTAAGAGTGGAATATTGGGATGGGAGATGGACAGATCAGAATTCTAACTCAGATTTCAAAATATAGAAGAAGAAAAGGGAGAAAATTTGGCAGAAAAAATGATAAAAATTCTAGCAAAAGCATTAGAAATCACCAAAGATAAGATGATGGATGGCGGAGATGAGATATTTTGAGTCTATACAAGATATGCAATGAGAAATAAGTTACCAAGAGAAGTCCACATAAGATTCACTAAAAAATTAAAAAACAAATATTGTAGATTGCAAGAGAGAAAGCATTAAAATATAAGGACAAGGAAATTGTGGTGCTGAAGCAAATACCGAGAAGATTGAGGGAGATGAGAAGATAATATCATTTTTTCACTAAAATACTACTGCAGAAAGGCGTGAACAGATGGCTGATACCAGAAGGCTTGGTGTTTACATGGCAACAACAAAAATATAGAATCGATTCAATTGATAAAGCCAAAGCATTCTGGGCAGAGTACCTCAGAGAGGAAGAAGTGGAGACAAGAAGAGAAGACTCACTGATTGAATTACAAGAAGAATTCCCAGTAATGACTGAAAAAGAAGAAGGTGCAGTGGGTGGTAATGTGGAATATAAAGAACAAAGTGAGCTGAGATTGACAAGAGCAATAAACCCATCTTATAAAATATGAACATGGAAGAGAAAAAATTGATTATAATAAAACATAAATGGACTTATTTAGCTACCAAAAGAAGAAAAATATTCCATAAATTAGAAAAATTAAAATTTGATATAATTTGTCTACAAGTACATATCAAAAAGCAACATGAATTATTGGTACAGCCAAAATTAGGGAAAATATTTACTTCACTGCCACAATGTAAGAAAAGAGGAGTAGCTCTATATATAAGAGATACAATCTCGGCAGAGCAAGTCTAAACAGATGAAGATGGAAGAATTTTGATAGTGCAAATAACAGACAATAACATGAAAATACTTTTAATAGCAATATATGCTCCAAATGATAATCAAGAAGATTTTTATAAAAAATTACATTTGAAAATAATCAATTTGGATTATGAAAATATTTGCATGATGGGAGACTTCAATGGTATAGTGGATGAGAAATTAGATTACAATACACAGAAGACAACAAAGCAAAGTAGAAAGATTCTTCCGAAATCCTTTTTTAAAATGATAGAGGAGATAAACTTAAAAGATGCATGGAGAGAAAGAAATGTAAAAAATAGACAATATACTTTTTATTCAAATAGACATTTATCGTGGTCTAGAATAGACATGATATGGATGACAATGGAATTGTCTTCTAATATAGAAGAAATTGATATAGAGGCCAATACCTGGGCAGACCATAAGCCAATGACAAAGGAGAAAATCTAGATGGACCTTAAATAACACAGTTTTAAAAGAAAAGAAATTTGTACAGAAAATGAAGAAAGAAATTGCCTTTTAAAAAAAAAGAAAATAGAAAAGAGGACACATCAATACAAAACATATGGGACACAATGAAAGCCTATGCTAGAGGTCTGATTATAGACTATACAAGAAAAAGAAATACTAAGAAAAGACAATCTTAAAAAACTAGAAGATGACTATTAAGAAATTTGAGAAAGAATTACAGAAATTTCCACAAAAAAGGACTTTAAAATAAAAATGGACACAATTAAACATAGAATGGGATTAATAGAAAAAGAGGATTTAGCGCAAAAAAATAGAAGTGCTAAACAGAACTATTTTGAAGATGCTAATAAGTCAGGTAGATGGTTAGCATACAAACTGAAAAAAGAGAGAGAATCAAGAAAAATAATACGACTAGTGGATGACCAAGGACAAATTAGATATGGGAATGAAGAGAAGAAAAAAATATACAAGATTTTTACAGCAAATTGTATGAGCAAGAGAATATAGAGGAGGAAAGTGTTAAACGATACTTGCAGAAAGCGAATCTACCCCAGATTTCTAAAGACACAGAAATGATGTTAGAAGGAAATATAATGATGATGGAATTATTTGAAGCACTCAAAAAACAAAAAAATGGAAAGGCACCAGGCCCAGATGGATTACCAGTTGAATATTATAAGACACTACAGAAGTTGTTGAGCCTCCCATTGTTAGAGGTCATGAATGAAGTCACATCAAAGAAGAAATTACCTAAGTCATGGTCAGAAGCGTATATTACACTTATTCCAAAGGAATAACAACAAATCAAGAATTATAGGCCTATATCACTGTTAAATGCAGACTATAAAATCTTTGCTTCAATATTGGCAGAAAGACTTAAAAGATATCTAAATAATTTTATACATTCTGATCAAATGAGTTTCTTCCAAAAAGACAGATTAAAGATAACATGAGGATAATTCTGGATACTTTGGAATATTATGAAGCACACCTTGAAAAGCAAATGGCTTTGATATTTCTAGATGCACAGAAAGCCTTTGATAATGTGAATTGGCAATTTATGTTAATACAGCTGGAACAGATGGGCTTTGGTAGAAAGTTTATTCAAGCCACAGAAGCCATATATCATAAACAAACAGCAAAAGTAATGATAAATAGAGAACTGACAGAGCCTACTGAAATAAAAAAAGGAACAAGACAAGGCTGTCCACTGTCACCCCTGTTGTTTGTGTTAATATTAGAGGTGTAAAATAGAAATATTAGAGAAGAAAAAGATATAAAAGGCATGAAAATTCAAAAGGAAGAATACAAATTGCAAGCATTTGCTGATGACCTGGTTTTTATTCTTGAAGATCCATTAGAATCAAAAACTAAACTGATAGACAAGATAGAAGAATATGGAAAAGTAGCAGGTTTGAAAATAAATAAAGATAAAACGAAGATTTTGACAAAAAATATGTTAATAAAACAAAAAGAAGAGCTGGCGGAACTATCAAAGATGCAGGTCACAAGTAAGGTCAAGTATTTGGGAATATATTTAACAGCAAGATGTAGTACACTTAAAGAGAATAACTATAGTAAACTTAAACAACAGATAGGGACAGATTTGGAAAAGTGGGAGAATTTACAACTGTCACTGATAGGGAGAATATCAATGATTAAGATGAATATATTGCCTAGAATTTTATATTTGTTTCAGACAATTCCAATTAGGTTGGGGAAAGAATATTTTGAAGAATTGAATAAAATAGTGCTGAAATATATTTGGCAGGGTAAAAAAGTGAGGATAAAACTAAAATTGTTGCAAGATGCTAGAATATGAGGAGGTTTTGGATTGCCTAATTGAGAATTATATTATCAAGCAACAAATTTGATGTGGATCAGGGAATGGATAATGCTAAGAAATACTAGAATTTTGACTTTAGAAGGACATGATTTGTTGTGGGGATGGCACGCTGTATAAGGAAGTAAAAACATAGGGAAACTTTCAAAGACATTTTATACGAGAGGCCTTGTTATTAAATTGGGAGAAGATTAAGAGATAACATTATTTAAAAATTCCAGTCTGGTTATAAACTATTGAAGCATTCTCATATTCAATAACATTTAGAAAGGAACAAATTGTTAGATATAGTGAATTATTGAATGAAAAGGGTGAACTTAAATCTATGCAAGAATTAGAAGTACAAGATATAAAGATGAATTGGTTTTCTTACTTGCAAATACATTCTAGATATGATAAAGATTTTAAGACAGAAGTTTTTTACAATAAATTGACTAACTTAGATAAAATTTTGACAGGTACTGATGAAAACGTAATTAAAAAATTATACGGATATTTATTAGAGGTTAAACTGGAAGAAGAACAAGTTAAAGAAACAATGATTGCCTGGGGGAAAAATTTTGGACATGGGATTGACCTAGAGAAATGGCAAAAATTGTGGTTGCAAAATTTTAAAATGACAATGTCAACTGCATATAAAGAGAATTTGTATAAAATGCTTTACAGGTGGCATCTACGCCCGATGAGAATAGCCAAAATGTTCAAGAATAAATTCGAAAAATGTTGGAAATGTCATCAGATACCGGGCTCATATTACCATATGTGGTGGACGTATGTAGAAGATAGTACTAATACCACTCTATAAAGCCCTAGTAAGACTACACCTAGAGTAGAATATAGTTTGGTCACCACGCTATAAAAAAGATGTTGAGATTCTGGAAAAAGTGCAGAGGAGAGTAACCAGGATGATTAGAGGACTGGAGACTAAAACATATGAAGAATGGTTACAGGAACTGGGCATGGCTAGTATAGTGAAGAGAAGGACTGGGGAGACATGATAGCAGTGTTCCAATATTTGAGGAGCTGCCACAGAGAGGAGGGGGTCAAGCTATTTTCCAAAGCCTTGTTTGGCTTTCCTGAAGGCCAAGCAAGGAATAAATGTTGGAAATTGACCAAGGAGAGATTCAACCTAGAAAGAAAGAGGAACTGTCTGACAGTGAGAACACTCAACCAATGGAATGGCTTGCCTTCGGAAGTTGTGGGAGCTTCATCACTTGAGATTTTCAAGAAGAGATTGGACTGCCATTTGTCAGAAATTGTGTATGGTCTCCTACTTGAGCGGGGGTGGGTGGGTGTTGGACTAGATGACCTGTAAGGTGCCTTCCAACTCTGTTAATCTGTTAAATCTGTTAAACAACAGCTTGGTGGCCCCATGCTTCTGTAGAATCGTTTGCAAGAGTGAAACCAAAAAACGCAAATTCATCTACACATTAAACTCACTCGTAAAAAGCAGTACTAATCATAAGAAACTTTGCTCACGGCTCGACCTGTCAATACTACAACGTGCCCATGCTTGCAAACTCCACTCAGAGCTTAAAAGACCCTGGAGCACAGTGAGACAGATCTATACATTGACTAACACGCTGACTGTATCAAACGCAAGACCACATCACATGTCCCACTAACTCCCCCAACAATCAAAACTAGGCATGTACACCCCCAAGTTCTTCCAGGTCCACCACTACAGACCTTAAATGCAAGCTACTAAATGTAAGAAGCCTTGCAAATAAAATGCCTGAATTCCTACTACTACTAAATGCGGTCTTTTTTGATCTAATCTTTGTCTGCGAGATGTCGTTGAATATATCCTTTCCAGACTCCATTACTACAGTACGTGACTATCATGTTTTCCGATCTGATCATGAAAGCTGTAGAGTGGGTGACATTGCCATTTTCTATAAAAAGTCCCTAGATCTGAAAAAGATTCAAGTTAAACAGGAGGTTGCTCTTCCTGAGACCATCATCTGCGATCTGTCCATAAATAGATGGACTTCACTTCTTACTATGTTACAGAGCCCCTGATTACGAACTCAATCATGCAAACAAGCTACCGTATTTTTTGGAGTATAAGACGCACCAGAGTATAAAATGCACCTTAGTTTTTGGGGAGGAAAATAAGAAAAAAGCTTATTGGCAAGTGGATTGGCCTCCCAGCTGTTCCCAGAGGTGAATTTTAGCGACAGGTTCATTGGTTGTGAGCTCTGTGCCTTGCTTTTTTTTGCTTTTTTTTTCTGCCTCTGAAACTCTGTTTTAGAAAAAACTTTTTTCTGCATCTGAAAGCCTCTGAAACAGAGCTTCAGAAAAAAAGACTCTGAAGCTCTGTTTGGGAGCTTCTTTTCTGAAGCTCTATTTGGGGCCTTCTTTTCTGAAGCTCTGTTTGGAAGCTTCAGTCTCTGAAACCTCAGTTTGAGAAGCTGGGCGGGGCTACATTCAGAGTATTTATTTATTTATTTATTTATTTATTATATTTGTATACCGCCCTTCTCCCGAAGGACTCAGGGCGGTTCACAGCCAATAAAAAACACAATACATAGAATACAAATTAAAAACTATATAAAAAACTGATTCAATAACGGCCTAAAAATTTAGATACAATTTAAAACCCCATTTAAAACCCCCAATTAAAACCCATAAATTTAAAAAACTAACCCAGTCCTGCGCAGATGAATAAATGCGTTTTAAGCTCGCGACGAAAGGTTCGGAGGTCCAGAAGTTGACAGAGTCCCGGAGGGAGTTCGTTCCAGAGGGCGGGAGCCCCCACAGAGAAGGCCCTTCCCCTGGGCGTCGCCAGACGACACTGTTGCGCCGACGGCACCCTGAGGAGTCCCTCTCTGTGAGAGCGCACGGGTCGGTGGGAGGTATTCGGTAGCAGTAGGCGGTCCCGTAAATAGCCCGTAAATAGTATAAGATGCATCCAGATTTTCACCCTCTTTTTTGGGGGAACAAGGTGCATCTTATACTCCGAAAAATACAGTTACTGCACTATTAACGTGGGCAGCCTCCTGCTCACAACCTATTATCTTTCTTGGTGACTTCATTCTACCTCTAATTAATTTGACCCTAAACAAATGTACAACTGAAGCTATATATACAACTCTGTACAATACCATTACTCTTCTGGGATTGGATCAATTAGTAACAAATAACACAAGAGTCAACAACTGCCTTGATCTCATCTTCTGCAACAGTTTAAACACAATTTATGAACTACAAATAAAAGAACTTTTTTCTAACAGTGACCTCAGCATGTTTGATTTTGTATCAATTTACGTCCCTGCAAAGAAGGTCATAATGATGGGACTCCAAATTTATAACTTTAAAAAAGCCAACTATGATCTCATAGCTACCGACCTCTCATCTCTTGATTGGCAAATTCTGTTCACTGGCTCTAATACTGCCGAAGACCATTATAACACTTTTTTTGCTTGAAATCAAAAGAGTCATTAAACTATACATACCAATAGTAACCCCCAAAACCAGAAAAAAACAAATTACCCATAACAATAAGGAAGCTCCAATAAAAAAAAATATCTTTGGCGAAAAAACAAAACTGGCTAGGTAGCTAACTTTAAAAGCCACTACAAAACCTTATGCCATCAGATAAAGGCAGAATGCACCACTTACTACTGCAAACAAGAGGAAAAACTGTTGCACACAAAATCCACCCCCACCTTCTATAATTTCATAAATACCAAATTTAAAGACTCAAAAACTATGTCACCCCTAAAAGGGCCTGTTCTGTCCTCCCTTGCCTCCGTCCGAATGATGGCTTAATTAGCCGTC
Organism: Ahaetulla prasina; assembly: GCF_028640845.1. Taxonomy (NCBI): domain Eukaryota; kingdom Metazoa; phylum Chordata; class Lepidosauria; order Squamata; family Colubridae; genus Ahaetulla; species Ahaetulla prasina. Next base: position 185,803,924 of record NC_080540.1, read on the forward strand.
ACTATCAGCTCTGGCAGCAGAATAGCCAGCGTCTGCCAAGAGCCTCCGTTATCTTCCACGACGCTGGTGAGTCACCTAGAAACAAACTTCAGCTTTTAATCAGTAGATTTTCCTGTTACAAAGAGACACAGCAGCTCTGGCTGCCTTTTATAGCCTGTGGGGTGTGGCTCCATGACTCAGCACTTCCTAGGCCTGCCCCACCCTTGCTTCTGTTGTTCCCTCCTCTCCTGCCTACGAAACCAAGCCTGATTGCCGTCAGCTGGGTCTGCAGGCATAGCCTGTGGGGGGGGGGAAGAGTCAGAGGATGGAGGCCTCGTTATCTCTTCCACCTCGCCTGTTTCTGGCTCCTGGAGCTGAGGTAAGTCCTTACCCAAGGTAAGTCCTGACGGCCCTTCCCCCTCACTGTCCAAGTCACTTTCTGGCAGCAGGCCTGGCTTGGGGGGCGCAGACACAACAGGGCCTAACAGGAAAGACTGTAATGATGAAGCTGTTAAGGCCAATCTTTTCAACACATTCTTCAGTTCAGTCTTTATCAACAGCAATGGCTCATGCCCCACATTTCCAAATCGTACCACAACTAATTGCAACAATCTGATATGTATTGATTTTACAGACCATCTCTATCTATTACCCCTGATGGATTATGTGCATACTTCTTGAAAAAGTTTTCCACTGCTATAGCTGAACCACTAAGCACAATCTACGAGATCTTTTAGAACAGGGGTCCCCAACCTTTTGGACCTCAGGGACCACCAAGTCCATAATTTTAAATCCCGGGGACCACTAATACGAATCCAGCGCGCCGCTTGCTGAAGCGCCTGGACTCCCAGTGACAGGATGGGGTCCTTCAGGCACTGTCCGTCCTCTCTCTTTCCTGCTTTCTCCCCCCTCCCCTCTCTCTCCCACTCTTTCTCTCTCATTCTATCTCCACCCTCTCTCTCCCCTCTCTTTCTCTCTCTCCCACTCATTCTGTCATCTCTCTTTCCCTCCCCCCTTTCTCTCTTTCTCCCCACTCCTCTCTTTCTTTCTCTCTCCTCTCTCTTTCTACCCTCTCCCTCCTCTTTCTCTCTCCCACTCATTCTGTCACCTCTCCCCTTTCTCTCTCTCTCCCTCTCCGCTCTTTTCTCTTTCTCTCTTTCTCCTCTCTCTTTCTCTCTCTCTCTCCCCACTCTTTCTCTCTCCTCTCCCCTTTCTCTCTCTCTCCTCCACTTTCACTTTCTCTCTCTCCCCTCTCCACCCTCTTTCTCTGTCTCCCACTTATTCTGTCATCTCTCTTTCTCTCCCCCCTCTCATTCTCTCATTCTCTCTTTCTCTCCCCCCACTCTCTCTCTCTCATTCTGATTCTCTCTCTCACTGATTCTATTTCATTCTGTTTCTCTCTCATTCTGTCTTTCTCTCTCATTCCAATTCTCTGCGTGTCCCTTTCAGAGCCAGGCGGCTTCGAGCAAGAGCTGCAGACTTCTTCTGCATATGCCCAAGATGGCGCCGCGTTTTTGTTGATGGGGAATGGAGCGACGACCCTTCCCAGCCGGTCCGGACCAGGGGAGACCACTTTGACATCTTGGGTCCCCGGCCCGGCTGGAGGAACGATTTTGCAGCTGTGGGGAGTGCGGCTGGCTTTGGACGGCCCCAGATGAGGTCAGCAATGAGGGGTGGTTTCCAGCGGCCCTAGTCGGCCTAGTTGGCGGCCGGGTTGGCCCAGTCAGGCGCCCGGGTGGATGGTGCCGACAGCAGCGGTGGCATCGACGGGGACCAAGGATGGCATTGACGGGGACCGAGGATGGCATCGACGGAGACCGAGGATGGTGGCGGTGGCAGGGCAGTGTCCTCGATGGCGGCGATGCGTTGGTGTTGCGGCGGTTTACGTGGTCTTTGTGGTCTTTGTGGTCTCCGCCGATAGCGGCGGTGGTGGCGGCAATGGCGGGGTCCTTCTTCCAGATGGCCGGCTGGTCGGCCGGGCTGGGCAAATGACATTGACATCGACGGCTGCATCAATGTCGGCGTCGGCAGGGAGTGGTGGCGGTGGTGGCAGCGATGGTGGCAGCGGGGGGTTATTACCCCCGGCGGTGGCAGCGTGGCTTCACCGCTGCTGCTGGTCCTTAGTTGACGATGGTGGCGATGGCAGTGACAAGACCACCCTTGTGGAGCCCATGGATTTTACAGGCTCCCCCCTCTCCCATGGACCACCCATGGATCATCCATGGACCACCCATGGAGCCTTACAGAGCCTCAGGTTTTTCCATCGGCGGCGTGTCTGCGACTGTGATTTACCGAGGCAACAGTGGTGGTGTTGGAGATGGTTGTGGCTGTGGTGAACGGCTGGACTGGGTGGTGGCTACTGTAAACATCATTTCCCACCCAAGACTGAATTCCATTATTGTTTCCTAGCCGGAGAACTGGCGGTTTACCATCTTGACCGGCTGAGACGGGACTATTCACCACTCTCCGAAATGCATATGTACTCGGCGGCGGATCTTCTTGGTCTGCGAGATTCCCCCCTCTTGCAGATTTGGCCCTCCACGCTATCGAGGGCCTACCTTTATGACGGATTTTGGAATCCCAAGAGGTGGCATGCGGCAAAGAGAGAACTTAGGGGCTTTTTAAATTTGCGTTTTAATGGGAGGGGAGGGAGGGGGAGATTGGGTTTGGGGGGAAACCCACCTGGGACAGGGGTTGGGGTTGGGATATGGCCAGATCCTACGAGGGCTCGCGTCGTTGACATTATAGGTTCGGAGGCGAAGGTGGAGGCAGGTGCTCGATTCCACGAGGGCCATTCCATCAGCACGGTAATTGGGAGGGGCAGATATGGCGGAAGCGGGGGACCATATCATGTTCGGGGAGTGCGTGAGCGTTATTTGCGAACGATCTCGCACTCCGGTCCTTTGGACCTTTCCCGTTCCCCGGGTGGTTGGGATCCTCAGAGCCTGGACCTTCGGCTGATGTTGTGCAATGCCAGGTCTGTTGTAAACAAAGCCCCCCTTATTTACAACCTTATACAAGAGGGGGGTACGGACCTGCTGGGCATCTCGGAGACCTGGTTGGGCACGGAAGGGGGGGTGCCCCTAGTTGAAATGTGCCCACCAGGTTTCCATGCATTTCATCAGCCGAGGGCCCAGGGTAGGGGTGGAGGGGTGGCGGTTATTATTAACGAGGGTCTGCGACCGAGGGAGGTCACTACCTCAGATAGCCGGATGGGAATCCCTCTTTGTGAAGTGGGGTCAGGGGAAACATGTGGATCTGCTGATTACGTACCTGGCTCCTTGCGGCATGACAGCAGCCCTGCCCGAACTGCTGGAGGTGATAGCCGAACTGGCGGTTGATACCTCCAGACTTATGGTTATGGGGGATTTCAACCTGCCATCGCTCAGTGAAGCATCTGCTGCAGCTCGGGAGTTCATGGCTTCCATGACGGCCTTGGACCTGACCCAATTAGTTAACAGTCCCACTCACATTGGGGGAAACACTCTGGACTTAATTTTTGTCTCCGGACAATGGCTGAATGATCTAGAAGTAAGAGATTTAGTCATTCAACCCTTGTCATGGTCTGATCATTCGCTCCTTCGGCTGGACTTTCGAACCGCCAACCCACACCGCAGGGAGACAGAACCAATGCGTTGGTTCTGTCCCAGGTGCCTGATGGACCTGGAGAGGTTTCTGACGGAGCTTGGGCCATTTCCTGAGGACCTAGCTCACGACTCGGCTGAAGAACTCATCGCCGCCTGGGAAAGGGCTGCGGCAGAGGCCTTGAACCATGTCGTGCCTTTGCGGCCTCTGACCCGGTGCCGATCTCGACCGGCCCCTTGGTATTCTGAGGAGCTGAGAGAGATGAAGCACCGGAAAAGACGCCTAGAGAGTGGTTGGAGGGCCAGCCGTTCCGAATCTGATCGAACACTAGTAAGGTCTCATATTCAGACCTACCTAGGTGGCAATAACAGTGGCGAAACGTGAGTATTTCTCCGCTCTTATTGCATCGGCAGATAACCGTCCAGCAGCTTTGTTTAGGGTGACCCGCTCTCTACTTACCCAGGGAGCCAGGGAGGACCCCTTGCAAGGTCGTGCTGAGGACTTTGGACAATATCTGCACAATAAAATTGCTCAGATCCGGGATGGGCTGGACACAGATTGGGTAGATTCAGACGGGATGGCGGAGGTGGATCTTGAGGTTGTCACCTGGGAGGAGTTTGACACTGTGGCTCCCGAGGACATGGACAGGATACTGAGGAGGCTGAATGCAACCACATGTTTGTTGGACCCGTGTCCCGCCTGGTTGGTACTGGCCACACAGGAGGTTACACGAGACTGGTTTCAGGGAATTGTTAACGCTTCTCTGAGGGAGGGTGTCTTCCCCACCACCTTGAAAGAGGCGATGGTAGTTTACCCCGCAGTTCTTTTTACTAGGAATAATTATGGATTGTACAGCTATAGAGACTAAATTGATTTTGAACTTAATAACAGCCGCAAGACTTTTGATTGCTCAATATTGGAAGAAAGAAGAATTACCTACAATTGAAGAATGGACACTTAAAGTATCAAATCTGGCAGAAATGGCAAAAATCTCTGCTTACTTGAAAGACTATACACAAGAAAAATATATTTTAGAATGGAAAATGTGGATTGATTATATTCAAAATAAGTATCAGATAAAAAAATATCAAATAGCATATGAGTAAATTTAGGAAATAATTTGTATTAGATATATTTCTGAAGGAGAGGGGAATTGAGAGTGTGACTAAGTGTGGAGAGACTAGAGATTATAATTTAGGAATTATTTTAGATTATGATTGTTAGTTTTGATACCCTGCATTTTGTTCTGGGAAGTCGGGGTGGGGGATGAGGGGTAAGGGGGAGGGGAATTGGGGGGTTGAGGCCAGTGATGGAGTGATGGTTAATGTACAGGGATTAGTGAAGATGTATAAATATAATTAATGTAGGGTCGGGTCTGCCCAGTTACCATTTCAGAACGGTGGGGAGGGAAAAAAGAGAGAGTAGGAGGTAGGAAAGAGGAGAAGAGGAAGGAAGAGGGGTAGAAGAGGGAGAAGGAGTGTAGGGTGGAGGGAGGAGAGGAGGTAGATAAGAGAAGGAGAGGAAGGTTTGGAAAGTAAAAGAAGGTAGAAGAGGGAAGAGTGTTAAAAAGGGGGGTGGTGACTGGGCAGGCCCGACTAATTGTATATAACTGTACATTGGATGAATTATTTGATATGATTGTAAAAATAAAACTTTTTTATTAAAAAAGAAAAAGAAAAGAAAGAGGCGATGGTGAGACAACTCCTCAAGAAGCCTTCCCTGGATCCAGCTGTTTTGGCAAATTACCGTCCAGTCTCCAACCTTCGTTTTGTGGCGAAGGTTGTTGAGAGCGTGGTAGCACATCAGCTCCCTCAGTACATGGATGAAACTGTCTATCTGGACCTGTTCCAGTCCAGTTTCCGGCCTGGGTACAGCACAGAGACGGCGTTGGTCGCGTTGGTGGATTATCTTTGGAGGGCCCGGGACAGGGGTTGTTCCTCTGCCCTGGTCCTATTAGATCTCTCAGCGGCTTTTGATACCATCGACCATGGTATCCTGCTGCGACGGTTGGAGGGGTTAGGAGTGGGGGGCACCGTTTTTCAGTGGTTCTCCTCCTTCCTCTCTGACCGGTCGCAGACGGTGCTGGCAGGGATGCAGAGATTGACCGCAAGGCACCTCTTGTGTGGGGTGCCACAGGGGTCAGTTCTCTCGCCCCTCCTGTTCAACATCTATATGAAGCCGCTGGGTGAGATCATCCGTGGTTTTGGGGTGCAGTGTAATCTGTACGCTGATGATACACAGCTGTACATTTCCACCCCTAACCACCCCAACAAAGCCGTTGAAGTGATGGCCCGGTGTCTGGAGGCCGTGCGGGTCTGGATGGGGAAAAACAGGCTCCAAATCAACCCATCCAAGACCAAGTGGCTGTGGATGCCGGCATCCTGGTATAATCAGCTGACTCCATCGCTGACTGTGGGGGGCAAGTCATTGGCCCCCACAGAGAGGGTCCACAATCTGGGCGTTCTTCTGGATGCACGGCTGTCGTTCGAAGAGCATACGATGGCCATCGCCAGAAGAGCTTTTTATCAGGTTCGCCTGATGCGCCAGTTGCGTCCCTACTTAGACCGGGATTCCCTGTGCACAGTCACTCATGCCCTCGTCACGTCCCACCAGGACTACTGCAACACTCTCTACATGGGGTTCCCCTTGAAGAGCACCCGGAGGCTCCAACTGGTTCAGAATGCAGCCGCGCGGGTGATAGAGGGAGCGACACATGGCTCCCCTCTCCTGCGTAGGCTGCACTGGTTACCGGTAGTCTTCCGGGTGCAATTCAAGGTGTTGGTTACCACCTTTAAAGTGCTCCATGGCATGGGACCAGGTTATTTATGGGACCGCCTACTGCCACCAATAGCCTCCCATCGACCAGTGCGCTCCCATAGGGAGAGTCTCCTCAGGGTGCCGTCGGCCAGGCAATGTCGGCTGGCGACCCCCAGGGGGAGGGCCTTCTCTGTGGAGGCTCCAACCCTCTGGAACGAGCTTCCACCAGGGATCCGCTAACTCCTTGATCTCCGGACCTTTTTTTTTTTTTAATAAATAATTTTTATTTCCATTTTCCAACATCATATTTATGTACAAACTATTATCCATCATTAATCATTAATTTTTATTTATTACTGATTCAAGCCTGCCCGATTGCCACTTCCTTTCTTCACAACCTCCCTCTCTAACCCTCTACTACTTTCACATCCTTCATCTCCTTCACTTTACTACTTCCTCTCCTCCTTCTCCACTCCTCCCTTCTTCCACCCTATCTAACCTTCTTATTCCCCTCCTCATTCTCTACTCTTTCCTACCTACTTTCTTCCCTCCTTCTACTCCTCTCTCCTTTTCTTTCTGAAATGGCAGTCGAGCATCACCAATATCATTTTAAATTTTAATTTCATATCTTCAAAAATTACTGTACATTAATAATCAATCCATGTATCATTTCCTCCCCCCCTTTCCCCCCCTCCCCCCCCAGACTTCCCAGAGCAAATACCGGGTATTATGACCAACAATCACAAGCTAAAGTATACAAAATATACATAACCTCTCACCTTTAAAAATTTAAAACTTTAGATCCCCTCACAATAAAAATAAAGAGATAGGAAAGAATAATAAAAAGGAAAAAAGAAAAGAAACAATACCAACTTCACATATTACTTCTTCTTACAGTCCATTTTTAAAATTAATCCATCTTCTCAAATTCAATTTTTTCCCCACTTGTATATTCCTTCAAATTTCATAAGTCCATTTCTCAAATTACAGTCCATCTTCTCAAACTCAAATTTTCATCACTTATATATTTCTTCAATTGCCATAACATTTAATGTCCGTTCTTCTTACAGTCCATTTTAAAAATTAGTCCATCTTCTAAAATTCAAATTTTTTTCACCCACTTGTATATTCCTTCAAATTTCATAAGTCCATTTCTTAAATTACAATCCAGCTTCTCAAATTCAAATTTTCATCACTTATATATTTCTTCAATTGTCATAATCTTCCAATACTACTCCATCAATCAAATATCATTTCGAATAAAATCTCTCAAATACAATATTTCCAGCTTAACTTCGTAACTTTTACTATCTATAAACGTGTCAATTAAAACAAATAATCATTTAAACTACACCCACAATATAACAGTAAACAGTTAAAATCATTACATCCACATTATCTAAATTCATAAATTTCACTTTCCATCCTTCACAATTAAATAATATCATCCCATAGATTTATACCATACAAATAGCAAATAACAAAAATCCTATAATTTATATCCTAAACAAATCAATTCCAAAAATTAACCATAATCATCATATTCACATCTTAAACATTCCTCCCCTCTCCCATTCTATTTTCCATCATTTCCAAACCAATTAACTTAGCATCTAACAACAAAGGATTCCCACTCTTTAAAACATTAATATAAAAATGTCTCGCTTTCATAACTGAATTAAGAAAATACTTTCTGCCTCTAAAATTCACTGACAAACCCATTGGAACTTCTCATCTAAAATATATCTGATGTTTCTTAAACTCATCCACTAAAAAAGCAAATTCTCTTCTCTTTCTTAACATTTTAGGAGGAATTTCCTTCATCATTTGATCTCTGGACCTTTCGATGCGAACTGAAAACGTTTTAATTCCATCGTGCAGGACTGGCCTAATGGTTTTTTAAATAGGTTTTTTTATTGGATTTTAGAGTTTTTAGCCAATTCAAATATTTGTTTTTAAATCTGTTCTTAATTTTTGTATCTTGTTGTTTTTATTCTGGCTGTAAACCGCCCTGAGTCCTTGGGAGAAGGGCGGTATAAAAATCAAATAAACCTAACCTAAACCTAACCAAAGAGAGTGCCCCCACCAGGCGACATCCCCTGGTAAGCAACCCAGAGACTCCGGGAGGAGGAAGAGGAGGCGGGCAGAAGCGGGGGGGGGAGTGCTTGGGAGAAACAAGGCGCGCTGGGAAGGAACGCTGCCTGCTGCGTCAACATTGCAAAATTCAGGTGCGGGGGTCAATACTTAATGCAAGACATCCCCCTTCGGCCCCACCCCCGCACTTCTTCCAAGAAACGATGTTCTCGCTCTCTCTCATTCTCTCTTATTCTCTTTCTCTGTCTCTCATTCTCTCATTCTGATTCTCTCTCCTCTCTCTCTCTCTCGTTCTTTTTCTCATTCTCTCTCTTTCATTCTGTCTCTTTTTCTCTATTTCATTTTGCGCAGTATCAGCATTCTGCCTCGGTATATTTGCCCAGCTGGTAGAGCAAAGCAACCCTCGTCTCCTGCCGCTTGGGACTCGGAGCTATAAACAGTGTCTGATCAGGGGAGCAGCCGGATTTTGCTCTCCATTGCAGACGCCAGATCAGCCTCATGCAAGCTCCCATCTCTTGAAAAGCCTGGCTGAAGTTTCCCACGCCATTTCAGCGAGCGGTCCACGTGAGACAAGAGCTTGCAGGGAACCGATTTGGCATCCGCAATAAAGAGCAAAATCTGGCTGTTCCCCGGACCAATCGCCATTTACCTCTCTGAGTCCCAAGCGGCAGGAGACGAGGGCTGCTTTGCGCCACCGGCTGGGCAAATATACCAAGGCGGAATGCTGATACTGCGCAAAATGAAAGAGAGAAAAAGAGACAGAATGAAAGAGAGAGAATGAGAAAGAGAATAGTGAGAGAGAGAGAGAGAGAGAGGAGAGAATCAGAATGAGAGACAGAGAAAGAGAATGAGAGAGAATGAGAGAGAGAGAGAGAGAACACCGCTACTTGGAAGAAGTGTGGGGATGGGGCCGAAGGGGGATGTCTTGCATTAAGTATTGACCCCCCACCTGAATTTTGCAATGTTAGCGCAGCAGGCAGCATTCCTTCCTGGCGCGCCTTGTCTCCGGAGCACTCCGCCCCCCTGCTTCTGCCCGCCTCCTCCTCCTCCCAGAGTCTCTGGGCTGCTTACTCAGCCGGAGGGAAAACTCTGCTGCCCGGCTTGCCCGCATCCCCGGGGATGTCGCCTGGGGGGGGGCAGTCTCTTTGCAGCTCTTATTTACCGCTCCATGTCCCAAGCGGCAGCAGATGAGGGCTGCTTTGTGCCACCAGCTGGGCAAATATACCAAGGCGGAATGCTGATACTGCGCAAGTGCAAATAGTGCTTCCCTCCCACATCTTCCAGCCATCATAATGGCTGCTTCGGCCCGCTTGCGCCACAGCTCCTCTACCAGGGTGGACTGGCAAAAATACGAAGATTTCTCCATGGACCACCAAAATTTTCACGCGGACCACCACTGGTCCACAGACCACCGGTTGGTGACTGCTGTTTTAGAACCAGCTCTTTGCCTGACTGATGGTCATTAGCCACAGTCATTCTTATCTTCAAAAAGGGAGACCCCCAATTTGGGTGAGGAATGTTAAATTTACACAAGCGCAAAATATGAGAGAAAATTTTTATAAGATGTTTTATAGATGGCATTTAGACCCCAAAAAATTGTCATGTATGTATCCTAATGTACAGCCTAAATGTTGGAGATGCGATTGTGAAGATGCCACTTATTACAATATATGGTGGACTTGTAAAAAAGTTAAAGCATTTTGGATTAAAGTGTGGTGGATCATGCAGAATATTTTGAAAAAGAAGATTAAGTTTACCCCGCAGTTCTTTTTACTAGGAATAATTATGGATTGTACAGCTATAGAGACTAAATTGATTTTGAATTTAATAACAGCCGCAAGACTTTTGATTGCTCAATATTGGAAGAAAGAAGAATTACCTACAATTGAAGAATGGATACTTAAAGTATCAAATCTGGCAGAAATGGCAAAAATCTCTGCTTATTTGAAAGACTATACACAAGAAAAATATATTTTAGAATGGAAAATGTGGATTGATTATATTCAAAAGAAGTATCAGATAAAAAAATATCGAATAGCATATGAGTAAATTTAGGAAATATTTTGTATTAGATATATTTTTGAAGGAGAGGGGAATTGAGAGTGTGATTAAGTGTGGAGAGACTAGAGATTATAATTTAGGAATTATTTTAGATTATGATTGTTAGTTTTGATACCCTGCATTTTGTTCTGGGAAGTCGGGGTGGGGGGTGGGGGTAAGGGAGGAAATTGGGGGTTGAGGTTAGAGATGGAGTGATGGTTAATGTACAGGGATTATTGAAGATGTATAAATATAATTAATGTAGGGTCGGGTCTGCCCAGTTACCATTTTAGAACGGTGGGGAGGGAGAAAAGAGAGAGTAGGAGGTAGGAAAGAGGAGAAGAGGAAGGAAGAGGGGTAGAAGAGGGAGAAGGAAGGTGTAGGGTGGAGGGAGGAGAGGATGTAGATAAGAGAAGGAGAGGAAGGTCTGGAAAGTAAAAGAAGGTAGAAGAGGGAAGAGTGTTAAAAAGGGGGGTGGTGACTGGGCAGGCCCGACTAATTGTATATAACTGTACATTGAATGAGTTGTTTGACATGATTGTAAAAATAAAACTTTTTTATGAAAAAAAAAAAGGGAGACCCCAGCGACTTCCGGTGGCTCCGCTTCGTTAATGGCGGTCTATTTCAGACCGCCAGTTCTGTGTGATTCTGTAGAGCCACTCAGACAGCGTTAATCTGCTGTCAAGTGGCTTGAAAACCTCTTCCCTCAGGCAAAGAGGGAGAGGTGAGCATTCAGGCTGAAGTAGAGCCCCCAGGAAAGCCCCAGGAGAGTCTGGTGGCTTGGTGGGAACGCTCCTTCTATAGCCCGAAAAAAGCTCCAGAATCTGGAACGCTTCTGCCAAATGGCGGAACAAAACGCAGCGTCCATCTCTGCGATTGAAATGGATTACTGAAGGATTGCTAACGCGGACAGAGTTGAAACAGGAGTGTTGGCATTTGATTGTAAGAAGATTTTAACTCCCTGACAGAGAATGTATTCGTAGTCAAGATTGGAGATGATGAAAGGAATTGGCGTTTTGTGTATTGGGAGTAAATGGCGTTTTGTGTATTGGAAGTGACAGCTAAGGAAATGCTTATTACAATTGCTGGTGTGGAACCTTTAAGAAGAATATAACGATATATTTTTTTAAATGGAATTTTTTTTGTCTCTTTTTTTTATCTTTTTATTACAGTGTTTAAGAAGAAAAGTTTACTGAATTTTTCTTTTTTCTTTTTTCTTTTTTCTTCTTCTTCTTCCATCTTGGTATTACTTAGTTTAAAAATGGCTTTTAAGCAAAGAGATTTAATTACTTCTAAAATATTGGAAATTTCTTCAATTCAGATATGGAAATTAAAGGAAGATATCAAAGAAGGTCTAAGGAATTTTTTACAGGAGCTTATGGAGGCTCATCTTTCAGAAATAGATCAAAAATTTAATGAAATGGAGAAAGAAATACTGGATTTTAAAGATATGGTGGAATAGCAGAGGAGGGAGATGAAAAAATTAAAGGAATCAATTATGCCATTATTGCTATCTAGTATTCAGACCGAAGAAAGATTAGAAGAACTTAACCAAATTAATTTAGATTTGCAAAGGAAGATAGACGAGGTTCAAATTAATTTTAATTTAGAAAATAAAATAGATGATATTCAGGTTAAAGTAGATAGGGCAGATGAAGAAAGGGTTATATTACAATATAAATTAATGGAATATGCTATAAGGGTGAGGGGATTAAAAGAATGTAAGAAGGAAAATTTGAAAGAGATTTTTTACTCAGGCCTTTGCTCAGATAGATGGAGTGGAACCAGAAGATTTTGAAGTTAATATTGAAAAAAATTATCATGTTAATTCTTGGTTGGCAAGACAGAAGTGTTTACTGAGAGATGTGGTTATTTATTTTACAAATAAGAAGATTAGGTATGGAATTTTGCAAGTATTTTATAAAAATAAATTTCAAATATTAGGACAAGATATAATAATGATGAAGGAAATTCCTCCTAAAATGTTAAAGAGAAAAGAATTTGCCATTTTAGTGGATGAGCTTAAGAAACATCAGATATATTTTAGATGGGAGGTTCCAGCTGGCTTAACAGTGAATTATAAAGGAAGAAAGTATTTTCTCAATACAGTTTTTAAAGCACGAGATTTCTACACTAACGTATTAAAGATTGGGAATCCTTTATCGATAGATGTTAAGTTGAATGGAGAATAGATGGTGGGAAATGTGTAAGACAGAAGATAAGGGGAGGGAGAATGTTTAATTTTATTATATATGATTATGGTTAATTTTTGTAAATGATTTATTTTGGATATAAATGTGTAATTTTAGGGGTACTATTTGATATATTTGAGGTATAAAGGAATAGGAAGATGTTATATTGTTTAATCTTGGAGGATGGATAGTAAAATTTAGGAAATTGGATTAAATATTATATTTGAGAGATGGATGTAATGTTGTTATATGTTTAACTAGAATTTAATTGTTATAACTGATATATTTTGGATAAGTTATAGGTGTAATTTTAATAATGTTATTTGATATAAGCAAGGTAAAGTGAAGATTTTAATTATTACAACTGATATATTGTGGAGATAATATAGGATTAATAATAATATTTGTAATATTATTTGATGTATGTAAATGATACCTAAGATATGACAAGATGGATTATTTTTTACCTTTGGAGGTTGGACAGTAAAATTTAAGAAATTATTTTTTACCTTCGGAGGCTGGACAGTAAAATTTAAGAAATTAAGTTGGAAATACGAACTATTCTTGAGAGACTGCTTAATGAAGAAAGATATTATAGAAGAATCCTTGGTGAATATTGGAAGATGGAACGTTCTTTTGGTATTGATAGATGAAGGTTGGATATCAAAAACTATGTACTTTATTGAAGAACAAACACCAACTCAATTGGAAATTTCTGAGAACTTTAGGAATGGAATGGTCTTATATATGATGGATTGGAAGAAATGTATTTTCTTTGTTTCTGGAAGGGGAGTTGAGATTTTAAGGAGTGACTATGGATTATGATTTGTGTTATATTTTAATTTTTGACTGTTAGTTTTATACCCTGTATTCGGTTCTGGGAAGTCCCGGGGTGGGGAGGAGGAAGGAGGAGGGGTGAATGAGGGTAGAAAATGGATTGATGGTTAATGTACAGAGATGATTGAAGATGTATACTTAATATAAGATCGGAGCTGCCTGGCTACCATTTCAGAATGATGGGAAGGAGGGAAGGAGAAGAGAGAAGGAGGTAGGAAAGAGAAGAGGAGGAAGAGGAAAGGAAGGAAGAGGGATAGAAGAGGGAGAAGAAAGGAGTAGGGAGGAAGGAGGAGAGGATGTAGATAAGAAAAGGAGTGGATGGTTGTGGAAAGTAGAAGAAGGTAGAGAAGGGAAGAGAGTTAAAAGAAGGGGGTGGTGACCAGGCAGGTCCGATTATTTGTATATGATGGTACACTAAATATGTTACTGGATATGAATGTTAAAATAAAACTTTTTTTGGGGAAAAAAAAAAGGGAGACCCCAGCCTAGTCGAAAATTACAGACCAATCTCATTATGTTGTCTCACCTGAAAAGTCATGGAATGAACCATCAACCAATCTATTACCCTCCACTTAGAGACAAACAACCTACTCTCTAACAAACAGTTTGGTCTCAGGAAAAAAATGTCCTGTAATCTACAACTCCTACACTGCAGAAACATTTGGACTACACAACTCGACCAGGGTAAAGCAATAGACGCAATTTACATAGACTTCTGCAAAGCCTTTGATTTAGTGCTACATGATAAACTATTGTTAAAACTACACACTTATGGCATTTCTGGATCCCTGCACAAATAGATAGCTGCATTTCTGTCAAACAGGCAACAAGTAGTCAAAATAAGGAGTGCCCTATCAAATCCTGCACCAGTTAACAGCTGTTCTGTCCCCCCACCTCAGTCCGGAGGGCATGTAAAATGACTCAATTAGCTGGCAATTTAGTCCATGGCAGCTCTGGCAGCAAACCAGCGAGCGTCTGCCAAGGTTTTTTTTTATCTTCCTTGATGCCAGCATGTCAGAAGCTCGTTACCGGAGCAACCAGGAAGTCAGGAACAAACAGCAATCCGAGCCAAATGCTCAGTCAAATAGTTCAGCTCAAGTTTTCTCCAGTCAGTTTGATTTGTCCATCACAAAGTAGTAGAGCAGCCCCTCCTGCTTTTATACCCTGTGGGGTGTGGCTCCGTGACTCAGCACTTTCTAGGCCTGCTCCACCCCTTCTTCTGTTGTTCCCACCTCTCTTGTCTACGAAACCTGGGATCTAACCAGGACTGATTGTCTACAGCTGGGTCTGGAAGCATTGCCTGGGTGGGGGGAGATACAGGAGACAGAGGCCTCGTCACCTCCTCCACCTGGCCTGCCTCTGGTTCCTGGAGCTGAGCCAGAGAGGCTGGCCCAGCTGAGGGGAGCCCTAATGGCCCTTCCCCCTCACTCTCTGAGTCACTCTCTGGCAGGGGGCTGGGCTCAGGGGGGAGCTGGAGCCACAACACTATCCCTCACCGCAGGGCCCTTCCCCCGGGGTTGATGGACAGGATGTGGTTGGGCTGGGTTCTGCTTGTGGAAAGCCCGCACCAGGTCAGGGGCAGGAACATTGGAGGCATCCACCCAGGTAAAATCTGTCCCCTATCCCTTCCATGCGATCAAGTACTGGAAGCGCCCCTTCAGCCAGTGGAAGTCTCGGACGCTGTGCACCTTGTATTCCTCCGCCCCGTGCCCGGTGACGGTGACGGGCGCCACTGGGCGCCGAAGGGGACACAGTGGGGCCTCAGGGACCAGAAGGGACCGGTGAAAGATGGAGTGGATCCGCATGGATCATGGCAGGGTTAGCCGGTAGGCCACCGGGTTGATGACCACCTCGACGGGGAACGGGCTGATGAACCGGTGGTCCAGCTTCTTCACCGGGCGGTCATATGGTAGGTGTTTCGTGGAGAGCCACACCCAGTCTCCGACCACCAGCAGAGGTGTCGCCCGTCGAGACCAGTCGGCGACCCATTTGTAGTCCTCTTTTGCCCAATTCAGCTGCCGACGCACCAACTGCTGGACTGCATGCAACTCCAACAGGAAGTTCTGCGTCTCAGAAACAGGGGAGTCTGGAGGAGCCAGAGGGAAGAGCCGCAGATGGTACCCCACGTTGGCAAAGAACGGGTTCATCTGGGTGGAGGTGTGCTGGGAGTTGTTAAAGGTGAACTGTGCCAGGGACAGGAAATCGGCCCAGTTGACCTGCTGCTGGTTGACAAAACAGCGGAGATACTGCTCCAGGATGCCGATGATCTTTTCCATCCCACCATCGGTCTCCGGATGGTGCGCTGATGACAGAAACACCTGCACCTCCAACACGGCCATCAGGGTCTTCCAGAAGTGAGCCGCGAACTGAACTACGCGGTCCGAAACCACCCTGTCCGGCAGACCGTGGAGGCGGAAGATGTGCTGCAGAAAGAGACGGGCCGTTTTTGCGGCTGTGGGCAGTCCGCGGCATGGGATGAAGTGTGCCATCTTGGTGAGCATGTCCACCACCTCCAGCACCGTGGTGAACCCAGAGGACGGCGGCAGGTCTGTCAGGAAGTCCATGGAGATCGCCCCCCAGGGTCTGTCGGGTGTCGGCAGGGGCTGGAGGAGACCAGGAGGGCCCCCCGTGGCGGCCTTCGCTTTTCGGCACGGCACGCAGGATGTCACATACGCGTGGACATCATGCCGCACTCGGGGCCACCAGAAGGTCCGCATCACCATGTTGAGGGTCTTGAAGAACCCGAAATGTCCCACTGCAGGGTTATCATGGCGCTGGGCCATGACGAGGGCTCGGAGTGGTCCCGTGGGCATGTACAATCACCCCCGGAATTTGAGTAGGTCTTTCTCCAAAGTCCAAGGAGATGTGGGGCCCACCTCCGCTCTCCACTGCTGAGTCCAGGCATCTTGGCGCTGCGCCTCTCGCACCCGGTCCCATAAATCCACCGGTTCCCATGCTGCGGCCAAGGCTTCTGCTGGCAGCACCGTCCATTGAGGAAGAGGGTCCTTGGGGCCAAGGTATTCTGGCTTGCGGGACAGGACATCCACCCTCCGGTTGTGACCGCTGGGGATGTAGGTCACGCGAAAGTTGAACTGGGTGAAAAACGACTACCGGATCTGCTGCTGGTTCAACTTCCAAGCCGTGGTGAGGTGCTCGAGGTTCCGATGGTCCGTTTGGACCTCCACCTGATGTCGGGTCCCCTCCAGATGGTGCCGCCAAGCCTTGAACACGGCCTTGATAGCAACTCTTTTTCCCAGATGGTGTAGTTGCGCTTGGAAAGATTGCATTTCCGGGAGTAGTAAATGCAGGGAAAAAGAATGCTGCCATCCGCCAGGGCCTGTAGCAGCACCGCTCCAAGGGCCACGTTGGATGTGTCTGTCTCCACCACGAAAGGCCGGTGTGGGTCGGGGTGCCTCAGGACGAAGGCCTTCTTGAGGGCTGCGAATGCCTCTGCTGCGGGGGACCCCACCAGAACAGGACTTTCTTCTGGAGGAGCGGGATAAGTGGAGCCATCAGCGTGGCGAAGCCCAGAATGAAGGTCCGGTAGTAATTGGTGAAGCCCAGCAGTTGCTGAACATCCTTCACCCGACGAGGGGCTTCCCAGCTGTATAAGGCCTCCACTTTGTGTGTGTTCTGTTTCCCTTCCCCCAATACTCCCAGCAAAGAGTCAGTCAGAGGCCTCTTTTCTGATTTATTTACATATATATAAATGTCCTGGCTACGTCTACCCACGGGCCTGCCAAGTTTCTGGAGATAACAAGGAAATTACAGATAAGGCCAGAATTACTCACGAATATATTCTTCCCTCCGTTGATACAGATTGCCTGCGCAAATTCATTACTTTGTCCAAGACAAAAAACCAGGAAGTCCCGCCTCCTATTTATAGTCTCTGCAGATGTCACTGCATGACAATTATGACTTGGCTTTGTCCCAACTCTTCCGCTGCGCACGCCGGTCACGTCTTCGTAATCTTGCATCACTCCAAAACTGTTCTTGGGGCGTTGCCAAATCAGAAGGAGGCTCCATGGAATCAGGCTTTGCTGGCCCCTCCTCCTCCCTTTGAGTGGGTGCCAGGGAGGGAAAGGGCTCACGAGAAGCAGGGCTGGCCAGGTCTTCTCCCTCACTTTCTGAATCATCCGAGTCCAGGAGTCCGGGTCCAGGAACTTGGGTCACAACACTATCCCTCACCGCAGGGCCCTTCCCCCGGGGCTGACGATCGGGATGCGGTCGGGCTGGGTTCTGCTCATGGAAGGCCTGCACCAGGTCAGGGGCATGAACGTCAGAGGCATCTACCCAGGAGAAATCAGTCCCGTATCCCTTCCACGCGATCAAATATTGGAAACGACCCTTCAGCCAGCGGGAGTCTCGTACGCTGTGGACTTCGTATTCCTCCGATCCGTCCTCGGCGACAGTGACAGGTGCTGTTGGGCATCGAAGGGGACTCGGTGTGGCCTCAGGAACCAGAAGGGACCGATGAAAACGGGTGGATCCGTATGGATCATGGCAGGGTCAGTCGGTAGGCTACCGGGTTGATGACTGCCTCGACAGGGAACGGGCCAATGAATCAGTGGTCCAACTTCTTTACCGGGTGGTCGGACGGGAGGTGTTTGGTGGACAGCCACACCCGGTCTCCAACTGCCAGCGGGGCGCGTTGCCGGGAGCGGTCGGCGGACCGTTTGTAGTCCTCCTTTGCCCGATTCAGCTGCTGGCGTACCAACTGTTGGACCGCATGCAATTCCGTCAGGAAGGTCTGCGTTGGGAACAGGAGAGTCCGGTGGTGCCAGAGGAAGAGCGCGGATGGTACCCCACATTGGCAAAGAACGGGTCATCTGAGTAGAGATGTGCTGAGAGTTGTTAAAAGCAAACTCCGCCAGGGACAGGTAGTCGGCCCAGTTGTCCTGTTGCTGGTTGATGAAGCAACGGAGATACTGTTCCAGTATACCGATGACCTTCTCTGTACCCCCGTCGGTCTCCAGATGGTGCGATGACGACAGACTCACCTTCACCTCCAACGTGGCCATCAGGCTCTTCCAGAAGCGGGCTGTGAACTGAACTCCATGTCCGAAACCACCCTGTCCGGTAGACCATGGAGGCGGAAGATGTGCTGCAGAAAGAGGCGGGCGTTTTGCGGCTGTGGGCAGTCCGCGGCATGGGATGAAGTGTGCCATCTTGGTGAGCATGTCCACCACCACCAGCACCGTGGTGAACCCAGAGGACGGCGGCAGGTCTGTCAGGAAGTCCATAGAGATCGCCCCCCAGGGTCTGTCGGGTGTCGGCAAGGGCTGGAGGAGCCCGGGAGGTGCCCCCGTGGCGGTCTTGGCTTGCCGGCACGGTATGCAGGATGCCACGTAGGCATGTATATCATGCCGCACTGGGGGCCACCAAAAGGTCCGTGTCACCAGGTGGAGGGTCTTGAAGAACCCAAAATGTCCTGCTGCAAGTTTGTCGTGGCACTGGGTCATGACGAGGGCTCGGAGTGGTCCTGTGGGCACATATAATCGCCCCCGAAACTTGAGTAAGTCCTCCTCCAAGGTCCAAGGAGACGTGGGGCTCACCTCCGCTTTCCTTTGCTGCGACCAGGCGTACTCTGGCTTGCGGGACAGGGCATCCGCCCTCCGGTTGTGACCGCTGGGAATGTAGGTCACGCGGAAGTTGAACCGGGCAAAAAACAACGACCACCGGATCTGCCGCTGGTTCAACTTCCGAGCTGTGGTGAGGTGCTTGAGATTCCGATGGTCCGTTTGGACCTCCACCTGATGTCGGGCCCCCTCCAGATGGTGTCGCCAAGCCTCGAATGCAGCCTTGATAGCCAGCAACTCTTTTTCCCAGATAGTGTAGTTGCACTGGGAAGGATTGAGTTTCCGGGAGTAGTAAGCACAGGGAAAAAGTGTGCCGCCATTCGTCGGAGCCTGTAGCAGCACCGCTCCCAGAGCCACATTGGACGCGTCCGTTTCCACCACAAAAGGCCGGAGCGGGTCGGGATGCCTCAGGATGGGTTCCGTGACGAAGGCTTTCTTGAGGGCTGTGAATGCTTCTTGCTGCGGGGGACCCCACCGGAACGCAACCTTCTTCCTGAGGAGCTGGGTAAGTGGAGCCGTCAGTGTGGCGAAGCCCGGGATGAAGGTCCGGTAGTAGTTGGCGAAGCCCAGCAGGCGCTGAAGATCCTTCACCCGACGAGGGGCTTCCCAGCTACACAAAGCTTCTACTTTACATGGGTCCATGGCTATGCCCTTGGGCGAGATGATATGCCCGAGGAATTCTATGGAAGTCCGGAAGAAGACGCATTTCTCCAGCTTCGCATTGAGTTGTTGCTCCCGCAAGTGTTGCAGAACCAGACCGACGTGTCGAAGGTGGCTTTCCCTGGACCGGGAGTAAATCAGGATGTCTGCCAGGTAGATAACCACGAACCGATCCAACATGTCTCAGAACATGTCGTTCATGAAGTGCTGAAAAACGGCGGGAGCGTTGGTCAACCCAAATGGCATGACAGTGTATTCGTAGTGTCCGTATCGGGTGCCGAATGCCGTCTTCCATTCGTCTCCTTCTCGCATCCGCACCAGGTTGTAGGCCCCCCGGAGATCGAGCTTGGTGAAGATCGTGGCCTCCCGCAACCTCTCCAGTAGCTCCGGGATGAGCGGCAGGGGGTAGCGATTCCGCACCGTAATGGCGTTTAGCCGGCGGTAATCACAGCATAGGCGCAAGTCCCCTGTCTTCTTCTTCACGAAGAGGACCGGGGCCGAGAGAGGAGACTTTGAAGGCCGGATGAACCCTCGGGCCAGGTTTTTGTCCAGGAAGTCCCTGAGGGCGGCCAACTCGGGCTCCGACATGGAATACAGGCGTCCCACAGGCAGTGGTGCGTTGGGCAGAAGGTCCACGGGGCAATCGTAGGGCCGATGCGGGGGTAGTCGGTCCGCCTCCTTCTCACTGAACACGTCGGCGAAGTCCATCAGCTCAGGAGGCAAGGTGATGGCAGCGGTGGGGACGTTCTGGCCGGCACAGGTGGGGTGGATGTGATCGACGCACTGCAGACTCGGGAAAGAGATGGCGTTCCGCGACCAGGCCACCTGAGGATCGTGGGTCCGAAGCCAGGCCAACCCAAGGACCAAGGGAAAATGAAGGTCCGCCATGACATAAAACTGGATCGCCTCCTCATGGTCCCCAATAGCCAGGCACAAAGGCTGGGTGGCGAATTTAATGGGGCCGGACACCAGTTCTCGTCCATCAATTGTCTCTACCCGCATCGGAGGGTCCACCGGAACCACGGGGACCGCAAACTGGGTCACAAAGGCCTGGTCCATAAAGTTTGTTGTGGCCTCTGAGTCCACCAGCGCATGCGCCTGGAGCCCGTCCGACTGGTTTCCCAACCATATCCGTGTGTCCAGAATCAGATGCCGAGGGGGCCCAGAGTCTACTTCCGCAACGTCCAGTGGGGGCTTAGTACGTGCCCGACCTAGGGTTTCCCCGAGGTCGGGCCTGCCCGCTTCCGATTGGTCACGCTGTGATTCGGGACCGGCGTCGTGCCCCACTTCGCTTTGTGGGGCAAGAAGCGAAGTGGCCGGGCTCCCCACAGTACAGGCACAATCCCCCTTGGTGCCTCCGGTTCAGCTCCTGGGCTGTCAGGTGAGGTCTGGCCGCTCCCAACTCCATGGGCTCTTCCGCAGCGGTTACAAAACGTGGGGCGACCCGGGGTGCTGGTGGCGCAGGAAGTGGGGGTGCAGATGTCGACGGCAGGTCCCTGGGGGCGCGACGGGACAGTCGCTGTTGCAGACGGGCATCGAGGCAGAGACAAAGGGGCACCAAGTTGTCGAGGGTCCGCGGCGCCTCCACCCGGGCCAGCTCGTCTTGCAATTCCTCTGAGAGTCCCTCCTGGAACGCGTCCACCAGCGCTGCATCATTCCAGTCAGAGTCCTGGCACAAAAGACGAAATTCGGCGATGTACTCCTGCAGGGGGCGTTTCCCTTGATGGAGTTCCTTAAGGCGCCTGGTTGCCGTCAGCATTCGAACGGGGTCCTCATACATGGTGCGCAGGTGCTGCCAAAAACGCTGTTGGTCCGCCAGCAGGGGGCTGTCCTGGAGCAAGAGGGGCGTGGCCCATCGAGCAGCCGAGCCGGAAAGAAGGTTAATCACGAAGGCCACCTTAGCCCGGTCGTCTGGGAAATCCTCTGGCCTCATAGCCATGTAGAGCTGGCACTGTCCCAAGAAGGTCGGGAACATCTCAGGCTGCCCAGAAAACTTATCCGGCACGGTTATCGGGCACTTGCGACGAGGAGGAGGAGTGGGAGGATGGGGGGGGGGCTGCAGGCACATTCCTGGCAGCAAGTTGGCCTGCCAAGTGAGCCACTTGCTGCTGGAGCTGTTGATTAGCCGCTTGTAGCTGCTGTAACTGCTGCTGTACCTGCTGCTGGTCCATCTTTGGTGGAAGATGTTTTAGTCAGGTCTTGTTGTGTCTTGCCCGCCCTCAGAGCAGCCGGGGCCTTCTTACCTGCTCCTGAACACTGAGGAATGTATGCTTCCCGGCCCAAGTCCTGGCTCCATGCCCACACAAACTGCAGAAGAAGGAGCATCTCCCGGCCCCAGCCCTGACTCCATGCCCAGGCAAACGGAGCAGCTAGACCCCTCCCCCTCCTCCACAGCATGTGAGCCTGAGGAGGGTTTATTCCCAACAGCTGCTGATTGGTGTGACCCTCGCATCAGAAGGCTGGATAGGCGGAGGCAACAGAAGGAAGGGAGGGGCAGGCCTTAATGAGTGCTGAGTCATGGAGCCACACCCCATGGCCTATATAAAGGATCTGCTTTCTGGCAGTCTCTGAGTCAGGCAAAAGTCGAACTTATCTTGCTGAAGTCACTTACTGGTCTCCTGCCTGCTCTGAGGACTTTGCTAGGACTTTGGGCAGAGCTGCAGAGGCAAGCCTGATTCGGATTTCCCTGACCCGGCCGTCAGCGGAGGAGTGGGACACGACAGGTCTTGGACAAAATGTTCTGTTTCCCTTCCCCCAATACTCCCAGCAAAGAGTCAGTCAGAGGCCTCTTTTCTGATTTATTTACATATATATAAATGTCCTGGCTACGTCTACCCACGGGCCTGCCAAGTTTCTGGAGATAACAAGGAAATTACAGATAAGGCCAGAATTACTCACGAATATATTCTTCCCTCCGTTGATACAGATTGCCCGCGCAAATTCATTACTTTGTCCAAGACAAAAAACCAGGAAGTCCCGCCTCCTATTTATAGTCTCTGCAGATGTCACTGCATGACAATTATGACTTGGCTTTGTCCCAACTCTTCCGCTGCTGTGCACGCCGGTCACGTCTTCGTAATCTTGCATCACTCCAAAACTGTTCTTGGGGCGTTGCCAAATCAGAAGGAGGCTCCATGGAATCAGGCTTTGCTGGCCCCTCCTCCTCCCTTTGAGTGGGTGCCAGGGAGGGAAAGGGCTCACGAGAAGCAGGGCTGGCCAGGTCTTCTCCCTCACTTTCTGAATCATCCGAGTCCAGGAGTCCGGGTCCAGGAACTTGGGTCACAACAGTGTGGGTCCATGGCAATTCCCCCCGGGCGAGAGGATGTGCTCGAGGAACTCCTTGGAAGTCCGGAAGAAGAAGCATTTCTCCAGCTTTGCATAGAGCTGGTGCTCCCGCAGGCGTTGCAGAACCAGACGGACGTGCTGAAGGTGGCTTTCCCTGGACTGGGAGTAGATCAGGATGTTGTCCACCACGAACCGATCCAACATGTCCCGGAACATGACGTTCATGAACTGTTGGAAGACGGCGGGGGTGTTGGTCATCCCGAACGGCATGACGGTGTATTCGTAGTGTACGTACTGGGTGTCGAATGCCGTCTTCCATTCGTCCCCCTCACACATCCGCATCAGGTTGTAGGCCTCCCGGAGATCGAGCTTGGTGAAGATTGAGGCCTCCCGCAACCTCTCCAGCAGCTCCGGGATCAGTGGCAGGGGGTAGTGATTCTGCACCGTGATGGCATTCAGCCAGCGGTAATCACAGCACAAATGCAAGTCCCCCGTCTTCTTCTTCACGAAGAGGATCGGGGCTGAGAGAGGGGACTTCAAAGGCCGGATGAACCCTCAGGCCAGGTTTTTGTCCAGGAAGTCCCTGAGGACGCCCAACTCGGGCTTCGACATGGAGTACAGGCATCCCACAGGCAGCGGGGTGTTGGGCAGGAGGTCCACGGGGCAATCGTAGGGCCGATGCAGGGGTAATCGGTCAGCCTCCTTCTTGCTGAACACATCGGCAAAGTCTATCAGCTCAGGAGGCACGGAGACAGCCGGGGTGAAGACGTCCTGGCTGGGACAGATGTGGAGGATGTGGTCGATGCACTGCAGGCTCGGAAACGAGATGGCGTTCCGCGACCAAGCCACCTGAGGGTCGTGAGCCCAAAACCAGGCCAGACCAAGGACCACCAGGAAATGGAGGTCTGCCGTCACATAAAACTGGATCGCCTCCTTGTGGTCCCCAATGGCAAGGAGCAAAAGCTGAGTGGCAAATTTAATGGGGCCGGCCACTAGTTCCCTCCCATCGATCATCTCGAAACTCATCGGAGGGTCCACCAGTACCAAAGGGACATCTAAATGGTCCACAAAGGCCCAGTCCTTAAAGTTCGTTGTGGCCCCCGAGTCCACCAGCGCGTGCGTCGGAATCCCCTCCGACCAACTGCCCAACCACACCCGGGTGTCCAAAACTGAGGGGGCCCAGGGTCCGCTTCCGCAACGTCTGGTGCGGGCTTGGTACGTGCCCGACCTAGGGTTTCCCCGACGCCTGGCTGCCCCGTTTCCTGACTGGTCACACCGGGATTCGGGGATGCGTGTCCCACTGTGCTTCCTGGGGCACACGGTGGTAAAATGGCTGGGCTCCCTGCAGTACAAACACAACCCCCCTTGGCGCCTCTGGCTCTGCTCCTGGGCCGTCAGGCGAGGTCTGGCCATTCCTAACTCCATGGGCTCCTCCGCAGTGGCCACAGAGTGGCCCGGGACGGGGTGGCACGGAATGCGGGGGCGCAGCCATCGTCATCGGTTTCTGGGGGGTGACAGGAAGTTTGTCATTGGAGACGGGCATTGAGACGCAGGCAGAGAGGCACCAGATCGTTGAGGGTCCGTGGTGCCTCCACCTGGGCTAGCTCGTCCTGGAGCTCCTCTGAGAGGCCCCTCTGGAATGTGTCCACCAGCGCCGCATTATTCCAATCCATGTCTTGGCATATCAGGCGAAATTCGGCGATGTAGTCCGGTAGGGGGTGCTTCCCTTGCCGGAGGTCCCATAAGCACCTGGTGGCCATTAGGGTCCGAACAGGGTCCTCATACATGAGGTGCAGTTGCCGCCAAAACCCCTGGTAGTCCACCATCAAGGGGCTGTTCTGCAGCACTAGGGGCATGGCCCATCGGGAAGCCGAGCCAGACAGAAGGTTCATGACAAATGCCACCTTGGCCCGGTCTGCGTAGTCCTCTGGCTGCATCGCCATGAAGAGCTGGCACTGTGCCATGAAGGCCAGGATCATCTCTGGCTGCCCAGAAAACTTATTAGGCACTTGCGATGATGAGTGGGAGGACGGAGGCAGAGGGGGCTGCAGGAGAATTCCAGGCAGCAAGTTGAGCTGTCAGGTGAGTGACTTGCTGCTGCAGCCTTTGATTGTCAGCTTGCAGTTACTGGAGCAGCTGCTGCAGCTGTTGCAAGTCCATCTTGATAAAAAGATGGTTTCGTTTGGGGTGACGGACAAGATGTTCTATCCCCCCACCTCAGTCACCTGAAATGACTCAATTAGCCAGCAATTTAGTCCATGGCAGCTATCAGCTCTGGCAACAAACCAGCGAGTGTCTGCCAAGGTTTTCATCTTCCTTGATGCCGGCGTGTCAGAAGCTTGTTACCGGAGCAACCAGGAAGTCAGGAACAAACAGCAATCCAGGCCAAATGCTCAGTCAAATAGTTCAGCTCAAGTTTTCTCCAGTCAGTTTGATTTGTCTGTCACAAAGTAATACAGCAGCCCCTCCTGCTTTTATACCCTGTGGGGTGTGGCTCTATGACTCAGAACTTTCTAGGCCTGCTCCACCCCTTCTTTTGTTGTTCCCACCTCTCTTGTCTACGAAACCTGGGATCTAACCAGGACTGATTGTCTACAGCTGGGTCTGGAAGCATTGCCTTAGTGGGGGGAGATACAGGAGACAGGGCCTCGTCACCTCCTCCACCTGGCCTGCCTCTGGCTCCTGGAGCTGAGCCAGAGAGGCCGGTCCTGTGGATGGGAGCCCTGACGGCCCTTCCCCCTCACTCTCTGAGTCTCTAGCAGGTGGCCAGGCCCGGGGGGGGGGGAGCTGGAGCCACAACAGCGGTGTTCCGCAAGGCAGCATTCTAGGACCCACTCTCTTTCTAATTTACATAAATGACCTTTGTGATCATATTATAAGCAACTGCATCCTCTTCGCTGATGATGTAAAACTATTTAACACCAATGACAATACTGCTGCTCTATAAAGCAACCTTTTTTTTTTATTCAAAAAGTTTTACAGAAAAAGTTTTCCCCCTTTCCCCCTCCCTCCCCTCCTTCACAACCCTCCCCGACTTCCCGGAACGAGCACAAGGTATAGTTAAAATAAAACAAACATATGCTAAAATTTTCGTCCCAACTTAATTATAACCCTACAATCATCAATTCCTAACTTCCCCCGAAAACAATCAAAAATAATACATCATAATCATTCAAAAACAGTCTGATAACTCTTAGTCTGATATCTACTTTGAATATAGTCAATCCATTTTTTCCATTCCTTTAAGTATCTTTCTTGCGTATTGTCTTTCAAAAAGGCTGATATCTTCGCCATCTCAGCCAAATTGGCAACTTTCAATATCCATTCTTCTATTGTAGGTACTTCTTTTTTCTTCCAGTATTGTCCTATTAGTAATCTTGCTGCTGTTATTAGATTTAAAATCAATTTAGTCTCAATTACTGTACAGTCCGTAATAATTCCCAACAAAAAAAATTGCGGCAGGAACTTTATCTTCATTCAAAACATTTTGTAAAATCCACCAAATTTTTATCCAAAAGGCCTTTATATCCTTACAAGTCCACCAAATATGAAAATATGTAGCATCATCACAATTACATCTCCAACATTTTGCTTGCATATCTGGGTACATACACGATAATTTCTTAGGATCTAATGCCATCTATAAAACATTTTATAAAATTTTCCTCAGATTCTGTGCCTGCGTGAATTTAACATTTCTAACCCAAATTTTTCCCCAAGTTTCCAATAATATTGGCTCCTGAAAATTTTGTGCCCACTTTATCATACAGTCCTTTACCAAGTCCCTTTCAGAATCTATTTCAAGTAACACATTATACAATCTCTTTATATGCTCCTGAGACTGATTTCTAATTTGCTTTACCAAATTTCCCTCGTTCTGCTCTATACCAATTTTCTGATCTTCCTTCCATCTAGCACGTAGTTGCTCATATTGAAACCAAGTATAATTTTTCCCTTCTTCTTTTAGTACGTGCAGAGATTTTAATTGCAAATTACCTCTTTCAGTATACAAAAGATCTTTATACGTAATCATTTCCTGATTCTGTTCTATATTTATATTCTCTATTGTATGTCTAGGACTTGCCCATATAGGAACCTTATAATTTAGTTTGTAAGAGTATTTTTTCCAAACACGCAGAAGAGCAGTTCTTAACACATGATTTTTAAAGGCCTTATCCACTTTTTTGTCATAAATTAAATATGCATGCCATCCATATAGCAAGTCATAA
This sequence comes from Ahaetulla prasina, assembly GCF_028640845.1. Lineage (NCBI taxonomy): Eukaryota > Metazoa > Chordata > Lepidosauria > Squamata > Colubridae > Ahaetulla > Ahaetulla prasina. The sequence goes on from NC_080540.1 coordinate 185,831,161, forward strand.
CCTTCTATATTCAAAATTCTTTCCTCCGTTAAATTAAACCAATCACTTATTGCAGAGAGAGCAGCTGCTTCATAGTATAATTTAAAATTGGGCATTTTTAAACCTCCCCTTTCCCGGGAATCTTGAATTATTTTCATTTTAACCCTAGCTTTTTTACCTTCCCATATAAATTTATTAATTCCCTTCTGCCATTCCTCAAGATTCTTATCTTTCTTAATTATTGGTATCATCTGAAAGAGGAATAAAAATCTAGGTAAAACATTCATTTTAATAGCAGCTATTCTCCCCAGCAAGGATAATTGCAATTTTTTCCAAATAGTCAACTCCTTCTGAACCTTTTGCCATAAAACCTCATAGTTATTCTTATACAATTTCACATTTGACAATGTAATATAGACCCCTAAGTATTTAACCTTCTTTACAATTTCAAATCCTGTTATTTCCTCTAGTTTTTCTTTCTGTTGTCTGGCCATATTTTTTATTATCACTTTTGTCTTTTTCTGATTTACCTTAAACCCTGAAACCTTCCCATATTGATCAATTATTTCCAACAAAGATTTACTAGAGTTTATAGGGTTTGTTAAGGTAATCACCAGGTCATCTGCAAAAGCTCTCAGCTTATATTCATGTTGTATAACTTTAATTCCCTCTATCTCCTTTACTTCTCGTATTTTATCCAATAATGGTTCTAGAATTAGAATAAATAATAATGGTGATAAAGGACATCCCTGTCTTGTTCCTTTCGCAATCTTAAAAGGTTCTGTTAAGCTACCATTAATTATAATCTGTGCTGTTTGCTCTCCATAAATTGCCCTAATTATTCTTGTAAAACCATCTCCAAATTGCATCTTTTCTATTAATTTAAATAAAAAATCCCAATGCAATCGATCAAAAGCTTTCTCTGCATCAAGAAAAATAAATGCTGCTGGAATAAAAATTTTCTTTTTTAAATACTCCAGTAAATTGACAATCTGCCTAACATTATTCCTCATCTGTCTCCCTTTTATAAATCCAGATTGATCATTATGAATTCTTCGCTGCAAAATCAACATTAATCTATTAGCTATTATTTTAACAAAAATCTTATAATCATTATTTAAAAGCGAGATTGGCCTATAGTTCCCAGGTTTGGAACAATCTTGTTCCTCTTTTGGTATCAATGAAATAAAAGAGGTTCTCCATGAGTGGGGAATTCCCCCTCCTAATTGTATCTGATTAAATAATTCCTTAAGGTCTGGACCTAACATCTCATCCTGTAAATTCCTATAATAACTAACTGTGAGCCCATCTGTACCAGGAGTTTTCCCCGTTTTTAATTGTTTAATTACCAAAATAATTTCTTCAGAAGTTATAGGCCGATTCAGTTCATCCGTTTGTTCTAAAGTTAAATTTTTAACCTTATATTCCTTCAAATAATTATCAATATCCCTGTTCAATATATTATCTTTAAGATATAAATTTGTATAATATTCTAAAAAAGCTTTTTTAATTTTATCCTGTTGGTATCTCTCTTTACCTTTATATTCTATTATTTCTATAGTACGTTGTTTTTGTCTTTTCCTTAAGGTATATGCTAACCACCTACCAGGTCTATTTGCATTACAAAAAGTATTATGTTTAGCATATTGTATATTTGTTGCCACCTGATCAGCTATTATCATATTAAATTGATTCTGTAATAACTTTATTGCATCTTTAAGTTTTTAATCATGCGGGTTTTGTATTAATAATTGTTGTTTCTTATAAATTTCCTCTTCTAGATACCTACGCTGTCTTTGTTGCTTATTTCTCTGTCTATTATTAATATATATTAATACACTTCTCATAAAAGCTTTACTGGCGTCCCAAACCATTTCTATCGATGTTTCGTTATTCAAATTATGATCAAAAAATTCTTTCATCTGCTTTTTACATTGATTTACATTATCCTGATATCTAAACAAATTTTCATTTAATCTCCAAGTTCTTCTACCTTCTTTTCCATATTGCAATTCCATCCAAACAGGACTACGATCAGACAAACATCCTGGAAATATCTTAGTTTTCTTCACCTTAAAAAGCAAATCATTAGAAATTAAAATAAAATCAATACGTGAGAAGGATTGATGCCTATCAGAGAAAAAAGTATAATCTCTTTCCTCCAAATTCCGCAGTCTCCATACATCTCTCAACTCAAAATCTTCTATCATGTCAAAAAAGGATTTAGGCAGCTTTGCATGTGCAGATATCTTCTTAGAAAAAGTTCTCTTGTCCTTTCGTGTATCTATTACTCCATTCCAATCTCCCAATATAATACACGATTTATAATCCCATAGAATCAATTTATCATACTGTCAAGGTTCCAGAAAAACCTCTTCTGCATAAAAAAAACTCAGAAGCCATTGTTTTCCAGAGTTCTTTACTAGCATGAGGAAACTGGCACACGATGAGTGAAATTCCAAAACTGAATTTCCGGATTCTTTTCCCAGTTATACAAACCCCAAGAGTCCCACTCCCCTGACCCCTTTGCTGGTCACATGGTCCCACATTCTCCCAGTTCATTCGAATATCTTCTTGCCACTCTTCCTGCAGATGTGAACACCATTGAAGAATGTTACCATACCCCTCAGCCCCCCTTCTTCCCCTCAGGGGAAAAATGTGGTAGTGTCTGGAACCCTAAAGTCTAGTATGGTTTCCAGGCCTGACAGGCGTCCCCCCTTGGAAAAGAAGCTATATCCTAGGAAAGAAAACAAAGAGTTGATAAAGAAGAGTGTCAGTGGTCCACACTTCCCTTCTACCCCCCCTCCCCTCTCCAAGAGGTTTTTTAGGTTTGTCAGGGGAAGTGTCGTGAAATTGTTTAATCAAATTGTCCGCATTTACTTTCCAACTTTTGACCCAAGTAGATTCAGATAATGGATATCCCTTCCAGTGGACTAAATATTGTAATTGACCTCTGTATAGTCTAGAGTCAAGGATTTTCTTGATTTCATAGTGGGTTTCACCTTGGATTATCAAGGGTGGTGGGGGAGCGGCAGGTTGAGGTCTCAGACCAGACTGTCTAGCAGGTTTTAATAAGCTGGTATGGAATACCGGGTGTATTTTCCCCAATATTCGAGGGAGCTTGAGTTGGACGGTAATGGGATTAATAATTTTTACAATGGGGAAAGGACCCAAAACTTTTGGACCGAATTTTCTGCTGGGTATTCTCAACCTTAGATACTTAGTAGATAAAAAGACTTTATCTCCAATGCAAAAAGGGGGTTGAAGGGAACGGTGTTTGTCAGCTTGGGCTTTGTAATTCTGAGCTGTCACAGCTAAGGCCTTTTTTGTATTTTCCCAACCTTTTTCAGCAATTCATCCAGTCCGTTAAGGAAGCGAGTGGGGGTTTGCACAGGGAGTTCAGGCATTGGAACGAAGTCCATGCCGGTGGTTACTTGAAAAGGGGTTAACCCCGTGCTGCTGTGTACAGCATTATTATATGCGACTTCTGCAAATGGTAACAAATCTGACCAGTTTTCTTGTTGGTAATTTACATAACAACGTATCTATTGTTCCACCATCGAGTTCAATTTTTCAGCCGCTCCATTGGTCTCCGGATGGAACCCAGAACTAAGTTCTTGAGACGACCCAATGGACCGTCGGAATTCCCTCCAGAACTTGGCTGTGAATTGAACACCCCTGTCGGATATTATCCTTTTAGGAACTCCATGCAGTCTGTAGATGTGTTTGACGAAGAGCTTTGCTAATTTTCTCGCCGATGGCAATCCGGTGCACGCAGTGAAATGGGCCTGTTTAGAGAACAAGTCCACTATGGTCCATATCACTGTATTTCCCCCACTAGATGGGAGTTCAACAATAAAATCCATGGCAATCTCTTCCCAGGGTCTGGTGGGTTCGGCTATGGGTTGTAGGAGTCCAGGGGGTTTCCCTGGTCTGGACTTCATGGTAGCGCAGGTAGCACAGCTCCGGACATAGTCTTCAACATCTGATTTCATTTTTGGCCACCAGAATTGTCTTCTAGCCAAGTGGAGAGTCTTTAAAAATCCAAAGTGACCTCCTAGGCGAGAATCGTGTCTTCTCTGTAGTATAGGCAGCCCCATAGCGACGGGTACATAAATCTTGGTTCCCTTCCAGGGTATCCCATCTCTTAAGGTGAGGTCTGGCAAGTTTTCTTTAAACCAAGCATCGTCAGTGAGTGCTGATTTTAATTCCGCTAGTAGTTTATTTGGTGGGATGTTAGTACTATGGCGTGAACGCGGTCGAGTAAGTGCTTGGCTTTGGAGGGGGTTGAATTCTCTGTCCAGAGCAATGGACACATTGTACCAGTCATTTAGTTGTTCTGGGATTCCTCTGGTGGAGCAGGCTTTTCTGATGTTTTGATCAATGGCATCTTTGAAGTAGTGGAGAACTCGATCTGGTCAATGTCTAAGATTGCCAGCAACCCTTCTGAAATCCCATACAAATTGTTTTAGTGGCTTGTTACCTTGCTTCATCGTTTTTAAGATGGTTTCACATTCTGCAATTAGGTCATCATCTTGAAACTGGTTGCGAAGCAGTGCCATAAATCCGTGAACATGGTTTAGCTCTGGTGCACGTTCATTGTGAAGTTGAGCTATCCATTCTGAGGCTAGCCCCACATTCATACCATCCGAGATGGCGTTGATTAGGCTTCTTTCTGATGGTATTGATGTCTATATTGTTCAACGTAAGCCTCAATTCTGCTGAGAAAGTAAGCCAGGTGGTGTGGATTCCCATCAAAGGTTGGTTTGAAAGGGGGAGGGGCTGGGTGAGGGGGTGCAGGTGGGTTTAGCTGGCCTGCTTGCGGTTGAAGAGGGATTTGGGGGACGGCCGTTGCTGTTGTGGCTGGTTGCTGAGTTGTGAAGGGGGGTGGAATTCCCCCTGGCTGCTGAGAAGGAAGTCCTTGAAATGCTTCAGTTGACGAGGCAAAAATCGGCCTGGGGCTCCCAGGAAAGAAAGGTGCTGAACTGGCTGGTTGCCATTGGTATTGGATCCACCCTTGTCCAGGATAAAATGCCCAACCAGGAGGAATAGAAGCTGCTGGAGGCAGCGTAGGCCTCTGTTGGCGGGAAAAGTCAATTGGAGGGGGGAGTTGTGATTCCCCCCAAGTCCCTGGTGCTGCCTGAACTCCCTGCCGTCTGAAGGAGGGAAGGGAGGTCCTCCTGCATTCATCAGAACGGCTTTGAGCTTCAGTAATTTCTCCCTCTCTGGTGGGAGGGAAGGTGAATTTAGGCTGAGCTAAAGGCTCTCGAGGTGGGTGAGCTGAGCTTATATGAGGTCTCACTTCCAAATGCTCAAAAGTTTCCGGGAGGTCTAATAGGGACTGGGATTTCAGGGGGTTTCTCAGGTCCCAATCCAGTGACTCTCCCGATTCTCCGGGTTTTACTGTCCTCCAGTGAGGTTGAGAAGAGGGAGGGGGCTCTCCATTCTGCCCCAGGGAAATGTTTTCTCCCGAACGACAGGTTACCCATGAATCAGAGTCTTTGGGCCGTGCTCCAAGCTGACAAGCAGGCTCTACCCCTTCGGGTTTTTGAGTCATATCTTCCGATGGGAAGTAGGTGATTTCAACTAAATCGTTAGATTCAAGCTTCTGTGCTACATCCATGCTTTCAGCTTGCTGCTCTTCCATCTTCGCTGGGTCTTTGCACCGCTGTGGAGGTTGCGGAGGCTGGGGCCCAGCACCCGCCTAACGGGCCCCCTCTGAGCGGAGGAGAGGGTACCGTTAGCAAAAGAAAGTTAGGAGTTTTGGAATAATGTCAAGGTTCCAGAAAAACCTCTTCTGCATAAAAAAAACTCAGAAGCCATTGTTTTCCAGAGTTCTTTACTAGCATGAGGAAACTGGCACACAATGAGTGAAATTCCAAAACTGAATTTCCGGATTCTTTTCCCAGTTATACAAACCCCAAGAGTCCCACCCCCCTGACCCCTTTGATGGTCACATGGTCCCACGTTCTCCCAGTTCATTCGAATATCTTCTTGCCACTCTTCCTGCAGATGTGAACACCATCCGACCTTGACCGCTTGAAGAATGTTACCATACCCCTCAGCCCCCCTTCTTCCCCTCAGGGGAAAAATGTGGCAGTGTCTGGAACCCTAAAGTCTAGTATGGTTTCCAGGCCTGACACATACAACATTCTATAAAAATTTTCTTGTTGCTGATTGGGTGCATATATATAGCAAACAAAAGGGTCTTTTTTGTTTCTATTGTAAGTTCAATAGCAATATATCTTCCGTGAATATCTGCCTCTATTAACTTGGCTGGTATATCTTTTCTCAAATAAACCACTATGCCATGTTTTTTGTCCAAAGCAGAGGCAATAAAATGTTTACCTAACTTTGAGTTTATTAAGTACTTTTGATCTGATAGTTTAATATGTGTTTCTTGTAAGCAAATTACATCATTTCTAAATTGTTTCAAATAATGAAATATTTTTCTTCTCTTCTGAGCTGAATTCAAACCATTGACATTCCAGGTCAAGATTTTATTTGCCATTACTGGCCTGCTGAAGCTTTTGAGTGATCAGCTGAAGATCGTCCTCCCGTATCTTCGGCCGTGCTCCTCCCACTGCTTCTGTAGCAGAATCCTGAATTTTACTTTGAGTTTGTTGCTCCTTTTCTTTACGCTTAAGAGCTCCCCTCGTCAGTCTTTGTTCTTGTGGTTGTTCCTCAGATGGTAACATCACTGGAATCACCTCAGCTTCCACACCCATTTGAGTCTCTTGAATTCTTTTCTCTATTATTTCTACTTCAAATTTCAGCACGGTGGAAAGAAAATCTTTGGCCTTAAGCACTGTATCAATACGATATCTCCTTCCTTGATAATACACTGTCAAACCAACTGGAACCTCCCATCTAAATTGAATCTGGTATTTCTTAAGTTCTTGTGTAAAAAATGTGAAGTCCTTTCTATCCCTTAACATCTTGGGAGGAATCTCTTTCAAAACCTTCAGCTCCTGTTCTCCTATTTTCAAGTTTTTCTGAAATGCAACTTGCAAAATTTGATTTCTCACTGTTCTTTTCAAAAAATAAACCACAATGTCTCTAGGAAGTGTCTTCTGCCTAGCAATCCAGGAATTAACTCTATAAATTTTGTCAATTTGATAAGCAACCTCTTGTGGATCAAGTTCAATAAATTCAGCCAGAGCTTCTGATAAATTTTTTTTTAAATCTTCCCCTTTCTCCTCATTCAATCCCCTAATTCTCAGAGCTCCTTCCATCATTCTATACTGCATCACCACCACTTGATCTTCATTTTTGTCCAATTTAATTTGCATTCCCCCATTCTATTTTCTATTTGTTGATTTGACTGAGCAATTTCTTGCACCTCCTCCTCCACCACCTCCAGTCTTTTTGCCAAACCTTGGAAAGCCATCAGAATATCTTCTCTTATTTTTTTATTATTCTCTTTTATTTCTTCTCTTATTTTCTCATTATTATCGATCATCTACTTAAACTTTTCTTCCAAAACTTTCCCTTGTTCTTTAATCAAATCTTCTAAAGCTGGTTCAGAACCCCTTCTACCCCCAGTCTTAGGTGGTTTAGTAGCCATTTCAGTTTTTAAGATTCACAAAATATAAGTCTAGAAACTTCTCTTTTCCCCTTTAAGTATAGGAGAGCTCACTTCACTTCATTAGAATCCACAGATAACATTTCTTAGCTTCTTAGTTACACAGGCTGTTTAGAATTCCATTCTTCACTTTCACTCCCTTTCAGGCGCCATCTTAAAGAGTCAGTTGAAACAAAGAAAAAAAGTTTCTCTTTTTAAAAGGGTAGAAATCAGGAAATAAAAAATACTTGCAATCCAGTAGTTGTTCACTCGTGCTCATTCCGTCTGCTTATAGAAATCCATAAAGATAAGACAATTAGCAGAGATGGACACTTTCTTCTTTTCCTGCTTTTGCAGGCGCGCACTGAAGAACGGAGCTTGGCAGGATGATTTATGGGACTCGACCCTCAGGGCTCTGCTTAATAAAAAACAAAGCCCCTGGGGAGGTCTACCACACCCCCGCAGCTCTTATCTTTCCCTTTCATCCAGGGAAAAAGATTAAAGCCGGCGTTTTCCTGGCTTTTAAGAAGTTGAGTACGGAGCTCCTTAATTAGGAACTCATCGAAGAAGGTGGCGCCACCGGAAGCCAAAGCAACCTTGACTATATGTCAGAATGATCGAAAAATTGGCAACTTCAAATCTCAACCAACAAATGCTCTGTCTTACATATTGGCAACAAAAATCAGAGCACTAAATACAAACTGGGCAGATATGACCTTGTAGAAGACTCTCACTCTCTCAAGGACCTAGGAATACTCATTTCAAAAGATCTAAGCCCAGAGTTCACTGTAACAGTATTGCCAAAAAGGCATTAAGAGTTGTTAACCTAATCTTGCGAAGCTTCTTCTCCGGTAATATTGTACTGCAAACCAGGACATACAAAACCTTTGCCAGACATATTCTCGAATACAGCTTAGCTGCCTGGAATCCACACTGTACAACGGACATTAATACAATTGAGCAAGTCCAGAGGTATTTCACGAGAAGAGTACTCACTCCTTTGCTCGCAATAGAATACCATATGCCACCAGTCTTGAAATTTTGGACCTGGACAATCTAGAACTACGCCATCTATGGTCTGACCTAAGCTTAGTACACAAAATTGTCTGGGTGGATGTGTGGTGGTGGCATCCTGTGTGGACCTCATGAGTGTGGTTCTGGTGTCATTCCTCATGTTAAAGTGTTCAGTTTTGGCAATAATAACAATAGAATAATCAGAGAAGCCATTGAGATAGAAAAACGCCCACACAGCATGAACAAACGAGATGATACCTCCTGCCTACCAGCCATTTGGAAACCCGCCCTTATTGACAAACAAGTCCCTAACATGAGGAATGACACCAGACCCACATTCATGAGGTCCACACAGGATGTCACCACCACACATCCACCCAGAAAGCAGACCCAAACCCACACTGATCAGGAAGCACGACCAAGGGCCAGAAGCCAGACCGCAGCTGCAACATTAGCCATTTCAAATCCCTCCAATCCATACATGCAGCAGACTGACATCCACTATGAAGATGTAGCACGACCACGACCACGAAGCCAAATAACAGCAATGCAGCTCACCATCTCAAATCCCCCTGCAACTCAGACTGCAACTGATCCCCCTGCAACTCAGACTGCAATCCCCCTGCAACTAACTCAGAACACAACCAAGCTCCCACCCAAACAGGACACATCCCCAGCCAATCAGAGCACAAAAAACTCCCCCATCCAACCAGAGCACAGCCAAGCTCCCACCCAATCAGTTCAAACCCCCACTAGCAGTTAAATGCGAATGAGACTTCGTCAAAATGTCGCCAAGACACTTCCAATTTTACGTGGGAGAAAACCCGAATAACCAAAGACCTACACACACACACACACACACACATATATATATATATATATTTGTTTTCTGAGGTTTTTGCGGGTGTTTGTATGTAGGTCTTTGGTTATTCGGGTTTTTCCCGTATTGGAAGTGTCTTGGACGTTTGACGAAATCTCATTCGTCATCTTCAGGCTTCAGCTTCGTGCTTTGCTCCCAGAAGCACGAAGCACGAAGCTGAAGCCTGAAGATGACGAATGAGATTTCATCGAAACGTCGCCAAGACACTTCCAATTTTACAATTTTACGCGGGAGAAAACCCGAATAACCAAAGACCTACATATATATATATGTTTATACCTATATGTTATGTTCGTACTTATACTTGTTTTTCTCATACATGCTTGACAATCTAACTAACTAAATAAAATTAAATAAATATTTATCCTCATCTAAGAGATGAGGTTTTCTGCTTATAGTTATAGAAAATGAAAGGAGGGGCTAACTCAAGGCAGGAAACATATCTAACACACCTTCCTCCTGTTTTCCTCACAACTTTTGCAATATTTCAGTGCCTACTAGACCCTAATAACCTAAAATGTGAATTAAAAAGTGAAAGATAATGAAATAATGAAGAACAGAAGATTTGAACTGCATTTGGTCTTATTTAGGAAGCATGTTATCTCATTCATTATTGTAATAAAATCCACTAACATTTTATCTATATACCTACCTCTTTTTGATGGTATTTAATTGCCAGTTTTAATCTTGCCAAATCATTTTCATTCTGCTCTTCTAGTAGACTGTTATCATCTCTGTAATTAAGAATAATTTCCAATTCTCTTGAACTTCGAGTCTGATCCAACAAATCTTTTGCAAACTGCTTGCACTGTTGTGACAATTCTTCATATTCTGATTTAAACTCATTTTCCATTTTGCTCAGTTCTTGAAGTTCCCAACTTAACTGGAATGCTGTAAGAAATGGGTCCTCACTTGATAGAGCAATTAAAGATGGGCTTGCAAGAGCCTTGTAGATATTTAGTCTGGATCGGGAATGGCGAAGGCTATCCACATCTGAACTGGAGACACATTCCACACAGTTACAGCGAACTTCATGTGGTCTGGGAACAGACACACCTTTCTGGACTAAAAGTTTTATGATCTCATAATTGTTTGTATGGGCAGCCAAGATAATGGGTGTTATATCTGGTGTAAATTCAGAGAACTGTGTATCCAGTAACGTGGGTGGTACCTGTGGGGATGGGAAAAGAATACTATTCATTCATTCATCGTATATATAATGACGTATTTACAGAATGAAATAAAATAAAATATAGGTAGTCCTTTTGTAGCAACTATCTGCAGTTGCAACAATGATGAAAAAGTTAAATTTTCAACCAATCCTTGCATTTATAATCTTTACAGGTCCATAAAGCAAAGAAAAGTTGTTGTAAGATAATAAGCATAGTTGCAGTTTCATTTAGGTACCAAGTTGCCATTCCCAATTGTGGTCATGAAACAAGGCTTAATTGTATAATCCCTTGGGGGCAGAATCAAATGACAGAAGATTTCACTGTATTGCTGGCTTCAAAAATGAAATTGAGAGACTTAGAAAGAATATAAAAAATGTGAGGGAAGTGGGCTTCATCAAACTCTTGATTCAGCCCCATACAAGAAGGCTAAGGATGTTTGGGGAAAGGTGAGAAAGAATTTGAGGAAAGCTGTTTTACTTACCTTAAAGCATTTTTTTAAAGCATCAAGTTCATTTTCCCAACAGATACGTTTGGAGTTTAAAAAATTGTTATGATATATAGTGCAGTTAGTCTCAAATTATCTTCCTATGTTAAATGTATATGCCACCCAACTCCCAGCAACTCTGGGAATTATCTTGGTAATTTTTTCTCATTCACACTAGTCCAGTGCTACTGTGCACTTCAGTTTAGAGTGCTTCTCTTTGGGCTGCAGGGGGCACCCACAGTATTCATGCAGTTGATTAATGAGGTCCTGCATGGACACCTGTACAAAGGGGTGTTGATATATCTGACATGGAAATAAAAGCCAAGTACATGAAGCTGGTCAGAGCTGTTCTACAGAAGCTCCAGGCTGCTCAGTTGTATGCCAAATTGTCTAAATGTGAGTTCCATCAGGACAAGATTGACTATCTGGGCTATTGAATCTCCCATGAAGGAACTGAAATGGATCCAGAAAAAGTATGAGCAGTGCTGGAATGAGCACCACCATGTACCAGGAAGCACCTATAAAGCTTCCTAGGGTTCACCAACTTCTACTGACAGTTCATCCCTTCTTTTGTGCAGATAGCACTTCCCATTATGAACTTGTTGAAAACAAAGGGCAGGTACAAATCTAAACCCATCCAATCACTGAAATGGACTATGGAGTGCCAGATGGCATTTGAAAAACTCAAACAACTTTTTTTTGCTCAAGCATTCAGATCCTGAAAAACTGGATGCAACTGTCATCCAGGTAGACACCAGTGATGTAGTGATACATCAGCCTGTGCTGATGCAATAAAATGAGCAGGAACAGTTGCAAACCATCAATGCTGGGTGACATGGAAGAAAGAGGCTTATGCTCAGGGATGGGCTTCAAAAATTTTAGCAAGGGGTTCTCTGCCCGGGTGCTGGGTGGGCATGGCCATGGTGGGCATGGCCTAGTTGGCTTCCTGTACCACAGTGGGGGAGGGAGGGGACATTTTGCCCTCCCTGGGCTTCGAAGGCTTTCTTCGAGCCTCCGGGAGAACAAAAATGGCCTCTCCAGGCACCGGAGGCCCTCTTCCTGAACTTCCGGTAGGCCTGTTTTTCACCATCCCCGAGGCTCCGTGCATGCCCTGCACTTACCTGCATCCAAAACGGGCTCCGGGGAGGGGTGGGCGGGGCCAGCCAGGAGAGGGATTTGGGGATTCTCTGAACAGCACAGAATCTTAGCTAGAGGTTCTCCCGAACCCTGCGAACCCCCAGCAGCCCACCCCTGCTTATGCTGTTAGGTGGGCACTCTTTTCCTGGAGGCATTTCTTAGAGGGCAGTAAAATCCCTTTCAAGATATGAACTGATCACAAAAACCTGGAAACTCTAAAAACCCCGTGAAAGCTCTCTCCTAAGCAGGCGTGATGGACCCAGTACTTTCAGTGATTCAACTTTATTCTACACTACCTACTAGGTGGGAAAAATTTCCTTGCTGACACTTTGTTGAGGATCCCTCAATACAACAGCACTAAAGCAGAAGTAGTAAAACCTATGCTCCCATTGCACCAGTCAAAACAAAATACTTTCTCCTGGGAACCAAGGACATTCCCTCAGGTGGTCAGGGAGAGGAGGAGTGAAGTTACCAGGCAACTGGATGACAACCTTTTCCCCCGTTAAAGTTTTTTATTTTGTAACATATAAAAATTCAATTTTCAGTTAAACAGTCTGGGTACAAATAGTTTTAGGAGATAGTAATCCAAATATTTACAACAGTGTTAATTACATTAGTGTTGAAATAATAATAATAATAATAATAATAATAATAATAATAATAATAATAATAATTATTATTATTATTATTATTATTATTATTATTATTATTATTATTATTATTATTATTTAACAGAAACCTTCAAATTTGTAGATCTGATGGCATTTACAACATTTTACAGACATATCCTTAAACATTTTTGCTAACTTGAGGGTGGAAAATGCCTCTGTGGCTCAGGCTGCTAATGCAGTCTGTTATTAACAACAGCTGCCTGCAATTACTGCAGGTTCTTGTCCCACCAGGCCCAAGGTTGACTCAACCTTCCATCCTTTATAAAGTAGGTAAAATGAGGACCCAGATTGTTGGGGGCAATAAGTTGACTTTGTATATAAATATACAAATAGAATGAAGACTATTGCTAACATAGTGTAAGCCGCCCTGAGTCTTCGGACAAGGGCAGGATATAAATGCAAATTAAAAAAAATAAAAAAATAAAAAAATTATAAAACATTTTATAAAGATTTTCTTATCAAAATCCTCTATTTCCTGCAATAATACAGTTCCTGTTTCTAATGGTTCTTCTATAAAAAAGAAAAGAGGTTTTTCTGGAACCTTGACACCAGATTGTCTGCAAATGCCTGTGTTTTATATTCTTCTTTTTTTAATTCTTAATCATTTTATCTCCTGCTCCTGTCTAATCTGTGTTAGCAGCACTTCTAATGATAAAATAAATAGTGGACATCCTTGTGTGACCTCTTTATTTATATTGACTTTCTCTGTTAATTCTCCATTTACTATTATTTTGGCAATTTGATTAGAATATAGCGCTTTAATCATCCCTACAAATTTTTCTCCAAAGTTCATACTAATTAGTTGGGCAATAAGAAACTGCCAATTTAAATTGTCAAAAGCTTTTTGTGCATCTACAAATATCAACACTATTTGTTTCTCGGGATAGGCTTCATAATCTAATATGTTCATAATCATTCTTCTGTTATTTTTTAATTGTCTTTTTAGGAGGAACCCATTTTGGTCAGGGTGAATAATTTCATTCAATACTTTTTAAAATATTTCTACTATAATTATAACAAATATTTTATAGTTGGCATTTAACAATGAAATTGGTCTGTAGTTTTTAATCTGTTTATTATTGGCATTTTCTTTGGGTATTAATGTTATAAATGCCTCAATCCATGAATTTGGTAGTCTGGCTCACTCTAAGACTTCATTACAGTTCCAGCATTATTCCCTCCAGTGGCTCTTGAAATTTTTTGTATGACTCTGCCGGGATCCCATCTGGTCCTGGTGTTTTGTTATTTTTTTTGCTTCTTTATTACCTCCTTCATCTCCATTAGGGTTATTTTATCGTTTAACATTTTCCCAGTTTCCTCCGGTATTTTCGGCAGTATTGCCGAAATTTTCTAAGTATTGCTTAATATTTTCTTCTGGGATATCTTTCTTCACCATATTCTTCTATTTTCCTAATTAATTTAATTTCATTTTGTTGTGGGTCTTCCAAGATAAAGAGCAAATCATTTGTGAATGCCTGTAATTTATATTGTTCCTTTTTTATTTCCACACCTTTAATTTCTATATCTTCTCTAGTATTTCTATTTAACACTTCCAATGTGTTAAATAGAATGTGTTCTAATCAGTGGTGGATTGCTACCAGTTCGCCCCTGTTCAGGCGAACTGGTAATAGTGATGGCGGGAGGTTCCGGCCACATTATCAGATGTTTTCTGCGTGTCTAGGAAGATCAACACCATTTGTTTTCCAGGGTGTGCTTCATAATATTCCAATGTATTTAAGATGATTCTCATATTGTTTTTCATCTGTCTCTTAGGCAGAAATCCATTCTGGTCTGAATGTATACATTCATTCAAAACCCTTTTTAATCTCTCTGCTATTTTTGAAGTGTATATTTTGTAATCAGCATTCAATAAGGATATAGATCTATAATTTTTTATTTGCATTAAATCTGAATCTTCTTTCGGTATAAGGGTAATATTTACTTCCATCCACGAGTTTGGTACCTTCACTTCTAACAATACTTTTTATAAACTTCCAACATTGATAGGCCTAAAGTGTCCTGTAAATATTTATAAAGTTCTGCCGTTAGCCCATCTAGTCGTGGTGTTTTATTATTCTTTTGCCTCTTAATCACTTCTATCAATCCCTTCATTGATATTCATTCATTTAACATAGCTTTCACTATTCAGGTACTTTAGGTAATTCAGCTTTTTCCAAATATTGTTTTACTCTCTTCTGAAATTTTCTCCTAGTCATACAGAGTTTCATAATAGTCTTGAATTATTATTTTTGTTATTCTCGTTTTGATAATAGAGAGTTTCTTTCCCATTCCTTTCCCAATTGATGTATCAATTTCTTCTCTTTCTCTGTTTTCAATTTGTATGTCAACCATCTTCCTGGTTTATTCACATTTTCAAAGAAATTCTCTTTGGCGCTTTAATTTTTTGTGCCAATTCTTCCTTATCAAGTAAATTCAGTTTATGTTTTATTAATTCCATTTGATTTCTTAGATTCTTTTTTTGGTGTTTTTTTTTCTGTAGTTCTAATTCCAGTCTTTTGTGTTTTTCTTGTAGTATCTTTTGATTTTGATTTTGTTTCTTTTTCTTATTTTTCTTTCCTGTATAAATCCCCAAATATACGCCTTAGCAGTGTCCCAAAACTTTTGCGGTGAAGTTTCTTCTTTCCTACTCTCCTTAAAGAAGTAGTCCAATTAATTTTCCAAAGTTTGTATGAATTCTTTATCTTTTATTGATTGATTCAAAATCAATCTCCATTTTCTCTTTTGTCCTTTCCACTTAACTTTCACTGAGTTGTGGTCTGCCCAAATGCTTGTTTCTATTTCTATTTCTTGCACATTTGATTTTAACTCCGGTGACATCCATACCATAATTATTCTTGACCAAAACATATGTCTATTTGAGTAAAATGAATATTGATTTTTTTTTCAGGTATATCTCTCACCATACATCTTGAATACCTATTTCTTCCACCACTTTGAAGAAGGTCTTTGGAAGTGTTTTTTTTTAAGCTTTTTGACTACTTTACTACTTTTATAATCAAGTTCTGCATCTACAATTGCTTTGAAATCTCCTACCACACAAATATTTTCATATTCCCTGAGGAATTTTTCCGTTCCCTGAGGATCTTGCCCACGGCACGACTGAAGAACTAGTCGCGGCCTGGGAACGGGCCGCGGCTGGGGCTTTGGACCGTGTCGTGCCTTTGCGGCCTCTGACCCGGCGTAGATCTCAATTGGCTCCTTGGTTCTCCGAGGAGCTGAGGGAGATGAAACGCCGGAGAAGACGCCTAGAGAGCACCTGGAGGTCTAGTCGTTCCGAGGCTGATCGGACACTAGTGAAGTCTTTTACTAAGACCTATCTAGTGGCAATGAGGGAGGTGAAACGTTCTTACGTTTCCACCCTTATTGCATCGGCAGATAACCGCCCGGCCGCCCTGTTTCGGGTGGTCCGTTCCCTCCTTCATCAGGAGGGACGGGATGACCCCTTACAGGGACGTGCCGAGGAGTTTAACGGTTATCTATATGATAAAATCGTTCAGCTACGGAATAGTCTGGATCAAAATTGCAATGATCCAAGCGGGATGACGGAGCCTCGTCTTGTTGAGGTTATTTGGGATGAGTTTGATTCTGTGGCTCTTGAGGACGTGGACAGGTTGCTTGGGAGGTTACATGCAACCACATGTTTACTGGACCCGTGTCCCTCCTGGTTAGTACTGGCTACTCAGGAGGTGACACGAGGCTGGCTCCAGGGAATTATAAATGCTTCTTTGATGGAAGGGGTTTTCCCCGCTGCCTTGAAAGAGGCGGTGGTGAGACCCCTCCTCAAGAAGCCTTCCCTGGATCCAGCTATTTTGGGTAATTACCGTCCAGTCTCCAACCTTCGCTTTGTGGCGAAGGTTGTAGAGAGTGTGGTTGCATGGCAGCTTCCCCAGTACCTGGATGAAGCCGTCTATCTAGACCCGTTCCAGTCCGGTTTCCGGCCCAGTCATAGCACAGAGACAGCTTTGGTCGCGTTGGTAGATGACCTCTGGAGGGCCAGGGATAGGGGTTGTTCCTCTGCCCTGGTCCTATTAGATCTCTCAGCGGCGTTCGATACCATCGACCATGGTATCTTGCTGCACCGGTTGGGAGGTTTAGGAGTGGGAGGCACCGTTTATCAGTGGTTCTCCTCCTATCTCTCCGACCGGTCGCAGACAGTGTTGACAGGGGGGCAGAGATCGACCGCGAGGCGCCTCACTTGTGGGGTGCCGCAGGGGTCGATTCTCTCGCCTCTCCTGTTCAACATCTACATGAAGCCGTTGGGTGAGGTCATCAGTGGTTTCGGGGTGAGTTACCATCTGTACGCTGATGATACGCAGCTGTACTTTTCCACCCCGGAGCTGTCGAAGTGCTGTCCTGGTGTCTGGAAGCCGTACGGGTCTGGATGGGGAGAAACAGACTCAAGCTCAATCCCTCCAAGACGGAGTGGCTGTGGATGCCGGCACCCCGGTACAGCCAGCTGCAGCTGCAGCTGGCTGTCGGGGGTGAGTTATTGGCCCCAATGGAAAGGGTGCGCAACTTGGGCGTCCTCCTGGATGGGCGGCTGTTGTTTGACGATCATTTGGCGGCCGTCTCCAGGAGGGCTTTTTACCAAGTACGCTTGGTCCGCCAGTTGCGCCCCTTCCTTGACCGGGATGCCTTATGCACGGTCACTCACGCTCTTGTCACTTCCCGTTTGGATTATTGCAATGCTCTCTACATGGGGCTGCCCTTGAAGTGCACCCGGAGGCTGCAGCTAGTCCAGAATGCAGCTGCGCGGGTTATAGTGGGAGCAACTCGTTGCTCCCATGTAACACCAATCCTGCGCGGCTTGCACTGGCTTCCTGTAGTCTTTTGGGTGCACTTTAAGATCCTGGTCACCACCTTTAAAGCGCTCCATGGCTTAGGGCCCGGGTACTTACGGAACCGCCTGCTGTTACCTTATGCCTCCCACCGACCCGTACGCTCACATAGAGAGGGTCTTCTCAGGGTGCCGTCCGCCAAACAATGCTGGCTGGCGGCCCCCAGGGGCAGGGCCTTCTCTGTGGGAGCTCCTACGCTCTGGAACGAACTTCCCCCTGGATTACATCAAGTGCCTGATCTTCGGACCTTTCGCCGTGAGCTGAAAACACATTTATTTATTCAAGCGAGACTGGCCTAATATTTTTAAATTTTAACTGGGGTTTTATCATTTTAGGGTTTGAAATTTTAAATTTTAAATTTTTAATACTGGGCATTTTTTCTAATTTGCTCGGTTTTAAATTGTTGTTTTAATTGTATATTTTTATATTTCTTATCTTTTGGCTGTACACCGCCCTGAGTCCCTTGGGAGAAGGGCGGTATAAAAATTTAATAAAACTAAAACTAAACTAAACTATTCCAATTCTATAATTTTCTTATGAATTTTATCATAGAAATCTTCTTGTTTATAGTTTGGTACATATATTGCTACCAAAAGTATCTGCTTATAATTCATTGTTACCTCCACCATCAAAATTCTCCCCTCTTCATCTCTAAAAATTTGTCTAGCCTTTGCATTGCATTGGCAACCTTCAGTCTCAAAAGACTACGGTATCGTGCTCTGGAAAGAGGTCCTAAAACAGCATCTGGTGTGACTAAAAAGACCAATTTGAGAGTGGCAATCCCTTCCACACTGAGGGCAGATATATTCTGTCCCCTGCCCAGCCCCCAGATTTCTCTGGTTCTGGGACTGTCTCTTTGCCTCAGCTTGCTGAACAAGTGTCTCTTCAAATTGGAGAAGGCCGTGCTGCGTCTTTAGCCTCCAAACTGAATTATCAGAGGTCAAGGTTTCCCAGTCATTAATGCCCATTCCCAAGGCCTTTAGATCCCTCTTGCAAATATCCTTAGAGGGAGCTGTGGTCTCCCTGCACTAATTCTCCATATAGGAAATCTTTTGGAATCCAACCATCAGCCATTCTCACAACATACCCAAGCCAGTGTAGATGTTGCTGTTTCAATAGTGTATACATGCTAGAAATTCCAACACATTCCAAGACTGTGCTATTTGGAACTTTGTCATGCCAGGTAATGCGAAGAACAAGTCAGAGACAGCTCATATGAAAGGTGTTCAACCTTCTCTCCTGCCATGCATAAAGGCAGTACTGCAGTACATGAGTGTGCTCAGGACATAGGCTCTATAGACATAGATCTTTGTATGTTCTGCCAGCTTCTATTAAGCCATACTCTCTTTGTAAGTCAGGAGAATGTAGTGGACACTTTACCAATACGTTTATTCAGCTCAGTATCTAAAGAGAGAGAATCAGATATGGTTGAACCGAGGTCCACAAAGTCATGGACGATCTCCAGTTCTTGTGCAGAGATTGTAATACAGGGAGATAAATCCACATCTTGACCCATGACTTGTGTCTTTTTCAGGCTGATTGTTAGTCCAAAGTCTTGGCAGGCCTTGCTAAAACAGTCCATAAGTTGTTGAAGGTCTTTGGTAGTGTGAGCAGTAATGGCAGGATTGTCACCGAAGAGGAAATCTCATAAGCATTTCAGCTGGACTTTAGACTTTGCTCTCAATCTAGAATGATTAGAGTTTTCTGTCTGCTCTAGTTTGGAAATAGATACCCTCTGTTGCAGTTCCAAAAGCATGCTTCAGCATGACAGCAAAAAAGATCCCAAATAAAGTTGGCGCAAGGACACAACCCTGCTTCACTCCAATTCGAATGTCAAAGGAATCTGATGTTAGGCTATCAAAAACCACAGTGCCCTTCATTTCCTCGTGAAGGACCTAATGATGTTAAGGAGCTGAGGTGGGCATCCAATCTTGGAGAGAATTTTATAAAGACCATCACTACTAACCAAGTCAAAAGCCTTCGTAAGATCTATGAAGGCTATGAAAAGTGGCGGTCTTTGTTCTCTGCATTTCTTCTGCAGCTGTCTAACGGAAAATACCATGTCAGTAGTGGACCTGTTGGCTCAAAATCCACACTGTGATTCTGGATAGATTCTCTCTGCAAGCACCTGGAGCCTCTTCAGTATGACACGGGCAAGCAGCTTCCCTATGACACTAAGAAGAGAGATGCCACGATAGTTGTTACAGTCACCCCTGTCGCCTTTGTTCTTATACAGTGTGACAATATTTGCATCCTTCATGTCCTGTGGTACTCCACCTTCCCTTCAACAAAGAAAGAAGATTTCATGCAATTCAATGGAGATTATTCAATTCAATGGAGCACTTATTGTTTCTTTAATATATAAGACCTCTTTTCTTTTGCTGTGCTAATGAAAAGTATAATTTCCCAATTTTAGGATATTCCAATAATTTATTATGTTGCTTTTTGATGTAGACCTCTTGGAGATAAATTAAATCTAACTTTAGTTTTCCTAATTTGTTAAAAATCCTTTTCCTTTTCATAAAATAATTCAGTCCATTTATGTTAATTGACAGCAGTTTTATTTCTTCTTTCATCACTTTACTTATAAATAGATTTTGTTGTTCTAATTGCTCTTATTTCTCTGTTCTTTTATCCTTGTGCCTTCTCATTCTGCTCTTTCCTCTAGCTCTATTTTGTCTTCTTTTTGTTGTGCATTTCCCCTTCCTGATGCTTCCTCTTGTTTTTTTATCATCTTTTTCTTTTTTCCTCATATGACCCAAAATGCTCGTCATAAAGTTGCTCTGCTTTTTCTATAGAATCCAGTCTATGTTTTTGTTCTATCCAGGTCACCAATATTCCCTCAGGTATCAGCCATCTGAAATTTACTCCATGTTTAATTAGTTGTCTTGTCAAAAATTTGTATTGTTTTCTTTTATCTCTTACCCGTCTATGGATCTGTTTCAGAACTACTATTTCTCTCCTTTTGTATTTAAATGGGTCATCTCTTACTCTTTGAAGTATCTCTGCTCTTATTGCTTTCTTAGTAAATCTCACATGTACCTCTCTGGGAAGCTTGTTCCCTGTCGCATATCTTGTATCTATCCCAGCAAGCATTTCCTGTTTATTCACCTCCAAGGCATCCGCCAACAGTTCTGCCATTATCTCTGCAAGATTTCCCCCTTTTTCTTCCTCAATGTTCTGGAGCCTCAAGAAATATTCAGCGTTATCCATCTCCAAAGTAATTACTGTTCTCTCCAGATTCTTATCTGCCTATGTAAGTCTATTGTCCATCTCTTTCACTTTTGTTTGTTTGTTCTGATTTCTCTTTTACTTTCTGGATCCGTTGTTCATTTTTAGTTATTATTTGTTGAATATTCTCCATTTTATCATCCATCTTTTCCATTCTTTCCTTCATGTCTTCATATTTTTTTGCTGTGGCTTCTTGCAGTAGTTAGAGCATTGATTTCATTTCTGCTTGCATCATATTCATGATATCCAATGATCTTTGACTTGCTGGAATAGATGCTGCTGCTGCTGATGGTGCAGTTGTGTTTCCCCCCTAATTTAATTAAATTTGAAGTACTTGTCAATTTGGGTGGTCCTAAGTGAATTTAAAGGTAAAGGTTCCCCTCGCACATACATGCTAGTCGTTGCTGACTTGGTGCTCATCTAGGACGTTGAGCTTGTCAATCGAAAGGTTGGCAGCTCAGCAGTTCAAATCCCTAGTGCTGCCGTGTGATGGGGTGAGCTCCCATTACTTGTCCCAACTTCTGCCAACCTAGCAGTTTTGAAAGCATGTAAAAATGCAAGTAGAAAAAATAGGGACCACCTTTGGTAGGAAGGTAACAGTGTTCCGTGTGCCTTTGGCATTGAGTCATGCCGGCCACATGACGACGGAGAAGTCTTCGGACAGCGCTGTCTCTTCGGCTTTGTAACGGAGATGAGCACCGCCCCCTAGAGTCGGCAACGACTAGCACGTATGTGCGAGGGGAACATTTACCTTTTAAGAGAATTTACGGGATTTAAAAGAGATAATCAATAATAACTAAAAAAAAGTATTTTCAAAAGTCAAACCACCACAAGACCGCTTTTTCTTTTCCCCCTCTTCTTGTTCTCAGTCTCTAAGCAATTTTACACTTCCTGTTATTGTAGTCCAAAAAAGATGGTTTGTTAGTCCCCAAGTTCTTCAAAAACTGTTCTCTTCTTGATAAATTTTTAATCCACATAGGCCCACCAAGCCTCAGAGTTCAACCACAAAGGTTCATAGATCATCAAAAGAAGAGTTCAGAAAAAAAATAGTTCCCTGCTATTTCCCAGGTTCTGTTTACTTTGCCTGTTTAGCTTTCATATAAGTTCAAAGAGCTACACTGTTTAAAAAGTTACAATGTTTCACTCTCTGTCTCTGCTATCCCATATAAACAATTTGCCAGTGCAGGTGTTATTTTTAGCAAACAGGCTAATCTTCAGCAGACATCTTTTCACTCACTTTCACTTCTCAGTGTTTTTCTCCACCTGTAGATGTTACTCTTTTTCTCTCCTTTAGGAAAAGGAGAGAAATACAGTATTATTAGCTTATATTGCATTATCCAATCCAAAACTTTTTAAAAGTTCTAGGGGTCAGGGTTTTATATTCCCAAAAGTTTTCAACTTAGTCAATATTGTAGTTAAAATCCCCAGTCCGACTTTCCTGGCTTTAAACTTCTTTCTCTTTCCTAAATAGTTCTCTTTCCCCTGTTTAAAGTTCTATAGATAGCTCTCAGCCTTGCTCACTGCTATTCTTGTGAGGTGGAAAACAAACAATTCCTCCTCCTCCTCTTTGAGTTCCACTTTTACCCAGGCTAGCTTTAAGGGGGCAAGTTCCTCAACAGAAGTTAGAAAAATCTCGCCTAGATTGACTACACTTTTCCTTAGTCTTTTATGATTACTTCATCAGTCGGCTGTCACAGCTTCGGTCAGGAATGCAATGGCTGTCTTTTTCTTCCCACTGGATTGAGAGCTTCCTCCGGATCAAACAAGGAGTCCTTGTGACTGATGAAGTGTCCTCTCTGTCTTCCTCACCCCTCCAGAGTGACTTGGGTCTCTGTTATGTCTTCCTTGCCTCCGTCCAAACGATGGCTTAATTAGCCGGCTCTTATCAGCTCTGGCAGCAAAAGAGCCAGCGTCTGCCAAGAGCCCTCGTTAGCTGCCAAGACGCTGGTGAGTCACAACCTTCAGCTCTAGTCAATCAGTGGATTTGCCTGATACAAAGAGACACACCAGCTCTTGCTGCCTTTTATATCCTGTGGGGTGTGGCTCCATGACTCAGCACTTCCTAGGCCTGCCCCTCCCCTGCTTCTGTTGTTCCCTTCTCTCCTGCCTACAAAACCTAGGATTCAGCCAAGCCTGATTGCTGTCAGCTGGGTCTGCAGGCATGGCCTGGGAGGGGAAAGAGTCAGGGGAAGGAGGCCTCGTTATTTCTTTCACCTGGCCTGCTTCTGGCTCCTGGAACTGAGCCAGGGAGGCCGGTGCTTCCGAGATAAGTCCTGACGGCCCTTCCCCTTGTCCAAGTCACTTTCTGGCAGCAGGCCTGGCTCTAAGGCACTTTCGGGCATGGGGCCAGGTTCGGGGGCGGGAGCCACAACAGTCTCTCAGAACCTTCTGGCAGGTTGAATTTGGTGCGATTCTATGGAGCCCCGTGTGTCAGCCCTGGAGGCCATCTTTCTCTTTGGATCTTCAGGGCTGCCACATTTAGTGCACAGGCCTGCTGTGGGAAAATGGTAGGATGGTTGCATGGAGTGGGCAGAGGTATATAGCCACAACAACATTCTTTCCTCTGGGAGTCAAGGATGTTCAGCCTGCACCTGAAGAGGCGTGACTGGGAAACATCTCGAGTTGGGACGGTGGATTGATTGGACCATGTGATGGATATGTGGGTGCAGGGGAAGGGATTTTGACTTTCCTTTGGGTGGGGAAAACCCAGGAGCTTTCAGATTTGGGTTTTTCCTGATGTGTCAATATGACATCTCTAATAAAATGGAACTTGGAGGGAATGTCTGGCTCGGAGTCTTATTTGATTGGGGATGTTACTTGGAACCCTGACATTAACCCAAATCTGTTTTAAAACCTCAACCCCATTAGGGGGTACTGTCCGAGGTCCGGAGCCCCAAGCACTGACCCAATTGCCAGGTGATGCAAAGACTCAGGGAAGATGGAGATGAAGATGGCAACTACGGACAGAGCTACTGGGACTGGTTCGAGGCCGCAGAGGCTGAACTCTGGCAAGGCACCCAGCCCAAACGCCCAGCTCCTGGACAAGTCGTGCAGCTGGACCCTTCCCTATGGAGAGAAACTGTGCCACCTCAGAAGTCGGAATGAACATCACAGGGACCTCTGATTGGAGTGAACAGAGAGGAGCAGGCCCATATTTTCGAATGGAGAGAAACCAGGCCTCTGGAGCCCAGTGACTCCAGAGAATGGGGTCTCCTACCACCGTTGTGGAGCCAGTCATTAATGGGTCTTCTGGAATGGTTTGACCAGCTCAGCATGGGCAGCATTGCACAGGCTCCCCCCACCAGCCAACCCAGCTGGACCTTGGCTAAACCAACATTCACCTTCCCAGCCCAGGAGCTGTGCCCATCTAGAATGGAGCTTCAGTTTCACTGCACTCAACATGAAGCAGATCGCATCTTAGCCTCCCTCGTTGGACCCAGTCCACCAGGATGACAGCACCTGCAGGAAGCAGTGTCATGCAGCAGCAAGGGCCCCTAGGCCAGGCCAGCCCGGGATGGCCAGGAGAACTTTTGAGGCTGCCAAGACCCAACACCCCCCCCCCCTCCAGCTGGTCATCAGGCTGCCTCCTGCTGACCAGATTCCCCCCTGGTTGGGCCTCTACCCTGGCCAGGGATGGGTGCAGTACCAATGGATGCCAGCCCCGGCACCTGCACAGTGCCTGCACAGCCAGCCTCCCCTCTCCTATGATTCAGAGCAACTTTTGACAGACCCCGGGGATGCTGGCCTATTTCTTCAATTGGATCTGGTCCCACATTGATCATTATGGGGACCAATATCAGACCGATTGGGATATTGTGTCAGCAATCGCTGACAACATGAATGAGGGGGACATAGTGAACTGGTTAGCCCGGCTACATATCCAGAGCTAGAGGACACTGCCAAGTTTGTCTAGCTGCTCTGGGCCTGGTTTGAGGACACAGCCCATTGAGAGGAAGCTGAGGCTCAAATCAAATTCCTGAAGCAAGTGAACTGACCTCCCAAAGACTTTGTCTGGGAATTCTGGAGGGTGGCTGGAAAACTGAGAGACTGGCCTGAATGCCTTCTCATCTATCACTTCAAAGAGGCCCTAGACCAGGACTCAGGAAGGCTTGTGGCATTAGGGGAGTCCCGGACCGTATACAGAACTGGTACAAGTTGGCCATAACCTCACATCAGAATCCCTCAGAAGAAATCGAGTAGCTGTCATAGTCAATAAAAGAGTAGGAAAAGCAGTACTGGAATACAATCTCCAAAATGACAGAAGGAACTCAATTTAAATCCAAGGCAAACCATTCAACATCACAGTAGTCCAAGTCTATGCCTCAACCACTGGTGCTGAAGAGGCTGAAGTTGACTGGTTCTATGAAGACCTACAACACTTTCTAGAATTAACACTAAAAAAATGATGTCCTTATCATCATGGGGGATTGGAATGCTAAAGTAGGAAGCCAAAAGATAACCAGAATAACAGGCAAATTCGGTCTTGGAGTACAAAATAAGACACGGCACAGGCTGGTAGAATTTTGTCAAGAGAATACGATGGTCATAGCAAACACTCTTTTCCAACAACCCAAGAGACGTCTCTACACATCGACATCACCAGACGGTTAACACAGAAATCAGATTGATTTTGTGCTCTGCAGCCAAAGATGGAGAAACTCTATACAGTCAGTAAAAACAAGACCAGGAGCTGACTGTGGCTCAGATCATGAGCTTCTCCTTGCAAAATTTAGGCTTAAATTGAAGAAAGAAGATCAAATTGCCAACGCTGGATCATGGAGAAAGCTAGGGAACATCTACTTCTGCTTCATTGACTATGCTAAAGCCTTTGATTGTGTGGATCACAACAAATTGTGGCAAGTTCTCAAAGAGATGGGAGTACCAGACTTATTTGTAAGTACCAGTAAGTACCAATACTTATTTGTCTCTTGAGAAATCTATATGAGGTTCAAGAAGCAACAGTGAGAACTGGATATGGAACCACTAATTGGTTCAAAATTGGGAAAGGAGTCCGGCAAAGCTGTATAATGTTGCCTTGCCTATTTAACTTATATGCAGAGCACATCATGAGAAAGCTGGGGCTAGATGAATCACAAATTGGAATTTAGATTGCCAGGAGAAATATCAACAATCTCAGATATGCAGATGATACCACTCTAATGGCAGAATGTGAAGAGGAACTAAAGAGCTTTCTGATGTGGGTGAACACAACAGTTGGCTTGAAACTTTAAGAAAACTAAGAAAACTAAGATCATGGCTCCTGGCCCTCTCATTTCCTGGCAAATAGATGGGGAAGAAATAAAGGTAGTGACAGATTTTATTTTCCTGGGATCCAAGATAACTGCACATGGGGACTAAAGCCAAGAAATGAAAAGACGCTTGCTCCTGGGGAGGAAAGTTATGGCAAATCTAGACAGCATACTAAAAAGCAGAGACATCACCCTGCCAACAAAAATGTGTATAGTCAAGGCTATGGTTTTCCCAGTTGCAGTGTATGGCTGTGAAAGTTGGTCCATAAGGAAGGCTGAGCATCAAAGAATTGAGGCCTTTGAACTATGGTGCTGGAGAAGACTCCTGTGAGTCTCTTGGACTGCAAGGTGATCAAACTATTCAGTCCTAGAGGAGATCAACCCTGACTGCTCTTTAGAAGGCCAGATCCTGAAGATGAAACTGAAATACTTTCACCACTTAATGAGAAGAAAGGACTCACTGGACAAGAGCCTAATGCTGGGAATGATTGAAGGCAAAAGAAGGAGACGACAGAGAATGAGGTGGCTGGATGGAGTCACTGAAGCAGTTGGCATGAGCTTAAATGGACTCCAGAGGATGGAGGACAGAAGAAAAGGACAGGAAGGCCTGGAGGAAAGTTGTCCACGGAGTTGCGATGGGTCAGACACGACTTCTCAACTAACAACAACAACAAAAGTTTTCACAAAACAAAATGAGTGGCTAATCTAGACTCATGACGGGCTTCCATAGCTTTCAATCTTTTCTTAGCTGGGACATACAGTTTGTCTCCCACCCAATGTCAGGGTTCCAAGTAACCCAAAGCAATCAAAACACTGAGGCCTAGGTTTCTCAAAGTATGAATTTATTAGGAATGTCATATTGGCACAACTGGAGAAAACCTCACTCTGAAGGACCCATGGTTTCCCCCATCCAAATCAAAACCCCAAGTTCTTGGCTCCAGGTCACAAGTCAGTCACATGGCCCAATCAGGGCCCAGTCCCAGCTCTGGCTGGTTCTTGTCTATGCCTCTCCAATACCTAGTAGAGCATCCTTGGCTCTCAAGGGAAGGAATATTATTTTGGCTACCCATCCCCCCAGGTATCTCTATCTTCCCTCCTCATGTTCCCACAGCTCCAACCGGCCTCACTGTGGCAGCCCTGAAGATGCTTCCAAAATGGCTTCAGGGCTGTCAGGCTGCCCCCCCCCTTGGTTGAGAAGGACCTTCTGCAAGGTTAATCCACAATACCTTCAACCTCCCCTTCCTCCCTCCCAGTGGGCCTTTGGACTTATGAGGGTGTTTGTCATGGAACTGTTTAATCAGCCTGTCAGCTTTCACATCCCAACTCTTAATCCAGGTGGCTTCAGATAGGGGGTATCCCTTCCAGGAGACTAAGTATTACAGGCAGCCCCTATGTATACGCGATTCTAGGATCTTCTTCACATTGTAGTGGGTGTACTTGTACTATGATGGGTTTCAGGGCTGCCCGGTCTACCAACCTTAGCCAAGAGTTTACAGCCAGATTTAACAGACTGCTATGGAACACTGGATGCACTTTCCCCAACAAGCACGGGAATCTAAGCTGAACAGTCACCAGGTTTATCACTTTCACTATTGGGAACGGCCTTATGAACTTTGGACCCACCTTTTTACTTGGTAACTTCAGTTTTAAATACTTTGTTGACAAGTATACTTTGTCTCCGATCTGGGTGGAGCAGCATTTGTCGGCTTGCTTTTTATAGCTTTTTGCCACTTCTACTAAAGCTCGCTTCATATTTTCCCACTCCTGTCTCAACAAGTTCATCCATTCCCCCAAGGACATGAAGGAGGGCAGCTCCCTGGGTAATTCAGGCATGGAGACAAGCTCCATGTTGCTGGTGACCTGGAAAGGGGTCAGTCCAGTGCTACTGTGCACTATAATTTGTAGGCTATCTCTGCAAAGGGCAGCAAGTCCACCCAGGTAGATTGCTGGTAGTCCACATAACACCTTAGGTACTCTTCTACCATGGCATTTGCTCATTCCACCATCCCATTCATGTTCGGATGAAAAGCGGAGCTGAGTCCCTGGGTGGACCCTATCACCCGTAGGAATTCCCTCCAGAATTTTGCAGTGAATTGGACCCCATAACTAGTCAGAGATAATCCTGCAGGGCACCCCATGTAGCCTGTATATCTGCTTTATTAACATCCTAGCTAGTTTCTTGGCTGAGGGTAACCCCGAGCAGGCTGTAAAGTGGGCTTGCTTTGGGAATAATCCAATCACGGTCCTAATGACCGCGTTACCACCACTCTCTGGGAGCTGAAATATAAAATCCATGGCAATTTTTTCCCAGGGTTGGACTGGGTCTGCCACTTGCTGCAGAAGGCCAGGGGGCTTTCCTGACCTCTTCTTCATGGCGGCACAGGTGGCACATCTCTTTACATAGTCCTCCACATCTGCTTTCATTTTTGGCCACCAGAATTGCCTCCTGGTTAAGTGCATGGTTTTTAAGTAATCAAAGTATCCAGCAAGCTTGGCGTTGTGGCCACACTGCAGGACTTGAAGTCTCAAACTGGTAGGGATGTCCAGCTTGGTTCTCTTCCAAGCTAGTCTGTCTTTGAGGATCAGGGCGTCCTTGTTGTCGTTGAACCACTGGTTGGTCAGGAGTGCAGCTTTTAAGATCTCTGTCATTTGGTCCCCCCCGGGGTTGTCCTGGCACCTGGGTTGAGCCGCTGCCTGGGAGGAGGTCATGATGGTGTGGATCACATCTTCATGAAGGCTACTGAATGGTGGTTTTCTGGATAAGGCATCAATGAGTAGGTTCTTTTCCCCCAGGATGTACTTTAATTTGAAGTTGAACCAATTGAAGTAGTGTGCCCAGCAGACTTACTTGGGAGAGTGTTTTCAGAGGGTGGGTGTCTTTAGGGATTCTAGGTTTTTGTAATCAGTTTAAACTTCAAACAGTACTTGGCTGCCCTCTAGGAAGTGTCTCCAGGTGAAGAGGGCCCATTTGATGGCATAGGCTTCCTTTTCCCACACTGCCCACCACCTTTCAGTGCTGGTGAGTATTTTGAAAATGTAAGTACAGGGTTGTATTTGGTCCTGGGCATTGAGTTGCAGCAGCACTGTTGCTATGGCCATCTCACTGGTGTCTGCCTGGACTACAAATTGCTTTTTGTGATCAGGGTGTTTGAGGATGGGCTCCTCTACGAACAGCCTTTTCAGTCTTATGAATGCCCACTGTTTGCCCCTCCCCCTGTCTTCAATAGTTCTGTCAGTGGTAGTGCCACTTCAGTGAAGGCAGGGATGAACTGCCTGTAAAAACTGGTGAGCCCAAGGAAGCTTTGGAGTTGTTTGCAGGTGTCTGGGGGTTGCCAGTCTAGCACCGCTTTTACTTTTTCTGGGTCCAGTGGCCCAGGTAGTCTAGGGAGGTCTTGTGGAACTCGCATTTTGACAGCTTCATGTATAACTTAGCCACTAGGAGTTTCTTCAAGACCTGGCACACTAGCTTAGTGTGCTCTTCTAGCATCTCACTGAATATGAGAATGTTGTAGGCTAGAATGCCCTTGTAGAGATGTTCATGCAGCACCTCGTTAATCAATTGCATGAAGACTGCAGGGGTGTCTTGCAGTCCAAATGGCAGCACTTTGAACTGGAAGCTGCTTAACGGGCAGTTGAAAGCTGTCTTTCATTCATCTCCCTCTTCACATCTGGTAGTAAGCTTCCCTTAGGTCTAGCTTGGTAAAAACCTTCCTCTTCACCAGATTACTTAGCATGTCCTTCATCAAAGGCAGGGGGTAGGTATTTTCTATGCATACCATGATAATTCCTCTAAAATCAACGCAGAGCCTCATTGACATGTCCTTTTTCTCTTTAAAGAGCACCAGAGCAGCCATCCTGGATTTGGTAGGCTGGATGAATCCCCTGGCTAGGTTGGTGTCAATGTATTTATTAAGCTCGTCCATTTCCCTGGGGGTCATGGAGTACATCTTTCATTTGTGTAGCTTAGCTCCTGGCATGAACTCTATTGCACGGTAGGTGGGTTGGTGGGGTGGTAAGGTGTTGCTTTGTTGTTCACTGAATCGTCGGCCAGATCTTGATATTCTTTGGAAACCTGGGGGCAACCCAGTGGCGAGTCAGCAGTGGTGGCACTTTCTTGTGGGTGCTGGGGCTGTGTGGCGGTTCCGACTGTTGGGCGGCAACAGTCCCACTCCTATTTTTAACTTTCTTTTTTTTTTGGTATTTTTATTTATGGGGTTTTTTTCTTCAACATACTTAGTATAGTACATTGTCTGGGTCAATTTATTCTATACAAAATACTGGTAACAATAATAGTATTATTTAGATATACATAATAGTCTTTCAGCTTCGTAGTACAAAAAATGGAAAGAAGGACACATAACTAAGGCAGAAAATCAGCAGATAGCCAGAATCTGCAAATACGATGTCAGGAAAACAAAGCTTCAGAATGAACAAAGACTTGCAACAAAAATCAAAGATAATTTAAAAAGTTTCTTCCAACATATAAATAAGAAAAAAAAATCAAGGAAATAGTCGGTTCACTAAAGATAGAAGACACTAAAGGAAGTAACAGGCAGCAGAGAAAAAGCAGCGCTGATTAACTCATTCTTTCCATCGATCTTCACGCAAAAAGAAACCAGTGCAACCCATCAAAAACATAACTGTAAAAGACAGACTAGAAATAAAAGTTAAAATAAACCAAAAAAATGGTAAGAGAATACCTGTCTGATCTTGATGAATATAAGACACTGGGACCTGACAGATTACATCACAGAGTTCTAAAGGAGCTGGCAGATGTCATCTCAAAATCACTGCACCTTATATTTCAAAGATCCTGGAGCACCAGGAAACTATCACAGGACTAAAAAAGAGCTGATGTGGTTTCCACCTTCAAAAAAGGGGAAAAAACAGACCCAGGAAACTACAGATCAATCAGCCTAACATTAATACTTGGGAAAAAATAATAAAAAAACAGATCTGCCAACATCTATAAATGAGTAAAGTAATAACTAGAAGTCTACATGGGTTTGTTAAAAACAGATCATTCCAAAGCAATCTTATTTCATTCTTCAACACAGTGACTAAAATACTAGACCAGTGAGATACTGTAGACATAATATACTTAGACTTCAGCAAGGTATCCGACAAAGTGGAGCACAACCTACTTGTTGGTAAGTTAGAAAAAAGTAGGATAGATCATCTTCAGATAGCTTTTTAACTGAATGATGAACCATACTCAATGAGTAGTCCTTAATGGTACTAAATCCACATGGAGGGAAGTAAGCAGTGGGGCATCGCAAGATTCTGTCTTAGGCCCAGTACTCTTCAATACCTTCATAAACAAGTGAGATGAGGGAATAGAAGGGGAACTTACCAAATTTGCAAATGATACTAAGCTGGCAGAAATAGCCAACACCCTAGATGATAAGCTCAACATCCAGCTGGATCTTGACAGACTTAGATAAATATTAACAGAGTTGGAAGGGACTTTGTAGGTCATCTAGTCCAATCCACAACCCAAGCATACTCTATATCATTTCTGACAGTTGGCAGTCCAGTCTCTTCTTAAAAGCATCCAGTATGAAGTTCCCACAAGTTCTGAAGGCAAGCTGTTCCATTGGTTGATTGCTCTGCCAGAAATGTTCTCCTTAATTCCAGGTTGAATCCCTCTTTGTTCAGTTTCCATCCATTATTCCTTGTCTGGCCTTCAGGTGCTTTGGAAAATAACTTGATCCCCCTCCCCAGAGGTGGGTTTCAGCAGGTTCTAACCAGTCCTGGAGAACCAGTAGCAAAAATTTTGAGTAATTCAGAGAACTAGTAAATACCACCTCTGACTGGCCCCACACCACATCTATTCTTTGCCTCCCGAGTTCCAGCTGATTGGGAGGAAATGGGGATTTTGCAGTAACCTTCCCCTGGAGTGGGGAGGAAATAGGAATTTTGCAGTAACCTTTCCCTGGAATGGGGTGGGAATGGAGATTTTACAGTATCCTTCACCTGCCACGCCCACCAAGCCACATCCACAGAACCAGTAGTAAAAAAATTTGAAACCCACCACTGCCCCTCCCCCCTCAAATATTGAAACATTGTTATCATGTCTACCCTGGTCCTTCTCTTCACTAGACACGCTAACTCCTGTCTGTTTTGGCTTGTGGTTGGAAAGCAGGTCGCTGCTGGTCATCTTCTCCCCACCCCCTCATGGGTCTTTCTCTTGGCTTGAATGTGGCATGTGTTCCCCTCATGGACCCAGCAGCAGTGGCTCACAGTGGTAGTGAGGTGCATCGGGTGCATGAGAGGGATCCTTTGCCAGTAGACCTGGCAGCAAGCTGGGGAGGTGCGATGCTTCCCTGCCTGCTATCAGACCCAAAATGCAGGTCTGAAGCATGGTGGGTGGCAGGGTAGGAAGCAGTGCCTGTCCCAAGGCTGGATGAAGAGGACTTTTGAGCCCCAAGCACTGGTTCAGGTAGTGTCCTGCTGACTCACCCACTTGCATGGAGGGAAGCCTCGCTACCCCTAAGCTGCCCTGCTGCTTACCAGGCACCGCAACCAAGCTGCGCCTTCTGGAAATGCTGGCCAAGTGGGGAATTTGGCTGCAACCCTCAGCTCGGAATGGAGATGTGGCAGGGGGGCTTCAGTCCAGGGAAGGGACCATAGGCTCGGAGGCTCTGTTTGAAAGAGCTGTGTCAGTTGGGCAGTGCCCTGAAAGTGCTCTGGAGCTGCTTCCTCACAGGGCAGGGCTCAGGTTTCCCTGCCAAGCAGTCCCAGTGAAGGAGGTGAAGCAACCAGCTAGAAAGGCCAAGTAGGGATGGACAAAAGCCAGGAAAAGCTCCAGGCCCAGACAAGATAACTCCTTCTTGCTTAAAAGTCTGTGCTGACCAATTGGCCCCCATCTTCACCCATATTTTCAATAAATCACTAGAGATGTGTTATGTTCCTTCTTGCTTCAAACGCTCTACCATCATCCCAGTGCCGAAGAAGCCCACCATCAAGGAACTGAATGACTACAGACCAGTTGCTTTAACATCTGTAGTCATGAAAACCTTTGAAAGGCTAGTGCTTTCCTACCTGAAAACCATCACGGATCCGCTGTTAGACCCTTTGCAATTTGCATACCGAGCAAATAGATCAACAGATGATGCTGTTAATATGGCTCTGCACTACATCCTACAACATCTTGAGTCTCCAAAGACCTATGCAAGGGTCCTTTTTGTAGACTTTAGTTCAGCATTCAATACCATCATTCCAGACATTCTTCTAACTAAGCTAAACCAGCTACAGGTACCGGAACAGACTTGTAAGTGGATCACAAGCTTCCTAACAAACAGGAAGCAGCAGGTGAAGCTAAGCAAGATCACATCAAATACCTATACAATTAGCACAGGGCCCCCCCAAGGCTGTGTGCTCTCCCCACTTCTCTTCTCTCTGTATACCAATGACTGCATCTCCAATGATCCATCTGTTAAGCTACTGAAGTTCGCAGATGACACAACAGTGATTGGTCTCATTCGAGACAATGACGAATCCGCATATAGACGAGAGGTCGAACGACTAGCCTTGTGGTGCAACCAAAACAATCTGGAACTGAACACACTCAAAACCGTAGAAATGGTGGTAGACTTTAGGAGAAACCCTTCCATATTTCCACCTCTCACAATACTTGACAACACAGTATCAACAGTAGAAACCTTCAAATTTCTGGGTTCTATCATATCGCAAGATCTCAAATGGA
Source organism: Ahaetulla prasina (assembly GCF_028640845.1). Taxonomy (NCBI): domain Eukaryota; kingdom Metazoa; phylum Chordata; class Lepidosauria; order Squamata; family Colubridae; genus Ahaetulla; species Ahaetulla prasina. The sequence goes on from NC_080540.1 coordinate 185,865,109, forward strand.
CAGCTAACATCAAAAACATCATTAAAAAAGGACAACAAAGAATGTTCTTTCTGCGCCAACTCAGTAAGCTCAAACTGCCCAAGGAGCTGCTGATCCAATTCTACAGAGGAATTATTGAGTCTGTCATTTGCACCTCTATAACTGTCTGGTTCGGTTCTGCAACCCAACAAGAAAAACACAGACTTCAGAGGATAATTAGAACTGCAGAAAAAATAATTGCTACCAACCTGCCTTCCATTGAGGACCTGTATACTGCACGAATCAAGAAGAGGGCCGTGAAAATATTTGCAGATCCCTTGCATCCTGGACATAAACTGTTTCAACTCCTACCCTCAAAACGACGCTATAGAGCACTGCACACCAGAACAACTAGACACAAGAACAGTTTTTTCCTGAAGGCCATCACTCTGCTAAACAAATAATTCCCTCAACACTGTCAGACTATTTACTGAATCTGCACTACTATTAATCGTTTCATAGTTCCCATCACCAATCTCTTTCCACTTATGACTGTATGACTATAACTTGTTGCTGGCAATCCTTATGATTTATATTGATATATTGATCATCAATTGTGTTGTAAATGTTGTACCTTGATGAACGTATCTTTTCTTTTATGTACACTGAGAGCATATGCACCAAGACAAATTCCTTGTGTGTCCAATCACACTTGGCCAATAAAAAATTCTATTCTATTCTATTCTATTCTAAAGTATGCCCAGGCCCAGCAGGTAAAAAATGGCCACCGCGAGTGGGGAAAGCCAGATCCCCAGTGGCAGCCTGGCCACCAGGCCCAGCAGAGATGCAGGCAGAAGCATGCAATCCCAGTTGGGCTTCGGCAGCCATGGTGCCAATAAGGGGTCATAATATCTGCCTTTTGCCTACTGGGAATGGGCATGATATGGGTATACTATGCCACCTCTACTTGGCCTTTCTAGCTGGTTGCTTTGCCACATTTGGACTTGGTGCCCTGGGCTGCGACAGCAGTGGCCTGAAGGACCTGTGTGAGCTGCTGGCGGCCTAGCTAGTGCCAAGGTGCATTGGGTGCATGAGGGGAATGTGCTCTACACACAGACCAAGGGCAAGACCCCCGAGGGGCCAAGTAAATGACCAGCAACCTGCTCGCCAAACACAAGCAAAATAGACGGGCTGGAGTAAGCAGGCCGATGGTGTCTGGCAGCAGCTGCCCCACACCCTCTTCACCTTGTCTTGACTCACAGCCGCAGACAGAGGCAGAGGCACAGGGCAGAGGCACAAGGTCTGGCCTGCTGGATATGCCAGGCAGCCATTTACCTGCCCCAGCCACATGGGATGGTGGCAGGTTCATTCAGTGGTATGTATAAATGCCTCCCCAATTCTGCCTGCTGCCGGCACTAGGGCCGATGTCACCACGTCTGTTTCTTGGAGGCCAGCTGAGGAGTCCCTGCTGCCAGACACTTTCCCCCCCATGCACACACACCTGAAAGGCCAGTAAGTGCAGCTGTCCTGGAAACGGTAAGGGGACAGTCAGTGTTTCTTCGACCCTGCCCATCTCAGCAGGTGCACATGTGTGCAGGAATATGGCAGGTGCATGCACACACAGTCCCAGCCCACCCCTTTCCAGCATGAACAAATGTGCCAATTTCCTCCTGTGTGCCCATACACTTGCTGGGATGGCATGGTCTGATCCTGTATGCACATGTGCCCACTGCCACTTGTGCACATGTGTGCCCACCGGGATGGGATGGGCCGGCCCAAAGTGATGCGGGTTGGCCCCTTACCATTTGCAGGATGGCTACATGGCAGGATGGCAACCACATCGCAGGCCACAGTCCTTGAGTTTGACACCCCTGGTCTAAGCTAAGCACCATTCCTGAAAAACAAGCTGATAACTCATATGAATTATCCTTGCAATCAAAAAATTTGTTTTTAACACAAGGTATGACAGATTAATATTTGATACTTGAGAAACAAAAGTACTTTGCATATGAGTAGAAATTCTAATTTAGAATTTCTTCTATGCTCTAATTAGTACAGACGATCAACTCAATACAAAGAAAATTGTAGACAATTGCAGTGAGGGACCCCTATAAATTACACTACAACATAGGTGATTCCATTCCTAAAGTGATTCCACTTCATCTGATCTATGGTTCCCAATGAGCACAGCACAAGGGACCTATGCTTCTTGGTGAATACATCTTGGGTATTCCAAGATGGTGACAATAGGAGAAGCACTGTTACATCGCGAGGAGAACAGTTGCTATTAAACTAAGATAAAATGGTAGGCAGCGAGATTGTGAGGGAAAAATAACTCATAGAAAAAGAAAAAAAACTGGAGAAAGGAAAAGGAAAGGAAGATTGGAGAAATTAAGAGAAAGAGAAGCTCAGCTGCACCCGAAAGGCCTACCTAAGAGAGAGGAGGCTCACTGAAATGAGGTGAGCAGAGAGGCAAACCAACTATGGGCAGCAAAGCCAATCAGTGGAGAATAAAGAGGTAAGTCAATGAGCGAGTGGAACCAGCTGCGGAGCAGGAAGAAAAATCAGCTGGGTGGTGGAGAGGCCAGCAGACAGAAGGCAGCACAATGACCAGCAGAGGACAAAGAGGTGAGCCAGTGAGAGAGCAGAGCAGGGAGGAGGAGAAGAGAGGAAAGGTGAGCTTGTTGTAGATTATCCAGGCCAATTGTTTGCTGGTGGAAGCAGCGTCCCAGTGTGACGGATCAGCAAATGGGAGCCACATGGCTGCAGAGCAAAAAGCAACAGCAGCAGAGAGGAGAGCCAGCAGCAAGGGGCACTGCAGCGAGCTAGAGCCTGAGAGCAGCACAGAATGAAATGGAGAAAGAGATGGTGGAGCTGAGTGGAGGGCTGAGTGGAGCAGATCAGAATAACGGAGCTGAGCCGACCAGAAAGCTGAATGGCAGACCGAGAGAGCTGACCAGAGCACGTACAAGGCCAAAAAGACCGAAGCATCAAAAGACAGAATGGAGCTGGCAGAGAAAATGATAAGGGGCTGGAATAGTGAACAACAGAAGAGAAGGCAACAAATTAAGCCTGAGGTTCCAGTAGACATGGAGGGAAGATCCCAGGAGAGAATCAGAATAGAGCTGGAAGGGACCTTGGAGGTCTTCTAATCCAGTCTGCTGATTAAGCAGGATATCCTGTACCATTTCAGACAAGTGACTGTCCAGTCTCTTCTTAAAAACCTCCAGTGATGAAGCACCCTCAATGTCTGAAGGCAAGCTGTTCCATTTGGTTAACTGTCCTCACTGTTAGGAAGTTTCTCCTCAATTCCAGGTTGCTTCTCTCCTTGATTAGTTTCCATCCATTGTTTCTTGTCCTGCCCTCTGGTGCTTTCAAAAATAAATTGACCCACTCTTCTTTGTGGCAGCTTCTCAAATACTGGAATACTGCTATCATGTCCCTGCCCAGTCCTTCTTTTCTCTAGACCAGGGGCAAAGGTGGGATTCTACCGGTTTGAATAGAATAGAATAGAATAGAATAGAATAGAATAGAATTTTTTATTGGCCAAGTGTGATTGGACACACAAGGAATTTGTCTTGGTGCATATGCTCTCAGTGTACATAAAAGAAAAGATACGTTCATCAAGGTACAACATTTACAACACAATTGATGATCAATATATCAATATAAATCATAAGGATTGCCAGCAACAAGTTATAGTCATACAGTCATAAGTGGAAAGAGATTGGTGATGGGAACTATGAAACGATTAATAGTAGTGCAGATTCAGTAAATAGTCTGACAGTGTTGAGGGAATTATTTGTTTAGCAGAGTGATGGCCTTCGGGAAAAAACTGTTCTTGTGTCTAGTTGTTCTGGTGTGCAGTGCTCTATAGCGTCGTTTTGAGGGTAGGAGTTGAAACAGTTTATGTCCAGGATGCAAGGGATCTGCAAATATTTTCACGGCCCTCTTCTTGATTCGTGCAGTATACAGGTCCTCAATGGAAGGCAAGTTGGTAGCAATTATTTTTTCTGCAGTTCTAATTATCCTCTGAAGTCTGTGTTTTTCTTGTTGGGTTGCAGAACCGAACCAGACAGTTATAGAGGTGCAAATGACAGACTCAATAATAATAACTGGTTTGAACCAGTTCGCTAGAACCAGTTGTTAAGTAGTTAAGCAGTTTGGAGAAGACTGTTGTTAGAAGAAATCTCCTTTTGTTTTTTTCTACTTTAAAGGGTTAATCCTGTAAGGAATTACAACAGTCTGGTGTTTCTAGCCTAATCTTTATTGCCCTGTTTACAGAAACTGCCTCTCCATTAACCCTTATTACATTCTTGGCAGTACGCCTAGACTTAGTGTCATCTCTGGAGCTTCTAGGAGGTTTTTTCCCCCCTTGACTTTCTTAAAAAGGGGAAGGGGTTGTTTTAAGCTTTTTACACTGCTGTTGGGAGGAAATACTCCCCTGTTGGAGTTCTTCCAGACGGGATGCAATGATCAGCAATTTGAAGAAATAATTGAATAATGAAGCAGAGCTGCCAGAAAGAAGCTTTTAATGACAAGGAACCAAGATGAGTGACATTCAGCAAAACTTCTTGGTTAGCTAGAAAGATTGACATTCAAACATGAGTTTATGTACCTTTTCTGATTTTTTATCTAAAACTGGTTTTTGATGAAGTTTAATTCTGTGCTTGGTGATGTATAATCCTGTGTTTATTGATGGGATAATTTTCCATATTCAGCTTTGTTTGGAAGAAAAAATGTTAATATCTTTTCCTGAAAAGAAGCAGATTCAGAAATCTGGCTAGTTCCTCTAATTGTTCTGGTAATTGGTTTAGCAATTGCTCCTTTGCTTCATTCTAGTGTAATTGCTTTCTTTGTAATTAGGGTTATTTCAAGTCCTTTTTCTATCTGGGGAGGGGGTCTTCCTTCACTGCTTTAGTGGTTCTTGGCACTGTCCTTTTGGGGGTGTACTTCCAAGAGGCAGGATGCAAGCTTGGCACTGATAATTTTACTGCCTTTCTGGTGGCATGTGATCTGGATGATTTCCTTGGATATTTTATGAAGTGAATGAGACCAGCTGGTATCTTTAAGTGATGCAAATGGATCTAAGGATTGCTTCTCCTGGGTGTGCTCTTTCTGGAGAGTTTAAATGACCTCTCTGCTAAAGGGTTTCACTTTATGAGCAAGAGTTGGCTGCTGATAGTTATCATTGCATTTTAACTATTTTAATTCCTCAAGGTGCTCTGGCACCCTGCCTGATTTGTAACTCCAACTTGCAGGTATTTCTAATCTAATTATTGGTATTTAGGCCAGCTTTTTGCAAGCAAAGAAGCTCTTCGTATTTTTGTACAGGTAATCCTTGACTTACAACAGTTACAATGGCACTGAAAAAAGTGACTTATGACATTTTTCACACTTACGTCTGTTGCAGCAAACTATCATTAGGGCAAAGAACCGATGTCGAGTTGGCCATGCCCACCCAGTCACATGCCAGGCAACACCCACCTGGTCACATGAAGCACCACAGTTGTGAAATGAGTGACACGGTTGTTAAGAATGCTGCAATGGGCATAAATTTGAGGATGGTCGTAAGTGTGAGGACCGATCAAAAGTGCAAGGACCAGTCAGAAATTAATTTTTTCAGCCCTCTGAGTAGTCCCTATGCATGTAGCCATGGCCATCTGGTCACATGACTAAATAGCCATGCCTACCTGGTCACATGACCACCAAGCCATGCCCCCAAATATGCCATGCTCACAGAAGCAGTTGTTAAAAAATTTGAATCCTACCATTGACCAGGGGTCAGCAATCCGCGGCTCTGGAGCCGCATGTGGCTCTTTTAAACCTCTGCTGTGGCTCCCTCCTTTCATCCCTCTGCTGTGGAGAAAAGAGGCTGATGCCACTGCTGTTGCTGCCTCCATGGCCTGCTGACTGCTCTTGCAGCACCTTGTTTTTTATTTTTATTTATTTATTTTTTATTTTATTTATTTTGTCACAACAATATATATAAGTATCATACTTATATATATTTATATACTTTATATAAAATATATATAAGTATATATAAAGTATATAATACTTTATATACTTTATATACATACTTGTGCAGCACAATGAAATTTAGCACACTTCACAATGAGCGAGATGGGGTCCCCTCCTCCTCCTGGAACCCATTACGATGCAAAGCCACAATGTGACCCTGGCCCACTCGTCCCTGGCAACAGCAGCGGTGTTGACCGCAGCGTGGGGCACTGTGTTGGGGCGGAGAGCAGGTTGTGTGTCCAGCACCAACAAAGGCCAGAAGTAGCCACCTGCTGTTTCCTGCTGCAGCCTTTTGGGCAGCGAGAGACACACACACAGAGAGAGAGGCAGGCAGACAGACAGATTCAGCTCGATTCGGCTCCGTCTGCTCTTCTCTCTCTGCTTTTGCACAGTTTTTCAAGGATTCAGTGGATGCTGCTGTCAACCTCCACTCCAAGCTTCACTCTATTTGTGTTATATGTGTGCAATTTGTATTCAGTAGTTAGATTGCAGTATCAGTATGTTAACATAAAATAGCCATGAACCTAAGATGTATACTATCCTATTCAGATTAACAGAAGAGGGCCCTTTAAGAGTGTCATCTGACATAAAAGAAGGGGAGGGGGGCAGCAAATGTTTGAATCAGCATAAACAGCAGACGCGCGGGCTTTCCAACGTATCCTGCATTCCTGAGATAAGAAACTGCCGGAGACCTTCGGAAGAAGATTACCACGGGGGGCGAGAAGGACCAGGCCTGCCTGACCTTTTGTGGGAAGGAGGGACTAACGAGGGGATATGGGATGTTAGCCATATTCTGTCTCAGATCCAACTTTACACTGCTGTTGTCCGGATGTATTTAGTAAAAGTACTTTTCTTTATTTTCAAATGAAGTCAAGGTGTATTCTTTCCTAAATATAATCAGAGGCAGCCTGACATTAAGTTGGATCTCAGACTATGTCGACCAACCAGGATTTAAACCTAAATACTGCGGGGGTCGAAATGAAAACTTTGATGGGAAGCCAGCCAGCTGCTGAACTGGAGGAGCCGCCCGGAGGTATTTCTTCTGTTAGTTTTAACCCTGAACTGGAGGATTGCAGAGCCCGGTGGATGGAACAATTGCAACTGGAAGAAAAAATGTGGCAGCCAGATCCTGAAGAGCTTCCTTCTGGAGTGACTAAAAGGAAAAAGGGGAAGGCCAGACTTTCAGATTGGAAACAAGAGCAGGAAATCAGAGACTTCCTGTTGGAACCAGTTGGACGAGGCATTGCGTCTTTACCGTGAGGTGAAAGGCAAGCAGCTCGCCAAAGGTATGAATCCCCTATTCGGTCCTCCAGGGGAGAGGGAGAAGAGGATGAAGAAATTGCCAGGGGAGCAACTGGGGGAGTTTCCCAATGCATAGAGATTTTGGAAGAACCAGAACCAGAAATCCCCTTCCCAGAGGCAGCTGAGTCGGATGGAGGGCGTACGCCACTTGCTGGCCAAGTGAGGCTGCGCAGAGGAAGGAAAAAGCCTAAAATTTCCCCCCATATCTGGGAAATTTGATGGAGATGCCAAGGAGCTAGGACTATTCCTGGCATTAGTGAATAACCATATGATGGACTGGGGGGAAGAATATTGGTCGCAGGCGGCACAGGTTAGAGCTGTGACCCAAAACCTAACTGGAAGAGCAGCTGCGTGGTTTGTGTTGTTATACAGCGGGCACTCCCCCTTACTGCAAAACTACGAGCATTTCATGACTGCACTTAAAAGGAGGTTCGAAGACCCCCTGGCAGAGCAGAAGGCCAAAGGCCGGATGAAAACCATCAGGCAAGGGAGGAGTTTAGTGATCTGGTTCCCTTGATGAGAGGATGGTCGGAGGTGACCCTTGTGGACATTTACAAAGATGGCCTGAATGGAGATCTGTATGCACTGTGCTGGGCACGGGCCTCTCCAACCACATTGTACAGCTGGTATACCCTGGCAGCGGAGATGGAAATCGAGCTGGCAAAGGATCGCAGTCGAGCAGAGCACACAGGAAGGCAAACCCCCGCCCATTTCCCTAGAGGCCCTCCAAAGGACGCCCTTATTACGGAGAGTGGGAGGCAACGTTCCACCACTTGCTTCAGATGTGGAAAAGAAGGCCACCGAGCAGCTGACTGCTGAGTGAAGCTGGTGTCGAAGACAACCCCTAGTGGTGGAAAGGAACCAGGCAAGCCAACTAAGAAGGCGCGAGAGCCGGCAAAGGTGGGAGTAGGTGTCGCCAAGAAGGCCACTCCCATCGAGGAGGAGCATGAGACGCCGACCAAGTCCAATGACAGCGAAACCACGTCCGATTCCGATGAAGACCTTTTGGTGAGTTGGAAAGGGGGCCCCTTGACAATCCCGATCAAACTGCATGTCCCTTCCTCGGGGAATAAAGGCGAAATGTTAGCGCTCCTAGACTCCGGGTGTACCAGGTGCATCATCAGCCCTGAAGTAGTTGAGAAAATGGAACTAAAACTAAAAACCTTGAGTCGGCCTATAGCTTTTTGCCAGCTAGATGGCTCTGTGGCAGGGGGAGGCCCTGCCCACTTGGTTACGGAACCCATAGAAATGATGATGGGAGACCATCGGGAGGTCCTAAATTTTATAGTAGCCCCGGGAATGGACCAACCTCTGCTGCTAGGCCTCTCATGGCTCCGAAAATGGAACCCACGTATTAACTGGAAGACGGGGGTTCTACGTTTTTGCTCTAAAGCACCAAAAGTGAAAGAAAGAGACACTAGGGATGAGCCTGCTGTGCCCCACGACGTGATGGGGGCAATGACGGAATGGATAGAGGGGGAGGAGAAAATCCCCAAATACTGGGACTTACGAGAAGTATTTAGTGAAAAAGCTTCCAATGCTCTACCTCCCCATAGGCCTACTGACTGTGCCATAGACATACTCCCAGGAGTAAAGCTCCCAAAGCCAAAAGCTTACCCCATGACCCAAAAGGAATTGGGGGAGCTACATAAATTTATAGACAAAAATTTAGAGTGGGGTTTCATTCAACCGGCTAGACCTCGGGTGGCAGCACCAGTGATGTTCCGAGAAAAGAAAGATGGCTCCTTTTGTCTTATAGTCGACTATAGGAACTTGAACACCATTTGCGCCGAAAACGTATACCCCATGCTGCTCATGAAAGACATGTTGGCCCATCTAGCGAAAGGGAAGTTTTTTACCAAGTTAGACCTACGAGAGGCATACTACACAGTTCGTATAAAGGAAGGGGATGAGTGGAAAACCGCTTTCAACTGCCCCTTGGGATGTTTTCAGTTTCGAGTGCTTCCATTTGGCCTGCAGGGGGCTCCCACAGTTTTCATGCAGTTTTCATGCAACTGATAAATGAAATACTCCATCAACATTTGTTTAAAGGAGTCCTCGTTTATCTTGATGATATACTTATTTACACAGAAACCATGGATGAACACATAAAGCTAGTAAGAGCAGTGCTCAAAAAATTACTCGAAGCAGAACTCTATGCCAAGCTATCCAAGTGTGAATTTCTAGTGTGATAGTCTATTTTCAAACAAAAATAGACTATCTAGGATACCGCATTTCAGCGGACGGATTAGAAATGGACCCAGAGAAGGTAAAAGCAGTCTTGGAATGGGCACCCCCACGCACGCGCAAACAGTTGCAGAGCTTTTTGGGATTTGCGAACTTTTATCGTCAATTCATCCCCTCCTTTGCTCAAATTGCTCTCCCTATCACCAACCTCCTAAAAACTAAAGGAAATGCAAAACCCAAACCTTCATTACCCCTTGAATGGACAATGGAATGTCAAGCAGTGTTTGAAAAGTTAAAATGACTGTTTGCTGCTGAACCTATCTTAAAACACCCCGACATGGCTGTAACCCAAAGCCATACCAAAACCGAAACATCACTACCAGATGAATTAACTAAATTGTTCAAAGAGGCTCTGAACACAGATGACTGGTTCGTGGCTCATTCTCATGAATGCACGCTCTGTGATGGACTAGCTTGGATTGGAGCAAAACTATATGTTCCTGCATCACTCAGAGAAACCATACTACAACGATGCCATGATGATGGCAGGGCATTTTGGTTTTGTGAAAACCTTACACCTTCTTAAAAGACAATTTTGGTGGCCAGGACTTAAAAAGGACATTCAATCTTATATAACAAGTTGCCCTATTTGTGCATCATCTAAAAGACCACCAGGAAAGCCTCCTGGATTGCTTCAAACAGTAGCCTGGCCAGGAGCCCCCTGGAAAGAAATATCTATGGATTTCATAGTGGAGTTACCCGAAAGTGCGGCCAATACAGTAATCTGGGTAGCTACAGACCTGTTCTCCAAACAAGTCCACTTCATCCCATGTTCCAAAATACCTTCTTCAAAAACTTTGGCAAAATTGTTTGTACAACACATTTACAGACTCCACGGAGTTCCAGAATGCATAATCTCGGATCGAGGAGTTCAATTCACTTCTCAGTTTTGGAAAGAGTTTTTGCAGTTGATAGGCTCCACCCAAGTATTAAGCTACTCCCATCATCCCCAGACTAATGGAAGTTGTGAACGCTCGAACGCGGTACTAGAACAATATCTATGATGTTAGATAAATCATCAACAAGACAATTGGGCGGATTTACTACCTTTTCCGGAAGTAGCCTACAATAACTCAATTCATAGTAGCACAGGATTCACTCCTTTTAAAATAGCCTCTGGTCAAGACTTTGTTCCCATCTCAGAACTTCCAAAGGAAAAAACCACAATTTCATCGTTATCAGAATGGATAGATCAAATACAAAGTACATGGAAGATGACTTGCAAAGTGATTGATGACGCCCACCGAGCACACAAAAAACAAGCTGATAAGAAAAGATCTTCAGAGAACAAGTACAAAGTCGGAGATAAGGTTTATCTCTCCACCAAATATTTGAAAACCACTCAAAAGTCTAAAAAACTGGGACCTAAATATGTGGGACCTTTCCCAATAGTTAAAATCATAAACCCTGTGACTGTACAACTAGAATTACCAAAACCCTTGAGAAAAATTCACCCCGTTTTCCATGTTAGCCTACTGAAACCAGAACACACGTCTCCATTCCGTGCTAACCATACACCCCCTCCTCCACCAATTCTCATAGAAGGCAAACAACATTTTGAAGTAAAAGAAATCTTAGATTCCAGAAAACATAGAATTAAGATCCAATATCTTATTTCTTGGAAGCATTTCCCTTTGTCCCAAGCTGAATGGGTGAACAAAGAAGATGTTCGTGCTCCAGACAAAATAGCACAATTCTATAGAAAATATCCTAACAAACCCTAACTTTTTTTTTCTTTTCCAGGACTAACGTCCTTGTTGCAGGAGGGCCGAATGTCAGCCTCCACTCCAAGCTTCACTCTATTTGCGTTATATGTGTGCAATTTGTATTCAGTAGTTAGACTGCAGTGTCAGTATGTTAATGTAAAATAGCCATGAACCTAAGATGTATACTATCCTATTCAGATTAACAGAAGAGGGCCCTTTAAGAGTGTCATCTGACATAAAAGAAGGGGAGGGGGGCAGCAAATGTTTGAATCAGCATAAACAGCAGACGCGCGGGCTTTCCAACGTATCCTGCATTCCTGAGATAAGAAACTGCCGGAGACCTTCGGAAGAAGATTACCATGGGGGGCGAGAAGGAGTTGGCATTGGACCAGGCCTGCCTGACCTTTTGTGGGAAGGAGGGACTAACGAGGGGATATGGGATGTTAGCCATATTCTGTCTCAGATCCAACTTTACACTGCTGTTGTCCGGATGTATTTAGTAAAAGTACTTTTCTTTATTTTCAAATGAAGTCAAGGTGTATTCTTTCCTAAATATAATGAGAGGCAGCCTGACAGCTGCCTTGGTGATGGGTGTGTGTGTCATCCCATTCTTTACCTGCCAAGCATCTTCGGGGGCACCCAGGAACTATATTTTCCAGCCACTTTGGACTGAGTTGCAGGATGCATATGCGTGCCTGCGTGTGTGCTGCTGCTTGGTATAATGCTTCTCTGAAGTGTGTGCAGTGATCAAAGTCGGCAACGTCATGGCACTGTGATGTAACAGCCTGACAGTCACTCCTTTTGCAATGTAAAGTTTATTTTTGTATCTTTCTAGAGACAGAGAGAACATGGACAAAGTTCCTGTAGGCTTATTCCCTGGGAGTGTAGGTTGGGAAGTAGAGGTGGGGAGTGGGGGAGAGGGAGGGAGTGGGGAGAGAGAGAGAGGGAGGAAGAGAGATGAGACAGAGAAAGAGAGAGAGAGAGAGAGAGAGAAGAGCACAACACACCCGAGGCCAGGTTGGTAAGAGGTGGCTGGAAGGATACGGTTGAGGCAAGGCAAATAATATAATAACTGGTTCTCTGCCTAATGACCGACTGGGTAGGCGTGGCTGAGAATCGTGACTGGGTGGGACTGAGTGATGTCAAGTTGCCATGCACACCCAGTCACACCCAGTTAAATTATTGGCTCCTGCTGTTTTCTTTTCTGTGGGAAACAGGTCCAAATGGCTGAATGTTTAAGGTTGCAGACCCCTGCTCTAGACTAGCCAAACCCAAATCCTAAAACCGTTTTTCATATGTTTTAGCCTCCAGGCCTTTAATCACCTTAGTTGCCCTTCTTTGCACTTTTTCTCAAGTCACAACATCTTTTTTGTAATGTGGTAACCAAAACTGGATGCAGTATTCCAGATGTGGTCTTACCAAGGTTTTATAAAGTGGTACTAATACTTCATGTGATTTTGATTCTATGCCTCTGTTTATACAACCAAGGATTGTGTTAGTTTATATATATATATTAACCCCCTGCCCAGGCAGGAAACCCTACACCATCTCAGTCAGATGGTTATCCAACATTTTCTTAAAAATTTCCAGTGGTGGAGCATTCACAACTTCTGCAGGCAAGTCGTTCCACTTATTAATTGTTCTGTCAGGAAATTTTTTTGGCTTTTTTGGCTGCTGCTGTACACTGCTGACTCATGTTTAAGAGATTGTCCGCCAAGACTCCAAAGTCCCTCTCACATTGTTTTGGAGCCAGATTTCATCTAATCAGTACTTGTACCTTTGGTTTTTTCAGCCCAGGTGTAAAACTTTGCTTTTCTCTACATTAAATTTCATTTAGTTGGATAGGGCCTAGTGTTCAAGTCTGTCAAGATCTTTTTTGATTCTGAGCTTGTCTTCTGGGGTGTTGGCTATTCCTGCCAGCTTAGTGTCATCTGCAAATTTGATGAGTTCTCCTCCTACTCCTCATCTAAGTCATTTATGAAGATATTGAAGAACACTGGGCCTAAGACAGAACCCTGTCGTACCCCACTGCTTACTTCCCTCCATGTAGCCGTAGTATCATTAAGGACTACTCATTAAGCCAGTTAAAAATCCATCTGATGGTGATGCTATCTACACTTTTTTCTAGTTTACCAAGTAGTAGGTTGTGGTTTATTTTGTCAAATGCCTTGCTGAAGTCTAAATATTCTATGTCCATAGCATTTCACTGGTCTGCTAATATAATCACTTAAATAAAAATAAAAACAGGACAGAAAATAAAAGATACATAAATAGGCAAATAATGAAAAGAGTGGAAAATTAGAAATCAAAGCAGAATAGGATTAATAAAGATCAATCAAATAAATTAGGCAAACATTATAAGATAGGGAGGAATTGATGCTCAAAATCTTCTAAAAAAATACAGGAAAGAAAAGGATAAATAAATAACAGTAAGCAAGTTAAATAAATAACCAGGCAGAAAAACAAGCACAAAAAGGCAGAAAAAAAGATAGAAAAAATTAAGATGCAAAACTTTTTACCCTTAAAAGAACCAGCAAAAAGAAAGAAAATCATGGAACAGGTATGCAACGTGTATTTCATGTACGAGCTTATGCCCAAAGAATACCCAAATTATACATGTATTAAATGTAAACTATGTGAGCAGGGGTGTCAAACGCAAGGCCCGTGAGCCAGATTTGGCCAGTGGGGTGCTTATAACTGGCCTGTGGATCTGGCCTGGTAATTGTAAAGGACTGCCTCTGTTAGCAAAAACGGGGCATGAGGGGGCTGCATGCAGTTCCCCGCACCCTGTTTTCAGCCTGGATAGCCTTTCACAAGACTCTGCCAGACAAATAGGGGCACAGGGGCCTCCAGAGGTCTTATTTATTTATTTATTTATTTATTTATTTATTAATTAATTAATTAATTAATTAGATTTTTATACCGCCCTTCTCCCGAAGGATTCAGGGCAGTGCACAGCCAAGTAAAAACAACATGCACATAGACAAAAACTAAAAAGCATATTAAAAAATTGATTATACTAGTTTTACCTAGATTTTTATTCCTCTTTCAGATGATACCAATAATTAAGAAAGATAAGAATCTTGAGGAATGGCAGAAGGGAATTAATAAATTTATATGGGAAGGTAAAAAAGCTAGGGTTAAAATGAAAATAATTCAAGATTCCCGGGAAAGGGGAGGTTTAAAAATGCCCAATTTTAAATTATACTATGAAGCAGCTGCTCTCTCTGCAATAAGTGATTGGTTTAATTTAACGGAGGAAAGAATTTTGAATATAGAAGGTTATGACTTGCTATATGGATGGCATGCATATTTAATTTATGACAAAAAAGTGGATAAGGCCTTTAAAAATCATGTGTTAAGAACTGCTCTTCTGCGTGTTTGGAAAAAATACTCTTACAAACTAAATTATAAGGTTCCTATATGGGCAAGTCCTAGACATACAATAGAGAATATAAATATAGAACAGAATCAGGAAATGATTACATATAAAGATCTTTTGTATACTGAAAGAGGTAATTTGCAATTAAAATCTCTGCACGTACTAAAAGAAGAAGGGAAAAATTATACTTGGTTTCAATATGAGCAACTACGTGCTAGATGGAAGGAAGATCAGAAAATTGGTATAGAGCAGAACGAGGGAAATTTGGTAAAGCAAATTAGAAATCAGTCTCAGGAGCATATAAAGAGATTGTATAATGTGTTACTTGAAATAGATTCTGAAAGGGACTTGGTAAAGGACTGTATGATAAAGTGGGCACAAAATTTTCAGGAGCCAATATTATTGGAAACTTGGGAAAAAAATTGGGTTAGAAATGTTAATTCACGCAGGCACAGAATCTGAGGGAAAATTTTTATAAAATGTATTATAGATGGCACTTAGATCCTAAGAAATTATCGTGTACGTACCCAGATATGCAAGCAAAATGTTGGAGATGTAATTGTGATGATGCTACATATTTTCATATTTGGTGGACTTGTAAGGATATAAAGGCCTTTTGGATAAAAATTTGGTGGATTTTACAAAATGTTTTGAAAAAGAAGATAACGTTCCTGCCGCAATTTTTTTTGTTGGGAATTATTACGGACTGTACAGTAATTGAGACTAAATTGATTTTAAATCTAATAACAGCAGCAAGATTACTAATAGGACAATATTGGAAGAAAAAAGAAGTACCTACAATAGAATGTATATTCTATTGAAGAATAGAATGGATATTGAAAGTTGCCAATTTGGCTGAGATGGCGAAGATATCAGCCTTTTTGAAAGACAATACGCAAGAAAGTTACTTAAAGGAATGGAAAAAATGGATTGACTATATTCAACGTAGATATCAGACTAAGAGTTATCAGACTGTTTTTGAATGATTATGATGTATTATTTTTGATTGTTTTCGGGGGAAATTAGGAATTGATGATTGTAGAGGTATAATTAAGTTGGGACGAAAATTTTTTAGCATATGTTTGTTTTATTTTTAACTATACCTTGTGCTCGTTCCGGGAAGTCGGGGGGGGAGGGGGGGTTGTGAAGGGAGGGGGGAGGGGAGGGGGGGGGAAAGGGGGGAAAATTTTCTGTAAAACTTTTTGAATAAAAAAAAATTGATTATAAAATGGCCAATTAAACTTAAAACTAAAGTAAAACAGTCCTAAAACCCCACTTAAAATTTCATCAAGCTAGCCCCGCACGGTGGAATAAGAAAGTCTTGAGCTCACGTTTAAAAAACCGGAGGTTGGGGAGTTGATGCAATCCTGGAGGCAACTCATTCCATAGGGCTGGAGCCCCCACAGAGAAGGCCCTCCCCCTGGGGGCCGCCAGTCGACATCGTTTGACTGACGGCACCCTGAGGAGGCCCTCCCTATGGGAGCGCACAGGCCGATGGGAGGCTATAGGTGGCAGTAGGCGGTCCCGTAAGTAACCCGGTCCTGTGCCATGGAGCACTTTAAAGGTGATGACCAACACCTTGAATTGCACCTGGAAGACCACCGGCAACCAGTGCAGGCTGCACAGGAGAGGTGTTATATGGGAGCATCGCGGTGCCCCTTCTATTACCCGTGCAGCCGCATTCTGGACCAGTTGGAGCCTCCTGGTGCTCTTCAAGGGGAGCCCATTGATGGCTGAAATGAAGCCTCTGTGGGCCAAATCCAGCCCTCTGAGGCACTGTTTGGCCCTCTGTGGGCCTCCCCTGGTCTGTTACTGGCCAAAATGGAGCCTCCATGGGCTGGATCTGAGGCTCCGTTCAGACTTCCAGATGCCTCCCCTGGCCTGTTATAGGCTGAAATGGAGCCTCCATGGGGTGGATCTGGCCCTCTGAGGCTCCATTTGGCCCTCTCTACAGACTGCCTCCTTTGCTAACATCCTGGATTCCACTTACTCCTCCCCACCCCATTTCCCATGGCTTTATTGTACATACTTTTTGAAGAGCTCCAGAAGAGGCTGACCCATGTGGCAGAGAAGCTAAAGTATTTTATACAGAAGCATGTGAAGCTGTAACAACATGAGATGTAAGGAAAACAGCATTCCCCATCTGAATAAGAGACTGGCTTCTCTGCCATGAGGGCCTGCAGGCTTAGTTTGGGTTGAACCTTGAGCCTGGTGAGATATGAATTGCCAAATCGCAGTCAGCCAGCAGTCAGCAGAAGTAGTCTGCAATACTGCATTCTAACCACTGTGTCACTGTGGTGTATAAGCATTTATATGCTCAAAGCTTGGGGAAACAAACAGGGTGAACTAGAAGCAATAGTACACAAGGTATGACATACCTAGTTGCCACTACAAAAACCTAGTGGGACGAAACCCATGACTGGAATGTACATATGGTTGAATATAAATTATTCAAAAGAAACAGATCTACAAAAAGGAGTGGAGTTGCACTATATGAAACTGATCACTACATATCTTCAGAAACGCACATTATCAAAGATAAAACTTCTCCAGAATGAACTGTATATTCAGAACGGTGCACAGCCCCATTGCGAACTGGTAGTAAAGGTAAGTACAACCCACCCCTGGTTCATATTGAGAGAAGTAAGTAATGGGTTACCACAAAGCTCCGTCTTAGGCCCAGTACTCTTCAGTTTCTTCATAAATGACTTAGATGAGGGAATAGAAATTAAATTTGCCAATGACACTAAATTTGCAGATGACACTAAACTGGCAGGAATAGCTAACACCCCAAAAGACAAGACACGGTGTTCTGTTTCCCTTCCCCCAATACTCCCAGCAAAGAGTCAGTCAGAGGCCTCTTTTCTGATTTATTTACATATATATAAATGTCCTGGCTACGTCTACCCATGGGCCTGCCAAGTTTCTGGAGATAACAAGGAAATTACAGATAAGGCCAGAATTACTCACGAATATATTCTTCCCTCCATTGATACAGATTGCCCGCGCAAATTCATTACTTTGTCCAAGACAAAAAACCAGGAAGTCCCGCCTCCTATTTATAGTCTCTGCATATGTCACTGCATGACAATTATGACTTGGCTTTGTCCCAACTCTTCCGCTGCTGCGCACGCTGATCACGTCTTCGTAATCTTGCATCACTCCAAAACTGTTCTTGGGGCGTTGCCAAATCAGAAGGAGGCTCCATAGAATCAGGCTTTGCCGGCCCCTCCTCCTCCCTTTGAGTGGGTGCCAGGGAGGGAAAGGGCTCACGAGAAGCAGGGCTGGCCAAGTCTTCTCCCTCACTTTCTGAATCATCCGAGTCCGGGAGTCCGGGTCCAGGAACTTGGGTCACAACACTATCCCTCACCGCAGGGCCCTTCCCCCGGGGCTGACGATCGGGATGCGGTCGGGCTGGGTTCTGCTCATGGAAGGCCTGCACCAGGTCAGGAGCATGAACGTCGGAGGCATCTACCCAGGAGAAATCAGTCCCGTATCCCTTCCACGCGATCAAATATTGGAAACGACCCTTCAGCCAGCGGGAGTCTCGTACGCTGTGGACTTCGTATTCCTCCGATCCGTCCTCGGCGACAGTGACGGGTGCTGTTGGGCATCGAAGGGGACTCGGTGTGGCCTCAGGAACCAGAAGGGACCGGTGAAAACGGGTGGATCCGCATGGATCGTGGCAGGGTCAGTCGGTAGGCTACCGGGTTGATGACTGCCTCGACAGGGAACGGGCCGATGAATCGGTGGTCCAACTTCTTTACCGGGCGGTCGGACGGGAGGTGTTTGGTGGAGAGCCACACCCGGTCTCCAACTGCCAGCGGGGGCGTTGCCCGTCGGGAGCGGTCGGCGGACCGGTTGTAGTCCTCCTTTGCCCGATTCAGCTGCTGGCATACCAACTGTTGGACCGCATGCAATTCCGTCAGGAAGGTCTGCGTTCGGGAACAGGAGAGTCCGGTGGTGCCAGAGGAAGAGCGGATGGTACCCACATTGGCAAAGAACGGGGTCATCTGAGTAGAGGTGTGCTGAGAGTTGTTAAAAGCAAACTCCGCCAGGGACAGGTAGTCGGCCCAGTTGTCCTGTTGCTGGTTGATGAAGCAACGGAGATACTGTTCCAGTATACCGATGACCTTCTCTGTACCCCCATCGGTCTCCGGATGGTGCGATGACGACAGACACACCTGCACCTCCAACGCGGCCATCAGGCTCTTCCAGAAGCGGGCTGTGAACTGAACTCCGCGGTCCGAAACCACCCTGTCCGGTAGACCATGGAGGCGGAAGATGTGCTGCAGAAAGAGACGGGCCGTTTTTGCGGCTGTGGGCAGTCTGCGGCATGGGATGAAGTGTGCCATCTTGGTGAGCATGTCCACCACCACCAGCACCGTGGTGAACCCAGAGGACGGCGGCAGGTCTGTCAGGAAGTCCATAGAGATCGCCCCCCAGGGTCTGTCGGGTGTCGGCAAGGGCTGGAGGAGCCCAGGAGGTGCCCCCGTGGCGGTCTTGGCTTGCCGGCATGGTACGCAGGCTGTCACGTAGGCATGTATATCATGCCGCACTCGGGGCCACCAAAAGGTCTGTGTCACCAGGTGGAGGGTCTTGAAGAACCCAAAATGTCCTGCTGCAGGGTTGTCGTGGCACTGGGTCATGACGAGGGCTCGGAGTGGTCCTGTGGGCACATATAATCGCCCCCGAAACTTGAGTAAGTCCTCCTCCAAGGTCCAAGGAGACGTGGGGCCCACCTCCGCTCTCCTTTGCTGCGACCAGGCGTCCTGGCGCTGTGCCTCTCGCATCTGGGCCCGCAAGTCCACTGGCTCCCGTGCTGCGGCCAAGGCTTCTGCCGGCAGCACTGTCCATGGAGGAAGGGGGTCCTTGGCGCAGAGGTACTCTGGCTTGAGGGACAGGGCATCCGCCCTCCGGTTGTGACCGCTGGGAATGTAGGTCACGCAGAAGTTGAACCGGGCAAAAAACAACGACCACCGGATCTGCCGCTGGTTCAACTTCCGAGCTGTGGTGAGGTGCTCGAGATTCCGATGGTCCGTTCGGACCTCCACCTGATGTCGGGCCCCCTCCAGATGGTGTCGCCAAGCCTCGAATGCAGCCTTGATAGCCAGCAACTCTTTTTCCCAGATAGTGTAGTTGCGCTCGGAAGGATTGAGTTTCCGGGAGTAGTAAGCACAGGGAAAAAGTGTGCCGCCATTCGTCGGAGCCTGTAGCAGCACCGCTCCCAGAGCCACATTGGACGCATCCTTTTCCACCATAAAAGGCCGGAGCGGGTCGGGATGCCTCAGGAGGGGTTCCGTGACGAAGGCTTTCTTGAGGGCTGTGAATGCTTCTTGCTGCGGGGGACCCCACCGGAACGCAACCTTCTTCCTGAGGAGCTGGGTAAGTGGAGCCGTCAGTGTGGTGAAGCCTGGGATGAAGGTCCGGTAGTAGTTGGCGAAGCCCAGCAGGCGCTGAACATCCTTCACCCGACGAGGGGCTTCCCAGCTACACAAAGCTTCTACTTTACATGGGTCCATGGCTATGCCCTCGGGCGAGATGATATGCCCGAGGAATTCTATGGAAGTCTGGAAGAAGACGCATTTCACCAGCTTCGCATTGAGTTGTTGCTCCCACAAGCGTTGCAGAACCAGACCGACGTGTCGAAGGTAGCTTTCCCTGGACTGGGAGTAAATCAGGATGTCCGCCAGGTAGATCACCACGAACCGATCCAACATGTCTCGGAACACGTCGTTCATGAAGTGCTGGAAAACGGCGGGACCGTTGGTCAACCCAAATGGCATGACAGTGTATTCGTAGTGTCCGTATCGAGTGCCGAATGCCGTCTTCCATTCGTCTCCTTCTCGCATCCGCACCAGGTTGTAGGCCCCCCGGAGATCAAGCTTGGTGAAGATCGTGGCCTCCCGCAACCTCTCCAGTAGCTCCGGGATGAGCGGCAGGGGATAGCGATTCCGCACCGTAATGGCGTTTAGCCGGCGGTAATCACAGCATAGGCGCAAGTCCCCTGTCTTCTTCTTCATGAAGAGGACCGGGGCCGAGAGAGGGGACTTTGAAGGCCGGATGAACCCTCGGGCCAGGTTTTTGTCCAGGAAGTCCCTGAGGGCGGCCAACTCGGGCTCCGACATGGAATACAGGCGTCCCACAGGCAGTGGTGCGTTGGGCAGAAGGTCCATGGGGCAATCGTAGGGCCGATGCGGGGGTAGTCGGTCCGCCTCCTTCTCACTGAACACGTCGGCGAAGTCCGTCAGCTCAGGAGGCAAGGTGATGGCAGCGGTGGGGACGTTCTGGCCGGCACAGGTGTGGCGGATGTGATCGACGCACTGCAGACTCGGGAAAGAGATGGCGTCCCGCGACCAGGCCACCTGAGGATCGTGGGTCCGAAGCCAGGCCAACCCAAGGACCAAGGGAAAATGAAGGTCCGCCGTGACATAAAACTGGATCGCCTCCTCATGGTCCCCAATAGCCAGGCGCAAAGGCTGGGTGGCGAATTTAATGGGGCCGGACACCAGTTCTCGTCCATCAATTGTCTCTACCCGCATCGGAGGGTCCACCGGAACCACGGGGACCGCAAACTGGGTCACAAAGGCCTGGTCCATAAAGTTTGTTGTGGCCCCTGAGTCCACCAGCGCATGCGCCTGGAGCCCGTCCGACTGGTTCCCCAACCATATCCGTGTGTCCAGAATCAGATGCCGAGGGGGCCCAGAGTCTACTTCCGCAACGTCCAGTGGGGGCTTAGTACGTGCCCAACCTAGGGTTTCCCCGAGGTCGGGCCTGCTCCGTTTCCCGATTGGTCATGCTGTGATTCGGGGACCGGCGTGTGTGCCCCAGTTCGGTTCCGCTCCTGGGCTGTCAGGCGAGGTCTGGCCGCTCCCAACTCCATGGGCTCTTCCGCAGCGGTTACAAAACGTGGGGCGACCCTGGGTGCTGGTGGTGCAGGAAGTGGGGGTGCAGATGTCGACGGCGGGTCCCGGGGTGCGACGGACGGTCGCCGTTGCAGACGGGCATCGAGGCGGAGACAAAGGGCACCAAGTTGTCGAGGGTCCGCGGCGCCCACGCGGCCAGCTCGCCTTGCAATTCCTCTGAGAGTTCCTCCTGAACGCGCCCACCAGCACTGCATCATTCCAGTCAGAGTCCTGGCACAAAAGACGAAATTGGCGATGTACTCCTGCAGGGGCGTTTCTTGACGGAGTTCCTTAAGGTGCCTGGTTGCCGCCAGCATTCGAACGGGTCCTCATACATGGTGCGAGGTGCTGCCAAAACGCTGTTGGTCCGCCAGCAGGGGCTGTCCTGGAGCAAGAGGGCGTGGCCCATCGAGCAGCCGAGCCGGAAAGAAGGTTAATCACGAAGGCCACCTTAGCCCGGTCGTCTGGGAAATCCTCTGGCCTCATAGCCATGTAGAGCTGGCACTGTCCCAAGAAGGTCGGGAACATCTCAGGCTGCCCAGAAAACTTATCCGGCACGGTTATCGGGCACTTGCGACGAGGAGGAGGAGTGGGGGCTGCAGGCACATTCCTGGCAGCAAGTTGGCCTGCCAAGTGAGCCACTTGCTGCTGGAGCTGTTGATTAGCCGCTTGTAGCTGCTCTAACTGCTGCTGTACCTGCTGCTGGTCCATCTTTGGTGGAAGATATTTTAGTCAGGTCTTGGACAAAATTTTCTGTTTCCCTTCCCCCAATACTCCCAGCAAAGAGTCAGTCAGAGGCCTCTTTTCTGATTTATTTACATATATATAAATGTCCTGGCTACGTCTACCCACGGGCCTGCCAAGTTTCTGGAGATAACAAGGAAATTACAGATAAGGCCAGAATTACTCACGAATATATTCTTCCCTCCATTGATACAGATTGCCCGCGCAAATTCATTACTTTGTCCAAGACAAAAAACCAGGAAGTCCCGCCTCCTATTTATAGTCTCTGCAGATGTCACTGCATGACAATTATGACTTGGCTTTGTCCCAACTCTTCCGCTGCTGCGCACGCCGATCACGTCTTCGTAATCTTGCATCACTCCAAAACTGTTCTTGGGGCGCTACAAATCAGAAGGAGGCTCCATGGAATCAGGCTTTGCCGGCCCCTCCTCCTCCCTTTGAGTGGGTGCCAGGGAGGGAAAGGGCTCACGAGAAGCAGGGCTGGCCAGGTCTTCTCCCTCACTTTCTGAATCATCCGAGTCCGGGAGTCCGGGTCCAGGAACTTGGGTCACAACACACGGATTCAAAAAGATCTTGACAGACTTAATGGGTCCTATCCAACAAAATGAATTTTAATGTGGAGAAAACCGAAGTTTTACATTTAGGCAGGAAAATCAAACGTATAAGTACAGATTAGGTGAGACCTGGCTCAAAAACAGTAACTATAAGTGGGATTTTGGAGTCCTAGTGGATGATCACTTGAATATGAGCCAGCAGTGTGCAGCAGCAACCAAAAAAGCTAATACAATCCCGGGTTGTATAAACCAGAGGCATTGAATCAAAATCACATGAAGTATTAGTACTACTTTATAAAACCCTAGTAAGACTACACCTGGAATACTGCAACCAATTTTGGCCACCATACTACAGAAAAGATGTTGAGACTTTGGAAAACGTTCAGAGAAGAGCAACTAAAGTGACCAAAGGCCTGGAGATGAAAACATATGAAAAATGGCTGCAGGATTTGGGTTTGGCTAGTCTAAAGACAAGAAGAATTAGGGGCAACATGACAGCCGTATTCCAGTATTTGAAGGGTTGCCATAAAGAAGAGGGGGTCACATTATTCTACAAAGCAGGGCAAGATATAATGGTTGGAAACTAACCAAAGAGACCTAGAATTCCAAGCAACCTGGAATTTAACTTGTGTGATTTTGTGAGGTTGCTGCAAGCAGCAACAAGGAACATTTCACGTGAAGTCCAGCTGCTTTCACATTGTGTGAGACAAGTTGTGTAGCTTTGTGTGAGTTTGTGTGTAAAGTGTGATTTGGTTTTTGAGCGTCTACAATTGTGTGAGGTTCCTGCTTGTTGCAGGGGATATTTTACGTGAAGTCCAGCTGCTTTTACTTTGTGTGAGACAAGTTGTGCGGCTTTGTGAGATTCTGGTGGCTTTGTCTTTCCTGTTCTTGGGGTTAGGGTTGGGGTTGGGGAAAAACTGATTTTATCTGCAGTCTTTTGAGGGAAAACTGTTTTTATTCTTTTGATGTTTTTCTAGCACTAGTTTCTAGTTTTGGGGTATGTGTGTGTATGTTCCCTATACCTTCCTACACATTAATGATCACTAACAATATTTGCTTATCCATTTTAGTGAACTTTCCTTATATAATTTGTATTTTCTTTTTTACTTTTAGATTTGTTTCTGTTAGTTAGCCATTGATAAAGCAAATCCCATGTTAAAAATTATTCAAAGCCTTCTCCTTAATTTTAATCATTTAAAGATCAAACAGGTTTTTGAAGCACTTAGCTAACAATTTTATCTCCCAAAGTTGAAGGTGGGTACTAGACAGTCAGTACACTGAACTTAATCCTTAGTAATAGGGTTGAAATGGTGGTAGAGACTTTTGGGGAAAGAAACCATGTCATACTAGAATTCACCATAATGAAGACATAGGTGACTGAACAAAGTCAGACTAGTGTTTTAGACTTTAAAAAAGCTGACTTCAACAAATTAAGAGACAAAACAGGAAGGATTCTATGGATGGAAATTTTAGAGGGAAAAACAGTACAGGATGCATGGAATACTCTGAAAAATGAGATAATAACGATCCTCCCCCTAAAAAAGAATACCATGGAGAAATAAAAACAAGAGACTTCACATGAGACCAGCATAGTTGCACAAAGAGCTGTCTGACAAACTGAGGGATACAAAGGACAAATATAAAAAAAGGAAAGAGGAGCATATAACTAGAGCAGAAAAGCAGCAAATAGCCCAAATCTGCAAAAATGGAGTCAAGAAAACTAAGGCTAAGAATGAACTAAGATTTGCAACAAATGCAAAAAATATTACACAAAAAATTATTTCAATATATAAGGATCAAGAAGAAAGTCAAAGAAATGGTCAGTCCACTAATGGGAGAAAATGGCAAGAAGATGATGGGCAGCAAGGAGAAAGTAGAACTGTTTAATTCTCTTCTTTCCATCTGTTCATAAGCAAAAGGAAATAATAGCTCAACCTATCAAAACAGAATTATGGAAGACAGAACAGGAATGCAGGTCAAATAGTTAAGGAATTGGTAATGTTGTGGCCTGCCAGTGGCCAGAAGAGCTGGCAGCAGATTCGGACAGTGAGGAGGTTGGGGAGGAATAGGGGCCAATCCTGGAGTCCCGGAAAAACTCAGACAATGGCTCTGAATCAGAGGCAGAGAGAGGGCCAAGGCCATCTAGCAGTTCTTTGCTGCCTCTGGAGTCTGACATCAGCGAGGCAGAAGACCAGCGTGAGCCTGATTCCAGTGTGCACATGTGCAGAGCTGCCAGGAGACAGGAACAAATAAGGAAACAGGGTCAACTTGGGAGTAAGGCTTGGAGATGATTGATCCTTCTCATAAGACATAAAAGAGAAGCGAATGGGATGTGAGCTTTTGCAGGAAGCAATTAGTTCATCTGGCCGATTCAAGATTTGAAAATTCTGTTTGTGACTCTGTGCCAAGTTTGGCCTTGCCCTGCATCTGGAAATTAGCTCTTTGACAGCATTCCACATGAGATAGGTGGGTGTTGATAACCTTCCTCTGAAAGACTGTTTATCAAGCCTTGTGGATTGTAAATGAAAGTAATTACAGCTGTATGAATTAAAGAGGTTTGCTGGGACTATGTTTGTGCTGTTTAATTTCTAAGGAAGCCTAGGTCAGAACAGGTAAGAGAATACCTATCTGTTTTGGATGAGTTCAAATCTCCAGGACCAGAGGGTTCTGAAGGAACTGGCAAATGTGATTGCAAAATCACGGAATGAAATCTTTTGGAGCTCTTAAGAGCACAAAGGAACTGCCAGAGGATTGGAAAAGAGAATCAATACCTGGGAGAATTCTGGAAAAGATAATCAAGAGGTGGATTTGTGAGCATCTATAGATGAACAAGACAATCACTGGAAGCCATCACAGGTTTGTTAATAGAGATCATGCCAGACAAAACTTATTGCCTTTTGTGACAAAGTGACTAACTTAGTGGACCAGGGTAATGCTATGAATATTGTGTACTTGGATCCCAATAAGGCATTTGACAAAGTAGAACACTGCCTCCTTCTTGGTAAGATGTGGAATAGACACTACTACCACCAGATGGATTCACATTTGGCTGACCAACCACACTCAGCATGTAATCCTCAATGGAGCCACCTCTGTCTGGAGGGAAGCGTGCAGTGGGGTATCTCAAGGTTATGTCTTGGGCCTAGTGCTCTTCATTATATTCATATATAATCTAGATTAGGGGATAGAAGGGGAACTCATCAAACTTGTTAGCTGGGAGAATAATAATAATAATATAATAATAATAATATTTTAATTTGTATACCGCCCTTCTCCCGAAGGACTCAGGGCGGTGAACAGGCAGATAAAATATAAATACACACAATAATTTAAAAACAACCCTTAAAAAACTAATTTAAATGCCCAAAACGTTAAAAAACATACTCCCCTGTAAAATAACACAATTTTAAAAACCCATCCAATAAAAATAAAAATCAGGCTAGTCCAGCCATATGAAATAAATAAGTTTTAAGTTCGCGGCGAAAGGTCCTAAGGTCAGGTAATTGTCGAAGTCCGAGGGGAAGTTCGTCCCACAGGGCCGGAGCCCCCACAGAGAAGGCCCCCCCCCGGGGGGCCGCCAGTCGACACTGTTTGGCTGACGGCACCCTGAGGAGTCCCTCTCTGTGGGAGCGTACCGGACGATGGGAGATAGAAGCCGGCAGTAGGCGGTCCCGTAGATAGCCCGGTCCTAAGCCATGGAGCGCTTTAAAGGTGGTAACCAATATCTTGAAGCGCACCGGAAAACAACAGGTAGCCAGTGCAGTCTGCGCAGGATAGGTGTTATGTGGGAGCTCGAGACGCTCCTCAATAACCCAGCGCAGCGTTCTGAACTAGCTGAAGTCTCCGGTGCTCTTCAAGGAGCCCCATGTAGAGAGCATTGCAGTAGTCCAGGCGAGAGGTAACAAGGGCATGAGTGACTGTGCATAAGGCATCCCGGTCCAGGAAGGCGCAACTGGCGGATCAGGCGAACCTGATAAAATGCTCTCCTGGAGACGGTCGCCAAATGGTCTTCAAAGGACAACCGCCATCCAGGAGCACGCCCAAGTTGCGTACCTTCTCCATCGGGCCAATGATTCACCCCGACAGACAGCCGCATCTGCAGCTGACTGTACCGAGGTGCCGGCATCCACAGCCACTCCGTCTTGGAGGGATTAAGTTTGAGCCTGTTCCTCCCCATCCAGACCCGTCGGCTTCCAGACACCGGGACAACACTTCGACAGCTTCACTGGGGTGGCCCGGGGTGGAAAAGTACAGCTGAGTGTCATCAGCGTACAGTTGGTATCTCACCCCAAAGCCACTGATGATCTCACCCAGCGGCTTCATATAGATGTTGAACAGGAGGGGTGAGAGGATCGACCCCTGCGGCACCCCACATGAGGCACCTTGGAGTCGATCTCTGCCCCCCTGTCAACACCGTCTGCGTCCGATCAGAGAGGTAGGAGGAGAACCACCGATAAACGGTGCCTCCCACTCCCAACCCCTCCAACCGGAGCAGCAGGATACCATGGTCGATGGTATCAAAAGCCGCTGAGAGGTCTAATAGGACCAGGGCAGAGGAATAACCCCTATCCCTGGCCTCCAGAGATCATCCCCCACCGCGCCCAAAGCTGTCTCCGTACTGTATCCGGGCCGGAAGCCGGACTGGAACGGGTCTAGATAGACAGCTTCATCCAGGTACTGGGGTAGCTGACATGCCACCACACTCTCTACAACCTTCGCCGTAAAGCGAAGATTGGAGACTGGCCGGTAGTTCCCTAAAACAGCTGGGTCCAGGGAAGGCTTCTTGAGGAGGGGTCTCACCACAGCCTCTTTCAAGGCTGTGGGAAAGACCCCCTCCCGCAGAGCAGCATTTGTAATCCTGAGCCAGCCTCGTGTCACCTCCTGAGTAGCCAGTACTAACCAGGAGGCACGGATCCAGTAAACATGTGGTGGCGTTCAGCCTGCCCAGCAACCTATCCATGTCCTCGGGAGTCACAGGATCAAAGTCATCCCAAACCACCTCAACAAGACGGGCCTCGGAACCCTCGCCTGGATCTACCCAATTTTGATCCAATCCGTCCCGAAGCTGAACGATTTTGTCGTATAGATAACCGTTAAACTCCTCGGCACGCCTGTAGGGTCCTCCGCCTCCTGTTGGAGGAGCGGCGGGTCACCGAAACAGGGCGGCCGGGCGTTATCTGCCGACGCAATGAGGGAGGAACGAGGAACGCAACCTTATTGCCACTAGGTAGGTCCTACTATAAGACCTAACTAGTGTCCGGTCAGCCTCAGAGCGACTGGATCTCCAGGCACTCTCTAGGCGTCTTCTCCGGCGCCTCATCTCCTCAGCTCCTCGGAGAACCAAGGAGCTGGTTGAGACCGACGCCGGGTCAGAGGCCGCAAAGGCACGACACGGTCCAAAGCTCCAGCCGCGCCCGCTCCCAGGCCGCAACTAGCTCTTCAGTTGAGTCGTGGGACAGGTGTTCGGAAACGCCCAAGCTCCGTCAGGAACCTCTCCGGGTCCATCAGGCGCCTGGGACGGAACCAACGCATTGGTTCCGTCTCCCTGCGATGGTGGGTAGCGGTCAGAAAGTCTAGACGAAGGAGAAAATGATCTGACCATGACAAAGGTCATTTAAAACCAGATCATTAAACCACTGGCCAGAGATAAAAATCAGGTCTAGGGTACCTCCCCCGACGTGGGTAGGGCCGTCAATTAACTGAATCAGGTCCATGGCCGTCATGGAAGCCATGAACTCCTGAGCTGTCGAGGATGCTACGCCGCTGATGGCAAATTGAAATCCCCATGACCAGCAGTCTGGGGTCTCAACCGCCAACCCGCCAGCAACTCCAACAGCTCAGGCAGGCTGTAGTCACGCAGCAAGGAGCCATGTACGTGATCAACAAGCCCACCTGAGTTCTACGACCCCACTTCACGAAGAGGGATTCACACCCAGCTATCTGAGGCACAGTGGTCTCCCTCGGCTCCAGACTCTCCTTGATGATAACCGCCACCCCTCCACCCCTACCCTGGGCCCTCGGCTGATGGAATGCTCGGAAGCCTGGTGGGCACATGTCCACTAGGGGAACCCCCTTGGTGCCCAACCAGGTCTCCGTAACGCCCATAACGTCCGGTCCCTTCCTGAATAAGATCTGAAATCAGGGGCTTTATTAACCATGGACCTGGCATTACATAACATCAGCGGGAGGCCCAGGTCCCGATTATCCTGGCCACTCGGGTCACGGGAAATTTCTGGGGCCGGAGCACTAATCGTCAGAACAGCGAGGGCGAGCCTCAAACCTGATGTGGCCCCCTTCCGTCATATCTGCCTCTCCCACTTACCGTAGTAATAGCTCGACCCTGACAAACTGGAACGACACCTCGCCATAACCCCAGGACCTATTAAGTTACCACAACACATGGTGGACCTAGCCCCTTCCTGACGGGCCCATCCACCCCCAGAACCAAACCCGTCAGTTTCCTCCCCTTAAAATTCCCTTAAAACTCCCTGGTAAAACGATTAAAACAATTCATTAAAATCCCTAAGCCTCCTAGATTTCAGATGCCAACTCGGGGTTCCAAAACCCGTCCTCGAGATGTGCCCTCGATAGTGTGGAGGCCAGACCTGCGAGAGGGAATCTCGAGGGCAAGAAGGTCCAGTTGAAAATCTTCGCATCAATAAAAATACAGTACAGTCAGCAGTCCATCCAAGCCGGTCAAGATGGCAAAATGTCATTGCAGCAAGACTAGACTTCCTGGCTGGCGAGATGGACCATGGACTTCCAGGATTCCGTGGGGCCGTTATTCTACCCCCAAACCCAAACGGCCCCACTTTCCCAGGTCCAGATGACAAGCCATTCTCCTCCAAGTCAGTCCGTACGGCCTTGGTGTTACAGTCAATCTGGGCCTTGATGTCAGAAAAAAGGGGTCTAAAAGAGGGCCAGCCTCGCCTCAACTCCTCCCTCAGCGGGCCGAACCCTCCAGATGACACATCCGACCCCCTGCGCTACCACAATAGCCAATACTTGGAAAATAGAACCTTGAGTATTGGGTCCTAGCCAATAAGATGCAGTTCAGTTCAACTTCCAAAGGCAAGCTGTTCCATTGGTTGCTTGTTCTCACTGTCAGAAAATTTCTCCTTATTTCTAGGTTGAATCTCTCCTTGTTCAGTTTCCATCCATTATTCCTTGTCTGGCCTTCAGGTGCTTCAGAAAATACCTTGACCC
This sequence comes from Ahaetulla prasina, assembly GCF_028640845.1. Lineage (NCBI taxonomy): Eukaryota > Metazoa > Chordata > Lepidosauria > Squamata > Colubridae > Ahaetulla > Ahaetulla prasina. The sequence goes on from NC_080540.1 coordinate 185,895,137, forward strand.
CTTCCTCTCTGTGGCAGCCCCTCAAATATTGGAACATTGCTATCATGTCTCCCCTGGTCCTTCTCTTCTCTTCTCTTCTCTTCTCTTCTCTTCTCTTCTCTTCTCTTCTCTTCACTAGACTAGCCATGCCCAATTCCTGTAACCATTCTTCATATGTTTTAGTCTCCAGTCCCCTAATCATCGTGGTTGCTCTTCTCTGCACTTTTTCTAGAGTCTCAATATCTTTTTTGTAATGTAGCAACCAAACCTGGATGCAGTACTCTAGGGGTGGTCTTACTAAGGCTTTATAGAGTGGTATTAGTACCTCATTGAGCTTGACTGTATACCTCTGTTAATGGCAATTTAAGTGGCAGTTAAAAAGCAAAAAGAAAATTGCCTTCCAAAACTTCCAAAAAAGCATTGGCTTTTTTGGCTGCAGCTGCACACTGTTGTGCAGTGTTGGCTGCACACTGTTGGCTGCACACATTTAGCTGGTTGTCCACTAAGACTCCAAGATCCCTCTCACAGTTACTGCTATTAAGCCTGGTTTCACCCAGTCTATATGTGTACTTTTGGTTTTTCTTGCCTAAGTGTAGGACTTTACTGTTCTCTACATTGAATTTCATTTGTAAGATAGGACCCTATATTCAAGTCTGTCAAGATCTATCTGGATCTTGAGCCTATCTTCTAGGGCAGGGGTTGGCAACCTTAAACATTCAAAGAGCCATAAAGGTCCTAACAGGAATCCCCTATTCAGTTCTGGAGCCAACCGGAAGTCCGTTTCTTGGAATGACAGGTAGACAGGTAGATCACCACTGCCCTCTTTTATGCGCCGGCTATGCCGGTGCACCCCATTGTCTGCTGTCACTGTGCCAGAGGGACTTGCCTGGGCAAGTCTAAGTGGAGTGGCGCAGCAGGCAATGGGGTGCATAGAAGAGGGCAGCAGTGGAGTGTTCAAGAGGCGGAGCAGAGCCAGAAGTAGGTAATTTTCACTGCATGAAGCCTGCAGCCATCGTGTCTTTTTTTCAGTGAGGCTGAAAAATTTAAAATGCTTTCCTAATTTGATTTTATCTTTCTTCTAACAAAGAGAACATCTGTATGAAATGTATAACAAAACATTTTTAATACATCTAAATAAAGGTAATTCTTGCTTAATTCTCCTTAAACTAACATCCTATGGCATCTCAGGACCCCTCCACAAATGGATATCTGCTTTTCTGTCTAACAGACAACAAGTGGTCAAAATTGGCAATGCTTTATCAAATCCTGTTCCTGTCAAGAGTGGTGTTCCTCAAGGCAGCGTCCTTGGACCAACACTCTTTATACTATACATTAATGATCTTTGTGACCATATCTCAAGTAATTGTGTTCTCTTTGCTGATGATGTCAAACTATTTAACACCACAGACAACACTTCTATCATTCAAAACGACCTTGACCATCTAACCGCTTGGTCTAAAAATTGGCAGCTCCAAATTTCAACCAGCAAATGCTCAGTCTTACATATAGGAAAAAAGAACCCAAAACTAAGTACATACTAGATGGACATTACCTTACAGACGACCCCCATCCCGTTAAAGACCTTGGAGTTTTCATGTCAAATGATCTAAGTGCCAAAGCCCACTGCAATTACATAGCAAAAAAAAGCTCTAAGAGTTGTAAACCTAATTTTGCGTAGATTCTTTTCCAAAACACCACACTACTAACCAGAGCATATAAAACATTTGCTAGACCAATTCTAGAATACAGCTCACCTGTTTGGAACCCTCACCACATCTCTGACATCAATACAATTGAATGTGTCCAGAAATATTTTACAAGAAGAGTTCTCCATTCCTCTGAAAACAACAAAATACCTTATCCCACCAGACTTGAAATCCTAGGTTTAGAAAACTTGAAACTCCGTCGCCTTCGACAAGACCTAAGTTTAACTCACAGAATCATCTATTGTAATGTCCTTCCTGTCAAAGACTACTTCAGCTTTAATTGCAATAATACAAGGGCAACCAATAGATTTAAACTTAATGTTAACCGCTTTAATTAGATTGCAGAAAATATGACTTCTGCAACAGAATCATCAGTGCTTGGAATACTTTACCTGACTCTGTGGTCTCTTCCCATAATCCTAAAAGCTTTAACCAAAAACTTTCTACTATTGACCTCACCCCATTCCTAAGAGGACCATAGTTTGTGCATAAGCGCACAAACGTGCCTACCGTTCCTGTCCTATTGTTTTTCTTTTCTTCTTCCTATATATGTTTATATGTTTATATACTATATAATCTTTTTGTATGATGTTGTGACAAAATAAAATAAATAAATAAAATAAATAAATAAACTGTTCAAAGTTACGACCAGAAGATTTATGCTGATCAAGGAGATATCTTGGAATTGTGACAGTCATGGCATCTGCAATCCTGTGATTGCGATTCAGGTGCTTGGCAGTCAGTGCACAATTATGGTGGATGCAGCACCCTGTGGTCACATGATTACCATTTGTGACATTCACTGCTTGCTTCCAACAAGCTATCAATGGGGAAGTGTAGTAGTCACTCAATTCTATGACTATGGAAGAGGAACAATGCTGTTCTACTGCTTTCACAGTTCAAATATAGAGAGCCTCCATAACTTAATTTAAGAATCGATTATCTGCATATACACAGCTTGCAACATGCAAATAGACATTGTTAACAGAAGCATCTGTTTCTTGAGACTGTGAACACACAAGACACAGACAATACCTCTTCCATTTGCATCTCTGACTGCAAAATATTGTGGATTATTGCATTGCAAATTCTCGGTTACCCCAAATCTTGAGCATTACTTGGAAACAAAGTTTCTTCTGTTTTGTTTACACTATAGATCCATGCTGGCGAACCTATGGCACGTGAGCCGTCACACCAGTTCAGCTCTGCCATGCATGTATGTGTGCCTCCCATCGGCCAGCTGGTCTTTAGGTCTCTGCCGCGCATGCAGAGGGCAGGGCCATGTGGGGACCTGCGTGAGCCTGCACAGGGTGTGTGTGTGTGTATGCATGCACAGGGGCAGGGCACATACGGGGCAGGGCACACATGTGTGGGGCAGGGCGCATGAATGGGGTTGGGGTGCATGCACAGGAGTGGGGTGCATTCACAGATCTGCATGCATATTGCATTTTGGGGGTTAGAGTGTGCATGTGCATCGGTCCAGAAAAGGTTAGCCATCACTGCTCTAGATGAACATACTTTTTTTGTTTTCTAGTTTCCTGGTCCATATTTTTTCCAGCCAAATCGGGAGGTATGTATTTCAATGTTATAATACCAAACTGAAAACCAACAAGTATAAAAAATTACTAAGTTTGTAGAGAAAATTAACTTCATCATCAATACTGATATGTCAATCATGAAGCTATTTGCCAACTGCAGCCACCAATCAAATACATTCAAAAATATGTGAGAAATTCAAGGACTAGAGTATATGGAATATATAGAAGAATCATAGGACACGGTGGCTCAGTGGCTAAGATGCTGAGCTTGTTGATCGAAAGGTCGGCAGTTCAGCAGTTTGAATCTCTAGTGCTGCATAATGGTGTGAGCTCCCATTATTTGTCCCAGCTTCTGCCAACCTAGCAGTTTGAAAGCACATAAAAAGTAGAAAAATAGGGGCCAACTTTGGTGGGAAGGTAACAGCATTCCGTGTGCCTTTGGCGTTTAGTCATGCCAGCCACATGACCATGGAGACGTATTCAGACAGCACTGGCTCTTCGGCTTTGAAATGGAGATGAGCCTAGAGTCAGGAATGACTAGCACATATGTGTAAGGGGAAATTTTAGGTAAACTATATGAAAGAATGTACTGGGGGGGGGGGAGAAGCTGTTACACCTGTTAAAATGGGAAGCATCTTTTTCTTTTCCAATGAATGTATGCAATGCTAGAAGCAGACATGGGGAGCAATAAGCAGTGACTGACTGACATTCTTCAGAGGATGGTCTGCCGCTTTGCCCTTAGCTTCAGTATATTCAGAAAATGTTTCAAATCAAATCTCTTGTACAGTTCTGTGTATTTCTTACTTTCATTATTACACACAAAAAGCAGAGACAAGAATTTTCATTTATGGTTGCAACAAACCATAGTTTCTTTTTACATAACTTCACTAAATTGAGTTTGCCTACTAGCCAGAATAAAACAATGATTTGGCATTATATGTAATTTTATCCATATTGTTTAGAATAATGCAATCCCAGATCTACCTCCTTGCCTTAATTTTAACTTTTCTCCCCCTACTGCTGTTGGTTCCTGCTGCAGTCATCAAGACCTGTAGCTTTCTTCTTCCTTTCTGCTCTGGCTTCCTCAATCAGAACATAGTGATAATTTAGTCAGAAGACAGCAGAAATAAAACTGATATATGGAAGAAGAAAATAATGTGTTGCAGATTAGAGAGGAAACTCAATTATGATTTAGGCTGTCACAAATAGGAGCAGGTTAATTTAATTTCTAAAGCACTAGAGAGCAGGACAAGAAACAATGAATGGAAACTAATCTAAGGAGAGAAGCAACCTGGAATTGAGGAGAAACTTCCTAACAGTGAGGACAATGAATCATTGCAACAATTTGCCTTCAGATGTTGTGGGTGCTTTATCACTGGAGGTTTTTAAGAAGAGATTGGGCAGTCACTTGTTTGAAATGGTATAAGATCAGGGGTAAAATGCTCCTGGTTCAGACCGGATCACCTGATCCAGTAGTGATGGCGGCGGCTGGTTCGGAGAACTGGTAGCAAAAATCCCTGCCCCCACGGCATGCCCAGCTGAGCCACGCAATCATCAGAGGGTTTTTTTTTTTTAACTTTTAAAAGCATTTTTTCTTTGGCTGAAAAAATGCTTTTAAAAGTTAAAAAAAGCCTCTGATGATCGTGAAGCTCAGCTGGGATCGTCTGAACCTTTTAAAGCATTTTTTCTCAACCTCTTCGGCCGAAGAGGTTGTAGAAAAAAATGCTTTTAAAGGATTCTGGGAATCAGGCAACTCAGTTGTGATCGTCAGAACCCTTTAAACGGGTCACATTACCCTCCACCACCACCAAGCCAGTAGTAACAAATTTTACATTTCACCCCTGTATAAGATCTTTTGCTTGAACAGGGGGTTGGAGTAGAAGACCTCTAAGGTCCCTTCCAGCTCTATTCGGATTCTGATTAAGCTAACTTGGGAAGAACAATTTTCTTTAAAGTCAGGTTTTAAAGTTATATGAGAATATGCAGTGAATGCATGGTGTATACACACTAAGTTGAGAATGGGTATATCTGGCCTCTTTTTCTTATAATGATGCTACAAAGATGATTTGCCAATATTTTATTTGGTAAAATGCATATTTTGATGCTAGTCTCTTGCCCTGGGATTTCCTAGTGGTGTCCCATTCAAGTGCTAAACAGTCCAACCCTATTTAGCTTTTTTAAAGGACAACTAGAGGTTCAGAGATGGACTAATTCAACATATATGTACATATATTTAGTATATAGTGACTACAATAATTTTACTGCCCAATTTCTTCATTCATTCCAAGGAAAATGTTTTGCACCTTTATCACAGAGGTCCTTGTATCAGAGGTTAAAATGAACAGAATTTGGGATGTAAAACTGAATGAATAGATGCTAACAATGATACTGAAATTGGCTTTTGGAATGTGATTTAATATATAGTTTCTTTTTTGAGATTTCCCCCAACATCTAAGTTAGTGGCTGAAATAATAGGAAAGAAGAGAGTTATAGGTCTTGTCAGCTGTAGCAAGAATATATATTTTTTTAAAAGGAAGAGATTCAGGACTCTGGGGCGTTCACCCCTCATTCTGAGGAAACTATAATATTCTGCCAAATAATCGTGTTCATTATTTTTACTGGCAAAGATTTAAGGATTTGTGTAAAAAAAATATTTTTTGGCACATGCCATAATTTTTACATTATTTCTTTCTTTACATGCTTCTCTCTGTAGTCAGATGATTTATTTAGTCACATTGGGGGGTTATGAATTTAAGGAAATAATTATCAAGAAAAGAAGCAACAAAATAAAATAGTACTGAATATGCATGCTCCACATTTTCAACCTTCATGAATTACTGTCACAATCAAGCCTACTGATTCACACACACTTGATCTTAGGCTAAGATCTACTGATTCTATTAGATATTTCTTTGGAATAGTTGACAGGAGTGAAAGCTCACTCATAAACTGGTAGCTTCCCCAGATACCTGTTTTTCCCCACTGGGTTTCTTGTGATTGAGGAGTAGCTCAACTGCACCAACCACCTCTTTCCTTATGGCATGTAACAGAGCATCTCCAACATAGACATTAAAACTCAAGAGCAACTCTATGAACTCCAAGTTTTCATTTTCTATTGCGATGAGAAGAGCTGTTCTTCCAAGAGGATCAATGCAATTAATATTAATCTTGAAATAAATTTCTGCTTCTTCCAAGACTTGCTTCACACTGGCATAATCTCCTTTTTCTACAGCATTCAAATAGGCTTTCTCAGCAGGGGAGAGTTCAGATTCTGCTCGTACAATGCGAAGAGGGATGCGATCTCTGTAAGGGGCATTGATGCTTCTCTTATAATAGAACTGGGCCATAGTTTAAACAACCATCACCATGTAATTCTGCAACAGAATAGAAAGAAGTCATCAGTTGCATACTGAAGGAATATAGCACTGTGAATACACTATGGCTGTAGCAGCCCAATTCCATTAAAAAAAAAGTGTTTAGCAGTAGGAAGACAAAAACAAAAACACCCTTCCCCCATATGCAATGAATGCTTATGTTCAAATTCTTTTAAATTTTTGTATCTTCCAGTAACATTTTTTGAATGAGGAATATATACATATTGTTCTTTCTCTACAATGTACTTTGAAATATGTTCTAAGACACAGAAACACCTTAACATGTCCATTAATTTGTGTAACTAAAGCAAAATAATACAAGATATACTGGGAGATTTTATTTATTTATTTAATTTATTTATTTATTTTGTCACACAGTATACATAAGCATAAGCATGAAATAATTATACAATATATGAATATGAGTATGAGTATGTAATAACTATATTAATTGGATATAATGAAAGGAAACAATAGGACAGGAACGGTAGGCACGTTTGTGCTCTTATGCACGCCCCTTACAGACCTCTTAGGAATGGGGTGAGGTCAATGGTAGATAGTTTTTGGTTGAAGCTTTGGGGATTTTGGGAAGAGACCACAGAGTCAGGTAGTGTATTCCAAGCATTAACAACTCTGTTACAGAAGTCATATTTTCTACAATCAAGATTGGAGTGGTTAACATTGAGCTTAAATCTATTGTGTGCTTGTGTATTGTTGCAATTGAAGCTGAAGTAGTTTTCGACAGGAGAAGGACATTGTAATAGATGATTCTATGAGTTAAACTCAGGTCATGTCGAAGGCGGCGTAGTTCTAAATTTTCTAAACCCAGGATTTCAAGTTTGGTGGCATAAGGTATTTTGCTGTATTCGGAGGAGCGGAGAACTCTTCTTGTAAAATATTTCTGGACACGTTCAATTGTATTGATGTCTGAAATGTGGTATGGGTTCCAAACAGTCGAGCTATATTCAAGAATTGGTCTAGCAAATGTTTTATATGCTCTGGTTAGTAGTGTAGTGTTTTTGGAGAAGAAAACGCAAGATTAGGTTTACAACTTTTAAGGCCTTTTTTGCGATGTAGTTACAGTGGGCTTTGGCACTTAGATCATTTGATATGAAAACTCCAAGATTTTTCAGTGCAGAAAAGAATAAAAATATTTCATTATTTGAGACAATTTAAAAATGATGTGATTTGTTTACAAGAGACACATATTAAACTATCAGATCAAAAATACCTAATAAACTCAAAATTAGGTAAACACTTTGTTGCTTCAGCTTTGGATGAGAAAAATGGTATAGTGGTATATTTGAGAAAAGATATACCAGCCAAATTAATTGAAGCAGATATCCAAGGGAAATATATCGCTATTGAACTTGTGTTAGAAGGAAAAAAGACACTCTTGATTGGTATATATGCCTAATGACCGACTGGGTAGGCGTGGCTGGGAATCGTGACTGGGTGGGACTGAGTGATGTCAAGTTGCCACGCACACCCAGTCACACCCAGTTAAATTATTGGCTCCTGCTGTTTTCTTTTCTGTGGGAAACAGGTCCAAATGGCTGAATGTTTAAGGTTGCAAACCCCTGCTCTAGACTAGCCAAACCCAAATCCTAAAACCGTTTTTCATATGTTTTAGCCTCCAGGCCTTTAATCACCTTAGTTGCCCTTCTTTGCACTTTTTCTCAAGTCACAACATCTTTTTTGTAATGTGGTAACCAAAACTGGATGCAGTATTCCAGATGTGATCTTACCAAGGTTTTATAAAGTGGTACTAATACTTCATGTGATTTTGATTCTATGCCTCTGTTTATACAACCAAGGATTGTGTTAGTTTATATATATATATATTAACCCCCTGCCCAGGCAGGAAACCCTACACCATCTCAGTCAGATGGTTATCCAACAGTTTCTTAAAAATTTCCAGTGGTGGAGCATTCACAACTTCTGCAGGCAAGTCGTTCCACTTATTAATTGTTCTAACTGTCAAGAAATTTCTCCTTAGTTCTAAGTTGCTTCTTTCTTTGATCAGTTTCCACCCATTGCTTCTTGTTCTACCCTCAGGTGCTTTGGAGAACAGCCTGACTCCCTCTTCTTTGTGGCAACCCGAGATATTGGAACACTGCTATCATGTCTCCCCTAGTCCTTCTTTTTATTAAACTAGACATACCCAGTTCCTGCAACCGTTCTTCATATGTTTTAGCCTCCAGTCCCCTAATCATCTTTGTTGCTCTTCTCTGCACTCTTTCTAGAGTCTCAACATCTTTTTACATCGTATGACCAAAACTGGATGCAATATTCCAAGTGTGGCCTTACCAAGGCATTATAAAGTGGCACTAACACTTCACGTGATCTTGATTCTATCCCTCTGTTTATGCAGCCCAGAACTGTGTTGGCTTTTTTAGCAGTTGCTGCACACTGCTGGCTCATATCTAAATGTTTATCCACTAGGACTCCAAGATCCCTCTCACAGGTACTACTATTGAGCAAGGTACCACATATACGGTACCTGTGCATTTTGGTTTTTTTGCCTAAATGTAGAACCTTACTTTTTTCACTGTTGAATTTCATTTTGTTAGATAGCGCCCAATGTTCAAGTCTGTCAAGATCTTTCTGTAACTTGAGCCTATCAAGTGTTGGCTATTCCTGCCAGCTTGGTGTCATCTGCAAATTTGATGAGTTCCCCATCTATCCCCTCGTCCAAGTCATTGATGAAGATGTTGAAGAGTACTGGGCCTAAAACAGAGCCTTGGGGTACTCCACTGCATACTTCCCTCCATGTGGATGTAGTTCCGTTGAGGACTACACGTTGAGTGCGGTTGGTCAGCCAGCTACGAATCCATCTGGTGGTGGTGCTGTCTAAACCACATTTTTCTACTTTATCTAGTAGTAGGTTATGGTCTACTTTATCAAATGCTTTACTGAAGTCCAAGTAAATTATATCGACAGCATTCCTCTGGTCTACTAATTTTGTCATTTTGTCAAAGAATGCAATAAGATTAGTCTGGCATGATCTGTTTTTGACAAACCCATGTTGGCTTTTGGTTATTACTTTGTTTGCTTCTAGGTGTTCGGTGATTCGTTGCTTGATTATCTTTTCCAGAATCTTCCCCGGTATTGAGGTCAGGCTCATAGGTCTGTAGTTTCCTGGATCTGTTTTTTTTCCTTTTTGAAGATGGGAACTACATCAGCTCTTTTCCAGTCCTCTGGCAGTTCCCTTGTGCTCCAGGATCTTTGAAAGATATAGTTCAGTGGTTCTGAGATCACGTCTGCCAGTTCCTTCAGAACCTTAGGGTATAATCCATCCGGTCCTGGTGATTTGAACATATATATATATATATATGCAAATGTCAAATAAAGTATTTTCTTATGAGTTGGTGTTCACTCACTTGACTTCAACATTCTATCCAAATCACTGATCCTGCTCAAAATCTTGGTCTGGTTGCCACAGCTTAATGATGGCTGCTGTAGCCACTGCCACCGCCATTGAGTGGAAGAGCTTTCCTCTGACAGAGGAACTTGCTGGTTCCTCTTGGTCATCTGAGGTGCCTCTCCTTCTTTCCCATCCCTACAGGACAGTTCTGGTCCAAAGACCCATCAAACAGCTGTTTGTCGTCCCGGGGAATTTGTAAAGCTGGGCGGAGCTCGCTCTTCCCCGTCTGTCTGGCCGCAATGCTTCCGGGTTCTCCAATTAGGATTCTTTCTCAATCAAGTGTGGGACTTTATAGAAGAATATGAGAAGTGGGCCCAAGCTCTCTACATGGGGCTCCCCTTGAAGGGCATCCGGAGACTGCAGTTAGTTCAGAATGCGGCTGCGCGGGTTATAGGTTATACACCTATCCTGCGCAGGCTGCACTGGCTACCTGTGGCCTTCCGGGTGCACTTCAAGGTTTTGGTAACCACCTTTAAAGCGCTCCATGGCATAGGGCCGGGTTACTTACGGGACCGCCTACTGCTACCGAATGCCTCTCACCGACCCGTGCGCTCTCACAGAGAGGGACTCCTCAGGGTGCCGTCAGCTAGGCAGTGCCGTCTGGCGACGCCCAGGGGAAGGGCCTTCTCTGTGGGGGCTCCCACCCTCTGGAACGGACTCCCCCCAGGACTCCGTCAACTTCCGGACCTCCGAACCTTCCGTCGCGAGCTTAAAACATATTTATTCATCTGTGCAGGACTGGACTAGATTTTAAATTTATAGGGGTTTTAAATTGGTTTTAATATTTATATTATTTTTTAATAATTTGGCTTTTAGAATAAGTTTTTTAATGGTTATCTTAATTTGTACATAAATGTTTTTATTTGCCTGTGAACCGCCCTGAGTCCTTCGGGAGATAGGGCGGTATACAAATACGAATAAATAAATAAATAAATAAATAAATAAATAAATAAATAAATAAATAAATAAATAAATAAATAAATAAATAAATAAATAAATAAATAAATAAAAGTATGTTGCATCATGGAGGGTGAGGCAGCTGCCTGGGCAGTTACTCTGTACAATGAGGAGGCTGATGAATTGCATGATTTTGATGCTTTCTTGCTTACACTGTCAGGATTCCAAATAATAGACGCATAGCAAACATAACTCTTGAGGCAGGTAGATTCCTCAAAGAATAGTTTTATTTGGATATATCATGTTGGCACAGGCTGGTAAAAACTGACTTTGAATGTTCCTGAGGTTTTCAACTAATTAAAAGCAAAAGTTTTCTCCCTTCACCAAACAGTCAGTCACATGGTCATTTTTGGCACCACTATGAACTGGATCAGCTCTCAGTGCCAGCCCATCTCTACCCTTACGGGTTCAGTGAGGGGTGTGGCAAGGACTGCCCCTATTAAGCATCCATTGACTTGTTCAAAGTGTATGGGGTTGACTAGGGGCTTCGTCCTGATTCTTAGCTTCAGGACTGTGGGCAGACTGATCAGACAACAGGTACAGCCCCTGTCTATGATTGCTTCTATTTCCCCCTGTGCTCTGTCTTAGGTACTACTAGCCTCAGCTGAATGACCAATGGATGGATGGTTTCACTTACCATCATGTCATCCTTGCTGTTGTCATTGCTGTCATAAGCTGCTGGCAACTTCCAGGACCGGAGTTCCCTCTTCCCCACTGAGGGGAGGGGGGACCTCAAAAGCTTGACAGGCATATTTTCAGCTTGGTCAGTTTTTTCAGCTTGGTTGACTCTGAGGTCTTTGCTTGTGGGATGGGAGCTGGAGACAGGCACTCAGCTAAATTGGTGGCCACATCAGAAGCACTTAAGCATTGTGCTGCTTTTCCACTTGGTGGGGACTGGATCACTGGCCGAGTTGTTGCTGTTCAGTTTGGCTTGTGGATTTATCATTCAAGCCTCCCTCCTTGTGCTGGTGGAGATCGAGGTCCATGGCCACTGCCATCCAGTACCACTTGTGGATTTAGTTGGAGACCCCCTCGGCAGATGCAGGTATGGAGCAGCTCCTTGTCCAAGCCCTTCTTTAAAACTAGGAGCTACTTGGGCCAGCTACTTACCAGCAATTCTCCTGAATTCTTGTACATACTCTTTGGCTGGGTGGCCCCTTTGCTTGACTCCCTTGATCTCCTCCTCAGCTTCCTGGGCTTCAGATTTGTCCTTGAATCTGGCCCTCAGCTTCTGCAGGAAAACATTGATGTTTACCAAGTTTGGCATGTCCTCTTTGTGCAGTTGGGTCACCTACTCAGCCACTTCTTCCGTTAGGTTGTTAGTGATTGCCCAAATTATCACGTGATCACTGGGGTAGTCATCTCCGTATTCATCAATGTGGGCCCACACCCAGTTCAGATAGAATGCCAGCTTGTCTGGTCTCCATTGAAAGTAGCTTTGAACTGTGGCAGAGCGACAGGCTGGGCTGACGGTGGAGGCTGCACTGGCACTGGGACAGGGCTCCACTGGGCTTGGACCCATCCATGCCCCAGGTGGTAGGCCCAGCCGGGTGGCACCTGCCAACCCTGTGGAAGTTGGGGCTGCCCAGGTCAGCTAGCTGCTGTTTGGTGTCTCGGTGGGCTCCGCTGTTGTTGTGACCCAGGTTCACGGACTCGGACTCCTGGAGGAGGATGATTCAGAGAGTGAGGAGGAGGAACTGGCAAGGCCTGCTTCCCCTGGGCCCTCTCCCTCCCTGGCACCCACCCAGGAGGAGGAGGAGGGGCTGGCAAGGCCTGATTCCCCAGGCCTTCTTCTGATTTGGCAACGCCCCAAGAAAAATCTTGGCTTGATGCAAGACTGCACAGACGTGACCGGCGCGTGCAGCAGAGGAGGCGTTGGGACAAAGTCAAAGAATGATGAGTCACGGAGTGACACCCACAGGGACTATAAAGCAGGAGGCGGAACTTCCTGGCTTTTTGTCTTGGACAAAGCAGTGAATTTGTGCGGGCAAACTGTTTCAATGGAGGGAAGAATATATTCGTAACTCTGGCCTTATTTATAATTTCCTAGTTATCTCCAGAGACTTGGTAGGTGCGTGGTAGACATGGCCAGAACATCTCTGTGCCAGAAGGAATCCAGCCAAATGTAAATAAACTTGAAACGAAGGCCTTTGACTGACTTTTTGTTGGGAGTATTGGGAGAGGGAAACAGAACATCCGTGGTCTTGGGCTCGACTGTGCTGAAGGAATCAGTGGAGGGCTAGTCGCCCTGGGTGCTTTGAAGGTAGATTGGTCCCGCTTGAGAGGATGCAGTCCTGAGCTCAATTCGCTGGGTGAAGCAGTGTAGGGCTGGCCAGCCAGGTTGCTACAGTGGTGGACTGGTACCACTGGGGAGGAAATATCAAAGTTGGCTGGTTCAGGATCATCTGATTATATTCAGGCTGGTGCAATCACTCCAAGTTGCCAAGGCTTAGCTAGTCGAACCTTCCCGGCAACTCCTCCAAGGTCTGGTTGCATACTGCGGTCTGGTATCTCCAGTCTCGGGAGTCATTCAGGTCCAGTGGTCCCCTCACCCTCCATTCAAGGATTGTTGTCCTTGATTCCCTTGTCAATGTCACTGGATGGTCCCTCACTGGCACCTGGAATGAGCATCAGTTGCCAAAGTCTTCCTCTGCCTGATACAGATTCCCGGTTACAGGCTCTTTGGTGTGGACTTTGGGCCAGGCACCCACCTGATGCACAACCTCTGCCACCACCTCTGCCACTCATTGGGTATCTGAGGGGACCTGCAGGCTCTCCAGGACCACACAACAGGCTCCTACGGTCTTGTCCCCTCTCTTCTCCATCCCATCGTCTTCCCTGAGTCTTCCTGCTCCCAACCAAATACATAAGACTAAAGCTGCCTTGTAAGAAGCTAGGACCTAAATCTTTAGATCCATTCCCAATAGTGAAAGTAATTAACCCAGTGACAGTTCAATTTAACCTCCCTTGCATTCTAAGGAAAGTGCATCCCATTTTTCACTGCAATCTGCTGAAGCCAGCCATAGGGTCCAGATTAAAACTGCAGCCTCAACCACCCCACAAGCCTATGGTGGTGCAAGGGGAAACCCATTACGAAGTAAAAAAGAGCTTAGATTCCAGATTGTATAGAGGTCAATTGTAATATTTAGTACATTGGAAGGGGTACCCTTTGTCTGAAGCTACTTGGGTTAGGATTTGAAAGCAGACAGACTAGTAAAACAATTCCATGATAAATACCCTGATAAGCCAAAGCCCCCCCCCCGGGGGGGGAGAGGTGATTAGGCCTTTGGAGTAACCCTCTGTATTATTCTCATTGTAGGGCATGATCTTCTGATGAGGGGGGTGGCCTGCCACATTTACTACTGTGGTAAAATGGGAGGGGAGATTGTGATATATAGTCATAATAACATTCCTTTCTCAGAGAATCAAGGACATCTTGCCATCCCAACTGGGAGACATCTCCAATTGGGATGGTGCTTTGATTACACCATGTGATGGACATGTGGGTGTTGGGCAGGGACTTGGGACTTTCCTTTGGGTGGGAAAAAACATGGAAGCTTTCTGATTCGGGTTTTCCCAGATGTGCCAATATGACATCTCTAATAAAATGGAACTTTGAGGAACTTCAAGCCCAGAGTCTTCTTTCATTGGGGGTGTTACTTGGAACCCTGACATAGCCCTTCATTGCAGAGTTGTTACCAAAACAATTTCTTTTAATGTAATTGAACAATTGGGAGATAACAGGGGAGGGGGAGAGGAATGGACAAAGGAAAGTTAACTGAAAAACTCTTGTGCACAAAACTTTAGACCTCATTTTGCTACACTGTAACCACTTGACTTTTAGTAAAAAAAAATATCTTTTGCACAAATGAAGTTGAGGATCTTTCTTTATTGAAGAAATAAAGTTGGGGCAGGTGTGATATTAAACCAGAACTGCGGTAACATTCCACCTAGAGATAGCAATTACTGGGGCTGTGCAAGCCATATCTGTTCCTGAAGGGGAACAAGAGGAGATGGAGAATTGGGGAAAGGCTGCCTTGAAGCCAGGGACCAGCAGAGAGAACCCCTGGTTGGAAGGAAAAACTGGAAACCTGGGAACTCAACTGGAAACCCGGAGCAGCCAATTTGAGGTCAGTGCTCAGCTGATGACCTCAGAGGAGAGATAAATGCCTCCACCCAGAGTTCCTAAAAGGTGGCAAGAACTCTTGCTGGAGGGGGCCAGACCCCAGTGGTCCCTGTGGATCGGGAGACAAAGAGCTGGAGGAAACCCCTCCAGAACTATCTTTCACCTGAGGGGCTAGAACCAAAGCCCATCACCCCCATGGCTTTGTTTGAACTAGCACTAGCTGAGAGAGACCCCCAAGCCACAAGACTCAAGCAGGCAATCAACTTCAAGAAGTTCCTGGAATTCAGGCTTTGCGACCTTCCTGATTGGCCAGCTCCAGCACCCAGTTGTGGCAGTTATTCAACCTGCTCCCATTCCACCAGCACCAACAGCAGCAACAGAAGCCACCCTCCAAGGTAGGGAGAAATGCTGATCACCTGGGCTGGGAATAAGTTCAATGGAGATGTGAAGCAGTTGGTATTCTTCCTGACTCAAGTTTGGAAATACATGGATGAGTACAGGGCAGACCTCTTAGGCAATGTGACCAGAGTGCACTGTGTATGCAGGGCTGAAATATATGAGACCAAGTCTAGCTCCCTGCTTTGTGGGTGACCCTCCCAGAAGAGGCATTATTGGTCTGACAGGAAAGGAGAACAGAGGGTAAGTCATGGAAAGATGGAGAGGGGTGATAGCTTGCAGGCAGGGTTTGAAGAGACATTAATATTGTAGTTGTTAAAGAAACAGATAAACCAATCACAACAAAATGGGAATACCACAGATGAGAAAAAAGAGGAGCTGGATTCTGGTAATAAGGCAAAAATGTCTGGGGATGAAAGAGAACAAGAAAAGACAAAGGGTGACACATCTGAAACTGAACAAATGCAACATAAATTTTGTAAAGCACATATTAAAGAGGCCTTAAGGACTAGCAGTTTGAGAATGCTGGGCAGCTTGAAAATGCTGACAGTTCCAAATAATTTTATAAGTTAAGTATTTTAATGTGTACAATTTGTAAGGGGCACAGAGAATCTATCTTTCACATTTGTTTTAAAATAGACCACATTATTTTAGAAATTAGAAAATGCTTATAGTATGTTCCAGGATTAGTTTCATAGTAGTTTTATTGATTACTGACAGGATAATAAAAGTAACTTAATAAGAACAAGGTTATTTCCCTGCACAAGCAAACTTGAGTTCATGAGGCTCCTTTGGATGGACATATCTCATATTTCAGGAAAAGAATAGACAGATAAAACCCAATTACAACACATACAGAAAATGCACAAATAAAACTTTTCCTCTAAATGAGCTTAAACATTCCCTCCTGGCAATCTTGGGGTGTTTTTAAAAGTACAGAGAGGGAAGAAAAAGAGGAACACAGTTCTCTTCACCCTATTTTACTGGCCAGGCAAACTAAGGTTTTTCTTTTTATGGTTTATTTTAACTTTTTTTAACAGAATTTAAAATTCTTGTCTCTAGGGATTAGAGACATTTAAAAGTTACATTTACCTCAAGGACACACAAAAACAAGGGAAAGAAAAAAGAAAAGAAAAGAAAAGAAAAGAAAGGGAAAACAGAACTCTCAGGTTTACACACCCTGTTCATTCTTAATCTCAGTTAATCTAAATCATAAATCTATATCTATAAATCTATTTCATAAATCTCAATCTAAATTAGGAAAAGCAAAAATCTAGAAGGGAAGAAAGATCAATGTTACTATATTTTTCCTTTTCTTTTAAGTACCTTTATTTAACCAAATAGGTTTTCCTGCTTCAACCCTGATCAAAATCCATCTCCTGCATAATTGGTGTGATGTTTCTTTTTCATGGACGGGTAACCGCTTTTGATCCCAGGCTTTTAGCAGTCTCCCTAAAGCAGGGGTCCCCAAACTTTCGGACTTCAGGGACCACTAAATTCATAATTTTAAATCCTGTGGACTACTAATATGATCCGCCTAATGGCCAGCTATGGGGGAGTGGCAAGGTGGTCATGTGACTGGGTGGGCATGGCCAACTGAATGTCACTCACGTTGAGGGGCGCCTTGCCAGCCTCTATTTGTTACTCCTCATCTGCCCGCCTGGGCTCCTTAGGGCTCCAACAGGAAGTAGTTGTTGGAGCTAAGCAGCCACTAAGAGAAAGAGTTTGCAAAACAGCTCAGTTCAAATTGGATCTGGCCGAGAAGGAGGCTCAGCACAAGCACCTCACTGAGGACTAAGAGCATAGGCTTTCCAAACAGAGGAAAGACCTGCAGGAGTGCAAGGCCAGGTACAGGCACCTAGAGGCTCAGCGGGCTGGTCAGCCAGTTTCAGGACATGATACAGTCCCACTGGAATGAGGCCTTCCAGTTCTTTGCCACTAGCGTTGGTTTCCTCCAGCCTTCACCCAAAGCCTCGCACCAGGAGGCTGAAGCAGACCCCAAGTTGGAATTTCTGTCGCCCTCAACCTACACAAGAAGACCCTGAAGGGGAGACTCTCTGCAGCAACACAAACGTTCATTGCACGTATCCATCCCAGGGGCTACAGTTTGAGGACCCCTGATTTAGTGCAATATAAAAAATGCAAATAATTTTTCTGTGGAGCACCAATATTTTCTTGCAGACCACCAGTGGTCCATGGACTACTAGTTGGTGACTGCTGTGCTAGAATATATGGCACACTTTTGGTCCAACACCTCCTTTATTAGTTACAATTACTGTTGTAGTAAGCAATAATTTCAGGTTTGTTACTATCGGGATCGGTATATTCATTATGATGCATCAAGGATACTAAACATACTATACAATTTTTCTTCAGAACAAAGAGGGCTATTTCTTTTGTAAGTGTATAGGAAGGAAATGCCAATAGCTTTCCTTCAATGCAGAAGAAATGAAGGAGGAATTTCAGCTTTATTTTTCTTCAGAGTCCCTACATAAGTCAAGCCTCTGTGTCGGCCTCCACTCCAAGCTTCACTCTATTTGTCTTATATGTGTGCAATTTGTTTTCAGTAGCTAGAGTGCTATGTCAGTATGTTAATGTAAGATAGCCATGAACCTAAGATGTATACTATCCTATTCAGATTAACAGAAGAGGGCCCTTTAAGAGTGTCATCTGACATAAAAGGAGGGGAGGGGGCAGCAAATGTTTGAATCAGTAGAAACGGCAGACTTTCCAACGTACCCTGCATTCCTGAGATAAGAAGCTGCCGGAGACCTTCGGAAGAAGATTACCACGGGGGGCGAGAAGGAGCTGGCATTGGACCAGACCTGCCTGACCTTTTGTGGGAAGGAGGGACTAACGAGGGGATATGGGATGTTAGCCATATTCTGTCTCAGATCCAACTTTACACGGCTGTTGTCCGGATGTATTTAGTAAAAGTACTTTTCTTTATTTACAAATGAAGTCAAGGTGTATTCTTTCCTAAATATAATCAGAGGCAGCCTGACACTTCTTCTCCTAATTCGCAAACTATCTGTCAGTTTTGGAAGACAATTTTCTTTTTTGCTTCCTAACTGCCAGATATTTTAGCTGGGGAAGTTTGGAGGGGGTTGTTGGAGCGGTAAAGTTAGTCATTAACAATATTCCGTATTCAAGGACTTTTGCCTGCGTTTGATGGAGACTACCTGAAGATTGTATCCAGTTGATTGTGAAGAGTTTATTTTATTTTATTTATTTTATTTATTTGTCAAACACAACAGTATATAAGTATAACAGTATATAAGCATGAAATAACCATAGGAATTGGATACAATCAAAGGGAACATTATGACATGAACGGTAGGCACGCTGGTGCTCTTATGCATGCCCTTACAGACCTCTTAGGAATGGGGTGAGGTCAATAGTAGATAGTCTTTGGTTAAAGCTTTGGGGATTTTGGGAAGAGACCACAGAGTCAGATAGTGCATTCCAGGCATTAACAACTCTGTTACTGAAGTCATATTTTTTACAATCAATGTTTAAACTTAATATTTAAATATTAAGTATTTAAATATTTAAACAATATTTAAACTTAATGTTTAAATAGATTTAAACATTAAGTTTAAATCTATTGTGTGCTCGTGTATTGTTGCGATTGAAGCTGAAGTAATCTTCGACAGGAAGGACATTGTAGCGGATGATTTTATGAGTTATACTCAGGTCATGCCAAAGGCGGCGGAGTTCTAAACCCAGGATTTCAAGTCTGGTGGCATAAGGTATTTTGTTGTGATCAGAGGAGTGGAGAACTCGTCTTGTAAAATATTTCTGGACACGTTCAATTGTATTAATGTCTGAAATGAGGTGTGGGTTCCAGACAGGCGAGCTGCATGTAGTTGCAGTGGGCTTTGGCACTTAGATCATTTGATATGAAAACTCCAAGGTGTTGGAGTGAAGGTCATCTACAAGGTAATGTCCATCAAGCTTGTATTTAGTGTTCTGATTCTTTTTTCCAATGTGTAAGAGCACTGGCTGGATTGGCAGTTGAGACCCCTAGACTATTGGTCATGGGGGATTTCAATCTGCCATCAACTGGCGCGGCATCCTCGACTGCTCGGGAGTTCATGGTTTCCATGACGGCCATGGACCTGACTCAATTAGTTGATGGCCCTACCCACATCGGGGGAGGCACCCTAGACTTGATTTTTATCTCTGGCCAGTGGTTGAATGATCTGATTTCAAATGATTTAGCTGTCGAACCTTTGTCATGGTCAGATCATTTTCTCCTTCGTCTGGACTTTTTGACCGCTACCCACCACCGCAGGGAGATGGAACCAATACGTTGGTTCCGTCCCAGGCGCCTGATGGACCCAGAGAGGTTCCTGACGGAGCTTGGGCCGTTTCCCGAGAATTTGGCCCACGGCACGACTGAAGAACTAGTCGCGGCCTGGGAACAGGCCGCAGCTGGAGCTTTGGACCGTGTCGTGCCTTTGCGGCCTCTGACCCGGCGTCGGTCTCAACCAGCTCCTTGGTTTTCCGAGGAGCTGAAGGAGATGAAACGCCGGAGAAGACGCCTAGAGAGTGCCTGGAGATCCAGCCATTCTGAGTCTGACCGGACACTAGTTAGGTCCTATAGTAGGACCTACCTAGTGGCATTGAGGGATGCGAAGCGTTCCTACGTTTCCTCCCTCACTGCGTCGGCAGATAACCGCCCGGCCGCCCTGTTTTGGGTGACCCGCTCTCTCCTTCAACAGGAGGGGCGGGAGGACCCATTACAGGGACGTGCCGAGGAGTTTAACAATTATTTATACGATAAAATCGTTCAGCTGCGGGACGGACTGGATCAAAATTGGGTAGATCCAGGCGAGAGTTTCGAGACCCGTCTTGTTGAGACCGTTTAGGATAATTTTGACCCTGTGACTCCCAAGGACATGGACAGGTTGCTGGGAAGGCTGAATGCCACCACATGTTTACTGGACCGTGCCCCTCCTGGTTGGTGCTGGCCACACAGGAGGTGACACGAGGCTGGCTCCGGGGGATTACAAATGCTTCTTTGCAGGAGGGGGTCTTTCCTGCTGCCTTGAAAGAGGTGGTGGTGAGACCTCTCCTCAAGAAGCCTTCCCTGGACCCAGCTGTTTTAGGAAATTATCGTCCAGTCTCCAATCTTCGCTTTACGGCGAAGGTTGTTGAGAGTGCGGTGGCATGTTAGCTACCCCAGTACCTGGATGAAACTGTCTATCTAGACCCGTTCCAGTCAGGCTTTCGGCCTGGATACAGTACGGAGACAGCTTTGGTCGTGTTGGTGGATGATCTCTGGAGGGCCAGGGATAAGGGTTATTCCTCTGCCCTGGTCCTATTAGACCTCTCAGCGGCTTTTGATACCATCGACCATGGTATCTTGCTGCACCGGTTGGAGGGTCTGGGAGTGGGAGGCACCGTTTATCGGTGGTTCTCCTCCTACCTCTCTGACCGGACGCAGACGGTGTTGACAGGGGGGCAGAGATCGACTCCGAGGCGCCTCATGTGTGGGGTGCCGCAAGGGTCGATTCTCTTGCCTCTCCTGTTTAACATCTATATGAAGCCGCTGGGTGAGATCATCAGTGGTTTTGGGGTGAGATACCAACTGTACGCTGATGACACGCAGCTGTACTTTTCCACCCCAGGCCACCCCAACGAAGCTATCGAAGTACTGTCCCGGTGTTTGGAAGCCGTACGGATCTGGATGGGGAGGAACAGGCTCAAGCTTAATCCCTCCAAGGTGGAGTGGCTGTGGATGCCGGCACCCCGGTACAGTCAGCTGCAGTTGCGGCTGTCTGTTGAGGGCGAGTCATTGGCCCCGATGGAGAGGGTGCGCAACTTGGGCGTGCTCCTGGATGGATGGCTGTCTTTTGAAGACCATTTGACAGCCGTCTCCAGGAGAGCTTTTTATCAGGTTCGCCTGATCCGCCAGTTGCGTCCCTTCCTGGACTGGGATGCCCTATGCACGGTCACTCATGCTCTCCTTACCTCTCGCTTGGACTATTGCAATGCTCTCTACATGAGGCTCCCCTTGAAGAGCACCCGGAGACTCCAGTTAGTCCAGAATGCGGCTGCGCAGGTTTTTGAGGGAGCAGTTCGAAGCTCCCATGTAACACCTATCATGCGCAGACTGCACTGGCTGCCTGTTGTCTTCCGGGTGCGCTTCAAGGTGTTGGTTACTACCTTTAAAGCGCTCCATGGCTTAGGACTGGGATATCTACGGGACCGCCTACTGCCATCGTCTATCTCCCAACGACCGGTGCGTTCTCACAGAGAGGGACTCCTTAGGGTGCCGTCAGCCAAGCAATGTCAACTGGCGGCCCCCAGGGGGAGGGCCTTCTCTGTGGAAGCTCCTACCCTGTGGAACGAACTTCCCCCTGGACTTCGACAATTACCTGACCTCAGGACTTTCACCGCGAACTTAAAACTTATTTATTTCATGTTGCTGGACTGGCTTGAATGTTTAATTTTTAATATTTTAAATTGATTTTATGGGTTTTAATTTTTGTAATTTTATAGGGAGATATTTTATTTAAGGCCAATTGAATAAGTTTTTTATGGGTTGTTTTATTATTGTATATGTAGTTTTTGTTTTTATTTTGGCTGTGCACCGCCCTGAGTCCTTCGGGAGAAGGGCAGTATACAAATTAAATTATTATTATTATTATTATTATTATTATTATTATTATTATTATTATTATTATTATTATTATTATTATTATTATTATTATTATTATTATTATTTGCTGGTTGAGATTTGGAGTTGCCAAATTTTTGACCATTCCGACACAAAGTCAAGGTCTTTTTGAAGGATAGCCGCATTGTTGGTAGTGTTAAATAGTTTAACATCATCGGCAAGGAGAACACAATTACTTATAATATGGTCACAGAGGTTGTTAATGTATAATATGAAGAGTGCTTGTCCTAGAACACTGCCTTGGGGGACACCACTATTGACAGGAGCGGGATTTGATAGGGCACTGCCTATTTTGACCACTTGTTGTCTGTTTGACAGGAACGCTGTTATCCAATTATGGATGGGTCCAGAGATGCTGTAGGATTTTAGTTTTAGAACAAGTTTGTCCTGTACCACTGAGTCAAAAACTTTACAGAAGTCTATGTAAATTGCATCTATTGCTTTGCCCTGATCAAGATTTGTAGTCCATATGTTTTTGTAGTGAAGAAGTTGTAAATTACAGGATAATTTTTTTTCTGAAACCAAATTGTTTATTAGAGAGTAGGTTGTTTGTTTCAAGATGGAGGGTGATGGATTGGTTGATGATTGATTCCATTACTTTGCAGGTGACGCAGCATAAACAAATTGGTCTGTAATTTTCAACTAGGCTGGGGTCTCCTTTTTCTGAAGACAGGAATGACCATGGCTAGTGACCATAGTTTGGGAAGGGAGCTGGTCCTGAAAGATTTTTCAAAGATTATGCTTAGAGGTTTTGCTATAACAGTGGAAAGCTTTTTTAGGAAGTATAGACATAGACCATCAGATCCAATAGATAGAGATGGTTTCAGTCTGCAAGGGGCCTTTTCAACATTATCTTCTGTGAAATCTATTTGTGTTAGATCGTTGTAATCATTGTTGGTACGACTGGGGAATTTTGGGTATGAGCCATTACTGTTAACAAAGACTGAGCCGAAGAATGTGTTAAAGAGGTTTGCTTTAACTGTTTCATCATTACATTCTTTACCGTTAGATCCTTTTAAGGGTGGGATGGATCTCGAGTCTTTAAATTTGTTGTTTACAAAATTATAGAAAGCGCGATTGGATTTTTGTACATAAGGTCTTCTTCTTGTTTGATGTGGTAATTCACTCTTTATTTGGTGGCATATATTTTTGTAGCAGTTTTTAAAGTTGGCTACATAGCCAAGTTTTGTTTTTTTGCCAAAGGGATTTTTTTTTGGATTGGAGCTTTTTTATTGAAATGGGTAGTTTGTTTTTTCTGATTTTTGTGGTGGTTTGTGGTACGTATTTATTTTTTTTAAATTTATTTTATTTATTTATTGAATTTTTATACCGCCCTTCTCCCGAAGGACTCAGGGCGGTGTACAGCCGGAGATAAAATACAAAATATGTACAATTAAAACAAATTAAAACATATCAAAATTACAAAAACGGCTAATAATTAAAATTAAATTTAAAATATTTAAAAATATTAATAAAACCCCAATTTAAAATCAAACTATTATGCCAGTCCCACTTGAATAAATAAGTATGTTTTTAGCTCACGACGGAAGGTCCGAAGATCAGGCACTTGACGTAGGCCAGGGGGGAGTTCATTCCAGAGCATCGATGCTCCCACAGAGAAGGCCCTACCCCAGGGGGCCGCCAGCCGACACTGTTTGGCGGACGGCACCCTGAGGAGACCCTCTCTATGAGAGCGTACGGGTCGGTGGGAGGCATAGGGTAACAGCAGGCGGTCTCGTAAGTACCCGGGTCCTAAGCCATGGAGCGCTTTAAAAATGGTAACCAAAATCTTGAAGCGCACCCGAAAGACCACAGGAAGCCAGTGCAGACTACGGAGCAGTGGTGTTACGTGGGAGCCACGAGCGGCTCCCATTACTACTCGCGCAGCCGCATTCTGGACTAACTGCAGCCTCCGGGTGCACCTCAAAGGCAGCCCCATGTAGAGAGCATTGCAGTAATCCAACCGAGACGTAACCAGAGCGTGAGTGACTGTGCATAAGGCATCCCGGTCAAGGAAGGGACGCAACTGGCGGACCAAGCGGACTTGGTAAAAGGCCCTCCTGGAGACGGCCGCCAGATGTTCATCAAAGGACAGCTGTCCATCCAGGAGGACGCCCAAGTTGCGAACCATCTCCTTTGGGGCCACTAACTGCTTCAACAGCCAGCGGCGGATGCAGCTGACTGTACCGGGGTGCCGGCATCCACAGCCACTCCGTCTTGGAGGGATTGAGCCTGAGTCTGTTTCTCCCCATCCAGACCCGTACAGCTTCCAGGCACCGGGACAGCACTTCGACCGCTTCGTTGGGGTGGTCTGGGGTGGAAAAGTACAGCTGAGTATCATCAGCGTACAGATGATAACTCACCCCGAAACCACTGATGACCTCACCCAGCGGCTTCATATAGATGTTGAACAGGGTAGGCGAGAGAATCGACCCTGAGGCACCCACAAGTGAGGCGCCTGGACGACCTCTGCCCCTGTCAACACCGTCTCGATCGTCGGAGAGATAGGAGGAGAACCACCGATAAACGGTGCCTCCCACTCCCAATCCCTCCAAACGGCGCAGCAAGATACCATGGTCGATGGTATCAAAAGCTGCTGAGAGATCTAATAGGACCAAGGCAGAGGAACAACCCCTGTCCCTGGCCCTTCAGAGGTCATCCACCAACGCGACCAAAGCCGTCTCCGTGCTGTAACCGGGTCGGAAGCCGGACTGGAACGGGTCTAGATAGACAGCTTCCTCCAGGTGCCGGGGGAGCTGCCACGCAACCACACTCTCTACAACCTTTGCCACAAAGCGAAGGTTGGAGACTGGACGGTAGTTTCCAAAAATAGCTGGGTCCTGGGAAGGCTTCTTCAGGAGAGGTCTCACCACCGCCTCTTTCAAGGCGGCGGGGAAAACCCCTTCAACCAAAGAAGCATTTATAATCCCTGGAGCCAGCCTCATGTCACTTCCTGAGCAGCCAGCACTAGCCAGGAAGGACAGGGGTCCAATAAACATGTAGTTGCATGCAACCTCCCCAGCAACCTGTCCATGTCCTCGAGAGCCACAGAATCAAACTCATCCCAAATAACCTCAACAAGACGTGTCTCCGCCATCTCGGTTGGATCATCGCAATCTTGGTCCAAGCTATCCCGAAGCGGAACAATTTTATCGTATAGATAACCGTTAAACTCCTCAGCCCGTCCCTGTAGGGGGTCATTCCATCCCTCCTGATGAAGGAGGGAACGGGTCACCCAAAACAGGGCGGCCGGGCAGTTATCTGCCGATGCAATGAGGGTGGAAACGTAGGAACGTTTCGCCTCCCTCATTGCCACTAGGTAGGTCTTAGTAAAAGACCTCACTAGTGTCCGATCAGCCTCGGAACGGCTGGACCTCCAGGTACTCTCTAGGCGTCTTCTCCGGCGTTTCATCTCTCTTAGCTCCTCGGAAAACCAGGGAGCCAATTGAGATCTACGCTGGGTCAGAGGCCGCAAAGGCACGACACGGTCCAAAGCCCCAGCCGCGGCCTGTTCCCAAGCCGCAACCAGTTCTTCAGTCGTGCCGTGGGCAAGACCCTCAGGGAACGGCCCAAGCTCTGTCAGGAACCTCTCCGGGTCCATCAGGCGCCTGGGACGGAACCAACGTGTTGGCTCCGTCTCCCTGCGGTGGTGAGCGGCGGTCCGAAAGTCTAGGCAAAGAAGAAAATGATCTGACCATGACACCGGTTCTTTCACTACATCTCCTAAATCCAGATCATTAACCCACTGACCAGAGATAAAAATCAAGTCTAGCGCGCCTCCCCCAATGTGTGTAGGGCCATCAGTTACTTGAATCAGGTCCAAGGCCGTCATGGAGGCCTGGAACTCCTGAACCACCGTTGATGACAAGCCGGCCGATGGCAAGTTGAAATCCCCCAAGACTAAAAGTCTGGGAATCTCAACCGCCACGCCAGCAAGCACCTCTAGTAGCTCAGGTAGGGCTGTAGTCACACAGCAAGGAGCCAGGTACGTGATCAACAGCCCCATCTGATTCCGATGGCCCCACTTCACAAGGAGGGATTCACAGCCAGCTATCTGAGGAACAGTGGACTCCCTCGGCTCCAGACTTTCTTTGATCACAACCGCCACCCCCCCACCCCTACCTTGGGCCCTCGGCTGATGGAATGCACAGAAACCCAGAGGGCACAGTTCAACCAGGGGTACACCCCCTTCTGTGCCCAACCAGGTCTCCGTAATGCCCATAAAGTCCGCGGACTCCCTCTGAATAAGGTCACAAATCAGGGGAGCCTTGTTGACCACGGACCGGGCATTGCAGAGCATCAGCCGAAGACCCAAGCTCTGAGGGTCTTGACCATCCGGGGAACGAGTGAGGACTGGGGGGCCGGAGCACGTGATTGCTTTTAAACATCGACCACGTGCTCCCAAAGGACGATACGGCCCCCTGCCTCCGCCATATCTGCCCCTCCCACTTACCGTACAGATGGAATAACACTCTCTGCTCTGTACAAACCCCTCCCCCCTGTCTTCGGACCAACTGAAATAGTGTCGTGACTGGGACTGGACATACCCTCCCCGACGGGTTTCCCCCAACACCCACCCTCCCTCCCTCCCCCCCAACCCACGCCCGTCAATTTCCACCCTCCCCGTAAAATTCCCATTAAAAGTCCCCTTAAAAAACGGTTAAAACAATTAATTAAAAATCCCCTAAGTCTCCTATTCTTGGCATGCCATCTCTCGGGGTTCCAAAACCCGTCCTCAAGATGGGCCCTCGATAACGTAGAGGGCCAAACCCACGAGAGAGGGGAAATCTCGTAGGGCAAGAAGGTCAGCCGCTGAAAATGTCCGCATGATGAAAAAACACGGCAAGCAGACCCATCCTGGACGGTCAGGATATCTCCGGGTGGGAAAAGTCGATGGAAATCCATCTCAGTCTCAGTCTCAGTCTCGGGCGGTAGATGAAATAGTCACCGCCTTATACAATCACTCAGCACCGCAACGGATCACCCCCGTCCCCATCGACGTATAGTTTATTGACTCTATTGACTTCAAGTAGAAAAAAGCTATAGTGGTCTTCAGCAGTGATACAGTTAGAGAATAGAATTTGCCAGTCAAGGGATGAGAGGTCGGTGTCTATAAGATCATAGTTGGCTTTTTTTGAAATTGTAGTTTAGTATACCATTGTTATGGAGATTATTGTAAGAGTGTATATTGAGACAAAAGTCTATCAGGCTGTGGTCACTGTTGGAAAAGGGTTGTTTTATTTGTAGTCCATAAACTGAGTTTGCATTGTTGCAGAAGATGAGGTCAAGGCAGTTGTTGAGTCTTGTATTGTTAGTTATTAGTTGATCAAGACCTAGATTTGTAATAGCATTGTACAGGGTAGTATGGATGGGTTCAGTTGTACATTTGTTTGTTATCCAATTAATAAGAGGTAGGTTGAGGTCACCCAGGAAGATGAGAGGATAAGGGCAAAAAGCAGCCCTAGTTAGTAGTGTGGTTAACATGTTCGCATGTGCAATGTCGTAGTCAGGGGCTCTGTAGCATAGCAAAAAGCAAAGTGTGATGTTAAGGGACAGTTCACAGACAATAGTTTCTGGAAGAGAGATGTGCAACTTGAATATTTTTTAGATTCAGTTACTTTTTGTAAAAGATAGCCACTCCACCTCCTCTGCAGGTTTCGCGATCAGACCGGAAAACATGATATTCTCTGTCTGAAATGATGGAGTCTGAGAGGGATGAGTTCAGCCATGTTTCGCATACAAATATAATGTCGAATGTACCAGTATTTAACAAGAAGAAAAATTCAGGCATTTTGTTTGCAATGCTTCTTGCATTTATCAGTTTGCATTTAAGTTCTGTAGTGGTTGGTATAGAGGAAATAAGGGGCATGCGTACCTAGTTTTGGATGATGGCTGGTTGAAAGTTCTGTATGATTTGATTTCTGTACGAGTTGATTGGACAATGTGATGAACTTGTGGGTGTGGGGCAGGGCTGTAAACTGTCAGCTGGGTGTGGAAAACCTGGAAGCTTTCAGATTCGGGTTTTCCCAGCTGTGCCAACATGACATCTCTAATAAATTGGAAATTTGAGGAACCTCAAGCCTCAGAATTTTACTTTGTTGGGCGTATTCCTTGGAACCCTGACACTACCTCAGTCGAACTAAACCAGTTTCAGCAGTTATATTTCTATTAGTACGAAATAAAGGTTTGGCTAATCTCAGTAGATATCTCAATACAATATTGAGTAGGTTTGGAAAATTTGCGGTCCTCCTCTGATAAAGATTGTCCATATGAATTCTTGCCTAAATATAAATAACCACTGAAAAAATAACTATTGTGAAAATTTGTAAGGCATAAGAGCTTTAGCCCATATTTGTCAGGTTTTAGTGGAAGGTACATTTTGAATTTGCATCTCCCACAAAATCCAATTAACATCTCCTCAATGGTGGCTGATATCCTAATTGTATAAGCTTCCTGACAATTTTTTACAAATTGTGCAAAAGTTACTGCAATCAGGCAGAGGGATCCAATGCCCGTCGTTCCTTTCGATCATCTGGATTATCAAATTAAAGACATCGAAGAAGAACAGCAAATCTGTTTTGATTCATTACAAATCTAAAAATTTCTCAACCAGTTCCATCAGTAGCAAAATGATATTCAATGTTTTCATGGTTGGATCTAAAAACTGATGTATAGAGCAGTAAACTTAAAAATGTATTGATCTCTATCAAATCCACATTGCGCAGGTCACTTTTTGTTTCTCCATCCTTGAACTTCAATCTTTCTGCCCAAATTTTTATATTGGTTCACTGAATGATGGTCCTAATAATTTATTTAGAAAATAATAATTTCCAAATCTCTAGGGGAGGTCAATTTCCGAGATTTCTAGCTGCTGGCTGTAGTCCAGGTAATTGCACTACAATATTGTGACTAGCGGTTCTGGATCTATTGCTTCCAAAAGGTGCTCTTCGGCCAAAAAGCTTGTAGAAAACATGTTTGTGGCTCTGGTAATGAGGCAACTCAGCTGGGATCACCAGAGGAGCCTTTTAAAACCCTTTTTTTATAACCCCTTCAGCCAAAGAAGTTGTAAAAAAGAGTTTAAAGGGTTCTGATGATCCTAGCTGAGCCGCAGGATCATCAAAGCCTTTTTTTTTAACTTTTAAAGGCATTTTTTCAGCTGAAGAAAAACTGCTTTTAAAAGTAAAAAAAACCCTCTGATGATCCCGTGGCTCAGCAGGGACAGGGGGCGGGGACAGGATTTTTGCTACTTGTTCTCCAAACCAACAGCCGCCATCGCTACCAGATCGGGCGAGCCAGTCCGAACCGGGAACATTTCACCCCTGGGCTGGAGTATAAATTACTTTGGTGGAATACAATTAATCTTTGATATCATAACTGTAGAAGGAGAAGAAAAGAAGAAACTAAAATAGTTTTACAAGAACTCTTGGGATATTCTGTGAAAGATTGTTGGAGATGGATGAAACTTTTTGAGTCCATACAGGCTATGCAAAGAGGAATAAACTCCCAAGAGAAGTACACATTAGGTTCTTGAAAAAAGACAACGAGAATGGAAATACTTCAAAAAGCTAATGGAAAGCCAATGGTGTATAAAGAGAAGGAAATAACTATTCTAAAACAGATACCGAGAAGAGTGTGATATATAAGAAAATAATACCAATTTTTGTCAAGAAAATTGATTAAATATGATGTGCACTTCAGATGGTTGATAGCTGAAGGCTTATTGGTGACTTGGCATGAGAAAAGATACAGGTTAAATTCAATAGACAAGGTAATTGAATTTGATGATCAACACTTCACCATGGAGGAAGAAAACGAGAAAACAGAGAAAACAGATAAGAGACAAGAAGTATGGTTCAGAAAGGAACCACTACAGTTAAAAGAGAGTGAAATGGAGCAAAAAGAAAGAGCAGAACAGGAAGGAGTTAGAGCAGAGAGAAATAAGATTTCTCTCTTATTGCAATAAGATTATCTAATCTTATTACATTCTTTGACAAAGTGACAAAATTAGTAGACCAGAGGAATGCTGTTGATACTTGGACTTCAGTAAAGCATTTGATAAAGTAGGCCATAACGTACTACTAGATAAAGTAGAAAAATGTGGGTTAGACAGCACCACGACGAGATGGATTCGTAACTGGCTGACCAACCGCACTCAACGTGTAGTCCTCAATAGAACTACATCCACATGGAGGGAAATATGCAGTGGAGTACCCCAAGGCTCTGTTTTAGGCCCAGTACTCTTCAACATCTTCATCAATGACTTGGATGAGAGGATAGATGGGGAACTCATCAAATTTGCAGATGACACCAAGCTGGCAGGAATAGCCAACACTTGATAGGCTCAAGTTACAGAAAGATCTTGACAGACTTGAACATTGGGCGCCATCTAACAAAATGAAATTCAACAACGAAAAAAGTAAGGTTCTACATTTAGGGAAAAAAAAAATGCACAGGTACCGTATATGTGGTACCTTGCTCAATAGTAGTATCTGTGAGAGGGATCTTGGAGTCCTAGTGGATAACCATTTAGATATGAGCCAGCAGTGTGCAGCAGCTGTTAAAAAAGCCAACACAGTTCTGGGCTGCATAAACAGAGGGATAGAATCAAGATCACGTGAAGTGTTAGTGCCACTTTATAATGCCTTGGTAAGGCCACACTTGGAATACTGCATTCAGTTTTGGTCACCACGATGTAAAAAAGATGCTGAGA
Source organism: Ahaetulla prasina (assembly GCF_028640845.1). Classification (NCBI taxonomy): domain Eukaryota; kingdom Metazoa; phylum Chordata; class Lepidosauria; order Squamata; family Colubridae; genus Ahaetulla; species Ahaetulla prasina. The sequence continues at coordinate 185,926,038 of NC_080540.1, forward strand.
CTCTAGAAAGAGTGCAGAGAAGAGCAACAAAGATGATTAGGGGACTGGAGGCTAAAACATATGAAGAACGATTGTAGGAACTGGGTATGTCTAATTTAATGAAAAGAAGGACTAGGGGAGACATGATAGCAGTGTTCCAATATCTCAGGGGCTGCCACAGAGAAGTGGGAGTCGGGTTGTTCTCCAAAGCACCTGAGGGTAGAACAAGAAGCAATGGGTGGAAACTGATCAAGGAAAGAAGCAACTTAGAACTAAGGAGAAATTTCCTCACAGTTAGAACAATTAATAAGTGGAACGACTTGCCTGCAGAAGTTGTGAATGCTCCAACACTGGAAATTTTTAAGAAAATGTTGGATAACCATCTGTCTGAGATGATGTAGGGTTTCCTGCCTGGGCAGGGGGTTGGACTAGAAGGCCTCCAAGGTCCCTTCCAACTCTGTTGTTATTATTATAAGAACCACTAGAACAATTAGACCTATTTACAAGTAAAAAGATGGAATAAGAAATTACTTTATTGTCAGTTAATGTTAATGGATTGAACTCTTCAGTGAAAAGGAATTTTTTTTAACAAATTAAAAATTGGTATTCTTGGGGGCGTGGCCATGACCGTGGTGGGGTAAGGACCTTTCCTTCACTTCACAGGACTTATTAATGAAGATTTATGAGGATTAATGTTGTTTGGAATGCACCGTTATAGATGAAAGTTAATAAATCATGAAGTGAAAGTGTTAATAGCCCAGCAGACTGAATTTAAAACTGGTAGGTCATCTGAAACTGCTTGAATTAAGGAGTTTTACAGCGTGGGGGTGACCGAGCCGACTGGCAGACACGATGAGTGTTGTCTTTTGCTTTCTTTATTATAACTATCGTGTTCTGTGTTAAAAAAAAAAATTTTTTTATTGCTGAGGCTAAGGAGTGAATATTAAAGACTGAATTTGTTAATGAGAAGAATTTAACTGAAGAGAAACCGATCTTTTGTGTTGGACTGACTGGCAGCAATAAGATTTCACTGGGCGGATAATTTTTTTTTCTTTTTTTTTCTTTTGAGAGGAAATTAATAGCTTGTTTATATTACAGAAAACAAAAAAAGGACTTTGTTTTGAAGTCCAAGCTGGTTTTTTTTTCTTTCTCCTTTGCTGATGTGGAGAAAAAATGGCGCTGATTAATGTTTAAAAGCTGTGAGGTAACTGTGTTTCTTTGTGGAGTGAATATGAGTCATAAGTTACTGAGAGATAACGAGTGCAAATAAGCCGCTTCGCTTCAATTAAAAGATTGCCGTCCCTTGATCTTCATCAAGACCCTCTGTAAAATTGGTTTGGAATCCTAGTTTGGAAAAATTTTTAGGTTTTTTCAAAATGACTCAACAACTTTCAGAAACGCAGCAACTTGCTGCAGCTTTAAATAAAATTGGGGAAAAAATAGCAGGACTATCAGAGCGTATGGATAATAGGACATTGGAACTGACATCTGAAATGAAAAAGATGAAAACAGAGATGAATGAAAATTTTGCAAAGCAAAGAGAGGAAATGACAATTATTAAAGATGAAATGGAGCAGATCCATGTACATGAGGTAAAAGTGGTCCGGCAAATTGGTGAAATATTTTATAAAAATGAGCAGCAAGATAAGAGAATTTGTCTCTTGGAAGAAGAGATGAGGAAATATAATTTGGTTATCCGAGGGATTTCAGAACAAAAGGAGGACAAATTGAAACAGCGGGTTTTAAAATGGATTAATGATCTTGATACGCAACTTACGTTTATAATAGCAGATCTGGCAAGTGTTTTTAGAATTGGATATAGAAGGCAAAATGGCTCTAACTGGAATGTGCTTGTCAGGTTCGCAAATCTTGGTGACAAGCTGGAAGTTATGGCCAAGGTGAGAGAGATGGGAGATGCTTTGAAGTTTGAAGGGAAGACTATTCAAGTCTTCCCGGATATATCAAGAGAAGAAAGGGCATGGAGATTTTTTTTAAAACCAATTACAAAAGTTTTGAGAGATAATGGAATTAAATATAATTGGAGGCCACCACAACAATTGAAATTTTTTTATAAAGGAAGGATGCGTACAATTACCCCAGACATAGATGCACTATTATATTTACGGGAGCTTGGACTGATTGAGATGGAGGATTTAATGGAGATAAAGGATCAAATGCTTAAGATGGGTGGAACATACGCGGAAACATCAACCCCAGAAGAAGAAAAAGGGGCTATTGGAGGGCAAGACCCTAAAGGGTTAAAGAGGAAAGAAATATCACCTGTGTTGGTTGAACAGAAGAAAAGTCGCGAGGATACAGCAGGAGAAGAAGCAGACAGGAGTCTTGGAAAATATGAAGCCGAATGCGGGAGAGAACCATCATTATCTTTTTTCTTGAGTGAATTTAAATAGACAGCCCGAAAGAAGTGGCCCGGACATTGGCACATCCCCTCTCCCCCATTCTCTTTATAGAGGTGAAACCGATGAGGATGTGGGGGAAGAAGATTGTTTGTATTTTATTGTTTGTCTTGTTTTTTTTTTTGTTTTTTTTTTCTTATCTTTTTTTATATGTTAAATGTTGGTTATATGGGAGTTTAATGTTGGGTTGTGGGCACAGAAAGGAAGATGCGGGGATAGGATTGAAAAATTTATATTTTAAATGGGAGTCATAAAAATAATGTCATGGAATGTGAAGGGTACAGGGAATCAGATTAAAAGAAGAAGATTGGAATTTAAGATTAAAAGAGATTTACCAGATATCTTATTTTTACAAGAAACCCATCAGAAATCTGAAGATTCAAATAGAATGTATATAAAAGGTATGCAAATATATGAAAAAGCATTTGGAACTTCAAAAGCCAGAGGAGTTGCAACACTGATATCAGATAGGGTGTATTTTGAAAAACATCAGGTAATTTTGGATGAAGATGGAAGATATGTAATAATTGTTGGAAATCTTAATGAGGAAAAAGTGACACTTGTTAATTTATATTTACCGAATGAAAAACAAAGAGAATTTCTTGAAAAAATAACAAAAATTTTGGAGAATGAAAGTGTAGGGAAAGTAATTGTGGCTGGGGATTTTAATTTAATTAGAGATAAAATAGACAGTACTAACCCCACCCGCTGTGGAGGAGCAAATAAAATGGGGATTTTAAATACGTGGATGCTTCGAAACAGCGTGGTGGATGTGTGGAGAGAGGTCAAAGGAATTGAAAGAGTATATACTTTTTTCTCTAAGATATATAATACATATTCTAGAATTGATTATATTTTTCTTTCTAAAGATTTGTTGAATAATGTGGATAAGGTAGATGTGGGAATTTTTAAAGATTCTGATCATGCAGAAGTTATGGTGGATTTAGATTTTAATTTTGAGAAAAAAAGAAGCTATTGGAGATATGAGGAGAAACTGTATAAAAATGAAAAGGATAAAAAATGGATACTTAAAAAATTGGAGGAAAGTTGGAGATTAAATGATAATGGGGAGGTTAAATTTGAAATTGTTTGGGATGCGATAAAAGCGGTGTTTAGAGGGGAGAGTATTAAATTATCAAGTAGGAAATATAAAAATTATAAAACTAAAATGGAAAGAGATAAAAAACAGATTAAAGAATTGGAAAATCAATTTTTGCTTACTAAAGAAAAAAAAATTCTTCAGGAGCTTAATATTTTAAGAAATAAAATGATAGAAGAGGATACAGAGTTAGTAAAAAGAAATTTGATATATTTAAATAGGAATTTTTTTGAATTTAGTAATAGAAATTCTAAGTTATTGGCAAAGATGGCGAAAAATAAAAGAGAGAAGAGAGAAATTGGAGCTTTGATAGATGACAGAGGTATAAGATGTTATAAAAAATTAGAGAAATGTGAAGTAGTTAGAAATTTTTTTCAGAATTTATATTCAAAGAAACCAGTTAATCGGGGAAAATTGCAAAGCTATTTAGAACAATATGTGGTGAAAATTGATCAAACATATAAGGAATTGATGGAAGAAGATATAACACAAGATGAGATTAATGGAATTATACAAAAAATAAAATTAGGGAAAGCTCCAGGTGAGGATGGATTACCTGCTGAGTTCTATAAAGAATTTAAAGAATTAATAATACCAAGATTGCAAAAATTATTCAATGGAATATTACATGGTGGAGAAGTACCTTCGTCATGGAATAGAACGGTGATATCCCTAATTCCTAAGCCAGATAAAGATGTAGAAAGGATTGAGTCCTATCGGCCCATTTCTTTAATTAATCAGGATGCAAAGATATTTACTGCTATTATAAGTAATAGATTAAATAGATTTATAGATAGATATATAAGTTACAACCAAGTAGGTTTTGTGAAGGGTAGATACATGAGTGATATTGTTAGAAGAGTATTAAATATTATAGATGTAGCTGAATATAACGGTGATAAAATTGGTATAGTATCATTGGATATTTTTAAAGCTTTTGATTCCGTACAATGGGAAACTATTAAAGTAATTGTGGAGGCTTTAGGTTTTGGTAATAAGTTTATACATGTTATTTCAAAATTGTACCAAAAAAGCAGTGCAAGAGTGAAGGTGAATGGAATATTAACTGAAGAGATAAAATTAGAAGCAGGTACGAGACAAGGATGTCCCTTGTCCCCAACATTATTTTTATTAGCTATGGAAATTTTGACAAAAATGATAGAAAAAGATGAAGAATTAGAAGGATATAAGGGGTATAAGATAAATTTGTATGCGGATGATACTTTAATTATTTTGAAAAATGTAGAGAAAGACCTGAAAAAGATATATAAGCATTTGAAAGAATTTGAGGAAATGACAGGTCTGAAAGCAAATTGGTCAAAGTCGGAATTATTGATGGATAGTAATGGTAATGAGAGTGAGAATATGCAAGAGCAATTTGGGATAAGGATTAAAAATACATTGAAATATTTGGGTATAGTGCTTTCACTCAAGGTTAAAGAATTGAAAAAACTTAATTATGATGTGGTGATTAATGAAATTGAGAAGAAGATAGACAAATATAAAATGTTAAAGTTGTCTTGGTTTGGTAGAATTGCAATGTGTAAGATGATGTTGTTGCCCAAGTTCAACTTTTTATTCGAGATGCTACCGCTAAATTTGACAGAGAAAGATATTGAAGGATACCAGAAAAAATTGGACAAATTTTGTAATGGTGGCAAAAGACCTAGATTAGTGAAGAAAATGTGGTATCAAAATCAAAGGGAAGGTGGATTAGGAATCCCCAAATTATTTAATTATTACTGTGCGTATGGTATCCGGATAGTGGTAAAAATATTTAAAGGTGAAGATAACTATTGGAGAGACTTAGAGTTAAGGGATATAGAGAAATTTGGATCAAGGTGGTTTTTAGATAAAGCAAACTCAAAATGTGTAATTATAAGTTATTGGTTAAAGGGATTAAGTAAAGTGTGGAATAAATTTGTTAAAATTTTAATTCCGGATATAATCTTTTTGGGGGAGACAATTGGAAATTGGCCGATTAAAAATAATATAAAACGTAATGAAGTGATTAAAGAGGAAAATATAGAAATTATTAGAGATTGGATAAAAGTTATGGAAAATGAAAGGAGGAATAAAGAAATTATTGAAAATTAGGGTTAAGTTGGTTTGAAAAATACAGATAGAAAATGGACAAAAAATTAAGGAAAATTACTTGATAAATAGATGTGAAACTGAATTTGAATATTTAGTATCTCGGATTATGAAAGATGAAATTGGGCTAAAGGGACTCGTTAGTAGGGTTTATAAGATTATAAATTTGATGAAAAATTACAAAGAGTGATGAGGACAAATTGGGAAAAAGATCTTAATATTGAAATACCAGAGTCAGATTGGAATGTGAATTGGAATAGTAGAATTATGAGAACTTTATCTATAAGGATTAAAGAGCATAATTATAAAGTTGTTTGAAATGGTATTTGACTCAGTAAGATTGTCACAAATGGATAAAAAAATTAGTAAAAAATGTTGGAGATGTGAGATGGAATTGGGGACTTATGAACATATGTGGTGTAAATGTGACAAGGTTAAAAAGTTTTGGCAACAATTGGAGAAAATGATATTTGAAATGATGGGGAAAGTAATAATATTGAGAGTGGAAACTATATTATTGTTGGTAATTAAGGAAATAGAATTAACAAAATATGAAAAAGAATTGATTAGAATTATGATTATAATAGGTAGAATTATAATAGCTAGATATTGGAAATTAGATGTGATTTTTAGAATAGAAGAGTGGAATTTTGAAATGTGGAAATTAGCCATAAATGATAAAATGACATGTGATATTAAAATTAGAAGTGGTGTGTATAAAGAAGATATTTTCTGGGAGACTTGGAAACCATTCGTGGACTATGCGCTTGGAAAATTGGATGCTTCGGTACCTGTACCTCGAGAACGTGGATTTTGGCAATCATGAGGACATATCCGAAGACCCAAATCTTCCTTTTTTTTATGTATAGCACAAGGGTGTAATAATGTATTTTCTTTTTTGTTTGTTGGAAAAAAGTAATAAAAAAAAAAATTAAAAAAAAAATTGGTATTCTTATATCTCGCACTCTTCTGGTATCTGTTTTAGAATCGTTATTTCTCTCTCTTTATAGACCATTAGCTTTTTGAAGTATTTCCATTGTCACCATCTTTTTCAAGAACCTAATGTGTACTTCTCTTGGGAGTTTATTCCTCTTTGCATAGAAATGATAAATAGAATACAATAACATTTGTATTGTGGGAGATTTCAACGCAATGGTTGATGTAAAATAAGGCTATAAAAGTAGTAAAACAAACCAAAAAGCTAGGCAAACCTTATCAAAGACCTTTTTCAAAATGATTGAGGAAATAGGAATTAAAGATACTTGGAGACTGTCAGCCTCCACTCCAATCTTCGTATACTTTTCTACAATATATATCAGTAGATAGAATACCTCCGGATACCGTCAGCTAAACAATGTCGGCTGGCGACCTCTAGGGGGAGGGCCTTCTCTGTGGGGGCCCCTACCCTCTGGAACGAGCTTCCTCTGGGGCTTCGTCAACTCCCCGATCTCAAGTCCTTCCGCCGTGAGCTGAAGACGCTGCTGTTTCGAAGAGCAGGACTAGCTTGAACGTAGTTTTAAACTTGGGATTTTAAAAAAAAGGGTTTAAATGAGGTTTTAAATTTGTATTTAAAAGTTAGAGCATCAATTGAATTTAACTGTCTATTCTTTTAGCTTTTTATGTATTATATGTTTTTCTGTTGTTTTTGACTGTGAACCGCCCTGAGTCCTTCGGGAGATGGGCGGTATACAAATATAATAAATAATAATAATAATAATAATAGAATGTGAAATGTTTATTTCTGTATTATATAACAGTTAGGGAAATGAGATGTATCATAGCACCGTACAGGGTAAGGGAAAGGAGCCTATTAAGAGTGTCGGCTGACATAACAGTGTGGGAGGGGTGATTAACGGCTGAGTGTTAAGAACGCGGGCTTTCCAACAGAAACTGCATTCCTAAGATGATTGACAACTAGAGACCTGTGGAAGAAGATTACCACGAGGGGCCGTGAAGGAGCTGGCATTGGACCAGACCAGCCTGACCTCCTGAAGGAGGAGGGACAATTGGGGGGATATGATATGTTAGCCATACTTTGTCTCAGATCCAACTTTACTAAGCTGCCATCAAGACTGTAACTAGTAGAGCTTCCGGGTGGCTCCACCTCTTCGCTGAGCCCTAATTAAAGGGGCTCCGCACTGAACATTGTAAAAGCCAGGAAAAGCCGGCTTTAATCTTTTTCCCTGGATGAAAGGGGCAAGATAAGAGCGCAGGAAATGTTGGTAGACCTCCCCAGAGGCTTTGTTTTAATTAAGCAGAGCCTCGAAGGGTTGACGGGTCCCATAAATATTCCTGCCATCTCCGACTTCAGTGCGTGTCTGCAAAAGCAGGAAAAGAAGAAGGTGTCCATCTCTGCTAATTGTCTTATCTTTATGGATCTCTTTAAGCAGACGGAATGAGTGCAAGCGGACGATTATTGGATTGCAAGTATTTTTGATTTCCTGACTTCTACCTTCTAAAAAAGAGAATTTTTTTTTCTTTGTTCTAACTGACTCTTAAAGATGGCGCCTGAACGGGAGTGAAAATGACGAATGGAATTTTAAACAGTCTGTGCAACTAAGAAGATAAGAAATGTTATGTGTGGATTTTAATGAAGTGAACTGAGCTCTCCTATACTTAAAGGGAAAAGAAGTTTCTAGACTTATATTTTGTGAATTTTAAAACTGAAATGGCTACTAAACCACCTAAGACTGGGGCAGAAGGGTTCTGAACCAGCTTTAGAAGATCTGATTAAAGAGCAAGGAAAGTGTCTGAAGAAAGGTTTAAGGAGATTATGGATAATAATGAGAAAATAAGAGAAGAAATAAAAGAGAATAATAAAAAATAAGAAGATATCTTGATGGCTTTTCAAGGTTTGGCAAAAGACTGGAGGTGGTGGAGGAGGAGGTGCAAGAAATTGTTCAGTCAAATCAACAAATAGAAAATAGAATGGGGAATGCAAATCAAATTGGATAAAATGAAGATCAAGTGGTGGTGATGCAGTATAGAATGATGGAAGGAGCTCTGAGAATTAGAGGTTTGAATGAGGACAAAGGGGAAGATTTAAAAAAAAATTTATCAGAAGCTCTGGCTGAATTTATTGAACTTGATCCACAAGAGGTTGCTTATCAAATTGACAAAATTTATAGAGTTAATTCTTGGATTGCTAGGCAAAAGAAACTTCCTAGAGACATTGTGGTTTATTTTTTGAAAAGAACAGTGAGGAATCAAATTTTGCAAGTTGCTTTTCAGAAAAACTTGAAAATAGAACAGGAGTTGAAGGTTTTGAAAGAGATTCCTCCCAAGATGTTAAAGGATAGAAAGGACTTTACATTTTTTACTCAAGAACTTAAGAAATACCAGATTCAATTTAGATGGGAGGTTCCAGTTGGCTTGACAGTGTATTATCAAGGAAGGAGACATCGTATTGACACAGTGCTTAAGGCCAAAGATTTTCTTTCTACAGTGTTGAAATTTGAAATAGAAATAATAGAAAAAAGAATTCAAGAGACTCAAATGGGTGTGGAAGCTGAGGTGATTCCAGTGATGTTACCATCAGAGGAACAACCACAAGAACAAAGACTGACGAGGGGAGCCCTTAAGCGTAAAGAAAAGGAGCAACAAACTCAAAGTAAAGTTCAGGATTCTGCTATAGAAGCGGTGGGAGGAGCACGGCCGAAGATACGGGAGGACGATCTTCAGCTGATTGCTCAAAGGCTTCAGCAGCCCAGTAATGGCAAATAAAATCTTGACTTGGAATGTCAATGGTTTGAACTCAGCTCAGAAGAGAAGAAAAATATTTCATTATTTGAAACAATTTAAAAATGATGTTATTTGCTTACAAGAAACGCATATTAAATTATCAGATCAAAAGTACCTAATAAACTCAAAGTTAGGTAAACACTTTGTTGCTTCAGCTTTGGAGAAAAAACATGGCATAGTGGTTTATTTGAGAAAAGATATACCAGCCAAGTTAATAGAGGCAGATATTCACGGAAGATATATTGCTATTGAACTTACAATAGAAACAAAAAGGACTCTCTTGCTTGGTATATATGCACCCAATCAGCAACAAGAAAAATTTTATAGAATGTTATATGATAAGTTGAATCTATGGGATTATAAATCGTGCATTATATTGGGAGATTGGAATGGAGTAATAGATACACGAAAGGACAAGAGAATTTCTTCCAAGAAGATACCTGCACATGCAAAGCTGCCTAAATCCTTTTTTGATATGATAGAAGATTTTGAGTTAAGAGATGTATGGAGACTGCGAAATTTGGAGGAAAGAGACTATACTTTTTTCTCTGATAGGCATCAATCCTTCTCACGTATTGATTTTATTTTAATTTCTAATGATTTGCTTTTAGAGTGAAGAAAACTAAGATATTTCCAAGATGTTTGTCTGATCATAGTCCTGTTTGGATGGAATTGCAATATGGAAAAGAGGGTAGAAGAACTTGGAGATTAAATGAAAATTTGTTTAGATATCAGGATAATGTAAATCAATGTAAAAAGCAGATGAAAGAATTTTTTGATTATAATTTGAATAATGAAACATCGATAGAAATGGTTTGGGACTCCAGTAAAGCCTTTATGAGAGGTGTATTAATATATCTTAATAATAGACAGAGAAATAAGCAACAAAGACAGCGTAGGTATTTAGAAGAGGAAATTTATAAGAAACAACAATTATTAATACATAATCCACATGATCAAAAACTTAAAGATGCAATAAAGTTACTACAGAACCAATTTAATATGATAATGGCTGATCAGGTGGCAACAAATATACAATATGCCAAACATAATACTTTTTGTAACGCAAATAGACCTGGTAGGTGGTTAGCATATACTTTAAGGAAAAGACAAAAACAACGTACTATAGAAAAAATAGAATACAAAGGTAAAGAGAGATATCAACAGGATAAAATTAAAAAAGCTTTTTTAGAATATTATACAAATTTATATCTTAAAGATAATATATTGAATAGGGATATTGATAATTATTTGAAGGAATATAAGGTTAAAAATTTAACTTTAGAACAAACGGATGAATTGAATCGGCCTATAACCTCGGAAGAAATTATTTTGGTAATTAAACAATTAAAAACGGGGAAAACTCCTGGTACAGATGGGCTCACAGTTAGTTATTATAGGAATTTACAGGATGAGATGTTAGGTCCACTTAAGGAATTATTTAATCAGATACAACTAGGAGGGGGAATTCCCCCCTCATGGAGAACCTCTTTTATTTCATTGATACCAAAAGAGGAACAGGATTGTTCTAAACCTGGGAATTATAGGCCAATCTCACTTTTAAATAATGATTATAAGATTTTTGTTAAAATAATAGCTAATAGATTAATGTTGATTCTGCAGCGAAGAATTCATAATGATCAATCAGGATTTATAAAAGGGAGACAGATGAGGAATAATGTTAGGCAGATTGTTAATTTATTGGAGTACTTAGAAAAGAAAAATTTTATTCCAGCAGCATTTATTTTTCTCGATGCAGAGAAAGCTTTTGATCGATTGCATTGGGATTTTTTATTTAAATTAATAGAAAAGATGCAATTTGGAGATGGTTTTTTAAGAATAATTAGGGCAATTTATGGAGAGCAAACAGCACAGATTATAATCAATGGTAGCTTAACAGAACCTTTTAAGATTGCGAAAGGAACAAGACAGGGATGTCCTTTATCACCATTATTGTTTATTTTAACTCTAGAACCATTATTGGATAAAATACGAGAAGTAAAGGAGATAGAGGGAATTAGAGTTAGACAGTATGAATATAAGTTAAGAGCTTTTGCAGATGATTTGGTGATTACTTTAACAAACCCTATAAATTCTAGTAAATCTTTGTTGGAAATAATTGATCAATATGGGAATGTCTCAGGATTTAAGGTAAATCAGAAAAAGACAAAAGTGATAACAAAAAATATGGCCAGACAACAGAAAGAAAAACTAGAGGAAGTAACAGGATTTGAAATTGTAAAGAAGGTTAAGTACTTAGGGGTTTATATTACGTCGTCAAATGTGAAATTGTATAAGAATAACTATGAGGTTTTATGGCAAATTTGGGTTAGAAATGTTAAATTCACGCAGGCACAGAACCTGAGGGAAAACTTTTATAAAATGTTTTATAGATGGCATCTAGATCCTAAAAAATTATCGTGTATGTATCCAGAAATGCAAGCAAAATGTTGGAGATGTAATTGTGATGACGCTACATATTTTCACATTTGGTGGACTTGTAAGGACATAAAGGCCTTTTGGATAAAAATTTGGTGGATTTTACAAAATGTTCTGAAAAAGAAGATAAAGTTCCTGCATAATTTTTCTTGTTGGGAATTATTACGGATTGTACAGTAATTGAGACTAAATTGATTTTAAATCTAATAACTGCAGCAAGATTACTAATAGGACAATATTGGAAGAAAAAGAAGTACCAACAATAGAAGAATGGATATTGAAAGTTGCCAATTTGACTGAGATGGCGAAGATATCAGCCTTTTGAAAGACAATACGCAAGAAAGATACTTAAAGGAATGGAAAAATGGATTGACTATATTCAACGAGATATCAGACTAAGAGTTATCAGACTGTTTTGAATGATTATGATGTATTATTTTGATTGCTTTTGGGGAAGTTAGGAATTGATGATTGTAGGGTATAATTAAGTTGGGACGAAAACTTTTAGCATATGTTTGTTTTACTTTAACTATACCTTGTGCTCGTTCCGGAAGTCGGGGGAGGGGTTGCGAAGGGAGGGGGGAGGAGGGGGGGAAAGGGGGGAAAAAAAATTTTGTAAAACTTTTTGAATTAAAAAAAAAAAAAAAAAGACTGTAACTAGTAAAAGTACTTTTCTTTATTCCAAATGAAGTCAAGGTGAATTCTTTCCTAGTTATAATCAGAGGTAGCCTGACATTAAGTTGGATCTCACCAGCATGTCTACCAACCAGGATTGCAATCGCAATACCGAGGTGGGAGAGAGGAAAAATGTGATGGAAGGCCAGCTGCCGGCTGAGCTGGGGGAGGCGTCCGGAGGAATTTCTGCTGACACTTTTAACCCTGAGCTGGAAGATTGCAGAGCTCGGTGGATTGAGCAATTAAAGCTGGAAGAGAAAGGGTGGAAACCAAGCACTGAAGAGCTTCTGTCTGGGGTAACAAAAAGAAAAAAAAAGGGGACGGTGAGACTTTCGGATTGGAAGGAAGAGCAAGAGATAAGAGACAAACTCCAGTTGGAGGAAGCGTTGCGTCTTTTCCGTGAAGTGAAAGTAAGGCAAGCAGCTCGCCAAAGGTATGAATCCCCTATTCGGTCCTCCAGGTGGGAGGGAGAAGAGGAGGAAGATAATACAAAGGGGCCAGCTGGAGGTGATTCCCAGGGCGGAGAGATTTCTGAAGAGCCAGAGCAGGAACCCTCTCCCAGAGGAAGCTGAATTGGATGGGGTCATGCCACCTGCTGATCAAGCAAGGCTGGGGAAAGGAAAAAGCCAAAATTCCCCATATTAGAGAAATTTGATGGAAATGCGAAGGAGCTGGAACTGTTCCTGGCGATAGTGAATGACCACATGATAGACTGGGGGGAAGATTATTGGTCACAGGCAGCACAAGTTAGAGCTGTGACCCACAATTTGACCGGAAGAGCAGCTGCATGGTTTGTGTCACTATATACCAACCACTCCCCCTTACTGCAAAACTACGAGCATTTTATTACTGCACTGAGGAGGAGGTTTGAGGACCCCCTGGCAGAGCAGAAGGCCAAAGGTCGAATGAAAAGCATCAGGCAAGGGAGGAGACCGGTGGCTGATTATAGCCAGGAGTTCAGTGATTTAGTTCCCTTGATGAGAGGGTGGTCGGAGGTGACCCTTGTGGACATTTACAAAGATGGTCTGAATGGAGATCTCTATGAACTGTGTCGAGCACGAGCCTCTCCAACTACGTTGTACGGCTGGTACACCCTGGCAGCAGAGATGGAAATCGAACTAGTGAAGGACCGTGGCAGAAGACAGCGCACTGAAGGACCATACCCTGCCCGTTCTCCTGGAGGCACTTATAGGGACGTCCCTAGATCGGAGGGTGGAAGACCACGTTCGTCTGCGTGAAAGAAGGCCACCGAGCAGCCGACTGTCGGGTGAAGTTGGTGCCAAGCGCGACCTCTGGTGGTGAAAAGGAACCAGTGAAACCAGCTGCTAAGGCGCGTAAGCCGGCAAAAGTGGGGGAGGGCGTTGCCAAGAAGGGCACGCCCATCAAGGAGGATGGCGAAGCGTTGACCGACACTGATGACAGCAAAACCACATCAGAGTCCGATGAAGACCTTCTGGTGAGTTGGGCACGGGGCCCCTTGGACATTCCAGTCAACCTACATGTACCCTCTTTGGGTAATAAGGGGGAAATGTTAGCACTACTAGATTCTGGATGTACTAGATGCATGATCAGTCCCGAACTAGTAGAGAAGATGGAACTAAAACTGAGAACCCTAAGTAGGCCCATAGCATTTGCCCAGTTGGATGGCTCTGTGGCAGGGGGAGGACCCGCCCATTTCGTAACAGAACCCATAGAAATGATAATAGGAGACCACCGCGAGATTCTGAACTTCATAGTAGCCCTAGAATGGACCAACCCTTGTTGCTAGGCCTGTCATGGTTGCGAAAATGGAACCCCCATATTAACTGGAGAACGGGAGTCTTACGTTTCCGCTCAAAAACATTAAAAGGGGAAGAACCCAGGAGGAGATCTACCGTGGCCATGTTCCAAGATACGTTGGGGCAATGATCGAACGGATAGACGGGAGGAGAGGATACCTAAGGAATACTGGGACTTAGAAGTCTTTAGTGAGAAAGCATCAGACGATTTCCTCCCATAGGCCTATTGACTGTGCCATAGACATCCTTCCGGGGTAAAGCTTCCAAAACCAAAAGCATCCCATGACCCAAAAGGAATTGGGGAGCTACGCAAATTCATAGACAAAACCTAGCGGGCTTTTCCAACCGACCTCGCGTGGCTGCGCCAGTGATGTTCCGGGAAAAGAAAGATGGCCTTTCGTCTGATAGTTGACTATAGGAATCTAAATGCGGTGACCAAAAACATACATGCCGCTCATGAAAGATATGTTAGCACATTTAGCAAGGAAAGTTCTTCACCAAATTGGACCTCATGAAGCTTACTACAGAATTCGTATAAAGGAGGGGGATGAATGGAAAACCGCTTTCAACTGTCCACTAGGATGTTTCCAGTTTCGAGTACTGCCCTTTGGACTGCAGGGGGCGCCCACAGTTTTTATGCAACTAATAAATGAAATACTCCATCAGCATTTGTTCAAAGGGATTCTTGTCTACCTTGACGACATACTTATCTATACAGAAACAATGGAAGAACATATTAAACTAGTAAGAGCTGTTCTCAAAAAGTTATTATCTGCAGAACTGTATTGCAAGCTATCCAAATGTGATTTCCATCAAACTAAAATAGACTACTTAGGGTATCGCATTTCAGCTGATGGATTAGAAATGGATCCAGAAAAAGTGAAAGCTGTCTTGGAATGGGCCCCCACGCATAGCAAGCAACTGCAAAGTTTTTAGGATTAAAATTTCTATCGTCAATTCATCCCCTCCTTTGCTCAAATTGCTTTACCAATCACCAACCTCTTGAAAACTAAAGGAGACACAAAACCCAAACCATCATTACCTCTCGAATGGACAATGGAATGTCAGGCAGCGTTTGAAAAATTGAAACGACTCTTTGCCGCCGAACCTATTTTAAAACAACCTGACATGGATGTTCCTTTTGTGATACAAGCGGATGCCAGTGATGTAGCAGTCGGAGCCGTTTTACTCCAAAACAATGCTGATGGTAAACTACAACCTTGTGCTTTCACTTCTCGAAAATTGACTGAAACTGAAAGACGATGGGCTATTTGGGAAAAGGAAGCATTGCATTCATTTCACGGACGTGGAGACAATTCTTAGAGGGTTCAAATCATCCTTTTGAAGTTTGGACTGATCACAAAAATCTAGAAGCCCTGAAGACTCCTAGAAAACTTTCACCTAAACAAGCCCGCTGGGCTCAATATTTTAACCGCTTTAATTTCACTTTACATTACATTCCTGGGGGGAAAAACTTCTTAGCGGATGCTCTCTCATGTTTGCCCCAATACAATTGCACTCGCTCCGAGGTGGTTCAGCCAATACTTCCCGTTCAACAGTTAGCAGCTCCGGCTATAACTAGAAGCCACTCCAAAGCCGAAACCTTACTCCCAGATGAACTGACCAAGTCGTTTAAAGAAGCTTTAAACACCGATGACTGGTACTTAGCGCATTCCCATGAATGCACGCTCCGTGATGGACTAGCTTGGATTGGAACAAAACTATATGTTCCTCTATCACTCAGAGAAACCATCCTACAACGATGCCATGATGCCAAAATGGCAGGACATTTTGGATTTGTAAAAACCTTGCATCTTCTTAAAAGACAATTTTGGTGGCCAAGTCTTAAGAAAGACATTCAAGCATATCTAGCAAGTTGCCCTGTTTGCGCATCATCCAAAAGGCCTCCAGGAAAACCTCCTGGACTGCTTCAAACAGTAGCCAGACCAGGAACCCCATGGAAAGAAATATCCATGGATTTCATAGTTGAACTACCTGAAAGTTCAGGCAATACTGTTATATGGGTTGTGACTGACCTTTTCTCCAAACAAGTCCATTTTATTCCATGTTCAAAAATACCCTCCTCAAAGACTCTAGCAAAATTGTTTGTACAACACACTTATAGACTCCACGGAGTTCCTGACCGCATCATTTCAGATCGAGGAGTTCAATTCACTTCTCAATTTTGGAAAGAATTTTTACGACTCATTGGTTCCACCCAAGGATTAAGCTCTTCTCATCATCCCCAAACTAATGGAAGTTGTGAACGCTCAAATTCTGTGCTAGAACAATATTTACGATGTTATGTTAATTACCAACAAGACAATTGGGCAGACCTCTTACCTTTTGCTGAAGTTGCCTACAACAACTCAATTCATAGTAGCACGGGATTTACTCCTTTTAAAATAGCTTCAGGTCAAGATTTTGTGCCTATCTCTGAACTTCCAAAGGAAGAAACCACTGTTTCCTCTTTGTCAGAATGGATAGATCAAATACAAAGTACATGGAAAATGACTCGCAAGGCAATCGACGACGCTCACCATGCACATAAAAAACAAGCAGATAAAAAAAGGTCCCCTGAAAACAAATACCAAGTGGGCGATAAAGTGTATCTTTCCACCAAATATTTACAAACCACTCAGAAATCTAAGAAACTTGGACCCAAATATGTGGGACCTTTCCCCATAGTGAAAATCATCAACCCCGTCACAGTACAACTAGAATTACCAAAAACACTGAGGAGAACTCACCCCGTTTTCCATGTGAGCTTGCTAAAACCAGAACACATGTCTACTTTCCGTACTAACCATACACCCCCTCCTATACCAATTCTCATAGAGGGCGAACAACATTTTGAAATAAAAGAAATATTAGATTCAAGAAAACAGAAATAAAATTCAATATCTCATTGCTTGGAAACACTTCCCTTTATCCCAAGCTGAATGGGTGAATAAAGAAGATGTTCGTTCTTCAGAAAAGATAGCACAATTCTATAAAAAATATCCTGACAAACCCTAACTTCTTTTTTTTTCTTTCTAGGACTAACGTCCTTGTCGCAGGAGGGCCGAATGTCAGCCTCCACTCCAATCTTCGTATACTTTTCTACAATATATATCAGTAGATAGAATGTGAAATGTTTATTTCTGTATTATATAACAGTTAGGGAAATGAGATGTATCATAGCACCGTACAGGGTAAGGGAAAGGGGCCTATTAAGAGTGTCGGCTGACATAACAGTGTGGGAGGGGTGATTAACGGCTGAGTGTTAAGAACGCGGGCTTTCCAACAGAAACTGCATTCCTAAGATAGAATAGAATAGAATAGAATAGAATAGAATTTTATTGGCCAAGTGTGATTGGACACACAAGGAATTTGTCTTGGTGCATATGCTCTCAGTGTACATAAAAGAAAAGATACGTTCATCAAGGTACAACATTTACAACACAATTGATGATCAATATATCAATATAAATCATAAGGATTGCCAGCAACAAGTTATAGTCATACAGTCATAAGTGGAAAGAGATGGGTGATGGGAACTATGAAACGATTAATAGTAGTGCAGATTCAGTAAATAGTCTGACAGTGTTGAGGGAATTATTTGTTTAGCAGAGTGATGGCCTTCGGGAAAAAACTGTTCTTGTGTCTAGTTGTTCTGGTGTGCAGTGCTCTATAGCGTCGTTTTGAGGGTAGGAGTTGAAACAGTTTATGTCCAGGATGCGAGGGATCTGTAAATATTTTCACGGCCCTCTTCTTGATTCGTGCAGTATACAGGTCCTCAATGGAAGGCAAGTTGGTAGCAATTATTTTTTCTGCAGTTCTAATTATCCTCTGAAGTCTGTGTTTTTCTTGTTGGGTTGCAGAACCGAACCAGACAGTTATAGAGGTGCAAACGACAGACTCAATAATTCCTCTGTAGAATTGGATCAGCAGCTCCTTGGGCAGTTTGAGCTTACTGAGTTGGCGCAGAAAGAACATTCTTTGTTGTCCTTTTTTAATGATGTTTTTGATGTTAGCTGTCCATTTGAGATCTTGCGATATGATAGAACCCAGAAATTTGAAGGTTTCTACTGTTGATACTGTGTTGTCAAGTATTGTGAGAGGTGGAAGTATGGAAGGTTTCTCCTAAAGTCTACCACCATTTCTACGGTTTTGAGTGTGTTCAGTTCCAGATTGTTTTGGTTGCACCACAAGGCTAGTCGTTCGACCTCTCGTCTATATGCGGATTCGTCATTGTCTCGAATGAGACCAATCACTGTTGTGTCATCTGCAAACTTCAGTAGCTTAACAGATGGATCATTGGAGATGCAGTCATTGGTATACAGAGAGAAGAGAAGTGGGGAGAGCACACAGCCTTGGGGGGCCCCTGTGCTAATTGTACAGGTATTTGATGTGATCTTGCTTAGCTTCACCTGCTGCTTCCTGTTTGTTAGGAAGCTTGTGATCCACTTACAAGTCTGTTCCGGTACCTGTAGCTGGTTTAGCTTAGTTAGAAGAATGTCTGGAATGATGGTATTGAATGCTGAACTAAAGTCTACAAAAAGGACCCTTGCATAGGTCTTTGGAGACTCAAGATGTTGTAGGATGTAGTGCAGAGCCATATTAACAGCATCATCTGTTGATCTATTTGCTCAGTATGCAAATTGCAAGGGGTCTAACAGCGGATCCGTGATGGTTTTCAGGTAGGAAAGCACTAGCCTGATTGACAACTAGAGACCTGTGGAAGAAGATTACCACGAGGGGCCGTGAAGGAGCTGGCATTGGACCAGACCAGCCTGACCTCCTGAAGGAGGAGGGACAATTGGGGGGATATGATATGTTAGTCATACTTTGTCTCAGATCCAACTTTACTAAGCTGCCATCAAGACTGTAACTAGTAAAAGTACTTTTCTTTATTCCAAATGAAGTCAAGGTGAATTCTTTCCTAGTTATAATCAGAGGTAGCCTGACAGAGACAATCAAAACCAGAGGGGAAAAAATACATTCTATTCAAATATGCATAAATCATGGTCAAGAGTTGACACGATATCAATTGCAAGAGAATATACAAGAAGTAGAAGTGAAGTCAAGTATTTGGGCAGACCATAATTCAATAAAAACTAAATGGAAAGCACAAATAAGAAAACCAAGATGGACATTAAAGCAGTCAGCACTTAAAGATAAACAGTTTATACAAAAAATAGAGACGGAAATGGATTTTTTAAAAAAAAGAATAAAAATGGAGAAATGTCCCTGCAAAATATATGGGATATAGCCAAAGCATATTTTAGGGGATTAGCAATCTCCTTTTTAGGAAGGAAAAATAAGAAGAAAAGATGAAAGGGATTAGAAGAAGAATATAAAAGACTCGAATTGGAATTACTGAGAGACCCACAAAAATGAAATGGTAAAAACCAAACGGAATTTGTAAAGCATGAATTAAATATTTTAGAGAAAGAGGAACTGGCACAAAAAATTAAAGCAGCCAAACAGAACTTTTTCGAAAATGCAAACAAGCCAGGGAGATGGTTGGCATTCAGACAAAAAAGAGAAAGAAAAGAAATTGATACATAAACTGTGAGACAAGACGGGTACGATTTGAGGACTTCCGGTGGCTCCACTTCGTTGATGGCGGTCTATTTAAGACAGCTAGCTCTGTGATTCTGTAGAGCCACTCAGACAGTGCTAATCAGCTGTCTAGTGGCTTGAAAATCTCTCCCTCAGGCAAAGAGGGAGAGGTGAGCATTCGGGCTGAAGTAGAGCCCCCAGGAAAGCCCAGGAAGATTTCTGGAGGCTTGATGGGAACGCTCCTTCTGTAGCCCGAGAAAAGCTCCGGAATCTGGAACGCTTCTGCCTAATGGCGAAACAAAACGCAGCACCCATCTCCGCAACTGAAATGGATTAGTGATGGATTGCTAATGCGGACAGAGCAGAAACAGGAGTGTTGGCATTTGTTTGTAAGAAGATTTTAACTCCCTATCAGAAGATATATTTGTAATCAAGATTGGAGATGAAGAAAGCAAATGGCGTTTTGTGTATTGAAAGCAAATGGCGCTTTGTGTATTGGAAGTGAAAGTTAAGGAAATGCTTATTACAGTTGCTGGTGTGGAACCTTTAAGAAGAATATAACAAGATATTTTTTAAATGGAATGATTAATTGCTTCTGATTTTTCCTTTATTTCTCTTTTTTTTATTACGGTGTTTAAGAAGAAAAGTTTATTGAATTTTTCTATTTTCTTTTTTTCTTTTTCTTTTTGGTAGATTACACAGTTTAAAAATGGCTTTTAAGCAAACAGAATTAACCACTTCTAAAATATTTATTTATTTATTTATTTTATTTATAATTAAATTTTTATACCGCCCTTCTCCTGAAGGACTCAGCCATCTTAAAATACAGCAAATAAATAACAAATTTAAAAAGAATTTAAAAACAAATATTTCACAAGGCAATCAACTAAAACGGTCTAAGACCGGCTTAAAACCCCTTAAAATTATAATTGAAATACACTTAAAATATATTTAGGCTAGTCCCGCCCGATGAAATAATAAAGTCTTTAATTCCCGCTTGAAGGTCTGGAGGTCGGGAAGTTGGCGTAAACCCAGAGGCAACTCATTCCAAAGGGCTGGTGCTGCCACAGAGAAGGCTCTCCCCCTGGGGGCCGCCAGCCGACATTGTTTGGTCGACAGCACCCTGAGAAGGCCCACTCTGTGGGAGCACACAGGTCGTTGGGAGGCTATAGGTGGCAGAAGGCGGTCTCGTAAATATCCCAGTCCTAAGCCATGGAGCGCTTTAAAGGTGGTCACTAACACCTTGAAGTGCACCCGGAAGGCTACCGGCAGCCAGTGCAGGCCACGCAGGATAGGTGTTATATGGGAGCAGCGTGGTGCTCCCTCTATCACCTGCGCAGCCGCATTCTGGACTAGCTGGAGCCTCCTGGTGCTCTTCAAGGGGAGCTCCATGTAGAGAGCATTGCAATAGTCCAGGCGGGAAGTGACGAGGGCATGAGTGACCGTGTGTAAGGAGTCCCGGTCAAGGAAAGGGTGCAACTGGCGAATCAGGCGGACCTGATAAAATGCTCCCCTGGCTACGGCTGTCAAATGTTCTTCTAAAGACAGCCGATTGTCCAGGAGAACGCCCAAGTTGCGCACTCTCCCCCTGGGAGCCAATACTTCACCCCCAACAGTCAGCGAAGGCGTAAGCTGACTATACTGGGACACCGGAACCCACAGCCACTCTGTCTTGGAAGGGTTGAGTTGGAGCCTGTTCCTCCCCATCCAGACCCGCATGGCCTCAAGACACCGGACCATCATCTCGACGGCTTCGTTGGGGTGGTTCGGAGTGGAAATGTACAGCTGAGTATCATCAGCGTACAGATGATATTCCACTCCGAAACCACGGATAACCTCACTCAGCGGCTTCATATAGTGAGGCACCTTGAGGTCGATCTCTGCCCCCCTGCCAACACTGTATGTGAGCGATCAGAGAGATAGGAGGAGAACCACCGATAAACGGTGACCCCTACCCCCAATCCCTCCAACCGCCGCAGGATACCATGGTTGATGGTATCAAAAGCCGCCGAGAGATCTAAAAGAACCAGAACAGAGGAACATCCCCTGTCCCGAGCTTTCCAGAGGTCATCCACCAACACGACCAAAGTCGTCTCAGGGCTGTATCCAGGTCTGAAGCCGGACTGGAACGGGTCTAGATAGACAGTTTCCTCCAGGTATTGGGGAAGCTGATATGCCACCACACTCTCAACAACCTTTGCCAAAAAGCGAAGGTTGGAGACTGGACGATAGTTTGCCAAAACAGCTGGGTCCAGGGAAGGCTTCTTGAGGAGGGGCCTCACCACTGCCTCTTTCAAGGCAGTGGGAAAGGTACCCCCCGACAAGGAAGCATTGGTAACTCCCAGGATCCAGCCTTGTGTGACCTCCCATGTGGCCAGTACCAACAGGAGGGACACGGGTCCAATAAACATGTGGTGGGATTCAGCCTACCCAACAACCTGCCCATGTCATTGGGAGTCACAGGATCAAACTCAGCCCTATCCAATCAGCGTCCAGTCTGTCCCGAATCTGAGCGATTTTATCAGACAGATACTGTACAAAGTCCTCAGCACGCCCCTGCAAGGGGTCCTCCCAAGCCTTCTGCGTAAGCAGGGAGCGGGTCACCCTAAACAGGGTGGCTGGGCGCTTATCTGCCAATGCGATAAGGGCGGAGAAATAATTATGTTTCGCCATCCTTATCGCCACTAGGTAGGTCTGAATATGTGACCTCACTAGTGTTCGGTTGGATTCGGTGCAGCTGGATCTCCAAACACTCTCTAGGCGTCTTTTCTGGCGCTTCATCTCTCTCAGCTCCTCGTTATACCAAGGAGCTGGTCGAGTTCGGTGCCGGGTCAGAGGCCGCAAAGGCACGATGCGGTCCAAAGCCCTGGATGCCACCTCCTCCCAGGCGGCCACCAGTTCTTCGGCCAAGCCGTGGGCCAATTCCCTAGGAAATGGCCCAAGCTCCGTCAGAAACCTCTCTGGGTCCATCAGGCGCCTGGGATGGAACCATCGAATCGGCTCCGTCTCCCTGCGGTGTGGTGCAGCGGTTTGAAAGTCTAGCTGAAGGAGTAAATGATCTGACCATGACAGGGGTCTAAGAACTAACTCCCCTAACTCCAGATCATTTAGCCACTGTCCCGAAACAAAAATCAGGTCCAGAGTGTTGCCCCCAGTGTGGGTGGGACCATTAACTACCTGGGTCAGGTCCAAGGCCACCATGGAAGCCATGAACTCCCAAGCTGTTGTCGGTGATTCGCCGGCCGACAGCAAGTTGAAATCCCCCATGACCATAAGTCTGGGAGTCTCAACCGCCGTCCCAGCTATCATCTCCAACAGTTCAGGCAGGGCTGCTGCCACGTAGCAGGGAGCCAGGTACATAATCAGCACGCCCACCTGCACCCCATGGCCCCACTTCACAAGGAGGGTTTCACAACCGGCTATCTGTAGGACAGTGATCTCCCTCGGTTCTAGCCTCTCATTTATCACAACCGCTTCCCCCCCACCCCTACCCTGGGCCCTCGGTTGATGGTATGCACGGAAGCCTGGTGGGCACATCTCAGTAAGGGGAACCCCCCTTACTGGAAATTTCTTCAGCTAAGATACGGGAATTAAAAGAAGATATCAAGGAAGGTTTAAGGAATTTTTTACAGGAGCTTATGGAGGCTCATCGTTTAGAAATAGATCAAAAATTTAATGAAATGGAGAAAGAAATACTGGATTTTAAAGATACGGTGGAAGAGCAGAGGAGGGATATTAAAAAAGTAAAGGAATCAATTACGCCATTATTGGTATCTAGTATTCAGACGGAGAAAAGACTGGAAGAACTTAACCAAATTAATTTAGATTTACAAAGGAAAATAGAGGAAGTTCAATTAATTTGAATTTAGAAAATAAAATAGATGATATTCAGGTTAAGGTGGATAGGGCAGATGAAGAAAGGGTTATATTACAATATAAATTAATGGAATATGCTATAAGGGTGAGGGGACTAAAAGAATGTAGGCAGGAAAATTTGAAAGAGATTTTTACTCAGACCTTTGCTCAGATAGATGGAGTGGAACCAGAAGATTTTGAAGTTAATATTGAAAAAAATCTATCGTGTTAATTCTTGGTTGGCAAGGTAGAAGCGTTTACCGAGAGATGCGGTTATTTATTTTACAACTAAGAAGATTAGGTATGGAATTTTGCAAGCATTCTATAAAAATAAATTTCAAATATTAGGACAAGATATAATAACGATGAAGGAAATTCCTCCTAAAATGTTAAGAAACAGAAAAGAATTTGCTTTTTTAGTGGATGAGTTTAAGAAACATCAGATATATTTTAGATGGGAAGTTCCAGCTGGCTTAACAGTGAATTATAAAGAAAGAAAGTATTTTCTTAAAACAGTTTTCAAAGCAAGAGATTTCTATACCAATGTATTAAAGATTGGAAATCCTTTATTGCTAGATGCTAAGTTGATTGGTGAGCAGATGGTGGAAAATGTGTAAGATAGAAGATAAGGGGAGGGAGAATGTTAAATTTTACTAAATATGATTATGGTTAATCTTTGTAAATGATTTATTTTGGAAATAAATATGTAATTTTAGGGGTACTATTTGATATATCTGAGGTGTGAAGAAATAGGAAGATGGAATATTGTTTAATTTTGGAGGATAGACAGTAAAATCTATGAATTTGGATTAAATATTATATTTGAGAGATTGTTTATGGATGTAATGTTGTTATGTGGTTAAATAGAATTTAATTGTTACAATTGATATATTTTGGATATGTTATAGGTGTAATTTCAATAATGTTATTTGACATAAGTAAGGTAAATTGAAGATTTTAATTATTACAATTGATATATTGTGGATACAATATAGGATTAATATTAATATTAGTAATACTATTTGATGTATGTAAATAATACCAAAGATATGAAAAGATAGAATATTGCTTATTTTTGGAGACTGGATAGTAAAATTTAAGAATTTAAGTTGGAAATATGAACTATTCTTGAGAGACTGTTTAAGGAAGAAAGATATTACAGAAGAATTTCTGATCAATATTGAAAGATGGAACGTTGTTTTGGCGTTGATCGATGAAGATTGGACATTAAAAACTATGTACTTTATTGAAGAAGAAATCTCAATCCAATCAGAAGATTCTGAAGACTTTAGGAGTGGAATGGACTGATATATAAGGGACTGGAAGAAGGTTTTTTGTTTGTTTGTTTGTTTCTGGAAGGAGAGTTAAGGTTTTAAAGAGTGACTATGGATTATGATTTATGTTATATTTTAATTTATGATTGTTAGTTTTATACCCTGTATTCGGTTCTGGGAAGTCCTGGGGGGGAGGGGGAGGGAGGGGGAGGGAGGGGGAGGGGGATATGGGGGGGAATTTTTTGTAAAACTTTTTAATAAAGAAAAAAGATGGGTACAATTTTACACAAAAATGAAGATAAGAAAAAATATAATAAAAGAATTGTATAAAAAACTATACAGTAAAGAAAATGTGCTAGAAGATAAAATTAAACAATATATGGAAGAAAACAACTTACCAAAAATGTCGGAAGAAGTGAAGACAATGTTGAAGGAAAGAATAACAATGATGGAATTAACAGAAGCAATTAAAAGGCAAAAAAATGACAAAATATCAGGACCAGATGGCATACCGGCAGAATTTTATAAGTATTTACACATTTGTAACACAATGGACAATGGACAATGGACACATTTTGTCCATTTATAATGAATGGTCCATTAATGAAGCAAAGATTCCCAAAACATGGATGGAGGCAATTATAAAACTGATACTTAAAGAAGACTCTGATTCACTATAAATAAAAAACTATAGATCAATATCATTGTTAAATGTAGACTATAAAATTTATGCCTCAATAATTGTAAGAAGACTGAAAATTTTTTTGAGTGACTTTATAAATGTAGATCAGAATGTATCTTTACCCAAAAGGCAAATTCAAAATAATATGTGGATGATTCTGAATGGCGACCAGCAAGGTTGCCTCGGAGGAACGCTCTCTGTAAAAGAGCTAAAGCTCTTTAGGAGGGCAGTCCCCGAGGCTTCAAATTACCCTTAAAACCGAAAAATCAAACTTTAAAACCTAAAAATCAATTGCCACTGGGACTGTTGCCGCCACCGCCACCGGGATTCAAGCGACTGCTGCCGCCAAGATTCAAGTGGTCGCGGCCAGGACTCAAGCGGCCGCCACCGCTGTGATCCAAGCAACCGCTGCCTCAAGCGATTCAAGCGGCCACCGCCACCACGATTCAAGCAGTCGCAGCCAGACTAAAAACAACCACTGCCACCGACCACCGCAGATCCATGCCACCCGCAGCCACAATTCAAGTGGCCGCCGCCGCCATGATTCTAGCAGCCTCTGCAGATACACACCACTTTTGAAGTGGCCTCCCCCACCACCACCGATTCCACGCCGTAGCCGGGAATTAATGTCGCAACCGGGAATTAAGCGACCTTCCCACCACCACCACCCACCACCGATTCATGCCGCATCCAAGAATTAAGTGGCCTACGCCACCATCGCTGCCCACCGCTGAGCCACGCAGCAGCCAGGATTTAAGGATAGTAGCAGCTACCATCAATGTCCATCGCCAAATCGACCAATAAAGCTGACGCTGCCACCGGGGCTACGTCCGAGTAAAAGAAATATAACTCCACTTTTGAATTTCCCGCTGAATAGAACCTGGGTGAGTCTCTTGGAAACCACATCCATTCCGCACCACTTCCTTCTCTACTACCGCCAACATCCAATGTCCCCACTAACTCTATCATCACAGTCTTTAAAAACAAACAAACACCAAACATGTTATCTGAAAGAGTAAAGGAGAGAGAGAGAAAAATTGAGGGAGAGAAATTAACAGAGAAATACTACTTCACTATTGTCCATCCACCATATATCCATCCTCCATATTCCAAACACTGCCATCTTGTGGAAAGAGAGAGAGAATCTAACATCCTACCTTACCATCTATTAACATTAGTATAATTACAGTAAAATTACTGTAAAATACTAACAGAACATCAACCATGCTGAGCAGAAATTCCAACAAAAATACAAAACGCTCTCGATCAATAGATGCCACTGCAAATAATGACCAACATGAATCAAAAATATTTAATAACTGTAATAACCCTATATCTGATAATACGCAAACCTTGGATACAAATATAAAATCTCAACAAAATATCGTTGAAACTATTCAAGCTAACCTAGAAAAAACTATTACTAACTCCATTCTAACGAACATAGAAAAAACTGTTATTAACATCATTCAAACAAACCTAGAAAAAACTATCATTAACACCATTCAAACAAACTTAAAAAAAATTACTAGCACACCTTGAAACACGTTTCACAAACCTTGAAAATAAAATTATGGCACAAATAAATGGAAAAGCAAATGATCAAAAACATTTCCCAAACAGTGCCTTGTACTCAAACTATTATTATTATCATTTATTAGATTTCTATACCGCCCTTCTCCCGAAGGACTCAGGGTGGTTTACAGCTGAAATAAAACACAAACAATATACAATTAAAAACAAAATTAAAAAACTTATTATACAATTGGCCGAAACTTTAAAACATTTAAAATCTAAAAACCCATTAAAATTCATATAAAATTTAGAAATTTAAAAAATTTAAAATTTAAAAATTTAACAGAAACTTAAGACAGCCCCGCGCGAGTAAATAAATACATTTTCAATTCACGGTGAAAGGTCCGAAGATCAGGTATATGGCGCAAACCAGGGGGAAGTTCGTTCCAGAGGGTAGGAGCCTCCACAGAGAAGGATCTTCCCCTGGGAGCCGCCAGCCGACATTGTTTGGCGGACGGCACCCTGAGAAGTCCCTCTCTGTGTGAGCATACGGGTCGGTGGGAGGCATGGGGTAACAGTAGGCGGTCCCGTAAGTACCCAGGCCCCAAGCCATGGAGCGCTTTAAAGGTAGTAACCAAAACCTTAAAGTGCACCCGAAAGACCACAGGCAGCCAGTGCAGCCCGCGCAGGAGTGGTGTTACATGGGAGCTACGTGGGGCTCCCTCTATCACCCGCGCAGCTGCATTCTGGACTAACTGAAGCCTCCGAGTGCACTTCAAGGGGAGCCCCATGTAGAGAAGCATTGCAATAATCCAAGCGAGAGGTAACAAGAGCATGAGTGACTGTGCATAAGGCATCCCGATCAAGGAAGGGGCGCAACTGGCGAACCAGGCGAACCTGGTGAAAAGCTCCGCTGGAGACGGCCGTCAAATGATCTTCAAACGACAGCCATTCATCCAGGAGAACACCCAAGTTGTGCACCCTTTCCCTTGGGGCCAATAACTCGCCCCCAACAGTCAGCTGCGCCTGCAGCTGACTGTATCGGGGTGCCGGCATTCACAGCCACTCCGTCTTGGAGGGATTGAGCTTGAGCCTGTTCCTCCCCATCCAGACCCATATGGCTTCCAAACACCGGGACAGCACTTCAACAGCTTCGTTGGGGTGGCCCGGGGTGGAAAAGTATAGCTGAGTGTCATCAGCGTACAGCTGATATCTCACCCCAAAGCCACTGATGATCTCACCCAACGGCTTCATATAGATGTTGAACAGGAGGGGCGAGAGAATCGACCCCTGTGGCACCCCACAAGTAAGGCGCCTCGCGGCAGACCTCTGCTCCTCTGTCAACACCGTCTGCGACTGGTCAGAGAGATAGGAGGAGAACCACCGATAAACGGTGCCTCCCACTCCCAACCCCCCTAACCGGCGCAGCAGGATACCATGGTCGATGGTATCAAAAGCCGCTGAGAGATCTAACAGGACCAGGGCAGAGGAATAACCCCTGTCTCTGGCCCTCCAGAGATCATCCACCAACGCGACCAAAGCTGTCTCCGTGCTATATCCGGGTCGGAAGCCAGA
The DNA here is from genome assembly GCF_028640845.1 of Ahaetulla prasina. Taxonomy (NCBI): domain Eukaryota; kingdom Metazoa; phylum Chordata; class Lepidosauria; order Squamata; family Colubridae; genus Ahaetulla; species Ahaetulla prasina. The sequence continues at coordinate 185,954,708 of NC_080540.1, forward strand.
CTGGAACGTGTCTAGATAGACAGCTTCATCCAGGTATTGGGGTAGCTGCCGCACCACGGCACTCTCTACAGCCTTCGCAACAAAGTGAAGGTTGGAGACCGGACGATAATTACCCAAAATAGCTGGGTCCAGGGAAGACTTCTTGAGGAGGGGTCTCACCACCGCCTCTTTCAAGGCGGCGGGAAAAAACCCCTCCGACAAGGAAGCGTTGATAATCCCCTGGAGCCAGCCTCGTGTCAAAATTGGAAACGCTCTATCAAACCCTGTTCCTGTCAAAATGGCATTCCCCAAGGCAGCGTTCTTGGACCAACTCTCTTCATACTATACATAAATGATCTCTGTGACCTTATCTCAAGTTATTGTGTACTCTTTGCTGACGATGTCAAAATATTTAACACCACCAACAATACTACTACCCTTCAAAAAGACCTTGACATTCTATCTGATTGGTCTAAAACTTGGCAACTCCAAATCTCAACCAGCAAATGCTCAGTCTTACATATTGGAAAAAAGAACCCTAACACTAAGTATAAGCTTGATGGACATTACCTTACAGATGGCCCCCACCCTGTCAAAGACCTTTGAGTTTTCATATCAAATGACCTAAGTGCCAAAGCCCACATAACAAAAAAAGCTCTAAGAGTTGTAAACCTAATTTTATGCAGCTTCTTTTCCAAAAACTCTACACTTCTAACGAGAGCTTATAAAACATTTGCTAGACCTATTATTGAATACAGCTCACCTGTCTGGAACCCATACCACATCTCAGACATTAATATAATTGAACGCGTCCAGAAATATTTTACAAGAAGAGTTCTCCACTCCTCTGAAAAAAACAAAATACCTTACACCACCAGACTCGAAATCCTAGGATTAGAAAATGTAGAACTCCGCTGACTCCGACAAGACCTGTGTTTAACACACAAAATCATCTATTGCAATGTCCTTCCTGTTAAAGACTACTTCAGCTTCAACCGCAATAATACAAGAGCAAACAATGGATTCAGACTTAATGTTAACCACTCCAAACTTGACTGCAGAAAATATGACTTCTGTAACAGAGTTGTTAATGCTTGGAACACACTACCTGACTTTGTGGTCTCTTCTCAAAATCCCAAAATCTTCAACCAAAAACTGTCTACTACTGACCTCACCCCATTCCTAAGAGGACTGTAAGGGGCGTGCATAAGAGCACAAAAGTGCCTACCGTTCCTGTCCTATTGTTCCCTTTCATTATATCAAATTAATACTTTTGCTTATATATATATACATATTTTAGCCCATATTTTATATTTTATACATATTCTAGCCTATTATACATACATACATACATACATACATACATACATACATACATATATATACATATATACATATATACATATATATATATATATATATATATATATATATATATATATATATATATATATATATATATATATATATATATATATATATATATAATATAGTTCTGGTAATTATGACGCGACGAGTTCACATTCGCTTCAGCCGTTGCTTAGCACAGATCGCAGCTGTTTCTTCCTTTTAACAGTTAAAAGGAAGAAACAGCTGCGATCACACATTGCTCCCAGAAGCACGCTGAAGCCTGAAGATGATGAATGAGACTCAAACGCCGCCAAGACACTTCCAATTTTACACGGAGAAACCCAACAACCAAAGACCTATATACAAACACCGTGAAAACCTCAGAAAATATATATATATATATATATATATATATATATATATATATATATATATATATATATATATATATATATATATATATATATATATATATGATGTGTTATTGTTTTTATGACAATATTTGCATATACTATTGTGACAAAATAAAAATAAAAATAAACATTGGAATACTATGAGACGCACTTCTGAAAGCAGATGGCATTGATTTTTCTTGATGCACAGAAAGCTTTTGACAATTTGAGCTGGAGGCTTATGTTTTTACAATTAAAACATATGGACTTCAGAGAGACATTTATTAGTATGATTAAGACACTATACCATAAAGGGACTTCCAGCTTGGCTCCGCTTCATTGAAAAAGCAGTCTTGTTTAGACTGCTAACCTCGTAGTCTGTAGAGCTGTCAGGACATCGTAAATCACGTCCGACAGCTTGTAAAATCTCTTCCCTCGGGCAAAGAGGGAGAGATGAGCATTCAGGCTGAAGTTGAGACACCCAAAAAAGCCACAGGCTTGAGGGGAGAGCTCCTTCCATAGCCTGAAAAGCTCCGGACTGGGGGGGGGCCTGCCTTGGCAGGAAAAAAACGTTGCGTCCAGTCTCCATGGCACAAATTGATCTATGATGGATTGTAACATGGACGGAGCAGAAACTGGAGTTCTAGCATTTGTTTGTAAGAAGACTGCAAGCCCCTGAGGATATATTTGTTGCGAAGATAGGAGAGAAGAAAGCAAATGGCGTTTTGTGGAATGTGTGTACTGGAAACGAAAGTTAAAGAAATGCTTACTAACAGCTAGTGTGGAACTAGAAGATATATAGGAAGATACTGACTAAATGGAAGAAATGAGAATTTTATGATTTATATTTTTTCTTCTTCTTTGGGATTATAGTGATTTAGAAGAAAAGTTTTTTGAATTTTTCTTTTTTAACTCTTTTTGGTCCATTATTAGGTTATATTTTTTAAAAATGGCTTTTAAGCAAATAGTACCAAAAGTCACTAAAAATTTTGAAATTTCTTCAGTTCAGATTCAAAAATTAAAAGAAGAAATCAAAAAGGAATTAAGAAATTCTTTACAGGAGTTTTTGGAGAGTCGCTTTTTAGAAATAGATCAAAAATTTGATGAAATAGAGAAAGAGATGTTGGATTTTAAGGAAGTGGTGGAAGAGCAGAAGAGGGAAATGAAAATGGTAAAGGATGCAATTGCGCAAGTATTAAGCTCTTGTATTCAGATGGAAGATAATCTTGAAGAAATTAATAAAGCTAATTTAGAGTTGCAAAGGAAAATAGAGGAAATTCAAAAGAATCAAAACAATTGGAACTTAGATAATAAGATGGAAGATATACAGGCAAAGGTAGATAGGGCAGATGAAGAAAGAGTAATATTACAATATAGATTAATGGAATATGCTATAAGGGTGAGTGGTTTGAAGCAAAATAGGAAGGAAAATTTAAAGGAGATTTTTACGCAAGCCTTTGCTCAGATAAAGGGTGTGGAGCCAGAAGACTTTGAGATTAATATTGAAAGAATTTATTGTGTTAATTCTTGGTGGGCAAGAGAAAATAGAGTACCGAGGGATGTGGTTATTTATTTTACAACTAAAAAGATTAGGTATGAAATTTTGCAAGCCTTTTATAAAAATAAATGTCAAATATTGAGACAAGATATAAAAATGATGAAGGAAATTCCTCCTAAAATGTTAAGAAAGAGAAGAGAATTTGCTTTTTTAGTGGATGAGTTTAAGAAGCATCAGATATATTTTAGATGGGAAGTTCCAATGGGTTTGTCAGTGAATTTTAGAGGCAGAAAGTATTTTCTTAATTCAGTTATGAAAGCAAGACATGTTTATATTAATGTTTTAAAGTGTGGGAATCCTTTGTTGTTAGATGCTAAGTTAACTGGTTTGGAAATTATGGAAAATAGGAGAGGGGAGGAATGTTTAAGATGTGAATATGATGATTATGGTTAATTTTTGGAATTGATTTGTTTAGGATATAAATTATAGGATTTTTGTTATTTGCTATTTGTATGGCATAAATCTATGGGATGATATTATATAATTGTGAAGGATGGAAAGTAAAAGTTATGAATTTAGATAATGTGGATGTAATGATTTTAACTGTTTACTGTTATATTGTGTATGTAGTTTAAATGATTATTTGTTTTAATTGGAAATATTGTATTTGAGAGATCTTATTTGAACTGATATTTGATTGATGGAGTAGTATTGGAAGATTGGACATTAAATGTTATGGCAATTGAAGAAATATATAAGTGATGAAAATTTGAGTTCGAGAAGATGGGCTGTAATTTAAGAAATGGACTTATGAAATTTGAAGGAATATACAAGTGGAAAAAAAATTGAATTTGAGAAGATGGATTAATTTTAAAAATGGACTGTAAGAAGAAGTAATATGTGAAGTTGGTATTGTTTCTTTTCTTTTTTCCTTTTTATTATTCTTTCCTATCTCTTTATTTTTATTGTGAGGGGATTTAAAGTTTTAAATTTTTGAAGGAGGGGAGTTATATATATTTTGCATACTTTAGCTTGTGATTGTTGGTCATAATACCCGGTATTTGCTCTGGGAAGTCTGAGGGGAGGGGGGGAGGGGGAAAAGGAGGGGGGGAAATGATACATGGATTATTAATGTACATTAATGTTTGAAGATATGAAATTTAAAATGATACTGGGGCTGCCCGACTGCCATTTCAGAAAGAAAAGGAGAGAGGAGTAGAAGGGGGGAAGAAAGTAGGTAGGAAAGAGTTGAGAAGGAGGAGGGGAATAAGAAGGTTAGATAGGGTGGAAGAAGGGAGGAGTGAAGAAGGAGGAGAGGAAGTAGTAAAGTGAAGGAAATGAAGGATGTGAAAGTAGTAGAGGGTAGAGAGGGAGGTTGTGAAGAAAGGAAGTGGCAGTCGGGCAGGCCTGAATCAGTAATAAATAAAAATTAATGATTAATGATGGATAATAATTTGTACATAAATATGATGTTGGAAAATGGAAATAAAAATTATTAAAAATTAAAAAAAAAGACACTATACCATAAAAAAACAGCAAAAGTATAAATGGTGATATGACTGAGAACTTTATTATAAGGAGGCAAGGCTGGCCTTTATCCCTACTGTTATTTATATTAACCTTAGAGGTGTTAGTTAGAAATGTTAGACAAGATTATGAAATAAAAGGCATGAGAATAAAGAAGGAGGAGTATAAATTACAGGCATTTGCTGATGACTTGGTATTTATTCTAGAAGATCCATAGGAAACAGGACCTAAATTAATTGCAAAGATAGAAGAATATGGTGCAGTTGCAGGACTGAAAATAAACAAAGAGAAAATGAAAATATAAACAGATATAAACAGAAAATATAAACAAATATAAAAGATTAAAAAGAAGAATTTACAAGAATGATGAACATGCAGATTGTAAAGAAAGTTAAATATTTAGGAGTCACATAACAATTAACAGCAAGATGTGTATCTCTCAAAGAAGATAACTACGATAAACTGAAAGCACAAATTAAAACAGACCTGGAAAACTGGAAAAACTTACAATAGCTACAGTTAAGATAAATATCCTGCCAAGATTATTGTAACTGTTTCAGACAATCCCAATAAAGCTGGAGAAAAATATTTTGAAGAATTAAATAAGATAATATTAAAATTTGTATGGCAAGGTAAAAAAGCAAGAATAAAATTAAAAATGCTACAAGATATTAAGAGTAGAGGAGGTTTTGGTCTTCTGGATTGGGAGTGATACTACCAAGAATCGGCACTTATGTGGGTGAAAGAGAGGATTAATTTGAGGAATACACTGGAGGGTCACGATTTGCAATTGGGATGGCATGCCTTTTTATGGTACAAGGGTAAGATACGTAGCTATTTCCAGAGGCACTACATTAGGAAGGCATTACTGCTAGTATGGACCAAAATCAAAGAGCAACATTATCTGAAAATACCAGTTTGGTTATCTACAATGGAGGCGGTGATACACCCAAATGTCATAAATATGGAAAAAATCATAAGATACAAGGACATACTAAATGAAAGGGGAGAACTAAAAATTAAACAACAACTAAACAGATTAGGGATTGACCTATCATGCTGGCCACAATTACAGATACAATCCAGATATGAAAAAGATTGGAAGGCATATGGGTTTTATAAAGAACCAAATGAACTAGATCAGATGTTAATGGGAGCAGATGAAAAATTAACTAAGATGATATATAATTATTTAGTAAGCATTAAATTGGAGGAAGAACAAGTAAAAGAAACTATGATAATTTGGGCTAAGAATTTTGGCTATACAATTGTCTAATACAATTAGACAAATGGCAGAAATTATGGAATAGAAACTACAAACTTACAATGTCAACAGAGTATAAATAATAATAATAATAATAATAATAATAATAATAATAATAATAATAATAATAATAATAATAATAATAATAATATCAGACCTCTTGGAGGTCTTCTAGTCCAACCCCTTGCCCAGGCAGGAAACCCTACACCATTTCAGACAAATGGCTATCCAACATTTTCTTAAAAATTTCCAGTGTTGGAACATTTACAACTTCTGCAGGCAAGTTGTTCCATTGATTAATTGTTCTAACTGTCAGGAAATTTCTCCTTAGTTCTAGGTTGCTTCTCTCCTTGATTAGTTTCTACCCATTGCTTCTTGTTCTACCCTCAGGTGCTTTGGAGAATAGTTTGACTCCCTCTTCTTTGTGGCAACCCCTGAGATATTGGAACACTGCTATCATGTCTCCCTTAGTCCTTCTTTTCATTAAACTAGACATACCGAGTTCCTGCAACCGTTCTTTATATGTTTTAGCCTCCAGTCCCCTAATCATCTTTGTTGCTCTTCTCTGCACTCTTTCTAGAGTCTCAACATCCTTTTTACATCGTGGCGACCAAACTGAATGCAATATTCCAAGTGTGACCTTACCAAGGCATTATAAAGTGGTATTAACACTTCATGTGATCTTGATTCTATCCCTCTGTTTATGCAGCCCAGAATTGTGTTGGCTTTTTTGGCAGCTGCTGCATACTGCTGGCTCATATCTAAATGGTTGTCCACTAGGACTCCAAGATCCCTCTCACAGTTACTACTATTGAGCAAGGTACCACATATCCGGTTCCTGTGCATTTTGGGTTTTTTTGGCCTAAATGTAGAACCTTACTTTTTTCACTGCTGAATTTCATTTTGTTAGATAGTGCCCAATGTTCAAGTCTGTCAAGATCTTTCTGTAACTTGAGCCTATCTTCTGGAGTGTTGGCTATTCCTGCCAGCTTGGTGTCATCTGCAAATTTGATGAGTTCCCCATCTATCCCGTCATCCAAGTCATTGATGAAGATGTTGAAGAGTACTGGGCCTAAAACAGAGCCTTGGGGTGCTCCACTGCATACTTCCCTCCATGTGGATGTAGTTCCATTGAGGACTACATGTTGAGTGCGGTTGGTCAGCCAGTTACGAATCCATCTGGTGGTGGTGCTGTCTAAACCACATTTTTCTACTTTATCTAGTAGTAGGTTATGGTTTACTTTATCAAATGCTTTACTGAAGTCCAAGTAAATTATATCGACAGCATTCCTCTGGTCCACTAATTTTGTCACTTTGTCAAAGAATGCAATAAGATTAGTCTGGCATGATCTGTTTTTGACAAACCCATGTTGGCTTTTGGTTATTATTTTGTTTGCTTCTAGGTGTTCGGTGATTCGTTGCTTGATTATCTTTTCCAGAATCTTCCCTGGTATTGAGGTTAGGCTGATAGGTCTGTAGTTTCCTGGATCTATTTTTTTTCCTTTTTTGAAGATGGGAACTACATCAGCTCTTTTCCAGTCCTCTGGCAGTTCCCCTGTGCTCCAGGATCTTTGAACGATATAGTTCAGTGGTTCTGAGATTTCGTCTGCCAGTTCCTTCAGAACCCTGGGGTGTAATCCATCCGGTCCTGGTGATTTGAACTCGTCTAGGGTAGACGATGTTCACTTACCATTTTTTTCCCTATTTTAACTTGTGTTCCTAATCTTTTTTTTGTGGTGCTGTTTTTGATAGGTTGGATTGTTTTTTCCTTTTGTGTAAAGACAGATGCAAAATATGAGTTAAGTAGATCTGCTTTCTCCCTGTTGCTTGTCACCTTCTTGCCACTTTCTCCCAGCAATGGGCCAATTGTTTCCTTGACTTTTTTCTTGTTTTTAACATGTTGGAAGAAGCTTTTTTTGTTATTTTTTACTTTTGTCGCTAGCCTTTGTTCATTGTGACCCTTAGCTTTCCTCACTTCATCTTTACAGGCTCGGGCTATTTGCTGATATTCTGCCTTAGTTATTTGCCCCTCTTTCCGCTTTTTATATGTGTCCTTTTTGTCTTTCAATTTGTCAGATAGTTCTTTATGCATCCATGCTGGTTTCTTTTGAGATCTATTATTTTTCTTCCTCTTTGGTATTGTGCTAGACTGGGCTTTTATAATCTCACTTTTCAAAATTTCCCAAGCTTCTTGAGTTGTTTTCCCCTTGAAGATTCTCATCCATGGAATCCTTCTCAAGCTCTGAGTTTATTGAAATTAGCTCTCTTGAAGTCCAAGACTGTAGTTTGTTCTACTACTTGTGTTTGCATAATGTTGAATTCCAATACTGTGTGATCACTTGCCCCCAAGATTCCTATAGCTTCAACACCTTCTATCATTTCATCTCTGTTAGTGAGAACTAAGTCCAATATGGCTGATCTCCTTGTTCCCTTCTCTACTTTTTGGGAAACAAAGAGATTATTTATTTATTTATTTATTTATTTATTTATTTATTTATTTATTTATTTATTTATTCAATTTGTATACCGCCCTTCTCCCGAAGGACTCAGGGCGGTTCACAGCCAATAAAATGCATATAATACTGATTAAGAACAGTATAAAAAACTTATTCAATATATGGCATAAAAACTAAAATAAGAATAAAAACTCCATTTAAAACTACATTTAAGCTAGCCCTGCACGATGAAACAGAAGCGTCTTCAACTCGCGGCGAAAGGTCTGGAGGTCGGGCAGTTGATGAAGCCCCGGAGGCAGCTCATTCCAGAGGGCCGGAGCCCCCACAGAGAAGGCTCTCTCCTTGGGGGTCGCCAGCTGACATTGTTTGGCTGATGGCACCCTGAGGAGGCCCTCCCTGTGGGAGCGCACAGGTCGATGGGAGGCTACTGGCGGCAGTAGGCGGTCCCGTAAGTAACCCGGTCCTATGCCATGGAGCGCTTTAAAGGTAGTAACCAACACCTTGAATTGCACCCAAAAAAATCACCGGGGTGATAAAGATAATCTCTATAAAATGTTTTATAGATGGCACTTGTCACCTGCAAGAATAGCGAATATGTACAAAGATAAATCTGTCAAATGTTGGAAATGTAACCAAATACCAGGTTCATATTATCACATGTGGTGGATGTGTCCCAAAGCAAAAAAATACTGGAAGAAAATTTGCATATGGCTGGAAGCTATGATAAAACAACACATAGACTTGAAACTTCAGATATTCCTGCTGGACATGCTACCAGTAAATTATAATAAAGGTTTATTTATTTATTTATTTATTTATTTATTTATTAAATTTTTATACCACCCTTCTCCCGAAGGACTCAGGGCGGTTTACAGCCATGATAAAACAACAACAGGGTACACATAAAACCATAATTTAAAAAACTTATTTTACAAATGACCGAATTAAAACATTTAGAATAAAACCCAAATTTTAAAATGTTAAAACATTGAAACTAATTAAAATCCTATCAAAATCCTATGCCAGTCCTGCACGAACAAACAAATAGGTCTTCAGTTCTCGGCGGAAAGTCCGAAGGTCTGGCAGTTGCCGAAGTCCAGGGGGAAGTTCGTTCCAAAGGGTGGGAGCCCCCACAGAGAAGGCCCTCCCCCTGGGGGCCGCCAGCCAACATTGCTTGGCGGATGGCACCCTAAGGAGTCCCTCTCTGTGCGAGCGTACAGGTCGGTGGGAGGCATTCGGTAACAGCAGGCGGTCCCGTAAGTACCCTGGCCCTAAGCCATGGAGCGCTTTAAAGGTAGTCATCAACACCTTGAAGTGTACCCGAAAGACCACAGGTAGCCAGTGCAGACTACGCAGGAGAGGTGTTACATGGGAGCAATGTGTGGCTCCCACTACACCCGCGCAGCTGCGTTCTGAACCAACTGGAGCCTCCGGGTACTCTTCAAGGGGAGCCCCATGTAGAGAGCGTTACAGTAGTCCAAGCGAGAGGTAACCAGAGCATGAGTGACCGTGCATAAGGCATCCCGGTCGAGGAAGGGGCGCAACTGGCGAACCAGGCGAACCTGGTAAAAAGCCCTCCTGGCGACAGTCATCAAATGATCTTCGAAAGACAACCGTCCATCCAGGAGGTCGCCCAAGTTGCGCACCCTTTCCACTGGGGCCAATGATTCGCCCCCAACAGTCAGCTGCGGCTGCAGCTGACTGTACCGGGGTGCCGGCATCCATAGCCACTCCGTCTTGGAGGGATTGAGTTTGAGCCTGTTTCTCCCCATCCAGACCCGTACAGCTTCCAAGCACCGGGACAGCACTTCGATGGCTTCGTTGGGATGGCCTGGGGTGGAAAAGTACAGCTGCGTGTCGTCAGCGTACAGTTGGTACCTCACCCCAAAGCCATTGATGATCTCACCCAGCGGCTTCATATAGATGTTGAACAGGAGAGGCGAGAGAATTGACCGCTGCGGCACCCCACATGTGAGGGGCCTCGCGGTCGATCTCTGCCCTCCTGCCAACACCGTCTGCGACCGGTCAGAGAGATAGGAGGAGAACCACCGATAAACGGTGCCTCCCACTCCCAGACTCCCCAGCCGGTGCAGCAGGATACCATGGTCGATGGTATCAAAAGCCGCTGAGAGGTCTAATAGGACCAGGGCAGAGGAACAACCCCTGTCCCTGGCCCTCCAGAGATCATCCACCAACGCGACCAAAGCTGTCTCCGTGCTGTACCTGGGTCGGAAGCCAGACTGGAACGGGTCTAGATAGACAGATTCATCCAGGTATTGGGGTAATTGACGTGCCACCACACTCTCAACAACCTTCGCCACAAAGCGAAGGTTGGAGACAGGACGGTAATTTCCTAAAACAGCCGGGTCCAGGGAGGACTTCTTGAGGAGGGGCCTCACCACCGCCTCTTTCAAGGTGGCGGGGAAAACACCCTCCATCAAAGAAGCATTTATAATCCCCTGGAGCCAGCCTCGTGTCACCTCCTGTGTGGCCAGCACCAACCAGGAGGGGCACGGGTCAAGTAAACATGTGGTGGCATTCAACCGCCCCAACAACCTGTCCATGTCCTCGGGAGTCACAAGGTCAAATCCATCCCAAATAATCTCAACAAGACGTGTCTCCAGCCCCTCACCCGGATCTACCCACTGTTGATCCATTCCGTCCCTAAGCTGAACGATTTTATTGTATAGATAACCACTAAACTCCTCAGCACGGTCCTGTAAGGGGTCATCCCGCACCTCCTGATGAAGGAGGGAGCGGGTCACCCGAAACAGGGCCGCCGGACGGTTATCTGCCGACGCAATGAGGGAGGAAACGTAGGAACGCTTCGCTTCCCTCAGTGCCACTAGGTAAGTCCTAGTATAGGACCTAACTAGTGTCCGGTCAGCCTCGGAACGGCTGGATCTCCAGGCACTCTCTAGGCATCTTCTCCGGCATTTCATCTCCCTCAGCCCCTCGGAGAACCAGGGGGCTGGTTGAGATCTGCGCCGGATCAGAGGCCGCAAAGGCACGACATGGTCCAAAGCGCCAGTCGCGGCCCGTTCCCAGGCCACAACTAATTCCTCAGCCGTGCCATGGGCCAGATCCTCAGGAAATGGCCCAAGCTCCATCAGGAACCTCTCCGGGTCCATCAGGCGCCTGGGACGGAACCAGCGTGTTGGTCCCGTCTCCCTGCGGTGTCGAGCAGCGGTCTGAAAGTCTAGACGAAGGAGAAAATGATCTGACCATAACAACGGCTCGGTAATTAAATCTTCTAAATCCAGATCATTTAACCACTGTCCAGAGATAAAAATCAGATCCAGTGTGCCTCCCCCCATGTGAGTAGGGCCATCAACTATTTGTGTCAGGTCCAGGGCCGTCATGGAGGCCATGAACTCCTGAGCTGCCGTTGATGACAAGCCGGTTGATGGTAGGTTAAAGTCCCCCTGGGGGTCTCCACCACCACCCCGGCAAGCACCTCCAGCAGCTCGGGCAGGGCTGTAGTCACGTAGCAAGGAGCCAGGTACGTGACTAGCAAGCCCACCTGCACCCTATGACCCCACTTCACAAAGAGGGATTCACAACCGGCTATCTGAGGCACAGTGGTCTCCCTCGGTTCCAGACTCTCTCTTATAACAACAGCCACCCCCCCACCCCTACCTTGGGCTGATGGAATGCTCGGAAACCCGGTGGGCACATTTCGACAAGGGGAGTTCCTCCTTCTGTGCCCAACCAGGTCTCCGTAATGCCCATAAGGTCTGCGGATATACATATTTAATTCTACATATTCTAACAGCAGCCAGGATTGTATACGTCCAATATTGGAAAAGTGAAGAAACCTCCACAGATGAGAATATAATCAAAAAAATAATGGAATGTACAGAAATGGATAGGTTAACTCTAAAAATCAAAGAAAAAGAAGATTCTGAATATTTTATGACACGGGAACTGTTTTACAAATGGTTAATCAATAGATACAGAAGTCGGATGGATGGAGTTATGTGAAAATATGGATAATATGAGAAAGTAAAATTGATTAGTAAACATTTTGATGCTTATGTAATTGATGTCAATATGGAAGATAGTATACTTTATAACAATGATTGATAGTATCTACTATATGTTTGTATGTTGATACGATCATAATGATTATGAGGATGTTTAAATTTTAACACTTTTGTTACTTAGAAAATATATTGTTCAATTTAGAAATGGAATTTGCAATATATAAAAACAATTTAAAAACTTAAAATTTAGAGGTACTGTTGCAATATTAAGCCATATGAACTCCTTTGAGAAATTGCTTATGTGCAAAAATCAGCATAAGTAACCTTTGTGAGATTGCTTATGTGCAAAGATCAGCATAAGTAAGTCTGGCTAATTTTATCATGTAAGCAGAAATTTGTTTGATGCCAAGGCTGCAAAGATGTTTTGCCTCTACGATGGTGTGAAATGTATCAACACTTTTGTGATAGCCACAGGACATTCCTTTTCTGATAAGGTTACGTTCACAAAGCTTCTTAGAAGTTTCTCCTACACACAATTATATGAGATTTATTAACATGCAGGGTTAGGATGTTACAAGATGAATTTCTGTTTGTTACTGTGATTTTGCTACACAAGAATGTGCCTTTGTTGCTATGTGATTGATGCATGCAAGCCTGCCTTTGATGTAAACGCCTTCTGATAAGAATCCTAATAAAAGGAGAGGCTAGAATTCTGTTCGATGCTCTCTCATCTTGAGGAAAACTGCGTGTTTGACTCATTCCCTCATGAGAAGCCCACCAGATGCTTGATGCTTCGACAAGGTACTCATCTTCTTTCCAAGCAGCCATCAAACTCAAGACTCAAACTCCCTTTAATACCTTTGCTCCAAACGGGCAAGGTCTGGGAAATCCACCCACAGACACAATGGGTCTGCTGCCAGCAAGGTGGGGGCTTACCTGGGCCAGGTCTATTGGTCAGGTTAGTTTGGAGTCCCATCTTGTTTGCCAAACTGTTGGAAGAAAAATCTGGACTAGTTCCAAGTCGGGAGAAAAACACTGGAAATAAAATGGAGGCAGGCTGCAGAGAAAGAAGATCTCTGTTTATTTGGATACCAGATAACAGGGTGGGTGAGTGGCTGGATTTTTATAGGGTTTTGAGGTTTTGTGATTGAGATGCTCCAGGGGATTGTGCAATGTAGTGAGCCGTGTGTCTTTTGCTATTCTAATGGTGGCGGGTAAATCCTATTATGTCCTTTCCTTAGAATTTGGGTGGGGAAATGTAAATTCTTAATCCCATCCGCTCCAGTTCTCTGTGGGAGCTGTGGTTGAAGTTGTTTTGTTTATGAATAGATTGGCCCAGACTTTCTGAATGAAAATCTGCATTCCTAAAGGCCAGCCTCTTCAAGCTTCTTAGTTTGAAGTTGTTTTCCTATGGCAGGAAGACTGAGGTTGTTTTCTGCCTTTGTTAAGATTTTTTCCCATTTCTTCTTTGGGGAAATATAATATTTTGCCTCTTTTAATATCCCCCAAAATATTTCATTCTCCAGGAGTAGGGGGGGCTTCCCACAATTCCACATTTGTTTTCTGAATAAAATATTATCCTGTTTTTTCAATTCAAAGAATGTGGAAAATTAGGATTGCCATCATAAAAGGTAAAGGTTTCCCTCGCACATACATGCTAGTCGTTGCCGACTCTAGGGGGCGATGCTCATCTCCGTTTCAAAGCCGAAGAGCCAGCGCTGTCCGAAGATGTCTCCGTGGTCATGTGGCTGGTATGACTAAACGCCAAAGGCGCATGGAACGCTGTTACCTTCCCACCAAAGGTGGTCCGTATTTTTTCTACTTGCATTTTTACATGCTTTCGAAACTGCTAGGTTGGCAGAAGCTGGGACAAGTAACGGGAGCTCACCCTGTTACACAGCAGCACTAGCCATCATAAGCTGCACCAATTACGTACAGTCAGGCTCCTTCACATGCCTCTAATGCATTGTTTCTCAACTTTAGCAACTATAAGATGTCTTGATTCAATCCACAAAAGTTTGGAAATTGAAGTCCAGATATTTTAAAGTTGCCAAAGTAAAGAAACAATACTCTAATGTGATATATTCTATTACCTGCCAGCATAATGCCTCTCTGAATTGAAACAAACCAAACTTGGCACAAATGATTAATGGACAAAGTTAACTTCAGGACTCAAAACAAGGCTAAATTAATACTAGATCATTTCAACCACCCAGAACATTCCATTACAGATGGGAGTACCATTTTGGAAAACAAGAAACTTCACTGGCATGGTTAAACAAGAAATTGCTGAACTCCTCTCTCAATAAGCTTTCAGGCTACCTCAGAAAGCACACATGACACATGACAACTATTAATTAATCAGGTACCTGTAATCTGTTTTACCTGTAGCCTGCAAACACCCTGTCTCACCCACTCTTTCCTTCCTCCTCATCCCAATTTAATCTTACATCAGTTTACCCACTCCACACATCTAATGAAGCTTCTGGCTTTTAGTAAAATATGTGCATCTTTTGGCTGCTTTTGGCTGATTACTTCTATGGTTTTTGTGTGTGTGTGTGTGTGTGGTTTTTTTTTTAGAAAATTAGTGTAAGAGACAAAACAATCATGTAGACAGCATAGATACAGATACAGATATATTGATATGATAGATCTACAAAAATAGGCATCATTTACAACTAATTCCCTGACAGGTGTACATATTGCATAAACACTTTTCACAAAATGGTTCAGTCAGTTATTGCAAGCTCACATAAGATGGATTCAGCCAGAGGTGGGTTTCAGCAGGTTTTGACCAGTTCTGGAGAACCGATAGCAGAAATTTTTAAGTAGCTCAGTAGGAAAAATTCTGACTGGTCCCACCCCCATCTATTCTCTGCCTCCCAAGTCTCAGCTGATCGGGAGGAAATGGAGATTTTGCAATAACCTTCCCCTGGATTGGGGAGGGAATGGAGATTTTGCAGTATCTGTCAGGCATGCCTCCTTTCAAAACTCAAGAAAGAAAAACCCCAACTCCATGATTTGTAGAGAAAGGTATCTTTTACTGAGCATGAACTGAAAGCAATGAAAGTAAAGCAAGTTCTGAATAGTAGGAGTGTCTTACACATACATATCCCTCATTCGTCGCTTCTCCCTCCAAAGGTCGAACAGCCAGGTCTAATCCATTTCTCCTCAGGTATCACGTGGTGTTCTTCTTCCGATGGTTTTCACTTGTCTGGTATGCAGAGTCTGTTGGCATAAGCCCGCTCTTGGAATTTGAATCAATGTGTTTCGGTTCAAGATAAAACTCCTCTCCCCCCCCCCCCCATGGCAGCCAAAGCAGCCTTAAAGGAATATTACTCCGTTCCGAGTACTTAACACTAAAGAAATCAATATAACAGTTAAAACAATTAACTAAGCAGTAAAACAATTAACTAAGTAATAAAACAATTAAAGTAGCATGCGGAGGCTGATATTCGGCCCTCCTGCAGAAAGGACATTAGTCCTAGAAGGAAAAGAGAGATTAGTTAAGGTTTGTCAGGATACTTCTCATAGAATAGTGCTAGTTTGCTGGGGGCCCACACATCCTTCTTGTTAAACCATTCTGTTTGGGACAAAGGGAAATGTTTCCAGGCCACTAGGTATTGGACTTTACCCCTGTGTTTTCTAGAGTCTAGAATCTCTTTAACTTCAAAATGTTGTTCTCCTTCAATGAGAATTGGCACTGGAGGAGTAGTAACTAAAGATCTAGTAGAGGATGTGTGTTCAGGTTTCACTAAACTAACATGGAAAACAGGGTGAATTCTTCACAAAGTTTTTGGTAGTTCCAGTTGAACGGTAACTGGATTGATCACCCTCACAATGGGGAAAGGACCAACATATTTCTTTGATTTCTGAGTCGTTTGTAAATATTTGGTCGAGAGGAAAACTTTATCTCCCACTTGGAACTTTTTCTCTGGAGCTCTTTTCTTATCTGCTTGTTTCTTATGCGCTCGATGTGCATCATCTAAAGCCTTGTGAGTAATTTTCCAGGTGCTTTGTAACTGTACTATCCAATCAGCCAGCGATGGAATTGATGGTTTCTCTTCAGGTAGTTCTGGGATTGGAACAAAATCCTGACCAGAAGCCACCTTGAATGGAGTGAAACCAGTGCTGCTATGAATATTTATTTATTTATTTATTTATTCATTCATATTTTTATATGATAAAATAGAGTTATTGTAGGCCACCTCCGTAAAAGGTAGTAGGTCCGCCCAATTATCTTGTTGATAGTTAATGTAACATCTCAAATATTGTTCCAATACAGAATTCGATCTCTCACAAGATCCATTAGTCTGAGGATGGTGGGCGGAGCTTAACCCCTGGGTGGAGCCTAAGAGTCGTAAAAATTCCTTTCAGAACTGGGATGTGAACTGAACCCCCCGATCCGAAATTATTCATTCAGGGATACTATGTAGTCTGTAGATGTGTTGGACAAACAGCTTGGCCAAGGTTTTCACTGAGGGTATTTTTGAACATGGGATGAAATGCACTTGTTTAGTTAACAAGTCAGTTACAACCCAAATTACTGTATTTCCTCCACTGTCGGGCAATTCCACTATAAAGTCCATGGATATCTCTTTCTATGGGGCTCCAGGGCGAGCAACTGTTTGAAGCAATCCTGGTGGTTTTCCTGGCAGTCTCTTAGCTGCTGCACACACATGACAACTTGATATGTAAGATTAAATGTCCTTAAGACCCGGCCACCAAACTGTCTTTTCAAAAGGTGCAGGGTTTTTACAAACCCAAAATGTCCAGCCACCTTGGCATTATGGCAACGCTATAGTATGGCCTCCCTAGCACACGCCGGGACATACAACTTAGCCCCCACTCAAGCCAGACCATCGCAGAGGGTACATTCCTATGAATGGGCCAAAAACCAGTCATCTGTATTTAAGGCCTCCTTCAACAACTTGGTTAGGTCATCTGGCAGTGATGCATCAGTCTTTAACTGGTTCCGTGTCACTGCTGGGGCTGCAAGTTACTGCACTGGGATGATCAGGCGGGCCATATCTGTGTGAGTGCTATTGTATTGAGGCAACTGAGAAAGAGCATCTGCCAGGAAATTCTTTCCTCCCGGAATTTAACGCAAGGAGAAGTTAAAACGGTTAAAGTACTGGGCCCATTGAGCTTGCTTTGGCGAGTTTCCTGGATGTTTTCAGGGCCTCCAAATTCTTGTGATCAGTCCAGACCTCAAAAGGGTGTTTAGCTCCTTCTAGAAACTGTCTCCAGGTTAAAAGAGCCCAACGAACAGTGAACACCTCATTTTCCCAGATAACCCACCTCCTCTCAGTTTCAGTCAGCTTCTGAGATGTATACACACAAGTTGCAGCTTCCCTTCAGCGTTGGTTTGGAGCAGGACAGCCCCCACCGCAACGTCACTGGCATCTGCTTGAATCACAAATGGGACATCCATGTCGGGGTGCTTGAGGACCGGTTCGACCGCAAACAGCCGTTTCAGTTTTTCAAATGCTGCTTGGCATTCCATCAACCATTCTAATGGCAAGGACGCTTAAGTTTCTCATTCCCTTTAGTTTTCGGGAGATTTGTGATTGGCAAGGCAATCTTAGCGAAAGAGGGAATGAACTGGTGATAAAAACTGGCAAATCCTTAAAAACTCTGCAACTATTTTCGGGTGCGCGGGGTGCCCATTCTAATACTGCTCGGACTTTCTCCGGATCCATTTCCAACCCCTCAGGAGATATACAGTATCCTAAGTAGTCGATCTTGGTTTGATGAAATTCATATTTAGACAGTTTTGCATAAAGTTCTGCAGCCAACAGCTTTTTGAGCACTGCTCTAACTAGTTTCACATGTTCGTCCATGGTCTCCGTGTAGATGAGGATGTCATTGAGGTAAACTAAGACCCTGTTGAACAGGTTGTTTTTTTTTGTTTGTTTGTTTGGTTTTACATTTATATCCCGCCCTTCTCCGAAGACTCAGGGCGGCTTACAGTGTATAAGGCAATAGTCTCATTCTATTTGTATATTTTTACAAAGTCAACTTATTGCCCCCCCAACAATCTGGGTCCTCATTTTACCTACCTTATAAAGGATGGAAGGCTGAGTCAACCTTGGGCCGGGCTTGAACCTGCAGTAATTGCAGGCTACTGTGTTCTAATAACAGGCTCTAACAGCCTGAGCTATTCCGGTGCTCATGGAGTACTTCATTTATCAATTGTATAAATACCGCCGGGGGTCCTTGTAGGCCGAATGGGAGCACTCTAAATTGGAAACACCCCAGGGGACAATTGAAAGCCATTTTCTATTCATCCCCTTCCTTAATGCACACTCTATAGTACGCTTCTTGTAGATCCAATTTGGCGAAATACTTCCCTTTTGACAGATGGGCTAACATATCCTTCATGAGTGGCATAGGATACACGTTTTCTACACACACAGCATTAAGGTTTCTGTAGTCCACAATTAAACGAAAAGACCCATCCTTCTTTTCCCGGAACATCACCGGTGCCGCAACCCGTGGCCTAGCCGGTTGAATGAATCCTCACTCTAAGTTTTTATCTATAAAGTTCCGCAATTCCCCCAGTTCTTTCTGTGTCATGGGGTAAGCTTTTGGTTTTGGGAGCTTCACCCCCAGAAGAATTTCAATGCTACAGTCCGTAGGCCTATGGGGGGGGGGTAACACATCAGAGGTCTTCTCAGTAAATACTTCCCAAAGGTCCCAGTACTCCTTGGGAATCTTTTCCTCCCCACCCAAACGTTCTGTCGCTGACCCCAATAGTTTGGCGGGTACAGCTTCCTCTCCCTTGGCAACTCCTTTCTTCACCCTCTGTGGCTTTGAGCGGAATCATAATATTCCCGTTCTCCAATTTATCCGCGGGTTCCATTTCTGGAGCCAGGACAATCCCAACAGGACAGGCTGGTCCATCTCTGGTGTCACGATAAAGTTCAGGATTTCTCGGTGATCTCCTATGATCATTTCTATTGGTTCAGTTATAAAATGGACAGGACCTCCACCTACCACTGACCCATCTAGCTGGCAAAAGGCTATGGGCCTACTTAAGAGTTTTCAATTTGAGTTCCATTTTCTCTACCACCTCAAGGCTGATGACACAACTGGTGCACCCCGAGTTCAAGAAAGCTAACATCTCCCCCTGGGCTCCAGTAGAAGGGACATGCAATTTAACTGGGATGGTCATGGGCCCCTTTTTCCAACTCACCAAAAGGTCTTCATCAGATTCGGACCCGCATCTGCTGTCATTGGAGCTGGTCAGGCTTCCCAGCTCCTCCTTGGTGGGAGGAGCGGCCTTGACGACATCCACTCCCCTTTTTGCAACCTCTCAAGTCTTTGCAATAGGCTTCACAGCTCCTTTTCCACCACCAGGGGTCATCTTTGGGTCCAGCTTGACCACACAATCGAATGCCTGATGGCCTTCCTTTCCACATCTGAAGCACACCTGTCGTGTCCCACCCCCACTCCGACAAACGAGTCAAGGAAGCCTCTGCAGCTTGCCAAGTTCCTTCGAGGTTTATCAGGGCAGGCAGGAGTCCAAGTTGTGACTTCAGCGATAGGGTCCGGTATCAGCAAACTAGATAAGACTTTGCTTGACTCAAGGTTGGAATGCCAAAAGCAGGTCCTTTATATAGGCTGTGGGGTGTGGCTCTATGACTCAGCATTTATCCAGGCCTGCCCCACCCTTCCTTCTGCTGGCGTTGCCTCTCAGATCTCCAGAAGCAAGGGTCCACCCACTCTAAATTGTCTTCAGCTGGATCTGCTGTCAGCGTCTGAGAAAGGGAGGGGTCAGAGGGAGCAGGCCCAGGTAATTCTACCACCTGGCTGGCTTCCTGCTCTGAAGGCTGAGACAAAGGAACACACGCTGTATGTTTATTGGGCTTCTCCTTTCACTCCTTGAATCCTCTCCAGGCATGGGGCCAGGGCCAGGGGCTGGAGTAATGACAGGCCATTCATCTTCATTATCAGACTCGGAGTCTGATAAAAGGCCCCGTTGGAGACGGGAGGGGCCCGGCTGAGGAGAGGAGGGAGGACGAGTCACAACAACACCGTGGATCTCTGCTTACTGCTTACAGTCGCACCCGGGCCCTTCGGCGGCCCTTTCTGGGGTTGGAAAGGGGTTTGCTTCTAGGTACGGCCACCTGGGATGTGATCCTTGGCCAACTTGATCTCCATCTCCGCTGCCAGGGTAAACCAACCATACAGGGTAGCGGGGGATGCTCGTGCCCGGCATAGTGCATACACATCTCCATTCAGGCCATCTTTGTAATTTTCCAATAAAGCTACTTCTGACTACCCTCTCATGTGGGGCATCAGTTCACGAAATTCTTGGTTGTATTCAGCTACTGGTCTTCTCCCTTGCTTGATGTATTTCATCCAGATCCTGGCTTTCTGCTCAGCCAGGGGATCCTCAGATCTCACTCTTAGGGCCGCCATGAAGTGGTCATAATCTCTCATTAGTGGGGAGTTCTCATTGTGAAGGGTCACACACCAATCAGCTGCCATTCCCTCCAGGACTTTAGTCACACACCTCATGCGGGCTGTATCAGACAAAAAGTCCTCTCCCCAGTCCTCCATGTGACTGCACACTAGGGCTAAGAAATGTCCAAGTTCTTTTGGGTCTCCATTGAATTTTCCAGGGAGTGGGGGGATTTTGGGTTTCTTCTGCCTGCGTGGCAACGCCTGACCAGCAAAGGGCCTTCGGTCTCTATCGAAATCTGAGAGCCCAGGGGATCGAATTTCTTGCTCCCGGTCTCCAGCTGCCTCTTTACCATAATCCACCCCTCCAGTAGCTCCCGAGCCTGGCTCTTCTTCCCCCTCCCCCAGGGTGATCTGGGTGGATATCTCATACCTTTCACAGCCTGTCATCTTTGGATTGCATCTTTATAAAATCTCACAGCTTCTGCGATTTGTAGATCCTCCTTAATTTTCTCTTCTTGCTGCCAGGTAGAAAGTCTCCCCTTACATTTTCTTTTTGTAACGCCAGAAGGAACTTCCCCCAGTTCTGGTAATCTGCCAACTCCTACGGATGACTTTGGTTTGTCATGTAGTTCCTCTAATTTCAACTTCTCCAGCCAGGCTGCTGAATCACCTTCAGCCTGAGATGTGTGTGATGCAGCAGCCACCCCCACCTTTTCCACTTCGCATTCCACGTCTGTATTTTTTTCCCTAGTGTTATCATTTCAGCCCCCCCCCCCCGAGTAGGTTCCTGGATGGCTGATAACTAATGGAGAACTTGCTTAATGTCAGGTGTGCCTCCTTTCAAAACTCAAGAAAGAAAAACCCCAACTCCATGATTTGTAGAGAAAGGTATCTTTTACTGAGCATGAACTGAAAGCAATGAAAGTAAAGCAAGTTCTGAATAGTAGGGGTGTCTTACACATACATATCCCTCGTTCGTCCCTCCTCCCTCCAAAGATCAAACAGCCAGGTCTAATCCATTTCTCCTCAAGTATCATGTGTTGTTCTTCTTCCGATGGTTTTCACTTGTCTGGTATGCAGAGTCTGTTGACATAAGCCCGCTCTTGGAATTTGAATCAATGTGTTTCGGTTGAAGATAAAACTCCTCCTCCCCCCTTATGGCAGCCGAAGCAGCCTTAAAGGAATATTACTCCATTCCCAATACTTAACACTAAAGAAATCAATATAACAGTTAAAACAATTAACTAAGCAGTAAAGCAATTAACTAAGTAATAAAACAATTAAAGTAGCATGCAGAGGCTGACAGTATACTTCCCCCGGAGTGGAGTGGGAATGGAGATTTTATAGTATCCTTCCCCTGCCACGCTCACCAAACCACGCCCACCAAGCCACACCCACAGAACCGGGTAGTAAAAAAAATTGAAACCCACCACTGGATCCAGCAGACCACTTTTTATAACTCTCATAATACCTAACCAACATTACTGTTTGCAACAATACACTCAATCATTATTAAACTTCAAATACAATTAAGGCAAACCGTACAAGATTTGTGGGTACCATTTTCCATCTTCAAATAATTCAGCAATTTCAAGAAGAGATCTGTGCTCATTAAGGAGCTGGATTATATACTCAAAAAAAGTTAATCAACATGAAAGTAATAGCAGTTATGAAGTGTACAGTTTTAAAAAGTATTTCAGAATTACAGAATTGGAAGTGACTTTAGAGATCACCTAATTCAATCTTCTGCTTAGTGCGGTGTCTGCTAAATTAATACAATTTCAGCTAAAAGTAATCCAACCTTGCTTGGAGATTTATTGTGGGAATGCAAGCATTATTCCATAATCTGTTCTTTAGTAAAAGCCACTCCATGTCTTCTTAATTCTATTATCTTTCCAATCATACAGTAACGTTCATACCACCCATTCTATGGGATCTGGAACATTTGGGTAATGCTCCCCAGTTAAGGCACTTTTTCCACAAAAGGAATTTCTTTCTCTGAGGATCATCCTTTATGAACATTGCTACCAGCAGTGTTGCCAAAAAGTACAGAATTGATATAAATAGCATTTGGTCTCTCTTCCCTCCTCCCACTATCTTTCCAACACTATTACAGTACTACTCATCAGAATAATATCCAGACTCCTTCCTTTAGTGTTTAACTGAAATAAAGATTGCTTTCAAATAACAGAACTATTTACATAAGGAGAAAAAAGAATATGGTTTGGACTGAGTTTTTAATGTTTCCCATTTTGATGTAATCAGTATTTTGGATAAATGCAAAAAATTTTAATGAATACGGTTTGATCTGGGTTTTTTAATTATTTTGCATGCTTTCACCAGTTTAAATAACATTGAAGAGAAAGTATATGAAATCTTTCCCTTTCTTTTTGTTGTTAATTAATTTATTTGGAATGCTTAATCATAAATAATACATTGTATATCGGACATTAATACAATTGAGCAAGTTCAGAAGTATTTCACAAGAAGAGTACCCCATTCCTCTGCTCACAACAAAATATCTTATGTCACCAGGCTTGAAATTTTGGGCTTAGACAATTTAGAACTATGCCGCCTTCAGTCTGACCTAAGCGTAGTGCATAAAATTATCTGCTACAACGTCTCTCTCGCGCTCTCTCTCTCTCTCCCTCCCTTCCTTCCCTTCCTCCTGAAATGCCAGCAAAACTCAACACTTTGCTCCTAAAGTGGCTTAGGGCAGGGGTCTCCAATCTTGGCAACTTTAAGATTTGTGGATTTCAACTCCCAGAGTTCCTCAGCCAGCTTTGATGGTGGGGGGGATGTGGCAAGTGACCGGGATGGGGGGGGGGGCTAGGGCGACTCACATGCTTACCTGTAGGTAGGAGGAGGCAGTTCAGTTGGGGTGCAAGGCAGGCACCCTATGGGAAGGCAAGCCACATAGCAGATTGCGCATGCGTGAGTGCCACACAGTGTGCTCTGCTGCCTGGGAGGTGAGGAGTGACTGGGCGGGGCGAGCAGGCGAGACAAGCGAGCAGTGAGCGGGCAACCGGGTTGGGGGCGTGGCCAGCCAGCCATTGCCAGTGGTTTGGCGACCAATGACAAATTATTGCTACTGATTCTCCCGAACCGGTGCGAACTGGTAGCAACTCACCACTGACATACACCATTTTAGCTATTCTCTCTTCACTGCAGGAAAAGGCCTCTTCTGCATGTTTCCAACTCATACAGTCCTGAGCTTTCTTTTGCTAATTGGGCCTGCAATACTTGATATCATTGATCCATTTTGTTTTAGGTCTCTTTTGTAGATGCTTTTTATCAAGTGGAATCCATTCTAAGATTGCCTTGGTCCACCCTTTTACTCTCTTGATGATCTCGTACACTTTCATTTGATATCTAATCCAAGTGCAGGTCTTTTTATCTTGTCTTGCAATGCCAAGCATGTATCTTTCCATGGCTCTTTGCGCCACTCGTAGCTTTTGTATCAGTTGTGAGGTTAGTGTCCATATTTCACTGGGATATATTAGACCAGATAGCACACAGATTGAAATCTTTTCTCTTCAGGTATAGGGGGAGGTTGTTCTTGAAAATTATGCTTAGCTTGCCAAATATATATATATATCTTTTTAACAACTGTAATCCCTTGCATCAGAGTGGAGATGGGGCAATGGAATGGAGCTGAGTGGTTAAGAACTAGATGTCCTTTTCTTTCTTTTTGCATAAAGCTTTTTTATTTTTTAACATGTCAAAATTTCATTTTCAATTAAACAGTGTATTGCTTGGGTATAAATAGTTTGAAAGATAGTAATCATAATGTTTACAACAATATTCATTATATTGATATTAATTCTACAATAATAAAAATAATAATCATAATATTTACTCTATTTTAAGAAATCTTCCATATTTCATTAATCTTTTTCTTATATTTCCATTTCCATTTCTAACTTCTGCTTTTGTTATCTAACCATTGATAAAATAAATCCCATATTATAAAATATTCAGTTTGTTCCTTTTTCTTAATTGCAAGTATTAATTTATTCATTTCTGCACATTCTAATATTTTTTAAATCACATTTTCTTTATTAGTTTTTCATCTGTCTCTGTTGGTATTTGATCTAGTTCTGTTAATTCTTTATAAAAACCATACATTTTAGTATCTTTCTCATATCTAGACTGTATCTGTGCTTGTGGCCGCCATGCTATATCAATCCATTGACCACTCAGTTCCTGTTTGGTTTTAAGTTCCCCCTTTTCATTCAAAATATCTTTTTATTTAGTAATATTTCCCAGATTAATAACATTTGGATGGATCAGTGCCTCCATTGTGGAGAGCCAGACTGGTATTTTCAAATAATGTTTTTCTTTGATTTTCTCCCATACTAATAATAATGCATTTCTAATATAATGTCTTTGAAAATAGCTATGCATTTTGTTTTTCCCATACCATAAAAAGGCATGCCAACCCAGTTGAGGTTCATGTCCCTCCAAAGTCAATAATCAATCAATTGCCTCAAACCAATCCATTCTTTCACCCAAATTCATACCAAGGCCTGATAATACAACTCTGAATCTGGCAAACCAAAACCACTTCTATTTTTCTAGAGTCTTGCAACATTTTCAAGCTTATTCTTGCTTTTTTCCCTTGCCAAATATATCTTAATATTATTTTATTTAGTCCTTCAAAATATCTTTTTTCCAGATTTATCAGAATTGTTTGAAAGATATAGTAGTCTCCGCAGGATATTCATTTTTATGGTAGCTATTCTTCCTGTCAGTGACAGTTGCAGGTTTTTCCACTTCTCCAAGTCTATTTTAATTTGTTGCATCAGTTTATAGTAATTATCTTCTTTAATAGTTACACATCTTGCCATTAATTCCTAAATATTTTACTTTCTTACGAGATGCCCTTTTCTGATGTCCGTGTGGTGTTCACAACAGACAATAACTCATTGCTCCCAGAGAGAAAAATATCTGCTGTTACCTAGGATCAAACTAACTTAAGTGAATGGATGACAGTTATGCATTCAAAGGTACTATTGTTATAGAAAAATTGCATTAAGTTTAATAAGATGCAACATTAATGGATAACTATCTGTATGTACAAATTCAGACTGGATAAGTGCATGTGTCTTACTCTATTTTTTACAATCTTAGATACACTAAGAAAGAGGTTCAGGAAAACATTAAGGAAATATTGCACAGACATACAATTAAATCCAGTTGATAAACAAAAACACCAGCCTACTTTACTGGATTGATTGCTTGGAAAAGGATTTACAGCAATGTACCTAGAATTTGCATCTATCAAAAAATGATCCTCACCCAAAGAATAAGAGCAATACTTTACTAGTTCTGAAATGTGTAAATTCATTGAAGCAGTTTTGGAGTAAATCAGATCGGGAACCCAGTGGTGTTGGAGTACAAGTAGAAGCATTAGTATCACTCTACCACGTTTCCCTGAAAATAAGACCTAGGTCAGCTTTGGAAACCATATTAAGCTCAGAAGCTTCCACGCTGCCATCTTCTTGCACTTGGGAAAGTAGGAGGGGGGATTTAGTAGAGGACTTAGTTAGACATAATAGCATTCTTCTTTTTGGTCAAGGTCAGGGTGTTCCTGCATTTGGAGGAGGAGTGGTTGTAGTGGTGGCTCAAGTTGGGACAGATGGTGATTGGGCCATGTGATGGACTGATGGGTATAGGGGCTGAATTTGGGGTTTTGATTTATTGAGTGAAAACCTGGAACTCTCAGATTCGGGTTTTCCCAGATGTGCCAGTATACTTATTCCAATAAATTTGGGATGACATTCATCTTGGAGTTTTTCATTGGAGTTGGGTTGTTCTGGAATGCTGACATTAACCTGAACCCCTAAACAATAACGGCACCCCCAAAAGGGGGTTGTCCAGGGTGCTGAGACCCAGCGCCAGCCTAAACATTGGGTGGCACAAAGACTCAATAAAGATGGAGGAGGAAAAAGAGATCACTGAGGGAGCCATGGGGATTGATGCCGAAGGACTCAGCAAGTCCCGGTATTCTTCTAAAGAAGAAGTGGTATGAGCCCTAGAAGCTGCAGAGACGACGCAAAGGCTGGGCGCTCGGCCCAAGGAGTCGGATTCCTGGAAAAGTTGCTAGTCTGATCCAATTCCAGAATTGGGACTGAAAGAAAGACTGCCTGAATCTTGTGCCACCTCCAGCCCACTGTGGTCGCCCCATGAGCCAGAATGGAGAGAGGGAGTAGTGTTGGGGTCCAGCAATTCCCGAGTCTAGAACCTGCTGGCTCTGTCTCAAAGCCAATTACTGACCAGGCTCCTGGAGCATTTTGAGCAGCTTGAAGTGGGAAGTTATGCCCACAGTCCCAACTTCCTCAAGTGAGATGGAGCTTAACACAACCTACGTTCACTTTTCCTGATCCAATACCTGGCAGTGGAACTAGGGGGATACTGGCAACTTCCCACACAGCCATGGTGGACTGGAGGATTGGATCAGCACAACTGATCCAAGCGGCAGGAGGGAGACAGCAAATGCAGCCGGCATGGGGACTGCTATCCCCCCCACACCAACCTGCCCCCCCCCCACACCAACCTGCCTTCATGCTACCCCCTGTGGAGTATATCCCCCAGGCTGGGGATTCTATCCCAGCCAGGGGTGGGTCCAGTGCCAGTGGATGCCAGCACCTTCTGCTAAATTATTACTGGGATCCCTATAGGTCCAATTTGCCCCAATGATCCTGACACAGCAGTGGGGCCTGATCCAGCAGCATCCATCCCCCCTTCTGCAGCCCAACAACCAGCACAGCAGCCAGCTCCTATTCTGCTGCCAGCCTCAATCCAGCAGCCAGCAGCAGCTCCATCGCAGGTTCCAGCTCAGCTGTCGGTGTTCACCCCACCACCTGCCACAGCGCAAGCAGGCCCCTGCTCCACTGCCCATCGCCATGGCCTTTCCCCCTGCAAAGCCACCACCACCCAGTTTTACAGTCACATTCGATGGTAAAGCCTACCAAACTGGCTTACTTCCTCAGCCAAGTCTGGGCCCATATAGATCAGTATGGAGAACAATACGAAAGAGATCGCGACTTAGTATCTGTGAATTCAGAAGGGATGAATGAAAGAGACGCTTTGGACTGGATAGCCCAGCTGTACAATGAGACAGCTGCTGAACTAAATGATGCTGAAGGTTTTGTTCAGCTGCTCCAGGCCAGATTCGAAGACCCTGACTGGATCAATGAGAATGAAGCCACAATAAAGGAGATGACACAAGGCAATCAATCCATAGAAGACTTTGATGAGTCACAGGGAATCTTGGCCATTGGCTGGACCGTACTCCTACATTATTTTAAAGAAGCCATTGATCAAGAAGTCAGGAAAGCATGTGGCATCTAAGGTGTGCCAGAGCAACTGCAGGACTGGTATACCATGTCCATAGCTTTGGATAGAGAAATCAACTCACACTGCAAACCCTCAGCAGAAAAGCCACCTTGGAGGACTTTGGCTAGATGTCCTCTAAATCTGCTGAGACCACAGATGGGTTTCAGCAGGTTCTGACCATTTCTGGAGAACCGGTAGCAGAAATTTTGAGTAGTTCGGAGAACTAGTAGTAAAAATTCTGACTGGCCCTATCTATTCTCTGCCTCCCCAGTCCCAGCAGATCAGGAGGAAATGGAGATTTTGCAGTAACCTTTCCCTAGATTGGGGTGGGAATGGATATTTTACAGTATCCTTCCCCTGCCACGCCCACCAAGCCACACCCACAGAACTGGTAGTAAAAAATTTCAAAACCCACCACTGGCTGAGACCCCTGCTTCTCAACTTATTGAGGCTATCAAGTGCTACCATTGTGGACAAACACGTCATCGAGCTTCTGAGCTCAGGGGTGAAATCCAGCAGGTTCTGACAGGAGAACTGGTAGTGAAAATTTTGAGTAGTTTGGAGAACCGGCAAATACCACCTCTGGCTGGTCCCAAAGTGGGGTGGGAATGGAGATTTTGCAATATCCTTCCCCCAGGAGTGGGGAGAGAATGGGGATTTTGCAGTATCCTTCGCCTAGAGTTGGATGGGGTGGGAATGGGGTGGGAATGGAGATTTTGCAGTATCCTTTATCCTTCCCCTGCCATGCCCACAAAGCCACGCCCACAAAGCCACACTATGCCCACTAAGCCACGTCCACAGAACCGGTAGTAAAAAAAATTGAATTTCACCACTGGTCTAGCTCCTGCGCCAGTTCCATAACCACGTCTTCCCATGGCTACCAGAGGCAAAAGGGCTTCACAAAAACCCCCAGACATCAGCCAATTTTCCCAACAAGGTTCCCCTCCCCATCAAAGAGGGCAAGGAACCTCCGGCCAAAGGAGCCCCTCCCAGAAATCCAAACAATGAGGATGACCCAATGGTGAGTGCAGCCACACCCCTTTTTCAATTAAAGTGAAATTGGTGGAGCCTGAGACTGGGGAGGAAGGAGAAGTATCAGCAGTAATAGATACAGGCTGCACCAGATGTTTAATTGGCCGTCTGCTTGTTGAACAATTAGGAATAAAAACTAGAGCCCTAAAATGCCCAATTAAGTTTGAACAGGTGGATGGAATGTTAATTGGAGAGGCTCCAGCCACCAAATTACAGAACTTGTAAAATTAGAAATGGGGTTGCATCATGAACTTATACAATTTATAGTAGCACCAAAGATGTCAGAATCCATCATAGTAGGCCTTGCATGGCTCAACAAATGGGCCCCTACCATTAAATGGGAAGACGGATAATGGAAGATCATAATTGGCGTTGGCCCACTGTCCCTGATTCCTCTTCCCAAGAGACTGCCAAACTATAGGAGCCAAATGCCAGAAGCAGCAGCAGCCACTGCAGACTTAACCACCAGGTGAGCCCCAGATTCCTAAGGAATATAAAGATCTACTGAGGCATTTAGTGAGGAGGAATGTAATATCCTTCCCCCTCATTGAGCCACTGATTGTGCCATGACCTGGGGCCAAGTTACCAAAACTCAGAATGTACTCCATGACACCTGCGGAAATGACCAGGTTGAGAAAGTACATTAATACCAACTTAGCCAGAGGATTCATCGAGACTGCAAAATCTAAAGTGGTAACCCCCATATTGTTTAAAGAGAACAAAGATGGAGGGCTCAGATTATGCACTGACTTTAGAGGTGTGAATGCAATTTGCATACAAAATACCTACCCCCCACCCCTAATGAAGGACTTGCTGAACCACTTGTCAAAAAGCAAGACCTTCACCGAGCTAGATCTAAGGAAAGCCTATTACCGAGTCCACATAAAAGAGGGGGATAAATGGAAAATGGTGTTTAACTGCCTGCTGGGCAGCTTCCAATTCTAAGTCATGCCTTTTGGGCGTCAAGGGCCCCCCGCAGTATTCATGAGGCTAATCAATGAGGTGCTACATGAACACCTGTATAAAGGAGTCTTAGTTTAGCTAGATGACATTATTATATTCAGCAAAAATAGGGAAGAACACATCAAAATAGTCAGACAAATACTGAAAAAACTCTTAGCAGCCAAACCTTATGCTAAACTGTCAAAATGTGAGTTCCGTAAGGAGTCCTTGGACTACCTGCGCTACTGGGTGTCTAATCAAGGAATCGAAATGGACTTGGGAAAGGTGAGGGCTATGCTAGACTGGCAACCCCCATGAACACATAAGCAACTTCAAAGCTTCTTGGGGTTTGCAAATTTTTATAGACAATTCATCCCTTCCTTTGTTGAGATTGCGCTCCCTTTGACAGATTTACTAAAAACGGGTCCATCTCCAACCAAGCCAAAACCTAGCCAACCCCTAGCTTGGACAATGGACTGTCAGAAATCCTTTGAATAATTAAAACCCTGATCCAAATAAGCCCTTCATAGTTCAAGCTGATGCCAGTGACGTAATGGTCGCAGCTGTTCTACCGCAGAGGAACATTCAAGATGAATTAATGCCTTGTGCGTATGTGTCGAAAAAGTTAATGGACAAGGAACACAGGTGGGCAGTTTGGAGAAGGCGGCTTTTGTGATGCGATGGGATCTCTTATCCTGGAGACATTTCCTAGAGGGGGTTAAGGAGCCTTTTGAGGTGTGGATTGATCACAAAAACCTCGAGGTGATAAAGTCCCCTCAAAAGCTTTCCCCCAAGCAACCAGGCTCTGTTCTGACCTCCCTGGAGATAAGTTGACAGCAGAGTTAAAACCTGTGCTATCAGACAATATTTGGTTTAAAGAGAAGCAGATGGAATTAATGTTGCAGGAGGGACTGGTTTGGAAAGGGAATAATATTTATGTGCCCAGCTCCATGAGACTGCTAGTGCTAAAACATATCATGACTCTCAACTAGGGGGCCACTTTGGGTTTTTAAAAACCCTTCATTTGGTTAAAACAGTGGTAGTCAACTTGGTCCCTACCACCACTAGTGGGCATTCCAGCTTTCATGGTGGGCGGTAGGGGTTTTGTCCAATATTGAAGCACTTTCCTTTTTTTTAATTTAATTGACTTTTTAAAAAATTTTCATAGCATTATTTAAAAACATTTTCATTAGGT
Source organism: Ahaetulla prasina (assembly GCF_028640845.1). Lineage (NCBI taxonomy): Eukaryota > Metazoa > Chordata > Lepidosauria > Squamata > Colubridae > Ahaetulla > Ahaetulla prasina. The sequence goes on from NC_080540.1 coordinate 185,986,082, forward strand.
TTTCATAAAATTCCCTGTGACAATTAAAATTTCTGAAAATATACTATTTGTATTGCCCACGCACAAGTTTAGTTCACGTTCAACTTAAATGAAACTAAATGGTGCTATAGTGCAACCGCAAACAAGAGTCTCGTCCCAGAATAGGTTGCACATCTTCCCCCACACCACCCAGCTGTAACAGACAAGCAGAACTGGTAGCCGGCGCCCCCTCCCCCAAACCCAATCCACGATGTGCGAGAGGCATGCATAGATGATGATACACGGCGCATTACTGTGGAACCGGTGGGCGGTTAGAAAATTTTACTACTAACAGAGATACAAAAGTGGGAGGTAGGTATAAAAAGGTTGACTACCCCTGGATTAGAAGGCAATTCTGGTGGCCAAGGATGAAAACTGATGTAGAGGACTATGTAAAAAGCTGTGCTACCTGTGCTACCATGAAATCCCAACCGGAGAAACCCTTTAGTCTTCTCCAGTAAGTGGCCGAATCTACAAAGCAATGTGAGGAGATTGCAATGGACTTTATTGTTCAACTACCAGAAAGCGGGGGAAATAAAGTTATTTGGACTGCCATTGATTTATTCTCCAAACTAGCACACTTCACTGCCTGTAAAGGAATACCCTCTGCCAAAAAACTGGCAAAACTTTTCGTGAAGCACATCTACAGGCTACATGGTGTTCCGCAGAGAATAATATCAGATCGTGGAGTCCAATTTACTGCTAAGTTCTGGAAGGAGTTGCTGAGGTCCATTGGGTCATCCCAGGGGTTTAGCTCAGCTTTTCATCCATCTACCAATGGATCGGCTGAACGATCTAACACAATGGTGGAACAATACATTAGGTGTTATGTAAACTAGCAACAAGAAAACTGGAAGGATTTGTCAATCACAGAAGTGGCTTATAATAATGCAGTACACAGTAGTACAGGGTTGATTCCATTTTGAATAACTATTGGCATGGATTTTGTGCCTATGCCTGAATTGCCTAGGGAACCACCAACTTCCAAGTCCCTAACAGAATGTATAACCTCCTTGCAAAAGGGGTGGGAAAATACTAAGAAAGCTCTAGCAGAAGCAGCTGAAAAATATAAAACTCAGGCAAACAAACACCAGTCTCTCCACCCGCCTTTTTGAATAGGAGATAAGGTGTATTTGTCAATGAAGTACCTAAGGTTGAGGCTACCCAACAAGAAATTCAGATCAAAATTCATCGGTCCTTTCCCTATAGTGAGTGATTAACCCGGTAACTGAGCCTCTGACTGAGGGAGATGAGCCTCCCTCGTATACTTGGGAAAATACATCCTGTATTTCACAGCAGCTTGTTGAAACCAGCAGTAGGTTCTACTTTAAGACCCTTACCAGCTGCTCCCCCCCATGATAGTACAGGATGAAATTCATTACAAAATCAAAAAGATTCTTGACTCTAGGTTGCAATGGGTCAGTTACAATATTTAGTACTCTGGAAAGGGTATCCGTTGTCAGAAGCTACATGGATAAAAAGTAGGGATGTGAAAGCTGACAGACTAGTAAACAATTTAATGATAAATTCTGTGACAAGCCAAAGAATCGTCTGGGGGGGGGAGGGGATTAAGCAGTTTTATGAATGATGTATTAACCCCTTTTCTGTGTTTTGTCTATTTTATTTTCCAGGGCATGTTTTTTCCTTCGGGGGGGATGCCTGTCAGCTTTGGAAGCCATATTAACCCCAGAAGCTTCCACGCTGCCACCTTCTTGCACTTGGGAAAGTAGGAGGGATGATTTAGTAGAGAGGTCTTAGTTAGACATAATAGCATTCTTCTTTTCAGTCAAGGTCAGGGTGTTCATGCATCTGGAGGAAGAGTGGTTTCAGTGATTGCACAAGTTGGAATGGATGATGATTGGGCCATGTGATGGGTGCAGGGGCTGGATTTGGGGTTTTGATTTATTGAGGGAAAACCCAGAACTCTCAGATTCGGGTTTTCCCAGATGTGCCAGTATACCTATTCCAATAAATGAAAGATTAGGGATGATGCTTATTTTGGAGTTTTTCATTGAAGTTGGATTGTTCTGGAATGCTGACAATCTATCCAGAAAATAAGCCCTAGCATATTTTCTGCACTTGCACCTAGTAGAAACCCTCCCTCCAAAATAAGCCCTACTTAAGCATCTGCACAGCGGGCTGCCCACCCGTTCCATCTGGTTTCTCGTGGTGTTGCCAATACAAGGTGAGGTGAGGCAAGGGGGGATGGAGCTGCCCCAAGTTCCCAGCAGCTTACCTCAGGGCCACCGCAGCCAGACCATCTATGACGTGACAACTGCCTTGCATCAGGGCAGCGCCTCAAACAGCCCCGTTAAGATCCTGCATGGCCGTCAGCCCACTTCTGCTTGGTTATGGCCGCATCAGAACAGGAGGCCATGTGACATGCCAGTGCCCCAACTACAAGGTGAGACAGGTGTCAGGGCATGGATGGCCTGGCTGTGGGGGCCCTGAGCTGAGCCAGTGTGGGGTGTGTGGGGCAGCTCCACCCACCCATCTCATGGTGGCAACACTCAACCAGAAATAAGAAATCCCAAAAATAAGCCTTAGTGCTTATTTTGAAGCCCAAAAGAAAATAAGACTGGGTCTTATTTTTGGGAAAACATGGTATATTGCACTAATGAGGCCAAACCTGGAATACTGTGTCAAATTCTCATCACAATACAAAAAAGATGCTGAAACCATTCTTCATACAGTTTAGCCTTCAGACCCTTTATCATCTTTGTTGCTCTTCTCTGCAATCTTTCTAGGATTGCAGAGAAGAACAAAGATGATAAAGGGTCTGAAGGCTAAACTGTATGAGGAATGGTTAAGGGAATTATGTATTTCTAGGCTAAAGAAGAGAAGGAATAGGGTAACATGATAGCTGATTTCCTCTACTTGAGGGGTTGTTACAGGGAGGACAGCATTCAATTATTCTCCAAAGCACCTGAGGAGAGGACAAGAAGTGGGTGGAAACTTATTGCAACTATGTACCTCAAAATGTGAAAGATATACAGGTTTTGCTCATTTTAATTAGAAGTTTGTCACTAATTTTGCAGGCTATCAATGGCCCTGTCTCAATTCCTAAGGTCTCTCATAGCAGCTTTTAATATGAATCAATTTCTAATGTGATGACTGAAATACTTCTCCTCCAGTCAGAGAAGGGGTGGGGATAAATTTCAAATTTCTTATCACTGCATTTTATTCCAGACTGCTTCAAGCACTGGCATGGAACTATTAATTACTTAAACTATCAAGTAAAGCTGGGATTTCAACATCCATTGAAGTAGAGAAGGGGTACTTTTACTGAGTTTGAAATGATAACAATTAAAGCAAGGCAAGATCTGATTCAAAAGGTGTGAAAGTTACAGATTGAAAGTTTCCCCAAATCCCTCCCCACAGGTTCCCAGGTTGAATGTCCAATCCACATCCCTCATAATGTCATGTGAAGCTCATCATCAGGTATTTTGCCCATCCAGACTTCTAGGATGATTGGCCTTGACTGGGTGTAAACAATTCCACTCAGCAGTTCAGTAATTCTTGAGAGCAAACCTCCCTTTTTGTTCACATGGACCTTCACTACAACAGTTCACTTCCCACGCCCCATGCCACCCCCGGCAGCCAATAGCAAGCATACATCAAAGGAAAATCCCCTGCTGGAGAGCCAGCTGACAGTGGAAGAATAGAGCATTGGCAGAAATGTAATTTCTAAATCATGAGAAGTAATCACTTTATTTCACTTTGATCAAACTATACCTGACTTTTGTGTGCTGTTCTAACCATCACCCCTTCTCTACTTCAGTGGAGTCAGGGGTTTTCTTTCTTGGATTTTGAATGGAGCCAGGCCTGACACACTCACTATTTTGGAAAAGAAGAGAGAAGACAAAATTGAATGAACTTCCATTGTATACTCAGTAGTGGAGTTCTATTTAACTTCTTAAATTTCACCAATATGAACTTTATATCTACATTACTTATCAGAGGTTAGACCACCTAAAAACTCTTTCTTAAAACTGCCCAGCAATCACATAGACAATTTCTTCCTTGCATAGGAATAGTCCTGAACTCACAAAGACTATTCCCCCTTATCATCTTCCTCTGCCTCTAAATCAATAACATATATTTAAATTTTTTCCATCTAATCAGTTTTAGTACCAAACAAAAGTTTAACATTTTTAAAAGGGTAATTGCTAATTATTTACCCCAGTTATTCCTCCATTGTGTTTAACTGTTTCCTTAGAAGTTTTTATCAAATCATTTTATTATCTTACTTATTCTTAAAAGCAAGAAAAAAAATAACTTTTTCCTCTGCATAATAACACTCATTTCCCTCTTGTCCAGTTTATTCTACAGTCTTTCCCTCCATTTCCCAAAGCATCATTATTATTTTAATTATAGTTGTCACTTGTATTTTAACATAGATATTAACATTTTCTAATTAAATTCTTAATATAAATCTAAGAGCAGCCATGAAATCCTTTCTAAAAAATGTCGTGTGACCACATCAACAGAGCCTTCTTCATGGGAATAGTCCGCTATTCCATTCTTGCATTCTTCCTCTGCCTCTGGATTCTTGCTTAAAATCTCCGCTTAATTCTATAATCCAAAGACAAGCCATCTAAAGTCTTCTTTTAAAACTGTTGTGTAGTCCCAGCAACACCAATCCTCATGGGAATAGTCATTAGAAAGCTATTCGACTCTTACAATCTTCCTCTGCCTCTAGATGTCTCTCTTTAAAACAATTGCAAATCACAAATAATAAGTAGCCATTTTGGTGATAAAGTTTCTTTGTTCTCAGATGTTTTAGTACGTGGAGGTCAATTTTCCAAGATTTTTTCTTTAATTATATTTTAAAGTTACATTGTAGATGTTTTAAATCCAGAGAAACAGTTTCTTTCTTTCATTTTTCTTCTATCTTTAATTGTCTTCTTTTTAAATTACGATCTCAATTTGGCATAGTGTCCATTTTATTTCTGTCTCAGTTTATTTGTCTTTGTCCAAGTTCTTGTCTCCTGATAGTTTCTTTAAATTTCCATAAGTTTAGGATAGAGGGATTTGAGATATTCCCTTAAAATCAATACAGTATTTTCTTTAACTCTTTTCTCTTATTTCTTTTATTTCCTGTATAATCCATTAAAACTTCCAGGGATCTTAGAATCATTGCTTAATTTAAAATTTTATTTTTTTCTTTCCTTATTTAATTAGGGCTCTACTTACAATCCAAGCCCCGTCAGAACTCATTCACTTCCAGAATGTGTATTCTTTAAATTGGTTCCTTCTACTTTCACTTCTCATTCAATTTAGCTGCCAGTCTAAAATTTTTCCCCAAGGCTTGTGCCAGGTTTAAAGTACAATTTCTTTGTGAGATAGTGACTCACCCGACTTCAACAATTTGTTTCCTTAGTGCTTCTTCCTCCTGCTCAATCTTGCAGCCGCAGCGGCTTTGGTGCAGCTGATGGTGGCCGCATTCCTCCCTGCTGGGTTGGGGGAAAGAGATCCGGAGTTGTGGGGAGTTTGCAATCTCCCCCTTCGCTCTGGCGGCTCCCCCATTCTTCGAGGCAGCTATGGTCCAATCCTAAAATTGGACGGACTCCCAAGTCGGGGGCGATATCGGTGCATAACCCGGAGACACCGGGGTTTGTGACCATCTCGCCCGCAACGCTGGCCACGCCTCCAGTATGCCTGATATTTCTAAGAGTCTTCCTAAATGTAGTATCTAGGATACTATAGTAATAATCAAGGGAGCTATTTAGATTTTTAAAAAATTGTCTTTGGGTTAATATCAGGAGTATACACGTACAAATAAATGCATTACAAAGTTTCAACCTCATTTCTTGGCCTACTATTTTGTTCCTCCTTCTTAAAACTTAATTATATTTTCAGCCAGCCACATTTAATCTAATGCATTCCACCTAAGAATGCATAAAGGATTTAAGCCTAATCTCTTAATCAGCCTAGCCAATGTCTAGGTTGGCTAGGGAATTTTGGGACTTGGAGCCCAAATAATTTGGGGTCCCAATTCCCTCTGGAAGGTATCAAAGGCACTAGCGTATACACCTTCCTGTCAGCAGTTTCATTTTCTTAAGCACAAATGAGAATTAACTTTCACTTTTTGAATTTATTGTTTTATTTTGCTTTTTTGCTTTAAGAGATTAGTGGTTGAATGCTGATTTATTTCACCCTCTTGCTGGACTCTAATTGTTTTTCTCTTTTTTTTGTTTTTGATGTATGCTGTTTGATGTATGCTGTTCTCTCCCCTTTGTATAGAAACATGGGCAGGCATTTGTGTGTGCGTGTGAAGAGTTTTTAGATTTTCACCACTGGATTTCTGTATTTTTTTGAATTTCCAAAATATCTGGAGTTTATTTCTATTGAATTGTTCTTATAACCTTGGATTGAAATATAGAGGAAAATATATCTTCTTTGTTCTCTGTTCCCTGATCAAGTTTTAGATTAAAATGGCTGAACAATGGCTGAAACCTAAGAAAGGAGAGTGGGGAATATGCAACTCTTAGCTGAATTTCTCTTTAAAAAGCTTGATGAAATGATAATGATCTTGCAAAATATGTTAGGGCATGGAACTTTGGCTAAAGATACACAAAAGGACTTTGATCCAGTTCCAGACCAAAGAAATATTCTCATGGCTAGAAAGTACATTTCATCTGTTGCTCTGAAGTTTAAATATGCATCTTCTTCTTCCTAGCATTATTCCCATGCTATGGCAGGGGCTGCTTGTCAGGAAAGCTGTCTCCATTTGGGTTGATTCAAGGCATATTCACTCTTCATTCCACCACCAAACTTGCTTATCCTGGATTTGTCTTTCCAAGTGAAAGAGAAACCCCAATATAGATACCCCAAGATCAGATATTACCAACTTGTATAAAAGTCAATGTGTCACTTAGAAAGCAGAAGTATACCATTGGGCAGGTATATGGTGTTGCAAGCTTTCGGGAAAGTGCAGAAATATTTCTACAAACTGTTCTTGTAACCTGTTCCAGTAACTATGTGGCAAAGAGGGGGGGGCATCGAGATTAACACATGTATCCAGAAGGTGTATGATAAGAGTAGACCATATATGGGCTTTTGTTTGTTTCAACCAATTAGGATAACTTCTTCTTTTTTCTTATGGCAATGTCTGTAACCAAAAGTATAAAAGATTATGCTTAAGCTTTGCTCGAAGCTCAGACCTTTGTTTTCCATGTGAGTGGGGGTCTATGTCCTATTTGCGCAAATAATAAATCAATTCTTGTTTCTCAAATCCTTGTGGTATTGTCTCCTCGATTTAAGATGTAAGTTTTCTACAACATTTATTGGTGAGCCAAGCCAGGAGGCAAGGGGTTTTTGAGACCCTCTGAGTGGGGGCCTTGCCCACTGCCCCAGTCCTAGTGGGTCAGGGAGAACATCCTTTTCATTGGCGCCACCAGACCATTATTCCAAGGGACTTCTCGCTGGAGCAGAGCAGAGGCAGTTGCGGCAGCTTCCACAAGAACCACAGGAGAAGGAGGACGAGACAAGAACAAAGCCAAGGAACTGGCCAGAGGAAAACATCAGCCTGCAGGCAAGTATAAGGGAAATAGGAAAACCCTCCCTTTTTAGCAGGGACAGTTGAGGAGGACTGATTACCCTCCCTGCAAGGAAAAGGTGGGAGGCTTGTCGTGTGTGTGTGAAGTGTGTGAGGTCTGCAGCTCCCACGAGAGACCGTCGAGTTTTCCGGCTCAGTGGGTCAGACTTGTATGAAGTGGCAAACTATTTCCTTGTGTCTCCTGAGAGGAAAGGACCCCTTACCTTCCTCTCAAAACCCCTCTCCCTATTTGTCTTGTCTGGTGTCCTGGGAGGATCATGGGAGGAGGAGGTAGTGTACCCTTAACTCCTTTGGAGTACATGCTGAAACATTTTAAGACAGGATATGAGTCCCAAGATTATGGTATTAATTGGAGCAAGCAGAAACTGAAAACTTTCTGTGAAGCAGAATGGCCAACCTTTAAAGTTGGATGGCCGTAAAAGGGAACTTTGGACACATCAATAGCTGTGAGGGTACATCAGATAGTTTTCCACCCCACACTAGGTCATCCGGATCAGGCACCATACACTGATATTTGGGTAGACCTTTTGAAACACCCCCCCAGTCTGGTTAAAACAATACAAGGAAGGACAGTGCAAGCTCTTAATCTCCTGAACCATCCAACAGTCAAAGAGTAGGAAGTGTCCCCCTCCAATTTTACCTAACTGCCCAGAAGAATTACCCCACCTGCCTCCATATGTGCCCCATCAGGACTGGGATGAAGGGTCCATGAGGACCAGAGGATCCTTAGTCACTAGCGGAGAAGCAAGGCGGCAGGTCATGCTACCCCCGATGTCAAAGGAATCAAGGGAAAGGAAGGGCAAGAGTGTTGCTAAGCCAAGGTCAGAAAGTCAAGATGGGTCCGGTCAAATGGGGCCCTCACCGAAAGCCTCCACCCCGACCAAGAGGATGAAGATGAACGGGAGGGAGCAAGAGCAGGGCCAGCCACAGCTGAACCAATAGCTGAAAGAACAAGGGCAAAAGTGGAACAGCCTATCTTGAATGCCCCCCTTAGATAAATAGACCAAATGATTGTCAATAAAGATGATCCAACCAAAACAGACAGAGCCTCTCTCTTCCAACATATCCCATTTACCACCAGTGATCTCCTGAATTGGAACTCCATTATGGCCCATATAGTGAAAAGCCCAATGAAATAGCTGACCTAATTAAGACTATAGTCGATGCCCATAACCCCAACTGGATGGACTTTCAACAGTTAATGGGAACATTGTTTAATCCAGAGGAAAGAGAAAAGATCAGAATTGAAGTGTCCAAGATTCTGAAGTCAGGTAAACCCATGCAATATACAATGGAGGAATGGGTGGACCGGCGTTTCCCCTCAAAGGACCCCTGATGGGATCCGTACAGGCACCTGAGAGAATTACAAGAATACCAAGGACTGGTTGTTAGTGCAATCAGGGGAGCAGGAAAGCCTGCTACTAACATGTCCAAACCCTCATTGGTTATCCAGGAAGCTAACGAAAGCCCTGAAGCTTTCTATACCCGACTAATCGAGGCGTACCGGGTCTATACTCCTATAGATCCAACTGACCCACAAAACGGTCGAATGCTGGCAATGGCTTTTATCTCCCAAAGTGCCCCTGATATAAGGAGGAAATTACAGCATCTTGAGGGGGCATTGGGGAAGCCCATGAGTGAATTGATGGAGATAGCACAGAAAACGTTTGTTAACAGAGATAAGGAAGAAGAAAGAAAACAGAACCAGAAAATGCAGAGGAAGGCTGAATTGTTAGCCATTGCCCTCACAGGAATGCCAAAAGGGAGGGGAGCAGGAAGGGGCCGAGGATATGAGATGAGTCTGGGACGAAACCAGTGTGCGATCTGTAAGAAAGAAGGACACTGGAAAGGGGAATGCCCAGAAAAGGAGAAGGAGAAGGAAGAAAGAGGAAATAGGGGAAGGTTTGTGAAGAATTTCAGAGGCGGCCTAGGATGAAGCCAGAGGGGGAAGCCAAACAGAGGTGGATTTACAAGGCCCCCTCTCGTAGGATTGGCAGAAGTGGAGGAATGGGACTGAAGCCGACCAGGCTCAAGACTCTGGGAGCCTATGGTCTGCCTGAATATAGGAGGCAAGCCTATCCCCTTCCTAGTGGACACAGGTGCAACGAGATCGGTTTTAACAAAACCTCTGATCCCTGCTTGCCCTCACTCCATTAGTATTCAGGGTGCAACTGGAAATATATTGCAAAGATCAATCCTAGAACCTTTAACCTGTGTCACGGGAGGCTGAACTATTACCCACCAATTCGTATACATGCCTGACTGCCCAGTCCCCTTGATGGGGAGAGATTTGCTATGTAAATTAAGGGCGCAAATCTCTTTTGAAGAAGATGGGACAATGGCAATCAAATATGGGAAGGTGAAGGTGGAAGTGCCCCAGGAAGAGGGATGGAGAATGATGATGCTGGTGCAAGAGATAATTGAAGACACCAGATGGAAAGAATTTGAGGTCCCTTACCTTTGGGCCGAAGATACTTACAGGACCGCCTGCTGTTACCTCATGCCTCCCACCGACCCGTACGCTCACACAGAGAGGGACTTCTCAGGGTGCCGTCCGCCAAACAATGTCGGCTGGCGGCCCTCAGGGGAAGATCATTCTCTGTGGGGGCCCCTACTCTCTGGAATGAACTTCCCCCCGGTTTACGCCAAATATCTGACCTTCGGACCTTTCGCCGCGAACTGAAAACATATTTGTTTGTTCGCGCGGGGCTTTCTTAAATTGGGTAGATTTTAAATTTAATTGTTATTTAGTTTTAAATTGGGGTTTTTTTAGATTATATATTTTAATTTATCGGCCTAACTGTATAATAAGCTTTTTAATTTATTTTTAATTGTACATTGTTTATTTTTATCTTGGCTGTAGTCTAGTCCTTCGGGAGAAGGGCGGTCTAGAAATCTAATAAAATAAATAAATAAATAAATAAGATAATCCTCCAGGCTTCGCATGTCACCATCCTCTGATAATAGTAGAAGAGATCCCTGGGAAATACCCAGTGAGAGTTAGGCAACGTGCATATCCACGACCCATCATGCAGGCTGTTCAGAAGATCATAGACTTTTACCTCACCCATAACATTCTAGAACCTATAGAGTCCAAATGGAACACCCCAACCTTACCAATCTCTAAGGGTGAGGGGAGGTTCAGGCTGGTCCAGGTGCTTCAAATTGTGAATAACTCAACAGTCACTATTCATCCAGCTGTCCCCAACCCGTATGTAATCCTGGGATTGATCCCTCCTACAGCCTGTTGGTTCTTAGTCATAGACCTTAAAGATGCCTTTTTCACCAGACCAATACATGAAAAAAGCAGGCATTGTTTGCTTTCAAATGGGAAGACCCAGTAGCTGGGAGAAAGCAACAATATGCATGGACCAGGCTGTCACAGGGGTTTAAGAATAGTCCCACGCTATTCGGCACGGCCCTAGGCAAGGATCTGCAGAGGTTACAAACCCCTCCACCGGATGTAGTGCTTCAATATGTGGATGATTTATTAGTGACAGAAAAAACAGAGGAGGACTGCTGGCAAAATACATATGAGCTGCTTCATCTCTTGCAAGAATGTGGTTACAAAGCATCCAGGAAAAAGGCACAATTAGTCTCCACTGGGGTTAGATATCTAGGATATGACATAGAGCAAGGGAAACAGACTCTGTGTCACGAAAGGAAAGAAGCCATCTGTCGGTTACCAAACCCCAAAACCAAGAGGGAGTTACAGAGATTCTTGGGTGCAGCAGGCTTCTGTAGAATTTGGATTCCAAACTTCAGCTTAATTGCAAAGCCTCTGTACAAAGCAACAAGAGGAAGTGATAAGGATCCGCTGATATGGGGAAAACAGGAAGAGAAAAGTTTCACAACCCTCAAAGACGCTTTACTACAAGCCCCGAGCTTAGGACTGCCAAACTTAGATAAGCCTTTCCAGTTATATGTGGATACCAAGCAAAACGTTGCAGTAGGGGTGCTGACCCAGAAATTGGGAACTTGGCTTAGACCAGTTGCTTATCTCTCGAAGATTTTGGATCATGTGTCCCGGGATTGGCCAACTTGTTTGAAAGCCATTGCAGGAACAGCCTTGCTAACACAAGAAGCTAACAAGTTAACTTTTGGTCAGGAAATTGAAATTCACAGACCCCACGCTTTAAAGAGTATCTTAGAGGCAAAAGGACATTTATGGCTAACGAATCCTCGCATCCTTCGTTACCAAGCTTTGATCACGCACAACCCAATGGTCAAAATAATTCAGTCAACCGCCTTAAACCCGGCTACTTTGTTGCCTGAACCAAAATTAGGCACATCCCATAACTGCATTCACACCATTGAAGAAACGTTTGCTAGCCGCCCAGATTTGAAAGATGTGCCCTTCCCTGAGCCAGATTATACCTTGTATACAGATGGAACAAGCTTCTACCATGAAGGGACACAGAAAGCAGGTTATGCAGTTGTAACTTTGCAAGATGTTTGGGAAGCTGAGCCCCTCCCTCCAGGCACAAGTGCCCAGCTTGCCGAACTGCATGCCTTAACCAGAGCACTAGAACTATCAGAAGGATTGTGTGTTAATATCTATACAGATTCAAAATACGCCTTCATGACAGTGCAAGTACACTACACGGAGCTCTGTACAAAGAAAGAGGCCTCATAACCGCTGGAGGAAAAGAAGGCAAGCATGGACTTCAGATTAGGCGGCTGCTAGAGAGTGTATGGGCCCCGCGGAAAGTAGCTGTTATACATTGCAAGGGACACCAGCGGGGAATGTCAGACACCATTCTAGGAAACAATAGGGCTGATCAGGAAGCACGCCACGCAGCAAATAAACCTGTCTCTATAGAAACATCTTTAGCTCTCTGGGTCCCTGAAGAGGGAGTTAAACCTTGCTACCCTTGGGAAGAATCAGAACAGGCCCAGGCACTTCAGGCAATCAAGAGCAGGCGTAGTGGATCTTACCTGATCAGAGAGTTTTTGTCCCTCAGAACCTGGCATGGGATGTAGTACAACAAGTGCACAGACACCTCCATTTAGGGAAGACAGCCTTGGCTAATGCATTACTACAGGAAGTTTACATTAACAAAATCCACAGTATAGCAGCCAACGTCTGCACCAGGTGCCAGGTCTGTGCAGCCAACAACCCCAAGCAAGGGCCCCAGCCCCCGTGGGGACATCAACCAAGAGGAAGTTACCCTTTTGACTCCCTAATGATAGATTTCACTGACATGCCCAGATCAGGTTCATATAGGGCTATGCTAGTTATCATTTGTACTTACACCGAGTGGCCCGAATGCCTACCAACCAGGACAAAGAAAGCCTCTGAGGTAGCCAGGGCATTACTACAACTCATTATCCCTAGATATGGTCTGGCCTCTAGGATCTCCTCTGACAATGGCCCTGAATTTATACATAAACCCACTCAGAAGCTAGCCACTACCTTGGGGATAACATGGAAGCGGAAAGTGGAGGTCTTGTTGAAAGGGCCAACAGGTTTATTAAGGACAAAATAGCAAAAATTTGTCAGGAAACACACCTAAAGTGGCCCGATGCCCTTAACATGGCACTTGTTGCTGTACGCTGCACACCACAAAAAGGCCTAAGGGTGTCTCCATTTGAGTTTCTATATGGTAGGGTCCCAAACTTGGTCCAACCCCATGTCCCCAATAGTGACCACATAGCTGACACCATTAAGGCCAAGCAATTGGTAGCTTTGAGCAACGTAGTTAAAAGACTACAGAAATATGTTTTAACCTGTAGACACCAGATGCTGGTCACAGCTACCCATAACATCTGCCCGGGAGATGAGGTTTGGGTGAAAGATTGGAAAAGGGAGGTTCTAAGCCCCAAGTGGAGAGGACCATATACTGTTGTCATGTGTTCTCCCCTTGCTGTTAAGGTAGCTGAGATCAAACCCTGGCTTCACTGGTCCCGTGTTAAGTTGGCTGCTCCGACTCAGTGGGAAATAAAGAGGGACTCTTCCCAACTGCTTAAACTAACTTTTAGGAAGAAATGAAGAAAGAACGGGAACCTCATTCCTCCTGGTGACACCCCAGGAAGCTGTCCCTCAACGGACGAATGAGGTGAAGAAATTTTCTGCAGGTGTCACTTCCGGAAATGTGACACCCGTCGCACGGGCTATAGCAGGAAATTTCCGGGGAGCTGTGATCACAGATACAATCTATTTAAAAGGACACTTGATTGTGTAGAAAAAAAAAAAGGGGGGGGAGAGCTAAGATAGCAAACAATGGAATCTAACCAGAGGTTGCACCAGACCACTTACATCTGCAGAGGTGTGATAACAACCACATGGATCGTGATGATCCTACTGCTTATCAGTATTGTCATTCATTTCAAGCTTTTGAATGCCAAAGAGGGGGGAAATGTCGAAATGAGTCCCTTAAAAGAGGAGGAACTTAGATATCAAAGGGAAAGGAGTGCACATACCCATGTCCCAGAAGGGCGGGGGGAAATGATGATCCCGGTACCCACTTACAAATACCCTGCGCCACAAAATAGGGAAGCTAGAATTTTAACATCCCTGAAGACGGAAACTGTGTCACAACAGTATTCTCAGTGTGAACATTGTTTTGTTAACGCTCCAACAGAAAAACATTTTTATACAGCATTGCCAAATTACCTAACTGTCCAATTAACAATCTTCCACCTTGCATACACTGTGGAATGTATTTCTGGCAATGTGCATACAATGCTACCATAAAATGCCATCTGCTAAACACAACTTGGATCCCCAAACACTTGGAGGCTCGAAAACAGGCTAGAGTCCCACAACAGGCACCATTGAAGGGTCAGACTGTGAGGTGTGACTCATGCATCCAGGGCAACGCTTTTTTATACAATCCAATTCTGCCCAAGGAATGCAACAATAAGGGAACCTGTCAGTATGACAAACGGATGTACACAACCTGCCTCTCTGGAGGAATAACCAAGTGTTATAATGGTTCCTTAATCCCTAGAATTCTCCCCAAACACACTCTGGGAGGACCTATCCCAACCCCTCCTGATAACTCCCCATGTCCTAACAATTGCACAACCTGCATAAAAACTGTACTTCGAGGTAGTACAATTACTACTACTTTAATCTATCGTACTCATTATAGATGTGAGGGAAAACGTACCCCTTGTTGCTATAAGGGAACGTGGTATACTATTTGTGACCAGAAGGCTGAATGTTATGATCCAAGAATAAATCCAGCCCAGACTTGATTGATAGCTAGAGCTAAGGGCTCAAGTAGTGGGCCTGTGATGGCACAAACTCAGATATTATCAACTACACATTCTGGCACCTTACAATTCGATATTTGCAAAATAGCTTATTGGCCCACATCCTGTGGCGACCTGGCAAGGCATAGGTTTCTCACTCAGAATGACATTTACATTTGATGTCGTGTCCCACTCCTCCGCTGACGGCCGGGTCAGGGAAATCCGAATCAGGCTTGCCTCTGCAGCTCTGCCCAAAGTCCTAGCAAAGTCCTCAGAGCAGGCAGGAGACCAGAAAGTGACTTCAGCAAGATAAGTTCGGCTTTGCCTGACTCAGAGACTGCCAGAAAGCAGATCCTTTATATAGGCCATGGGGTGTGGCTCCATGACTCAGCACTCATTAAGGCCTGCCCCTCCCTTCCTTCTGTTGCCTCCGCCTATCCAGTCTTCTGATGCGAGGGTCACTCCAATCAGCAGCTGTTGGAAATAAACTTTCCTCAGGCTCACATGCTGTGGAGGAGGGGAGGTCTAGCTGCTCCGTTTGCCTGGGCATGGAGCCAGGGCTGGGGCCGGGGGGTGCTCCCTCCTCTGCAGCCTGCTTGGGCATGGAGCCAGGGCTGGGGCCGGGAGATGCCCCCTCCTCAGCCTGTCTGGGCATGGAGCCAGGGCTGGGGCCGGGGGGTGCTCCCTCCTCTGCAGCCTGCTTGGGCATGGAGCCAGGGCTGGGGCCGGGAGATGCCCCCTCCTCAGCCTGTCTGGGCATGGAGCCAGGGCTGGGGCCGGGAGGACATTCTTCAGCATTCGGAAGCAGATAAGCAGACCCCGGCTGCGGTGAGAGTGGGCAAGACACAACATTTGCCCCTACCAGTGGCCCTCAGGATATGGAATTGGAAAATGGGACTGTAGTAATACTGAGGAGTTGTATTGTCCCTATTGGAAGTGTGCCGCATGGGTGACCTTCTTCCAAGACCAAGGCAAAGGAACCTACCTCAAAATATCTAGAGTTCCTACCCTCTCTGATTGTCAAAAATATCAGTGCAACCTGGTAAATATCACCATCCCCAACCCTCAGGCGTGGATCGCCAGGTACTGAAATTCTATGGATATTAGGCTATGGGCATCAGGTACTGATCCAGGGGGCCTTATTCATCTATTCTTGGAAACAAGATATCATCCTACTAAGAACTATACTAGATATTTCTCTGAATTTTGGAAGGAAGTAGAAATCGAATTTCAGCCCTCTCAGCAGGCTCGTAATTTATTCTTGGAATTGGCTTCCACCATTGCACACACCCTCAATGTGTCTAGTTGTTATGTATGTGGGGGAACAAAAATGGGTGATCAGTGGCCCTGGGTGGCTCAAGAGTGGAACTACTCCAATCCATATAACATGTCTGCAATGCCAGCACACCAACCTGAGTCGAGATGGGAATTACAAACGGCCATTGTAGCTTAATGGTGTCTGGCCAGCTCTAACAGAACTGGACCCCAGGTGGACAATACTAGCTGTCTGGAAACTCATGAGTGGAACCAAACCACTAGAGAATGGCTCTATTGGCCTAATCAAACTATTAACTTCTCATCAAACTTCTCATTAGACAATATCATTGTAGCCCCTCCGGGGGTACATTGGATTTGTGGGTACATTGCATACAGTAGCCTTCCAACAGGATGGAAAAGCACATGTACATTGGGAGTAGTGAACCCTGCTTTTTTCATGCTGCCCCTGGACCGCTCGCAGGTATTGGAAGCAGGCCATTGGCAGAGAAGAAAGTTGAAAGCAGGCTTTAAGATAGGTGGTAATCAAAAATGTAGGGAAGATGAATGGCCTGCGGAACGCATAATACAGGTGTATGATCCTGCCACGTGGGAAAATGATGGCATGTGGGGATATCAGACCCCAATTTATATGCTCAACCGCATTATTAGACTACAAGCAGTGGTAGAGCTTATAGCCAATGAAACTGCCCAATCTCTGCGAACATTGGCCCAACAACAGAGAAAATTTAGGGATGCAATCTATCAGAACCATTTAGCTTTAGATTACCTCCTGGCTGCTGAGGGAGGTGTATGTGCGAAATTCAATTTCAGCAACTGTTGTTGGAATTTGATGTGGGAGAAATCATTGAAAATAATGCTCGTCGTATAGAAAAAGTTGCCCATGTCCTGGTTCACCACTGGAAAGGGTTCGAGTGGGGCAACCTTTTTGGATCATGGGTTCCTAAGCTCCCTGGGTTACAGGCTATTGTAGCCTTAATTGGCTTGATTGCAGCAGGATGTGTTATTTTACCTTGTATTCTCCCCATCTTTGTCCATACAATTTCAAAGAGCTTGTCTTTGCTAGTAGACAAGAGAGCTACAGACAAGGTTCTGGTCTTGTGGGAATATGAACAAATGACTACTTCTGGTACAGAACCCAATGTATATGAAACTACCCTGTAATCAGATGATAATTGGGTAGTTCCAAGAGGGGGGAATGAAAGAGAAACTCCAATATAGATAACCCCAAGATCAGATATTACCAACTTGTATAAAAGTCAACGTGTCACTTAGAAAGCAGAAGTATACCATTGGGCAGGTATATGGTGTTGCAAACTTTCGGGAAAGTGCAGAAATATTTCTACAAACTGTTCTTGTAACCTGTTCCAGTAACTATGTGGCAAAGAGGGGGGGGGCATCGAAAGTAACACATGTATCCAGAAGGTGTATGATAAGAGTAGACCATATATGGGCTTTTGTTTGTTTCAACCAATTAGGATAACTTCTTTTTTCTTATGGCAATGGCTGTAACCAAAAGTATAAAAGATTATGCTTAAGCTTTGCTCGAAGCTCAGACCTTTGTTTTCCATGTGAGTGGGGGTCTGTGTCCTATTTGCGCAAATAATAAATCAATTCTTGTTTCTCAAATCCTTCGTGGTATTGTCTCCTTGCTTTAAGACATAAGTTTTCTACAACACAAGGAGAGCAGTCACTGAAACATGAATTTGTCTGACCAATTTGTCCCATGTGGCTGATGTTGGCTGGTCCATGTCTGTACTGATGGGACCAAAGGCAGCTACAAACTGAGATTTGTGCTCTCAAATCAGTAAGAGCCACCATTTTATTCACTCTACTCCAGTGATTTCAGCCTAGAATATTCAATTGGAGGTCCATGAAGAGGGGGCGGTGCTGTGAGGTGATTGTTTCTGAAGGATTACTTCTATATTGGTCATCAATTTCAGTTCCAGACCAAAAAGATATTCTCATAGCTGGAGAACTAACGAAGTGGATTTCATCTATTACTCTGAAGTTAAATCATCACATTTTTTACATATCAGGATTCTGATTGAAAAGGGAACTGACAAATTACTTTTTTCTACAAAGAATGAGGGATACTGGATGGATTTATTACAATTAACTGATAACCATTTCTATTTGGACTTTGATCATAAGATAGACTTATTCTGGAGACTGAATCTATTAAATAAGGGCCGCGGTGTGGCTCAGGCTGTAAAAAGCCTGTTATTAAACACAGCTGCTTGCAATTACTGCAGACTCGAGTCCCACCAGGCCCAAGGTTGACTCAGCCTTCCATCCTTTATGAGATAGGTAAAATGAGGACCCAGATTGTTGGGGGGGCAATAAGTTGACTTTGTATATAAATATACAAATAGAATGAGACTATTGCCTTACACAATGTAAGCTGCCCCTGAGTCTTCGGAGAAGGGCGGGATATAAATGTAAATAAATTTAAAAAAATTTAATTAAATAATTGATAAGAGATTGTAATAATAACAACAACAACAGAGTTGGAGGGACCTTGGAGGTCTTCTAGTCCAACCCCCTGCCCAGGCAGGAAACCCTACACCATTTCAGCCACATTTTCTTAAAAATTTCCAGTGTTGGAACATTTACAACTTCTGCAAGCAAGTTGTTCCATTGATTAATTGTTCTAACTGTCAGGAAATTTCTCCTTAGTTCTAAGTTGCATCTTTCCTTGATTAGTTTCCACCGATTGCTTCTTGTTCTACCCTCAGGTGCTTTGGAGAATAGTTTGACTCCCTCTTCTTTGTGGCAACCCCTGAGATATTGGAACACTCACCGTATCGAGAGTTGGGAGCACGTGCTCGATGTTTGAAAGCGATCACCTGCTCCGGCCCCTCAGTCCCTACCCGTTCCTCGGGCGGCCATGATCCTCAGAGCTTGGATCTTCAGTTGATGTTATGTAATGCCCGGTCCGTGGCTAATAAAGCTCCCCTGATTTGCGATCTTATTCAGGGGGAGTCCGCGGACCTTATGGGCATTACGGAGACCTGGTTGGGTCCAGAGGGGGGATCCCCCTTGTTGAGCTGTGCCCTCCAGGTTTCCGAGCATTTCATCAGCCGAGGGCCCAAGGTAGGGATGGGGGGGTGGCGGTTGTTATTAAGGAACATCTAGAGCTGAGGGAGGCCACTGTTCCTCAGATTGCCGGCTGTGAATCCCTCTATGTGAGGTGGGGCCATAGGAATCAGTTGGGCTTGTTGATCGCGTACCTGGCTCCTTGCTGCGTGACCACAGCCCTGCCCGAGCTGTTGGAGGTACTAGCCGCTGTGGCGGTTGAGACTCCCAGACTTATAGTCATGGGGGATTTCAACCTGCCATCAGCTGGCTTGTTATCGACAGCAGCTCAGGACTTCCAAGCTTCCATGACGGCCTTGGACCTGATTCGAGTAAATGATGGCCCTACGCACATGGGGGGAGGCACGCTGGATCTGATTTATATCTCTGAACAGTGGTTAAATGATCTGGAATTAGATGATTTAGTAACAGAACCGATGTCATGGTCCGATCATTTTCTCCTTCGCCTAAACTTCCGAACCGCCACCCACCATCGCAGGGAGACGGAACCTATACGTTAGTTCCGTCCCAGGCGCCTGATGGACGCCGAGAGGTTCTTGACGGAGCTTGGGCCATTCCCTGAGGATCTGGCCCACGGCACAACTGAGGAACTAGTTGTGGCCTGGGAACAGGCCGCGGCTGGGGCCTTGGACCGTATTGTGCCTTTGCGGCCTCTGACCCGGCGCAGATCTCGTCCGGCCCCTTGGTTCTCTGAGGGGCTGAGGGAGATGAAACGCCGGAGAAGACGTCTAGAGAGCACCTGGAGGTCCAGTCGTTCCGAAGCTGATCGGACACTAGTTAGGTCCTATTCTAGGACCTACCTAGTGGCAATGAGGGAGGCGAGGCGCTCCTACGCCTCCACCCTCATTGCGTCGGCAGATAACCGCTCGGCCGCCCTGTTTCGGGTGACCCGCTCCCTCCTTCATCAGGAGGTGCGGGATGACCCTCTGCAGGGACGTGCCGAGGAGTTTAACGGTTACCTATACGATAAAATCGCTCAGCTCCGGGATGATCTGGACCGAAATTGGGATGATCCAAGCGAGGGAGAGGAGGCAAGTCTTGTTGAATCTGTTTGGGATGAGTTTGACCCTGTGGCTCCTGAGGACGTGGACAGGTTGTTGGGGAGGCTTCACGCCACTACATGTTTACTGGACCCGTGTCCTTCCTGGCTGGTACTGGCCACTCAGGAGGTGACACGAGGCTGGCTCCAGAGGATTATCAACGCGTCTTTGTTGGAAGGGGTTTTCCCTGCCGCCTTGAAAGAGGCGGTGGTGAGGCCCCTCCTCAAGAAGCCTTCCCTGGACCCAGCTATTTTGGGTAATTATCGTCCAGTCTCCAACCTTCGCTTCGTTGCGAAGGTTGTAGAGAGTGCTGTGGCGCGACAGCTACCCCAATACCTGGATGAAGCCGTCTATCTAGACCCGTTCCAGTCCGGCTTCCGACCCGGAGACAGCACGGAGACAGCTTTGGTCACATTGGTGGATGATCTCTGGAGGGCCAGGGACAGGGGTTACTCCTCTGCCCTGGTCCTATTAGACCTCTCAGCGGCTTTTGATACCATCGACCATGGTATCTTGCTGCGCCGGTTGGGGGGATTGGGAGTGGGAGGCACCATGTATCGGTGGTTCTCCTCCTATCTCTCTGACCGGTCGCAGACGGTGTTGACAGGGGGGCAGAGGTCGACCGCGAGGTGCCTCACTTGTGGGGTACCGCAGGGGTCGATCCTCTCGCCCCTCCTGTTCAACATCTATATGAAGCCGTTGGGTGAGATCATCAGTGGCTTTGGGGTGAGATACCAGCTGTACGCTGATGACACCCAACTGTACTTTTCCACCCCGGGCCACCCCAGTAAAGTTGTCGAAGTGCTGTCCCGGTGTTTGGAAGCCGTACGGGTCTGGATGGGGAGAAACAGGCTCAAGCTTAATCCCTCCAAGATGGAGTGGCTGTGAATGCCGGCACCCCGATTCAGTCAGCTGCAGCCGTGGCTGACTGTTGGAGGCGAGTTATTGGCCCCAAAGGATAGGGTGCGCAACTTAGGTGTCCTCCTGGATGAACGGCTGTCGTTTGAAGATCATTTGACGGCCGTCTCCAGGAGGGCCTTCCACCAGGTTCGCCTGGTTCGGCAGTTGCGCCCCTTCCTTGATCGGGATGCCTTATGCACAGTCACTCATGCGCTCGTTACCTCTCGCTTGGATTATTGTAATGCTCTCTACATGGGGCTCCCCTTGAGGTGCACTCGGAGGCTTCAGTTAGTCCAGAATGCAGCTGCGCGGGTGATAGAGGGAGCTACGCGTAGCTCCCATGTAACACCGCTCCTGCGCAGACTGCACTGGCTACCTGTGGCCTTTTGAGTGCACTTTAAGGTCTTGGTTACTACCTTCAAAGCGCTCCATGGCTTAGGGCCTGGGTACTTACGGGACCGCCTGCTGTTACCGCATGCCTCCCACCGACCCGTACGCTCTCACAGTGAAGGACTTCTCAGGGTGCCGTCCGCCAAGCAATGTTGGCTGGCGGCCCCCAGGGGAAGGTCCTTCTCTGTGGGGGCTCCCACACTCTGGAACGAGCTTCCCCCGGGTTTACGCCAAATACCTGACCTTCGGACCTTCCGCCGCGAACTGAAGACACATCTTTTCATTCGCGCGGGGCTGGCTTAAATTTTATCGATTTTAAATTTTATCGATTTTAAATTTTTTAATATTAATTTTAATGGGGTTTTAGTTTTATATATTTTAAAGTTTTTTAGGCCAATTATAAAATAAGTTTTTTAATTTGTATTTTAAATTGTATATTGTATTGTCTGTTTTTACTTTTGGCTGTACACCGCCCTGAGTCCTTTGGGAGAAGGGCGGTATAAAAATCTAAATAATAATAATAATAATAATAATAATAATAATAATAATAATAATAATAATAATAATAATAATAATAATAATAATAATACTGCTATCATGTCTCCCGTAGTCTTTCTTTTCATTAAACTAGGCATACCGAGTTCTTGCAACTATTCTTCATATGTTTTAGCCTCCAGTCCCCTAATCATCTTTGTTGCTCTTCTCTGCACTCTTTCTAGAGTCTCAACATCTTTTTTACATCGTGGCCACCAAAACTGAATGCTTGTCGTGTTTGGGGAGCTGGGTCAGAACAGGCCATTGCTCGGCCTGGCCTGGATCTTCGTCAATCCTCTTTCTTCCCTCTTATCACAATTTAGCCACCCTCCCAATTCTGTGGCTCCTTTCCCTCGACCCAAAACGTACTAAAGAGCCTGGGACTCAGCAAGTCCTATCGGGGTGGGGTCACTCAGGCAACGGAGAGGCCAACAGAGGCATGATAATATAATTCCAAGTGTGGCCTTACCAAGGCATTATAAAGTGGTATTAACAGTTCACGTGATCTTGATTCTATCCCTCTGTTTATGGCTTTTTTGGCAGCTGCTGCACACTGCTCATTCATGTCTAAATGGTTGTCCATTAGGACTCCAAGATCCCTCTCACAGTTACTACTATTGAGCAAGGCACCACATATCCACTAACTGTGCATTTTGTTTTTTTGGCCTAAATGTAGAACCTTACTTTTTTCACTGCTGAATTTCATTTTGTTAGATAGGACCCAATTTCTAATCTGTCAAGATCTTTCTGTAACTTGAGCCTATCTTCTGGAGTGTTGGCTATTCCTGCCAGCTTGGTGTCATCTGCAAATTTGATGCGTTCCCCATCTATCCCCTCGTCCAAGTCATTGATGAAGATGTTGAAGAGTACTGGGCCTAAAACAGAGCCTTGGGGTGCTCCACTGCATACTTCCCTCCATGTGGATGTAGTTCCGTTGAGGACTACACGTTGAGTGCAGTTGGTCAGCCAGTTACAAATCCATCTGGTGGTGGTGCTGTCTAACCCACATTTTTCTACTTTATCTAGTAGTAGGTTATGGTCTACTTTATCAAATACTTTACTGAAGTCCAAGTAAATTATATCAACAGCATTCCTCTGGTCCATTAATTTTGTCACTTTGTCAAAGAATGCAATAAGATTAGTCTGGCATGATCTGTTTTTGACAAACCCATGTTGGCTTTTGGTTATTACTTTGTTTGCTTCTAGGTGTTCGGTAATTAGTTGCTTGATTATCTTTTCCAGAATCTTCCCTGGTATTGAGGTCAGGCTGATAGGTCTGTAGTTTCTTGGATCTGTTTTTTTTTCCTAAATTGTATTTAGAAACAACATAGATATTTGATCCAGGACAAACTATTTATAACTTTTGGGATGACTTGGGATAGATAAGATGCTGTGGTAAACTTTCTACAAGTGATGTCAAGCTTTCAGGCTATTTTAACTTTTACTGCTTCACAACTTGCCAACAGGCCGGGGGAAAGGGACAGATAATAACAAGAAACTGTCTCCTGGGAACCAAGGACATTCCAGCAGGTATCTGCCAGAGTTGTGGAGGTTTTCCAATAACAACATCTGGACACCTAATTGGACAATCTGACATGCACTAATGGGGGGGGGGA
Organism: Ahaetulla prasina; assembly: GCF_028640845.1. Lineage (NCBI taxonomy): Eukaryota > Metazoa > Chordata > Lepidosauria > Squamata > Colubridae > Ahaetulla > Ahaetulla prasina. The sequence goes on from NC_080540.1 coordinate 186,009,715, forward strand.
GGGAGCATTCTATACTTTAACTATATTGAATGGTCCAGAAATTAGCCAGAAAAGGTTTTTGCCCTTTTGAGCAAGCTGCAATGAAATATGGGGTGTATTTTTCCCAATATGTGGGGGAGGCTTAGCTGCACCATCACAGGATTAATTATCTTTACGATAGGGAAAGGACCTAGGAACTTCGGTCCTAACTTTCTGCTCCGCAGCCTTAATTTTATGTATTTGGTGGAAAGGAAAACTATCCCCCACTCAAAAGGGGGGTTGCAGTGAGCAGTGTTTGCCTGTTTTTTATATTCTACAGCTTCTTCAGAGAGGGCTTTTTTCGTAATTTCTCACCTCTTTTTTTAACGATTCCATCCATTCTGCTAATGACATGGATGTGGGGGGTTCTCTTGGCAGTTCAGGCATAGGGACAAATTCCATGCTGCTGGTGACTTGGAAAGGGTTGAGTCCTGTGCTGGAATATACAGCGTTGTTGTATGCAAATGGCAATAGTGCCCAGTCCTCCTGTTGGTAATCCACATAGCATCTGAGATATTGTTCCACCATGGCATTCGTACGTTCAGTGGCCCTGTTCGTGCTTGGATGGAAAGCCAAACTGAGCCCCTGGGTGGACCTGATGGACACCAGGAACTCTCTCCAAAACTTGGCAGTGAATTGGACTCCTCTATCTGAGATTATGTGGCAGGGAGCCCCATGTAGTTGATAGATGTATTTGATGAAGAGTTTGGCTAGCTTCTTTGTGGAGGGTAGTCTGGAGCAAGTGGTGAAATGGGCTTGTTTGGAAAACAGATAGATGACGGTCCATATCACTGTGCTCCCCCCACTCTCTGGGAGTTCTACTATGAAGTCCATTGCGATCTCCTCCCATCCTGCTAGGATATGCCACTTGTTAGAGAAGTCCCGGCAGCTTGCCAGGTCTGTTCTTCATAGCTGCGCAGGTGGCACAACTCTTAACATAGTCCTCCACCTCCACTTTCATTTTTGGCCACCAGAATTGTCTTCTGGCAAGGTGCAAAGTTTTCAGGAATCCAAAGTGACCAGCTTGTTTGGAGTCATGGCTACATTGGAGAATTTCTAGTCTTAGGCTGGCTGGGACATATAGTTTCGATCCTTTCCATGCCAGCCCCTCCCTCATGGTGAGGACACCTTGGTTGTCATTGAGGAAAGGGTCTGTGGGCAACTTTGCTTTTAATTTGGCTGCCCATCCCTCATGATTGGGGTCAGGTGGTCACCAGGTCTGGCTTCTCGTGGCAACTTGGGCGACGGGCTAGGAGGAGGGGGGGATTATGGCGTGAACCACCTCCTCCCAGTGGTTGTCAAATTGGGGTTTTCTGGAGACCGCGTCCACCAGCATGTTTTTTTTTTAATTTGCATTTATATCGCGCCCTTCTCCGAAGACTCAGGGCGGCTTACATAGTATTAAGCAATAGTCTTCATCCATTCGTATATTATTTACAAAGTCAACTTATTGCCCCCAACAATCTGGGTCCTCATTTTACCTACCTTATAAAGGATGGAAGGCTGAGTCAACGTTCTTCCCTGCCAGTATGTACTTCAGTTCAAATTTGAAGCACCTGGAGTATTCAGCCCACCAGACTAGCTTGGGGGACAATTTCCTGGGGGTCTTTAGGGCCTCTAGATTTTTGTGATCAGTCCAGACCTCAAAAGGTATTTTCCCCCTTCCAGGAAGTGTCTCCAGGAAAGCAATGCCCATCGAATGGCATACACCTCTTTTTTCCAGATGGCCCATCACTTCTCCATGTTGTTGAGTTTCTTGGACATGTAAGCACATGGCAGCAATTGCCCCTTAGAATCCCTCTGTAGGAGCACAGCGACAACAGCCACATCGCTGGTGTTGGCTTGAATGATGAACTGCCACTCCACGTCTGGGTGCTGCAAGATCAGTTCTTGTGCGAAAAGACCCTTTAGGTTCTCAAACACCCTTTGGGACTCCGTAGTCCAGGCAATGGGCTGCAATGGCTTGGGCTTCACCATTGGAGACCCCATTTTCAACAGTTCAATCAGGAGTAGAGCCACCTCAGCGAACACTAGGATGAACTGCCTATAGAAGTTGGCAAAGCTCAGGAAGCTTTGAAGCTGTCTTCGGGTGCGTGGGGGTTGCCAATCTAAAATGGCCCTAACTTTGCTGGGATCCATTTCTATGACTTCACTGAAAATTCGGTGGTCCAGCAAAGTTTTGTGAAACTCACACTTTGACAGCTTCATGTAGAGCTTGGCGGCAAGCAGTTTTTTCAACACTTGTCGGATGAATTTTACGTGTTCTTCCAGCGTTTCGCTGAATATAAGAATGTCATCTAAGTAGACAAGAATCCATTATACAGGTGATCATGCAGAATCTCATTAATGAACTGCATGAAGATGGTGGGGGCCCCTTGCAGTCTTAATGGCATCACCTTGAGCTGGAAGCTGCCAAGCGGGCAGTTGAATGCAGTCTTCCACTCATCCTCCTTCCTAATCCTTATGCAGTAATAGGCTTCCAGTTTATTTATTTATTTATTTATTATTTATATTTTTATACCGCCCTTCTCCGAAGACTCAGGGCGGTGTACAGCCAGAATAAAACAGTAACACAACAGTTAAAAACAATATATCAGTAAAAATCTAATTCGATTTGGCTAAAAGTTAAAAATTATAAGATAAAAATTATAAAAGACCCTATAAAATCCTATAAAACCCCATTAAAATTCCCATTAGGCCAGCCCTGCTTGATGAAATAAGAAAGTCTTGAGCTCGCGCTTAAAGGTCCGGAGGTCAGGGAGTATGCGTAGCCCCATGGGTAGTTCATTCCACAGGGCAGGTGCCCCCACCGAGAATGCTCTTCCCCTGGGAGCCGCCAGCCGGCATTGTTTGGCTGATGGCACCCTAAGGAGGCCTTCCCTGTGAGAGCGCACAGGTCGATGGGAGGCTGTTGGTGGCAGTAGGCGGTCCCGTAAATATCCCGGTCCCAAGCCATGGAGCACTTTAAAGGTGATAACCAACACCTTGAACTGCACCCGGAAGACCACCAGCAACCAGTGCAGCCTGCGCAGGAGAGGTATTATATGGGAGCTACGAGATGCTCCCTCTATACCCCAGGCAGCCGCATTCTGTACCAGTTGGAGCCTCAGGGTGCTCTTCAAGGGGAGCCCCATGTAGAGAGCATTGCAGTAATCCAGGCGGGAGGTAACGAGGGCATGAGTGACCGTGCATAAAGAATCACGGTCCAGGAAGGGACGCAACTGGCGAATCAGGCGTACCTGATAAAAAGCTCCCCTGGCGACGGCCGTCAAATGTTCTTCTAAAGACAGCCGCACATCCAGGAGAACGCCTAAGTTGCGAACCAACTCCCTGGGGGCCAACGACTCGCCCCCCCCGTCAGTGATGGAACCAGCTGACTGTGCCGGGATGCAGCCACTCCGTCTTGGATGGGTTGAGTCGAAGCCTGTTCGTCCCCATCCAGACCCGAACAGCCTCCAAGCACCAGGACATCACATTGACGGCTTCGTTGGGGTGGTTCGGGGTGGAAATGTACAGCTGAGTATCATCAGCGTACAGTTGACAACTCACCCCAAAACCACGGATGATCTCCCCCAGCGGCTTCATATAGATGTTGAACAGGAGAGGCGAGAGGATTGACCCCTGTGGCACCCCAAAAGTGAGGTGCCGTACGGCCGACCTCTGCCCTCCTGCCAACACCGTCTGTGAGCGGACAGAGAGGTAGGAGGAGAACCACTGAAAAACGGTGCCCCCCCACTCCCAAACCCCCCAACCGCCGCAGCAGGATACCATGTGTTCTGTTTTCCTCCCCCAATACTCCCAACAAAGAGTCAGTCAAAAGCCTTCTTTTCTAATTTATTTACATAGATAAATGTTCTGACCACGTCTACCCACGGGCCTGCCAAGTCTCTGGCGATAACTAGGAAATTATAGATACGGCCAGAGTTACTCACGAATATATTCTTCCCTCCATTGATACAGTTTGCCCGCGCAAATTCACTGCTTTGTCCAAGACAAAAAGCCAGGAAATTCCGCCTCCTGCTTTTATAGCCTCTGTAGATGTCAATGCATGACTCATCATTCTTTGGCTTTGTCCCAATGCCTCCTCTGCTGCGCACGCCAATCACATCTGCGCAGTCTTGCATCAAGCCAAAATTGTTCTTGGGGCGTTGCCAAATCAGAAGAAGGCCCGGGAGAATCAGGCCTTGCCGGCCCCTCCTCTTCCCTTTGGGTGGGTGCCAGTGAGGGAGAGGGCCCAGGAGAAGCAGGCTGTTCTGTTTCCCTTCCCCCAATACTCCCAGCAAAGAGTCCGTCAGAGGCCTTCCTTTTTTTTTCCTTTTATTTACATAGATACATGTCCTGGCCACGTCTTCCCACGGGCCTGCCAAGTTTCTGGAGATAACGAGGAAATTATAGATAAGGCCAGAATTACTCACGAATATATTCTTCCCTCCATTGAAATAGTTAGCTCGCGCCAATTCATTAGCTCGCGCCAACTCATTACTTTGTCCAAGACAAAAAACCAGGAAGTCCCGCCTCCTATTTATAGTCTCTGCAGATGTCACTGCATGACAATTATGACTTGGCTTTGTCCCAACTCTTCCGCTGCTGCGCACGACGATTACGTCTACGTGACCTTGCATCGCTCCAAAACTGTTCTTGGGGCGTTGCCAAATCAGAAGGAGGCTCCATGGAATCAGGCTGTGCCGGCCCCTCCCCATCCCTTTGAGTGGGTGCCAGGGAGGGAAAGGGCTCAAGAGAAGCAGGGCTGGCCAGGTCTTCTCCCTCACTTTCTGAATCATCCGAGTCCAGGAGTCCAGGTCCAGGAACCTGGGTCACAACACAGGCCTTGCCAGGTCTTCTCCCTCACTTTCTGAATCATCCGAGTCCAGGAGACCGAATCCAGGAACCTGGGTCACAATACCATGGTCGATGGTATTGAAAGCTGCTGACAGGTCTAATAGAACCAGGACAGAGGAACAACCCCTGTCCCGCGCCCTCCAGAGATCATAGGTGAACACCTTGCCCTTTAACAGATAGTGGAGCATGTCCTTCATAAGGGGTAGGGAGTAGGTGTTCTCCACGCATACGGCATTAATTCCATGAAAATCCATGCAGAGTCTCATCCCATCATCCTTTTTTTCTTTAAAAATCACCAGGGATGCCACTTTGGACTTGGTGGGCTCTATGAACTCCCACACCAGATTTGCAACTATGTATTTCCTCAATTCCCCCATCTCGCCTGGCATCATTGAGTACATTTTTGGCTCCCGGCTCAAATTCTATAGCGCATTCAGTTGGGCAATGAGGGGGGAGGAAGTTGCAGTCCTCCTCACTGACCACCCCCCCAAGTCCTGGTATTCCTTTGGCATTTGTTGCCTGCCCAGTGGGACGTCCCAAGCTGGCTCCGGAGGGTTCTGTCCTTTTGGGATCACAATCTCTGGGGTGGGGTATCCACGCCTCATTGGTGGCAGTGGCCCAGTCCAATGACTATTTTTCTGTGGGTGCCATCCCAGGAAATCATAGGTCCCCATTTATTGAGCCAGGAGAGGCCCAGGATTACTGAGTCTGTCAGTTTTGGGGTGATTATGAACCGGAGGAGCTCTTTGTGGTACCCCATCTCTAATCTGACGAGTTCCGTGAGTCAGGTGGCCGGTGCCCCACCAATTAGCAAACCATCCACTTGTTTGAAGCTGATGGGCTGGTGTAGGGGGTGCGTGCATATGCCTAGTTACTCGACTATGTGGGGGCTGATTAGGCATTGCTTGCAGCCTGTGTCTATGACCGCCTCCATTTCCCCATGGGTCCCTGTCTCGGAGCTTATTAGGATGATCTCAAGGGCAAAGGGACAGATGGCTCCACTCACTATTGGATCGCCTTCGCCGCTGCTTTCCCCCGGAGAGGGTGGAGGAGATTTCTCAGCTGGGCTCTTCTCCGATTCCGCGGGCTGGATGGGGCTGTCATTGGCTTAGTGCTCCATCCCCTGTCCGGTGACTTCCACGGGGTCCTCTTCAGCCCAGCCTGTGTGGGGGACTTTGCTCGGGGCACGGAGGCTGGTGCCAAGCACTCGGATGCCCAGTGGCCTTGTTGGCCGCACCGACAGCACTTGATGGTCCCAGGTTTTGCGGGTGGCAGCTCCTCAGGCTTTTTTGGCAGCGTGTGGTAGCCGAGGGGCTGTTTGGCTGGTTTTTCCACAATTGGCTTTTTTGGGGGGTGGAGGTCCAAATCAGTGCTACCCCATTCTTGTACCATGCCTGTATTTGGTTCGGAGTCCCCCTTATGCTGCAGGCCTGTTACAGTTCCGGATCCAATGCGTTTTTGAAAGTATTGATCACCAGTCTCTCTGGGCAGTCTCTTAGCTTCCTGGTGAGTCTCCAAAATTCCCACACTAGCTCCTTGGCAGTCCTCCCATCCTGCCTTAGAACGGTGATCTGGGACTCCACTTCCTCTTGCTGGGTGATATTGCTGAACCTCACTCTCATCAGCTGGATGAACTCGTCTGCGTCATCTAGCTCTGGTGCCCCCTCATCGTGGAGTTTGGCTATCTACTCTGACGCCTCCCCCCTCATTCATGCCCTCTGCGATGGCTGGGATTAACTCCTGGTCAGAGGGGTACTGGTTCCCATATTGGTCGATGTGGGCCCAAATGTGGTTCAGGAAATATGCCAGGTTCCCCGGGGTCCTATCGAAGGTCACACGGAAGGGGGGGGCATCGTGGTGGGTGCTGGCAGTTGGCCAGGTCCTTGCTGCGAGAATTGCATCTGTGGCAGCATCCACTGGCACTGCACCCACCTGTGACCTGGGTAGTAAGCTCACTTGGGAGGGATCTGGTCCACCAGTGGGAATCCCATCCCAGGCAGTGGCTGTGGGCCTGGCAGGGTCCCATCCCCAGGTGGCTGGTGGGGACTCCATGGCCTGTTTGGCTGGCTGGGAGGGTGGTCGTCCTGGAGCCAAATATGGAAAAGCAAGGATACCAACCTGGCAACAAATGTAGGTTAGTTCGCTGTTCCTCATAGTTAACCTGATTGTGAAAGTTGGACCTTGAAAATGCAAGACATGAAGAAAACTGACTCATTTGAGCTGTGGTGCTGGAGAAGGGTCCTGTGTATTCCTTGCACAGCAAAAATGACTAACAAGCAAGTGTTGGAGTGCATTACACCAGACTTATCACTAGAAGGCAAAGTCGTGAAACTGTATCTCACTTACTTTGGCCATGTCCTGCAGAGGAATTCACTGAAGAAAGCAATTTTGTCTGGAAGAGTTAGCTTTCATAGAATCACCAAGAGTCAGACTCAGCTGAATGGATAACCTCGTCATCTTATTCAGCCTTCCATCCTTCCGAGGTTGATAAAATGAGGGCCCCGATTGTTAGCAGAGGTGTCAAACTCGATTTCATTGCGGGCTGCATCAGGGTTGTGTTTGACCTCAAAGGACCAGGGGTGTGGTGGTGGTGGGTGTGGCCATGGTGGGTGTGGCCATGCTGAGTGTTTGACACAGGCTCAAAATGCATTTTTTCCCCTTTGTATTCAAAACAAAACAATTCCAGACAAAGGGAGATTTACTTTCTGGCACAAATAGTCTCAATTCCATAATGTAGAGATTAAAGACATATAGAGTCCCCAGCTGTTATCGGGCTTGACTCTTTTGTATAGGAGCAGAGCATAAATGAACTGACAATTTCTCCAGATGTCTCTAAAAACTGTCTGTCCAACAGTCTATCAATCTTTGTTACTACCTCCATCACAGCCCTAGAGGAGGACAATATTAGTAATAATTTACAAAATTCATATACCACCCGATTCTTAATGACCCTGGGTAGCTCACAACAATCAAAAAATTACAATTAAATCAATCACAAGTAAAAGATTAAGATAAAAGATGACAAACTCAGTGATACAAGGGGGCTCACTCTCTTTCTTCAAAGACCTGTGTGAAGAGCCAGATGTTTTTGGCTCTTCTGAACAACAGCCACCCAGATCTCGGAGGGTACCTAGTTCTAGTTGGCAGACTATGCTAAAGAGAAAGTGAAGAAGGCGCTGCCTCTCGCATCACTCTGCCAGCCAAAATGGCCCATGGGGTGCCTCTGCCTCCTGCAGCACTCTGCCTCCAGCCCACAGGACCGACCTAGAAATATCAAAGGACCAGCCCACGGTGCTTCTGCTGGGCAAAACGGGGCACAGGGGACACATGTGGCCTCTCCCCAGCCCATTTTAAGCCTCCATTTTGGCCTCCTGCAGCACTCTGCTGGCCAAAACAGGATGTAGGGGGCCCACGCACAGCCCCCCATGCCCCATTTACAACCTCCATGGCCTCCTGCAGCACTCTGCCAACCAAAAATGGGCTGTGAGGGGCTGTGGGAGGCCCCCCATGGCCCATTTTCTCCTGGCAGAGTGTTGCAGGAGGCCCTGGAAGATGAAAACAGGCAGCGGGGAAAGCCCACAAGATGCCCCCACAGCCCATTTTGGCTGGCAGAGGCACTGTGGGTTGCTCCTTTGGTATTTCCAGACTGGCCCTGGAGGCCAGATCTAAGCAACCTGTGGGCTGGATCTGTCCCGCAGACCTTGAGTTTGACACCCCTAGTTTAGAGAGTGCTGTAAATAAAGCAGTATATAAGTCTAAGTGCTATTGCTATGTTCTGGGGAGGATAAGCAAGTAAAGAAGATAGATTGTCCATGGCATATATTTTTCTCATCAAAGAGATACCTCAACACAGGGAGCATCTGTATATATATTGCATCAAAACTGATTGGAGAATCCTACATTTCATATTCATATCAAATTATAAAAATACAGGTTTTAATTCATCTGTTTTCAGTCACATTGGTTGTATCTGAAAGCAATGATAGTTTTAGAGAAATATTAGTTGAATATACTTAACATTTCATTTTCTTCCACAAGGTTTGACATTTTGTATTTAACATTATAGGTGGTTCACATATCTTTTATATAGGTGTTCAGATTTTAAAAGGTATAGGAGCTTTTTCTGCAGGTTGCTGTCCTATGATTACAGGGCTCTATTCTTTCCAAACCAATAAATGAAATATTTCTCAATGCATTCCATCCCTGCTTTGTTCCCTGTTACATGACACAAAGCAGAACATGTATGGCCTACCATATGCTTCCCTAGGTACAGATGTAAATACACACAGATGCAGTACTGACCCTGATTATATCTTCCCTCTCGCACACACTAGCAACATCGCTGTTCCTACTGTGCTTAGATTTCACAGGTTCTTGTGTATGTGCAGATACACACAGGGGCAATACAAATAGGTGGTACCTGGCTCAACAATAGTAACTGAAAGAGAACTAGGTGTCCTAGTAAAGCACCACTTAAATATGAACCAGCAGTGTGCTGCAGCTGCCAAAAAAGCCAATGCAGTTCTAGGCTGCATCAATAGCATTAAGATTGTAAGAAGTTGTGAGAAGTTCAATAACGGTAAATCCCATAAAAAGGAAACAGCAATCATGAACAAGTGTAAAACAAGTTTATTTCAAAAAGATATATATCTAAAGCTTTTGCAAAAGGGTTCTCGCAAAGGGAGAGAACGTCTGACAGCTCTGAATACATGGTTTAAATACATTTTCAGACAATCAACAGGGCAGTTATAATGTCCCCACCTGTCATTGTTTTTCACACATTACATAACATTTCTGGCTTATTCAGCACCATCTTCTTCCTCTGGAAAGTCCCCCAGAGATCATACTTTCTCCTTATGTCATTTAAAGAACAATTAAATGGAATATGATTTTGCTTAGGCCAGCCTGTCCTGCTCAACAGGTACAAACATTATTTTATGGCTTGTTTCCTCAGAACAGGCATTACACAAACTTCTCCTTATTAAATGTCTTACACTGCTAAAATAGCTCAGGTTAACTCAGGTTACAGTAAGGGTACAATATGGAGTTACTTAGGCTATATTCTTTACAGGAATAATTCTAGGAATAATTCCATTTTTCACAGAAGAGATAGCATCTCTTTATGCTGCACAGGTGAAACCATGCTTGTAATACTGCATCCAGTTCTGGGCACCATGATATTGAAAAGATGTTGAGATGTTAGAAAGAATGCAAAGAGCAACAAAGATTATATAAGGGTTCTGGAGGCTTAACCATATGATGAATGATTGAGGGAGCCAGGTATGTCTAGTAATATGGTGAGCAGAGGTATAACAACATCTCTCCTCACCAATGACCAGATATAGTCTTTTCAAAAGTCTCAAAAACTCTAAACAAGCACAGAATTGTGCCCACAAAAAAAATGAGTGAATGGTGAAAAGACTGGATTTGGAGTAAAGAGAAGGCTTTCTAGGAAACAATGTTCTATTTGGATGTAAAGTTTTACTCTGCTGAATTCAACTGAGTAGCAGGGCTGTCAGCACTCTTTCTTAGGAAGAGAGGAACCCTTCCCTTTTTAATGCTGAAGAGAGAGGAAACAAATCACACCAACTTAGCAATTATTATCTCTTTTTTGTTTTATATAAACTGCAAATTTTTATCTATAAATTTACTCATTTTAATTTCTCACTATTAACTGCATAGTTTTTTTACCATTAGCCATGCATACTTTAAAGGTTTATAATTCGAAAAATAATTGGATGAAATCTGTGCAAAAAATTTTTTCCTCCAACCATAAGCACTGCATATTTATAAGGGTTATAATCCCTGAACTGAATTTATATGAACTAAATGATACGAATGAACTGAATATGGATTTTTACATACTGAATGATCCTGCAAAAACTCAATGATAATTTATTCAAGACTTTGTTAACACTACAAGGCTCTGTTCTCTGGATGTTACAAGGCAAGGTTTGTTTACACTAGCCACAAAGCAAGACTGCAAATTTTTGAGGAATGTAAACTGTTTTTTTTAAATTTCATTTTATCACAACAGTATACACAAACATCGACATAAAACGACAATACATCATAAAAGAAAAATATATGTATAAGCAAAAGTATGCAACAACTATGTTAATTTGATATAATAAACGGAACAATAGGACAGGAATGGTAGTGTCAGCTTCCGCTTTAATTAAGTGCATTTCTCCTACTAGATTGTTTTACTATTTTATTACCTTGTTAAAAGTTTGCTCTACTGAGTGTCTTACATGATTAACAGAGGAAGGGGGAGGTTTTTACTGTTCCCAGCGTTCGACTGACATTGCACGTGTGGGAGAGGGAGATAGCCTTTTTAAACAGACGTTTGAACTGTTTTGGCATGTGAATGTAAAACTGCTGCTGGCTCCACATTCTATCCAGATGATTGATGGAGGGAGAATATCGGAAGTGAAACTACACGTGGGCAAGGAGGAAGATGACATTGGATAATTACTGTATGACCTCTAGTAGGGGGAGGGATCAGGAGACAATATGACTCAGTGGTTTTGATTTAATTCCAGTTCTGGCTTTGCCTGTCCTGCATTTCAGACTTGCTTAGTAAAAATTACCAATTTCTTCAAAATGATGGAGTTGGGTCTTTATTTTCTTAAGTACTGATCTGAGGCTTATTGACATTAAGCCAGAACTCCCGGATCACAACCAAGGAGACTGAAAACTTTTTCTTAACGATGTCGGAGCATGAATGTGAAACTGATAATGAGCAGCTACCAGAGACATCAATCACCTCCCAGCTGGAAGACTTCTCATCCCAGAAATTTTCCGGAGGAGCTGATAATGAATCTGTTCTGGGAAAAAAGCCAATCCCAGAAAGGGAACTGGAGGATGAGGGAGGAGGCTTGGCTGTCGTATCACACACTCCTCAGCAAGAAGGAAAAGTCCCTGTGGAATAGCAAAAGAAATTGGAAACAGTGGTGAGACGACTGAAGGAAGGTTTGGCCCTACAGATTGAAAACCTCCCAGGACCGGGTGAGTGGCCATCCCTCAACACTCAGCACGTTACAACACGTAAACAGGAGAAGAAAAGGATCTCCAACTGGCAGCATGAACAGCAAATTAAGGATAAATTGCAGATCTCTCAGGCTGTCACACTGTATCGGGAAGTGATGGAGTGACAAGCAGATCGTGAAAGGTATGAGACCCACACCCAAAATCCCTGGAGGGAGGGGGAAGAATTGGAAACAGAAATTTTGACAGCCACCAGGGGAGAGACATACAGCAGAGAAATTCTGGAGGAACGAGAGCCTGAGCTGCGTTCTCCAGGGGCTGCAGATCTTGATAGAGGCCAGGGGACCCCTGCTGCACAAATGTTGCCTCGCAGAAGGAAAAAACCTAAAATCCCCCCAATTCCTGGGAAGTTTGATGGAGACCCTAAGGAATTAGGTTTATTCCAGGCTATACCTGGATGAAGCCGTCTATCTAGACCCGTTCCAGTCCGGCTTCCGACCCGGGTATAGCATGGAGACAGCTTTGGTCGCATTGGTGGATGATCTCTGGAGGGCCAGGGACAGGGGTTATTCCTCTGCCCTGGTCCTATTAGACCTCTCAGCGGCTTTTGATACCATCGACCATGGTATCCTGCTGCGCCGGTTGGGGGGATTGGGAGTGGGAGGCACCGTGTATCGGTGGTTCTCCTCCTATCTCTCTGACCGGTCGCAGACGGTGTTGACAGGGGGGCAGAGGTCGACCGCGAGGTGCCTCACTTGTGGGGTGCCGCAGGGGTCGATTCTCTCGCCCCTTCTGTTCAACATCTATATGAAGCCGTTGGGTGAGATCATCAGTGGCTTTGGGGTGAGATACCAGCTGTACGCTGATGACACCCAGCTGTACTTCTCCACCCCAGGCCACCCCAATGAAGCTGTTGAAGTGCTGTCCCGGTGCGTGGAAGCCGTACGGGTCTGGATGGGGAGAAACAGGCTCAAGCTTAATCCCTCCAAGACGGAGTGGCTGTGGATGCCGGCACCCCGATTCAGTCAGCTGCAGCCGCGGCTGACTGTTGGAGGCGAGTTATTGGCCCCAACGGAGAGGGTGCGCAACTTAGGTGTCCTCCTGGATGAACGGCTGTCGTTTGAAGATCATTTGACGGCCGTCTCCAGGGGGGCCTTCCACCAGGTTCGCCTGGTTCGGCAGTTGCGCCCCTTCCTTGATCGGGATGCCTTGTGCACGGTCACTCATGCGCTCGTTATCTCTCGCTTGGATTATTGTAATGCTCTCTACATGGGGCTCCCCTTGAAGTGCACTCGGAGGCTTCAGTTAGTCCAGAATGCAGCTGCGCGGGTGATAGAGGGAGCTCCGCGTAGCTCCCATATAACACTGCTCCTGCGCAGACTGCACTGGCTGCCTGTGGCCTTTTGAGTGCACTTTAAGGTGCTGGTTACGACCTTTAAAGCGCTCCATGGCTTAGGGCCTGGGTACTTACGGGACCGCCTGCTGTTACCGCATGCCTCCCACCGACCCGTACGCTCTCACAGAGAGGGACTTCTCAGGGTGCCGTCCGCCAAGCAATGTCGGCTGGCGGCCCCCAGGGGAAGGTCCTTCTCTGTGGGGGCTCCCACACTCTGGAACGAACTTCCCCCGGGTTTACGCCAAATACCTGACCTTCGGACATTCCGTCGCGAACTGAAGACGCATCTTTTTATTCGCGCGGGGCTGTCTTAAATTGAATTTTATCAAATTTTTAAAAAATTCTTATTAATTAATTTTAAATGGGGTTTTTAGCTCACTGTATATTTTAATTTTCAGGCCAATTTTAAAATAAGTTTTTTAATTGCATTTTAAATTATATATTGCACTGTTTGTTTTATTTTTGCCTGTACACCGCCCTGAGTCCTTTGGGAGAAGGGCGGTATAGAAATCAAATAAATAAATAAATAAATAAAATAAATGGTGGACAGCCACATGCAAGAATGGGGTGAAGATTATTTGTCAGAAGCCTCTAAAGTGAGAAGCATGACCCAAGTCTTGATTGGAAGGGTGGCTTCCTGGTACGTGTCCTTGAACCAAGAGAATTCCCCTCTCTTAAGGAACTACCACCACTTTATGGCAGCCCTGATAATGAGGTTTGAGGACCCCTTGGCAGAGCAGAAAGCCAGATTCGCATGAGGTCCATCAGACAAGGGAGGAGAAAAGTGGCTGACTACAACCAAGAGTTCAGCGATCTGGTACCTCTCATGAGAGGGTGGACGGAAGTGGCTCTTTTGGACATATACAAAGACGGCCTAAACGGGGATTTGTATAAGTTGTGCAGAGCCCGAGCGTCCCCGACTATCCTGCATGGCTGGTACACCCGGTTAGCAGAAATGGAGATCGACCTGGCCAAGGACCGCCTGCGAAGTGATCGGGTTTGGAGGCAAACCCCAACTCAGTTCCAGAGGGAACTGGCCAAAGATTCTATTGCAGCGGAGAGTGGGAAGAAAAAACCCACGGGCTGTTTCAGATGTGGAAAAGAAGGCCATCGAGCGGCTGATTGTCGTGCGAAACTGCCACCAAAGACGACCCCTAGTGGCAAAAAAGCAATGGTGCAGGTGGAACCAAAACCACGAGAGGTCGCAGAGACGGGAGCGGATGTCGCCAAAAACATTCCTCCCATGAAGGAGGAACTTGGGACTCCTTCCGGGTCAGATGACAGTGAGCCATCATCGGAATCAGACGAGGATCTCCTGGTGAGTTGGAAAGGGGGGCCCCTTACAATTCCAGTAAAATTGTGTGTCCCATCCTCGGGAATGCAAGGGGAAATGCTAGCCCTCTTACTCTGGGTATACCCGATGTATCATCAGCCCCGAGGTGGTGGAGAAAATGGAACTAAGACTAAAAACATTGAGCAGGCCCATAGCCTTTTGCCAGCTAGATGGGTTGGTGGCGGGGAGAGGCCCAGCCCACTTTGTGACAGAACCCTTAGAGATGACCAAAGAAGACCACCGAGAAATCATAAACTTCATAGTGGCCCCAGGGATGGATCAGCCTCTCGTACTGGGTCTTTCATGGTTCCGAAAATGGAACCCGAAAATAAACTGGAGAACAGGGGTATTGCGACTCCGCACAACAGCACAAAAGAAGGAGAAGATAATTTAAAAAAACCCTGACCCTGATTCCCCTGAGATACTGGGGTCAATGTTTGAACGGCTGGAGGGGGAGGAAAAAATTCCTAAAGAGTACTGGGACCTACGAGAGGTGTTTAGTGAAAAGGCCTCTGACGTGCTGCCTCCCCATAGGCCCACAGATTGTGCAATAAACATTCTACCAGGGGTGAAACTGTCGAAACCAAAATCTTACCCCATGACCCAGAAGGAATTGGGAGAATTACGAAAATTTATAGATAAAAATTTGGAGCGAGGATTCATTCAACCGGCTAGGCCTCGGGTTGCAGCCCCAGTCATGTTCCGGGAAAAGAAAGATGGCACCTTTCGCTTGATAGTTGACTATAGAAACCTGAACTGTGTGTGCGTGGAAAATGTCTACCCCATGCCTCTTATGAAAGACATGCTCGCCCACTTGGCCAAAGGAAAGTTCTTTACCAAACTGGAAGAAAGTTCTTTACCAAAACTGGCTCCACATTCCATCCAGATGATTGACAGAGGGAGAATATTGGAAGTGCAACTACACGTGGCCAAGGAGGAAGACGACTTTGGATAATTACTGTATGACCTCTAGTAGGGGGAGGGATCAGGAGACAATATGACTCAGTGGTTTTGATTTACTTCCAGTTCTGGCTTTGCCTGTCCTGCATTTCAGACTTGCTTAGTAAAAATTACCAATTTCTTCAAAATGATGGAGTTGGGTCTTTATTTTCTTAAGTACTGATCTGAGGCTTATTGACATTAAGCCAGAACTCCCGGATCACAACCAAGGAGACTGAAAACTTTTTCTTAACGATGTCGGAGCATGAATGTGAAACTGATAATGAGCAGCTACCAGAGACATCAATCACCTCCCAGCTGGAAGACTTCTCATCCCAGAAATTTTCCGGAGGAGCTGATAATGAATCTGTTCTGGGAAAAAAGCCAACCCCAGAAAGGGACCTGGAGGATGAGGGAGGAGGCTTGGCTGCCGTATCGCACACTCCTCAGCAAGAAGGAAAAGTCCCTGCGGAATAGCAAAAGAAATTGGAAACAGTGGTGAGACAACTGAAGGAAGGTTTGGCCCTACAGATTGAAAACCTCCCAGGACCGGGTGAGTGGCCATCCCTCAACACTCAGCACGTTACAACACATAAACAGGAGAAGAAAAGGATCTCCATGGCAGCATGAACAGCAAATTTAGGATAAATTGCAGATCTCTCAGGCTGTCAGACTGTATCGGGAAGTGATGGAGCGACAAGCAGATCGTGAAAGGTATGAGACCCACACCCAAAATCCCTGGAGGGAGGGGGAAGAAGTTGGGTCTTTATTTTCTTAAGTACTGATCTGAGGCTTGTTGACAGGTAGGCACTTTTGTGCTCTTAAGCATGCCCCTTATAGTCCTCTTAGGAATGGGGTGAGGTCAATAGTAGACAGTTTTTGGTTGAAGATTTTGAGATTTTGAGTAGAGACTATAGAGTCAGGTAATGAGTTCCAAACGCTAACAACTCTGTTACAGAAGTCATATTTTCTGCAATCAAGTTTGAAGCGGTTGACATTAAATTTGAATCTATTGTTTGCTCTTGTATTATTGCGATTGAAACTGAAGTAGTCTTTTACAGGAAGGATATTGCAATAGATGATTCTGTGTGTTAAACACAGGTCATGTCGGAGTCGGCGGAGTTCTAAATTTTCTAATCCCAGGATTTCAAGCCTAGTGGCATAAGGTATTTTGTTGTTTTCGGAAAAACGAAGAACTCTCCCAGTAAAATATTTCTGGACGCGTTCAATTGTATTAATGTATTAATACATTTATTAGTATGAATGTATTAATACATTTATCGATTGTATTGATGATTTATGAGAATTGTAAAACTGTGCTCTAAATTGCAAGAAGACATCACAGATTTATATTTATCTGCAGTTATCATTACTTTCTTCTGTGAATTACAAACTGTAAAGATGAGAACATTTTTAAGGGAAAGAAGCATTTCAATATTACTACAAATCATTATTTTTCTATAACCTTTCGCATTAATTACAATAAAATGATATTTCATTTTTTATTTTCAGCTGAGATTTTGTTTTTCTTTTAATCTTTTTATTCATCCGTCATTTTTATAGATCTATGGATTGCAAACTGTATTAGAGTTCAACCTCACTTGCATTTAATTTCTATTTCAACATTATCCATAGGAAGAACCAAAAGATTAACATTTAAGAACAGATGTTTTTAGTTCAATTTTTTTTAATCTAAATTTTTGGGAATTTTGAAAATGTTTGAAATTTTTGATTTTTAGATGAACTTCTAGATTTTTTAAAATTAAAAAACCCTTTCAAATTTTAAACAACTTTTGAAAATTGAAAATAAATTAATCATTTACATTATTTTTTAGAATTTTCAAATTTTAAATTTAGAGGGGTTTTTTTAAAAAATGGAATTTTTTTTTACATTTGTTGAACGTCTTGGAAATATTTTAAATTTTTAAATGAACTAGTCATGGCAAGTAATTCATTTACAAGAAGAGTTCTCCACTCCTCTGAATACAACAAAATACCTTATGCTACCAGACTTGAAATCCTGGGTTTAGAAAACTATGCCGCCTTCGACATAACCTGAGTTTAACTCATAGAATCATCTATTACAAAGTCCTTCCTGTCGAAGACTACTTCAGCTTCAATTGCAACAATACACGAGAACACAATAGATTTACGCTTAATGTTAACTGCTCCAATCTTGATTGCAGAAAATATGACTTCAGTAACAGAGTTGTTAATGCTTGGAATGCACTATCTGACTCTGTGGTCTCTTCCCAAAATCCCCAAAGCTTCAACCAAAAACTATCTACCATTGACCTCACCCCATTCCTAAGAGGTCTGTAAGGGGCGTGCATAAGAGCACAAACGTGCCTACTGTTCCTAACCTATTGTTTCCTTTCATTATATCCAATTAATATAGTCATTACATACTCATACTCATATATATGCTTATATATTGTACAATTATTTAATGCTTATGCTTATATATACTGTGTGACAAAATAAAATAAAAAAATAAAATCATGGAAAAGAGATATTGTTATGGTTTACATAATATACCATGTTTCCCTGAAAATATGACCTACCCGAAAAGGAAGTCCTAGCTTGATTTTTACACATGTGCCCAATATAAGCCCTACCCCCAAAATAAACACTTATTAAGACCCCACCCTCTCCTGTATGCATGGATAAAAATTAAGCTAGGGTGGGGATGTGGGGGTTGAGCTGTCCTACTGCTTACCTTCAGACAGATTAACAGAGTTGGAAGGGACCTTGTAGGTCATCTACTCCAACCCCTCACCCAAGCAGACCCTACACCATTTTTGACAGATGGTAGTCCAGTCTCTTGTTGAAAGCTTCCAGTGATGAAGCTCCCACAACGTCTGGAGGCAAGCTTCCCCATTGGTTGATTGTTCTGTCAGAAAATTTCTCCTATTTCCAGATTGAATCTCTCCTTGTTTAGTTTTCATCCATTACTCCTTGTCTGGCCTTTGGGTGCTTGGAAAATAGCTTGACCTTTCCTCTCTATGGCAGCCCCTCAAATATTGAAACACTTCTATCATGTTTCCGCTGGTCCTTCTCTTCACTAGACTAGCCATGCCCAGTTCCTGCAACCATTCATCATATGTTTTAGCCTCCAGTCATCTAATCATCTTGGTTGTTCTTCTCTGCACTCTTTCTAGAATCTCAACCTCTTTTATAGTGTGGTGACCAAAACTGGATGCAGTATTCCAGGTGTGGCTTTAGGGGTCTTTGGTGCTGAGTTTGCTTGTTTTCTTGCAGACATTTCATTACCCAAACTAGGTAACATCAGTGCTAGTAAAAAGTGTGATTTGCTGTCAGTTTATATTCTAGTGGCTTGCCCTGGCAAGTGTTGGTGGGGGTGGTCTTAAGAGTTTCTTTGGTTGGGCTGTTTACTGTTGGTTTCTTTGGCAGTTTCTTGATTGGGTTATTATTTATTTGGTTGTTGGTCTGATGTTAACCTTGGAGTTAATCTCTGCTGATCTGGGTGCTGATTGCTGGTGGAGAGGTGTTTGGATCTTTTTGTTCCGTTTGGCTGGTTTATGGTGTAGAAAATGTGTACCCACTGCTCTGATTTCTATTTTCTAATTTCACCAAGATAGAACTGATTACCTGGGTTACCACATATCAAATGAAGTAGTGGAAATGGATCCAGAAAAGGTGAAGGCAGTGCTAAAGTGAGCCCCTCCCTGCACTAGGAAGCAGTTCCAGAGCTTCCTAGGCTTTGCTAATTTCTATCTGCAGTTCATCACCGTCAAGAACTGATTTGGCTTTCACCTACATTTTCTCCTTTGCTCAAATCTTGACAAAGAAAGGTGGTAGTGGTGGAATGGAATGCGAAGCTGGGAGGGATGGTATCTAGGCAACCAAAGCCTTTCTGGAAGTTTTCAATGTCTCGGAGCATGGCTAGCTGTTTTCTCATAACAAAATGAACAGAAGTGATTGGCGAGCATAATGGACAGTGTGGGCTCAGAGGGAAAGGGAACAATAACTATGCTCGTGTTTGCACAGAAAATCCAGAGCTGGTTTTGCTTCTTCTGTGCCAATGTAGTTTGGCTTGATGGGCATGGCTTGGTAGGCATGGCAGGGGAAGGATACTGTAAAATCTCCATTACCTCCCCACTCCAGGGGAAGGTTACTGCAAAATCCCCATTTCCTCCCAATTAGCTGGGACTCGGGAGGCAGAGAATAGATGGGGGCAGGGCCAATCAGTGTTGATATTTACCAGTTCTCCAAACTACTCAAAATTTCCACTACCAGTTCTTCAGAACTGGTCAGAATCTTCTGACTACCACCTCTGAAGCCAAAGCTGGGACTCAGGGACCAGCACATGTAGCCCTAGAGGCAGCCAGCATCCCCATTTGAGCACCCTAGACAGCAGTTGGATTGCCACCCTGATATGCCTTAGTATGAAAGGACTGAGCGCTGCCACTCTGAGCGCTGCCACTCTGAGCACTGCCTCTAGTATGAAAGGACTGAGCGCTGCCACTCTTAGCAGTTCACTTCAACAGGCAGCCCAACAACTTGGCCTACTTCCTGACCCAGGTCTGGAACTATATGGAACAAGGATGGTTCCATAAAGAGAAGAGAGACAGGTCTCTTAGGCTGTGCATGGATTACCATGGACTGAATTGTATCTGTGCAGAGAATATGTACCCCATTCCCCTCCCCCTCATGAGGGACATGCAGGGTTACCTATCCAAGGGGAAGGTTTTCACCAAACTAGACCTGAGGGAAGCTTATTACTGTGTGAGGATTAAAGAAAGAGATGAATGGAAAACTGCATTTAACTATTCTCTGGGTTGCCACCAATTTTGAGTAATGCCATTTGGGTTGCAAGGAGCACTATCAGTATTCAAGCAGTTAATAAATGAGGTTCTACATGAGCACCTGTACAAAGGGGTACTAGTGTGACATTCTAATTTATACTGACACCATGGAAGAACATGTGAAGCTAGTGAGAGCAGTACTTGAAAAGTTGCATAAAGCCCAGTTGTATGTGAAGTTAACTAAATGCAACTTCCACAAGAGCAGCCTAAACTACCTGGGGTATCACATCTCCCAGGATGGGGTGGAAATGGACCCAGGTAAGGTGAGGGCAATTCTAGAACAGGAGGTCCCTCGAGCCAGGAGGCAGTTACAAAGTTTCCTGGGATTTGTGAACTTTTACCAGCAATTCATCCTCACATTTCCCCAGATTAGCCCTGCCTATCACCAACTTGCCTAAGATGAGGGATGGGGGGTGAAGCCCAAACTGAGTCAGTCACTAAACGGGGTGTGTGTGGAGAACTTTCTAGCAGATGCCTTCTCTCGTATGCCTCAGTACAGAAGTGCCTGAGAGGAAGTACTTAACTCCATCATCCTGTCCAGGCAGCTCGCAATGCCAGCGCTTACGAGACAGCAGAGAACAGCCTCTTTGCGGCTGGCTGGAGATTTGTTGATGCAATGGTTAAAAGATGCCTGGGGGCCAGATGAATGGTTCCAGAGACATAAAGATGACCTGATGACAAAGGAGGGCTTGGTGTGGAAGGGGAGTATATTGTACATCCCAGCCAGCCAAACAACCTTGGTCCTGCAGAGGAGCCATGATGCAAAGCCTGCAGGGCACTTTGGATTCATGATGGTGAACACAGAGTTCTGGTGGCCAAAGATGAAAAGGGACATAGAATCCTATGTGTCCTGTTGCTCCATGTGTGCCTCCATGAAGCACCTACCTGGGATGCCTCCAGGCTTGCTACAGCCTGTAGCCAACCCAGCTAAACCGTGGGAGGAGATATCCATCATGGAGTTTATTGTGGAGTTGCCAGAGAGTGCTGGAAACACAATAATTTGGACGGTCATCAACCTATTTTCAAAGCAAACACATTTTGTGGCATGCCTGAAGATTCCTTCAGCCCAGGCCCTTGCCAAGATGTTTGTGCAATACATCTACCAACTACATGGGGTCCTGAAGTGCATTATCTCAGATAAGGAGGGGCGCAATTTTGATGGGAATTCTTGAAAATAGTAGGCTCCTCTCAGGGACTTGCTCCATCTATCATCCAAGTACCAATGGGATGGCTGAATAAGCCAATTCATTAGTGAAGCAATACTTGTGCTGTTATATAAATTATCAGCAGACTAATTGGGCTGAATTCCTGCCTTTCGCAGAGGTGGCATATAACAACTTGGTGCACAGTAGCACAGGTTTTTGTCCCTTTCAAGGTGGCCATGGGGACAGAGTTCATGCCCATACCAGAGCTCCCACAGGAAGCCTCATCCTCAGTGTCATTAGCTGACTGGATGGAT
This sequence comes from Ahaetulla prasina, assembly GCF_028640845.1. Classification (NCBI taxonomy): domain Eukaryota; kingdom Metazoa; phylum Chordata; class Lepidosauria; order Squamata; family Colubridae; genus Ahaetulla; species Ahaetulla prasina. The sequence goes on from NC_080540.1 coordinate 186,031,518, forward strand.
ACATTAAAAGTCACATGGCTCACTGTGCATGAGGCACTGAATAAGGCTAGGGAAAGTGAAAAAAAGCAAGCAGATCAGAAGAGAGCCCCCCCCCCCAAAGTGAGAATTTAGAATGGGAGATAAGGTGTATTTGTCCACCAAAAATCTATAACTGAGGCAAGCTTGAAAAAAGTTCCGTTCCAAATACATAGGGCCTTTCCATATTGTCCAGATCTGGATCTTTTCAGAGGGTCTGTATGTCAAGACTGATTCACCTTTCATCTGCATTTTCTCTTTTGCTCACATCTTGACAATGAAAGGGGGCAGTGGTGGAATGGAATGCAAAAGTGGGAGGGATGGTATCTTGTCAGGGAAATTCTTTAAGAGCTGACCATCTGCTACAATGATATAAGGCAGGGAATGAGTCAGCAAGATTTTTGGGCTGATGTGTGCTTCCCTGCTGTAATTGACAATTGTAGATAAACCACTATTTGAAAGACAAACCTCTGTTTACTGTATTTTGCTCCTGAGTTGTCTCAAAATACTCACACTGTGTACATTCTGACATATCTAGGTAACCGAGGCATCTCTGGAAGTTTTCAATGTCTCTGAGCATTGCTAGCTTGTTTCTCATAACAAAATGAACAGAAGTGCTTGGTAAGCATAATGGACTGTGCGTGGCTTGGAAGGAAAGGGGGAAATAATTATACTTGCATTTTTGCAGGAAATCCAGAGCTGGTTTTGTTTCTTCTGTGCCAATGCAGTTTTTTCAGTGAAGTATTGTACTTTTGGAAAAAATATGTTCCAGGAGTTTCTTTTTCTGGAAATGCCAACTGGACAGCTGACAACTCCCTCAAAGGGAGAAGGGTTGCCTCTTCTGTGGTTGCCTCACATGCACTAGTGCTGCAAGTTGTCTGGATGGGATGATACAATTAACTATGTTTTCCCTAGTGCTTTTGTATTGTGGCAGGTGCGTGAGAGCATCTGCTAGGAAATCCCTCCCCCAGCAATAGAGAAGAGTGAAATTGAACCGGCTAAAGTACTGGGCCCACCAGACATGCTTAGGGCATAATTTCCTTGGGGTCTTCAGTGCTTCCAGATTTTTGTGGTCAGTCCAAACTTCAAATGGGAGTCTAAGAATTGCCTCTAGGTGAGGAGAGCCCAGCAGAGGGCATAAGCCTCCTTCTCCCAGATTGTCCATCATCTCTCGGTGTCAGACAGTTTCTGAGATGTATAGTCACAAGGCTGCAGTTCCTCCCTTTCATTTCTCTGCAGTAAAACTGCCCCCATGGCCATGTCACTAGTGTCTTCCTGGATCATGAACAATTTCTCTGGGTTCAGGTGTTTCAAGACTAGCTAAGCAGCCAAAGATTTATTTAGTTTTTCAAAAGCCACTTGGCATTCAACAGTCCAGTTTAAGGGTTAAATCAGTCTGAGATTCACCCCCTTTCCCATTTTTAATGGGTTCATGATGGGCAGTGCTATCTGTGCAAAATGAATTGCCTATAGAAGTTCACGAAATCTAGGAACTCCACAGTTGTCTTCTGGACCATGGACCATCCCATTCTAGGATTGCTTTCATCTTCCCCTGGTCCATTTCTACCCCTACTTTGGAGATATGGTACCCTAGGTAGTTTATGCTGATTTTGTGGAAGTCACACTTGGATAGCTTCGATTATAGCTAGGTTTTAACTGGCTTCCTTAGCATAGTCCTCACTAGCTTTATGTGCACTTCCATGGTCTGTGTAAATTAAAATATCATCCGAGTACACTAGCATTCCTTTACATAAGTGTTTATGTAACAATTCATTCACCAGCTGCATGAACACTGTTGGCATCCCCTGCAATCCAAACAGGATCACCTACAATTGGTAGCATCCTGGGGTGGGATTCTACCAGTTCACATCTATTCACTTGAACCTGTTAACTTTCTAAGCAGTTCGGAGAACTGGTTGTTGGAAGAAATCTCCTTTTGTTTTTTCCCCCCACTTTACAGGGCTAATCCTATAAGGAAGGCATTCTGGTGTTGTTTCTAGTCTAATCTTTATTGCCCTGCTTACAGAAACTGCCTCTCAGTAAACTCTTGTCTTAAACTCCATCTAAGAACAATCAAGCATTTCATGCTGCGATACTGATGCAGAGACTTTACAATATTAATTTGCAATATTCAGATTAAATACTGATGCTGATCTTACACATTATCTTTCCTTTTATCATTCCTCTCTAACACTTACATTTATTCTTCAGAAATGTAGCACAATTTGAAAAAATTCTATGATATATGGCATTTTGCCACAACAAATTTGGATGCATTCTGCGCATGCGCGTAATGGCGGTGGCGTTCTGAGGCTCGTGAAGGCAGCGGCTGGTGTTCCCAGCCGTGATGCCGCTGGGCCGCTTGCCGGGCTGCGTGGACTTCGGCCCCAGGTTGGTCAACATGCCGGCAGTCGAGAGCGAGGTCTTTGGACCTCGGTGGTCTCTCGGCTGCCGAGAGCGGGGCCGGAGTCCTGGGCAAGCAGCGGATGGTGGCGGTGGCCATTTTGGGGTTGGGGCGGCCGTCCCGGACTGGCTTTGGAGATCCCCGGCCGTGAGCAGAACACTGGCGGCAGTGTGGTGGGCCATTCGGGATGGAGCTTTGGAGGGCCCGAAGATCGGCCGTTTCTCCCCCCCCAGCTGACTTTTGGGCATGTTTAGCCCCTGCCGCATTTTTCAGCAGCGGCAAGATTTTGGGCCGCATTTCTACCGACTGGTGAGTCAGCAGATCAGCGGATGGCGGCGGCCATTTCGGGGTGGGGTAGCCGCCCGGACAGGCCCTGATTCGATCCCTGGCCGCGCACAATGTCAGCGGCAGTGTGGTGGGCCGTGCAGGCTTGAGTTCTTGAGGGGCCGAAGATCGGCCATTTCCCCCCCCCCAGCTGACTCTTGGTTAGGCCTAGCCTGTGCCGTAATGTCTATCAACAGCTTAGGCTTTTTTCATCAGCGGCACATTGGCGGCATGTTCAGGATTTCCATCTGCGGCAGGCTGGATCATGAACTTAACACAGATCCAGCGTGATTAATGGCGGCCATAGGAACGGCGGCGGCAGTGACAACATTAGCGGCAATGGTATTAGTACGTGTGGCTTTCCATCTGACCACCGAACTGCACGAGCCCCTTCCCCAGGATGGAGTGAGCCCGGGACTCCGAGGGACATTATGTCATCTTAGCGGTCGGCAACCGAGGAAGATATTATTGTACCAACTTTTAGGAGGGAGGCCATTAGATTTGGCCGGACCTCTGGTCCCCTTGGCTGTTTCCTGGATCATCTGGACTTGGGCCGGTTTTGTTCCCCGGATTTCAACGGATTGTGGGTTTGGCATCTTAGCCTCCCTTTCTCCGTCTGTGATGAGGATAGGGGCGAAGTGGACAAGTCTGTGGGCCTAGAACTTGCTTAACATCTATGCCGGCTCGGGATGTACACTTTCTGCTGTCTTGAATTTGATATTCTCATGAGATGTTCGTCCACCGACCTATTACAACTGCGAGGTTCCCCCGCCTCGCAGGAATGGCCCTCTAGGCTATCGAGAGCCTACCTTAACGAAGGGTCTTGGAACCCAGAGAGGTGGCATGTGGCCAAGAAGAATTTTTGGGGATTTTTAAATAGGTTTTTAAAAAGGGGTCTTTTAAGGGGAGGGAGGGATACGACGGGTGGGGGGATTAACCCGTCGGGGAGGGATCCAGCCCCTGTGCTTGTTCGCGGCACTTTTACATCTGGTCTGAAGGCAGGGGGGGAGGGTTTTGTTCCAGGACTAGAAGGTTGTTCAATCTGTACGGTAAGTGGGAGAGGCAGATATGGCGGAGGGGGGGGCCGTATCGAGAGTTGGGAGCACGTGCTTGATGTCTGAAAGCGATCACGTGCTCCGGCCCCTCAGTCCCTACCCGTTCCTCGGGCGGCCATGATCCTCAGAGCTTGGATCTTCGGTTGATGTTATGTAATGCCCGGTCCGTGGCCAATAAAGCTCCCCTGATTTGCGATCTTATTCAGGGGGAGTCCGCGGACCTTATGGGCATTACGGAGACCTGGTTGGGTCCAGAGGGGGGGTCCCCCTTGTTGAGCTGTGCCCTCCAGGTTTCCGAGCATTTCATCAGTCGAGGGCCCAAGGTAGGGGTGGGGGGGTGGCGGTTGTTATTAAGGAAGATCTAGAGCTGAGGGAGGCCACTGTTCCTCAGATTGCCAGCTGTGAATCCCTCTATGTGAGGTGGGGCCATAGGAATCAGTTGGGCTTGTTGATCGCGTACCTGGCTCCTTGCTGCGTGACCACAGCCCTGCCCGAGCTGTTGGAGGTACTAGCCGCTGTGGCGGTTGAGACCCCCAGACTTATAGTCATGGGGGATTTCAACCTGCCATCAGCTGGCTTGTTATCGACAGCAGCTCGGGACTTCCAAGCTTCCATGACGGCCTTGGACCTGATTCGAGTAAATGATGGCCCTACGCACATGGGGGGAGGCACGCTGGATCTGATTTATATCTCTGAACAGTGGTTAAATGATCTGGAATTAGATGATTTAGTAACAGAACCGATGTCATGGTCCGATCATTTTCTCCTTCGCCTAGACTTCCGAACCGCCACTCACCATCGCAGGGAGACGGAACCTATACGTTGGTTCCGTCCCAGGCGCCTGATGGACCCCGAGAGGTTTCTGACGGAGCTTGGGCCATTCCCTGAGGATCTGGCCCACGGCACGACTGAGGAACTAGTTGTGGCCTGGGAACAGGCCGCAGCTGGGGCCTTGGACCGTGTCGTGTCTTTGCGGCCTCTGACCCGGCACAGATCTCGTCCGGCCCCTTGGTTCTCCGAGGGGCTGAGGGAGATGAAACGCCGGAGAAGACGCCTAGAGAGCACCTGGAGGTCCAGTCGTTCCGAAGCTGATCGGACACTAGTTAGGTCCTATTCTAGGACCTACCTAGTGGCAATGAGGGAGGCGAGGCGTTCCTACGCCTCCACCCTCATTGCGTTGGCAGATAACCGCCCGGCCGCCCTGTATCGGTGACCCGCTCCCTCCTTCATCAGGAGATGCGGGATGACCCTTTGCAGGGACGTGCCGAGGAGTTTAGTGGTTATCTATACGATAAAATCGCTCAGCTCCGGGACGGTCTGGACCAACATTGGGATGATCCAAGCGAGGGAGAGGAGGCACGTCTTGTCGAGTCTGTTTGGGATGAGTTTGACCCTGTGGCTCCCGAGGACGTGGACAGGTTGTTGGGGAGGCTTCACGCCACTACATGTTTACTGGACCCGTGTCCTTCCTGGCTGGTACTGGCCACTCAGGAGGTGACACGAGGCTGGCTCCAGAGGATTATCAACGCTTCTTTCTTGGAAGGGGTTTTCCCTGCCGCCTTGAAAGAGGCGGTGGTGAGACCCCTCCTCAAGAAGCCCTCCCTGGACCCAGCTATTTTGGGTAATTATCGTCCAGTCTCCAACCTTCGCTTCGTTGCGAAGGTTGTAGAGAGTGCTGTGGCGCGACAGCTACCCCAATACCTGGATGTAGCCGTCTATCTAGACCCGTTCCAGTCCGGCTTCCGACCCGGATACAGCACGGAGACAGCTTTGGTCGCATTGGTGGATGATCTCTGGAGGGCCAGGGACAGGGGTTATTCCTCTGCACTGGTCCTATTAGACCTCTCAGCGGCTTTTGATACCATCGACCGTGGTATCTTGCTGCGCCGGTTGGGGGGATTGGGAGTGGGAGGCACCGTGTATCGGTGGTTCTCCTCCTATCTCTCCGACCGGTCGCAGACGGTGTTGACAGGGGGGCAGAGGTCGACCGCGAGGTGCCTCACTTGTGGGGTGCCGCAGGGGTCGATTCTCTCGCCCCTTCTGTTCAACATCTCTATGAAGCCGTTGGGTGAGATCATCAGTGGCTTCGGGGTGAGATACCAGCTGTACGCTGATGACACCCAGCTGTACTTTTCCACCCCGGACCACCCCAATGAAGTTGTTGAAGTGCTGTCCTGGTGTTTGGAAGCCGTACGGGTCTGGATGGGGAGAAACAGGCTCAAGCTTAATCCCTCCAAGACGGAGTGGCTGTGGATGCCGGCATCCCGATTCAGTCAGCTGCAGCCGCAGCTGACTGTTGGAGGCGAGTTATTGGCCCCAAAGGATAGGGTGCGCAACTTAGGTGTCCTCCTGGCTGAACGGCTGTCGTTTGAAGATCATTTGACGGCCGTCTCCAGGAGGGCCTTCCACCAGGTTCGCCTGGTTCGGCAGTTGCGCCCCTTCCTTGATCGGGATGCCTTGTGCACAGTCACTCATGCGCTCGTTACCTCTCGCTTGGATTATTGTAATGCTCTCTACATGGGGCTCCCCTTGAGGTGTACTCGGAGGCTTCAGTTAGTCCAGAATGCAGCTGCGCGGGTGATAGAGGAAGCCTCGCGTAGCTCCCGTGTAACACCGCTCCTGCGCAGACTGCACTGGCTACCTGTGGCCTTTCGGGTGCACTTTAAGGTTTTGGTTACAACCTTTAAAGCGCTCCATGGCTTAGGGCCTGGGTACTTACGGGACCGCCTGCTGTTACCACATGCCTCCCACCGACCCGTACGCTCTCACAGAGAGGGACTTCTCAGGGTGCCGTCCGCCAAGCAATGTCGGCTGGCGGCCCCCAGGGGAAGGTCCTTCTCTGTGGGGGCTCCCACACTCTGGAATGAGCTTCCCCCGGGTTTACGCCAAATACCTGACCTTTGGACCTTTCGCCGCGAACTGAAGACATATCTTTTCATTCGCGCGGGGCTGGCTTAAATTTTATTGATTTTAAATTTTTTACTACTAATTTTTAAATGGAGTTTTAGTTTTTTATATATTTTAAAGTTTTAGGCCAATTATAATAAGTTTTTTAATTTGCATTTTAAATTGTATATTGTATTGTCTGTTTTTACTTTTGCCTGTACACCGCCCTGAGTCCTTCGGGAGAAGGGCGGTATAAAAATCAAATAAATAAATAAATAAATAAATAAGATGGTTGTGGTATGGTGAACAAATTAAAAAATCATTCAGACTAAAGATTCCCCTTCCACAAAATTCCTTGCATCCCTTTTTTCTTTTAAAAATCGACAGACTTTTCAATATGGGCAACTATGCCTATAATTTTTTTTTTTAAAGTAACAGCTATTGATTGATTTCATTACTGTCTATGGTAAGAGATGAGATATTTAAGATTTTTAGCTCATTGCCGATTCAAACAAGTTGAAATGGGCATAAAGTGAAATTAATAATTCAGTTTTATATGGAATTTAAAGAGTGTCAAGTTTAGCATCAGTTACATAACAGTCAAGAATTGAAGAATTAGAATCAAGAAGTTCAGGTTTTACAAAATGTAAAATTTACTTATGATTTAAGAATGAAATTTTAATTTATTAGTAAATATTACATACATCTACCGAACTCCTCAGTATTTTTAAAAGGTTGGACTTTATGTTGGATTTTATGTGTGTGCCACAAGAAACTTGAGGGCTCATAGAATTTGCTCAGTCATAGTTTTTTGTTTGAAGTCGTAATATATACAACAATTAGAAAATATATAATAATCTCAAAGCGCTCTTTGCGATTGGCTGACATGCAGAGAACAACATATATGTATACCTGCCCTCAGTGTATACTTGAGTGTCCTCAGTGTATACCTGCCCTCAGTGTATACTTGAGGACCTCATGGCAGTGCAATAAAATGCAATTAATATTGCTAGTTTCTGGGAAGGATCTGTTTAATTTGCACATATTTTAATCTTATATTTTACATTTTAAATGTTATATAGTATGCCTTATTTTAATGGTGATGCTTCTGATATAAACAAACAAACAGCAAGACATTTGTGATTGTATGTATATAGATAGGGATGCAGTGGCTCAGGGGCTAGGACATTGAGCTTGTCGATCGAAAGGTCGGCAGATCAGCGGTTCAAATCCCTAGTGCTGCCATGTAATGGGGTGAGCTCCCGTTACTTGTCCCAGCTTCTGCCAACCTAGCAGGTTCAAAAGCACGTAAAAATGCAAGTAGAAAAAATAAGGACCACCTTTGGTGGGAAGGTAACAGCGTTCCGTGCGCCTTTGGCATTGAGTCATGCTGGCCACATGACCACGGAGATGTCTTCAGACAGCGGTGGCTCTTCGGCTTTGAAACGGAGATGAGCACCGTCCCATAGAGTCGGCAACGACTAGCATGTATGTGCGAGGGGAACCTTTACCTTTATCTAATGTATATAGGATCTTTCATTACTGTATAAACACTACAGTATTACTTTCTGTTGGGGTTGCAGCCATTTGTTTTCCACATTGACAATATTTTTTTAAAAAATTGAATAGGGCAACCTCCAAATAAATCCAAATCAAATCAGGACTCAGTCTGATGTTCCCAATGAAAATCTGAAGCAAATTGTGATTTTATTTCCATTGTTCCACAATGTATTTTATTCAGACTGATTCTATTTTCCAGAGTGCCAGGGTTACTTTTTAAAACTGGATCTTTAAAAACTCACACACTCTTCTGAAGTCATCTTTTTCTCAATATTGTAGGATCATAATAAGTCTGAAATATATATTTAAACTACATATAATAGTGGTTGATCCTTTCATGTGTGAATTTCATGAAACACTGAACTTTCCAATATAAATTTCAGCAAAAATAAATACCAAATTACCAGAAGCTTAGCAATAATAGTAAAATATAGGTATACATATCAGTTGATCTTCATTCGCAAATGATTCATTGCATTTCACTAGATTTCACTGCATATTTCCACCCTCATTGTGTAACTAACTATTTCAATTGAATGTTTTAGTATTGCATTTTGCAATGTTATCCTTATTTCTCTTCTCAACAATTCTTAACTGAATAAAAACAGCAGACAATTAAAACCATGATGGGATTCAAATTTTTTACTACCGATTCTATGGGCGTGGCTTCGTGGGCGTGGCATGGCATGGCTTGGTGGGCATGGCAGGGGAAGGATACTGTAAAATCTCCAGTCCCACCGCACTCCAGGGGAAGGTTATTGTAAAATCTCCATTCCCTCCCAATCAGCTGGGACTCAGGAGGCAGAGAATAGATGGGGGTGGGGCCAGTCAGAGGTGGTATTTACCGGTTCTCTGAACTATTCAAAATTTCCGTTACTGGTTCTCCGGAACTGGTCAGAACCTGCTTAATACCACCTCTGGTTAAAACTCTGCATGATCATTTATACAGTCTTCATTCTCCTGCCTAATCATTAATACTGAAATGGCATAAGGGTCTGTAGAAATTCTCAGTCATCCAGGTCATTCTTGAATGAGAAGCAAAATGTCTTCAAAGAAAAAAACAAGAAAGTCCAGTTGCCTGCTGAAAAAGTACCTTTGGGACTGAAATGGCATCTTCAAATTTATTATAAATTTATTGATTATTCTATAGAATCTTTTAAAAATTCCTTCAGAGATTCTTGTAAACCTTCCAAGTTTACGGCTTGTGGATTAGCCGTATGAGCTGGAGAGCCCCCAGCACTTTGGAAGAATTTGGAAGAGTCCAGGCTTTAGTTGTTTAGAAGCCATCTTGCTTTAATTATACTTAAATACCTCCAGTAAGTCCAATTCTCCTTAATTCTTCCAAAGGCAAGATGATTGAATTAAGTAAATACTAATCTTTCAAACTGTCCAGGTTAATGTAAAAAACAGCAGCCTTAAGAAATGCTGAGGGCGCTACCAGCTTTAACAAGCAGTTCCTTAACTTTCACTTTCCCGCCCTATTTATAACAAGTGCCATTTTCTTTGTTCTTCTCGAGTTAATTCAAAAGGAAACAGTTTGGAAACAAAGTTAAGGTTTTTTACTTGCAATCACAAATGCTAGTTCTCCTGCTTTTGTTCTGTCTGCATTGAAATCAATTTGAAGCTAATCATAGACACAGAGGTGGTCGCGGCTTCTTGTTCTGCATAAAGCAGAAGCGCTCTGGGTGCGGTGCTCTGCCAGGCTAAAGGGGAGCTCTCACCCTTCGATCTCCTGGCTTTTCCCCAGGAGATCTCTGGAAGCTCTACCCACGCCTGACTGCTCTGCTTTCCCTCTTCTCCCGAGGGAAAGCTTTCCAAACCGTCAGACAGCCAATTTGCGCTGTCAAAACGGTTTTAAACGCAACCACAGGGCTGGCAATCCAAAGGACCGTCTCCGAAGCCTGCGGTGCCACCGGAAGTCCTTCATATTGCTGTTATAGGAGAAAAATTTAAAGAGTTTTCAGAGGAGATGTCAGCTCACAATAAAGATATAAGAGAAGACATAGTGACTGCATTTCAAGGCTTGGCATCCTAATCCAGTTGGAGGAAAGGGTGGAAGAAATTAATCAATCTAATTTGAATTTAGAAAATAAAATGGAGGAGGTTCAGACTAAGGTGGAAAAGGCAGATGATGAAATGGTTTTGTTACAATATAGATCGATGGAGTTTGCTGTAAGAGTGCGTGGGTTGCAAGAAAACAAACAGGAAGAACTTAAGAGAAATTTTTTCAGAAGCCTTTGCACAATTGTTGGAGGAGCAACCAGTAGATCTTCAATTCCAAATTGATAAAATCTACCGTGTTAATTCCTGGGTTGCTAGACAAAGGCAATTGCCAAGAGACATTGTGATTTATTTTACAACTAGGAGGATTAGAAATGAAATTTTACAATCATCTTACAAAAATAAAATGCAAATAGCAGGACAAGAGGTATTAGTTTTGAAAGAAATTCCTCCTAAAATGTTAAGAAACAGAAAGGAGATTGCTTTTTTGGTGAATGAACTTAGAAATTGACAGATGCAATTTAGACGGGATGTTCCAACTGGACTAACATTAATTTATACTGGAGAAAAATATTGCCTTAACACGGTTTGGAAGGCAAGGGATTTTTATATCAATGTTTTAAAGTCTGGAAGTCCACCATCGCCAGATGCTAGGAGGAGAGGAGAAGCAGAGTTAGCAAAAAAGTATGAGGAGGAAGGAAAACAGATACAAGCGCAAGCAGAAGCTGCAATTACTGAAGATGATTTGTCTCAATCACTGGCTATTTTCCAAATATCAGAAGTAGGTGAAAATATAGGGGATATTAAAGATCCAAAAGAGCAAAGACTGACCAGAGCAGCTACTAAACGTAAAGAACAAGAAAAAATGCAGCAATCTCAAACAAAAACTCAAGAAACTCCTAAAACAAGCTGTTGGGGGGGCCAGGCCGAAGAGGAAGATTGGGGAAGATCTTCAGCTGATGTTCCAAAAGCTATAAAAATTAAAATATTATTATTATTAAAAAAATATTATTCACAGTGCCAAGAATGGCAAATAGATTTTTAACTTGGAATGTTAACGGCCTGAATTCACCACAAAAAAGGGGAAAAAAAGATAATTCATTATTTGAGACAATTTAAAAATGATGTAATTTGTTTGCAGGAAACACATATCAGAGTGATAGACCAAAAGTATTTGATAAATTCGAAACTAGGTACACATTTTGCTACATTGGCTCCAGAGAAGAATGGTGTAGTTATATACCTAAAGAAAGAACTAACAGCCAAATTAATTGAGGCAGATGTTCAAGGAAGATATATTGCTATTGAACTTTTAATAGAGGGAAAGAGAACACTTTTAATTGGAGTATATGCACCTAATCAGCAGCAAGAAAATTTTTACAAACTTTTACATACTAAAATAATACAGTATTATTATTACAGTAATACAGTAATATTAAATAATACAGTAATACAGTAATATTAAATAATAAATCGTTTGTATTAATGGGCGACTGGAACCGAGTGTTGGCTATTAAGAAAGATAAAAAGACTATTTCTCAAAATATTTCAAGTCGTGAGAAATTGCCAAAAGCTTTTTTTGATATGATGGAAGATTTGGAGCTAAGAGATATTTGACGAGAAAGGAATGTTGAAGAAAAAGATTTTACCTTTTTTTCTGATAGACATCAATCCTTTTCCCCAATTGATTTTATACTAATTTCTATTGATTTTCTTTCCAGGGTGAAGAAGACCAAAATATGTCCAAGAACTTTAACTGATCACAGTCCAGTGTGGGTGGAATTCAATCAGGAAAAGTCAGATAGGAGATCTTGGAGATTAAATGAGAATTTGTTTAGATATGAAGAAAATGTAAAGGAATGTAAAAGACAAATGAAAGAGTTTTTTGTTATGAATATGAATAAGGGTACTCCGATAGAAATAGTTTGGGATGCAAGTAAAGCATATATGAGGGGAATTTTAATATAGATGAATAATAAACACGGAATTAGACAGCAGAAGAAGCGTAGGGAACTAGAAGAGGAAATAAAAAAGAAAGAGAAACTACTTATACTTAATCCAGAGTTAGAGAAGCAATAAATATACTGCGAGGACAATTTAATATGCTTACAGCTGACCAGGTCGCAACTAATTTACAATATGTTAAGCACAATACATTTTGTAATGCTAATAAGCCAGGCAGGTGGTTAGCATATGTAATAAGGAAAAAAACAGAAAGACAGAATATAAAGGTAAAGAAGTATATCAACAGAATTTGATTAAAAAAGCTTTTTTCAAATTTTATACAAAATTATATGCTAGTGACTCAATTCAAGGTATAGATATAGATAAATATTTACAAGAAGGGAATATTGATGAACTTATGTTAGAACAAAGGGAAAGATTGAATCAATCTATAACATCAAAAGAAATTATTTTAGCTGTTAAGCAGCTAAAAATAGGTAAAGCCCCAGGAACAGATGGACTAACTGCTGTTTATTATAAAAATTTACAACTTGAAATGATGGACCCTCTTAAGGAATTATTTAATAAAATTCAATTCGGAGGAAATGTACCTCCATCCTGGAGAACTGCTTTTATCTCACTGATACCAAAGGAGGATCACGATTGTACTAAGCCAGAAAATTATAGGCCCATATCACTTTTGAATGTTGATTATAAGATCTTTGCTAAAAACTAGCCAATAGATTAATGTTGGTTATACAACAAAAGATTCATAATGATCAATCAGGATCTATAGAAGGGAGACAAATAAGAAATAATGTTAGACAAATTGTGAATTTACTAGAATATTTGGAGAGAAACAACCAGGTCCCTGCAGCTTTTTTTTCCCTTGGATGCAGAGAAGGCTTTTGATCGATTGAACTGGGAATTTTTATTTAGAGTAATAGAAAAGATGCAGTTTGGGGAATGTTTTATACAATCAATTAGGGCAGTATATCAGAGACAAATAGCTCAAATAATAGTTAATGGTAGTTTAACAGAAGTTTTTAAAATTGAAAAAGGAACTAGGCAAGGATGCCCTTTGTCACCATTATTGTTTATTTTAACGTTAGAACCTCTATTGAATAAGATACGTGGGTCAATTAACATAAAAGGAATTAAAATTAGACATCAAGATTATAGATTAAGGGCATTTGCAGATGACCTGGTGGTTACTTTATCCCAACCAATACAATCGGTTATATATTTGATGGATATAATCAGTCAATATGGGAAGGTATCTGGATTTAAAATAAATCAACAAAAGACAAAAATAATAACTAAAAGTATGACTATACAGCAAAAAGTACAATTAGATAAAATACCGGGATTTCAAATAGTAAAAAAGGTCAAATATTTGGGAATGTATATTGAAGCCTCGAATGTGAAATTATATAAAAATAATTATCAAGTTTTATGGAAAAAAGTGCAAAAGGAAATGGAGAATTGGAAGAAGCTAGAGTTATATTTACTGGGAAGAATAGTGGTTTTAAAAATGAATGTTTTACCCAGGTTTTTATTTTTGTTTCAAATGGTACCAATACTTAAAAAAGATGCAAATTTGAAAGAATGGCAAAATGGAATTAATAAATTTATATGGGCTGGTAAAAGACCCAGAATAAAATTGAAAATAATACAGGATATACGTGAAAGAGGGGGTCTTAAAATCCCTAATTTAAGACTATACTATGAAGCAATTGCCCTATCTTTAATTAGTGATTGGTTTAACTTAACAGAAGATAGAATATTGAATTGAGAGGGTTATGATTTGTTATATGGTTGGCATGCTTAATTACTGTATGATAAAAAAGTGGATAAAGTTTTTAAAGCTCATATTTTAAGAAATGCTTTGTTACGGGTTTGGAAAAAGTATCAATATAAGTTAAACTACAAGATACCTATATGGATGTGTCCTAGACATGCGATACAGAATATAAGTACAGAACAAAAACAAGAGGTAATTACCTATAAAGAACTTCTTTTTATGGAAAAGGATAAGATACAATTGAAATCTTTAAATATATTGAAAGAGGAAAAGATAATTCATACTTGGTTTCAGTATGGACAGTTGCTAGCCAGATGAAAAGAGGATCAGAAAATTGGTATCATGCAAAATGAAGAAAATTTGGTAAAACAAATTAGAGATCAAAGCCAATCACATATTAAAAGATTGTATAATGCATTGTTAGGCTCAGAAACGGAATTAGTTAAGGATTGCATGATAAAATGGGCACAAAATATACAAGAACCTATAATGATGGAAACTTAGGAGAAAATCTGGGTTAGAAACGTTAAATTTACATAACCACAAAATTTAAGAGAAAATTTTTATAAAATATTTTACAGATGGCATTTAGATCCTAAAAAACTAGTGTGTATGTACCCGAACTTGCAAGCTAAATGTTGGAGATGTGATGGGGATGATGCTACTTACTTTCATATACGGTGGACTTGTAAAAAAATTAAGCCATTTTGGATAAGAATTTGGTGGATTATACAAAATATTTTGAAAAAGAAGTTAAAATTTACTCCACAATTGTTTTTATTGGGTATAATTATGGATTGTATTAAAATAGACACTAAATTGATCTTAAATTTAATATCAGCAGCCAGATTATTGGTTGCGCAATACTGGAAAAAAGGAACATTTGCCTACGATTGAAGAATGGATATTAAAAGTTGCAAACTTAGCAGAGATGGCAAAAATCTCAGCATTCCTGAAAGACTGCTCACAAGAAAGATATACTGTATATACTCGAATATAAGCCGATCCGAGTATAAGCCGAGGTCCCCAATTTTACCCCAAAAAACTGGGGTAAACTGGGGACTCGAGTATAAGCCGAGGGAGGGAAATGAGGCAGCTACCGGTCAGGGAAAGCCTCCCTCCCTCAGCCGAGAAGGCTGGCGGCTCCCCCGCCCTGCCCTCTCACTGCACCGGCAGGGCTTCCCCGCGCTAATGCAAAAGCCCGCCAAGTTTGCACCATCCGGTATAATGTGAAAAAAAGAAAAAAAACAACAACTCGAGTATAAGCCGTATATACTCGAGTATAAGCCGAGGGGACGTTTTTCAGCACAAAAAACATGCTGAAAAACTCGGCTTATACTCGAGTATATACGGTATATTGGAATGGAGAAGATGGATTGACTATATTCAAAATAGATGCCAGACTAAGCAATACCAAATAGCTTTTGAATGAACAGTTTACAAGAATTATGTTTATGTTTTTTCTTTGTAAAAGGAGAATTATCGTTCTAGGGGAGGATGGGAGTTTACAATAATTAGCATAATTTAGTTTATGATTGTTAGATTTAATACCCTGTATTTTGTTCCGGGAAGTCCGGGGGGGGGAAGGGGGTTTGGGAAAGGGAGGGAGGGGGGAAGGGGGAGGCTGGGGAGGGGGGAGGGGAAAGGAGGGGTAAATCTTTGTAAAACTTTTTCAATAAAAAATTTATTATAAATTTATTATAGGATTGTAGCATGCTAAAATTAAAAGGAACATCTTCCAGAAGAAAAATGGTTGAGCTGCTACTGCTACTTTTCATGTAAATACAATTTGTCTGGTAAAGAAATTTCTGTTTGCTTGACTGGAATGTAAAGTTTTTCTTGGCTAAAATTAAAGTTGTTTTTTTTTAAATACAGAGTTAGTAATCACTAAGACTTGCTAGAGTTCTATAAGATAAGAGTACATTTTTCAATTTCCATTCCAGTTAGGGCTTAAGTACTGTTCACACTTGCTGTCATAATAGCAGTGATGCCTGGATGAGCCATCATAAATTTTATTTATTTAATTTATTTATTATTCGAATTTTTATACCGCCCTATCTCCCAAAGGACTCAGGGCGGTTCACAGCCTTATAAAAACATAAGAATAAATACAAGTTAAAACAACATTTAAAAAACTTATTACATTAGGCCGAATTTAAAACTATCATTAAAATAATACAAAACCCCATTTAAAACTAACTTTAAACTAAACTCTAGGCCAGCCCCGCACAAATAAATAGATGTGTCTTAAGCTCGCGGCGGAAGGTTCGAAGGTCCAGAAGTTGGCGAAGACCTGGGGGAAGCTCGTTCCAGAGGGTGGGGGCCCCACAGAGAAAGCCCTTCCCCTGGGTGTCGCCAGTCGGCACTGCCTGGCGGACGGCACCCTAAGGAGTCTCTCTCTGTGAGAGCGAATGGGTCGGTGGGAGGCAGTCGGTGGCAGTAGGCGGTCCCATAAGTAACCCGGCTCAATGCCAATTAATAATAATAAATAATAATAAAATTAATAATGCAGACAAATTGTTCACATTAGGACTACTGAGACACAACTATTTTTTAGTGGAGATAGCTCAACACAGTTGTGTTGAGAAATGGGAACTACTTCTTTGCTGAACTACAGATAGAAATAATGAATGCTTTCACATGCTACTCTTACTCTCAAGCAAAATAATATAAGTTGATGTTAGAACAGAACATGATTCATTCTGTAGCAATTAAAAGGATCTATATGTACCAAAACACAAGGAAACCACATCCAGTTCTTGGTTTACTGCACCCCTTTAAGATGTCAACAACAAAAAAATAAAGCAGTCATCTTGAAATGGATATACAGACCATTTGCTGCAATATATAAGGTATTTGCTAGTAGTCTTTAACAAAAATATATTCTTAAAATATATATTTGAAAGCAATAGAATACAGCTCGCCTGTTTGGAACCCTCAACACATCTCTGACATCAATACAATTGAACGTGTCCAGAAATATTTTACAAGAAGAGTTCTCCATTCCTCTGAAAACAATAAAATACCTTATCCCACCAGACTTGAAATCCTAGGCTTAGAAAACTTTGAACTCCGTCGCCTTCGACAAGACCTAAGTTTAACTCACAGAATCATCTATTGTAATGTCCTTCCTGTCAAAGACTACTGCAGCTTTAATTGCAATAATACTAGAGCAACTAATAGATTTAAACTTAATGTCAACCGCTTTAATCTAGATTGCAGAAAATATGACTTCTGTAACAGAATCACCAGTGCTTGAAATACTTTACCTGACTCTGTGGTCTCTTCTCATAATCCTAAAAGCTTTAACTAAAAACTTTCTACTATTGACCTCACCCCATTCCTAAGAGGACCATAAGGGGCGTCCATAAGCGCACAAACATGCCTACCGTTCCTGTCCTATTGTTTTTCTTTTCCTCTTCCTATATATATATATGCTTATACCTCCTTATATTTACTCATATAAGTGTTTATATACTATATAATCTTTTTGTATGATACCTACATATATTGTTGTGACTAAATAAATAAATAAATAAATAAGTAACATTATCTGAGACAATTGTCCACAAATTTGTGTTCCATATTTATCCTAGTTTTCTCAATACTGATTGGCACATTTGTTTGACCAGATAAAAAATTCAAAGTAAAATCAATTTTTATTAAGATTAAGGGCAAACCTAGAAGCTAAATTCTAACAACAAAAATCTTCATTCAGGTTGTTTGAAAACATCACCTCACTCTCCAAACTGGATTAAGGTTCCTGTTGCAAAAATGGGCTGCTTGTGGAATAGTCTCTGCATGTGCTCAAGTGCACTCTCAATTTCTACTCTTATTTCAGGGTTGAGCACCATCAGTAGAAAAGGAAAATACCTATTACACTCTTCTTTGTTGCAAGAATTTAAACTGTACAGCATAAAAGATGGGGGGGAGCAGTGTGGTGGATGGGTTTCTCTGTTAAAAGTATTACATCAATTGAGCATGAATACTTACAGTACAATCTTTCTCGTCAACTTTAACTTTTATTTATTTTTATTTTATTTATTTATCAAACCGTATAAGATTACAGATATAAGTATAAACATTATGAATACAGGATAAGGATACGAATAAATGGGAACAGTAGGACTGGGATGGTAGGCACGTTGGTGCGCTTATGCACTTTCTCCTTTTTTTCGAAAATTCCCCTCCAAAGGCACGCTACTGCCTTCAAATCGTAAGAACCTGTCCCGGAGGACAAAAAGCGGCCCTCTCCCACTCTCCCTACGTGTCGACGTTCGGAGGAAAATAAGAAAAATTACTTACTGGCCGTGAAAACTAGAGGTCGGCTGAGCAACACAGCTGCATTTTTCCAGAGCTTGCACCTCCCTCCCTGCCTGGCAAATCTGTCGGCACGGAGGTGTTCCCAAGTTCGCGCTGCCCTGTCCCAGAGAATCTCGGTAGTAGACGACTACTGAACAGCCTCTGATTGCGACTCTTGCGCCTTCCTCTTGCTCTCGCCTTCGCGCAACAGATGTGGAGGAGCAGAGAATTGTTTCTGCTCGAGGGAGAAAGCCCGCGCCTGCTCCTTAGCGTAGAAAAGGTAAGTGCGCTCGTCTTAACAACAGAAGCTTCGGGAGAAGAATTCTGCAGCTGTGGTTCTGATTGCTGAGAGGACTAAAGATTTCGCTCGCTGAGAGGCGCACCTGGGCGGCGAAAGGAAGCGTTGTATTTCCCGCGCCCTCTACAGGCTCAAAGAAGGATAGCATCCTTTCAACTCCTGAAGAGAAAAGGTAAAGCGTCCGCCTCTGCGTTACACAAGAACTCACTTCCGCCTTTGGATTTAGGCGTGGTGGCTATCTGCCTGATCTCCCTCCAAGATGTCTCTCAATGCATTGAATCCTTAGCGGCTTTAAAACGGTGCTCGGACAACAGTGTGTTCCGTATTGAAGCCGTGGTATGGAAGAGTACTTCGAGAGCTTGGCTCGGGCGACAGAAGATAAGACTTCTGTTGGAAGAAATATCCATCTGGGTTCAGTTCCAAGTGGGGACAAAGACACTGGAAACATGGAGGCTGCTTGGAAAGATGATTTAATGGTGGTCAGGATCACATGGCTTGAGATCCTGAACAGAAAAAGGCTGAGATCCTGTGTGCTCCCTGGCTTTATGCTTTTTCTGAGCTTTGAACTTTCTGGGGCACAGGAAGAGTATCCTGATTGGTTGTCAAACTCCCAGGTGGTCTAGGAGTCTTAGTTAACATTGTAGGTTGTCCCTCAAGCTTGCCTGAGCCTTGCCATGTGGTGAGTTTCTGTTGCTAGATGGGTCCTATTATGTTGCAGATGATGATGGCCCATTGACAAAGGTGGGGAGAATGAGTTTCTACCTCTGACCCATTGACAAAGGTGGGGGGAAATGAGTGAGCTTGGCTGAGGCTTTAATGGCCCATTGACAAAGGTGGGGGGGAGTTGCTTTGTCTTTAAAACATGTTTCTCCATTTCTCTTCCAGGGAAATATATTCTGCCTTTTAAATATTTTCTAAAATATTTCATTCTTCTAGGAGGGGGGTGGGTGCTAAATTCCTACACTTCCTTGTCTCTGCAGCCTCCACACTCCACACCCACGGGAAGAACATGAATTCATCGTCACGGCTTTCTTTTTTCGAGCTCATTTGCTTTTTAAACTTTGAAAGCTTTACCCGCTTGGTAGTAACACGTTTTGGGGAACAAAATACAGTCATCTATCTTGAGTAGCAAACGCTATTTTTGTAGTGAGTCGGGAGCTAGGGCTCTTTCCCTCTGATCGCAGAACAAACACGCTGTCATTTTGTCATGATCTTATGAAGTTGCCTTTGTCTCATCTCCAGTTTAAAGCCAGCCTTAGCTATTCTAGTTTTAAGTAGTATTTCCCGCATCTCCCAACCCAGTGTTCACAGTAGACCAGCTTTCTTGGTGTGGTTTAATGAAGCAATGGTGGAGGGCAGGGGCTGGAAGGAGCTCAGTTCTTGGACATTTTATGCTGCTGTATATGCTCTAGTTTGGGGGCATCGCTCTCCATGGCCATTTGGCTTGGATTGTGGGAATCTCCAAAAATCTTACATGTGTAGATGCATTTATTTGTGGAACTGGTGCTTTCTTTAAGATTTGTTATATCTCTTCCAAACTTATTTTTTAAAAACCTGGATTAAGTGGTTGTTTGCATGAGCTTCAGATTTGAGTTGCACAGATTTAAATTAAACCATGGAACACAGATGGATTCTGGCAGCTTTGTATTAGCCACATTACAGAATTTTGCATGGCAGTTTTTAATTTTATTTTCATTTATGTAATGCAGGAAGAATCATAAGACACCCCACATTGATTCTACCCTTCACCCACCAGAAAAGGTGACGAAAAAGCCATGCTTAGGATTTAGACAATCCCCGAAAAGCAGCCTGTTGCTTAAGAGTCATAGTGGCAACCATGGAAATAGTTAAATGATCAAGAGATTTGGTCTTCAGCTGCCCACTCACTTTAAGAGTCCCCCCACAATGTCTATGCCATCCTTCTCAAGTCCCAGACCCAGGCTTTCATCCAGCAGTGGCTAACCCTGACGCAGAATTCTTCACCAATGGGTTGTCCTATATACATGAAGGGAAGCAATTTTCAGGAATTGCAGTCACTTCCCTTTATGAAACTGTTCAGCCTAAGCAGCTGAACCCTTAGCCTTGGCAAAAATGTGTGAAGCTGCAAGGAATCTGTCTGCTAATACCATGTTTCCCTGAAAATAAAACATCCCCTGATAGTAAACCCAATCCCAAAATAAGCCCTCTCCAAAAATATTTAACTGCATCCCTGCCATTTCCTTTGGTTAGGGTTAGGGAGACACAGCTGGAAATCAGGTAAGATGGCAAGAGTCCCATCTTGCTCCATGTGCCCCCAGATAATAAGATCTCCCTGAAAATAAGGCCAAGCAGGGTGGGGGAAGCACTTATTTCGGGGTTCAAAAAATATAAGACAGGGTCTTATTTTCAGGGAAACACAGTATATGCACCAATTCCGGATATGCATTTGGCATCTACCATGCAATGGGAGCTTTGTGGAAACAACAGGGCTTCCTAACTTCCACCATCGTCCATGTAACCTTGTTCTCCAAACTACTGCAAGCCATCAAGCTCCCCTTAGCCCTAGCTTTCATCCACTGCAGAGCTCACCAGAAAGATGACTCCCAGGTCACAAAAGGCAACCAGTACACAGATGGCACTGCAAAGTGGGTTGCTACACAATCCCTACCCTCATCCACTTCCCTCCCATCTATAAGGGTTGGTGTGGGGACCCCTTAAAAGGACCTCCTAGGAAACAGGGAAACAGGAAAACAGAGTTTTGGGGGAGAAATTTGAGATGAGTTCTGGTGAGTCCTAGACAGCAAATCAATAGCCTCTCACCATCTGCTGCAGCTCATATGCCAGCAGTTACACTCAAAGGGCCATTGCAGGGCTCAGGCTATGGTAGATACAAATTAATAGAGTTGGAAGGACCTTGTAGGTCATCTAATCCAACCCCCTGCCCCAGCAAAAGATCCTACACCATTTCTGACAGATGGCAGTCCAGTCTCTTGTTGAAAGCTTCCAGTGATGAAGCTCCCACAACTTCTGAAGGCAAGTTGTTCCATTGGTTGGTTGCTCTCATTGTCAGAAAATTTCTCCTTATTTCCAAGTTGAATCTCTCCTTGATCAGTTTCCATCCATTATTCCTTCTCTGGCCTTCAGGTGCTTTGGAAAAAAGCTTGACCCACTCCTCTCTGTGGCAGCCCCTCAAATATTGGAACACTGCTATCATGTCTCCCCTGGTGCTCCTGTTCATTAGGCTAGCCATGCCCAGTTCCTGCAACCGTTCATCGTAGGGTTTAGCCTCCAGTCCCCTAATCATCTTGGTGGTTCTTCTCTGCACTCTTTCTAGAGTCTCAACATCTTTCTTATAGACCAAAACTGAAAGCAGTACTCTAGGTGTGGTCCAGGGGTGAAATGCTCCCGGATCGGACGGGATCGCGTGATCTGGTAGCGATGGCGGCTGCTGGTTCGGAGGACCGGTAGCAAAAATCCCTGGCCCCGCCCACCCTGCCTCTGCTGAGCCGCACCATCTGCAGAGGTGTTTTTTTTTTAAACTTTTAAAAGCCGGTTTTGCTTCAGCCGAAACAGGCCTTTAAAAATAAAAAAAAGCCTTTGAGGATCCTGCCCCTCAGCTGAGACCGGCAGACACTTTAAACTTTAAAAAGAAAAAATTTAAAGTCTCCTCTGGCGATCTCACCTGAGTTCCTCATCAGCAGAACCTTACTTGTACTCTTACTTGTAGAAAACATGTTTTCTACAAGTAAGAGTAGAGATTCTAAGGCACTTACCTCATTACTGATGAACGCATGGCTCTCTTTCCAGCCCGAAAGCAGTTTCAGTTTCAGCCAGACAGAATCAATCGCTCAGCTAATCTATTTCCTCGGTGATCAACTGGCTGGCTTTGCTGGCTGAGGAACTCTGGGATTTGAAGTCCAAAATAAAATAAAATAAAATAAAATATTTGTGCAGCTTTCTGAGATTTGGTGTGTTTCTGTAGTGTTTCACTCTAACTACACAAACACACACAAAATCTCAGAAAGCTGTATGTGGCATATTGTGTGCGTGTGTGTGTGTTAGTTGTGTGTGTGTAAAGTGTGAAAGTTGGTTTTTGAGCTTTTTGTGGCTGTGTGAAGTGCAGCTGCTTTTACATTGTGTGTGTCAGTTGTGTTGTGTTGTGTATATGTAAAGTGAGAAAGTTGGTTTTTGAGCTTTTTGTGGCTATGTGAAGTGTGAAATGCAGCTGCTTTTACATTGTGTGTGAGTCAGTTGTGTTGTGTTGTTTGTGTGTGTAAAGTGTGAAAGTTGGTTTTTGGTACCTCTTATTGTTTTTTTATACTTTGTTTATTATTTTTATTATTTATTGTTATTAGCCATGCCCACCCAGCCATCTGACCACCAAGCCACACCCACCCATTAAGCCACGCCCACAGAACCGGTAGGGAAAATTTTTAGACTTCACCCCTGGTGTGGTCTTAATAAGGCTTTATAGAGTGGTATTAGTACTTTCCTTGATCTTGATTGTATCCCTCTATTAATGCAATTTAGGATTGCATTGGCTTTTTTGTGTGATTAGATGCCATCAGATGCCATCAGGTGAGTCAGGCCACCCACATACAGTAGCTAAAAACAGTCAAACATGTCAAGCCAACAATGCCTCCTCCAGAAAGGCCATACACAGGGGAGGGATGTTCCCAGGATCTTCTTCCACTTTCAACAAACTGAAACAATTCACATGGCCCTCCATTCTTATTACATTCCACAGAAGATGAGAATACTGCAGGGCACTTAGGCACCAGGAAAAAGGTTCTAAAAATAAACTTATTCCCATGCTCCCCCCTCCCTCCATTTGAATGGCAGTATCACATTAAGGATCTGACACTTAGGGACTTCTCACACATAAGTGTGTACTCTACTATCTTTAACAGGGGGGTTAACACCGACATTAAAGATGAGACCATGTATGTGCTATGCATGGCAATTGTCACCAGCACAGCCATGTTTCAAAATGGCAGGCTGCCAAATCCCCAAAGTCTCAATGTACCAAAACCTCTGTAACACTGAGTTGATCTGCAACCACACGGAAACCATCCCCTTCACATATAGCCATGTAAAACTCCCCCTGGGATGGTTCTTGCTGTGTGGGATAAAAGCCTATTCTTACCTACTAGAACACTCTATAGGATGCCATGTACCCTAGGACAGCTAACCATTCTCATGCCTTCACTACAGAGATGGCAGAGGAGAGATGCAAATATCAAAAGGATGATTAGAACCTTCTAAGAATTGTCTCCATGTGCGAAGAGCCCAATGAACTGCAAATGCTTCTTTCTCCCAAATAGCCCACCTTCTTTCAGTTTCAGTCAATTTTTAGAGAAGTGAAAGCACAAGGTTGTAGTTTACCATCGGCATTGTTTTGGAGCAAAACGGCTCTGACCACTACATCACTAGCATCGGCTTGTATCACAAAAGGAACATCCATGTCGGAGTGTTTTAAAATAGGTTCAGCAGCAAACAGTCGTTTCAACTTTTCAAACACTGCTTGACATTCCATTGTCTATTCGAGAGGTAATGATGGTTTGGGTTTTGTATCTCCTTTAGTTTTTAAGAGGTTGGTGATTGGCAAAGCAATTTGAGCAAAGGAGGGGATGAATTGACGATAAAAGTTCGCAAATCCCAAAAAACTGCAGCTGTTTGCATGTGCGTGGGGGGGGGGGCATTCCAAGACAGCTTTCACTTTCTCTGGGTCCATTTCTAATCCATCCGCCAATATGCGGTATCCTAAGTAGTCTATTTTTGTTTGATGGAAATCACATTTGGATAGCTTGCAATAAAGTTCTGCAGATAATAACTTTTTGAGAACTGCTCTTACTAGTTTAATATGTTCTTCCATTGTTTCTGTATAGATAAATATATCGTCAAGGTAGACAAGAACCCCGTTAAACAAATGTTGATGGAGTATTTCATTTATTAGTTGCATGAAAACTGCGGACACCCCCTGCAGTCCAAACGGCAGCACTCGAAACTGGAAACATCCTAGAGGGCAATTGAAAGCGGTTTTCCATTCATCCCCCTCCTTTATACGAACTTTGTAGTAAGCCTCTCGTAGGTCTAATTTAGTGAAAAACTTTCCTTTCGCTAGATGCGCTAACATATCTTTCATGAGCGGCATGGGGTATACGTTTTCGGCGCATACCGCGTTAAGGTTTCTATAGTCAACAATAAGACAAAAAGAGCCATCTTTCTTTTCTCAGAACATTACTGGTGCGGCCACACGAGGCCTAGCCGGTGTTGTGACCCAGGTTCCTGGACCCGGACTCCTGGACTCGGATGATTCAGAAAGTGAGGGAGAAGACCTGGCAAGCCCTGCTTCTCTTGAGCCCTTTCCCTCCCTGGCACCCACTCAAAGGGAGGAGGAGGGGCCGGCAAAGCCTGATTCCCTGGAGCCTTCTTCTGATTTGGCAACACCCCAAGAACAGTTTTGGAGTGATGCAAGACTGCGCAGGCATGACCGGCGCGCGCAGCAGAGGAAGAGTTGGGACAAAGCCAAGTCATAATTGTCATGCAGTGACATCTGCAGAGACTATAAATAGGAGGCGGGACTTCCTGGTTTTTTGTCTTGGACAAAGTAATGAATTTGCGCGGGCAAACTGTATCAATGGATGGAAGAATATATTCGTGAGTAATTCTGGCCTTATCTGTAATTTCCTCGTTATCTCCAGAAACTTGGCAGGCCCGTGGGTAGACGTGGCCAGGACACTTATATATATGTAAATAAATCAGAAAAGGAGGCCTCTGACTGACTCTTTGCTGGGAGTATTGGGGGAAGGGAAACAGAACAGCCGGTTGGATAAACCCCCGCTCTAAGTTTTTGTCTATAAATTTATGTAGCTCCCCCAATTTTTTTTGGGTCATGGGATAAGCTTTTGGTTTTGGAAGCTTTACCCCTGGAAGTATGTCTATTGCACAGTCAGTAAGCCTATGGGGAGGTAGAACATCTGATGCTTTCTCGCTAAAGACTTCTTGCAAGTCCCAGTATTCCTTAGGTATCCTCTCCTCCCCTTCTATCCGTTCCGTCATTGCCCCCATCACGTCATGCGGCACGGCCACGGCAGATCCCTCCTTGGTTTCTCTTTTCTCCCTCTTAGCGTCTTGGAGCGAAAACGTAAGACTCCCGTCTTCCAGTTAATATGGGGGTTCCACTTCCGCAGCCATGACAAGCCTAGCAACAGGGGTTGGTCCATCCCCGGGGCTACTATGAAGTTTAGGATCTCACGATGGTCTCCCATCATCATTTCTATGGGTTCTGTTACAAAATGGGCGGGGGTGGCCTCCCCCTGCCACAGAGCCATCCAGCTGGGCAAAGGCTATAGGCCTACGTAGTGTTCTCAGTTTTAGTTTCATTTTCTCTACTACCTCGGGACTGATGATGCACCTAGTACACCCAGAGTCTAGAAGCGCTAGCATTTCCCCCTTATTACCCGAAGAGGGGACATGCAGTTTGACCGGGATGTTCAAAGGACCCCGTGTCCAACTCACCAGAAGATCTTCATTGGATTCTGACGTGGTTTCGCTGTCATCAGATTTGGTCGGCATTCCATGCTCCTCCCTGATGGGAGTGGCCTTCTTGGCGACGCCTTCTCCCACTTTTGCCAGCTTTCGCGCCTTAGCATCTGGTTTCACTGGTTCCTTTCCACCACTAGGGGTCGTCTTAGGCACCAGCTTCACCCGACAGTCAGCTGCTCGATGGCCTTCTTTTCCACATCTGTAGCATGCAGTCGAGCATTGCTTCCCACTCTCTGACGTAAGGGCGTCCCTTGGAGGACCTCTAGGAAAATAGGCAGGGTTTGGCCTTCCAGCGCACTCTCTTCGGCTACGATCCTTCGCTAGCTCGATTTCCATCTTCGCTGCCAGGGTACAGGGTACAGTGCCACGCTGTACAACGTGGTTGGAGAGGCCCGTGCCCGGCATAATTCATACAGATCTCCATTCAGTCCATCTTTGTAAATGTCCACAAGGGTCACCTCTGACCATCCTCTCATCAGGGGAACCAGATCACTGAACTCCTGGCTGTAGTCAGCCACTGGTCTCCTCCCTTGCCTGATAGTTTTCATCCGGCCTTTGGCCTTCTGCTCTGCCAGGGGTCCTCGAACCTCCTCCTCAGTGCAGTCATAAAATGCTCGTAGTTTTGCAGTAAGGGGGAGTGGCCGCTATATAATGACACAAACCACGCAGCTGCTCTTCCTGTTAGGTTTTGGGTCACAGCTCTAACTTGTGCTGCCTGTGACCAATAATCTTCCTTCCAGTCCATCATATGGTTATTCACTAATGCCAGGAACAGTCCTAGCTCCTTGGCATTTCCATCAAATTTCCCTGATATGGGGGGGATTTTTGGCTTTTTCCTTCCTTTGCGCAGCCTCACTTGGTCAGCAGGTGGCATACGCCCTCCATCCAATTCAGCTGCCTCTGGGAAGGGGTTTTCTGGCTCTGGGCCTTCCGAAATCTCTACGCCCTGGGAAACTCCTCCAGCGGGCCCCTTTGTAGTTTCTTCCTCCTCTTCTCCCTCCCACCTGGAGGACTGAATAGGGGATTCATACCTTTGGCGAGCAGCTTGCCTTACTTTCACTTCACGAAAAAGACGCAATGCCTCTTCCAACTGGAGGCTGTCTCTGATCTTCTACTCCTCTATCCACTCGGAAAAACTGCGTGGTTTCTCCTTTCTCCTTGTAGTTACTCCAGAGGGAGGTTCTTTGAAGTCTGGTAGCCTCCTCTCTTCTTCCAGCTGCAATTGCTCCAGCTCCCGGTCTCTGCAATCCTCCAGTTCAGGGTTAAAACTGACAGAAGAAATACCTCCGGTTGCCTCCCCCAGTTCAGCAGCTGGCTGGCTTCCCATCAAAGGTTTTCTGTCGGCCCCCTCGGTATTTTGATTAAAATCCTGGTTGGTCGACATGCTGTGAG
Source organism: Ahaetulla prasina (assembly GCF_028640845.1). NCBI lineage: Eukaryota > Metazoa > Chordata > Lepidosauria > Squamata > Colubridae > Ahaetulla > Ahaetulla prasina. The sequence goes on from NC_080540.1 coordinate 186,059,030, forward strand.
ATTCAACTTAATGTCAGGCTGCCTCTGATTATATCTAGGAAAGAATACACCTTGACTTCATTTGCAGATAAAGAAAAGTACTTTTACTAGATACATCTTGACTGCAGCAGTATAAAGTTGAATCTGAGACAAAATATGGCTAACAATCTATATCCCCCCTGTTACTCCCTCCTCTTCCCCAAGAGGTCATCAGGTCTGGTCCAATGCCAGCTCCTTCTCGGGGCCCCGTGGTAATCTTCTTCCGCAGGTCTCTGGCTGTCAATCATATCAGGAATGCAATGTCCGTTAGAGTTCGCGCTCAAACATTCCTGTTGAATTCAAAACATTAATCTCCCCTCCCCCCTTAATTATGTCAGACCGACACTCTTAAAGGGCCCTCTCTACTTAACTTGAATCCAAGAGCTATTTACATTAGAAATAAAACCCCATGCTATCTAACAACTGAATATAAGGAGTACAAAAAGATGTGAAGATTGGAGTGGAGGCTGACACTACCATTCCCTGTCCTATTGTTCCTCTTCATTATATCCAATTAATATAGTTATTACATACGTATGCTCATATATATGCTTATATATTATATAGTTATTTCATGTTAATGCTTATATATACTGTAATGACAAAATAAATAAAATAAAAATAAAAAAGTTTGATTCTTTCCTAGAACAGATTAGTGGGGTGGGGAGGGAATGGGGATTTTGAAGTAACCTTCCCCTGGAGTGAGGAGGAAATGGGGATTTTAGGCTTGCTGTCGAACATCAGCCATAATACTAATGACTGTTTTGAACAATATGCAGGTTGTATTACATGAATGGCTATTTTATATGTGAAATTATGACTGAAACCTATATAGGTTCACACTGTCAGGAAGTTTGTCCTTAGTTTTAGGTTGCTTCTCTCTTTGTTGAGTTTCTATCCATTGCTTGTTTTGCCTTCTGGTGCTTTGGAAAATACTTTGCCCCCCCACTTCTTTCTAGCAGCCCTTAAAACCCATTGCCTATCACACTCTTGGGCAAAGCATGTGAGCCATTTCCTCCTTTCAGTGGTCCATGAAAGTGCATCTATAACCTTGGCCACTTTAAGACTTTAAGACAGCAAAGGCTGAGGAATTCTGGGAGTTGAAGTCCACAAGTCTTAAAGTGCTCAAGTCTGGAGACCCCTGATCTATAGTATGTAGATAATAAAGTTGAAAAAAGGTGAACAACATTTTTGCAGAACTATAGATACATTGAGGCTGGGTGTGACAAGGAATGACTGGGAGGGGAGGGGCCAGGCAAGGTACTCCTTGACGTGAGTGACATTGAGTTGGCCACACCTACCCAGTCACATGACCATCAAGCCACACCCACTATCACATGACCAACAAGCCATGCCCACAAAATAAGCCACGCCTGCAGAACCGGTAGTAAAAAACTTTAGAACCCATCCCTGCTCCTTTCCAAGCAGCTTGCCTCCTGTCCTCTCATTCTGTTTGTTGCATTGGCTTCATCTTCCTGGATGGGGAACAGTGAGCCAGTCTTTTTACATTCAATAGTAGCTACTTAAGCTGCATCTTATACCCACATTTATCCATATCATTGTGATATAGCTTCCTATTTATCACTGCTTTGAGTTCAAAATTTGCTTTTGAAAATGCAAGGGACTTGGTAAATTGTACCCATGTTTTGTACCCTTAAAATAATTCTAGCACTAAAGGCTGGGACGTCTGCAATGATAATCATCAACATCAAAATGGCTGGTGCAATCACACAATCACAGTCTTGATGTTTTTTTTAATGTGTGTGACATATTAATTAAAAATGCATCATATATATATAAAGTATTTGATTGCCTGGCTGTAGCTGCCATTTTGATGTCATTGATTGCTGTTACAGATAACTCTGATTACATGATCACTTTCCATAAATATTGCTTCTATTGTACTTTCCTTTTCTCTGCTACACTATTTCAATTTCTATTTCCAAACTAGTGATTTTTGACATTTTGCAGGCCTTTCCTCAAACGCCTGCAAATCTAACTAACTATCGCATCTAACTATGGTACAAACATGTCATAGCAAGTTTTCTTCTGTTGTATTTTCTTACGTTTTCTATATTATAGTATATATCAGGGATAGTCTTCAATTATCCCTAGCACTAACAGGTAATCTTTCAAATATGACCATAATGGAGCTCCCCCATCCCTGCTCTCCTCAATGAAACATTAAACAAACATGTGAGTCATTAAGTTGAGTATGAGGTACCTCCTGAGTGGGGCAGGTTGTTGGAGATCTAGCACAGCACAGCTTTGCCTGCTCTGGCCTTCCTAAGGCCTCCACCCAATCCCAAAATGCCTCATGCTTTACTTTCTGTGCCTTGAGTCCCAACAGGCCTTTTCCTACTCCCACTGGGTCTGCCAGGCCTTAGGTCTGATTTCTACCCCACCAGTCAAACATCATTTTGAAGAATTCTGAGGCCTTCTATAGCACTGGAATGAGTTACTTCTTTACATGGTCACATAGCACAATTCTGAAAACAGCTGCCATTTTGTTCTGTTATGGAATTCAAAGGACTGACAAGGAATTCCGGGATCAAACAGAAAAGGTTTAATCATGCGCAGGATCAGTGGTTTTGTGCAAATATAACCCATTGAACAACGAGGTGTTCTGATGTACATATCTTTATACTTGAGACAATACAGGAAACAGGAAAATGAAAAAAACATCTTTCTCTATATGGTTGTACAAGCATATATCAGAGCATGATTGGCTTATTGACAGCCCACTATCTCAGTTGCCCCCCCTAAATGTTGCTATAAGCTTATTTCATGTGTCCTTCTGCTAACTAGGGCACAGGTGTCTTACAAAGCGATCTAAGTTCAGTTACCTGTCAAGCTGTCTGTGGTTTCGGCTATGAACTTCCTGTAGTTATAATTGTGGTTAAGCACTTTAACATTTTTTTGACTTGTCTGCATAATATGAATCTTCTAATACTAAGAGTGGAATTTGAATACAATTCATTAGGATTCTAATGAATCCCTTTTCCCATTTTATTCCATGTTATTCCATCTTATTCTCCCCTTTGGAAGTTTATTTTTATGCAGAAACTTCCATTATCCAAGGTCTTTAGTAGGATAACATTCCACAATTCTTAATAAACAAAGCAAGCATATAATCTTTAGCATAATATACCTAATTCAGGTTTAGAACATATAGCAAAGAAAAGGAAAGGATAAAACCTTTGCATGTAGAGCCATGGACATGAATATGAATATACCTAATAAAACTCTCTTTTTTCTTCTTGGTCTTGGTAAGACTGCTCTTTCTGGTCTTTCGTAGTGCATAAAGAGGCGGAAGTGTGGGGGGTACTGCCTTAAGACAGAACTCTGTTCTTTTGTTTTCTGCTCTGCACAGGAAGCGCAGCAGCACAGTCTTAAACAGAGTTAGGAGGGACCCTGCAGGTCATCTAGTCCAACCCCGCCCAGGCAGGATACCCTACATTATTCCAAACAGATAATTCTTAAGAATGTCCAATGTTGGAGCATTTACAACATCTTGATAAGTGAAGCAAGCCTATAATATGTAGCATAACATAATCAACCCAGGTTGAGAATACTTCAATAAGAAGAAAAGGGGTAAATGATATACATGAATGACCCTCAATTCCCATTTTCTGGGGGTAATCTCTGCAATTCCCAGGGTTCTAGTTGCACATATGTTCCTGTATCAGAATCATCATCTTCATCAAGGGGTTTGGAGCCAGTTTGTAGGCAAACACAAATATGCATTCCCCCCACATAAGAAGAAAACTCCATTTTCCCAAATACATACACCTACGTTCATAGAAAAGGCATGATCTCAGTGGTTCTTTTCATTAGTCCAAACCCCAAAAGTCCCTGCCACTAGCATGCCACTTCTAGTGAAGGGTTCTTTTGTTGATCTCTGAGAATTGGACCTTCGAAAAGATACCTGGAAGTGGTATTTCCAGGGGGAAAGAGGATACATAAACCTGATTTAACACGAATGGAGAGCCAGATAGGGAGTTGAGGTGGCTGAAATATTTTTGGGCAATTTTCCAAAGACAGATTTCATCCTCCCCATCTCACGAAGGAGACAAACGGTGTTCGTGTGAAGGAGACCTTTTGTTGAAATAAGTGGTGGGCGGAAGGAGACATATCCCTGGTTAATTTTACATCCATAAGGGGTATGTTATGAGTGAAGCTTAGTTCTGATGGACATTGTTCTCCTGTCAGGGACCCTACTCGAATACCAGCCTCTTGATGTCTCTTCACACACAAGGTGGGTGAGCCTAGACTCTCCATACCAATGGCTATTGGGCCAACAAGGGGAAGGCGGCTCACTCCCAGTCTCCTGAATGCATGATAAAAGTCTCCTTGCAATTTGGCCGCTGCCCCATGGGTTCTCCTTCCAATATCTTTCTCAAGGAATATTGTGGCTTTGGTTTTGGCCCAAAGATCTGGTTCAACTGGAACAGCATGATAGAATAGAATAGAAGAATAGAATTTATTGGCCAAGTGTGATTGGACACACAAGGAATTTGTCTTGGTGCATATGCTCTCAGTGTACATAAAAGAAAAGATACGTTCATCAAGGTACGACATTTACAACACAATTGATGGGCAATATATCAATATAAATCATAAGAATTGCCAGCAACAAGTTATAGTCATACAGTCATAAGTGGAAAGAGATTGGTGATGGGAACTATGAAACGATTAATAGTAGTGCAGATTCAGTAAATAGTCTGACAGTGTTGATGGAATTATTTGTTTAGCAGAGTGATGGCCTTCGGGAAAAAACTGTTCTTGTGTCTAGTTGTTCTGGTGTGCAGTGCTCTATAGCGTCGTTTTGATGGTAGAAGTTGAAACAGTTTATGTCCAGGATGTGAGGGATCTGTAAATATTTTCACGGCCCTCTTCTTGATTCGTGCAGTATACAGGTCCTCAATGGAAGGCAGGTTGGTAGCAATTGTTTTTTCTGCAGTTCTAATTATCCTCTGAAGTCTGTGTTTTTCTTGTTGGGTTGCAGAACTGAACCAGACAGTTATAGAGGTGCAAATGACAGACTCAATAATTCCTCTGTAGAATTGGATCAGCAGCTCCTTGGGCAGTTTGAGCTTACTGAGTTGGCGCAGAAAGAACATTCTTTGTTGTCCTTTTTAATGATGTTTTGATGTTAGCTGTCCATTTGAGATCTTGCGATATGATAGAACCTAGAAATTTGAAGGTTTCTACTGTTGATACTGTGTTGTCAAGTATTGTGAGAGGTGGAAGTATGGAAGGGTTTCTCCTAAAGTCTACCACCATTTCTACGGTTTTGAGTGTGTTCAGTTCCAGATTGTTTTGGTTGCACCACAAGGCTAGTCGTTCGACCTCTCGTCTATATGCGGATTCATCATTGTCTCGAATGAGACCAATCACTGTTGTGTCATCTGCGAACTTCAGTAGCTTAACAGATGGATCATTGGAGATGCAGTCATTGGTATACAGAGAGAAGAGAAGTGGGGAGAGCACACAGCCTTGGGGGCCCCTGTGCTAATTGTACAGGTATTTGATGTGATCTTGCTTAGCTTCACCTGCTGCTTCCTGTTTGTTAGGAAGCTTGTGATCCACTTACAAGTCTGTTCCGGTACCTGTAGCTGGTTTAGCTTAGTTAGAAGAATGTCTGGAATGATGGTATTGAATGCTGAACTAAAGTCTACAAAAAGGACCCTTGCATAGGTCTTTGGAGACTCAAGATGTTGTAGGATGTAGTGCAGAGCCATATTAACAGCATCATCTGTTGATCTATTTGCTCGGTATGCAAATTGCAAGGGGTCTAACAGCGGATCCGTGATGGTTTTCAGGTAGGAAAGCACTAGCCTTTCAAAGGTTTTCATGACTACAGATGTTAAAGCAACTGGTCTGTAGTCATTCAGTTCCTTGATGGTGGGCTTCTTTGGCACTGGGATGATGGTAGAGCGTTTGAAGCAAGAAGGAACATAGCACATCTCTAGTGATTTATTGAAAATATGGGTGAAGATGGGGGCCAATTGGTCAGCACAGACTTTTAAGCAAGAAGGAGTTATCTTGTCTGGGCCTGGAGCTTTTCCTGGCTTTTGTCTGTGAAATAGGTCCTGCACTTCCTTTTCTGTGATCACTAGGGGTTGTGAACCCAATGAAATGGGGTCAGTTGTAGGAGGCTTGGCTGTTGTTGGTGTGTCTGAGATGGGGGTTGTGGAGATAGGTGGCTGTAGTTTCCTTTCAAACCTGCAGTAAAACTCATAGGATGAAGGACCAGCTGACAAACATAGCCAGCATTTTTGACCCAAGGCAGGGTTAGACTGGTTAACGAGGCTATGTCCCAATTCCAAGATCCTCAACAGGTAATCCCCTTTTCTCAGTTGTTCAAAGGCCCGTTCTCCCTTTTGTCTACTCCTCCCTTCACAGGAATTGTCAGGAGCTTCTCTTTAGGCCTAGGAGTAGGTCTAGGTCGGTATCTACGCCACCTATCAGAAATGACACATTGTTGATGAGAGCGGACCTGATCCAAGGCGACCCCACTCTGTGACCTATTTTTGTCCAGCTCCACATCCCCGAATCCTCCTTTTGTCCAGCTCCACATCCGGATTTCATGGGCCTTTTCACAACCTTGGGAACTACTGTTCAGGGCACTATCACTCAGCAAGCTCCCTGTCAATAACATCCCAAGCTACAGAAAGGTCATGATTGTCTTCTCTCTACTCTCACAAGACCTTATTCACTCCCTAAACCTTTTGTTTACAAAATCACCACGTCAGGAAGGGGTTTAGAAGTATATGTGACTTGTAGGGGAAGATCAGTCTTAGGTAGCCCACAAAACCAGTCCTTGTTTGTTATACACAATGTCCACAGACCTAGGAGTAAGACAGTGGCCCAGAGTCCCCACTCCCAGGTTTCCTCAAACATAAATATCTACAGGAATGTCGAACTGGTCGCTATCACAATCAATGGTTGTTGACTTAGTACCAGTTCCTTTGTGTTGGTGGTGACCCCAAAAGAATAACTGTCCTACACAGCAAAGCACAAGTAACACAATCAAGTTCACTATAACCAAAGCTACTGCTACTATAGCTGCATATGTTCAAGCAAGCATTTCTTAAAACATATTAAATCTTTTTCACGGTGTGTTCCACATCCAAATTCTTCGGCCTTGCGCCGGGAATCAGCTTCCGGAGTGATTCGGCAAGGCTTGTTGTCTCAGACTGTGCGTAGAGAATCCATTGCCGGTAGGATTCAGCAAAGTCTATCTTCACATCATACGTTGAGAACCCTTTTCCGGTCAGGTCCAGTATGATGCTTTTTAGTGAATCTTAGTACTAGGGGTCTATCTGTCCTCTGCACTTGATATTGTACTGGGTCAGAATCTTTTGCCGCCTTCAGTCTGGTCCAATGGATCCAGCTCTTCCCTTCTAGGGTTTTAAGTGCTAATAGAGAGCACATTATAACAGTGTAGGGCCCTTTCCATCTAGGCATCAGGGGTCATCTTTCCAATGCTTGACCCATACCCTATCTCCTGGTTTAAAGGTATGTGTTGGAGTAATTGTTGGGGTGGAACCTGTTCTAGGACATAATTCCTTAATTTGTTCACTTGGTAGTGATGCAATTGTAGTTGCTTGACTAGTTTTTGGGTCTCTATACCCCCCTTATGCCCCAAGTCGGGATATCCCTGAATAGGGGTGAAAAGTACTGGGGGTCTGCGAGTCCACGTATATTGGGTCTTTACTCTAGTTTTAGGATTAGTCCATTCAAAAGCAAACAGGTTCTGGCTCCCTTCTGCTAATGGAATAGTGAAGAAGGCATCTTTCAGATCTACTACTGAGAACCAGGCTGCAGAGGCAGGCAATGTGCTAAGTAAAACATAGGGATTGGAGACCAAAGCGTGTAGAGTGACTACCTGCCTGTTAAGGGGTCTTAGATCTTGGGCTGGCCTCCATTTTCCATTAGGCTTTCTCACAGGCAAAATAGCAGTGTTCCATGGAGATCAGGTCTTACTCAGAATACGGGCGTTAAGATATTTTTCTATTAAGTCCTGGATTGCTTGTAAAGCTTCTGTGGAGTAATATCTTTGTGGGACATTTACTGGGTAATAATTGGGCTGGAGTTGCACCTCTACTGGAATTGTGGCAAACGCGGGGGGGTTATCTTCAGCCCATAAATTTGGTACTTTGAACTGTTTCCAATCTATCCCACAACTAGTTTTTATTGCCATCATTAATCTCCATGTCTCTGTCACTGGATGTTGTACTATTAATTTTTGTCCTTCTTTATCGAATGAAATTGTAGCTTGCAATTTACTCAATAAATCTCGTCCCAGGAAAGGTATTGGGCATTCAGGGATATACACAAATTGGTGGGTTACTGAACCTTTTCCTACTTGAACATTTGAGTGGGTTTAAAATTAATTTGATACTGGCATTCCCTGACACGCCTTGTATTTTTATTGACCTCTCCGATGGGGTTCCAATCATTTTATTTAATACGGATCGACTTGCACCCGTATCTATTAACATTGAGACCATTTGTCCTCCCACACTCAATTTTACTATGGGTTCGGGGCGTGGGGCCTCAGAACCCGGACCCCTTCAGTCTTCCCAATCTATTTCAGCCAGTCCTATCATTTCTTCATTTTGACTGTTCTGGTGATATGGCCTTTGCCTCATTCCTCTTCCTCTTCCTCCACTATATGACGGCTGCCTACGACGGTCTCTGGGTCCTCTCAATCCTCTTCCTCTCATTCCTCTTCTGGGACATTCATCCTTCCAATGGCCTTCCTGTTTACAGTTGGCGCACTGGTTGGGACCGATCTTCATTCCTCCTAAGGCTACTGCCAACATTTCCACTTTTTTCTTCTCCTGTACATCCCATTTCTTTTCTTCTTCTCTGTCTCTATTCCTATATACCTTCTGGGCTATCTCTGATACATTCTTCCCTAGGGTTCCTTCTGTCTTCTATAATTTTGCTCTGATATCTGGAGCACTCTGAGTTATAAACCTTTCAATTAGCAGAGCACGGTTTTGGGGATCTTCAATATTAATTCCTGTATTTATCTTATAGGCATTAATTAATCTGGCTAGGAAGGATGCTGGTGACTCAGTCTTTTCCTGCCATACATGTGTCACTGCATTGTAATTAATGGGCCTCACAGCTACTTCTCTTAAGACTTTTAGACATAACTCACGATACTGACCCAGCTCAGTCATGTGTTGATTATTTGCTGGGTTCCAATGGGGATCTGCTTCTACAGTAGCCATATCACGCTGCTGGTGGACTCCTCGCAGATCATTAGGATATCTCCTTTTAAGGACCTTGTCCTTTGCCAATCTATATTTTTCTCTCCCTTCCAGATTTAACAATGTGGACAGAAGTTGTTGCATGTCCTGCCAGGTTGGTTTATGGCTTTCTATGATTGTAGACATGAGATCAATTATCTCTTGTGTCTTTTTGCTTGACACTGAGTCATCGGAACTAACCGAAGATACAGAGGCTTTTCTCTTCTTGTCTTTGTTATGTTTCAGATCAACTGCTTTTGGCTGTACAGCGATCAGTTCAGTCTTAATAGCTGGAGGGGCCATTGGTCTTATTTGGCTGGTATGCCTCCACCTGGTCTAGGAATGTAGGGAGGAGGTCTAACAAGGTCCTCCCTATCTTCCTGGCTCAAAACCTTTGGTACTAAGGTCTTCTTTCTCCCTGCCTGTTTAAACTTCACCAAGCAAACTCTTGCAAATTCTGCCTGGCACTTAAGCAGCCATGGGGGTCCACTGATCAATATAGGGATATTGGTCCCAATGTCCATCGCCCGTCACTTTTTGGTGAACTCTTGACATGAGTTCTGGGTCCAAGGACCCACTCATTGGTCACGTTATGCCAAATGTGGGCCCTGGCCACCTTACGCCAAAGGTGGGCCATTCTGAGGAGTCGCCATCCTCAAGGTGAATGGGGGCCACTGGGTCACCATCATCCCTAGAATAACCAGCTGGGGTGGAACTCCAACCCACAATCCCTGGCTTAGGATTTATCCAACATGCATTGCAGAGGTGTCCGTGGGCCACCTCTTTTGCTACTCTTTCCACCCACACAGAATCCTACCTACTTGAAGACTTAGGCATGACGACCCGTCTCCTGGAGGATCAGTCCTCCCTTCCCAATTCAAAAGTGATTGGGGTAACACTCTCTTACAGAGACTTCTACATACTTGGAGGCTTAGGCACGACCACCCATCTCCTGGAGGAGGATCAGTCCTCCTTTCCCAGTCCAAAAGTGATTGCAGGCTGTCTTCTTGGTCCGTGGACTGGAAAGCCAATTCTGTTTGTCCTCAAGGATCCTTGAGTGGAGTGCTTCGCTGGTGGGCGTGTCCTTCGCTAGCGGGTGTGTCGATGAAGTCTCCCCGTAGGCAAGGGCTACGGAGCCGGCTTGGAGCTTTCAAACGCTGGGACAGCGGTTTACCCACCAGGGCAGTCCGTCTGGAAGGTCAACAGCCTCTTCCTGTCAGTCCCTTCGTGGTCGCCAGAATTTGTTATGGAATTCAAAGGATTGATAAGGAATTCCGGGATCAAACAGAAAAGGTTTAATCATGCGCAGGATCAGTGGTTTTGTGCAAATATAACCCACTGAACAACGAGGTGTTCTGATGTACATATCTTTATACTTGAGACAATACAGGAAACAGGAAAATGAAAAAAACATATTTCTCTATATGGTTGTACAAACATATATCAGAGCATGATTGGCTTATTGACAGCCCACTATCTCAGTTGCCCCCCTAAATGTTGCTATAAGCTTATTTCATGTGTCCTTCTGCTAACTAGGGCACAGGTGTCTTACAAAGCGATCTAAGTTCAGTTACCTGTCAAGCTGTCTGTGGTTTCGGCTATGAACTTCCTGTAGTTATAATTGTGGTTAAGCACTTTAACGTTTTTTTGACTTGTCTGTATAATATGAATCTTCTAATACTAAGAGTGGAATTTGAACACAATTCATTAGGATTCTAATGAATCCCTTTTCCCATTTTATTCCATGTTATTCCATCTTAGTTCCATCCACAAATTGGTGGCCACATTTGAGTCACAGCTGCATAGTTGGAAAACAAACTGCTTCATTTTCTTATCTTAACAAGGTCCTCACAATGCTACAGAAGCTTTCTGCAACATGCAGATACTTGTGCAGACCTCCTAGTAAAACAAATTTATCTGGCAGCTGCCATTTTGTCCCTGCCCACAAGCTGATGGGACAAAATTGTGTCTGCATTTGGATCACTGCCATGCTGCTGGAGGACACATGGCCTGACCTCCTTCCACAAGGTCTAGAGAGCTTCAATCAATCAATTGATCAATCAGAATTGAGCTGGAAGGGACCTTGGAGGTCTTCAAGTGGTGGGCTGCTGCCAGTTCAGACTGGTTTGGGTGAACTGGTAGTTCCGACGATCAGCTGGCCCCAGCCACCTGCCCCCACCGTATCCTGTCCTATATTTCCTTATTTCTGGCTCAGCTGATTCATGTGGCACAGCTGATTTTTGCACCTCCGCGGTTCTACTTACCAGGGCTGCCTTAGAAGGTAAGCAGATGAGCTTCATTACTGTATTTTGAATCTGTGCACAAGTGTGTTAGGTGCGTGTGCACAAAGCACGCACTCACCGAACCAGTTGTTAAAACCAGTTGCAGCCCACCACTGAGGTCTTCTAGTCCAACCTACTACTCAAGAAGAAGACCCTGTACTATTTCAAACAAGTGACTGTCTGGTCTCTTTTTAAAGCTTCCAGTGATGAACCACCCACAACTTCTGACAGCAAGCTGTTCCACTTGTTAATTGTTCTCACTGTTAGGAAGTTTCTCCTTAATTCCAGGTTGCTTTTCTCTTGATTATTTCCATCCATTGTTTCTTGTCCTGCTCTCTGGTGCTTTGGAAAAGAAGTTGACCCTCTCTTCTTTGTGGCAACCCCTCAAATACTGGAATACTGCTATCATGTCCCGTTCTCCCCCTCAGTCCTTCTTTTCTCTAGACCAAACCAAGCCAAATCCTGCAACTGATCTTCATATGTTTTAGACTCCAGGCCTTTAATCTTCTTAGTTGCTCTTGTCTGCATTTTTTCCAGTCTCAACATCTTTTTTGTAATATGGTACCAAAACTGGATGCAGAATTCCAGGTGTGGTCTTACTAAGGCTTTATAAAGCGGTACTAATATTTCATGTGATTTTGATTCTATGCCTCTGTTTTGACAACCAAAGATTGTGTTAGCTTTTTTGACTGCTGGCACACACTGCTGGCTCGTGTTTAAGTGATCATCCACTAGGACTCCAAGATCCTTCTCACAGTTACTGTTTTTGAGCCAGGTTTTACCTAATCTTTACTTGTACTTTAGATTTTCCCACCTAAGTGTAAAACCTTGCTTTTCTCCACATAAAATTTCATTTTGCTGGATAGAACCCATTATTCAAGTCTACCAAGATCTTTTTGGATCCTGAGCTTGTATTCTGGGGTGTTAGCTTAGTGCCAGCTTAGTGTCATCTGCAAATTTAATGAGTTTCCCTTCTATTCCCTCATCTAAGTCATTAATGAAGATATTGAAGAGTACTCGGCCTAAGATGGAGCCTTGTGGTACCCCAAAGCTTACTTCTCTCCTTGTGGATGTAGTACCATTAAGGACTACTCGTTGAGTATGGTTTGTCAGCTAGTTACAAATCCTTCAAGTGGTGATCCTCTCTATCACACATTTTTCTACCTTACCAAGAAGTAGGCTGTGGTCTATTTTGTCAAATGCGTTGCTGAAGTCTAAGTATACTATCTCCACAGCTGGTCTACTGATTTAGTCACTTTGACAAAGAATGAAATAAGATTGGTTTGACATGATCTTTTTTTTTAACAAACCCATGCTGGCTTTTAATTATAAATTTATTTGTTTCTAGATATTCACAGATTGGTGGTGTTATCTTTTCCAGTATCTTCCCAGGTACTGATGTTAGTTTGATTGGTCTGTAGTTTTCTGGGTCTGGTTTTTTTCTTCTTCCTTTTGGAAGCTGGGAATCACATCAGCTCTTTTCCATTCCTTGGGTAGTTCCCCAATGTTCCAGGATTTTTTTTATTTTATTTTGTCACAACAGTGTACACAAACATAATATGTAAGCAAAAGTATGCAACAACTATATTAATTTGTTATAATGAAAGGGAACAATAGGACAGGAACGGTAGGCACGTTTGTGCTCTTATGCACGCCCCTTATAGTTCTCTTAGGAATGGGGTGAGGTCAATAGTAGACAGTTTTCGGTTGAAGTTTTTGGGATTTTGAGAAGAGACCACAGAGTCAGGTAGTGCGTTCCAAGCATTAACAACTTTGTTACAGAAATCATATTTTCTGCAATCAAGATTGAAGCAGTTAACATTAAGTTTGAATCTATTGTTTGCTCTTGTAATATTGCGATTGAAGCTGAAGTAGTCTTTAACAGAAAGGAAATTGCAATAGATGATTCTGTGTGTTAAACACAGGTCTTGTCGGAGTCGGCAGAGTTCTAAGTTTTCTAATCCCAGGATTTCAAGTCTGGTGGTATAAGGTATTTTGTTGTTTTCAGAGGAGCGGAGAACTCTTCTTGTAAAATATTTCTGGACGCGTTCAATTGTATTAATGTTAGAGATGTGGTATGGATTCCAGACAGGTGAGCTGTATTCAAGAATAGGTCTAGCAAATGTTTTGTATGCTCTGGTTAGTAGTGTAGAGTTTTTGGAAAAGAAGCTGCGTAAAATTAGGTTTACGCAGATATGGTACAATGGTTATGAGATAACATCTGCCAACTCCTTCAGAAATTTGGGATGGATTCATCAAGATCAGAGAGGTGTTCTCAAACCATTTTTTTTGTTTATTTTAATTTTTATTTCTAGTCATCTTTTTCTGTTATGTTTTTAGTGGGTTTCTTTTTGCCTGAAGACTAATCTAAAGAATGAGTTAAGCAGTTCTGCTTTCTCTCTGCTGTCTGTTACTTCCTTGCCATCTTCTCTCTTTATTGGACCCACTGTTTCCTTGACTTTTTCCTTGTTATTTATATTTTGAAAAAAACTTTTAAAAAATTATCTTTGACTTTTGTTGCACATCTTTGTTCATTCTGAGCCTTTGCTTCCCTGACTTCATCTTTGCAGATTCGGGCTACGTGCTGACAGTCTGCCTTAGTTATGTGTCCCTCTTTCCATTTTTTGTACTTGTCCTTTTTGTCTTTCAGTTTATCAGAAAGATTTTTGTGCAACCATGCTGGTTTCTTCTTGGATTTCTTGTTTATCCTTTTCAGTAGTATTGTGCTGGACTGGGCTCTTATGATCATATTTTTCAGAATTCCCCATGCTTCTAGAGTTGTTTTCCCTTTTAGGATTTTCATCCATTGAAGCTTTCCTAAGCTTTCTCTGAGTTTGTTAAAATCAGCTCTTTTAAAGTTTAAGACACTGTTTGGATTATGTTCTTTTCCTGCCCAAAGTTTTTTATTTTTTTTACAAACACATCATTGTGTGAACAGTATGGCACTGGAGTGTCTTACATTTTATACAAATAAAACAATATTCTTCATATTTAATACAGTTAACAATCTTATATAGTTCTAGCAATAATACACATAATTTGTTGAATTGTAATCTTTCATTATTTGATTATTTGACATTTCAGTATGTTATTTTTATGCCACCTCCATATTCTAAATGTCACTCCTTTTATTACAAATAAAATATCAATAATCATATTTGTTGTATTTAACATACATATAGTTCTAATACGAATACACACATTTATATTAAATTATAATCGTTTATCCCCTTTCTAATCTTTAATTATGCCATTGTTATGTTTAAAAATATTCCCTTTTCTCCGCGCTGAAATCTCGTAAAAGCCGGCAAAACAGTGAAAATCAGCTGTTCGCCAGCTTCAACTAGCAATAATACACATAATTTGTTGAATTGTAATCTTTCATTATTTGATTATTTGACATTTCAGTATGTTATTTTTATGCCACCTCCATATTCTAAATGTCACTCCTTTTATTACAAATAAAATATCAATAATCATATTTGTTGTATTTAACATACATATAGTTCTAATAGTAATACACACATTTATATTAAATTATAATCGTTTATCCCCTTTCTAATCTTTAATTATGCCATTGTTATGTTTAAAAATATTCCCTTTTCTCTGCGCTGAAATCTCGTAAAAGCTGGCAAAACAGTGAAAATCAGCTGTTCGCCGGCTTCACCTTCTCTCCCTGGGAGAAAGGGAGAGGATAGAGTGGCAGGAGAGTGGTAGATCTCCCCAGGGGCTTGGCTTTGTTAAGCAAAGCCCCGGAGGGTTGAGTCCCACTGAAACCCTGCCGAGCTCCGAACTTCAGCGCGCTCCTGCAGATGCAGAAAAAGAAGAAAGTGTCCATCTCTGCCCAATCGATTTTTTCTGTGGATTTCTACATGCAGACGGAATAAATGCGAGTGAATAATTATTGGATCGCAAGTATTTTTGACTTCCTGACTTCTACCCTTTAAAAAGTGGGGGGGGGGATTTTTTTTGCCTTAACTGACTGTCTAAAATGGCATCTGAGAGGAAGTGAAAGTGAAGTGAAGTGAAAGTGGAAGCTGGCTGTGTAACTAAGAAACATTATTTGTGGATTGCAACGAATTGAGTTCTCCTATACTTAAAGGGGAAAAGAAAAGGTTTAAACTTAAATTTTGTGACTTTTGAAAACTGAAATGGCTAACAAAACCACCTAAGACTGCTGGCAGAAGGGGATCTGAAGTAGCTTTGGAAGATATGCTTAAAGAGCAAGGGAAAATGTTTGAAGAGAGGTTTAAGGAGTTGGTGGAAAATAATGAGAAGATAAGAGAAGAAATCAAAGAGAATAATAAAAAAATAAGAGAAGATTTAGCAAAAAGACTGGAGCGGTTGGAGAAGGAGGTGCAAGAAATTGCCCAGTCAAATCAGCAATTAGAAAATAAAATGGGAGGAATGCAAATAAAATTGGACAAAAATGAAGATCAAATGGTGGTGATGCAGTATAGGATGATGGAAGGAGCACTGAGAATTAGGGGTTTACAAGAGGAAAAAGGTGAAGATTTAAAAAAAAATTATCAGAAGCCTTGGCTGAATTTATTGAATTTGATCCACAAGAGGTTGCTTATCAAATTGATAAAATATACAGAGTTAATTCCTGGATTGCTAGGCAGAAGAAACTCCCTAGAGACATTGTGGTTTACTTTGTGAAAAGAACAATGAGAAACCAGATTTTGCAAGTTGCATATCAGAAAAAGTTGAAAATAGGAGATCAGGAATTGAAGGTTTTGAAAGAGATTCCTCCCAAGATGCTAAGGGACAGGAAAGACTTTATATTTTTTACACAAGAACTTAAAAAGTACCAGATTCAATTTAGATGGGAAGTTCCAGTTGGTCTGACGTGTATTATCAAAGAAGATATCGTATTGATACTGTGCTTTAAGGCCAAAGATTTTGTTTCTACTGTGTTGAAAGTTGAAATAAGAGAAGATTTGGCAAAAAGACTGGAGCGGTTGGAGAAGGAGGTGCAAGAAAAAAAATTCAAGAGAGTCAAATGAGTGTGGAAGTGGAGGTGACCCCAGTGATGTTATCATCTGAGGAACAACCACAAGAACAAAGAGTGACGAGGGGAGCCCTTAAGCGTAAAGAAAAGGAGCAACAAATTCAAAGTAAAGGTCAGGATTCTGCTACAGAAGCGGTGGGAGGAGCAAGGCCGAAGATACAGGAGGATGATCTTCAGCTGATTGCTCAAAAGCTTCAGGAGGCCAGTAATGGCAAATAAAATTCTGACCTGGAATGTTAATGGTTTGAATTCAGCTCAGAAAAGAAGAAAAATATTTCATTATTTGAAACAATTTAAAAATGATGTGATTTGTTTACAAGAGACACATATTAAATTATCAGATCAAAAATATTTAATAAACTCAAAATTAGGTAAACATTTTGTTGCTTCAGCTTTGGATAAGAAAAATGGCATAGTGGTATATTTAAGAAAGGATATACCAGCTAAGTTAATAGAGGCAGATATTCATGGAAGATATATTGCTATTGAACTTACATTAGAAACAAAAAAGATTCTTCTGCTGGGTATATATGCACCTAATCAGCAACAAGAAAAATACTACAGAATGTTGTATGATAAGTTGATTCTATGGGATTATAGATCGTATATTAGATTAGGAGATTGGAATGGAGTAATTGATACATGAAAGGACAAGAGAATTTCTTCTAAAAAGATACCTGCACATGCAAAGCTCCCTAAATCCTTTTTTGAGATGATAGAAGATTTTGAGTTGAGAGATGTATGGAGATTGCGGAACTTGAACTATACTTTTTTCTCTGATAGGCATCAATCTTTTTCACGTATTGATTTTATATTAACCTCTAATGATTTGCTTTCTAGGGTAAAGAAAATTAAGATATTTTCAAGATGTTTATCTGATCATAGCCCAGTTTGGATGGAATTGCAGTATGAAAAAGAAGGCAGAAGAACATGGAGATCAAATGAAAATTTGTTTAGATATCAGGATAATATAAATCAATGTAAAAAGCAGATGAAAGAATTTTTTGATTATAATTTGAATAAGGAAACATCGATAGAAATGGTTTGGGATGCCAGTAAAGCTTTTATGAGAGGTGTATTAATATATATTAACAATAGACAGAGAAATAAGCAACAAAGACAGCGTAGTTATCTAGAAGAGGAAATTTATAAGAAACAACAATTATTAATACATAATCCGCATGATCAAAAACTTAAAGATGCAATAAAGTTATTACAGAGTCAATTTAATATGATAATGGCTGACAACAAATATACAATATGCCAAACATAACACTTTTTGTAATGCAAACAGACCTGGTAGGCGGTTAGCATACATTTTAAGGAAAAAACAAAAACAATGTACTATAGAAAAAATAGGATATAAAGGTAAAGAGAGATATCAACAGGATAAAATTAAAAAAGCTTTCTTAGAATACGATACAAATTTATATGCTAAAGATAATATATTGAATATGGATATTGATAATTATTTGAAAGATTATAAGGTTAAAAGCTTAACTTTAGAACAAAGGGAAGAATTAAATTCGACTATAACTTCTGAAGAAATTATTTTGGTAATTAGATAATTAAAAAT
This sequence comes from Ahaetulla prasina, assembly GCF_028640845.1. Taxonomy (NCBI): domain Eukaryota; kingdom Metazoa; phylum Chordata; class Lepidosauria; order Squamata; family Colubridae; genus Ahaetulla; species Ahaetulla prasina. The sequence continues at coordinate 186,077,189 of NC_080540.1, forward strand.
GGGGAAAACTCCTGGTACAGATGGGCTTACAGTAAGTTATTATAGGAATTTACAGGATGAAATGTTAGGTCCACTTAAGGAATTATTTAATCAAATACAATTAGGAGGGGGAATTCCCCCTTCATGGAAAACTTCTTTTATTTCATTGATACCAAAAGTGGCACAGGATTGTTCTAAACCTGGGAATTATAGGCCAATTTCACTTTTAAATAATGATTATAAGATTTTTGTTAAAATAATAGCAAATAGATTAATGTTAGTTTTACAACGAAGAATTCATACTGATCAATCTGGATTTATAAAAGGGAGACAGATGAGGAATAATGTTAGGCAGATTGTAAATTTATTGGAATATTTAGAAAAGAAAATTTTTATTCCAGCAGCATTTATTTTTTTGGATGCAGAGAAAGCTTTTGATCAATTGCATTGGGATTTCTTATTTAAATTAATAGATAAAATGCAATTTGGAGATGGTTTTGTAAGAATAATTAGAGCGATTTATGGAGAGCAAACAGCCCAGATAATTAATGGTAATTTAACAGAAGCTTTTAAGATTGCGAAAGGAATAAGACAGGGATGTCCTTTATCACCATTATTGTTTATTTTAACTCTGGAGCCATTATTGGATAAAATACAAGAATCAAAGGAGACAGAGGGAATTAAAAGTTAGACAACAGGAATATAAACTGAGAGCTTTTGCAGATGACTTGGTGATTACTTTAACAAATCCCATAAACTCAAGTTTATCTCTGTTGGAAATAATTGATCAATATGGAAAGGTTTCAGGGTTTAAGGTAAATCAGAATAAAACAAAAGTGATAATAAAAAATATGACAAGACAAAAGAAAGAAAAATTAGAGGAAATAACAGGATTTGAAATTGTAAAAAAGGTTAAATATTTAGGGGTTTATATTACACCATCAATTGGGTGGCTCAGGGGCTAAAACAGCTGAGCTTGTTGATCGAAAGGTCGGCAGTTCGGCGGTTCGAATCCCTAGTGCTGCTGTGTAATGGGGTGAGCTCCCGTTACTAGTCCCAGCTTTTGCCAACCTAGCAGTTTCGAAAGCACGTAAAAATGCAAGTAGAAAAAATAGGGACCACCTTTGGTGGTAAGGAAACAGTGTTCCGTGCGCCTTTGCCGTTGAGTCATGCCGGCCACATGACCACGGAGACGTCTTTGGACAGCGCTGGCTCTTCAGCTTTGAAACGGAGATGAGCACCGCCCCCTAGAGTTGGCAACGACTAGCACGTATGTGCGAGGGGAACCTTTACCTTTACCTATATTACACCATCAAATGTGAAATTGTACAAGAATAATTATGAGGTGTTATGGCAAAAAGTTCAGAAGGAGTTGATTGTTTGGAAAAAATTGCAATTATCGTTGCTGGGGGGGAATAGCTGCTATCAAAATGAATGCTTTACCTAGATTTTTATTCCTCTTTCAGATGATACCAATAATTAAGAAAGATAAAAATTTGGAGGAATGGCAGACTGGAATTAATAAATTTATATGGGAAGGTAAAAAAGCGAGGGTTAAAATGAAAATAATTCAAGATTCCCGGGAAAGGGGAGGTTTAAAAATGCCCAATTTTAAATTATACTATGAATCAGCTGCTCTCTCTGCAATAAGTGATTGGTTTAATCTAACGGAGGAAAGAATCCTGAATATAGAAGGTTATGACTTGCTATATGGATGGCATGCATATTTAATTTATGACAAAAAAGTGGATAAGGCTTTTAAAAATCATGTGTTAAGAATTGCTCTCTTGTATGTTTGGAAAAATACTCTTATAAATTAAATTATAAGGTTCCTATGTGGGCGAGTCCCAGGCATACAATAGAGAATATAAATATAGAACAGAATCAGGAAATGATTACATATAAAGATCTTTTGTATACTGAAAGAGGTAATTTGCAATTAAAATCTCTGCACGTATTAAAAGAAGAAGGGAAAAATTATACTTGGTTTCAATATGGGCAACTACATGCTAGATGGAAGGAAGATCAGAAAATTGGTACAGTGCAGAATGAGGAAAATTTGGTAAAGCAAATTAGAAATCAGTCTCAGGAGCATATAAAGAGATTGTATAATGTGTTACTTGAAATAGATTCTGAAAGGGATTTGGTGAAGGACTGTATGATAAAGTGGGCACAAAATTTTCAGGAGCCAATATTATTGGAAACTTGGGAAAAAATTTGGGTTAGAAATGTTAAATTTACGCAGGCACAGAATTTAAGGGAAAATTTTTATAAAATGTTTTATAGATGGCATTTAGATCCTAAGAAATTGTCGTGTATGTATCCAGCTATGCAAGCAAAATGTTGAAGATATAACTGTGATGATGCTACATATTTTCATATTTGGTGGACTTGCAAGAATATTAAGGCTTTTTGGATAAGAATTTGGTGGATTTTACAAAATGTTTTGAAAAAGAAGATAAAGTTCCTGCCGCAATTTTTTTTACTGGGAATTATTACGGACTGTACAGTAATTGAGACTAAATTGATTTTAAATCTAATAATAGCGGCAAGATTACTGATAGGACAGTACTGGAAGAAAAAAGAATTACCTACAGTAAAAGAATGGATATTGAAAGTTGCCAATTTGGCTGAGATGACAAAAATCTCAGCCTTTTTGAAAGACAATATGCAAGAAAGATACTTAAATGAATGGAAAAAATGGATTGACTATATTCAAAACAGATATCAGATGAAGAGATATCAGACTGCCTTTGAATAATTAGGATGTATTATTTCTTTTCTTTTTTTTTAAATAATTTTTATTTCCATTTTCCAACATCATATTTATGTACAAACTATTATCCATCATTAATCATTAATTTTTATTTATTACTGATTCAGGCCTGCCCGATTGCCACTTCCTTTCTTCACAACCTCCCTCTCTACCCTCTACTACTTTCACATCCTTCATCTCCTTCACTTTACTACTTCCTCTCCTCCTTCTCCACTCCTCCCTTCTTCCACCCTATCTAACCTTCTTATTCCCCTCCTCCTTCTCTACTCTTTCCTACCTACTTTCTTCCTTCCTTCTACTCCTCTCTCCTTTTCTTTCTGAAATGGCAATCGAGCATCCCCAATTAGTCCATCTTCTAAAATTCAAATTTTCCCCCCACTTGTATATTCCTTCAAATTTCATAAGTCCATTTCTTAAATTACAATCCAACTTCTCAAATTCAAATTTTCATCACTTATATATTTCTTCAATTGTCATAACATTTAATATCCAATCTTCCAATACTACTCCATCAATCAAATATCATTTCGAATAAAATCTCTCAAATACAATATTTCCAGCTTAACTTCATAACTTTTACTATCTATAAACGTGTCAATTAAAACAAATAATCATTTAAACTACATCCGCAATATAACAGTAAACAGTTAAAATCATTACATCCACATTATCTAAATTCATAAATTTTACTTTCCATCCTTCACAATTAAATAATATCATCCCATAGATTTATACAATACAAATAGCAAATAACAAAAATCCTATAATTTATGTCCTAAAAAATCAATTCCAAAAATTAACCATAATCATCATATTCACATCTTAAACATTCCTCCCCTCTCCCATTCTATTTTCCATCATTTCCAAACCAATTAACTTAGCATCTAACAACAAAGGATTCCCACTCTTTAAAACATTAATATAAAAATGTCTCACTTTCATAACTGAATTAAGAAAATACTTTCTGCCTCTAAAATTCACTGACAAACCCATTGGAACTTCCCATCTAAAATATATCTGATGTTTTTTAAACTCATCCACTAAAAAAGCAAATTCTCTTCTCTTTCTTAACATTTTAGGAGGAATTTCCTTCATCATTTTTATATCTTGTCCCAATATTTGAAATGTATTTTTATAAAAGGCTTGCAAAATTTCATACCTAACCTTTTTAGTTGTAAAATAAATAACCACATCCCTCGGTAATCTATTTTGTCTTGCCCACCAAGAATTAACACGATAAATTCTTTCAATATTAATCTCAAAATCTTCCGGCTCCACACACTTTATCTGAGCAAAGGCTTGCGTAAAAATCTCTTTTAAATTTTCCTTCCTACTTTGCTTCAAACCCCTCACCCTTATAGCATATTCCATCAATCTATATTGTAATATTACTCTTTCTTCATCTGCCCTATCTACCTTTGCCTGTATATCTTCCATCTTATTATCTAAGTTCCAATTGTTTTGATTCTTTTGAATTTCCTCTATTTTCCTTTGCAACTCTAAATTAGCTTTATTAATTTCTTCAAGATCATTTATTTATTTATTTATTTATTTTATTAGATTTTTATACCGCCCTTCTCCCGAAGGACTCAGGGCGGTATATATAGGCGGTATCTTCCATCTGTATACAAGAGCTTAATATTTGCGCAATTGCATCCTTTACCATTTTCATTTCCCTCTTCTGCTCTTCCACCACTTCCTTAAAATCCAACATCTCTTTCTCTATTTCATCAAATTTTTGATCTATTTCTAAAAAATGACTCTCCAAAAACTCCTGTAAAGAATTTCTTAATTCCTTTTTGATTTCTTCTTTTAATTTTTGAATCTGAACTGAAGAAATTTCAAAGTTTTTAATGACTTTTGGCACTACTTGCTTAAAAGCCATTTTTTAAAAATATAACTTAATAACGGACCAAAAAAAAAAAATTCAAAAAGAAAAATTCAAAAAACTTTTCTTCTAAATCACTATAATCCCAAAGAAGAAGAAAAAATATAAATCATAAAATTCTCGTTTCTTCCATTTAATCACTATCTTCCTATATATCTTCTAATTCGACACTAGCTGTTAGTAAGCATTTCTTTAACTTTCGTTTCCAGTACACACATTCCACAAAACCGCCATTTGCTTTCTTTTCTATCTTCGCAACAAATATATCCTCAGGGGCTTGCAGTCTTCTTACAAACAAATGCTAGAACTCCAGTTTCTGCTCCGTCCACGTTACAATCCATCATAAATCAATTCCTGCCGTGGAAATTGGACGCTATGTTTTGTCTGCCATAAAAGGCAGATGCCCTGCCCCAGGCTGTAGTTTTTCAGGCTATGGAAGGAGAGCTCCCTGCAAGCCTCAGAAGCTTTTTCTGTGGCTTTATTTGGGTGTCTCAACTTCAGCCTGAATGCTCATCTCTCCCTCTTTGCCCGAGGGAAGAGAATTCCAAGCTGTCAGACCATATTTACGATGTCCTGACAGCTCTACAGACTAGGGAGTTAGCAGCCTAATCAAGGCTGCTTCTCAATGAAGTGGAGCCATACCGGAAGTCATGATGTATTATTTCTGATTGCATTGGGGGAGGTTACGATTTGATGAGAAATGCAGGAGTATAATTGAGTTAGGAGCAAAAATTTTTAGCATATGTTTGTTTTATTTTTAACTATACCTTGTGTTTGTTCCGGGAAGTCAGGGGGAGGGGGGAGGGGGGGTTTTGAAGTGAGGGGAGAGGGGGGAAAGCTTTTTTTTGTAAAAACTTTTTCAATAAAAATAAAAATAAAAAATTCCCTTTTAAAAATATTCCCTTTCTAATCACATTTTAATTCAATATTTCAGTATTATGCCGCTCAAATTCTAAATATCATTCCTTTTACTACAAATGGAATGTTAGTAATCATATTTGTTACATTTAACAAACTTATATAGTTCTACTAATAATACACATATTTATGTTATAATCTTCCATTGCTTGATTGTTCAATATTTCAATATATTATTTTTATACCCATTACCATATTATTCAAACATATTCAGAATTACCATAATTAAAATTCTAAGTTCCCTTCTTGTTATCACTTTTTTTTTATTTATTTACATTTATATCCCGCCCTTCTCCGAAGACTCAGGGCGGCTTACATTGTGTAAGGCACAACTTCACCTTGTAATGTAAAAAATATATATTCCATTAATCCCCCTTTCTCTAGCTTCCAACCCTATTTTAACTTATATCACTATTGTTTTTAGGAAATGTTCCCTTTTTTGTCCATCATCTCTCAACCCATTTTAAATCTTTAATTATTCGTTTCTTAGCTTGTCTCCCATATTCCTCTCTTGAATATTTATCTCTATCTGCTTCCACTTCTTGGACAATCCTCTCAAACATTTCTCCCTTTTCTACCCTGTTCCATTGTCTGATTTTCAAGTTGTCTACTCTTATCCCTATGTCTCTCCCAAAAAAGCTTCCTGCAGTTCCAGTTCCTGTTTAACTTCCCTTAAAATACTCTCCCCTTGGTTTATTTCATCAATCATTATTATTTTTATTTTTATCTCCTTCTTGTCATTTCTTTTTATTTGTTGTTTTGTCTGTTCTATTTTTTCAGCTTCTCTTTCCTCTTTCTGGGCGCCCTGGTTTCTCCTTGTTCTTTGTGTTCTTTGTGTTATACTTTCCAGCTCTTCATCTATACTCTGCATTTTGTTCATAATCTCCTTGCATCTTCTTGTCAAGGTATCTTTAATACTTTGAGTTATCAACGTGATTTCTTCCTAAATTCCACTCATTTCTTGTTTTTGTTTATTTTGTTTCTTTTTGTCCAATAGTTCAAGAGCCTTATATTGAAACCTAAGACCACTTCCCCCAAAAAATTCAGTGTCTAATGTCCAAGAGTTTTTATATCCCAAAACTAATCAGCCTGTTTCTTTAGGTAGACCAAGAGTGGAACCTTCATAAATCCTTCTGCCAGTTCAGTCTTGTATTAAAACTTTCAGGGGTCATTTTAATAATAACGTTTTTCTTATTCTCACACTTAGATCTCCAAAAACCAAGTCTTTCCAGGATTTTGGGAATATGCTGTACCTTCCTTTGACAGCAGGTGGCCCTCTTAAATCAGATTTCAATATTAACCATTTTATCCAATTTTACTGGAATATTCTAAAATATAAATATAGTGTTAGCTTTTTATATATAATAGCTCCAGCATTTTAAAATGCCTATCCAAAACCAATGCCTGTCCAATTTAAAAATCCAATTTTCTGTATTTTTAGCAACGTTTTAGCAAAAGTTTTCCTCAAGGTCACAGCCACTTTAAAAATAATTATGAGTCTCCCTTTTCCTGGATATTCTATCGGGGTTACACTTTAAATAAAAAGGATTCTTCTCACTCAGTTCCAGACACTGTTCACCAATTCTGTTCCAGCACTCTTCTTAGTTGTTAAGCTTTCTTCAGCTTTATGGAAGCCATCTTAGGCTGCCTCTTCTACTTGCTGTGGCATAAAGGGAAGAAAAAGCCCTGGGGTTCTGCAGGAGAATTGCGATTTCCCCTGCGATTTCACAGGACACCCTTCTTATCTTCGCTGCCCCTACAAGGCAGCTTTGGCTCATTTCGGAGCCCACAAACCAGGGAGAAGTCAGCACAGGGATGGAAAGCTCCGTTCCACTGCGACTGGTATTACCATGACGTCACTTCCTGAAGCTCATGGTTGAATTATGTTCTATTGCTTTTGTTTGCATTATATTGAATTCCAATATGATGTAGTCACTCTTGTCCAAAGTTCTGGCAACTTCAATTTCCTCTATCACCTCTTCTCTATTAGTAAGAATTAGATCCAGTATAGCTTTTCCACTAGTTCTCTCCTCTACCTTTTGGATGACAAAATTGTCAGTTAGGTTAGTTAGGAATTTCTTCGATCTACCATTTGCTGCAGAGTTTGTCTTCCACTTGATATCAGAGTAATTAAAATCTCCTATTAGTACTGTGGTATATTTCCTACAAACATTCATTAATTGATTAGCAAAAAGTTCATATATTTCTTCTGGTTGGTTGGGTGGCCTACAGTAATATAATAATGTATATAATACATTATATACCTATATAATACACCTATATAATACACTATTGCAATTTGCATACCGAGCAAATAGATCAACAGATGATGCTGTTAATATGGCTCTGCACTACATCCTACAACATCTTGAGTCTCCAAAGACCTATGCAAGGGTCCTTTTTGTAGACTTTAGTTCAGCATTCAATACCATCATTCCAGACATTCTTCTAACTAAGCTAAACCAGCTACAGGTACCGGAACAGACTTGTAAGTGGATCACAAGCTTCCTAACAAACAGGAAGCAGCAGGTGAAGCTAAGCAAGATCACATCGAATACCTGTACAATTAGCACAGGGGCGCCCCAAGGCTGTGTGCTCTCCCCACTTCTCTTCTCTCTGTATACCAATGACTGCATCTCCAATGATCCATTTGTTAAGCTACTGAAGTTCGCAGATGACACAACAGTGATTGGTCTCATTCGAGACAATGACGAATCCGCATATAGACGAGAGGTCGAACGACTAGCCTTGTGGTGCAACCAAAACAATCTGGAACTGAACACACTCAAAACTGTAGAAATGGTGGTAGACTTTAGGAAAAACCCTTCCATACTTCCACCTCTCACAATACTTGACAACACAGTATCAACAGTAGAAACCTTCAAATTTCTGGGTTCTATCATATCGCAAGATCTCAAATGGACAGCTAATATCAAAAACATCATTAAAAAAGGACAACAAAGAATGTTCTTTCTGCGCCAACTCAGTAAGCTCAAACTGCCCAAGGAGCTGCTGATCCAATTCTACAGAGGAATTATTGATTCTGTCATTTGCACCTCTATAACTGTCTGGTTCGGTTCTGCAACCCAACAAGAAAAACACAGACTTCAGAGGATAATTAGAACTGCAGAAAAAATAATTGCTACCAACTTGCCTTCCATTGAGGACCTGTATACTGCACGAATCAAGAAGAGGGCCGTGAAAATATTTGCAGATCCCTCGCATCCTGGACATAAACTGTTTCAACTCCTACCCTCAAAACGACGCTATAGAGCACTGCACACCAGAACAACTAGACACAAGAACAGTTTTTTCCCGAAGGCCATCACTCTGCTAAACAAATAATTCCCTCAACACTGTCAGAGTATTTACTGAATCTGCACTACTATTAATCGTTTCATAGCTCCCATCACCAATCTCTTTCCACTTATGACTGTATGACTATAACTTGTTGCTGGTAATCCTTATGATTTATATTGATATATTGATCATCAATTGTGTTGTAAATGTTGTACCTTGATGAACGTATCTTTTCTTTTATGTACACTGAGAGCATATGCACCAAGACAAATTCCTTGTGTGTCCAATCACACTTGGCCAATAAAATTCTATTCTATTCTATATAATACAGCTATATACACCTATATAATACACCTATATAATACACCTATAATAATGTCATTCTTTTTCTTTTTTCTTTTATATTGACCCACATGGATTCTAGGAGGTTTTCATTGTTGGTTTTGTGGATTTCTGTAGAGATGTGGTGATCTTTCATACTCCACCTCCTCTTTTGTTAGGTCTGTTTCAGAATGGAAATATGCAGGGGTGGGATTCAGCCAGTTCGGACCGATTTGGGTGAACTGGATGCTAATTTTACATTTGGTTTCCCAAACCAGTAGTTGCAAGGACTGGCTGGCCCCGCCCACTCCTCCCCTCCGCTCCCAGGAATCTCCACGTGGCCCATTTTAGATGACAGGTAAGTGCAGGGCCTGTGCAGAGGTTCTGGGAGGGCAAAAAATGGGCCTCTTGGAAGTTCTGGAAGTTTGGAAATGGGCCCAGTCCGGCCTCGGAGGGTCTCCAAAGCCCGGGGAAGGCCGAGGCTTGAGAAAAATCTCTGTAGCCAGTGGAGGGTGAAAAACAGGCTTCCTGAAAGTTCCAGAAGTCCAGAAACAGGCCCATTTCCAGGCTCCGGAGAGCCTCTGGAGCCCGGGGGAGGCTGTTTTCGCCCTCCCAGAGGCTCAAGGAAATCCTCTGGAGCCTGGGGAGGGCAAAAACATTTCTCTCCCCCACCCCACCATGGTGCACAAGGTCAAGTAGGCAATGCCAACCATGGCCATGCCCACCCAGTAACCGGGCAAAGAATCAATTGCTAAAATTTTTGAATCCCACCCTCGGAAGTATGGTGTGTGATAGGTGTGTGGAGAGCAGGCCTATGTTCTACAGGGTTCCAGGGGAGTGGGATGGCTGAGAGGTGAGAAGGCATTGCATTGAGTCTGTGGTGGGTTGTAGCAGGGCTTTTGCAGCCATCATAACTTTGAAATTGGGTTGTATGTACCTTTTGGGGGGTCTACTGTAACTTTGAAAGTTCGTTAGCTTTTGGGTATCTGGTATAACTTTGAAGATTTGTTAAATTTTCTGTCATATGTAGAGGACTCCATATATTAAATTTACAGTGGAAAAGGTCCTTCATTTCCTGATTTACATGCAGCTAGATATATTTGTGGGCTATTGGGATGTAGATTGTATTTTGATGCTCAGTTACATGAATATGAAAAACTCTAAAAATAAAATGTTTTATTAAAATGCACGGCAGATTTCAGAATAGCTATTTTAAATCAATTATATGTCAATGATTATTATAAGATTTTTCAACAATTATATGTATAAATATATATATATATATATGTATAAATATATATATAGCAGTCCTATGCTTCTCTGAAACCTGGTTAAATGAATCAATTGAAAATAGCAGCCTGAACATTCCAGGGTTTCAGATTAAATGATCAGACAGGGTTCCAGAAACATCTGGTAAAAAGAAAGGAGGAGGTTTATGCCTATATATTAACAGCAACTGGTGTCAAGATTTTAAAATAATTTACAAATTCTGTGACAACAATTTAGAGACTTTAATTATCATCTGCAATCCATACTATTCCCCTCGTGAATTTTTCCTCATTTCTTCTAATTTACTGTTTATGTCCCACCACAAGCCTGTGTAAACAAGGCATTACAAACTCTAGCTGACCAAATCATGGAGGCTGAAGCCAAACACCCTGATTCACTGGCCATTGTTTTGGGAGATCTAAACAAGGCAAACTAAAGGCAAGAGCTACCAAAATACTTTCAGCATGTCAATTGTTCCACCAGAGGCAAGAATACTTTAGACCATTGCTACACAACACTAAAAGATGCTTATCGGTCTTTACCATGTGCAGCTGTAGGACACTCTGATCATTGTATGATTCACCTTGTACCTGCTTACAGGCAAAGACTTAAAACCACAAAACCAGCAATTAAATCAGTGAAGACCTGGACGGAGGAGGCAAAATTAAAGCTGCAGGCATGTTTTGACTGCACTGATTGGAATATCTTTGAAGATACCTCTGCAGACCTGGATGAACTCACAGATACTGTAACATCATATGTCAGCTTCTGTGAAGACCTATGTGTACCTACAAGGAACTTGCAGTAACCAGAAACCTTGGTTCACACCTAAACTTAAGCAGCTACGACATTCCAAAGAGGAAGCCTACAGAAAAGGTGATAAAATGCTGTACAATCAGGCCAGAAATGCACTAACAAGGGAGATCAGAGCAGCAAAAAGAAGCTACTCTGAAAGGCTAAAGAATCAGTTTTCAGCAAATGAACCAGCAAACATGTGGAAAACTCTTAAAAATATCACCGGCTATGGCAAACCTCCTTCCCAGGCTGAAGGTAATCAACAACTGGCAGATGACCTGAATGAGTTTTACTGCAGGTTTGAAAGGAAACTACAGCCACCTATCTCCACAACCCCCATCTCAGACACACCAACAACAGCCAAGCCTCCTACAACTGACCCCATTTCATTGGGTTCACAACCCCTAGTGATCACAGAAAAGGAAGTGCAGGACCTATTTCACAGACAAAAGCCAGGAAAAGCTCCAGGCCCAGAAAAGATAACTCCTTCTTGCTTAAAAGTCTGTGCTGACCAATTGGCCCCCATCTTCACCTGTATTTTCAATAAATCACTAGAGATGTGCTATGTTCCTTCTTGCTTCAAACGCTTTACCATCATCCCAGTGCCAAAGAAGCCCACCATCAAGGAACTGAATGACTACAGACCAGTTGCTTTAACATCTGTAGTCATGAAAACCTTTGAAAGGCTAGTGCTTTCCTACCTGAAAACCATCACGGATCTGCTGTTAGACTGCTTGCAATTTGCATACCGAGCAAATAGATCAACAGATGATGCTGTTAATATGGCTCTGCACTACATCCTACAACATCTTGAGTCTCCAAAGACCTATGCAAGGGTCCTTTTTGTAGACTTTAGTTCAGCATTCAATACCATCATTCCAGACATTCTTCTAACTAAGCTAAACCAGCTACAGACTTGTAAGTGGATCACAAGCTTCCTAACAAACAGGAAGCAGCAGGTGAAGCTAAGCAAGATCGCATCAAATACCTGTACAATTAGCACAGCGGCCCCCCAAGGCTGTGTGCTCTCCCCACTTCTCTCTGTATACCAATGACTGCATCTCCAACGATCCATCTGTTAAACTACTGAAGTTCGCAGATGACACAACAGTGATCGGTCTCATTCGAGGCAATGACGAATCCGCATATAGACGAGAGGTCGAACGACTAGCCTTGTGGTGCAACCAAAACAATCTGGAACTGAACACACTCAAAACCATAGAAATGGTAGTAGACTTTAGGAGAAACCCTTCCATACTTCCACCTCTCACAATACTAGACAACACAGTATCAACAGTAGAAACCTTTAGATTTCTAGGTTCTATCATATCGCAAGATCTAAAATGGACATTTAACATCAAAAACATCATCAAAAAAGGACAACAAAGAATGTTCTTTCTGCGCCAACTCAGTAAGCTCAAACTGCCCAAGGAGCTGCTGATCCAATTCTACAGAGGAATTATTGAGTCTGTCATTTGCACCTCTATAACTGTCTGGTTCGGTTCTGCAACCCAACAAGAAAGACACAGACTTCAGAGGATAATTAGAACTGCAGAAAAAATAATTGCTACCAACCTGCCTTCCATTGAGGACCTGTATACTGCACGAATCAAGAAGAGGGCCGTGAAAATATTTACAGATCCCTCACATCGAGGACATAAACTGTTTCAACTCCTACCCTCAAAACGACGCTATAGAGCACTGCACAACAGAACAACTAGACACAAGAACAGTTTTTTCCCGAAGGCCATCACTCTGCTAAACAAATAATTCCATCAACACTGTCAGACTATTTACTGAATCTGCACTACTATTAATCGTTTCATAGTTCCTGTTAAGTTCGGGAAGTAACGAGGCTGGAGACCAGGGTAGTGACAACAGCTCTTTAATATAGGGTGAACCCAGCAACAGGCTGGGGGAAAAACCTCTCCTTTTATACAGTTCTGCTGGAGGCTTCGTCCAATCAGCAACGTGCTGATTTCCCGCTCAAATATTTAAAGATACAAACATGAATACATAACACTCCTCCCCTCCCAGAAAACACTTTGCCTCTATTTACATATTTATTTACATGTTATTTTTCGACGTAGTCACGCAAATAACCTGGGCGTCTCCTAGTTCTTTCTGACCTGCGCGGTTCAGTTCTGGGTGGTGTTTTGAGCTGGTCGGAGGGGCTGTTTTCTCCTCCCAGCTCTCTCTCTGAGCCAACGGGCTCTGGATTATTGGCTGACTCTTTTTCTTGGCCATCCGGCCTTGGATTACTTCTGAAACTTTCCCAGCTGTTTCCCTCGGGAACCTGATGGCGTCGCTGGAACTCTGGGACCTCAGCTAAGTCTTGCGCCTCCCCCGGGTCATTGTCAGCTGTGAATTCAAATTGGTATTGGTCATGATTTGTTTCATTTGGTTCGGTTTGATCAGTTATTCGTTTCCTTAACTGATCTATGTGGCGCCTCCACACTCGGTTGTCTGGTAGCTCTACCACGTACGATTTTGGCCCGGTTATCTTTATTATTTGGCCTGCGAACCAACTAGGGCCGTCCCCATAGTTTCGGGCCCACACCCGGTCGCCTATGCTCATTTCCCTTGTCTTTTCTAGTTCCCCCTTGTAACCCTCTGGTGTGTAATGGGGATTCAAACGGTCAAGTGGGCACCGGAGTTTCCGTCCCATTAGTAATTGCTGGGCTTTTGCCGGTGGCCGTGCTTGGGGTTCTGTGCTGGACGGCTAGGAAAAAGTCTATCTTTGTTTGCCAGTCACCTGGCTTGAGCCTGGACAATGCCTCCTTAGCGCTCCGGACGGAACGCTCTGCAAGGCCATTCGACGCAGGGTGGAAAGGCGCAGAGAGGGCATGTCGGATGCCCTCCTCTGCCAGGTATTCTTCAAACTGGGCTGCCGTGAATTGAGGCCCATTGTCGGACACCAGAGTGTCCGGCAGCCCGTGAGTTGCGAATAGGTGGCGCAGGGCTGCGATTACTGCTTCGGCCGTAGTGGATTTCATGAGTATGATCTCCAACCATTTAGAGAATGCATCAGCAACCACTAGGAACGTTTGGCCGTGGAAAGGGCCAGCAAAATCAATGTGGATTCTTGACCAGGGCCCTTGGGGTTTTTCCCATTCCCTGACTGGGGCCGTTGGGGGTAGAGGTCTGGACTCTTGGCAAGCCTGGCATTTCCCTACCCTCTCAGCAATCTCTGTGTCCATGAGTGGCCACCACACATAGCTTCTAGCCAACCCCTTCATCCTTACGATCCCTGGGTGACCCTCGTGGAGGAGATCCAATACCTTTCCCCTTAACTTATCAGGAATTATTACACGATCACCCCATAACAGGCACCCCCCTTGAGCCGAGAGCTCATCTCGTTTTTTAACAAATTCTTTGAACCGTTCGCCCGGCGACACCCTCTCTGTACCCAACCGAGTACAGTTCTTAACACAATGTCCCGGTATGATGCCCGAGCCACTTCCTTAGATGTGACTGGGCCAGAGTCCAAAGAGTCAATAAGTAGGATGGGCGTCCCCGGGGTGGGGTCTTCGGTCGCCCCTGGTAGTGGGCATCGGCTTAACGCAGGGGTGTCCAAACTTTTTTGAGTGAGGGCCAAATACAGAAAAATAAGCAAAGGCCCGGGCCACCGGGGGGGGGGGAATGGGCGTGGCTTATTTTGGGGTGTGGCTTGGTGGTCATGTGACTGGTGGGCGTGGCTAACTGCTCATGTGACTGAGTGGATGTGGCTATGGGCATAGAAACTACTCAGAGGGCTAAAAAAAGTAATTTTTGACCAGTCCTCACACTTATGACCATCCTCACATTTATGCCCATTGCAGCATTTTTAACAACCATATCACTCATTTCACAACTGCTTCTCTTCACCACAGTTACAAGATAGGGTGCAAAATGTAAAGATAGTTGCGTGTGAGGACCAGTCAAAAGTGTGAGAACCTGTCAGAAATCACTTTTTCAGCCGTCTGGGTAGTCCCTATGCACAGTTTAGGCTTAAGTATACTATATGTGTGAGTTATATATATGTGCATGTGTATCTCTATGTTTGTGTACGTGTGTGTTTGTGTTATGTTGATTTTTAATGTAATATTTTTAAATATAATTATTCAGAAAGGCATGCGGCTGGACAACAAACAGTATATAAGCCTAGTAAATTCATGTGTGGCCCGGGCCACACACAAGAGGTGACATATTGACACATGATTACTGTGTGTATTTCTAACTCGCCTATAATGTGAAGAACATTGCTCTCAGTGGGAGCAGTGATGCTGTCCTTTGGATTGAAGGATGGCTGGGATGTCAGGAGAAAGTTTGGTGGTTGAGACACGAAGGACTTCACAGAGATGGCTATCAGTCATTCTGGATCTCAGTCTGCTTTTGTTCTGATTTAACAGAGAAAATGTTTGTTCACATATGTATGTTGAGCGAACAGGCTCATCATTCTTTGCATGGCGTCTCATCAGAGGAAACTTGGCATGATCCAAATTCTGATAGAAGTCAGGAGGAGAGAAGCTGATGTTGACTCTTCAGAGAATCATCACATTGCATTTCAATCAGTTCTAACTGCAGACTCTCCTCCACTTCTTCTGCATCCACCAGGAAGGGGTCGAGAACAGCTTGATTTGTTTTCAATGACAGAAAAATCTTGAAAAGCGCTGAATTCTGTCACGAGAGATGTAATTACAGAAACATATTTCTCCTTTTTAGCAGAAAGGTCTGCCTTTGGAAAAGCAGACTTGATTTCAGACAGCGCAGGGAAGTGTACAGCATTAAAGCTTAGTAGTTGTGTCTCAAACAGGGAGCTTTACACAGAAGGCTTTCATGTGCGCATACAGGTGTGATACCAGCTGTTCTTTGCCTTGTAGGTTCTTGTTCAGTGTATTCAGATGATGAGTAAGATCAACTAAAAATGCCAGGTCTGCCAGCCACAGAGGGTCACTCAGTTCATGAAGAGTCGGTCCTTCTCTTCAAAAAATTGTCGATTTCTGATCTCAGCGAATAAAACCGCTGCAGCACAGAGCACGGCTGAGCCAGCGCACATCAGAGTGGTAGAGTACATCCCTTATTCAGCATCCACGTCAGATAAGAAAGCTTGAAATTCCTGTGGTACAGTCCTCTAGCTCGAATTATGTTGACAGTTTTACAACAGTGTTCATCACATTGCCCAGCTGCACAGTCTTGGCACACAGTGCTTCTTGGTGGATTATACAGTGCATCCTAACAGCCTCACCTCCTCTCTTTTACCTTGACGCACCATGGATGCCATTCCTTTGCGCTCACCCGTCATGGCGGAGCTCCATCCGTTGTTACTCCACAGAGCTTGTCCCATTTAAGCCCCATCTTTTCAACTGCCTCTGACACAGCGTCAAAAATATTTCCACCTGTCGTTGTGCCTTTTAGGCTCATCATATCAAGCAGCTCCTCCGTACAGCAAAAATTATCATCGACTCCCCGCAAAAAAATTAAAAGCTGTGCGGTGTCTGTGGCGTCTGTGCTCTCATCGCATGCTATTGAGTAAAAATCAAAAGCATGCTTTCTCTCTCAGCTGAAGTTTCAGGGTAGCTGACAAGTCCTCGATTCTCCGCACCACTGTATTTCTGGATAAGGTCACGTTGTTGAAATCCTGCACTTTTTCCGGGCACATTACTTCTGTGACTTTGATGAGGCGCTGCTTTATGAAATCACCGTCTGAGAACGGTTTGCCATGCTGGGCAATAAGTTTTGCGACTTCATAGCTTGCTGCTGTGACGTTTTCCTGTATTTTGTTGTACGAAATAAAAACTGTTGTTGAGCTTGCAGGCTAGCTGCCATTTGCTTGAATTTCTGTGCTCGTTTGGCACCTGTATCGATGCGTAGCTCTGATGCTTGGTCTCATAGTGCCGATGGACATTATACTCTTTCATCACGGCAACATCTTCATTGCAAATCAAACAGACACACTTTCCGTTGATTTCTTTAAAGAAATATTCATTTTCCCACCGTGTTTGAAATCTTCTACACTCACTTGCTATCTTGCGTTTCTTGGTGCTGCCATTTCTGGTGACTCGTGGTAAATAGACTATATCAGAGGCCTGAAAACCTGGGACATTACAATACAGATGGATACAGTCAGTCTACTAAAAGCAACAATATGTGGATATCATCTTCAATTAAGGGGAAAATGTTTCATATTCATTCATCTTGGCCAGGGTGTCAAACTTGGTCATAAGACTTGTGGACTTCAACTCCCAGAGTCCTCAGCCAGCAAAGCTGGCTGAGGAACTCTGGGAACTGAAATCCACAAGTCTTAAAAGACCAAGTTTGGACACCCTGATCTTAACTTTGTTTTGTATTTGGTATGAACTTGAAACTCCTTCGTTATTCCCTGCCCAAGGGGTGGGCGCGAGGAGCCTCACCAGGCGGCCGAGGCGAGGATAGAACTGCTGGGCCGGGCACGGCCAGCAGCCTCTTCGCGCTTGCCGCGCCTCCCCCTCCTTCCGTTATTCCTGCCCGAGGAAGGCGAGACAGAGCTGCTGGGCCGGGCACGGCCAGCAGCCTCTTCGCGCTGCCGCGCCTCCCCTCCCGTTGTTCCTGCCCGAGGCGAGGACAGAGCTGCTGGGCGGGCACGGCCAGCAGCCTCTTCGCGCGCCGCCTCCCCCTCCCGCGTTATTCCTGCCGAGAAGGCGAGGACAGAGCTGCTGGGCGGGCACGGCCAGCAGCCTCTTCGCTTGCCGCCGCCTCCCCTCGCCGTTATTCCCTGCCCGAGGAGGCGGGGACAGAGCTGCTGGGCCGGGCACGGCCAGCAGCCTCTTCGCTGCCGCCGCCTCCCCTCGCCGTTGTTCCTGCCCAAGGAAGGCGAGGACAGAGCTGCTGGGCGGGCACGGCCAGCAGCCTCTTCGCGCTTGCCGCCGCCTCCCCCTCCCTTCGTTGTTCCCTGCCCGAGGAGGCGGGGACAGAGCTGCTGGGCGGGCACGGCCAGCAGCCTCTTCGCTGCCGCCGCCTCCCCTCGCCGTTGTTCCTGCCGAGGCGGGGACAGAGCTGCTGGGCGGCACGGCCAGCAGCCTCTTCGCGCTTGCCGCCTCCCCCTCGCGTTATTCCCTGCCCGAGGCGGGGACAGAGCTGCTGGGCGGGCACGGCCAGCAGCCTCTTCGCGCTTGCCGCCTCCCCCTCCTTCATTATTCCCTGCCGAGGAAGGCGGGGACAGAGCTGCTGGGCGGGCACGGCCAGCAGCCTCTTCGCTGCCCCGCCTCCCCTCCCTTCGTTATTCCTGCCCGAGGCGAGGACAGATCCCCTCCTCACCTGTTTCTCGATGGCGGCCCGAGGGAGGCGAGGGTAGAACTGCTGGGGGCAGGCACGGCCAGCAGCCTCTTTCCCGCTCGCCGCCTCCTCTGCCCCCTCCCTTCATTATTCCCCGCCCATGGGAGGGGCATGACCTCATGAGCCAGGCCATTTTAAATTATACTTCCAGAATTTGCTGCGGGCCAAAAAAAACTGACCCGTGGGCCGCAGTTGGCCCGCGGGCCGTAGTTTGGACACCCCTGGCTTAACGCGTCTGCATGCCCCACTTCTTTTCCTGGTCGATGCTGCAGCTTGTACGAATAAGCGGCTAAGAATATAGTCCATCGGGTCAAGCGTGGCGAAAGTGCCACAGGCGTTGGGCGGTCGCCAGCCAGTATTCCTAGTAACGGTCTGTGGTCAGTCACGATTTCAAAATTCCGCCCAAAGACATATTCGTGGAATTTTTTAACCCCTGACACAATGGCTAGTGCTTCTTTGTCTAATTGGCTGTAGTTTCTCTCTGGGGAGGACATCGTTCTAGAGTAAAAAGCTATAGGGGCTTCTGTGCCGTTTGGAAGTCTATGGCTGAGTACAGCCCCCACCCCATAAGGGGAGGCATCGCAAACCAACACTAGGGGTAATGAGTTGTGATATTGTATGAGCAGGCTATCACTTGAGAGCAGGTTCTTTACTGCTTCGAAAGCCCTATTTTCTGTCTTTCCCCAAGACCAAACAGTATTTTTCCCTAAGAGCCTATGCAGCGGTTCCGCAACGGTTGCTTTGTTCTTTAAAAAGACCGCATAGAAATTCACCAACCCCAGGAATGCCTGCAGCTCTGCTTTATTTTTAGGCGCTGGAGCCTTCCTAATTGCCTTGACCTTGCTCTCAGTAGGGTGAATTCCTTTCTTGTCTATCCGGTAGCCCAAGAAATCGACGGATTCGACCCCTATCTGGCATTTGTTTGCTTTGACTTTTAATGCGGCTGTCGGAAAATCCCAAAACCTTTCTTAAACGCTCCCCAATTCCTCCATGTTTTCCCTGAAATGAGGACGTCATCAAAGTAGGAACTACCCTGGGAGCCCCTGCAGTAGTCGTTCCATTAGGTTTTGGAACAACCCTGGTGCCACACTGACCCCAAATTGCAATCGGGTGCACTTGAATGCCCCCTGTGCGTTACAATTGTTTGGGCTTCGCTGTGCGGGCGTCTACGGGCAGTTGCTGGTAGGCTTGGGCTAAGTCTAACGCAAAGACTTGTCCTTGCCCCAAAGAGTGCAATAAGTGTTGCACCACGGAACCGGTAAGCGCTTTTCTGTAAGGCTTTGTTAGCGTCGCCTTGTAGTCAGCGCAAATTCTAATTGACCCGTCCGACTTAATTGGGGTGACGATTGGCGTCTCCCACTTTGCGTGATCGACTGGCACCAAAATCCCCTGATTTATGAGCTTGTCCAGCTCCTTATCGATTTTCGGTTTTAGGGCAAAAGGGACTCTCCTCGCTTTAAGCCTAATGGGGGCTACCTGGGGGTCTAAGTTGAAGGAAATAGGGGTCCCCTTGTACTTGCCCAGGCAGTCCTTGAAGACATCTTCGAACTCGTTAAAGAGAATGTCTTTCAGGTTACAGTCACTTTGTAGATGCCAGTCACTCCCATGCCCAGGGCACGAAACCAGTCTAGTCCCAACAGACTGGGCAGAGTTCCTTCGACGATCGTGATGGGCAGGGTCTTCTTGTATGGACCGTACTCGACTCGGACGGAGGTGGTCCCTCGAACAGGGATGCGATTCCCCTGGTAGTCGTGGACTCGTAGCCGTTGTGCTTGCAGGTGGCGCTTTGCGACGGACGGCAGCGACTTCGCCAAAGTGTCCCAGGACATGATGGTGATCGCTGATCCCGTGTCTACTTCAAGCCGGCACCGTACTCCCTCTATTTTTGGCTTAGTGAAGATCTTCTTCTCCACTTGGGTCGAGGCGCGGCCTATGACCACCGTTGTTTGGTTGGAATCCGCGCCTTTTTTGTTTGAGCCAATCGCGGGTCGCCTTGCCGATTCCGCGCTCTGATTGGCCGATTTGAATTTTCGGCGGGAAGGTTGGGCCGCTCGACAAACTTGGGCTAGGTGCCCTTTCTTCCCACACCGACATATCGCGTCCTTAAACTTGCAGCGTTGGCGCTGGTGTTGACCCCCGCAGCTTCCGCACTCGTCTCGGTCCCCTTTGTCGCGTTTCTCGGTGCGGCAGACCCCTTCCTCATCTTCACCGTCGGATTCGGTCTGAACCTCCTCCTGGTGCACCGGAGTTGCCTTCGCGCTCGCCTTCTGTGGGACCGGCTTCTGCAGTGTCTCTGCCGCTTGGGAGGACATTTCATGTGCTCTGGCTTCGTCCAGAGCGTTGGCCAGCGTCAGGTTGCTCTTTGCTAGCAGCTGTCGCCGCAAACGGATGTCTTTGACCCCTCGGATGAGTTGCTCGAGGAGCACCTCGTCTAGGTCACGGTATCCGCAGTCCTTGGACGCTTTTCTTAGGCGGCCATGTAGTCACCGATGGATTCGCCTCCATCTGCCTTCGCCTCTCAATTCAAACCGCCGCCGCGTATTTGGACGGCGTTGGTGCAGTGGTTTTTAGTAAAGTCTGTAAAGTTGGCCACGACACCGACTGCAGCGTTGGCTCTGCCAGGGCTTCCGCGATATCAATGACCTCCGGACCACAATGGCTTAAGAAGTAAGCCCTTTTTCGGTTATCTGGAACTCCTTGCAGTTCGTTGGCTTCTAGAAAGCTTTCGAAACGGGTCATATACGTTCCCCATTTCTCTTTAGCCGGGTCAAACGGTGCGGGCGGAGTGTAACTGGCCATCTCCGCTTTTCTGCCCTGGGTTTGCTGGGTTCGGGTCTATCGTGCTTCAGCTCGGTTCTGGTTCTCCTTAGCCTCGATATCCCACCTTCGTCGCCAATGTTAAGTTCGGGAAGTAACGAGGCTGGAGACCAGGGTAGTGACAACAGCTCTTTAATATAGGGTGAACCCAGCAACAGGCTGGGGGAAAAACCTCTCCTTTTATACAGTTCTGCTGGAGGCTTCGTCCAATCAGCAACGTGCTGATTTCCCGCTCAAATATTTAAAGATACAAACATGAATACATAACAGTTCCCATCACCAATCTCTTTCCACTTATGACTGTATGACTATAACTTGTTGCTGGCAATCCTTATGATTTATATTGATATATTGACCATCAATTGTGTTGTAAATGTTGTACCTTGATAAACGTATCTTTTCTTTTATGTACACTGAGAGCATATGCACCAAGACAAATTCCTTGTGTGTCCAATCACACTTGGCCAATAAAATTCTATTCTATTCTATATATGCAGGAGGTTGGACTAGAAGGTCTCTTCCAAGTCTGCTATTCTGTGATTCCATAAATTAAAGATAGAATTGCCTAATACATGTCAACAGAATTACAGTGTTTAAAGGATGATATTAAACATGTTTTGATTTCTTAATGCAAATAATGTAACCTTTATCAGGCCAATCATTTATGATGCAGTTAGTTTCTGAAATCAAACCAAATCCAAAATATTTTTAAAGTTGAAAATATGAAAATGTTATAATACAGGATAATAGGACAATTAATGGATGGAAGTCTTTAAAATGTTACATTTGCTTCTTTGAACTTGAACTTAATTTACCAAAAACTTATTTCAGGTTCTGATCCACTTTATTGATTATTTTGTGGTGGTACTGTCAGGATAATAGAGGTGAAAACAAACAAATATCTTTTGGTCACTTAAAGCTGGTATGTGCAACCTCCTCTTTTATTCTTTTAGCCCTGTCTATAGGACCATTTTGCTTTGGGGGAGTCATAATGTCTAATCGTTTGAACCAGTCTACTTGTGCTGACCAAGTCTCTAAACTGATCCTTGGATCAGAGATCTGGATTAGGGTGAACAGCTGGTAACTAACAGTGGGAAAGAGCTGCACAGTGAAGTAGGAGAGAGAAACATGACTGTTTCTCTACCACTTCATCATGAAATTCATTTAAAGACTGCCAGCTATTGCTCACTATTTTTGAGTTTCTATGCAATAACTTGCCACTTGCACAGCTTAAAAGATAAAAGAAACTGCTCTCTGCAATTGTTCTCCACAGTCACCTAAGCCCACCACACATTAAGAATAATTATTGATGGTGGTTTCCCTGATGGTGAGTAATGCTAGCTACACAAATGTAATTCATGTATAAGTATATTTAACTTTTCGTTTTTCTGATCCTATTTTTTAAAAAAATGCAACATTGCATAATGAAACTTTTTTTCCCCTTCTCTTCCTGGGGTATAATGATTATCGCTGAAACTAAATAAATGTCATTTGGCTCCAGGAATGAAAGCAGGTAGACTTCTCTGATACTTCATTATTTCCTTCCAGATTCATGTAATTTAAAGCATAGAGCTAATAGATCTATGACAATTATACAAAACAATAACCATACTCTTTGAAATTACAGTGGCGTGGTACTTACGTTTTCACTTACATTTTGTAGGCTGAGCAGTTAACTCAGAACAGGATGTAGGAGCTTTTCTACTGAATTTATTTTGGTCTGTAACATTAACAAAATTTCTTTCTCTGCTTACCTCCAGCCTTTTAAGAGGAAACAGAGAAGAGCTTTGTGCCATTTGATTTTAAATTATTAAAATTACTTCTGATTTCAGCTGCTCCCAAAGCTTCAAAATCTATTATTATTATGGTTCATTACACAGTTAGCCAGATATTCAGACTGGATTTGGCATTTTTGTTTACTTATTGAGTCCTTTCCAAGGACCTAGGGTAGGCAGAACTAGACGTTTCATGGTATAACAGATATTGTCTCAGAATGTAAGCTGTTCTGAATAAAATAACTTTTTGCAATTGACTGATGGTGATGGTGTTTAAGTGGTGCTTCAGTTGTTTTGGAGTTGCACCCAAGGCACCTACTGTGTTTCTCTGAAAATAAGACCTGGTCTTATTTTCTTTTGGGCTTGAAAATAAGGACTAGGCCTTATTTTTGGGTATGTCTTATTTTTTTCACTTACAGGAGGCGGCAAGCATGGGGGCCGACAGGAGTGGGAGCACTGCTGCCACTGGCCCCACCCTCTGTCCCAACATCTACTTGCCTGTGGCTTCAAGAAACCAAACTCTTGGCATGCCCTGCCCTCCGCCCTCCCTGGATGCTGGCCCTGCTGCTGCTGGGACACTGGAGCTTGGGTTTTGTTCAGACTGCTGCTATGATTAGGCAGAAGGCCATGTGGCACATTAGGATCACCTCTCTCCCCAGTGCCTCTGCCGAGTTTCTGGGCCTACTGCACCTGCTGCTGCTGGCCTCGCTGGGCTCCTCCCCTCCAGGTCACGCAGCTCTCATCAGCCCTACTGGACTGCTCCTGCCTGGCATGGGGCAACTTTTGTGGCGCAAAGGAAGGAGGAGCGATCTCCCTTCCCTCCGCCATTTGTCCTGCTACAGGGCTTCCACAGAGCTCCTGCCCACCAAAGCAATAGCTCACACAACCCACTTTCTGCCGGCATGTAGATATGCAGATGAATGAGACAGCCAACAAGATCTGAGGAGTACCCGCAATTCTGCCTCCCTGCTCCACCCTACTCACCTAAACCAGATCCCCCCTCTCTTGCTGCACACACACACATCAAAAAAATGTTCCCTCCATGGCTTTGGCATAAATCATCCCCAAGAAAAGGAGGCTCAGCAAGAAGATGTGGGGAGGAGGGATTTTCCTGCTGATCAGCAGGAAAATCCCTTCCCCTCCCTTTTCCTGCCAATTCTCCTTTCCCTGGGGATGATTTACATGAGAACAAAGGAAACCAATTCCGTCTAACTGCATATCTACACACCAGCAGAAAGTGGGTTGAGTAAGCTACTGTTTCAGAGGGCAGGAGCTCTGTGGCAGTCCTGCAGCAGGACAGAAAGATGGAGGAGGGAGGGGAGATTGCCCCTTCATCCTTTTCACCCCCAAAATTGCCCCACACCAGGCAGGAGCAGACAGATGGAGAAGGAAGGGGTGATCTGCTAAGAGCAGTGTGGCTAGGAGGATGAAGAACCCTCACAAAGCCAGCATTAGCTGGTGGCAGCTGGGCAGAGGTGGGACAGAGCATGCAACCCACCACATGGCTTTCTGCCTCATCGTAGCAGCAGCCTACAGAAGACCCAAGTTCCAGGCCTGACAGAGTGCAAACCATTGTTGCTGCCTGCTCCAGAGCCACAAGGTGAACTGCAGAAGAGAGGGGCCCTCAGCTGCAATGTCGCCTGGTGCTGTGAGCAGGGCTGGGGTTGGTGAGAGTGTGACGGAAACACCTCCAGGAACCCAGAGAGACAAAACAAGAGGCAGCCCTCAGCCCACACTGGCTCAGCTTATACGCAGGGCCATGATTAAGGGGCTGAGCCTCTGTGAGGTGATTGGGGAAGGGAAGGAGCCACCATGCCTGAGGGATTGTTGCCCGTGTTTGTGAGGGGACATTCAGTTGGGCTACCTCCTGTGTTGGCCATGCCCACCCCTTCACTAGGGATTATTTTTGGGGTAGGTCGTATTTTGGGGAAAACATGGTATTTCTATTACCGTGTTTTCCCAAAAATAAGACCCAATCTTATTTTCTTTTAGGCTTATTTTTTGGGAGATCTTTTTTTTTTTGACATGCAGGAGGCAATCACAGTCAACTCATGGTGGCTTGGCCTCTTAATTGTGGTCTGTGAATCAGCTGAGACAGTGAGGGCCAGGAGCTGCCTCTTGTTCTGTCTCTTTGGGCACCTTGAGGTGTTACTGGCACACTCTTGCCAACCCCAGCCCTGCCCGCAGCACCAGCCAATCTCGCAGCCAAGGGCCTCTGTCTTCCCCAACTCATCTTGTGGCTCTGGAGCAGGCAGTGACCATGGTTTGCATTCCACCAGGTCTGGAGCTCAAGCTGGTCAGGCTGCTGCTACATTGAGGCAGAAGGCCATGTGGCATGTTGGAATCAGCTCCCCCTTACCTCTGCCTGGCTGCTTAGTCTGCTGCACCTGCTGCTGCTGGCCTCATTGCCCTCCTGCCTGCACTGCTCTCAGGCTGCTCCTGCCTGGCATGGTAGGCCCAGCTCTCTGGAGCATCTCCCCCACTGCTGGCCTGCCAGGGCCCCCTTCGCCAGTGGTCACACTTTCCTGTACGAGCTCTGTGGCAGCTCTGCAGTGGGATGGAGGAGGGAGGGGGAGATCACTCCTTCCTCCTTTGCACCCCAAAACCCCATCTTCTCTTGCACTGTTGCCAAGCCCCCAGCTTGCACCCATCTCGCTGCACCATTATCCGCAGAGGCCTTTGCCTTCCCTGCACAAGGTTGCAAGGCTGAAGGCTTCAGATGGAGCCTTTTAGGGATGTGCATCTGTGCTGGTCTCAGGGAAAGGATGATTGGCAGAAAAATGGGGGAGGTTTAGGGTTAGGAGCTGCCACTCTAGGATAGCTTTCACTTTTGCTCTTGTTTTTGTGAGACAAAGTTACATGCTATCCTCTGAGGCTTATTGGATAGTTTGCAGAAAAAGGGCTGACCCCAGCAGAGAAGCCGCCTTGGAGAGCTTTAGCTAGACAGCCACTTTCAAAGCCTGCTGAAGTCTCCCCCCCCAACCTGCAGGAGTGATTAAATGCTATTGGTGTGGACAGCTGGGACATCGAGCTTCTGCCTGGACCCTGCACCAGTTCCACAACAATGTCCGGCCACGGCCGCCTGAGGCAGAAGGGCTCCAAGATACCAGTTGATACCAGACAAGCCGTAGAGATTCCCCTCCCCACCAAAGAGAGCGAGGAATCTCTGGCCAAAGAAGCCCCTCCCAATGAGGCTAACAGAGAAGATGACCCAATGGTGAGTTCATCCATCCCCCCCTTTTCAATTAAAGTGAGAATGGTGGTGCCAGAGTCAGGGGAGCAAGGAGAACTGCCAGCAATAATAGATACAGACTGTACCAGATATTTAATTGGACCTCCAATTGTTGAATAATTAGGGATAAAAACAAGAGCCTTAAAACACCCAATTAAGTTTGAACAGGTGGATGGGACATTAATTGGAGGAGTCCCAGCCACCCAAATTACTGAACTGGTTAGATTAGAAATTGGAAAACATCATGAATTTATACATTTCATAGAAGCGCCAAAGATGTCAGAATCAGTTATATTGGGCCTTGCTTGGCTGGACAAATGGGCCTCCACCATTAAATGGGAAGATGGATATCTTAAAATCATAATTGGCATCGGGCCACTGCCCCCTGTCCCTTCCCCCAAGAAACTGCCAATAAGGGCCAGCTGCCAGAAACAGCCACCACCATTTCAGACAGGCCTCCAGGTGAACCCCAAATTCCTAAGGTATATACAGACTTAGCTGAAGCATTTAGCAAGGAGGAGTGTAACATCCACCCCCTCATCAAGCCATGGATTGTGCCATTGAGCTAGAACTGGGAGCCAGGTTACCAAAGCCCAGGATGTACTCCATGATGCCTGCTGAAATGACCGAGCTGAGGAAGTACATTAACACCAACTTAGCCAGAGGTTTCATCGAGCCAGCAAAATCTAGATTGGCCGCTCCCTATTGTTTAAAGAGAATAAAGATGGGGGGGTTGAGGTTATGTGTTGACTTTAGGGCTGTGAACTGCATTTGCATACAAAATACCTACCCCCTACCACTAATGAAAGACTTGCTGAACCACTTGTCAAAAGGCAAGATTTTCACCAAGCTAGTTCTAAGGGAAGTCTACTACCAGGTTTGCATAAAGGAGGAAGACAAATGGAAGACTGCTTTTAACTGCCCCCTGGGCAGTTTCCAATTCTGGGTCATGCCTTTCGGACTTCAAGGCCCCCCTGCAGTCTTCATGCAACTGATCAATGAAGTGCTCCATGAATACCTGTATAAGGGGGTCCTTGTTTACCTGATTGATATTCTTATATTCAGCGAAAATATAGAAGAGCATGTCAAAGGCAAGTGTTGAAAAAATTCCTAGCAGCCAAACTTTATGCAAAGCTGTCAAAATGCAAGTTCCATAAGAAGTCCTTGGACTACCTGGGCTAGTGGGTATCGAATCAAGGAATTGAAATGGACCCGAAGAAGGTGAAGGCATTGCTAGACTGGCAACTCCCACGAACACATAAGTAACTTCAAAGCTTCCTGGGGTTTGTAAATTTTTACAGACAATTCATCCCTTCCTTTGCTAAGGTTGCGGTCCATTTGACGGAATTACTAAAAACTGGTCCTTCTCTGACCAAGCCAAAACCTAGCCAACCCCTAGCTTGGACAATGAACTGTCAAAAATCCTTTGAACAATTAAAATGCCTATTTGCAGTGGAGCCAATCTTCCAGTACCCTGACCCTAATAAACCATTTATAGTCTAAGCTGATGCTAGTGTCATGGCAGTAGCAGTTATTCTACTGCAAAGGAATGCTCAAAATGAACTAATGCCTTGTGCTTACGTATCGAAAAAGTTAACAGACACTGAGTGCAGATAGACTGTATGGGAGAAGGAGGCTTTTGCGGTGCGATGGGCTTTCTTATCCTGGAGACACTTCCTAGAGGGGGTTTAAGAAGCCTTTCGAAGTGTGGACTGACCACAAAAACCTTGAGGCATTGAAGACCCCTTGGAAACTTTCCCCCAAGCAAGTTCGCTGGGCTCAGTATTTTAAACGCTTTAACTTCAACCTGAAATACATTCGGGGGGGGGGGGAACACCTATTAGCTGATACTTTGTCCAGGAAGCCCCAGTTTGACAACCCATAGGAAGAGGTAGTACATGCCATGATCTCTGAAAAATCCAACCAGCAGCCTAAGCACACACTAGAGCACAAACGCGCCGTGGTTCTGACCTCCCAGAAGACAAGTTGATGGCAGAGCTAAAAGCGGTGCTCTCAAATGATGAGAGAAAAACCAGATGGACTGAACCTTAAGGGAGGGATTGGTTTGGAAGGGGAGGAGGATTTATTTGCCCAGCTGCATGCGACTCTTGGTGCTAAACCATAGTCATGATTCTCAACTAGGAGGGACTTTAGATTTTTACAAACCCTCCATTTGACTAGAAGACAATTCTGGTGGCCAAGAATGAAAACCAACATAGAGGACTATGCTAGAAGCTGCGCCACCTGTGCCACTATGAAGCCCAGACCAGGGAAGCCCCCTGGGCTTCTCCAGACGGTGGATAAACCCACAAAACCCTGGGAGGAGATTGCTATGGACGTTAGCATCGAACTCCCTGAAAGCGGAGGAAATAAGGTGATTTTGACTGTCATTGATTTATTCTCCAAACAAGCACACTTCACTACCGGTAATGGAGTACCCTCGGCCAAGAAGCTGGTAAAACTTTTCATGAAGCATATCTATAGACTACATGGGGTTCCAAGGAGAATAATATCAGATTGAGGGGTCCAATTTATTGCTAAATTCCTGAGGTCCATTGGGTCATCCCAGGGGCTTAGCTCAGCTTTCCACCCATATACTAATGGATCTGCTGAAAAATTGAATGCAATGGTGGAACAATACATTAGATGTTATGTAAATTATCAATAAGAAAACTGGGCAGAGTTATTACCATTCACAGAAGTGGCTTATAATAATGCACTACAGAGTAGTACAGGGTTGACTCCTTTTCAAATAACTATGGCATGGATTTTGTGCCGATGCCTGAGTTGCCTAGAGAGCCACCCACTTCCATGTCCCTAACCAAATGGATAATCTCATTACAAAAGGGTTGGGAGAATACTAAGAAAGCTTGAGCTGAAGCAGCAGAGAAATATAAGGCCCAGGCAGGCAAACACCGATCTCTCCAACCACCTTTCTGAATAGGAGATAAGGTGTATTAGTCAACCAAATACCTAAGATTGAGGTTACCTAGCAAGACGTTTGGACCCAAATTCATAGGTCCCTTCCCTATAGTGAAAGCGATTAACCCAGTGACTGTCCAACTTAGCCTCCCTCGCATATTAGGGAAAGTGCAATCAGTGTTTCATAGTAGCTTATTGAAACCAGCAACAGGATCTAATTTAAGGTCCTTACCAGTTGCTCCCCCCTCCTTTGGTAGTACAAGGGGAGACTCATTATGAAGTTAGGAAGATCCTTGACTCTAGACCAGGGGTGTCCAAAGTTTTTTGAGTGAGGGCCAAATACAGAAAAATAAGCAAAGGCCCGGGCCACGGGGGGGGTGGTGAAATTTTTTTGTACCAGTTCTTTGGGCGTGGCTTATTTTGGGGTGTGGCTTGGTGGTCATGTGACTGGTGGGCGTGGCTAACTGCTCATGTGACTGAGTGGATGTGGCTATGGGCATAGAAACTACTCAGAGGGCTAAAAAAAGTAATTTTTGACCAGTCCTCACACTTATGACCATCCTCACATTTATGCCCATTGCAGCATTTTTAACAACCATATCACTCATTTCACAACTGCTTCTCTCACTTGCTATCTTGCGTTTCTTCGGTGCTGCCATTTCTGATGACTTGTGGTAAATATTTAGGACTATATCAGAGGCCTGAAAACCTGGGACATTACAATACAGATGGATACAGTCAGTCTACTAAAAAGCAACAATATGTGGATATCATCTTCATTTAAGGGGGGAAAATGTTTCATATTCATTCATCTTGGCCAAGGGTGTCCAAACTTGGTCCCTTAAGACTTGTGGAGTTCAACTCCCAGAGTCCCTCAGCCAGCAAAGCCTTCATTATTCCTTCGTTATATCCTTCGTTATATCCCTTCGTTATTCCATGCCCAAGGGGTGGAGGCGCGAGGAGCCTCACCAGGCGGCCCGAGGAAGGCGGGCCCGAGGAAGGCGAGGATAGAACTGCTGGGGTCGGGCACGGCCAGCAGCCTCTTTCCCGCTTGCCGCCGCCTCCTCCGCCCCCTCCCTTCGTTATTCCATGCCCAAGGGGTGGAGGCGCGAGGAGCCTCACCAGGCGGCCCGAGGAAGGCGAGGATAGAACTGCTGGGGTCGGGCACGGCCAGCAGCCACTTTCCCGCTTGCCGCCGCCTCCTCCGCCCCCTCCCTTCGTTATTCCATGCCCAAGGGGTGGAGGCGCGAGGAGCCTCACCAGGCGGCCCGAGGAAGGCGAGGATAGAACTGCTGGGGTCGGGCACGGCCAGCAGCCACTTTCCCGCTTGCCGCCTCCTCACCTGTTTCTCGATGGCTGTCACTGCCGCCACGCGTGTCCGACATGGGGAGGCGCGAGGAGCCTCGCCAGGCGGCCCGAGGAAGGCGAGGGTAGAACTGCTGGGGTCAGGCACGGCCAGCAGCCTCTTTCCCGCTCACCGCCTCCTCCGCCCCCTCCCTTCATTATTCCCCGCCCATGGGGAGGAGCCGCGAGCCTCGCAGCGCGAAAAGGGCCATATTAAATTATACTTTCAGAATTTGCTGCGGGCCAATAAAAACTGACCCGCGGGCCGCAGTTGGCCCGCGGGCCGTAGTTTGGACACCCCTGCTCTAGACTATACAGTGGTCAGTTACAGTATTTGGTACAGTGGAAAGGGTACCCGTTGTCTGAAGCTACTAGGGTGAAAAGTTGGGATGTGAATGCTGAAATTGTAAAACAATTTCATGATAAATTTTCGAGGAAACCAAAGAGTCCTCCTGGAGGGGGGAAAGGGGGTTGTGAGGTTTTATGTACCCCTTCTTTTGTGTTTTGTCTATTTTATTTTTCAGGTTATGTTTTTTTCTGCAAGGAGGGGATACCTGTCAGCTTTGGAAGCCATATTAGGCTGGAAGCTTCCACACTGCCACCTTCTCATGTGTGGAAAAGTAGGAGGGGGGATTTGGTAGAGGAATTGTCTTTAGACAAAATAGCATCCTTCCTTTCCGTCAAGGTCAGGATGGTCCTGCATCTGGAGAAAGAGTGGTTGGAGTGCTGTCTCGGGATGGGACGGATGGCAATTGGAGCATGTGATCGACTGATGAGTGAGGGGGTGGTTTGGGGTTTTTTGATTTACTGAGGGAAAACTCGGAACTCTCAGATTTGGATTTTCCCAGATGTGCCAGTATACCTACCATATTAAATAAAACTTTGAGAAAATGTTTGTTTGTTTGTTTGTTTGTTTACATTTATACCCCGCCCTTCTCCGAAGACTCAGGGCGGCTTACAGTGTATAAGGCAATGCTTGCTTCAGAGTTTTTAATTGGAGTCAAGAGGGAGTTTCTGGAATGCTGACACTCGCATCTTCAACCCAAAGCCTAACAAAATACTCTCATATGGAGCCCTTACATCTGCCTGTGTACATGCCTCCATTATGTTGGTGCATATAGCTGCCTGTCAAGTCTCCAGTTTGCATGCCCTTTCTCAAAAAGAGGAGGGAGGTGCGTTATTATTTAAAAGGAATGTATATAGTCTCGCTTATTTCTTAACAACAGAATTAAAGGAGTAAAGGAGGAGAAAATGATTTTACAAATGCAAAAAGCATTAATTTTTCTTTCTGATTTAGGACTAAAGGACTGCCTGTCCTTTTCCCACGCACACTTACTAGCGTTTTATATATTTAGACACCATGGAAAATGTCTAAAGGGTACTATTTTTGTTGTTTAAAATCATTCTAATTCCACAGCTTTCAACAGGCAATATCTTGCTGATTCTTTGCTGGTTCTTTTTGCTCTCAAACTAAATGGTGAGATGGGATGTTGATGGAGCAAGTGGGATGACAGCCTGCTTCACCCTATATTTTAGTGTAAGTGGGGAAAAGAGAAATAGTTTTCATATAGCATTTTGCCTGTGTTTTCATGAGAGAGAAGTTTAAAAATCCCAAACCAAAATAGTTGGTGTCACCAATGGGATTAGACAAGTGTTGTTTGCATTCCACAAATCTATTTTGCAGGGCTGTGGCAGGTGCAGACAACTTAATACCATTGCATCCATCAAGTCTATACTTCTCTGCTCGCACTTTTGTTATCTCAAACACCAAAAGAATTAGTGCATTCACTCTGTCTCATGCAATCCAGGAGGGTCCCATTTGGAGGCAAACTACATTTTAAAGCAGGGGTGTCCAAACTTGGTCCCTTTAAGACTTTTGGACTTCAACTCCCAGAGTTCCTCAGCCAGTCTTAAAGGGACCAAGTTTGGACACCCCTGTTTTAAAGGGAGTATTTCAATATTTTTTATTATGATTATTTATTTATTTATTTATTTATTTATTAAATTTCTAGACCGCCCTTCTCCCGAAGGACTCAGGGCGGTGTACAGCCTTATTAAAATACATAGATAGACAATAAATTTAAAATAATTTTAAAATGAAATATTTAACCGGCCAATTTAACTAAAAATAACAAAACCAATTAAAATCAGTACAAAATTGCTTACCCCTGAAGGTTGGACAGAAAAATTAAAGAAACTAAGTCGGAAATATGAACTATTTTTGAGAGATTGCTAAGGGAAGAAAGACATTTTAGAAGAAACCTTGGTGAATATTGGAAGATGGAACGTTGTTTTGATATTGATTGATGAAGGTTGGATATTAAAAACTACGTACTTTATTCAAGAATAAACACTAACTCAATTGGAAACTTTGGAGAATTCTAGGAGTGGAATGGTCTGATATATAATGGAGTGGAAGAAAAGTATCTTCTTTGTCTTTGGAAGGGGAGTGGAGGTTTTAAGGAACGACTATGGATTATGATTTGTGCTAGATTTTAATTTTTGTTGTTAGTTTTATACCCTGTACTCGGTTCTCGGAAGTCCTGGGGGTGGGGGAGGAAGGAAGGAGGGGGTAGAAAATGGATTGATAGTTAATGTACAAAGATGATTGAAGATGTATAATTAATGTAAGATCGGACCTGCCTGGTTACTACTTTAGAATGAAGGGAAAGAAGGAGTAGAAGAGAGAAGGAGGAAAGAGAAGAGGAGGAGGAGGAAAGGAAGGAAGGAAGAGGGGAAGAGGGAGAAGAAAGGAATAGGGAGGAAAGAGGAGAGGATGTAGATAAGAGAGTGGGAGGATGGTTATGGAAAGTAGAAGAAGGTAAAGAAGGAGAGTAAAAGGAAAAGGAAGGGGGTGGTGACCAGGCAGATCCGATTAATTGTATATGAGGGTACATTAAATATGTTATTGGATATGTTATTGGATAAGAATGTCAAAATAAAACTTTTTAAGGAAAAAATAAAAATAAAAATAACAAAACCAATTAAAATCAGTACAAAATTTAAAATTTAAAATTTAAAAAACTAAAAAATCTAATCCAGTCCTGCGCACCTGAATAAGTGTGTTTTAAGTTCACGACGGAAGGTTCTAAGGTCCGAGAGTTGGCGAAGTCCTGGGGGGAGCTCGTTCCAGAGGGCGGGAGCCCCCGCAGAGAAGGCCCTTCCCCTGGGTGTCGCCAGACGACACTGCCTAGCTGACGGCACCCTGAGGAGTCCCTCTCTGTGAGAGCGCACGAGTCGGTGAGAGGTATTCGGTAGCAGAAGGCGGTCCCGTAAATAGCCCGGCCCTATGCCATGGAGCGCTTTAAAGGTGATCACCAACACCTTGAAGCGCACCCGGAAGGCCACAGGTAGCCAGTGCAGTCTGCGCAGGATAGGTGTCACCCGGGAGCCACGAGGGGCTCCTTCTATCACCCGCGCAGCCGCATTCTGGACTAACTGCAGTCTCCGGATGCCCTTCAAGGGGAGCCCCATGTAGAGAGCATTGCAGTAGTCTAGGCGAGACGTCACAAGGGCGTGAGTGACCGTGCATAGGGCATCCCGGTCTAGAAAGGGGCGCAACTGGCGCACCAGGCGAACCTGGTAAAAAGCTCTCCTGGATTTAATAAAGCAAATTAGAAATCAGACCCAGGAGCATATAAAGAGATTGTATAATGTGTTGCTTGAAATAGATTCGGAAAAGGATTTGGTAAAGGATTGTATGATAAAATGGGCACAGAATATTCAGGAACCAATAATGTTGGAAACATGGGAGAAAATCTGGGTTAGAAATGTTAAGTTTACACAAGCACAGAATTTAAGGGAAAATTTTTATAAGATGTTTTATAGATGGCACTTAGATCCCAAAAAATTATCATGTATGTATCCTAATATCCAAGCGAAATGTTGGAGATGTGATTGTGATGATGCTACATATTTTCATATTTGGTGGACTTGCAAGAAAATTAAGGTCTTTTGGATAAGAATTTGGTGGATTATTCAAAATGTACTGAAGAAGAAGATAAAGTTCCTGCCACAATTTTTCCTTTTGGGAATTATAACGGATTGTACAGGGATTGAGACTAAATTGATTTTGAACTTAATAACAGCAGCAAGACTATTGATTGGACAATACTGGAAGAAAGAAGAGATACCTACAATAGAAGAATGGATATTGAAAGTTATTAATTTGGCTGAGATGGCTAAAATCTCAGCGTTTTTAAAGACAATACGCAGGAAAGATATTTAATTGAATGGAAAAATTGATTGATTATTTACAAAACAGATATCAGATTAAGAAATATCAGATTGCCTTTGAATAATTAGAAAGTTATTTTATGTAATGGGGAGGGGGTTGGGAGACGAAAAGCTTTGGATGTGGTTATTTGGATTGGAAGGGAAAATTTTATTCTATGTTTGGTTTATGTATAACTTTACCTTGTGATTGACCCGGGAAGCCGGGGGGTGGGGGAGGGAGGGGGGTGTTTTGTTTTTGTTTTTTTTTGGGAGGGAGGGGGAAAAAAGGGGGAAAAATGTTTTTTTTTTTTTAAACTCTTTCAATAAAAAAAAAAAAAAAAAAAGCTCTCCTGGAGACGGCCGTCAAATGATCTTCAAAGGACAGCCGTTCATCCAGGAGGACGCCCAAGTTGCGCACCCTCTCCATCGGGGCCAATGACTCGCCCCCAACAGTCAGCCGCGGCTGCAGCTGACTGTACCGGGATGCCGGCATCCACAGCCACTCTGTCTTGGAGGGATTGAGCTTGAGCCTGTTTCTCCCCATCCAGACCCGTACGGCCTCCAGACACCGGGACAGCACTTCGATAGCTTCATTGGGGTGGCCCGGTGTGGAAAAGTACAGCTGGGTGTCATCAGCGTACAGCTGGTACCTCACACCGAAGCCACTGATGATCTCACCCAGCGGCTTCATATAGATGTTGAACAAGAGGGGCGAGAGAATCGACCCCTGCGGCACCCCACAAGTGAGGCGCCTCGGAGCCGACCTCTGCCCCCCCGTCAACACCGTCTGCGACCGATCGGAGAGATAGGAGGAGAACCACCAATAAACAGTGCCTCCCACTCCCAATCCCTCCAACCGGCGCAGCAGGATACCATGGTCGATGGTATCAAAAGCCGCTGAGAGGTCTAATAGGACCAGGGCAGAGGAACAACCCCTATCCCTGGCCCTCCAGAGATCATCCACCAACGCGACCAAAGCCGTCTCAGTGCTGTAACCGGGCCGGAAACCGGACTGGAACGGGTCTAGATAGACAGTTTCATCCAGGTGTAAGGGAAACTGATATGCCACCATACTCTCTACAACCTTCGCCGTAAAGCGAAGGTTGGAGACCGGACGATAATTGCCTAAAACAGCCGGGTCCAAGGCAGGCTTCTTGAGGAGGGGTCTCACCACCGCCTCTTTCAAGGCGGCCGGGAAGACTCCCTCCACCAAGGAAGCACTCGTAATTGCCTGGAGCCAGCCTCGTGTCACCTCCTGGGTGGCCAGCACCAACCAGGAGGGGCACGGGTCCAGTAAACATGTGGTGGCATTCAACCTACCCAACAACCTGTCCATGTCCTCGGGAGCCACAGGGTCAAACTCATCCCATAAAATATCACCAAGACCACCCTCGGACGCCTCCCCTGAGTCACTGCAATTTTGGTCCAGACCGTCCCGAAGCTGAACGATTTTATCGTATAGATAACCGTTAAACTCCTCAGCACGTCCCTGCAACGGGTCATCCCGCTCCCCCTGGTGAAGGAGGGAACGAGTCACCCGAAACAGGGCGGCTGGGTGGTTATCTGTCGACGCAATGAGGGAGGAGGCGTAGAAACGCCTCGCATCCCTCAATGCCACTAGGTAAGTCCTAGTATAGGACTTCACTAGTGTCCGATCAGCCTCGGAACGGCTAGACCTCCAAGAACTCTCCAGGCATCTTCTCTGGCGCTTCATCCCCCTCAGCTCCTCGGAGAACCAAGGAGCCGTTTGGGACCTGCGCCGGGTCAGAGGCCGCAAAGGCACGACACGATCTAAGGCCCCCGCCGCGGCCCGTTCCCAGGCCGCAACCAGTTCCTCAGCCGTGTCGTGGGCCAGACCTTCAGGAAATGGCCCAAGCTGATCTACCATTACAAAACAAGACAGCCATTTGGAAGGTGCAGACAGCTTTTTCAAAATATTATGTACCTTTGGAAGGAGACTTTCCTGCAAGAACTCAAGATTTTCTTACTGTGCTTTAAATTACCCCTTGACTTCTATTCTTCTCAAGGAAAGTGATACTTTATTTCTTTACATATTTTTATATCTGATGGTTCAATAGATAGAGCTCTGGAGACGGGTTATCTGGTCTGTTTCAATTTGGCACTGAGACAGAGAATCACCTTTATCAATGACCTGAAACAGAATTTGGATAGAAGTGCACCCAAACTGAGGCTCAGTCAATCAAGATGGAGTGGATATGGGTTTAGAAATGATCTTGAATTGATTGAGAACTGGGGGTAAAACAATTGGTCCATGAATGGGATAAGATGGAGAGGAAGTAACAGAAAATAGAAAGAAAGCAGAACTGCTTAATTCATTATTTGCATCTGTCTTCATGTAAAAAGAAAATGCAACCCAACTTAACAAAAACAAAGCCGTAAAAGATAGACTAGAAAAACAAATTAAAATAAGCAAGAAAGAGGTAAGAGAACATCTGCCCACTCTAGATGATTCAAATCACCCAGTCCAGACAGCTTAAATCCCAAAGTTCTGAAGGAACTGGCAAATGTGATCTTGCAACTATTGTACCATATCCTTTGAAGTTCTTGGAGCACCGGGAAATTACCTGAGGACTAGAAAAGAGATGATTCTTCCAAAAGTGAAAAAGGAAAAAAACCCAGACTCAGGAAACTACTGACCAATCAGCCTGACATCAATAGCTGGGAAGATCCTGAAAAAAGATAATCAAGAAAGAGAGCTGTGAATACCTTGAAGTAAGCAAAGTTATTACCAGAAGCCTACATGGATTCATCAAAAACAGATCATGCCAAAGAAATTTTATTTCATTCCTTGACAAAATGTCTAAATTAGTGGATCAGCAAAATGCTGTGTTTGCGAGTGATCGTGCATTCCGGTCTCTCTGACTTCTCCCGTTCCCCGAGTGGCTGGAATCCCCAGAACCTGGACCTTCGGCTGATGTTATGTAATGCCAGGTCCGTGGTGAATAAAGCCCCCCTTATTTTCGATCTTATACAAGAGGGGGGTGAGGACCTGATTGGCATTTCGGAGACCTGGTTGGGCACGGAAGGGGGGGTACCCCTTGTGGAAATGTGCCCACCGGGCTTCCGAGCATTTCATCAGCCGAGGGCCCAAGGTAGGGGTGGGGGGGTGGCGGTTATTATTAACGAAGGTCTGGATCCGAGGGAGGTCACTGTACCACAGATAACTGGCTGTGAGTCTCTCTCTGTGAAGTGGGGTCAGGGGATGCAGGTGGGCTTGCTGATTATGTACCTGGCTCCTTGCCGCATGACAACAGCCCTGCCCAAGCTGTTGGATGTGATAGCCAGGATGGCGGTTGATACCCCCAGACTTATGGTTATGGGGGACTTCAACCTGCCGTCGGTTGGTGAAGCATCAGCGGCAGCCCGCGAGTTCATGGCTTCCAAGACAGCCTTGGACCTGACCCAGTTAGTTAATGGTCCTACTCACATCGGGGGAAACACTCTGGATTTGATTTTTGTCTCTGGACAGTTGAATGATCTAGAATTAGGGGACTTAGTTATCAAACCCCTGTCATGGTCAGATCATTCAGTCTTTCGACTCGACTTCCGAACCGCCATCCAACACCGCAGGGAGATGGGGCCGATTCATTGGTTCCGTCCCAGGTGCCTGATGGACCCGGAGAGGTTTCTGATGGAGCTTGGGCCATTTCCTGAGGATCTAGCTCATGGCTCGGCTGAAGAACTTGTTGTTGCCTGGGAAAAGGTGGCGACGAGGGCTTTGGACCGTGTCGTGCCTTTGCGGCCTCTGACCTGACGCCGATCTCGACTGGCTCCTTGGTATTCTGAGGAGCTGAGAGAGATGAAGCGCCAGAAAAGACGCCTAGAGAGTGGAAGGAGGGCCAGTCGTTCTGAATCCGATCGAACACTAGTAAGGTCTTATATTCAGACCTATCTAGTGGTGATAAGAGCGGCAAAACGTGAGTATTTTTCCGCTCTTATTGCATTAGCAGATAACGGCCCAGCCACCCTGTTTGGGGTGACCTGCTCCCTCCTTCATCAGGAGGCACGGGAGGCCCCTTGCAAGGGCGTGCGGAGGATTTTGGACAATATCTGCACAATAAAATCGCTCAGTTCCGGGATGGTTTGGACTCAGACTGGGTAGATTCGGATGGGATGACGGAGGTAGGTCTTGAGGATATTATTTGGGAAGAGTTCGATACTGTGGCTCCCGAGGACATGGACAGGATACTGGGG
This sequence comes from Ahaetulla prasina, assembly GCF_028640845.1. Lineage (NCBI taxonomy): Eukaryota > Metazoa > Chordata > Lepidosauria > Squamata > Colubridae > Ahaetulla > Ahaetulla prasina. The sequence goes on from NC_080540.1 coordinate 186,116,248, forward strand.
AGACTGAATGCGACTACATGTTTATTAGACCCATGTCCCTCCTGGTTGGTACTGGCCACACAGGAGGTTACACGAGGCTGGCTACAGGGAATTGTCAACGCTTCCTTGATGGAGGGTGTCTTCCATACCGCCTTGAAAGAGGCGGTGGTGAGGCCCCTCCTCAAGAAGCCCTCCCTAGACCCAGCTATTTTAGCGAACTATCATCCTGTCTCCAACCTTCGTTTTGTGGCAAAGGTTGTTGAGAGTGTGATGGCGCGTCAGCTCCCCCAGTACCTGGATGAAACTGCCTATCTTAACCCGTGCCAGTCCAGCTTCAGGCCTGGGTACAGCACAGAGACGACTTTGGTCGTGTTGGTAGATGATCTCTGGAGGGCCCGGGACAGGGGTTGTTCCTCTGCCCTGGTCCTATTAGATCTCTCAGCTGCTTTTGATACCATCGACCATGGTATCTTGCTGTGACGGCTGGAGGGTTTAGGAGTGGGGGGCACTGTTCTTCGGTGGTTCTCCTCCTATCTGTCTGATCGGTCGCAGACGGTGTTGGCAGGAGGGCAGAGATCGGCCGCGAGGCACCTCATGTGTCGGGTGCCACAGGAGTTGGTTCTCTCGCCTCTTCTGTTCAACATCTATATGAAGCCGCTGGATGAGATCATTCGTGGTTTTGGGGTGCAATGCCATCTGTATGCTGATGATATTCAGCTGTACATTTCCATCCCTAACCACCCCAACGAAGTCGTCAAAGTGATGTCCCGGTGTCTGGAGAAAATGTGGGTCTGGATGGGGAAGAACAGGCTTTGATTCAGTGGCTGTGGGAGGATCGAGGCTCCCATATAACATCTCTCCTGCGCAAGCTGCACTGGCTTCCGGTGGTCTTCCGAGTGCAATTCAAGGTGTTAGTTATCACCTTTAAAGCGCTCCATGGCATAGGACCAGGTTATTTACGGGACTGCCTGCTGCTACCAATAGCCTCCCATTGACCTGTGCGCTCCCATAGGGAGGGCCTCCTCAGGGTGCCGTCAGTCAAACAATGTCGACTGGCGACCCCCAGGGGGAGGGCCTTCTCTGTGGGGGCACTTGGCATCTGGAATGAGCTCCCTCCAGGGATACGACATCTCCCTGACCTCCGGACCTTCCATCGCGAGCTGAAGACTTTTTTGTTTTCCCGCGCAGGGCTGGCTTAAAGTAATTTTAACATGGGTCTATTATGGTTTTATTATAGTTTTAAAATTTTGTTTTGGCCTAATTGAATCAGATTTTTAAAATCGTTTTAATTTTTGTGCTATTGTGTTTTTATCTGGCTGTAAACCGCCCTGAGTCCTTCGGGAGAAGGGCGGTATATAAATTCAATTAATAAATAAATAAAATAAATAATAAACTTGGATTTCAATAGGCAATATGACAAAGTAGACAACAACCTACTTCTTGGTAAGTGAGAAAAATGTGGAATAGACATCACCATCACCAGATGGATGTGTAACTGGGTAACAAACTACAGTCAATGTGTAGTCATTAACAGAACTATATCCACATAGAGGGAAGTAAGTGGGCTGTCACAAAGAAGATAGGTCAACCTATTTTTCAAAGCATCAAAAGGCAAGACAATGGATGGAAACTAAACAAGGAGAGAAGCAACCTATAACTAAGGAGAAATTCCTAATGGTGAGAACAATTAATCATGTGAGTTTGACACCCCTGCTCTAACATATCTCTGTTCCTGCTTGTAAGTGTTGATGAAACATTCCAAGTAACATTGGGCATGTTGAAATCACCCATGATTACAACCTCTCCTTCATTGCCATCTGGATTATCTCCTCAACCAGAACCACTCCCCCACAGCTCTTATCCCTCCCTTTCATCCAGGGAGGGAAATTAAAGCCGGCTCTTTCCTGGCTTTTACGATGTTCAGTACGAAGCGCATTAATTCGACACTCAGCGAAGAAGGTGGCGCCATCGGAAGTCCTCTCCCGAGCCTTCTTCTGATTTGGCAACGCCCCAAGAACAGTTTTGGAGTGATGCAAGACTGTGCAGATGTGACCAGCGCGCGGAGCAGAGGAAGTGTTGGGGCAAAGCCAAGGAATGATAGTCATGCAGTTACATCTGCAGAGACTATAAATAAGAGGCAGGACTTCCTGGTTTTTTGTCTTGGACAAAGCAATGAATTGGCGCGGGCAAACTGTATCAATGGAGGGAAGAATATATTCGTGAGTAATTCTGGCCTTATCTATAATTTCCTCGTTATCTCCGGAAACTTGGCAGGCCCGTGGGTAGACGTGGCCAGGACATTTATCTATGTAAATAAAGTAGAAGAGAAGGCCTTTGACTGACTCTTTGTTGGGAGTATTGGGGGAGGGAAACAGAACATTTTGTCCAAGACCTCGACTAAACCATCTTCCACCAAAGATGGACCAGCAGCAGGTACAGAAGCAGTTACAGCAGCTACAAGCGGCTAATCAACAGCTCCAGCAGCAAGTGGCTCACTTGGCAGGCCAACTTGCTGCCGGGAATGTGCCTGCAGCCCCCCCCTTCCTCCCACTCCTCCTCCTCATTGCAAGTGCCCGATAACCGTGCCGGATAAGTTTTCTGGGCAGCCTGAGATGTTCCCAACCTTTTTGGGACAGTGACAGCTCTACATGGCTATGCGGCCAGAGGATTTCCCAGACAACAGGGCTAAGGTGGCCTTTGTGATTAACCTTCTTTCCGGCTCGGCTGCCCGATGGGCCAAGCCCCTCTTGCTCCAGGACAGCCCCCTGCTGGCGGACCAACAGCGTTTTTGGCAGCACCTGCGCATCATGTACGAGGATCCCATTCGGATGCTGACGGCAACCAGGCGCCTTAAGGAACTCCGTCAAGGGAAACGACCCCTGCAGGAGTACATCGCCGAATTTCGTCTTTTGTGCCAGGACTCTGACTGGAATGATGCAGCGCTGGTGGACACGTTCCAGGAGGGACTCTCAGAGGAACTGCAAGACGAGCTGGCCCGGGTGGAGGCACCGCGGACCCTCGACAACTTGGTGCCCCTTTGTCTCCGCCTCGATGCCCGTCTGCAATGGAGACCATCCCGTCGTGGCCCCTGGGACCCGCCGTCGACATCTGCACCCCCGCTTCCTGCGCCAGCAGCACCCCAGGTTTCCCCACGTTTTCTAACCATTGCGGAAGAGCCCATGGAGCTGGGAGCAGCCAGACCTTGCCTGACAGCCCAGGAGCGGAACCGGAGGTGCCAAGGGGGATTGTGCCTGTACGGCTCTGCGCATGCACAAGATGGTGCGGCGCTGAAGATTGTGCTCCGGCGTTTAAAACGGCCCCCGTGGATGGCGATGCCTGGGCCGCCTGCCTAGCTGCCTGCCCTTCCTGGTCTGGAGGACCATCTCTCGGGCAGCCGTGGGAGAGGTCTTTGGACCTTTTAGCACCCGCGGCTGCTGAGAACGGGACCGGGACCGGGAAGGTGAGCGGTGGATTGCGGCGGCCATGTTTTTCAGGCCCGGAGGTGGGGCGGTGAATCAGCTTTTCCGGGCCGGTCGTTTCGGCCGATTTTCGGCCGGTTTTCCCAGCCTGGTCTTCGGCTTGCTCCTTTGTCGTCCCTGCTCTGTTTTGGTCAGTTTGGACTGCGGGGATGTGTTATTTGTTCCATCTGCCATGATGTCTTCATTTGCTCCATCTGTCCTGATGTCGTGGCTTTTCCGGTTTCCTTCCTGCTGCCATATTCGGACTTGGCGTCCTTCACATCCTCCGGCCTCTCGGAGAGGTTCCAGCCCTTCGGACGGGCCTGGCTACTTGGAGGGAGAGGTTTGGAGAGTTCTAGCTCTCGAAATGGCTGGATGTACTAGGGGGGTGATAGAGATGGAGGTGACCCCCTGGACGGTATTTCTGGCTAATTCTGGAGGCGGATGTTGGAGGACTGCGGGGAGGCAACAGAGCCATTCCCGATTTGTCCCCATCTAGTCATCCTGAGACTGTTGCAGTACCATCTTTGTCCCTTTCCGGCCTTTTGGGATCTTTATGGGCATTGTTGGTCCTGTTTGGACTAAATTGGGAGTACGTAGGAGACTTGTTTGGGGACGGAGGAGGACATAGTTTGCAACCGAAGCACCCCCACCCCTTGTTCCATGATGTCTGGACAAAGATTGGACAGTTTACCATCTAGACTGTCCTCTTGTTTCCCATTCTATACCCGTCCTTATTCTGGACTATCATCATATGTTAACACCTTATCCATTCGGAGATGGAGCCTTTTTATCGCCGATTTTTATCTTTGCAGTTCTTATCTTCAGTCGTCATGCGCTATTCGTCTTGTGAACTCTTGCGCCTGCGAGGTGCCCCCGCCTCGCAGGAATGGCCCGCCTCGTTACCAAGGGCCAGCCTCAATGACGGGTCTTGGGACCCACAGAGGTGGCATGCGAAGAGAAAGAGCCTTTGGGGTTTTTTAGATAGGGCATTTTTAAGGGGTGGGAGGGTTAGGGCGGGTGTTGGGGGTAGCCCGTCGGGAGGGAAACCAGTTCCTGCGCGTGCTCGCGGCGGTTATTTAACGGGTTCGGAGGTTATGGGGGGGAATGCGTTCCTTTTTGTGAGGATGGTTCTATTTGCACGGTAAGTGAGAGGGGCAGATATGGCGGAAGGGGGGATCGTATCGGTTTATGGGGGCGCGCGCTCGATGCTTGCAGACGATCGCGCGCCCCGATCCCTCTGACTTCTCCCGTTCCCTGGATGGTCAAGACCCTCAGAGCCTGGGCCTTCGGCTTATGTTATGCAACGCACGGTCCATGGTCAATAAGGCCCCCCTAATACATGATCTTATTCAGGGGGGTGCCGCGGATCTTATAGGCGTTACGGAGACCTGGTTGGGCACTGAAGGGGGCGTGCCCCTTGTCAAAATGTGCCCACCGGGCTTCCGCGCATGCCATCAGCCGAGGGCTCAGGGTAGGGGTGGGGGGGTGGCGGTTGTCATTAGAGAGAGTCTGGAGCCGAGGGAGACCACTGTACCTCAGATTGCCGGGTGTGAATCCCTCTTTGTGAGATGGGGTCATAGGTGTCAGATGGGCTTGCTTGTCGCGTACCTGGCTCCTTGCTGCGTGACAGCTGCCCTGCCCGAGCTCCTGGAGGTGCTTGCTGGGGTGGCAGTAGAGACCCCCAGACTTTTAGTCATGGGGGACTTCAACTTGCCATCTTCCGGTTCGTCATCGACAGCAGCTCGGGAATTCATGGCTTCCATGACGGCCTTGGACCTGACCCAAGTAGTGGATGGCCCCACTCACATCGGGGGAGGCACACTGGACCTGATTTTTATCACTGGTCAGTGGTTGAAGGATCTGGACTTGAGGGATGTAGTCACAGAACTTTTGTCATGGTCAGATCACTCTCCCGCCTGGACTTTCTGACCGCCACTCAACACGCAGGGAGACGGAACCACGCTGGTTCCGCCCCAGGCGCCTGATGGACCCGGAGAGGTTCCGGAGAGCTTGGGCCGTCCTGAGGATCTGGCTCACGGCACGGCTGAGGAACTAGTCGCGCCTGGGAACGGGCTGCGCTGGGGCTGACCGTGTCATGCCTTTGTGGCCTCTGACCCGTGTAGATCCCAAGCTCCTTGGTTCTCCGAGGAGCTGAGGGGATGCGCGGAGAAGACGCCTAGAGAGTTCCTGGAGGTCAGCTCCAGAGTTGATCGACACGGGTCCTATAGTAGACCTACCTAGTGGCACTGAGGGAAGCGAGACGTTTACGCCTCCCTCATTGCGCCGGCAGATAACCACCCAGCCCTGTGGGTGACCCCCTGTTCTTTCCTCCCCAATACTCCCAGCAAAGAGTCAGTCAGAGGCCTTCTTTTCCTTTTATTTACATAGATATATGTCCTGGCCACGCCTACCCACGGGCCTGCCAAGTTTCTGGAGTGGAAATTATAGATAAGGCCAGAATTACTCACGAATATATTCTTCCCTCCATTGAGACAGTTAGCCCGCCAATTCATTGCTTTGTCCAAGACAAAACCAGGAAGTCCCGCCCTATTTATAGTCTCTGCAGATGTCACTGCATGACAATTATGACTTGGCTTTCTCCCAACCTTCCGCTGCGCGCGCCGATCACGTCTGCAATCTTGCATCACTCAAAACTGTTCTTGGGCGTCATCAGAAGAAGGCTCCAGGAATCAGATCTGCCACCCCTCCTCCTCCCTTTGAGTGGGTGCCAGGAGGAAAGGGCTCAAGAGAAACAGGGCTTGCCAGGTCTTCTCACTTTCTGAATCATCCGAGTCCAGGAGTCCGGGTCCTCCCAAAAACAATTCTCCTTCACCAGGGGAAGGGATGAACCGCTGTAGGTGCTGAGGAATTTAACGTTATCTATATGATAAAATTGTTCAGGGACGGTCTGGACCAAAATTGCGCGATTCAGATCCTGAGGCGGTCTTGTTGGCATTGTTTGGGATGAGTTTGACCCTGTGGCTCCGAGGACATGGACAGGTTGCTGCAGGTTAAATGCCACCACGCGTTTACTGGACCCGTCTCCTGGTTGGTACTGGCCACTCAGGAGGTGACAGGGGCAGAGGTCGCCCTGAGGCGCCTCACTTGGTTGCAGGGGCGATTCTCCTGCCTCTTCTGTTCAACATCTAAGAAGCCTTTGGGTGAGATCAGGTGGTTTCATGAGGTACCAGCTGTACGCTGATGACACCAGCTGTACAGCCACCCAATAAGCAATCAAGTGCTGTCCCGGTGTTTTGTCAGACTCTGATGGGAGAAACAGGCTCAAGCTCAATCCTCAAAGACAGAGTTTCTTTAGACGCTGGTAAAAGCCTGTTAAGAACACAGTAGCCTATACTGCAGGTTGAGGCCTGGACTCTATTCCATCCTTTCATAAGAAAATGAGACCCAGATTGTTGAATGTTGACTTTGTAAAACATACAAATAGAATGAGACTATTGCCTTATGACTGTAAGCCTGAGCTGGAGAAGGGCGGGTATCAAAAACGGTGGCTGTGGATGCCGCAGCATGACAGTCAGCTGAGTCCGCTGCTGACTGTTGGACAGTCATGGGCAGGGTGCGCATCTTGGGCGCCCTCCTGATGAACGCTGTCTTTAAACCAGGACGCCGCCTCAGAAGAGTTTACCAGGTTCTGGTTCGCCAGTTGCGCCTTTCTGACCGGGATGCCTGCATTACTCACATGTGACGCCCGCCTGGATTACTGCAATGCCTCTACATGGGGCCCCCTTGAGGGGCATCCAGACTTCAGTTAGTTCAGAATGCAGCTGCGAAGAGGGAGCCTCGTGGCTCTGACACCTCCCGCGCAGACTGCACTGGCTACCTGTGGCCTTTGGTGCGCTTCTGTTTTGAACCATCCAAAGCGCTCCATGGCATAGGGCCGGGCTCAGGGACCGCCTGCTCAATACCTCTCACCGACCAGCGCCTCACAGAGGACCTCAGGTGCTGCAGTGCCGCTTGGACCCAGGAAGGGCCTCTGTGGGGCCCCACCCTCTGACAACTCCAGGACTCATCAACTTCCTGACCTCCAACCTTCCTGCGCATCAGAGGACTGGATTAGATTTTAAATTTATATTGGTTTTAAATGGGTTATTTTATAGCTTTTAAGGCCATGAGAATAAGTTGGAGGAATAGCACCCGCAGAACCGCTGAGCCCAGGAGATAGGGCGATATATTGTGCTTAAATAAATACTGTGGGAGCCCGCCACTGCCGCCTTGCCCCAGAAAGCGCACGCCGTCCACGAATCACAGTGACCAATCGTGGAGCAGGCCTGACCGGGGAAACCTAGGTCGGCATACTAAGCCCCCACTGGACGCTATGGAAGTAGACTCTGGGCCCCCTGGCATCTGATTCTGGACACACGGATATGGTTGGGGAACCAGGACGGGCTCCAGGCGCATGCGCTGGACTCAGGGGCCACAACAAACTTTATGGACCAGGCCTTTGTGACCCAGTTTGCGTCCCTGTGGTTCCGTGGACCTCCGATGCGGTAGAGACAATTGATGGTCGAGAACTGGTGTCCGCCCCATTAAATTCGCCACCCAGCCTTTGCGCCTGGCTATTGGGGACCATGAGGAGGCGATCCAGTTTTATGTCACGGCGGACCTTCATTTTCCTTGGTCCTTGGGTTGGCCTGGCTTCGGACCCACGATCCTCAGGTGGCCTGGTCGAACGCCATCTCTTTCCCGAGTCTGCAGTGCCGATCACATCCGCCACACCTGTGCCGGCCAGAACGCCCCACCGCTGCCATCACCTTGCCTCCTGAGCTGACGGACTTCGCCGACGTGTTCAGCGAGAAGGAGGCGGACCGACTACCCCCAAGATCGCCCCACGATTGCCCGTGGACCTTCTGCCCAACGCACCACTGCCTGTGGGACGCCTGTATTCCATGTCGGAGCCCGAGTTGGCCGCCTCAGGGACTTCCTGGACAAAAACCTGGCCCGAGGGTTCATCCGCCTTCAAAGTCCCTCTCTCGCCCCGGTCCTCTTTGTGAAGAAGAAGACAGGGACTTGCGCCTATGCTGTGATTACCGCCGCCAAACGCCATTACGGTGCGGAATCGCTACCCCTGCCGCCATCCCGGAGCTACTGGAGAGGTTGCGGGAGGCCACGATCTTCACCAAGCTCGATCTCCGGGGCCTACAACCTGGTGCGGATGCGAGAAGGAGAATGGAAGACGGCATTCGCACCGACACGGACACTACGAATACACTGTCATGCCATTTGGGTTGACCAACGCTCCGCCGCTTTTCCAGCACTTCATGAACGACGTGTTCCGAGACATGTTGGATCGGTTCGTGGTTATCTACCTGACGACATCCTGATTTACTCCCGTCCAGGAAAGCCACCTTCGACACGCCAGTCTGGTTCTGCAACGCTATGGGAGCAACAACTCAATGCGAAGCTGGAGAAATGCGTCTTCTTCCGACTTCCATAGAATTCCTCGGCATATCATCTCGCCCGAGGGCATAGCCATGGACCCATGTAAAGTAGAAGCTTTGTGTAGCTGGGAAGCCCTCGCCGGGTGAAGGATGTTCAGCGCCTGCTGGGCTTCGCCAACTACTACCGGACCTTCATCCCGGCTTTGCCACACTGACGGCTCCACTTACCCAGCTCCTCAGGAAGAAGGTTGCGTTCCGTGGGGTCCCCGCAGCAAGAAGCATTCACAGCCCTCAAGAAGCCTCTCACGGAACCCGTCCTGAGGCATCCCGACCCGCCCGGCCTTTTGTGGTGGAAACGACGCGTCCAATGTGGCTCTGGGAGCGGTGCTGCTACAGGCTCCGAAATGGCGGCACACTTTTTCCCTGCGCTTACTACTCCCGGAAACTCAATCCTTCCGAGCGCAACTACACCATCTGGGAAAAAGAGTTGCTGGCTATCAAGGCTGCATTCGAGGCTTGGCGACACCATCTGGAGGGGGCCCGACATCAGGTGGAGGTCCGAACGGACCATCGGAATCTCGAGCACCTCACCACAGCTCGGAAGTTGGACCAGCGGCAGATCCGGTGGTCGGTGGTTTTTGCCCGGTTCAACTTCCGCGTGAGCTACATTCCCCGCGGTGACAACCGAGGGCGGATCCCCTGCCCCGCAAGCCAGAGTCCCTCTCCGCCAAGGCCCCCCTTCCCCCACGGACAGTGCTGCCGGCAGAAGCCTTGGCCGCAGCACGGGAGCCAGTGGACTTGCGGGCCCAGGTGCGAGAGGCGCAGCGCCAGGACGCCTGGTCGCAGCAAAGGAGAGCGGAGGTGGGCCCCACGTCTCCTTGGACCTTGGAGGAGGACTTACTCAAGTTTCGGGGCGATTATATGTGCCCACAGGACCACTCCGAGCCTCGTCATGACCCAGTGCCACGACAACCCTGCAGCAGGACATTTTGGGTTCTTCAAGACCTCCACCTGGTGACACGGACCTTTGGTGGCCCGAGTGCGGCATGATATACATGCCTATGTGACATCCTGCACTGCCGGCAAGCCAAGGCCGCCACGGGGCCCCCCGGCTCCTCCAGCCCTTGCCGACACCCGACAGACCCTGGGGGCGATCTCCATGGACTTCCTGACAGACCTGCCGCCCCCTCTGGGTTCACCACGGTGCTGGTGGTGGTGGACATGCTCACCAAGATGGCACACTTCATCCCATGCCGGACTGCCCACAGCCGCAAAACGCCCGCCTCTTTCTGCAGCACATCTTCCGCCCATGGTCTACCGGACAGGGTGGTTTCGACCGCGGAGTTCAGTTCACAGCCCGCTTCTGGAAGAGCCTGATGGCTGCGTTGGAGGTGCAGGTGTGTCTGTCGTCATCGCACCATCCGAGAGACCGACGGGGTACAGAGAAGGTCATCGGTATCTGGAACAGTATCTCCGTTGCTTCATCAACCAGCAACAGGACAACTGGGCCGACTACCTGTCCCTGGCGGAGTTTGCTTTTAACAACTCTCAGCACACCTCTACTCAGATGACCCCGCTTTGCCAATGTGGGGTACCATCCGCGCTCTTCCTCTGGCACCACCGACTCTCCTGTTCCCAAACGCAGACCTTCCTGACGGAATTGCATGCGGTCCAACAGTTGGTACGCCAGCAGCTGAATCGGGCAAAGGAGGACTACAAACGGTCCGCCGACCCCCGACGGGCAACGCCCCCGCTGGCAGTTGGAGACCGGGTGTGGCTCTCCACCAAACACCTCCCGTCCGACCGCCCGGTAAAGAAGTTGGACCACCGATTCATCGGCCCGTTCCCTGTCGAGGCAGTCATCAACCCGGTAGCCTACCGACTGGCCCTGCCACGATCCATGGGGGTCCCCCCCCTCTTTCACCGGTCCCTTCTGGTTCCTGAGGCCACACCGAGTCCCCTTCGGTGCCCAACAGCACCCGTCACTGTCGCCGAGGACGGGTCGGAGGAATACGAAGTCCACAGCGTACGAGACTCCCGCTGGCTGAAGGGTCGTTTCCAATATTTGATCGCGTGGAAGGGATACGGGACTGATTTCTCCTGGGTAGATGCCTCCGACGTTCATGCCCCTGACCTGGTGCAGGCCTTCCATGAGCAGAACCCAGCCCGACCGCATCCCGATCATCAGCCCCGGGGAAGGGCCCTGCAGTGAGGGATAGTGTTGTGACCCAGGTTCCTGGACCCAGACTCCTGGACTCGGATGATTCAGAAAGTGAGGGAGAAGACCTGGCAAGCCCTGCTTCTTGAGCCCTCCTCCCTGGCACCCACTCAAAGGGAGGAGGAGGCCGGCAAGGCCTGATTCTCCTGGAGCCTTCTTCTGATTTGGCAACGCCCAAGAACAGTTTTGGAGTGATGCAAGATTACAAGGCGTGATCGGCGCAGCAGCGGAAGGGTTGGGGGAAAGCCAAGTCATAATTGTCATGCAGTGACATCTGCAGAGACTATAAATAGGAGGCGGGACTTCCTGGTTTTTTGTCTTGGACAAAGCAATGAATTGGAGCGGGCTAACTGTCTCAATGGAGGGAAGAATATATTCGTGAGTAATTCTGGCCTTATCTATAATTTCCTCGTTATCTCCAGAGACTTGGCAGGCCCGTGGGTAGATGTGGCCAGGACATTTATCTATTTACATATTTACATAAAGTAGAAGAGAAGGCCTTTGACTGACTCTTTGTTGGGAGTATTGGGGGAGGGAAACAGAACAGGAGGTCCCAGGGTAGGGGTGGGGGGGTAGTGGTTGTTATACACGAGGGTCTAGAAACGAGGGAGGTCACTGTCCCGCAGATAGCCGGTTGTGAAACCCTTCTGGTAAAATGGGGCCGTGGGGTACAGGTGGGCATGCTGGTTACATACCTGGCTCCTTGCTGCGTGACAGCAGCCCTGCCCGAGCTGTTAGATGTGATAGCCGGGACGGCGGTTGAGACCCTCAGACTTATGGTTATGGGGGATTTCAACCTGCCGTCGGTGGGCGAATCATCTACAGCAGCTCGGGAGTTCATGGCTTCCATGGCGGCTTTGGACCTGACCCAGGTAGTTAATGGTCCCACCCACACTGGGGGTAACACTCTGGACCTGATTTTTTTCTCACGACAGTGGTTTAATGATCTGGATTTAGGGGAGTTAATTGTTAAACCCTTGTCATGGTCAGATCATTTAGTCCTTCAGCTAGACTTTCGAACCGCTACACCCCACCGCAGGGAGACGGAGCCGATTCGATGGTTCCGTCCCAGGCGCCAGATGGACCCGGAGAGTTTTCTGATGGAGCTTGGGCCATTTCCTGGGGAATTAGCCCACGACTCGGCTGAAAAACTGGTGGCCGCCTGGGAGGAGGCGGCCGCCGGGGCTTTGGACTGCGTCGTGCCTTTGTGGCCTCTGACCCGGCGCCGAACTTGACCAGCTCCTTGGTATAACGAAGAGCTGAGAGAGATGAAGCGCCGGAAAAGACGCCTAGAGAGTGTTTGGAGGTCCAGCCGCACCGAATCCGACCGAACACTAGTTAGGTCACATATTCAGACCTATCTAGTGGCGATAAGAACAGCGAAACATAACTATTTCTCCGCGCTTATCGCATCGGCAGATAATCGCCCAGCCACCCTGTTTAGGGTGACCCACTCCCTGCTTTTGCAGGAGGCTCGGGAGGACCCCTTGCAGGGTCATGCTGAGGATTTTGTACAGTATCTGTCTGATAAAATCGCTCAGATCCAGAGCAGTCTGGACGCTGATTGGATAGATCTGGGAGAGATGACGGGACCGAGTCTTGTGGACATTACCTGGGCTGAGTTTGATCCTGTGACTCCCGACGACATGGACAGGTTGTTGGGTAGGCTGAATCCCACCACATGTTTATTGGACCCATGTCCCTCCTGGTTGGTACTGGCCACACGGGAGGTGACACTAGGCTGGCTCCTGGGAGTTACGAACGCTTCTTTGTTGGGGGGCATTTTCCCCACCGCCTTGAAAGAGGCAGTGGTGAGGCCCCTCCTCAAGAAGCCTTCCCTGGGGCTTCCGGTATGGCTCCGCTTCGTTGAGAAGCAGCTTTGATTAGGCTGCTAACTCCCTAGTCTGTAGAGCTGTCAGGACATCGTAAATCTGGTCCAAGAGCTTGGAAATCTCTTCCCTCGGGCAAAGAGGGAGAGATGAGCATTCAGGCTGAAGTTGAGACACCCAAATATAGCCACAGAAGCTTCTGAGGCTTGCAGGGAGCTCTCCTTCCATAGCTCGATAAGCTCCTGGCTGGGGGAGGCATCTGCCTTTTATGGCAGACGAAACGTAGCGTCCAATTTCCACGGCAGGAATTGATTTATGATGGATTGTAATGTGGATGGAGCAGAAAGTGGAGTTCTAGCACTTGTTTGTAACAAGACTGCAAGCCCCTGAGGATATATTTGTTGCGAAGATAGAAGAGAAGAAAGCAAATGGCGGTTTTGTGGAATGTGTGTACTGGAAACGAAAGTTAAAGAAATGCCTACTAACAGCTAGTGTCGAATTAGAAGATATATAGGAAGATAGTGATTAAATGGAAGAAACGAGAATTTTATGATTTATATTTTTTCTTCTTCTTTGGGATTATAGTGATTTAGAAGAAAAGTTTTTTGAATTTTTCTTTTTGAATTTTTTTTTTTTGGTCCGTTATTAAGTTATATTTTTAAAAAATGGCTTTTAAGCAAGTAGTGCCAAAAGTCATTAAAAACTTTGAAATTTCTTCAGTTCAGATTCAAAAATTAAAAGAAGAAATCAAAAAGGAATTAAGAAATTCTTTACAGGAGTTTTTGGAGAGTCATTTTTTAGAAATAGATCAAAAATTTGATGAAATAGAGAAAGAGATGTTGGATTTTAAGGAAGTGGTGGAAGAGCAGAAGAGGGAAATGAAAATGGTAAAGGATGCAATTGCGCAAATATTAAGCTCTTGTATACAGATGGAAGATGATATTGCAGAAATTAATAAAGCTAATTTAGAGTTGCAAAGGAAAATAGAGGAAATTCAAAAAAAATCAAAACAATTGGAACTTAGATAATAAGATGGAAGATATACAGGCAAAGGTAGATAGGGCAGATGAAGAAAGAGTAATATTACAATATAGATTAATGGAATATGCTATAAGGGTGAGGGGTTTGAAGCAAAATAGGAAGGAAAATTTAAAAGAGATTTTTACGCAAGCCTTTGCTCAGATAAAGTGTGTGGAGCCGGAAGATTTTGAGATTAATATTGAAAGAATTTATCGTGTTAATTCTTGGTGGGCAAGACAAAATAGAGTACCGAGGGATGTGGTTATTTATTTTACAACTAAAAAGGTTAGGTATGAAATTTTGCAAGCCTTTTATAAAAATAAATTTCAAATATTGGGACAAGATATAGAAATGAAGGAAATTCCTCCTAAAATGTTAAGAAAGAGAAGAGAATTTGCTTTTTTAGTGGATGAGTTTAAGAAACATCAGATATATTTTAGATGGGAAATTCCAATGGGTTTGTCAGTGAATTTTAGAGGCAGAAAGTATTTTCTTAATTCAGTTATGAAAGCGAGATATTTTTATATTAATGTTTTAAAGAGTGGGAATCCTTTGTTGTTAGATGCTAAGCTAATTGGTTTGGAAATGATGGAAAATAGAATGGGAGAGGGGAGGAATGTTTAAGATGTGAATATGATGATTATGGTTAATTTTTGGAATTGATTTGTTTAGGATATAAATTATAGGATTTTTGTTATTTGCTATTTGTATGGTATAAATTTGGGTATAAATCTATGGGATGATATTATTTAATTATGAAGGATGGAAAAAATTTATGAATGTAGATAATGTGGATGTAATGATTTTAACTGTTTACTGTTATATTCTGGATGTAGTTTAAATGATTATTTGTTTTAATTGACACGTTTATAGATAGTAAAAGTTATGAAGTTAAGCTGGAAATATTATATTTGAGAGATTTTATTCGAAATGATATTTGATTGATGGAGTAGTATTGGAAGATTGGACATTTTAGAAGATGGACTAATTTTTAAAATGGACTGTAAGAAGAACGGACATTAAATGTTATGGCAATTGAAGAAATATATAAGTGATGAAAATTTGAGTTTGAGAAGATGGACTGTAATTTGAGAAATGGACTTATGAAATTTGAAGGAATATACAAGTGGGAAAAAAATTGAATTTGAGAAGATGGATTAATTTTAAAAATGGACTGTAAGAAGAAGTAATATGTGAAGTTGGTATTGTTTCTTTTCTTTTTTTCTTTTTATTATTCTTTCCTATCTCTTTATTTTTATTGTGAGGGAATCTAAAGTTTTAAATTTTTAAAGGTGGGAGGTTATGTATATTTTGTATACTTTAGCTTGTGATTGTTGGTCATAATACCCGGTATTTGCTCTGGGAAGTCTGGGGGGGGAAGGGGAGGAGGGGGGGAGAGGGGGGGAAATGATA
Source organism: Ahaetulla prasina (assembly GCF_028640845.1). NCBI lineage: Eukaryota > Metazoa > Chordata > Lepidosauria > Squamata > Colubridae > Ahaetulla > Ahaetulla prasina. The sequence goes on from NC_080540.1 coordinate 186,131,564, forward strand.
CATGGATTGATTATTAATGTACAGTAATTTTTGAAGATATGAAATTAAAATTTAAAATGATATTGGGGATGGAGGGGAATAAGAAGGTTAGATAGGGTGGAAGAAGGGAGGAGTGGAGAAGGAGGAGAGGAAGTAGTAAAGTGAAGGAGATGAAGGATGTGAAAGTAGTAGAGGGTAGAGAGGGAGGTTGTGAAGAAAGGAAGTGGCAATCGGGCAGGCCTGAATCAGTAATAAATAAAAATTAATGATTAATGATGGATAATAGTTTGTACATAAATATGATGTTGGAAAATGGAAATAAAAATTATTTATTAAAAAAAAAAGAAGAAGCCTTCCCTGGACCCAGCTGTATTGGCGAAATATCGTCCAGTCTCCAACCTTCGCTTTTGGTAAGAAGGTTGTTGAGAATAATAATGGCATATCAGCTTCCCAATACCTGGAGGAATCTGTCTTTCTAGACCCGTTCAGTGACTTCAGACCTGGGTACAGCACTGAGACTTGGTCTTGGATGACCTCTGGAGGGCTCGGAACAGGGGATGTTCCTCTGTCCTGGTCCTTTTAGATCTCTCGGCGGCTTTTGATACCATCGACCATGGTATTCTGCTGCGGCGGTTGGAGGGATTGGGGGTGGGAGGCACTGTTTATCAGTGGTTCTCCTCCTATCTCTCTAACCATTCGCAGACGGTGTTGGCAGGGGGGCAGAGATCAACTTCTAGGTGCCTCACTTGTGGGGTGCCTCAGGGGTCGGTTGTCTCGCCTCTCCTGTTCAACATCTACATGAAGCCGCTGGGTGAGGTTATCTGTGGTTTTGGGGTGGATTATCATCTGTACGCTGATGATACTCAGCTGTACATTTCCACTCCAAACCACCCCAACGAAGCTGTCAAGGTGATGGCCTGGTGTCTTGAGGCTGTGTGGGTCTGGATGGGGAGGATGGGGAGGAACAGACTCCAGACTCCAGCTCAACCCGACCAAGACAGAGTGGCTGTTCCTCCTGCAGACTGTTTTAATTCCCCAAAAGTGCACAACTTTTTCTCCTAATATCGGCTGTCTTTAGAAGAACAACTGATGGCCGTCAAGCATTTTATCAGGTTCGCTATTAGCCAGTTGTGCCTTTCTTGACTGGGACTCTCTCACTCACACTTTCTCTCGCCTGGACTATTGCAATGCTCTACATGGGGCTCCCTTGAAGAGCACCAGGAGGCTCAGTTAGTCAGAATACTGGTAATAGGGGCACCACGTTGCTCATATAACACCCATCCTGCGTGGCCTGCACTGGCTGCCAGTAGCCTTCGGGTGCAATTCAAGGTGTTAGTGACCACCTTCAAAGCACTCCATGGCTTAGGATATCTATGAGACCGCCTTCTGCCACCAATAGCCTCCCAGCGACCTGTCGCTCCCATAGAGTGGGCCTGCTCAGGTGCTTCACAAACAATGTCGGTTGGTGGCCCCAGAGGAGAGCCTTCTCTGTGGCAGCACTGGCCCTTTAATGAGTTACCTCCTGTTACGCCAAACCTCCAAACCTTCAAGCAATTAAAAACTTTATTATTTAATCAGGGACTAGCCTAAATGTATTTTAAATGTATTTTAAATGTATTTTAATATAAATTCATAACATAATATAATATAACATAACATAATATAATATAATATATAATATAATATAATATAACATAACATAACATAACAAACAACAGAGTTGGAAGGGACCTTGGAGGCCTTCTAGTCCAACCCCCTGCCCAGGCAGGAAACCCTACACCATCTCAGTCAGATGGTTATCCAACATTTTCTTAAAAATTTCCAGTGTTGGAGCATTCACAACTTCTGAAGGCAAGTTGTTCCACTTATTAATTATTCTAACTGTCAGGAAATTTCTCCTTAGTTCTAAGTTGCTTCTTTCTTTGATCAGTTTCCACCCATTGCTTCTTGTTCTACCCTCAGGTGCTTTGGAGAACAGCCCGACTCCCTCTTCTTTGTGGCAACCCCTGAGATATTGGAACACAGCTATCATGTCTCCCCTAGTCCTTCTTTTTATTAAACTAGACATACCCAGTTCCTGCAACCGTTCTTCATGTGTTTTAGCCTCCAGTCCCCTAATCATCTTTGTTGCTCTTCTCTGCACTCTTTCTAGAGTCTCAACATCTTTTTTACATCGTGGCGACCAAAACTGGATGCAATATTCCAAGTGTGGCCTTACCAAGGCATTATAAAGTGGTACTAACACTTCACGTGATCTTGATTCTATCCCTCTGTTTATGCAGCCCAGAATTGTGTTGGCTTTTTTAGCAGCTGCTGCACATTGCTGGCTCATATCTAAATGGTTATCCACTAGGACTCCAACATCCCTCTCACAGGTATTACTATTGAGCAAGGTACCACATATACGGTACTGGTGCGTTTTGTTTTTTTGGCCTAAATGTAGAACCTTACTTTTTTCACTGTTGAATTTCATTTTGTTAGATAGCGCCCAATGTTCAAGTCTGTCAAGATCTTTCTGTAACTTGAGCCTATCTTCTGGAGTGTTGGCTATTCCTGCCAGCTTAGTGTCATCTGCAAATTTGATGAGTTCCCCATCTATCCCCTCGTCCGAGTCATTGATGAAGATGTTGAAGAGTACTGGGCCTAAAACAGAGAATTGGGATACTCCACTGCATACTTCCCTCCATGTGGATGTACTTCCGTTGAGGACTACATGTTGAGTGCGGTTGGTCAACCAGTTATGAATCAATCTGGTGGTGGTGCTGTCTAACCCACATTTTTCTACTTTATCTAGTAGTAGGTTATGGTCTACTTTATCAAATGCTTTACTGAAGTCCAAGTAAATTATATCGACAGCATTCCTCTGGTCTACTAATTTTGTCATTTTGTCAAAGAATGCAATAAGATTAGTCTGGCATGATCTGTTTTTGACAAAAACCCATGTTGGCTTTTGGTTATTACTTTGTTTGCTTCTAGATGTTCGGTGATTCGTTGTTTGATTATCTTTTCCAGAATCTTCCTGGTATTGAGGTCAGGCTGATAGGTCTGTAGTTTCCTGGATCTGTTTTTTCCTTTTTGAAGATGGGAACTACATCAGCTCTTTTCCAGTCCTCTGGCAGCTCCTGTGCTCCAGGATCTTTGAAAGATATAGTTCAGTGGTTCTGAGATCACATCTGCCAGTTCCTTCAGAACCTTGGGGTGTAATCCATCCGGTCCTGGTGATTTGAACTCCTAGGTAGACAGGTGTTCACTTACCATTTTCTTCCCTATTTTAACTTGTGTTTCTAATCTGTTTTTGTAGTGCTGTTTTGATAGGTTGGATTGTTTTTTCCTTTTGTGTAAAGACAGATGCAAAATATGAGTTAAGTAGATCTGCTACCTGTTGCTTGTCATCTTCTTGCCACTTTCTCCCAGCAATGGGCCAATTGTTTCCTTGACTTTTTTCTTGTTTTTAACATGTTGGAAGAAGCTTTTTTTGTTATTTTTTACTTTTGTCGCTAGCCTTTGTTCATTGTGAGCCTTAGCTTTCCTCACTTCATCTTTACAGGCTCGGGCTATTTGCTGATATTCTGCCTTAGTTATTTGCCCCTCTTTCCACTTTTTATATGTGTCCTTTTTGTCTTTCAATTTGTCAGATAGTTCTTTATGCATCCATGCTGGTTTCTTTTGAGATCTATTATTTTTCTTCTTCATTGGTATTGTGTTAGACTGTGCTTTTATAATCTCACTTTTCAAAATTTCCCAAGCTTCTTGAGTCGTTTTCCCCCTGAGGAGTCTCATCCATTGAGACTCATCATCTCATCTCTCTAAGTTTATTGAAATTAGCTCTCTTAAAGTCCAAGACTCTAGTTTGACTTTGTTTTACTACTTGTATTTGCTTAATGTCGAATTCCAATATTGCGTGGTCACTTGCCCCCAAGGTTCCTGTAGCTTCAACACCTTCTATCATTTCATCTCTGTTAGTGAGAATTAAGTCCAATATGGCTGATCCCCTTGTCGCCTTCTCTATTTTTTGGGAAACAAAGTTGTCTGCTAGGTTTGTTAGGAACCTGTTGGATCTTCCACTTGGTGCAGAGTTTGTTTCCCAGTTGATGTCAGGGTAGTTAAAATCCCCCATTACTACTGTGATGTGCTTCCTACATACCTTAGTTAGCTGACTAGCAAAAAGTTCATCTACTTCCTCTGTTTGGTTGGGTGGCCTATAGTCTATATTATATCGTTTTTCACCCCTTTTATATTGACCCAAATACATTCAAGATGATTTTCATCATTGTTGTGCTCTATTTCTGTAGAGATGTAGTTATTTCTTATATATAGTGCAACTCCACCTCCTCTTTTATTTGGTCTATTTCTTTTAAATAATTTATATCCCTCTAGCCGTATGTTCCATTTGTCAGTTTCATCCCACCAAGTTTCCGTAATGGCAACAATATCATATCTACTCTCATTTACTTGAATTTCTAATTCACCCTGTTTATTCCTCATACTCTGTGCATTGGTGTATAGACATTTGAGTCCATTTGGATTGACCTTGTGTTTACTGTCTACATAACCTGTGTTGACTGCCCCTACTTTCTTGCCACCTGTTGGTTTAGTGCACATGGTACGGCACTCACTGTTAAATGCTTGGTTTTGCTTGATAGCAGGGTTGATAGTCTTACCCATACAGACATCTATGTTACATGCACTGATAACCCTTTTAGTTTTCGATTGCTGGGGACAGAAATTTTCTATATCAGTTAATTCTCTGTCCCCACTGTTCAGTTTAATTATAGTTTTTAAATTTTAAAGGGTTTTATGTCGGTTTTGACCGTTTTAGTAAATTGGCCAATTAATATATTCGTTTTAAATTTTTTTTAATTTGTTATTTATGTTATGTGTACTTTTGTGTTTTTAATATGGCTGTAAACCGCCCTGAGTCCTTCGGGAGAAGGGCGGTATAGAAATTGGATTATAAAAATAAATATAAATTAACTTAAATTTTAGAACATTTTGTATGAAGTGAGTGAAGTAGTAGCCATAGTTAAGTAAATGATTAAGGAGGCTAAAAATATTTGGATATATACTAGATTGATAAAATGTGTAATTAGGTAAATTACAAATTATGAATATGGTGAAAAAGCACAAAAGATTTGTAACCAACTGACACACTGTTCGTATTTGTAATTGAAGATGATATGTTTTTATGTTTGTTTAAAAATAAAAAAAATAAAAAAAATAGTTAATTGGGGGTTTTTAAGGAGTTTTTTTAGACAGCAATGTAAACTTAAGGAAGTTTTAAATTTAGCTGCTTTTATCTAAAAAATATAAATAAAAATAATAATAAAATAAAATATTTGTGCAGCTTTCTGAGATTTGGTGTGTTTCTGTAGTGTTTCACTCTAACTACACAAACACACAAAATCTCACAAAGCTGTATATGGCATTTTGTGTGTGTGTGAGTCAGTTGTGTTGTGTTGTGTGTGTGTAAAGTGTGAAAGTTGGTTTTTGAGCTTTTTGTGGCCGTGTGAGGTTCCTGCTTGTTGCAGGGGCCATTTTGGGTGAAGTACAGCTGCTTTTACATTGTGTGTGTGTCAGTTGTATTGTGTTGTGTTGTGTATTTGTAAAGTGTGAAAGTTGGTTTTTGGTATCTCTTACTGTTTTGTGTACTTTGTTTGTTATTTTTATTATTTATTGTTATTGGCCATGCCCACCCAGTCACCTGACCACCAAGCCACGCCCACCAATTAAGCCACAGAACCGGTAGGGAAAATTTTTTAGATTTCACCCCTGAGTAAGATCCCTTTTGAAGTCTGGGCTGATCACAAAATAATAATAATAATAATAATAATAATAATAATAATAATAATAATAATAATAATAATAATAATAATAATAATAATAATAATAATAATAATTTAATTTTTATACTGCCCTTCTCCCGAAGGACTCAGGGCAGTGAACAGCCAAATAAAACAATACAATATATTACAATAAAAACTATTTAAAAAACTTATTGAATATGGCCTAAAGTTAAATATAAAATACATAATATAAAATAAACCCCATTTAAAATCGAATTTAAAACCCCTATTAAGCCAGTCCTGCTCGGAAGAATAGATACGTCTTCAGCTCACAGCGAAAAGTCCGGAGGTCAGGAAGTTGTCGAAGTCCTGGGGGAAGCTCGTTCCAGAGGGTAGGTGCCCCCACCAAGAAGGCTCTCCCCCTGGGGGTCGCCAGCCGACACTGTTTGGCTGACGGCACCCTGAGGAGACCCTCTCTATGGGAGCATACCGGTCGGTGGGAGGCATGTGGTAACAGAAGGCGGTCCTGAAGATATCCCGGTCCTATGCCATGGAGCGCTTTAAAGGTGGTAACCAGCACCTTGAAGTGCACCCGGAAGACCACAGATAGCCAGTGCAGCCTGCGCAGGATTGGTGTTATATGGGAGCTACGAGTGGCTCCCTCTATCACCCATGCAGCTGCATTCTGGACCAACTGAAGCCTCCGGGTGCTCCTCAAGGGGAGCCCCATGTAGAGAGCATTGCAGTAGTCCAGGTGAGAAGTGACGAGGGCATGAGTGACCGTGCATAAGGCATCCCGGTCTAGAAAGGGGCGCAACTGGCGGACCAGGCGAACCTGGTAAAAAGCTCTCCTGGAGACGGTCGCCAAATGATCTTCAAAAGACAACCGTCCATCCAGGAGAACACTCAGATTGTGCACCCTCTCCATTGGGGCCAATGATTCGCCCCCAACAGTCAGCCGCAGTTGCAGCTGGCTGTACCGGGATGACGGCATCCATAGCCACTCAGTCTTGGAGGGGTTGAGCTTGAGCCTGTTTCTCCCCATCCAGACCCGCACGGCCTCCAACACTTTGACAGCTTCATTGGGGTGGTCAGGGGTGGAAATGTACAGCTGGGTGTCATCCGCGTACAGTTGATAACTCACCCCAAAACCACTGATGACCTCACCCAGCGGCTTCATATAGATGTTGAACAGAAGAGGTGAGAGAACCGACCCCTGTGGCACCCCACAAAGGAGGCGCCTCGAGGTCGATCTCTGCCCCCCTGCCAACACCGTCTACGATCGGTCGGAGAGATAGGATGAGAACCACCGAAACACGGTGCCTCCCACTCCTAAACTCCCCAACCGTCGCAGCAGGATACCATGGTCGATGGTATCGAAAGCCGCTGAGAGATCTAGGAGAACCAGGGCAGAGGAATAACCCCTATCCCGGGCCCTCCAGAGGTCATCCACCAACGTGACCAAAGCTGTCTCCGTGCTGTACCCGGGTCGGAAACCGGACTGGAACGGGTCTAGATAGACAGATTCATCCAGGTACTGGGGTAACTGATGTGCCACCACACTCTCAACAACCTTCGCCACAAAGCGAAGGTTGGAGACTGGACAATAGTTACCCAAAACAACTTGGTCCAGGGAGGGCTTCTTGAGGAGGGGCCTCACCACCACGTCTTTCAAGGCGGTGGGAACAACACCCTCCCCCAAGGAAGCGTTGACAATTCCCTGGAGCCAGCCTCGTGTAACCTCCCGGGTGGCCAGCACCAACCAGGAGGGACACGGGTCCAATAAACATGTGGTGGCATTCAGCCGCCCCAGCAACCTGTCCATGTCCTCGGGAGCCACAGTATCAAACTCCTCCCAGATGGTCTCAACAAGACTAGCCTCCATCACCTTGCCCGAAACTACCCAATTTTGGTCCAGACCGTCCCGAAGCTGAGCGATTTTGTCAAACAGATACCTGCTGAAATCCTCAGCACAACCCTGTAAGGGATCATCGCACCCCTCTTGATGAAGGAGGGAGCGAGTCACCCTAAACAGGGAGGCTGGACGGTTCTCTGCTGACGCAATGAGGGTAGAAACATAGGCCCACTTGGCCTCCCTCAATGCCACTAGATAGGATCTTGGTAAAAGACCTAACTAGTGTACGGTCAGCTTCAGAGCGGCTGGACCTCCAAGCGCTCTCTAGGCGTCTTCTCCGGTGCTTCATCTCCCTCAGCTCCTCGGAGAACCAAGGAGCTGGTTGAGACCTACGCCGGGTCAGAGGCCACAAAGGCACGACACGGTCCAAGGCACCCGCCGCGGCCTGTTCCCAGGCTGCAACAAGCTCCTCGGCCGAGCCCTGGGCCAGATCGCCAGGGAACAGCCCAAGCTCCATCAGGAACCTCTCCGGGTCCATCAGTCGCCTGGGATGGAACCAACGCATTGGTCCCGTCTCCCTGTGGTGTTGAGTGGCGGTCCGAAAGTCCAGATGAAGGAGAGAGTGATCTGACCATGACAAAGATTCAGTGACTAATTCTCGTACTTCTAGATCACTCAACCACTGTCCAGAGACAAAAATCAGATCCAGTGTGCTTCCCCCAACGTGGGTGGGGCCGTCAACTAGTTGGGTCAGGTCCATGGCTGTCATGGAGGCCAAGAACTCCCGAGCCGCCGTTGATGACACACCGGCCGATGGCAAGTTGAAGTCCCCCATGACCATAAGCCTAGGGGTATCAACCGCCATCCCGGCTATCATCTCCAGCAACTCGGGCAGGGCTGTTGCCACGCAGCAAGGAGCCAGGTACGTGATCAACAAGCCTACCTGCATCCTACGCCCCCACTTCATGTAAAGGGATTCACAACCGGCTATCTGAGGTACAGTGCCTCCATCGGCTCTAGACTCTCTTTAATAACCACCGCCACCCCTCCACCCCTACCTTGGGCCCTCGGCTGATGAAATGCCCGGAAACCCGGTGGGCACATCTCCACCAGGGGCATCCCTCCTTCAATGCCCAACCAAGTCTCCGAAATGCCCATAAGGTCCGCAGCCCCCCCCCCTGTATAAGATCATAAATCGGGGGGCTTTATTTACTACGGACCTAGCATTACATAACATCAGCCGAAGGAGGAGACTGGCCACTCGGGGAACGGGAAAAGTCTGAGGGGCCGGAGCGCGCAATCGCTCTTAAACAGCGAGTACACACCCCCTGAACATGATACGGCCTCCCACTTCCGCCATATCTGCCTCTCCCACTTACCGTACTGATGGAACAGCCCACTGGAACTGGAACAAGAGGCTTCCCCTTTTTTCCAAAAAATTTGGAAGCTCTAAAAACCCCAAGGAATCTCTCCCCAAAACAGGTCAGGTGGGCTCAATATTTCAAACGTTTGACTTTACCCTTAAGTAAAGTATGGCATTAATATGCCTGCAGTCACCATCCATAGTACCTGCTCGACACTTTAAATCCTCTTAATTTAAAAAAAATATTTTAAACAAAATTTATTTTGAAACAAACTATCTGACTTTCTGTTGATTCTCATGGTTGATATACCCCACCTTCAAACATTTCTCAGGAAAGGTGGGTCTTAAGGTGGGAGAGAAGAGTGTATAACCTGGCATAAACATTACAATTTCTTCAAATGTCTCCTGCTGTCGTGTCCCACTCCTCCGCTGACGGCCGGGTCAGGGAAATCCGAATCAGGCTTGCCTCTGCAGCTCTGCCCAAAGTCCTAGCAAAGTCCTCAGAGCAGGCAGGAGACCAGTAAGTGACTTCAGCAAGATAAGTTCGACTTTGCCTGACTCAGAGACTGCCAGAAAGCAGATCCTTTATATAGGCCATGGGGTGTGGCTCCATGACTCAGCACTCATTAAGGCCTGCCCCTCCCTTCCTTCTGTTGCCTCCGCCTATCCAATCTTCTGATGCGAGGATCACTCCAATCAGCTGTTGGTAATAAACCCTCCTCAGGCTCACATGCTGTGGAGGAGGGGGAGGGGTCTAGCTGCTCCGTTTGCCTGGGCATGGAGTCAGGGCTGGGGCCGGGAGGTGCTCCTTCTTCTGCAGTTTGTCTGGGCATGGAGCCAGGACTGGGGCCGGGAGGCATACATTCCTCCGTGTTCGGGAGCAGATAAGAAGGCCCCGGCTGCTCTGAGGGCAGGCAAGACACAACACCTGCACCTTTTGCTGACAGATCTGGAAACAATAGGACAGGAATGGTAGGCACGCTTGTGCTCTTATGCACGCCCCTTACAGACCTCTTAGGAATGGGGTGAAGTCAATACTAGACAGTTTTTGGTTAAAGCTTTGGGGATTTTGGGAAGAGACCACAGAGTCAGGTAGTGTGTTCCAAGTATTAACAAAGTCAAGGTCTTTTTGAAGGGTAGCTGTATTGTTGGTGGTGTTAAATATTTTGACATCATCAGCAAAGAGAACACAATTACTTATGATCTTTCCTGTTATTCCCTTCAAGTAATTTTCCCTGACTAGTCATTTTCTCTCATAGCTATTTTTACAGCTTGTATTCTTACTTTTCCCATTCTGAAGACCCAGCTAATTTTTATATCCTGACTTTATACTACTATTTCCTCACTCCCATTTTCCCTGTTTCTTTGACAGGCTTGTTTCTCACTCAGTAAGTTTCCACTACACAGAAGATTCATATTTAAAATTTTCTTTCAACATTACATTTTGAATACCATTCACTTAATCCTATCAAGATCATCAGTGTCCAATAGCAGTTCAGTTTGATGTTTTGGGAACCCCTTTGAAGCCAGGTCACATTCTTTCCTAGGCCTGGCTTCCTTGAGGTGGCTGTGATAGCTTGGTCTGACACTTGTGGTTCATGTCAGTACCCTCCCCAAACTCCTCTTCTTCTTTCCTTCTGCACAGCTTCACAAAATTCCTTCCCTCTCAAATTTCTCCCCTCCCACTGTTTATGGCAGGATGCCAGCAAGGACAACTAAGTGTAGAAAAGATGGCACAGCTGACATTTGCCTCCTTGAATGCTGACTTCTCATAGAATACCAATAGTTGAATGCAGATAGAAGTATTTTCATGATAAGTCAGTGATCAAAAGTAGATTTTAGCAGACAATTAGTGCAATAGCTAACAACCTTTGGAAGTTGTGGATGCTTCATCACTGGGGTTTCTAAGAAGACGTTGGACACAGATTCTAAGTTGAACTCCAAATTTTTACTTTTTACATTTAAATTTATATGTTAACACTTGAGGTTCATTTCTAATGTAACAAGTTTGCCCTTTAGATGAGCTGAACTATATTATCCATAGGCACATCTGAAAGACAATACAGTATGAGGCAGACTGGCCAGAAATGACTGTTCTAAAACTCCCTAAATACATTGTCTCAATAAAATGCCTCTCCAAGAAATCACTCTAAATGGTGTTGGTATTCAATAGATTTTACTACATGCACACATTTTGGTGTTTGTTTTTCTCTCCCTGGCTAACATGAATGCTACAGATCAACTGTTTCCATGGTTATAATTTCAGCAGTAGCACCATTATCACTATCATATTCTGCTTGGCAAGGATAATAACATAATTGTGGCTTTGAATCCAAAGTATTTGTAAGTTATTATGTAGTTTGTCTTTTTTATATTTAGTTCACAGAACATTTGGTATTCATTTTCCAGAGAACCCTTCCTATCTTAATAGCCAACAAATGAGAAGACATTGTGTTATTCCATTTCTTTTTCCTGAGTTGGTTCTTTTGATTAAAAAAAAAAGATAAAAGGAACAGCGAACAAACACAAGATTAAATCTGGGACATATTACCATCACCCCTAAACTCTATGAATCAGACAAGAACATGATAAAAGATTCATATGGAACCATCCTTCATTAATTGTTGATAACTCTGTCTCCTTGTTTATTTTCTTATATAGAGCTTTCCAGATAAATCAGTTCTTATGAGAGGGGAATGCATTCTGAGGTCAAGGCCTTTATATGTCATGCCAAGGATCACCTGACACGTGGATGGGGCCAAGACAAAATCAAAAATTTTGGGAAAAGTTCAACAAAAGCTTTGGACGGTTACATATAACTTTCAAATTGTTCAGCTTCTGTTATAGGAAGTATCTTTAAAAATGTGACTGTTGTTATTGAATCTATATGGGTTTTCATCAGGAGTGAAATGTAAAATTTGTTACTACCGGTGTGGGCGTAGCTTGGGACAGTAATGTGGCCACTTTTTTTTTTTTTACTTTTAAAAGCATTTTTTTACAACTTCTTCTGCCGAAGAGGTTGTAGAAAAAATGCTTTTAAAGGGTTCTGACAATCCCAGCTGAGTTGTCTGATCACCAGAACCCTTTAAAAGTATTTTTTTACAGCCTCTTCAGAAGAAGAGGTTGTAGAAAAAATGCTTTTAAAGAGTTCTGACAATCCCAGCTGAGTTGCCTGATCGCCAGAACCCTTTAAAAGCATTAAAGTAAAAAAAAAACAACCCTCTGATGATCGTGCGGCTCAGCTGGGCATTCGGGGGTGGGTGGGGGCAGGGATTTTTGCTACTGATTCTCTGAACCACCCACCGCCATCGCTACCAGATTGGGTGATCCGGTCTGAACCGGGAGCATTTCACCCCTGACTTTCATAGTGTGTTTAACCCTTAAGTAAATGACTTGATTTTTAAATAGTAGGATGCAAATCATGAATACTTCTGGGCATATGTAAGCATAGTGATATTCATATCCCAAAATATGTAAGTCTACATAAACTATGGCCATTCTAATTTAGGTTCAGTAGATCTAATTCTATTCACTGCTCCCATTTCAACTGAAAAAAAAAATCCCAGTAATGGTAACAAAGAATGAATCTGACTTGAACAAGCTCAGCCACTGGTAGCTTCTGGAAATCAAAAGAATTCTGGTGAATATGCTCAAAATCTATATACTTCAGTATATGTATATATTTTCTATTCAAAATCTCTGTTGAAAATCTATACCTAAACATAAAGTAGGATTTACAATTAGTTATATAATATTGTAAAAGTAGCTGTAAAAAAAATCTATACAAGTTAAATGGATTCTTGATAATAACTATGGAAATGAGCAAACTGTGTAACCAATAATTGGCTCTTTGTATTTGGTAAATTATAGTAATTATGTTGTGTACATTTTGTTATTTTTATGCTTGAAGAATTTAATTACGGCATACAGGGCATATTATCTACAAGTGTTCTTCTGACACAATCTTATATAGAGTCCTGTGATGTGAACCTGGATAAGTGTGGCTCACATTCTATAGCTGCAAGATCAGACTTGGGTAGATAAGGGAAAGTAAGAAAGAAGGATTGCCTGAGAAAGCTTTAGAAACTTGAATAATAGAATAAAGGAGTTGGAAAGGGCCTTCTAATCCAATCCCCTGCTCAAGCAAGAAACTATATACCATCTAACAAGATGCAGTTAGTGGTGAGAAAAGTAAGATCTTGCACCTGGGCAGGAAAAACCAAATACATAGGTACAGAATAAGTGGTACTTGGCTCAATAGTAGTAACGGTGAGAGAGATCTAGGTGTAAGGTCCTGCCTCTCCCTCCTGTTCAAAAAAGCATGGACTCTCAAAACTTTAGCCTTTCAAAAGGAAACTTTTATTGAAAGGAAGTTAATACAAGACAATGCAAAGCAGGATCTGAGTTCCCCCACCCCCAGGCAATTCCGTTAGGATAAGGTGATTAGAAACCCCTCCTCTCAGTTTGATGTTGAATGAGCCAATCCACAGGTGAAAAGATGTTATGGAAACGGTCATCCTGAGAAAGAGATAAGGATTCATTCCCATGTGTTTCTTCTGTGAGGCTTCCAAACTGAAAGAAAACAGATGGCCTTCCCTCTTGTACATCCCCCAAGGTAAATCAAAGCACAGGGCAGTATAGGTGACAGGGTAAAAGTTATACAGTTGTGCTCATAAGTTTACGCAGAAAATGATATGGTAGAATTTATGATTTCCTGTCCATTTCTCAGAGAATATGAATGATAACACGAAAACCTTTCTGTCACTCATGGTTAGTGTTTGGCTGAAGCCATTTATTATCAATTGACTGTGTTTACTCATTTGCAATCATAATGACAACAGAAACTACCCAAATGACCCTGATCAAAAGTTTACATACCCTAGTGATTATTGCCTGATAACATGCACACAGGTTGACACAAAGGGATGTGAATGGCTAATAAAGGTAGCCCATCCTCAACTGTGATCTGTTTGCATGTAATTAGTGCATGTGTATAAAAGGTCAATGAGTTTCTGACCTCCTGACAGACTCTTACATCCTTCATCCAGTGCTGCACTGACTTTTCTGGATTCTGACTCATGGGCAAAGCAAAAGAATTGTCAAAGGATCTGTGGGAAAAGATAGTTAGGCTCCAGTGACGTCACCGCTCCTGCTGGGTGCTCTAACAGGGCACTCCGCGTTAGAAGATTGTAAAAGTCAGTGAAACAGTATAAATCACTGTTCACTGACCTTAGCATACCCTCTGGGCAAAAGAGGATTATGCAGAGCTGTGGAAAAGTGGTAGATATAGACAGGGGGTTTGCTCTTAAGAGCGAATTTTCCTGGATTTATTATCCCGCCGAATTCCGCTACCTCCAACTTCAAACGCGCTCCTGTTTTTTTTTCAGGAAAAAGGAGTAGGAGAGTCGCTTCTGCTCAAAAGGACTTATTAAATTGATTGATTTACTAAGCCAATTTCACGTTGGATCTTTGATGTAGAATCAACACGGAAGTACCGACTCCTTTGAAACCTGAAACCTTTCTGTCTCTGATTAATTGACTAAAATGGCATCTGAGACTTCCGGTGGCTCCACCCTTAAGCCCTAATTAAAGGGGCTCCGCACTGAACATCGTAAAGCCAGGAAAAGCCGGCTTTAATCTTTTCTCTGGATGAAAGGGAAAAGATAAGAGCAGGAATGTTGGTAGACCTCCCAGAGGCTTTGTTTTAATTAAGCAGAGCTTGAAGGGTCGATGGGTCCCATAAATATTCTGCCATCTCCGACTTCAGTGCGTGTCTGCAAAAGCAGGAAAAGAAGAAGGTGTCCATCTCTGCTAATTGTCTTATCTTTATGGATCTCTTTAAGCAGACGGAATGAGTGCAAGCGGACGATTATTGGATTGCAAGTATTTTGATTTCCTGACTTCTACTTTCTAAAAAGAAAAATTTTTCCTTTGTTTTAATTGACTCTAAGATGGTGCCTGAACGGGAGTGAAATGACGAATGGAATTTTAAACAGTCTGTGCAACTAAGAAGATAAGAAATGTTATGTGTGGATTTTAATGAAGTGAACTGAGCTCTCCTATACTTAAAGGGAAAAGAGAAGTTTCTAGACTTATATTTTGTGAATTTTAAAACTGAAATGGCTACTAAACCACCTAAGACTGGGGGAAGGGTTCTGAACCAGCTTTAGAAGATCTGATTAAAGAGCAAGGAAAGTGTCTGAAGAAAGGTTTAAGGAGATTATGGATAATAATGAGAAAATAAGAGAAGAAATAAAAGAGAATAATAAAAATAAGAGAAGATATCTTGATGGCTTTTCAAGGTTTGGCAAAAGACTGGAGGTGGTGGAGGAGGAGGTGCAAGAAATTGTTCAGTCAAATCAACAAATAGAAAATAGAATGGGGGAATGCAAATCAAATTGGATAAAATGAAGATCAAGTGGTGGTGATGCAGTATAGAATGATGGAAGGAGCTCTGAGAATTAGAGGTTTGAATGAAGACAAAGGGGAAGATTTAAAAAAAATTTTATCAGAAGCTCTGGCTGAATTTATTGAACTTGATCCACAAGAGGTTGCTTATCAAATTGACAAAATTTATAGAGTTAATTCTTGGATTGCTAGGCAAAAGAAACTTCCTAGAGACATTGTGGTTTATTTTTTGAAAAGAACAGTGAGGAATCAAATTTTGCAAGTTGCTTTTCAGAAAAACTTGAAAATAGGGAACAGGAGTTGAAGGTTTTGAAGAGATTCCTCCCAAGATGTTAAGGGATAGAAAGGACTTTACATTTTTTACACAAGAACTTAAGAAATACCAGATTCAATTTAGATGGGAGGTTCCAGTTGGCTTGACAGTGTATTATCAAGGAAGAAGATATCGTATTGACACAGTGCTTAAGGCCAAAGATTTTCTTTCTACAGTGCTGAAATTTGAAATAGAAATAATAGAAAAAAGAATTCAAGAGACTCAAATGGGTGTGGAAGCTGAGGTGATTCCAGTGATGTTACCATCAGAGGAACAACCACAAGAACAAAGACTGACGAGGGGAGCCCTTAAGCGTAAAGAAAAGGAGCAACAAACTCAAAGTAAAGTTCAGGACTCTGCTACAGAAGCGGTGGGAGGAGCACGGCCGAAGATGCGGGAGGACGATCTTCAGTTGATTGCCCAAAGGCTTCAGCAGCCCAGTAATGGCAAATAAAATCTTGACTTGGAATGTCAATGGTTTGAACTCAGCTCAGAAGAGAAGAAAAATATTTCATTATTTGAAACAATTTAAAAATGATGTTATTTGCTTACAAGAAAGCATATTAAATTATCAGATCAAAAGTACCTAATAAACTCAAAGTTAGGTAAACATTTTGTTGCTTCAGCTTTGGAGAAAAACATGGCATAGTGGTTTATTTGAGAAAAGATATACCAGCCAAGTTAATAGAGGCAGATATTCACGGAAGATATATTGCTATTGAACTTACAATAGAAACAAAAGGACTCTCTTGCTTGGTATATATGCACCCAATCAGCAACAAGAAAATTTTATAGAATGTTATATGATAAGTTGATCCTATGGGATTATAAATCGTGTATTATGATGGGCGATTGGAATGGAGTAATAGATACACGAAAGGACAAGAGAACTTCTTCAAGAAGATACCTGCACATGCAAAGCTGCCTAAATCCTTTTTGATATGATAGAAGATTTTGAGTTAAGAGATGTATGGAGACTGCGGAATTTGGAGGAAAGAGACTATACTTTTTCTCTGATAGGCATCAATCCTTCTCACGTATTGATTTTATTTTAATTTCTAATGATTTGCTTTTTAGGGTGAAGAAAACTAAGATATTTCCAAGATGTTTGTCTGATCATAGTCCTGTTTGGATGGAATTGCAATATGGAAAAGAGGGTAGAAGAACTTGGAGATTAAATGAAAATTTGTTTAGATATCAGGATAATGTAAATCAATGTAAAAAGCAGATGAAAGAATTTTTTGATTATAATTTGAATAATGAAACATCGATAGAAATGGTTTGGGACTGCAGTAAAGCTTTTATGAGAGGTGTATTAATATATCTAATAATAGACAGAGAAATAAGCAACAAAGACAGCGTAGGTATTTAGAAGGAAATCTATAAGAAACAACAATTATTAATACATAACCCACATGATCAAAAACTTAAAGATGCAATAAAGTTATACAGAATCAATTTAATATGATAATGGCTGATCAGGTGGCAACAAATATACAATATGCCAAACATAATACTTTTGTAATGCAAATAGACCTGGTAGGTGGTTAGCATACACTTTAAGGAAAAGACAAAAACAACGTACTATAGAAAAATAGAATATAAAGGTAGAGAGATATCAACAGGATAAAATTAAAAAGCTTTTTAGAATATTATACAAATTTATATCTTAAAGATAATATATTGAATAGGGATATTGATAATTATTTGAAGGAATATAAGGTTAAAATTTAACTTTAGAACAAGCGGATGAATTGAATCGCCTATAACCTCGGAAGAAATTATTTTGGTAATTAAACAATTAAAATGGGAAAACTCCTGATGCGGATGGGCTTACAGTTAGTTATTATAGGAATTTACAGGATGAGATGTTAGGTCCACTTAAGGAATTATTTAATCAGATACAACTAGGAGAATTCCCCTCATGGAGAACCTCTTTTATTTCATTGATACCAAAGAGGAACAGGATTGTTCTAAACCTGGGAATTATAGGCCAATCTCACTTTTAAATAATGATTATAAGATTTTGTTAAAATAATAGCTAATAGATTAATGTTGATTCTGCAGCGAAGAATTCATAATGATCAATCTGGATTTATAAAGGGAGACAGATGAGGAATAATGTTAGGCAGATTATTAATTTACTGGAGTACTTAGAAAAGAAAATTTTATTCCAGCAGCATTTATTTTTCTCGATGCAGAGAAAGCTTTTGATCGATTGCATTGGGATTTTTTATTTAAATTAATAGAAAAGATGCAATTTGGAGATGGTTTTTTAAGAATAATTAGGGCAATTTATGGAGAGCAAACAGCACAGATTATAATCAATGGTAGCTTAACAGAACCTTTTAAGATTGCGAAAGGAACAAGACAGGGATGTCCTTTATCACCATTATTGTTTATTTTAACTCTAGAACCATTATTGGATAAAATCGAGAAGTAAAGGAGATAGAGAATTAGAGTTAGACAACATGAATATAAGTTAAGAGCTTTTGCAGATGATTTGGTGATTACTTTAACAAACCCTATAAATTCTAGTAAATCTTTGTTGGAAATAATTGATCAATATGGGAATGTTTCAGGGTTTAAGGTAAATCAGAAAAGACAAAAGTGATAATAAAAATATGGCCAGACAACAGAAAGAAAAATTAGAGGAAGTAACAGGATTTGAAATTGTAAAGAAGGTTAAGTATTTAGGGGTTTATATTCGTCATCAAATGTGAAATTGTATAAGAATAACTATGAGGTTTTATGGCAAAAGTTCAGAAGGAGTTGATTGTTTGGAAAAATTGCAATTATCTTTGCTGGGGAGAATTGCTGCTATTAAAATGAATGTTTTACCTAGATTTTATTCCTCTTTCAGATGATACCAATAATTAAGAAAGATAAGAATCTTGAGGAATGGCAGAAGGAATTAACAAATTTATATGGGAAGGTAAAAAGCTAGGGTTAAAATGAAAATAATTCAAGATTCTCGGAAAGGGAGGTTTAAAATGCCTAATTTTAAATTATATTATGAAGCAGCTGCTCTCTCTGCAATAAGTGATTGGTTTAATTTAACAGAGGACAGAATTTTGAATATAGAAGGTTATGATTTGTTATATGGATGGCATGCATATTTAATTTATGACAAAAAAGTGGATAAGGCCTTTAAAAATCATGTGTTAAGAAATGCCCTTCTGCGTGTTTGGAAAAAATACTCTTATAAACTAAATTATAAGGTTCCTATATGGGCATGTCCTAGACATACAGTAGAAAATATAAACATAGAACAGAAGCAGGAAATGATTACATATAAAGATCTTTTGTATACTGAAAGAGGTAATTTGCAGTTAAAATCTCTGCAAGTATTAAGAGAGGAAGGGAAAAATTATACTTGGTTTCAATATGAGCAATTACATGCTAGATGGAAGGGAGATCAAAAAATTGGTATAGTTCAGAATGAGGATAATTTGGTAAAGCAAATTAGAAATCAGTCTCAGGAGCATATAAAGAGATTGTATAATGTGTTACTTGAAATAGATTCTGAAAGGGACTTGGTAAAGGACTGTATGATAAAGTGGGCACAAAATTTTCAGGAGCCAATATTATTGGAAACGTGGGAAAGAATTTGGGTTAGAAATGTTAAATTCACGCAGGCACAGAATCTGAGGGAAAATTTTTATAAAATGTTTTATAGATGGCATCTAGATCCTAAAAAATTATCGTGTATGTATCCAGAAATGCAAGCAAAATGTTGGAGATGTAATTGTGATGACGCTACATATTTTCACATTTGGTGGACTTGTAAGGACATAAAGGCCTTTTGGATAAAAATTTGGTGGATTTTACAAAATGTTCTGAAAAAGAAGATAAAGTTCCTGCCGCAATTTTTCTTGTTGGGAATTATTACGGATTGTACAGTAATTGAGACTAAATTGATTTTAAATCTAATAACTGCAGCAAGATTACTAATAGGACAATATTGGAAGAAAAAAGAAGTACCAACAATATAAAATGGCATCTGAAAGTGAAAGTAAAATTTTTTAGTACAACAAAGTAGCGTTATTTGTGGATTGTTACAAACGGAGTTCTCTTATACTGGAAGGAGTGAAGGAAAGTTGTTAAGTTTAAATTCCTGATCTTTTTGAAGACAGAATGGCAGCTAAACCTTTAAAGCCTTCTGGAAGAAGGGGATCTGAACCAAGTCTTGAGGAAATATTGAAAGAACAATTAAAACTTTCTGAAGATAGGCAAAAAGAGATGATGGAGAATTTTAATGCAAAAATAAGAGAAGATATTCTCATGGCAGTTCAAGGACTGAGTAAAAAAATTGAGGGATTGGAAGAGGAAATGCAACAGATCTCTCAGTCAAATAAGCATTTAGAAGATAAAATGCAAGGTGTTCAGAAAAAAGTGGATCAAAATGAAGATCAGGTTGTGATATTACAATATAAACTTATGGAAGGAGCTCTTAGAATTCGTGGTATGCAAGAACAGCGAGGAGAAGACTTAAGAAAAATTATATCAGAAGCATTGGCTGAATTTATTGAAGTGGAACCCCAAGAGGTAGCTTACCAAATTGATAAAATATATAGAGTTAATCCCTGGATCGCAAGACAGAGAAAGCTTCCTCGGGACATTGTGGTTTATTTTGTGAAAAGGACTATGAGAAATCAGATTTTGCAAGTTTCATATCAGACAACTTTAAAAATTGGAGAACAGGAGCTGAAGGTGTTGAAAGAGATTCCTTCCAAGATGTTAAGAGATAGGAAGGAATTTGGTTTTTTTACACAAGAACTTAAAAAACACCAGATTCAATTCAGATGGGAGATGCCAGTTGGACTGACAGTATTTTATCAAGGAAGGAGATACAGAATTGACACTGTTTTAAAGGCAAATGATTTTCTTTCTACAGTTTTGAAAGTTGAAACAGAAGTGATAGAAAAACTTCAAGAGATTCAAGAAGGCGTGGTGATCCAAGAGCCTTTATTGCTGCCAGCATTAGAGGAACCACAAGAGGAAAGGGTGACAAGAGGAGCTCTTAAGCGTAAAGAAGAGCAACAGTCTCAAAGTAAAAGTCAGGACCCCAGTATGGAAGCTGTGGGAGGAGCCAGACGGAAGATACCGGAGGAGGATCTTCCGTTGTCGGCTTCAAAGCTTCAGGAGGCCAGTAATGGCAAATAGAATTTTGTCATGGAATGTTAATGGCTTGAATTCAGCTCAGAAAAGAAGGAAAATATATCATTACTTGAAACAATTTAAAAATGATGTGATTTGCCTGCAAGAGACACATATAAAATTATCAGACCAAAAATACTTAATTAACTCAAAATTAGGTAAACATTTTGTTGTATCAGCTTTGGAAAAGAAGCATGGAATTGTTGTATATATTAGGAAGGATATACCAGCTAAGTTAATTGAGGCAGATACTCAAGGAAGATTTATTGCTATTGAACTGGTGATAGATGCAAAAAAGACTTTGCTGATAGGTATTTATGCACCTAATCAGCAACAAGAAAAGTTTTATAAAATGTTACACGAGAGGTTGATCCTCTGGGATTATAGTTCGTTTATTTTATTAGGAGACTGGAATGGAGTAATTGATACAAGAAGGGATAAGAGAACCTCTTCCAAGAAGATACCTATACATGCAAAATTACCAAAATCCTTTTTTGAAATGATGGAAGACTATGAGTTTAGAGATATATGGAGGTTACGGAATCCAGATGAGAGAGATTTTACTTTTTTTTCCGATAGGCACCAATCTTTCTCACGTATTGATTTTATTTTAATTTCTAATGACTTGCTTTCTAGAGTGAAGAAAATGAAGATATTTCCAAGGTGTTTAACTGACCATAGCCCAGTATGGATGGAATTATTACAAGGGAAAAAAGGTGGTAGAACATGGAGGTTGAATGAAAATCTGTTTAGATATGAGGATAATGTAAATTATTGTAAGAAACAGTTGAAAGAATTTTTTGATTTTAATATGTACAAAGGGACACCTATAGGAACTGTGTGGGAGGCGAGCAAAGCGTTTATTAGAGGGATATTGATTTACTTGGACAATAGGCAAAGGAATAATAAACAAAGGCAGCGTAGGTACTTGGAAGAAGAAATTCAAAGGAAGCAACAGTTATTAATTCAAAACCCACAAGATCATAAACTTAAAGAGGCTATAAAAATATTACAGAGTCAATTTAATATGTTAATGGCAGACCAGGTGGTATGAATATACAATATGCTAAACATAATACCTTTTGTAATGCAAATAAACCTGGGAGATGGTTGGCATATAACTTAAGGAAAAAACAGAAAGCACGTGTCATACAAAAAATAGAATATAAAGGTAAAGAGATATATCAACAGGATAAAATTAAAAAGGCATTCTCAGAATTTTACACTGCACCATATGCAAAAGACAAAATATTGAATAGGGACATTTATGATTATTTGAAAGATTATAAGGTTAATATTCTAACATTAGAACAGAGGGAGGAGCTGAATCGGCCGATAGCTACTGGAGAAATAGTGGAGGCAATTAAACAACTAAAAATGGGGAAAACCCCTGGTACAGATGGTCTTACAGCAACTTATTATAAAAAAACACAGGATGAAATATTACTTAAAGAATTATTTAATCAGATACAATTAGGGAGAATACCCCGTCATGGAAAACATCTTTTATTTCACTGATACCAAAGAGGAGCAAGATTGCTCTAAACCCGTAACTATAGGCCGATTTCACTTTTAAATAATGATTATAAGATTTTGTAAAAATAATAGCAAATAGATTAATGTTCGTTTTACAACAAAAATTCATACTGATCAATCTGGTTTTATAAAAGGGAGGCAGATGAGGAATAATGTTAGACAGATTATTAATATATTGGAATATTTGGAAAAGAAGAATACTTCAAGCACTTATTTTTTGGATGCAGAGAAAGCCTTTGATCGATTGCATTGGGATTTTTATTTAAATTAATAGAAAATGCAATTTGGAGACTGTTTTATTAGAATAATTAAAGCGATTTATGGAGAGCAAACAGCACAGATTATAAGTAAATGGTAGTTTGACAGAAGTTATTAAGATTGCGAAAGGAACAAGACAGGGATGTCCCTTATCACCATTATTGTTTGTTTTGACTCTGGAACCATTATTAGATAAAATACGAGAATTAATGAAAATAGAGAATTAAGATTAGACAATATGAGTATAAAGTTAGAGCTTTTGCAGATGATGTAGTGGTTACTTTAACAAATCCTATAAATTCAAGTAGATTTTTGCTGGAAGTAATTGATAAATATGGAAAGGTATCAGGATTTAAAATAAATCAGAATAAAACAAAAGTGATAATTAAAAATATGTCTATACAACAGAAACTAAAACTAGAGGAAATGACAGGATTTGAGGTAGTAAAAAAGGTTAAATACTTAGGGGTTTATATTAGCTCATCGAACAAGAAACTTTATAAGAATAATTATGACTTGCTATGGCAAAAAGTTCAGAATGATATGAGTGTCTGGAATAAATTGCAGTTATCGCTATTGGGAAGGATTGCGGCTATTAAAATGAATGTGTTACCTAGATTTTTGTTTCTGTTCCAGATGATACCAATAATTAAAAAGGATAAAAATTTGGAAGATTGGCAGATTGGGATTAATAAATTTATATGGCAGGGTAAAAAGGCGAGGGTTAAAATGAAAATAATATAGGACTCACGGGAAAGAGGTGGTTTAAGAATGCCTAACTTTAAACTATATTATGAAGCAGTAGCCTTTTCAGTAATAAGTGACTGGTTTAACTTAACAGAGGAAAGAATTTTGAATATAGAAGGTTATGACTTGTTATATGGATGGCATGCGTATTTATTTTATGAAAAAAAAGTGGATAGGGCTTTTAAGAATCATGTGTTGAGAAGTGCTCTTTTGCGGGTCTGGAAAAAATATTCCTATAAATTAGATTACAAGATTCCTATATGGGCGAGCCCTAGACATGCAATAGAGAATATAAATATAGAACAGAAACAGGAAATGATTACTTATAAAGAACTTTTGTATGCTGAAGGAGGTAGATTGCAATTAAAATCATTACAGGTATTAAATGAAGAAGGGAGGAATTATACTTGGTTTCAATATGGGCAAATAAGTGCTAGATGGAAAGAAGATCAAAAAATTGGTATAATGCAAAGGGAGGAAAATTTAATAAAGCAAATTAGAAATCAGACCCAGGAGCATATAAAGAGATTGTATAATGTGTTGCTTGAAATAGATTCGGAAAAGGATTTGGTAAAGGATTGTATGATAAAATGGGCACAGAATATTCAGGAACCAATAATGTTGGAAACATGGGAGAAAATTTGGGTTAGAAATGTTAAGTTTACACAAGCACAGAATTTAAGGAAAATTTTATAAGATGTTTTATAGATGGCATTTAGATCCCAAAAAATTATCATGTATGTATCCTAATATCCAAGCGAAATGTTGGAGGTGTGATTGTGATGATGCTACATATTTTCATATTTGGTGGACTTGCAAGAAAATTAAGGTCTTTTGGATAAGAATTTGGTGGATTATTCAAAATGTACTGAAGAAGAAGATAAAGTTCCTGCCACAATTTTTCCTTTTGGGAATTATAACGGATTGTACAGGGATTGAGACTAAATTGATTCTGAATTTAATAACAGCAGCAAGACTGTTGATTGGACAATACTGGAAGAAAGAAGAGATACCTACAATAGAAGAATGGATTTTGAAAGTTATTAATTTGGCTGAGATGGCTAAAATCTCAGCTTTTTTAAAAGACAATACGCAGGAAAGATATTTAATTGAATGGAAAAAATGGATTGATTATCTACAAAATAGATATCAGATTAAGAAATATCAGATTGCCTTTGAATAATTAGAAAGTTATTTTATGTAATGGGGAGGGGGTTGGGAGATGAAAAGCTTTGGATGTGGTTATTTGGATTGGAAGGGAAAATTTTATGCTATGTTTGGTTTATGTATAACAATACCTTGTGATTGACCCGGGAAGCCGGGGGGGGGGAGGGAGGGGGGAAGGGGGTTTTTTGGGAGGGAGGGGGGAAAAAGGGGGAAAAATGTTTTGTTTTGTTTTTAAACTCTTTCAATAAAAAATAAATAAAAAAAGATAGTTGAACTGTATAAAACAGGAAAGGGATATAAAAAGATATCCAAGGAATTGAGAATGCCAATCAGCAGTGTTCAAACTCTAATCAAGAAGTGGAAAATGAGGGGTTCTGTTGAACCAAGCCATGGTCAGGTAGACCAACTATGCTTGGCCAGGAAAATTGTTTGGGATGCAAAGAAAAACCCACAAAGAACTTTAGGTGAAATACAGGACTCCCTGGAAACATATGGTGTGGCTGTTGCAAGATGCACAATAAGGAGGCACTTGAAGAAAGATGGGCTGCATGGTTAAGTCACCAGAAAAAAGCCATTACTATGCAAATGCCACAAAGTATTCCGCTTACAGTACGCCAAACAGCACAGAGACAAGCGTCAAACCTTCTGGCACAAAGTCATTTGGAGTGATGAGACCAAAATTGAGCTTTTCGGACACAACCATAAATGCTACATTTGGAGAGGAGTCAACAAGGTCTATGATGAAAACTACACCATTCCTATTGTAAAACATGGAGGTGGATCACTGATATTTTGGGGATGTGTGAGCTACAAAGGCACAGGACACTTGGTCAGAATTGGTGGCACGATAAATGCAGTATGTTATCAAAAGATACTGGAGGATAATTTGCATGCATCAGCCCGGAAGCTGCGCATGGGACGTACTTAGACATTCCAACATGATAATGATCCTAAACATAAGGCCAAGACGACCTGTCCTTGGCTACAGCAGAATAAAGTGAAGTGGTCTGGAGTGGCCATCTCAGTCGCCTGACCTCAATATCATTGATTCACTCTGGGGAGATCTCAATCGTGCAATTCATGCAAGACAGCCCAAGAATTTACAGGACCTGGAGGCCTTTTGTCAGGAAGAATGGGCAGCTTTACCATCTGAGAAGATAAAGAGCCTCATCCACACATACCACAAAAGTCTTCAAGCTGTCATTGATGTTAAAGGGGGTAATACACCCTATTAAGAACTGGGGTATGTAAAGTTTTGATCAGGGTCATTTGGGTAGTTTCTGTTGTCATTATGATTGCAAACAAGTAAACACAGTTGATTGATAATAAATGGCTTCAGCCAAATACTAACCATGAGTGACAGAAAGGTTTTCATGTTACCATTCATATTCTCTGAGAAATGGCCAGGAAATCATAAATTCTGCCAGGGTATGTAAACTTATGAGCACAACTGTAACTACGAAATTACATCGGAAAACAGGAAGAGAGCAATAAGTAAGTAAAAGAATGCCCACTTGAATGGCAGTATCACAATAAGGATCTGGCATTAGGTGTCTTAGTGGACCACCACATCAGTATGAACCAGTAAAGTGCTACAGCTGCCAAAAATACAAATGCAATTATGGGCTACATCAATAGGGCATCTGGTGGCTCAACAGACTAAGTCTGTCTGTTATTAACACAGCTGCTTGCAATTACTGCAAGTTCAAGTCCCACCAGGCCCAAGGTTGACTCAGCCTTCCATCCTTTATAAGGTAGGTAAAATGAGGACCCAGATTATTGGGGGAAATTAAGTTGACTTTGTATATAATATACAAATGGATGAAGACTATTGCTTAACACATTGTAAGCCGCCCTGAGTCTTCAGAGAAGGGTGGGATATAAATTCAAATAAAAATAAATAAAAATAAAAAATAGAGGGATAGCATCAAAATCACAAAAAGTGGGGACTTCTGGTTTGGCTCCGTAGGTGATGGCGGTGATCGTTACGATCGCCAACCTCTGGATTATGTGGAATCACTAGGACGGCATAAATCTGCTGTCCAGCAGAAAACCCCCTCTTCGGGAGAAGAAGAAGAGGTGAGCTGCAGGGTAGAGGTAGAACTTCCCTAAAACCCCTGAGAAAAGGGGTTTGAAGGGTTGAGTTCCCTCTAGTAACCCGAAGTGCTCCAGATCCGAAGATTTTTCTGCCTTGGTGGATTCAATCACCACGACCAAACTCCGAGATCTATTTTGGACAATAAAGGATTATACTGGACAGAACAAAAGTGGGAGAACTTCACACAAGTAGCTAATCCAATTCCCCGTTACTTTGTATCAAGCTTGAAAAATAGCAAGAAAATGGTGGCGAGTTGTTAATAAGTTAACGAGTGGAAAGTGAAAGTGACAGAACTTTTACTGCTTGCCGTCTGCCGCTGATAGAAATTGCATGCTGTTTTTTACTTTTATTTCTTGCTGCCTGCTGATAGAATATATGGGAGTTTTTAAAATATTGTTATAAAAGACTGTGTTTTCAGGAGGTTAAGAAGGTTTAAAGTGAATATTAAGTTTGGAAAAAAAAAACTTTATAGAAAATGGCAGCCAAACAATTAAAGACAACTGTAACAAAGAGCTCTGGAATTCCTTCAGCTGGCGCCTCCCCAGTCCATACAGCAGATACTAAAACATTGAATTTGGAGGCGTTACAGGATAATTTGAAGGATTTTATACAAGAAAAAGTTAAAGTAATAACAGATGAAATGTCTGAAATGAAACAGCAGATGTTAGAAATTCAAGTGGGAAATAAAGAAGTTAAGGAAGGATTTGTGATTGCAGTACAAAGTTTAGCAACAAACGTGATTTTATTAGAAGAGAAAGTTGAGGAAATCAAGCAATTTAATTCAAAATTAGAAAATAAAATGGATGAATTTCAAAGTAAAATGGAAAAAACAGATGATGAAATAGTTTTAATACAATATAGGGATATGGAATTTGCTTTTAAGAATCCATGGTCTAAAGGAAAATAAACAAGAGAACTTAAAGGACATTTTTTCTGAAGCATTTGCTGAGATATTAGCAGCCCGTCCAGCAGATGTAGCTTATCAAATTGACAAAATATATCGTGTGAACTCTTGGATAGCAATGCAAAAAAAGTTGCCGAGGGATGTTGTTATTTATTTTACAACCAGAACAGTGAGAAATCAGATTCTGCAAGCTTCATATAAGGGGGAGAAGATTCAGGTTGCTGGTCAAGATATTTTAATATTAAAGGAAATTCCACCAAAAATGTTAAGGGCTAGGAAGGAATTTGCCTTCCTGGTGAATGAACTTAAAAAAACGTCAGATTGAATATAGATGGGATATTCCAATTGGTATAATAGTATATTATGCAGGGAAAGCACATCGTCTTAATATAGTTGGAAAAGCAAGATAATTTTATGTTGAAGCATTAAAAGCTGGAAGTCTTCCCCCATTGGAAGCTAGAAGAAGGGAGGGTGAAGTGAAGGAAAGAGAAGTGAAGCAGGTACAAGAACAGATTATGATGGAAGAAGATTTATTGCAAGTGTTGGAAATATCTACGACGGGTTCAGATCCAAAGGAACAAAGGCTGACAAGAGCTGCTGCTAAATGCAAGGAACAAGATGTAAAGGCACAACAACAATTGGCAACTACTACAACGGAAAAAGTGGGAGAAGCAAGGCCCAAAGAAAAATATGATCTGCGGCTGGTGTTCCAAAAGTTTCCTTTTGTCGATAATGGCAATTAAACTATTATCTTGGAATGTTAACGGTTTGAATTCACCACAGAAGAGAAGGAAAGTATTTCATTATCTGAAACAATTTAAAAATGACATTATCTATTTACAAGAAACACATATTAGATCTTTAGATCAGAAATATTTGATAAATTCAAAACTGGGAGTACATTTTGTTGCCTTCACTTTGGAAAAAAATAATGATCTAGTTATATATATAAAGAAGGATATATCAGCAAAATTAATTGAGGTGGATAATCAAGGAAGATATATTGCTATTGAACTTTTGTTGGAGGGAAAGAAGACATTATTAATAGGAGTTTATGCTCTGAATCAACAACAAGAGAATTTTTTAAAGTTTTTACATAAAAGAATAGTATTTGTAAATGAATGTAAAAAGCAAATGAAAGAATTTTTTAATATGAATATGAAAAAAGATACATCTACAGAGATGATTTGGGACGCTAGTAAAGCTTATATGAGAGGAACTCTTATACAAATAAATATTAAATATAGAAATAGATTGCAGGAAAAAAAAGGAATTGGAAGAGGAAATTAAAAAGAAAGAACAGTTATTGATAAATAGCCCAGGAAATAGTAAAATGAAAGAATCAATAAATATATTAAGAGGTCAATTTAACATGTTGATGGCAGATCAAGTAGCAATTAACTTACAATATGTAAAACATAATACGTTTAATAATGCTAACAAGCCAGGAAGATGGCTTGCTTATTTAACAAGGAAAAAACAGAAATCATGAACGATTAATAAAATAGAATATAGGGGTAAAGAAATGTATCAAAATAATTTAGTTAAAAAAGCGTTTTTAGAGTATTATACAAAGTTATATACTAGGGATATGATTGATGATATAGAAATAGAAAGGTAGATAAATAAAAACAACAACAAGATATTTGTGAGCTTACAGAAAATCAAAGGGAAGAATTGACTCAATTAATTACTTCAGAGGAAATAATGTTAGCAATTAAGCAGCTTAAAGTTGGTAAAGCACCAGATACAGACAGTTTAACAGCTGTTTATTATAAAAATTTACAAAATGAGATGGTTGAACCACTTAAAGAGCTAGTCAATAAAATTCAAATGGGAGGGGATGTTCCCTCTTCATGGAAGAGAGCTTTTATTTTGTTAATACCAAAGGAAGATCGAGATGGCATTAAAGCAGAGAATTATAGGCCAATATCGCTTTTAAATACTGATTATAAGATATTTGCCAAGATACTTGCTAATAGATTAATGCCAGTGATGAATCAAATAATTCATAATGCTCAATCAGGATTTATTAAGGGTAGGCAGATGAGATATAATGTGAGGCAAATTCTAAATTTACTTGAATATTTGGAACAAAACAACCAAGTCTCAGAGACACTCTTTTTTCTGGATGCTGAAAAAGCTTTTGATAGATTGGATTGGCAGTTTTTGTTTAAAGTAATAGAAAAAATGCAATTTGGGGATTATTTTACCCATGCAATTAAATCAATATATCAGAAGCAAACAGCACAAATAATAGTAAATGGTGGTTTAACAGAAACTTTTAAAATTGGGAAGGGGACCAGACAGGGATGCCCCTTGTCTCCATTACTTTTTATTTTAACTTTAGAAATTCTTCTGAATAAAATACGTGGTTCAGATCGAATAAAGGGAATTAGAATTAAACATTAAGATTATAGATTAAGAGCCTTTGCAGATGACTTGGTTGTTACTGTATCTCAACCAATATATTCAGCTATTGGTTTAAAAGAAATAATTGATCAGTATGGTAAAGTATCTGGATTTAAGGTGAATCAGCAAAAGACAAAGATGGTAACTAAAAATATGAATATACAACAAAAAGAAGAGTTAGAAAGAACTACGGGTTTTGAAATAGTTAAAAAGGTTAAATATTTAGGAATATACATTACAGCTTCAAATGTGAAATTATATAAAAATAATTATGAGATATTGTGGCAGAAGGTATGGAAAGAAATGGAGAATTGGAAGAAGTTACAATTATCTTTGCTGGGAAGAATAGCAGCTATAAAAATGAATGTTTTGCCCAGGTTTCTATTTTTGTTTCAAATGGTACCGATACTTAAGAACGATACCAAATTACAGGAATGGCAAAAAGGAGTTAATAATTTTGTATGGATGGGCAAAAAACCAAGAATAAAGTTAAAAATAATGCAGGACACAAGGGAGGGTCTTAAAATGCCTAATCTAAAATTGTATTATGAAGCAGTTGTCTTATCATTAATTACAGATTGGATTAATTTAACTGAGGAAAGAGTTTTGAATATAGGTTATGGTATGTTGTGTGGGTGGCATACAATTTTGGTGAGGAATGTTAAATTTACACAAGCGCAAAATATGAGAGAAAATTTTTATAAGATGTTTTACAGATGGCACTTAGACCCCAAAAAATTGTCATGTATGTATCCTAATGTACAGGCTAAATGTTGGAGATGCGATTGTGAAGATGCCACTTATTACCATATATGGTGGACTTGTAAAAAAGTTAAAGCATTTTGGATTAAAGTATGGTGGATCATGCAGAATATTTTGAAAAAGAAGATTAAGTTTACCCCGCAGTTCTTTTTACTAGGAATAATTATGGATTGTACAGCTATAGAGACTAAATTGATTTTGAACTTAATAACAGTCGCAAGACTTTTGATTGCTCAATATTGGAAGAAAAAAGAATTACCTACAATTGAAGAATGGACACTTAAAGTATCAAATCTGGCAGAAATGGCAAAAATTTCTGCTTACTTGAAAGACTGTACACAAGAAAAATATATTTTAGAATGGAAAATGTGGATTGATTATATTCAAAATAAGTATCAGATAAAAAAATATCGAATAGCATATGAGTAAATTTAGGAAATATTTTGTATTAGATATATTTCTGAAGGAGAGGGGAATTGAGAGTGTGATTATGTGTGGAGTGACTAGAGATTATAATTTAGGAATTATTTTAGATTATGATTGTTAGTTTTGATACCCTGCATTTTGTTCTGGGAAGTTGGGGTGGGGGGTAAGGGGGAGGGAAATTGGGGGGTTGAGGTTAGAGATGGAGTGATGGTTAATGTACAGGGATTATTGAAGATGTATAAATATAATTAATGTAGGGTCGGGTCTGCCCAGTTACCATTTTAGAATGGTGGGGAGGGAGAAAAGAGAGAGTAGGAGGTAGGAAAGAGGAGAAGAGGAAGGAAGAGGGGTAGAAGAGGGAGAAGGAAGGTGTAGGGTGGAGGGAGGAGAGGATGTAGATAAGAGAAGGAGAGGAAGGTCTGGAAAGTAAAAGAAGGTAGAAGAGGGAGCAGAGCAGAGTGTTGGACTAGAAGACACCAAAGTCCCTTTCAGACCTATGATTTTATGTTCTATGTTCTAAGCCACTAATATATCTCAATGACCTTTTTAAATAGAGATTCTCATACTACACCTTTGAAAATGTCAGGTTGGCGTAACAGCTTCCATTGTCCCAAAGGTGCTTTTTCAAGAGGCAACTGGACTTTCTGCTTTTTCTTTGAAGGTGTTTTGCTCCTCATCCAAGAAGTTTCTTCAGCTCTGACTGGATGGTGGGAAATGGGAGAATTTATACTCCTTGAAGACAGCTGGTCAGTTGCATTATTTTAGGGAATGGTTGAAGCCACCTGGAGGTTTATCTGTGTCATCAGGGTCACCTGAGTAGTGCAAATGGGTGTGGAGTCTTCTTGAAACTGTTGAAAGGACTGTGTTGTAGACTGGAGATAGAGGATGTCATATTCCTCCGCCTCTATGGAAAGAGGGCTGTTCAATTTTGACATAGATGGCCTCTTTGACCCCTCTTTCTTAATGTATTCTAGTTGGTTTTTTTTACAGAACCCACCCCCCCACACACACACCACACACAGTTCAATAACTACATTTTGATTCCCACCACCCACTGGGGCACAAAATGGAAGTCATCAGAACCCTACAGTACCGAGCTGAAGGCCTATCTACCAGCAAAGATGGGAAAGAAAAAGAACTAAAACACATCAAGGAAGCCCAATTAAATCTTAGAAAAGACCCAGCAGGAGTTCCTCCATAACATACAATGAAGAGAACAATAAACAAAACAATGTCATTCCACACATTGCAGGAATATTGGAAAAGTTCAGGGGGATCTTCAGCCAACACAAGATATATGCACACTTCAAATCCAACAATACACTAAGGCTTGTCCACCCCAAGGTTAAAATACCCAGATACAAACTGAGTACAAACTGTTTAAAAGAAGTCTGGTTTGAAAGAAGTCCTCTATATTAAAATAGCCCACTCTCAACAGAGAGGGAGGGATACGACATCATGTTTCCAGTCTACAACACAATCCTTTCAACAGTTCCAAAAAAGCTCCACTCCCATTGCAGTTCTCAGGTGACCCTGATGACACAGATAAACCTCCAGGTGGCCTTAATGACTCGCTAAAATAATACAAATGACCAGCTTTCTGCAAGCGTATAAATCCTTCCATTCCCCACCACCCACTCTGAGCTAAAGAAGCTTCTTGGATGAAAGGTGAAATGTCTTTTTTTTTAAAAAAGAAGAAAATCCAATTGCCTCTTGAAAAAGCACCTTTGGAACAATCATGATTTGGGTAACTGAGAATCTTCATAGACAACAGCTTCCATTGTAATCCAGAGTAGAACTTGAGAAAAAAAACTATGTAGAGAGGTGTCGTGTCCCACTCCTCCGCTGACGGCCGGGTCAGGGAAATCTGAATCAGGCTTGCCTCTGCAGCTCTGCCCAAAGTCCTAGCAAAGTCCTCAGAGCAGGCAGGAGACCAGTAAGTGACTTCAGCAAGATAAGTTCGACTTTGCCTGACTCAGAGACTGCCAGAATGCAGATCCTTTATATAGGCCATGGGGTGTGGTTCCATGACTCAGCACTCATTAAGGCCTGCCCCTCCCTTCCTTCTGTTGCCTCCGCCTATCCAATCTTCTGATGCGAGGGTCACTCCAATCAGCTGTTGTTGGAAGTAAACTTTCCTCAGGCTCACATGCTGTGGAGGAGGGGGAGGGGTCTAGCTGCTCCGTTTGCCTGGGCATGGAGCCAGGGCTGGGGCCGGGGGATGCTCCCTCCTCTGCAGCCTGCTTGGGCATGGAGCCAGGGCTGGGACCGGGAGGTGCCCCCTCCTCTGCAGCTTGTCTGGGCATGGAGCCAGAACTGGGGCCGGGAGGCATACATTCCTCCGTGTTCGGGAGCAGATAAGCAGCCTCTGGCTGCGGTGAGAGCGGACAAGACACAAGAGGGGAAATCTGCCAGAAAGTTCTAAAAGATTCTAGATAGGATTGCATTTGGGAGATGTAGCTGCCACTCCTACCTATTACTTTTTCATACTTAGTTTCTATTTGCCTTAAATCAAATTTATTTTCCTTTTTTATTTTAACAATTTTGAATTAGAATCAAAGAAGCATGAAGAAGTTTTACACGGTTCTTGTTGCTAAGGTAACACATTTCCTCATGTGGAGTGACAGTTTTTTAAAGCTGCTCACATTAACTGATTAAGGGGAAGAATTTATAAAGAAAATAGTATATCCGGAAATTTAAAAGCTCTTACAATATCTGAAATGTTATAACATTTAAAATATTCAGGACCAGTAGGTTTTCCATAAATGATTTTAAAATACTGGGCTATGTATAAGTGTCCTAAATCGTATTTCAAAGAGTAAATGCTACATGAATGCAACAGGGTACACAGGAATACATAGAGTTCCAAGCACAAAACTTGGAGTATATCTACTTATAATACACTTTGTCACTGTTATATATACTGTTGTTGCTCTCTAGCCCCATCTAGTGGCCAGAAGGACAAATACCAATCTATATTGTTTTGAAGCTAACTCCACCCCTTTACCCATCAGCCTGCACTCTCAAAATAAGTGCATGCTGGGAAGCTAAACTCCATTTTCCTTTAGCATTTGGAGGAGGCTGAAGCAAAAAACCGCCTCGATGGAGAATGGGCCGATGAATCGGTGGTCCAATTTCTTCACCGGTCGGTCAGTCGGGAGGTGTTTCATGGAGAGCCACATCTGGTCTCCAACCGCCAGCGGGGGCGTCACTCGTCGGGAGCGGTCGGCAAACTTTGTAGTCCTCCTTCGCGCAACTCAGCTGCTGATGCACCAACTCCTGGACCACGTGCAATTCCGACAGGAAGTCCTGAGTCTCAAGAACAGGGGAGTCTAGTGGTGCAAGAAGGAAGAGCCGCGGATGGTACCCCACGTTGGAAAAGAACGGGGTCATCTGGGTGGAGGTATGCTGGGAGTTGTTGAATGCGAACTCCGCCAGGGAAAGGTAATCGGCTCAGTTGTCCTGCTGCTGGCTCACAAAACAGCGGAGATACTGCTCCAGGATGCCAATGACCTTTTCCGTACCCCCGTCGGTCTCCAGATGGTGCACTGATGACAGGCACACTTGTACCTCCAATGCGGCCATCAGGCTCTTCCAGAAGCAAGCCGTGAACTGAACTCCGCGGTCCGAAACCACCCTGTCCAGCAGACCGTGGAGGCAGAAGACATGCTGCAGGAAGGAACGGGCCATCTTGGAGGCTGTGGGCAGCCTGCGGCACAGGATGAAGGGTGCCATTTTGGTGAGCATATCCACTACCACCAGCACTGTGGTGAACCCAGAGGCCGGCAGCAAATCCGTTAGAAAGTCCATGGAGATCATCCCCCAGGGTCTTTCAGGTGTCGGCAGGGGCTGGAGGAGACCGGGAGGTGCACCAGTTGCAGCCTTGGCTTGCTGGCACAGCACGCAGGATGTCACATACGCATGTACATCATGCCGGAATTGGGGCCACCAGAAGGTCTGCGTCGCAAGGTGGAGGGTCTTAAAGAACCCAAAATGTCCTGCTGCAGGGTTGTCGTGGCACTGGGTCAAGACGAGGGCTCGAAGTGGTTTCGTGGGCACATACAACCACCCCCGAAACTTGAGTAAGCCCTCCTCCAAAGTCCAAGGAGACAGTGGGCCAACCTCCGCTCTCCTCTGCTGCGACCAGTTGTCCCGGCACTGTGCCTCTCGCACCTGCGTCCGTAAGTCCACCGATTCCTGTATTACGGCCAAGGATTTTGCTGGCAGCACCGTCCGTGGAGGAAGTGGGTCCTTGGGGCAAAGGTACTCCAGCTTGCGGGACAGGGCATCCGCCTTCCAATTGTGACAGCTAGGAATGTAAGTCACGCGAAAGTTGAACCGGGCAAAAAGCAACGACCACCGGATCTGCCACTGGTTCAACTTCTGAGCCGTGGTGAGGTTCTCGAGGTTCCGATGGTCCATCCAGACCTCCACCCTTTGTCGAGCCCCCTCAAGATGGTGCCGCCAAGCCTCGAACATGGCCTTGATAGCCAGCAACTCTTTTTTCCCAGATTGTCGTGTCCCACTCCTCCGCTGACGGCTGGGTCAGGGAAATTCGAATCAGGCTTTGCCCGATTCAGCTGCTGACGTACCAACTGTTGGACCGCATGCAATTCCGTCAGGAAGGTCTGCGTTTCGGGAACAGGAGAGTCCGGTGGTGCCAGAGGGAAGAGCCGCGGATGGTACCCCACATTGGCAAAGAACGGGGTCATCTGAGTAGAGGTGTGCTGGGAGTTGTTAAAGGTGAACTCTGCCAGGGACAGGTAATCGGCCCAGTTGTCCTGCTGCTGGTTGACGAAACAGTGGAGGTACTGTTCCAGGATGCCAATGACCTTCTCTGTCCCGCTTTCAGTCTCTGGATGGTGCGATGACGACAGGCACACCTGCACCTCCATCAGGCTCTTCCAAAAGCAAGCTGTGAACTGAACTCCGCGGTCTGAAACCACCCTGTCTGGTAGACTGTGGAGGCGGAAGACATGTTGCAGGAAGAGACGGGCTGTCTTGGAAGCTGTGGGCAGCCCATGGCACGGGATGAAGTGTGCCATCTTGGTGAGCATGTCCACCACCACCACCACCATGGTGAATCCCGAGGACAGCGGCAGTCTGTCAGGAAGTCCATGGAGATCGCCCTCCAGTGTCTGTTGGGTGTCGGCAGGGGCTGGAGGAGACCGGAAGGGGCCCCATGGCAGCCTTGGCTTGCCAGCATGGCACACAGGACGTCACGTATACGTGCATGTCATGCCACATGTGGGGCCACCAAAAGGTCCGCGTTACCAGGTTGAGGGTTTAAAGAACCCGAAATGTCCCACTGCAAGGTTGTCATGGCACTGGGTCATGACGAGGGCTCGGAGTTATCCCGTGGGCACATACAATCGCCCCCGGAACTTGGGTAGTTGTCCTCCAAGGTCCAGGGAGATGTGGGGCCCACCTCCACTCTCCGCTGCTGAGACCAGGCATCTTGGCGTTGCACCTCTCGCACCCGGACCTGTAAGTCCACTGGCTCCTGTGCTGTGGCCAGGGCGTCTGCTGGCAGCACTGTCCATGGAGGAAGAGGGTCCTTGGAGCCAAGGTATTCCAGCTTGCGGGACAGGGCGTCCACCCTCCGGTTTTGACCGCTGGGAATGTAGGTCACACGGTGAACCTGGCGAAAAACAGTGACCACCAGATCTGCCGCTGGTTCAACTTCCGAGCCATGGTTAGGTGCTCGAGGTTCCGATGGTCCGTTTGGACCTCCATCTAATGTCAGACACTCTCCAGGTAGTGCCGCCAAGCCTCGAACGCGGACTTGATAGCCAGCAACTCTTTTTCCCAGATGGTGTAGTTGCATTCGGAAGTTTCTGGGAATAGTAAGCGCAGGGAAAAAGAGTGCCGCCATCCCCCGGGGCCTGTAGCAGCACCGCTCCAAGTGCCACGTTGGACTTGTCCATCTCCACCACAAAAGTCCGGTGCGGGTCGAGGTGCCTCAAGATAGGTTCCGTGACGAAGGCCTTTTTGAGGGTCTCAAACGCCTCCTGCTGCGGGGGACCCCATCGGAACGGGACTTACTTCTGGAGGAGCTGGGTGAGTGGAGTCGTCAGGGTGGCGAAGCCCAGGATGAAGGTCCGGTAGTAATTGGCGAAGCCCAGCAGCCGCTGGACATCCTTCACCCGACGTGGGGCTTCCCAGCTGCAGAAGGCCTCCACTTTGCGCAGGTCCATGGCGATCCCCCAGGGTGAGAAGATTTGCCTGAGGAACTCTATGGAAGTCCGGAAGAAGAAGCACTTCTCCAGCTTTGCATAGAGTTGGTGCTCCTGCAGGCATTGCAGAACCCGACAGACATGCTGGAGGTGGCTTTCCCTGGACTGGGAGTAGATCAGGTTGTCATTCAGGTAGACATCCCGGAACACATCGTTCATAAAGTGTTGGAAGATAGCGGGGGCATTGGTCAGCCCAAATGGCATGATGGTATATTCGAAGTGTCCGTACCGGGTGCCAAATGCCGCCTTCCATTCATCCCCTTCTCGCATCTGGACCAGGTTATAGGCCCCTCGGAGATCGAGCTTGGTGAAGATCGAGGCCTCCCGCAACTTCTCCATCAGCTTTGGGATGAGCAGCAGGGGGTAGCGATTCCACACCATGATGGCGTTTAGCCGGTGGTAATTGCAGCACAAGCCTAAGTTCCCCGTCTTCTTCTTAACAAAGAGGACTGGGGCCAAGAGAGGGGACGACGAAGGCCAGATGAACCCTCGCGCCAGGTTTTTATCCAAGAAGTCCCTGAGGGCGGCCAACCTGGGCTCAGACATGGAATACAGGCATCCCACAGGTAGCGGTGTGTTGGGCAGAAGGTCCATGGGGCAATTGTAGGGGGTAATCAGTCCGCCTCCTTCTCGCTGAACACATCGGCGAAGTCCGTCAGCTCAGGGGACAAGGAGACGGCAGGGGTGGAGACTTCCTGGCTGGCACAGGTGTGGCGGATGTGGTCGACGCACTGCAGACTTGGGAAAGAGATGGGGTTCCGTGACCAGGCCACCTGAGGGTCGTGAGTCTGAAGCCAGGCCATACCAAGGACCAACAGGAAATGAAGGTCCGGCGTGATGTAAAACTGAATTGCCTCCTGATGTGCCCCAACGGCTAGGCGCAAAGGCTGGGTGGCGAATTTAATGGGGCCTGCCACTAGTTCTCGCCCATCAATCATCTCTACCCTCATCAGAGAGTCCACCAGAACCAAAGGGACATCAAAATGGGCCACAAAGTCCTGGTCCATAAAGTTTGTCGTGGCCCCCAAGTCCACCAGCGCATGCACCTGAATCCTCTCCGACCGGTTAACCAACCACACCCAGGTGTCTAAAATCAGATTCCGAGGGGGCCCAGAGTCCACATCCACTATTTTCGGGGGGTGTTTGGTATGTGCCCGATCTAGGGTTTCCCCGTGGTTGGGCCTGCCCCCTTTCCTGGCTGGTCACGCCGAGATTCAGGGACAGGCTTGAGCGCCCCATTTCGCTTTCTGGGACAAGAAGTGGCGAAATGCCTGGGCTCTCCGCAGTACAGGCACAACTCCTCTTGGCATCTCTGACTTCGCTTCTGGGCCATCAGGTGAGGTCTGGCCGCTCCCAACTCCATTGGCTCCTCCACAGCCGCCACGAAATGCGGGGTGACCCGGGGCGTTGTTGGCGCAGGATGTGGAAGTGCAAACCCCGACAGTGGATCCTGGGAGGTGCAACGGGTCTTTCGCCATTGAAGACAGGCGTCGATGCGCAAACAGTGTGGCATCAGAGCATCGAGGGTCTGCGGCACCTCCACCCGAACCAGCTTGTCCTGCAGCTCATCTGAGAGGCCATCCTGGAATGCGTCCATCAGCGCCACGTCATTCCAGGCAGAGTCCTGGCATAAAAGCCGAAATTCAGCAATATAATCCTGCAGGTGGCGCTTCCCTTGACGGAGGTCCTTAATGAACCTGGTTGCCATCTGAGTCCGAATGGGGTCCTCGTATATAAGGCACAGGTGTTGTCAAAATCCCTAGTCGTCTGTTAGCAATGGGCTATTCTGGAGCAACAGGGGCATGGCCCATCGGGCAGCAGAGTCTGAAAGAAGGCTTATCACAAACACCACCCTAGCCCGGTCATCTGGAAAATCCTCCAGTCTCATGGTCATAAATAACTGGCACTGTCCCATAAAGGCCGGGAACATCTCAGGCTGCCCAGAAAACTTATCCGGCACGGTCACTGGGCATTTCCGACGATGAGGAGGAGGGGGGGGCTGCAGGAGCATTCTTCAAAGCAAGTTGGGCTGTTAATTGAGCCACTTGCTGTTGCAGCAGTTGATTATCAGTTTGCAGCTGCTGTATCTGCTGCTGCTGCAACTGCTGTTGCTGCTGTTGGTCCACCTTGGTTTGAAGATGGTTTAGTTCGGGGTGACGGACAAAATGTTCTGTCCCCCCACCTCACATAGGAAGACACAGGAGCAAACGACGTCTACCAGTAATTTATTTTTACAAGCCGACCTGAATCCCTTTAGCAGATAAAAGTGCTGGCAGCTACTTTCTGAATGCCTGCCAAGTTTCTTATCACCTCTAGAAACAGGAGTCAGAGTATCTGTAGTCCATTGCTGGAGCAACGAACAATTCAAAGAGTAGTCAGAAGTCATTCACAAAGTCCAAGCCTTAATTCCGAAAAATATCCCATCCGAAACTCACGATATGCAGTTTTTGTCTGTCACAGAGACTGCAGAGCAACCCCACCCACTTTTATCCCCTGTGGGGCGTGGCTCAGTGACTCAGCAATCTCTGGCCCTTCCACACCTCTTCCTTTGCTGCGCACACCTCTCCCTCCGACGCTGCCTGGGATCAATCCAAGATTGATTTTCATCACTCCCTATGGGTGTTCCGACATAGAATAGAATAGAATAGAATAGAATAGAATAGAATAGAATAGAATAGAATAGAATAGAATAGAATAGAATAGAATTTTTTATTGGCCAAGTGTGATTGGACACACAAGGAATTTGTCTTGGTGCATATGCTCTCAGTGTACATAAAAGAAAATATATGTTCATCAAGGTACAAGGTACAACATTTACAACACAAATGATGGTCAATAAATCAATATTGACTGTTGGAGGCGAGTTATTGGCCCAAAAGGATAGGGTGCGCAACTTAGGTGTTCTCCTGGATGAGCGGCTGTCGTTTGAAGACCATTTGACGGCCATCTCCAGGGGGGCCTTCCACCAGGTCCGCCTGGTTCGGCAGTTGCGCCCCTTCCTTGATCGGGATGCCTTGTGCACAGTCACTCACGCACTCGTTACCTCTCGCTTGGATTATTGTAATGCTCTCTACATGGGGCTCCCCTTGAGGTGCACTCGAGGGCTTCAGTTAGTCCAGAATGCAGCTGCGCGGGTGATAGAGGGAGCTTCGCGTAGCTCCCATGTAACACCGCTCCTGCGCAGACTGCACTGGCTACCTGTGTGGCCTTTCGGGTGCACTTTAAGGTTTCGGTTATGACCTTTAAAGCGTTCCATGTCTTAGGGCCTGGGTACTTACGGGACCGCCTGCTGTTACCACATGCCTCCCACCGACCCGTACGCTCTCACAGAGAGGGACTTCTCAGGGTGCCGTCCGCCAAGCAATGTCGGCTGGCGGCCCCCAGGGGAAGGTCCTTCTCTGTGGGGGCTCCCACACTCTGGAACGAACTTCCCCCGGGTTTACGCCAAATACCTGACCTTCGGACCTTTCGCCGCGAACTGAAGACACATCTTTTCATTCGCGCGGGGCTGGCTTAAATTTTATTGATTTTATAATTTTTATTATTAATTTTAAATGGGGTTTTAGTTTTCTATACATTTTAAATTTTTAGGCTAATTATAAAGTTTTTTAATCTTGCATTTTATACTGTATATTGTCTTGTCTGTTTTTATTTTGCCTGAGTCCTTCGGGAGAAGGGCGGTATAAAAATCAAATAAATAAATAAATAAATAAATAAATATAAATCATAAGGATTGCCAGCAATAAGTTATAGTCATACAGTCATAAATGGAAAGAGATTGGTGATGGGAACTATGAGAAGATTAATAGTAGTGCAGATTCAGTAAATAGTTTGACAGTGTTGAGGGAATTATTTGTTTAGCAGAGTGATGGCCTTCGGGGAAAAACTGTTCTTGTGTCTAGTTGTTCTGGTGTGCAGTGCTCTATAGCGTCGTTTTGAGGGTAGTAGTTGAAACAGTTTATGTCCAGGATGCGAGGGATCTGTAAATATTTTCACGGCCCTCTTCTTGATTCATGCAGTGTACAGATCCTCAATGGAAGGCAGGTTGGTAGCAATTATTTTGCTATCTCTCCCTCCGACGCTGCCTAAGATCAATCCAAGATTGATTTTCATCACTCCCTATTAGTGGGTGCTCCGACATGCCTTCTTCCTGGCCTTCAGCTGGAACCTGAGGCATTGCCAGAAAGGAGGGTCCTGGAGAGGGAGGCCTTGTCAGCTCCTCCCCATCACTTTCAGAGTCATCTTCCTCCGTGAGGACAGGCTCAGGAGCCGGAGTCACAACAGCGAGTCAGTCAGGAGTGAGATTCTACCGGTTCACACTAGTTCACTAGAACTGGTTGTTAAGTAGCTAAGCAGTTTGGAGAACCGGTTGTTAGAAGAAATCTCTCCCCCCCCCCACTTTACAGGGTTACTCCTGTAAGGAATTACAACATTCTGGTGTTTCTAGCCTAATCTTTATTGCCTTGTTTACAGAAACTGCCTCTCCGTTAACCCTTATTACATTCTTGGCAGTACACCTAGACTTAGTGTTGCCTCTAGAGCTTCTCCGGAGATTTTTTTTTGTTTGACTTTCTCAAAGGGGAAGGGGTTGTTTTAACCTTTTTACACTGCTGTTGGGAGAAAATACTCTTCTGTTGGAGTTCTTCCAGCTGGGATGCAATGATCAGCACTTTGAAGAAATAATTGAATAATGAAGCAGAACTGCCAGAAAGAAGCTTTTAATGACAAGGAACCAAGATGAGTGACATTCAGCAAAGCTTCTTGGTTAGCTAGAAAGATTGACATTCAAATGTGAGTTTACATACCCTTTCTGACTTTTGGTCTAAAACTGATTTTTGGTGAAGTTTAATTCTGTGCTTGTGTCAGGCCTGGAAACCATACTAGGCCGTAGGTTTCCAGACGCTGCCACATTTCTCCCCTGAGGGGAAGAAGGGGGGGTGATGGGTATGGTTACATTCTTCAAGCGGTCAAGGTCGGATTGTGTTCGCATCTGCAGAAGGAGTGGCAAGAAGAGGTTTCGAATAAAGTGGAAGAACGTTGGACCATGTGACCGCCAAAGGGGTTAGGGGGGTGGGACTCTTGGGGTTTGTATAACTGAGAAAAGAATCCGGAAGTTTCAGTTTTGGAATTTCACTCATTGTGTGCCAGTTTCCTTATGCTAATAAAGAACTTTGAAAGACAATGGCTTCAGAGTTTTTCATCTGCAGAAGAGGTTTTTCTGGAACCTTGACAGTATTCCAAAACTGAAACTTTCTTTGGGTTAATGGTATCCTCTCCTCCACTCTGGGGGCCCATTAGGGGGGTGCTGGGCCCCAGCCTCCGCAAACTCCACAGCGGTGTGAAGACCCAGTGAAGATGGAGAGCAAGCAAGCAGAAACCCTTTAAGGGGCAGTGGGGCTGGAATCTGAGGACTTGGTCGAGATCACCTACTTCTCATCGGAAAATGTGACTCAAAAGCCTGAAGTTGTGGAACCTGCGCGTCAGCTTGGTGCACAGCCTAAAGACTCCGATTCATGGGTAAGCTGTCGCTCCGGCCAAACCCCTCCCCATCAATTGCAAAAAGTGAG
Source organism: Ahaetulla prasina (assembly GCF_028640845.1). Classification (NCBI taxonomy): domain Eukaryota; kingdom Metazoa; phylum Chordata; class Lepidosauria; order Squamata; family Colubridae; genus Ahaetulla; species Ahaetulla prasina. Next base: position 186,174,538 of record NC_080540.1, read on the forward strand.
ATCCCTGGGGGAAAACATTTCCCCAGGGCGGAATGGAGAGCCCCCTCCCTCTTCTCAATCTCAATGGAGGACAGTAAAAACTGGAAAATCGGGAGAGTCACTGGATTGGGGCCTGGGAAACCCCCTAAAATCGCAATCCCTATTGGACCTCCCGGAAACTTTTGAGCATTTGGAAGTGAGGCCTCGCATAAGCCCAGCTCACCTCCCTTGAGAGCCATTGAATTTAGCTCAGCCTAAATTCAGCAGAGAGGGGAAAATTACTGAAGCTCGAAGCCATTCTGATGAACGCAGGAGGCCCTCCCTTCCCTCCTTCACACAGCAGGGAGTTCAGGCAGCACAAGTGACTTGGGGGGAACCGCAACCCCCCCCAATTGACTTTTCCCACCAGCTGAGGCCTACACTACCTCCTGCTGCTTCTATTCCTCCCGGTTGGGTATTTTATTCTGGACAGGGATGGGTCCAATACCAATGGCAACCAGCAGTTTCAGCACCTTTCTTTCCTGGGTGCCCCCCGGCCAGGTTTTGCCACGCCAACTGAAACATTTCAAGGACTTTCTTCTCAGCAGCCAGGGGGAATTCCACCCCGCTTTACAACTCAGCAACCAGCCACAGTGGCTTCAGCCCTTCCCCCATCAACAGGCGTTTTTACAGCAATCAGCAACAGCCATCCCAAAAATTCCTCTTCGACCGCAAGCAGACCAGCTAAACCCACCTCCACCCCCTCACCCAGCCCCTCCTGCTTTCAAAGCAACCTTTGATGGGAATCCACACCACTTAGCAAAAAGCAAAATTTTCACCAGATTGGATTTAAGGGAAGCCTATTACCGGGTCTGCATCAAGGAAGGTGATGAATGGAAAATGGCTTTCAATTGCCCCTTGGGCAGTTTCCAATACCGTGTCATGCCTTTTGGACTCCAGGGGGCTCCAGCGGTTTTCATGCAACTAATTAATGAAACCCTGCACCCCCATCTCTACAATGGGGTTCTTGTCTACTTAGACGACATTCTTATCTACACGGACAATATCGAACAACACATCAAATTAGTCAGACAAGTCCTTAAAAAACTCCTAGTGGCCAAACTATATATGAAACTTTCCAAATGCGAATTCCATAAGGAATCCCTAGACTACCTAGGTTACCGGATATCAAACAAAGGTATCGAAATGGACCCAGGAAAAGTGAAAGTGGTGTTGGATTGGCAACTGCCATGCACACGTAAACAGCTTCAAAGTTTCCTGGGATTCGCAAATTTTTACCGCAAATTCATTCCTTCTTTCACAGAAGAAGCTCTACCATTGACAGAATTGCTAAAAACTGGACTATTACCCGCCAAACCCAAACCTAGCCAACCCCTACCTTGGACAATGGACTGCCAATGGTCCTTTGAACACCTGAAACGCCTATTCTCGATGGAGCCAATTCTTCAACACCAGGATCCAAATAAACCTTTTGTGGTCCAAGCTGATGCAAGTGATGTAGCGGTAGCGGCTGTCTTATTGCAATGGAATACCGACAACAATCTTATGCCCTGCGCGTACATTTCTAAAAAACTGACAGACACTGAACGCAGATGGGCAGTTTGGGAAAAGGAAGCCTTTGCAGTGCGGTGGGCACTCCTCTCCTGGAGACACTTCCTTGAAGGGGGAAGGAACCGTTCGAGGTGTGGACGGACCACAAAAACCTCGAATACTTAAAAACCACTCGAAAACTTTCTCCCAAACAAGTTCGATGGGCTCAGTTTTTCAAACGGTTCCATTTCACCCTCAAATACATCCCTGGCGACCAAAATCTACTAGCTGACGCCCTATCTAGGAAACCGCAATTTGACAGCCAATGTGAAGAGGTAGTACACGCGATGATTCCCGATAGCGAACCAGCCAGCCAAGCACTTACTCGACCGCGATCATGCCATGGTGCTAACATCCCACCAAATAAACTACTAGTGGAATTAAAAGCAGCACTTGCTGACGATGCTTGGTTTAAAGAAAACTTGACGGACCTCACCTTAAGGGATGGACTGCCCTGGAAGGGAACCAAGACTTATGTACCCGTCACTATGCGGCTGGCTGTACTACAGAGAAGCCATGACTCTCGCCTAGGAGGTCACTTCGGGTTTTTGAAAACTCTCCACTTGGCTAGAAAGCAATTCTGGTGGCCAAAAATGAAATCAGATGTCGAAGACTATGTGCGGAGCTGTGCCACCTGCACCACCATGAAATCCAGACCAGGGAAACCCCCCAGACTCCTACAAACCGTGGCCAAACCCACCAGACCCTGGGAGGAGATTGCCATGGATTTCATTGTTGAACTCCCACCTAGTGGGGGAAATATGGTGATATGGACCGTGGTGGATTTGTTCTCTAAACAGGCCCACTTCACCGCATGTAGCGGATTGCCATCGGCAAGAAAATTAGCAAAGCTCTTCGTGAAATACATCTACAGACTACATGGAGTTCCTAAAAGGATAATATCCGACAGGGGTGTTCAATTCACGGCCAAGTTCTGGAGGGAATTCCTACGGTCCATTGGGTCATCTCAAGGACTTAGTTCTGGGTTCCATCCTGAAACCAATGGCGTGGCTGAGAAATTTAACTCAATGGTGGAACAATACATACAGTGTTATGTAAATTACCAACAAGAGAACTGGTTGGATTTGTTGGCATTTGCAGAGGTCGCATATAATAATGCTGTACACAGCAGCACGAAGTTAACTCCTTTTCAGATAACCACCGGCATGGACTTCGTTCCAATGCCTGAACTCCCCGTGCAACCCCCCACTTCCGTTTCCCTAACGGACTGGATGAATTCGTTGAAAAAAGGGTGGGAAAATACAAAAAAGGCCTTAGCTGTAGCAGCTCAAAAATATAAAGCCCAAGCTGACAGACACCGTTCCCTTCAACCCCCTTTTCGCATTGGGGATAAAGTCTTTTTATCTACTAAGTATCTGAGGTTGAGAATACCAAGCAAAAATTTCGGTCCCAAATTTTTGGGCCCTTTCCCCATTGTAAAGATTATTAATCCCATAACTGTCCAATTTAAACTCCCTCGAATATTGGGGAAAATACACCCGGTATTCCATAGCAGCTTATTAAAACCTGCTAGACAATCTGGACTGAGACCTCTACCTCCCGCCCCCCCCCCTTGATAATCCAAGGTGAAACCCGCTATGAGATCAAGAAAATCCTTGACTCTAGACTATACAGAGGTCAATTACAATATTTAGTCCACTGGAAAGGATACCCATTATCGGAATCTACTTGGGTCAAAAGTTGGAAAGTAAATGCTGACAATTTGATTAAACAATTTCGCGACACTTTCCTTGACAAACCTAAAAAACCTCTTGGAGGGGGAAGAGGGGGGTAGAAAGGAATGTGCGGAACACCAACACTTTTCTTTATTAATTCTTTGTTTTCTTTCCTAGGATATAGCTTCTTTTGCAAGGGGGGATGCCTATCAGGCCTGGAAACCATACTAGGCCGTAGGTTTCCAGATGCTTTTTTTTAAATTTGCATTTATATCCCGCCCTTCTCCGAAGACTCAGGGCGGCTTACACTATGTTAAGAAATAGTCTTCATCCATTTGTATATTATATACAAAGTCAATTTATTGCCCCCAACAATCTGGGTCCTCATTTTACCTACCTTATAAAGGATGGAAGGCTGAGTCAACCTTGGGCCTGGTGGGACTTGAACCTGCAATAATTGCAAGCAGTTGTGTTTTAAAACAGACTGTCTTAACAGTCTGAGCCACCAGAGGCCACATTTCTCCCCTAAGGGGAAGAAGGGGGAGTGATGGGTATGGTTAAATTCTTCAAGTGGTCAAGGTAGGATTGTGTTCGCATCTGCAGAAGGAGTGGCAAGAAGAGGTTTTGAATAAAGTGGAAGAATGTTGGACCATGTGACCGCCAAAGGGGTTGGGGGGGGGACTCTTGGGGTTTGTATAACTGAGAAAAGAATCCGGAATTTTCAGTTTTGGAATTTCACTCATCGTGTTTCCTTATGCTAGTAAGGAACTTTGAAAGACAATGGCTATCGAAGTGTTGTCCCAGTGTCTGGAGGCCGTACAGGTCTGGATGGGGAGAAACAGGCTCAAGCTCAATCCTTCCAAGACAGAGTGGCTGTGGATGCCGGCATCCCGGTACAGTCAGCTGCAGCCGCGGCTGACTGTTGGGGGCGAGTCATTGGCCCCAATGGAGAGGGTGCGCAACTTGGGCGTCCTCCTGGATGAATGGCTGTCCTTGGAAGATCATCTGGCGGCCGTCTCCAGGAGGGCTTTTTACCAGGTTCGCCTGGTTCGCCAGTTGCGCCCCTTTCTAGACCGGGATGCCTATGCACAGTCACTCATGCTCTCATGACGTCTCGTCTGGACTACTGCAATGCTCTCTACATGGGGCTCCCCTTGAGGAGCACCCGGAGGCTCCAGTTAGTTCAGAATGCGGCTGCGCGGGTGATAGAGGGAGCCCCTCGTGGCTCCCATGTGACACCTCTCCTGCGCAGACTGCACTGGCTACCTGTGGTCTTCCGGGTGCGCTTCAAGGTTTTGGTGACTATCTTCAAAGCGCTCCATGGCATAGGGCCGAGATACTTACGGGACCGCCTGCTGCTACCGGATACTTCTCACCAACCCGTGCGCTCTCACAGAGAGGGACTCCTCAGGGTGCCGTCGGCCAGACAGTGCCGGCTGGCGACACCCAGGGGAAGGGCCTTCTCTGTGGGGGCTCCCACCCTCTGGAACGAGCTTCCCCCAGGACTTCGCCAACTTCCTGACCTCCGAACCTTTCGCCGCGAGCTTAAGACACATCTATTTATTTGCGAAGGACTGGACTAGATTTTAAATTCGAATTGGTTTTAATGGGGATTTTATTATTTTTATTATCATCATTTTAATTATTCGGCCAATTATAATAAGTTTTTTAATGGATGTTTTTATTTGTATTTATATGTATATTTTTATCTGGTTGTTAACCGCCCTCAGTCCCTAGGGAGATAGGGCGGTATAAAAATATGAAAAATAAATAAATAAATAAATAAATAAATAAATAAATAAATAAATAAATAAATAAATAAATAAATAAATAAATAAATAAATAAAATAAATGGCTTCAGAGTTTTTCATCTGCAGAAGAGGTTTTTCTGGAACCTTGACAGCTTGGTAATGTATAATCCTGTATTTATTTATCTAGACCCGTTCCAGTCCGGCTTCCGGACCGGTCACAGTACGGAGACAGCTTTGGTCACGTTGGTGGATGACCTCTGGAGGGCCAGGGATAGGGGTTGTTCCTCTGCCCTGGTCCTATTAGATCTCTCAGCGGCTTTTGATACCATCGACCATGGTATCTTGCTGCACCGGTTGGAGGGGTTGGGAGTGGGAGGCACTGTTTATCGGTGGTTCTCCTCCTATCTCTCCGACCGGTCGCAGACGGTGTTGACAGGGGGGCAGAGGTCGACCGCGAGGCACCTTACTTGTGGGGTGCCTCAGGGGTCGATTCTCTCGCCCCTCCTGTTCAACATCTACATGAAGCCGCTGGGTGAGGTCATCAGTGGTTTCGGGGTGAGTTATCATCTGTACGCTGATGATACTCAGCTGTACTTTTCACCCGGACCACCCCAATGAAGCTGTCGAAGTGCTGTCCCGGTGCCTGGAAGCCGTACGGGTCTGGATGGGGAGAAACAGACTCAAGCTCAATCCCTCCAAGACGGAGTGGCTGTGGATGCCGGCACCCCGGTACAGTCAGGTGGTGCCGCAGCTGGCTGTGGGGCAGTTATTGGCCCCAACGGAGAGGGTGCGCAACTTGGGTGTCCTCTTGGATGGGCGGCTGTCGTTGACGATCATTTGGCCGTCTCCAGGAGGGCCTCCCACCAAGTACGCTTGGTGCGCCAGTTGCCCCCCTTCCTTGACCGGGATGCCTTATGCAGGGTCACTCATGCCCTTGTCACTTCCCGCTTGGACTATTGCAATGCTCTCTACATGGGGCTGCCCTTGAAGTGCACCCGGAGGCTGCAGCTAGTTCAGAATGCAGCTGCGCGGGTAATAGTGGGAGCGACTCGTTGCTCCCATGTAACACCAATCCTCGCAGCTTGCACTGGCTTCCTGTGGTCTTCCGGGTGCGCTTCAAGGTTTTGGTGACTATCTTCAAAGCGCTCCATGGCATAGGGCCGAGATACTTACGGGACCGCCTGCTGCTACCGGATACTTCTCACCAACCCGTGCGCTCTCACAGAGAGGGACTCCTCAGGGTGCCGTCGGCCAGACAGTGCCGGCTGGCGACACCCAGGGGAAGGGCCTTCTCTGTGGGGGCTCCCACCCTCTGGAACGAGCTTCCCCCAGGACTTCGCCAACTTCCTGACCTCCGAACCTTTCGCCGCGAGCTTAAGACACATCTATTTATTTGCGAAGGACTGGACTAGATTTTAAATTCGAATTGGTTTTAATGGGGATTTTATTATTTTTATTATCATCATTTTAATTATTCGGCCAATTATAATAAGTTTTTTAATGGATGTTTTTATTTGTATTTATATGTATATTTTTATCTGGTTGTTAACCGCCCTGAGTCCCTAGGGAGATAGGGCGGTATAAAAATATGAAAAATAAATAAATAAATAAATAAATAAATAAATAAATAAATAAATAAATAAATAAATAAATAAATAAATAAATAAATAAATAAATAAATAAAATAAATGGCTTCAGAGTTTTTCATCTGCAGAAGAGGTTTTTCTGGAACCTTGACAGCTTGGTAATGTATAATCCTGTATTTATTTATCTAGACCCGTTCCAGTCCGGCTTCCGGACCGGTCACAGTACGGAGACAGCTTTGGTCACGTTGGTGGATGACCTCTGGAGGGCCAGGGATAGGGGTTGTTCCTCTGCCCTGGTCCTATTAGATCTCTCAGCGGCTTTTGATACCATCGACCATGGTATCTTGCTGCACCGGTTGGAGGGGTTGGGAGTGGGAGGCACTGTTTATCGGTGGTTCTCCTCCTATCTCTCCGACCGGTGCAGACGGTGTTGACAGGGGCAGAGGTCGACCGCGAGGCACCTTACTTGTGGGTGCCTCAGGGGTCGATTCTCTCGCCTCCTGTTCAACATCTACATGAAGCCGCTGGGTGAGGTCATCAGTGGTTTCGGGTGAGTTATCATCTGTACGCTGATGATACTCAGCTGTACTTTTCCACCCGGACCACCCCAATGAAGCTGTCAAGTGCTGTCCCGGTGCCTGGAAGCCGTCACGGTCTGGATGGGGAGAAACAGACTCAAGCTCAATCCCTCCAAGACGGAGTGGCTGTGGATGCCGGCACCCCGGTACAGTCAGCTGCAGCCGCAGCTGGCTGTGGGGGGCGGGTTATTGGCCCCAACGGAGAGGGTGCGCAACTTGGGTGTCCTCTTGGGTGGGCGGCTGTCGTTTGTCGATCATTTGGCGGCCGTCTCCAGGAGGGCCTTCCACCAAGTACGCTTGGTGCGCCAGTTGCGCCCCTTCCTTGACCGGGATGCCTTATGCAGGGTCACTCATGCCCTTGTCACTTCCCGCTTGGACTATTGCAATGCTCTCTACATGGGGCTGCCCTTGAAGTGCACCCGGAGGCTGCAGCTAGTTCAGAATGCAGCTGCGCGGGTAATAGTGGGAGCGACTCGTTGCTCCCATGTAACACCAATCCTGCGCAGCTTGCACTGGCTTCCTGTGGTCTTCCGGGTGCACTTCAAGATTTTGGTTACCACCTTCAAAGCGCTCCATGGCTTAGGACCCGGGTACTTACGGGACCGCCTGCTGTTACCTTTTGCCTCCCACCGACCCATACGCTCACACAGAGAGGGCCTTCTCAGGGTGCCGTCCGCCAAGCAATGCCGGCTGGCGGCCCCCAGGGGAAGGGCCTTCTCTGTTGGAGCTCCTACGCTCTGGAATGAACTTCCCCCTGGTTTACGTCAAGTGCCTGATCTTCGGACCTTCCGCCATGAGCTGAAAACGCACCTATTTATTCAAGCGGGACTGGATTGATATTTTATTGGGGTATTTATGTCTTATGATTTTAAATGGTTTTAAAAATTTTGGCCATGTTATAATATTTCTTTTTAACTTCTTTTAATGTTTATACATTGTGTTTTTACTAGGCTGTACACCGCCCTGAGTCCTTCGGGAGAAGGGCGGTATAAAAATTGAAATAAATAAATTAAATAAATAAATAAATTTATTGATGGGATAATTTTCCCTATTCTGCTTTGTTTGGAAGGAAAAATGTTAATTTCTGCGCATGCGCAAGATGGCACAGCATTGAAGATTCGGTCTCGGCGTTTTGGAAGGCCCTCCGAAGATGGTAACGTACAAGCCGCCCACCTAGCCATCTGCTGCCCCCGGCCCGGATTGTCATCTGGTCGGCAGCCATGGGAGAGGTTTTCGGACATTTTTGAGCCCACGGCTGCTGAGAACGGGGCCGGGTAAGCAGACGGCGAAACTCCGGCAGCCATGTTTTTGCGGGCCTGGGAGTGGGGCGATGAGTTGCGTTTTTTTTTCCGGCCGTTTTTTCCGGCCGATTCTTCACCGGCCCACACAGTTGGCGCTGGGATTTGACATCTCCTGGCTGGTTTGCCTCCGATTTTATTACATTCTAACGTCTGGCTGTGCTGTGCCGTCCGGATCTAGGCTTTTCACCCTAACCTGGATGATAGCGACAGCGATAGAGGCGTTTCATCTGTTTCCTGCCAAGTCGTTCATGGATTTTCCCTGCTGCCAGATTGTGATCATGGCGTCCTTCATATCCTCCTGCCTCTCGGAGAGGTTCAACCTGCTGGACAGGCTTGGCCTCTCAGAAGGAGAGGTTTGGAGAGACCTGGCTTCCAAACCGGGTGAGGATGTACTAGGGGATGTTGGAGTTGAAGGGACCCCTGGACTGTACCTTCTGACTTGGTTTGGAGGTGATGGTTGGAGGACAGTGGGAAGGCGATGGAGGTACTATGGATTCATCTGCTTGTAGTCCCCCTTTGACGGTTTATCATCTGCTACATCTCTTCTGGCCATTTTGGGATTCTTGGCTGTGGTTGGTCCTTTGGGCCTTTTGGAAGATGCAGTAGTTTCGACGGGGGACCGAGGCCGACATTGTTTACGATTGGAACATCCCCCCCACTTCTTATTCAAGGATGTTTGTTCCAGACTTCCGACAGACTATCATCTGGACTGTTCTGTGTTTTCTACTCTTTGTCTGCCCTTATTGGGACTACCAGCATTCTGGACTATTATCTTGTGTCATCATTTTAGGCCTGCCCTTTATTCAAGATTATCATCATTTGGAACTCATTAATTGTCATCATCTTTGCCACTCGGAGCTGGACCATCCTTTTCGCCGATCTTATCTTCTACTGCTATGCGCTATTCTTCTCATGAACTCTTGCAACTGCGAGGTGCCCCCGCCTCGCAGGAATGGCCCTCCTCACTACCGAGGGCCGGCCTCTATGAGGGTTTTGGGACCCACAGAGGTGGCATGCGAAAAAAAAGAACCTGTGAGGTTTTTTAAATAGGGAATTTTTAAGGGGCGGGAGGGTAAGGTCGGGTAATGGGGGTAGCCCGTCGGGGGGGGGGTTAAAGGGGGGGAGGGGATTGACGGGTATGGGAGAAAGCCTGTTAGGGAGGGTATGTCCAGTCCCAGTGCATGCTCACGGCAGGATTTCATCGGTTCCGAAGACAAGGGGGGAGGGGGATGTTCAAAGCGTAGTGCGTTATTCCATCTGTACGGTAAGTGGAAGAGGCAGATATGGCGGAGGCAAGGGGTCATATCATTCTTGGGGAGCACATGCTCGATGTCTTAAAGTGATCACGTGCTCCGGCCCCTCAGTCCTTACCCGTTCCCCGGATGGTCAGGATCCTCAGAGCTTGGGTCTTTGGCTGATGCTATGCAATGCCCGTTCTGTGGTTAACAAGGCTCCCTTGATTTGTGATCTTATCCAGAGGGAGTCCGCAGACTTTACGGGCATTACGGAGACCTGGTTGGGCACAGAGGGAGGTGTTCCCCTGGTTGAACTGTGCCCGCCGGGTTTCCGTGCATTTCATCGGCCGAGGGCTCAAGGTAGGGGTGGGGGGGTGGCGGTTGTGATTAAAGAAAGCCTAGAGCCGAGGGAGTCCACTGTACCTCAGATAGCTGGTTGTGAATCCCTCCTTGTGAAGTGGGGCCATAGGAATCAGATGGGTTTGTTGATCGCGTACCTGGCTCCTTGTTGCGTGACTACAGCCCTACCTGAGCTGCTGGAGGTGCTTGCCGGGGTGGCAGTTGAGACTCCCAGACTTTTGGTCATGGGAACAGGCCACGGCTGGGGCCTTGGACCGTGTCGTGCCTTTGCGGCCTCTGACCCGGCGGAGATCTCAATTGGCTCCTTGGTTCTTTGAGGGGCTGAGGGAGATGAAACGCCGGAGAAGACGCCTAGAGAGCACTTGGAGGTCCAGTCGCTCTGAGGCTGATCGGACACTAGTTAGGTCCTACTCTAGGACCTACCTAGTGGCAATGGGGGAGGCGAGGCGCTCTTACGCCTCCACCCTCATTGCGTCGGCAGATAACCGCCCGGCCGCCCTGTTTCGGGTGGCCCGCTCCCTCCTTCATCAGGAGGTGCGGGACGACCCTTTGCAGGGACGAGCCGAGGAGTTTAGTGGTTATCTATACGATAAAATCGCTCAGCTCGGGATAGTTTAGACCAAAATTGCGATGTTCCAAGTGGGATGGCAGAGGCACGTCTTGTTGAGGTTGTTTGGGATGAGTTTGAGACTGTGGCTCTCGAGGATGTGGACAGGTTGCTGGGGAGGCTTCACGCCACGACATGTTTACTGGACCCGTGTCCTTCCTGGCTGGTACTGGCCACTCAGGAGGTGACACGAGGCTGGCTCAGAGGATTATCAACGCTTCCTTGTTGGAAGGGTTTTCCCGCTGCCTTGAAAGAGGCAGTGGTGAGACCCTCCTCAAGAAGCCCTCCTGGACCCAGCTATTTTGGGTAACTATCGTCCAGTCTCCAACCTTCGCTTTGTGGCGAAGGTTGTAGAGAGTGCTGTGGCGCGACAGCTACCCCAGTACCTGGATGAAGCCGTCTATCTAGACCCGTTCAGTCCGGCTTCCGACCTGGATACAGCACGGAGACAGCTTTGGTCGCATTGGTGGATGATCTCTGGCGGGCCAGGGACAGGGGTACTCCTCTGCCCTGGTCCTATTAGATCTCTCAGCGGCTTTTGATACCATCGACCATGGTATCTTGCTGCACCAGTTGGAGGGTTGGGAGTGGGAGGCACCGTGCATCGCTGGTTCTCCTCCTATCTCTCCGACCGGTCGCAGACGGTGTTGACAGGGGGGCAGAGGTCGGCCGCGAGGCACCTTACTTGTGGGGTCCCTCAGGGGTCGATTCTCTCGCCTACCCTGTTCAACATCTACATGAAGCCGCTGGGTGAGGTCATCAGTGGTTTCAGGGTGAGTTATCATCTGTACGCTGATGACACCCAGCTGTACTTTTCCACCCCAGGCCAACCCAACGAAGCTGTTGAAGTGCTGTCCCAGTGCCTGGAAGCCGTACGGGTCTGGATGGGGAGAAACAGACTCAAGCTCAATCCCTCCAAGACGGAGTGGCTGTGGATGCCGGCACCCCGGTACAGTCAGCTGCATCCGCGGCTGGCTGTTGGGGCAGTTATTGGCCCCAAAGGATAGGGTGCGCAACTTGGGTGTCCTCCTGGATGATCGGCTGTCGCTTGAAGATCATTTGACGGCCGTCTCCAGGAGGGCCTTCCACCAGGTCCGCCTGGTTCGGCAGTTGCGCCCCTTCCTTGATCGGGATGCCTTGTGCACAGTCACTCATGCGCTCGTTACCTCTCGCTTGGATTATTGTAATGCTCTCTACATGGGGCTCCCCCTGAAGTGCACTCGGAGGCTCCAGTTAGTCCAGAATGCAGCTGCGCGGGTGATAGAGGGAGCTACGCGTAGCTCCCACGTAACACCGCTCCTGCGCAGACTGCACTGGCTACCTGTGGCCTTTCGAGTGCACTTTAAGGTGTTGGTTACGACCTTTAAAGCGCTCCATGGCTTAGGGCCTGGGTACTTACGGGACCGCCTGCTGTTACCACATGCCTCCCACCAACCCGTATGCTCTCACAGAGAGGGACTTCTCAGGGTGCCGTCTGCCAAACAATGTCGGCTGGCGGCCCCCAGGGGAAGGGGCTTCTCTGTGGGGCTCCACACTCTGGAACGAGCTTCCCCAGGTTTACGCCAAATACCTGACCTTGGACTTTCCGCGAACTGAAGACACATCTTTTCATTCGCGCGGGGCTGGCTTAAATTGAATTTTAAATGTTTAAATTTATATTAATTTTAAATGGGGTTTTAGCGTTTGGTAAATTTTTTAAATTTTCAGGCCAATTTGAATAAGTTTTTTAAATTCCGTTTTAATTGTATTTTGTATTGTTCATTTTATTCTGCCTGTACACCGCCCTGAGTCCTTCGGGAGAAGGGCGGTATAAAAATAAAATTAAATAAATAAATAAATAAATAAATAAATAAATAAATAAATAAATAAAAAAATTAAATAAATAAATTAAATAAATAAATAAATAAATAAATTAAATAAATAAATTAAATAAATAAATTAAATAAATAAATAAATAAATGGCTTCAGAGTTTTCATCTGCAGAAGAGGTTTTCTGGAACCTTGACAGCTTGGTAATGTATAATCCTGTATTTATTTATCTAGACCGTTCAGTCCGGCTTCCGACCTGGATACAGCACGGAGACAGCTTTGGTCACGTTGGTGGATGACCTCTGGAGGGCCAGGGATAGGGGTTGTTCCTCTGCCCTGGTCCTATTAGATCTCTCAGCGGCTTTTGATACCATCGACCATGGTATCTTGCTGCACCAGTTGGAGGGTTGGGAGTGGGAGGCACCGTGCATCGCTGGTTCCGTCCCAGGCGCCTGATGGACCCTGAGAGGTTCCGGATGGAGCTTGGGCCGTTCCCTGAGGATCTTGCCCACGGCACAACTGAAGAACTAGTTGCGGCCTGGGAGCGGGCCGCGGCTGGGGCTTTGGACCGTGTCGTGCCTTTGCGGCCTCTGACCCGGCGTAGATCTCAATTGGCTCCTTGGTTCTTTGAGGAGCTGAGGGAGATGAAATGCCAGAGAAGACGCCTAGAGAGTACCTGGAGGTCTAGCCATTCCGAGGCTAATCGGATACTAGTGAGATCTTTACTAAGACCTACCTAGTGGCAATGAGGAGGCGGCGTTCTTCGCCTCCACCCTCATTGCATCGGCAGATAACCGCCCGGCCGCCCTGTTTGGTGACTCGCTCCCTCCTTCATTAGGAGGCGGGATGACCCTTTGCAGGGACGAGCCGAGGAGTTTAGTGGTTATCTATACGATAAAATCGCTCAGCTCGGGATAGTTTAGACCAAAATTGCGATGTTCCAAGTGGGATGGCAGAGGCACGTCTTGTTGAGGTTGTTTGGGATGAGTTTGAGACTGTGGCTCTCGAGGATGTGGACAGGTTACTGGGAGGCTACATGCGACCACATGTTTACTGGACCCGTGTCCTTCCTGGCTGGTGCTGGCTACTCAGGAAGTGACACGAGGCTGGCTCGGGGATTATAAATGCTTCATTATTGGAAGGGTTTTCCCGCTGCCTTGAAAGAGGCGGTGGTGAGACCCTCCTCAAGAAGCCTTCCCTGAACCCAGCTATTTTGGGAAATTATCGTCCAGTCTCCAACCTTCGCTTTGTGGCGAAGGTTGTAGAGAGTGTGGTTGCATGGCAGCTTCCCCCCTACCTGGATGAAGCCGTCTATCTAGGCCCCTTCCAGTCTGGCTTCCGACCTGGATACAGCACGGAGACAGCTTTGGTCGCATTGGTGGATGACCTCTGGAGGGCCAGGATAGGGGTTGTTCCTCTGGCCTGGTCCTATTAGATCCCTCAGCGGCTTTTGATACCATCGACCATGGTATCTTGCTGCCCGGGTTGGAGAGTTTGGGAGTGGGAGGCACCGTTTATCGGTGCTTCTCCTCCTATCTCTCCGACCGGTCGCAGACGGTGTTGACGGGGGGGCAGAGGTCGGCCGCGAGGCACCTTACTTGTGGGGTGCCTCAGGGTCGATTCTCTCGCCTCCTGTTCAACATCTACATGAAGCCGCTGGGTGAGGTCATCAGTGGTTTCGGGGTGAGTTATCATCTGTACGCTGATGATACTCAGCTGTACTTTTCCACCCCGGACCACCCCAATGAAGCTGTCGAAGTGCTGTCCCGGTGCCTGGAAGCCGTACGGGTCTGGATGGGGAGAAACAGACTCAAGCTCAATCCCTCCAAGACGGAGTGGCTGTGGATGCCGGCACCCCGGTACAGTCAGCTGCAGCCGCAGCTGGCTGTGGGGGGCGAGTTATTGGCCCCAACGGAGAGGGTGCGCAACTTGGGTGTCCTCTTGGATGGGCGGCTGTCGTTTGACGATCATTTGGCGGCCGTCTCCAAGAGGGCCTTCCACCAAGTACGCTTGGTGCGCCAGTTGCGCCCCTTCCTTGACCGGGATGCCTTATGCAGGGTCACTCATGCCCTTGTCACTTCCCGCTTGGACTATTGCAATGCTCTCTACATGGGGCTGCCCTTGAAGTGCACCCGGAGGCTGCAGCTAGTTCAGAATGCAGCTGCGCGGGTAATAGTGGGAGCGACTCGTTGCTCCCATGTAACACCAATCCTGCGCAGCTTGCACTGGCTTCCTGTGGTCTTCCGGGTGCACTTCAAGATTTTGGTTACCACCTTCAAAGCGCTCCATGGCTTAGGACCCGGGTACTTACGGGACCGCCTGCTGTTACCTTTTGCCTCCCACCGACCCATACGCTCACACAGAGAGGGCCTTCTCAGGGTGCCGTCCGCCAAGCAATGCCGGCTGGCGGCCCCCAGGGGAAGGGCCTTCTCTGTTGGAGCTCCTACGCTCTGGAATGAACTTCCCCCTGGTTTACGTCAAGTGCCTGATCTTCGGACCTTCCGCCATGAGCTGAAAACGCACCTATTTATTCAAGCGGGACTGGATTGATATTTTATTGGGGTATTTATGTCTTATGATTTTAAATGGTTTTAAAAATTTTGGCCATGTTATAATATTTCTTTTTAACTTCTTTTAATGTTTATACATTGTGTTTTTACTAGGCTGTACACCGCCCTGAGTCCTTCGGGAGAAGGGCGGTATAAAAATTGAAATAAATAAATTAAATAAATAAATAAATTTATTGATGGGATAATTTTCCCTATTCTGCTTTGTTTGGAAGGAAAAATGTTAATTTCTGCGCATGCGCAAGATGGCACAGCATTGAAGATTCGGTCTCGGCGTTTTGGAAGGCCCTCCGAAGATGGTAACGTACAAGCCGCCCACCTAGCCATCTGCTGCCCCCGGCCCGGATTGTCATCTGGTCGGCAGCCATGGGAGAGGTTTTCGGACATTTTTGAGCCCACGGCTGCTGAGAACGGGGCCGGGTAAGCAGACGGCGAAACTCCGGCAGCCATGTTTTTGCGGGCCTGGGAGTGGGGCGATGAGTTGCGTTTTTTTTTCCGGCCGTTTTTTCCGGCCGATTCTTCACCGGCCCACACAGTTGGCGCTGGGATTTGACATCTCCTGGCTGGTTTGCCTCCGATTTTATTACATTCTAACGTCTGGCTGTGCTGTGCCGTCCGGATCTAGGCTTTTCACCCTAACCTGGATGATAGCGACAGCGATAGAGGCGTTTCATCTGTTTCCTGCCAAGTCGTTCATGGATTTTCCCTGCTGCCAGATTGTGATCATGGCGTCCTTCATATCCTCCTGCCTCGGAGAGTTCAACCTGCTGGACAGGCTTGGCCTCTCAGAAGGAGAGGTTTGGAGAGACCTGGCTTCCAAACCGGGTGAGGATGTACTAGGGGATGTTGGAGTTGAAGGGACCCCTGGACTGTACCTTCTGACTTGGTTTGGAGGTGATGGTTGGAGGACAGTGGGAAGGCGATGGAGGTACTATGGATTCATCTGCTTGTAGTCCCCCTTTGACGGTTTATCATCTGCTACATCTCTTCTGGCCATTTTGGGATTCTTGGCTGTGGTTGGTCCTTTGGGCCTTTTGGAAGATGCAGTAGTTTCGACGGGGGACCGAGGCCGACATTGTTTACGATTGGAACATCCCCCCCACTTCTTATTCAAGGATGTTTGTTCCAGACTTCCGACAGACTATCATCTGGACTGTTCTGTGTTTTCTACTCTTTGTCTGCCCTTATTGGGACTACCAGCATTCTGGACTATTATCTTGTGTCATCATTTTAGGCCTGCCCTTTATTCAAGATTATCATCATTTGGAACTCATTAATTGTCATCATCTTTGCCACTCGGAGCTGGACCATCCTTTTCGCCGATCTTATCTTCTACTGCTATGCGCTATTCTTCTCATGAACTCTTGCAACTGCGAGGTGCCCCCGCCTCGCAGGAATGGCCCTCCTCACTACCGAGGGCCGGCCTCTATGAGGGTTTTGGGACCCACAGAGGTGGCATGCGAAAAAAAAGAACCTGTGAGGTTTTTTAAATAGGGAATTTTTAAGGGGCGGGAGGGTAAGGTCGGGTAATGGGGGTAGCCCGTCGGGGGGGGGGTTAAAGGGGGGGAGGGGATTGACGGGTATGGGAGAAAGCCTGTTAGGGAGGGTATGTCCAGTCCCAGTGCATGCTCACGGCAGGATTTCGTCGGTTCCGAAGACAAGGGGGGAGGGGGATGTTCAAAGCGTGAGTCGTTATTCCATCTGTACGGTAAGTGGAAGAGGCAGATATGGCGGAGGCAAGGGGTCATATCATTCTTGGGGAGCACATGCTCGATGTCTTAAAGTGATCACGTGCTCCGGCCCCTCAGTCCTTACCCGTTCCCCGGATGGTCAGGATCCTCAGAGCTTGGGTCTTTGGCTGATGCTATGCAATGCCCGTTCTGTGGTTAACAAGGCTCCCTTGATTTGTGATCTTATCCAGAGGGAGTCCGCAGACTTTACGGGCATTACGGAGACCTGGTTGGGCACAGAGGGAGGTGTTCCCCTGGTTGAACTGTGCCCGCCGGGTTTCCGTGCATTTCATCGGCCGAGGGCTCAAGGTAGGGGTGGGGGGGTGGCGGTTGTGATTAAAGAAAGCCTAGAGCCGAGGGAGTCCACTGTACCTCAGATAGCTGGTTGTGAATCCCTCCTTGTGAAGTGGGGCCATAGGAATCAGATGGGTTTGTTGATCGCGTACCTGGCTCCTTGTTGCGTGACTACAGCCCTACCTGAGCTGCTGGAGGTGCTTGCCGGGGTGGCAGTTGAGACTCCCAGACTTTTGGTCATGGGAACAGGCCACGGCTGGGGCCTTGGACCGTGTCGTGCCTTTGCGGCCTCTGACCCGGCGCAGATCTCGTCCAGCACCTTGGTTCTCCGAGGGGCTGAGGGAGATGAAACGCCGGAGAAGACGCCTAGAGAGCACTTGGAGGTCCAGTCGCTCTGAGGCTGATCGGACACTAGTTAGGTCCTACTCTAGGACCTACCTAGTGGCAATGGGGGAGGCGGCGCCTACGCCTCCACCCTCATTACGTCGGCAGATAACCGCCCGGCCGCCCTGCTGGTGGCCCGCTCCCTCCTTCATCAGGAGGTGCGGGACGACCCTTTGCAGGGACGAGCCGAGGAGTTTAGTGGTTATCTATACGATAAAATCGCTCAGCTCCGGGACGGTCTGGACCGAAATTGGGATGATCCAAGCGAGGGAGAGGAGACACGTCTTGTTGAGCCGGTTTGGGATGAGTTTGACCCTGTGGCTCCCGAGGACGTGGACAGGTTGTTGGGGAGGCTTCACGCCACGACATGTTTACTGGACCCGTGTCCTTCCTGGCTGGTACTGGCCACTCAGGAGGTGACACGAGGCTGGCTCCAGAGGATTATCAACGCTTCCTTGTTGGAAGGGGTTTTCCCTGCCGTCTTGAAAGAGGCGGTGGTGAGACCCCTCCTCAAGAAGCCCTCCCTGGACCCAGCTATTTTGGGTAACTATCGTCCAGTCTCCAACCTTCGCTTCGTTGCGAAGGTTGTAGAGAGTGCTGTGGCGCGACAGCTACCCCAGTACCTGGATGAAGCCGTCTATCTAGACCCGTTCCAGTCCGGCTTCCGACCTGGATACAGCACGGAGACAGCTTTGGTCGCATTGGTGGATGATCTCTGGCGGGCCAGGGACAGGGGGTACTCCTCTGCCCTGGTCCTATTAGATCTCTCAGCGGCTTTTGATACCATCGACCATGGTATCCTGCTGCGCCGGTTGGGGGGATTGGGAGTGGGAGGCACCGTGCATCGCTGGTTCTCCTCCTATCTCTCCGGTCGCAGACGGTGTTGACAGGGGGGCAGAGGTCGGCCGCGAGGGGCCTCACTTGTGGGGTCCCGCAGGGGTCGATTCTCTCGCCCCTGCTGTTCAACATCTACATGAAGCCGTTGGGTGAGATCATCAGTGGCTTCGGGGTGAGATACCAACAGTACGCTGATGACACCCAGCTGTACTTTTCCACCCCAGGCCACCCCAATGAAGTTGTCGAAGTGCTGTCCCGGTGTTTGGAAGCCGTACGGGTCTGGATGGGGAGAAACAGGCTCAAGCTCAATCCCTCCAAGACGGAGTGGCTGTGGATGCCGGCATCCCGATTCAGTCAACTGCAGCCGCAGTTGACTGTTAGAGGCGAGTTATTGGCCCCAAAGGATAGGGTGCGCAACTTGGGTGTCCTCCTGGATGATCGGCTGTCGCTTGAAGATCATTTGACGGCCGTCTCCAGGAGGGCCTTCCACCAGGTCCGCCTGGTTCGGCAGTTGCGCCCCTTCCTTGATCGGGATGCCTTGTGCACAGTCACTCATGCACTCGTTACCTCTCGCTTGGATTATTGTAATGCTCTCTACATGGGGCTCCCCCTGAAGTGCACTCGGAGGCTTCAGTTAGTCCAGAATGCAGCTGCGCGGGTGATAGAGGGAGCTACGCGTAGCTCCCACGTAACACCGCTCCTGCGCAGACTGCACTGGCTACCTGTGGCCTTTCGAGTGCACTTTAAGGTGTTGGTTACGACCTTTAAAGCGCTCCATGGCTTAGGGCCTGGGTACTTACGGGACCGCCTGCTGTTACCACATGCCTCCCACCAACCCGTATGCTCTCACAGAGAGGGACTTCTCAGGGTGCCGTCTGCCAAACAATGTCGGCTGGCGGCCCCCAGGGGAAGGGCCTTCTCTGTGGGGGCTCCCACACTCTGGAACGAGCTTCCCCCAGGTTTACGCCAAATACCTGACCTTCGGACTTTCCTTGTGAACTGAAGACACATCTTTTCATTCGCGCGGGGCTGGCTTAAATTGAATTTTAAATGTTTAAATTTATATTAATTTTAAATGGGGTTTTAGCGTTTGGTAAATTTTTTAAATTTTCAGGCCAATTTGAATAAGTTTTTTAAATTCCGTTTTAATTGTATTTTGTATTGTTCATTTTATTCTGCCTGTACACCGCCCTGAGTCCTTCGGGAGAAGGGCGGTATAAAAATCAAATAAATAATAATAATAATGATGATGGGGGATTTCAACTTGCCATCGGCCGGCTTGTCGTCAACGGTAGCTCAGGAGTTCCAGGCTTCCATGACAGCCATGGACTTGATTCAAGTAATTGATGGCCCTACACACACGGGGGGAGGCACACTAGATCTGATTTTTATCTCTGGACAGTGGATTAATGATCTGGAATTAGGAGATATAGTGACGGAACCGGTGTCATGGTCAGATCATTTTCTCCTTCGCCTGGACTTTCGGATCGCCGCTCACCACCGCAGGGAGACGGAGCCAATACGCTGGTTCCGTCCCAGGCGCCTGATGGACCCTGAGAGGTTCCGGATGGAGCTTGGGCCGTTCCCTGAGGATCTTGCCCACGGCACAACTGAAGAACTAGTTGCGGCCTGGGAGCGGGCCGCGGCTGGGGCTTTGGACCGTGTCGTGCCTTTGCGGCCTCTGACCCGGCGTAGATCTCAATTGGCTCCTTGGTTCTTTGAGGAGCTGAGGGAGATGAAATGCCAGAGAAGACGCCTAGAGAGTACCTGGAGGTCTAGCCATTCCGAGGCTAATCGGATACTAGTGAGATCTTTTACTAAGACCTACCTAGTGGCAATGAGGGAGGCGAAGCGTTCTTACGTTTCCACCCTCATTGCATCGGCAGATAACCGCCCGGCCGCCCTGTTTCGGGTGACTCGCTCCCTCCTTCATTAGGAGGGGCGGGATGACCCCCTACAGGGACGTGCTGAGGAGTTTAACGGTTATCTATACGATAAAATCGTTCAGCTTCGGGATAGTTTAGACCAAAATTGCGATGTTCCAAGTGGGATGGCAGAGGCACGTCTTGTTGAGGTTGTTTGGGATGAATTTGAGACTGTGGCTCTCGAGGATGTGGACAGGTTACTGGGGAGGCTACATGCGACCACATGTTTACTGGACCCGTGTCCTTCCTGGTTGGTGCTGGCTACTCAGGAAGTGACACGAGGCTGGCTCCGGGGGATTATAAATGCTTCATTATTGGAAGGGGTTTTCCCCGCTGCCTTGAAAGAGGCGGTGGTGAGACCCCTCCTCAAGAAGCCTTCCCTGAACCCAGCTATTTTGGGAAATTATCGTCCAGTCTCCAACCTTCGCTTTGTGGCGAAGGTTGTAGAGAGTGTGGTTGCATGGCAGCTTCCCCAGTACCTGGATGAAGCCGTCTATCTAGACCCGTTCCAGTCTGGCTTCCGGTCTGGTCACAGTACGGTACGGAGTACAGCTTTGGTCGCGTTGGTGGATGACCTCTGGAGGGCCAGGGATAGGGGTTGTTCCTCTGGCCTGGTCCTATTAGATCTCTCAGCGGCTTTTGATACCATCAACCATGGTATCTTGCTGCACCGGTTGGAGAGTTTGGGAGTGGGAGGCACCGTTTATCGGTGCTTCTCCTCCTATCTCTCCGACCGGTCGCAGACAGTGTTGACGGGGGGGCAGAGGTCGACTGCGAGGCACCTTACTTGTGGGGTGCCTCAGGGGTTGATTCTCTCGCCCCTCCTGTTCAACATCTACATGAAGCCGCTGGGTGAGGTCATCAGTGGTTTCGGGGTGAATTATCATCTGTACGCTGATAATACGCAGCTGTACTTTTCCACCCCGGACCACCCCAACGAAGCTGTCGAAGTGCTGTCCCGGTGTCTGGAAGCCGTACGGGTCTGGATGGGGAGAAACAGACTCAAGCTCAATCCCTCCAAGACGGAGTGGCTGTGGATGCCGGCACCCCGGTACAGTCAGCTGCAGCCGCAGCTGGCTGTGGGGGGCGAGTTATTGGCCCCAACGGAGAGGGTGCGCAACTTGGGTGTCCTCTTGGATGGGCAGCTGTCATTTGACGATCATTTGGCGGCTGTCTCCAAGAGGGCCTTCCACCAAGTACGCTTGGTGCGCCAGTTGCGCCCCTTCCTTGACCGGGATGCCTTATGCAGGGTCACTCATGCCCTTGTCACTTCCCGCTTGGACTATTGCAATGCTCTCTACATGGGGCTCCCCTTGAAGTGCAAAATATTTTTAAATATTTTATCTACTTTCTTATCATATAATAAATAGGCATGCCACCCATATAACAAACCATAACCTTCTATATTCAAAACTCTTTCCTCAGTTAAATTAATCCAATCAGTAATTAATGATAAGACAACTGCTTCATAATACAATTTTAAATTAGGCATTTTAAGACACCCCCCCTTTCCCTTGTGTCCTGCATTATTTTTAATTTTATTCTTGGTTTTTTGCCTATCCATACAAAGTTATTAACCCCCTTTTGCCATTCCTGTAATTTGATATCATTCTTAAGTACCGGTATCATTTGAAACAAAAATAGAAACCTGGGCAAAACATTCATTTTTATAGCCGCTATTCTTCCCAGCAAGGATAGTTGTAACTTCTTCCAATTCTCCATTTCTTTCCATTTTATTTTATTAGAAGAGGAAGTTGAAGAAATCAAGCAACTTAACTCAAAATTAGAAAATAAAATGGATGAATTTCAAAGTAAAATGGAAAAAACAGATGATGAAATAGTTTTGATACAATATAGAAATATGGAATTTGCTTTTAAGAATCCGTGGCTTGAAAGAGAATAAAGAAGAGAATTTAAGGGAAATTTTTTCTGAAGTATTTGCTGAGATATTAGCAGCTCGTCCAGCAGATGTGGCTTATCAAATTGATAAAATATATCGTGTGAATTCTTGGATAGCAAGGCAAAAAAAGTTGCCAAGGGATGTTGTTATTTATTTTACAAATAGAACAGTGAGAAATCAGATTCTGCAAGCCTCATATAAGGGGGAGGAGATACAGGTTGCTGGTCAAGATATTTTAATATTAAAGGAAATTCCACCAAAAATGTTAAGGACTAGGAAGGAATTTGCCTTCCTGGTGAATGAACTTAAAAAAGGTCAGATTGAATATAGATGGGATATTCCAATTGGTATAATAGTATATTATGCAGGGAAAGTACATCGTCTCAATACAGTTGGAAAAGCAAGAGAATTTTATGTTGAGGCATTAAAAGTTGGAAGTCTTCCCCCATTGGAAGCTAGAAGAAGGGAGGCTGAAGTGTAGGAAAGAGAAGTGAAGCAGGTACAAGAACAGATTGTGATGGAAGAAGATTTATTACAAGTGTTGGAAATACCTACGACGGGTTCAGATTCAAAGGAACAAAGGCTGACAAGAGCTGCTGCTAAACGCAAGGAACAAGAGATGAAGGCACAACAACAACTGGCAACTACTACAACGGAAACAGTGGGAGGAGCAAGGCCTAAAGCAAAATGTGATCTGCGGCTGGTGTTCCAAAAGTTTCCTTTGGCCGATAATGGGAATTAAACTATTATCTTGGAATGTTAATGGTTTGAATTCACCACAGAAGAGAAGGAAAGTATTTCATTATTTGAAACAATTTAAAAATGACATTACCTGTTTACAAGAAACACATATTAGACCGAAAAATGTCTGGAAGCTCCTTGTTGGTCCAAAATGTAGCAACACGAGCATTTACATTTACCGTATATACTCGAATATAAGCCGATCCGAGTATAAGCCGAGGTCCCCAATTTTACCCCAAAAACTGGGGTAAACTGGGGACTCGAGTATAAGCCGAGGGTGGGAAATGAGGCACCTACCGGTTGGGGAAACCCTCCCTCCCTCAGCTGAGAAGGCTGGCGGCTCCCCCCCCCCGCCCTCTCACTGCACCGGCAGGGCTTCCGTCCGGTAAAATGTGAAAAAAAGAAAAAAAAACAACTCGAGTATAAGCCGTATATACTCGAGTATAAGCCGAGGGGCTTAAAAAAAAAACAAACTCGAGTATAAGCCGTATAGACCCGAGTATAAGCCGAGGGGACGTTTTTCAGCACAAAAAATGTGCTGAAAAACTCGGCTTATACTCGAGTATATACGGTATATCTTGTGGAAACCAGAAAAAGGGACTTTTCTATTGTAGTCCCTATCCTTTGGAACATATACACTGAGTTTAATTGGTCCTGACCATACCCTCTTTTTGAAGTTTTGAAGATTTGGATGTATTCCTGAGAATACATCCTGCTCAGAAGGTTAATTGGAGTTGACAAGATTTTCTTAGTTTATTAAATTGGATTTTACCTTAGTTATTGTTATAGACTTTTAACTATTGATTGGTTTTTGTTGTCATTTTGTATGCTGTTTTATATATTGTTAGCTGCTCAGAGTTGCTATGGTAAGATGGGTAGCTATATAAATTGAATCAATCAATCAATCAATCAATCATCTGTGCTGATGGTCCAAATCTAACAGTTTTAGGAAAAAATATACAAAAATTGTGCAGTGTTCTTTAATGTACTTAATGTGTAAATAGTTGTAGCCCAAGTTAGCTGAATTATTAAACATCATTTCAGACTTCCATTTCAGATTTTCAATTGTGTATTTATTTGACTAACAAAACTCTTACAAAAATCTAAAGCTGTCTTTGTTCACAACAGAAAAAGAATATACATTATATATTTTATAAGCTGAAGCAAACAATGACGAAAAATGGCACAAAGCAGTTAAAAATTATAAACACAGTAATTTACATGTATCAAATGAGTAAACTGAAATTTTATTAACATCCTTTAATGATTAACAGCAGCATAGGGAATGTCCATATACAATTAGCATTTTATGTATTATGATTTAGCTCATATGACAAATTTTGGACATGATTCACAATGTGACTCCTAAACATTCCCTTAATGATAAAGATAATGAGCAAACAGTTTTTGCTGTTCAGCATTAGAACAGAATTAATTATAAAAGTGGTATCCAGTTTTATTTTATTCCAAACAAAACAAAGAAAGCTTAGTCGTCATTGTCCAGCTATTGGGTAGCATATTCCAGTAATTCCTTCTAGCAGTTTTCATCCTAAAAGTTCTCTCAGCTTTGCCACACTCCTAAAACAGCACTTTATTATCTCTTTAATCCATTTCATGGATTCCTTTGCTATTTCAAAAATTAGAATGACAGTTTGAAGTAGGAGAAACAGAAGTTAAGAATGAGTAAATTTCTATTTTACACACAAATATAAACTTTTAATATTCTCCAAGTTACCCTAAAACTAAGAAGCATAGTATAAAATATCCTAATTTTTATTTTTACTTGCCATTGCAGCATACAGGCAATACAACTATTGTTTTGGAAACTGCTTTGCTTAGTTGGGTAAAATCTTTCTCAGATATTTAAAGATTATTATTAAGCAGAAGTAGAGAAGTTTATGGAGGATTGTTATCATAAAAAGGATTATTTCATAAGAAATTGCAGAATATATATTTCAGCAAGGCTGTGGGTAAAAGTTGACTTCAGGGGATTTCATAATTTCAAATGCAGGTTTCAGCTGCTGTTAACGGCAACCTAGACGGGAATAGCCTTTACTAACAAAGCAAGGACACAGAACATCACAGAACATTCATGCATTCAGTGAAACTGTTAAGTATTGAATACCAAGGTCCAAATTCTGATTATATTGAGTAATAATGTGTTGTATACTTGTTGAAGTTCAATTGAACGAACTAGGTAACTACTATTTATGCACAACTTTCTTGATAACAAGAAGCATTAACATGATTGTTAACCAGACTACTAGTGCAATACTAACTGAATTAAGGACAAGGGATTGTAATGATTATAATGATGTTAGAAAACAATAATTGATGTTATGCCTCTTTCATGCATTTGATGGGTAAACAGGTCAGGAAAAGAAATATATTAAAATAAAGAACATTAATTGTGGGGTGTTGAAGAAAAGGCCAATTGAGGTTGAATAACTTGCTATTAAATCTTTTAACTGACTTGGCATGGAAAAGAATGGATTATATTGCTAAGGAATTTCTTGCCCACTCCTGTCTTTTCCTTACATAGTAAACTTATTGACATGTCAGTTATGAGAATGCATGTTGATGGAATATGACAAAGCACCAATCATCAGATAGTTTTAAAACACTTGCACTTTTCTTATGATTGAACAAAATACTAATTTATTAAAAGGTGCAAGAAACGATGACATGGAATACATGGTTTGTTGTCCAGCTTTTTCTCCTGTTTCCTGCTTTCATTGGACATTCCTTCCATAATAACTCTTTCAGTCCAATCCATCTGTAAGGCTAGTAATGCATAGAATCACTGGCCATAAACACTTTCATCACTGTAAGCCACATAGAGAAAACAATCTTCCTCATGATTATCCTATTAAAAGATAAAAAGGGGGTAGGGAGAAATAGGGGTCATAATCAGCTCAATATATAGACAGCATGACATATTTAGCATGTAACAGCTTATAATAATTTAAAATGTTCTTTTAAAAAGAATTTTATTTTTTAAAGAAAGGTAAAGCAGGAACAGTGCTATAAATAGTGCTTTATAGTGAAGCAGCTATAAGGAAAATATCCATAAGGAAAATTTCCAACTAGAAACAAAGGCTAAAAAAGAGGAAACTTTTATTTTAATGTTCTAATGCAGGGGTAGTCAACCTTTTTATACCTACCGCCCACTTTTTTATCTCTGTTAGCAGTAAAATTTTCTAACTGCCCACCAGTTCCACAGTAATGCGCCATGTATCGTTGTCTGCGCATGCCTATCGCGCATTGTGGATTGGGTTGGTGGGGGCACTGACTACCAGCTCTGCTTGCCTGTTACAGCTGGATGGTGTGGGGGGAGATGCGCGAGCTATTCTGGGATGAGGCTCTTTTGTTTGCAGTCGCACTATAGCGCCATTTAGTTTCACTTACGTAACGTGAACTAAACTTATGTGCGGGCGATACAAATAGTATATTTTCAGAAATTTAAATTGTCACGGGGAATTTTATGAAAACCTAATGAAAATGTTTTTAAATAATGCTATGAATTTTTTAAAAAAAGTCAATTAAATTAAAAAAAGGAAAGTGCTTCAGTATTGGACAAAACTCCTACCTCACACCATGAAAGCTGGAACACCCACTAGTGGGCGGTAGGGACCAGGTTGACTACCACTGTTCTAATGCGTTCTTTTTTTACACTTGTGTCACATTGAAACTTTGTTCCTTAAAATCCCAGTAGTGGCAGTATCTGATTAACCATGATTGCTAAAGCAGATTGGATTTATTAGTGACTTAAAAGAGAGACAACCAGACATCCACAACTTCTGCAGGCAAGTGAGAACTGATTGTTCTCACAAATAGGAACTTCTCTTAATTCTAGATGCAGGACTTGAGAAAAATCAATGACATAGTGGTGCCTAAGTTTACTGTGGTTCCCAATTCCTATACCATCTTGGGTAGAATACCTTCCCAGGATAAATGGTATACTGTACTGGACTTGAAGGATGCCTTTTCATCCTGTCCTTTGAACCCAGGAAGCTGAGACATCTTTGCCTTTGAATGTGAAGATCCAGACTTGGGTAGAAAACAACAATTCAGGTGGTTGGCAATACCCCAAGGGTATACTGAATCACCCAATTTATTTGGACAACTTCTGGAACAGATTTTGGAGGAATATCAGAAACCTCCACATGTGACATTTATTCAATATGTAGATGATTTGCTATTGACAGGAGAAAATAATAATAGAGTACAGGAAGCTACAGTATAGTTACTAAACTTTTTGGCAGAAAAAGGATTGAGGGTGTCTAAAAATAAAGCTCAATTGGTAGAAAAGGAGGTACAATATGTAGGACATATTATAGTTGAAGGGAAAAGGAAAATAGATAGCATAAGGTGTGAAGATATAATAAATTTACAATTACCAACAACAAAAGGGGCCTTAAGGAGATTCTTGGGGATGACAGGCTATTGTAGATTATGTATAATATTATTATTATTATTATTATTATTATTATTATTATTATTATTATTATTATTATTATTATTATTATTATTATTATTATTAATATTTGTATACCGCCCATCTCCCAAAGGACTCAGGGCGGTTCACAGTCAAAAAACAACAGAAAACATATAATAGATAAAAAACAGCTAAAAGAATATATAGTTAAATTCAATTGATGCTCTAACTTTTAAATACAAATTTAAAACCTCATTTAAACCCCTTTTTTAAAAATCCCAATTTAAAACTACATTCAAGCTAGTCCTGCTCTTCGAAACAGCAACGTCTTCAGCTCGCGGCGGAAGGACTTGAGATCGGGGAGTTGACAAAGCCCCAGAGGGAGCTCGTTCCAGAGGGTAGGGGCCCCCACAGAGAAGGCCCTCCCCCTAGAGGTCGCCAGCCGACATTGTTTAGCTGACGGTATCCGGAGGAGGCCCTCTCTGCGAGAGCACACTGGTCGGTGAGAGGCTAATGGTGGCAGTAGGCGGTCCCGTAAATATCCCGGCCCTAGGCCATGGAGCGTTTTAAAGGTGATGACAAGTACCTTAAAGTATCATAATATTCTAGCAAAACTAAAAAGTTATATGAAAAACTCTTCCAAAATCAACCTGAGAGATTAGAATGAACTCTAGCAGAAAGAAAGGATTTCGAGTAATTAAAGAAAGCTTTAGTCTCTACCCTCATTGAAGAAACCATTTCACCCCTGGGTAGAGATACATGAGGGGCATGCCATTGGAATATTAATTCAGAAATGGGTGCGACAACAAAAGCCAACAGCCTACTTGTCTAACTATTTAGATTATGTCATCCAAGAATGGCCAAGGTGTAACCTTGGTGGGGGATGACACTAATAGTGACCATCAGGTTAGGGCGTTACTATCAAACCAAGCCTCAGAATGGATGACAGATATAAGGTTGTTGAAATTTGAGACAATTCTTATGGATCAACTTGATCTAATATTAATTACTGGAGGAGGGATCAACCCATCTGATTTTTTTATAAGAGCAAAGTGAAAAAAGCAAGAAATAGAACATGTCTATGCCTCTATAGTGGACCTGCAGAGTAAAGCTAGGGAAGATGTGGATGATATGCAGTCATTGAAGGAGTAAAAGAAATTGGGAGTTTGCCTTCAGATTGGCCAACACAAGTGTGAACACAAAAGTTAGGGGCATTACGAAGGGCATTGGAACTCTAAAGGACAGATTGTAAACATAAGCACACTCTGAGGCCTCTGCACACTCGGCTCCTACCATCAAACCTCGTCCTCCAGCAAGCCTGTTGCCCACCTCCATGCCTGCCCCATTTGCAAAGGCCCCAGCAAATGGGAAAGGCAGGGAGCCCTCGTCCCCAAGAGGCAGCTGGAACTCTGCAGCCCGCGCAGTGCAGGTGGGTCCAAGCCCACCTGCACTGTGCTGGGCATGGCGGTAACAGGTTGGGCTGCCTCATCACTATTTGTCTTTGTCTGTGGCCGCTGTGGCTGTGACAGAGCAGGTGGCTGCACAGCAGCCCAGCACATCTGGTAGGTCACGTGGCTGTCTGGTGCATCTGGCAGGTTGGATCGTATGCCTCTGCCTGCTGCTTGGAGCGTCAGCCAGTTGTCACAGGGCTTAGACCCACCTGTGCTGCTGACTCCAAGCTGCCTCTTGGGGATGGGGGCTCCCCACTTTCCCATTCGCCAGGGTCTTCATGAATGGAGCAGCGGACAGAAGACTTGTCCTGCATGTGCAGCGGAGTTAGAATACAAAGTTGGATGGCTCCGCCCCTGCCCTGCTACCTGCTTCCCCTCACTTCGTGGTGGTGGCACTGAAACAGGCGAAGAAAGAGGCACAGGAGGGAGGCACATGACCCAGCCTGTCAGATGTGCTGGGTGGCTGCCTGCCCGCCTGCCCCATCCCAGTCGTGGCAGCCACAGTCAAGCAAAGACAGACAGTGGGACCGGGCATGCAGGCACTTCCAACAAGCTGGATCATGTGCTTTTTCCCATGCCTCTGCCTACTGTTTTAAGGGCCAGCCTGGTGGTTGCAGCACCCAGATGCACCTGCACTGTATGTGTTGTGGAGCCCCTCAGCCAGTGGGCTGCTGCCAGACACTATCAGCCCTGAATGCTGACTGCCTCCTGTAAGCACTCTGGTGGGCATCTGGGTGGGTTTGGCTGTGGCAACAACGGCTACTCCCTCAGTCTCTGGGGTGGCCCTAAGGGCCAAATCTGGAACTTGTGTTTGACATGTCTGGTTGAAGGCTTCATTCCTGCCCCCAAACAATAAGGCTGGTGCATGTGAGCGAGCAGCAAACCCAAGCCATGGATGGCATTGGTTTGTGTGCTTGGCTTAGACCTGACTCGTGGGGCTGCCCTGCCACCTTGGCCATGCCCCTGGGCGGGAGTACAAGAGGTGGTAAGCTTGCAAGTGCTGGCATCCTGGGTGAAAGGGAAGCACTCAGAACAGAGTCAGGAGCACATAACAATAAATAAAAAGCCATGCATCTGTAGATTTCAGACTGAATAAGTCTCTTTGCAATAGGTGCTTGAAAGTCCCTCAGAAAAAAACAAAAAAGGTTCAGAAATTAAGCTTTGAAATATAATGGAGCAATGGGCAAGTAGAATTAAGTTTCATATAGAAAGCAAAAGCACTGTACTAAATAAACAAAGCTATGTTATTTACTATGCACTATTCCATCATTTCCACCATTAAAATAGAAGAAATGCTAGTGTTTACCTCATACAGCTGACCCATAGTAGCACTGGTAGGAGGAATAGTGTTGTTGACAAAGAAGAACAAGGCATCTTCTGGCCTCAAGTGGATTCGCTTTCGAATCAAGAAATAGAATTGACCCACTAGAAAAGATAGAAGACATAAGAAATAGTAAAGAAAAAATGCATCAGATATACAACAGATAACTCCCAACTCCATTTGGTTGATCCGAAAAGGCACTTTTACTAAGAGATACTGATTGCAGTAAAGTCAAACGGAATCTTAAAATTCCCATGCACCAATAAGAGAATTGCCGTATTTTTCGGTGTATAAGATGCACCTTTTTACCCCCCAAAAGAGGGTGAAAATCTGGGTGCGTCTTATACGCCGAATGTAGCCCCATCCACCCGCCCCCCCCCCGCTTTGGAGGTTTCAGCCTCTGTGCGTCGCATTTTCCAGTGGTTTCAGGTGGCAGGGATCCTCACATTAGGGTGCTGCTTGGATGTGGCCTAAAACCCCCGCTGTTGCATTTTCATAAGGACGCGCAGCTCTGCAAATTGCATCGGGGAGGAAAACGCGATGCATGGAGGCAATGCTTTTGCGAAGTGGGTGCTTCTTCACAAGAGTTGTAAGGCTAGGTGGCTCGCCACCCGGCCTGCCCCTTCTCCAGATGATCCAGTGTTGTGACCCAGGTTCCTGGACCCGGACTCCTGGACTCGGATGATTCAGAAAGTGAGGGAGAAGACCTGGCAAGCCTTGATTCTCTTGGGCCCTCTCCCTCCCGGGCACCCACTCAAAGGGAGGAGGAGGGGCCGGCAAGGCCTGATTCTACCGAGCCTTCTTCTAATTTGGCAACGCCCCAAGAACAGTTTTGGAGTGATGCAAGACTGCGCAGACGTGCCCGGCGCGCGCAGCAGAGGAAGCGTTGGGATAAAGCCAAGGAATGATGGTCATGCAGTGACATCTGCAGAGACTATAAATAGGAGGCGGGACTTCCTGGTTTTTTGTCTTGGACAAAGCAATGAATTTGCACGGGCAAACTGTATCAATGGAGGGAAGAATATATTCGTGAGTAATTCTGGCCTTATCTATAATTTCCTCATTATCTCCAGAAACTTGGCAGGCCCTTGGGTAGACGTGGCCAGGACATTTATCTATGTAAATAAAGTAGAAGAGAAGGCCTTTGACTGACTCTTTGTTGGGAGTATTGGGGGAGGGAAACAGAACATTTTGTCCAAGACCCCGACTAAACCATCTTCCACAAAGATGGACCAGCAGCAGGTACAGCAGCAGTTACAGCAGCTACAAGCAGCTAATCAACAGCTCAGGCAGCAAGTGGCTGACTTGGCAGGCCAACTTGCTGGCGGGAATGTGCCTGCAGCCCACCCCCTGTCCTCCCACTCCTCCTCCTCGTCGCAAGTGCCTGACAACCATGCCGGATAAGTTTTCTGGGCAGCCTGAGATGTTCCCGACCTTCTTGGGACAGTGCCAGCTCTACATGGCTATGCGGCCAGAGGATTTCCCAGACGACCGGGCTAAGGTGGCCTTTGTGATTAACCTTTTTTCTGGCTCGGCTGCCCGATGGGCCACACCCCTCTTGCTCCAGGACAGCCCCCTGCTGGCGGACCAACAGCGTTTTTGGCAGCATCTGCGCATCATGTACGAGGACCCCGTTCGGATGCTGACGGTAACCAGACGCCTTAAGGAACTCCGTCAAGGGAAACGCCCCCTGCAGGAGGACATCGCCGAATTTCGTCATTTGTGCCAGGACTCTGACTGGAATGATGCAGCGCTGGTGGTGCAGCACTGGTTCCAGGAGGGACTCTCAGAGGAACTGCAAGACAAGCTGGTGGAGGCGCCGCGGACCCTCGACAACTTGGTGCCCGTTTGTCTCCACCTCAACGCCCGTCTGCAACGGCGACCGTCCCGTTGCGCCCCCGGGACCCGCTGTCAACATCTGCACCCCCACTTCCTGCACCAGCAGCACCCCAGGTCGCCCCACGTTTTGTAACCGCTGCGGAAGAGACCATGGAGTTGGGAGAGGCCAGACCTCACCTGACAGCCCAGGAGCGGAACCGGAGTCGCCAAGGGGGATTGTGCCTGTACTGTGGGGAGCCCGGCCACTTTGCCGCTTCTTGCCCCAGAAAGCGAAGTGGGGCACGCATGCCAGTCCCCGAATCACAGCGTGACCAATCGGGAAACGAAGCAGGCCCGACCTCGAGGAAATCCTAGGTCGGGCACGTACTAAGCCCCCACTGGACGTTGCAGAAGTAGACTCTGGGCCCCCTCAGCATCTGATTCTGGACACACGGATATGGTTGGGGAACCAGTCGGACAGGCTCCAGGTGCATGCGCTGGTGGACTCAGGGGCCACAACAAACCTTATGGACCAGGCCTTTGTGACCCAGTTTGCGGTCCCCATGGTTCCGGTGGACCCTCCGATGCGGGTAGAGACAATTGATGGACGAGAACTGGTGTCCGGCCCCATTAAATTTGCCACCCAACCTTTGCCCCTGGCTATTGGGGACCATGAGGAGGCGATCCAGTTTTATGTCACGGCGGACCTTCATTTTCCCTTGGTCCTTGGGTTGGCCTGGCTTCGGACCCACGATCCTCAGGTGGCCTGGTCACAGAACGCCATCTCTTTCCCGAGTCTGCAGTGCGTCGACCACATCCGCCACACCTGTGCCGGCCAGAACATCCCCACCGCTGCCCTCACCTTGCCTCCTGAGCTGACGGACTTCGCCGACGTGTTCAGCGAGAAGGAGGCGGACCGACTACCCCCGCATCAGCCCTACGATTGCCCCGTGGACCTTCTGCTCAACGCACCACTGCCTGTGGGACGCCAGTATTCCATGTCGGAGCCCGAGTTGGCCGCCCTCAGGGACTTCCTGGACAAAAATCTGGCCCGAGGGTTCATCCGGCCTTCAAAGTCCCCTCTCTTGGCCCCAGTCCTCTTCGTGAAGAAGAAGACAGGGGACTTGCGCCTGTGCTGTGATTACCGCCGGCTAAATGCCATTATGGTGCGGAATCGCTACCTCCTGCCGCTCATCCCGGAGCTGCTGGAGAGGTTGCGGGAGGCCACGATCTTCACCAAGCTCGATCTCCGGGGGGGCCTACAACCTGGTGCGGATGCGAGAAGGAGACGAATGGAAGACGGCATTCGGCACCCGATACGGACACTATGAATACACTGTCATGCCATTTGGGTTGACCAACGCTCCCGCCGTTTTCCAGCACTTCATGAACGACGTGTTCCGAGACATGTTGGGTCGGTTCGTGGTGATCTACCTGGCGGACATCCTGATTTACTCCCGATCCAGGGAAAGCCACTTTCGACATGTCGGTCTGGTTCTGCAATGCTTGCGGGAGCAACAACTCAATGCGAAGCTGGAGAAATGCGTCTTCTTCCGGACTTCCATAGAATTTCTCGGGCATATCATCTCGCCCGAGGGCATAGCCATGGACCCACGCAAAGTAGAAGCTTTGTGTAGCTGGGAAGCCCCTCGTCGGGTGAAGGATGTTCAGCACCTGCTGGGCTTCGCCAACTACTACTGGACCTTCATCCCGGGCTTCGCCACATTGATCGCTCCACTTACCCAGCTCCTCAGGAAGAAGGTCGCGTTCCGGTGGGGTCCCCCGCAGCAAGAAGCATTCACAGCCCTCAAGAAAGCCTTCGTCACGGAACCCGTCCTGAGGCATCCCGACCCGCTCCGGCCTTTTGTGGTGGAGATGGACGCGTCCAATGTGGCTCTGGGAGCGGTGCTGCTACAGGCTCCGACGAATGGCGGCACACTTTTTCCCTGCGCTTACTACTCCCGGAAACTCAATCCTTCCTAGTGCAACTACACCATCTGGGAAAAAGAGTTGCTGGCTATCAAGGCTGCATTCGAGGCTTGGCGACACCATCTGGAGGGGGCCCGACATCAGGTGGAGGTCTGAACGGACGATTGGAATCTCGAACACCTCACCACAGCTCGGAAGTTGAACCAGTGGCAGATCCGGTGGTCGTTGTTTTTTGCCCGGTTCAACTTCCGCATGACCTACATTCCCAGCGGTCACAACCAGAGGGCGGATGCCCTGTCCTGCAAGCCAGAGTACCTCTGCGCCAAGGACCCCCTTCCTCCACAGACAGTGCTGCCAGCAGAAGCCTTGGCTGCAGCACGGGAACCAGTGAACTTGCGCGCCCAGGTGTGAGAGGCTCAGTGCCAGGACGCCTGGTCACAGCAAAGGAGAGCGGAGGTGGGCCCCGCATCTCATTGGACCTTGGAGGAGGACTTACTCAAGTTTCGGGGGCGATTATATGTGCCCACAGGACCACTCCGAGCCCTCGTCATGACCCAGTGCCACGACAACCCTGCAGAAGGACATTTTGGGTTCTTCAAGACCCTTCACCTGGTGACACGGACCTTTTGGTGGCCCTGAGTGCGGCATGATGTACATGCCTACGTGACATCCTGTGTACCATGCCGGCAAGCCAAGGCTGTCACGGGGGCCCCTCCCGGGCTCCTCCAGCCCTTGCCGACACCCAACAGACCCTGGGGGGCGATCTCCATGGACTTCCTGACGGACCTGCCGCCGTCCTCTGGGTTCACCATGGTGCTGGTGCTGGTGGACATGCTCACCAAGATGGCACACTTCATCCCATGCCATGGACTGCCCACAGCTGCAAAAACGGCCCGTCTCTTTCTGCAGCACATCTTCCGCCTCCATGACACCGGACAGGGTGGTTTCGGACCGCGGAGTTCAGTTCACAGCTCGCTTCTGGAAGAGCCTAATGGCCGCGTTGGAGGTGCAGGTGTGTCTGTCGTCATTGCACCATCCGGAGACCGACGGGGGTACAGAGAAGGTCATCGGTATCCTGGAACAGTATCTCCATTGCTTCATCAACCAGTAACAGGAAAACTGGGCCGATTACCTGTCCCTGGCGGAGTTTGCTTTTAACAACTCTCAGCACACCTCTACTCAGATGACCCCGTTCTTTGCCAATGTGGGGTACCATCCGCGGCTCTTCCCTCTGGCACTACCGAACTCTCCTGTTCCCGAAACGCAGACCTTCCTGACGGAATTGCATGCGGTCCAACAGTTGGTACGTCAGCAGCTGGATCGGGCAGAGGACTACAAACGGTCCGCCGACCGCTCCCGACGGGCAACGCCCCTGCTGGCGGTTGGAGACCGGGTGTG
This sequence comes from Ahaetulla prasina, assembly GCF_028640845.1. NCBI lineage: Eukaryota > Metazoa > Chordata > Lepidosauria > Squamata > Colubridae > Ahaetulla > Ahaetulla prasina. The sequence goes on from NC_080540.1 coordinate 186,209,743, forward strand.
GCTCTCCACCAAATACCTCCCGTCCAACTGCCAGGTAAAGAAGTTGGACCACTGATTCATCGGCCGATTCCCTGTCGAGGCAGTCATCAACCCGGTAGCCTACCGACTGACCCTGCCACGATCCATGTGGATCCACCCCGTCTTTCACCGGTCCCTTCTGGTTCCTGAGGCCACACCGAGTCCCCTTCGGTGCCCAACAGCACCCGTCACTGTCACCGAGGATGGGTCGGAGGAATACGAAGTCCACAGCGTACGAGACTCCCACAGGCTAAAGGGTCGTTTCCAATATCTGATCGCGTGGAAGGGATACGGGACTGATTTCTCCTGGGTAGATGCCTCCGACGTTCATGCCCGACCTGGTGCAGGCCTTCCATGAGCAGAACCCAGCCCGACCGCATCCCGATCATCAGCCCCGGGGGAAGGGCCCTGCGGTGAGGGATAGTGTTGTGACCCAGGTTCCTGGACCCGGACTCCTGGACTCGGATGATTCAGAATTGAGGGAGAAGACCTGGCAAGCCCTGCTTCTCTTGGGCCCTCTCCCTCCCTGGCACCCACTCAAAGGGAGGAGGAGGGGCCTGCAAGGCTGATTCTACCGAGCCTTCTTCTGATTTGGCAACGTCCCAAGAACAGTTTTGGAGTGATGCAAGACTGTGCAGACGTGACCGGCGCGCGCAGCAGAGGAAGCGTTGGGACAAAGCCAAGGAATGATGGTCATGCAGTGACATCTGCAGAGACTATAAATAGGAGGCGGGACTTCCTGGTTTTTTGTCTTGGACAAAGTAATGAATTTGCGCGGGCAATCTGTATCAATGGAGGGAAGAATATATTCGTGAGTAATTCTGGCCTTATTTATAATTTCCTCGTTATCTCCAGAGACTTGGCAGGCCCGTGGGTAGACGTGGCCAGGACATTTATCTATGTAAATAAAGTAGAAGAGAAGGCCTTTGACTGACTCTTTGTTGGGAGTATTGGGGGAGGGAAACAGAACATCCAGGCTTAGGGCAGTTGGCTTCTGCTCCTGACCCGGGAGGTAGATCTGGCCAGGAGGAAAGAGAAAGTGAGACTGTGGAAAAGGAGTAGGAGTAGGGTGCGTGGCTCTGCAAATTGCTTCGGGGAATTGAGGTGGAAAATGCTGGAAAATGCAATGCTCTTTTTCCTCCCTGATTGCGCAAAGAAATTTGCAAAGCCATGAGCTGTCCTCCTTCTTTTCTGCAAACTGCTTTGGAGAATTGAGGGAAAAAACACTGGAAAATGCAATGCATGGAGGCAACACTCTTTTTTCTCCCCAACTGCCCGAAGCAATTCGCACCCTCCTCCTCCTTTTCCATGCATTGCGCTTTCCTCCCCAATGCAATTCACAGAGCCGTGTGTCCTCATGAAAATGGTCTTGCATCTTCAAGGAACTGGTGGCTTGCTGGGCGCTGCACAGGAGGTGTAAGGCAAGGCGCTGCCATCCGAAAACTGTTGCTGCGATCTCTGCTGGAACCGCCTGAAAACGTGATGCTTTTTCTTTGCCTCTGCACACTCCATTTTTTGAACTGGGGAGGCAGCGGAGAGCTCCAGGCGGCGATTGCAGCAACAGTGTTTTTGGGAGGCAGCGCCTTGTCTTTTGCTCCCTGCGCAGTGCCTACTTTGCCAAGCAAGTCCTGACCTCCACGCTTCCCCAGGCCGCTTCCAGAATCAGAGTCCAACCAAGGCAGCAAAGGCGCAGGGAGCTTTCTGGGAAGCCCAGCACTATGTTTATGTGATGGCAGCGTCCAGGAGGACTGAAGTGCTAGGTAGGAATATGGGGCGTCTCGAGAGTGGAGCCTTTGGTGCTAAATCCCTCTTCTGCCCCTATGAAAATCATCCCCCACCACACCCTATCCACTCCAGTTAAATAGAGTGATAGGATTTATTTTAAACTGATAAAAAGATCTGTGCTACCCATTGTCAAAATCTGAATGGAAGTGAGAATGCCGCTGAACCTGATGCTGTTAGGAACAGGCAGAATTCTTTTCTTATTTTCCTCCCCCAAAATTAAGGTGTGTCTTATACTCCGGTGCGTTTTATACACCAAAAAATACAGTAAACTTCTGGTTTCCCCTAGCCTGTGTGATCCATCTGTGTGTATCCAATCCAAGATGTTTGGGAAAGCGCTGACGTGTTTGGGTTGATGAAATTATACTTCTGGATTCCAGAATGTTCTGTTCTTCCTCAACTGCCAATACCCCCTCCCAATTTCTTATAATAAAAGTATACAGCTTTATTGCCCATTTGTCTCCCTCTCCCTTCCCCGATTGATGGCAGAATGCTGGCAAGGCACCAAGCCGAAGTGGGTAGATCTGACAGATAGATCATTTTCCCCCACACAGAAATCTTCCATGGAGTAATTAGTCTGATTGCCTTTTCTGACTGAAATGAGATAATGAGAACACTGATGTCTTTCTGGTACCATGTAAAGTATTTTAATTATTCTCTCTTAAAATTAGCTAAAGCAAATTGGTGTAGTGGTAAGGAAACCAGGAGTCTTTAAGTTCTAATTATGGCTTAGCCATTAAAGCCATTGAAGTCAGCTGGGTAACTTTAGGCTAATCTCAATCCTAGGAAGCAGGCAATGGCAATTCACTTCTGAAAAACCTTGCCAAGAAAATGCAGGGACTTTTCCAGATAGTCACTAGGAATCAAGCTGATTTGAAAATTTGTACACATGCATGCGCGCATATGCACACACACACCACACACACAGAGTTAAAGGTGAAGCTAGACAAAATCACATCAAATACCGGCACAATTAGCACAGGAGCCCCCCCGGTGCTGTGTGCTCTCTCCACTTCTCTTCTCTCTATACACCAATGATCTCAAATGCATCTCAAAAGATCCCTCTGTTAAAATACTGAAGTTTGAAGATGATACAACAGTGATAGATCTCATTCAAGACAACAATGAATTTGCATACAGACGGGAGGTTGAACAACTAGCCTTGTGGTGCATCCAGAACAATATTGAACTAAATACACTCAAAACTGTAGAAATGGTGGTAGATTTTAGAAGAAAATCTCCTATACTACCACCTCTTACAATATTAAACATAGTATCAAGAGTAGAATCCTTCAAGTTTCTAGGTTCTATCATATCTCAAGACTTAAAAGGGACACCTAACATCAAAAACATCATCAAAAAAGCTCAGCAAAGAATGTTCTTTCTGCGCAACTCAGAAAGCTCAAACTGCCCAAAGAACTGCTGATTCAGTTTTACAGAAGAATTGTTGAGTCTGTCATCTGCACCTCCATAACTGTCTGGTTTGGCTCTGGAACCAAACAAGACAAACATAGACTTCAACGGATAATTAGAACTGCAGAAAAAACAATTGCTACCAGCCTGCCTTCCATTGAGGATCTGTATACTGCATGAGTCAAAAAGAGGGCTGTGAAAATATCTACAGACCCCCACATCCTGGATATAAATTGTTTCAACGTCTACCCTCAAAAAGATGCTATAGGGCACTGCACACCAAAACAACTAGACACAAGAACAGTTTTTTCCTGAATGCCATCACTCTGCTTAACAACTAATTCCCACAACACTGTCAAATAATTTATTAAGACTGTATTACTATTATTCTTCTTATTTATTTATTTATTTATTTATTTATTTATTTGATTTTTATACCGCCCTTCTCCCGAAGGACTCAGGGCGGTGTACAGGCAAAAATAAAACAGATAATACAATGTACAATTTAAAATGTAATTAAAAAAACTTATTTTAAAATTAGCCTGAGAAGTAAAAATATACAGTAAACTAAAAACCCCATTTAAAATTAATTAATAAAAATTTAAAATTAATAAAATTCAATTCAAGCCAGCCCCGCGCGAATAAAAAGATGTGTCTTCAGTTCGCGACGGAATGTCCGAAGGTCAGGTATTTGGCGTAAACCCGGGGGAAGCTCGTTCCAGAGTGTGGAGCCCCACAGAAGGACCTTCCCCTGGGGGCCGCCAGCCGACATTGCTTGGCGGACGGCACCCTGAGAAGTCCCTCTCTGTGAGAGCGTACGGGTCGGTGGGAGGCATGTGGTAACAGCAGGCAGTCCCGTAAGTACCCAGGCCCTAAGCCATGGAGCGCTTTAAAGGTAGTAACCAAAACCTTAAAGTGCACTCGAAAGGCTACAGGTAGCCAGTGCAGTCTGCGCAGGAGCGGTGTTATATGGGAGCTACGCGTAGCTCCCTCTATCACCCGCGCAGCTGCATTCTGGACTAACTGAAGCCTCCGAGTACACCTCAAGGGGAGCCCCATGTAGAGAGCATTACAATAATCCAAGCGAGAAGTAACGAGCGCATGAGTGACTGTGCACAAGGCATCCCGATCAAGGAAAGGGCGCAACTGCCGAACCAGGCGAACCTGGTGGAAGGCCTCCTGGAGACGGCCGTCAAATGATCTTCAAACGACAGCCGATCATCCAGGAGGACACCTAAGTTGCGCACCCTATCCTTTGGGGCCAGTAACTCGCCTCCAACAGTCAGCTGCGGCTGCAGCTGCAGCTGACTGAATCGGGATGCCAGCATCCACAGCCACTCCGTCTTGGAGGGATTAAGCTTGAGCCTGTTTCTCCCCATCCAGACCCGTACGGCTTCCACACACCGGGACAGCACTTCAACAGCTTCATTGGGGTGGCCTGGGGTGAAGTACAGCTGGGTGTCATTAGCGTACAGCTGGTATCTCACCCCAAAGCCATTGATGATCTCACCCAACAGCTTCATGTAGATGTTGAACAGAAGGGGCGAGAGGATCGACCCCTGCGGCACCCCACAAGTGAGGTCCCTCACGGTCGACCTCTGCCCCCCTGTCAACACTGTCTGCGACCGGTCAGAGAGATAGGAGGAGAACCACCGATACATGGTGCCTCCCACTCCCAATCCCCCCAATCGGCGCAGCAAGATACCATGGTCGATGGTATCAAAAGCCGCTGAGAGGTCTAATAGGACCAGGGCAGAGGAATAACCCCTGTCCCTGGCCCTCCAGAGATCATCCACCAATGCGACCAAAGCTGTCTCCGTGCTGTACCCGGGTCGGAAGCTGGACTGGAACGGGTCTAGATAGACGGCTTCATCCAGGTATTGGGGTAGCTGTCGCGCCACAGCACTCTCTACAACCTTCGCAACAAAGCGAAGGTTGGAGACTGGACAATAATTACCCAAAATAGCTGGGTCCAGGGAGGGCTTCTTGAGGAGGGGTCTCACCACCGCCTCTTTCAAGGCGGCAGGGAAAACCCCTTCCAACAAAGAAGCGTTGATAGTCCCCTGGAGCCAGCCTCGTGTCACCTCCTGAGTGGCCAGTACCAGCCAGGAAGGACACGGGTCCAGTAAACATGTAGTGGTGTGAAGCTTCCCCAACAACCTGTCCACGTCCTCGGGAGCCACAGGGTCAAACTCATCCCAAACAGACTCAACAAGACGTGTCTCCTCTCCCTCGCTTGGATCATCCCAATTTCGGTCCAGACCATCCCGGAGTTGAGCGATTTTATCGTATAGATAACCACTAAACTCCTCGGCACGTCCCTGCAACGAGTCATCCCGCACCTCCTGATGAAGGAGGGAGCGGGTCACCCGAAACAGGGCGGCCGGGTGGTTATCTGCCGACGCAATGAGAGTGGAGGTGTATGAGCGCCTCGCCTCCCTCATTGCCACTAGGTAGGTCCTAGAATAGGACCTAACTAGTGTCCAATCAGCTTCGGAACGACTGGACCTCCAGGTGCTCTCTAGACGTCTTCTCCGGTGTTTCATCTCCCTCAGCCCCTCGGAGAACCAAGGGCCAGACGAGATCTGCGCTGGGTCAGAGGTCGCAAAGGCACGACATGGTCCAAGGCCCCAGCCGCGGCCCGCTCCCAGGCCGCAACTAGTTCCTCAGTCGTGCCGTGGGCCAGATCCTCAGGGAATGGCCCAAGCTCCGTCAGGAACCTCTCAGGGTCCATCAAGCGCCTGGGACGGAACCACTGTATAGGTTCCGTCTCCCTGTGATGGTGGATGGCGGTTCGGAAGTCTAGGCGAAGGAGAAAATGATCGGACCATGACATCGGTTCTGTTACTAAATCATCTAGTTCCAGATCATTTAACCACTGTCCAGAGAAATAAATCAGGTCCAGCGTGCCTCCCCCCATGTGCGTGGGGCCATCATTTACCCGAATCAGGTCCAAGGCCGTCATAGAAGCCTGGAACTCCCGAGCTGTAGTCGATAACAAGTCAGCTGATGGCAGGTTGAAATCCCCCATGACTATCAGTCTGGGGGTCTCAACCGCCACAGAGGCAAGTACCTCCAACAGCTCGGGCAGGGCTGTGGTCACGCAGCAAGGAGCCAGGTACGCGATCAACAAGCCCAACTGATTCCTATGGCCCCACCTCACATAGAGGGATTCACAGCCGGCAATCTGAGGAACAGTGGCCTCCCTCGGCTCTAGATCTTCCTTAATGACAACCGCCACCCCGCCACCCCTACCTTGGGCCCTCGGCTGATGAAATGCTCGGAAACCTGGAGGGCACAGCTCAACAAGGGGAACCCCCCCCTCTGGACCCAACCAGGTCTCCGTAATGCCCATAAAGTCCGCGGACTCCCCCTGAATAAGATCGCAAATCAGGGGAGCTTTATTAGCCACGGACCGGGCATTACATAACATCAATCGAAGATCCAAGCTCTGAGGATCATGGCCGCCCGAGGAATGGGTAGGGACTGAGGGGCCGGAGCACGTGATCACCTTCAAACATCGAGCACGTGCTCCCAACTCTCGATACGGCCCCCCCCTCCGCCATATCTGCCTCTCCCACTTACCGTACAGATTGAATGAGCCTCTAGTCCTGGAACAGAACCCTCCCCCCCTGCCTTCAGACCAGATGTAATAATGTCGCGAACAAGCACAGGGGCTGGATCCCTCCCCGACGGGTTCTCTCCCTACCACAAATCCTCCCTCCCAACCCTTAAAATCCCCTCTAAAACTCCCCTTAAAAAATCTATTAAAACAACTAATTAAAAAACCCCTAAGCCTCCTATTTTTCACATGCCATCTCTTGGGGCTCCAAAGCCCGTCCTCAAGGTGGGCCCTCGATAATCTGGAGGGCCAAACCCGCAAGAGAGGGGCATCTCGCAGGGCAAGTAGGTCAGCCGCGGTAAATGTTCGCATCACAGAGAAGGTCCGGCAAAAGGCCCATCCTGGGCTGGTCAGGATGATAGCAGATGATAAAGCAGATGATAAAATGACCACGACCAGTCTATCCTGATGGGAAACAGTTAGTGGTAATCCTTGTGCGGTAGATGACCAAACCGCTAACTCAGTCAATTCACTCAGTCAATTCACCACCCCATACAAACAGGGTGGACTATGGAAGAAGGGGGGAGGAACGATGATAAAGATGTTATTTAAAGATGTTAAATAATGGAGGGGTATCTGCTGGGCCCGTGGGCCTTCCTCAAGGCACCACCAGGTATCCACGCCACCCGCTAGGGCAAGGCCACAACCACATTGGGCCTATCGGGCCATCCGCCGCCTCAAAGCACCGGGGCAGGCCGCTGCCTGCCACCTCCGCCCGGCCATCACCGCCGGAAAAGCCCCATCGGCACTGCAAGAAGGCCACCGAAATCCCCACCATCCAGGAAGGGACACCAGTTGCCAAGTCCTGCCAGCAGTCCCGGGGTTCCACCGGCGCCAACGCCCAACGAAGGAACACCAGGCCGCCGCCGCCACCGGGAGATCAAAGAGGCCGACGGAAGCCCGGGTGGCCCTCCAGATCTCCATTGAGGCGCAGCCCCTCCAGAGCTCCTCCCATCGCCCCCGAAGACGCCCAGCTCCAAGTCACCCATCTTCCAAATGCCTGAGTCTTCCACCATCAAGGCAGGAGTCCAGGGGGTCCACGATGTCAAACTCTTCTCTTCCTTACTATCTCTCCCTACTTATTACTATAACCATGTTGCTTGTATCTTTCAATTATATTGTTTTTGTTTCCTAATATGTTTTGATAGCTTATTAGTAACCTTGACTATCACTAAGTATTGTATCTTTTTATTCTTGATGAATATATTTTATTCTCCTTATGTATACTGAAAGAATATACTGTATACCTAAGACAGATTCCTTGTGTATCCAATCACACTTGGCCAATAAAGAATTGAATTCTGTTCTGTTCTGTTCTTTCATTCTGGTTTTTTTACTTACTAGGTGATGACCCAGCACTGCCCGGGTATTTTTTCATCCTAATCCTCCCCGCCTCCTGTGCATGTGCACATGACCTCCATTTGGGGCCCATTTTGGATTTAGTAGGCCTCCCTGCAGCCTCCTGTGAGCCAAAATGGGCTGCGGGAGGGCCGCCCCATCCCACCCCCATGCCTGTGTTTGGCTTAGTATGCTTCCCTGAAGCCATAAGAGGCCACGGGGGGGGGCTTGCCCCACACACCGCTGCACTCGCACTGCCCTCCGCACATGTGCGGCCGAGACCTGAATATTACCTAGCTGGCGGAAGGTGTGCACGAATGCATGGTTCTGTGTGCCACCTGCATGCCAGGACACACCCTTTTTGTCCAAGACAAAAAACCAGGAAGTCCCGCCTCCTATTTATAGTCTCTGCAGATGTCACTGCATGACAATTATGACTTGGCTTTGTCCCAACTCTTCCGCTGCTGCGCACGCCGATCACGTTTTCGTAATCTTGCTCCAAAACTGTTCTTGGGGCGTTGCCAAATCAGAAGGAGGCTCCATGGAATCAGGCTTTGCCGGCCCCTCCTCCTCCCTTTGAGTGGGTGCCAGGGAGGGAAAGGGCTCACGAGAAGCAGGGCTGGCCAGGTCTTCTCCCTCACTTTCTGAATCATCTGAGTCCAGGAGTTCGGGTCCAGGAACTTGAGTCACAACACACTCCGATCCCCCACCCCAAGTCCCCCAGTCCCTGTTCAGACTGTTGGTAGGGGGGCCTCAAGCATATAAGACTTAGCGAAGAAATGTTTTTGGCAATTGTTTGTCTATGTCAAGCTGCGGTTAGGTAGAAATGTTTTTGGCAATTGTTTATCTATGTCGGGTGAACCAAGGGTCAACCACCCAGCCAACAGCTGTTGCAGCAATTCAGACCAAAAATAGCACCTGTGAAATTTCTGAAAGATGCCCTAATTAATTCATGAGCCTCGAGCTAAGTTTCAAAAGAATTCCAATCATTTATTAGGAGCACCATTCCGGCAATTACTCAAATGGAATCAACTCTAATCCCCATGTGATTTGTGGACCCCCATGACCCTGTTTCCACCCTCCTCCCTGGGCATGTCATAAATCACATTCTCCAATGGACAAAGTTGGAGAGCTGTAAAAACCCCACCCCTCCTACTGAGTCCGGTAACCAAGGATGCAATTTGTAACAAGGCATGTATGGAATGTATTTTCTGTTGGGGCAGCCAAGCAGCTTCATCAATTCTCCCCCATCTACTTATGGCAACTTAAAAGCTGGTCTGGAAAGCTTTGCAAGTCGACATTCGGCTCCCTTCACTTCTAGAAGACAACCAGCGCAAAGCAATTTGAGTACAGGTATAAAGTTTAGGGACGCGCCCACCCCCCAGGCTTGTTTGGATTTTCTGAATGAAATTTGGCTATAAGGAGATCAGCCTGGATGTCGTGTCCCACTCCTCCTCTGACAGCCAGGTCTGGAAAGTCTGTATCAAGCGTGGACACGAAGCCTCTGCAGCTTTGCCAAAGTCCTGTCAGAGTTCTCAGGGCAGGCAGGAATCCAAGGTGTGACTTCAGCAACCAGATTAGACTTTGCTTGACTCAAGGAATGCCAGAAACAGATCCTTTATATAGGCCATGGGGTTTGGCTCCATGAGTCAGCACTTATCCAGGCCTGCCCCTCCCTTCCTTTTGCTGACATCGCCTCTCCATTCTCCGGAAGCGTGGATCTGTCCACCCTTCGTCTGCCTGCCCAGTTGCCGGCAATTCTAGCTCGTGACTGGCTTCATGCTCATCATGCTCACACGCTGTGTGGGGAGGTTTATTTGCTCAGTCTGTCCGGGCATGGTGCCAGGACTGGGGGCTGGAGGCATGCCAGGCCATTCGTCTTGCTCAGTCTGTCCGGGCATGGTGCCAGGACTGGGGGCTGGAGGCATGCCAGGCCATTCGTCTGCACTATCAGTCTCTGGCTGAGATAGCAGGAGATGGGAGGGGCCCGGCTGCAGAGAGGGGGGCGGGCGAGGCACAACACTGGATGTTTCAACTCTTTACCCAAGATGCCTCCAATAAGGGGTAACCCTTCCACCTTGATTAAGTATTGAAGTTGTCTCCTGTGCCACCTTGAATCAAGGATTCACTGCACCTCATAATGGGTTTGGCCCCCTATGACCATGGGGTCTGGGGGTTCCCGGGGTAGTAGCCTCAAGGTCAATCTGACCATGGGTTTTAAGAGGCTACTATGGAATACCGGGTGTATTTTCCCTACCAGTCGGGGCAATTCCAATTGCACTGTGACTGGGTTAATAATCTTGACTATGGGGAATGGTCCCATAAACTTTGGCCCCAGCTTCTTGCTAGGGAGCTTTAACCTCAAATATTTTGTGGAGAAGTAAACATTCTCCCCCAATGGAATGGCCATTGGGGAGCTCGGTGTTTGTCTGCCTATTTCTTATAGGTTTGGGCCACTTTAGCTAATACTTTCTTGTCATTCTCCCAGGTCGCTTTCAGCGTCATCATCCACTTGGTCAAGCTGACTGAGGAGGGCAGATTCCTTGGGTACTCAGGCATTGGGACGAAGTCCATGCAGCTTACTACCTTGAATGGGGTCCTGTGCCACTGTGAACAGTATTATTGTATGTGACCTCAGCAAAAGACAGGAGGTCCACCCAATTGGACTGCTGATAGTTCACATAGCACCTCAGGTAATGTTCTACCATGGCATTCAGTCTCTCTACCCCCCCATTGGTGCTCAGATGAAAGGCTGACCTAAGGCCCTGGGACGACCCAATGGACTGCAGGAACTTCCTCCACAACTTAATGGTGAACTGGACCCCTCTGTCTGAGATATTTCTTCATGATACTCCATGCAGGTGGTAAATGTGCTTCAGGAACAGTTTGGCCAACTGGTGGGCTGAGGGTAGTCCACTGCAGGGTATGAAGTGCGCCTGTTTGAAAAACAGGTCTATTACAGTCCAGATCACTATGTTTCCCCTACTTTTTGGCAACTCCACTATAAAGTCCATTGCAATCTCCTCCCATGGTCTCATTGGTTCTGCTACCAGTTGCAGCAGTCTGGGGGGTTTTCCTGGTCGTTTCTTCATTGTGGCACAGATGGTGCAACTTTTCACATAACTGTCCATGTCTTTCTTTATGCCAGGCCACCAGAACTGCCTCCGTGCTAAGTGTAAAGTCTTTAGGAACCCGAAGTGGCCTGCCAGTTTAGCATCGTGGCTCCTCTGGAGGATTAGGGTATGTAGGGATTCTGGGACGTAGAGTTTTGTCCCCTTCCATGCGAGGTCATCTCTTTTTGTCAAGATGTATCAAGATGTTTTATAGATGGCACATGCCACCAGAAAGACTAGCAAAAATGTTTAAAGATAAATCAGCTAAATGTTGGAAATGCTCAAATTTGCCGGGGCCATATTATCATATGTGGTGGACATGTATAGAAGCAAAAAATATTGGTTTATAATACAGACATGGTTAAAGGAAATGCTACACAAATCCATAGGATTAAAACCAGAAATTTTCTTATTGGGTATTTTGCCAGAATGATATAGCAAAGAAGAAGTGTATTTAATTATCCATGTAATAACAGCAGTAAGACTTGTATTTGCGCAAAATTGGAAGTTAGAGAGAATCCCATCAGAAGATGAAGTAATAAAAAAGATCTTAGATTGTGCGGAAATGAATAGATTAACTTTAAGAATAAAAGATAAAGAGGAATCGGTGTATTTTAAGACATGGGAAAGATTTTATGTATGGTTAGAAAAGAGACAGAAATAAAAGACAATAAATAGATAAACAATGTTAATAAATGGAAAATAAATGAGAAAAATGGTAATGGAGAAATAGAAACCCAGATATCGCCAAAATAAATGGAAAAGGGGAAATGGGGATGAAGAAGAGAAGATTATAGATATAAATGTACAATCATGAAATGATGGCTTGGGTAAAATAGAAAAGAAATTGAAAAGAAAGTATATATTATCAGAAGATTGGAGTTGCTCGGATACCAAACAAGGGAAATAATATACAACAAAGAAAAAAAGAAGAAGAGAGGAATAGAAGGTAAGATAGAGGAGGTGAAGGAGAGAGAGGGATGGAAGGAAGGAGAAGGAGAGGAAGATAAGTTAGGGGATAAGAGTAGGAGAGAAGGTGAGAAAGGAGGGAAAGAGAAGAGGAATGGGGGAGAGGAAAGGGAAGTAGGTATGAGGAAGGAGAGGAGAAGGAAGAAGGTAGGAAAGGAGAAGGCGGGAAGAAAAAGAGAAGAAGGTTTGTTGTAAAACGAAGGGAAAGAAAGGGTAGAAGAGCATCTCCAAAGGTAATTAAAAAGTTTTATTTTTGTGCTTTCTTTAGAGAGAATATGTATGATTATCTATGAAAATGTACATTTATAATATGTGTATAAGAAAAATAAAAAATAAAAAACTTTTTTCAAAAAAAAGATTTTGAGTTTTGCAGTTAGGTCACTCGCTGATTGGTCTTGTCGGTCATGGTGTTGTCATCTGGTGGTCACTTGAACAGCTACTTGAGTAGGGAGAATGACGGCATCCACTACCTGCTCCCACTCGCATTTGTACTGGGGCATGTGGGAGAGGGCATCAGCTAGAAAGTTCTTCCCTCCTGGGATGTGCTTTAGCATGAAGTCGAAATGGTTGAAGTATTGAGCCCAACAGACTTGTTTGAGTGATAGTTTTCATGGGGTCCTAAGGGCTTTTTGTGGTCAGTCCAGACTTTGAATGGTTTCTGGCCTCCTTCCAGCAGGTGTCACCAGGTTAGTAGTGCCCATCTCACCATGAAAACTTCCTTTTCTCATGTGGCCCATCGTCTCTCTGTGTCTGTGAGCTTGTGGGAGTACAGGCACAGGGCTATAGGTTTCTTTGGAAAAGCACTGCTCTCACTGTCACATTGTTGGCGTCTGCTTGGATAATGAATGATTGTTCGGGGTCAGGATGCTTCAGCACCAGTGTTGTGACCCAGGCCCAAGTAGGTAGTAGGAAACTCAGTCTGTGGAAAAATAAACAAACTTTATTCGAACAGCTGAGAATTACTTCATTCCCAGTGTCGTTCAATTCACATTAAAACAAATTCCTCCCAACACAAACTCTTCAGTCCTATCGCAAACCTTGGTCCAATTAGGCAAACTGCCAAAGGCCTTTCTTGGCAAACATTCAGAAGTCACAAAATAAATGCAAGACGTAGACGAAGCAGAAGACGAAGCTACCAATGTTGTTTTCCGGCAAAGCCCAAATGCCGTTTCTGGTCTGTTTTAAGCATTATGGGAGGGGCCAATCATCTCTTGGCCCTACTCCCGAGTTCTCCTTTTTGCTTGAGTTGTTCTTGCCTTCTGGCAGCTCTTCTCATGTGTGCATTAGGAACAAGCTCCGCCTGATCCTCTGCCTCACTAATATCAATCTCTGGAAGTTCTGGGTCCGCACCTCACTCCCCGATGGCCCTGGCCTTACCTCAGCCTCATCACTGTCCAACTGTTGCCAGCCGCAGGTTGCTGGTGGACCACAACAACCAGTTCCTTTGCAAACATTTCTTTTAGTGTTTCAAATGCCTCTTGGCAGGTTTGGTCCCACTGTAAAGGTTGTCCTGGGTAGGGTTTCATTCCTGGGCTCCCTGTCTTTAGGAGGTCTGACATGGATTTGGCAATCTTCACGAAGGAGGGAATGAATTGCCTAGTGTTGTGTCTGCGCCCTCCGAGCTGGCCCTCCTGCCAGAAAGTGACTTGGAGCCGGGCCTGCTGCCAGAAAGTGACTTGGACAGTGAGGGGGAAGGGCCATCAGGACTTACCTCGGGAGCACCGACTTCCCTGGCTCAGCTCCAGGAGCCAGATGCAGGCCAGGTGGAAGAAATAACGAGGCCTCTGTCCCCTGACTCTTTCCCCCACCAGGCCACGCCTTCAGACCCAGCTGATGGCAATCAGGCTTGGTTGGACCATAGGTTTCGTAGGCAGGAGAGGAGGGAACAATAGAAGCAGGGGTGGGGCAGGCCTAGGAAGTGCTGAGTCATGGAGCCACACCCCACAGGATATAAAAGGCAGCGAGAGCTGCTGTGTCTCTTTGTAACAGGCAAATCCACTGATTGACTAAGAGCTGAAGTTTGTTCCTGGGTGACTCACCAGCATCGTGGAAGATAACAGAAGCTCTTGGCATACGCTGGCTATTCTGCTGCCAGAGCTGATGTGCCGGCTAATTAAGCCATCACTCGGACGGAGGTGAAGGAGGACAGAACACCTGTAGAAGTTTGCAAACCCTAGGAAGCTTTGTAGCTGTCTGCGGGTGCGAGGAGGTTGCCAGCCTGGACGGCTTGCACTTTGGCTGGATCCATCTCTATTCCCTCATTTGACACTTGATAACCCAAGTAGTCTAGCCGTGCATGGTGGAATTCGCATTTTGATAGCTTGACGTACAGGTTGGCTGCCAGAAGTTTTTCCAGTACCTGGCAGACCAGTGGTATGTGGTCATCCATGGTCTCAGTGTAAATGAGGATATCATCTGGGTAGACAGTACCCCCTTGTAGAGATGCTCGTGCAGCACCTCGTTTATTAATTGCATGAACACCGCTGGGGCTCCCTGCAGTCTGAACGGCATCAAATTGAATTGGAAGCTCTCTAGAGGGCAGTTGAACACTGTTTTCCCTCATCTCCCTCCCTGATGTGTACTCGGTAGTATGCTTCTCTGAGGTCTAGTTTGGTGAAGACTTTTCCCTTGGCCAGGTGAGATACCATGTCCTTCATGAGGGGGAGGGGGTATAGGTTGTGTACACACATGACATTTATTCCTCGAAAGTCCATACACAATCTCATAGTTCCATCTTTTTTGCCTTGAAGAGGACTGGCGCTGTGACCTGTGGCTTGGTTGGCTTGATGAACCCCATTGCTAGGTTTTAGTCTATGTATTTGCGCATTTCTTGCATTTCCCGGGGCTTCATGGTATAGTTTGGGCTTGGGTAGTTTTGTCCCAGGTTTGATTTCGATGGTGCAGTCTGCCTTATGGTGGGGAGGCAGGACGTCACACTCGGCCTCACTGAATACTTGTGCGCGGTCCTGATATTCCCTCAGGATCTGTTCGGTCTCTGGGGTTTTGTCATATGTGGCTGTCAGTTGTTCTGGTGGGCTCTTTTGGATGGTTCTCTGCATGGGTGGTGTCTCTGCTTGCTGGTGTGGAGGGGATTAGGGCCCCTTGCTAATCCTAAATCTGAGGGTACCCCTTTTCTATCCGATGGTCGGTCCCCAATTGTCTAGCCAGGAGAATCCTAGTACGACTGCATCTGTCATTTTAGGGCTATTACAAATCGAATTACTTCCTAGTGATCTGCTAACTCTAGCCTCACTGGTTCAGTCAGGTGGGTGGCATAGGCTCCCCCCATTAGGGTCCCCTGGTTTCCCGTTTTTGGAGCTGTTAGGCGTATTGGGAAAACAAAAGGGTGAACTGGTTCATTCACCATTGGGTCATTTTCACCATTGTCCTCACTGTCATAGGGTTCTGGCGATTGGTCATTGTTGCCTGGGGAGGGTTCCCTTCAGCTGGCTGGGAAGGGACCTCTGCAGCCTGGAGTGCCTTCCAGGACATGTCAGGGGTACGCTTGGGGCCTCATTCTGGTCGTACTCTGGGTGGTGGCTCTGGCCTTGGTTTCGGGGCTGGGGTTGCGCATGCTGATGCTACATGGCACCCCTGCATCTGTAGCATTTTAGCAAACTTCATGGGAGGGCTGGTCTTGGGGCCGGCTGTGGTGCTGTGGTTTCCAATCGGCTGGGTGGTCTCTGGTCTCATTGACCTCTTTCTTTGGTGTCTGGTTGCTTTCTCATGTCATTAGCACACAGCCCACTGTCGACTTTTATGGCCACTCAGAGAGTCAGTTCAGGTTACCTGGGAGATTTGCTTGTCCAGGCTTGTTTTGAAAAAGTGCACCAACAGCTGCTCAGGTAAAGGAGGTGGCTTCCCGATGACTCACCTGAATTCACAGATGACTTCCTTGATGGGTCGCCCTCTTTGAATTAGGTTTCTGAGCTTATCTTCCGCATACGGGGCCTCCTCTATATGCGGAGGATCTGGCCTCCGTATCTGGCCTCTATCAGTTGTAGGAAGTCATCTGCGTCTTGCAGTTGGAGGGCTGCTAGCCATTCCCTTACTTCTCCCTCTAGCCCCTTTTTGATGGTGTTCACTATGGCTCTATGGTAGAGGTGTCCATAGCATTCTAGGTGGATCTCAGCCGAGACAAGGAATAGAGCTAGCTGGTCTAAGTCCCTATCAAACTTTCCCCTGAAGCAGGGCAGTTCATTCAGTGCTGCTCCTCCCTCCTCCTGTGCTTGATGTGGCTGGCCCTCTTCCTCGGCTCTAGTTTGGAGAGAGGGAAAGGATTGTCTGCCCAGGATGGCCTGCCTGCTGTGTGGGAGGGGCACTGGATGCAGTCCCGGGCTTTTTCTCCTTCTGACAGGTGGAGAAGGGGGGCTGTGTTCCAGTCTGCGGCTCCTCACTTCAAAAGGATCAGCTGTCCCTCCCCTCTCTTTTTGCCGGCATGATGGCCCAAATGGTGGTGCGATCAAATTCCTCTCTCAGTTACTCTATGGAGCTTCTCAGGGGCTCCCTTAGGAGGAGGAAGCCTGGCTTGTTTCCAGTGCCACATTCAATCCATTCTTCCTAGTTCACTCAGGGGCTTCCTCTTTTTCTGGGCATTGGGGTGGGGGAACTCAATCTCAGCTGCTTTAGGGGTTAATTTCCACCCGTACTCATCCTTTCTTGCTTCAGCCGCTGGAGCGGGTGTCTCAGCTTTGAGGTCTGGGGGAGGCTGCACTCCAGTTGCAGTTGGGCTGCACTCCAGCTGCAATTGGGCTGCTGGAGCCTGGAACTGCCTCTTTTCCAGTCACTTGTAGCAGGCTTTCTTCCGATAGCCCGCCCTCTGCCATGGTTGCCTGATTTTCTCTCCAAGCCCCCCAGATATCAGGGAGTGATTTGGGAGTCTGGGATTCAGGTAGCCCAACAATCTCGCTCGATTTAGTAGACTGACTCTACTAAAGATGACCTAATTAAAAAACCCCACCCCTCCTGCTGACTCCAGTAACCTAGGATGTAATCTGTAACAAGGCATGTGTGGAATTTATTTTCCGTTGGGGCAGTCGAGCAGCTTTGTCAATTCTCCCCCTCCTGCTTATGGCAACTTGAAAGCTGGTCTGGAAAGCTTTGCAAGTTGACAGCACCCATCCAAGCTTGACGGGGAGAGCCCTGGGGCAGCCCACCGCCCTCGCTGGTCAGGATCTCCTTTTAGAAACACCTGTTACCTACAGTATACCCATCCTGTGGACAAGTATACTAATG
The DNA here is from genome assembly GCF_028640845.1 of Ahaetulla prasina. NCBI lineage: Eukaryota > Metazoa > Chordata > Lepidosauria > Squamata > Colubridae > Ahaetulla > Ahaetulla prasina. The sequence goes on from NC_080540.1 coordinate 186,227,233, forward strand.
ATGACTGATCATTAGTCATCATTAGTTCCTTGCTGAATTGTGTTGGGGTGGGGCGATCTTCACAGTGACGTCACACTCAACAATAAGCGTGGCAATGATGGCTAACGATGGCTGCAAAAGCGTCGTTAAGTGCTGTAAAGAGTTGGGTGCAACTGAGTTTAATTGAACTATGAGACAGGTGGCTGCGGGTCATGAACCCATCAGGTTGTGTCATGCCTGGGGTGGCAGCAACTGAAGTTGGCCAATGAGACATGCCACCCAGGCCAGCCATGAGCACACTGTCAAACTATGTCTGGAACAGTGGGGTACTGACAAACCATGGGTGATGTCTGATGTGGCTAAAAACAGTCACGAGGCCATCGTGCGACTGTGTCTGGAGTAGGGAGCTCACAGCAAATAATGGGGTAAGAATTATTACTTATGGTCTCATGTCATGGAAGTTGATCTAGCCATGATCGAGGTGGCTGAAAATGGTTATGAGACCATTGTTCGGTTGTGTCACAAGCAGGGTGCCACTCAATTCTTCCAGGCTGTGGAACTCGCAACTGAAAAGGGCTATGAAAATATCACCAGAGAGTGGGAGCAGAAGAGAGTGAGTGCACTCTGCCAAATGTGACAAAAAGTGTTACACATAGTATTAAGGGGTGTACTGAGGTGGATCATCTGACCCCATGCACACCATTAACACACAGCTACATGTTACTATGACAGTTTTTTTATGAAGCTGGCTCAGGCCTTGTCCCTGCCTTTCTAAATGAATGAGTTTTTTGTCTCCTCATCAAGAGCAACAGCAGCATGCGCTTTCTGTGCTCTAAGACAGATCTGGGCCTTCATTTGGTGGTACTTGTTAGCCTCATTGACAATCAGTCGGAACTCCTCTTCAGAGATCTGGCCACCCATGAGGGCATGCGAAATATGATCTGCAATTGTATTCAGCTTGCTTTCGGTCAACACCCTAATCTGATCATGCTTTTTTGCCTAAACTGTGAGCTGATGCATGACGAATTTCCCAGCTACTCCTAGGACACCACAAGCAAAGGCTGTGATTTCAAGGTCCAAGACAGCTAGGGCAGCGATTATGGTAGAAAGGAGGCCCACACCCTAGACGCCCATTCCCATGCTGGCTATAAGCAATGCTGTATCAATGCCATCGAGGACATTTACCCTTCAGCGGTACTTTTTTTTTTGGGAAAAAGTTTTAACAAACAAAAACATTTTTCCCCCTTTTCCCCCCCTCCCCCCCACAAAATCCCCTTCCCCTCCTTCCCCGGCTTCCCGGGTCGATCACAAGGTATTGTTATACATAAATCAAACATAGAGTAAAATTTTCCCTTTTAATCCAATTAACCTCATCCAAATCTTTTCATTTCCCAACCCCCCCATTACATAAAATAATACTTCCTAATTATTCAAAGGCAATCTGATATTTCTTAATCTGATATCTGTTTTGTAAATAATCAATCCATTTTTTCCATTCAATTAAATATCTTTCCTGCGTATTGTCTTTCAAAAAAGCTGAGATTTTAGCCATCTCAGCCAAATTAGTAACTTTCAATATCCATTCTTCTATTGTAGGTAACTCTTTTTTCTTCCAATATTGTCCAATCAACAGCCTTGCTGCTGTTATTAAGTTCAAAATCAATTTAGCCTCAATCCCTGTACAATCCGTTATAATTCCCAAAAGGAAAAATTGCGGCAGGAACTTTATTTTCTTCTTCAGGACATTTTGAATAATCCACCAGATTCTTATCCAAAAGGCCTTAATTTTCTTACAAGTCCACCAAATATGAAAATATGTAGCATCATCACAGTCACACCTCCAACATTTCGCTTGGATATTAGGATACATACATGATAATTTTTTGGGATCTAAGTGCCATCTATAAAACATCTTATAAAAATTTTCCCTTAAATTCTGTGCTTGTGTAAATTTAACATTTCTAATCCAGATTTTCTCCCATGTTTCCAACATTATTGATTCCTGAATATTCTGTGCCCATTTAATCATACAGTCCTTTACCAAATCCTTTTCCGAATCTATTTCAAGCAACACATTATACAATCTCTTTATATGTTCCTGGGTCTGATTTCTAATTTGCTTTATTAAATTTTCCTCCCTTTGCATTATACCAATTTTTTGATCTTCTTTCCATCTAGCACTTAGTTGCCTATGTTGAAACCAAGTATAATTCCTCCCTTCTTCATTTAATATCTGTAATGATTTTAATTGCAATCTACCTCCTTCAGCATACAAAAGTTCTTTATAAGTAATCATTTCCTGTTTCTGTTCTATATTTATATTCTCTATTGCATGTCTAGGGCTCGCCCATATAGGAATCTTATAGTCTAGTTTATAGGAATATTTTTTTCCAGACCCGCAAAAGAGCACTTCTCAACACATGATTCTTAAAAGCCCTATCCACCTTTTTTCCATAAAATAAATACGCATGCCATCCATATAATAAGTCATAACCTTCTATATTCAAAATTCTTTCCTCCGTTAAATTAAACCAGTCACTTACTATTGAAAGGGCTACTGCTTCATAATATAGTTTAAAATTAGGGATTTTAAGGCCACCTCTTTCCCGTGAGTCCTGCATTATTTTCATTTTAACCCTCGCCTTTTTACCTTGCCATATAAATTTATTAATCCCAATCTGCCAATCCTCCAAATTTTTATCTTTCTTAATTATTGGTATCATCTGGAACAGAAACAAAAATCTAGGTAATACATTCATTTTGATAGCCGCAATCCTCCCCAATAGCGATAACTGCAATTTTTTCCAGACACTCATATCATTCTGAACTTTTTGCCATAGCAAGTCATAATTATTCTTATAAAGTTTCTTGTTCGATGAACTAATATAAACCCCTAAGTATTTAACCTTTTTTACCACCTCAAATCCCATTATTTCCTCTAGTTTTTGTTTCTGTTGTATAGACATATTTTTGATTATCACTTTTGTTTTATTCTGATTTATTTTAAATCCTGATACCTTTCCATATTTATCAATTGTTTCCAACAAAAATCTACTTGAATTTATAGGATTTGTTAAAGTAACCACTACGTCATCTGCAAAAAGCTAGTTTTATCTGATTAAATAATTCTTTAAGTGGGCCTAGTATTTCATCCTGTAGTTTTTTATAATAACTTGCTGTAAGACCATCTGTACCGGGGTTTTTCCCGATTTTTAATTGTTTAATTGCCTCCACTATTTCTCCAGTAGCTATCGGCCGATTCAACTCCTCCCTTTGTTCTAATGTTAGAGTATTAACCTTATAATCTTCCAAATAATCATAAATATCCCTATTTGATATTTTATCTTTTGCATATAGAGTAGTGTAAAATTCTGAGAAGGCCTTTTTAATTTTATCCTGTTGATATATCTCTTTACCTTTATATTCTATTTTTTGTATGACACGTGCTTTCTGTTTTTTCCTTAAGTTATATGCCAGCCATCTCCCAGGTTTATTTGCATTACAGAAGGTATTATGTTTAGCATATTGTATATTCGTTGCCACCTGGTCTGCTATTAACATATTAAATTGACTCTGTAATATTCTTATAGCCTCTTTAAGTTTGTGCTCTTGTGGGTTTTGAATTAATAATTGTTGTTTCTTTTGAATTTCTTCTTCCAAGTACCTACGCTGCCTTTGTTTATTATTCCTCTGCCTATTGTCCAGATATATCAATATATCTCTATTAAAAGCTTTACTCACCTCCCACACAGTTCCTATCGGTGTCCCCTTGTGCATATTAAAATCAAAAAATTCCTTCATCTGTTTCTTACAATGATTTATAATATCCTCATATCTAAACAAATTTTAATTCAGCCTCCATGTTCTACCACCTTTTTTCCCCTGCAATAATTCCATCCATACTGGGCTATGGTCAGTTAAACACCTCGGAAATATCTTCATTTTCTTCACCCTAGAAAGCAAGTCATTAGAAATTAAAATAAAGTCAGTACGTGAAAAAGATTGATGCCTATCGGGAAAAAAAGTAAAATTTCTCTCATCTGGATTCCATAACCTCCATATACAACGATTCCATTTTGCTTTTAAATTCAAAATCTTCCATCATTTCAAAGAAGGATTTTGGTAGTTTTGCATGTATAGGTATCTTCTTAGAAGAGGTTCTCTTATCATTTCTTGTATCAATTACTCCATTCCAGTCTCCTAATAAAATAAACGAACTGTAATCCCAGAGGATCAACCTCTCGTGTAACATTTTATAAAACTTTTCTTGTTGCTGATTAAGTGCATAAATACCTCTCAGCAAAGTCTTTTTTGCATCTATCACCAGTTCAATAGCAATGAATCTTCCTTGAATATCTGCCTCAAATTAACTTAGCTGGTATATCCTTCCTGATATATACAACGATTCCATTTTGCTTCTTATCCAAAGCTGATGCAACAAAATGTTTACCTAATTTTGAGTTTATTAAGTATTTTTGGTCTGATAATTTGATATGTGTCTCTTGCAGGCAAATCACATCATTTTTAAATTGTTTCAAGTAGTGAAATATTTTCCTTCTTTTCTGAGCTGAATTCAAACCATTAACATTCCATGACAAAATTCTATTTGCCATAACTGGCCTCCTGAAGCTTTGAAGCAGACAATGGAAGATCCTCCTCCGGTATCTTCCGTCTAGCTCCTCCCACAGATTCCATACTGGGGTCCTGACTTTTACTTTGAAGCTGTTGCTCTTCTTTACGCTTAAGAGCTCCTCTTGTGGTTCCTCTGATGCTGGCAGCAATGAAGCCTCTTGGATCACCACGCCTTCTTGGATCTCTTGAAGTTTTTCTATCACTTCTATTTCAACTTTCAAAACTGTAGAAAGAAAATCCTTTGCCTTTAAAACAGTGTCAATTCTGTATCTCCTCCCTTGATAAAATACTGTCAGACAAACTGGCACCTCCCATCTGAATTGAATCTGGCGTTTTTTAAGTTCTTGTGTAAAAAAAACCAAATTCCTTCCTATCTCTTAACATCTTGGAAGGAATCTCTTTCAACACCTTCAGCTCCTGTTCTCCAATTTTCAAAGTTGTCTGATATGCAACTTGCAAAATCTGATTTCTCAGTTCTTTTCACAAAATAAACCACAATGTCCTGAGGAAGCTTTCTCTGTCTTGCGATCCAGGAATTAACTCTATATATTTTATCAATTTGGTAAGCTACCTCTTAGAGTTCCACTTCAATAAATTCAGCCAATGCTTCTGATATGATTTTTCTTAGGTCCTCTCCTCTCTGTTCCTACATACCACAGATTCTAAGAGCTCCTTCCATAAGTTTATATTGCAATATCACAACCTGATCTTCATTTTGATCCACTTTTTTCTGAACACCTTGCATTTTGTCTTCTAAGTGCTTATTTGACTGAGAGATCTGTTGCATCTCTTCTTCCAATCCCTCAATTTTTTTACTCAAACCTTGAACAGCCATCATAATATCTTCTCTTATTTTTGCATTAAAATTTCCCATCATCTCTTTTTGCCTGTCTTCAGAAAGTTTTAATTGTTCTTTCAATATATCCTCAAGATTTGCTTCAGATCCCCTTCTTCCAGAAGGCTTTAAATGTTTAACTGCCATTCTGTCTTCAAAAGAATCAAAAATTTAAACTTAAAAACTTTCCTTTACTCCTTTCAGTATAAGAGAGCTCCGTTTATAACAATCCACAAATAACGCTACTTTGTTGTACTAAAAAATTCACTTTCGCTTTCAGACGCCATTTTAAAAGTCAATTAATCAGAGACAAAGAGAAGTTTCAAATTTCAAAAGGGGGAGTCAGTGTACTTGCCGTGTTGTTTCTACTTCAAAGATCGAACGCTTGTGAAATCCCCCGTCTGCTTAGAAAATCAATCAGTTTGACAAGTCCTTTTGAGCAGAAGTGACCCGTACTCCTTTTTCCTGAAAAAACAGGAGCACGTTTGAAGTCGGAGCACAGTCACTCATGCGCTCGTTACCTCTCGCTTGGATTATTGTAATGCTCTCTACATGGGGCTCCCCTTGAGGTGCACTCGGAGGCTTCAGTTAGTCCAGAATGCAGCTGCGCGGGTGATAGAGGGAGCTACGCGTAGCTCCCACGTAACACCGCTCCTGCTCAGACTACACTGGCTACCTGTGGCCTTTCGAGTGCACTTTTAAGGTTTTGGTTACGACCTTTAAAGCGCTCCATGGCTTAGGGCCTGGGTACTTACGGGACCGCCTGCTGTTACCGCATGCCTCCCACCGACCCGTACGCTCTCACAGAGAGGGACTTCTCAGGGTGCCGTCCGCCAAGCAATGTCGGCTGGCGGCCCCCAGGGGAAGGTCCTTCTCTGTGGGGGCTCCCACACTCTGGAACGAGCTTCCCCCGGGTTTACGCCAAATACCTGACCTTCGGACCTTCCATCGCGAACTGAAGACACATCTTTTCATTCGCGCGGGACTGCCTTAAATTTTATCGATTTTAAATTTTTTATTAATAATTTTAAATGGGGTTTTAGTTTATTATATATTTTAAACTTTTTAGGCTAATTATAAAATAAGTTTTTTAATTTGCATTTTAAATTGTACATTGTATTGCCTGTTTTATTTTTGCCTGTACACCGCCCTGAGTCCTTCGGGAGAAGGGCGGTATAAAAATCAAAATAATAAATAAATAAATAAATAAATAATGAGGTTCGATGGGACCTGAAATCCAGAAAAATTCGCTCTTAAGAGCAAACCCCCTGGAGAGATCTACCACTCCCCCACAGTTCTGCACACCCCCTTTTGCCCAAGGGGTATGCTAAGGTCAGTGAACAGTGATTTATACTGTTCACTGACTTTTACGATCTTCTAACGCGGAGCGCCCTGTTAGAGCACCCTGCAGGAGCGGTGATGTCACTGGAAGCCCCTTCAGCGGTACTTTTTGTATAGCTGAGCACACCTATCTCCTTCATCCTCAAGGCACATTTTCAGTTGTGAGATTTCCTGAAGCTGAAAGAATTGTGTGTTGTTTGAACTCAGCAGAACTGTGTAAAGTGGTGCAGTCGTTGCAGGTGGAGCAGTTGTCTGCTTTATTACCTTGTGACAACCTCAAGTGTCACGAAGATTGGTAAGCCATGATTGGCGATCTTTTTTCCAGTTTTATTTCTAATTGTTACTTTTAACTCGGAGATCGTTCTATCCTGGGGGCATTTTTTTCAGTCTGCTCGATGCGGACTGTGTGGACATCCCCAAAGGAATGGTTTCCAATGCCTATAGAGGCTAGGAGCATGGAGAGGGCTCCATTAATACCACTGGCAACATGGTTCTGTTGCCAGTGATATTAATCTGCTCCAAGTGGATCCTGAGCACTTCATTTGTTGCAAAGTTGACAGGATGATCTCTGATGACCTCCATAGGGCATAGGGGGTGGAGAAACTCCCTGCATTTCTTTCTCTTTTTCAAAAGAGAAGCACGTGAGCACAGCTGCTGCTTTAAAAAGGCATAGGGGGTGGGGAAACTCCCTGCGTTTCTTTCTCTTTTTCAAAAGAGAAGCACGTGAGCACAGCTGCTGCTTTAAACAGGCATAGGGGGTGGGGAAACTCCCTGCGTTTCTTTCTCTTTTTCAAAAGAGAAGCACGTGAGCACAGCTGCTGCTTTAAACAGGCATAGGGGGTGGGGAAACTCCCTGCGTTTCTTTCTCTTTTTCAAAAGAGAAGCACGTGAGCACAGCTGCTGCTTTAAACAGGCATAGGGGTTGGGGAAACTCCTGCTTTTCTCTCTTTTCAAAAGAGAAGCACGTGAGCACAGCTGCTGCTTTAAACAGGCATAGGGGTGGGAAACTCCCATGCTTTCTTCCTCTTTTCAAAAAGAGAAGCACGTGAGCACAGCTGCTGCTTTAAACAGGCATAGGGGGTGGGGAAACTCCCTGCATTTCTTTCTCTTTTTCAAAAGAGAAGCACGTGAGCACAGCTGCTGCTTTAAACAGGCATAGGGGGTGGGGAAACTCCCTGCATTTCTTTCTCTTTTTCAAAAGAGAAGCACGTGAGCACAGCTGCTGCTTTAAACAGGCATAGGGGGTGGGGAAACTCCCTGCATTTCTTTCTCTTTTTCAAAAGAGAAGCACGTGAGCACAGCTGCTGCTTTAAACAGGCATAGGGGGTGGGGAAACTCCCTGCATTTCTTTCTCTTTTTCAAAACCCGCACGCCTAACGGCGCGCGAATCTGATCTATTCACTATAAATCAAAAATAGCAATAATATATTCAGGGTTGGTCCACTTGAGATTGTGATTTTATTCTATTCAAAATGACTAGCTTAGTTCAGTGCAATACTTGTTTTGCAGCAGTCTTTCGCAGTACTCTTTTCTAATTTGGATACTGTCCTCTTTGTAAACAAATTAGCAGTCTACGTGGACAGATTACATATCTAGAATCTCTAATCTATGCTTCCCAAGCAGAAATTAGGTACCCAATTCAGCCATTTCAGCTGCTGTGCCATCAGCCCCCTCTACCACAAAGATCCTGCAGGAAAAGGGCAGTATGGACAACCGTGGGATCTGGCAGGGTGAGAGCTGTGAACCATAAACACAAAGCTTTTACAGTGTCCCAGTATAACAGATATAGTGCCCTTGCTGACCTAAATAGGAACACTAAAGTGACAGATCAAGGTAGTTGTGATACTGATAACTCAAACAATCAAGGGATTATGGTCCGAGATGAAGAACTTACTTTGGAAAAGTGTGATCCTACTTTGGAAAAGTGTGTATCAAGTATTACAGATCGGTCACACAAGAAGAGCACGGTATCCAAAAAGAGAAGCCACCTTCTGATTGGTGATTCAATTGTAAGGGATGTAAATTTAGGAAAGGATATGGAGGTTTTGAAAGAGGTCAGGTGTCTACCTGGTGCTACTGCCAGCAGAGACAAGAGGCGTATTCTTAAGATAGTCAAGAATGCCAGTAAGGATTCTGATGTTGATGCTATTATACATCTTGGCACAAATGATTTGTCCCAAAAGGATGTGCTTTCTGTGCAGAATGATTTCCAGAGCTTGGGCTATGAACTTAATAGCATAGGTTGTAGGCTTAACTTTTCAGAGGTTTTACCAGTACATAAGGAACAAAAAGGTAAAGGCCAGCGTGTAGTGGAATTTAATGTGTGGCTAAAGGAGTGGTGTAAATGGGAAGGCTTTGGTTTTATTAGTCATGATGTCTGCAACTGGTCCAATGAAAAATTGTACAAAAGAGATGGATTGCATCCATCAAAGAAAGGGACTGAGTTACTTAGCAATACATTCACAGATTTTCTGGATAAACATTTAAACTGAACAGTGGGGACAGAGAATTAACTGATACAAAAAATTTCTGTCCCCAGCAATCGAAAACTAAAAGGGTTATAAGTGCATGTAACATAGATGTCTGTATGGGTAAGACCAACAGCCCTGCTATCAAGCAAAACCAAGCATTTAACAGTGAGTGCCATACCATGTGCACTAAACCAACAGGTAGCAAGAAAGTAGGGGCAGTCAACACAGGTTATATAGACAGTAAACACAAAGTCAATCCAAATGGACTCAAATGTCTATACACCAATGCACAGAGTATGAGGAATAAACAGGGTGAATTAGAAATCCAAGTAAATGAGGGCAGATATGATATTGTTGCCATTACGGAAACTTGGTGGGATGAAACTGACAAATGGAACATACGGCTAGAGGGATATAAATTATTTAAAAGAAATAGACCAAATAAAAGAGGAGGTGGAGTTGCACTATATATAAGAAATAACTACATCTCTACAGAAATAGAGCACAACAATGATGAAAATCATCTTGAATGTATTTGGGTCAATATAAAAGGGGTGAAAAACGATATTGCCATAGGTCTATACTATAGGCCACCCAACCAAACAGAGGAAGTAGATGAACTTTTTGCTAGTCAGCTAACTAAGGTATGTAGGAAGCACATCACAGTAGTAATGGGGGATTTTAACTACCCTGACATCAACTGGGAAACAAACTCTGCACCAAGTGGAAGATCCAACAGGTTCCTAACAAACCTAGCAGACAACTTTGTTTCCCAAAAAATAGAGAAGGCGACAAGGGGATCAGCCATACTGGACTTAATTCTCACTAACAGAGATGAAATGATAGAAGGTGTTGAAGCTACAGGAACCTTGGGGGCAAGTGACCACGCAATATTGGAATTCGACATTAAGCAAATACAAGTAGTAGAACAAAGTCAAACTAGAGTCTTGGACTTTAAGAGAGCTAATTTCAATAAACTTAGAGAGATCTTGAGAAGGATTCAATGGATGAGAATCCTCAGAGGGAAAACAACTCAAGAAGCTTGGGAAATTTTGAAAAGTGAGATTATAAAAGCGCAGTCTAGCACAATATCAATGAAGAAGAAAAATAATAGATCTCAAAAGAAACCAGCATGGATGCATAAAGAACTATCTGACAAATTGAAAGACAAAAAGGACAAATATAAAAAGTGGAAAGAGGGGCAAATAACTAAGGCAGAATATCAGCAAATAGCCCGAGCCTGTAAAGATGAAGTGAGGAAAGCTAAGGCTCACAATGAACAAAGGCTAGCGACAAAAGTAAAAAATAACAAAAAAAGCTTCTTCCAACATGTTAAAAACAAGAAAAAAGTCAAGGAAACAATTGGCCCATTGCTGGGAGAAAGTGGCAAGAAGATGACAAGCAACAGGGAGAAAGCAGATCTACTTAACTCATTTTTTGCATCTGTCTTTACACAAAAGGAAAAACCAGTCCAACCTATCAAAAACAGCACTACAAAAAACAGATTAGAAACACAAGTTAAAATAGGGAAGAAAATGGTAAGTGAACACCTGTCTACCCTAGACGAGTTCAAATCACCAGGACCGGATGGATTACACCCCAAGGTTCTGAAGGAACTGGCAGACGTGATCTCAGAACCACTGAACTATATCTTTCAAAGATCCTGGAGCACAGGGGAGCTGCCAGAGGACTGGAAAAGAGCTGATGTAGTTCCCATCTTCAAAAAAGGAAAAAAAACAGACCCAGGAAACTACAGACCTATCAGCCTGACCTCAATACCGGGGAAGATTCTAGAAAAGATAATCAAGCAACGAATCACCGAACACCTAGAAGCAAACAAAGTAATAACCAAAAGCCAACATGGGTTTGTCAAAAACAGATCATGCCAGACTAATCTTATCGCATTCTTTGACAAAATGACAAAATTAGTAGACCAGAGGAATGCTGTTGATATAATTTACTTGGACTTCAGTAAAGCATTTGATAAAGTAGACCATAACCTACTACTAGATAAAGTAGAAAAATGTGGGTTAGACAGCACTACCACCAGATGGATTCGTAACTGGCTGACCAACCGCACTCAATGTGTAGTCTTCAACGGAACTACATCCACATGGAGGGAAGTATGCAGTGGAGTACCCCAAGGCTCTGTTTTAGGCCCAGTACTCTTCAACATCTTCATCAATGACTTGGACGAGGGGATAGATGGGGAACTCATCAAATTTGCAGATGACACCAAGCTGGCAGGAATAGCCAACACTCCAGAAGATAGGCTCAAATTACAGAAAGATCTTGACAAACTTGAACATTGGGCGCTATCTAACAAAATGAAATTCAACAGTGAAAAAGTAAGGTTCTACATTTAGGCACCGGTACCGTATATGTGGTACCGGTACCGTATATGTGGTACCTTGCTCAATAGTAGTACCTGTGAGAGGGATCTTGGAGTCCTAGTGGATAACCATTTAGATATGAGCCAGCAGTGTGCAGCAGCTGCTAAAAAAGCCAACACAGTTCTGGGCTGCATAAACAGAGGGATAAAATCAAGATCACGTGAAGTGTTAGTGCCACTTTATAATGCCTTGTAGGCCACACTTGGAATATTGCATCCAGTTTTGGTCTCCACGATGTAAAAAAGATGTTGAGATTCTAGAAAGAGTGCAGAGAAGAGCAACAAAGATGATTAGAGGACTGGAGGCTAAAACATATGAAGAACGGTTGCAGGAACTGGGTATGTCTAGTTTAATAAAAAGAAGGACTAGGGGAGACATGATAGCTGTATTCCAATATCTCAGGGGTTGCCACAAAGAAGAGGGAGTCGGGCTGTTCTCCAAAGCACCTGAGGGTAGAACAAGAAGCAATGGGTGGAAACTGATCAAAGAAAGAAGCAACTTAGAACTAAGGAGAAATTTCCTGACAGTTAGAACAATTAATAAGTGGAACGACTTGCCTGCAGAAGTTGTGAATGCTCCAACACTGGAAATTTTTAAGAAAATGTTGGATAACCATCTGACTGAGATGGTGTAGGGTTCCTGCCTAGGCAGGGGGTTGGACTAGAAGGCCTCCAAGGTCCCTTCCAACTCTGTTGTTATGTTATGTTATGTTATCAAGCCATTGGCCACCCAAACTACCATCCTGCTCAAGGTGGAGAAGCCCATCAGCATTCAGTACCGATTGGGTGATCAGACTGAGAAGCCCATCAATCAGACAGACTTCCCATTCACTGGCGACAGTCAGGATGATCAGCCCATTAACTTTACTCACCGTCAGCTCTGCAGAAGAGCCAGCCTCCTCAATGATGTCTTCCAACTGTGAAAAGCTGTACAGGCCAAAGGGGATGAATATGGTGTTTGTTGTACCACCATTGCACCTGTATGAGAATGATTCACCGATCTCAATGTTGAACAATCCCACAGTAAAGGTTATCAAGTGGAGGCCAACGTGCAGAAACCGTCTCAGTTGTCAACATATTGCTGGAGGCCTATAGCCTCCCTTTGGACATTTGAGAGTCTGGAACATAGCTTCACTATGGGCGCCAAAGCATTTGCCTTAAATACAGATGCAAAGTATCAGCCTGGAGCACAATCAGTGGCATCATTACTCACCAGTTTCTTCGAAACAATCACTATCCAGATCCAGGTGCTTGCCCTGCAAGCAGGAGGAGGGTTTGAAGCCAAATTCCCAGATATGTTCCAGAACTATTGTGTACCCAATATGTCCTCAGGCAAGCTTATCAAAGCCTGGAACTCCAACCCCATGCAATTCTGGCAGAACCAGCTCAACTTTGCCATTTGGCTGCGGTGTTTTGGAGAAAGACCACTTGACCACCAAAGACCCCCTGCTGCAGTCTTTGTATCACTTTCACATATACTACCAGATGAGGGAGATCTCCTGGGGTAGAGATGCCACTACCCCAGGGATGCCTTCAACAACCCATATAACCATTGGATATATGAGATCTGTGCTGAGTTCAGTGTTTTTCTGCACACTGACTGGTGCACGAAAGGTCCAAATCACAGGTTTGGGAGGTTCTATAACTATGCAACTAACACCGGCTATTATCCTGTCGGTGATGGAGAGTATGATTCAAGAAGTATGTTGTTCACAAAAAAGACTTCGAACGATGTCCTCCATGTGGAATCCACTGCATCCACTGCATCAAACAGACACAGCCTGCACAACATACTTGACAAATCGGAGGGCTTTACCTGCCCTGGGGTTGAAAAACTGAATGATAGCATCTGAACATATGTCTGGGCAATCTTCGGAGCCCAGGCACAGACATGCACGAGTATTCTGGGCTCTGGGATGGCATTTGATGCACAGAAGCAGTTCTTGGTGGGTTGGTGTGCTGCTTCAGCTGCCGAGTTCACTCATCTCACGAGCAAGATGGTCCCAAAGATCTACAAAAAGTTGGCCTGTGCACGCACATATGCAGCCCCAGAGATAGAGATGTTCCCACTGACTTTGGAGGCTGTCCAGCATCTTTACACCCTGCTGGAGTACATTGCAAGTCTCGGGTCCTCAAAGTGAACTCCACCAGCACAGCTTTCCAGTGAAGCTGTCAGACCCCACAACCCCTTTTAGAATAATGCAAATAAAACTTTATCTTGAAAGAATGCAGCTGCTTCGCCTCCTCCTTGCAGCTTCACTGCAGGCAGGTGAGGTTGTCCGTGGATACACTATCCTAAGTAGAAAAACCTTGGCTACCCACTATCTGACGATTGGCCTGCTCAATAGCTGTAATGCAACCCCATCTTCTTATGTCCTGACCAGGCCCAAGTTTACAATGGCTGTTGCACTGTCAAAACTGTTTGGCTAGAAAAAACCCAAGCTCAATGGTTTTGCATGCCAGAATGTCTTAATCTCCACACGGTGCCCTCAGATATAACCACTTCCTGCCCATCGGGTTCTCTTCGTGGGTAAATGGGATACGTTGTGGCCTATGCCAATGTGTACCCCTAGTCTCCCAATCACAGATGGTGTCACAGGTGGCCATCTTGGGAACCTAAGCTTCCCAAGACCATGAAGCAGACTCCTTGTTCCAACAAAAACCCTTTTTATTACGTTCCTCTCATTCACATCCAGCAAAGTCTTTCAAGGGAGAATTTACAATCACAGACCTTATCTGGTTTGGAGAGCTGCCAGGCCAATATCTTCAAAACTCTTGGAGCAAATTAAGCAAACTAATTGTCTCCTGCAAACTCCCCTCCCCTTTCACTCCTCTTTATTCCCTATGGGAAGGGCCATTCACCATCCACCTGTGGCTTTACTCCTGGGTTGACCCTTCTTCCCTAGCTGTCCCCTTGTCCTGGCAGCTCTGCGCATACACACACTGGGAACAGGCTTCAACTGTTCTTCACTGATGTCCGACTCCAAAGGCAGCTGACAGATGGTCCTGGCCCCATCTCTGCCTCTGACGCAGAGCACTCATCAGAGCCTTCCCCAGACTCCAGTACTGGCCCATGTTCCTCCCCAATCTCCTCACTGTCTAAGTCTGCCACCAACTCCGCTAGCTGCTGGTGGGCCACCACATCATGCCTGCTAAGGTAACCGTGTCTGTTGGAGATTCTGTAGTCTAATAAAATATCTTGTCCCATGATTGACAGTAAGCTATCCGTTCAATAGCTTGCAAGCATATACTATAGCCCCAAGGGCTACTGGAAGGGGCTCACCCCCATCAAGAAAATGGCTGAAGCCGCTAAGGTCTCTGAAGATGTGGCCCGAGGCTGGTTGAAGAATCAAGCTCTTTGGCAGATCTACCTCCCTGCCCAATGGCACATTCCACAACCAAAATTAGATGCAGCCACACTGAACAAGGTCCACCAAGCTGATCTGCTCTTTCTGCCTCATGATAATGTCAGACGTAAAACATACAAGTATGCCCTCACTGTGGTTGACATAGCCAGCCAGTTCAAGGCTGCTGAGCCAAGGGGCCACAAAAGAAGCTAAAGAGGTTGTTAATGCCCTGGGCTGCATCTACAGAAAGGGGCCTTTGAGGTGGCCCAAACTCTTCCAGGTCAACCCTGAGTGTGAATTCATAGATGTGGTCAATCAGATACTCGCAAAGCACATCAAAGTTAAGCGTGGTTGTGTGGACACCCATCATGATCAGGGAGTTGTGGAACGCTTCAACTGGACATTGGCCAAGCGACTCTTTGGGCACCAGTATGCTCAGGAGATGTGGCTCCCTTCTGGAGTGCGGTCATCTGAGTGGGTGGCCTGGCTGTCCGCTGTTGTTGCAGCCTTGGAGAAGTGACCTGGCTCACCGGCAACCAGCCTTTTGAGGCCATTGTTGGCTGCACAAGTGCTGCCAACACATTTTGGGTTACACAAAAGCCCGCTGTTCCTGCTACATGCCCCATTGGTCTTCACAAACAAAAGCTCTTCTGGGATTAGCGTTTGCTATCTGTACCAGCCCGGTGAGCTGGAGGGCAGTTGTCGACATGCCACTGACTCTGTCTGGTCTCTAGAGATGTACCAACTCAAATGCTCATTGACCAAGCCCGACGAGCCCATACTCTAATACTTGCTTGATGGGCTGTCATGGGGATTTGTCCGTGAGGAATGTCTGGCAGTGCCCACTGACACTCAGCAGCCGCCAAATGGGGTTCTCAGGCATTGAGAGCTGCTACCTCTGTTTCTGTTACACTCGAGCCAGGTCAACCTTATGTTGTCACAAGTGTAGCCCCTGGTGTTGTCTAACTGGTCGACACTGAATTGCTGGGTATACTTGGAGCTCAATGTTGCAGGCAACAGAGTGGTTATTTTGGGCCTCCTTGAGATGCAGGACGTGATTGACCTTCAGGTTAAACCCTAGCCTCTTGGCTTGGTCCTGGCACTTGTACACCACAAGCTTCTTTGCAATAGCCTTGCGGAGCTGCTTCTTGGTCACTGGAACAGCTGGCCTGACCTTGGAACCTTCTTCCGACAGACAGACTACCCTTTTGTATGGTGCATGTATTCCACCTGGGACACAGCAAGGTAGGCAAGGTTTGACCACTGGAGAGAGTCGTTGATGATCTGGACCTTTTGAGAGTCATGAGTGGTAAGGCCCTGGCTCGAGTGGACAGTAAGGGCGCAACCGAGGCACCAGTCATCAATCAGGATGGCCGCTTCTGTTGCCTCTATTCTGACATCCATGATGTCATTCAGAACCAGTCTTCTCTGTGGTGACTGGGGTGGTGACTTGTATATTTTGCTTCCAGCTTTCCTTGGGGTGGTACAGGAGGGGCAAAAGGGTATCTTGAAAGTGGTCCCTGTGGTGCTGGAATAGCAGCTCCTGTGCTAGGTTGCAAACTTTCTGTCTTTCTTGTGGTCTGCCAACAGCCTGCAGAGCTGGCAGCTGAGTCGGACAATGAGGAGGCTGGGGAAGACAATGGGTCAGTCCTGGAGTCAGGAGTCAGGGGAAGGCCTCTTCCTTTGTGCATTTTATACATGGAAGCTCAACCCTTCCGAGTGCAATTACACCATCTGGGAGAAAGAGGTACTGGCCATTCAGATGGCTTTTGAGGCCTGGAGACATCATCTGGAGGGGTCCCGGCATCAAATTGAAGTCCAGACAGACCATAAAAACTTGGAGTTCCTACAGACTGTCCAGAAACTGAACCAATGCCAGTGTCAGCCTCCACTCCAAACTTCGTATCTCTTTGTACTCCTTGTATTTCAGTTGTTAGATAGAATGGGATTGTATTTCTAATATAAATAGCTATTGGATTCAAGTTAAGAAGAGAGGGGCCTTTAAGAGTGTCGGTCAGACATAATTAAGGTGGGAGGAGAGATTAATGTTTGAATTCAACAGGAATGTTTGAGCGCGAACGCTAACGGACATTGCATTCCTGATTTGATTGACAACCAGAGACCTGCGGAAGAAGATTACCCCGGGACCCCGGGAAGGAGCTGGCATTGGACCAGACCTGATGACCTTTTGGGAAAGAGGAGGGAGGAATAGGGTGATACAGATTGTCAGCCATATTCTGTCTCAGATTCAACTTAAAACCCTGCTGCTATCCAGATGTAATTAGTAAAAGTACTTTTCTTTATTTTCAAATGAAGTCAAGGTGTATTCTTTCCTAGTTATAATCAGAGGCAGCCTGACAGTAAGTTGAATCTCACAGCATGTCGACCAACCAGGATTTTAACCAAAATACCGAGGGGGTCGACAGAAAAAATTTGAAGGAAAGCAAGCCAGCTGCTGAATTGGGGGAGGTGACCGGAGGTATTTCTTCTGTCAGTTTTAACCCTGAGCTGGAGAAATTGCAGTTGGAAGAAGAGAGGAGGCTACCCGACTTCAAGGAACCTCCCTCTGGAGTAACTACAAGGAGAAAGGGGAAACTACGCACTTTTTCCGAATGGATTGAGGAACAGAAAATCAGAGACAGCCTCCAGTTTGAAGAGGCACTGCGGCTATTTTGTGAAGTGAAAGTAAGGCAAGCTGCTCGCCAAAGGTATGAATCCCCTATTCAGTCCTCCAGGTGGAAGGGAGAAGAGGAGGAAGAAATTACCAAGGGGCCCGATGGAGGAGTTTCCCAGGGCGGAGAGATTTCGGAAGGCCCAGAGCTAGAAAACCCCTTCCCAGCTGAATTGGATGGAGAACGCATGCCACCTGCTGACCAAGCGAGGCTGCGCAAGGGAAGGACAAAGCCAAAAATTCCCCCCATATCAGAGAAATTTGATGGAAATGCCAAGGAACTGGAACTGTTCCTGGCGATAGTGAATGACCACATGATAGACTGGGGGGAAGATTACTGGTCACAGGCGGCACAAGTTAGAGCTGTGACCCACAACTTGACAGGAAGAGCAGCTGCATGGTTTGTGTCACTATAAACCAACCACTCCCCCTTACCGCAAAACTACGAGCATTTTATTACTGCACTGAGGAGGAGGTTCGAGGACCCCCTGGCAGAGCAGAAGGCCAAAGGCCGAATGAAAACCATCAGGCAAGGGAGGAGACCGGTGCTGATTACAGCCAGGAGTTCAGTGATTTAGTTCCCTTGATGAGAGGGTGGTCGGAGGTGACCCTTGTGGACATTTACAAAGATGGTCTGAATGGAGATCTCTATGAACTGTGTCGGGCACGAGCCTCTCCAACCACGTTGTACGGTGGTACACCCTGGCAGCGGAGATGGAAATCGAACTAGTGAAAGACCGTGGCAGAAGACAGCGCACTGGAGGACCGTACCCTGCCCATTCTCCTGGAGGCGCTTATAGGGACGTCCCTAGATCAAAGGGTGGGAGACAACGATCGACTGCATGCTACAGATGTGGAAAAGAAGGTCACCGAGCAGCCGACTGTCGGGTGAAGCTGGTGCCGAGGACGACCTCTGGTGGTGAAAAGGAACCAGTGAAACCCGCGGCTAGGGCGCGAAAGCCGGCAAAAGTGGGAGAAGGCGAAATAAGGCCACGGCCCTCAGGGAGGAGTGCGAAGCGTCGACCGAAACTGATGACAGCAAAACCACGTCAGAGTCCGATGAAGATCTTCTGGTGAGTTGGACACGGGGTCCTTTGGACATTCCAGTCAAACTGCATGTACCCTCTTCGGGTAATAAGGGGGAAATGTTAGCACTACTAGATTCTGGATGTACTAGATGCATGATCAGTCCCGAACTAGTAGAGAAGATGGAACTAAAACTGAGAACCCTAAGTAGGCCCATAGCATTTGCCCAGTTGGATGGCTCTATGGCAGGGGGAGGACCCGCCCATTTTGTAACAGAACCCATAGAAATGATAATGGGAGACCACCGAGAGATCCTAAACTTCATAGTAGCCCCAGGGATGGACCAACCCCTGTTGCTAGGGTTGTCATGGCTGCGGAAGTGGAACCTCCATATTAACTGGAGGACGGGAGTCTTACGTTTCCGCTCTAGGACACTAAAGGGGGAGAAAAGAGAAACCAAGAAGGGATCTGCTGTGGCCTTGTTCCAAGATACGATGGGGGCAATGATCGAATGGATAGACGGGGAGGAGAGGATACCTAAGGAATACTGGGACTTGCGAGAAGCCTTTAGTGAGAAAGCATCAGATGTTCTACCTCCCCATAGGCCTATTGACTGTGCTATAGACATTCTTCCAGGGGTTAAGCTTCCAAAACCAAAAGCTTACCCCATGACCCAAAAGGAATTGGGGGAGCTACGTAAATTCATAGACAAAAACTTAGAGTGGGGGTTTATCCAACCGGCTAGGCCTCGTGTGGCTGCACTAGTGATGTTCCGGGAGAAGAAAGATGGCTCCTTTCGTCTTATAGTTGACTATAGAAATCTTAACGCCGTGTGCGCCGAAAAACGTATACCCCATGCCGCTCATGAAAGATATGTTAGCGCATCTAGCAAAAGGAAAATTTTTCACCACATTAGACCTACGAGAGGCTTACTACAGAGTTCGTATAAAAGAGGGGGATGAATGGAAAACCGCTTTCAATTGCCCCCTAGGGTGTTTCCAGTTTCGAGTTTTGTCGTTTGGACTGCAGGGGGCGCCCGCAGTTTTCATGCAACTAATAAATGAAATACTCCATCAACATTTGTTTAAAGGAGTTCTTGTCTACCTTGACGATATACTTATCTATACAGAAACAATGGAAGAACATATTAAACTAGTAAGAGCAGTTCTTAAAAAGTTATTATCTGCAGAACTTTACTGCAAATTATCCAAATGTGATTTCCATCAAACTAAAATAGACTACTTAGTATACCGCATATCGGCGGATGGACTAGAAATGGACCCAGAGAAAGTGAAAGCTGTCTTAGAATGGGCCCCCCCACGCACACGCAAACAGTTGCAAAGTTTCTTGGGATTTGCGAACTTTTATCATCAATTCATCCCTTCCTTTGCTCAAATTGCTTTGCCAATCACCAACCTTTTAAAAACTAAAGGAGATACAAAACCCAAGCCATCATTACCTCTTGAATGGACAATGGAATGTCAAGCAGCGTTTGAGAAATTAAAACGACTGTTTGCCGCTGAACCTATTTTAAAACACCCCGACATGGATGTCCATTTTGTGGTACAAGCTGATGCTAGTGACGTAGCAGTCGGAGCCGTTTTACTCCAAAACAATTCCGATGGTAAACTACAACCCTGTGCTTTCACTTCTCGGAAATTAACTGAAACTGAAAGAGGATGGGCTATTTGGAAAAAGGAAGCATTTGCAGTCCACTGGGCTCTTCGCATATGGAGACAATTCTTAGAGGGTTCTAATCATCCTTTTGAAGTTTGGACTGATCACAAAAATTTAGAAGCGTTAAAAACTCCTAGAAAACTTTCGCTTAAACAAGCCCGATGGGCTCAATATTTTAACCGGTTTAATTTCTCCTTACATTACATTCCTGGAGGGAAAAACTTTTTGGCAGATGCTCTTTCACGCTTGCCCCAATAAAATGGTACTCGCTCCGAGGTGGTTCGCCCAAAACTTCCCATTCAACAGTTAGCAGCTCCAGCTATAACTCGAAGCCATACCAAAACCGAGTCATCACTACCAGATGAACTAACTAAGTTGTTTAAGGAAGCTTTGAACTCTGATGACTGGTTTTTGGCGCATTCGCATGAATGCACACTCCGTGATGGACTAGCTTGGATTGGAGCGAAGCTATATGTTCCTTTATCACTCAGAGAAACCATCCTACAACGATGCCATGATGCCAAAATGGCAGGACATTTTGGATTTGTAAAAACCTTGCATCTTCTTAAAAGACAATTTTGGTGGCCAAGTCTTAAAAAAGACATTCAATCATATATCTCAAGTTGCCCTGTTTGCGCATCATCTAAAAGGCCTCCAGGAAAACCTCCTGGACTACTCCAAACAGTAGCCCAACCAGGAGCTCCATGGAAAGAAACATCCATGGATTTCATAGTGAAGCTACCCGAAAGTGCAGGCAATACCGTAATCTGGGTAGTGACAGACCTTTTCTCCAAACAGGTCCATTTTATTCCATGTTCGAAAATACCCTCCTCAAAGACTCTGGCGAAGTTGTTTGTACAACACATTTATAGACTACACGGCGTCCCTGAACACATCATCTCAGATCGCGGAGTTCAATTCACTTCTCAATTTTGGAAAGAATTTCTGCGACTGATTGTCTCCACCCAAGGATTAAGCTCCTTCCATCATCCCCAGACTAATGGAAGTTGCGAACGCTCAAACTCGGTACTGGAACAATATTTACGTTGTTACATTAACTATCAACAAGACAATTGGGCAGACCTACTTCCTTTTGCTGAAGTCGCCTACAATAACTCAATTCATAGTAGGACAGGATTTACTCCTTTTAAAGTAGCTTCAGGCCAAGATTTTGTTCCCATTTCAGAACTTCCAAAGGAGAAAACCACGGTTTCCTCCTTATCAGAATGGATAGATCAAATACAAAGCACATGGAAAATGACTCGCAAGGCGATCGATGACGCTCACCATGCACATAAAAAACAAGCAGATAAAAAAGATCACCTGAGAACAAATACCAAGTTGGTGACAATGTTTATCTCTCCACCAAATATTTACAAACTACTCAGAAATCTAAAAAACTGGGACCTAAATATGTGGGACCTTTCCCCATAGTGAAAATCATCAACCCCGTGACTGTACAACTAGAATTACCAAAAACACTTAGAAGAATTCATCCTGTTTTCCATGTCAGCTTGCTGAAACCGGAACACACATCCACTTTCCGTGCTGACCATATACCCCCTCCTATACCAATTCTCATAGAGGGCGAACAACATTTTGAAATAAAAGAAATCTTGGATTCAAGAAAACATAGAAATAAAATTCAATATCTCATTGCTTGGAAGCACTTCCCTTTGTCCCAAGCCGAATGGGTGAACAAGGAAGATGTTCGTGCTTCACAAAAGATAGCTCAATTCTATAAAAAATATCCTGACAAACCCTAACTTTTCTTTTTTCTTTCTAGGACTGACGTCCTTGTTGCAGGAGGGCCGAATGTCAGCCTCCACTCCAAACTTCGTATCTCTTTGTACTCCTTGTATTTCAGTTGTTAGATAGAATGGGATTGTATTTCTAATGTAAATAGCTATTGGATTCAAGTTAAGAAGAGAGGGGCCTTTAAGAGTGTCGGTCAGACATAATTAAGGTGGGAGGAGAGATTAATGTTTGAATTCAACAGGAATGTTTGAGCGCGAACGCTAACGGACATTGCATTCCTGATTTGATTGACAACCAGAGACCTGCGGAAGAAGATTACCCCGGGACCCCGGGAAGGAGCTGGCATTGGACCAGACCTGATGACCTTTTGGGAAAGAGGAGGGAGGAATAGGGTGATACAGATTGTCAGCCATATTCTGTCTCAGATTCAACTTAAAACCCTGCTGCTATCCAGATGTAATTAGTAAAAGTACTTTTCTTTATTTTCAAATGAAGTCAAGGTGTATTCTTTCCTAGTTATAATCAGAGGCAGCCTGACAGCCAGATTTGGTGGTCCCTCTTCTTTGCCCAGTTCAATTTCCGCGTTACATACATACATACAGTGATTGCAACCAAAGAGTGGATGTGCTCTTGCGGAAACCAAAGTATTTCCACATTGAAGAACCGCTTCCACTCCAGAGAATGTTGCCTGTAGAGTCTTTCTACATGGTTCAGGAACCAGTGGACTTACGGGCTCAGATACGGGAAGTGCAGAGGCACGATGCTTACATGGAACAACAGAAGGAAGAGGTAGGGCCCACCTCTCCATGGAGGTTTAACGAGGAACTCTTGTGGTACCGAAACAGGCTATACGTGCTGGTGGGGCCACTCTGGGGGACTTATCTTGCCACACTGCCATGATAATTCTTCAGCGGAGCACTTCAGCCTCTTTAAGACACTGAATCTAATTTCTCACACTTTTTGGTGGCCCCCAATTGCGACACGATATCCAGGCCTATGTTTGAAGTATGTTACTGTTTGAAGTAATCCAGGAGGTTTTCCTGGAGGCCTTTTAGATGATGCACAAACAGGGCAACTTGCTATATACGATTGAATGTCCTTTTTAAGACTTGGCCACCAAAATTGTCTTTTAAGAAGGTGCAAGGTTTTCACAAAACCAAAATGTCCTGCCATTTTAGCATCATGGCATCATTGTAGGATGGTTTCTCTGAGTGATAGAGGAACATATAGTTTTGCTCCAATCCAAGCTAGTCCATCACGGAACGTGCATTCGTGCGAATGAGCCAAGAACCAGTCATCGGAGTTCAAAGCTTCTTTCAACAATTTAGTTAATTCATCTGGCAGTGATGTCTCGGTTTTGGTATGGCCGGAGCTGCTAATTGCTGAATGGGAAGTATTGGGCCAACCACCTCGGAGCGTGTACCATTGTATTGGGGCAGACGTGAAAGAGCATCTGCCAAAAAGTTCTTTCCTCTGGGAACGTAATGTAAAGTGAAATTAAAATGGTTAAAATATTGAGCCCAGCGGGCTTGTTTAGGCGAAAGTTTTCTAGGAGTTTTTAGCGCTTCCAGATTTTTGTGATCAGTCCAAACTTCAAAAGAATGATTGGAACCTTCTAAGAATTGTCTCCAAGTGCGAAGAGCCCAATGAACTGCAAATGCTTCTTTCTCCCAAATAGCCCACCTTCTTTCAGTTTCAGTCAATTTACGAGAAGTGAAAGCACAAGGTTGTAGTTTACCATCGGCATTGTTTTGGAGCAAAACGGCTCCGACCGCTACATCACTAGCATCTGCTTGTACCACAAAAGGAACATCCATGTCGGGATGTTTTAAAATAGGTTCAGCGGCAAACAGTCGTTTCAACTTTTCAAACACTGCTTGACATTCCATTGACCATTCGAGAGGTAATGATGGGTTGGGTTTTGTATCTCCTTTAGTTTTTAAGAGGTTGGTGATTGGCAAAGCAATTTGAGCAAAGGAGGGGATTAATTGACGATAAAAGTTCGCAAATCCCAAGAAACTTTGCAGCTATTTGCGTGTGCGTGGGGGGGCCCATTCCAAGACAGCTTTTACTTTCTCAGGGTCCATTTCCAATCCATCTGCCGATATACGGTACCCTAAATAGTTTATTTTTGTTTGATGAAAATCACATTTGGATAGCTTGCAATGAAGTTCTGCGGCTAACAATTTTTTGAGTACCGCTCTTACTAGCTTTATATGCTCTTCCATTGTTTCTGTATAGATAAGTATATCGTCGAGGTAAACAAGAACCCCTTTAAACAAGTGTTGATGGAGTATTTCATTTATTAGTTGCATGGAAACTGCGGGCGCCCCCTGCAGTCCAAATGGCAAAACTCGAAACTGGAAACACCCTAGGGGGCAATTGAAAGCGGTTTTCCATTCATCCCCCTCTTTTATACGAACTCTGTAGTAAGCCTCTCGTAGGTCTAATTTGGTGAAAAACTTTCCTTTCGCTAGATGCGCTAACATATCTTTCATGAGCGGCATGGGGTATACGTTTTTGGCGCATATCGCGTTTAGATTTCTATAGTCAACTATAAGACGAAAGGAGCCATCTTTCTTTTCTCGGAACATCACTGGTGCGGCCACACGAGGCCTAGCTGGTTGGATAAACCCCCGCTCTAAGTTTTTGTCTATAAATTTACGTAGCTCCCCCAATTCTTTTTGGGTCATGGGATAAGCTTTTGGTTTTGGAAGCTTTACCCCTGGAAGTATGTCTATTGCGCAGTCAGTAGGCCTATGGGGAGGTAGAACATCTGATGCTTTCTCACTAAAGACTTCTCGCAAGTCCCAGTATTCTTTAGGTATCCTCTCCTCCCCTTCTATCTATTCCGTCAGTGCCCCCATCACATCATGGGGCACGGCCACGGTAGATTCCTCCTTGGTCTCTCTTTTCTCCCCTCTTAGCGTCCTAGAGCGAAAACGTAAGACTCCCATCTTCCAGTTAATATGGGAGTTCCACTTCCGCAGCCATGACAAGCCTAGCATCAGAGGTTGGTCCATCCCCGGGGCTACTATGAAGTTTAGGACCTCATGATGGTCTCCCATCATCATTTCTATGGGTTCTGTTACAAAATGGGCGGGCGGGCCCTCCTCCTGCCACAGAGCCATCCAACTGGACAAAGGCCATGGGCCTACGTAGAGTTCTCAGTTTTAGTTCCATTTTCTCTACTACCTCAGGACTGATGATGCACCTAGTACACCCTGAGTCTAGGAGCGCTAGCATTTCCCCCTTATTACCCGAAGAAGGGACATGCAGTTTGACCGGGATGTTCAAAGGACCCCGTGTCCAACTCACCAGAAGATCTTCATCGGATTCTGACGTAGTTTCGCTGTCATCAGATTCGGTCGGCATTCCACGCTCCTCCCTGATGGGAGTGGCCTTCTTGGCGACACCTTCTCCCACTTTTGCTGGCTTTCGTGCCTTAGCATCTGGTTTCACTGGTTCCTTTTCACCACTAGGGGTCGTCTTAGGCACCAGCTTCACCTGACAGCCAGCTGCTCGATGGCCTTCTTTTCCACATCTGTAGCACACAGTTGAGCGTTGCCTCCCACTCTCCGACGTAAGGGCGTCCCTTGGAGGGCCTCTAGGAAAATGGGCAGGGTTTGGCCTTCCAGCGCGCTCTCTTCGGCTACGATCCTTCACTAGCTCGATTTCCATCTCCGCTGCCAGGGTGTACCAGCCGTACAACGTGGTTGGAAAGGCCCGTGCCCGGCACAATTCATACAGATCTCCATTCAGGCCATCTTTGTAAATGTCCACAAGGGTCACCTCCGACCATCCTCTCATCAGGGGAATCAGATCACTGAACTCCTGGCTGTAGTCAGCCACTGGTCTCCTCCCTTGCCTGATGGTTTTCATCCGGCCTTTGGCCTTCTGCTCTGCCAGGGGGTCCTCGAACCTCCTCCTCAGTGCAGTCATAAAATGCTCGTAGTTTTGCAGTAAGGGGGAGTGGCCGTTATATAATGACACAAACCACGCAGCTGCTCTTCCTGTTAGGTTTTGGGTCACAGCTCTAACTTGTGCTGTCTGTGACCAATAATCTTCCCCCCAGTCCATCATATGGTTATTCACTAACGCCAGGAGTTAGCTCCTAGCTCCTTGGCATTTCCATCGAATTTTCCTGATATGGGGGGGATTTTTGGCTTTTTCCTTCCTCTGCGCAGCCTCACTTGGCCAGCAGGTGGCGTACGCCCTCCATCCAACTCATCTGCCTCTGGGAAGAGGTTTTCTGGCTCTGGGCCTTCCAAAATCTCTAAGCCCTGGGAAACCCCTCCAGCGGGCCCCTTTGCAGTTTCTTCCTCCTCTTTTCCCTCCCCCCTGGAGGACCGAATAGGGGATTCATACCTTTGGCGAGCGGCTTGCCTTACTTTCACCTCACGGAAAAGACGCAATGCCTCTTCCAACTGGAGGCTTTCTCTGATCTTCTGCTCCTCTATCCACTCGGAAAACCTGCGTGGTTTTCCCTTTCTCCTTGTAGTTACTCCAGAGGGAGGTTCTTTGAAGTCTGGTAGCCTCCTCTCTTCTTCCAGCTGCAATTGCTCCAGCTCCCAGGCTCTGCAATCCTCCAGTTCAGGGTTAAAACTGACAGAAGAAATACCTCCGGTCGCCTCCCCCAGTTCAGCAGCTGGCTGGCTTCCCATTAAAGTTTTTCTGTCGGCCCCCTCCGTATTTTGGTTAAAATCCTGGTTGGTCGACATGCTGTGAGATTCAACTTAATGTCAGGCTGCCTCTGATTATATTTAGGAAAGAATACACTTTGACTTCATTTGCAAATAAAGAAAAGTACTAAATACATCATGACTGCAGCAGTATAAAGTTGAATCTGAGACAAAATATGGCTAACATTCCATATCCCATCGTTAGTCCCTCCTCTCCCCAAGAAGTCAGCAGGTTTGGTCCAATGCCAGCTCCTTCTTGGCCCCCCATGGTAATCTTCTTCCGCAGGTCTCTGGCTGTAAATCATCTCAGGAATGCAATGTTCGTTAAAAGCCCGCGCTCTAACATTCCTGTTGAATTCAAACTATCAATCTCCCCTCCCCTTTATCTCATATCAGATGACACTCTTAAAGGGCCCTCTCTACGTAAACTGAATTCACGAGCTATTTACATTACACATAAAAACCCCATGCAATCTAACTACTGAATATAAAGAGTACAAAAGGATGTGAGGATTGGAGTGGAGACTGACACTATGTCACATCCTGTGTTCACTGCCGACAGGCCAAGTCGGCAACAGGAGCTGCTCCAACCATTGCTGACACCAGAGAGACGGAAAGAGAGCCTCCGCTCACTACAAGTTTATTACTTTATTACTCTGGGTAGTCTGTCTCCTGATTTATGCATTACTACTCTGCTTGCTATGGCTGTCATGGTAACGGGGAGGGAAAGAGTGCTGGAGGAGAATTAGAGAGCTTTCTTCAAATGTGCTCAGCAGTTTGAAAGCGGGCTGATAACAGTCAAGGTTAACGGCCTGAACATACCAGAGGGATGGAACTATCTGAAGATGCACACCACGTGCCCCCTAGGGGAAATGTGGATTGGACAAGACTGCTGGGCTAAAGGGAGGAGGGCTTTGGCGATATTCTTATATGTAACTTCTGCGACAAATACCTCAGAGCTTGCTTTCATTTTGTTTGCTTTCAGTTCATACTCAGTAAAAGTACCTATCTTTACACGCAATGGAGTTGGGGGTTTTCTTTCTTGAGTATTGAAAGGAGGCACACCTGACATTAAGCAAGCTCTTAAAACTTCAGCCATCTCGGAACCGCACCATGGGGGCTAAGAAAAGGATGTCTGACTAACGCAGAGATCAGGAAGACATGGGAGCTGCTGGATCCACTCTTCCTCAGGCACAACCCAGCTGGGATGCTTTGGAATGGTTGGCTAAATTACCACTTAAAGAAAAGTTGGAGAGACCCAGATGGTTGGTTGGAGTGGGGAGGCTACCGGAGCTGGGGGAGAACCCCGTGGAGTGACAACTACCAGACGCCGGGGGGAATTCTAGCCTGGCAGAAAGAACAGAAGTAAGACCTCCTGATCGCCCAAGCAGTACAGCTACTGAGAGAGGCTTGTGAGAGTTGAAGAGCTCATGAAAGGTATGAATTGCCTGCCCAGGGATTTTCTGGAAGGGGAAGAGATGAACGTGCCCAGGGTGGAGCTGAAGCTTCTACTTGCTTAGAAGAAACAGCTGGAACCCGGGAAGATGCAGCCCAGACGCAGGGAACCCTAGCATCCGCTGCGGGCCAGGCCCCCCCTACTGAGCAGGCATTGCCATGAAGGCAGAAAAAGCCCCAAATCCCCATTGCCTAGAAAATATGGAGGAGATCCAAAACGTCTGGGGTGTTTCCTAACACAAGTATGGAACCACATGCAAGACTGGGGAGAGGATTTTCCTTCCGACACAGCCCATGTGAGATGTGTTACCAAAGCGATAGAGGGGGTTGCATCTGAGTGGATGGTGGGACTCCACAATGAAAATTCCCCCCTGCTGAGAAATTATGACCAGTTTATGGCAGCACTCAGAGCACGGTTCGAGGACCCCCAGGCGGAGTGAAGCGTGAGAATCAGGATGAAATCTATCCATCAGGGGCAGAGATCGGTGGCAGAGTAAACCCAGGAGTTTCGCATACTACTGCCTTACATGAGAGGGTGGTCAGAGGTAGCTCTGCTGGAAAACTATAAGGATGGCCTCAATGAGGATGTCTACAAGGATTGCCGCTCACATGGGGCTCTGCGGGATCTGCAGGGCTGGTATGTGCTGGCTGCTGACATGGAGATTGATTTGGCCAGAGATTGCTACCGCAGGGATCGCATCTGGAGCAAGGCCCCCTCCTTGCTCTACAAGGGAGCTCCGAAAGGCACTGGGGGACCCGCCAGCTCGAAGCCGAAGTCCACCGTGTATTTCAGATGTGGAAAAGAGGGTCATCGCGCAGCTGAATGCATCACTAAGCTTGGCTTCAAGACGACAACTGGTGGAGGGAAGAGAGCCGACAAACCGCCCACCAAAGGTCGTGAGGTCACCCTAAAAGGAATGGAAGTCAGTGAGTTCGCTCTCCCGAAACAGGGAGAGCTGGGAACTCCGACTGGTGCTGTTGACAGCGAATCCAAAACTGATTCCAACGAGGACCTCCTGGTAAGTCCGACGGGGGAACCCTTGACCATTCCAGTGGAACTACAAGTCCCTTCTACAGGGGCTCATGGGAGGATGCTAGCCCTTCTGGATTTGGGGTGCACAAGGTGTGTCATCAGCCCAGTGATCGTGGAAAAGATGGGCCTATGACTAAGGACACTGAACAGACCCATCGCATACTGCCAGTTAGATAGGTCGGTAGTGGGGTGGGGGTCCCGCCCCTTTTGTAACGAAACCAATAGAGATGAGCATGGGCGATCACCAAGAGACCCTGAGTTTTATTGTGGCCCCGGGCATGGAACGACCCCTCCTGCTCAGTCTGCCATGGCTCTGGAAATGGAACCCGCGAATAAACTGGAGGACAGGTGTGCTGCGCATTCGCTCTAACCAGCATAGGATAGCGAGGGAGAGCCCCTATTGTGTGGCCAAGGTGATGAGCGAAGTCGCTGCGGCTGCAACAGAGCATCTGGAAGGGGAAGAAAGAATTCCTAAACAATACTGGGACCTTCGGGAGGTGTTTAGTGAAAAGGCTTCTGACGTGCTGCCTCCCCATAGGCCAACAGACTGTAGCATAGAAATCCTTCCGGGGGTAAAGCTTCCTAAGCCAAAAATCTACCCCATGACCCCCCGGGAGCTGGAGGAACTAAGGAACTTTATTGATAAAAACCTAAAACGCAGCTTCATCCAACCGGCTAGGCCGTGAGTAGCCGCCCCTGTGATGTTCAGGGAAAAGAAGGATGGGTCTTTTCGCCTGGTGGTGGACTATAAAAATCTGAATGCAATATGCGTGGAAAATGTTTACCCATTACCCCTCATGAAGGACATGCCAACCTATCTGTCCAAAGGGAAGATTTTTACTAAATTGGACTTGCAGGAGGCTTATTATAGGGTGCGTATTAAAGAAGAGGACGAATGGAAAACTGCCTTCAACTGTCCCCTGGGTTGTTTCCAGTTCCGAGTGCTCCCTTTCGGACTACAAGGGGCTCCCGCAGTTTTCATGGAACTGATCAATGAAGTACTGCATGAGCACCTGTTCAAAGAGGTTCTAATCTATCTAGTGACAACCTTATTTACCATGGACGAACACGTGAAACTAGTGAGAGCGGTCCTGAAAAAACTTAGGGCCGCTGAACTGTATGCTAAGCTGTCCAAATGTGATTTCCATTAGACCAAAATCGACTATTTGAAGTACCGCATATCATCGGAGGAGCTAGAAATGGATCCAGAGAAAGTCCGAGCAGTACTGGAATGGGCACCTACCATGTTATTACTACTGTAAAGAATTACAGAGTTTCTAGGGTTTTGCTAATTTCTATTGACAATTCATCCCCTCGTTCGCAAAGATTGCCTTACCGATTACAAACCTTCTGAAAACAAAAGGAGAGGCAAAGCCAAAACCGTCCCAGCCTCTCGAATGGACTATGAAATATCAGGCAGCTTTTAAAAAGCTGAAACGTCTGTTTGCTGCTGAACTGGTCCTTAAACACCCAGACATGGAGGCCCCATTTGTTGTTCAGGCCGACACCAGTGTTGTAGCCATCGGAGCGGTTTTACTTCAAGCCAATGCTGAAGGGAAGCTACAACCCTGTGCATATACCTCCCGGAAATTGTCTGACACTGAAAGACATTGGGCCATCTGGGAGAAGGAGGCTTTTGCTGTTCGCTGGGCTCTGTTAACGTGGAGGCAGTTTCTGGAAGGGGCCAAGCACCCTTTTAAAAAAATTTTTTATTGAATTTAAAAAAACAAAAACAAAAACAGTGGACTTTGCTCCATGTCTCTGGTTTTTAACATCTATGTCAAATCTAATTTACTACGTCATATGTTCTCAGTTTATATACAGGTTTACATATCTCCTAATTCCATTTATATCAAGTATATACCATGTTATTACTACTATTACAACTCTATACATATTTAATATAACTATTCTACCCTCTAATTACAATATACAATATACATTCATATATACATTTCCAGACACTCCTTATCCCTACTTTCTGGCATTCTTCCTCCTCTTAAGCCAGTCATAACATTTATTCCAGACCTCGTAATTCCTTGATTCACATTTATCTTCTAGGGTAGGTTCTAGAGTAAGTCTATCCATCTCTGCACAGTCGTAAATTTTATTTATTATGTCTTCTTCCGAGGGTACATCTTTGCACTTCCACTTTTGGGCAAATGTTAGTCTTGCCGCGGTTAGTATGTGCAATATTAAATAAGTAATACTTTTATCTCATCCATCATACCCAATAAGAAAAATTCTGGTTTGACTTAGATTTTGATTATTAACATTTCCTCTAACGAGCTTATCTGCTGCCAATTTTTTTTGTTTTTTGGCATTCCCACCACGTATGGTAATATGTTCCTAATTCCACTTCACATTTCCAGCAAATTGGAGAATATTTTTTACTAATCTTTGCCAATCTTGTGGGTGAGATATGCCACCTGTAAAACATTTTATACAGGTTTTCTTTGTATGCGGCCGCCAATGTAATTTTAATATTT
Source organism: Ahaetulla prasina (assembly GCF_028640845.1). Classification (NCBI taxonomy): domain Eukaryota; kingdom Metazoa; phylum Chordata; class Lepidosauria; order Squamata; family Colubridae; genus Ahaetulla; species Ahaetulla prasina. Next base: position 186,259,021 of record NC_080540.1, read on the forward strand.
TTTTCCCATAAATTTAACCACTTATCCAAATCAATACTGTACCCGAAGCGTCTGCCCCAGATTATCATATTCTCCTTGACTTGTTCTTTATACATACCTTGTTCTAATAGATACCTATATAGTTTCCCCATGACCCTTTTCTCCGTATTTAGTAAAATTTTATCCAACTCTGATGGTTCTGACTTTATGCCTTTCTTTTTTATCTTTCAAGAATTTGGACTGTATTGAGAGGAGGCGTGGCTAGTGTCGCCCACTCAGGGGGTCCGTCCGAACTTCGGATGGGACCATAGCTGCCTTGAAGGGGCAGCGAAGAGTGTGGGAGCCGCCGGAGTGAATGGGCAGTTGACAAACTTCCCATAGCTCCGGATCTTTTCCCCTGACCCAGTGGGGAGGAATGCAGCACCATAGTCCATCATGGCAGCTGTACCAAAGCTGCGGCGGCTACAAGAGCGGGCAGGAGGAAGAACCATCAAGAAACAAATTGTTGAAATTGGGTGAGTGATGATCTCACGAAGGAACAATAAGAATTCAAAAGAGGCACAAGCATTGGGGAGAACTTGTAGATGGTGGCTAATTGAATAACAAGTGAAAGTGAAAGTCAATTTGGAGAATACACATTCAGGAAGTGAAAGAAAGAAGATAGGGCTTGGATGGAAGCAGATCCCCATTTAAATAAAGAAAAGAAAAATAAACTTTTTCCAACTAAATAATGGTTTGGAAGTTTGGAAATAATGTCTTGGAAGTTTTAATGGATTATATTGAAAATTAAACAAATAGGAGAAAAAAGGAAAAGAAGCTAAGGAATTGTTTTTTATGTGAATATCTCAAATCCCTTTGTTTTAAATTTATGAAATACTAAAGATATCAATAGGACATAAGAATCTGGAAGATATAAATATAACTGAGGGAAAATCCTGGAAAGTTGACCTCCACATACCAAAGCATTTGAGAACAAAGGATCTTTGTCACCAAAATGGCTACTTATCATCTGTGAGCAGTAACTATTTCAAAAAGACATCTAGAGGTAGAGAAAGACAGCTACAGGATTGGTTGCTGGGACTACACAAGAGTTTTAGAAGAGAGTTTCAGATGGCGTGTCTTTGAATTATGGAAGTTGATTTCCCTATTTAAACAAGAATCCAGAGGCAAAGAAAGTTGTAAGAATGGAATAGCAGACTATTCTCCATGGAGAAAGTTCTGTGGGTGTGGGCACACGACATTTTTTTGGAAGGAACTTATGGTTGCCTTTATAATTAGAGGCAGAGGAAAATAGCAAGTCGAATAGCTCTCTTGTGACTATTCCCATGAGAATTGGTGTTGTTGGGACCACACAATAGATTTAGAAGAGACTTCTAGATGGTGTCTTTGTTTTTTTTTTTTTGTTTTTTTTATTGAAAGAGTTTTAAAAAACAAAAACATTTTTCCCCCTTTTTTCCCCCCTCCCACCCAAAAAAAACCCCTTCCCCCCTCCCCCCCCCCCCCGGCTTCCCGGGTCAATCACAAGGTATTGTTATACATAAACCAAACATAGAATAAAATTTTCCCTTCCAATCCAAGTAACCACATCCAAAGCTTTTCATCTCCCGACCCCCTCCCCATTACATAAAATAACTTTCTAATTATTCAAAGGCAATCTGATATTTCTTAATCTGATATCTATTTTGTAGATAATCAATCCATTTTTCCATTCAATTAAATATCTTTCCTGCGTATTGTCTTTTAAAAAAGCTGAGATTTTAGCCATCTCAGCCAAATTAATAACTTTCAGTATCCATTCTTCTATTGTAGGTATCTCTTCTTTCTTCCAGTATTGTCCAATCAACAGTCTTGCTGCTGTTATTAAATTCAGAATCAATTTAGTCTCAATCCCTGTACAATCCGTTATAATTCCCAAAAGGAAAAATTGTGGCAGGAACTTTATCTTCTTCTTCAGTACATTTTGAATAATCCACCAAATTCTTATCCAAAAGACCTTAATTTTCTTGCAAGTCCACCAAATATGAAAATATGTAGCATCATCACAATCACACCTCCAACATTTCGCTTGGATATTAGGATACATACATGATAATTTTTTGGATCTAAGTGCCATCTATAAAACATCTTATAAAAATTTTCCCTTAAATTCTGTGCTTGTGTAAACTTAACATTTCTAACCCAAATTTTCTCCCATGTTTCCAACATTATTGGTTCCTGAATATTCTGTGCCCATTTTATCATACAATCCTTTACCAAATCCATTTCCGAATCTATTTCAAGCAACACATTATACAATCTCTTTATATGCTCCTGGGTCTGATTTCTAATTTGCTTTATTAAATTTTCCTCCCTTTGCATTATACCAATTTTTTGATCTTCTTTCCATCTAGCACTTATTTGCCCATATTGAAACCAAGTATAATTCCTCCCTTCTTCATTTAATACCTGTAATGATTTTAATTGCAATCTACCTCCTTCAGCATACAAAAGTCCTTTATAAGTAATCATTTCCTGTTTCTGTTCTATATTTATATTCTCTATTGCATGTCTGGGGCTCGCCCATATAGGAATCTTGTAATCTAATTTATAGGAATATTTTTTCCAGACCCGCAAAAGAGCACTTCTCAACACATGATTCTTAAAAGCCCTATCCACTTTTTTTTCATAAAATAAATACGCATGCCATCCATATAACAAGTCATACCCTTCTATATTCAAAATTCTTTCCTCTGTTAAATTAAACCAGTCACTTATTACTGAAAGGGCTACTGCTTCATAATATAGTTTAAAGTTAGGCATTCTTAAACCACCTCTTTCCCGTGAGTCCTATATTATTTTCATTTTAACCCTCGCCTTTTTACCCTGCCATATAAATTTGTTAATCCCAATCTGCCAATCTTCCAAGTTTTTATCCTTTTTAATTATTGGTATCATCTGGAACAGAAACAAAAATCTAGGTAACACATTCATTTTAATAGCCGCAATCCTTCCCAATAGCGATAACTGCAATTTTTCCCAGACACTCATATCATTCTGAACTTTTTGCCATAGCAGATCATAATTATTCTTATAAAGTTTCTTGTTTGATGAGCTAATATAAACCCCTAAGTATTTAACCTTTTTTACTACCTCAAATCCTGTCATTTCCTCTAGTTTTTGTTTCTGTTGTATAGACATATTTTTAATTATCACTTTTGTTTTATTCTGATTTATTTTAAATCCTGATACCTTTCCATATTTATCAATTACTTCCAACAAAAATCTTCTTGAATTTATAGGATTTGTTAAAGTAACCACTACATCATCTGCAAAAGCTCTAACTTTATACTCATATTGTCTAATCTTAATTCCCTCTATTTTCGTTAATTCTCGTATTTTATCTAATAATGGTTCCAGAGTCAAAACAAACAATAATGGTGATAAGGGACATCCCTGTCTCGTTCCTTTCGCAATCTTAATAACTTCTGTCAAGCTACCATTTATTATAATCTGTGCTGTTTGTTCTCCATAAATCGCTTTGATTATTCTAACAAAGCAGTCTCCAAATTGCATTTTCTCTATTAATTTAAATAAAAAATCCCAATGCAATCGATCAAAGGCTTTCTCTGCATCCAAAAAAATAAGTGCTGCTGAAGTATTCTTCTTTTCCAAATATTCCAATATATTAATAATCTGTCTAACATTATTCCTCATCTGCCTCCCTTTTATAAAACCAGATTGATCAGTATGAATTCTTTGTTGTAAAACTAACATTAATCTATTTGCTATTATTTTTACAAAAATCTTATAATCATTATTTAAAAGTGAAATCGGCCTGTAGTTACCGGGTTTAGAGCAATCTTGCTCCTCTTTTGGTATCAGTGAAATAAAAGATGTTTTCCATGACGGGGGTATTCCCACTCCTAATTGTATCTGATTAAATAATTCTTTAAGTGGGCCTAATATTTCATCCTGTGTTGAATTCAAGCCATTAACATTCCATGACAAAATTCTATTTGCCATTACTGGCCTCCTGAAGCTTTGAAGCAGACTATTTCTCCTCCTATCTTCCGTCTAGCTCCTCCCACAGCTTCCATACTGGGATCCTGACTTTTGAGACTGTTGCTCTTCAAATACGCTTAAGAGCTCCTCTTGTCACCCTTTTGTCTTGTGGTTCCTCTGATACTGGCAGCAAAAGCTCTTGGATCACCACGCCTTCTTGAATCTGTTGAAGTTTCTACCACTTTATTTCACTTTCAAAACTGTAGAAAGAAAATCCTTTGCCTTTAAAACAGTGTCAATTCTATATCTCCTTCCTTGATAGAATACTGTCAGTCCAACTGGCACCTCCCATCTGAATTGAATCTGATGTTTTTTAAGTTCTTGTGTAAAAAAAACAAATTCCTTCCTATCTCTTAACATCTTTGAAGGAATCTCTTTCAGCACCTTCAGCTCCTGTTCTCCAATTTTTAAAGTTGTCTGATATGAAACTTGCAGAATCTGATTTCTCATAGTCCTTTTCACAAAATAAACCACAATGTCCCGAGGAAGCTTTCTCTGTCTTGCAATCCAGGAGTTAACTCTATATATTTTATCAATTTGGTAAGCTACCTCTTGGGGTTCCACTTCAATAAATTCAGCCAATGCTTCTGATATAATTTTTCTTAAGTCTTCTCCTCGCTCTTCTTGCATACCACGGATTCTAAGGGCTCCTTCCATAAGTTTATATTGTAATATCACAACCTGATCTTCATTTTGATCCACTTTTTTCTGAACACCTTTCATTTTGTCTTCTAAATGCTTATTTGACTGAGAGATCTGTTGCATTTCCTCTTCCAATCCCTCAATTTTTTTACTTAGTCCTTGAACTGCCATGAGAATATCTTCTCTTATTTTTGCATTAAAATTCTCCATCATCTCTTTTTGCCTATCTTCAGAAAGTTTTAATTGTACTTTCAATATATCCTCAAGACTTGGTTCAGATCCCCTTCTTCCAGAAGGCTTTAAAGGTTTAGCTGCCATTCTGTCTTCAAAAGAATCAGGAATTTAAACTTAACAACTTTCCTTCCCTCCTTTCAGTATAAAAAAAAACTCCGTTTGTAACAGTCCACAAATAACGCTACTTTATCGTACTAAAAAAATTTACTTTCACTTTCAGACACCGTTTTAAAAGCCAATTAATCAAAGACAAAGAAAGGTTTCAGGTTTCAGAAAGGTAGTCGGTATGCTTGCCATGCTGATTCTACATCAAAGATCGAATGCTTGTGAAATTCCCGTCTGCTTAGAAAATCAATCAATTTAATAAGTCCTTTTAAGCAGAAGCGACTCTCCTACTCCTTTTTCCTGAAAAAAAACAGGAGCGCGTTTGAAGTTGGAGGGAGTGGAATTCGGTGGGACCATAAATCCAGGAAAATTCGCTCTTAAGAGCAAACCCCCTGTCAGACCTGCCACTTTTCCACAACTCTGCATAACCCCCTTTTTCCCAAGGGGTATGCTAAGCTCAGTGAACAGTGATTTTTTCTGTTTCACTGACTTTTACAATCTTCTAACATGGAGTGCTCTGTTAGAGCACCCGGCAGGAGCGGTGACGTCACTGGAGCCCTAGATGGTGTCTTTGGATTATTGATTTAAGCGGAGATTCTTATTTAAGAAGAACTCAGAGGAAAAGAAGGAAAGTAAGAATGGATTAGTGGACTATTCCCACGGAGAAGGCACTGCTGATGTAGACGCACGACATTTTTTTAAAAGGAACTAATGGCTGCTTTTAGAGTTACGTTAAGAGATTCATTTTAGAAAACGTTAATATTTATATTAAAATATGAGTGACAACTATGATAAAAATAATTGAGGTTTTGGGAAATGGAGGGAAAAATACTAGAATAAATTGAAATAAGAGGGAAATGAGTGTTATTATACTGAGGAAGAATTTTTCTTTTTTTTGTTTTTGCAAATAAGTAAGGTAATGAAAGGATTTGATAAAACTTCTAAGGAAACAGTTAATATTTTGGGAGAACAACTGGGGGAAAGAATTAGTGATTACCCTTGCAAATGTTAAATGTTTTACTTGATATTAAAATGGATTAAATGGAAAACTTTAAATATATGTTATTGATTCAGAGGCAGAGGAAGATGAGGGAAGAATGGAATTGTCTATGTGATCTCTGGGCAGTTTTAAGAAAGAGATTTTAGATAGGATGACCTCTGATTAGTAATGTAGATATAAATTTAAGAGTGGTGAAATTATAAAATGTAAATAGAATTTATTAATGATGTTGAAGGGAATTAAGCACGGGGACTAGACCTCATTTAAATATTCTTCTGAATGGGTTGAATTTGATTTACTTCTATAATCAGATTGTGTGCAAACAAATAATTGAATTTAAAGAAAAAGGAAAATACATTGTATTAGATTATAATGTAGGTGAAACTTGATATGTTTAAAGATGTACCTGACTAATAATTTGTTCACAATGATTCTTTTTTTATTCAAAAAGTTTTACAGAAAATTTTTTTTCCCCTTTCCCCCACCTCCCCTCCCCCCTCCCTTCACAACCCCCCTCCCCCCCGACTTCCCGGAACGAGCACAAGGTATAGTTAAAAATAAAACAAACATATGTTACGCATGTCCAAGATGGCGCCGCGCCGCTGAATGGGAGATGCAGCGACGGGCCTCTTCTGGACCCGACCGGGCTTGGGGGGGTCTTTTTGGGAACTTGGACCCCCCGCCCGGGTAGAGGGCAGTGTGCTCAGTCAGGGGAGGGGTAGATTGGGGCTGGGCGGCTCCGGGTCGCTTCAGGAGGAGCCCCGGAGTGCTCTCCCCCCAACGGCGATGGCCCGGTGTTTTCCAGCGGCGGCGGCCACGGCCGGGCTTTTTCGGATTCTCCAGCGGCGGTGGTAGCCGGGCCGGTGGCCTCGGCCGCATGGCCTCGGGAGAGCCCCCAGGCGATGGTCTGCCTTCTCCAGCGGCGGCGGCTGGGCTTTTCCGGATTCTGGATTCTTCGGCGGGGGTGGCGGCGGGCTTCGCATGGCCTTGGGAGAGCCCGGAGCTCTCCCATCATCGACAGACCATCGCCGGTGATGGCGGCCTGGTTTGGTCTTTCCGCCAATGGTGGCGGCGGCGGCCGGGCCTCCAGCAGCGGCGGCGGCGGCGGCCGGCTCGGCGTTTCCTTGGGAGGAGCCTGGAGCTCTCTCCCCCCCAGCGGTATGGTCATCAGCGGCGGCAACGGCAGTAGCGGCGGTCTGGCCTGGCCTGGCCTGACCGGTCTGGAGACGGCCTGGCCCGACGGTGGGCCGCTGGGCCCGGCGAACTGGCCTGGGGGTCGGAGCCGGTGGTGTGGCCCAGCGGGCCCAGCAGGTGAGTGGCCTATTCCAGCGGCCTATTCCAGTGGCCTGGCGGCCGGGCCGGCTGGGCGGCCTAACTTGGAGATCGCAGGGGGGCCCGATGGACGCCTTGCTGGTGTCATCTGGAGGCTGTCCTCAGGCCTAGTGGACGTCCCCTCTATCATCTTTACCACCTAAAGGACATCTATGGACCGCCTGCAGGGGGGGGACCTTTTTAAGACCTTTTTAAGATCCTGCTCCCCCCCCTTGGACTTTGGGAGAGACATGGCTTAGCGGCTGAGCGGCCTGGCCTAGTGGATGCCCCTGGCCTAACAGTGTAACAGCTTCCCCCTTCCTCCTTTAACCACCCCTCGGGACTGTAGAATGAGGGGTTGGTGAAACTGACTGAATCATGGCGGTGTTATTCATCTACCGCCCAAGAACTATTTCTCAACTGTTCTTACCCGGAATTGCCGGAATTATCAATTATCATCTTGATTGGTCCAGGATGGGCTTGTTTGCCGGACTCTTATTATGCGGACATTCACAGCGGCTGATTTTCTTGCCCTGCGAGATTCCCCTCTCTCGCGGGTTTGGCCCCCTACACTATCGAGGGCCCATCTTGAGGACGGGTTTTGGAACCCCGAGAGGTGGCATGCCAAAAATAGGAGACTTAGAAGATTTTTAATTAATTGTTTTAACCGTTTTTTTAAGGGGAGTTTTAATGGGAATTTTAATGGGTGGGGTGGATGGGTGGGGGGAGAAACCCATCAGGGAGGGGGCTAGGTCCACCATGTGTTCGCGGCGGTAACTTAATAGGTCCTGGGGTTGTGGCGAGAGGTGTCGTTCCAGTTTGTCAGGGTCGAGCTATTACTACGGTAAGTGGGAGAGGCAGATATGACGGAAGGGGGGGGCACATCAGGTTTCGGGGGCTTGCCCTCGCTGTTTACTGACGATTAGTGCTCCGGCCCCCCAGGAATTTCCCGTGACCCGAGTGGCCAGAGTAATCGGGACCTGGGCCTTCGGCTGATGTTATGTCATGCCAGGTCCGCGGTTAATAAAGCCCCCCTGATTTCAGATCTTATTCAGGAAGGGACCGCGGACGTTATGGGCATTACGGAGACCTGGTTGGGCACCAAAGGGGGGGTCCCCCTAGTGGAGATGTGCCCACCAGGTTTCCGAGCATTCCATCAGCCGAGGGCCCAGGGTAGGGGTGGAGGGGTGGCAGTTATTATTAAGGAGAGTCTTGAGCCGAGGGAAACCACTGTGCCTCAGATAGCTGGGTGTGAATCCCTCTACGTGAAGTGGGGTCGTAGGACTCAGGTGGGCTTGTTGATCACGTACCTGGCTCCTTGCTGCGTGACTACAGCCCTGCCTGAGCTGTTGGAGTTGCTGGCCGGGTTGGCAGTTGAAACCCCCAGACTGTTGGTCATGGGGGATTTCAATTTGCCATCAGCCGGCGTAGCATCTTCGGCAGCTCAGGAGTTCATGGCTTCCATGACAGCCTTGGACCTGATTCAGTTAATTGACGGCCCTACCCACGTCGGGGGAGGCACCCTAGATCTGATTTTTATCTCTGGCCAGTGGTCTAATTATCTGGTTTTAAATGATTTAGTTGTTGAACCTTTGTCATGGTCAGATCATTTTCTCCTTCGTCTAGACTTTCTGACCGCTACCCACCACCGCAGGGAGACGGAACCAATGCGCTGGTTCGTCCCAGGCGCCTGATGGACCCGGAGAGGTTCCTGACGGAGCTTGGGCCGTTTCCCGAGCACCTGGCCCACGACTCGACTGAAGAACTAGTTGCGGCCTGGGAACGGGCTGCGGCTGGAGCTTTGGACCGTGTCGTGCCTTTGCGGCCTCTGACCCGGCGTCGGTCTCAACCAGCTCCTTGGTTCTCCGAGGAGCTGAGGGAGATGAAGCGCCGGAGAAGACGCCTAGAGAGTGCCTGGAGATCCAGCCGCTCTGAGGCTGACCAGACACTAGTTAGGTCCTATAGTAGGACCTACCTAGTGGCAATGAGGGTTCGGCGTTCCCACGTTCCTCCCTCATTGCGTCGGCAGATAACCGCCCGGCCGCCCTGTTTGGTGACCCACTCGCTCCTTCAACAGGAGGCGGAGGACCCCTACAAGGCGTGCCGAGGAGTTTAACGTTATCTATACGACAAAATCGTTCAGCTTCGGGATGGATTGGATCAAAATTGGGTAGATCCAGGCGAGGGTTCTGAGGCCCGTCTTGTTGAGGTGGTTTGGGATGACTTTGATCCCGTGACTCCCGAGGACATGGACAGGTTGCTGGGTAGGCTGAACGCCACCACATGTTTACTGGATCTGTGCCCCTCCTGGTTAGTACTGGCTACTCAGGAGGTGACACGAGGCTGGCTCCAGGGGATTACAAATGCTTCTTTGCGGGAGGGGGTCTTTCCCGCGGCCTTGAAAGAAGCGGTGGTGAGACCCCTCCTCAAGAAGCCTTCCCTGGACCCAGCTGTTTTAGGGAACTACCGGCCAGTCTCCAATCTTCGCTTCACGGCGAAGGTTGTAGAGAGTGTGGTGGCATGTCAGCTACCCCAGTACCTGGATGAAGCTGTCTATCTAGACCCGTTCCAGTCCGGCTTCCGGCCCGGATACAGCACTGAGACAGCTTTGGTCGCACTGGTGGATGATCTCTGGAGGGCCAGGGATAGGAGTTACTCCTCTGCCCTGGTCCTATTAGACCTCTCAGCGGCTTTTGATACCATCGACCATGGTATCCTGCTGCGCCGGTTGGAGGGGTTGGGAGTGGGAGGCACCGTTTATCGGTGGTTCTCCTCCTACCTCTCTGACCGGACGCAGACGGTGTTGACAGGGGGGCAGAGATCGACTCCAAGGTGCCTCATGTGTGGGGTACCATAGGGGTCGATTCTCTCACCCCTCCTGTTCAACATCTATATGAAGCCGCTGGGTGAGATCATCAGTGGCTTTGGGGTGAGATACCAGTGAGAGATCAACTGTACGCTGATGATACTCAGCTGTACTTTTCCACCCCAGGCCACCCCAGTGAAGCTGTCGAAGTGCTGTCCCGGTGTCTGGAAGCCGTACGGGTCTGGATGGGGAGGAACAGGCTCAAACTTAATCCCTCCAAGACGGAGTGGCTGTGGATGCCGGCACCTCGGTACAGTCAGCTGCAGATGCAGCTGTTTGTCGGGGGTGAATCATTGGCCCCGATGGAGAAGGTACACAACTTGGGCGTGCTCCTGGATGGTCGGTTGTCCTTTGAAGACCATTTGACGACCGTCTCCAGGAGAGCTTTTTATCAGGTTCGCCTGATCCGCCAGTTGCGTCCCTTCCTGGACCCGGATGCCTTATGCACAGTCACTCATGCTCTCGTTACCTCTCGCCTGGACTACTGCAATGCTCTCTACATGGAGCTCCCCTTGAAGAGCACCCGGAGACTTCAGCTAGTTCAGAATGCGCTGCTGGTTATTGAGGAGCGGTTCGAGCTCCACATAACACCTATCCTCGCAGACTGCACTGGCTACCTGTTGTTTTCGGGTGCGCTTCAAGGTATTGGTTACCACCTTTAAAGCGCTCCATGGCTTAGGACCGGCTATCTCACGGGACCATCTACTGCCGGCCTCTATCTCCCATCGTCCGCACGCTCCACAGAGAGGACTCCTCAGGGTGCCGTCAGCCAAACAGTGTCGACTGGCGGCCCCAGGAGGGCCTTCTCTGTGGGGCTCCACCTGTGGAACGAACTTCCCTCAGACTTCGACAATTACCTGACCTTAGGACCTTTCATGAACTTAAAACTTATTTATTTCGTATGGCTGGACTAGCCTGATTTTTATCTTTATTTGATGGGTTTTTAAAGTTTTGTGATTTTATGGGGGAGTATGTTATTTTAACATTTGGGCATTTAAATTAGTTTTTTAATTATTGTGTGTATTTGTATTTTATCTGCCTGTTCACCGCCCTGAGTCCTTCGGGAGAAGGGCGGTATACAAATTAAAATATTATTATTATTATTATTATTATTATTATTATTATTATTATTATTATTATTATTATTATTATTATTATTATTATTATTATTATATGCTAAAAAAATTTCATCCCAACTTAATTATACCCCTACAATCATTAATTCCTAACTTCCCCCGAAAACAATCAAAAATAATACATCATAATCATTCAAAAACAGTCTGATAACTCTTAGTCTGATATCTACTTTGAATATAGTCAATCCATTTTTCCCATTCCTTTAAGTATCTTTCTTGCGTATTGTCTTTCTTTTTTTTTTTTTTATTACTTTTTTTACAACAAACAAACAAACAAAAAATACATTATTACACCCTTGTGCTATACATAAAAGGAAGATTTGGGTCTTCGGATATATCCTCATGATTGCCAAAATCCACGTTCTCGAGGTACAGGTACTGAAGCGTCCAATGTTCCAAGCGCAAAGTCCACAAATGGTTTCCAAGTCTTCCAGAAAATATCTTCTTTATACACACCACTTCTAATTTTAATATCACATGTCATTTTATCATTTAAAGCTAATTTCCACATTTCAGAATTCCACTCTTCTATTCTAAAAATCACATCTAGTTTCCAATATCTAGCTATTATAATTCTACCTATTATAATCATAATTCTAATCAATTCTTTTTCATATTTTGTTAATTCTATTTCCTTAATTACCAACAATAATATAGTTTCCACTCTCAATGTTATTACTTTCCCCATCATTTGATATCCTTCAATATCTTTCTCTGTCAAATTTAGTGGTAGCATCTCGAATAAAAAGTTGAACTTGGGCAGCAACATCATCTTACACATTGCAATTCTACCAAACCAAGACAACTTTAAAATTTTATATTTATCTATCTTCTTCTCAATTTCGTTAATCACCACATCATAATTAAGTTTTTTCAATTCTTTAACCTTAAGTGAAAGCACTATACCCAAATATTTCAATGTGTTTTTAATCCTTATCCCAAATTGCTCTTGCATATTCTCAGACTCATTACCATTACTATCCATCAATAATTCTGACTTTGACCAATTTACTTTCAATCCTGTCATTTCCTCAAATTCTATCAAATGCTTATATATCTTTTTCAGATCTTTCTCTACATTTTTCAAAATAATTAAAGTATCATCCGCATACAAATTTATCTTATACCCCTTATATCCTTCTAATTCTTCATCTTTTTCTATCATTTTTGTCAATATTTCCATAGCCAATAAAAATAATGTTGGGGACAGGGGACATCCTTGTCTCGTACCAGCTTCTAATTTTATCTCTTCAGTTAATATTCCATTCACCTTCACTCTTGCACTGCTCTTTTGGTACAATTTTGAAATAACATGTATAAACTTATTACCAAAGCCTAAAACCTCCACAATTACTTTAATTGTTTCCCATTGTACAGAATCAAAAGCTTTAAAAATATCCAATGATACTATACCAATTTTATCACCATTATATTCAGCTACATCTATAATATTTAATACTCTTCTAACAATATCACTCATGTATCTACCCTTCACAAAACCTACTTGATTATAACTTATATATCTATCTATAAATCTATTTAATCTATTACTTATAATAGCAGTAAATATCTTTGCATCCTGATTAATTAAAGAAATGGGCGATAGGACTCAATCCTTTCTAAATCTTTATCTGGTTTAGGAATTAGGATATCACCGTTCTATTCCATGACGAAGGTACTTCCCACCATGTAATATTCCATTAAATAATTTTGCAATCTTGGTATTATTAATTCTTTAAATTCTTTATAAAACTCAACAGGTAATCCATCCTCACCTGGAGCTTTCCTAATTTTAATTTTTGTATTATTCCATTAATCTCATCTTGTGTTATATCTTCTTCCATCAATTCCTTATATGTTTGATCAATTTTCACCACATACTTTTCTAAATAGCTTTGCAATTTTCCCGATTAATTGGTTTCTTTGAATATAGATTCTGAAAAAATTTCTAACCACTTCACATTTCTCTAATTTTTATAACATCTTATACCTCTATCATCTATCAAAACTCCAATTTCTCTCTTCTCTTTTATCTTTCGCCATCTTTGCCAATAATTTAGAATTTCTATTACTAAATTCAAAAATTCCTATTTAAAATCTCAAATTTCTTTTACTAACTCTGTATCTTCTTCTATCATTTTATTTCTTAACATATTAAGCTCCTGAAGAATTTTTTTTCTTTAGTAAGCAAAATTGATTTTCCAATTCTTTAATCTGATTTTATCTCTTTCCATTTTAATTTTATAATTTTTATATTTCCTACTTGATAATTTAATACTCTCCTCTAAACACCGCTTTCATCGCATCCCAAACAATTTCAAATTTAACCTCCCGTTATCATTTAATCTCCAACTTTCCTCCAGTTTTTAAGTATCCATTTTTATCCTTTTCATTTTATACAATTTCTCGTCATATCTCCAATAGCTTTTTTTTCTCAAAATTAAAATCTAAGTCCACCATAACTTGCATGATCAGAATCTTTAAAATTCCACATCTACCTTATCCACATTATTCAACAAATCTTTAGAAAGAAAAATATAATCAATTCTAGAATATGTATTATATATCTTAGAAAAAGTGTATACTCTCTCAATTCCTTTAACCTCTCTCCACATCGACCACGTTTGAAGCATCCACATATTTAAAATCCCCATTTTATTTGCTCCTCCACAGCGGGTGGGATTAGTACTATCTATTTTATCTCTGATTAAATTAAAATCCCCAGCCACAATTACTTTCCTACACTTTCATTCTCCAAAATTTTGTTATTTTTCAAGAAATTCTCTTTGTTTTCATTCGGTAAATATAAATTAACAAGTGTCACTTTTTCCTCATTAAGATTTCCAACAATTATTACATATCTTCCATCTTCATCCAAAATTACCTTATGTTTTCAAAGTACACCCTATCTGATATCAGTGTTGCAACTCCTCTAGCTTTTGAAGTTCCAAATGCTTTTCATATATTTGCATACCTTTTATATACATTCTATTTGAATCTTCAGATTTCTGATGGGTTTCTTGTAAAAATAAAATGTCTGGCAAATCCTTTTAATCTTAAACTCCAATCTTCTTCTTTTAATCTGATTCCTGTACCCTTCACATTCCATGACATTATTTTTATAACTCCCATTTAAAATATAAATTTTTAATCCTATCCCGCATCTTCCTTTCTGTGCCCACCACCCGACATTAAACTACCATATTTAACATATAAACAACAATAAGAAAACAGAAAAACAAAACAAAACAAACAATAAAGTACAAACAATCTTCTTCCCCACATCCTCATCGATTTCGCCTCTATAAAGAGAATGGGGAGAGGGACGTGCCAATGCCCGGCCACTTCTTTTGGGCTGTCTATTTAAATTCATCACTCAAAAAAAGATAACGATGACCCGCATTCAGCTTCAGTATTTTCCAAGACTCTTATCTGCTTCTTCTCTTACTGTATCCTCACGACTCTTCTTCTGTTCAACCAACACAGGTGATATTTCTTTCCTCTTTAACCCTTTGAGTCTTGCCTCCAATAGCCCCTTTTTCTTCTTCTGGGATTGATGTTTCACGTATGTTCCACCCATCTGAAGCATTTGATCTTTTATCTCCATTAAATCCTCCATCTCAATCAGTCCAAGCTCCGTAAATATAATAATGCATCTATATCTGGGGTGATTGTATGCATCCTTCCTTTATAAAAATTTCAATTGTTTTGGTGGCCTCAATTGTATTTAATTCCATTATCCTCAAAACTTTTGTGATTGGTTTTAAAAAATCTCCATGCCCTTTCTTCTCTTGATATATCCGGGAAGACTTGAATAGTCTTCCCTTCAAACTCCAAAGCATCTCCCAACTCTCTCACCTTGGCCATAACTTCCAACTTATCACCAAGATTTGCGAACCTGACAAGCACATTCCTGTTAGAACCATTTTGCCTTCTATATCCAATTCTAAAACACTTGCCAGGTCTGCTATTGTGAACGTAAGTTGCGTATCCAAATCATTAATCCATTTCAGAACCCGCTGTTTCAATTTATCCTCCTTTTCTTCTGAGATTCCTCTGATAACAAATTATATTTCCTCATCTCTTCTTCCAAAAGACAGATTCTCTTATCTTGCTGCTCATTTTATAAAATATTTTACCAATTTGCCGATCTACTTTTACCTCATGCACATGCATCTGCTCCATTTCATCTTTAATCATTATCATTTCCTCTTTTTGTTTTGCAAAGTTTTCATTCATCTCTTGCTTTAAATTCTGCATTTCAGATGTCAGTTTCAATGTCAAATTATCTATACGCCTGATAGTCCTGCTATTTTTCCCCAATTTTATTTAAAGCTGCAGCAAGTTGCTGCGTTCTGAAAGTTGTTGAGTCATTTTGAAAAACCAAAAATTTCCCAAACTAAGATTCCAAACCAATTTTACAGAGGGTCTTAGTGAAGATCAAAGGACGACTGTCTTTTAATTGAAGCGAAGCGGCTTATTTGCACTGTTATCTCTCAAGTTCAAGGATACTCCACAAAGAAACACAAAACTTCACAGCTAACATTAATCAGCGCCATTTTTCCTCCACGTCAGCAAAGCAGAAAGGAAGACAAACCAACTTAAACGAAGCAAAATCCTTTTTTTTTTTTTTGTAATATAAACAAGCTATTAATTTGCTCTCAAGAGAAAAAAAAATAAAGAAAAAATTAGCTCAGTAAAATCCTCTTACTGCCAAACAATCCAATAAAAAGTCAGTTTCTCTTCTCTTCAATTAAATTCTTCTTGGCTGAACTTCCGGAAGGCTCAAAAAAAAAAAAATTCTTCTCATTATCAAATTCAGTCCTTCACTCCTTAGCCTCAGCAATAGAAAATTTTTTTTTAACACAGAACAAGATAGTTAATTTTGGAAAAACAAAACACAGCAATTTATTCCAACTTATCTTGTCTGCCGGCTCGGTCAACCCACGCTGTAGAAACTCCTTAATTCAAGCCGTTTCAGATGACCTACCAGTTTTAAATTCAATCTGCTGGGCTGTTAACACTTTCAGTTCATGATTTATTAACTTTCATCCATAACAGTGCATTCCAAACGGCATAAATTCTCATAAATCTTCATTAATAAGCCCTGTGAAGTGAAGGAAAGGTCCTTACCCCACCACGGTCATGGCCACGCCCCGCGTATTGTCTTTCAAAAAGGCTGATATCTTCGCCATCTCAGCCAAATTGGCAACTTTCAATATCCATTCTTCTATTGTAGGTACTTCTTTTTTCTTCCAGTATTGTCCTATTAGTAATCTTGCTGCTGTTATTAAATTTAAAATCAATTTAGTCTCAATTACTGTACAGTCCGTAATAATTCCCAACAAAAAAAATTGTGGCAGGAGGCTCCAGTGACGTCACCGCTCCTGCTGGGTGCTCTAATAGAGCACTCCGTGTTAGAAGATTGTAAAAGTCAGTGAAACAGAAAAAATCACTGTTCACTGAGCTTAGCATGCCCTTTGGGAATGAAAGGGTTATGCAGAGTTGTGGAAAAGTGGTAGACCTGACAGGGGGTTTGCTCTTAAGAGCGAATTTTCCTGGATTTATGGTCACGCCGAACTCCACTATCTCCAACTTCAAACACGCTCCTGTTTTTTCAGGAAAAAGGAGTAGGTGGTCATTTCTGCTCAAAAGGACTTATTAAATTGATTGATTTTCTAAGCAGACAGGAATTTCACAAGCGTTCGATCTTTGATGTAGAATCAGCACGGCAAGTATACCGACTCCCTTTCTGAAACCTGAAACCTTTCTTTGTCTTTGATTAATTGACTTTTAAAATGGCGTCTGAAAGTGAAAGTAATTTTTTTTTAGTACGATAAAGCAGCTTTATCTGTGGATTGTTACAAACGGAGTTTTTTTTTATACTGAAAGGAGGGAAGGAAAGTTGTTAAGTTTAAATTCCTGATTCTTTTGAAGACAGAATGGCAGCTAAACCTTTAAAGCCTTCTGGAAGAAGGGGATCTGAACCAAGTCTTGAGGATATATTGAAAGTACAATTAAAACTTTCTGAAGATAGGCAAAAAGAGATGATGGAGAATTTTAATGCAAAAATAAGAGAAGATATTCTTATGGCAGTTCAAGGACTGAGTAAAAAAATTGAGGGATTGGAAGAGGAAATGCAACAGATCTCTCAGTCAAATAAGCATTTAGAAGACAAAATGAAAGGTGTTCAGAAAAAAGTGGATCAAAATGAAGATCAGGTTGTGATATTACAATATAAACTTATGGAAGGAGCCCTTAGAATCCGTGGTATGCAAGAAGAGCGAGGAGAAGACTTAAGAAAAATTATATCAGAAGCATTGGCTGAATTTATTGAAGTGGACCCCCAAGAGGTAGCTTACCAAATTGATAAAATATATAGAGTTAATTCCTGGATTGCGAGACAGAGAAAGCTGCCTCGGGACATTGTGGTTTATTTTGTGAAAAGGACTATGAGAAATCAGATTCTGCAAGTTTCATATCAGACAACTTTAAAAATTGGAGAACAGGAGCTGAAGGTGTTGAAAGAGATTCCTTCAAAGATGTTAAGAGATAGGAAGGAATTTGTTTTCTTTACACAAGAACTTAAAAAACATCAGATTCAATTCAGATGGGAGGTGCCAGTTGGACTGACAGTATTCTATCAAGGAAGGAGATATAGAATTGACACTGTTTTAAAGGCAAAGGATTTTCTTTCTACAGTTTTGAAAGTTGAAACAGAAGTGATAGAAAAACTTCAAGAGATTCAAGAAGGCGTGGTGATCCAAGAGCCTTTATTGCTGCCAGCATTAGAGGAACCACAAGAGGAAAGGGTGACAAGAGGAGCTCTTAAGCGTAAAGAAGAGCAACAGTCTCAAAGTAAAAGTCAGGACCCCAGTATGGAAGCTGTGGGAGGAGCCAGACGGAAGATACCGGAGGAGGATCTTCCGTTGTCGGCTTCAAAGCTTCAGGAGGCCAGTAATGGCAAATAGAATTTTGTCATGGAATGTTAATGGCTTGAATTCAGCTCAGAAAAGAAGGAAAATATATCATTACTTGAAACAATTTAAAAATGATGTGATTTGCTTGCAAGAGACACATATACAAGAAGTGATAAGAGAACCTCCTCCAAGAAGATACCTATACATGCAAAACTACCAAAATCCTTTTTTGAAATGATGGAAGACTTTGAGTTTAGAGATATATGGAGGTTACGGAATCCAGATGAGAGAGATTTTACTTTTTTTCCCGATAGGCACCAATCTTTCTCACGTATTGATTTTATTTTAATTTCTAATGACTTGCTTTCTAGGGTGAAGAAAATGAAGATATTTCCGAGGTGTTTAACTGACCATAGCCCAGTATGGATGGAATTATTACAAGGGAAAAAAGGTGGTAGAACATGGAGGTTGAATGAAAATCTGTTTAGATATGAGGATAATGTAAATTATTGTAAGAAACAGTTGAAAGAATTTTTTGATTTTAATATGTACAAAGGGACATCTATAGGAACTGTGTGGGAGGCGAGTAAAGCCTTTATTAGAGGGATATTGATTTACTTGGACAATAGGCAAAGGAATAATAAACAAAGGCAGCGTAGGTACTTGGAAGAAGAAATTCAAAGGAAGCAACAGTTATTAATTCAAAACCCACAAGATCACAAACTTAAAGAGGCTATAAAAATATTACAGAGTCAATTTAATATGTTAATGGCAGACCAGGTGGCAACGAATATACAATATGCTAAACATAATACCTTTTGTAATGCAAATAAACCTGGGAGATGGTTGGCATATAACTTAAGGAAAAAACAGAAAGCACGTGTCATACAAAAAATAGAATATAAAGGCAAAGAGATATATCAACAGGATAAAATTAAAAAGGCATTCTCAGAATTTTATACTGCACTATATGCAGAAGACAAAATATTGAATAGGGACATTTATGATTATTTGAAAGATTATAAGGTTAATACTCTAACATTAAAACAGAGGGAGGAGCTGAATCGGCCGATAGCTACTGGAGAAATAGTGGAGGCAATTAAACAATTAAAAATGGGGAAAACCCCTGGTACAGATGGTCTTATAGCAATTTATTATAAAAAAACACAGGATGAAATATTAGGCCCACTTAAAGAATTATTTAATCAGATACAATTAGGAGTGGGAATACCCCCGTCATGGAAAACATCTTTTATTTCACTGATACCAAAAGAGGAGCAAGATTGCTCTAAACCCGGTAACTACAGGCCGATTTCACTTTTAAATAATGATTATAAGATTTTTGTAAAAATAATAGCAAATAGATTAATGTTAGTTTTACAACAAAGAATTCATACCGATCAATCTGGTTTTATAAAAGGGAGGCAGATGAGGAATAATGTTAGACAGATTATCAATATATTGGAACATTTGGAAAAGAAGAATACTTCAGCAGCACTTATTTTTTTGGATGCAGAGAAAGCCTTTGATTGGTGGACTTGCAAGAAAATTAAGGTCTTTTGGATAAGAATTTGGTGGATTATTCAAAATGTACTGAAGAAGAAGATAAAGTTCCTGCCACAATTTTTCCTTTTGGGAATTATAACGGATTGTACAGGGATTGAGACTAAACTGATTCTGAATTTAATAACAGCAGCAAGACTGTTGATTGGACAATACTGGAAGAAAGAAGAGATACCTACAATAGAAGAATGGATACTGAAAGTCATTAATTTGGCTGAGATGGCTAAAATCTCAGCTTTTTTAAAAGACAATACGCAGGAAAGATATTTAATTGAATGGAAAAAATGGATTGATTATCTACAAAATAGATATCAGATTAAGAAATATCAGATTGCCTTCGAATAATTAGAAAGTTATTTTATGTAATGGGGAGGGGGTTGGGAGATGAAAAGCTTTGGATGTGGTTAATTGGATTGGAAGGGAAAATTTTATTCTATGTTTGGTTTATGTATAACAATACCTTGTGATTGACCCAAGAAGCCGGGGGGGAGGAAGGGAAAGGGGAAGGGGTTTTTTTTAGGAGGGAGGGTGGAAAAAAGGGGGAAAAATGTTTTTGTTTTTTTTAAAACTCTTTCAATAAAAAAAAAAATTGCGGCAGGAACTTTATCTTCTTTTTCAAAACAATTTGTAAAATCCACCAAATGTTTATCCAAAAGGCCTTTATATCCTTACAAGTCCACCAAATATGAAAATATGTAGCATCATCACAATTACATCTCCAACATTTTGCTTGCATATCTGGGTACATACACGATAATTTCTTAGGATCTAAGTGCCATCTATAAAACATTTTATTAAATTTTTCCCTCAGATTCTGTGCCTGCGTGAATTTAACATTTCTAACCCAAATTTTTCCCCAAGTTTCCAATAATATTGGCTCCTGAAAATTTTGTGCCCACTTTATCATACAGTCCTTTACCAAGTCCCTTTCAGAATCTATTTCAAGTAACACATTATACAATCTCTTTATATGCTCCTGATACAATGATTTTTTTTATTATGCTTGTAAAAAAAAATTGGCAAAAAAAAAAAAGAATTTGGACTGTATTTGTAGATAAATCCATCATTCTAATTCCATTCTCTCTTCCTTTAGTTTGTGCCTTGATTTCAATTCCCCTTTCACATTCAATAGTTCTTTGTATGTAGCAATCCTTCCTGTTTTAAGAAGATTAGGATGTGTGAGCGTTTCTACTACTGATATACAATTTGGAACCTCTATATAGTTGCTTCTTTTAGTTTTGAGCCAGATATCTAAGTGTGTTCACCAGTACTACCTTTGGAAGTACTGGTGTGTTTTGTGTTTCTCTTCCCAGATGATAGCGTGCCATCCTATTTGAAGATCATGTCCTTCTAATGTCAACAATCTTCTATTTTTGAGATGCAGCCAATCACTTATCCAGACCAGTGTCGCTGCTGGTTGATATTTCTCCCAATCCAGAAGGCCGAATTCCCCCCTCTCTTTTGCATCCCTCAATAATTTTAATTTAATTCTCGGTTTTTTGCCTTGCTATATAAATTTTGCTATAATTCTATTCAAATTTGTAAAAAATCTTTTTTGAGCCAAATTGGTATACACTGGAACAAATATAATATTTTAGGTAGCATGTTCATCTTGATTGCGACGATCCTTCCCATAAAAGAGAGTTGCAATCTTCCCCATCTCTCTAGATCAATTTTGATTTGTTCAATCAGTTTATCATAATTCTCTTCTTGAAGCGTGGCACATCTAGATGTTAATTGAATCCCCAAGTACCTGATTTTTTTGGCTAGTTGAATATCAATTTTCCCTTCTAATTATTATTTTTTTTGCTCCTCTATCATGTTTTTAACTAACATATTTGTTTTATCCTTATTTATCTTTAAGCCAGTTATCTCCCCATATTCCTCCAGTACTTCCATCAGCCATACACCAGACTGCAATGGCTCCTCTATAATAAAGACCAGGTCATCTGCAAACGCTTGCACCTTAAAGATTTCATTTCTAATTCTCAAACCCCTAATTTGATTGTCTTCACAAATTACTCTATTCAGTGTTTCTAAGGATAAAATAAACAGTAGTGGTGACAGTGGACAGCCCTGTCTCGTCCCTTTCTGGATTTGAAAATTCATTGTTGTTTCCCCCTTAATTACAACTTTTGCTTCTTGTTCTGAGTAGATTGCTCCACACATCTTTATAAATTTGTCCCCTAAATCCATATATTTTAATTGATTCAAAATAAATTCCCATTTGACATTATCAAATGCCTTTTGCGCATCTGCAAATATTAATACCATCTGTTTTTCATTGTGGAACTCATAGTATTCTATAATATCTAACATTGTTCTAATATTATTCCTAATATGTCATCCTGGCAAAAAACCATTTTGATCTGAATGGATAAAATTTTCCAAAAAATTCTTAAGTCTTTCGGCCATAAATCTTCATAAAAATTTGTAATCTGAATTTAGTAGAGATATTGGTCTATAGTTTTTGATATGTGTCAAGTTAGAATTTTCCTTTGGAATCAGTGTAATTGTTGCTTCCCTCCAGGAAGTTGGAATTTTCGCCTCAGACTCACATGCTGTGGGGGAGGGGGAGGGGTCTAGTTGCTCCGTTTGCCTGGGCATGGAGCCAGGGCTGGGGGCTGGAGGTGCTTCTTCTTCCTCAGCCTATCTGGGCATGGAGCCAGGGCTGGGGCCGGGAGGCATGCTAGGACATTCCTCAGCGTTCGGAAGCAGATAAGAAGGCCCCGGCTGCGGGGAAAGCGGGCGAGGCACAACACTTTCTTTCTTTCATTTATTTTCCTTAGCCATGTATTCTATTGCAATTCCTCTCATGAAAGCTTTCGCCGTACGTATCCCAGAGATTTTGAATGTTTGTCTCTTCTTTTTTATCTTTTAAGAATAAACTCATTTGTTCGTCCATTCTCTGTTTAAACTAAGTTTGGTTTAGGATTGCTTTTTTCAAGGTCCATCTTTTTGTCCTTTTCTGTCCTCTCCATTTAATTCCAATGGGATTGTGATCTGCCCATGAGTTTGTATCAATTTTAATCTCTTCAATTTCTGCGTCCAATTTTGGTGACACCCATGCCATATCTATCCTAGACCATGTGTTATGTCTTGCCGAATAAAAAAATATATTGTTTCACATCTCTGTTCTTTCTCTCCAGCTATCTCTGACACCTAATTCCTCCACCATTTGAAAGAACAAAGCAGGAAGTATCCTTTTAGTACTTTTCCTCTTTTTATCCCATTTGTGGTCCACTCACTTCCCTCTCAACGATTCCATTAAAGTCCTCAACTATGCAAATGTCATCATATTCCATTTCTCTTATCATCTTATACAATTTTTTATTAAATCTCATTTGACCCTTGTTAGGTGTATATAATCCCACCAAGACAACTTTCTTCCCATTGAATCTTAACTCAAATATTAATATCCTTCCCTCTTCGTCTTTACTAATCTATTTTACTGAAATTCCCTCTTTGATGTATATCGCAATCCCCCCCTTTTTTTGTGTGTGTGATAAGGTTGTGTATATATCCCCCAATTTAGGATACTCTAATAGCTGTCATTGTGATTCCTTTATATGTGTTTCCTGTAACAGAATGATATCTAGTTGCAATTTGCTAAGTTTATTGAGATAAATTTTCCTCTTCACTGGCGAGTTTAGGCCATTGACATTAACTGATAAAAGTGTTAATCCCTCTTGCACTTCTCTACTTTTGTTTGAATCTTGTCGCCTTGTCTGTCTGACTTCTGTATATTCTTTATTTGCTTCCACCATGCTTCCACCTGTATATTCTTCTTATTCTTTATTTGCTTCCACCATGACCTTCTATGTCCTTCCTTCCTTCCTTCCTTCCCAATTCTTCATTCTTTTCTTGAGGGTTTTGTCACTTCCACAGCCTGGTTCTTTAGATCTCCTTCTTCTCTTAGTTCTCTTTCCTCTAATTCATCAACACTACCAAAGTTTTGTCTATAGAATTCCTCCACTTTTTCCACCGTATCCAGCCTAAATCTCTTTTCCCGCCAGGTTACCATAATGCCTTCTGGGATTAGCCAATGAAAGTTAATATTTAAACATGTTAATTGGGATGTCCAGATTTGGTAGGGCCTTCTCAGTTCTCTCACTCTCCTGGGTACTTGCTTAAGCACCACCAACTGTCTCCCTCTATACTCCAATGGATCATCTCTTGTCCTATGCAGAATTTCATCATGGGTTGATTTCTTTACAAATCTAATATGGACCTCTCTTGGTAAATTGTGCCTCCTTGCATAGTTGGTATGAATTTATTTATTTATTTATTTATTTATTCATTCATATTTCTAGACCGCCCTTCTCCCGAAGGACTCAGGGCGATATAAAAACATATAAAAACATATAAAAACAGTATTACAAACATTAAAATAATTTAAAATGAAATATTTAAATTTAGGCTACTCCTTAAAACCCATTTAAAATTCCCAATTAAAACTATCAGGCCAGTCCTGCGCGATGAAACAGCCATGTTTTCAGCTCGCGTCGAAAAGTCCGGAGATCAGGGAGTTGGCGAATACCGGGTGGTAATTCGTTCCAGAGGGTTGGAGCCCCCACAGAGAAGGCCCTCCCCCTGGGGGTCGCCAGCCGACATTGTCTAGCCGACAGTACCCCAAGGAGGCCCTCTCTGTGGGAGCGCACTGGTCGCTGGGAGGCCGTCGGTCGCAGTAGGCGGTCCCGTAAATAACCAGGTCCCATGCCATGAAGCGCTTTAAAGGTGGTAACCAATACCTTGAATTGCACCCGGAAGATCACCAGAAGCCAGTTCAGCCTACGCAGGAGTGGTGTTATATGGGAGCCTCGACTTCCTCCCTCTATCACCCGCGCGGCTGCATTCTGGACCAGCTAAAGCCTCCGGGTGCTCTTCAAGGGGAGCCCCATGTAGAGAATGTTACAGTAGTCCAGACAGGAGGTGACAAGGGCATGAGTGACCGTGCATAGGGCATCCCGGTCTAAGAAGGGACGCAACTGGCGAATCAGGCGAACCTGATAAAAAGCTCCTCTGGCGACGGCCGTCGTTTGATCTTCCAATGACAGCCGTGCATCCAGAAGAACGCCCAGATTGCGAACCTTCGCCGTGGGGGCCAATGATTCGCCTCCCACAGTCAGTGATGGAATCAGCTGATTATACCGGGATGCCGGCATCCACAGCCATTCGGTTTGGAAGGGTTGAGCTGAAGCCAGTTTCTCCCCATCCAGACCCGCACAGCCTCCAGACACTGGGACATCACTTTGATGGCTTCGTTGGGGTGGTTTGGGGTGTAAATGTACAGCTGCGTATCATCAGCGTACAGATGACACTGCACCCCAAAACCACGGATGATCTTGCCCAGCGGCTTCATATAGATGTTGAACAAGAGGGGTGAGAGAACCGACCCCTGTGGCACCCCACACAGGACGCACCTTGCGGTCAACCTCTGCCCCCCCCGCCAACACCGTCTGCGAACGGCCCGAGAGGAAGGAGGAGAACCACCGAAAAACGGTGCTTCCCACCCCTAACCCCTCTGGCTGCCGCAGCAGGATACCATGGTTGATGGTATTAAAAGCCACCGAGAGATCCAAAAGGACCAGGGCAGAGGAACAACCCTGTCCTGGGCCCTCCAGAGATCATCCCCCAACGCGACCAAAGCCATCTCTGTGCTGTACCCAGGTCGGAAACCGGACTGGAACGAGTCCAGATAGACAGTTTCATCCAGGTACAGAGGGAGCTGATATGCAACCACACTCTCAACAACCTTCACCACAAAGCGAACGTTGGAGACTGGACGGTAGTTCACTAAAACAGCCAGGTCCAGGGAAGGCTTCTTGAGGAGGGGCCTCACCACCGCCTCTTTCAAGGCGGTATGGAAGACACCCTCCATCAAGGAAGCATTGACAATTCCCTGTAGCCAGCCTCGTGTAACCTCCTGTGTGGCCAGTACCAACCAGGAGGGACACGGGTCCAGTAAACATGTGGTGGCCTCCTCAGTATCCTGTCCATGTCCTCGGGAGCCACAGGATCAAACTTCTCCCAGCTGACAACCTCAAGACCTGCCCCTGTCTCCCCATCTGAATCTACCCAGTCTGTGTCCAGCCCCTCCCAAATCTGAGCGATTTTATCATGCAGATACTGTCCAAAATCCTCAGCACGACCTTGCAAGGGGTCCTCCCTGGCCCCCTGAAAAAGAAGGGAGCGGGTTACCCTAAACAAAGCAGCTGGGCGATTATCTGCCAATGCAATGAGAGCGGCAAAATATCCACGTTTCGCCGCCCTTATCACCACTAGGTAGGTCTGAACATGAGACCTTACTAGTGTTCGATCAGAGTCGGAACGGCTGGCTCTCCAGACACTCTCCAGGCGTCTTTTCCGGCGCTTCATCTCTCTCAGCTCCTCGGAAAACCAAGGAGCCGGTTGAGAGCAGCGCCGGGTCAGAGGCCGCAAAGGCACGACACGGTCCAAGGCCCCCACCGCCGCCCTTTCCCAGGCGGCGACGAGTTCCACAGCCGAGTCGTGGGCCAGGGCCTCAGGAATAGGCCCAAGCTCCATCAGGAACCTCTCCGGGTCCATCAGGCGCCTGGGACGGAACCAACGTATTGGTTCCGACTCCCTGCGATGGGGATAGGCGGTTCGAAGATCCAGTCGAAGAAGAGAGTGATCAGACCATGACAAGGGTTGAACGACTAATTCCCTTACATCTAGATCACTCAGCCACTGTCCAGAGACAAAAATTAAGTCCAGCGTGTTTCCTCCAATGTGAGTGGGAACATCACCTAATTGGATCAGGTCCAAGGCCATCATGGAGGCCTTGAACTCCCGAGCTGCTGCCGGTGCCTCGCCGAGTGATGGCAGGTTGAAATCCCCCATAACAATAAGTCTGGGGGTATCAACTGCCAGCCCAGCTATCACTTCCAGCAGCTCGGGCAGGGCCACTATCACACTGCAGGGAGCAAGGTACATGATCAACAGGCCCACCTGTATCCCACGACCCCACTTCACAAAGAGGGATTCACAGCTGGCTATCTGTGGTACAGTGGCCTCCCTCGGCTGCAGATCTTTGTTAATAACAACCGCCACCCCCCCCCACCCCTACCCTGGGTCCTCGGCTGATGGAACGCACAGAAACCCGATGGGCACATTTCTATAAGGGGTACCCCCCCTTCCGTGCCAAAAAGGTCCGTACCCCCCTCCTGTATGAGATCGTAAATGAGGGGGGCTTTATTTACAATGGACCTGGCATTGCATAGCATCAGCCGAAGATCCAGGCTCTGAGGTACCTGGCCACCCGGGATACGGGAAAAGTCAGAGGGACCGGAGTGCGGGACTGTTCACAAATAACGATCCCGCACTCCCCGAACATGATACGGTCCCCTGCTTCTGCCAATCTTTGTTAAATTAGGTATACTCGTCATCTTTATAATCAGCTTGAACTAACCTCCCCACTTATTAATGATCCTCTTGTGTCTCTCCAACACTCCCTAAAACAGCTTTCAATTCGTTCCTTCCCTATTTATCTCCAACTCTATCGTCTTACGTTCTCTGGCGTTCACCCTCCTAAACACTCTAATCCAGTATCTTCTACTTTCTGGGTACTTATATCAAAATCACTCTTTAAAACAATCAATTTGTTACATCAATAAATATCTAGAATTCATAAACAATAACTTATCTAGCTTATCATTTATAGCATTAGTAATAATATCACCAATAATTAACAGATATCCTCAATAGTTAAATACACGAACAGTTCTCCTTTCCAATTTATATTTAAATTCAAATATCAAACTATGCAATTATAGAAGTTATAATAAAGATTTTTTTCCTTTCCCTCCTCTCTATGGGTTGTTTTTATTTTCTTATCCTTTAATTAGTCCTTTAATTAGTCCTTACAATAGTCACTTTCTTTTCATAGAGTTTCTTATTTCCTTCTTGGCCAGTAGATGTCTTCCTTATCTCTTTCTGTATGACTCAGTAGAAAGAATCTCTCCACGGTATCAATAGTCTCCAGAATAACAATGCTTAACTCTCAGTCTGTGCCTTCTAGTTACTTCCAAATTTAATGATAGTCAGAAGAAGAAAAACAAGCCTTTAAAATCCTAAATTCCTGTTTTACCAGTTCAAGTTAATCTAGTGCAGTGATCTCTTTCATGCCCAGACTTGCCTTCGCCGCTGTTTCTTGAGGAGGGCTACTTGCATCCTCCTCCTTCCTGGGGCCCCTTTTTACTTCTCCACTTCTGAGGTCTCCCGGATCGATCTTCCTCCAAGACCACTCTCCCTAGGTTGCCAAAATACCTTAAACCAGAGATCTGTTTCGCAGTTGTCCTGCTAATCCACTGCTATTTTTGTCCAGCTGTCTGCTGTTATCTCCTTGCAGCAGCCATTATTACAGGCTGTCTCTTTCCCCTGATCTGCTTCTCCGAGACTGTCTGCCGCTCGCACCTCAGCTGCCACCGAGAGCTACACTGCAGCATGCCTCTTTCTTCCAATCCCCCTCCAAGGGATCTGGGACTCCACAGAATCCACAAATCAGTTGGAATTCACTGTGAAAGATCTCTGTTTTGCAGAGAGATCGCTTTCCACAGCGTTCCTCCTTGACAGTTGGCCCCACCCCCGCCAAGCACTCTTTTGAAGTGAGGACTGATCACAAAAATTTAGAGGCCCTAAAAACACCCAAAAAGCTGTCACTTAAGCAAGTCCGCTGGGCCCAACACTTTAACTGTTTTAATTTATCTTTACGCTATCTCCCAGGAGGAAAGAATTTTCTGGCTGATGCACTCTTAACATTACCTGAATACAATAGTGTTCGGACAGAGATGATCTGTCCCATTGTTCCTGCGAGTCAGCTGATGGCCCCAGCAGTCACCCGAAGCCAAGTGAAGATGGACCTGCCCATATGTGAGCAATTAAAAGAAGCATTAAAAACTGATGATTGGTTTTTAGCTTACTCAAATGAGTCCACCATTCGGGATGGTCTCGCCTGGGTGGGTGTGAAACTGTATGTCCCTACCAGCTTGAGAGGAGCCGTTTTGCAACATGGTCATGACGCTAAAGTTGCTGGACATTTCGGATTTGTAAAAACATTGCACCTAGTGAAACAGTTCTTGGGTTCTTTATAGGAAAGCAACATTGCTACAATTGTTTCTTTTCTCCTGTTTCTGAATTTTGTGGGGTTCTTGCCAAGAAAAGCCTTTGGCAGGGTACCAAAGAAGACAAAGCTTTGTGATAAGGCCGAAGGACTTTTTCTGAAGGACTTTGTTTTGAACTTAATTTGAACTTCATCTGAGAATGAATTAATTCTCAGCTGTTCTAATAAAATATGTTTGTATAGAAATGATTGTGTCTGGTAATAACTACTTGGGCCTAGGTCACAAGAGTCTTGAGGTCATGATAAGGTCACCAGGCATCCAGACTTCAACAAACTGATCCCACCCTCGGCAGCCATGGAGTGCCTTTTGCATCTCTCAGCAGTGGACTTTGTCAGGCGATACTCCTTTTGAGGGCCTGAGGGCTGGGTCCTTTGCTCGATGGTCGACCTCAACCTCCTTGCAGTAGTTAGCCTTCTGATGCAGCCAGTCATGTGGTATCTCACCAGCAATTAGCGGTGGTTGACCCTGGTCGCTGCAGCAGATGAACTGGTGGACACCCCTGTGTTTGAGCCATGGAAGGTCTCCAGAATGGGCTGGGGCACGGTGCAGACCTTGTCCCAGATGATTACACAGGGGATGTATTTCTGGCCCATCCTTTCCAAGGTCCACTCAGTGTTGGGAATCTGGAGACCATTTTTACAGTCACCTTTGAAGTACAGTAAACTATTCTCTACTCAGGAAACAAACATGACATCTTTTGCATCTGGCACATTGATATCTACCACCATGAGAACCTCCTCTCCCCACTCCCAACCATTCTCTGCCTTGAAGATTGTGATATAAGAAACAACATTAATACATAATCTGCATGATCAAAAACTTAAAGATGCAATAAAATTATTACAGAGTCAATTTAATATGATAATGGCTGACCAGGTGGCAACAAATATACAATATGCCAAACATAATACTTTTTGTAATGCAAACAGACCTGGTAGGTGGTTAGCATACATTTTAAGGAAAAAACAAAAACAACGTACTATAGAAAAAATAGAATATACAGGTAAAGAGAGATATCAACAGGATAAAATTAAAAAAGCTTTCTTAGAATACTATACAAATTTATATGCTAAAGATAATATATTGAATATGGATATCAATAATTATTTGAAAGATTATAAGGTTAAAAGCGTAACTTTAGAACAAAGGGAAGAATTAAATCGGCCTATAACTTCTGAAGAAATTATTTTGGTAATTAGACAATTAAAAATGGGGAAAACTCCTGGTACGGATGTGCTTACAGCAAGTTATTATAGGAATTTACAGGATGAAATGTTAGATGCACTTAAGGAATTATTTAATCAGATACAATTAGCAGGGGAATTCCCCCTTCATGGAGAACTTCTTTTATTTCATTGATACCAAAAGAGGAACAGGATTGTTCTAAACCTGGGAATTATAGGCCAATTTCACTTTTAAATAATGATTATAAGATTTTTGTTAAAATAATAGCAAATAGATTAATGTTAGTTTTACAACAAAGAATTCATACTGATCGATCTGGATTTATAAAAGGGAGACAGATGAGGAATAATGTTAGGCAGATTGTAAATTTATTGGAATATTTAGAAAAGAATTTTTTTATTCCAGCAGCATTTTTTTTTTTGGATGCAGAGAAAGCTTTTGATCAATTGTATTGGGATTTTTTATTTAAATTAATAGATAAAATGCAATTTGGAGATGGTTTTGTAAGAATAATTAGAGCGATTTATGGTGAGCAAACAGCCCAGATAATAATTAATGGTAATTTAACAGAAGCTTTTAAGATTGCGAAAGGAACAAGACAGGGATGTCCTTTATCACCACTATTGCTTATTTTAACTCTGGAGCCATTATTGGATAAAATACGAGAATCAAAGAAGACAGAGGGAATTAAAGTTAGACAACATGAATATAAACTGAGAGCTTTTGCAGATGACTTGGTGATTACTTTAACAAATCCCATAAACTCAAGTTTATCTCTGTTGGAAATGATTGATTGATATGGAAAGGTTTCAGGGTTTAAGGTAAATCAGAATAAAACAAAAGTGATAATAAAAAATTTGACAAGACAACAGAAAGAAAAATTAGAGGAAATAACAGGATTTGAAATTGTAAAAAAGGTTAAATATTTAGGGGTTTATATTACACCATCAAATGTGAAATTGTACAAGAATAATTATGAGGTGTTACGGCAAAAAGTTCAGAAGAAGTTGATTGTTTGGAAAAAATTGCAATTATCGTTGCTGGGGAGAATAGCTGCTATCAAAATGAATGTTTTACCTAGATTTTTATTCCTCTTTCAGATGATACCAATAATTAAGAAAAATATAAATTTGGAAGAATGGCAGACTGGAATTAATAAATTTATATGGGAAGGTAAAAAAAGCGAGGGTTAAAATGAAAATAATTCAAGATTCCCGGGAAAGGGGAGGTTTAAAAATGCCCAATTTTAAATTATACTATGAAGCAGCTGCTCTCTCTGCAATAACGGAGGAAAGAATCCTGAATATAGAAGGTTATGACTTGCTATATGGATGGCATGCATATTTAATTTATGACAAAAAGGTGGATAAGGCTTTTAAAAATCATGCGTTAAGAATTGCTCTCTTGCGTGTTTGGAAAAAATGCTCTTATAAATTAAATTATAAGGTTCCTATATGGGCGAGTCCCAGGCATACAATAGAGCATATAAATATAGAACAGAATCAGGAAATGATTACATATAAAGATCTTTTGTATACTGAAAGAGGTAATTTGCAATTAAAATCTCTGCACGTATTAAAAGAAAAAGGGAAAAGTTATACTTGGTTTCAATATGGGCAACTACGTGCTAGATAGAAGGAAGATCAGAAAATTGGTATAGTGCAGAATGAGGAAAATTTGGTAAAGCAAATTAGAAATCAGTCTCAGGAGCATATAAAGAGATTGTATAATGTGTTACTCGAAATAGATTTTGAAAGGGATTTGGTGAAGGACTGTATGATAAAGTGGGCACAAAATTTCAGGAGCCAATATTATTGGAAATTTGGGGAAAAAATTGGGTTAGAAATGTTAAATTTACGCAGGCACAGAATTAAAAAAAAATTATAAAATGTTTTATAGAAATTGTCGTGTATGTATCTAGATATGCAAGCAAAATGTTGGAGATGTAACTGTGATGATGCTACATATTTTCATATTTGGTGGACTTGCAAGAATATTAAGGCTTTTTGGATAAAAATTTGGTGGATTTTACAAAAAGTTTTGAAAAAGAAGATAAAGTTCCTGACGCAATTTTTTTTTTACTGGGAATTATTAGGGACTGTACAGTAATTGAGACTAAATTGATTTTAAATCTAATAACAGCGGAAAAGATTACTGATACGACAGTACTGGAAGAAAAAAGAATTACCTACAATAGAAGAATGGATATTGAAAGTTGCCAATTTGGCTGAGATGGCAAAAATCTCAGCCTTTTTGAAAGACAATACGCAAGAAAGATACTTAAATGAATGGAAAAAATGGATCGATTATATCCAAAACAGATATCAGATGAAGAGATATCAGACTGCCTTTGAATGATTAGGATGTATTATTTTTGATTGCATTGGGGGAGGTTAGGATTTGATGATTGTTTTATTTTTAACTATACCTTGTGTTTGTTCCGGGAAGTCAGGGGGGAGGGGGGAGGGGGTTTTTGAAGGGGGGGAGGGGGGAGGGGGAAAGGGGGGAGAAAAAGCTTTTTTTGTAAAAACCTTTTCAATAAAAAAAAAGATTGTGATTGGTCAGTCTCTATACTTGCACTGGGACTGCAACGTGATAAGGTCTTCTTCTGTCACGCGGGCTCTTCTGGTGACACAGTACCTGTTCTTCCCCACCACCCACCTCCGCCCGGGAGACACGTGAACTGATTCAATTAGCCAGCAATTTAGTCCATGGCAGCTATCAGCTCTGGCAGCAAACCAGCGATCGTTTGCCAAGGTTTTCTTTATCTTCCCTGATGCCGGCGTCACAGAAGCTCATTACTGGAGCAACCAGGAAGTCAGGGACAAACAGCAATCCAGGCCAAATGCTCAGTCAAACAGTTCAGCTCAAGTTTTCTCCAGTCAGTTTCTTTTGTCTGTCACGAAGTAGTAGAGCAGCCTCTCCTGCTTTTATACCCTGTGCCGTGTGGCTCCGTGACTCAGCACTCTCTAGGCCTGCCCCACCCCTTCTTTTGTTGTTCCCGCCTCTCTTGTCTATGAAACCTGGGATCTAACCAGGACTGATTGTCCACAGCTGGGTCTGGAAGCGTTGCCTGGGCAGGTGGGGGGGAGATACAGGAGACAGAGGCCTTGTCACCTCTTCCACCTGGCCTGCCTCTGGCTCCTGAAGCCACTCACTTTCTGACAGGGGGCCAGGCCCGGGGGTGGGGGCTGGAGCCACAACAGTACCAAAAAAGGTCTGGGCCTTGGCCCCTCTGGCCCGCATCTCTTTTGCCAGTTGGTGAGTTGGTGTAAATACCAGGGGATCTCTTACATGGAAGAGCTCAATCACTCTTGTGGTCTTGCCACTGCTGCCACCACTGTTCTGGTAGCTCAACTGGTGTCGGGTCAGTGGGTCATTGTAGCACAGTGCAGTTGAGTCGGACATGTCCTTTTGTTGCCCATTGTATTCCAGCATGGGAAGATAAGCTGCAAACTCTGGCGGCATGTACAACTGCTCGTCCGTGTCATGCCACTGGGCCAGAGCAACCAGGGGAAGGTACTCTTCTCAAATGAGACTTGATATGCAAGATTCTTCTCCACAGTTACAGGTCTTAGGGGCCACATATGCCTCAACCCCTTCAAGCTTGTAGAGCACAGTTTTCTGGACATAGAGTCAATAGCCACCTGCACTGCCTCCTTGGGATGAAACCTTGAAACCATGGAGAGGAGATTGATATGGGCACAGGCCAACATGGAGGCTTTGAGGTGGGTACTGGGGCTGGGAGCCATTGTAGTACATGAGAATGTGGCCAAGGGGGCATGTCTTTGATGCATCATACAGAGTACCACTTTAATGGGTGTCCCTAATGAGGAAATCAAGCTCTCCATGGGTCACCAGCCAGCAGGTCAGCCTTTTTCTGTCAGCCTTGCTGCCTTACATGAATTTGCCAATGCTGCTGCACTCCTGGTCACAGTCTTCCGGGAGCCAAACCTTGGTCTGTTTCTCTAAGGTGAAAATGGCTTACGGACTTTGAGAGAGTTTAGAAGGCCAGATTCTGTCAAGAAGGCAAGAAGCTGTATTGGGGACCAGCTGTTCTCACATTTCAAGAGTCTATACTTTCTTGGGAAAGGAGAAGACAGGGCCTGACAGAAAGTAGATTGCAAAACTAGGTCAACCTGGAGAAGCACATTTTTGCTCTACCATGGGGACCTTGCAACAATATCTGAGCAAAACAGCGAACAAAGAGAAATTGAATACTACACAGATAGCTCCACCATCACTCAATCCGAAGTATGCTCCAGTCATAGAGATGAGGATATCCCAAGAGGACTCCAAGAAACCATGCTGGTCGCTCGGAATTGGAAAAAAGAGCGACAGCTGGGATGGGAGAACCAGAGGTGTCACCTTAACCCAAGGCAGTCAAAAGCTCGGCTGAAAATTAGAGCTGGAAGCTCTGTCTAAACAAGAGGAAACTTTTGAAGAAACCAGGAGGGAGGATCAGCTGAAGTGCCACATTAATTAGCTGGTAATAGAGATGCTAGAAAACATCAACCTGAGGGGGGGACTGGAACCGCCACCCAGAGGAGAAGCCTCAAACGACACCCGGGTGATTAACTCAGACCCCGCCACATGGGATTAAGCCAACACCACTGGAGTAGCTGCTGATGCAACAAATCCAGCTCCCTGTGATCTGACACGCCGCGAATATACCAGATCAGCCCAGGGCCCCGCAATTGGAGACACAGGCACCACCCTTAGGGGTGAAATTCGATGGAAACGAGCAGCAGCTGGGATTCTTCATGGCACATGTCCTCACCTACATGCAAGAATATGGGTGTGCATTTTAAACCCAAGGTGCTCGAGTACAAGTCATGACGCTCGCGTTAGAGGCAGCCACAGCAAGATGGTCACCTTGCACAACGTGGATGCCACAGAGTTGAGAAACTTCAACAGATTCATGATGGCTCTGCGTCAATATTTTGAGGACCCCCTAGTTGACCAAAAAGCCCAAGACTGAATCAAAGTCATGAAGCAAGGGCTGAATACACTGAGGAATTCTGGGACCTCGCCTACCATGTTGACTGGGCGGAAGATATCCTGGTGGGCTGCTTCAAAGATGGATTAAATGATGACCTCTACAATGCTTGTATCGCCAGAGGAGCACTGGATCGCTTGCCTGAGTGGTACCTCACCACAGATGAAGCTGAGATTGACATGGTTAGGAACCCATACCAACCAAGCCGAGGATGGAAGAGATCCCCACCCAAGATGAAAAGAGAGCAATTCAAATCACCACCCCCTTTCCCCGAGGTCGTCAACCTGTTTTAAGTGCAGGAAGGAGGAGCACCAAGCTGTGGAGTATTGCTCAAAGATGCCAGTGAGAAAATCAGATTGCCTGTCAGGGAAAAAACCCACAAAGCCAAGCCCCCAAGGGAAGGAAACTTTCTCAGTTTCTGTCAGTTTCTGTCAAAGGCAAACATCAAATTTCAGGACCCACACCCCTTGGGGACCAAAACTCTGGAAATCCTAACAGAGGAGCCAATTTTCACTGAAAGTGACAAAGAAGACAAACTGCTGGTAAGCAACCCAGTTGAACCACTTACCCTCCCACTAAGACTGTTTATACCCATTTGAGATAGAGAAGTAAAATTCTCTGCTTTTCTAGACTCAGGATGCACCCAGTGTCTGATAAGTCCCACCTTTGTAGGGAAACTGGTAATAAATGTAAGGAGACTGAGAAACCCGATTGAATTTGCCAATTAGATGAACCATTATAGATGGGGGGAGACCCTGCCACATTTGCTACCGAGCCCCTACAAATAGCTGTGGATAATCACAAAGAGACACTGACATTTGTGGTGGACCCGGTATGGAATCGCCGTTAGTATTGGGGTTAGCATGGCTAAGAAAATGGAATCCCCAAATTAACTGGAAGCAAGGGTCGATCAGATTTCAGTTATGGATAACTTTTGCTGATGAAAAAAGGGAGACTGGAAGGGGGGGCTTGACCGTGAAGCAGCGATGCCTGGTTAGGGAACACTAAAAGGGGATATACCAAAGCAATACGAGACCTAGCTAAGGTTTTCAGTGTAAAGGCTTCCGATGAATCCCGTCCCCCCCCTGCACTACCGACTGCATAATCAAAATCCTGCCAGGGGCAAAGCTTCCCAAACCAAATATGTATTGTATTGTATAGAGAACTGACAGAATTAAGAGCTTTCATTGACAAAAACCTGAAAAGAGTGTTCATTGAACCAGCACGCCGGAAAATCACAGCCCCAGTATATTTTAGGGAGAAAAAAAGATAGCTCTATGAGATTATGCATAGACTATAGGAACTTAAATACAATAAACATACAAAACATGTATCCCCTCCCACTTATGAAGGACATGCTGGAACACCTCTCCCAAGGAAATATCTTTTCAAAGCTAGACCTGAGAGAGGCGTATTATCGAATCAGAATAAGGGAGGGGGACAAGTGGAAAAAGGCATTTAGCACACCACTGGGCTGCTACCAATTTAAGGTACTTACTTTTGGATTACAAAGAGCCCCAGCCATATTCATGCAGCTAAACAAAGTGCTCCATGAATATTTATATAAAGGGGTCTTAGTTCATTTGAACAACATTTTAATCTATACAGAGACAAAAGAAGAACATGTAAAATTATTGAGGGTGGTCCTAAATAAACTCCGTGCAGCAAAGCTCTATTCCAAGCTCTCTAAATGAGAATTCCATCAGGAAAAGATTGACTACCTGGAATATCACATTTCACACCAAAGAATAGAAATGGATACCCAAAAAGTCCAAGTGGTAATTGACTGGAAAACACCCTGCACACGCAAGCAACTACAAAGCTTCCTGGGATTTGCCAACTTTTACTGCCAATTTATTCCCATCTTTGCTCAAATTGCCCTTT
The DNA here is from genome assembly GCF_028640845.1 of Ahaetulla prasina. Lineage (NCBI taxonomy): Eukaryota > Metazoa > Chordata > Lepidosauria > Squamata > Colubridae > Ahaetulla > Ahaetulla prasina. The sequence goes on from NC_080540.1 coordinate 186,296,029, forward strand.
CTATAACCAACCTAAAAACAAAAGGGGAGGGGAAACCAAAGCCTAAACAGCCGGTGAACTGGACAATGGAATGCCAAGCAGCATTTGAGAAACTCAAGCGGCTTTTTTCAGCTGAACCAGTTTTAAAACATCCAGACCCAGATGTTTTGTAATACAAGCGGATGCAAGGGATGTGGCAATAGGAGCAGGCCTATTGTAAGCAAACGAGCAGGGACAGCTGCAACCCTGCACCTACACATCCAAAAAACTGACAGAAACTGAGAAAGGTGGGCTATCTGGGAAAAGGAAGACTATGCAGATTGCTGGGAATTCCTCACATTGAATCAATTCTTAGGGGGAAGTAAGATCCCTTTTGAAGTCTGGACTGATCACAAAAATTTGGAAGCTCTAAAACCCCAAGGAAACTCTCCCCAAAACAAGACAGGTGGGCTCAATATTTCAAATGGTTTGACTTTACCCTTAAGTATCTAGCGGGGGCAGGGGGGGACTTCTTAGCAGATACCCTATTAAGGAAACTGCAATACTGCAATATTCAGGCACAAAGCCTGAAATAATCAGACCAATCCTTCAAGATCATCAAGTAGCAGCTAAAGTAATCACTAGAACACAAACCAAACAAGAAGGGACCACCAATAACGCAACCACCCAAGCATTTAAGCAAACCTTAAGCAACAAGTGGTTCCTAATCCACAAAAAACCTCTGCCTCATCAACGAGGACTTAGCATGGGTGGGAGGAAAGTTATATGTGCCAGCCAACCAAAGATTGGACCTTATGAAACGCTGCCATGACTCTAAACTGGTTGGTCATTTTGGATTTGTCAAAACATTGCACCTCATCAAAAGACAATTCTGGTGGCCATCACTGAAAAAGGACATCGAAAACTATGTGGCTAGCTATCCTTTTTGCACTGCAGCAAAGAGACAGCAAGGGAAAACCCCAAGAGTGTTACAAACAGTAGATGAACCTTCAGCACACTGGAGAGAGATCTCTGGATTTTATAGTAGAATTTCCAGAGACCACAGAGAACACTATTATTTGGGTCATAACAGACCTATTTTCTACACAAGCTCATTTTATTCCTTGTCAAAAAATTCCATCAGCCAAAGTCTTAGCAAAATTATTCCTGATACACATTTATTGTTTACATGGAGCTCCACAGAGAATCATTTCTGATAAGGGGGTCCACTTCACATCAAAATTTTGGAGGGCGTTCCTAACACTACTTAGCACTGCCCGTGGCTTAAGCTCCTCCCATCATCCAATGACCAATTGGGGCTGTGAAAAAATGAATGGGGTGTTAAGAGCAATATTTATTATTATTATTATTTATTTATTATTTATTCAAATTTATATACCGCCCTATCTCCCGAAGGACTCAGGGCGGTGTACAGGCATTTAAAAGACATATAAATACAATATAAAACAATTAAAAAACTGATTCTAAAAAGCCCGTAAATTTAGAATTAAAATATCAAATAAAACCCAATTTAAAACCAATAATTTAAAATCTAGCTCAGCCCTGCACAATTAAATAAATACGTTTTAAGCCCGCGGCGGAAGGTCCGGAGGTCCGAGAGCTGACGAAGTCCGGGGGGTAGTTCATTCCAGAGGGTGGGGGCCCCCACAGAGAAGGCCCTTCCCCTGGGTGTCGCCAGACGACATTGCCGCGCCGACGGCACCCTGAGGAGACCCTCTCTGTGAGAGCGCACGGGTCGGTGAGAGATATTCGGTAGCAGTAGGCGGTCCCGTAAGTAACCCGGCCCAATGCCATGGAGCGCTTTAAAGGTGGTCACCAAAACCTTGAAGCGCACCCGGAAAGCCACAGGTAGCCAGTGCAGCCTGCGCAGGATGGGTGTTATACGGGAGCCACGGGGGGCTCCATCTATCACCCGCGCAGCCACATTCTGGACTAACTGCAGCCTCCGGATGCCCTTCAAGGGGAGCCCCATGTAGAGAGCATTGCAGTAATCCAGACGAGACGTCACGAGTGCGTGAGTGACCGTGCATAGGGCATCCCGGTCCAGAAAGGGGCGCAACTGGCGTACCAGGCGAACCTGGTAGAACGCTCTCCTGGAGACGGCCGTCAAATGGTCTTCTAGAGACAGCCGTTCATCCAGGAGGACGCCTAAGTTGCGGACCCTTTCCATCGGGGCCAATGACTCGCCACCGATGGTCAGCCGCGGATTTAGCTGACTGTATCGGGATGCCGGCACCCACAGCCACTCTGTCTTGGAGGGATTGAGCTTGAGCCTATTTCTCCCCATCCAGACCCGTACGGGTATTTAATATTTAAGGTGTTTTATTAATTATCAACAAGATAACTGGACTGGACTATTACCTTTTGCAGAGGTGGCATTCAACAACTCCATACACTCTAGCACAGGCTACACCCCTTTTAAAGTAGCCACAGGCCAAGATTTCACCCCCATGCCAGAACTATCAATGGAAACACCCACCATCCCCTCCCTGAAGGAATGGATGAAAACCCTACAAAGCACTTGGCCTGTAGTCAAATTAGCACTAAAGGACACTAGAGAAACATGTAAACGCCAAGCAGACAAGAACATAACCAAAACCTTTCCAAATTGGTGACAGAGTATACTTATCCACAACATTCTTGCAAACATTACAATCCTCAAAGCAATTAGGGTCAAAATTCGTGGGTCCGTTTCCAATCACTAGGATCATCAACTCTGTGACAGTAGAATTAGCACTTCCCAAAACACTCAGACAAATACATCCAGTCTTTCACATTAGCCTGTTAAAAAGAGAAGTCACATCCTCACTTAGACCTCAAACCCCTGCACCACCCACACCCATAATGGTTGAGGCTGAGCAACATTTTGAAATCAAAGACAATGTTGATTCTAGAATCCATCGAGGAAAAACCCAATACCTAGTAGCGTGGAAACACCTACCCACTTCCCAAAATGAGTTGTGGACAAAAAACATGACATCGCTCCCATACTCTTAAAAGAAATTCCACACCCAAACCTTGCTAAAATACTATAATGACTCTCTTTATCTCTTATTGGTGGATCTATCTTTTTTCTAAGGGGGGCGGTATTTTAGATCTCCAATGTGATACTGCCTGTCAGGTATGCCTCCTTTCAGTACTCATGAAAGAAAAACCCCAACTCCATTTTCATAGAGAAAGGTACTTTTACTGAGTATGAGCTGAATGCAATCAAGTAAAAGCAAGGTCTGAGGCAATAGGCGTGAAAATCACATATAGGAAACATTCCCAAAACCCTTCCCCCAAGGTCAGGATTATCCAATCTACATTCCCCCGGGTGATCATGTGGGGTGCAGCTTCAGATGGCCCCATTCTTCTGGTATGCCCGGACGGTTGACCTTGATTGGTAATCCTTATGATTTATATTGATATTGATTGTTCCTGATTGCTTATTTGTACCCTATGATTATCATTAAGTGTTGTATCATTAAGTGTTAAATTGCACCCTATGACCATCATTTGTGTTGTAAATGTTGTACCTTGATGAAGGTATCTTTTATTTTATTTACAGTGACAGCATATGCACCAAGACAAATTCTTTGTGTGTCCAATCACACTTGGCCAATAAAAAATTCTATTCTATTCTATTCTATTATCAGCATGCCTCCCAGCTGCAGATAAAACACTGAGGGAAAGTTCCTCCAATTTACTCTGTTACAAGATATCTCCACCAGCTCGCTTCCCCCCTCTTCCATAACCAAGGCAACTCCCCGCTCCCCACATTACAATGGCAGCCGTAGCAATCAATCAATATAAAAGCAGAGGCTGACATTCAGCCCTTCTGCAGAAGAGACGTTAGCCCTAAAAAGAAAACATAATAAAAGGAGAAAATAGAATTTACAGAAGCAGGTGAAAACTGTACATTTTCATAACTAAGGTTTATCAGGATATTTGGAATAAAACAATTGCAGCTGTCCCAATAATTGAAATTTATTTTTATAAAAGACTTGCAAGATTTCATACCTAAACTTTTTAGTTGTAAAATAAATAACCACATCCCTCGGTAATCTATTTTGTCTTACCCACCAAGAATTAACACAATAAATTCTTTCAATATTAATCTCAAAGTCTTCTGGCTCCATACCCTTTATCTGAGCAAAAGCTTGCGTAAAAATCTCTTTTAAATTTTCCTTCCTACTTTCCCTCAACCCCCTCACCCTTATAGCATATTCAATTAATCTATATTGTAATATTACTCTTTCTTCATCTGCCCTATCTACCTTTGCCTGTATATCTTCCATCTTATTATCTAAGTTCCAATTGTTTTGATTCTTTTGAATTTCCTCTATTTTCCTTTGCAACTCTAAATTAACTTAATTAACTTCTTCCAAACTATCCTCCATCTGAATACAAGACCTTAATATTTGCGAAATTGCATCCTTTACCATTTTCATTTCCCTCTTCTGCTCTTCCATCACTTCCTTAAAATCCAACATCTCTTTCTCTATTTCATCAAATTTTTGATCTATATCTGAAAAACGAGTCTCCAGAAACTCCTGTAAAAAATTTCTTAATTCCTCTTTGATGTCTTCTTTTAATTTTCGTATCTGAACTGAAGAAATTTCAAAGTTTTTAGTGGCTTTTGGTAATATTTGCTTAAAAGCCATTTTTTAAAATATATAACCTACCCAGTAACAGAGGACAAAAAGGGGTTAAAAAGGAAAGATTCAAAAAACTTTTCTTCTAAATCACTATAATCCCAAAGAAGAAGAAAAAATATAAATCATAAAATTCTCATTTCTTCCATTTAGTCAGTATCTTCTTGTATATCTCCTAGTTCCACACCAGCTGTTAATAAGCATTTTCTTAATTTTCGTTTCCAATACACAAATCATCATTTGCTTGCATTCCACAAAACGCCATTTGCTTACTTCTCTCCTATCTTCGCAACAAATATATCCTCTATTAGGTGCTTGCAGTCTTCTTACAAACAAATGCTAGAACTCCAGTTTCTGCTCTGTCCGCGTTACAATCCATCACAAATCAATTTCTGCCGCGGAGATTGGACACTACGTTTTTTTCTGCCAAAAGGCAGATGCCCTCCGAGTCCGGAGCTTCTTTCAGGCTTTGAAAGGAGCACTCCCCTCAAGCCTCCAGAAACTTTTCTGGGGCTTCTCTGGGTGGCTCAACTTCAGCCTGAATGCTCATCTCCCCCTCTTTGCCCGAGGGGGAGATTTACAAGCTGTCAGACAGCTGATTTACGCTTCCTGGCAGCTCTACAGACTACAGGGTTAGCAGTCTAAAAAAGACTGCCATCAACGAAGCGGAGCCAAACCGGAAGTCCGATACAAGCTGTTTTTCATCAGATGATTGAATACTGAATTTGCCAGTATTCTTGTAAAAAGTTTGAACATTGTTGGTAGACAAGTAATTGGGCAATAGTTGCTTGGTTCTGTGCCCTTTTCTGGATCTTTCATTATCAAATATGTTCGGCCAGCTGTTAACCATTCTTCGCTTGTTGCATTTAGAATAGAATAGAATTTTTTTATTGGCCAAGTGTGATTGGACACACAAGGAATTTGTCTTGGTGCATATGCTCTCAGTGTACATAAAGCATTTCATCAAATTGAGTGGCCATGCAGTAAGGGAGGCTGGTCAGGTGTTTTAGCCAGTATCCATGCAGTTCGTCCAGGCCAGGTACACTCCAGTTCTTGACCTTCTTTGCTTGTTTTGCAACCGTATCAGTTGTTATTACAATATTTTTCATTTTGTTTCGTGTTGTTTGTTTTTTAATATCTTTGATCCAGAAGATAGTTTTATTGTGTTCCACTGGGTTTTCCCCCAGTTATTTCCAAAACTTCGAAGTTTTTTCTTTACATGGGTGAACATTAGTTTGGACTCGATTTTCATCAAGTGACCAGTAGAAGAGGTGTTGGTTTCTTCTGAACTGGACATTTTCACGATATTGTTTTATTTGTCCTTTGTATCTTTCAATTTTTTTTGCTGTTGTTATTTACACGTTGTTTATTTCTTCCATGATTTCCATTATTTTTTCCTCCAGGTTGTATTTTTTGTGTAAACTATTTTTCAGCTTTTTTTCTTTAGTTTTTCTTTTTTCCAGTTCTTCAAATTGCCGACATCCCCTTATAGGTTCTTGATTATACTTTCAAGTTGAATTTTCTACTTTGATATTCCAGTGGGTTTCTTTTTTGGATGATGATGATGATGATGATGATGATTATCTCTTTTGTTCATTAAACATGAAACTCAATCAACTGAACATTTAAAAATGTGTCACAAATACGATTGACTGGTGCTAATGGTTGATACCAGTTGCTGCCAGCATCCTTTGAACCCTTGAAGTATTTTCTTAAAATATATGGTGTTCCAAGTGCAGTTTTTTGCAGTTCCACTGGTGTTAATGCAGGAAGCTGCAATTTCCTTATGTGTTTTGTAAAATTCTTGGCCATGGTACCAAATGCCCCAATGATAATGCGTATCACTGTTACATGTTTCATCCATGCTAGTGTAGTTTTGATGGCCAGGTAACAATATTTTGTGATTTTTTCCAGTTTTTTCTTCAACTCCTGGTGTCTCCTGGTACAGTGATATCCATAAATTGTACGCTTCAGCCCTCAACAACTATGGTATCTGGCGTGTTATCAGGGGTGAAATGTAAAATTTGTTACTAAAGATTCTGTGTGTGTGGCTGGGGGGGGGGGGTAATGTGACTGGGTGGCCAACTTTTTTTTTTACTTTTAAAAGCAATTTTTCTACAATCTCTTTGGCTGAAGAGGTTGTAAAAAAATGCTTTTAAAAGCCTGTGATGATAAGGCAACTCAGCTGGGATCGCAGAGGGAAAAAAGCTTATAAAGGGTTCTGACAATCCCAGATGAGTTGCCTGATCGCCAGAACCTTTTAAAAACATTTTTAAATGGTTCTGGCGATCAGGCAACTCAGCTGGGATCACCAGAGGAGCCTTTTAAAAGCTTTTTTTTTTACAACCTTTTCGGCCAAAGAGGTTGTAGAAAAAATTGCTTTTAAAGGGTTCTGACAATCCCAGCTGAGCCGCGCGATCATCAGAGGCTTTTTTTTACTTTTAAAAGCATTGTCAGCCTCCACTCCAATCTTCACATCTTTTGTACTCTTTATATTCAGTTGTTAGATAGCATGGGGTTTTATTTGTAATGTAAATAGCTCTTGGATTCAGGGTAAGGAGAGAGGGCCCTTTAAGAGTGTCGGTCTGACATAATTAAGGGGGGAGGGGAGATTAATGCTTTGAATTCAACAGGAATGTTTGAGCGCGAACTCTCAACGGACATTGCAATCCTGATTTGATTGACAGCAAGAGATCTGCGGAAGAAGATTACCATGGGGCCCCGAGAAGGAGCTGGCATTGGACCAGACCTGATGACCTCTTGGGAAGAGGAGGGAGTAACAGCGGGGGGTTTGGAATGTTAGCCATATTTTGTCTCAGATTCAACTTTATACTGCTGCAATCAAGATGTATCTAGTAAAAGTACTTTTTTTTATTTGCAAATGAAGTCAAGGTGTATTCTTTCCTAGATATAATCAGAGGCAGCTTGACATTAAGTTGAATTTCCTAGCATGTCGACCAACCAGGATTTTAACCAAAATACCGAGGGGGTTGACAGAAAAAATTTGATGGGAAGCCAGCCAACTGCTGAACTGGGGGAGGCGTCCAGAGGATTTCCTTCTGACAGTTTTAACCCTGAACTGGAGGATTGCAGAGCTCGGTGGATGGAGCAATTACAGCTGGAAGAAAAAGGGTGGAAACCAGACCCTGAAGAGTTTCCTTCTGGAGTGACTAAAAGAAAAAAAAGGGGGAAAGTAAGACTTTCAGACTGGAAGGAAGAACAGGAGATCAGAGACAAGCTCCAGTTGGACGAGGCATTGTGTCTTTACCGTGAGGTGAAAGTAAGGCAAGCAGCACGCCAAAGGTATGAATCTCCTATTCGGTCCTCCGGGGGGGGGGGGGAGAAGAGGAAGAAGAAATTACCAGGGGAGCAACTGGGGAAGATTCCCAATGCGTAGAAATTTTGGAACAACCAGAGCCAGAAATCCCCTTCCCAGAGACAGAGGAGTCGGATGGAGGGCGAATGCCACCTATTGGCCAAGCAAGGCCGTGCAGAGGAAGGAAAAAGCCTAAAATCCCCCCCATATCAGGGAAATTTTATGGAAATGCCAAGGAGCTAGGACTGTTCCTGGCATTAGTGAATAACCATATGATGGACTGGGGGGAAGATTATTGGTCACAGGCAGCACAAGTTAGAGCTGTGACCCAAAACCTAACAGGAAGAGCAGCTGCATGGTTTGTGTCACTATATACCAACCACTCCCCCTTACTGCAAAACTACGAGCATTTTATGACTGCACTGAGGAGGAGGTTCGAGGACCCCCTGGCAGAGCAGAAGGCCAAAGGTCGAATGAAAACCATCAGGCAAGGGAGGAGACCGGTGGCTGATTATAGCCAGGAGTTCAGTGATTTGATTCCCTTGATGAGAGGATGGTCGGAGGTGACCCTTGTGGACATTTACAAGGTGCACCCGGAGGCTGCAGTTAGTCCAGAATGCAGCTGCGCGAGTGGTAATGGGAGCCGCTCGTGGCTCCCACGTAACACCACTGCTCCGTAGTCTGCACTGGCTTCCTGTGGTCCTTCGGGTGCGCTTCAAGATCCTGGTTACCACCTTTAAAGCGCTCCATGGCTTAGGACCCGGGTACTTACGAGACCGCCTGCTGTTACCTTATGCCTCCCATCGACCCGTACGCTCTCACAGAGAGGGCCTTCTCAGGGTGCCGTCCGCCAAACAATGTCGGCTGGCGGCCCCCAGGGGTAGGGCCTTCTCTGTGGGAGCACCGATGCTCTGGAATGAACTCCCCCCTGGCTTACGTCAAGTGCCTGATCTTCGGACCTTTCGTCATGAGCTAAAAACATATTTATTCACTCAAGCAGGACTGGCATAAATAGTTGATTTTAAATTGGGGTTTTAGTGATTTTAAATTTTTAAATTTTTTAAATTATCGGCCGTTTATTAATAGTTTCTTTTAATTTCTTTTAATTGTATATATTCTGTATTTTATTCCGGCTGTACACCGCCCTGGGTCCTTCGGGAGAAGGGCGGTATAAAAATTTAATAAAATAAATAAATAATTAAAAAAAAATACAAAGATGGTCTGAATGGAGATCTCTATGAATTGTGCCGGGCACGGGCCTCTCCAACCACGTTGTACGGCTGGTACACCCTGGCAGCGGAGATGGAAATCGAGCTAGCGAAGGATCGTGGCAGAAGACAGCGCACTGGAAGGCCATACCCTGCCCATTTTCCTAGAGGCCCTCCTAAGGACGCTCATATGTCAGAGGGTGGGAGGCAACGCTTGACTGCGTGATACAGATGTGGAAAAGAAGACCACCGAGCAGCCGACTGTCGGGTGAAGCTGGTGCCTAAGATGATCCCTGGTGGTGAAAAGGAACCAGTGAAACCAGCTGCTAAGGCGCGAAAGCCGGCAAAAGTGGGAGAAGGCGTCGCCAAGAAGGCCACTCCCATCAGGGAGGAGCGCGAAGTGCCGACCGAATCCGATGACAGCGAAACCACATCAGAATCCGATGAAGATCTTCTGGTGAGTTGTCCCTTGAACATCCCGGTCAAACTGCATGTACCCTCTTCGGGTAATAAGGGGGAAATGCTAGCGCTTCTAGACTCTGGATATACTAGGTGCATCATCAGTCCCGAGGTAGTAGAGAAAATGGAACTAAAACTGAGAACCCTACGTAGGCCCATAGCCTTTGCCCAGTTGGATGGCTCTGTGGCAGCGGGAGGACCCGCCCATTTTGTAACAGAACCCATAGAAATGATAATGGGAGACCATCGTGAGGTCCTAAACTTCATAGTAGCCCCGGGGATGGACCAACCCGTTGCTAGGGTTGTCATGGCTGCGGAAGTGGAACCCCCATATTAACTGGAAGACGGGAGTCTTACGTTTTCACTCTAGGACACTAAAGGGGGAGAAAAGAGAAACCAAGGAGGGATCTACCGTGGTCGTGTCCCATGACGTGATGGGGGCAATGACAGAGTGGATAGAAGGGGAGGAGAGGATACCTAAAGAATACTGGGACTTGCGAGAAGTCTTTAGTGAGAAAGCATCAGATGTTCTACCTCCCCATAGGCCTACTGACTATGCAATAGACATACTTCCAGGGGTAAAGCTTCCAAAACCAAAAGCTTATCCCATGACCCAAAAAGAATTGGGGGAGTTCCGTAAATTCATAGACAAAAACTTAGAGCGGGGGTTTATCCAACCGGCTAGGCCTCGTGTGGCCGCACCAGTGATGTTCTGAGAAAAGAAAGATGGCTCTTTTCGTCTTATTGTTGACTATAGAAACCTTAACGCGGTATGCGCCAAAAACGTATACCCCATGCCGCTCATGAAAGATATGTTAGCGCATCTAGCAAAAGGAAAGTTTTTCACCAAATTAGACCTACGAGAGGCTTACTACAGAGTTCGTATAAAGGAGGGGCATGAATGGAAAACCGCTTTCAATTGCCCTCTAGGATGTTTCCAGTTTCGAGTACTGCCGTTTGGACTGCAGGGGGCGCCAGCAGTTTTCATGCAACTAATAAATGAAATACTCCATTAATATTTGTTTAAAGGGGTTCTTGTCTACCTTGACGATATACTTATCTATACAGAAACAATGGAAGAACATATTAAACTAGTAAGAACAGTTCTCAAAAAGTTATTATCTGCAGAACTTTACTGCAAGCTATCCAAATGTGATTTCCATCAAACTAAAATAGACTACTTAGGGTACCGCATATCGGCGGATGGATTAGAAATGGACCCAGAGAAAGTGAAAGCTGTCTTGGAATGGGCCGCCCCACACACACGCAAACAGCTGCAAAGTTTCTTGGGATTTGCGAACTTTTATCGTCAATTAATCCCCTCCTTTGCTCAAATTGCTTTGCCAATCACCAACCTCTTAAAAACTAAAGGAGATACAAAACCCAAACTATCATTACCCCTCGAATGGACAATGGAATGTCAAGCAGCGTTTGAAAAATTGAAACGACTGTTTGCTGCTGAACATATTTTAAAACACCCCGACATGGATGTGATACAAGCTGATGCTAGTGATGTAGCGGTCGGAGCTGTTTTGCTCCAAAACAATGCCGATGGCAAACTACAACCTTGTGCTTTCACTTCCCGAAAATTGACTGAAACTGAAAGAAGGTGGGCTATTTGGGAGAAAGAAGCATTTGCAGTTCATTGGGCTCTTCGCACATGGAGACGATTCTTAGAAGGTTCTAATCATCCTTTTGAAGTTTGGACAGATCATAAAAATCTGGAAGCGTTAAAAACTCCTAGAAAACTTTCGCCTAAACAAGCCTGCTGGGCTCAATATTTTAACCACTTTAATTTCACCTTGCATTACATTCCTGGAGGGAAAAACTTTTTGGCAGATGCTCTTTCACATTTGCCCCAATACAATGGTACACGCTCTGACGTGGTTCGCCCAATACTTCCCATTCAGCAATTAGCAGCTCCGGCTATAACTTGAAGCCATACCAAAACCGAGACATCACTGCCAGATGAATTAACTAATTTGTTTAAAGAAGCTTTGAACTCCAATGACTGGTTCTTGGCGCATTCACACGAATGCACGCTCCGTGATGGACTGGCTTGGGTTGGAGCGAAACTATATGTTCCTCTATCAGTCAGAGAAACCATCCTTCAACGATGCCATGATGCCAAAATGGCAGGACATTTTGGATTTGTAAAAACCTTGCATCTTCTTAAAAGACAATTTTGGTGGCCAAGTCTTAAAAAGGACATTCAATCGTATATAGCAAGTTGCCCTGTTTGCGCATCATCTAAAAGACCTCCAGGAAAACCTCCTGGATTACTTCAAACAGTAGCCCAACCAGGAGCCCCATGGAAGGAAATATCCATGGATTTCATAGTGGAGCTACCCGAAAGTGCAGGCAATACTGTAATCTGGGTAGTCACAGACCTTTTCTCCAAACAAGTCCATTTTATTCCATGTTCCAAAATACCCTCCTCAAAGACTCTAGCAAAGTTGTTTGTACAACACATTTATAGACTCCACAGAGTTCCTGAACGCATCATCTCAGACCGAGGAGTTCAATTCACTTCTCAATTTTGGAAAGAATTTTTGCGACTGATTGGCTCCGCCCAAGGATTAAGCTCCTCCCATCATCCCCAGACTAATGGAAGTTGTGAACGCTCGAACTCGATAGAACAATATTTACGTTGTTACATTAACTATCAACAAGACAATTGGGCAGACCTACTACCTTTTGCTGAAGTAGCCTACAATAACTCAATTCATAGTAGCACGGGATTTACTCCTTTTAAAATAGCTTCAGGCCAAGACTTTGTTCCCATCTCCGAACTTCCAAAGGAAAAAAACCACGGTTTCCTCCTTGTCAGAATGGATAGATCAAATACAAAGCACATGGAAAATGACTTGCAAAGCGATCGATGACGCTCACCGTGCACATAAAAAACAAGTGGATAAAAAAAGATCCCCTGAGAACAAATACCAAGTTGGAGATAGAGTTTATCTCTCCACCAAATATTTACAAACCACTCAAAAATCTAAAAAACTGGGACCTAAGTATGTGGGACCTTTTCCCATAGTGAAAATCATCAACCCCGTGACTGTACAGCTAGAATTACCAAAAACACTTAGAAGAATTCACCCCGTTTTCCATGTAAGCTTGCTGAAACCAGAACACACGTCTAGTTTCCGTGTGAACCATACACCCCCTCCTATACCAATTCTCATAGAGGGCGAACAACATTTTGAAGTAAAAGAAATCTTGGATTCAAGAAAACATAGAAATAAAATTCAATATCTCATTGCTTGGAAGCACTTCCCTTTGTCCCAAGCTGAATGGGTGAACAAGGAAGATGTTCGTGCTTCAGAAAAGATAGTACAATTCTATAAAAAATATTCTATAACCCTAACTTTCTCTTTTTCTTTCTAGGACTGACGTCCTTGTTGCAGGAGGGCCGAATGTCAGCCTCCACTCCAATCTTCACATCTTTTGTACTCTTTATATTCAGTTGTTAGATAGCATGGGGTTTTATTTGTAATGTAAATAGCTCTTGGATTCAGGGTAAGGAGAGAGGGCCCTTTAAGAGTGTCGGTCTGACATAATTAAGGGGAGAGGGGAGATTAATGCTTTGAATTCAACAGGAATGTTTGAGTGCGAACTCTCAACGGACATTGCATTCCTGATTTGATTGACAGCAAGAGACTGTGGAAGAAGATTACCACGGGGCCCCGAGAAGGAGCTGGCATTGGACCAGACCTGATGACCTCTTGGGAAGAGGAGGGAGTAACAGCGGGGGTTTGGAATGTTAGCCATATTTTGTCTCAGATTCAACTTTATACTGCTGCAATCAAGATGTATCTAGTAAAAGTACTTTTCTTTATTTGCAAATGAAGTCAAGGTGTATTCTTTCCTAGATATAATCAGAGGCAGCTTGACAAGCATTTTTTTGGCCAAAGAAAAAATGCTTTTAAAAGTAAAAAAAACAAGTAATGCAAAGGGAGGAAAATTTAATAAAGCAAATTAGAAATCAGACCCAGGAGCATATAAAGAGATTGTATAATGTGTTGCTTGAAATAGATTCGGAAAAGGATTTGGTAAAGGATTGTATGATAAAATGGGCACAGAATATTCAGGAACCAATAATGTTGGAAACATGGGAGAAAATCTGGGTTAGAAATGTTAAGTTTACACAAGCGCAGAATTTAAGGGAAAATTTTTATAACATGTTTTATAGATGGCACTTAGATCCCAAAAAATTATCACGTATGTATCCTAATATCCAAGCGAAATGGAGGTGATTGTGATGACGCTACATATTTTCATATTTGGTGGACTTGCAAGAAAATTAAGGCCTTTTGGATAAGAATTTGGTGGATTATTCAAAATGTACTGAAGAAGAAGATAAAGTTCCTGCCACAATTTTTCCTTTTGGGAATTATAACGGATTGTACAGGGATTGAGACTAAACTGATTCTGAATTTAATAACAGCAGCAAGACTGTTGATTGGACAATATTGGAAGAAAGAAGAGGTACCTACAATAGAAGAATGGATACTGAAAGTCATTAATTTGGCTGAGATGGCTAAAATCTCAGCTTTTTTAAAAGACAATACGCAGGAAAGATATTTAATTGAATGGAAAAAATGGATTGATTATCTACAAAACAGATATCAGATTAAGAAATATCAGATTGCCTTTGAATAATTAGAAAGTTATTTTATCTAATGGGGAGGGGGTTGGGAGATGAAAAGCTTTGGATGAGGTTAATTGGATTGGAAGGGAAAATTTTATTCTATGTTTGGTTTATGTATAACAATACCTTGTGATTGACCCGGGAAGCCGGGGAAGGAGGGGAAGGGGTTTTCTGGGAGGAGGGGAAAAGGGGAAAATGTCTTTGTTTTTAAAACTTTTTTAATTCAAAAGTTTTACAGAAAATTTTCCCCTTTCCTCCCCTCCCTCCCCTCCCTTCACAACCCCTCCCCCGACTTCCCGGAACGAGCACAAGGTATAGTTAAAATAAAACAAACATATGCTAAAAAATTTTCGTCCCAACTTAATTATACCCCTACAATCATCAATTCCTAACTTCCCCCGAAAACAATCAAAAATAATACATCATAATCATTCAAAAACAGTCTGATAACTCTTAGTCTGATATCTACGTTGAATATAGTCAATCCATTTTTTCCATTCCTTTAAGTATCTTTCTTGTGTATTGTCTTTCAAAAAGGCTGATATCTTCGCCATCTCAGCCAAATTGGCAACTTTCAATATCCATTCTTCTATTGTAGGTACTTCTTTTTTCTTCCAATATTGTCCTATTAGTAATCTTGCTAGTAATCTTTTTCAATAAAAAAAAAAAAAGTAAAAAAAACAACCCTCTGATGATTGCATGACTCAGCTGAGGCGGGCAGGGATTTTTGCTACCAGTTCTCCAAACCACCCACCACCATTCCTACCGGATTGGATGATTCGGTCCTAACCGGGAGCATTTTACCCCTGCATGTTATGTTCCAAATGACGATTCGTCTGTATTCAAAAGTCCCACAAGATCTTCACTGTCTCATTTTCGATAACCTTTTCCACTTTGTGCTCCCATGACTTTTCGGATACAGGTATGGCGTATTTTTTACATAATGACCAGTGGACTAATTTAGCAACTCGATCATATCTAACTTTGTAATCAGTTTCCATGATTTTGCTGCACTCATATATATTTGTATTTGTAACTGTCATCCTTTGCTAATGCTTTCACAATGCTTCCATTTCCCAGTTCTATTCCTTCTATTTTCCCCATTTTGCTTGCTGCATTGATAGTATAGTATGGATTGTTATTGTTATTGTTATAGTTGTTGTTGTTGTTGTATTTGGAATACTGTGTCAAGTTCTGGTCACCATGATACAAAAAAGATGCTGAGACTCTAGAAAGTGGAGAGAACAACAAAAATGATTAGGAAACTGGAGGCTAAATTATGATGAATAGGGAAATTGAGTATGTCCAGACTAATGAATAAAAAGATATGGTAGCAGTCTTCTAATATTTGAGGGTATATCACAAAGAAGAGGCAGTCAGCCTATTATTCAAAGCACCTAAAGACAGGAATAGTAATGGATGGAAGCTTATCAAAGAGAGATCCAATCTAGAATCAAGGAGAAATTAAGAACAATTAACCAGCTTGCCTCTAGAAGTTGTGGGTGCTCCATCATTGGAGGTTTTAAAGAAGAGTTTGGACAGTCATTTCTTCAGAATAGTATGGCTCTTTGGCTCGAACAGGGTTTGAAATAGAAGATTCCAAGGTTCCTTCCAACTTCTGTATACAGAAAGTATTCTTACTTTCACGGTAGTTACAGTTCTAGGACTCCCATTAGACATATAGGTAGTCCTTGATTTACAGTAATTGGAACTGCACTTTGTATTGCTAAGTGATGAGACTATTAAGTGAGACATGTTTGATACCTTGATGAAGATATCTTTTCTTTTATGTACACTGAGAGCATATGCACCAAGACAAATTCCTTGTGTGTCCAATCACACTTGGCCAATAAAATTCTATTCTATTCTATTCTATTCTATTCTATTCTATTCTATTCTATTCTATTCTATTCTATTCTATTCTAAAGCCTTTTTTGTTGCAATCATTAGGCAAATTACTGAGGTTTTTAAGGGAATCATGTGGTCATTAAGTAAACCTGGCTTCCCCATTGACTTTGCTTGTTGGAAGCCTCCTGGGAAGGTTGCAAAAGATGATCACATGAATTCAGAACACTGCAACAATTATAAATACATGCTGGTTGTCAAGCATCATTTTTTTTTATTACACAGTTGTCATAAAATGGTCATTAGTGAGAGGACACAAAACTGTCATAACTCATTATTTTCAGCAATGTTATAATTTTGAATGGTCATTACACTAATGGTCATTACACTAATGATATTGAGTCAACAATTGAATGGTCATTACACTAATGATATTGAGTCAACAATTATCTGCATGAAGTCTGCATGAAGAGTCAGTCATAAAGGATTCAGATGCCTATATATGTCAGATGTCTAATGCTCAAAATTTGGGGAATAAACAGGGTGAACTTGAATTACTAGTACACAAGAGCAGGTATAATATAATTGCCATTAATGAAATTTGGTGGGATGAAACATGACTGGAATGTACTAATAGAAGGATACAAACTGTTCAAAAGAAAAAGACCTAACAAAAGAGGAGGTGGAGTTGCATTATACAAAAAAGATTACTATATCTCAACAGAAATATATAAAAACAAGGATGAAAGTCTCCCTGGATGCATATGGGTTAATATAAAGGAAAAAAGGAAAAATATTTATAAAAAATATAAATTGCCATAGGTGTATACTATAGGCCACCCAGCCAAGCAGAAGAAATAGAAGAATTTTAGCTAATCAGTTAACCAATGCATGTAGGAAACACGCCACAGTAGTAATGGGGGACTTTAAACTACCCTGACATCAATTGGGAGACAAACTCTGCATCAAGTGAGAGATTGAACAGATTCCTGGCCAACTTACTGACAACTTTGTCATCCCAAAAGTAGAGGAGGGAACTAGAGGGACAGCTATACTAGACCCAATTCTTACTAATACAGAAGAAATGACAGAGTGGGCTTGAAGTTGCAGGAACTTTGGTGGAGAGTGTCCTACTGGAATTCAATATAATGCAGACACAAGCAATAGAACATAGTCAAACCAGTTTCCTAACTTTAAAAGAGCTGATTTCAACAAACTTATGAAAGAACCTGGAAAGGACTCTCAAAGGTGAAAACAACTCAAGAAGTTTGGGAATCTTTAAAAATATGATTTGTGCATGGTTGCACAAAGAACTCTCTGATAAACTGAAAGACAAAAATGATAAGTATAAAACAATAGAAAGAAGGACAATATAACTAAAGCAGGATGCAAGCATATAGTTCCAATCTGCAAAGATTGTCAGGGAAGCTAATGCTCAAAATAAACTAATGTTAAAAATAATTTTAAAAAATCTCAACATATAAAAAGTATTTAAAAAGTCAAGGAAATAATTGGTCTACTAATGGGAGACGATGGCAAGGAAGTCAAGCAGCAGGGAGAAAACAGAGCAGCTTAATTCCTATTTTGCATTTGTTTTCATAAAAAAAGAAAAAAAACAGACAAATCTATCAAAAACAGAAATGTAAAAGACAGACTAGGAACACAAATTAAAATAGACAAGAAAATGCTGAGAGAACACTTGCCCACTCTAGATGAGTTCAAATCAGGAGTGAAATGCTCCCAGTTCGCACCGGCTCGCCCGATTAAGTAGCGATGGCAGCTGCTGGTTCGGAGGACCGGTAGCAAAAATCCCTGACCCCGCCCCCCTACCCCTGCTGAGCCGCACCATCAGAAGAGGTTTTTTTTTTTAACTTTTAAAAGTTTTTCTTCAGCCGAAAACATGCCTTTAAAAGTAAAAAAAAAACCCTCTGATGATCTCGGGGCTGAAGAGAGATCATCAGAACACTTTAAAAGTTTTTTTTTAAAAAACCTCTTCAGCCAAAGGGGGAAAAAAGGAAAAGGGGAGGGCTTTAAAAGGCTCCTCTGACCATCCCAGCTGAGTTCCTCATCACCAGAACCTTAAAAAACATGTTTTCTACATGTTAAAACAATTATTTTAAGAGGTTCTGGGCTGATATGAGGGAACTTCAGCTGAGATCGTCAGAGGAGCTGACTTTAAAACTTTCCAGTTTCCTGATCCTAGCAGGCTTTTAAAATCACTTTTTAACAGCCCCCACTTACAAGAGCCCCCACCCTTGCCCAGCCAATTCCCCCTTCTCACTTACCTATAATTACTGCATACTGTTCCTTTTGGGCTGGCAACGCAATGCTTACTTCAGCTACTGATTACAGCCTGCTTTGACTTCCTGCTTTGCTGAATGAGGAACTCTGGGATTTGAAGTCCACAAACCTAAAGCTACTAAAGTTGGAGACCCCTGATCTAAAAAAATAAATAAAAATAATAAAATAAAATATTTGTGCAGCTTTCTGAAATTTGGTGTGTTTCTGTAGTGTTTCACTCTAACTACACAAACACACAAAATCTCACAAAGCTGTATGTGGCATTTTGTGTGTGTGTGAGTCAGTTGTGTTGTGTGTGTGGAAAGTGTGAAAGTGTGAGGTTCCTGCTTGTTGCAGGGGCCATTTTGGGTGAAGTGCAGCTGACTCACATTGTGTGTGAGTCAGTTGTGTTGTGTTGTGTTGTGTGTGTGTAAAGTGTGAAAGTTGGTTTTTGGTACCTCTTATAGTTTTGTATACTTTGTTTATTATTTTTATTATTTATTGTTATTGGCCACACCCACCAATTAAGCCACGCCCACAAAACCGGTTGGGAAATTTTTTAGATTTCACCCCTGGTTCAAATCCTCTGGTTCCAAGATCACGTTCCAAGACATGATCTTGGAACCACTGAACCATATCTTTCAATAATCCTGGAACACAAGGGAATCACCAGACGATTGAAAAAGAACTGATGTGGTGCCCATTTCAAAAAAAAAGGGGGGGGACATTTAGAAAACTACAGGACAATCAGCTGACAACAATATCTGGGAAGATCCTGGAAAAGATAGATTAACAGAGTTGGAAGGGACGTTGTAGGTCATCTAGTCCAACCAGGGGTAAAATCCAGCAGGTTCTAATAGGTTCTGGAGAACCGGTAGCGGAAATTTTTAGTAGTTTGGAGAACCGGCAAATACCACCTCTGGCTGACCCGAGAGTGGGATGGGAATGAAGATTTTGCAATATCCTTCCCCCAGGATTAGGGAGGGAATGGGGATTTTGCAGTATCCTTCCCCTGGAGTGGGGTGGGAATGGAGATTTTGCAGTATCCTTCCCCTGAGTGGGGTGGAAATGGAGATTTTGCATTATCTTTCCCCTGCCATGCCCACCAAGCCACACCACGCCCACCAAACCATGCCCACAGAACCAATAGTAAAAAAAATTGGATTTCACCACTGAGTCTAACCCAAGCCCAAGCAGGAGACCCTACACCATCCCTGACAAATGGCAATCCAATCTACCCTTCATCACCCTCCAGTGATGAAGCTCCCATAACTTCTGTAAGGCAAGCTGTTCCACTGATTGTTCTCACTGTCAAAAAATTCCTCCTTATTTCTAGGTTGAATCTCTCCTTCATCAGTTTCTATCCATTATTCCTTGTCTGTCCTTCAAGTGCTTTGGAAAATAGCTTGACCCCCTCCTCTCTGTGGTAGCCCCTCAAATATTGGAACACTGCTATCATGTCTCCCTGGTCCTTCTCTTCACTAGACTAGCAATGGTAGATTACCAAGAAATAGGTTGTGGTCTACTTTGTTGAATGCCTTGCTGAAGTCTAAGTATATTATACCCACAGTATTTCAATGGTCTACTAATTCAGTCTCTATGTTGATCAAGCAACTGATCTGTGAACACCTAGAAGCAAGCAAAGTGGATCATCGAAATGCTGTGGGCATAGTATACTTGGATTTCAATAAGGCATTTGACAAAGTACACCATAATCTACTTCTTGGTAAGATAAAAAACTGTGGGATGGACAGCATCATCACCAGATGGATTTGTAACTGGCTGACAAACCACACTTTAACAGAACCGCATATATATGGAGAAAAGTAAGCTGTGAGGTACCCAGGGGTGGGATCCTACCAGTTTAACAACCGGTTCACTAAGCGGTTGTTTGCTAGACTTTTTGAAATTTTTCCACTTGTGTGTGCATTTGTGTTCATGGTCTCCCTGCCAATATGGCACTTTTAAAAAAAGATTATTAGTTCAACTTGCAATCATTTCACTTGTGTTTGGCAGGGTTACCTTCCCACCTAAAGTGGTCCCTATTTTTCTACTTGCATTTTTTACATGCTTTCAAACTGCTAGGTTGGCAGAAGCTGGGACAAGTAATGGGAGCTCACCCGTGGCACTAGGGATTCAAACCGCTGAACTGCTGATCTTTCGATCGAAAAGCTCAGGGTCTTAGCCACTGAGCCACCGCATCCCTATTCTTAATAATAATATAATAATAGTAATAATAATAATAGTAATAGTAATAGTAATAATAATAATAATAATAATAATAATAATAATAATAATAATAATAATAATAATAATAATTTAATTTGTATACCGCCCTTCTCCCGAAGGACTCAGGGCGGTGCACAGCCAGAATAAAATATAGACAAAAGCACACACAATATTAATAACAACCCTTAAAAAACTTATTCAATTAGCCAGAAAATTTAAGATAAAAATTACACCCTATAAAATTACAGAAATTTAAAAACCCCTTAAATTAAATTAAAATTTTAAAAATCAAGCCAGTCCAGCCATATGAAATAAATAGGTTTTAAGTTTGCGGCGAAAGGTCCTAAGGTCAGGTAATTGTCGAAGTCCAAGGGGAAGCTCGTTCCACAGGGTAGGAGCCCCCACAGAGAAGGCCCTCCCCTGGGGGCAGCCAGTCGACATTGTTTGGCTGATGGCACCCTAAGGAGTCCCTCTCTGTGGGAATGCACTGGTCGCTGGGAGATAGAAGACGGCAGTAGACGATCCCGTAGGTATCCCGGTCCTAAGCCATGGAGCGCTTTAAAGGTAATAACCAATACCTTGAAGCGCACCCGGAAAACAACAGGTAGCCAGTGCAGTCTGTTAGGTGTTACGTGGGAGCTCCGCACTGCTCCCTCAATAACCCGCGCAGCCGCGTTCTGGACTAGCTGGAGTCTCTGAGTGCTCTTCAAGGGGAGCCCCATGTAGAGAGCATTGCAATAGTCCAAGCGAGAGGTAACGAGAGCATGAGTGACCGTGCATAGGGCATCCCGGTCCAGGAAGGGACGCAACTGGCGGATCAGGCGAACCTGATAAAAAGCTCTCCTGGAGACGGTCGCCAAATGTTCTTCAAAGGACAACCGCCCATCCAGGAGCACGCCCAAGTTGCGCACCCTCTCCATCGGGGCCAGCGACTCGCCCCCAAAAGACAGCCGCATCTGCAGCTGACTGTACCGGGGTGCCGGCATCCACAGCCACTCCGTCTTGGAGGGATTAAGTTTGAGCCTGTTCCTCCCCATCCAGACCCGTACGGCTTCCAAACACCGGGACAGCACTTCGACGGCTTCGCTGGGGTGGCCTGGGGTGGAAAAGTACAGCTGTGTGTCATCAGCGTACAGTTGGTATCT
Organism: Ahaetulla prasina; assembly: GCF_028640845.1. Taxonomy (NCBI): domain Eukaryota; kingdom Metazoa; phylum Chordata; class Lepidosauria; order Squamata; family Colubridae; genus Ahaetulla; species Ahaetulla prasina. The sequence goes on from NC_080540.1 coordinate 186,317,781, forward strand.
CACCCCAAAACCACTGATGATCTCACCCAGCGGCTTCATATAGATGTTGAACAGGAGGGGTGAGAGAATCGATCCCTGTGGCACCCCACACATGAGGCACCTCGGGGTCGATCTCTGCCCTCCTGTCAACACCGTCTGCATCCGGTCAGAGAGGTAGGAGGAGAACCATCGATAAACGGTGCCTCCCATTCCCAACCCCTCCAACCGGCGCAGCAGGATACCATGGTTGATGGTATCAAAAGCCGCTGAGAGGTCTAATAGGACCAGGGCAGAGGAATAACCCTTATCCCTGGCCCTCCAGAGATCATCCACCAACACGACCAAAGCCGTCTCCGTATGTATCCGGGCCGAAAGCCGGACTGGAATGGGTCTAGACAGACAGTTTCATCCAGGTACTGGGGTAGCTGACATGCCACCGCACTCTCTACAACCTTCGCCGTAAAGCGAAGTTGGAGACTGGACGACTGATTTCTTAAAACAGCTGGGTCCAGGGAAGGCTTCTTAAGGAGAGGTCTCACCACCGCCTCTTTCAAGGCAGCGGGAAAGACCCCCTCCCACAAAGAAGCATTTGTAATCCCCCAGAGCCAGCCTCGTGTCACCTCCTGCGTGGCCAGCACCAACCAGGAGGGGCATGGATCCAGTAAACATGTGGTGGCATTCAACCTACCCAGCAACCTGTCCATGTCCTCGGGAGTCACATGGTCAAAGTTATCCCAAACCACCTCAACAAGACGGGTCTCGGAACTCTCGCCTGGATCTACCCAATTTTGATCCAATCCGTCCCGAAGCTGAACGATTTAATTGTATAGATAACCGTTAAACTCCTCAGCACGCCCTTGTAGGGGGTCCTCCCGTCCCTCCTGTTGAAGGAGAGAGCAGGTCACCCGAAACAGGGCGGCCGGGCGGTTATCTGCCGACGCAATGAGGGAGGAAACGTAGGAATGTTTTGCATCCCTCAATGCCACTAGGTAGGTCCTACTATAGGACCTAACTAGTGTCCGGTCAGCCTCAGAACGGCTGGATCTCCAGACACTCTCTAGGCATCTTCTCCGGCGTTTCATCTCCCTCAGCTCCTCGGAGAACCAAGGAGCTGGTTGAGACCGACGCTGGGTCAGAGGCCACAAAGGCACAACACGGTCCAAAGCTCCAGCCGCAGCCTGTTCCCAGGTTGCGACTAGTTCTTCAGTCGTGTCGTGGGCCAGATTCTCGGGAAACGGCCCAGGCTCCGTCAGGAACCTCTCCGGGTCCATCAGGCGCCTGGGACTGAACCAACGCATTGGTTCCATCTCCTTGTGGTGGTGGGTAGCGGTCAGAAAGACTAGACGAAGGAGAAAATGATCTGACCATGACAAAGGTTCGACAACTAAATCATTTAAAATCAGATCATTAAACCACTGGCCAGAGATAAAAATCAAGTCCAGGGTGCCTCCCCCAACGTGGGTAGGGCCGTCAATTAATTGAATCAGGTCCATGGCCGTCATGGAAGCCATGAACTCCCGAGCTGCCGAGGATGCCGCGCCGGTTGATGGCAGATTGAAATCCCCATGACCAACAGTCTAGGGCAGGGCTGTTGTCACACAGCAAGGAGCCAGGTAGGTGATCAGCAAGCCCACCTGAGTCCTACGACCGCACTTTACGTAGAGGGATTCACACCCAGCTATCTGAGGCACAGTGGTCTCCCTCGGCTCAAGACTCTCCTTAATAATAACCGCCACCCCACCACCCCTACCCTGGGCCCTCGGCTGATGGAATGCTCGGAAACCTGGTGGGCACATTTCCACTAGGGGAACGTCCCCTTCGGTGCCCAACCAGGTTTCCGTAATGCCCATAACGTCTGCGGTCCCTTCCTGAATTAGATCTGAAATCAGGGGGCTTTGTTAACCACGGACCTAGCATTACATAACATCAGCCGAAGGCCCAAGTCCCGAGTACTCTGGCCACTCAGGGAACGGGAAAATCCTGGGGGGCCGGAGCACGCAATCGCTCTTAAACAGCGAGAGCGAACCCCCAAAACCTGATGTGTCCCCCCCATTCCGTCATATCTGCCTCTCCCACTTACCATATTAATAACTCGACCCTGATAAGCTGGAACGACACCCTCCCCCGCTACCATCGGACCTGTTAAATTACCGCCGCAAACACGTGTTGGACTTAGCACCCTCCCTGACGGGTTTCCCCCCCCACCTATCCACCCTCCCAACCCAAACCCGTCAATTTCCCTCCCCCCCCCTAAAATTTCCGTTAAAACTCCCCCTTAAAAAACGGTTAAAACAGTTCGTTAAAAATCTCCTAAGCCTCCTAGATTTAGCATGCCAACTCTCGGGGTTCCAAAACCCGTCCTCAAGATGGGCCCTCGATAGTGTGAAGGGCCAAACCTGCGAGAGAGGGGAATCTCGCAGGGCAAGAAGGTCCGCAGTTGAAAATCTTCGCATAACAAAAAGTACGGTACGGTTAGCAGTCCATCCAAGCCGGTCAAGATGTCACTACAGCAGAACTAGGCTCCCTGGCTGGCAAGATAGACCGTGGACTTCCAGGACTCCGTGGGGCTGTTACTCTACCACCAAACCCAAACGGCCACCATTTGCCCCAGGTCCAGATAAAACCAGCCACTCTCCTCTGAGCCAGTCCATTCGGCTTGATGTTAAGAGTCGATATGGACCTTGATGTAAAAAGTTGATATAGGCCAGGGACTCCATACCCGGCAACTCTGGCTCTTCAGGCCAAGCCTTAGTGAGGGCCTCGACCATCCAGAATAGACCCATCAGGCGAAAAGGCCGTCGCATCGCCACCGGCCGGAACTCCAAGCCGTCACCGCCGCCGCCGCCGCCATCTTGGGCCATCCTGGGCTGAACTGCAGAGGGTCTGAAAGAGGGCCAGCTTCACCTCCAACTCCCTCTTCAACGGGCCGGACCCTCCAGATAACTCGTCCGACCTTCTGCCTCTCTAACGTCCTACCCTCTCCTCTCTGGCGTTGATGGTAAAGCCCTCCAGCGTAGATAGTAAAGCCCTCAGCCCCTGGGGGAGGGGGGGCTGCTGCCGCCGGAACCCGGAAGCCAAGCTGCAACTGCCGCGGCCACCGCCCCCAACAGAAGGCCAAAGGAAACGCCGAGGGAAACGCCATGGGAAGAGGTCCGACCATCCCTTCTCCGGTGTCGATGGGAAAGCCCTCAGCCCCTGGGGGAAGCCGCCGCCGCCACCAGGACCTGGAAGCCATGCCGCGGCCGTGGCCGCGGCCCCAGCAGAGGCCAAGGGAAACGCCGAGCCTACCACACGTCCTGGGCTCTCAACTCGGCCAGCCTCATCCTACACATTGCATAAGATGTTCCCCCGGCAGGGTCTGGGACCAGAAGGTCAAAAAACAAATCCTCCCAGTCCCAGGCCCTAGGAAAGGCCGCCAACCGCTCTGACGAAGATTTTCACCGCGCCATCTTGGCGCATGCTCAGATAGTGAAGTATTCTTGGCTTCTAGGTACTCGCTAAAAACAAAATGACCATCAGATCGTTAGTATTTCTTATATTATTATTAACACACTCTGATGCTAATAAGTTAGACATTCTACTCCCCCTCCCAACCTGAAAATAACCCTGGAGAGAACGGGATAGGACAGGAGAGACTTCTGTGGGGGAAGCCTCAGGGAGAAAAGGGGATAGGATAGGGGAGGCTTTTGTGGCACAAGGCTAAGGAAGAGAAGGGGATAAGATAGAGGAGGCTTCTATAGGGCAAGAGTGAGGGAGAGAAGGGGAGAGAAGAGGCCGATAGTAACTACTCATTAATTTTCAAGCTGTAAGTGTCAATTTATCAAGCCCAGTCACATAGTTTCGTAGTGGAACATGGGTATTCAGCTAGTGGCTTATAAAAGTCATTATACTTTTCCAAAACAGAAACAGCAGGTGGGCCTTGTGCAAGTTTTCATTTTCATTTCAAAGCAGTCACAATGCTAGCTACTAATTAAGAAGATTGGATTAATTTATCTAAGAAGTTAAGTATTTCTTCTCCCTCCCCTAATTCCTCCAGAAGCCATTAAAACAATTTGGGCTTCTGGCCCCCCACCCTAACCTCATCCTTTATCTATATTGACATCTATAGCTGAGTACCTAAGGTCTGGGGGCCTAAGTAGCTAAGGTCATTGTCCTTGGGAAAAAAGGATGACCTTGCCAATACAATCAGCATATAACAGAACTCCAGGACTGGCTGGAACAATTAAATATACTTGCAGAAGAACAAGCAGGATTCAAGGAAGGATGACTTACCATTGACCAATGCTCTAGCATCTCATTGAAAAATACTCCTCCTGCAACACTTCCTCCTCTTATGCCTCTTTCATAGACTTCAAAACAGCTTTCATATCACAAACCAAACTTTGGGACAATAGTTTACCTCATTTAACAGAATGACATCTCTCATAATAAGGTGCAACCCTTAGGGTGATCTCATTAATTCCTTTTATATTGAGAAGTATAGTAAGGCTGCATATTTGCCCAACTCCTATTCAATGTCTATATCAACTTCATGGGTGGGCCATCTCCTCAACATAAATTTTTACTCTTCAAAATTAGCTGAAAGACACATTTTACTCTATGAAGATGATGTAGCAATACCTACTGGCCTTAAAAGAGGACTGAGAGTACTAGTACAGTTGCAAGAAAGTCCACCTAAACCCTAACTATCAGAACATCAAAATTTGCAAAATGCCAAGGACCACTCTTGGAGGATAGATAGCCATAAAATTGAGCAGGTCTCCCATTTCAAATATAGGAAGTAGTCCTACACTCTGCCAACAGTAGAAAAAGCCATATGGACTACATTGCTGAAAATGAACACAGGAGCTCATTTGCATCCTTAAATTCCTCAAGATAAAAAATGGCTACTACTTATATATTTATACTTATACTTATATATTCAAATAATAACTTAAATTATTTGAAGTTAATTGGGACAACTTGTTTAGGATGCCCAGTTAGGTTCCTTGTCCAATTTTGTACCATTAGAACTTGTTCAGTACAGATTCCTAAGATTAGGCCTTCAAACCCCAAAATGCGGCTCTAATGCCACTAGACTAGAAACAGGCCTCATAAAAGTAGAAGCTACAGCAGTGATGACTAACATTTTTGTTTACTATAATGCAATGCGCACCCCCCACGCATGCACGCACGACCCCCCCATGACCCCCATGCATGCCCCCCCACCCAAGTTTGGGCCTGGAAAGCCTCCTGCACTAACCTGGAACCCAAAACACAGTGGGAGGCTACTTCCGGCCAGTCACTCCCCTACACCCGTTTGCCTGTTTGCCTCGCCGCCGCTGTCAGGAAAGGCCCCAAAACTGCACTGCCGAGATCCACATTGGAGGCCATTCGCACCGGCAAAGCAGCATATCCTCCTCCTCCTGCCAGCCTCACTGTCATATCTTGAGGTTTGCCTTACCAGGGGATGAAGAAATATCCTGGAGGTGGGGGGAATGTCCGCAGTGACAGAGACTGCAGCCATGCTCTGGAGAAGCCCCATTGGAGCCAATAAACTGTGTGTATGGCAGCGAGCAGAGCAAGAGAAGCGGGATGCCCGATACTCAGCTGTGCACACTGGATGCCCAACAATCAGCTGTGCAACCACACGAAGCCGGTCGGGCGATTTCCAACATGTCCTGCACTGGCGGGGCATATGGCTTGCCTAGATAACTGTGCTGGGAGGCGGCTGACACTGCCTTTACAGAGGCAACTCCTCCTGCCAGACTCGCACTTAGGGCAGTGTCAAGCCAGCCAGCCATGCAAAGAGGCAGTGGCACGGCAAAGAGGCAGAGCCACTTTGCTGGCATGAATGGCCTCCAACATGGATCCTGGGCAGTGCAGTTTCAGGTCCTTCCCTGAGGGTGGCAGCAAGGCAGGCGGGCGCAGGGGAGCGACTGGTGGCAGCACTGCTGGCTGGAAAGAGGGTAGATGTCCTAGGGCTGCATGCGGGCATTGACGGCATGACCAATGCACAAGCGCACTACGAGGCACTGCCCAGTGGACATGAGCGCTGGGAAATTAACTTCTGGTTTGCGCAAATGAGTGCCAGTAACCAGAAGACTAGATGGCCGATGCGCATGCGTGCACCGGAAACCTGGAAGTAGAATGGCTGATGCTGCATGTGCCAAGCGACATAGCTCTTGTCCGGCACGCATGCCATAGGTTCGCCATCACGGAACTAGAGTGTGGGTGACATATTCAACTACTGGTTCATACTATCCTTATGGCCCTTTGGCCTTGCCCCACTAACTATGAGGGACAATTTTCAGTCCACATGGAAAAAGATAGTAAAAACTAAACTCTCATTCTTGGTCTTCTCTCCAGGTCTTCAATTCAGCAAATCAAGCCAAAGCTCTCATTAAACAGCTAATAATGGGCACAGAGTATAACTAGGTCTAGCCAGGACTGCAAACTTTATTGACAGGGAACCTAATAGGTTCTCTGCCTCTCTTATGCCATACTTAACCAATCTTGAAGTACCTGATCATCAAAGAGCCTTTACTTTGGCACAATGTCACACCCTCCCTGCAATATCCTTGAAGGTCAATATAAAAAGATCCCCTACCTAAAAACTCAATGTCTCTGTGACTCTGGACACATGGAAACTATAAAATATGTGCTATAGAACATATTACAGAAATGGTCATACTAGCCTCATCTCACCATTATTGTGTTAATACCCGGACGGACAGGATAATTCTACACCTCCCTGCTGCTCCCAGATACTAAACCTGTCATAGCATAAAACATTGTCAGGTTCTGTGTAGTTGCATTTGAAATTTGTTAGAAAATGATTTGTGCCACAAACCAGTTTTAATGAGCACCTAGTTTATCATTGTAGAGTGCTTACTATTACAAATAAATGTAGTTTGTCATGTTCCCCTATCTCCAGTCATTGCTCTCAACCAACTTTCTAGGCCCCTTTTAAAGATTCTTTTTAGATTTTTGTTCTTGCACTCTTTTGCTTTGATATATATAATTTTATTTCATTGCATTTTTATGCTTTTGAATAATAAAGATTTGATTTGAACCCCTTATCAGTTTGGCTGAGCTAAAAGAAAGGGTGATTGCCCCAAAGCCATCAAGTAAGCTGCCAAGACAGAAACTGAAATTAATCCAACTACTACTTAGCAGGTAATATAGTTAAAGTGTATGAAGCAAGATATTCTTACCAGTGAGATCTGATGGAACAAGGTACTTCCTCTTGTCCAGATCAGGTACTCTAGCTTTGGGTGCCTTCTCCACTATAACCTAGAGAAAGGAACAAAAAATAAATAAATTTCTTTTGAAGGGACCATATCCTTAATAAAACAAGTGTGGAGTTTCTCATCACAATTTTGTAAACCATTCAAGCAGTGGTGGAATTCAAATTTTTTTACTACTGGTTCTGTGGGTGGGGCTTGGTGGGAATGGTGTGGCTTGGTGGGCATGGCAGGGGAAGAATACTGCAAAATCCCCATTCCCTCCCAACTCCTGGGGGAAGGATATTGCAAAATCTCCATTCCCACACCACTCTGGGGTCAATAGTTTTCCAAACTACTCAAAATTTCCGCTACCAGTTCTACAGAAATTGTCAGAATCTGCTGAATAGCACCCCTGCATTCAAGTCTTTCCCATTATCACTATGTTCCCCCATCTTTTTCAACAGATAAATGACATATACATATGAAAAATATTACTTCAATATTTGAAAGAAAAAAGCCAAGAGTCATGAACTGATACAAATCTTTAAAGGTATATTCATTAATTTAGATAGTCCAAGTATTAATACAGGTAGTACTTGACTCACAACGGATCATTTAGTGACTATTTGAAGTTACAATGACACTGAAAAAATTGCAGCAATTCACTTAACAAATGTAGCAAAAAAAATGGGGCAAAATTCACAACAAATTTCTCACTTAGCAACTTTTAGTTTTAAAAGTTAGTTTAAATTTTAGGCTCAATTGTGGTCATAAGTTGCGGACTGTAAGGTCCTGCCTCTCCCTCCTGTTCAAGAAAGCATGGACTTTCAAAACTTTAGCATTTCAAAAAGAAACTTTTATTGAGAGGAAGTGAATGCAAGACAATGCAAAGCAGGGTCTGAGTTCCCCCCAGGCAATTCTATTAGGATAAAGTGGTTAGAAACCCCTCCACTCAGTTTGCCAATCCACAGGTGCGAAGATATTGTGGAAACGGTTGTCCTGAAAAAAGAGATAAGGATTTGTTCCCATGCATTTCTTCTGTGAGGCTTCCAAACTGAAAGAAAACAGATGGCCCTCCCCCCTTGTATATCCCCCAAGGTAAATCAAAACACAGGGCAGAATAGGTGACAGGGTAAAAGTTATAAACTAGGGAATTACAGGATACAAAGGAAAACATGATGAGAGCAATAAGTGGGGTCCCCTCCCCACTTGAATGGCGGTATCACAATAGGGATCTGACAGGACTACCTGTATATAATTTGATTTCACAAACCGATGTCCATTTTGAGAAAGCATTAGAGAAGAATTATATTTTACAGCTGACTAGTAAAACAATTTGTAAAATTTCTTCTTCCTCCACCAGCTGAGGAGAGGATCTAAACGGGGAAAATTAACTGGAAAATTTTGATGTACAAACTTCAGTTCTGGCTTTGCTATACTGTATTCCACTTGGCTTTTAGTAAAATATACTTTCAACCCAAATGAAGTTTTTTCCTAAAGGACCAAGTTGGAGCAGATATGACAGCTGGCCTGTTAACAATATATCCATGAGGCGGGACCCTTGGCACCTGAAGTGTCCCAGGCTCAGGAGCAAAAAATTGAGAGGTTTAACCTCCAGATCCCTAATCATGTTCAGTGTCCCCTGGTTCACATTCTGAACCATCATCTCAATGAAAGGATATCTTAATGTAACAATTGATTATTCTCTTTATATAATCACAGACTGGAACTCATGTTAGAGGCCTCCCCCTTAACCAGGATGGGTGCATAGGATAGATTTTACAGATGTTGTAATTGCTATTGATTAGAAGGGCGTGCTATGCAATTGGTTTTGTCTTTATTGAGACTCATCAATTCCACCAAATTAGGGCTAACAAATTTGTATTGCAAAGATTTTGGCTGCCACTAGATGACAATTCTTTGATGGAAGTCTCTGCTGCCATCTGGTGGCTTGTTGGGTCTGATACCTTTATTTATTTAATAAAGTAGAACAAGAAAAAAATAGCAGTAAGAGAAAATAGAAAGCAATCCAACAACATTGGCTATATTAAATATATTTTATGGGAGAACCTAATGCATAATTTATTTTGTTGTTATATTATTATTTGTTGTTTGATAAATTTTAACTGATATTAGTGATTATTCTTTATAATCTAAATAGTCCTTAATCATCCTATCATTTACATGAATGTGATAGGAAGAATGTAGTTCTACCAGTTTTTTTACTAATAATGATAATATTAATCAAATCTTTTGCATTCACAGGGATTAACAGAGAAAGATGACCTAAGAAAATACTGTAGTTTCTCCAACATTTCTTAACCTAGCATTTAAATATTATATATTAAAAATGTACATGGAATGCAAATTATATGCCCCATTAAGCTTATAAAGCATATATATCTTATACTTTTCTGAAGATGAAATATTCAAAGGCACCAGGCTCTTTTCCTTCTCGCTACAGACAATGTTAAACATTATACCTAAAGCAATAAATACATAGATGACCTCCATCTATCTATCTATCCTATCACAGAATGATCTGGTAGAATAAATATAATAGCTATAAAATCCCTCCTATCCCCTTGCTCTCCTGTTCAAGCATCAATCTGTTCCCATGACAACTTTGTACATGTAATCCTTAATTTACAACCACAATTGAGCCCAAACTTTCTGTGGCTAAGCAAGGCAGTTGTTAAGTGAATTTCTCCCATTTTATGACCTTTTTTGCCACAGCTGTTAAGCAAACCACTGCAGTTGCTAAATGAATCATGCAGACATTAAGTAAGTTACCTTACTTAACAGTTAATACTTAATACTGTAACATTACCTTACAGATGACCTCCACCCTGTCAAAGACCTTAGAGTTTTCATATCCAATGATCTAAGTGCCAAAGCCCATTGCAACTACATCGCAAAAAAGGCTTTAAGAGTTGTAAACCTAATCTTACGTAGCTTCTTCTCCAGAAACACTACACTACTAACCAGAGTTTATAAAACATTTGCTAGACCAATTCTTGAATACAGCTCGCCTGTCTGGAACCCATATCACATTTCAGACATCAATACAATTGAACATGTCCAGAAATATTTTAAAAGAAGAGTTCTCCACTCCTCTGAATACAACAAAATACCTTATGCCACCAGACTTGAAATCTTGGGTTTAGAAAACTTAGAACTCCTCCGCCTCCGACAGGACCTGTGTTTAACTCATAAAATCATCTATTGCAATGTCCTTCCTTCCTACTTCAGCTTCAATCACAACAATACAAGAGCAAACAATAGATTTAAACTTAATGTTGACTTAACTTCAATCTTGATTGCAGAAAATATGACTTCTGTAACAGAGTTGTTAATGCTTGGAACACACTACCTGACTTTGTGGTCTCTTCTCAAAATCCCCAAAGCTTTAACCAAAAACTGTCTACTATTGACCTCACCCCATTCCTAAGAGGTCTGTAAGGGGCGTGCATAAGAGCACAAACGTGCCTACCGTTCCTGTCCTATTGTTTCCTTTCATTATATCCAGTTAATATAGTTATTGCATACTTATATATATGCTTATATTTTATATAGTTACTTTCATGCTTATGCTTATATATACTGTTGTGACAAAATAAATAAATAAAAATAAAAATAAATAAATAAATAAAAATAAAAGTCTGGATTCCCCATTGACTTTGCTTGTTGGCAGGGAAGGTCACAAATGGTAATCACATGATCCTACAACAGTTCAGGTAGTGACAGTTTGAAGTTACAACAGCGCTGAAAAAAGTGATTTATAACTTTTTTTTTATTGAAAAAGTTAAAAAAAAAACATTTCCCCCCTTTTCCCCCTCCCCCTCACAGCCCCTTCCCCTCCCCGCTTCCCGGATCAATCACAAGGTATTGTTATACATATACAAAACACAGAGTAAGATTTTCCCTTCTAATCAGTTAGCCTCATCCGAGTCTTTTCTTTTCCTGACCTCCCCCATTACATTCTAAAATAATACATCCTAAATATTCAAAGGCAATCTGATATCTCTTAATCTGATATCTGTTTTGTAAATAATCAATCCATTTTTTCCATTCAATTAAATATCTTTCCTGCGTATTGTCTTTCAAAAAGGCTGAGATTTTTGCCATCTCAGCCAAGTTACTAACTTTCAATATCCATTCTTCTATTGTAGGTAATTCTTTTTTCTTCCAATATTGTCCAATCAGCAGCCTTGCTGCTGTTATTAAGTTCAAGATCAATTTAGTCTCAGTCACTGTACAATCCGTTATAATTCCCAAAAGGAAAAATTGCGGCAGGAACTTTATCTTCTTCTTCAAGACATTTTGAATAATCCACCAAATTCTTATCCAAAAGGCCTTAATTTTCTTGCAAGTCCACCAAATATGAAAATATGTAGCATCATCACACTCACATCTCCAACATTTTGCTTAGATATCAGGATACATACATGATAATTTTTTGGGATCTAAATGCCATCTATAAAACATCTTATAAAAATTTTCCCTTAGATTCTGTGCTTGTGTAAACTTAACATTTCTAACCCAGATTTTCTCCCATGTTGCTCTGACCAATTGTCTTGTTGCTGGTTCACGAAGCAGTGCAGGTATTGCTCCAGATAATTTATTCAGTCCCACTGTCAGTTTCCGGATGATGTGCCAACAACAGGCAGATTTTCACATCCAAGGCCTTCATCAGCCCTTTCCAAAACTGGGCTGTAAATTGAGCCCCTCTGTCCAATACGACCCTATCAGGTAGGCCGTGCAACTGGAAAACGTGTTGGATAAAGATACGGGCAGTGGCGCAAGTCGTCGGTTATCCCCGACATGGAATGAAATGCGCCATCTTCATCAGCATGTGATTTATAACTCTTTATTACACTTGCGACCATTGCAGCATCCTCATAGTCACATAATCAAAATTCAGGTGCTTGGCAACTGACTCATATTTATGACCAGTGGTGGGATTCAAATAATTTAACAACCGGTTCTCTGCCCTAATGAATTCTTCCAACAACCAGTTCACCAAACTGCTCAGAAAGTTAACAATCAGTTCTCCCGAAGTGGTGCGAATTGGCTGAATCCCACCAATGTTTATGACTGTTGCAATGTCCTAGGCTCATGTGATCCCTTTTACAACTTTTTGACAAACCAAGTCAATGGAGAAGCCACAGTCACTCAACTGTGTTACCTATTTAACAACTGCAGTGATTTATTTAACTGTTGCAAAAAAATCATAAAATGGGGCAAAATTCAGTTAACAACTATCTTGCTTAGCAACACAAATTTTGGGCTCAATTGTGATCATAATTTGAGGACTACCTGTATATTGTCATAAATACATAGCCAAGCACCCAAATTTTGAATGCATGACTATGGGATATTGCTGTAAGTGTGAAGACTGATCATAAGTTCATTTTTTTCTGTCCCATGGTCACTAAACAAATGGCTGTATTCTTGAAGCCCTCAACCTGTCTCACTTTTACAGTCTCAAAATGGGGCCGTAGTGGCTCATGTGGTAAGACGCTAGGTCTGTGTGCCGCTAATGTCTGACAGCTCAGTGGCTTGATTCCCACGAACAAATAAACTGTGGAGGGAAAAGAAAGGAGTCTCCCCCTTTCGGTATACCCCTACTGGTATTCAGGTATCCCGCAGATAAAGATAACACCATCCGAAAAAATTCCTTCCACAGAGGCAGCCAGCCACCTCAGTGATCCTGTAACACGTGCCATATGCTAAATAAATAAATAAAAGTCTCAAAATTGTTTCCTGTTGTATTATTTCTTTTCCTTTTTCCTGTCTTGACCAGGAAGGTTAATATTGCTCATTTGCAATATTGCTCAAATTCAACAATAGGATCTGTACATTAAGTTGCTTATTAACCATAATTACATATTTTGCAATTTGTCTGGTTCAAACATAGGATTTTTCTCTTGTACAAAAACAATCTTAGCAGAAATCTAGAGAATGCTGATACTTTCAGTATTTTCATGATTTAGTAGGAGAAAAATGCCTGAAAAAAATTCACAAGATTAGAAAACCCAGCTGTCTGTTTACCATACAGATAAGATGACATTCACATTTCTATTAATCATGTCACAGATTACAATTTTTAAAGGTACTGGCCAACATAGTATCAAGATATATTATATTACATTACACACACACACACACACACGTGTGTGTGTATATATGTAATGTATATATTTACATTATACACACACACATATACACACATATACGTGTGTGTATACACACATATACATAACATATATTATATATGTACACACACACATATACACACCAGTCCCTACCTCAGCTACAGTATCACAATATTAACAGGTTGAAAGGATCAAGAGGTGATCCTATGATTCAACACCCCGACTAATAAAGCGCGTCAAAGGTCCATTCATTCTATCGACAAAAGCGCGATTTTACGCCTCCCTACTCACAGGAACTCGGTCCGGGTATTTCTTTCGGATTTTCTCTCCTTCTTTTTTTCTGTATTCAAAAGGATGGTCTTCCTTATACTGGAACTTCATGGCTTGAGCAGATACGGACAGCGTCTTCTACAATCCCTGTCTCCTTAATTGACCGTTCCAACGCTCTTAACAATCGCGATAAGAAAACGCAGCTGCCGGGAACTGCAACTTTCGGGACGATTCGCTTGCTTCTAGACCAGCTGATCAAAGGATACACAATAAACAAGCACAGTCCAAGACATGCATTGTGACGTCACTCTGGGTAAAATCAGCATCCGCCTCCGCCTGTTTCGTAGATTGCACCGCTTCAAATTGTGGGGAAAGACAAAAAGCGACATATTTGAGATCGTTATTCAGACGATTAATAATGGAACACTGCGGTTAGTGACGAAATCTTTGCGGATGGAAAGGCAAGATTGAGATTACTCTTGTTGTTTTTTAAACTTTACAAATCGTTCTGCGTTTCATAGGAATAATAGAAGGAAGTAAGAAAATGTTGACTCCAATGAAAATGCAATTCGATGTAGGACCGAATCAGGAAGTTATTTATTTACTCGTTCTGTACAATGACTTTAGTTTAGACTATGTCCTAAACATATTATTAAAATATAAACTAATTATAAATGAGTGAATAGAATCGAATTAATATTTCAAGCCACATTATATCGTACATGCTACATTTTTCCTAATTCAAAGAGCAGTATGAATTACTCAGTTTATAGGATTTGCTTTAGCTTGGCAATCTCAACGAGAACAGAACTGGGACGTCATTCCTGAGGAACTCCACTCTCTGCAAGCTTATCAGCCCGACTGTTCTAATGTGCACATGATTAACAATAGTCAGTACTATCTTCCCCAGTAATTGGTTGCCAGAAATAAAGCGGAATTAATGGGGACAAGTTTTTGTATGCTGCCCTCTATAGTGATCCTCTTTTCCAGATAAAACACTGTACATAAGAACTCCTTCCACCCCTTCCTCACAAACACCTAGAGTTCGTCTGATGTTTTGAAAACTTATTAGAAAATAATTTGAATTACTTTCAGTAGAATTTATTCACAGTTGCAACTATGATTTTGTAGGATTCTGACTGTATTTGGCAATAGAACATTATTAGAGTAACTAGCAGCAGTGACATAGCAGTTCATCCAGCACTTGGGGGCAGAAGATGAAAGTACCATCTGCATCTTTTTTTTTTTTGTTTACATTTATACCCCGCCCTTCTCCGAAGACTCAGGGCGGCTTACAATGTATAAGGCAATAGTCTCATTCTATTTGTATATTTTTTACAAAGTCAACTTATTGCCCCCCCAACAATCTGGGTCCTCATTTTACCTACCTTATAAAGGGTGGAAGGCTGAGTCAACCTTGGGCCGGGCTCAAACCTGCAGTAATTGCAGGCTTTGTGTTCTAATAACAGGCTTCTCTATTGCCTGAGCTATCCCGGCATCTGAGGGGAACTAGGCCTTTTTCACCTCTTTTTTTCTCTTTGAAGCACAAAACATCTGTCCTCCCTTGGTTGCCCAAACAGATAACAAATCAGCAGCAGTTCAATTGCTGATAGGGCCTGGTTGCTTCTTTTGCTTTCTTAAAGAAAAAACGGTGTAGAAAGTCACCCCCCTCCCCAGAAGAATGAAATATTTTGGGAAATATTAAAAAAAGCAGAATTATTATATTTCCCCAAAGGGAGAAATGGAGAAATGTTTTTTTTCAGAGACAGAAAGCAGTCCCCATTTTCCTTCATAGGCAACACAAATATTGCAGGCAGAAATCCATTCAAGACAGGATATTTTGACACTCCCTGCAGCAAAGTCTGAAGAAACGCAGAATGAGAGGATTAGAAACAGCCCCCCCTCGCTCAAGATCCAAAACTGGGACTAGATCAACTAGTAACTAATAACACTAGACTCAACAGCTGCTTTGATCTCAACTTCTGCAACAGTTTAAATTCAATTCATGGACTACAAATAAAAGAACCCTTTTCCAGCAGGGACCATAGCATGATAGACTTTTTTCTCAACTTATGTCCTCTCATAGACAGAATGAGGGACGACGACGGAATCCCAAAGTATAACTTTAGAAAAGCCAATTATGATCTCACAAATGATCTTTCATCTCTTGATTGGCAAACTATTCACTGGCTGCATCACTGCCAAAGACCATTTTTCTGCAAGAAGTCAAAAGAATAATCAAACTATGTACTACTAATAACCCCCAAAACCAGGAAAAATAAATTACCCATAATAATAAGGATGTCAGCGTTCCAGAAAACCCTCCTTGCAGAAAAGACTCTGAAGCAAACATCTTTCAAAGTTCTTTTACTAGCATAGGTAATCTGGCACAGTTGGTGGAAATCTGAATCTGGGGATCCGGGTTCCTCCCTCTGTCAGGGTTCCAGAAAAATCTCTTCTGCATAAAAAAAACTCAGAAGCCATTGTCTTTCAGAGTTCTTTACTAGCATGAGGAAACTGGTACACGATGAGTGAAATTCCAAAACTGAACTTCCGGATTCTTTTCCCAGTTATACAAACCCCAAGAGTCCCACCCCCCTGACCCCTTTGCTGGTCACATGGTCCCACGTTCTCCCAGTTCATTCGAATATCTTCTCGCCACTCTTCTTGCAGATGTGAACACCATCCGACCTTGACCGCTTGAAGAGTGTTACCATATCCCTCAACCCTCCCTCAGGGGAAAAATGTGGCAGCGTCTGGAACCCTAAAGTCTAGTATGGTTTCCAGGCCTGACACCCTCAGTAATACAAACTCCAAAATCGGAGACGACTTCCGGTATCCAGCGGCAACGGACGTCTGGAAGGCTTCTCCTGCCTCCAGCGCCCGAATCCGGCCGCCGCCGAGGCCCTCAGGGGCCAGGTGTTCCGAAAAGGACACCTGCCGCACGGACGGCTCGCCAGGGGTCTCCCAGCCGACATACAGGACTGTGGGGCGATGCTGGCGCCCTAGGCTCGGCGGGGTTCGAGGCCACAGGCCGCGCCATTATTTTGGCGCTGGGCGCTGTGCCCGTGACACCGGGCATTGGATTTATAACTGCAGCAGCCTGGTGGTGAACAGGGCACGGAGAAGAATTGAGGAGGAGAAGGAAGGGAATATCGGTGGCAGTGGACTGCTCCGGTGCGGGGGTTTTCTCCCCTGCGGTTGGAAGGAGCACGAGTTATTCTGGAGAGAGGAGAACTTAAAATAAGAAGATTACCGGTTTTGTGGAGCTCTGGAGAGAAGAGGTGATGGAGAAATTTAGGAGGGAAGGTTTGAGGCCCCCTCCTTCTGAGGGAACAGTGGTGGCGTCCAGCTTCCGCCTTCACTATGAGAATTTTGATGACATCACTTCCCTTGACTTCCTGGTTGACTAACTGTACTCTGGACTCGTTGCTCCTGTGAGTGCCCCTGGTGGATCCGGAGGAAATTACAAGGATACTGTGCCTGCCTGAGGATTTTGTATTTTTTTCCTTAATGGCAAAAGGTCAGAGACCAACTGCTGGAGAGATGGAGAATTTTGGAAAAGTTATCTAATATGGACAAGAAATTGGATGAAATAAGAGCAGAAATTGTGACTATCCAAAAGGATTTAAAGGATACTCAACAAGTTTCAGCAGAAAACAAGCAGAAAGTGGAAGGTTTGGAGGGTGAGATGCGGGCAGTGCAGAAAAGAGAGGAGACGACAGGCAATGCTGTGCTTGGACTACAGATGGATAAAATGTCTTATTTCCTTAGGTTTCAAAATTTGGAAGAAGTGGACCAAGAAGACTTGAGAGATGTTGTGACTAAATTGTTGGGAGAATTTCTTGGGAGAGGTGTTGATTTCATGAATTGGGATGTGGATCGAGTTTATAGAGTTAATTGCATGCACGCACGCATGCAGTTCCCAGAGAGGTTCATGTCAAATTTGTGAGAAGAGAGGCGAGATGAAATTCTTAGAAAACATAGGAGTGGGGCACTGATTTACAGGGGCAGGAGATAGCCATTCTGAGGCAGATTCCCAGACAGGTACGTGAAAAAGAAAGAAATATTATTTTTGTCAAGCAAATTGTACCAGAAGGAGTGGGCTTCAGATGGCTGATGCCAGAGGGATTGATGATTTTCCGGGAGGGCATTACGAAAAAATCAGTACAATTGCGGAGGCTACGGCCTATGTGGAGGAACACAAAGCCTTCCTGGAATCAGATGACCCAGGAATTGAAGAAGGGGAGGTTATAGATCATGGGGCTGAAGCGGCTGCCGCTGTTGCGGCCCTGGAGTTGGGTCAGGCTGAACCCAGAGTTCTGAGATCCAAAACTAGGAAGTGATAAAGATATTTGGGATTGTGTTGGTTTTCCTTATTCTCTTTTGTACGATATTCTGTTTATTCTTGACTCTTCTTTATTACGTATTTAAAATTTGCAAACTTAGCTACTTCGTGTCACCTGCTTGCCTTATGGCTGTTGTATGTGTTAAAAAATTTGAGTAAAATTCTTATTTTAGATAAGAAAAATGAAAATTTACCATACCTGATATGTATTTGTATAAACCTTTTTTGACTAATAAAAACTTTTTGAATAAAAAAAAAAAAAAAATACAAACTCCAAAATCCACACCCTCATGACCGTTCTGCCAATCACATGCTCCAATCTTCACTCGTCCCATCTCGAGACATCACTCCGGTCACTCCTTCTCCAGATGCGAGCTCAGCCTGACCTTGACCGGCAGAAAGAATGTTGTTATGAATAATAATAATAATAATAACAACAACAACAACAACAACAACAATAATAATATTTTAATTTGTATATCGCCCTTCTCCCGAAGGACTCAGGGCGGTGAACAACCAAATAAAATACAAACACTATTATTATACAAACATTATTCAATTGGCCAAAAAATTTAAAATACAAATTACACCCTATAAAATTACAGAAATTTAAAACCCATTAAATTAAATTAAAATTTTAACAATCAAGCCAGTCCAGCCATGTGAAATAAATAGGTTTTAAGTTTGCGGCGAAAGGTCCTAAGGTCAGGTAATTGTCGAAGTCCAGGGGGAAGCTCGTTCCACAGGGTAGGAGCCCCCACAGAGAAAGCCCTCCCCCTGGGGGCCGCCAGTCAACATTGTTTGGCTGACGGCACCCTAAGGAGTCCCTCTCTGTGGGAATGCACCGGTCGCTGGGAGGTAGAAGACGGCAGTAGACGGTCCCGTAAGTATCCCGGTCCTAAGCCATGGAGCGCTTTGAAGGTGGTAACCAATACCTTGAAGCGCACCTGGAAGACAACAGGTAACCAGTGCAGTCTGCGCAGGATAGGTGTTACATAGGAGCTCCGAACCGCTCCCTCAATAACCCGCACAGCCGCATTCTGGACTAGCTGGAGTCTCCGATTGCTCTTTAAGGGGAGCCTCATGTGGAGAGCATTGCAGTAGTCCAAGCGAGAGGTAACGAGAGCATGAGTGACCGTGCATAGGGCATCCCGGTCCAGGTGTCGTGTTCCACTCCTCCGCTGACGGCCGGGTCAGGGAAATCCGAATCAGGCATGCCTCTGCAGCTCTGCCAAAGTCCTAGCAAAGTTCTCAAGGCAGGCAGGAGACCAGAAAGTGACTTCAGCAAGATAAGGTAGACTTTGCCTGACTCAGAGAATGCCAGAAAGCAGATCCTTTATATAGGCCATGGGGTGTGACTCCATGACTCAGCACTTATTCAGGCCTGCCCCTCCCTTCCTTCTGTCGCCGCCGCCTATCAATTCTCCTGAAGCGAGGGTCACTCCAGTCTGCAGCTGTTGGTAATTGACCTTCCTCAGTCTCACATGCTGAGAGGGAGGGGTCTAGTTGCTCCGTTTGCCTGGGCATGGAGCCAGGGCTGGGGCCGGGAGGCACTTCTTCTTCTTCGGCCTGTCTGGGCATGGAGACAGGGCTGGGGCCGGGAGGCATGCTAGGACATTCCTCAGCGTTCAGAAGCAGATAAGACGGGCCCGGCTGTGGGGGAGGCGGACGAGGCATAACACCAGGAAGGGACACAACTGGCGGATCAGGCAAACCTGATAAAAAGCTCTCCTGGAGACGGTCGTCAAATGTTCTTCAAAAGACAACCGCCCATCCAGGAGCACGCCCAAGTTGCGCACCCTCTCCATCGGGGCCAACGACTCGCCCCCAACAGACAACCGCATCTGCAGCTGACTGTACCGGGGTGCCGGCATCCACAGCCACTCCGTCTTGGAGGGATTAAGTTTGAGCCTGTTCCTCCCCATCCAGACCCGCACGGCTTCCAAACACCGGGACAGTACTTTGATAGCTTTGCTGTGGTGGCCTGGGGTGGAAAAGTACAGCTGCGTGTCATCAGCATACAGTTGGTATCTCACCACAAAACCACTGATGATCTCACCCAGCGGCTTCATATAGATGTTGAACAGAAGGGGTGAGAGAATCGATCCCTGCGGCACCCCACACATGAGGCACCTCGGAGTCGATCTCTGCCCCCCTGTCAACACCGTCTGCATCCGGTCAGAGAGGTAGGAGGAGAACCACCGATAAACAGTGCCTCCCACTCCCAACCCCTCCAACCGGCGCAGCAGGATACCATGGTCGATGGTATCAAAAGCCGCTGAGAGATCTAATAGGACCAGGGCAGAGGAGTAACCTTTATCCCTGGCCCTCTAGAGATCATCCACCAACGCGACCAAAGCCATCTCCGTACTGTATCCGGGCCGAAAGCCGGACTGGAATGGGTCTAGATAGACAGTTTCATCCAGGTACTGGGGTAGCTGACATGCCACTGTACTCTCTACAACCTTCGCCGTAAAGCGAAGATTGGAGACTAGGCGGTAATTTCCTAAAACAGCTGGGTCCAGGGAAGGCTTCTTGAGGAGAGGTCTCACCACCGCCTTTTTCAAGGCAGTGGGAAAGACCCCCTCCCGCAAAGAAGCATTTGTAATCCCCCAGAGCCAGCCTCGTGTCACCTCCTGCGTGGCTAGTACCAACCAGGAGGGGCACGGATCCAGTAAACATGTGGTGGCATTCAACCTACCCAGCAACCTGTCCATGTCCTTGGGAGTCACACGGTCAAAGTTATCTCAAACCACCTCAACAAAACGGGTCTCAGAACTCTCGCCTGGATTTACCCAATTTTGATCCAATCCGTCCCGAAGCTGAACGATTTTATCGTATAAATAACCGTTAAACTCCTCGGCACACCCTTGTAGGGGGTCCTCCCGCCCCTCCTGTTGAAGGAGAGAGCGGGTCACCCGAAACAGGGCGGCTGGGCGGTTATCTGCCAACGCAATGAGGGAGGAAACATAGGAACGTTTCGCATCCCTCAATGCCACTAGGTAGGTCCTGCTATAGGACCTAACTACTGTCCGGTCAGCCTCAGAATGGCTGGATCTCCAGACACTCTCTAGGCGTCTTCTCCGGCATTTCATCTCCCTCAGCTTTTCGGAAAACCAAGGAGCTGGTTGAGACCGACGCCGGGTCAGAGGCCGCAAAGGCACAACACGGTCCAAAGCTCCAGCCACGGCCTGTTTCCAGGCCGCGACTAGTTAGTTCTGCAGTCGTGTCGTGGGCCAGATTCTCGGGAAACGGCCCAAGCTCTGTCAGGAACCTCTCCGGGTCCATCAGGCGCCTGGGACAGAACCAACGCATTGGTTCCGTCTCCTTGCAGTGGTGGGTAGCGGTCAGAAAGTCTAGATGAAGGAGAAAATGATCTGACCATGACAAAGGTTCGACAACTAAATCATTTAAAATCAGATCATTCAACCACTGGCCAGAGGTAAAAATCAAGTCCAGGGTGCCTCCCCCAACGAATCAGGTCCATGGCTGTCATGGAAGCCATGAACTCCCGAGCCGCCGAGGATGCTGCGCCGGTTGATGGCAGATTGAAATCCCCCATGACCAACAGTCTAGGGGTTTCAACTGCCAACCCGGCCAGCAACTCCAACAGCTCGGGCAGGGCTGTTGTCACGCAGCAAGGAGCCAGGTACGTGATCAGCAAGCCCACCTGAGTCCTACGACCCCACTTCTCGTAGAGGGATTCACACCCAGCTATCTGAGGCACAGTGGTCTCCCTCGGCTCAAGACTCTCCTTAATGATAACCGCCACCCCACCACCCCTACCCTGGTCCCTCGGCTGATGGAATGCTTGGAAACCTGGTGGGTTTCCCTTGTATCATCACCACCCTCCCTTACTTTCCCACACAGGAGAAAGTGGCAGGTGTGGAAGCCTTTGGCCTAGTATGGCTTCCAAAGTGGACAGGCTTCCCCCCACAGCAGAAGAAAATACACCCTGGAAAACAAAAATGCAAAAGAACTCCCTTTCCCCCCTCCTGGAGGACTCTTAGGTTTCTCAGGGAATTTATCATGAAATTGCTTGATTAGAGCATCAGCATTTACATCCCAACTTTTCACCCAAGTAGCTTCAGACAACGGGTACCCCTTCCAGTGGACCAAATATTGTAAGCGACCCCTGTATAGCCGAGGGTAGGGTAGGGGTGGGGGGGTGGCGGTTATTATTAAAGAAGGTCTGGAGCCGAGGGAGGTCACTGTACCACAGATAGCCGGATGTGAGTCCCTCTTTGTGAAGTGGGGCCAGGGGATGCAGGTGGGCTTGCTGATTACATGCCTGGCTCCTTGCTGCGTGATAGCAGCCCTGCCCGAGCCGGGATGGCGGTTGATACCCCCAGACTTATGGTTATGGGGGACTTCAACCTGCCGTCAGTTGGTGAAACATCAGCGGCGGCTCGGGAGTTCATGGCTTCCATGACGGTCTTGGACCTGACTCAGTTAGTTAATGGTCCCACTCACATCGGGGGAAACACCCTGGATTTGATTTTTGTCTCTGGACAGTGGTTGAATGATCTAGAATTAGGGGACTTAGTCATTAAACCCCTGTCATGGACAGATCATTCGCTCCTTCAACTCGACTTTCGAACTACCACCCCCCACCACAGGGACACGGGGCCGATTTGTTGGTTCCGTCCCAGCGCCTGATGGACCCAGAGAGGTTTCTGATGGAGCTTGGGCCATTTCCTGAGGAGCTAGCTCACGGCTCGACTGAAGAACTAGTTGCTGCCTGGGAAAGGGTGGTGGCTGGGGCTTTGGACCGCGTCATGCCTTTGCGGCCTCTGACCCGGCGCCGATCTTGACTGGCTCCTTGGTATTCTGAGGAGCTGAGACAGATGAAGTGTCGGAAAAGACGCCTAGAGAATGGGTGGAGGGCCAGTCGTTCTGAATCTGACCGAACACTAGTAAGGTCCTATATTCAGACCTACCTAGTGGCGATAAGAGAGGCAAAACATGATTATTTTTCCGCCCTTATTGCATCGGCAGATAACCGCCCAGCCGCCCTGTTTAGGGTGACCTGCTCCCTCCTTCATCAAGGAGCACGTGAGGACCCCTTGCAAGGGCGTGCTGACGATTTTGGGCAATATCTTCTTGATAAACTCACTCAGATTCGGGATGGCCTGCACTCCGATTGGGTAGATTCGGGCGGGATGGTGGAGGTAGTTCTTAGGGATGTTATCTGGGAAGAGTTCGATACTGTGGCCCCCAAGGACATGGACAGGATACTGGGGAGGCTGAATGCGACCACATGTTTATTGGACCTGTGTCCCTCCTGGCTGGTACTGGCCACCCGGGAGGTTACACGAGGCTGGCTTCAGGGAATTGTCAATGCTTCCTTGACGGAGGGTGTCTTCCCCACCGCCTTGAAGGAGGCGGTGGTGAGGCCCCTCCTCAAGAAGCCTTCTCTGGATCCAGCTGTTTTAGCGAATTATCATCCCGTCTCCAACCTTCGTTTTGTGGCAAAGGTTGTTGAGAGTGTGGTGGAGTGACAGCTTCCCCAGTACCTGGATGAAACTGTCTATCTTGACCCATTCCAGTCTGGCTTCCGGCCTGGGTACAGCATGGAGACGGCATTAGTCGCGTTGGTAGATGATCTCTGGAGGGCTCGGGACAGGGGTTGTTCCTCTGCCCTGGTCCTATTAGATCTTTCAGCGGCTTTTGATATGATCGACCATGGTATCTTGCTGCGACGGCTGGAGGGGTTAGGAGTGGGGGGGGCGTTTATCGGTGGTTCTCCTCCTATCTTTCTGACCGGTCACAGACGGTGTTGGCAGGAGAGCAGAGATCGGCCACGAGGCGCCTCATGTGCGGGGTTTCACAGGGGTCGGTTCTCTCGCCTCTTCTGTTCAACATCTATATGAAGCCACTAGGTGAGATCATCCATGGTTTTGGGGTGAGATGTCATCTGTACGCTGATGATACACAGCTGTACATTTCCACCCCTAACCACCCCAACGAGGCCGTTGAAGTGATGTCCCGGTGTCTGGAGACTGTGCAGGTTTGGATGGGGAAAAACAGGCTTCGACTCAACCCTTTCAAGACTGAGTGGCTGTGGATGCCGGCATCCTGGTACAGCCAGCTGACTCCATCGCTGACTGTTGGGGGCGAGTCACTGGCCCCCATGGAGAGGGTTCGCAATCTAAGCATCCTCCTGGATGTACGGCTGTCTTTAGAAGAACATATGACGGCTGTCACCAGGGGAGCTTTTTATCAGGTTCACCTGATACGCCAGTTGCGTCCCTTCTTAGAATCCTTCTTAGGATTCCCTATGCACAGTCACTCACGCCCTCGTCACCTCCCGCCTGGACTACTGTAATGCTCTCTACATGGAGCTCCCCTTGAGGAGCACCTGGAGGCTCCAACTGGTCCAGAATGCGGCTGCGCGGGTAATAGAGGGAGTAACTCGAGGCTCCCATATAACACCTCTCCTGCGCAAGCTGCACTGGCTTCCAGTGGTCTTCCGGGTGCAATTCAAGGTGTTGGTTACTACCTTTAAAGCTCTCCATGGCATAGGACCGGGTTATTTACGGGACCGCCTGCTCCTACCAATTGCCTCCCATCAACCCGTGTGCTCCCATAGGAAGGGTCTCCTCAGGATGCCGTCAGTCAAACAATGTCGACTGGCGACCCCCAGGGGGAGGGCCTTCTCTGTGGGGGCTCCTGCCCTCTGGAATGAGCTGCCTCTGGGGATACGACAACTCCCCGACCTCCGGGCCTTTCGACGCGAGCTAAAGACATTCTTATTCCATCGCGCAGGGTGGCTTAATTTAGTTTTAATAGGGGTTTTATTAGAATTTTAGTTTTTTCTGGGCCTAATTAAATTAGTTTTTTTTAAATGTTTTTTAGTTTTTGTGATTGTTGTTTTTACTAGGCTGTAAACCGCCCTGAGTCCTTCGGGAGAAGGGCGGTATATAAATCCAAATAATAAATAAATAAATAAATAAATAAATAAATAAATAAATAAATAAATAAATAAATAAATAAATAAATAAATAAATAAATAAATTCAAGGATTTTTTTAAATTTCGTAATGGGTCTCCCCCTTGGATTACCAAAGGAGGTGGGGGAGCAACTGATAAGGGCCTCAAGCTAGATCCCCTAGCTGGTTTCAATAAGCTACTATGAAATACTGAGTGCACTTTCCCTAATATTCGAGGGAGGCTAAGTTGGACAGTCACCGGGTTAATTATCTTTACTATAGGAAAAGGACCTATAAATTTGGGACCAAATTTTTTGCTAGGCAACCTCAATCTTAGGTATTTAGTTGACAAATACACTCTATCTCCTACCCGGAAAGAGGGTTGAAGAGATTGGTGTTTGTCGGCTTGGGCTTTATATTTTTCTGCTGATTCAGCCAAAGCTTTCTTAGTGTCCTCCAACCCTTTTTTCAATGAATTCATCCATTCCGTCAGGGACATGGAAGTAGGAGCTTCTATAGGGAGCTCTGGCATTGGCACAAAATCCATGCCCGTGGTTATTTGAAAAGGAGTTAACCCCGTGCTACTGTGTACTGCATTATTATATGCCACTTCTGCAAACGGTAACAACTCCGCCCAGTTCTCTTGCTGGTAGTTTACTATTACCTAATGTACTGTTCCACCATTGCATTCAATTTTTCAACAGCTCCGTTAGTGGCCAGATGGAAGGGAGACCTAAGTCCCTGGGATGATCCAATGGACCGCAGGAACTCCCTCCAGAACTTAGCAGTAAACGGGACTCCACGATCTGATGTTATGCTCCTTGGAACTCCATGTAGTCTATAAATGTGCCTCACAAACAGTTTCACCAATTTCCTTGCCGAAGGTAACCCGCTGCAGGCAGTGAAGTGGGCCTGTTTGGAAAATAAATCAATGACTGTCCAAATCACTCTATTCCCTCCACTGACAGGGAGCTCAACGATGAAATCCATAGCAATCTCCTCCCAGGGCCTCGTGGGTTCGCCCATGGTTTGGAGAAGACCAGGGGCCTTCCCTGGTCTGGATTTCATGGTGGTGCAGGTGGCACTGCTCTTTACATAGTCTTCTATATCTGCTTTCATCTTTGGCCACCAAAATTGTCTCTTAGTCAAATGGAGGGTTTTCAAAAACCCAAAGTGCCCTCCCAGCCAAGAGTCTGACTTTTCTGCAGTACTGTGAGTCGCATACTGGCTGGTACATAAATCTTACCCCGCTTCGAAGCCAGTCCTTCTCTTAGGGTCAGGTTGTTTTCGAACTAGACATCTGCTGTGAGGGCTGATTTTAGCTCTGTCATCAACCTGCCCTCTGGGAGGCTGGAACCACGTGAACTATTTCCTCCGCTGGCTGTCAAACTGGGGCTTTCTCAATAGGGTGTCTGCTAGTAGGTTTTTCCCCCCTGGATGTATTCAAGGTTGAAGTTAAACCTCTTGAAGTATTGAGCCCATCGAACCTGCTTAGGGGAAAGCTTTCAAGGGGTTTTTAGAGCTTCGAGGTTCTTGTGGTCTGTCTACACTTTGAACGGTTCTTTCACCCCCTCCAGGAAGTGCCTCCAGGATAGGAGAGCCCATTGTATGGCAAAAGCTTCTTTTTCCCAAACTGCCCACCTGCGTTCTGTATCCATCAATTTCTTTGAGATGTAAGTGCACGGTATTAGTTCATTTTGGGCATTTTTTTGCATTAGAACAGCCGCTACTGCCACACCACTCGCATCTTCCTGGACCACAAATGGTTTATTTGGGTCTGGGTGCTGGAGAATTGGTTCCATTGTGAATAGGCGTTTTAGCTGTTCAAAGGATTTCTTACAGTTCATCGTCCAAGCTAGGGGCTGGCTAGGTTTTGGCTTGCCAGAAGACGGACCAGTCTTTAGCAATTCCATCAAGGGGAGAACAACCTCCGTAAAGGAAGGGATGAATTGCCTGTAAAATTAGCAAATCTCAGGAAACTTGGAAGTTGTTTATGTGTGTGGGGGGGTTGCCAGTTTAACACTGCATTGCCTTATACACTGTAAGCCGCCCTGAGTCTTCGGAGAAGGGCGGGGTATAAATGTAAACAAAAACAAAAAAAAACCCTTTCCTGGGTCCATTTCAATTCTCTGGTTGGACACCCGATAGTCCAGGTAGTCCAAGGACTCCTTATGGAATTCGCATTTTGATAGTTTCACGTATAGTTTGGTGGCTAGGAATTTTTTCAGCACTTGCCTAACTAACTTGATATGCTGCTCCATACTTTCGCTGTATATAAGAATATTATCCAAGTAGACAAGAACCCTGTTATATAGGTGGCTATGCAAGGTTTCATTGATTAGCTGCATGAAGACTGCCGGGGGCCCCTGGAGCCCAAAGGGCGTGACCCGGAACTGGAATCTGCCCAGGGGGCAGTTGACAGCAGTTTTCCATTCACCCCCTTCACGTATGAGTATCCAGTAATAGGCTTCTCTTAAATCCAACTTGGTGAAAACTTTGCCTCTTGCCAGGTGGTTTAGTAAGTCCTTCATTAGCGGTAATGGGTAGGTGTTTTGTATGCAAACAGCGTTGATATTTCAAAAATCAATACATAATCTGAAAGACCCAACTTTCTTTTCTTTAAACAAAATGGAGGTGGCCACCGGGGATTTTGCAGGCTCAATGAAACCTCTGGCTAGGTTGGCGTCAATGTACCTCCTTAACTCAGTAATTTCAGCAGGTGTCATTGAGTACATTCTGGGTTTTTGTAGTTTAGCCCCAGGCTCTAACTCGATGGCACAGTCAGTGGGCCGATGGGGAGAAGGAGGTTACATTTCTCTTCGCTAAAGGCTTCTGCCAAATCCGCATATGCCTTAGGAATGCGCAGTTCACTTGGAGGTGAGTCTGATCCAGTGGCTGCTGGCTCCCCCTGGTGGTTTTCATGGATCGGTTGTTTCTCGGGAGGGGGGACATGGGCCAAGGGGCCAACATCCAATATGATTTTCTGGAACCCATTTTCCCACTTGATCGTGGGGCCCCATTTGTCCAGCAAGGCCAGGCCTAGTATAATAGATTCTGACATCTTTGGAATTACTATGAATCTTATAAGTTCATGATGCTTTCCAATTTCTAGGCCAATCAGTTCTGTAATTTGGGTGGCTGGGACTCCGCCAATTAACGTTCCATCCACTTGGTGGAATTTAATCAGGTGTTTTAAGGTTAGTGTTTTGATACCTAGTTGGTTCACAATTGACAACCCAATTAGACATCTGGTACAGCCGGTATCTATAATGGCTGGCAACTCCCTCTGCTCCCCCCTCAGTGGAATTATTAAGTTCACTTTGATAGAAAAGAGGGGAATGGGTGCACTCATCATTGGGTCATCTTCTCCGCTAGGGTCGTTGGGAGGGGCTTCAGCAGACGGAGGTCCCTCGTCTCTTCAGTGGGGAGGGGAACGTCCATGGCTTGTCTTGCAAATCAACTGGTGTCTGGGCTTCTTCTTGGAGGCTTTTTTCCTCAGGCAGCGGTGGCTGGACGTTATTGTGGGACGGGCGCTGGAGCCAGGCAGTCAGAAGCCCAGTGTCCCATTTGGCCGCTGAAATTACTGAGTTAAGGAGGTACATCGACACCAACCTAGCCAGAGGGTTCATTGAGCCTGCAAAATCACCAGTGCCCGCCCCCGTGTTTTTTAAAGAGAAGAAAGATGGGTCTTTGAGATTATGTGTTGATTTTCGGAATATCAACGCTGTTGATACAAAACACCTACCCATTACCACTAATGAAGGACTTACTAAACCACCTGGTGAGAGGCAAGGTTTTCACCAAGTTGGATTTAAGAGAAGCCTATGCAGAGAAATCTGCATATGTGAAGGGGAGGAATGGAAAACTACTTTCAACGGCCCCCTGGGCAGTTTCCAGTTCCGGGTCATGCCCTTTGGACTCCAGGGCCCCCCAGAAGTCTTCATGCAGCTAATCAATGAAACCCTGCATAGCCACCTATATAACAGGGTTCTTGTCTACTTGGACAAATATTCTTACATACAGCAAAAGTATGGAAGAGCATATCAAATTAGTTAGACAAGTTCTGAAAAAACTCCTAGCCGCCAAACTATATGTGAAGCTGTCAAAATGCGAGTTCCATAAGGAGTCCTTGGACTACCTGGGCTACCAGATGTCAAACCAGGAGATTGAAATGGACCCAGGAAAGGTAAAGGCAGTGCTAGACTGGCAACTCTCATGCACAGGTAAACAGTTTCAAAGTTTCCTGGGATTTGTGAACTTTTACCGGCAATTCATCCCTTCTTTCGCGGAGGTTGTTCTCCCCTTGATGGAATTGCTAAAAACTGGTCCGTCTCTTGGCAAGCCGAAATCTAGCCAGCCCCTAGCTTGGACGATGAAATGTCAGAAATCCTTTGAACAGCTAAAACGCCTATTCGCAATGGAACCGATTCTCCAGCATCCAGACCCAAATAAACTATTTGTGGTCCAGGCAGATGCGAGTGATGTGGCAGTAGCAGCTGTTCTAATGCAAAAGAATGCCCAAAACGAACTAATGCCGTGCTCTTACATCTCAAAAAAATTGACGGACACAGAATGCAGGTGGGCGGTCTGGGAAAAAGAAGCTTTTGCCATACAAACTACATTAGAGTACAAACCCAGTAGAGACAAGAATACTTTAGACCATTGCTACACAACACTAAAAGATCCTTATCGGTCTTTACTACGTGCAGCTGTAGGACACTCTGATCATTGCATGATTCACCTTGTACTTGCTTACAGGCAAAGACTTAAAATCACAAAACCAACAATTAAATCAGTGAAGATCTGGACAGAGGAATCAAAATTAAAGCTGCAGGCCTGCTTTGACTGCACTGATTGGAACATTTTTGAAGATACCTCTGCAGACCTGGATGAACTCACAAATACTGTAACATCAAATGTCAGCTTGTACCGACAAGGAACTTGCGAATATACAGTAACAACAAACTTTGGTTCACACCTAAACTTAAGCAGTTACGTCATTCCAAAGAGGAAGCCTACAGGAAAGGTGATAAAGTGCTGTACAATGAGGCCAGAAATGTACTAACAAGGGAGATCAGAGCAGTAAAAAGAAGCTACTCTGAAAAGCTAAAGAATCAGTTTTCAGCAAATGAACCAGCAAACATGTGGAAAACTCTTAAAAATATCACCAACTATGGCAAACCTCCCTCCCTGGCTGAAGGAAATCAACAACTGGCAGATGACTTGAACGTGTTTTACTGCAGGTTTGAAAGGAAACTACAGCCACCTATCTCCATAACCCCCAACTCAGACACACCAACAACAGCCAAGCCTCCTACAACTGACCCCATCCCATTGGGTTCACAACCTCTAGTGATCACAGAAAAGGAAGTGCAGGACCTATTTCACAGACAAAAGCCAGGAAAAGCTCCAGGCCCAGACAAGATAACTCCTTCTTGCTTAAAAGTCTGTGCTGACCAATTGGCCCCCATCTTCACCCATATTTTCAATAAATCACTAGAGATGTGCTATGTTCCTTCTTGCTTCAAATGCTCTACCATCATCCCAGTGCCGAAGAAGCCCACCATCAAGGAACTGAATGACTACAGACCAGTTGCTTTAACATCTGTAGTCATGAAAGCCTTTGAAAGGCTAGTGCTTTCCTACTTGAAAACCATCACGGATCCGCTGTTAGACCCCTTGCAATTTGCATACCGAGCAAATAGATCAACAGATGATGCTGTTAATATGGCTCTGCACTACATCTTACAACATCTTGAATCTCCAAAGACCTATGCAAGGGTCCTTTTTTATTTATTTATTTATTTATTTATTTTATTATTCATATTTATATACCGCCCTATCTCCCGAAGGACTCAGGGCGGTTCACAGGCATATAAAACACTTATATACAATTTAAAATAAACATTAAAAAACTTATTCTAATGCCCAATTATTAAAACTAGAAATATAAATATTAAGACCAATTTAAAACCCCTATAAAATTTAAAATCTACGCCAGTCCTGCACAGATGAATAAGTGTGTCTTGAGCTCGCGACGGAAGGTCCGGAGGCCTGGAAGTTGACGGAGTCCTGGGGGGAGTTCGTTCCAGAGGGTGGGAGCCCCCACAGAGAAGGCCCTTCCCCTGGGCGTCGCCAGACGACACTGTCTAGCTGACGGCACCCTGAGGAGTCCCTCTCTGTGAGAGCGCACGGGTCGGTGAGAGGTATCCGGTAGCAGTAGGCGGTCCCGTAAGTAACCCGGCCCTATGCCATGGAGCGCTTTGAAGGTGGTTACTTTTTGTAGACTTTAGTTCAGCATTCAATACCATTCACTCTTCTAACTTAGCTAAACCAGCTACAAGTACCTGAACAGACTTGTAAGTGGATCACAAGCTTCCTAACAAACAGGAAGCAGCAGGTGAAGCTAAGCAGGATCACATCAGATACCTGTACAATCAGCACAGGGCCCCCCCAAGGCTGTGTGCTCTCCCCACATCTCTTCTCTCTGTATACCAATGACTGCATCTCCAACGATCCATCTGTTAAACTACTGAAGTTCGCAGATGACACAACAGTGATTGGTCTCATTCGAGACAATGACGAATCTGCATATAGACGAGAGGTCGAATGACTAGCCTTGTGGTGCGACCGAAACAATCTGGAACTGAACACACTCAAAACTGTAGAAATGTTGGTAGACTTTAGGAGAAACCCTTCCATACTTCCACCTCTCACAATACTTGACAACACAGTATCAACAGTAGAAACCTTCAAATTTCTAGGTTCTATCATATTGCAAGATCTAAAATAGACAGTTAACATCAAAAACATCATCAAAAAAGGACAACAAAGAATGTTCTTTCTGCACCAACTCAGAAAGCTCAAACTGCCCAAGGAGCTACTGATCCAGTTCTACAGAGGAATTATTGAGTCTGTCATTTGCACCTCTATAATTGTCTGGTTTGGTTCTGCAACCCAACAAGAAAGACACAGACTTCAGAGGTTAATTAGAACTGCAGAAAAAATAATTGCTACCAACCTGCCTTTCATTGAGGACCTGTATACTGCACGAATCAAGAAGAGGGCCGTGAAAATATTTACAGATCCCTCACATCCTGGACATAAACTGTTTCAATTCTCTTAGCCTTTTTAGAATTTCATCATTTATTGACTTTTTTGTAACTTTTGTACAAACTTTTGTAACTTTTTTGTAACTAAACTGTTTTTCAAGAATTTGAAAAACTTGAGCCAATTTGGACCAATATGGATTTGGATTACTAATGCTACTTGATAGAACATTCTGTGAAGCAAAAGAAGAAAGGTGATAGAAGGGGAAAAAAGAAAGAAGATGAAAAGATAAACAAGACTTTCAAATTTGGACAATTGGGAAGGTGTAAACTGGAAAATTATCAATTTATAGCTTTTAAGGAATAGAAATTTAGGGGACTTGGAGGAATAATCCTGGGATTGCCTAAATTTTATTAATAATTGACTACTTTGGAGTTTTTAGATATTTGGATACTGGAATATTAGAGGTATATTGAGTAATTTTTAATATATTAAACTGGTACAAAATGACCCAACGGGAGACAATAAAGTTCTAAGAAGAAATGTTAGTGATGCTTAAAAGTATTTATAAAAATGTGACAAAGAAATGATGAGATGATGGGATTGTTCAAAGATAAAGATGTGAGTGGAGAAGATACTCTACAAATGGTGGGAAAAGATCAGTGGTGAAGTCTGGCTGGATGTATCCGGCTTATGTGAACCAGTAGTGCTGGTGGTGGGAGGCTCCGGCCACCCGCTGGGACGTCATTACATCCCATTTTTGACCCTCTGCGCATGCACAGAAGAGGGGTGTGCACCTGTAGCACACACACACTCCCGCATGCTCCTGTTTCCAAAGCAAAGGTAAGTGGATTTCACCGCTGGAAAATATTAACATAATATTCAAAAGACAGATGAGAAATTTGAAGGAGCAGTGTAGGAGACAAATCAAAATAAGTTACAAGAAGACAAAAACATTGAAGAGACAGTAACAATAAGTACTAAGAATCAAATAGATAATTCCTTAAGAGTTTACAATAGAACAGAGGAAAAAACAGATTTTCCAAAAATAATGAAAGGGTTATGGTTGAGTATCCAAATGATTCAGCAGAAGAGATAAGGCAGAGGGAACATTCAGTTTGTGCAAAAATGTTATAAAGAAATATAGGATCCCCAGAGAGAAATATAAAAAAGTTACAAAAAAGTCAAAACTGAATTTGAATATTTAGTATCTCGGATTATGAAAGATGAAATTGGGCTAAAGGGACTCGTTAGTAGGGTTTATAAGATTATAAATTCTGATGAAAAATTACAAAGAGTGATGAGGACAAATTGGGAAAAAGATCTTAATATTGAAATACCAGAGTCAGATTGGAATGTGAATTGGAAGAGTAGAATTATGAGAACTTTATCTATAAGGATTAAAGAGCACAATTATAAAGTTGTTTGGAAATGGTATTTGACTCCAGTAAGATTGTCACGAATGGATAAAAAAATTAGTAAAAAATGTTGGAGATGTGAGATGGAATTGGGGACTTATGAACATATGTGGTATAATTGTGATAAGGTTAAAAAGTTTTGGCAACAATTGGAGAAAATGATATTTGAAATGATGGGGAAAGTAATAACATTGAGAGTGGAAACTATATTATTGTTGGTAATTAAGGAAATAGAATTAACAAAATATGAAAAAGAATTGATTAGAATTATGATTATAATAGGTAGAATTATAATAGCTAGATATTGGAAACTAGATGTGATTTTTAGAATAGAAGAGTGGAATTCTGAAATGTGGAAATTAGCTTTAAATGATAAAATGACATGTGATATTAAAATTAGAAGTGGTGTGTATAAAGAAGATATTTTCTGGAAGACTTGGAAACCATTTGTGGACTTTGCGCTTGGAACATTGGACGCTTCAGTACCTGTACCTCGAGAACGTGGATTTTGGCAATCATGAGGATATATCCGAAGACCCAAATCTTCCTTTTATGTATAGCACAAGGGTGTAATAATGTATTTTCTTTTTGTTTGTTTGTTGTAAAAAAAGTAATAAAAAAAGTAATAAAAAAAAAAAGAACCTTTTTTGCTATATAGTTGCAGTGGGCTTTGGTACTTAGATCGTTAGATATAAAAACTCCAAGGTCTTTGACTGGGTGGGGGTCATCTGTGAGGTAATGTCCATCAAGCATGTACTTAGTGATTGGGTTCTTTCTTCCAATATGTAGGACTGAGCATTTGCTGGTTGAGATTCGTAGTTGCCAAATTTTAGACCAAGCGGTTAGATGATCAAGGTCTTTTTGAAGTTGTAGATGTATTGTCAGTGGTGTTAAAAAGTTTGACATCATCAGCAAAGAGAACACAGTCACTTGAGATGTGATCACAAAGATCATTTATGAATACTATAAAGAGAGTTGGTCCAAGAACGCTACCTTGAGGAACACCACTCTTGACAGGAACAGGATTTGATATAGCACTACCAACCTTAACCACTTGTTGTCTGTTTGACAGAAAAGCAGATATCCAGTTGTGTAAGGGTCCTGAAATGCCATAGGATTTTAATTTTAGGAGAAGTTTATCATGTACTACTGAGTCAAAAGCTTTACAGAAGTCTATGTATATTGCATCTATTGTTTTACCTAGATCAAGATTTGTAGTCCATAGGTTTTTACAGTGGAGAAGTTGTAAATTGCATGATAATTTTTTTCTGAAGCCAAATTGTTTATTTGAGAGTAAGTTGTGTAATTCTAAGTGCAAGGTAATGGATTGGTTGATGATGGATTCCATTACTTTGCAGGCAACGCAGCATAGGGAGATTGGTCTATAATTTTCAACTAAGCTGGGGTCGCATCAACTATATCAATTTGATATGATAAAGGGAACAATAGGACAGGAACGGTAGGCACTTTTGTGCTCTTATGCACGCCCCTTATAGCCCTCTTAGAAATGGGGCGAGGTCAATAGTAGACAGTTTTTTTTGAAGATTTTGGGATTTTGAGTAGAGACTATGGAGTCAGGTAATGAGTTCCAAGCATTAACAACTCTGTTACAGAAGTCATATTTTCTGCAATCAAGTTTGAAGCGGTTGACATTTAGCTTGAATCTATTTTTTGCTCTTGTAATATTGCGATTGAAGCTGAAGTAGTCTTTTATAGGAAGGATATTGCAATAGATGATTTTGTGTGTTAAACACAGGTCATGTCGAAGTCGACGGAGTTGTAAGTTTTCTAATCCCAGGATTTCAAGTCTGTTGGTATAAGGTATTTTGTTGTTTTCGGAGGAGTGAAGAACTCTTCTAGTAAAATATTTCTGGACTCTTTCTATTGTATTTATGTCAGAGATGTGGTATGGGTTCCAGACGGATGAGCTGTATTCAAGAATAGGTCTGGCAAATGTTTTGTATGCTCTAGTTAGTGGTTGTAGAGGTTTTAGAAAAGAAGCTGTGTAAAATTAGGTTTACAACTCTTAGGGCTTTTTTCGCTATGTAGTTGCAGTGAGCTTTGGCACTAAGATCATTAGATATGAGAACTCCAAGATCTTTGACAGGGTGGGGGTCATCAGTTAGGTAATGTCCATCAAGTTTGTACTTGATATTAGGGTTCTTTTTTCCAATAAGTAAGACTGAGCATTTGCTGGTTGAGATTTGGAGTTGCCAAGTTTTAGACCAATCAGAAATTAAGTCGAGGTCTTCTTGAAGGGTAGAAGTATTATTGGTGGTATTAAATAGTTTGACATCATCAGCAAAGAGAACACAATAACTTGAGATGAGGTCACAGAGATCATTTATGTATAGTATGAAGAGCGTTGGACCAAGAACACTACCTTGGGGAACGCCACTTTTGACAGGAACAGGATTTGATATAGCGTTACCAATTTTGACCACTTGTTGTCTGTTTGACAGGAAGGCATTTATCCAATTGTGAAGAGGTCCCGAAATGCCGTAGGATTTTAGTTTGAGGAGTAGTTTATCATATACTACTGAATCAAAAGCTTTGCAGAAGTCTATGTAGATTGCATCTATTGCTTTTCCTTGATCAAGGTTTGTAGTCCATATGTTTTTGCAGTGGAGAAGTTGTAGATTACAAGACAATTTTTTTCTGAAACCAAATTGTTTATTAGAGAGAAGGTTTTTTGTTTCGAAATGGAGTGTAATGGATTGGTTTATGATGGATTCCATTACTTTGCATGAGACACAACATAGAGAGATAGGTCTGTAATTTTCAACAAGGCATGGATCTCCTTTTTTGAAGATAGGGATGACTGTGGCTAGAGACCAGAGTTTTGGAAGGGAACTAGTTTTGAAGGCTTATTAAAGATAATGCTTAGGGGTTCAGCTATATTAATTGAAAGTTTTTTTAAAAAGTATGCACATAGTCCATCTGGTCCAATGATAATGATGGTTTCAGGTTGCGAAGGGCTTTTTCAACATTATCTTCTGTAAAGTCCACGTGTGTTAGGTCGTTGTTTTCTTCTGTGGAGTCTATGTGTGTTGAGTCGTTGTTAACATTTTTGATACGATTGAGGAATGTTGGATATGAGCCATCACTGTTTACAAAGACTGAGCCGAACAATGTGTTAAAGAGGTTTGCTTTAATTGTTTCGTCGGTACATTCTTTACCGTTAGATTCTTTTAGTGGTGGAATGGTTCTTGTTTCTTTTAGTTTATTGTTTACAAAATTATAAAAAGCACGACTGGAATTGATGCGTAGAAGGTTTTCTTCTTGTTTAGTGTGGTAAGTGTTACATTCTGTTTTTATTTGGTTGCAAATATTTTTGTAGCGGTTTTTGAATTTATTATTATTTATTTAATTTGATTTTTATACCGCCCTTCTCCCGAAGGACTCAGGGCGGTGTACAGGCAAAATAAAAACAACAATACAAATATACACAATTTAAATACCCTTAAAAAACTTATTCAAAATTAGCCTGATGTTAAAAATCATCATCAATTAAAACCCCATTTAAAATTGGTAAAATTCCCTTTTAAAATCCAATTAAGCCAGCCCCGCGCGAATAAAAAGATGGGTCTTCAGTTCGCGACGGAATGTCCGAAGGTCAGGTATTTGACGTAAACCAGGGGGAAGCTCGTTCCAGAGAGTGGGAGCCCCCACAGAGAAGGCCCTTCCCCTGGGGGCCGCCAGCCGACATTGTTTGGCGGACGGCACCCTGAGAAGTCCCTCTCTATGGGAGCGTACGGGTCGGTGGGAGGCATGTGGTAACAGCAGGCGGTCCCGTAAGTAGTTTGTTACATAACCTTTTTTGTTTTTTTTCCAGAGGGATTTTTTTTGGAATTGCAGCTTTTTTATTGATATGGGAAATTTGCTTTTCCTATTGATTTTGGTGATGATTTGTGGTATATATAGTTGGATGATTTTATTAATTTCAATTAGGAATACTTTATAGTGGTCTTCTGTAGTGATACAGGTTGAGAATAAATTATGCCAGTCAAGGAATGAGAGATCATTGTTTATAAGGTCATAGTTGGCTTTTTAAAAATTGTAGTTTGGAGTACTATTGTTGAGACGATTTATGAGAGGGCGTATGTTTAAATAAAAGTCTATCATGCAGTGGTCGCTGTTGGAAAAGGGTTCTTTTACTTGTAGTCCATAAATAGAGTTTGCGTTATTACAAAAGATGAGGTCGAGGCAGTTCTTGAGTCTAGTATTTTTAGTTACTAATTGTTGAAGGCCTAGGAGGGACTCTCAAAGTAACTGCATTGTATAGAGTAGTATGGATTGGTTCGGTTGTACATTCATTTGTTATCCAGTTTATAGAAGGTAGATTTAGGTCTCCCAGAAAGATGAGAGGATATGGGCAAGAGGTAGCCCATGTTAGTAGTGAGGTTAACATATTTGCATGAGCGATGTCGTAGTCAGGAGCTCTGTAGCATAGTATGAATCTTAGTGTGGTTGTTGTGACCCAGGTTCCTGGACCCAGACTCCTGGACTTGGATGATTCAGAAAGTGAGGGAGAAGACCTGGCAAGCCCTGCTTCTCTTGGGCCCTCTCCCTCCCTGGCACCCACTCAAAGGGAGGAGGAGGGGCCAGCAAGGCCTGATTCTCCCGAGCCTTCTTCTGATTTGGCAACGCCCCAAGAACAGTTTTGGAGTGATGCAAGACTGCGCAGATGTGACCGGCGCGCACAGCAGAAGAAGCGTTGGGATAAAGCCAAAGAATGATTGTCGTGCAGTGACATCTGCAGAGACTATAAATAAGAGGCGGGACTTCCTGGTTTTTTGTCTTGGACAAAGCAATGAATTTGCGCGGGCAAACTGTATCAATGGAGGGAAGAATATATTCGTGAGTAATTCTGGCCTTATCTATAATTTCCTTGTTATCTCCAGAAACTTGGCAGGCCCAGGTGTAGACGTGGCCAGGACATTTATCTATGTAAATAAATTAGAAAAGGAGACCTTTGACTGACTCTTTGTTGGGAGTATTGGGGGAGGGAAACAGAACATTTTGTCCAAGACCACGACTAAACCATCTTCCACCAAAGATGGACCAGCAGCAGGTACAGCAGCAGTTACAGCAGCTATAAGCGGCTAATCAACAGCTCCAGCAGCAAGTGGCTCACTTGGCAGGCCAACTTGCTGCCGGGAATGTGCCTGCAGCCCCCCCCCATACTCCCACTCCTCCTCCTCATCGCAAGTGCCCGATAACCGTGCCGGATAAATTTTCTGGGCAGCCTGAGATGTTCCCGACCTTCTTGGGACAGTGCCAGCTCTACATGGCTATGCGGCCAGTGGATTTCCCAGACGACCGGGCTAAGGTGGCCTTCGTGATTAACCTTCTTTCTGGCTCGGCTGCCCGATGGGCCATGCCCCTCTTGCTCCAGGACAGCCCCCTGCTGGCGGACCAACAGCATTTTTGGCAGCACCTGCGCATCATGTACGAGGACCCCGTTCGGATGCTGACGGCAACCAGGCGCCTTAAGGAACTCCGTCAAGGGAAACGCCCCCTGCAGGAGTACATCGCGAATTTCGTCTTTTATGCCAGGACTCTGACTGGAATGATGCAGCGCTGGTGGATGCGTTCCAGGAGGGACTCTCAGAGGAACTGCAAGATGAGCTGGCCCGGGTGGAGGCGCCGCGGACCCTCAACAACTTGGTGCCGCTTTGTCTCCACCTCGACGCCCATCTGCAACGGCAACTGTCCCGTCGCACCCCCCCGGGACCCGCCGTCGACATCTGCACCCCCACTTCCTGCGCCACCAGCACCCCGGGTCACCCCACGTTTTGTAACTGCTGCGGAAGAGCCCATGGAGTTGGGAGACCTTGCCTAACAGCCCAGGAGTGGAACCGGAGGTGCCAAGGGGGATTGTGCCTGTACTGTGGGGAGCCCGGCCACTTGGCCGCTTCTTTGCCCCAGAAAGCGAAGTGGGGCACGCACGCCGGTCCCCGAATCACAGCGTGACCAATCAGGAAACGGAGCAGGCCCGACCTTGGGGAAATCCTAGGTCGGGCACGTACTAAGCCCCCACTGGACGTTGCGGAAGTAGACTCTGGGCCCCATTGGCATCTGATTCTGGACACATGGATATGGTTGGGGAACCAGTCGGACGGGCTCCAGGCGCATGCGCTGGTGGACTCAGGGGCCACAACAAACTTTATGGACCAGGCCTTTGTGACCCAGTTTGTGGTCCCCGTGGTTCCGGTGGACCCTCCGATGCAGGTAGAGACAATTGATGGACGAGAACTGGTGTCCGGCCCCATTAAATTCGCCACCCAGCCTTTGCACCTGGCTATTGGGGACCATGAGGAGGCGATCCAGTTTTATGTCATGGCGGACCTTCATTTTCCCTTGGTCCTTGGGTTGGCCTGGCTTCGGACCCACGATCCTCAGGTGGCCTGGTCGCGGAACGCCATCTCTTTCCCGAGTCTGCAGTGCGTCGACCACATCCGCCACACCTGTGCCAGCCAGAACGTCCCCACCGCTGCCATCACCGCTGCCATCGCCCGAGTTGGCCGCCCTCAGGGACTTCCTGGACAAAAATCTGGCCAGAGGGTTCATCCGGCCTTCAAAGTCCCCTCTCTCGGCCCCCGTCCTCTTCGTGAAGAAGAAGACAGGGGACTTGCGCCTGTGCTGTGATTACCGCCGGCTAAACGCCATTACGGTGCGGAATTGCTACCCCCGGCTGCTCATCCCGGAGCTGCTGGAGAGGTTGCGGGAGGCCACGATCTTCACCAAGCTTGATCTCCGGGGGGGCCTACAACCTGGTGGGGATGCGAGAAGGAGATGAATGGAAGACGGCATTCGGCACCCGATACGGACACTACGAATACACTGTCATGCCATTTGGGTTGACCAACGCTCCCGCCGTTTTCCAGCACTTCATGAACAACGTGTTCCGAGACATGTTAGATCGGTTTGTGGTGATCTGCCTGGCGGACATCCTGATTTACTCCCGGTCCAGGGAAAGCCACCTTCGACACGTCGGTCTGGTTCTGCAACGCTTGCGGGAGCAACAATTCAATGCGAAGCTGGAGAAATGTGTCTTCTTCCGGACTTCCATAGAATTCCTCGGGCATATCATCTCGCCCGAGGGCATAGCTATGGACCCACGCAAAGTAGAAGCTTTGTGTAGCTGGGAAACCCCTCGTCGGGTGAAGGATGTTCAGCGCCTGCTGGGCTTCGCCAACTACTATCGGACCTTCATCCCGGGCTTCGCCACACTGACAGCTCCACTTACCCAGCTCCTCAGGAAGAAGGTCGCGTTCCGGTGGGGTCCCCCACAGCAAGAAGCATTCACAGCCCTCAAGAGGGCCTTCGTCACGGAACCCGTTCTGAGGCATCCCGACCCACTCCGGCCTTTTGTGGTGGAGACGGATGCATCCAATGTGTTTCTGGGAGCGGTGCTGCTACAGGCTCCGACAAATGGCGGCACACTTTTTCTTTGTGCTTACTACTCCCGGAAACTCAATCCTTCCAAGCGCAACTACACCATCTGGGAAAAAGAGTTGCTGGCTATCAAGGCTGCATTCGAGGCTTGGCGACACCATCTGGAGGGGGCCTGACATCAGGTGGAGGTCCGAACGGACCATCAGAATCTCAAGCACCTCACCACAGCTTGGAAGTTGAACCAGCGGCAGATCCGGTGGTCATTGTTTTTTGCCCGGTTCAACTTCCACGTGACCTACATTCCCAGTGATCACAACCGGAGGGCGGATGCCCTGTCCCGCAAGCCAGAGTACCTCTGCACCAAGGACCCCCTTCCTCGACGGACGGTGCTGCCGGCAGAACCCTTGGCCGCAGCATGGGAACCAGTGGACTTGCGGGCCCAGGTGCGAGAGGCGCAGTGCCAGGACGCCTGGTCGCAGCAAAGGAGAGCGGAGGCGGGCCCCGCGTCTCCTTGGACCTTGGAGGAGGACTTACTCAATTTTCAGGGGAGATTATATGTCCCCACAGGACCACTCCGAGCCCTCCTCATGACCCAGTGCCACGACAAGCCAAGGCCGTCACGGGGGCCCCTCACGGGCTCCTCCAGCCCTTGCCGACACCCAACAGACCCTGGGGGGCGATCTCCATGGACTTCCTGATGGACCTGCCGCCGTCCTCTGGGTTCACCACAGTGCTGCTGGTGGTGGACATGCTCACCAAGATGGCACACTTCATCCCATGCCGCGGACTGCCCACAGCTGCAAAAACGGCCCGTCTCTTTCTGCAGCACATCTTCCGCCTCCATGGTCTACCGGACAGGGTGGTTTCGGACCGCGGAGTTCAGTTCACAGCTCGCTTCTGGAAGAGCTTGATGGCCGCGTTGGAGGTGCAGGTGTGTCTGTCGTCATCGCACCATCCGGAGACCGATGGGGATACAGAGAAGGTCATCGGTATCCTGGAACAGTATCTCTGTTGCTTCATCAACCAGCAACAGGACAACTGGGCCGATTACCTGTCCCTGGCGGAGTTTGCTTTTAACAACTCTCAGCACACCTCTACTCAGATGACCCCGTTCTTTGCCAATGTGGGGTACCATCCGCGGCTCTTCCCTCTGGCACCACCGGGCTCTCCTGTTCCCGAAACGCAGACCTTCCTGACGGAATTGCATGTGGTCCAACAGTTGGTACGTCAGCAGCTGGATCGGGCAAAGGAGGACTACAAACGGTCCGCCGACTGCTCCCGACGGGCAACGCCCCCGCTGGCGGTTGGAGACCGGGTGTGGCTCTCCACCAAACACCTCCTGTCCGACCGCCCGGTAAAGAAGTTGGACCACTGATTCATCGGCCCGTTCCCTGTCGAGGCAGTCATCAACCCGGTAGCCTACCGACTGACCCTGCCACGATCCATGCGGATCCACCCCGTCTTTCACCGGTCCCTTCTGGTTCCTGAGGCCACACCGAGTCCCCTTCGGTGCCCAACAGCACCCGTCACTGTCGCCGAGGATGGGTCGGAGGAATACGAAGTCCACAGCGTACGAGACTCCCGCTGGCTGAAGGGTCGTTTCCAATATTTGATCGTGTGGAAGGGATACGGGACTGATTTCTCCTGGGTAGATGCCTCCGACGTTCATGCCCCTGACATGGTGCAGGCCTTCCATGAGCAGAACCCAGCCCGACCGCATTTCGGTCGTCAGCCCCGGGGGACGGGCCCTGCGGTGAGGAATAGTGTTGTGACCCAGGTTCCTGGACCCGGACTCCTGGACTCGGATGATTCAGAAAGTGAGGGAGAAGACCTGGCAAGCCCTGCTTCTCTTGGGCCCTCTCCCTCCCTGCCACCCACTCAAAGGGAAGAGGAGGGGCCGGCAAGGCCTGATTCTCTCGAGCCTTCTTCTGATTTGGCAATGCCCCAAAAACAGTTTTGGAGTGATGCAAGACTGTGCAGACGTGAACGGCACG
Source organism: Ahaetulla prasina (assembly GCF_028640845.1). Classification (NCBI taxonomy): domain Eukaryota; kingdom Metazoa; phylum Chordata; class Lepidosauria; order Squamata; family Colubridae; genus Ahaetulla; species Ahaetulla prasina. Next base: position 186,360,538 of record NC_080540.1, read on the forward strand.
CGCAGCAGAAGAAGCGTTGGGATAAACCAAGGAATGATGGTCATGCAGTGACATCTGCAGAGATTATAAATAGGAGGCGGGACTTCCTGGTTTTATCTCTTGGACAAAGTAATGAATTTGCGCGGGCAAACTGTATCAATGGAGGGAAGAATATATTTGTGAGTAATTCTGGCCTTATCTATAATTTCCTCGTTATTTCCAGAAACTTGGCAGGCCCGTGGGTAGACGTGGCCAGGACATTTATCTATGTAAATAAAGTAGAAGAGGAGGCCTTTGACTGACTCTTTGTTGGGAGTATTGGGGGAGGGAAACAGAACAGTGGTATTGGTGGACAGGTCACATACAATAGTTTCAGGTAGAAAAAGTTTATGTGCAACTTGTATATTTTTTAAGTTCAGTGATTTTTTGTAAAAAAATAGCTACTCCACCACCTCTCCGGTGATCACGATCTGATCGAAGGACTTGGTATTCTTTGTTTGAAATAATGGAGTCAGTGAAGGATGAGTTTAGCCATGTTTCACAAACAAATATGATGTCAAATGTACCATTGTTTAATAAGAGGATAAATTCAGGTAATTTGTTTACAATGCTTCTTGCATTTAATAATTTACATTTGAGACCTGCAGAATTAAGTGTAGTAGAGGTAAGGGGCGTGTATACCTAGTTTTGATTGGTAGTTGATTGAGGATTTGTAGGTTGATCAACGGGTAGATGTGTGTTTTGATTTGTAGATGGATGGATGTCTTGTTTGGTGGTTGATTGAATGTTTTGATTGGAGTGAGATTGAGTTATGGGTTGGGTGATGGGTTTGGTGATGGGGTTTTGACTGAAGGATTTTCTTTTTATGCATTCTGCACGGTAGTCAATATATAGATTGGTTTCTCCTTCTTCTAGTCGTCGTTTGAGTTCTGAACGAAGTTCACGGGATTTAATACGTTGTAGGAATGATAAGTCTGGTCTAGCTCTAAGTTTGTTGTAGCTGAGGTTATTTTTGGCTATTGTGTTTATAGTATAAATGAGATTTTTTTTGCTGGTTTCATTTTTGCATATGATTCTACAGAATTTGGGTGCTATTGAACCATCATTGTATTTGAATTCAGGTCCATCTCTGGAGACTTCGGTTATTTCACTAGGGTCAAAGGATGTTAATTTGTAATTTGAAATGATGTTTCATATTTTATCAATATCTGGTTCATTTGTAATATCTAGACCAAATAATATAGCATTTTGACGTTTATTCTCTTTCTCCATTGTATCTTTTACTAGCATTTCTACATTGTTAGGGTGATTGATAGATGTTTGTGATTTGGTTTGTGTACAAGGCAATGTTTGTTGAGTTAGGAGATATTTTTGGTCAGCTGTAGTTTCATTTATTTTAGTTGTAATTTTATTTTCAAGGTTAGCTATAATTTTGTTTTCAAGGTTTGAGAAACGTGCATCAAGTTGTGCATCTAGGTTTGTGAAACGTGTATCTAGGTTTGTGAAACGTGCATCCAGGTTTGTGAAACGTGCATCAAGTTGTGCATCCAAGTGTGCTAGTAATTTTTTTTTCTGTTTGTTTGAATGTTGTTAATGATAGTTTTTTCAATGTTTGATATAATAGAGTTAGTGATAGTTTTTTCTAGGTTAGCTTGAATGAATTCGATGATATTTTGATGAGATTTTGTAAATGTGTCTATGTTAGGTGAGTTATCTGAAATGGGATTTTTGCAGTTATAACATAAGTTTGTTTCGTATTGGTCATTTTTTGCAGCTGTGTCTATTGATCGGGAACGTTTTGGATTTTTATTGCAATTTCTGCCCGGCATAATTGATATTCTATTAATATTTTACAGTTGATTTTGCTGTAATTATATGTGGTCAATATGTGGTCAATCTTTAACAGTTGATTTTGCTGTAATTTTATGTGGTCAATCTTTCCACAAGGTGGCAGTGTTGTAAGGATGAAAAGGATGTGAAGTTTGAGTTCGTAGGGATGATGATGATGGAGGCAGCGTGGTTGATAGTGATGGTGGATGTTGGAGTTAGTAGAGAAGGAAGTGGTGGGAATATGAAGATGGTTGAAAGTAGTGATAATGATGATAGCAGATGCTGGAGGTAGTAGAGGAGGAATTTTTTTTTATTTTTTTTTAAACTCACCCCAACATTTCTTGTACGATTTGGGAATGTCGGATATGTGTCATCACTGTTGACAAAAACTGAGCCAAAGAATTTGTTAAAGAGGTTTGCTTTAATTGTTTCGTTATTGTATTCTTTGCCGTTAGAATCTTTTAGTGGTGGGATGGATCTAGAGTCTTTAAGCTTATTGTTAACAAAATTATAGAAGGCACGACTGGAATTTGTGCGCAGAAGATCCTCTTCTTGCTTGGTGTGGTAATTTGTGCATTCGGTTTTTATTTGGTTGCATATAGTTCTGTAGCGATTTTAAAAATTTGCTACATAGCCCTTTTTGTTTCTTTTCCAGAGGGATTTTTTTTTTTAGATTGAAGCTTTTTGCTTTTCCTGATCTTGGTGGTAGTTTGTGGTACGTATAGTTTGATGACTCTATTGATTTCAAGTAAGAAAACTCTATAGTGGTCTTCAGCAGTAATACAGGTTGAGAACAGATTTTGCCAGTCCAGAGATAAAAGATCATTGTTTATAAGGTCATAGTTGGTTTTTTTGAAGTTGTAGTTAGGAATGCTATTGATATGACGATTTAAGTCATGACGTATATTAAGATGAAAGTCAATTATGCTGTGATCACTGTTAGAAAAGAGTTCTTTAATTTGTAGTCCGTAAATGGTATTGGTGTTGTTGCAGAAGATGAGGTCAAGGCAGTTGTTAAGTCTTGTACTGTTAGTTACAAGTTGTTCAAGACCTAGGTTTGTAACAGCGTTGTATATTGTAGTATGGATTGGATCAGTTCTACATTCATTTGCTGTCCAGTTAGTGAGAGGTAAGTTCATGATGTTTTCCAATTTCTAGGCCAATCAGTTATGTAATATGGGTGGCTGGGACTCTGCCAATTAATGTTCCATCCACTTGGTGGAATTTAATTGGGTGTTTTAAGGCTAGTGTTTTGATTCCTAATTGGTTCACAATTGAAATTCCAATTAGACATCTGGTACAGCCGGTATCTATAATGGCTGGCAACTCCCTCTTCTCCCCCCTCAGTGGAATTACTAAGTTCTCTTTGATAGAAAAGAGGGGAATGGGTGCACTCACCATTGGGTCATCTTCTCTGCTAGGGTCGTTGGGAGGGGTCTTAGCAGATGGAGGTCCCTCGCTCTTTTCAGTGGGGAGAGGACTGTCCATGGCTTGTCTTGCAAATCGACTGGTGTCTGGGTTTCTTCTTGGAGGCTTTTTTCCTCAAGCAGCGGTGGCTGGACGTTATTGTGGGACGGGCGCTGGAGCCAGGCAGTCAGAAGCCCAGTGTCCCATTTGGCCGCACCAGTAGCATTTCATAACTCTTGTTGGTTGAGTGGGGGAGATAATTGCAGGCCGTGAGAGGGGCCATCTGGCCAATGGTCCTCGGGGAGGCTTTTCGGCTGGTAGTTGGGGGTGGGGGTGGATTTCTGTGTCCACAGCTCTGGACATGTTGTACCAGTCTTGCAGCCTTTCAGGCATGCCCCGGATCCCACAGGCTTTTCTGGCTTCTTGATTAATTGCCTCTTTGAAATAGTGGAGGAATATGCAGTCTGGCCAATGACCGAGGTTTTCTGCTACTCGTCTAAAGTCCCATACAAAGTTTTTAAGGGTTTGTTACCTTGTTTCATCGTTTTGATGGTGGCTTCACTGTCTGCGATATGATCCTGGTCTTCAAATCTAGCCTTGAGCAGTGCAACAAACCCTGTGATGTCATTCAGTTCTGCAACAAGTTCATTGTGGAGCTGGGAAATCCACTCAGAAGCTTCTCCTTCATTCATTCCATTAGAGATAGCCATTATTAAGTCCCGTTCCGATTAGTATTGATCTCCAAATTGATCTACATGAGCCCAGACTCTGCTGAGGACTTAAGCCAGTTTGTGCGGTGTGCCATCAAAAGTTGTTCTGAAGCGAGGGGGGGCTGGTTGGGGGTGCAGGAGAATGGGGGTGGAATTTGAGGCACAGCTGCTGCGGGTAGCTAGATGGGCCCCTGCTGAGGGGGAGGGGTTGGCGACGCTGGAGTTGCTTGCTGGGCTACAGAGGGGGGTGGAATCCCAGCCAGCTGCTGGATCAAACCCCCTTGGGCCATACAGAGGCCAGGGAGATCCCTGGAAAATATGACCAGAGGAAGCTGGCTGTCACTGGCATTGGACCCATCCTTGTCCGGGATAGAATCCCCAGCCTGGGGGGATGGAATTAGCAGCGGGGAGTGCAACGGGTGGCAGGCAAAAGGGCTCCATAAGGGGCGGTTGCATTTCCCAAGCCTTGGATGCATCCCAGCTGTGTAACTTCCCTGCTGCACTTCGGTGCTGATTGGATCGTTTATGGGCTTGTCGTAAAGGGCTTGAGCCCCCCTAATTTCCCCCTTTGTGCAAGGGGGAAAGGTGAACATTGGCTGGGCTAAGTTCCACTTTGTTTGAAGGGCATGGGAGGGAGGAATATAGCTTCCTACTCCCAAATGTTCAAAACTCTCTGGGAGCCCTGTTAGGGATTGGGATCTCATGTGGGGGGAAACTCCATTCCCTTGAATCCCCAGATCCCACAGCTTGTCCTGCTCTCCATTGGGCTTGGAAGGTAGGGGGTGGTGACTTCGCTAGGCAGGGATTAGCACGCTCCTCTGGGATCTCACCTCTGGTCCCCTTTCAGGCGTCGGGTCAGACTGGCAACTTTTCCAGGAATCCAATTCCTTGGGCTGTGCTCCAAGCTCTCGAGCCGGTCCTGCAGCCTCGAGGCCACGTACCACTTCTTCTGACAGAGAGAATCTGGTGTCGATAAGTCCCTGAGCATCCATGCCCACTGCCCACTCCGGGACTTCTCCCTTCCCTTCCATCTTCGCTGAGTCTTTGCACCACCCAAGGCTTTTGGTGGATGCTGAAGCCCAGCACCCCTGACGGCCCCACTTGGGGTGCCACTATGCTCTAAAGGAAATTCGGATTAATATCAATGTTCCAGAAAAACTTCCTTGCAAAAAACACTTTGAAGCAAACATCTTTCAAAGTTCTTTTACTAGCATAGGTAATCTGGCACAGTTGGTGGAAATCTGAATCTGGGGATCCGGGTTCCTCCCTCAGTAATACAAACTCCAAAATCCCTACCCTCATGACCCCTCTGCTGATCACATGCTCCAATCTTCAACCGTCCCATCTCGAGACATCACTCTGGCCACTCCTTCTCCAGATGCGAGCTCAGCCTGACCTTGACCAGCAGGAAGAATGTTGTTATGTCTAATAATCCCTTGTACCACCCCACCTCCCCTACTTTCCCACACAGGAGAAAGTGGCAGCGTTTAGAAGCCTTCGGCCTAGTATGACAGCTTCAGACCAAAAAAAAAACCCTCTTTGGTGCAAAAACAAAACTGGCTACATAGTTAACTTCAAAAATTGCCACAAAACCGTATGCTGACAGATAAAGGCATTAGTTATCACAGCAAATGAGGAAAACCTAATATGCACTAAGTCTACCCAGGCCTTCTACAATTTCATAAACAACAAACCTAAAGACTCAAGATCCATCCCACCACTAAAAGGACCAAACGGGAAAGACTGTAATGGTGAAACCGTTAAGGCCAACCTCTTCAACACATTCTTCAGTTCAGTCTTTGTAAACAGCAATGGCTCATGCCCCTCATTACCCAATTGTACTGCAAGTACTCACAACTATGTACAACATATCGATTTCACAGAAGATGCCATTGAAAAGGCACTACGCAACCTAAAACCGTCTCTATTGATTGGCCCTACTGGATTATGTGTCTATTTCCTAAAGAAGCTCTCAACCACTATAGCAGAACCACTTAGCATTACCTATGAAATATCTTTCAGAACCAGCTCCTTACCTAACTAGCCACGATCATCCCTATCTTCAAAAAAAGGTGACCCCAGCCTAGTTGATAATTACAGACTGAAGGGTTAACATTTTGTTTATCATCATGTACATATTTTGGAATGAGGGCAACGCTCTTATCTCGAATGGCAAATCTCATTTAAGCAGCGTTCCCAGCATATACAAGATACAGGATGAAACAAATTATAACCCTGAAACATTTTGTTGCTTTTACCTCTTTTGCACACATGTGCATACACACATATTCACATGAAAACCAATGATGTAATTACTAACCAATTATTGTGCCTTGGAGATTCATTAGCCATAATGAAGTAACACATATGTTAGCTAAGCTGAGCTAGTTATGAAAAACTATATAAACTTTGTGTAATATTCAATAAGATGCTGTTGATTCTGGACATTGTTTACTGTTGATTCTATGGATTCTTTATGCTGTTGATTCTTCAATAAACTTTGTTACTGATTCTGGAAAAAGCCTGATTCATCATCTTCAGCCTTCGGGTCGTTTCAACAACAGACCAATCTCATTATGTTGTGTCACTTGCAAAGTGATGGAATCAATCATAAACCAATCCATTACCCTCTACTTAGAGTCAAACAACCTACTCGCTAACAAGCAGTTTGGCTTCAGAAAAAAGTTGTCCTGCAATCTGCAACTCTTACACTGCAAAGACATATGGACTTCAAAACTCGACCAGGGTAAATCAATAGATGCAATTTATATAGACTTCTGTAAAGCCTTCATTCAGAGGTAAAATGCTCCTGGTTCGTACCGGATCACCTGATCCGGTAGCGATGGCACCGGGTGGTTTGGAGAACTGGTAGCAAAAATCCCTGGCCCTGCCCCCTGCCTCCTGCCCCAGCTGAGCCGCGCGATCATCAGAGGGTTTTTTTTCTTTTAAAAGCATTTTTTTCTTCGGCCAAAAATGCTTTTAAAAGTAAGAAAAGTGTTTGATGATCGAGCGGCTCAGCTGGTATTGTCAGAACCCTTTAAATGCTTTTTTTAAACAACAACTTTGGCTGAAGAGGTTTTTTAAAAAACTTTTAAAAGGCTCCTCTGGCGATCCCAGCTGAGTGCAATCTTTGCAATCTTTGTGATCGCAGCTGCCTGCCAAAGTGCAAAAGGGCCTCTGGTGGCTCAACAGACTAATGCAGTCTGTTATTAACAGCAGCTGCTTGCAATTACTGCAGGTTCAAGTCCCACCAGGCCCAAGGTTGACTCAGCCTTCCATCCTTTATAAGGTAGGTAAAATGAGGACCCAGATTGTTGGGGGCAATAAGTTGACTTTGTATATAATATACAAATGGATGAAGACTATTGCTTGACATAGTGTAAGCCACCCTGAGTCTTCAGAGAAGGGCGGGATATAAATGCAAAAAAAAAAAAGTTCAAACAAATGACTCACATAGCAAGACTTTCAGCTCTTTTTGAAACGGTTCAGTTAACCTTTGGTTCCCGTGGAGTGAGAGCAGTCCCAAAGCTCCTTATATATCCTGTGGGGTGGGGCTCCTGCCCCACCCTTCCTTTTGATGACACCGCCTCTCTAATCTTCTGAAGCGCGGGTCAAGCCAAGCTTGATTATTATTATCAGCTGGGTCTGAAGGCATAGCCTGGGGAAGGGAGGAATCAGGGGATGACGGCCTCATTACGTCCTCCGACTGGTCTGGTTCTGTCTCCTGGAGCTGAGCTGAGCCAAAGGAATCGGTGCTCCCGAGGTAAGCCTTACCGGCCCTTCCCCCTCACTTTCTGAGTAACTTTCAGGCATGGGGCCAGGTTCGGGGGCTGGAGTCACAACACTATCCCTCACTGCAGGGCCCTTCCCCTGGGGCTGATGGTTGGGATGCAGTCAGGTTGGATTCTGTTGGTGGAAGGCCCGCACCAGGTTTGGGGCATGGACATCAGAGGCATCCACCCAGGAGAAGTCAGTCCCATAGCCTTTCCAGGAGATCTGATACTGGAAACGCCCCTTCAGCCAGCGGGAATCTCAAATGCTGTGGATTTCGTATTCCTCAGTCCTGTCCTTGGCGACGGTGACGGGTGGCGCCAGGCACCGGAGGGGACACGGCGGGGCCTCAGGGACCAGGAGGGACCAATGAAAGACAGGGTGGAGCCACATGGATTGCGGCCGGGTCAGCTGGTAGGCCACCGGGTTGATGACTGCCTCGATGGGGAATGGGCAGATGAACCGGTGGTCCAACTTTCTCACTGGGTGGTCAGATAGGAGGTGTTTGGTAGAGAGCAATATCTGGTCTCCGACCGCCAGCGGGGCGTCGCCTGTCGGGAGCGGTTGGCGACCTGTTTGTAGTCCTCCTTCGCCCAATTCAGCTGCCGACGCACCAACTGCTGGACTGCGTGCAGTTCCGTCAGGAAGGTCTGCATCTCGGGAACAGGGGAGTCCGGTAGTGCCAGAGGGAAGAGCCGTGGATGGTACCCCACGTTGGCAAAGAACGGGGTCATCTGGGTGGAGGTGTGCTGGAAGTTGTTAAAGGTGAACTCCGCCAGGGACAGGTAATCGGCCCAGTTGTCCTGTTGCTGGTTGACAAAGCAGCGGAGGTACTGCTCCAGGATGCCGATGACCTTCTCAGTCCCCCTGTCAGTCTCCGGATGATGCGATGATGACAGACACACCTTCACCTCCAACGTGGCCATCAGGCTCTTCCAAAAACGTGCCATTAACTGTACTCCACGGTCTGAAACCACCCTGTCTGGCAGACCATGGAGGCGGAAGACATGCTGCAGGAAGAGAAGGGCCATCTTGGCGACCGTGGGCAGCCCTCGGCATGGGATGAAGTGTGCCATCTTGGTGAACATGTCCACCACCACCAGCACTGTGGTGACCCCCAAGGACGGCGGCAGGTCCGGCAAGAAGTCCATGGAGATTGCCCCCCAGGGTCTGTCAAGTGTCGGCAGGGGCTGGAGGAGACCGGGAGGGGCCCTCATGGTGGCCTTGGCTTGCTGGCACGTCCTGCAGGATGTCATGTACGTGTGCACATCATGCTGCATGCGGGGCCACCAGAAGGTCCGTGTCACCAGATTGAGGGTCTTGAAAACCCGAAATGTCCCGCTGCAGGGTTGTCATGGCACTGGCTCAGGACGAGGGCTCGGAGCGGTCCCGTGGTCACCTACACTCGGCCCCGGAACTTGAGCAAGTCCTCCTCCAGAGTCCAAGGGGACGTGGGACCCACCTCCACCCTCTGCTGCTGAGACCAGGCGTCTTGGCGCTGCGCCTCTTGCACCCGGGCCAGTAAGTCCACTGGCTCCCGGGCAGCGGCCAAGGCTTCAGCGGGCAGCACCGTCCGTGGAGGAAGAGGGTCCTTGGGGCTGAGGTACTCCAGCTTGCGGGACAGGGCGTCCGCCCTCCAGTTGTGACTGCTGGGGATGTAGGTCACACAAAAGTTGAACTGGGCAAAGAACAACGACCACCGGATCTGCGCTGGTTCAACTTCCGAGCCATGGTGAGGTGCTCGAGGTTCCGATGGTCCGTCCAGACCTCCACCTGATGGTGGGCCCCCTCCAGATGGTGCCACCAAGCCTCGAACGCGTCCTTGATAGCCAGCAACTCTTTCTCCCAGATGGTGTAATTGCGCTTGGAAGGATTGAGCTTCCGCGAATAGTAAGCGCAAGGGAAAAGAGTGCCGCCATCCGCCGGGGCCTGCAGCAGCACCGCTCTGAGAGCAACGTGGGATGCGTCCATCTCCACCACGAATGGCTGGTGTGGGGATTCCATGTCAGGGTGCTTGAGGACCGGCTCGGCGGCAAACAATCGCTTCAACTTTTCAAAAGCGGCCTGACACTCCATCGACCACTCCAGTGGTAAGGATGGTTTGGGTTTAATATTTCCTCTTGTTTTGAGGAGATTGGTGATTGGCAGGGCAATGTCAGCAAACGAGGGAATGAACTGACGATAAAAGTTAGCAAAACCCAGAAAGCTTTGTAACTGTTTGCGGGTGCGAGGAAGTGCCCACTCCAGTACTGCTTGGACTTTGGCAGGGTCCATCTCCAACCCGTCAGAGGAAATACGGTATTCCAGATAATCGATCTTTGTTTGATGGAATTCACATTTAGACAAATTTGCATAAAGTTCAGCAGCCAGTAATTTTTTTAGTACTGCTCTTATTAGCTTCACATGCTCCTCCATGGTTTCTGTGTATGTCACAAGATAAACAAGAACCCCTTTAAACAAATGTTCACGGAGAACTTCATTTATTAGCTGCATGAAAACTGCTGGGGCCCCTTGCAACCCAAATGGTAGGACTCGGAATTGAAAGCAACCAAGGGGACAATTGAACACCGTTTTCCATTCATCCCCATCTTTTATGTGCACTCTATAATACGCTTCCCGTAAGTCCAGTTTGGTAAAGAACTTTCCTTTGGCCAAGTGGGCGAGCATGTCTTTCATAAGAGGCATGGGGTATACATTTTCCATGTGCACACACAGTTTAGGTTTCTATAATCAACTATCAAGCAAAAGGTGCCATCTTTCTTTTCCCAGAACATGACTGGGGCTGCAACCAGAGGCCTAGACGGTTGAATGAATCCTCGCTCCAAATTTTTATCTATAAAATTATGTAATTCTCCCAATTCCTTCTGGATCATGGGGTAAGATTTTGGTTTTGGGAGTTTCACCCCGGTAGAATGTCTATTGCACAGTCTGTGGGCCTATGGGGAGGCAGCACCTCAGAGGCCTCTTCACTAAAAAACTCTCGTAGGTCCCAGTACTCTTTAGGAATTTTTTCCTCCCCCTCCAGCTGTTCAAACATCGACCCCAGTATCTCAGGGGGATTGGGGTCAGGGGGTTTTAAAATTATCTTCTCCTTCTTTTGCGCCTTTGTGCGGAGTCGCAACACCCCTGTTCTCCAGTTTATTTTGAGGTTCCATTTTCGGAGCCACGAAAGACCCAATACGAGAGGCTGGTCCATCCCTGGGGCCACTATGAAGTTTATTATTTCTCAGTGGTCTTCTATGGTCATCTCTAAGGGTTCTGTCACAAAGTGGGCTGGGCCTCCCCCCGCCACCGACCCATCTAGCTGGCGAAAGGCTATGGGCCTGCTCTATGTTTTTAGTCTTAGTTCCATTTTCTCCACCACCTCGGGGCTGATGATACATTGGGTACATCCAGAGTCTAAGAGGGCTAGCTTTTCCCCTTGTATTCCTGAGGATGGGACACACAGTTTTAACTCACCAGGAGATCCTCGTCTGATTCCGATGATGGCTCGCTGTCATTTGACCCGGAAGGAGTCCCAAGTTCCTCCTTAATGGGAGGAATGTTCTTGGCGACATCCGCTCCCCTCTTTGCGACCTCTCGCGGTTTTGGTTCCGCCTGCGCCGTTGCTTTTTGCCACTAGGGGTCATTTTTGGCAGCAGTTTCGTACGACAATCAGCCGCTTGGTGGCCTTCCTTTCCACATCTGAAACAGCCCGTGGGTTTCTTCTTCCCACTCTCTGCTGCAACAGAATCTTTGACCGGTTCCCTCTGGAACTGAGTTGGGGTTTGCCTCCAAACCCAATCACTTCACAGGCGGTCCTTGGCCAGGTCGATCTCCATTTCTGCTGCCAGGGTGTATAAGCCATGCAGGGTAGTCGGAGATGCTCGGGCTCTGCATAACTTATATAAATCCCCGTTTAGGCCGTCTTTGTATATGTCCAAAAGAGCCACTTCTGACCACCCTCTCATGAGAGGAACCAGATCGCTGAACTCTTGGTTGTAGTCAGCTACTGGTCTCCTCCCTTGTCTGATGGACCTCATGTGAATCTTGGCTTTCTGCTCTGCCAAGGGGTCCTCAAACCTCATTCTCAGGGCTGCCATAAAGTGGTGATAGTTCCTCAAGAGAGGGGAATTCTCTTGGTAGAAGGACATCTACCAGGAAGGAGCCCTTCCAGTCAAGACTTGGGTTACACTTCTCACTTTAGAGGCTTCTGACAAATAATCTTCATCCCATTCTTGCATGTGGCTGTCTACCATAGCCTGGAATAAACCTAATTATTTATTAAATTTATTAAATTCCTTAGGGTACCTGTCAAACTTCCTGGGAATTGAGGGAATTTTTAGGATTTTTCCTTCTGCAAGGCAACATTTGTCCAGCAGGGGTCCCCCACCTCTATCAAAGACTGTCGCCCCTGGACTACGTCGCTCAGGCTCTCGTTCCTCCAGAATATCTCCTCTGTCTGAGGCTCCCCCAGTGGCACTTAATGATTTTCTTTCCTCTTCTTCCCCCTCCCTCCAGGGAATTTGGGTATGGGCCTCATACCTTTCACAATCTGCTTGTCACTCCATCACTTCTCGATACAGTCTGACTGCCTGAGTGCGATCTGCAATTGATCTTCAATTTGCTGTTCATGGTGCCTTTCGGAGAGCCTTTTCTTCCTCTGTTTACGTGTTGTAACGTGTTGAGTGTTTAGTGATGGCCACTCCTCCAGTCCTGGGAGGTTTTCAATCTGCTGGGCCAAACTTTCCTTCAGCCGCCTCAGCACTGCTTCCAACTTCTTCCACTCTGCAGAATTTTCCTCTTCATGCTGAGGAGAGTGCGATATGGCAGCCAAGTCTCCTCCCCTCTCCTCCAGTTCTCTTTCTGGGGTTGGCCTTCTTCCCAGAAAAGATTTTTTGTCAGCTCCCTCGGAAAATTCCTGGGATGAGATGTCTGCCAGCTGCTCATTATCAGCTATGCATTCATGCTCCGACATCGTTAAGGGGGAAAAAAAGTTTTCAGTCCCCTCGGTTGTGATCCGGGATGACTGATTTTTTGGTGAGTTCTGGCTTAATGTCAACCAGCCTCAGATCAGTGCTTAAGAAAATAAAGACCCAACTCCATCATTATGAAGAAATTGATAATTTATACCAAGCAAGTCTGAATGCTGTACAGGCAAAGCCAGAACTGGAAGTAAATCAAAACCAGAGTCATATCCTCTCCTGAACCCTCCCCCTACTAGAGGTCATACAGTAATAATCCAATGTCATCTTCCTCCTTGGCCACGTGTAGTTTCACTTCTGATATTCTCCCTCTGTCAATCTTCTGGATGGAATGTGAAGCAAGCAGCTGCCATTACATTCACGCGCCAAAACAGTTCAAACGTCTGTTTAAAAAGGCTATCTCCCTCCCCCACACATGCAATGTCAGCCGAACGCTGGGAACAGTAAACCCCCCCCTCCATAAATCATGTAAGACACTCAGTAGAGCAAACTTTTAACAAGGTAATAAAACACTAAACAGTCTAGTAGGAGAAATATACTTAATTAAAGCGGAGGCTGACAGATGTCCTGGCCGGCACATGTGTGGCGGATGTGGTCGACACACTGCAGGCTCGGGAACAAGATGGCATTCTGCGACCAGGCCACCTGAGGGTCGTGAGCCCGCAGCCAGGCCAGACCCAGGATCAAGGGGAAATGGAGGTCCGTCACCACATAAAACTGGATCGCCTCCTCGTGGTCCCTAATGACGAGGCGCAAAGGCTGCGTGGCAAATTTAATTGGGCCGGCCACCAGTTCCCTCCCATCAATTGTCTCGACACTCATCAGAGGGTCCACTGGTACCAAGGGGACCTCAAAATGGTCCACAAAGGCCCGGTCCATAAAGTTTGTCGTTGTTGTGGCTCCAGCCCCCGAACCTGGCCCATGCCCGAAAGTGACTCTGAGAGTGAGGAGGAAGGGCTGGTAAGGCTTGCCTCAGGAGCACCAATTCCTTTGGCCTGGCTCCAGGAGCCAGAACCAGGCCAGTCGGAGGACGTAATTAGGCCGACATCCCCTGATTCCTCCCTTCCTCAGGCTATGCCTACAGACGCAGCTGATAACCATACTAATCAAGCCTGGACTGACCCGCGCTTCAGAAGATTAGACAGGTGGCAACATCAAAGGGAAGGGTGGGGCAGAAGCCCAACCCCACAGGATATATAAGGAGTTTTGGCACTGCTCTCACTTCTATAGGAAGCAAATTAGCTGAACCGTGTTGAAGTGAGCTGAAGTCTTAATCTGTTTGAACTTTTTGGCAGGCAGCTGCGTTTTCTCAGCCAGGACTGATAGGAGCCGTATAACCACTGGCTGTAGGCCAGCTCGTTACTCCAAAGTGAGGATGGAGACAGAACAGTCGTGGCCCCTGAGTCCACCAGCGCGTGCACCGGGATCCCCTCCGACTGGCTGCCCAACCACACCCGGGTGTCCAAAATCAAGTGCCAAGGGGGCTCAGGGTCCACTTCCGGCACTTCCGGTGGGGGCTTGGTATGTACCCGTCCTAGGGTTTCCCCAAGGCCGGGCCTGCTCCGTTTCCCGACGGGCGTGCACGTCCCACCGTGCTTCCTGGGGCACATGGTGGCAAAATGGCCGGGCTCCCCACAGTACAAACACAACCCCTGTCGTGTCCCATTCCCCCTTCGACGACCGGGTCTAGGAAGTCCATATCAGGCGTGGCCACGAAGCCTCTGCAGCTTTGCCAAATTCCTTTCAGATTTCTCAGAGCAGGCAGGAATCCAAGTTGTGACTTCAGCAAACTAAATGAGACTTTGCTTGACTCAAAGTTGCTTGACTCAAGCAGGTCCTTTATATAGGCTGTGGGGTGTGGCTCCATGACTCAGCACTTATCCAGGCCTGCCCCTCCCTTCCTTTTGCTGACGTCGCCTCTCAGATCTCCAGAAGCGAGGATCCTCCCACTTTAAATTGTTTTCTGCTGTTTGAGTGGGAGGGGTCAGAAGGCAAGGGCCCGAGCAATTCCAATCCGTGGCTGTCTTCCTCTGATGGCTGAGCCAAAGGAATACACCCCGCATCAGTGAAGTTTGTTTGTTCATTCCTGACATCCTATCTGGGCATGGGGCCGGGGCCGGGGGCTGGAGGCATGACAGGCTGTTCATCTTCATTATCAGACTCCGAATCTAATAGCAGGCTCAGGAGGAGACGGGAGGGGCCCGGCTGAGGAAAGGAGGGAAGACGAGGCACAACAACCCCCTTTGGTGCTGTTGGCTCTGCTCCTGGGCCGTCAGGCGAGGTCTGGCCGCTCCTAATTCCATGGGCTCCTCCACAGCAGCCGCAGGGTGCGGGGCGGCCTGGGATGGGGTTGGCACAGAATGCGGGAGCGCAGCCATCGTCGGTGGTTCCTGGAGGGGTGATGGGATGGGCATCGTTGGAGACGGGCGTCAAGACACAGGCAGAGAGGCACCAGATCGTTGAGGGTCCGCGGTGCCTCCACTCAGGCTAGCTCATCCTGGAGTTCCTCCGAAAGGCCCCTCTGGAACGCGTCCGCCAGTGCTGCTTTGTTCCAATCTGCGTCCTGACAGATCAGGTGGAATTTGGCAATGTAGTCTGGAAGGGGGCGCTTCCCTTGCCGGAGGTCCCATAAGCACCTGGTGGCTGTTAGGGTCCGCACGGGGTTCTCATACATGAGGCACAGCTGCCGCCAAAACCCCTGGTAGTCTGCCATCAAGGGGCTGTTCTGCAGCACGAGGGGCATAGCCCATTGGGCAGCTGAGCCGGACAGAAGGTTCATGACGAATGCCACCCTGGCCCAGTCGTCTGCAAAGTCCTCCGGCCGCATTGCCATGTAGATCTGACACTGTGCCATGAAGGCCGGGAACATCTCCGCCTGCCCAGAAAACCTCTCAGGCACAGGCATTGGGCACGTGCGACAAGGAGTAGGAGGAGAGGGAGGAGGGAGGACTGCAGGAGCACCCCTGGCAGCCATTTGAGCAGTCAGTTGCATGAGTTGCTGTTGCAGTCTCTTGTTGTCAGGTTGGAGTTGCTGGAGGAGCAGCTCCAGCTACCATTGGTTTATCTTGGTGTAAAGATGGTTTTAGTTTGGACAGGAAGCAAGATGTTCTGTCTCCTTTCCCACTTCAGACCCACGAGCTGACCTTCAGCCAGTGGATTCACGGCTCTTATCAGTTCTGGCAGAGAAATCGCAGCTGCCTGCCAAAGCTCAAACAAATGACTCACGTAGCAAGACTTTCAGCTCTTTTTGAAACAGTTCAGTTAAACTTTTGCTTCCCATGGAGTGAGAGCAGTCCAAAAGCTCCTTATATATCCTGTGGGGTGGGGGTCCTGCCCCACCCTTCCTTTTGATGACACCACCTCTCTAATCTTCTGAAGCGCAGGTCAAGCCAAGCTTGATTATTATCAGCTGGGTCTGAAGGCGTAGCCTGGGGAAGGGAGGAATCAGGGGATGACGGCCTCATTACGTCCTCCGACTGGTCTGGTTCTGGCTCCTGGAGCTGAACCAAAGGAATTGGTGCTCCCGAGGTAAGCCTTACCGGCCCTTCCCGCTCACTCTTGGAGTCACTTTCAGGCATGGGGCTAGGTTCGGGGGCTGGAGTCACAACAGTGAGGCTGGCAGGAGGAGGAGGACCCTGGTGGTGGGGGGAACATCTGTGATGCCAGCAACTGCAGCCACACTACAGAGAAGCTCTGTTGGAGCGCCGATCAGCTGTGTGCATGATGGCAGCCAGCACAAGAGAAGCGGGACGCCTGACGCTCAGCTGTGCAACCCTGCAGCGCTGGTCAGACAATTTCCGGCATGGCCTGCTCCGGTGGGGCACGGGGCTTGCCTACATAACTTTGCCAACGCTGCTGCCTCTGCAAAGGCAGTGGCCAATGCAAGAGAAGCAGGATACCCAACGCTCAGTTATGCAGCCCTGGCACCAGCAAAGACGCAGAACCGCTTTGCAGGTGGAAACGGCCTCCAATGTGGATCCCGGGCAGTGCAGCTTCAGGGCCTTTTCTTGACGGCGGAGGTGAGGCAGGCAAGCAGGCAGACGGGCACAGGGAAGCGATTGGCGGCAGCGCTCCTGGCTGGCAATGGGGTGGATGTTTTGGGATTGCATGCGGGCGTCAAAAGCTTGGCCGGTGCACACTAGCTGTCGTGTCCCACTCCTCCGCTGATGGCCGGGTCAGGGAAATCCGAATCAGGCTTGCCTCTGCAGCTCTGCCCAAAGTCCTAGCAAAGTCCTCAGAGCAGGCAGGAGACCAGTAAGTGACTTCAGCAAGATAAGTTCGACTTTTGCCTGACTCAGAGACTGCCAGAAAGTAGATCCTTTATATAGGCCATGGGGTGTGGCTCCATGACTCAGCACTCATTAAGGCCTGCCCCTCCCTTCCTTCTGTTGCCTCCGCCTATCCAATCTTCTGATGCGAGGATTACTCCAATCAGCTGTTATTGGGAGTAAACCCTCCTCAGGCTCACCTGCTGTGGAGGAGGGGGAGGGGTCTAGCTGCTCAGTTTGCCTGGGCATGGAGTCAGGGCTGGGGCAGGGAGATGCTCCTTCTTCTGCAGTTTGTGTGGGCATGGAGCCAGGACTTGGGCCGGGAGGCATACATTCCTCAGTGTTCGGGAGCAGGTAAGAAGGCCCCGGCTGCTCTGAGGGCGGGCAAGACACAACACTAGCGCTAAGAAGAGCTGCACAGGGGGCATGCACACACTGAGAAATAAACTTCTGGTTTCCAACGCACGCATGCGTACCGGCCAACTAGTCTTCTGGTTACTGGCAGGCATGCATGCATTACGATCAGCTTATCAGCTGATATTCGGTTTCTGGCACTGCAGCATGTGTGAAGGTCAGCACCAGTAACCAGAAGACTAGCTGGCCAATGTGCATGCATGCACCAGAAAACCAGAAGAGGAATGAGCGATGTCCCGAGTGCCAGGCAACATGGCTCTGTATGCCACTTCCAGCACAGCCGCATTCCATAGGTTCACCATTACGGACATATACAATATTGCAGCTATCACCATGTATAGAAATAAGATTTCATTGTTTTTCTGTTGATTTATCCATGTTTCATTAGTATTTGCATTTTAAGTATTTTCTGCATAACCATTACTTTATTTATTCAATATGATTTAGCTTGTTTACAAGACCACCACATGTGATAAAATCAGGGTGGATAAAAATCAATCATTTTGTTTAAAAAAAATTTAAAAACATTTTTTTATTTAAATTTGATTTTTTAAAATCAGATTTTTTTTATTTTTATCAAATTTATTTTAATAAAATGCTTTTGGAATAAAAATCTACCCAAAGATAGTTTTCTATTTAAGATAAATTAATAATTTAGTTTATTCAGCACAAAATGGAGCTGAATGTATGTAGCATGAGGCTGTATATTCTGAAATATTGGGACTGTCGGGGAATCAACAGCAGGTCAGAGGAGCAGCAGCTGCAGGACAGAGATTATACTTGCTCTTTAAAAATTATGATTTAAATCAAGTTGATTTAAATCAAGCCTTTTTACTAGTGATTTAAGTCATTTAAATCATGAATTAAATCAACTTGATTTAAATCAAATCCACCCTGGATAAAATACAACTGGAGCTTGATTACCTTCCCAGCATTTGTTGGAAGTTCCATTTTACATTCTTGCCAATCTATCTGGAGTCAAATTGATACATCATTCTATAAAAGTTTTCTTTCAAGCTGTAATTCAAAATAACTTTTAAGGTAACCATAAGGTAGCTTTCTAAATAAAGATAATCTTCACATCAAATGCTAGAGATTTTTCTACCAAATTATTTTAATTCTTCTACTGTTATTTTGTCTCTACCTGCACTTTCCTAATCTGCAAAATTAGCTGTAAATATGAACACCATGGAAATCAAACCTTGAACAAAATACAGAATCATTGGATTGGAGAATGAAGCAATTGCATTTATTGTTTTATCTACTGTATATATTGTCACCTATTTTGCTTTTGTTGGAAGAAAAATCTGGTCTGGTTCCAATTAATGTACCCATCTGCAAACAGAACTCTGAGGCATTCCGTTTCCTCAAAGAACAAATTTATTTAGATACATCGTCTTTGCACAAACTTGTGGAAAGCCAGTACTAAAGGTCCCCACGCTTTCTACCCCACTTAAAGTAAAAGTTTCTCATTTTCCCAAAACAATATGTCACACTGTTCAATCGGGATAAGGGTTGGTTGTTTGGCTGCTGGTTGCTGGATGAAACCCCTTTGGTTTCTGGAATGCTTTACTAGTCTGCCTTTACTTTCCAACTCTTCACCCAGGTGGCCTCAGAAAGAGAGTGCCCCTTCCAGTACATTAAATATTCCAACTGATCCCTATGCACCCTCGAGTCGAAGATTTTCTTTATCTCATAGTACGTCTGACCCTCGATCAAAAGAGGCTTGGGGGCCTGATCTACTGGTCAGACTTGTAAACTCACTGCAGGTTTCAACAGACTGCTGTGGAAAACTGGATGTACCTTTCCCAGCAACCGGGGAAGTTGTAGTTGCACAGTGACCGGGTTGATCACTTTCACTATAGGGAACGGTCCTACCAACTTGGGACCTAGCTTCTTAGAGGCTAGTTTTAATTTCAGGTACTTCATGGACAAGTAAACCCTATCCCCCACCTTAAACTGTGGTTGGGGAGCCCAGCGCATGTCGGCCTGTTTTTTATGGTCTCTGATAGGGCCTGTTTCATATTCTCCCAAGCTTTCTTCAGTAACTCCATCCACTCCACTAGTGATATGGAGGAGGGTGGCTCCCTAAGGAGTTCTGGCATGGGGACAAACTCCACTCCACTGGCCACCTGGAAAGGGGTTAGGCCACTGCTACTGTGCACTGCATTGTTGTATGCCACCTCAGCAAATGGCAGCAACTTTGCCCAATCCGTTTGTTGATAGTTGACATTCAAGAATTGCTCATATAAGGGGGAGAAGATACAGGTTGCTGGTCAAGATATTTTAATATTAAAGGAAATTCCACCAAAAATGTTAAGGGCTAGGAAGGAACTTGCCTTCCTGGTGAATGAACTTAAAAAATGTCAGATTGAATATAGATGGGATATTCCAACTGGTATAATAGTATATTATGCAGGGAAAGTACATCGTCTCAATACAGTTGGAAAAGCAAGAGAATTTTATGTTGAGGCATTAAAAGTTGGAAGTCTTCCCCCATTGGAAGCTAGAAGAAGGGAGGCTGAAGTGAAGGAAAGAGAAGTGAAGCAGGTACAAAAACAGATTGTGATGGAAGAAGATTTATTACAAGTGTTGGAAATACCATGACGGGTTCAGATTCAAAGGAACAAAGGCTGACAAGAGCTGCTGCTAAATGCAAGGAACAAGATGTAAAGGCACAACAACATCTTGTTGCAAGGGGCCGGTTTAGCTCACGCTGGTAAAAGCCTGTTATTAAGAACACAGTAGCCTGCAATTACTGCAGGTTCGAGCCCGGCCCAAGGTTGACTCAGCCTTCCATCCTTTATAAGGTAGGTAAAATGAGGACCCAGATTGTTGGGGGGGCAATAAGTTGACTTTGTAAAAATATACAAATAGAATGAGACTATTGCCTTATACACTGTAAGCCGCCCTGAGTCTTCGGAGAAGGGCGGGGTATAAATGTAAACAAAACAAAAAAAAAAAAAAACAACTGGCAACTACGACTTCCGCTTTGGCTCCGCTTCGTGAAGAAGCAGCTATGATTTAGCTGCTAACTCCCTAGTCTGTAAGCTGTCAGGACATCGTAAATCTGAGTCCGACAGCTGGATTCTTTCCTTCGGGTAAAGGAGGAAAGTTGAGCAATTAGGTTTGAGGTAGAGATGCCCTAATAAGCTTTTAAAGCTTGTGGGAAGTTCTCCTTCTATAACCTGATAAGCTCCTGGCTAGGAGAGGCTTTTGCCTTTATGGCGAACAAACGAAGCGTCCAATTTCCACAACAGGAATTGTTTTAATGATGGATTGGAACGTGGACGGAGCAAAACCTGGCGTTCTAGCACCTGTGTGTCCCTGAGGATTTATTTGCTGCGAAGATAGGAGAGAAGAAAGCAAATGGCGGTTTTGTGGAAAGTGTGTTCTGAAAACGAAAGTAGAAATGCTTATTAACGTCTAGTGTTGAAATAGAAGAAAGAAGATACACAGAAACATACTGACTAAACGGAAGATATGAGAATTTTATGATTTATATTTTTTCTTTTTCTTTGGGATTATACTGATTTAGAAGAAAGATTTTTTGAAATTTTTTCTTTTCTTTGGGATTATACTGATTTAGAAGAAAGATTTTTTGAAATTTTTTCTTTTCTAAATATTTTTTCTTTTCTATTGACCTGTTATTAAGTTATATTTTTAAAAAAAAGGCTTTTAAGCAAATAGTGCTAAAAGTGTGTTGAAAAAGAAGATATATAGGAAGATACTGACTAATTGGAAGAAATGAGAATCTTATGATTTATATTTTTTCTTCTTCCTTGGGATTATAGTGATTTAGAAGATAAGTTTTTTGAAACTTTCTTTTATAATTTTTTTTTTTTTTGCTTTCTTTTTCTTGGTCTATTATTAAGTTATCCTTTTTTTTTTAATGGCTTTTAAGCAAATAGTGCCAAAAGTTATTAAAAACTTTGAAATTTCTTCAGCTCAGATTCAAAAATTAAAAGAAAAAATCAAAAAGGAAGTAAGAAATTTTTTACAGGAGTTTTTGGAAAGTCACTTTTTAGAAATAGATCAAAAATTTGACGAAATAGAGAAAGAGATGTTGGATTTCAAGGAAGTGGTGGAAGAGCAGAAGAGGGAAATGAAAATGGTAAAGGATGCAATTGTGCAAATATTAAGTTCTTGTATTCAGATGCAGGATGATCTTGCAGAATTTAATAAAGCTAATTTAGAGCTGCAAAGGAAAATAGAAGAAATTCGAAAAGATCAAAATAATTGGAACTTAGATAATAAGATGGAAGATATACAGGCAAAGGTAGATAGGGCAGATGAAGAAATTTATTTATTTATTTTATTTATTTATTATTTAAATTTGTATACCGCCCTTCTCCCGAAGGACTCAGGGCGGTTCACAGCCGAGTAAAAAATACACAATACACTATAAATACAATTAAAATACAATTAAAAAACTTATTAAATTGGCCTCAATTAAAATTTAGGACTAAAATCCATTAAAAAACCCATAAACTTAAAAACTAACCCAGTCCAGCGCAGATGAATAAGTGGGTTTTAAGCTCGCGGCGAAAGGTTCGGAGGTCCGGAAGTTGACGAAGTCCTGGGGGGAGTTCGTTCCAGAGGGCGGGAGCCCCCACAGAGAAGGCCCTTCCCCTGGGTGTCGCCAGACGACACTGTTGCGCCGACGGCACCCTGAGGAGTCCCTCTCTGTGAGAGCGCACGGGTCGGTGAGAGGTATTCGGTAGCAGCAGGCGGTCCCGTAAGTAACCCGGCCCTATGCCATGGAGCGCTTTAAAGACGTTCACCAACACCTTGAAGCGCACCGGAAGGCCACAGGTAGCCAGTGCAGCCTGCAGGATAGGTGTCACTGGGAGCCACGAGGCTCCCTCTATCACCAGCAGCTGCATTCTGGACTAACTGCAGCCTCCGGATGCCCTAAAGGGAGCCCCATGTAGAGAGCAGTGCAGTAGTCCAGACGAGACGTCACAAGGGCGTGAGTGACTGTGCACAAGGCATCCCGGTCTAGAAAGGGCGAACTGGCGCACCAGGCGAACCTGGTGGAAAGCTCTCCTGGAGGCGGCCGTCAAATGGTCTTCAAAGACAGCCGTTCATCCAGGAGAACGCCCAAATGCGCACCCTCTCCGCCGGGGCCAATGACTCGCTCCCGACAGTCAGCCGCGGACTCAGCTGACTGTGCGGGATGCGGCATCCACAGCCACTCCGTCTTGGAGGATTGAGCTTGAGCCTGTTTCTCCCCATCCAGACCCGTCGGCTTCCAAACACCGGGACAGCACTTGATAGCTTCATTGGGGTGGCCGGTGTGGAAAATACAGCTGGGTGTCATCAGCGTACAGCTGGTACCTCACACGAAGCCACTGATGATCTCACCCAGCGGCTTCATATAGATGTTGAACAGAAGGGAGAGATCGGCCCTCGGCACCCACAAGTGAGGCGCGGTGACCTCTGCCCGTCAACACCGTCTGCGACGGTCGGAGATAGGAGGAGAACCACCGATAACGGTGCCTCCACTCCCAATCCTCCAACCGGCGCAGCAGGATACCATGGTCGATGGTATCGAAAGCCGCTGAGAGGTCTAATAGGACCAGGGCAGAGGAATAACCTATCCTGGCCCTCCAGAGATCATCCTGTGACCAAAGCCGTCTCAGTGCTGTAACCGGGCCGGAAGCCGGACTGGAACAGGTCAGATAGACAGTTTCCTCCAGGTGCAGGGGAACTGATATGCCACCATACTCTCTACAACCTTCGCCAAGCGGGTTGGAGACCGGACGATAATTACCTAAAACAGCCGGGTCAGGAAGGCTTCTTGAGGAGGGCCTCACCACCGCCTCTTTCAAGGCGGCGGAAGACTCCCTCCAACAAGGCACTCGTAATCCCTGGAGCCAGCCTCGTGTCACCTCCTGGTGGCCAGCACCAGCCAGGAGGGCAGGTCCAATAAACACGTGGTGGCATTCAATCTACCCAGCAACCTGTCCATGTCCTCGGAGTCACAGGGTCAAACTCATCCCAAACAACATCACCAAGACCGCCTCAGATGCCCCGTCCGAATCGCCACAATTTTGGTCCAGACCGTCCCTAAGCTGAGCGATTTTATCGTATAGATAACCGTTAAACTCCTCAGCGTCCTGCAGCGGTCATCCCGCTCCCCTGGTGAAGGAGGAGGCGGGTCACCCAACAGGGCAGCTGGGCGGTTATCTGCCGGCGCAATGAGGAGGCGTAGCACGCCTCGCTTCCCTCAGTGCCACTAGGTAGGTCCTAGTATAGGATCTAACTAGTGTCCGATCAACCTCTGAGCGGCTGGACCTCCAGGAACTCTCTAGGCGTCTTCTCGGCGTTTCATCCCCTCAGCTCCTCGGAGAACCAAGGGCCGGTTGGGATCTCGCGGGTCAGAGGCAAAGGCACGACACGGTCTAAAGCCCCAGCCGCAGCCCGTTCCCAGGCTGCAGCTAGTTCCTCTGCCGTGCCGTGAGCCAGACCCTCAGGAAGTGGCCCAAGCTCCGTCCGGAACCTCTCTGGGTCCATCAGGCGCCTGGGACGGTACCAACGTAATGGTTCCGTCTCCCTGCGGTGTTGGGTAGCGGTCAGAAAGTCCAGGCGAAGGAGAGAGTGATCTGACCATGACAAAGGTTCAATGACTATTTCCTTTAAGTCCAGATCTCTCAACCACTGACCAGAGACAAAAATCAGGTCCAGTGTGCCTCCCCCGATGTGAGTGGGGCCATCCACTACTTGAGTCAGGTCCAAGGCCGTCATGGAAGCCAAGAACTCCCGAGCTACCGTCGATGACGAGCCGGCAGATGGCAGAAGAAAGAGTAATATTACAATATAGATTAATGGAATATGCTATAAGGGTGAGGGGGTTGAAACAAAATAGGAAGGAAAATTTAAAGGAGATTTTCTGAAATCTGCACAGATAAAGGTGTGGAGCCAAGAACTCCCGAGCTACCGTCGATGACGAGCCGGCAGATGGCAGAAGAAAGAGTAATATTACAATATAGATTAATGGAATATGCTATAAGGGTGAGGGGGTTGAAACAAAATAGGAAGGAAAATTTAAAGGAGATTTTTACGCAAGCCTTTGCACAGATAAAGGGTGTGGAGCCAGAAGATTTTGAGATTAATATTGAAAGAATTTATCGTGTTAATTCTTGGTGGGCAAGACAAAATAGAGTACCTAGGGATGTGGTTATTTATTTTACAACTAAAAAGGTTAGGTATGAAGGGGAGGGGTCTGAACAGAGCAAAGAGCATTATTCCATCTGTACGGTAAGTGGGAGGGGCAGACATGTGGGCAGGGGGCCTTCGTTCTGGGAGCACGTGGTCATGAAAAGCGATCACGTGCTCCATAATCCTTACTCGTTCCTGGATGGTCAGGATCCTCAGAGCCTGGGTCACGGCTGATGCTCTGCAATGCCGGTCCGTGGTTAATAAGGCTCCTGATTTGTGACCTGATTCAGAGAGTCCCGGACTTTATGGGCATTACGGAGACCTGGCTGGGCACAGAGAATGCCCCTGGTTGAACTGTGCCCTCCGGTTTCCGCATTCCATCAGCCGAGGACCCAGGGTAGGGGTGGTGGCGGTTGTGATTAGGAAGTCTGGAGCCGAGGGTCACTGTTCCTCAGATAGCTGGCTGTGAATCCTCCTTGTGAAGTGGGATCAAATCAGATGGGGTTGTTGATCTACCTGGCTCCTTGCTGCGTGGCCACAGCCCTACCTGAGCTACTGGAGGTGCTTGCTGGCGTGGCGGTTGAGATTCCCAGACTTTTGGTCTTGGGAGATTTCAACTTGCCATCGGCGGCTTGTCATCAACAGTGGTTCAGGAGTTCAGGCCTCCATGACAGCCTTGGACCTGATTCAAGTAATTGATGGCCCTACACACATGGGGAGGCTAGATTTGATTTTATCTCTGGTCAGTGGGTAAATGATCTGGATTTGGAGATATAGTGAAAGAACCGTGTCATGGTCAGATCATTTCTCCTTCGCCTAGACTTTCAACCTGCTCCTCCGCAGAGGCCAGATCGTTGGTTCCGTCCCAGGCGCCTGATGGACCGGAGAGGTTCTGGAGCTTGGGCTTCCTGAGGATCTTACCCACGCACGACTGAAGAACTAGTTGCGGAAGGAACTGGGCTTTGGACCGTGTCGCGCCTTTGACCTCTGACCCGGCGCAGATCTCAATTGGCTCCCTGGTTCTCCCTGAGAGATACGCAAGAAGACGCCTAGAGTGTTTGGAGGTCCAGCCGTTCGAGGCTGATCGGACACTAGTGAGGTCCTTTACTAGGACCTACCTGGTGCAATGAGGCAGCGTTCTCTCCACCCTCATTGCATCGGCAGATAACCGCCCGGCCGCCCTGTTTGGTGACCCGTTCCTCCTTCAACAGGAGGGGGGATGACCTGCAGGGACAGCTGAGGAGTTTAACTTATCTATACGATAAAATCGTTCAGCCGGATGGTTTGGATCATGATTGCGATGATTCAGCCGAGGCCAGAGACTCGTCTTGTTGAGGTTATTTGGGATGAGTTTGATCTGTGGCTCTCGAGGACGTGGACAGGTTGCTGGGAGGTTGAATGCAGCATTTGTTTACTGGACCCGTGCCCTTCCTGGTTAGTACTGGCTGCTCAGGAGTGACACGAGGCTGGCTCAGGGATTATAAATGCTTCTTTGGTTGAATTTCCCAACCGCCTTGAAGGAGGCGGTGGTGAGACTCCTGAAGAAGCCTTCCTGGACCCAGCTATTTTGGGTATTCGTCCAGTCTCCAACCTTGGCTTTTTAGCGAAGGTTGTAGAAATAATATTGCATACTTCCGGCACCTGGAGGAAGCTGTCTATCTAGACCCGTTCAGTCTTCCGACCGGTTACATACGGAGGCTGCTTTGGTCGCGTTGGTGATGACCTCTGGAGGGCCAGGGACATTGTTCCTCTGCCTTGGTCCTATTAGACCTCTCAGCGGCTTTTGATACCATCGACCATGGTATCTTGCTGCGCGGTTGGAGGGTTGGGAGTGGAGGCACCGTTTATCGGTGGTTCTCCTCCTATCTCTCCGACTGCAGACATGTTGACAGGGGCAGAGGTTTCGATGCCTCACAATTGGTCGATTCTCTCGCCTACCCTGTTCAACATCTATATGAAGCCGCTGGGTGAGGTCATCAGTGGTTTGGGGTGAGTTATCATCTGTCGCTGATGATACTCAGCTGTACACCCGGACCACCCCAGCGAAGCGGTCAGTGCTGTCCCGGTGCCTGGAAGCCGTGCGGGTCTGGATGGGGAGAAACAGACTCAAGCTCAATCCCTCCAAGACGGAGTGGCTGTGGAAGCACCGGTACAGTCAGCTGCAGCTGACTGTTGAGCAGTTAGTGGCCCCAAAGGAGGTGGTTCGCAAGGGCGTCCTCCTGGATGGTGGCTGTCCTTTGATGAACATCTGGCCGTCAGGAGACCAGTTTGCTTGGTTCGCCAGTTCGTCCCTTCCTTGACGGGATGCCTTATGCACGGTCACTCACGCTCTGGTTACGTCTCGGCTGGATTATTGCAATGCTCTCTACATGGGCTGAGGTGCAGCTACAGTTAGTCAGAATGCAGCTCTTGAGTGGAGGGATCGTGGCTCCCATGTAACACCACTGCTCCGTAGTCTGCACTGGCTTCCTGTGGTCTTCGGTGCTTCAAGATTCAGTTACCACCTTTAAAGCTCCATGGCTTAGGACCCGGTACAGACCGCCTGCTGCTACCTTATGCCTCCCAGACCCATGCGCTCACAGAGGGCCTTCTCAGTGCCGTCGCCAACAATGTCGGCTGGTTGCCCCAGGAGTAGGGCCTTCTCTGTGGGAGCACCATGGACGAACTCCCCTGGCTTACGTCAAGTGCCTGATCTTCGGACCTTTCGTCGTGAGCTTAAAACATATTTATTCATTCAAGCAGGACTGGCATAAATAGCTGTTTTAAATTGGGGTTTTAATAATATTTTAAATTTTTAAATGTTTTTAAATGTTTTAATAATCGGCCACATAGTAATAGTTCTTTTTAAATTCTTTTAATTGTATATATTCCGTGTTTTATTTTGGCTGTACACCGCCCTGAGTCCTTCGGGAGAAGGGCGGTATAGAAATTTAATAAAATAAAATAAAATAAATAAATAAAGTATGAAATTTTGCAAGCCTTCTATAACAATAAATTTCAGATATTGGGACAAGATATAAAAATGATGAAGGAAATTCCTCCTAAAATGTTAAGAAACAGAAGAGAATTTGCTTTTTTGGTGGATGAGCTTAAGAAATATCAGATACATTTTAGATGGGAAGTCCCAATGGGTTTGTCAGTGAATTTTAGAGGTAGAAAGTACTTTCTTAATTCTGTTATGAAAGCGAGACATTTTTATATTAATGTTTTAAAGAGTGGGAATCCTTTGTTGTTAGATGCTAAGTTAACTGGTTTGGAAATGATGGAAAATAGAAAGGGAGAGGGGAGGAATGTTTAAGATGTGAATAGGATGATTATGGTTAATTTTTGGAATTGATCTGTTTAGGATATAAATTATAGGATTTGTGCTATTTGCTATTTGTATGGTATAAATCTATAGGATGATATTACTCAATTGTGAAGGTTGAAAAGTGAAATTTATGAATTTAGATAATGTGGATGTGATGATTTTAATTGTTTACTGTTATATTGTGGATGTAGTCTAAATGATTATTTGTTTGATATTTGATTGATGGAGTAGTATTGGAAGATTGAATATTAAATCTTATGACAATTGAAGAAATATATAAGTGATGAAAACTTGAATTTGAGAAGCTGGATTGTAATTTAAGAAATGGATTTATGAAATCTGAAGGAATATACAAGTGGGCGGGAAAAAAAATTTGAACTTTAGAAGATGGACTAATTTTTAAAATGGACTATAAGACTATAAGAAGAATGGACATTAAATGTTATGGCAATTGAAGAAATATATAAGTGATAAAAATTTGAGTTCGAGAAGATGGAGTATAATTTGAGAAATGGACTTATGAAATTTGAAGGAATACATAAGTGGGAAAAGAAAAAAATTGAATCTGAGAAGATGGATTAATTTAAAAAAATGGACTGTAAGAAGAAGCAATATGTGAAGTTGGTATTGTTTCTTTCCCCCCCTTTTTTATTATTCTTTCCTATCTTTTTTATTTTTATTGTGAGGGGATCTATAGTTTTAAATTTTTTTTTTAAGGTGGGAGGTTATGTATATTTTGTATACTTTAGCTTGTGATTGTTGGTTATAATACTCAGTATTTGCTCTGGGAAGTCTGGGGGGGGGAGGGGGGGGGGGGGAAAATGAATTAACAAGTGATACATGGACTGATTATTAATGTACAGTAATTTTTGAAGACATGAAATTAAAAAATTTAAAATGATATTGGGGATGCTCGACTGCCATTTCGGGAAGAAAAGGAGAGAGGAGTAGAAGGAGGGAAGAAAGTAGATAGGAAAGTGTAGAGAAGGAGAAGGGGAATAAGAGGGTTAGATAGGGTGGAAGAAGGGAGGAGTGGAGAAGGAGGAGAGGAAGTAGTAAAGTGAAGGGGATGAAGGATGGGAAAGTAGTAGAGGGTAGAGAGGGAAGTTGTGTAGAAAGGAAGTGGCAGTCGGGCAGGCCTGAATTAGTAATAAATAAAAATTAATGATTAATGATGGATAATAGTTTGTACATAAATATGATGTTGAAAAATGGAAATAAAAAAAAATTATTTACATTAAAAAAAACAACAACTGGCAACTACTACAACGGAAACAGTGGGAGGAGCAAGGCCTAAAGCAAAATGTGATCTGCGGCTGGTGTTCCAAAAGTTTCCTTTGGCCAATAATGGCAATTAAACTATTATCTTGGAACGTTAATGGTTTGAATTCACCACAGAAGAGAAGGAAAGTATTTCATTATTTGAAACAATTTAAAAATGACATTACCTGTTTACAAGAAACACATATTAGATCTTTAGACCAGAAATATTTGATAAACTCAAAACTGGGAGTACATTTTGTTGCCTCCTCTTTGGAAAAAAAAAACGGTTTAATTATATATATAAAGAAGGATATATCAGCAAAATTAATTGAGGTGGATAAGCAAGGAAGATACATTGCTATTGAACTTTTGTTGGAGGGAAAGAAGACATTATTAATAGGAGTTTATGCTCCGAATCAACAAGAAATTTTTTTCAAGTTTTTACATAAAAGAATAGTATTTTGGGATTATAAATCATATATATTAATGGGTGATTGGAATGGTGTGTTGGATACTCAAAAAGACAAAAAAAGTTTAAGGAAGATTTCAAGCCGGGCAAAATTACCAAAGGCTTTTTTTGAAATGATGGAGGACTTGGAATTAAGAGATATTTGGAGAGAACATAATACAGAAGAGAGGGATTTTACCTTCTTTTCTGACCGGCATCAATCATTTTCGAGGATTGATTTTATTTTGATTTCTAATGATTTGTCTTCTAGAGTGAAGAAGACTAAGATTTGTTCAAGAACTCTATCTGATCATAGTCCGGTTTGGATTGAATTTGATTGGGAAAAGGAGGCTAAGAGATCATGGAGGTTGAATGAGAATTTGTTTAAATATGAACAAAATGTAAATGAATGTAAAAAGCAAATGAAAGAATTTTTTATTATGAATATGAAAAAAGAGACATTTATAGAGATGATTTGGGACGCTAGCAAGGCTTATATGAGAGGAAATCTTATACAAATGAATATTAAATACAAAAATAAATTGCAGAAAAAGAAAAAGGAATTGGAAGAGGAAATTAAAAAGAAAGAACAGTTATTGATAAATAGACCAGGAAATAGTAAAATAAAAGAATCAATAAATATATTAAGAGGTCAGTTTAACATGTTGATGGCAGATCAAGTAGCAATTAATTTACAATATGTAAAACATAATACGTTTAATAATGCTAATAAGCCAGGAAGATGGCTTGCCTATTTAATAAGGAAAAAACAGAAATCACGAACGATTGATAAAATAGAATATAGGGGTAAGGAAGTTTATCAAAAGAACTTGATTAAAAAAGCATTTTTAGAGTATTATAGTGAGTTATATACTAGGGATATGATTGATGATACAGAGATAGAAAGATATTTACAACAACAAAATATTTGTGAGCTTACAGAAAATCAAAGAGAAGAACTGAATCAATTAATTACTTCAGAGGAAATTTTGTTAGCAATTAAGCAACTTAAAATCGGTAAAGCACCAGGTACAGATGGTTTAACAGCTGTTTATTATAAAAATTTACAAAATGAGATGGTTGAACCACTTAAAGAGTTATTTAATAAAATTCAAATGGGAGGGGATGTTCCCCCTTCATGGAGGACAGCCTTTATTTCGTTAATACCGAAGGAAGATCGAGATGGTATTAAAGCAGAGAATTATAGGCCTATATCACTTTTAAATACTGATTACAAGATATTTGCCAAGATACTTGCTAATAGATTAATGCCAGTGATGAATCAAATAATTCATAATGATCAGTCAGGATTTATTAAGGGTAGGCAGATGAGATATAATGTGAGGCAAATTGTAAATTTACTTGAATATTTGGAACGAAACAACCAAGTCTCAGCGGCATTCTTTTTTTTGGATGCTGAAAAAGCCTTTGACAGATTGGATTGGCAGTTTTTGTTTAAAGTAATAGAAAAAATGCAATTTGGGGATTATTTTATCCGTGCAATTAAAGCAATATATCAGAAGCAAACAGCACAAATAATAGTAAAGTGGGAGTTTTAATGGAAATTTTAAGGGGGGGAGGGAAACCGACGGGTTTGGGTTGGGGTGGGGGAAGGGTGGGGTAGCCCGTCGGGAGGGAGACCAGTTCCTGCACGTGCTCGCGGCGACTACTTAATGGGTTCGGAGGTTAAGGGGGGAGAACGCGTTCCTTTCTGTGAGGGTGGTTCTATTTGCACGGTAAGTGGGAGGGGCAGATATGGCAGAAGGGGGGGATCGTATCGGTTTAGGGGGGCACGCGCTCGATGTTTGCAGGCGATCGTGTGCCCCGATCCCTCTAACTTTTCCCGTTTCCCGGATGGTCGAGACCCTCAGGGCCTGGGCCTTCGGCTTATGTTATGCAACGCACGGTCCGTGGCAAATAAGGCCCCCCTAATACATGATCTTATTCAGGGGGGCGCCGCGGATCTTATAGGCGTTACGGAGACCTGGTTGGGCACTGAAGGGGCCGTGCCCCTGGTCGAAATGTGCCCGCCGGGCTTCCGTGCATTTCATCAGCCGAGGGCCCAGGGTAGGGGTGGCGGGGTGGCGGTTGTTATTAAAGAGAGTCTGGAGCCGAGGGAGACCACTGTACCTCAGATTGCCGGGTGTGAATCCCTCTTTGTGAGATGGGGTCATAGGTGTCAGATGGGCTTGCTGGTCGCGTACCTGGCTCCTTGCTGCGTGACAGCTGCCCTGCCCGAGCTCCTGGAGGTGCTTGCCGGGGTGGCAGTGGAGACCCCCAGACTTTTAGTCATGGGAGACTTTAACTTGCCATCTGCCGGCTCGTCATCAACAGTGGCTCGGGAGTTCATGGCTTCCATGACGGCCTTGGACCTGACTCAAGTAGTGGATGGCCCCACTCACATCGGGGGAGGCACACTGGACCTGATTTTTATCTCTGGTCAGTGGTTGAAGGATCTGGACCTGAGAGATATAGTCATAGAACCTTTGTCATGGTCAGATCACTCTCTCCTTCGCCTAGACTTTCTGACCGCTACCCAACACCACAGGGAGACGGAACCATAACGTTGGTACCGTCCCAGGCGCCTGATGGACCCGGAGAGGTTCCGGACGGAGCTTGGGCCATTTCCTGAGGGTCTGGCTCACGGCACGGTAGAGGAACTAGCCGCAGCCTGGGAACGGGCTGCGGCTGGGGCTTTAGACCGTGTCGTGCCTCTGCGGCCTCTGACCCGGCGCAGATCCCAACTGGCTCCTTGGTTCTCCGAGGAGCTGAGGGGGATGAAACGCCGGAGAAGACGCCTAGAGAGTTCCTGGAGGTCCAGCCGTTCAGAGGCTGATCGGACACTAGTAAGATCCTATATTAGGACCTACCTAGTGGCACTGAGGGAAGCAAGGCGTTGCTACGCCTCCTCCCTCATTGCGTCGGCAGATAACCGCCCAGCTGCCCTGTTTCGGGTGACCCGCTCCCTCCTTCACCAGGGGGAGCGGGATGACCCGTTGCAGGGACGTGCTGAGGAGTTTAACCGTTATCTATACGATAAAATCGTTCAGCTTCGGGACGGTCTGGACCAAAATTGCGGCGATTCAGACGGGGCGTCTGAGGGCGGTCTTGGTGATATTGTCTGGGATGAGTTTGACCCTGTGGCTCCCGAGGACATGGACAGGTTGCTGGGTAGATTGAATGCCACCACGTGTTTACTGGACCCGTGCCCCTCCTGGCTGGTGCTGGCCACTCAGGAGGTGACACGAGGCTGGCTCCAGGCGATTACGAGCGCTTCCTTGCTGGAGGGAGTCTTTCCGGCCGCCTTGAAAGAGGCGGTGGTGAGGCCCCTCCTCAAGAAGCCTACCCTGGACCCGGCTGTTTTAGGTAATTATCGTCCGGTCTCCAACCTTCGCTTTGCGGCGAAGGTTGTAGAGAGTATGGTGGCATATCAGTTCCCCCGGCACATGGATGAAACTGTCTATCTAGACCCGTTCCAGTCCGGTTTCCGGCCCGGTTACAGCACTGAGACGGCTTTGGTCGCGTTGGTGGATGATCTCTGGAGGGCCAGGGATAGGGGTTGTTCCTCTGCCCTGGTCCTATTAGACCTCTCAGCGGCTTTTGATACCATCGACCATGGTATCCTGCTGCGCCGGTTGGAGGGATTGGGAGTGAGAAGCACCGTTTATCGGTGGTTCTCCTCCTATCTCCGACCGATGCAGACGGTGTTGACGGGGGGGCAGAGGTCGGCCCCGAGGCGCCTCACTTGTGGGGTGCCGCAGGGGTCGATTCTCTCGCCCCTTCTGTTCAACATCTATATGAAGCCGCTGGGTAAGATCATCAGTGGCTTCGGTGTGGGGTACCAGCTGTACGCTGATGACACCCAGCTGTACTTTTCCACACCGGGCCACCCCAATGAAGCTATCGAAGTGCTGTCCCGGTGTTTGGAAGCCGTACGGGTCTGGTTGGGGAGAAACAGGCTCAAGCTCAATCCTTCCAAGACAGAGTGGCTGTGGATGCCGGCATCCCGGTACAGTCAGCTGAGTCTTCGGCTGACTGTTGGGGGTGAGTCACTGGCCCCGATGGAGAGGGTGCGCAATCTGGGCGTTCTCCTGGATGAACGGCTGTCCTTTGAAGACCACCTGACGGCCGTCTCCAGGAGAGCTTTCCACCAGGTTCGCCTGGTGCCCCAGTTGCGCCCCTTTCTAGACCGGGATGCCTTGTGCACAGTCACTCACGCTCTCGTGACGTCTCGTCTGGATTACTGCAATGCTCTCTACATGGGGCTCCCCTTGAGGGGCATCCGGAGGCTTCAGTTAGTCCAGAAGCGGCTGCGCGGGTGATAGAGGGAGCCCCTCGTGGCTCCCGTGTGACACCTATCCTGCGCAGACTGCACTGGCTATCTGTGGCCTTCCGGGTGCGCTTCAAGGTTTTGGTGAACGTCTTCAAAGCGCTCCATGGCACAGGGCCGGGCTATTTATGGGACCGCCTACTGCTACCGAATACCTCTCACCGACCCGTGCGCTCTCACAGAGAGGGACTCCTCAGGGTGCCGTCAGCGAGACAGTGTCGTCTGGCGACACCCAGGGGAAGGGCCTTCTCTGTGGGGGCTCCCGCCCTCTGGAACGAGCTCCCCCCAGGACTTTGTCAACTCCCGGACCTCCGAACCTTCCGTCGCGAGCTTAAAACACACTTATTCATCTGCGCAGGACTGGATTAGTTTTTAAATTTGTGGGTTTTTAATGGGTTTTTAGCACTTTTTCTAAATTTTAATCTTGGCCAATTGAATAAGTTTTTTAATTGTATTTTAATAGTATTTATATTATAATATTATTGTTTATTTTATCTGGCTGTGAACCGCCCTGAGTCC
This sequence comes from Ahaetulla prasina, assembly GCF_028640845.1. NCBI lineage: Eukaryota > Metazoa > Chordata > Lepidosauria > Squamata > Colubridae > Ahaetulla > Ahaetulla prasina. Next base: position 186,394,915 of record NC_080540.1, read on the forward strand.
TTCGGGAGAAGGGCGGTATAAAAATTTAAATAATAAATAAATAAATAAATAATAAATGGTGGGTTAACAGAAATTTTTAAAATTGGGAAAGGGACGAGACAGGGATGTCCCCTGTCCCCATTACTTTTTATTTTAACTTTAGAAATTCTTCTGAATAAAATACATGGTTCCGATCAAATAAAGGGAATTAGAGTTAAACATCAAGATTATACATTAAGAACCTTTGCAGATGACTTGGTTGTTACTGTATCCCAACCAATATACTCAGCTACTGGTTTAAAAGATGTAATTGGTCAGTATGGTAAAGTATCTGGATTTAAGGTGAATCAGCAAAAGACAAAGATGATAACTAAAAATATGAATATACAACAAAAAGAAGAGTTAGAAAGAACTACAGGTTTTGAAATCGTTAAAAAGGTTAAATATTTAGGAATATATATTACAGCTTCAAATGTCAAATTATACAAAAATAATTATGAGGTATCGTGGCAGAAGGTATGGAAAGAAATGGAGAATTGGAAGAAGTTACAACTATCCTTGCTGGGAAGAATAGCGGCTATAAAAATGAATGTTTTGCCCAGGTTTCTATTTTTGTTTCAAATGATACCGGTACTTAAGAATGATATCAAATTACAGGAATGGCAAAAGGGGGTTAATAACTTTGTATGGATGGGCAAAAAACCAAGAATAAAATTAAAAATAATTGAGGACACAAGGGAAAGGGGGGGGTCTTAAAATGCCTAATTTAAAATTGTATTATGAAGCAGTTGTCTTATCATTAATTACTGATTGGATTAATTTAACTGAGGAAAGAGTTTTGAATATAGAAGGTTATGGTTTGTTATATGGGTGGCATGCCTATTTATTGTATGATAAGAAAGTAGATAAAATATTTAAAAATAATATAATTAGAAATGCATTATTGAGGGTCTGGAGGAAATATCAATATAAATTACCGTATATACTCGAATATAAGCCGATCCGAGTATAAGCCGAGGTCCCCAATTTTACCCCAAAAACTGGGGTAAACTGGGGACTCGAGTATAAGCCGAGGGTGGGAAATGAGGCACCTACCGGTTGGGGAAACCCTCCCTCCCTCAGCTGAGAAGGCTGGCGCCTCCCCCGCCCCGCCCCCTCACTGCACCGGCAGGGCTTCCCCGTGCCGTCCGGTAAAATGTGAAAAAAAGAAAAAAAAAACAACTCGAGTATAAGCCGTATATACTCGAGTATAAGCCGAGGGGACGTTTTTCAGCACAAAAAACGTGCTGAAAAACTCGGCTTATACTCGAGTATATACGGTAGATGGAAAGATTCCAATATGGGCAATCCCGAGACACATGATAGAAAATATAAATATATATCAAAAGATGGAGGTAGTTACCTATAAAGAACTTCTTTGTATGGAAAAGGGAGAATTACAATTAAAATCCAGAGAAAAGATGGGGGAAGAAGGGAAAAATTATACATGGTTCCAATATGGACAATTACAAGCTAGATGGAAATTAGATCAAAAAATAGGTGTTAAGCAAACTGAGGATAATTTGTTAAAACAAATGAGAGATCAAGGCCAACAGCATATTAAGAGGTTGTATAATGTATTAGTAGAAATAGACTCAGAGACGGAATTGGTTAAGGATTGTATGATTAAGTGGGCACAAAATTTTCAGCAATCAATAATGTTGGAAACTTGGGAAAGAATTTGGGTGAGGAATGTTAAATTTACACAAGCGCAAAATATGAGAGAAAATTTTTATAAGATGTTTTATAGATGGCACTTAGACCCCAAAAAGTTGTCATGTATGTATCCTAATGTACAGGCTAAATGTTGGAGATGTGATTGTGAAGTTGCCACTTATTACCATATATGGTGGACTTGTAAAAAAGTTAAAGCATTTTGGATTAAAGTATGGTGGATCATGCAGAATATTTTGAAAAAGAAGATTAAGTTTACTCCGCAGTTCTTTCTATTAGGAATAATTATGGATTGTACAGCTATAGAGACTAAATTGATTTTGAACTTAATCACAGCCGCAAGACTTTTGATTGCTCAATATTGGAAGAAAGAAGAATTTCCTACAATTGAAGAATGGACACTCAAAGTATCAAATCTGGCAGAAATGGCAAAAATTTCTGCTTACTTGAAAGACTATACACAAGAAAAATATATTTTAGAATGGAAAATGTGGATTGATTATATTCAAAATAAGTATCGGATAAAAAAATATCGAATAGCATATGAATAAATTTAGGAAATATTTTGTATTAGATTTATTTCTGAAGGAGAGGGGAATTGAGAGTGTGATTATGTGTGGAGTGACTAGAGATTATAATTTAGGAATTATTTTGGATTATGATTGTTAGTTTTGATACCCTGCATTTTGTTCTGGGAAGTCGGGGTATGGGGTGGGGGTAAGGGGAGGGAATTGGGGGTTGAGGTAGAGGATGGAGTGATGGTTAATGTACAGGGATTATTGAAGATGTATAAATATAATTAATGTAGGGTCGGGTCTGCCCAGTTACCATTTTAGAACAGTGGGGAGGAGAAGAGAGAGAGTAGGAGGTAGGAAAGAGGAGAAGAGGAAGGAAGAGGGGTAGAAGAGGGAGAAGGAAGGTGTAGGGTGGAGGGAGGAGAGGATGTAGATAAGAGAAGGAGAGGAAGGTCTGGAAAGGAGAAGAAGGTAGAAGAGGGAAGAGTGTTAAAAAGGGGGGTGGTGACTGGGCAAGCCCGACTAATTGTATATAACTGTACATTGGATGAGCTGTTTGATATGATTGTAAAAATAAAACTTTTTTATGAAAAAAAAAAAAAAGAATTGCTCCACCATGGCATGTTCTGCGGCCCTGTTAGTGCTCGGATGGAATGCCAAACTAAGTCCTTGCGAGGACTCATGAACTCTCTCCAGAGCTTAGCAGTGAATTGGACCCCGCAATCTGAGACGATCCTGCAGGGGAAACCATGCAACGTATGTTTGATTAATAGGTTAGTCAGCTTCCATGCTGACAGGAGCACTGGGCAAGCTACAAAATGGGCCTATTTTGAAAATAAATCTATGGCAGTCCAGATGACCACTCAGGGAGCTCAACAATGAAATCCATAGCTCTTCCCAGGGTCGGGATGGATCTGCCACTTGCTGGAGTACCCCAGGGGGTCTCCCGAACCTCGTCTTCATTGCCATGCAAGTGGCACAGCTTTTTACATAGTCCTCAATGTCTTTCTTCATCTTTGGCCACCAGAACTGTCCATCCCCTGAGGTACGTCAGGAGGTTTCCCTAGCTCTGATTGCAGAAAAAATAATTGCTACCAACTTGCCTTCCATTGAGGACCTGTATACTGCACGAATCAAGAAGAGGGCCGTGAAAATATTTGCAGATCCCTCGCATCCTGGACATAAACTGTTTCAACTCCTACCCTCAAAACGATGCTATAGAGCACTGCACACCAGAACAACTAGACACAAGAACAGTTTTTTCCCGAAGGCCATCACTCTGCTAAACAAATAATTCCCTCAACACTGTCAGACTATTTACTGAATCTGCACTACTATTAATCGTTTCATAGCTCCCATCACCAATCTCTTTCCACTTATGACTGTATGACTATAACTTGTTGCTGGCAATCCTTATGATTTATATTGATATATTGATCATCAATTGTGTTGTAAATGTTGTACCTTGATGAACGTATCTTTTCTTTTATGTACACTGAGAGCATATGCACCAAGACAAATTCCTTGTGTGTCCAATCACACTTGGCCAATAAAATTCTATTCTATTCTATTCTATTCTATTCTATTCTATATTGTTGCCAGGAAATCTTGCAGCCTCAACTCACCCAGAATTGACAGACTCAATGCTCTCCCTCTGGTGGGAGTCCCTTCTGCATCGCCTTCGGTAGGTCTCCTGCCGATCCTTGGAATGAACTTTGGAGCTGGATGACTTCCTCCTCTCGGCCTGGGCTCCCAACGACTGGCACTCAGATGCTGGGCACAGGCTGCATACCTGCCAACCAAGTGTTCTCCGCCACCACCTTGGACAGCCGCTGGGCATTCTCGGGGCCTGCCACTTCTCCAGGAGCCCCCACCACCACCACCATCGCCATCCATTTCATTCCCTTCCTCTTCCATTCCTCCATCTTCCCTGAGTCCTCCTACTCCCTGGGAGTAGGAAGGGAGCAGCTGGGGCTCAGGACCCCTGAATGTAGCTCCAGTTGGAGCGAAGAATTTTGCAGTACTGGCTTAATGTCAATGTATCCATTGCAAACAGAACTCCAAGGCATTCTGTTTCTTCAAAGAACAAATTTATTTAGCTACATCATCTTGACACAAACTGGTGGAAAGCTAGTACTAAAGGTTCCTGTACTATTCACCCCCACTTAAAATAAAAGTTTTTCATATTTCCAAAACAATATGTTACACTGTCCAATTGGAATAAGGGCTGGTTCCTTGGCAACTTCTCTCCTCCTCTGGCCAGCCAGCCATTGGAATCTATCTCACAAATCAACTAACTATGTTATTTTGGCTGAAGACTCCATCTACCTCTGCTCTCCTCCTTCAGCTCCAAACTGTGTCAACCTGAATTCATTTGAGAATAACCCATGATAGAAACAAAGTCCCACCAGAAAGGAATGGGGCACAGCCCAATCAGATTCAGGTTTGACATTCTGCCTTTAAGAACATGGTTCTCCATTTCTCCTTTGGGAAAATATAATATTCTATCTCTTTTAATATTCCCAAAAATATTTCATTGGGGGGGGGGCTTCCAACACCTTAAACTGATATCAGGAAATTATATTTTATTCTCAAAGATAAAACACTCAGACATAAACTGAGCATTGTGGTATATGCAGTACAATGCCATGAGCCATGTGCAGATCTGTACATTGGGGGAAAAAAACAACCATTTCATAAGTGCATGGCACAGCATAGGAGAACAAACACATCAGGACTAGATTCACCAGTCCATGTGCATTTAAAAGACCACTCTTTTGAAGACAGTAAACTCCACATTTTGGACAGAGAAGATCACTGGTTTGAAAGAGGGGTCAAAGAGGCTATCTATGTCAAAATTGAACAGTCTTCTCTAAACAGAGGGGGAGGGCCACAATATCATCTATCTCCAATCTACAACATAGTACTTTCAACAGTTCCAAGAAAGCTCCACACCCATTTGCATCACTCAGGTGACCTTGATGACACAGATAAACCTCCAGGTGACCTTAATGACCCACTAAAATAATGCAATTGACCAGCTGTCTTCAAGGAGTATATATCCTTCCATTCCCCATCATCCAGTCAGAGCTGAAGAAGCTTCTTGGATGAGAAGCAAAATGTCTTCAAAGAAAAACCAGAAAAAACAATTGCCTCTTGAAAAAGCACTTTTGGGGAGGGGGCGTGGCCAGCGCCACTGCGGGACAGCGATCCCTGGGGCTCCAAAGGAACACCAATATCCCAGCTGCTTTGGGGTTCCTTCATGGACCATAACTGTCTTGGAGAGACAGTGAAGAAGGGAGGCACAGATTGGTGCGAACAGGGAAGTGGCAAATTCCCTAGAGCACCGATATAAGCCTCCAACTCTGCAGCTTGGAAAGACAGCCATTAGGGCTGTCACAAGTGGGGGCAGCCACTCCAAAAGAATGGAGCAGGAGAGGTGATTGAATGGAGTATTCTTACTGAAAAGCGATTTGCCAACGCATAGGTAAGAGGAAAACTTATTAAAATTTAAAAGAAGCCTTCAATTGGAAATCAGCGGCTAAATTGGCGTATGGGAGTATAAACAAAATTAAAAGTAAAACGGAACTTTGCAATTAAAGCCCTAAAAAGAACTTTCCATATGATCTTTAATTTGGTTAATTTGATGTTGGAAGAGATTATTAAAAGAAACAAAAAATTGAAGGAAACATTGTTTGCTAACAAAAGAACTAAGACCAGAAACAATCACTTTGCTGATTAATAAGGGACATTTTGTTGCAGAAGTATTTGTGAATTAGCAAGAGAGATCTGCTGGAGGAAAGAAAGAAAGAATCACATTATTCAGATCACCATGGGAAAACTAGGAAGGAGCATTGTTTTTACAGCTGCTTCGAGAAAGAGGAGTAGAAAAGACAAGGAACTAATAAGGATTTAAACTGAAACAGTTTCAAGATACATTGGAATTAGACTCTTCCAGAAATAAAGAAGAAAAGAGATACATGGACTTGAATTTGGGTTAAGTTATAAATAAATTTTAAAAAGTTTTTCTCCTTGTATTGAGAATATCGAAAATTGGGAGGAATTATGGGAGATACTTTTGATGGTCCGAGAGTCGATTAATGGAAACAAATAAGCAGTATTATGGTTTAAAAATAGAACATAAGGAAACTATGAGACATAATGCTGGAGAAGAAATTAGTGAGGATAATACAAATGATCATATTGGGACTGATAGTGAAAAAATGAAAATGAAGAGTGGGAAAGGAATCTTAAAAAAAGAGGGGGGAAAGTGAAAAAGAAAAGATTGAGAAGGAAAACTTAAAAATGAAAAAAACAGAAAAAAACATGATTACACTGGGATTAGCAGTGGAAGATTAAAGAGAAGAGGAGGAAATAGAGAAAAATTGAGGGGGGCATCAAAAGAGTTAAAGTTAGAGGAAAGTGGAAAAGAGGAAATAAGAAAGGGAGAAAAAAGAAAATGAAAGAAAGGAAGAAAGAAAGGGAGAAAAATATTAAGAGATGGGATCTGGGGGAGACTGAAAGAAAACAGTTAGAAGTAGGAGAAAAATTAATAAAAGAAAAGAAAGTAGAGATAGACTTGCTTCCTTTTTTCTTCTTCTTTGTGTTGGATAATGCATGGAATGAAAAAAAATTAAAGTTGATGATGAAGATTCAAATTTTAAATTTATAAAAGAATGGAATATCCAGCAGAGGTAATTTGGAATGGTATGGTTTATAAATGAAGGTGATTGGAAGTTAAGATGTAAAAGGGAATAAGATTGAAACATTAGTAAATGATGTATATTGTTGGAATAAAATAATAAGTATTGAATTTTGAATAGAAATGTTAAGAAAATAAGAGGTGGAAACTTATACCATTTGACTATATGATATAAATGAAATAAGATGAAGACAACGTTAAGGTTTAAAATATGGGAGAGGAGGTTTCAAAAATATGTGTAACTAATGAGAGAATTGGGGATGTCTGGACATTAAAGATATTGAAAATAGATACAGCAATGGAGAGAGATAAGAGGAAGGAGAGAGTTGGAATGGAGAGAGAGGGAGAGAGAAAGAAAGAAGGGAAGAGGACAGGAGGTAAAGCAAGGGAAGTAAGTGTAGGAGAGAAGGTTAGATAGGGAGGCCCCTCATCCTTCCAGTCACTCCACACCTGAGAAGATAGTGGAAGGGGTTTTCCCCGCTGCCTTGAAAGAGGCGGTGGTGAGACCCCTCCTCAAGAAGCCTTCCCTGGATCCAGCTATTTTGGGGAATTATCGTTCAGTCTCCAACCTTCGCTTTGTGGCGAAGGTTGTAGAGAGTGTAGTTGCATGGCAGCTTCCCCAGTACCTGGATGTCTATCTAGACCCATTCCAGTCCGGCTTCCGGCCCGGTCATAGTACGGAGACAGCTTTGGTCGCGCTGGTGGATGACCTCTGGAGGGCCAGGGATAGGGGTTGCTCCTCTGCCCTGGTCCTATTAGATCTCTCAGCGGCTTTTGATACCATCGACCATGGTATCTTGCTGCACCGGTTGGAGAGTTTGGGAGTGGGAGGCACCGTTTATCGGTGGTTCTCCTCCTATCTCTCTGACCGGTCGCAGATGGTGTTGACAGGGGGGCAGAGATCGACCGTGAGGCGCTTTACTTGTGGGGTGCCTCAGGGGTCGATTCTCTCGCCTCTCCTGTTCAACATCTACATGAAGCCGCTGGGTCAGGTCATCAGTGGCTTTGGGGTGAGTTACCATCTGTACGCTGATGACACACAGCTGTACTTTTCCACCCCGGACCACCCCAACGAAGCTGTCGAAGTGCTGTCCCGGTGTCTGGAAGCCGTACGGGTCTGGATGGGGAGAAACAGACTCAAGCTCAATCCCTCCAAGACGGAGTGGCTGTGGATGCCGGCACCCTGGTACAGTCAGCTGCAACCTCGGCTGACTGTTGGGGGCGAGTTATTGGCCCCAATGGAGGGGGTACGCAACTTGGGGGTCCTCCTGGATGAGCGGCTGTCGTTTGATGATCATTTGGTGGCCATCTCCAGGAGGGCCTTTCACCAAGTACGCTTGGTTCTCCAGTTGCGCCCCTTCCTTGACTGGGATGCCTTATGCACGGTCACTCACGCTCTTGTCATTTCTCGTTTGGATTATTGCAATGCTCTCTACATGGGGCTGCCCTTGAAGTGCACCCGGAGGCTGCAGCTAGTCCAGAATGCAGCTGCGCGGGTAATAGTGGGAGCCACTCGTTGCTCCCATGTAACACCACTCCTGCGCAGTCTGCACTGGCTTCCTGTGGTCTTTCGGGTGCGCTTTAAGATCTTGGTTACCACCTTTAAAGCGCTCCATGGCTTAGGGCCCGGGTACTTACGGGACCGCCTGCTGTTACCTTATGCCTCCCACCGACCCGTACGCTCACACAGAGAGGGTCTTCTCAGGGTGCCGTCCGCCAAACAATGTCGGCTGGCGGCCCCCAGGGGTAGGGCCTTCTCTGTTGGAGCTCCTACGCTTTGGAACGAACTTCCCCCTGGTTTACGCCAAGTGCCTGATCTTCGGACTTTTCGCCGTGAGCTGAAAACGCATTTATTTATTCAAGCGGGACTGGCTTAAAAGTTTTATTAAATTTTAATTGGGGTTATTTATGAATTTTAGGGTTTTAAATTTTTTAAATTTCGGCCATCTTTGTAATATGTTTGGTTTTAAGTTTCTGTTTTAATGTGTATATTGTGGGTTTTTATTATCTGGCTGTACACCGCCCTGAGTCCTTCGGGAGAAGGGCAGTATAAAAATCTAATAAAATAAATAAATAATAAATAAATAAGGGCGACAGCGGTGGATGGAGACTCACTCCATATTCCAGAGCAGGAGTGAAGCAGCCCTATACTTGCCTATTCTTCCGGGCCTTGGTGCTGCGTGTACCTCGGTCACTTGGGGAGATGCGTGACTTTCTCTCTGCCCCAAGGCACTTGTCCAGCCCGGCTGCAGCTGACACTGGTGTTCTTGCCGCCTCCATGGCCTGCTCATGCAGCGCCTTGTGCAGCACACTTAAATTTAGTGCACTTCACAATGGGAAAGATGGCATCCCCCTGCTCCTCCTGGAGCCCATTACAATGCGGAGCATCGGCTGCAGCCAGGCCTGGCCAATGTTAATGGCCTTGTTGATGCTGCACGCACCTCGGTTGCTTGGGGAGTTGTGTAACTTTCTCTCCACCCCAAGACAGGTGATTGGTTGACTTCCAACTATTCATTTGGTGACTTTTCAAAGTTACAACAGCACTGAAAAAGGTAACTTTGTTAGAGTTTGCAGCAATCCAACCAGCACACAAGTAAATAATTCAGAAGGATTCATTTATAGAAGAAACTTCTTTATATACAATAATATAAATCATGATGCATGTATACAATACCCAAGCAGCAGAAGCCAGAACCAGAAATCAGAATCCAGAAGACAGAACCTATATAATCACAGAAGCACTAAAGCAATAAAATCCACACACCACATACACACACGCACACACTTGTTTTCATAGATTTTCATGGGTATAGGTATATAGGTGTCAGCCTCCACTCCAATCCTCACATCCTTTTATACACTTTATATTCAGTAGTTAGATTGCAGTGGGGTTTTATGTGTAATGTACATAGCTCATGGATTCAGGTTAAGTAGAGAGGGCCCTTTAAGAGTGTCATCTGACATGAGATCAAGGGGAGGGGAGATTGATGGTTTGAATTCAGCAGGAATGTTAGAGCGTGGGCTTTCAACGGACATTGCATTCCTGAGATGATTTACAGCCAGAGACCTGCGGAAGAAGATTACCATGGGGGGGCCGAGAAGGAGCTGGCATTGGACCAGACCTGGCTGACCTCTTGTGGGAGGAGGGACTAACGATGGGATATGGAATGTTAGCCATATTTTGTCTCAGATCCAACTTTATACTGCTGCAGTCCGGATGTATTTAGTAAAAGTACTTTTCTTTATTTGCAAATGAAGTCAAGGTGTATTCTTTCCTAAATATAATCAGAGGTAGCCTGACATTAAATTTGATCTCACAGCATGTCGACCAAGCAGGATTTTAACCAAAATACTGAGGGGGCCGACAGAAAAACTTTGATGGGAAGCCAGCCAGCTGCTGAACTGGGGGAGGCGACCGGAGGTTTTTCTTCTGTCAGTTTTAACCCTGATCTGGAGGATTGCAGAGCCCGGTGGATGGAGCAATTACAGCTGGAAGAAAAAAGGTGGCAACCTGATCCTGAAGTGCTTCCTTCTGGAGTGACTAAAAGAAAAAAGGGGAGAACTAGACTTTCAGATTGGAAAGAAGAGCAGGAAATCAAAGACAAGCTCTAGTTGGACGAGGCATTGCGTCTTTACCGTGAGGTGAAAGTAAGGCAAGCAGCACGCCAAAGGTATGAATCCCCTATTCGGTCCTCCAGGGGGGAGGGAGAAGAGGATGAAGAAATTACCAGGGGAGCAACTGGGGGAGTTTCCCAATGCGTAGAAATTTTGGAACAACCAGAACCAGAAATCCCCTTCTCAGAGGCAGATGAGTCGGATGGAGGGCGTACGCCACCTGCTGGCCATGTGAGGCTGCACAGAGGAAGGGAAAAGCCTAAAATCCCCCCCATATCTGGGAAATTCGATGGAAATGCCAAGGAGCTAGGACTGTTCCTGGCGTTAGTGAATAACCATATGATGGACTGGGGGGAAGATTATTGGTCCCAGGCAGCACAAGCTAGAGCTGTGACCCAAAACCTAACAGGAAGAGCAGCTGCATGGTTTGTGTCATTATATAGCGGCCACTCCCCCTTACTGCAAAACTACGAGCATTTTATGACTGCACTGAGGAGGAGATTTGAGGACCCCCTGGCAGAGCAGAAGGCCAAAGGCCAGATGAAAGTCATCAGACAAGGGAGGAGACCAGTGGCTGACTACAGCCGGGAGTTCAGTGATCTGGTTCCCATGATGAGAGGATGGTCGGAGGTGACCCTTGTGGACATTTACAAAGATGGCCTGAATGGAGATCTGTATGAATTGTGCCGGGCACGGGCCTCTCCAACCACGTTGTACAGCTGGTACACCCTGGCAGCAGAGATGGAAATTGAGCTAGCGAAGGATCGTAGCCGAAGAGAGCGCGCTGGAAGGCCAAACCCTGCCCATTTTACTAGAGGGACGCCCTTACGTCGGAGAGTGGGAGGCAACGCTCGACTGCATGCTACAGATGTGGAAAAGAAGGCCATCGAGCAGCTGACTGTCGGGTGAAGCTGGTGCCTAAGACGACCCCTAGTGGTGGAAAGGAACCAGTGAAACCAGATGCTAAGGCGCGAAAGCCGGCAAAAGTGGGTGTCGTGTCCCACTCCTCCGCTGACAGCTGGGTCAGGGAAATCCGAATCAGGCTTGCCTCTGCAGCTCTGCCCAAAGTCCTAGCAAAGTCCTCAGAGCAGGCAGGAGACCAGTAAGTGACTTCAGCAAGATAAGTTTGACTTTTGCCTGACTCAGAGACTGCCAGAAAGTAGATCCTTTATATAGGCCATGGGGTGTGGCTCCATGACTCAGCACTCATTAAGGCCTGCCCCTCCCTTCCCTCTGTTGCCTCCGCCTATCCAATCTTCTGATGCGAGGATTACTCCAATCAGCTGTTGGGAATAAACCCTCCTCAGGCTCACATGCTGTGGAGGAGGGGGAGGGGTCTAGCTGCTCCGTTTGCCTGGGCATGGAGTCAGGGCTGGGGCCGGGAGATTCTCCTTCTTCTGCAGTTTGTGTGGGCATGGAGCCAGGACTTGGGCCGGGAGGCATACATTCCTCAGTGTTTGGGAGCAGGTAAGAAGGCCCTGGCTGCTCTGAGGGCGGGCAAGACACAACAGTGGGAGAAGGCATCGCCAAGAAGGCCACTCCCATCAGGAATGCCGACTGAATCTGATGACAGCGAAACCACGTCAGAATCCGATGAAGATCTTCTGGTGAGTTGGACACGGGGTCCTTTGAACATCCCGGTCAAACTGCATGTCCCTTCTTCGGGTAATAAGGGGGAAATGCTAGCGCTCCTAGACTCTGGGTGTACTAGGTGCATCATCAGTCCCGAGGTAGTAGAGAAAATGGAACTAAAACTGAGAACTCTACGTAGGCCCATGGCCTTTGCCCAGTTGGATGGCTCTGTGGCAGGGGGAGGGCCCGCCCGCCCATTTTGTAACAGAACCCATAGAAATGATGATGGGAGACCATCGTGAGGTCCTAAACTTCATAGTAGCCCCAGGGATGGACCAACCTCTGTTGCTAGGCTTGTCATGGCTGCGGAAGTGGAACCCCTGTATTAACTGGAAGACGGGAGTCTTACGTTTTCGCTCTAAGACGCTAAGAGGGGAGAAAAGAGACACTAAGGAGGAATCTACCATGGCCGTGCCCCATGACGTGATGGGGGCAATGACGGAACGGATAGAAGGGGAGGAGAGGATACCTAAGGAATACTGGGACTTGCGAGAAGTCTTTAGCAAGAAAGCATCAGATGTTCTACCTCCCCATAGGCCTACTGACTGCACAATAGACATACTTCCAGGGGTAAAGCTTCCAAAACCAAAAGCTTATCCCATGACCCAAAAAGAATTGGGGGAGCTACGTAAATTTATAGACAAAAACTTAGAGCGGGGGTTTATCCAACCGGCTAGGCCTCATGTGGCCACACCAGTGATGTTCCGAGAAAAGAAAGATGGCTCCTTTCGTCTTATAGTTGACTATAGAAACCTAAACGCAATATGCGCCGAAAACGTATACCCCATGCCACTCATGAAAGACATGTTAGCGCATCTAGCGAAAGGAAAGATTTTCACCAAATTAGACCTACGAGAGGCTTACTACAGAGTTCGTATAAAGGAGGGGGATGAATGAAAAACCGCTTTCAACTGCCCCCTAGGATGCTTTCAGTTTCGAATACTGCCATTTGGACTGCAGGGGGCGCCCGCAGTTTTTATGCAACTAATAAATGAAATACTCCATCAACACTTGTTTAAAGGAGTTCTTGTTTACCTTGACGATATACTTATCTATACAGAAACAATGGAAGAACACATTAAACTAGTAAGAGCAGTTCTCAAAAAGTTATTATCCACAGAACTTTATTGCAAGCTATCCAAATGTGATTTCCATCAAACAAAAATAGACTTCTTAGGGTACCGCATATCAGTGGATGGATTGGAAATGGACCCAGAGAAAGTGAAAGCTGTCTTGGAATGCCCCCCCCCCACGCACACGCAAACAGCTGCAAAGTTTCTTGGGATTTGCAAACTTTTATCGTCAATTCATCCCCTCCTTTGCTCAAATTGCTTTGCCAATCACCAACCTCTTAAAAACTAAAGGAGATACAAAGCCCAAACCATCATTACCTCTCGAATGGTCAATGGAATGTCAAGCAGCGTTTGAAAAGTTGAAACGACTGTTTGCCGCTGAACCTATTTTAAAACATCCCGACATGGATGTTCCTTTTGTGGTACAAGCAGATGCTAGTGATGTAGCGGTCGGAGCCGTTTTGCTCCAAAACAATGCCGATGGTAAACTACAACCTTGTGCTTTCACTTCTCGTAAATTGACTGAAACTGAAAGAAGGTGGGCTATTTGGGAGAAAGAAGCATTTGCAGTTCATTGGGCTCTTCGCACTTGGAGACAATTCTTAGAAGGTTCCAATCATTCTTTTGAAGTTTGGACTGATCACAAAAATCTGGAAGCGCTAAAAACTCCTAGAAAACTTTCGCCTAAACAAGCCCGCTGGGCTCAATATTTTAACCGTTTTAATTTCACTTTACATTACATTCCCGGAGGAAAGAACTTTTTGGCAGATGCTCTTTCACATCTGCCCCAATACAATGGTACACGCTCCGAGGTGGTACGCCCAATACTTCCCATTCAGCAATTAGCAGCTCCGGCTATAACCCGAAGCCATACCAAAACCGAGCCGTCACTACCAGATGAATTAATTAAATTATTTAAGGAAGCTTTGAACTCAGATGATTGGTTCTTGGCTCATTCGCATGAATGCACGCTCCATGATAGACTAGCTAGGATTGGAGCAAAACTATATGTTCCTCTATCACTCAGAGAAACCATCCTACAACGATGCCATGATGCTAAAATGGCAGGACATTTTGGTTTTGTGAAAACCTTGCACCTTCTTAAGAGACAATTTTGGTGGCCAAGTCTTAAAAAGAACATTCTATCGTATATAGCAAGTTGCCCTGTTTGCGCATCATCTAAATGGCTTCCAGGAAAACCTCCTGGATTACTTCAAACAGTAGCCCGGCCAGGAGCTCCATGTAAAGAAATATCCATGGATTTCATAGTGGAACTACCCAAAAGTGCAGGCAATACTGTAATCTGGGTAGTCACAGACCTGTTCTCCAAACAAGTCCATTTTATTCCATGTTCCAAAATACCTTCTTCAAAGACTCTGGCAAAGTTGTTTGTGCAACACATTTATAGACTCCACGGGGTTCCTGAACGCATCATCTCAGATCGAGGAGTTCAATTCACTTCTCAGTTTTGGAAAGAGTTTTTGCGACTGATTGGCTCCGCCCAAGGATTAAGCTCCTCCCATCATCCCCAGACTAATGGAAGTTGTGAACGCTCGAACTCGGTACTAGAACAATATTTACGTTGTTACATTAACTATAAACAAGACAACTGGGCGGACCTACTACCTTTTGCAGAAGTAGCCTACAATAACTCAATTCATAGTAGCACAGGATTTACTCCTTTTAAAGTAGCTTCTGGCCAAGACTTTGTTCCAATCTCGGAACTTCCAAAGGAAAAAACCACGGTTTCATCGTTGTCAGAATGGATAGATCGAATACAAAGCACATGGAAAATGACTCGAAAGGCGATTGATGATACCCACCGTGCACATAAAAAACAAGCGGATAAAAAAAGATCCTCTGAGAACAAGTACCAAGTTGGAGATAGAGTTTATCTCTCCACCAAATATTTACAAACCACTCAAAAATCTAAAAAACTGGGACCTAAGTATGTGGGACCTTTCCCCATAGTGAAAATCATCAACCCCGTGACTGTACAGCTAGAATTACCAAAAACACTTAGAAGAATTCTCCCTGTTTTCCTTGTGAGCTTAATGAAACCAGAACACACGTCTACTTTCCATGCTAACCATACACCCCCTCCTATAACAATTCTCATAGAGGGCGAACAACATTTTGAAGTAAAAGAAATCTTAGATTCAAGAAAACATAGAAATAAAATTCAATATCTTATTGCTTGGAAGCACTTCCCTTTGTCCCAAGCTGAATGGGTGAACAAGGAAGATGTTCGTGTTTCAGAAAAGATAGCACAATTCTATAAAAAATATCCTGACAAACCCTAACTTTTCTTTTTTCTTTTCTAGGACTAACATCCTTGTTGCAGGAGGGCCGAATGTCAGCCTCCACTCCAATCCTCACATCCTTTTGTATACTTTATATTCAGTAGTTAGATTGCAGTGGGGTTTTATGTGTAATGTACATAGCTCATGGATTCAGGTTAAATAGAGAGGGCCCTTTAAGAGTGTCATCTGACATGAGATCAAGGGGAGGGGAGATTGATGGTTTGAATTCAGCAGGAATGTTAGAGCGTGGGCTTTCAACGGACATTGCATTCCTGAGATGATTTACAGCCAGAGACCTGCGGAAGAAGATTACCATGGGGGGGCCGAGAAGGAGCTGGCATTGGACCAGACCTGGCTGACCTCTTGTGGGAGGAGGGACTAACGATGGGATATGGAATGTTAGCCATATTTTGTCTCAGATCCAACTTTATACTGCTGCAGTCTGGATGTATTTAGTAAAGTACTTTTCTTGATTTGCAAATGAAGTCAAGGTGTATTCTTTCCTAAATAAAATCAGAGGCAGCCTGACATTAGGTCTTGGCGTATTTGGGTCTTTTCCTGTGTAAGGTGAGAGTATCTTGGTGACGTTTCAACAAGGTCTCACTCATCATCTTCAGGCTGGTGCTTACGGCTTTGTGCTTGTGCGAGCAAAGCGTTGTCGAAGCTGCCGTCTCTATTAATACTGGTTGGGAAGTGTGGAGTGTTGGCTTTGTTGCTGTAAGTGGGTTGGTTAGCTGTGTGGTTGCATCTTGATTGGTAGGTGGAGTGGATGTTTGCAGATTAGTTGGCTGTTTCGTAGCATCCTGTGTGGGTGTAGTGCTGCTGCACCCCCCTCCGATCCCCACACAAAGCAAACTGACACATGCCATGAACACATGACAAGACTTCAAACTCGGAGCCAAACCAAAACCCGGGATGCTGCATCACAGCCATCTGCTCAGGACATTACATCACAGAACTCAGGAGGCCACAACACCAAAGCTCAGGACATTACAACACAACAAACCACTCAGGATGTTACAGCACAAGACTCAGGAGGTCACATTCTCAGAACTCAGGACGTTTCAACACAGCCCATTACCCAGGTCGTTACAACACAGAAGACTAATGGGCACACAACTAGGACCACACCCATACAGGATGCTATGAAACAGCCAACTAAGCTGCAAACATCCACTCCACCTACCAGTCAAGATGCAACCACACAGCCAACCAACCCGCTTACAGCAACAAAGCCAGCACTCCCCACCTCCCCACCAGTATTAATAGAGAGATGGCAGCTCCGGCCATGCTTTGCTCACATAAGCACGAAGCTGTAAGCACCAGTCTGAATCAGATGACGAGTGAGACCTCGTCGAAATGTCGCCAAGATACTCTCAACCTTACACAGGAAAAGACCTGAATATGCCAAGACCTACACACATACACACAGAGACACACAGTCCAGTGAAGTCAAGCCACACCCAGGTTCCGAGCTGTCGGACATGACTCTGAGTCACCAAATAGTTCCCATGGGCTGACTTGTTGTTATGGCTATCCCAACTCATAATTACACTGACAAACTTACAACCATTTTTCACACTCATAACTCTTGCAGCATTCCTATAGTTATGTGACCAAATTTCCCCCCCGACCCATCGGGGAGGAATGGCAGCCCACATCAGCTGCCCCAAAGCCGGAGACGGCCATAAAGATTGGGCAGGAGAAGAAGCACAATTTTTTGAAAAAGATACCGAAGCCAGGTGAGTGATCATCAGCTCACAGGAGGCATGGAAAACAAATTTGCCAAAAGTAGGTTAAGAAAAAACATGAATAGCAGCTAATTGAAACAGGAAAAGAAACCGGAAGGAAACAATTAAAGAAAATTAGATTCACCTAAAACCTGGAATTAGAATCTGGAACCTATCTCAAGGGTTTTAATTAATTCTGGAAATCTTTTTAAACTAAATATTTTAACTGCAACTGATTTTGGACAACTTTAAAAGTTTTTATTGGTAACCAACATTGGACAGTTTAAAGGATTACAATGTAACTAATTATGGGACTGAAAGAAAGTTACAAATTCTAATAACTTGAAACAAAGGAAACTTGGCTTCAAAATGGCTACTGTACTATTTTGCCTAATTATACTATAAAAGGAACAAAGGACCGTGGCTTTAAATTGGAAAGAAAAAGAAAAAGCAGAGTGGATCAGGACTTTAAAAATGGACTTTAATGGATTGTGTTTTTATTCTTTGGTTTTTTATAAAATTTTGAACATAAAGGATTATAAGAAATTGAATTAAACTGAAACAAAGGAGTTTGTTACCTTATCATTTTGCTACAGTATAAAGATTGACACCTAAAGGCAGAAGAAAGAAGGCAGAAACAAATGATTTGACCTTAAAAGGGATTTGTCGATGGCAACTGCAATGTAAAGACTGACATTTAAAGGCAGAAGAAGAAATACAGAAGCAAGAAACTGAAATGATCTGAAATAAAAGACTTGATGGTATCTGTGGACTATAATTGCTATAAAGGCTGATACTTAAAGAATTACAGCAATCCCCAAGGAAAGATTTTTTTACTTTAAATTTAAATAGAATAATAATGAGAAAGTGGTTTTGATGTCTTGAAACTTTAAAAATATTTGTTACTTATGTTTTGCAATTATACTAAATAATGATTTTAGAGGCAGAGGAAGATAGCAGGAACTGAGTGGTCTTGATCTTACGACCATCTCATATAGATGGATAGGTTGATGTGATTGCACAACCACCCTAAGAAAGGATGTTAAAAGGCTGTCTTTAGATTCATATTATAGATTCTAAAAGATTTATGTAAAATACAAATGAGAATTATAGAATTTTTAAGGATATTTTGGGGAATGATGGGTTTTTGATGATTTGAAATTTTAAAAGAAACATTGTTATTTTTGATTTGTAATTTGATTTGTAATTTTACTAGATGGCGATCTCTAGAGACAGAGGAAGATAGTAGGAACTGAATAGTTCTTATTTCAGGATTATTCCCACATAGATGGATAGGTTGATGTGATTGCACGACCGCCTTAGAAAGGACGTTAAAAGGCTGTCTTCAGATTTATATCAAAGGTTTTAAGAGATAATTGTAATTATGCAAAACATGAATGACAACTATATAATTTTTAAGGATAGTTTGGGGTCTTCTCAGGGTGCTGTCAGCCAAACAGTGTAGGCTGGCGACCCCCAGGGGGAGAGCCTTCTCTGTGGGCGCACCTACCCTCTGGAACGACTTTCCCCCAGGACTTCGACAACTTCCTGACCTCTGGACCTTTCGCCGCGAGCTGAAGACATATCTATTCTTTCGAGCAGGACTGGCTTAAATAGGGTTTTTTAAATATGGATTTTATTGGGGTTTTTTATATTTTGTATGGTATTTTAAATTTAGGCTATTTTGAATAAGTTTTTTAAAATGTGTTTTATTGTAATATATTGTACTATTTTATTTGCCTGTTCACCGCACTGAGTCCTTCGGGAGAAGGGCGGTATAAAAATTAAATTATTATTATTATTATTATTATTAATGAGGGAAAGACTATAGAAAATGATTCTTGATTAAAAGAAATAATGTTACTTATGATTTGTAATGATATAAGATAGTGATAAAGGGACACGGTGGCTCAGGGGCTAGGATGTTGAGCTTGTCGATTGAAAGTTCGAATCCCTAGTGTTGCCGTGTAACGGGGTGAGCTCCTGTTACTTGTCCCAGCTTCTGCTAACCTAGCAGTTTTGAAAGCACGTAAAAATGCAAGTAGAAAATATAGGGACCACCTTTGGTGGGAAGGTAACAGCGTTTCGTGCGCCTTTGGTGTTGAGTCATGCCGGCCACATGACCACGGAGACGTCTTCAGACAGCGCTGGCTCTTCGGCTTTTAAACAGAGATGAGCACCGCCCCCTAGAGTTGGCAACAACTAGCACGTATGTGCGAGGGGAACCTTTACCTTTACCTAAGATAGTGATTTCTAGAGGCAGAGGATGATAGCAGGAATTGAATAGTTTCTATTGGATTATTCCCATGTAGATGGATAGGTCGATGTGATGGCCTGACCACTCTAAGAAAGGATAATAATGACTGCCTTTAGATTTATACTAAATGTTTTAAAGAGAAAATGGAATTTATGAAAAATATAGATGATGATTATATGAAAATTTTTAGAGATATTTTGGGACTAGATATTTTCCAGGATAAAGGGATGGAATAGATTATAAAAGAAAAGGGCTATCATAACATTTGAAAAGGGGAAAATATTGGACAAATGATATAATGAGAGGATGAAATTTGAAATATGTTTGAATATGTACCCGACCGATATCTTTTTCAACAAAGATCTGTATGTTTTTTTAAAAAACTTATTTTAAAAAAACCAATTATTTTACTAACTGCAATAATAATTATTTAACTGCAATAATTCATTTAGCAACTGTGACAAGAAAGGTCATAAAATGGGCAAAACATTTAACAACTGTCTTGCTTAACAATAGAAATTTTGGACTCAATTGTGGCTGTAAGTCAAAGACTATATGAACCAATAATGTGCAATGTTATATAAATGAAATGTGTTGATATTTTGTATTTTTTGTACAGTATTTTGTATTACTTCTGTCTTATTGAGGCTAGCACTCTTCATGTCAGATCTGTCCTAGCTTGGATGTTCAGAAAAAAACATCAACTCCATTTGTAGGAAAAGGTATAATTTTTACTGAAGCCAAGTGGTTACAACATAGCAAAGCCAAATCTGAGGCTTTCTCATGTAACCCCAGTAATTTTTCCCTCTCCCAGGCCCTCTCCTCTTGGTCATCTTGGTTGTGTCCAATAAGGTTCCAATTAGGTGTTTTTGTAATAGTTCCACATTTTGGCACCTCTTTGAATGGGCATTTTGCATTCCATTCCCAGGCTGTGTCTTTGGATTTTTCAACCATTGTCTCTGGATGGCACCTCTGATTTCTGTCATCTCCCCTCCCTACCTTCCCAATTCACTTTCCCACATTTTATGGCAGGCTGCCATCAAAGAGAAATGAAGCAGCACTGAAGCAGTTTGTTGGCAGATCTGACATTCCAGGTATATTGGACTTCTGCTCACATAAACCCTAACCACCACAGTTGTCCCAACAGGGAGTTTCATAAAAGAAGATAAAAGTATATTAAATTTCTGATACTCACATGGATTGCATTTAACCTTTGAAAGTATTCATTAGAGCAAATGGGTGAGTCTCTCTGACTCTCCAAATATTCCTAATCAGTCAAACAGCAGAATGTTTATTCTCTTAGAAATTGAGATAGAATTAAAAGATTTATAGGAATTGTTGGCAATTCATCTGTCTTCTTCTTTCCATCTTCTCAGGCAAACAGTCTGAGACAAACAGTCTGAGACAAATCTTCTCAGGCAAACAAATCTTCTCAGGCAAACAAATCTTCTCAGGCAAACAGTCTTAACTTTAACATTAACATTTAAGCATGCATTCATAAAGAGGAAATACCTGTAGTGTAAATCATCCATTAATAAAGAATTCATAAATATTATGGACTCCAGAGTTTATAAATAAATGGACTCCAGAGGATGGTAGAGGACAGGAAGGCCTGAAGGAACATTATCCATGGGGTCGCAATGGGACACGACTTTGCAACTAACAACAACATAAATATTATGGCTTTTCTGTTTCTGATGTGGATGCATGTGTTGATATTTTCATGATTTTTTGTTGATTTGATCGTATAAATTTAGTTTTTGTCAGCTATTTTTCTTTTATTGAAGTGGCTTAATAAAGAAATAAAAGATATGGTAATAGGCAATGCATAACATGCAATAAATGGATGGACCCTGGATTAGGCCTAGAAATTACTCTGCCACACCTAAAACATATATATGCAAATTCTGGATTGGATTTTGGCTCCCAGAGGTAATTCACTATCAAAAATTCACCAACCATAAATAGTGGATGTCACTTCATAGAATTTTAAAATATTAATGCAAAATTTCAATCACCTAAGATTTTGATCCTGACTTCAAGGAATGGAAGACAAAACTAAAAGCCTGGTTATAAATAGCTAGCATATGAGCTATTCAAAATCATGAGTTTAAATCTTTGTGGTTTTGTTTGTGTGAAGCCCACTAATCTGAATGGATGTATTTGTTGAAAGAGAAGAAAGTAAAAGCATTGCATGAGAACTGTTGTAATAACCCTAAAACTGTTTTGGAAAGTGAATGATGCACTCTGGAATATCTTTTAGGTATGAAAGTAGTAGATCTATAACAGGGGTGTCAAACTCAATTACATTGAGGGCCACACAAGTTTGTGTTTGACCTGAGGGGGCCAGGGTGGGCGTGGCTGGGTTAGGTGTGGCCAGCTCAATGTCACTCATGTCAGGGGCACCTGTGGTGGCCCCAGCACTCTTCCAGCAAAAACAGGCTCCTGAGCTCCATTTTCAGCTTCAACAGCCTCCTGCAACCTTCTGCCAGCAAAAACAGAGCTCAGGAGGCTGCCTGTGGCCCTTGCAAGCTCCATTTTTGCTGGCAGTGGCACCACAGGCCACTCCTTCTCTGTTTACAGGGTGACCTCATGGGCCAGATTTAAGCATCCCACAGGCCGGATCTGGCCCCCTGGTCTTGAGTTTGACACCCCTGATCTAGAAGAAAAAGATGTACTTCAGAAATATGTTTTAAATTTCTGCAAACATGTTCCTTGATGCATGTTAACACCTGTGTGCATGAGCATGTTGTATGCAATTTATTTCATATTTTACACATTTTTAGAATTATAGTATTAAAAATGGAGGATTTGGTAAAACAGGAGCAATCAAAGTAGTTGTATATCTATGTGAAGGTTTCTTTGGAAGACTTGCTGATCATCTGACTTGGGAGTCTTAGTTCTCTGTGGAATGTGCTTCCTGGACTTCTTTCTCAGTATCTATTGTCTGTTTCTCCTCTGGCATCAGCTCCAAATCTGGGACTCTTTCTCCACTTCGAGCCACTGTGAATCTATTCATATGTATGGCTTCCTCATAAATTGGGGGAGACTCTGTTCGGGCAGGGTGATGCATTGCTGGAACTCCACTGTGGGAATGTGCTACTGCTAATATTCTCCATGCAGCTGGGCCAAACATGGAATGGAAGGCTGAAAGGGGAAATACCAGGAGTATTTAAGTTAACACGAACATTACAACTACAGTTATAACCAGTTATAACTAATAGTACAACATTACAACTAAAATCCCAGGTTAAGGGGTAAGAAATTAAGGGTAGAAATTATTCTCATGTGTCAATTGAGTCATTGACTATATACTGTACTATTAAAAGAATTTACAAAAGTGCTCACTGAATTGACAAGCAGTTTTAATTCTTTGTTGAAGAGACCATCCTTTTGAAATTCTGCACAGTACTAATACATTACCATATAGCTTTTAAAAATAGATAAAATGCTATGTAAGATATATTAAAATATTTAAAAATTTATATTATCATGCTTAATACCATACTATTTTAGACTTACTCATAGTATGACAATGACTCTTAGAAAACGAAACCAAAAAGTAACAGAAAGAAAATATTTTTTAAAAATGAAAGAGCAAAAAAATGGAATTGAAATAGGTGAAAAATTGTATTGCATACTGTCAAAGTATTCATAGTATTCATAGACTGGAATAGGTGACAAGTCAGCCAATGAATAGGCATAGCAACTAAGTCAGCCATTGAGGACTGTTTGGAAACTGAAACATAGTAGCAATAGCACTTATACACCACTTCATAGTGCTTTTACAGCTCTCTTTAAGCAGTTTTACAAAGTCAGCATATTGCCCCCAACAATCTGGCTCCTCATTTTACCCACCTTGGAAGGATGGAAGGCTGAGTCAACCTTGAGCCGGTTGAACTACCGAACTGCAGCTAGCAGTCAGCTGAAGTAGTCTGCAGTACTGCATATTGCACCAGGGGTGGGTTCTACTTACCTTTACTACTGGTTCACATCGTGCTCATGCGCTCTTCAGAAGAGTTTTGATGATGTTTGGGTCAGTGGGTGGAGCCTCCCGCCAGTTTTACTACTGGTTCTATAGAACTGGTCCAAACCGGAGGAAACCCACTACTGCACTGTGCCACCTTGGCTCATTTAGTATTTGTTTGTATGGGCCCATAAGAGACAGTTTGGAGTCTGGGTGTGGCTTAGACTTGCTGAATTGTATATAAGAGTTGGTTTGGCTCTGTAATGGGTGCCTCTGTACAATATATTAGCCTCTGTATCTCTCTACTCTGTAATGACTTGCTTCAATGAATATTGTTTCTGTGTTCCTGATATTATATGCTGAATTCTGCTGTTTGGTATTGTATATAAAGAAGTTTCTTATATATAATTTGAACCCTGCTGAAATTATTTAATTGTGTGTCTGATTGTGTGTGCTGGAATAAACTCTGACAGGTTATGGGTCCAGAGCACACCAGACTGAAAGAAAGACTGAACTGTAATTAAGCTGAGAGACTGCCTTTGTTAACAGAGAGACAAGGCAGAGAAGGCTTGCAGGATGGCTGTTGAATGTAAGGAGAGCTCTCTGCCTTGTTTGGGACAGAAGAATTATATTATTTGGGCTGCAAAGATGGAATGTTTCCTGAAGGCTAAGGAGCTCTGGGATATTGTTGTTAATCTACCCCAGGGGCCATTAGATCAGAGGCTGCATAATAAAGCAATGGCCTAATCCATACACAGCAGTTGAGAATGGTGTAGTTGAGAGGCAGAATGTAGTTTTACAAACGATGAAGGACTCCCTGGTCTGAGCAGGTCATATCGGGGTGAAGCCATGTTGACTGCTAATTATTTAATTAATAGGCTATGGAGTTCATCTATTAATGATACTCCATATTTTTTTTGTTTTTTTTTTGTTTACATTTATACCCCGCCCTTCTCCGAAGACTCAGGGCGGCTTACAGTGTATAAGGCAATAGTCTCATTCTATTTGTATATTTTTACAAAGTCAACTTATTGCCCCCCCAACAATCTGGGTCCTCATTTTACCTACCTTATAAAGGATGGAAGGCTGAGTCAACCTTGGGCCGGGCTCGAACCTGCAGTAATTGCAGGCTACTGTGTTCTTAATAACAGGCTTTACCAGCGTGAGCTAAACCGGCCCTTATTTATGCAGTGTTATATGGCAAAACTCCATCTCTGGCACATTTTAGAGTTTTTGGAAGCAATGCATGGGTGCATATTCCAAAAGCAATTAAAAGAAAAAGACAACCAAAAGCTAGAAAGCTAAGGTTTAGAGGCAATGGGCCTGGCTCAAAGAGTTATCATTTTAGCAATGGAAGCAAAACAATAGCGATTTTCAGAGTTGCTAGATTTGCAGAGCAAAATTGAAACAAAATTGATGCCAATTTTTGGAATGAACCACTTAGGACAATAACTCACTTAGTGATGGTAACTCACTTAGTGATGGTGTCAGTGTCCAGGGAGGAGAAGCTGAAAAAGATATGAAGCAAGATAGGGTTGAAGCACAGGAGCAGTCAATGCCACGCAGGTCAGAGCGATGGAACAAAGGGATTCCACCTGACAGGGATTCTCCTAGTAAAATAAAGGTGTGTAATATATGGTATGAGCCAAGGAACTATAAGGAATTATTGGCATTACCTAAATTTGAACAAAGGACACGGTGGCTCAGGGGCTAGGATGTTGAGCTTGTCAATCGAAAGGTCGGCAGCGCAGCAGTTCGAATCCCTAGTGCTGCCGTGTAACGGGGTGAGCTCCTGTTACTTGTCCCAGCTTCTGCCAACCTAGCAGTTTTGAAAGCACGTAAAAATGCAAGTAGAAAAAATAGGGACCACCTTTGGTGGCAAGGTAACAGCATTCCATGCAACTTTGGCGTTGAGTCATGCCAGCTGTCAGCCTCCGCTTTAATTAAGTGTATTTCTCCTACTAGACTGTTTT
Source organism: Ahaetulla prasina (assembly GCF_028640845.1). Taxonomy (NCBI): domain Eukaryota; kingdom Metazoa; phylum Chordata; class Lepidosauria; order Squamata; family Colubridae; genus Ahaetulla; species Ahaetulla prasina. The sequence continues at coordinate 186,420,374 of NC_080540.1, forward strand.
ACTGTTTTATTACTTCGTTAAAGGTTTGCTTCTTACTGAATGTCTTACATGATTTACGGAGGAGGGGGGAGGTTTGTACTGTTGTTAGCATTCGGCTGACATTGCATGTGTGGGGGAGGAAGATAGTCTTTCAAACAGACGTTTGAACTGATTTGGCGTGTGAATGTAACGGGAGTTGCATCCACATTCCATCCAGAAGATTGACAGAGGGAGAATATCGGAAGTGAAACTACATGTGGCCAAGGAGGAAGACTATATTGGATTATAACTGTTTGAACTCTAGTGGGAGGAGGGCTCAGGAGAGGATATGACATCTGTGGTTTTAGTATACTTTCAGTTCTGGCTTAATTTCATTCGCTATCGGACATGTTTAGTAAAAAATTACCAATTTCTTCAAAACGATGGAGTTGGGTCTTTCTTTTCTTAAACATTGATCTGAGGCAACCTGACATTAAGCCAGAACTCACAAAAATCAGTCATCCACGATCACAACCTAGGGGACTGAAAACTTTTTTTAATAAACGATGTCAGAGCATGGATGCAGAGCTGATAATGAGGAGCTACCAGAGACATCAATCACCTCACAGCTGGAAGACATCTCATCCCAGGAATTTCCCGAGGGAGCTGATAAAAAATCTTTTCTGTAAAGAAAGCCAACCCCAGAAAGAGAACTGGAGGACGGGGGAAGAGCCTTGGCTGCTGTATCGCACCCTCCTCAGCTTGAAAAGAAAAATTCTGCAGAGTGGAAGAAAAAGTTGGAAGTAGTGCTGAGACGGCTCAAGGAAAATTTGACCCAGCAGATTGAAACCCTCCCAGGACCGGGGGAGTGGCCATCACTAAACACTCAACATGTTACAACACGTAAACAGGGGAAGAAAAGGCTCTCCGAATGGCACCATGAACAGCAAATTGAGGATGAATTGCAGATCGCTCAGGCAGTCAGACTGTATCGAGAAGTGATGGAGCGACAAGCAGATCATGAAAGGTATGAGGCCCATACCCAAATTCCCTGGAGGGAGGGAGAAGAAGAGGAAAGAAAATTATTAAGTGCCACTGGGGGAGCGTCAGACAGCGGAGAATTTCTGGAGAAACGAGAGCCTGAGCTGCACAGTCCAGGGGCTGCAGTTTTTGATAAAGGCCGGGGGACCCCTGCTGGACAAATGTTGCCTTGCAGAAGGAAAAAACCTAAAATTCCCTCAATTCCCAGGAAGTTTGACGGGGACCCTAAGGAATTAGGTCTATTCCACGCTATGGTAGACAGCCACATGCAGGAATGGGATGAAGATTATCTGTCAGAAGCCTCTAAAGTGAGAAGCGTGACCCAAGTCTTGAGTGGAAGGGTGGCTTCCTGGTACACGTCCTTGTACCAAGAGAATTCCTCTCTTGAGGAACTACCATCACTTTATGGCAGCCCTGAAAATGAGATTTGAGGACCCCTTGGCAGAGCGGAAGGCCAAGATTCACATGAGGTCCATTAGACAAGGGAGGAGACAAGTGGCTGACTACAACCAAGAGTTCAGTGATCTGGTGCCTCTCATGAGAGGGTGGTCAGAAGTGGCTCTTTTGGACATATATAAAGATGGCCTAAACGAGGATTTATACAAGTTGTGCAGAGCCCGAGCATCCCCCACTACCCTGCATGGCTGGTACACCCCGGCAGCAGAAATGGAGATCAACCTAGTTAAGGGCTGCCTGCAAAGTGATAGCGCTTGGAAGCAGACCCCAACTCAGTTCCAGAGAGAACTGGGCAAGGATTCTGCTGTAGTGGAAGGTGGGAAGAAGAAACCCATGGGCTGTTTCAGATGTGGAAAGGAAGGCCACCGAGTGGCTGATTGTCGTGCAAGCTGGCGCCAAAGAAGACCCCTAGTGGCAGAAAAACAACAGTGCAGGCAGAACCTAAAATGCGAGAGGTCGCAAAGAGGGGAGCGGATGTCGCCAAGAATGCTCCTCTCATCAAGGAGGAACTTGGGACTCCTTCCGGGTCAGATGACAGCGAGCCATCTTCGGAATCAGATGAGGATCTCCTGGTGAGTTGGAAAGAGAGACAAACACCCTTTCGAGGTGTGGACTGATCATAAAAATTTAGAGGCCCTAAAAACTCCCAGGAAACTATCACCAAAACAAGCTCAATGGGCCCAATACTTTAACTGTTTTAATTTTTCCTTGCGATACATTCCTGGGGTAAAAAACTTTCTGGCGGATGCCCTTTCCTTTTGGCCTCAATACAACAGTACTCGCAAGGAAGTAGCATGTCCTATACTCCCAGTTCAACAGCTAGCTGCCCCAGCAATTACCCGTAGCCAAGCACATACCAATGCGGCACTACCAGAAGATTTCAGCAACTTGCTCAAGGAAGCCTTAAACAAGGATGACTGGTTCTTAGCCCATTCGCACGAGTACACTCTTCGCAATGAACTAGCTTGGGTGGGGGCAGAGTTGTACGTCCCTGCATCTCTGAGGGAGATCATACTTCTACGCTGCCATGATGCTAAAATGGCTGGACATTTTGGGTTCGTGAAAACCTTACACCTCCTGAAAAGACAATTTTGGTGGCCAGGGCTTAAAAAGGACATTGAATCTTATATAGCGAGCTGCCCTGTTTGTGCATCAGCTAAAAGACCACCAGGGAAGCCTCCTGGTTTGCTTCAAACAGTAGCCCAGCCAAAAGCCCCATGGAAAGAAATATCCATGGATTTCATAGTGGAGTTACCCGAAAGTGGAGGCAATACAGTGATCTGGGTAGTTGCGGACCTGTTTTCCAAACAAGTGCACTTCATCCCATGTTCCAAAATACCTTCTTCAAAAACTTTGGCAAAGCTGTTTATGCAACACATCTACAGACTCCATGGAGTTCCAGAACGAATAATCTCAGACTGGGGGGTGCAATTTTGGAAAGAATTTTTGCGGCTGATAGGCTCCACCCAAGGATTAAGCTCCTCCCATCATCCTCAAACTAATGGGGGGTTGTGAACGCTCGAACTCAGTACTGGAACAATATCTACGATGTTACATTAATTATCAACAAGATAATTGAGCGGACCTACTACCTTTTGCGGAAGTAGCTTACAATAATTCTGTTCGTAGTAGTACGGGTTTCACCCCATTCAAAGTGGCTTCAGGTCAAGAATTTGTCCCCATTCCTGAACTCCCTGAACTCCTCTATCCATTCAGCCAATTCCATCATTGGCTGAATGGATAGAGCAATTACAAACTACATGGAAAATTACACGGAAAGCAATAGACGATGCACATCATGCACACAAAAAACAAGCAGATAAAAAGAGAGCTCCTGAGAAAAAATTCCAAGTAGGAGATAAAATAGGAGATAAAGGAGATAAAGCCAGTTTCTTTAGGGCTAGAACATCCTCCTTATTCACCCATTCTGCTTGGGACAAAGGGAAATGTTTCCAAGCCACTAAGTATTGGACTGTATTCCTATATTTTCTAGAATCTAGAATCTCTTTAACTTCAAAATGTTGTTCTCCTTCAATAATAATTGGCATTGGAGGGGTAGTAGCTATTGATCTAATAGGGGACGTGTATTCAGGTTTCAATAAACTGACATGGAATACAGGGTGAATTCTTCACAAAGTTTTTGGTAATTCCAACTGTACGGTGACAGGATTTATCACCCTCACAATGAGGAAGGGACCAACATATTTAGGACCAAGTTTTTTCTATTTTTGAGTCGTTTGCAAATATTTGGTAGATAGAAAAACTTTATCTCCCACTTGGAAATTCTTGGCCAGAGCTCTTTTCTTATCTGCCTGCTTTTTATGTGAATGATGTGCTTCGTTCAAAGCCTTGCGGGTTATCTTCCAGGTGCTTTGTACCTGTTCGATCCAATCAGCCAGCGATGGAATCGATGGTTTCTCTTCAGATAGTTCTGGGATTGGAACAAAGTCTTGCCCAGAAGCAACTTTGAAGAGGGTGAATCCAGTGCTGCTATGTATAGAGTTATTATAGGCCACCTCAGCAAAAGGTAGTAGGTCCGCCCAGTTATCTTGTTGATAGTTAATGTAACACCTCAAATATTGTTCCAGAACCGAATTGGATCTTTCACAAGCCCTATTAGTTTGAGGATAGTGGGCGGAGCTTAACCCCTGGGGCAGAGCCTAGTAGTCTTAAAAACTCCTTCCAGAATTGGGAAGTGAACTAGACCCCATGGTCCGAGATTATGCGTTCAGGCACCCCATGTAGTCTGCAGATGTGTTGGACAAATAGTTTAGCTAAAGCTTTAGCTGAGGGTATTTTTGAACATGGGATGAAATGCACTTGTTTGGAGAATAAATCGGTTACTACCCAAATTACCGTATTTCCTCCACTTTCGGGCAATTCCACTATAAAGTCCATAGATATTTCTCTCCATGGGGCTCCAGGGCGAGCAACAATTTGCAATAGGCCTGGTGGTTTACCGGGTGGTCTCTTAGCTGCTGCACACATGGAGCAGCTTGCTATGTAAGATTCAATGTCTTTCTTCAAACCTGACCACCAGAACTGTCTTTTCAATAGATGTAGGGTTTTTACAAATCCAAAATGTCCAGCCATCTTGGCATCATGGCAACGCTGTAGTATAGTCTCCCTTATGCAAGCAGGGACATACAATTTAGCCCCCATCCAGGCCAGGCCATAGCAGAGGGTACATTCATTTGAATGGGCTAGAAACCAGTCATCTGTTTTTAATGCTTCCTTCAACAACTCTGTTAGGTCATTTGGCAAGGATGCATCAGTCTTTAGTTGGCCCTGGGTAACTTCTGGGGCTGCAAGCTGTTGCACCGGGATAATAGGGTGGACCACGTCCATGCGGGCACTATTGTATTGTGGCAGCTGTGAAAGAGCATCTGCCAGGAAATTATTTCCTCCTGGAATGTAATGCAAGGAGAAGTTAAAACGGTTAAAGTATTGGGCCCACCAGGCTTGTTTTGGTGACAGTTTTCTGGGCGTTTTTAAGGCTCCTAAATTCTTGTGATGAGTCCATACTTCAAACGGGTCTTTAGCTCCTTCCAGAAACTTTCTCCACGTTAAAAGAGCCCAGCGAACAGCGAACACCTCCTTCTCCCATATAGCCCACCTCCTTTCAGTATCCGTCAGTTTCCGAGATGTATATGCACAAGGTTGCAACTTTCCCTCAGCATTCGTTTGGAGCAGGACTGCTCCCACAGCAACGTCACTGGCATCTGCTTGAACCACAAATGGGACCTCCATGTCGGGGTGCTTGAGGACCGGTTCGGCAGCAAACAGCTGTTTCAGTTTTTCAAATGCTGCTTGGCATTCCATTGACCATTCTAGTGGTAGGGATGGTTTAGGCTTCCCATTCCCTTTTGTTTTTAAGAGATTTGTGATTGGTAGGGTAATCTTTGCAGAAGAGGGAATGAACTGGTGATAAGAATTGGCAAATCCCAAATAACTCTGCAACTGTTTGCGAGTGCGCGGAGGTGCCCATTCCAACACTGCGCGGACCTTCCCTGGATCCATTTCCAGTCCCTCCAGAGATATATGGTACCCCATGTAGTCAATTTTAATTTGATGAAATTCGCATTTAGACAGTTTTGCATATAGTGCTGCAGCCAACAGTTTTTTGAGAACTGCGTTTACAAGTTTCACATGTTTGCCCATGGTCGCCGTGTAGATAAGGATGTCATAAGATAAACCAGGACCCTGTTGAACAGATGCTCATGGAGTACTTCATTTATCAATTGCATGGACACCGCCGGGGCTCCTTGTAATCCAAACGGGAGCACTCAAAATTGGAAACAACCCAGGGGACAATTGAAAGCAGTTTTCCACTCTTCTCCTTCCTTAATGTGCACTCTGTAGTAAGCCTCTCGCAAGTCCAGTTCGGTGAAAAACTTCCCCTTTGACAAATGGACCAGCATATCCTTCATAAGTGGCATAGGATACACGTTTTCTACACACACTGCGTTCAGGTTCCTATAGTCCACCACTAGGTGAAATGACCCATCCTTCTTCTCCCAGAACATTACAGGGGCAGCTACTCATGGCCTAGCTGGTTGAATAAATCTTCGTTCCAAGTTTTTATCAATAAAGTTCCGTAACTCCAATTCTTTCTGCGTCATGGGGTAGACTTTTGGTTTAGGAAGCTTTAACCCCGGAAGAATTTCAATGCTACAGTCTGTGGATCTATGAGGGGGCAACACGTCAGAGGCCTTCTCACTAAATACCTCTCGAAGGTTCCAGTATTCCTTGGGAATTCTTTCCTCCCCCTACAAGTGTTCTATTACTGACATCAGTACTTCGGTTGGTATGGCTTCCTCTCTTTTGGCGACTCCCTTCTCCCCCTTGCGTGGTTTGGAGCGAAACCGTAATGCACCCGTTTTCCAATTTATTTGCGGGTTCCATTTCTGGAGCCAGGGCAATCCCGACAAGACAAGTTGGTCCATCCCTGGTGTCACGATAAAATTCAAGGTTTCTCGGTGATCTCCCATGACCATCTCTATTGGTTCAGTTATAAAATGGGCTGGACCTCCCCCTGCTACTGACCCATCTAGCTGGCAAAAAGGCTATGGGCCTACTTAGAGTTTTTAGTTTGAGTTCCATTTTCTCCACCACCTCGGGGCTGATGACACACCTGGTGCACTACGAGTCCAAAAAAGCTAGCATCTTCCCCTGGGCTCCAGTAGAAGGGACATGCAATTTAACTGGGATGGTCAGGGGTCCCCTTTTCCAACTCACCAAAAGGTCTTCATCGGAATTGGACCCGGATCTGCTGCCATTAGAGCTAGTCGGAGTTCCCAACTCCTCCTTGGTGGGAAGAGCAACCTCAACGACGTCAGCTCCCTTCTTAGCAGCCTCTCAAGCCTTGGCAAGTGGCCTTGGCAAAAGGAGTTCACAACTCCTTTTCCACCACCAGGGATTGTCTTGGGGTCCAGTTTGACCACACAGTCGACTGCCCGATGGCCTTCCTTTCTACATCTGAAACAAGCCGTAGATCTCTGCTTCCCACTGACAGTGACTCCAGGGCCTTTGGGAGCTCCTTTCTGGGGCTGGAGAGGGGTCTATTTCCAGGTTCGACCACCTGGGATGCGGTCTCTGGCCAGATCGATCTCCATCTCCACTGCCAGGGTATACCAACCGTGCAGGGTAGGGGGGGGCCTCGCGCCCCCGACAAAGTGCATACACATCTTCATTCAGGCCATCTTTGTAGTTCTCCAACAAAGCAATTTCTGACCACCCTCTCCTGTGGGGCACCAGCTCACGAAATTCTTGGTTGTATTCAGCTACTGGCCTTCTCCCCTGTTTGATGTATTTTATCCAGATCCTTGCTTTCCGCTCAGCCAGAGGATCCTCAAATCTCGCTCTTAGGGCTGCCATAAATTGATCATAATCTCTTAGCACTGGGGAGTCCTCATTATGAAGGGTTCCAAACCAATCTGCTGCCACCCCTTCCAGAACTCTGGTCACGCATCTCACATGAGCTGCCTCAGATAAAAAATCCTCTCCCCAATCCTCCATGTGATTCCACACTTGAGCTAAGAACCGTCAAAGTTCCTTTGGCTCCCCGTTATATTTTCCAGGAAGAGGGGGGATCTTGGGCTTTTTCTGCCTGCGTGGCAGTGCCTGTCCAGAAAGGGGAACCAGGCCTCTACTAGATGCTACGATCCCAGGGGATTGAGTTGATTGCTCCTGAGCCCCAGCCATACGCAGGCTCTCCAGCTCCTCCCAGGTCTGGCTCTTCTCCTCCCTTCCCAGAGATATCCTGAGCAGATGATTCATACCTCTCACAGGCCTGTCTTCTCCGGATGGCGTCTTTATAAAGTCTCATTGCCTCTGCGATTTGCAGGTCCTCCTTAATTTTTTCTTCCTGCTGCCAGGCAAAGTACCCTCCCTTGCATTTTCTTATTGTAACTCCTGGGAGAGTTCTGGTAATCTGCCAACTCCCACAGACCATTTTGGCTTCTCACGTCGTCCCTCTAATTGCAGCTTTTCTAGCCAATTTGCAGTTTCTCCTTCAGCCTGTGATTCGTGTGACGTGCCAGCAGCAGCCCCCATCTCCTCCTGGTCGCTTCCAAGGTCCAACATACCATTCTGGTATTGTTGTGACCCAGGTTCCTGGACCCGGACTCCTGGACTCGGATGATTCAGAAAGTGAGGGAGAAGACCTGGCAAGCCCTGCTTCTCTTGGGCCCTCTCCCTCCCTGGCACCCACTCAAAGGGAGGAGGAGGGGCCGGCAAGGCCTGATTCTCTCGAGCCTTCTTCTGATTTGGCAACGCCCCAAGAACAGTTTTGGAGTGATGCACGACTGCGCAGACGTGACCGGCGCGCACAGCAGAGGAAGCGTTGGGATAAAGCCAAAGAATGATTGTCATGCAGTGACATCTGCAGAGACTATAAATAGGAGGCGGGACTTCCTGGTTTTTTGTCTTGGACAAAGCAATGAATTTGCGCGGGTGTCAGGCTACCTCCGACGGTAAATAGGAAAGAATTCACCTTGACTCCATTTGGAATGAAAACAAGTACTTTTACTTTTACAGTCTTGATGGCAGCCAAGCAAAGCTGGAACTGAGACAAAATATGGCTAACATATCATATCCCCCTAATTGTCCCTCCTCCTCCAGGAGGTCAGGCTGGTCTGGTCCAATGCCAACTCCTTCACGGCCCCTCGTGGTAATCTTCTTCCACAGGTCTCTGGATGTCAGTCAACTTAGGAATGAAGTGTCGGTTAGAAAAGCGCGCGCTGATAACACTCAGTAATTAATCATCCCTCCCACCTGTTATGTCAGCCGACACTCATAATAGGCTCCTTTCCCTCACCCTGGACGGAGGTATGATACATCTCATCTCCTTAACAGTTTATAATACAGGAATAAACATTTTACATTCTATCTACTGATATAATCATTCAAAACTATATGAAGATTGGAGTGGAGGCTGACAGCGGGCAAACTGTATCAATGGAGGGAAGAATATATTCATGAGTAATTCTGGCCTTATCTATAATTTCCTCGTTATCTCCAGAAACTTGGCAGGCCCAGGGGTAGACGTGGCCAGGACATTTATCTATGTAAATAAATTAGAAAAGGAGACCTTTGACTGACTCTTTGTTGGGAGTATTGGGGGAGGGAAACAGAACATTTTGTCCAAGACCACGACTAAACCATCTTCCACCAAAGATGGACCAGCAGCAGGTACAGCAGCAGTTACAGCAGCTATAAGCGGCTAATCAACAGCTCCAGCAGCAAGTGGCTCACTTGGCAGGCCAACTTGCTGCCGGGAATGTGCCTGCATCCCCCCCGTCCTCCCACTCCTCCTCCTCGTCGCAAGTGCCCGATAACCGTGCCGGATAAGTTATCTGGGCAGCCTGAGATGTTCCCGACCTTCTTGGGACAGTGCCAGCTCTACATGGCTATGCGGCCAGTGGATTTCCCAGACGACCGGGCTAAGGTGGCCTTCGTGATTAACCTTCTTTCCGGCTCGGCTGCCCGATGGGCCATGCCCCTCTTGCTCCAGGACAGCCCCCTGCTGGCGGACCAACAGCGTTTTTGGCAGCTCCTGTGCATCATGTACAAGGACCCCATTCGGATGCTGACGGCAACCAGGCGCCTTAAGGAACTCCGTCAAGGGAAACGCCCCCTGCAGGAGTACATCGCGAATTTCGTCTTTTGTGCCAGGACTCTGACTGGAATGATGCAGCGCTGGTGGACGTGTTCCAGGAGGGACTCTCAGAGGAACTGCAAGACGAGCTGGCCCCGGTGGAGGTGCCGTGGACCCTCGACAACTTGGTGCCCCTTTGTTTCCGCCTCAACGCCCGTCTGCAACGGCGGCCATCCTGTCGTGCCCCCCGGGACCTGCCGTCAACATCTGCACCCCCACTTCCTGCGCCACCAGCACCCCGGGTCGCCCCACGTTTTGTAACCGCTGCGGAAGAGCCCATGGAGTTGGGAGCGGCCAGACCTCGCCTGACAGCCCAGGAGCGGAACCGGAGGTGCCAAGGGGGATGTGCCTGTACTGTGGGGAGCCCGGCCACTTCGCCGCTTCTTGCCCCAGAAAGCGAAGTGGGGCATGCACGCCGGTCCCCGAATCACAGCGTGACCAATCAGGAAACGGAGCAGGCCTGACCTCGGGGAAACCCTAGGTCGGGCATGTACTAAGCCCCCACTGGACGTTGCAGAAATAGACTCTGGGCCCCCTTGGCATCTGATTCTGGACACACGGATATGGTTGGGGAACCAGTCAGACGGGCTCCAGGTGCATGCGCTGGTGGACTCAGGGGCCACAACAAACTTTATGGACCAGGACTTTGTGACCCAGTTTGTGGTCCCCGTGGTTCCGGTGGACCCTCCGATGCGGGTAGAGACAATTGATGGACGAGAACTGGTGTCCGGCCCCATTAAATTCGCCACCCAGCCTTTGCGCCTGGCTATTGGGGACCATGAGGAGGCGATCCAGGTTTATGTCACGGCGGACCTTCATTTTCCCTTGGTCCTTGGGTTGGCCTGGCTTCGGACCACGATCCTCAGGTGGTCTGGTCACGGAACGCCATCTCTTTCCCGAGTCTGCAGTGCGTCGACCACATCCGCCACACCTGTGCCGGCCAGAACGTCCCCACCGCTGCCATCACCTTGCCTCCTGAGCTGACGGACTTTGCCAACGTGTTCAGCGAGAAGGAGGTGGACCGACTACCCCTGCATCGGCCCTACGATTGCCCCGTGGACCTTCTGCCCAACGCACCACTGCCTGTGGGACGCCTGTATTCCATGTCAGAGCCCGAGTTGGCCGCCCTCAGGGACTTCCTGGACAAAAATCTGGCCCGAGGGTTCATCCGACCTTCAAAGTCCCCTCTCTCGGCCCCGGTCCTCTTCGTGAAGAAGAAGACAGGGGACTTGCGCCTGTGCTGTGATTACCGCCGGCTAAACGCCATTACGGTGCGGAATCGCTACCCCCTGCCGCTCATCCCGGAGCTGCTGGAGAGGTTGCGGGAGGCCACGATCTTCACCAAGCTCGATCTTCGGGGGGCTTACAACCTGGTGCGGATGCGAGAAGGAGACAAATGGAAGATGGCATTCGGCACCCGATACGGACACTACGAATACACTGTCATGCCATTTGGGTTGACCAACGCTCCCGCCGTTTTCCAGCACTTCATGAACGACGTGTTCCGAGACATGTTGGATCGGTTCGTTGTGATCTACCTGGCGGACATCCTGATTTACTCCCGGTCCAGGGAAAGCCACCTTCGACATGTCGGTCTGGTTCTGCAACGCTTGAGGGAGCAACAACTCAATGCGAAGCTGGAGAAATGCGTCTTCTTCCGGACTTCCATAGAATTCCTCGGGCATATCATCTCGCCCGAGGGCATAGCCATGGACCCACGCAAAGTAGAAGCTTTGTGTAGCTGGGAAGCCCCTCGTCGGGTGAAGGATGTTCAGCGCCTGCTGGGCTTCGCCAACTACTATCGGACCTTCATCCCGGGCTTCGCCACAGTGACGGCTCCACTTACCCAGCTCCTCAGGAAGAAGGTCGCGTTCCGGTGGGGTCCCCCGCAGCAAGAAGCATTCACAGCCCTCAAGAAAGCCTTCGTCACGGAACCCGTCCTGAGGCATCCTGACCCGCTCCGGCCTTTTGTGGTGGAGACGGACGCGTCCAATGTGGCTCTGGGAGTAGTGCTGCTACAGGCTCCGACGAATGGCGGCACACTTTTTCCCTGCGCTTACTACTCCCGGAAACTCAATCCTTCCGAGCGCAACTACACCATCTGGGAAAAAGAGTTGCTGGCTATCAAGGCTGCATTCGAGGCTTGGTGATACCATCTGGAGGGGCCCAACATCAGGTGGAGGTCCGAACGGACCATCGGAATCTCAAGCACCTCACCACAGCTCGGAAGTTGAACCAGCGGCAGACCTGGTGATTGTTGCACCAAGGACCCCCTTCCTCCACGGACGGTGCTGCCGGCAGAAGCCTTGGCCGCAGTACAGGAACCAGTGGACTTGCGGGCCCAGGTGCGAGAGGCACAGCGCCAGGACGCCTGGTCGCAGCAAAGGAGAGCGGAGGTGGGCCCCACATCTCCTTGGACCTTGGAGGAGGACTTACTCAAGTTTCAGGGGCGATTATATGTCCCCACAGGACCACTCCGAGCCCTCGTCATGACCCAGTGCCACGACAACCCTGCAGCAGGACATTTTGGGTTCTTCAAGACCCTCCACCTGGTGACACGGACCTTTTGGTGGCCCCGAGTGCGGCATGATGTACATGCCTACGTGACATCCTGTGTACCGTGCCGGCAAGCCAAGGCCGTCACGGGGGCCCCTCACGGGCTCCTCCAGCCCTTGCCGACACCCAACAGACCCTGGGGGGCGATCTCCATGGACTTCCTGATGGACCTGCCGCCGTCCTCTGGGTTCACCACAGTGCTGCTGGTGGTGGACATGCTCACCAAGATGGCACACTTCATCCCATGCCGCGGACTGCCCACAGCTGCAAAAACGGCCCGTCTCTTTCTGCAGCACATCTTCCGCCTCCATGGTCTACCGGACAGGGTGGTTTCGGACCACGGAGTTCAGTTCCCAGCTCGCTTCTGGAAGAGCCTGATGGCCACGTTGGAGGTGCAGGTGTGTCTGTCGTCATCGCACCATCCGGAGACCGACAGGGGTACAGAGAAGGTCATCGGTATCCTGGAACAGTATCTCCGTTGCTTCATCAACCAGCAACAGGACAACTGGGCCGATTACCTGTCCCTGGCGGAGTTTGCTTTTAACAACTCTCAGCACACCTCTACTCAGATGACCCCGTTCTTTGCCAATGTGGGGTACCATCCGCGGCTCTTCCCTCTGGCACCACCGGACTCTTCTGTTCCCGAAACGCAGACCTTCCTGACGGAATTGCATGCGGTCCAACAGTTGATACGTCAGCAGCTGGATCGGGCAAAGGAGGACTACAAACGGTCTGCCGACCGCTCCCGATGGGCAACGCCCCCGCTGGCGGTTGGAGACCAGGTGTGGCTCTCCACCAAACATCTCCCATCCGACTGCCCGGTAAAGAAGTTGGACCACCGATTCATCGGCCGATTCCCTGTCGAGGCAGTCATCAACCCGGTAGCCTACCGACTGACCCTGCCACGATCCATGCGGATCCACCCCGTCTTTCACCGGTCCCTTCTGGTTCCTGAGGCCACACCGAGTCCCCTTCGGTGCCCAACAGCACCAGTCACTGTCACCGAGGACGGGTCGGAGGAATACGAAGTCCACAGCGTACGAGACTCCCGCTGGCTGAAGCTTTGTTTCCAATATTTGATCATGAGGAAGGGATACGGGACTGATTTCTCCTGGGTAGATGCCTCCGACATTCATGCCCCTGACCTGGTGCAGGCCTTCCATGAGCAGAACCCAGCCCGACCGCATCCTGATCGTCAGCCCCGGGGGAAGGGCCCTGCAGTGAGGGATAGTGTTGTGACCCAGGTTCCTGGACCCGGACTCCTGGACTCGGATGATTCAGAAAGTGAGGGAGAAGACCTGGCAAGCCCTGCTTCTCTTGGGCCCTCTCCCTCCCTGGCACCCACTCAAAAAGAGGAGGAGGGGCCGGCAAGGCCTGATTCTCTCGAGCCTTCTTCTGATTTGGCAACGCCCCAAGAACAGTTTTGGAGTGATGCAAGACTGCGCAGACGTGACCGGCGCACACAGCAGAGGAAGCGTTGGGATAAAGCCAAGGAATGATTGTCATGCAGTGACATCTGCAGAGACTATAAATAGGAGGCGGGACTTCCTGGTTTTTTGTCTTGGACAAAGCAATGAATTTGCGTGGGCAAACTGTATCAATGGAGGTGTCGTGTCCCACTCCTCCGCTGATGGCCGGGTCAGGGAAATCCGAATCAGGCTTGCCTCTGGAGCTCTGCCCAAAGTCCTAGCAAAGTCCTCAGAGCAGGCAGGAGACCAGTAAGTGACTTCAGCAAGATAAGTTCGACTTTGCCTGACTCAGAGACTTCCAGAAAGCAGATCCTTTATATAGGCCATGGGGTGTGGCTCCATGACTCAGCACTCATTAAGGCCTGCCCCTCCCTTCCTTCTGTTGCCTCCGCCTATCCAATCTTCTGATGCGAGGGTCACTCCAATCAGCTGTTGGAAGTAAACTTTCCTCAGGCTCACATGCTGTGGAGGAGGGGGAGGGGTCTAGCTGCTCCGTTTGCCTGGGCATGGAGCCAGGGCTGGGACCGGGAGGTGCCCCCTCCTCTGCAGCTTGTCTGGGCATGGAGCCAGGACTGGGGCCGGGAGGCATACATTCCTCCGTGTTCGGGAGCAGATAAGCAGACCCCGGCTGCGGTGAGAGCGGACAAGACACAACAGGAGGGAAGAATATATTCGTGAGTAATTCTGGCCTTATCTATAATTTCCTCGTTATCTCCAGAAACTTGGCAGGCCCGGGGGTAGACGTGGTCAGGACATTTATCTATGTAAATAAATTAGAAAAGGAGACCTTTGACTGACTCTTTGTTGGGAGTATTGGGGGAGGGAAACAGAACAGGTATTTTCTTTCTCAGCCCCCATGGCAGGTTCCTGGATGGCTGATAAGGAGTGAGAACTTGATTAATGTCAGAAGTGCCTCTTTTCAAAACTCAAGAAAGAAAAAACCCCACTCCATTGTTTGTAGAGAAAGGTATCTTTTACTGAGAATGAACTGAATGCAATGAAGTAAAGCAAGTTCTGAATAATAGGCGTGTCTTACACATATATGTCCCCACATAAATCCCACCTCCCTCTAAAGGTCAGTTGGGTCCAATCCACTTCTCCCTCAAGCGTCACATGGAGGTCGTCTTCCGATGATGTCATTTTTCTGCTATGCACGAACCATTGGCTGAGAGCGTTATCAGCCCGCTTTTTAGGTTTTGAATTCATCAGTTTTGATTCTGGATTAGTCTCCCCCCCTCCCACCTATGGCAGCCAAAGCAACTGGCCCATAATTAAAGATACAGTATCCCTTTCCAATGCCTAGCACTAAATACAGCAATAAACCAATTAACTAAGCAATAAAACACTAAATGCAGCATGCGGAGGCTGACAAATGGTTTAAATGAACATTTGAACTGGACATTATTTGAAAAGAAAGAAGAAAAAAGAGACATTATATGGACTTGAATTTGAACTATATATAAGTTAAAATAATAAATTCAAAAATCCTTTCTCCTTAAATTGAGAACATGGAGAGTTGGGAGGATGAGTATGAGGAATTAAGGGAGATGCTTCAAATGGTGCGAGAATCATTTAAGGAAAATAAAGAAGCGGAGGAGTAGTTAAAAAGGGAAAAAAAGATGCTGAAGAAATTATGAGGGAGAAGCAAGTTGAACAAGAATATAATGTTGAAAAGGAAATAATTGAAGATAAAAATATAGATGATTACACTGGGATTGACAGTGATAAAATAAAAATGGATACGGGGAAGTATATCTCAAAAAAGAAGAGAAAAGAAGGAAGGGGGAAAAGATTGAGGGGGAAAATTAAAAGAGTAAAAAAACTGGATGATTTCACTGGGATTGACAGTGACAGAATAAAAATAGATGGGGGGAATATCTCCAAAAAGAAGAAAAGAGGAGGAAATGGAGAGAGATTGAGGGGGAAAATCAAAAGAGTAAAAATTAGAGAAAGGAGGTGGAAAGGAAGATACAAGAAAGAGAAAAAGAAGAAGATAATGGGAATGGGAAAAAGGGAGGAAAACATTAAGAAATGAATTTTGGAGAGGTCGAAAGAAAATGGGTAAAAGGGGAAGAAAAATGTATAGCAGAAAATAAATTAAAATAGTTGTAGAAATTTTATGTACGAAGCAAATTAGAAGAAATATATAGATTATTGTAAAAGGGAAGTAAGAAAGGATGAAATGAAGTGTATGTAAGAAGCAAAAAAGAAGAAATATACTGTTTAATATAAAAGGGAGAAGTAGATGAAATGTGAAAGATATAATGGGTTATATGTTTTACTGTCTGAGGATGCATGGAATTGGAGTGAATTATAGTGAATGGTAAAGAAATATATTTTAAATATTGAAAAGAATAAAGAAATTAATTGAAATTAAGATATAAAACTGAAATGAATTAAAAAAGGAAGAAGTATCTTGTTTAAGAAAAATAGTCCAGCAGATGAAATGTGAAAGATATAATGGTTTGTAGGTGAAAACAATTGAAAATGAGATGTAAAATTGAATAATATTGAAATGTTAGTAAATGATGTATCCTAATGACAAAGAAGGACTCATTGGATGCTGGGAAAGATTGAGGGCAAAAGAAGAAGGGGACGACAGAGAATGAGGTGGCTGGATGGAGTCACTGAAGCAGTAGGCATGACTTTAAATGGACTCCAGAGGATGGTAGAGGACAGGAAGGCCTGGAGGATCGTTGTCCATGGGGTCGCGATCGGTCGGACATGACTTCACAACTAACAACAACAACAGCAACAATGAAAGAGAAAAATAATTATTGAACTGGAAATAAGAACTTAAAGAAAACAAGAGGTGGAAAGTTGAATTAACTAAAAGGCTGTAAGGTAAAAATGGAATAAGTTGAAAGACAATGTTAATAATTAAAACAGATGAGAGGAATTCTGAGAAATATACTCAATAAATGGGAAAATCGGGGTTGTCTGGACACCATAGTGAAAAACATTGAATTGAAAATGAATACAGCAATAGAGAGAGATAAGTAGGAGGAGAGAGATGGAAGAAAGGGAGAAGGAGAGAGAGGAAAAGAAGAAAAGGAAGAGGAGAGGAAGAAAGGAAGGGGAAATAAGAGTAGGAGAGAAGGTTAGATAGGGAGGAAGAATGGGGGAGGGGAAGGGGAAGCAGAGAGGGAGTAGGAGAGAAGAGAAGAAAGTAGGAAGGATAAAAGAGGGAGGGAGAGGAATGAGAAGAAGAAAGATTGCTGTAAAAAGAAAAAGATGAAATGAAAGAAAGACAACCCTGAACATGTTTGAATATATCAGGATAAAAATTGAATTAGTTAAAAAGCAATAAAATATATTATTTTACTAATATATAACAATATATTAGTAAAAATGAAGAAATTAGAATTTGAGGGCAAAAGAAGATGTGGTTTATATAAATGAACAAAAAATATTAAGACGATTAAAAATATGGAAAAAGAATATTTAGGCAGAAATTGTAATTAAGTAAAATTTATTGGATATGTTAAGTTGTATAAGATATGGTATGGCCAATACTCTGTTCATAAAATATGTGGGTGTATGTGTGTGGGGGAAATAAATAAAAAATGATTAAAAGAAAAACAAAGGTACTACCCAACAATGTGGTCCAGACCAGACATAACTTATGCAGTAAGCATTCTAAGTAACTTTACTGCTGCACCAACCCAATTGTGTTGGATGGGTATAAAAAGGAATTCTAAGGTATTTGAAAGGAACTGTGAATTTGTGTCTTCAAATACAGGTCTAGAAGAATATTAAATTATTCAATTTTATTTCTAATCCAGTTATGGAGGAATGTCAGAGTGTGAATATTCATACTTCAGCTTCAATCACAACAATACACGAGCACACAATAGATTTAAGTTTAATGTAAACCGCTCCAATCTTGATTGCAGAAAATATGACTTCAGCAACAGAGTTGTTAATGCCTGGAATGCACTACCAGACTCTGTGGTCTCTTCCCAAAATCCCCAAAACTTTAACCAAAAACTATGTACTATTGACCTCACCCCATTCCTAAGAGGTCTGTAAGGGGCGTGCATAAGAGCACCAACATGCCTACCGTTCCTGTCCTAATGTTCCCTTTGATAGTATCCAATTTCATATAGTTATTATATACTTATGATTATATATATGCTTTATATAGTATAGTTATTTCATGCTTATGTGACAAATAAATAAAATAAAAAAAATAGACTGGAATAGGTGGCAGGTCAGTAAATGAATAGGCATAGCAACTAAGTCAGTTATTGAGGACTGTTTGGAAACTGAAACATAGTATTTGTTTGTATGGGGCCATAAGAGACAATTTGGAGTCTGGGTGTGACTTATACTTGCTGAACTGTATATAAGAGTTCGTTTGGCCTCTGTAATGGGTGCCTCTGTACAATATATTAGCCTCTGTATCTCTCTATTCTGTAATGACTTGCTTCTATGAATATTGCTTCTGTGTTCCTAATATTGTATGCTGAATTCTGCTGTTTGATATTGTATATAAAGAAGTTTCTTATATATAATTTGAACCCTGTTGAAATTATTTGTGTGTCTTGATTGTGTGTGCTGCAACAAACTCTGACACATACAGATTGATCAGAAAAAGCAATTAAGAATTGCAAAGGGCAAAAAGAAAGGCATTCAGCATATCAGAAAGAGCAAACCAGATTTTTTTAAAAGACCAGAATACATCTTATGTCTGTCTTTCCCTGCAAAATTGCTTAAACTAGATTCAAGCAAGATAGGAAGCAAACACAGTGTTAGTCAAACTGGACTCAGATGCCTATATACTAAAGCAGAAAGTGTAAGGTACAAACAGGATAAACTTGAAGTTCTAGTACATGAATAATAATAATAATAATAATAATAATAATAATAATAATAATAATAATAATAATAATAATAATAATAATAATAATAATAATAATAATAATAATATTATTTTACTTTGTATACCGCCCTTCTCCCGAAGGACTCAGGGCGGTGAACAGGCAGATAAAATACAAATACATACAATAATTAAAAACATCCCTTAAAAAACTAATTTAAATGCCCAAATGTTAAAAAACATACTCCCCCATAAAATCACAAAATTTTAAAAACCCATCCAATAAAGATAAAAATCAGGCTAGTCCAGCCATACGAAATAAATAAGTTTTAAGTTCATGCTAAAGGTCCTAAGGTCAGGTAATTGTCGAAGTCCGAGGGGAAGTTCGTTCCACAGGGTCGGAGCCCCACAGAGAAGGCCCTCCCCCTGGGGGCCGCCAGTCGACACTGTTTGGCTGACGGCACCCTGAGGAGTACCTCTCTGTGGGAACGTACCGGACGATGGGACATAGAGGCCGGCAGTAGATGGTCCCGTAGATAGCCCGGTCCTAAGCCATGGAGCGCTTTAAAGGTGGTAACCAATACCTTGAAGCGCACTCGGAAAACAACAGGTAGCCAGTGCAGTCTGCGCAGGATAGGTGTTATGTGGGAGCTCCGAGCCGCTCTCTCAATAACCCGCGCAGCCGCGTTCTGAACTAGCTGAAGTCTCTGGGTGCTCTTCAAGGGGAGCCCCATGTAGAGAGCATTGCAGTAGTCCAGGCGGGAGGTAACGAGAGCATGAGTGACTGTGCATAAGGCATCCCGGTCCAGGAAGGGACGCAACTGGCGGATCAGGCGAACCTGATAAAATGCTCTCCTGGAGACGGTCGCCAAATGGTCTTCAAAGGACAACCGACCATCCAGGAGCACGCCCAAGTTGCGTACCTTCTCCATCGGGGCCAATGATTCACCCCCGACAGACAGCCGCATCTGCAGCTGACTGTACCGAGGTGCCGGCATCCACAGCCACTCCGTCTTGGAGGGATTAAGTTTGAGCCTGTTCCTCCCCATCCAGACCCGTACGACTTCCAGACACCGGGACAGCACTTCGACAGCTTCACTGGGGTGGCCCGGGGTGGAAAAGTACAGCTGGGTATCATCAGCGTACAGTTGGTATCTCACCCCAAAGCCACTGATGATCTCACCCAGCGGCTTCATATAGATGTTGAACAGGAGGGTGAGAGAATCGAACCCCGCGGCACCCCACACATGAGGCACCTTGGGTCGATCTGCCCCCTGTCAACACCGTCTGCATCCGGTCAGAGAGGTAGGAGGAGAACCACCGATAAACGGTGCCTCCCACTCCCAACCCCTCCAACCGGCGCAGCAGGATACCATGGTCGATGGTATCAAAAGCCGCTGAGAGGTCTAATAGGACCAGGGCAGAGGAATAACCCCTATCCCTGGCCCTCCAGAGATCATCCACCAGTGCGACCAAAGCTGTCTCCGTACTGTATCCGGGCCGGAAGCCGGACTGGAACGGGTCTAGATAGACAGCTTCATCCAGGTACTGGGGTAGCTGACATGCCACCACACTCTCTACAACCTTCGCCGTGAAGCGAAGATTGGAGACTGGCCGGTAGTCCCTTAAAACAGCTGGGTCCAGGGAAGGCTTCTTGAGGAGGGGTCTCACCACCGCCTCTTTCAAGGCCGCGGGAAAGACCCCCTCCCGCAGAGAAGCATTTGTAATCCCCTGGAGCCAGCCTCGTATCACCTCCTGAGTAGCCAATACTAACCAGGAGGGGCACGGATCCAGTAAACATGTGGTGGCGTTCAGCCTACCCAGCAACCTGTCCATGTCCTCGGGAGTCACGGGATCAAAGTCATCCCAAACCACCTCAACAAGACGGGCCTCAGAAACCTCGCCTGGATCTACCCAATTTTGATCCAATCCGTCCCGAAGCTGAACGATTTTGTCGTATAGATAACCGTTAAACTCCTCGGCACGCCCTTGTAGGGGGTCCTCCCGCCCCTCCTGTTGAAGGAGCGAGCAGGTCACCCGAATCAGGGCGGCCGGGCGGTTATCTGCCGACGCAATGAGGGAGGAAACATAGGAACGCTTCGCAACCCTCATTGCCACTAGGTAGGTCCTACTATAGGACCTAACTAGTGTCCGGTCAGCCTCAGAGCGGCTGGATCTCCAGGCACTCTCTAGGCGTCTTCTCCGGCGCTTCATCTCCCTCAGCTCCTCGGAGAACCAAGGAGCTGGTTGAGACCGACGCCGTGTCAGAGGCCGCAAAGGCACGACACGGTCCAAAGCTCCAGCCGCGGCCCGTTCCCAGGCCGCAACTAGTTCTTCAGTCGAGTCGTGGGCCAGGTGCTCGGGAAACGGCCCAAGCTCTGTCAGGAACCTCTCCGGGTCCATCAGGCGCCTGGGACGGAACCAGTGCATTGGTTCCGTCTCCCTGCGGTGGTGGGTAGCGGTCAGAAAGTCTAGACAAAGGAGAAAATGATCTGACCATGACAAAGGTTCAACAACTAAATCATTTAAAACCAGATCATTAGACCACTGGCCAGAGATAAAAATCAGGTCTAGGGTGCCTCCCCCGACGTGGGTAGGGCCGTCAATTAACTGAATCAGGTCGATGGCCGTCATGGAAGCCATGAACTCCTGAGCTGCCGAAGATGCTACGCCGGCTGATGGCAAATTGAAATCCCCCATGACCAACAGTCTGGGGGTTTCAACTGCCAACCCGGCCAGCAACTCCAACAGCTCAGGCAGGGCTGTAGTCACGCAGCAAGGAGCCAGGTACGTGATCAACAAGCCCACCTGAGTCCTACGACCCCACTTCACGTAGAGGGATTCACACCCAGCTATCTGAGGCACAGTGGTTTCCCTCGGCTCGAGAGCAGATGTGATATCTAATGCATTTGGATTAATATAAAAGGAAGAAGGAAAGACATTGCCAACACTCCCAGAAGATAGGCCTTAAGATACAGAAAGGTTGACAGACTTGAACACTGGGACCTATCTAACAAAATGAAATTCAATGTAGAGAAAAATAAGGTTTTACATTTAGGCAAGAAAAACCAATGCACAGGTTTAGAATACATAGTATGTGGCTCAACAGTAGTACAAAAGGGATTTTGGACTCCTTGTGGATAAACATTTAAATATGAGCCAGCAGTATGCTGCACCTGCCAAAAAAGCCAACACAATCTTAGGCTCATTAATAGATGGATAGAATCCAGATCATGTGAAATGTTACCCATTTTATATTACCTTGGTAAGACCATACTTGGGATATTGAATCCAGTTTAGGTTGCTATGATATAAAAAAGATGTTGAGACTCTAGAAAGAGTGCAGAGAAGAGCAACAAATATAATTAGGGAACTAGAGGATAAAATTGTTACAGGAATTGAATATGTCTAGTTTAATGAACAGAACAACTAGGGGTTGATATGATAGCAATATTCCAATATCTAAGGGGCTGCCAAAAAGAAAAAAGACTCAACCTATTCTCCAAAGCACTGAAGGCAGGATGGGAAGCAATAAATGGAAATTATTCAAGGAGAGAACCAATCTGGAATTAAGGAGGCATTTCCTGACAGAAGAATTAATCAGTGGAACGACTTGCCTCCAGAAGATGTGGATGCTCCAACACTGAAAGTTTTTAAGAAGAGATTGGACAACCATTTGTCTGAAATGATATAAAGGTTCCTGCTTGAGCAAGGGGTTGGAAAAGAAGATCTGTTATTCTGGTATATTCTGCAGACTACTCAAATACAGATAGTCCTCAATTTACAACAGTTTGTTTACTGATCATTTGAAGTTACAACGGCATTGAAAAAAATGACTTATGACCATTTTTCACACTTAAGACTGTTGCAGCATTCCCATGGTCTCGTGATTTACATTTGAATGCTTGACAATTGACTCAAATTTATTATGGTTGCAGTGTCCCAGGGTCATGTGACCATCTTTTGAAATCTTCTGACAAGCAAAGTTAATGGGAAAACTATATTCATTTAATAACCATGTTACTAATTTAACAACTGCAGCGATTCACTTAACAAATGTGGCAAGAAAAGTCGTAAAATGGGGCAAAACTCACTTAACAAATTTCTGATTTAGTAACAGAAATTTTGGGCTCAATTGTGGTCATAAGTTGAAGATTACCTGTAGAAGAAATAGATGAACATTTTACTACTCAGTTAGCTAAGGTGTGCAGAAAAGCTAAGGTGTGCAACACCACAGTAGTAATGGGGGACTTTACCCTAACATCAACTGGTAGAGAAAATCTGCACCTAGTGAAATATCAAAGAGGTTCCTGATTAACCTAGCAGACAACTTTTCACTCAAAAAGTAGAGTAGGGAACTAGAGGGTCAGCTATACTGGACTTATTTCTCAACAAAATGACAAAATGATCCCTTTCATGGATTACTGCTTTGTCGTGGCAAAGGGGCTTGTATAGCTCAATGATGCTTATGAGCTATGCCATGCAGAGATACCCAAGACAACAGGTCATAGCAGAGAGTTCTGACAAAACATAATCCACTGGAGAAGGAAATGGCAACTCACTCCAGTATCTTTGCCATGAAAACCCCATGGACAGTGCAAAAAGGAAAAAAGATATGATGCCGGAAGATGAGCCCCTCAGGTCGGAAAGTGTCCAATATGCTACTGGGGAAGAGTATAGGCTAGTACTAGTAGCACCAGAAAGAATGAAGCGACTGGGCCAAAGCTGAAACGACGCTCAGCTGTGGATGTATCTGGTGGTGAAAGGAAAGTCCGATGCTGTAAATAATTTTTCTCCATAGGAACCTGGAATGTAAGATTCATGAATCAAGGCAAGTTGAACGTGGTCAAACAAGAGATGACAAGACTGAACATCGACATCTTAGGAATCAGCAAACTAAAATGGACAGGAATGGGTGAATTTAATTCAGATGACCATCAGTTATACTACTGTGGGCAAGAATCCCTCAGAAGAAATGGAGTAGCCTTCATAATCAATAAAAGAATAGGAAGCAATACTGGTATACAATCCCCAAAATGACAGAATGATTTCAGTTCGAATCCAAGGCAAACCATTCAAACATCACAGTAGTCCAAGTCTATGCCCCAACCACTGATGTTGAAGAGGATGAAATTGATTGTTTCTTTGAAGCCCTACAGCACCTTATAGAATTAACACCAAAAAATGATGTCCTTATCATCATGGGGGATTGGAATGCTAAAGTAGGAAGCCAAAAGATAACCGGAATAAAAGGCAAATTTGGAGTACAAAATGAAGCAGGGCACAGGCTGATAGAATTCTATCAAGATAATACGATGGTCATAGGAAACATTCTTTTCCAATAACCCAAGAGATAACTCTACACATGGACATCACCAGATGGTCAACACAGAAATCAGATTGACTATGAGCTCTGCAGCCAAAGATGGAAAAGCTCTATACCAGGGGTGTTCAAACTTGGTCCCTTTAAGACTTTTGGACTTCAACTCCCAGAGTTCCTCAGCCAGCTTTGCTGGCTGAGGGACTCTGGGAGTTGAAGTCCAAAAATCTTAAAGGGACCAAGTTTGGACACCCCTGCTCTATACAGTCAGTAAAAACAAGACCAAAAGCTGACTGCTGCTCAGATCATGAGCTTCTCCCTGCAAAATTTAGGCTTAAATTGAAGAAAGTAGGGAAAAGCACTAGGCCGCTCAGGTATGAACTAAATCATATCCCTTATGAATATACAGTAGAGGTGACAAATAGATTTAAGGAATTAGATCTGATAGACAGAGTGCCTGAAGAACTATGGACGGAGGTTTGCAACTACAGACCGATCTCCCTTTGCTGCGTCACCTGCAAAGTCATGGAATCTATCATCAATCAATCCATTACCTCACACTTAGAAACTAACAACCTACTCTCCAACAAACAATTTGGTTTCAGGAAAAAGTTATCATGTAACTTACAACTTCTCCACTGCAAAAACATATGGACTTCAAATCTAGATCAAGGCAAATCAATAGATGCAATCTACATAGACTTCTGCAAAGCTTTTGACTCAGTAGTACACGATAAACTTCTCCTTAAACTAACATCCTATGGCATCTCAGGACCCCTCCACAAATGGATATCTGCTTTTCTGTCTAACAGACAACAAGTGGTCAAAATTGGCAATGCTTTATCAAATCCTGTTCCTGTCAAGAGTGGCGTTCCTCAAGGCAGCGTCCTTGGACCAACACTCTTTATTCTATACATTAATGATCTTTGTGACCATATCTCAAGTAATTGTGTTCTCTTTGCTGACGATGTCAAACTATTTAACACCACAGACAACACTTCTATCATTCAAAACGACCTTGACCATCTAACGCTTGGTCTACAAAATTGGCAGCTCCAAATTTCAACCAGCAAATGCTCAGTCTTACATATAGGAAAAAAGAACTCTAAAACTAAGTACATACTAGATGGACATTACCTTACAGACGACCCCCATCCCGTTAAAGACCTTGGAGTTTTCATGTCAAATGATCTAAGTGCCAAAGCCCACTGCAACTACATAGCAAAAAAAGCTCTAAGAGTTGTAAACCTAATTTTGCGTAGCTTCTTTTCCAAAAACACCACACTACTAACCAGAGCATATAAAACATTTGCTAGACCAATTCTAGAATACAGCTCACCTGTTTGGAACCCTCACCACATCTCTGACATCAATACAATTGAACGTGTCCAGAAATATTTTACAAGAAGAGTTCTCCATTCCTCTGAAAACAACAAAAACAACCTTATCCCACCAGACTTGAAATCCTAGGCTTAGAAAACTTGGAACTCCGTCGCCTTCGACAAGACCTAAGTTTAACTCACAGAATCATCTATTGTAATGTCCTTCCTGTCAAAGACTACTTCAGCTTTAATTGCAATAATACAAGGGCAACCAATAGATTTAAACTTAATGTAAACCGCTTTAATCTAGATTGCAGAAAATATGACTTCTGCAACAGAATCATCAGTGCTTGGAATACTTTACCTGACTCTGTGGTCTCTTCCCATAATCCTAATAGCTTTAACCAAAAACTTTCTACTATTGACCTCACCCCATTCCTAAGAGGACCATAAGGGGCGTGCATAAGCGCACAAACGTGCCTACCGTTCCTGTCCTATTGTTTTTCTTTTCTTCTTCCTATATATGTTTATATGTGTATATACTATATAATCTTTTTGTATGATGTTGTGACAAAAAATAAATAAATAAAAATAAAATAAACATTGTACTAGAGGTAGCAACTAAAATCATCCCAAAGAAAAAGAAATGCAAGAAAGCAAAATGGCTGTCTGAGGAAGTTTTGCAAATAGCTGAGGAAAGAAGGGAAGCGAAAGACAAGGGAGAAAGAAAAAGATACACCCAATTGAATGCAGAGTTCCAGAGAATAGCTAAAAGAGGTATGAATGCATTCTTAAATGAACAGTGCAAAGAAATAGAAAACAATAGAATAGAAAGGACCAGAGATTTCTTCAAGAAAATTGGGAGATATTTGCTTTGTTTCATGCAAAGATGGGCATGATAAAGGACCAAAATGGCAGGGACCTAACAGAGGCAGAAGAGATTAAGAAGAGGTAGCAAATTTACACAGAAGAACATACAAGAACGAGCCTTATATCCCTGATAACCACGGTGGGGTGGCCGCTGACCTCGAGCCAGACAGCTTGAAATTCAAAGTCAAATGGGCCTTAGAAAGGCTGAGCAACAACAGAGCTAGTGGAGGTGACAGTATTCCAGCTGAGCTATTCAAAATCTTAAAAGACAAGCAGTAAAAGGGCTACATTCAATTTGCCAGCGAATTTGGAAAACTCAACTGAGGCCACAGAATTGGAAAAGGTCAGTTTACATTCCAATTCCAAAGAAAGGCAATGCCAAAGAATGTTCAAACTATCGCACCATTGCACTCATTTCACATGCTAGTAAGGTTATGCTTAAAATCCTACAAGTTAGGCTCCAGCAGTATGTGGATCGAGAACTACCAGAAGTACAGGCAGGATTTCAAAGAGGCAGAGGAACTAGAGATCAAATTGCCAACATACACTGGATCATGGAAAAAGCTAGGGAGTTCCAGAAAAACATATTCTGTTTCATTGACTATGCTAAAGCCTTTGATTGTGTGGATCACAACAAACTGTGGCAAGTTCTTAAAGATATGGGAGTATCAGACCATTTTATTTGTCTCTTAAGAAACCTGTATGTAGATCAAGAAGCAACAGTGAGAACTGGACACAGAACCACTGATTGGTTCAAAATTGGGACGGCAAGGCTGTATACTATTGCCCTGCCTATTTATTTATTTTTTAAAGTTTTTTATTTTTAAAACACATTAAAATGAAAGACAAAACATACAACATTTATGTAGATATCACTGTTTATCAGCTATTCAAGACAGTCCTTTCCTATTATTTAGACATATTTTAGTTCTATCTTACTCTACTTTTATTTATCTACCATTTCTATTTTCTAACCATTCATACCATTTGCTCCAGACCTTATAATATTCTATATTCTCTTTCTCTTTAATTTGTTTTGTACGTTTGTCCATCTCTGCACATTTTAATATTTTTTTAATTAGTTCTTACTCTGTTGGTGGATTTTCATTCTTCCAATTTTGGGCATAGGCTATACGTGCTGCTGTCAATATATGGAGTATTAAATATTGTGTATCGTTTGTATAATTTTCTGTTGGAATCCCTAATAAAAATTGTTCATTGTTTATTGGTTTCTGTATTATTTCCTGTAACCACTTTTTAATTTTGGTCCAGAATTGTTTCGCCACTGGGCAGGTCCACCAGAGATGATAATATGTTCCGTAATTGTTCTTGCATTTCCAACACTCTGGTGAGTTATTGGGGAACATCTTTGCTATTCTGGCTGGTGGGAGATGCCATCTATGGAACATTTTCATCTGGTTTTCCTTGTATGCTGTCAATATTGTCAATTTCATGTTTGTTCTCCACATCTTTTCCCACTTCTCTAATTCTAGTGTATGGTTAAAGTTTCTTGCCCATTTAATCATGGTATCTTTCACTATTTCCTCTTTTATTTTATACCGTAATAAGAAATTCTATGTTTTACTAATTAATTTTTGGTCCTTCCCATATATTATTTTATCTAATTCATTTTGTTCCAATTGAATCTGATTAGTTTTAGAGTCTTCTAAATATTTTGATCTGATCTGGAGATATGTCCACCATTCAACTTGTCTATTCAGATCTTGTTCCAATTCTTGTCTCGTTTTTAATTTTCCCAATTCATTTAATATATCCTTATATCTAATTATTTTAGTCCCATCTATTAAATTTGGATGTATTAGTATTTCATTGGGGGAGGCCCAAAATGGTATATTCATATAATGTTGTTTTTTGATTTTATTCCAAATTAATAGTAATGAATTTCTAATTATATGTCTTTTAAAATACCCGTGGGTTTTGTATTTTTCACCCCACAAGAATGTATGCCATCCTACCTGTAAGTCGTGGCCTTCTATTGTTAAGATTCTTTTGTTTCCCAGATCCATCCATTCTTTTAACCATGTCAGGCATGCTGCTTGATAATAAATTTCCCAGTCTGGTAGGGCTACTCCTCCTCTATCCTTAGTATCCTGTAATGTTTTCAATCTGATCCTAGGTTTTCGTCCTTGCCATATAAATTTTGAGGTCAATCTGTTTAATGAATCAAAAAAACTTTTTTCTATTCTTATTGGTATAACCTGGAAGAGGAACAGAATTTTGGGCAAGATATTAATTTTTATTGCTGCCACTCTTCCCATCCATGAAATTCGTAAGTTTTTCCAATTTTCCAAATCTTTCCCAATTTGCTGTATTAATTTATCATAATTATCTTTCTTAATTGAGGAGCCTCTTGCTGTTAACCAAATCCCTAGATTTTTTTTTGGTTATCTGAATGTTCATGTTATTTTCTAATTCTATCTCCTGTTTTTTTGTAAGGTTTTTCGTTAATAAGTTAAATTTCTTCCTATTAATTTTTAAACCTGCTACTATGCCAAATTCTTCTATTTTTTTATCAATTTGGGGCCTGATTTTAAGGGTTCCTCAATAATAAAAACCATATCATCAGCAAA
The DNA here is from genome assembly GCF_028640845.1 of Ahaetulla prasina. Lineage (NCBI taxonomy): Eukaryota > Metazoa > Chordata > Lepidosauria > Squamata > Colubridae > Ahaetulla > Ahaetulla prasina. The sequence continues at coordinate 186,448,937 of NC_080540.1, forward strand.
AGCTTGCAATTTGTACTCATTTTTTATTTTCAATCCTTTTATCTCCCGATCTTCCCTAATTTTTTTAAGAGTGGCTCCAATGATAGTATAAAGAGAAGTGAGGAGAGTGAACACCCCTGTTTTATTTATTTATTTATTTATTTATTTATTTATTTATTTATTAGATTTTTATACCGCCCTTCTCCCGAAGGACTCAGGGCGGTTTACAGCCAGATAAAACAGAGCAACAATATAAATACAAGATAAAATACTGTTTGAAAAACTTATTCAATTTGGCCCAGATTAAGATAAGTTTAAAACAATAAAACCCATTAAAATTAAAACTATATAAAAATCTAAAATCCTATGCCAGTCCTGCGCGAATGAACAAATATGTTTTCAGCTTGCGGCGAAAGGTTCGAAGGTCAGGAAGTTGGCGAAGTCCTGTGGGAAGTTCATTCCAGAGGGTAGGGGCTCCCACAGAGAAGGCCCTTCCCCTGGGGGCCGCCAGCTGACATTGCTTGGCGGACGGCACCCTGAGGAGTTCCTCTCTGTGAGAGCGCACAGGTCGGTGGGAGGCAATCGGTAGCAATAGGCAGTCCCGCAGATAACCCGGCCCTAAGCCATGGAGCGCTTTTACACCTTTTGTTATTTCAAATTTATCTGTTGTATCTTGGTTAATAATTACTCTTGCAGTTTTCTTTGAATATACTTTTTCAGTCATTTTTTCAAATTTGGATGCGAATTCCATTCTTTAAATTTGTTGTATCATAAATCTCCAATTCAAATTATCGAAAGCTTTTCAGGCATCAAGGAAAACCAGTGAAACTTTTTTCTCTGGGTGTACTTCATAATACTCTAATATATCGATTATGGTCCGGGTATTATTTTTAATTTGTCGACCAGAAAGAAAACTATTTTGATCCGGGTGTATATATTTATCTAAAATTGTTTTTAACCTTTCCACAATAATTGACATGTATATTTTATAATCGGAATTCAGTAAAGAGATGGGCCTATAGTTTTGTATTGATTGCTGATCTGAATCTTCATTAGGTATAAAGTGTAATTAAAGCTTCTGTCCATGTTTGGGGTATATTTGTATAATGTAATGTTTCGTTAAATATTTCCAACATTAATTCTCCTATTTGTTTTTGAATACTCCTATATTGGTATTCCATCTGGGCCCGGCGTTTTACTGTTTTTTTGTCTTTTTATTGCAATTCCGAATTCTGTTTCAGAGATTGGTCGGTTTAATATTTCTTTCTCTTCTTTTGTCAATTTGCATACATTTTTTCCTCAAAGTATTTTTGGATTTCTGCTTCTGTCGTTTCTTCCTGTGTGTATAGTTTCGAAAAGAAAGTGTGTACTATTCGTTTATCTTCTCTTTTGCTTTGGATTTCCCCTTCCTCATCTTTCAAATATTGGATCGTTTTTTTCTCTTTTTCTTTTTTTAATTTATATGCTAACCATCTACTCACTTTGTTTGCATGCTCAAAATAATTTTGTTTGGCCATCTTTATTTTCATTGCCACTTCCTCTTGAGTTATCAGATTTAATTTGTTTAATTATTCTCCTTTCCTCTTTTATTTTTTTATTTTGTGGGGTTTTTTTGCAAGTCTTCTGCTTTTTTGAGCTCTTGTAATTTATTTTGTTGGGACCTTTTCTCTTTCCTTTTTTTTTTTGGTCATATATGCAATTGTCACCCCTCTAACAAATGCTTTTAATGTGTCCCAGAGATTTTGAATCAACGTATCTTCTTTTTTATTTATACTTAAGAAAATCTCTAGCTCTTTTTCCAGAAATTTCTTATATTCTTTCTCTTTACATATATTTTGGTTTAAGGTCCATCTTTTATATCTTTTTTATCCTTTCTAATACATGATTATTGGATTATGGTCAGCCCATTCATTTGTTCCTATTTCTATTTTTTCTGTTTCTGTGTTGTCATCCAGGCCATATCTATCCTGGACCACGATTGATGGGGATGGGAATAATACGTATATTGCTTTTCTTCCTTGTGTATTTCTCTCCATACATCTCTTAACCTTAGTTCTGATGCCATATTGAAAAATTCTTTGGGTAATATTTCTTTCTTTTTTTATTTTTCTTATTACTGTAATAATCTCTTCTACTGTCAACTACAGCATTAAGGTCGCCTATTATGCATAGATTTTCAATTTCTTGTTCTATAATTTTATTTTATTATTTTTTTATTCAAAAAGTTTTACAGAAAATTCCCCCCCTTTCCCCCCCTCCCCCCTCCCTTCACAACCCCCCCTCCCCCCACCCCCGACTTCCCGGAACGAGCACAAGGTATAGTTAAAAATAAAACAAACATATGCTAAAAAAATTTCGTCCCAACTTAATTATACCCCTACAATTCTCATCAGTTCCTAACTTCCCCCGAAAACAATAAAAAATAATACATCATAATCATTCAAAAGCAGTCTGATAACTCTTAGTCTGATATCTACTTTGAATATAGTCAATCCATTTCTTCCATTCCTTTAAGTATCTTTCTTGCATATTGTCTTTCAAAAAGGCTGATATTTTCGCCATCTCAGCCAAGTTGGCAACTTTCAATATCCATTCTTCTATTGTAGGTACTTCTTTTTTCTTCCAATACTGTCCTATTAGTAATCTTGCTGCTGTTATTAGATTTAAAATCAATTTAGTCTCAATTACTGTACAGTCTGTAATAATTTCCAACAGAAAAAATTGCGGCAGGAACTTTATCTTCTTTTTCAAAACATTTTGTAAAATCCACCAAATTTTTATCCAAAAGGCCTTTATATCCTTAATTTTCTTGTTCTATTATTGTATCATGCAATTTTTTGTAATATTCCTGTTGATTTTTATTTGGAGCATATACAACTACTGGTAATATTTGTTTATATTCCATGTCTAATTTTATCATTAAAGTTCTCCCCTCACCATCTGCATACGCTAATTCTGCGTTTATTTTTTCTTTTATGTACACTGCTATTCCTCTTTTTTTCTGTTGTGATAATGATACATATAATCTTCCTAGTTTCTTGTTTTCCAATAATTTTTGGAATCCTTTTTTTATATGTACCTCTTGCAGACATATCACATCTATATCTATTTTTTTTAATTTTGTAAATACTTGTGTTCTCTTTTTCTGTGCATTTAAACCATTGATATTCACTGAAAATAGGGATAATGTCTCTTCCATCTCTTACTGTGTTTGTTTCTCGGTTTTTTGTTTCTTTTGTTTCTTGCTCCTTCTCTTTCTTCTCGTTCTTTTTCTTGGGTTCTCCTTAACTCTCTCTCTCTCTAATTCCTCCTGTAAGTCGTCCTCCTGGCTTCTACTTTCTGATTCGTCCTTACTTTCTTGTTCTTCCTCCAAGTAATTTTTATAAAATTCTTGAGCTTTCCTTATCGAGTCTACTTTAAACTTCTTATCTTGCCATGTGATTAAGATACCTTCAGGGATAAGCCACCTAAACATTACTTTATATTACTTTATATTATTTTATACTTGATGGACATTACCTTGCAGATGACCCCCACCCTGTTAAAGACCTTGGAGTTTTCATATCAAATGATCTAAGTGCCAAAGCCCACTGCAACTACATTGCAAAAAAGGCTTTAAGAGTTGTAAACCTAATCTTGCCTAGCTTCTTTTCCAAAAACACTACACTACTAACCAGAGCATATAAAACATTTGCTAGACCAATTTTAGAATACAGCTTGCCTGTCTGGAACCCTCACCACATATCTGACATCAATACAATTGAGCGTGTCCAGAAATATTTTACAAGAAGAGTTCTTCATTCCTCTGAAAACAACAAAATACCTTATCCCACCAGACTTGAAATCCTAGGCTTAGAAAACTTGGAACTCCGTCGCCTTCGACAAGACCTAAGTTTAACTCATAGAATCATCTATTGTAATGTCCTTCCTGTTAAAGATTACTGCAGCTTTAATTGCAATAATACAAGAGCAACCAATAGATTTAAACTTAATGTTAACTGCTTTAATCTAGATTGCAGAAAATATGACTTCTGTAACAGAATCATCAGTGCTTGGAATACTTTACCTGACTCTGTGGTCTCTTCCCATAATCCCAAAAGCTTTAACCAAAAGCTTTCTACTATTGACCTCACCCCATTCCTAAGAGGACCATAAGGGGCATGTATAAGAGCACAAATATGCCTACCGTTCCTGTCCTATTGTTTTTCTTTTTCTCCTTCTTATATATATATATATGCTTATTCCTCCTAATATTTACTCTTACATATGTTTATACACTATATAATCTTTTCTGTACGATACTTATATATATTGTTGTGACAAAATAAATAAATATAATAAATAAATATTTTGTAAGACGTGATGTTAGGAAGTGGTATTGCTGTCTTTGCTCTCGAATTCTACGTGGGATTTGTTTTAATACTATAATTTCTTTTCCTTTATAGGTTACAGTCTCTTCTCTTGATTTTTTTATAAATTTCATCTCTCATTATTTTTTTTGTAAATCTTATATGCACTTCTCGTGCTAAACGATGTCTTCTTATATAATTATTGTGAACGTGATAGGTTTCATCTATGGTACCCAGGGGTGAAATCTAAAATTTTTGCTACCTGTTCTGTGGGTGTGGCTTGGTGGGTGGGTATGTCCTGTGACTGAGGGGTGTGGCCAACTCAATGTCACTCACAGCCATGCCCACTCAGTCACAACCCCCCCCCTACCAAGCCACACCCACAGAACCCAGTAGGGAAAAAAATTGATTTCTATTTTGCCTTTTCCCTTTTTGCGAGATGCCTGCAGCTGCAGCCTCTCTGCCCACTTGCCACCCACTCGCCACCTGTTCTCCCTTCACCTTGGGTTGGGGGCCGGGGCCCAGGGATGCACCATTCCCCTAGGCCCCGGAGCCGCCACCTGCCTTAATGGGGTCGGGGAATGCACCATTCCCCAGCTCCGGCCTTTCTCCGGAGCTGCTGCCCATTCACCGCCCACTGGCCACCTGCTCGCCCTTCGCCTTTGGTCAGGGGCCGGGGCCCAGGGATGCCCCATTCCCTGAGGCCCCGGAGTTGCCCTCTGCTCGCCGCCTCCTCAACCGGGTCGGGGAATGCACCATTCCCTGACACCAGCCTTGTCCCGGAGCCACCGCCTGCTCTTCCATCACCACGCGGCATATACTTACTTTCCTCCAGCGGCTGGGTGCCAGGAAAGGCAAGCATTCAAAAGTTACCGGAGTTGCTCTCCTTGAATATGCCGCCTTGTTCTATGCGCCGGCTGCGCAAGTGCACACCTAACCTGCCGCTGATAAATAAATGAAATAAACGGTGTGTGCTTACGCAGCTGGTGCATGGAATAAGCAGCAATGGTGGCAGCATATTCAAGGAGAGGGACCAGTAACTTTTGGATGCTTGCCTTTCCTGGCAGCCAGCCGCTGGAAGAAAGTAAATATATGCAGTGTGGTGAAGGAAAAGCGGGTGGCGGCTCCGGGACAAGGCTGGTGTCGGGGAATGGTGCATTCCCCACCCGGTTGAGGCAGGTGGCGAACAGGGGGTGGCTCTGAGGTCTCAGGGAAATGAGGTATCCCTGGGTCCTGACCAAAGGCGAAGGGCGAACAGGCGGCGAGCGGGCAGCAAGTGGGTGAAGGAAGAGCGGGTGGCGGCTCTGAGGAAAGCCCGGAGTCGGGGAATGGTGCATTCCCTGACCCGGTTGGGGCAGGCGGCAGCTCTGGGGCGTCGGGGAATGGGCCCCGGCTCCTGACCTAACGGCGAGCAGGTGGCGAGCTGCCTTCCCGGTGTTCCAGTGTCCAGCTTGCGAAGGCTGGACTGCGGGCCGTGGACTGGTTCAGGGCCGTGGCCAGCCAGCGATTGCCACCAGATCGCCGAACCAGAACCAGTCTCCGCTACCTACTCGCCCGATCCGGTCCGATCCTGTAGCATTTCACCCCTGATGGTACCTCTTATTTCTGACTTATCTCTCTGTATTATGTCTGCTATGATTTCAGCCATTTCCCCCCCCCCCCCCGGTCTTCCTCTTTTTCTCCTCCAACATTCTGGAAGCGTAGGAAAAATGATGCCTTCTCCATTTCCAAAAAGGCGATTGTATCCATTAGTTCTTTATTTGATTGTAATGTCTTCTGCTCCACCATTTCTACCTTAAGGTCTAGTTGGTCCACTTTGGTTTCTATTTTTATAACTTTTTGCTCATTTTCTGCAACTGTATATTGCATATTTTCCATTTTTTCCTTCATATTTTTCAAATCTTTCTTTACTTCTTCTATCTCATTTTTGATTTCTTGGTGGTATTTCCTAGCCTCTTCCTGGTTGTTTGCCACTTTTTCTTGGAATTTCATCAGTGTCTCTTGAATGATTTGGAGTGTATTTTGCATACTCTGCATTGTTGATTCTGTTTTATCTTTTTCTTTCTCTGACATATTTTGGTTTGACCGATGAGTTGTGGGAGATGCTGTAGATGTTAGAGATGAGCTTTTGTCCTGTTCTTGTTACTATTGATGTGGTTGACATTATTAAATTTCTAGTAATTTTTTTCCACAATATCATAAAAAGTGATAATTTTCTACTACTTAATATTTACTTCTTACCACTAATTCCTATATATATAAATTCCTTTAAATTATTTAATTATCACCACACAGATCAAGCTTCAGATACTCTTTAACAGTTTCTCCCCTACATTTTTCCCCCCTTCAGATTTGCTAATCAATGAATTGATAATCACTTAATTCAAATATTTTCACTGTAATTATTATTATATATTATTGAATAATCAAGATATTATCCTCCTCTTTAATCCTTTCAAAGTTATCCAAACAACTCCTTAAAGTTAAGTTTCTATATCTTTTATAACCTCTCCTTTTCAGATATTATCAACAAAACAAATAGTTTTTTGCCCCTCAGATAATAATTTTTATCAATATGTATTCCAACCAGATTTTTTTTTAAAGTTCTCTTTTTAGCTTTCTTCTTCTTCTTCTTTCCACTCCCTATTGCATCAGATCGTCCATTCAAGCTTAGTCACGTTCAAGTCCAGTACACAGTATTTATGTCCTTCCAGTCTCTCTCTTATAATTGTTTCTTTTTTTAATCTTTTTATCCCTCTTATTCCAGTCCACTCTTTCTTCTTCTCAGTAGATATTAGTAGATATTAACCCACAATTGTCCACTATTGATCTATTGATCTCTTCCAAATTTACCCCCTTTTGTTCCACTAAATCCATCAAAACTGCCAAGTCCACCAGTTTAAATATGGGAACTCCTTATTTTAAAGTTTAAATCCTTCGTTTGTTGCATCTTAGCTGTTTTTCTTTCTCGTGGTGCACTTAGATCTTTAACTCAGCTCCAGTTTTTACAGTTTATTACTTTGTATCTTCTTGTTAATTGCTCCTTCCGTACCTTCTGTTACTTTGTTGCCTTTGTTCATTCCTGCTGAATGCTCTCCTTCCCAGCCGCCGCTCTCTTTGCCCTCTGCGACTCTCTCGTTCCTGGTTTCTTTGGTAAGAATTCTCACTTTTACTTTCACCAATCCTTCACTACTGCCGATGCTGAGATCCTTTTTCACTTCGTCACTGTGCGGCCGCCATTGCTCTCGATCTGCCCTAAAGACAGATTTTTTCCTGCCGATTTAAGAAGTTCAGCTTTTGTTCTCCTGGACGCTAATGTCTCATCCGAAGAACAAAGCCTTCCCCTTTAATTTCCCAAATCCTCCAGGTTTGGGAATGCCCTTAAAAGGGCTCTTTTCAGGAATTAGTTGGGCTTTCGGGAGCCTTAAAATGCACCCTCATCCACTTCGCTCTGGCACCTCCGCAGGAAGTCCTGCCCTGCCTATTTAACTTATATGCAGAGCACATCATGAGAAAGGCGGGGCTGGATGAATCAAAAGTTGGAATTAAGATTGCCGGGAAAAATATCAACAACCTCAGATATGCAGATGATACCACTCTAATGGCAGAAAGTGAAGAGAAACTAAAGACTCTCTTGATGCGGGTGAAGGAGGAGAGTGCAAAAGTTGGCTTGAAACTCAACATTAAGAAAACTAAGGTCATGACACCCCATCCTCTCAATTCCTGGCAGATAGATGGGGAAGAAATGGAGATAGTGACAGATTTTATTTTCCTGGACTCCAAGATCTGGGGAGGAAAGCTATGGCAAGTCTAGACAACGTACTAAAAAGCAAAGACATCACCCTGCCAACAAAAGTGTGTATAGTCAAGACTATAGTTTTACCAGTTGCAATGTATGGCTGGGAAAGTTGGACCATAAGAAAGGTTGAGCACCAAAGAATTGAGGCCTTTGAACTCTGGTGCTAGAGAAGACTCCTGAGAGCCTTTTGAACTGCAAACAAGTTAGTCCTAGAGGCCAGATCCTGAAGATGAAACTGAAATAAGGGCCTCTGGTGGCTCTACAGACTAATGCAGTCTGTTATTAACACAGCTGCTTGCAATTACTGCAAGTTCAAGTCCCACCAGACCCAAGGTTGACTCAGCCTTCCATCCTTTATAAGGTAGGTAAAATGAGGACCCAGATTGTTGGGGGCAATAAAAGTTGACTTTGTATATAATATACAAATGGATGAGACTATTGTCATATAATATATTGTATATAATATATTGTATATATATTGTATATAATATATATAGACTATTGTATATAATATACAAATGGATGAGACTAATGTAAGTCAATGTGAGTCTTCGGAGAAGGGCGGATATAAATTCAAATTAAAAAAAAATATTTTGGCCAGCTAATGAGAAGGAAGGACTCACTGGAGAAGAGCCTAATGCTGGGAAAGATTGAGGGCAAAAGAAGGGGACGATAGAGAATGAGGTGGCTGGATGGAATCACTGAAGCAGTAGGTGTGATGGACTCCAGAGAATGGTAGAGGACAGAAAGGCCTGGAGGAACATTGTCCATAGGGTCGCAATGGGTTGGACACGACTTCGCAACTAACAACAACAAATCACAAAGAAGAAGGCATCAACCTATTCTCCCAAGCACCTGAAGATAGGACAAGAAGTAATGGATGGAAACTTATCAAGAGGAGATCCAACCTAAAACTAAAGAGAAATTTCCTGGCAGTAAGAACAATTAATCAGTGGAACACCATGCCTCCAGATGTTGTGGATGCTCCATCACTAGAGGTTTTAAGAAGAGATTGGACAATCATTTGTCTAGAATGGTATAGGGTCTCCTGCTTGAGGAGGGAATTGGACTAGAAGACCTCCCAAGGTCTCTTCCTACTCTGATTGTGTTAAGGCACCACTGCCTCAGCTTCTTGGTAGGTTTTCAAAAGATAAAATGAGATTTGAGATTCTATTAAGCTAGTTGAAGCTCTTCATGTGCTTTGAAAGTTATTCAAAAGTGCTTATTAAATTCAGTGATTCTGACTGTGATTGGAAATTCAATCCAACAGCTTAATTTAAAAGGATCATCCTTTTTAGTGCTTTGTATATAATGTTTATTTATGTCTGAAGAACAGAGAGGTTGTTCAATAAAACTTAAGTGTATTTTTTGGACTATTAGACACTCTGGACTATAAGATGCTTTAGAAGAGGAAAACAAGAAAAAAAATCTGTCTCTGCCTCCAGCATCCATCTGATATTCATCTGGCCTGTTCGCCGCTGCAGCCCGTTTGCTGCCATGGCCTGTTTGCCACTGCGGCCCATTCATCGTAACCCATTCACCACTGCTGTGGCCATTTGCCACTGCCACCCCGGCTCATTCGCTACCACCTATTCGCCAAGACCCATTTGCTGTGTCCCATTTGCCATGGTCCGTTCGCAACTGCCCAAATAGGCAGTGGCAATAGGCGGTGATAGAACAGCTGATTGGCACCACACCAATCCCATTCTCCCCCCCCCGCCACCGCAATATTCGCTTTATAAGATGCACAGACATTTCTACCCACTTGCGGGGGGAGTGCATCTTATAGTCTGAAAAATACGGTAATTGGGCTAGCCAACATTTTATCATGATATCAAAATGTATATACTAGAAAGATATAATGGAGTAATTAATTACATATGACACATTATGATTTAACTATTTGTATTAATGTAATTGAGATGTTTATAATTAATTGTGTGTGATAAAGGCACATTTTGTCTTTTAGAAACATTTGGGACCATTTCCATATTGCAGTTGCAGAACTAATCAATTTATTTTCTCCGAAATATATTTTTACTGTAGTTCTTAAGAAAGGGTTTTGGTTTTAGTCATATTCATTAAAAAGTGTTTTATAACTTGTCATTATCTAAATTGTCAGCCCCAGGAAGCATTTAATTAAAAATATTCATGACATCTCTCAGGATTTCAAAGGTGCTCATTTATCTTAAAAAGTTGGGATGTCCTGCACACTAGTTTGGCAAGACTTTTCTGACTGGCATCTTTCATAATTGTTTTCAACCTTCAGGATGACTAAATTGTCTTTCCACTCACAGGTGATGGTGCTTTGAAGGGTGCTGTCATGATCAAAAGCAATAACTGTAACTTCATATGATTGAGGACGAGCATCTTCTCCTGGATGGCAATTAAAGCAGCAGCATCTTACACAAACAGAAACAAGGGCACAGAGAAGGAGGAGCCCACCAATGCCAACCACAAGCCTGGAAGTGAAGAACAAGAAGAATAAGAACTCTTGCCATTTGTTCATATAATGCAAAAACCTAACAAACTACAGTATTATTGTCATGCTCCAGCATATAACTTTATATACTGTTGTTGCTCTCTAGCTCTATCTAGTGGCCAGAGAGACAAATACCAAGTATATTGTTTGAAGCTGACCCCACTCCCTTACCCATCAGCCTGCACTCTCAAAACAAATGCACGCTGGGAAGGCAGACTCCATTTTCTTTAGCATTTGAAGAAGGTAGAAGCAAAAAGAACCCATCTTAATCTGTGGCACATAGTCATCCAAGGATAAACCCACATCCCACACGCAGAGCATCACTGGTGAGATTTAAATTGCTTGTATTTAAAACATTCAGATCTATGCACACAGTCTGTTTTATTGGAGGATAGGTGGGTTTAAATGCATGTCGAGCTGCACACAGACTAACGTGTAGTGAGGACAGTATAATTATTGTAAAATTGGAGATGCACAAAGTTCCCTAATAAACAAATTTTTCTAGAATGCTTGCAAGTGGCCTACAACTAACTCCAAACTGAATCAAATGGATATCCCTGTCACCATTTCAGTTACGTTAATTACTTTCCATTTTTTTCTCTCTCTCTCTCTCCCTAACTCATTAGAGTACACTCTGATAATTAATATTCATGGCATACAAATAACGGCATTGAACTGACCCACTAAACTAATAGTGTCAAATTCGTGGATCTACGGGCTGGATGCATCATGTGCTGGCCACACCCACCCCTAATTTTGTGAAGGGGAAAAAGTTGTGATATGTCACGTGATGATGTGTCATCACACGTTTGACACCCCTGCACTAAATAGACCTTGTTCCTTGGCCACCTCCTTTTTAGGGATCTTTGGCAAAAAAAAGGTCAATCTTATAGTGAAGATAAGAATCAAGGGGTCAAGAAAAATATACCTGTTTATAGAAGTCTCCTCTTTCCTCCGCTTGTCCTTTCCAGGTGCTCAGCTTCACATTTCTCAGGTTGCATCTCTGAGATACCAATCAGATCAACCTTCCTGATCTGCAGTTCTTTCCCCTAACTTGTTTCACTAACATTCCTAAAGCTCTGTCCTCCAATCCACCAAGCATTACCTCTTCTCTTTAGTTCTGATTTTCAAGAAACCTGAAAATAATGTACTATACAGGTAGTCTTTACAACCATTCATTTCACAACTGTTTAAAGTATGATGGCACTGAAAAAATGACTTAGGACTAGCTGTCACACTTAGAACTGTTGCAGCATTCCTGTGGTCATAGAATCAACATTTGGGTTCTTGACAACCAGCATGAATCATGTAATGACCAATCAGCATGATCCATGTGATGACCAAAGACCTTTCTGGGTGCTTTGACAATGTCAATGGAAGAAACCAAAATTTCTTAATAACCATATGATTTGCTTAATGACCATAGCAAAAATATATATAAAGTCTGGCACAACTTAATGACCATGCTGCTTAGTGACAAATGTTCCAGTCCCAATTGTAGTACAGGTCATTTGTACATCATTTTTTTACAAATTGAGTAAACTCTGAAAGGAGAAAGGAAGGCAAAGGAGAAAAACTGCCCAAACAAATATACATATATAGTTTGCAATAATGTCAAATATTTGAAGCTCAGGTGTAGGATGAGGACGAAGGTTCATTTTCCAAGATTGTGTATTGGTTTCCAAACATTCCATTACCGGACTACATAACATCTTCAGCAGAGTTTATGGATTGTCAGTGTTCTTTTGTTTATAAGGGCTTTGTGTGGTCAGTAGGTCTTGTGATGTCAGGTAAGGTCAGATCAGGCTCCCATCAGGTCAGGGTCTTATGATGGGTCTTATGATGGGTCAGGTGTGAGTCACCAGTGAATCTTGTGATGGGTATTGTGATGGGGAGGTTACATCAGGTGAGGGTCATTGGGAGGTGAAGTGCTGGTTAGAGGGGCTTACCTGGATTGGTTGAGGGTCGGTGCTGTCTCTGGTTGGTTGTGTGATTGATTTGGATTCTGAGGGGTTTGTAGGTCAATGTGTCTGTTGATGGAATTGTTTGTGGAGTGTCAGGCCTTGATGAACTCATGAGCATGATGGTGGTAGTGTGGCCGATGATCACACCCACATCAGACCCATCACAATACTGTGACCTGATGGGACCCTCATCTGACATGACTTCACCATCACAAGACCTACTGACCACATGAAGCCCTTATAAACAGAAGAACACTGACATCCTCTAAACTCCGTAAACAATGCATGGGGGCCAGGGAGCATGTGCGAGGGCTGCACACGCATTGCATTTTGGGGATTCGAGTGTGGGCATGCACATTTGCGTGTGTGCGCTTTGGGCACTCAGTCCAGAAAAGGTTAGCCATCACTGCCCTAGGCCATTCTGGACAAACGGTTGTCCAATCTCTTCCTTGTACAAACTGATGAAGCACCCACAATTTCTGGAGGCAAACTGTTCCATTGATTAATTGTTCTCATTGTGAGGAAATTTCTCCTTAGTTTTAGGTTGGATCTTTCTTTAATATTCTTCTCCTGCCCTGTGATGCTTTAGAGCAGGGGTCCCCAACCTTTTGGACCTCAGGGACCACCAAGTTCATAATTTTAAATCCCGCGGACCACTAATACGAATCCAGAGCGCCTGGACTCCCAGTGATGGGATGGGGTTCTTCAGGCACTCTTCCTCTCTCTTTCTCTGTCTCTCTCTCTCCCCTCTCTCTTTCTCTCTCTCTCCCACACATTCTGTCTCAGTCTCTCATCTCTCTTTCTTTCTCTCTCTCTTCCCCCCTCTCTCCCCCTCTTTCTCTCATTCTATCTCATCTCTTTCTCTCTCTTTCCCACTCTTTCTCTCATTCTCTCTCATCTCTCTCTCTCTCTCCCCTCTCTCATTTTCTCTCTCTCTCTCCCCCCTCTCATTCTGATTCTCTCTCTCTGATTCTCTTTCATTATGTCTCTCTCATTCTCTCTCTCATTCTCTCTCTTTCATTCTCTGTCTCTCATTCTCTCTCTCACTCTCTGATTCTCTTTCTCTCTCATTCTCTTTCTCATTCTCATTCTCTCTTTCATTCTGTCTCTTTTTCTCTATTTCATTTTGCATGGCATCAGCATTCTGCCTCGGTATATTTGCTCAGTCGGTGGCGCAAAGCAGCCCTCGTCTCCTGCCGCTTGGGACTCAGAGTGGTAAACAGCATCTGGTCGTTGCCAGATCGGCCCCCTACAAGCTCTCATCTCTTGAGGAGCCCAGCTGAAGTTTCCCATGCTGCTTCAGTGAGTGCTGTTTGGGAGACAAGAGCTTGCAGGGGGCCAATCTGGCATCTGGGTGAGGTACCAACTGTACGCTGATGTACTTTTCCACCCCAGGACACCCCAACGAAGCTATCGAAGTACTGTCCCGGTGTCTAGAAGCCGTACGGGTCTGGATGGGGAGAAACAGGCTCAAGCTCAATCCCTCCAAGACGGAGTGGCTGTGGATGCCGGCACCCCGGTACAGTCAGCTGCAGCTGCAGCTGACTGTTGGGGGCGAGTCACTGGCCCCAATGGAAAGGGTGCGCAACTTGGGCGTTCTCCTGGATGGGCGGCTGTCTTTTGAAGATCACCTGACAGCCGTCTCCAGGAGAGCTTTTTATCAGGTCCGCCTGATTTGCCAGTTGCGCCCCTTCCTTGACCGGGATGCCCTATCCACGGTCACTCATGCTCTTGTTACCTCTCGCTTGGATTACTGCAATGCTCTCTACATGGGGCTCCCCTTGAAGAGTACCCGGAGGCTCCAGTTGGTCCAGAATGCAGCTGCGCGGGTGATAGAGGGAGCCGTTCATGGCTCCCATGTGACACCACTTCTGCGCAGGCTGCACTGGCTACCTGTGGTCTTTCGGGTGCACTTCAAGGTGTTGGTTACTACCTTTAAAGCGCTCCATGGCGTAGGGCCGGGTTATTTACGGGACCGCCTACTGCCACCGATTGCCTCCCACCAACCCGTGCGTTCTCACAGAGAGGGACTCCTTAGGGTGCCGTCCGCCAAGCAATGTCGGCTGGCGACCCCCAGGGGAAGGGCCTTCTCTGTGGGAGCTCCCACCCTCTGAAATGAACTTCCCCCAGGACTCCACCAACTTCCCGATCTTCGAACCTTTCGCCGCGAGCTGAAGACATATCTATTTATTCACGCAGGACTGGCATAGGATTTTAGTTTTTAATTGGGTTTTTACTGTTTTAATTATATTTTAATTTGGGCCAATTTAATAAGTTTTTTAAATATTATTTTATCTTGTATTTATTCTTGTTCTGTTTTATCTGGCTGTAAACTGCCCTGAGTCCTTCGGGAGAAGGGCGGTATAAAAATCTAAATAAATAAATAAATAAATAAATAAATAAATCTGCATTGGAGAGCAAAATCCGGCTGCTCCCCAGACCAGATGCCATTTACCACTCTGAGTCCCAAGCGGCAGGAGACAAGGGCTACTTTACGCCACCGGCTGGGCAAATATACTGAGGTGGAATGCTGATGCTGCGCAAGTGCAAGTAGTGCTTTGCTCCCACAGCTTTCAGCCATCGCAATCGCTGCTTTGCCCACTTGCGCCACCCCTCCTCCGCCGCAGCAACAGCACCATTATTTCATTCCTGACAGAGAGGGCTGCACTCCTTTTTGCCTATTGCATGTGCCACCCCAATACAAAGATTTCTCCACGGACCACTAAAATTTTCTCGCGGACCACCAGCAGTTGGTGACTGCTGCTTTAGAGGCTAAGTTAACCTCATTTTCTCTGTGACAGTTTCTCAAGTACTGGAAGACAGGTGTCATGTCACTCCTAATCCTTCTTTTTTTTTAGGCTATACATATCTAGTTGCTTTGAGTGTGTGTATGTTTGGAAAGGTATTTTTAATATTCTCTTGTTTGTTGTGGTTTATGTTTGAGCTACTATTTGTATTGTTTCTATTATCATATTTTATATTTTAAAAGTAAAGAAGTTCACTCAACAAATTCAAAGCATCATAAATGACATGGAATCTTTTCCCATTAACCTTACCAGATATACCAATGATGGACCCAGTTTGTATTGGAACAGCTTTGGGAGTAAAAGGAGTTCAAGAAAATATTAATGTCATAGAAATAATTTTTATATTGTCACAATCAGACAATTATTATTTAGATGATTGCTCTTGACTTAATAACCCAAATACATGAAAAATTTCCACTAAAAGCATTTTGCTTTTGAGAGTATATGTGAGATTTAAATGTTATACATTGTGTTATTGATTTACTTCATGCTATCTGAATATACCTGTTAGTAAATTAGCAGCAATCAAAATCCCAAATGATCTTGGATTGTATAACTCCATCTCTTTTGAAAGCAGCCAATTATCCAAGGTACTCTGGAAACAGAACTTTTTAATAGGATTTCATGAGGTGATAAGCAGATTTAAGGGGAACAACAGTCACTCCCATTCTGCATGAGTGATGGCAGGCCAGACAAGGATTTGGGCACTGGCACTTTTTTCCAGTGGCTTTCCTTTTACTCACAGCAAGTCCTGCAATAGTTTCAATGCACTCCTGAGTGCCATCCAAGGCAACCAAATGAGGAGAGAAGTGCTCTTGCTAGTCCTTCTATTATTTTCCTAGGAGACCTCTCTCTGAATTCTGGTATTGAGTGTGTCTGCTCCAGCCACCCTGAGTGCTATGCCTCTTCTACTTTTTGCAGAGTTTACAGTGCATGCTTAGGAGACCAGAACATTCAGGCTCCTTGGAGTAGGCTGAATGCCAGAATTCAAAATGACACCCCAGGAACAGCTCAATGATATGTCCTTCTAGCCTTCTAAAAGAGTAGGGTTAACAGATAAGAAAGTTAGACTCCCTCAAACTCTGTAATTCAATATTGGAAAATATTCAGAATAATACATCAGACATGCTTCTTGTGCAACAGTTCCATTTTAAAAGCCATACTTCTGCTGCTCAATCCTATGCATGATATATCTAACTCGATTTTAAAATTCTATCCCCACTGCCAGAGGTGTCCTTTCATTTCCAGATATAATCTAATAACCAGTAGCATCAATAAGAAAGTGTGTGTGTGGGAGCAGGGAGGGGGGGAGATGTGCTATGAAGAAATCCTATTAAAAAGTTTTGTTTCCATAATATATATATTGGAAAATTAGCTGGTTTCAAGAGAGGTGAAGGTTATACTGTGCATAGAACTATAGAAAACCTAAAAATATTTAATTTGACAACTTTATGAATCATTAACATAAAAAATTAATGGACATTTTCAAAGAGTTTGGATTTGGATATCTCTACTATTCTGAATATTCTAAGTTATTGATGTTGGTGACTAAAGTTAGTGTCTTTTCGTATTTTCAACCAGGTTTAAAATATTTAAAACCACAATAATCTCCTCCTAATTTTGTCCAAAATATGTGCCTCCTTGAAAATAGAAAAGAGTTTTCCATTGATTTCTTGGAGTGAAGAGGAAATGGCGCTAAAATGTTACGGTGTGCACCAGTCTAATGTGAAGTGACTGAGAGTTGTCTAATTTTTTCCATTCTTTAATTTTTTTGTAATCCATAGACACTTTTTTCTACGCCTTGGAGAATAAAGTCATGCGTCATGACATCTGCTCCAAGTCTATCCAGGAATTGCAGACAGTGAACAATTTTAAGCCTTGTTGTACCACTTGAGAATATAGGGCCTTTTCAGTAGGAAAAATAAGGTTAGCAACCTTACAGATTTATAATATTATAAAATTATAATAATCATTCCTCTATACCCAATATGTTACTTGGTGGAAATAAAGTAGGGACATAATTCTATTTTCTTACTCTCAATGAATTGTCCAAAAATACATTTTTGAAGTTCTCAGCGCAGCTCATTCCTAAAATTATTTATAAGTCTTTTCCCAAAAATCTTTTCCATACAAAAACTGAAGCAATTTTTATCCATATATCTTAGATAGCTTATTGAAGTTATAAGAAATTGATGGTGCTCTGCATCATACATGCATACTCACAGATCATTGTTTGTACAATTCCCTTGCAGTTTCACCTGTGGAATCTTAAAAGAGAAAAGAATCAAGACAATGGCAGAATATTCTGCTTTCTTTCATAGAAATCATAGAATCATAGGCCTCAAAGGGACCTTGGATATCTTCTAATCTATACTCCTGCCGATGGCAGAAGACTTTTTATTATCCTGGATAAATAGTTCTCTAATCTTTTCCTGAAGACCTGCAGCATCCACAACTTTGGGAGGCAAGCAGTTCTTTTTTTCATCCTCACAATGTTAAAGTTACCGTTTTCTTGAACTGGTATAATATTCATAATTGTTTTCTTATTCTCATATAATCAGATATTTTAGTCTCTTTTTTTCTTGCTGTTCAGCATGAGCAAGATAGGTTTTCTACATTTTATGCTACAAATCTAGATCCTAAATCAGAATTCATTTTCTTTTGCTTTTCCATCTCTTTTTCCATCTGTTACTTTGTGATCTAACACAGCTTACCTGAGCCAGACATGCCAAAATAGAGATGGTTACGACTTGGGTACACTTGCTCATCATACGATGTGATTTTTCTTTTCCTTACCAAAAGTGGTGTTGCCTATTTAACTTCATTATCCACAGTCTGCAGACCAAGCAAAAACAATGAAATAGGCTTAAGACACAGTGCTTTGCTTTTTCAATCTGTATGTTTCTAAAAGTAGTACAGTATCTTTTATTTATAGACATTACAGACATTCACAAAATGTACATGCTTTCTCAGTGTCTGTTTATATTTACCTCAGAAGCTGAATGGAAAACCCACAAAGTTGAAGAGGGAACCAAAGCACATTGTCCTTCAGTGGAAAATGTTCCTGCTTATTTCTAGTAGCTTTTTCTTTTCTGCCCCTGCCTCCTCTTTGAAGACAGAGATCTAGTTTAGGATGAAGGTTGTAGAGTAGTGCCTCTTTCTTCTTCCTTATCCTTTTTACCAGATAAATGCTCTTTCAAGGACAGGCTTTTATATTTGCTAAATAACTCAGAAACTACTCTCATGAGATCTCTTTAGTCACCCATTGGAGCTGCCAATCCCCAATGAAGTACTAAAATGTAATCTGTAATAAATTTCTGCCCTTTCAATGATTGGCCTCACATAATTAATATAGGTTTTTTTCCTTTTTCAAACTAGTTATTTTCCCTCGAGCTGCTTAATCAGAATCTTGTAATAACCTGCTGTTTTCCATGATTACAGTTTTTCCTATGCTTTTGTTGTTTATATGTGTGCATGTATTGAGCTGAAATATATGTACTATATCCCATTATTGAAGAATTCCAAATATTTCTCAATAATCATTCACATTTTAATCAGGTTTATAGTTAACAATTTCCTTTGGGGCATGTAATACCTGTTCCGTGAAAGGCAAGTCAGTGCTGAATCAGAAAATTTGCTTATGCTCAATTACAACAATGTTGCATCAGCAATTAAGCTGGTGAATTATTACTCTGACATAGTTTTCAAAGGCAGCAAGCAGAACCAATGAATTCTGAAGCACGGCAACAATTCTCAATTAGAGCTTGGTTTTTTTTAAATTTTATTTTAACAGGCATCTACAAACCTCATACTGATTCATGCACCAAGCAGACTAATATGTTGGCCATTTCACTAATCCAGAAAATGGCTACAATTTAGCAGCTTTGGATCTTTACTATCATATAATAATAATATCAGAGTTGGAAGGGACCTTGGAGGTCTTCTAGTCCAACCCGCTGCCCAGACAGGAAACCCTACACCATTTCAGACAAATGTTTACAAACAGGTAATTGTGGGGTCCTTGTTTTCTTGAAGATGTTGTCAAAGTTCTAACAAGTGCAAGCAAATTATTTTTTTAAAAATAATGGTTTTTATTAAGCTTTTTACCTTTAAGAACAGAAAAAAAACAGGGACAAAAACACAATAAAAAAACAAGACAAACTTAACAATACAGTATAAGCTATTTTTACAGCCTTCTGTATCGACATGTATATTCTCTATTTATGTTCAATTTTTCTACTGAATACATATCTTTACATTATTCTTATTTACATGCTTTGAGATTAACAATAATTAACAACTTATGGTTCTTTATTTCAATGATATTAAATTAATTTTCCCATTTCTTATTTTGGTTTCTTTTTTCTAACCATTTATACATTTTGTTCCACACTCTATAATAGTCCGAATCTTCTCTTTCCTTAATTTCCATTGTCACTTTATACATTCTGCGCATTCTAACATTTTTCTAATCACTATTTCCTCTGATAGTATGTTATTCCGTTTCCAACCTTGTGCAATAGTCATCCTTGCTGCCATTAATATGTGTAATATTATATATTGCAAAGTTTTCTCTATTTTGGGGTCTATTACCGTATATACTCGAATATAAGCCGATCCGAGTATAAGCCGAGGTCCCCAATTTTACCCCAAAAACTGGGGTAAACTGGGGACTCGAGTATAAGCCGAGGGTGGGAAATGAGGCACCTACCGGTTGGGGAAACCCTCCCTCCCTCAGCTGAGAAGGCTGGCGGCCCCCGCCCGCCTCTCACTGCACCGCAGGGCTTCCGTCCGGTAAAATGTGAAAAAAAGGGAAAAAAAAAACTCGAGTATAAGCCGTATATACTCGAGTATAAGCCGAGGGGCTTTAAAAAAAAACAAAACTCGAGTATAAGCCGTATAGACCCGAGTATAAGCCGAGGGGACGTTTTTCAGCACAAAAAACGTGCTGAAAAACTCGGCTTATACTCGAGTATATACGGTATTCCCAATAGAAAGAGCCCCGATTTGAATTCTATCTTTTGTGATGTAATTTCCTCCAACCATCTCTTACTTTTATACCAATTTTTTTTGGGGGGGGGACATCCACCACATGTGGTAGTATTTTCCTAATTCATGGCCACATCTCCAACATTTGGGTGATAAATTTAGAAACATTTTAGAAACATTAAAAGCATCACCAATGACTGCATCTCCAATGATCCATTTGTTAAGCTACTGAAGTTCGCAGATGACACAACAGTGATTGGTCTCATTCGAGACAATGATGAATCCACATATAGACGAGAGGTCGAACGACTAGCCTTGTGGTGCAACCAAAACAATCTGGAACTGAACACACTCAAAACCGTAGAAATGGTGGTAGACTTTAGGAAAAACCCTTCCATACTTCCACCTCTCACAATACTTGACAACACAGTATCAACAGTAGAGACCTTCAAATTTCTGGGTTCTATCATATCGCAAGATCTCAAATGGACAGCTAACATCAAAAACATCATTAAAAAAGGACAACAAAGAATGTTCTTTCTGCGCCAACTCAGTAAGCTCAAACTGCCCAAGGAGCTGCTGATCCAATTCTACAGAGGAATTATTGAGTCTGTCATTTGCACCTCTATAACTGTCTGGTTCGGTTCTGCAACCCAACAAGAAAAACACAGACTTCAGAGGATAATTAGAACTGCAGGAAAAATAATTGCTACCAACTTGCCTTCCATTGAGGACCTGTATACTGCACGAATCAAGAAGAGGGCCGTGAAAATATTTGCAGATCCCTCGCATCCTGGACATAAACTGTTTCAACTCCTACCCTCAAAACGACGCTATAGAGCACTGCACACCAGAACAACTAGACACAAGAACAGTTTTTTCCCGAAGGCCATCACTCTGCTAAACAAATAATTCCCTCAACACTGTCAGACTATTTACTGAATCTGCACTACTATTAATCGTTTCATAGTTCCCATCACCAATCTCTTTCCACTTATGACTGTATGACTATAACTTGTTGCTGGCAATCCTTATGATTTATATTGATATATTGATCATCAATTGTGTTGTAAATGTTGTACCTTGATGAACGTATCTTTTCTTTTATGTAACACTGAGAGCATATGCACCAAGACAAATTCCTTGTGTGTCCAATCACACTTGGCCAATAAAATTCTATTCTATTCTATTCTATTCTATTCTATTTTGGCCAATTTTGCTGGAGCTAAATGCCATCTATAAAAAATTCTATACAGATTTTCTTTGTATGCTACCGCCATTGTAAATGTGTAATTTCTTTCCCAAAATTTGTCCCACTTTTCTAATTCTATATTGTGTCTGAAATTTTTTCTCCAACTGATCATCATTTCTTTTACTGTTTCTTCTTCCATTCTATATCTTAATAAAAGATTGTAAATTTTTGTAATCATTTGTTTCCCCATCCTAATAATTTATCTATTCCCAATTATTCCTTAGATATGCCATATTATTCCTGATCTTTTTTGAATCTAGTTTTAATTTGTAAATAAGGCCACCATTTCAAATTTAATCCTTGCATTTTCAAATCTTGAACTGATTTTAATTCTCCTTTTTCGTCAAGTAGTTCTGCGTAGCACACCATTTTGCTCAAATCAGTGGTGTTTGGATGTAACATTGCTTCCATCGTTAATAACCAAATTGGGACTTTTGTGTAATAATTCTTTTTAATTTTTTCCAAAACTTTTAGGAGAGCATTTCTTAATATATGTCTTTGAAAATACATGTGATATATGTGATATTTGTTCTTTCCCTCCCAGAGGAAGCCATGCCAACCTATTTGAAGATCATGGCCCTCTTTTGTTAATATGCATTTGTTTTGTAATTGGATCCAATCTTTGAGCCATGACAAAGCTGCAGCCTGATAATAAAGGTCCTAGTCAGGGAGACCAAAACCGATCCAATTTCCACTATCTTGCAATAATTTAAATTTGATGTGTGGTTTTTTCCCTGACCAAATAAATTTTGAAGTCGTTTTATTTAATTGTTCAAAAAAGTTTTTCTAATTTAATTGGTACTGTTTGGAAAACATATAGTAATTTAGGTAATATATTCATTTTAATTGTTGAAATTCTGCCAATTAATGATATTTGTAATTTACTCCAGTTTTCCAAATCTTTGTGTATTTCTTGTAAGAGTGTATCATAATTGTCTTTTTTAATCATGGTGCACTTTGCCGATAGCCATATTCCTAAATATTTAATTTTTTTAACTCTCAAGATCTCCAGTTTCTCCTCTGGTTCTTCATTCTGTATATTCATTAAATTTTGGGTCAACATTTTAGTTTTTTCTTTATTTATTTTGAGCCCTGCCACTTTGCCAAATTGGTTTATATCTTGTACTGGTGGTTCTCCAGATTCTAAGGGTTCCTCAATAATAAATGCCAAATCATCTGCAAATGCCTGGACTTTATATTCCTGTGATTTAATTTTTAATCTCTTTATTTCCAAATTATCTCTAATTTGTGACATTAATGTTTCCACTGAGAGAATGAATAACAGAGGAGATTAGAGAGCATCTCTGTCGTACTCCTTTTGCTATATTAAAACTTTCTGTTTGTTCACCATTTAAAATCATTTTTGCTCTCTGGGTAGAATAAATTGTTCTAATCATTTCAGTAAAGTTTTTTCCAAAATTCATAGCTATTAATTGATTAATCATAAAGTCCCAATTTGGGTTATCAAAAGCTTTCTGTGCGTCCAGAAATAAGGAAGCTGCCTGTTTTTTTGGGTAAGCCTCATAATATTCAAGTACATTCATGATAGTTCATATGTTATTTTTATGTGTCTGTTGAGCAGAAATCTATTTTGGTCTGAGTGTATAATTTCATTCAATATAATTTTAATTCTATCTGCTATTATAGTCATAAATATCTTATAATCAGCATTTAACAGCAAGGTTGGCCTATAATTTTGGATCTTCTCTTTTTCAGTATTGCTTTTAGGAATGAGAGTTATTAAGGCCTCCATCCAGGATTTTGGTATCTTCACATTCTCTAATACTTCATTATATGTTTCTAATAGTATATTTTCTAATGGTTCTTGAAATTCCTTATAAAATTCTGCTGGAATTCCATCCAGGCCTGGGGTTTTGTTATTTTTTTGTTTTTGTATTGCCCTCTTCAGTTCTAATGTTGTTATCCTCTCATTCAATATTTCTTTTGTTGGAGAGGCATGGCCAGCGTTGGATGGAAAGGATGCGAACCCCAGGAGCTCTGGGGTGAGCGCCGAAAATCCCCTCGCCATGGGGGTCCGGACCGAACCATAGCTGTCCTGCAGGGGCAACGAAGAAAGAGGGAGCTGCCAGACCAAACAGGGAAGTTGCAAATTCCCTGCAGCTCTGGCTTTTTTCCCTCGACCCAGCGAGGTGGACCGCATCCATCACCAGCTGCCTGGTCAGGACAGCCACAAAGAACGGGCAGGAAGATAAAGTGGAAACATTGAACAAGATAAGGAAGCCGGGTGAGTTAATACCAGCTCACGAAGCAGCACTTTGAGAGATTTTAGCAACAAATTTAAAAAAAAGAACTTTGAAACAGCGGCTAAATTAAATGGGATGTGAAACCGGAAGGAAAAAATTAAAGTGATACCTAAAACCTAACAAATTTGGCTTGGAATGGAAGTCTAGAGCCCTAAACAAACAGAGGAATACAAGACTTTAATTAAATCAGAATTTTGAGAATTTTGAAAGTTTTATTGACTAATTAAAGATTACATATAAGGAGGAAAAAAAAGAAAGGAACTAAAGGATTTAAATTTGGACTGTAATTGAACATCTCCAATTTCCTCTATTTTCTATATATTTGGAGCAAGCAAAGGATTAAAACTAAACTATTTACTTCAACGGATAAAAAGGGAAACAAATTGAAACAAAAGAGGTGCGGCTCTGTGTTACAGAAACAAAATGTATACTTTGTTAATTATGAATTGCAACTAGACTAAAGAGTGACATCTAAAGGCAGATGAAGAAATACAAGATTGAAAAACTATGGAAGAATTTCATGGGAGGATCTTATCAACCAGCTGCTTGACTTTTAAGATTCACAACATCTAAGAATAAAGCAGAGAACAACTGACAGCAAGAAAAATAGATAATAACATCTAAGCAAAGAACAAAATAGAATAGAATAGAATAAAATAGAATAGAATAGAATAAAATAGAATTTTATTGGCCAAGTGTGATTGGACACACAAGGAATTTGTCTTGGTGCATATGCTCTCAGTGTACATAAAAGAAAAGATACGTTCATCAAGGTACAACATTTACAACACAATTGATGGTCAGTATATCAATATAAATCATAAGGATTGCCAGCAACAAGTTACAGTCATACAGTCATAAGTGGAAAGAGATTGGTGATGGGAATGATAAGAAGATTAATAGTAGTGCATTTCTGTAGAAATAACTACAGAACTGGAATATTAATAATGATTCAAGAAAAGATAATGAGCTGCTTGCAGCAATGATAGGGAATAATATATTAAAAAAATTGCATTATGATATACAGCTAAAGTTTGTATAAAGATTATTGGAGAATTATTAAGAGGGAAAAGAGGAAAAGGAGTGTAAGAAATTTAATGAGCTAAGAAAATATGATCTTTTAAGCATATACAGTTAAGCTGAAGTGACTTGAGATAAAACTACGAATAGAAATATATAAATATAACCATGAAAGCATTTGAGATACAAGAAATATTGGCTCCTTTTTATCTTCTCTTTTATTAAGAATAGATAATGCTGAAACTGACAGAATAAGAAACGATTGGTAATTAAGTTACAGGTTAACTTAGTAGAATAGAAATAGAATAGAATAACATATAACACCCATCCTGCGCAGACTGCACTGGCTGCCTGTGGCCTTCCGGGTGCGCTTCAAGGTTTTGGTGACCACCTTTAAAGCGCTCCATGGCATAGGGCCGGGTTATCTACGGGACCGCCTGCTGCTACCGAATACCTCTCACCGACCCGTGCGCTCTCACAGAGAGGGACTCCTCAGGGTGCCGTCAGCGAGGCAATGTCGTCTGGCGACGCCCAGGGGAAGGGCCTTCTCTGTGGGGGCTCCCACCCTCTGGAATGAACTGCCCCCAGGACTTCGTCAGCTTCCGGACCTTCGGACCTTCCGCCGCGAGCTTAAAACATATCTATTTAATTGCGCAGGACTGAGTTAGATTTTAGTTTATGGGTTTTATCTTGGGTTTTAATTTTTATATTTTTAATTAAGGCTTTTGAATAAGTTTTTTAATTGTTTTTAGAATTGTATTTATTGTATTTCTTGCTTTTAAATGCCTGTAAACCGCCCTGAGTCCTTTGGGAGATAGGGCGGTATATAAATATAAACAATAAATAAATAAATAAATAAATAAATAAATAGAAATAGAAGTTATTTGAATATGAAAACAAGATGATTTTTAGCAAGGAATTTTAAAGATTAAAGATGAAATAATAAGTGATGGGAGACTTTTATGAAACTGAAAGGTAAGAATTAATTGTAGGAGTGAGTTTTTCAGAGTTTATTTTGTTTTATAAGTTACTTTCTCTTTTTTGCTATGGGAGAAATAAGGGATGGGAGACCTTTTTAAAAGGTGAGAATTAAAGTAGGAAAGAATTTTATAGATAGTACCTTGTTTTCTTTTAGTTTCTGTTATTGCTTTATTTTTGATTAAATTAGGGATAATTACTTTTTTGGTTTTGTGGAACGTAAGAATTAAGAAAGAAATTTGGGGGCGGGGAACTTTTCTTTTAATGTAGAAGGGAGGGATAAAAAGAGGGCAAGAATGAGGGGACTAGACTAGATTTAAGTGTTAATTTCAGGATAAGGGGCGGATACAGATTTTATAATAGAAATGTACAAATAGTAAAACTTTAAGGGGGAAAGGGAAATAAATTATATTTTGAGGGGGTGAAAATTGAATTGGGTTTAATTATGTACCTGACTAATATCTTGTTCAAAAACAATTTGTATGTGGTTTGTAAAGAAAAAAAAATTCTTTTGTTAAGTCTGGAAGGATTGGATGGTTCCTCTATTGTAGATATCTCTTAATATCCTTCTCTTCTATTTTTCCTTGGCTTTACAAAGTTTGAAAATAGCTTACTGCTATGGTTTTTATTTTCTCTTTCTGGAAGTGTACTATCCCTTCTTCATCTTCTAGTTGTTGTATTAATTTCTTTTCCTTTTCTTTTTTTAATTTATAGGCTAGCCATCTTCCCGGTTTATTAGCGGTTTCAAAATAGTTTTGTCTAATTGATGTAATTTTTTGAGTCATTTCTTCCTGCATGATTAGATTTAATTTGTTTTTAGTTATTTCTTTTTCTTCTTTGATTTCCTGATTTAGGGTTTAGCGCAAGGAAATTAGAACTCTCAGACTTAAATCTTCCTCAAAGGACTTCTTTACTGGGTGCCTCATATCAGCATGATTATGTGTAAAATCAACTATAAATGCTCCCCGCGGTTTTGGTATAATTAAAATAGTAAATGATCCCCTTCCCAAGTGTCACAGGTCACATTGTCCAGTTAGGTTAATTGGCGGGTTTCTTAGACACTCCTCTCCGACTACATCCAACACCTTTGGAGATGACCTTGGTTTCCATGAGAGTTATGTGTTGTGCCTAGCAAGGCATTCTAGCCTACACACACACACTGTTGTGGCTCAAGCCCCCCCGGGCCTGGCCCCCTGCTAGAGAGTGACTCAGAGAGTGAGGGGGAAGGGCCGTCAGGGCTCCCCTCCACAGGGCCGGCCTCTCTGGCTCAGCTCCAGGAGCCAAAGGCAGGCCAGGAGGAGGAAGTAACGAGGCCTCTGTCTCCTGTACCTCCCCCCATCCAGGCAATGCTTCCAGACCCAGCTGTGGACAATTAATCCTGGTTAGATCCCAGGTTTCATAGACAAGAGAGGCGGGAACAACAGAAGAAGGGGTGGAGCAGGCCTAGAAAGTGCTGAGTCACGGAGCCACACCCCATAGGATATAAAAGCAGGAGGGATTGCTCTACTACTTCGTGACGGACAAATCAAACTGACTGGAGAAAACTTGAGCTGATCTATTTGACTGAGCATTTGGCTTGGATTGCTGTTTGTTCCTGACTTCCTGGTTGACACGCTGGCATCAAGATAAAGAAAAAGATAAAGAAAACCTTGGCAGACGCTCGCTGGTTTGCTGCCAGAGCTGATAGCTGCCGTGGACTAAATTGCCGGCTAATTGAGTCATTTCACGTACCTCCCGAACTGAGGTGGGAGGACAGAGCACACACACACACACACGCACACGCACACACACTGTGTGGCAACTGAGAAACAAGAAAATGGCTTCTGCCAGGTTCAGTTTGAAATTGAAAGATGATTCATTACCCAACTAGATAACATTATCAGTGCTAGAAGGGAGTAGAAGGGTTTGAACTCTTGTTTACAAATTGCTTGTCCTTTCAGAATTGGTGGTTTTATTTTATTTTATTTAGAGAAGTTATATGGCCACTCATTCACTCTCACCAGGCAGCTTACAAAAAATAGAAACCCAATATATAACAGCAAAACAGTAAAAATAATAACCCTACCCCCACCCTTTCATGACAACAATCAATCAAACAAGCCAATTGATGGGCTCCATCCCTCTCTGGGTTCCCCTTGTCCATTGGCAAAACCAGGTCTTCAGGGCCTTGTGCAAGAGTATCAAAATAAGGGCTAGTTTAATCTTTGTAGGGATGATGTTCCAAAGGGAGGGAACCACTATGGAGAAAGCCCTTCCTCTAGGTCCCGCCAGATTTACTTCCTTAGGAGAGGGGACCTGCAACATTCCCTGCCTCCCTACTCTGGTGGGTCAGGGGGCTATAAGCAGAAAGAGACAGTCCTTCAGATAACCTGGTCCCAGGCCATGTAGGGCTTTAAAGCAGCACTTTGAATTATACCCAGAAGCAAATTGGCAGCCAATGCAGCTGCTGCAGGAGAGGTGGACATGAGCACACCTGGGTCTGCACAAAATCCTGAGGGCTGCTTCATTTTGAAACCAATTGAAGCTTCCAGTTACTTTTCAAGGGCAGCCCTATGTAAAGCGCATTGCAAAAGTCAGGATGGGACATGACAAGGGCGTGAATGATTGTGAGCAGGGATTGTTGGTCTAGGAAAAGGTATAACTGGTGCACAATCCACAGTTGTTCAAAGGCCCTCCTGGCCACAAGTGCCACTTGGTCCTCAAGCAGGACTTGTGAGTCCAGGAGAACTGCCAGAAGCACTGGGTCAGTGCCACTCTATCCAAGAACAGAGATGGCAATTCTCCATGGACCAAAGAACTCAAATCCATTCAGTCTTACCAGGGTTCAGTTTCAGGTCTCCCCCAATGTGGGAGGGAGCATATTGCTTTCCTTTTGCCTTTCAGCTCCAATCCAGAAGCCCTCAAGCAGTCACATTCACAACAAACCATTTTATACCAAATATATATTGCTGATAAAGAAATAAAGAGAGACTAGTATAGATCTATTTCAAGGGAATCAGTATGCTCCCTCCCACATTGGGGCAGACCAGGTGCTTCGACAGAAAAACACTGAATCTCTCTCCTGGCTCAGCTTATAAAGGGAGGAGAACTTGTGGTTCAGAGGTTAATACAACTGCCTAATATTCAGGCAGCCCAAATTTGAATCCGAGTAAAAGTATGGCTAACTGATGAAAGCTAAAAAGCTTGAAATAGATCTATACTAGTCTCCCTTTATTTCTTTATCAGCAATATATATTTGATATATGTATATATGTATGATCCCATATATAGAATATGATACACACACACACACACACACACACACATATACATACATATAATGGAGCAAAAGGAAATCAAAGTAGCAGGAGTTAGTGAAAGTGCTAAAAAGCTGCCATGTGCCTGCTGTTAAGAAAGTGAAAGCAAAAACCACCAATAAACTAGAGGGAGGAGATAGCTTAGAACTGCTGATTCCTAAAGAGTATTGTGTGAAAAGTGTTTATGGTGCCTGTCTCCTGCTCTTCCCCCCCAACTCCTTTCCATCACCACTGTGGCAGGGACGCTCCCTGCCTTCTAAAATCTACTGAGGACAGAACTCCTTCAACAACCCACCCCGTGGCTGGAGCTGGAAAGGTCACTATGAAATCAGAATCGAATGCACGCA
Organism: Ahaetulla prasina; assembly: GCF_028640845.1. Lineage (NCBI taxonomy): Eukaryota > Metazoa > Chordata > Lepidosauria > Squamata > Colubridae > Ahaetulla > Ahaetulla prasina. Next base: position 186,478,463 of record NC_080540.1, read on the forward strand.
GGAACCAATGCTGTCCATGGCTGGGGTTGTGCTACTTGCTCGCATGTGCAAGCCTTACTTTTTGAGTGCAGGAATGAATTCTTCAACTGAGTGAGAAGGCCCTGCAGGGCCAGGGCCCTCACACCCATGTCCAGTCTGCTGGAGTTCACTGTGCCGCAGGAGGAATGAAGCCCCGTTGTTCCACGTATTCAAATGGGTGCAAATGGGCGCTTGGAAATGGAGTGATCTTTGAGGGCAATCCTACTGCTGTACCTCTACTTTCTTCAGCTCAGATGCAGCCAGGGCACCTAAGCTGCTGGCTGCAGCAGCGGGAGCCACCTGAACAGCCATGATTGCTTCCTACCCAGCTTGCCAGCCAGCTGGACCTGCCTGACCTACTCCATGCTGGCCAGCCAGCCAGCACAAAGCCTTGCCGCTCTTCTCATCCTCGTCCTCCCTGCTCAAGCAGCGACAGGCTCTGCAGGACAACAGGGTCTCTCGTTCTGGTATGGGTGTGATGGGCATGGCCTCCTTGCTCAGTTGAAGGCTTTGTTCCTGCACTCAAACAGTAAAGCCGTCCTGGAATCAGAATCGGAATCAGCTGCTCACAGAAACAAACGCCATCCGTGGCCCAGGAGCACTGTTTGCTTGCATGCACCAGTCTTATTGTTTGAGTGCAGGAATGAATCCTTCAACTGAGTGAGGAGGCACCATGGGGCCAGGCCAATGGTGGGTTGCTACCGGTTCGGACTAGTTCTCAAGAACCGGGGGCAAAAATTTGAAAAAGTTTGCAGAATCGGTAATGATAACCAGCTGGCCACGCCCCCAAACCGGTTCCCTGGTCGCCGCTCACTTGCCCTGCCTGCAATTTTCTCCGCTGCCATGTTCTTCACACACGCGCAATCCCATTGCCTTCCAAGACCAATGGGATGCGCATGCAGGAAGAACATGGCAATGATGGCGGCAGTTTTTTCTGTGCATACTTTTTGGCGGCCAGGCCTACTGAGAAACCAGAGTTTTCAGCGGTCCCCCAGCCAGCCGCTGCTGCTGGAAAGCGGCTGGCAAAGGAGGCTGCTTTGCCAGCCGCTTTCCAGCAGCAGCGGCTGGCTGGGGGACTGCTGAAAACTCCAGTGAGCTTTCCTTCTGGATTCTGTACCAGCCGCGGAAGGTAAGCAGGCCAGCTGGAGGGTGGGGGAGTGAGAGCTGGCAGAAGGATGGTACCAGCAGCGGGTTGACCGATTTGCATAGTGAGGGAGGGAAGCACAGGACGCATCAGAGCTCTTTCCCTGCCTTCCCCCAAGCCAGCATGCCTTATGAGGAAAGAGCGCGGGATTGTGGCACCAGAGTCACAGCACTTTGAACCAGATGCCCTTCGGTGGCAGGCAGGCATGACCCTTATTTCAGAACTTCTATTTCTCTCAGAGCACCCCTGAGGCAGCTTTTCTGGTTTGGAGAGCAGTGGAGCTTGTACTTCTCGCCTGTCCCTGTGCCTCCTACCTTTCCCCATCTGCGGACCAGTCTTAGTGAGTGGCTTCCCCAGTGTACACGCGATTTTCTGTCCCATAGTGGCTCAGGGACATTTAACTGGTCGCCTTTTGTAACCGACACTCCAAAAGAGGCAGTCCAGGGCTGCGGGATGCCCTCAAGTGGGATTTAGAAGCCAGTTTCAAAGGTTCATCTACAGCTCCCTTAAGTCATCTGCCATGGTTTAAGAAACTATAAAGCAGCAGTTCTCAACCTGTGGGTCGGGACCCCTTTGGGGGTCAAATGACAATTTGCCAGGGGTCGCCTAAGACCATCGGAAATATGGGAAGTATACTTGCGAGTTGAAGAATTGTGCTCCAATGGTTGACTCCACAAGCCAGCTGCAGGCTCTTCAAATCGCTAGCTGAATTCGGCTTCAGGCGCGATGAATTAAAAAAGAGAGAAATCTTTGCTCTGATGTCTCCCTCTCAAGCCAGCTGCAATCACTCCCAATCACTAGCCTAATCTGGCTTCAGGCGCGATAATCTTAATAGGGGAGGAGTCTCCGCTTTAATGCCTCCGTCCTCAAGGCAATCACAAGCAGTTCAGATCGCTAGCCAATACAGCTTCAGGCGCGATAAATTCAAAACGAAAATAATTTTATGGTTGGGGTCGCCACATCATAGGGAATTGTATTAAAGGGGTCGCAGCACTATAAAGGTTGAGAACCACTGCTATAAAGGCTAATTTCGTGTAATGTGCCCAGGCCAAACAAGCCCCGAGGCTGTTTAGCAAGTAAATTCAATCCACCACATGCTATTTCTGAAGATGAACGTGGAAAACCACCCTATATTCTTGTGAACACCCGATGAGACTACAACCAGCTTGCTTTTCTGAGAAGTATAAATCCTCCCCCACCCCAGATTTCCTTCTCCAAAATCCACAGATATATGTTGCTCTGGTGATTCTTAACCATCCAAGTCATGGTTGTCCCAAAAGCACTTTTCCAAAAGGCAACTGAACTTTCTTGATTGTTTTCTTGGAAACGTTTTGCTTCTCATCCAAGAACTGAAGAAGCTTCTTAGATGAAAAACAATCCATTTTCAAAGAAAAAAAAAACAAAGTCCAGTTGCCTTTTGCATCTACAGATCTATGCTTGATTTCAACATAATCCCCAGGCAGAGCTCTAAATTATAGTGAAAGGAATAGTAATAAATAGATAGAAACTTGCTATTCTATAGACATTTGTTCTATAGTAATGTGTGTGTGTGTGTTATACTGCTATAAAAGTTTTTCCTTTTAATTGTTAAGCATCTGTAAGAACATATGCCTGCAATCAATTGCATCCTTCTTGCATTAAGATCTAAATCCTCCATAAATCCTTTTCCTTCTTCCATAAAATGCCATCCCACTTGCTCTAGGAATTGGCACGTATCTCTTAGCTCATCTATCTCAAACTACCAGAGCAACCCACACACCTTTTGTTCTGTTAATAGGGGACTGAGTAGCTAATTAGAAAGACAAAAGGAGGAAAAGATAGTGAAAGATAAACATTGCAGGAAGATGTATATTGGAAGTTAAATTATATGACTGAGTTTTACAGTGTAGTTATTTATTTATTTATTTATTTTATTTATTTTATTTTATTAGATTTTTATACCGCCCTTCTCCCGAAGGACTCAGGGCGGTGTACAGCCGAAATAAAATACAGAGTATATACAATTAAAAGAAATTAAAAGAAACTATTAATAAATGGCCGATAATTTAAAAAATGTACAAATGTTTAAAATCTCTAAAACCCCAATTTAAAATCAACTATTTATGCCAGTCCTGCTTGAGTAAATAAGTATGTTTTTAGCTCACGACGGAAGGTCCGAAGATCAGGAACTTGACGTAAGCCAGGGGGGAGTTCGTTCCAGAGCGTCGGTGCTCCCACAGAGAAGGCCCTACCCCTGGGAGCCGCCAGCCGACATTGTTTGGCGGACGGCACCCTGAGAAGGCCCTCTCTGTGAGGCGTCTGGTCGATGGGAGGCATACGGTAACAGCAGGCGGTCTCGTAAGTACCGGGTCCTAAGCCATGGAGCGCTTTAAAGGTGGTAACCAGGATCTTGAAGCGCACCGAAGACCACAGGAAGCCAGTGCAAACTACGGAGCAGTGGTGTTACGTGGGAGCCTCGAGCGGCTCCCATTACCACTCGCGCAGCTGCATTCTGGACTAACTGCAGCCTCCGGGTGCACCTCAAGGGCAGCCCCATGTAGAGAGCATTGCAATAATCCAGCCGAGACGTAACCAGAGCGTGAGTGACCGTGCATAAGGCATCCCGGTCAAGGAAGGGACGCAACTGGCGAACCAAGCGAACTTGGTAAAAAGCCCTCCTGGTGACGGCCGCCAGATGTTCCTCAAAGGACAGCCGGCCATCCAGGAGGACGCCCAAGTTGCGAACCACCTCCTTTGGGGCCACTAACTGCTTCAACAGTCAGCTGCGGATGCAGCTGACTGTACCGGGTGCCGGAATCCACAGCCACTCCGTCTTGGAGGATTGAGCTTGAGTCTGTTTCTCCCCATCCAGACCCGCACGGCTTCCAGGCACCGGGACAGCACTTGACCGCTTCGTTGGGGTGGTCCGGGTGGAAAAGTACAGCTGAGTGTCATCAGCGACAGATGATAACTCACCCGAACCCACTGATGACCTCGCCCAGCAGCTTCATGTAGATGTTGAACAGGGTAGGCGAGAGAATCGAGCCCTGGGGTACCCCACAAGTGAGGCCCCTCGGGGCGACCTCTGCCCCCTGTCAACACCGACTGCGACCGGTCAGAGAGATAGGAGGAGAACCACCGATAAACGGTGCCTCCCACTCCCAATCCTCCAACCGGCGCAGCAGGATACCATGGTCGATGGTATCAAAAGCCGCTGAAAGATCTAATAGGACCAAGGCAGAGGAACAGCCCTGTCCCTGGCCCTCCAGAGGTCATCCACCAACACGACCAAAGCCGTCTCCGTGCTATAACCGGGCCGGAAGCCGGACTGAACGGGTCTAGATAGACAGCTTCCTCCAGGTGCTGGGAAGCTGCCATGCAACCACTCTCTACAACCTTCGCTAGAAGCGAAGGTTGGAGACTGGACGATAATTTCCCAAAATAGCTGGGTCCAGGAAGGCTTCTTCAGGAGAGGTCTCACCACCGCCTCCTTCAAGGCGGCGGGAAAACCCTTCAGCTAAAGAAGCATTTATAATCCCTGAACCAGCCTCGTGTCACTTCCTGAGCAGCCAGTACTAACCAGGAAGGACACGGGTCCAGTAAACACGTGGTCGCATGCAACCTCCCCAGCAACCTGTCCACGCCCTCGGAGCCACAGAATCAAACTCATCCCAAATAACCTCAACAAGACGAGTCTCTGTCACCTCGGCTGAATCATCGCAATCATGGTCCAAGCCATCACGGCTGAACGATTTTATCGTATAGATAACCGTTAAACTCCTCGGCTCGACCCTGCAGGGGTCATCCCGCCTCTTGTTGAAGGAGGAACGGGTCACCCAAACAGGGCGGCCGGGCGGTTATCTGCCGACGCAATGAGGGTGGAAACGAGAGCATTTCGCCTCCTCATTGCCACTAGGTAAGTCCTGGTAAAGGACCTCACTAGTGTCCGATCAGCCTCGGACCTGCTGGACCTCCAAACACTCTCTAGGCGTCTTCTCCGGCGTTTCATCTCTCTCAGCTCCCCGGAGAACCAGGGAGCCAATTGAGATCTACGCCGGGTCAGAGGCCGCAAAGGCACGACACGGTCCAAAGCCCCAGCCGCGGCCCGATCCCAAGCCGCAACTAGTTCTTCAGTCGTGCCGTGGGTAAGATCCTCAGGAAACGGCCCAAGCTCCGTCAGAAACCTCTCCGGGTCCATCAGGCGCCTGGGACGGAACCAACGCATCGGCTCCGTCTCCCTGCGGTGGTGAGCAGCGGTTCGAAAGTCTAGGCGAAGGAGAAAATGATCCGACCATGACAATGGTTCTTTCACTATATCTCCTAATTCCAGATCATTAACCCACTGACCAGAGATAAAAATCAAGTCTAGCGTGCCTCCCCCGATGTGTGTAGGGCCATCAGTTACTTGAATCAGGTCCAAGGCCGTCATGGAGGCCTGGAACTCCTGAACCACTGTTGATGACAAGCCGGCCGATGGCAAGTTGAAATCTCCCAAGACCAAAAGTCTGGGGATCTCAACCGCCACGCCAGCAAGCACCTCCAGTAGCTCAGGTAGGGCTGTAGTCACGCAGCAAGGAGCCAGGTACGTGATCAACAACCCCATCTGATTACGATGGCCCCACTTCACAAGGAGGGATTCACAGCCAGCTATCTGAGGAACAGTGGACTCCCTTGGCTCCAGGCTCTCTCTAATCACAACCGCCACCCCGCCACCCCTACCCTGGGCCCTCGGCTGATGGAATGCACAGAAACCCGGCGGGCACAGTTCTACCAGGGGTACACCCCCTTCTGTGCCCAACCAGGTCTCTGTAATGCCCATAAAGTCCGCGGACTCCCCCTGAATCAGATCGCAAATCAGGGGAGCCTTATTAACCATGGACCGGGCATTGCAGAGCATCAGCCGTAGGCCCGAGCTCTGAGGATCTTGACCATCCGGGGAACGAGTAGGGACTGGGGGGCCGGAGCACGTGATCGCCTTTAAACATCGACCACGTGCTCCCAAAGAACGATACGGCCCCCTGCCTCCGCCATATCTGCCCCTCCCACTTACCGTAGATGGAATGATATTCTCTGCTCTGTTCAAACCCCTCCCCTCCTGTCTTCGGACCAGCTAAAATAATGTCGTGAGCGCGCGCTAGGACTGGACATACCCTCCCTGACGGGTTTCCCCCATCACCCGCCCTTGCCCTCCCCTTTAAAATTCCCTATTTAAAATCCCCAAAGGCTCTTCCTCGACGCATGCCACCTCTGTGGGTCCCAAAACCCGTCATTGAGGCCGGCCCTTGGTAGTGCAGAGGCCATTCCTGCAGGCGGGGCACCTGCAGGCAGAGGAGTTCATGTGCGGAGTATCGCATGTTGAAAAGTAGAGACAGCGAGAGAAAGTCATTTCCTCAGAATGGACAAGGCAAGAATAGATGGTCCAACCAATGGGAGGCCCCTTTGTCCGATGGAAAGTCAAAGTCAAAAATAGGCCAACACCCATATGGCAAGAAGGTGAGAGGCGCCATCGTCCCCACCATCGCTGGCACTGTCAATTCGGAAAGAGAAACCCCGCAGCTCTTACAAAACCGGTGGAATCCTCCCCCACCTCTTCAGACAAGGCGGGGGGAGTTCAAAACCCGTCGAAGCAACAATGACCCAGCAAGGAGCATAGTATATGGGATCGAGAGGGACGCCATTTTCAAAGCTCACCCCCCCCCCGCGGCCTTATGTCCATGCCGCGGTCTCGTCCAAACTTCCGACACCGATGATGAGGGTGGGCGTAGATGTAAACTCAGCAGACCAGGCGCCGATAGACAAACGCGGGCGGGGGCCGTGTCCTTCCACCCGTCGCCCCCAACCGCCCGCGCCATGGCCGCCACCATCTGCAGACTCCCAACAGGCCCGGTCTTCGTGTCCACCACCTCCGCGCGGACACAAACCTCAGCAGCCCAAACATACTCCCGGGCTGCTGGGAAGATGGAACCGTCCGGTGCCAAGGACGCCAGTATGTCCAAGACGTCCGAATCAGGAAGCAGCAGGTCGCCAGCAGGCCACAGGCCGGAAGACAGCCGCCCGCTGTTTTCACGGGCCGCTGTTTTCACGGGCCGAAAACAGGCCGATAAACAGCCGTCCGACCACAGACCGCCTGCAGCAGGCCGTTTGCAGCAGGCCGCGCACCAAACGGAAGGGCCGCTCGCTCGCCGCTCGCCCCCCCGCCCGTTCTCAGCAGCCGCTAACCCGAGAGGGTCCAAAGACCCCTCCTACGGCTGCTGGGGTGACAATCCAGCGGGTCAGGGGGTATAGGCGGCTCGGCGAGTCTCAGGAAGCCTCCATTCTCAGGTAAAACGTCCCTCGCTGTCTCCCGACTCAGCCGCGAGCCTCCATTCCCCACGCATGCGCAGAGCCACTTTAGATTATATGACTAGAGTAATAAGAATACTAAAAAGACTTTTTTGGGTATAAGAGAGAACACCGCTTCATCTCATGATTTGTAGAATTTTCCTTCCATGTCTCTTGTAAATGTATTTGAAATTTCTTATCCAGAACTTTAACCTTAATCAAAGAATAAAGTCTGTTTTCTTTGGTTTTCAAGTCCGTTGAAAACCAGACTCCGTTTAAGTCTTCAATTTGGTTCATTTTTGGCTTAAGAGTATTGCCAGACTTTACAATAGGAGTCTGTCTTAAACCAGGAACAAATTTAGGGCAGCTGTAATTTAGGAATGGACATTTCTCTATCCCAAAACGTGAATACCAAATTGAGTATGAAGTCAGGAGGAGTTAATTCCAATATGTGTAAGTATCATCCTCTGCTTCCAATCAGATGAAAATAAGTATGATTCTTTGGTTTCATTGAGATTTCTGCTCCAATATAATGATCTTAGGGGTTCACCTACACAATGCAGTTGTTCAGAAGAAATGTGCCCTCAGTTTATTGAGGTTATTTTGAAGAAAATATATTTAGGAATGTTAATTGTGGCAGAGATGTTGCTATATATCCTTTTTATTTTTTTAAAAAATAGCAAAGAATGTGAACTTAAGCAGACAATTACCCATGTTGTTCAGAATTTCTTGCCTTGTCTGCTCTAATATCTTGAATATTGCATAAAAATAGAAGTTCCCCATTTATTAAAAGAATGATTTAGTTTTGGTGGTTCATGCTAAAATTTTATATAAAAAGTTAAGCAAAACCAGGTTCTTTTGCTTTTTGGAGTATGCTAAAGCGACGAGATTTTCGTGGGATTGCCCCCATCTGGTCTTCAGTACATGGCTCGTCGGCCTCTGGACGTCAGATTCCCACCACCAGCACCAGTTCAGTGGTTCCTTTCCCTCCCTTCCCACCCCGACAGAGAGAGAGAGGGACAGAGGGAAATAGAGAGAGAGACAAGAGACACACACAAACAGAAAGGGAGGAAAGAGAGAGACAGAGAGAGAGATACCTGTTTAAAAGAAAATAGAAAAATGGCTCTTTGAGTGTTTAAAGTTGCAGACCCTTGGGTTAGGCAAACACCATGGTCATTAAGCAAACACTGTAGTTGTTAAACAAATCCATTTTCCCCAATGGGCATTTTTAACCAGAAACCAGAAGGAATTGTTCGGAAACTGGCAAAAAACATAGAAAACCTCAGTCACATGACTGTGTGAGATGTTGTAACTGGTTATAAGTCTGTGTGTGTGTGTGTGTGTGTGTGTGTGTGTGCATGGCTGTCAAAAATAAGTCAAGTAGCTCTGGAGAGGTCAGTTATAAATTAGAACACCTGCTAAGCAACCAGCCAATAAGCGAGGATCACTTGTATTTGGTTTGCCTTAAGGATTCAGAGCTGTATGGAATCTGGTTTCCTTTGACCCTTTGGGGGATTGCAAATGGTCCGGATGGGGGAATCCTCATAGGGGGAACTAGGATCGTGACCACCTAGCCACGCCCACCCAGTCACATGATCTCCAAGCCACTCTCACCCAGTCACATGATCGCAAATCCACGCCCAGTATCACATGATCTCCAAGCCACACCCGCAAAATAAGCCACACCCACAGAACCGGTAGTAAAAAAATTTAGAACCCACCCTTGGGCCAGGCCCCTTGCACCCACATCCAGCCCACCAGAGCTCACTGCACCAGGGGAGGAATGACAGACTGTTTCTCTAGAGCCCACTGCCACTTGAGCAAGAAGGAAGAGGAGAAGAGGAGCAGCGAGGTTTTGTGCCGGCCAGCTGGCAAGGCAGGGGCTGGCTGGCTGGGAAGGGGGGAATCATGGCTGCTCAGGTGGTTCCCATTGCTGTCTGAGTTGAAGAAAGTGGAGGCACAACAGCAGGATTGCCCTCAAAGATTGCACCATTTCCAAGCATCCATTTGCATACAGACACTCCATTTGAATGTAGGCAGGCTTCCTCCCCTGGCATGGTGAACTCCAGCGAGCAGTATGTTGGTGTGAGAGGCTTGGCCCTGCGATGCCTCCTCGCTCAGTTGAAAGCTTCATTCCTGCACTCAAACAGTAAGGCCTGAGCATGCGAGCGAGCAGCACACCTGGCTGCAGAGGGCGTTGGTTCCTGCACCTGGCTTAGATCCGACCCTTGGGGCTGCTTTAGAGCCAGCGAGGGACTGCCCAGCCACCTTGGCCCCACCCCATGTATACATATAGGAGGTGGTGAGCACGCAGGGACTGGCATCCTGGGTGAAAGAGAAGCAGTCCAAATGCAGTCAGCCTGCAGGATAAGATGGTCCCCCAGAAATGTCAGGCCCTGTGCGCACCTAGGAGTGGAGTGGTGGTGGTCCCTTGCTGACTCCACCCTATCATGATGCTGCCATTCTTCTGGGGAAGGGGGGGTCCTGGATGTATTACTTAGTTCTTCCTTACCCCCTTTGTTCAGAAATGGACAAGCTGACACTAGAACTCAAAAACAAGAACAAGACAGAATACTATAAAATTTGTAACAAAGTGTACCAATGGTTGGAAAGGAGAAAAGGAGTTGGAACAAAAAAGAATTTAGGGTTTGTAAAATGGATACTGGATAATATTTAGACAAATATGTAAATGAGGACAAGGGATATGTATATAACAACAAAATAGTAATGTATGTTAAATATTAATTATATTTGTTCTTATATTAAAAAATATGTATAGATATGATAAGACTGGTATGGTTACACTATGTCCAATGTTTTTAATGTTTGTTTAATAAAAATTATTTTAATTTTTAAAAAAAAAAGAAAAAAAGAAACTGACTCCATAGGAAGACTAGAATGGGCATTGGACTTACCTGATACGCCCTTTCTCAGGGAGGTGAAAACGGCAGTCAGGAAAGGGTTTGACCATCTGTCAAGCTTGGAGGACCTAGTCTACAGAATGTTTCAAGCCCTGTTGGGCTCCAGTTTTTGGTGAGGAAGCTGTCGTAGACTGATGTGTCTTTCTGGAATGAGAAAAAAATAGTATCCACCCTCCCTCATGGCTGGTGGCTGGCCCTTATAGGGTGGGGCTGACTGCTGTTTTCACCTCCCTGAGAAAGGGCATATCAGGTAAGTCCAACACACATTCTCCATGTCGGTGAGAAACGGCAGTCAGGAAAGGGATATACCAAAGCTCGATGTCCATCCGGGTGGGAGATAGCTGTCCGCCGTCCTACAGAACATTGAGGACACTCTGTAACACCCTTCTACTGAAAGCTGTGTCCGCCGAAATGTATGAATCCAGCTTGTAGTGCCTGATGAAAGGCATTGGAGTAGACCACGTTGCCACCTTGCAGACCTGCTCCAAGGGGGGTTTGAGTAGACCAGGCGGCCGATGTAGCGGCGTTTTGTGTAGAGTGCACTGTGATGTGTTTAGGTCGAGGTAAGGATTGTGTGTCATAAGCAGTTGCGATAGTGCGAAGCCATCTGCCAATAGTAGGACCAGAGACCTTGGTGCCTAGAGAAGCCGGTTGAAAGGAGATAAAGAGAGCCTCCATTCTCCTGATTAGAAGAGGTGCGATGCAGATAAATTTTAAGGGCACAACGAACATCTAGGGTGTGCCAATGGTGTTCGAGTCAGTGTGCGGGTGCCGGCCAGAAGTTAGGAAGGATCAGTTCTTGTGACCGGTGAAAGAGGGAATTAACCTTAAGCACGAAGGTAGGATCAAGGCACAGAACTACTCTATCCAAATGAAAAATGCAGAGGTCCTTCCGGATCGAAAGGGCCACTATTTCGGAAATGCGTCAAGCCGACGTGATGGCAATAAGAAAGGACACTTTAGAGGGTTAGAAACCTGAGAGAAACCTCTTGGAGAGGTTCGAAAGGTGATTTAGTCAATGCGAAGAGAACTTTGATTAGATTCCAAGAGGGATATCTATGTACAACAGGGGGATTCAAATTGGTTGCTCCAATTAAAAAACGACATATGAACGGATGCCTGGCAATGGATTCCGGCGAGCTACAAGAGAGCACCGATGAAATGGCTGCCACTTGGTGGCAGAGCATACTGGGCGTCAAGCCTGAGTTAAGGCCATCCTGTAGGAACCCTACAATGTGGCCTAACTCCGAATCCGTAGGTATGAAGGAGTGGGTATGACACCACCTAGAAAAAATCTGCCATGTGGCCTCATAAATGCGGTTTGTCGATGGCCGTCTGGAGGCCTGAATGGTGGTGATGGCCTGAGATGGAATGTAGAGTTGAGCTAAGAGGTCCTGCTCAACTTCCTTACTGTGAGATGTAACCACTGGGGCGGTTGATGGACGAGGGCATCTTGCAGAAGAAGAATTTTGTTGTCTGGTATTTGCCATGGTCTGGCCACCGAGAGGGATACGAGATCCGCGTGCCAGAACCTCTGAGGCCAATGGGGCGCGAGGAGGATCAGTTCGGCCTTCTCTTCCAAGAGTTTTCGGATCACTTGGGGATCAGTGGAAAAGGGGGAAAGGCATAAAGGAGATCTGGAGGCCAAGGAGACCGCAGAGCATCCACTACTTCCACTCCTGGTGCAGAAAACCTGGTAAAAAACTTGGGAAGTTGATGGTTGGCTACTGTTGCAAAAAGATCCACTGTTAGAATGCCGTATTGACGAGATATTTCCAGAAATAGGGCTGGAGATAGACTCCACTCTGTGTGGTCTAGTAGATGTTGGCTGAAGGCATCCGCCTGGACATTTGCAGTCCCCAAAATGTGGGCAGCTCGGAGCGATAGAAGATGAATCTCTGCCGGGCTCCAGTGACGTCACCCTCCTGCTGGGTGCTCTAACAGAGCACTCCGTGTTAGAAGATTGTAAAAGTCAGTGAAACAGAAAAAAAAATCACTGTTCACTGAGCTTAGCATACCCTCTGGGCGAAAGAGGTTATCAGAGTTGTGGAAAAGTGGCAGGTCTGACAGGGGGTTTGCTCTCAAGAGCGAATTTTCCTGGATTTATGACCCCACCGAATTCCACTCCCTCCAACTTCAACACGCTCCTGTTTTTATCAGGAAAAAGGAGTGGGAATGTCGCTTCTGCTCAAAAGGACTTATTAAATTGATTGATTTTCTAAGCAGACGGGAATTTCACAAGCGTTCGATCTTTGATGTAGAATCAGCACGGCAAGTACCGACTCCCTTTTTGAAACTTGAAACCTTTCTTTGTCTTTGATTAATTGACTTTTAAAATGGCGTCTGAAAGTGAAAGTAAAATTTTTTTAGTACGATGAAGTAGCGTTATTTGTGGATTGTTACAAACGGAGTTTTTTTATACTGAAAGGAGGGAAGGAAAGTTATTAAGTTTGAATTCCTGATTCTTTTGAAGACAGAATGGCAGCTAAACCTTTAAAGCCTTCTGGAAGAAGCGGATCTGTACCAAGACTTGAGGAAAATATTGAAAGAACAATTAAAACTTTCTGAAGATAGGCAAAAAGAGATGATGGAGAATTTTAATGCAAAAATAAGAGAAGATATTCTTATGGCAGTTCAAGGACTGAGTAAAAAAATTGAAGGATTGGAAGTGGAAATGCAACAGATCTCTCAGTCAAATAAGCATTTAGAAGACAAAATGAAAGGTGTTCAGAAAAAAGTGGATCAAAATGAAGATTGTGATATTGTGATATTACAATATAAACTTATGGAAGGAGCTCTTAGAATTCGTGGTATGCAAGAAGAGCGAGGAGAAGACTTAAGAAAAATTATATCAGAAGCATTGGCTGAATTTATTGAAGTGGACCCCCAAGAGGTAGCTTACCAAATTGATAAAATATATAGAGTTAATTCCTGGATTGCAAGACAGAGAAAGCTTCCTCGGGACATTGTGGTTTATTTTGTGAAAAGGACTATGAGAAATCAAATTCTGCAAGTTTCATATCAGACAACTTTAAAAATTGGAGAACAGGAGTTGAAGGTGTTGAAAGAGATTCCTTCAAAGATGTTAAGAGACAGGAAGGAATTTGCTTTTTTTACACAAGAACTTAAAAAACATCAGATTCAATTCAGATGGGAGGTGCCAGTTGGACTGACACTATTCTATCAAGGAAGGAGATATAGAATTGACACTGTTTTAAAGGCAAAGGATTTTCTTTCTACAGTTTTGAAAGTCGAAATAGAAGTGATAGAAAAACTTCAAGAGACTCAAGAAGGCGTGGTGATCCAAGAGCCTTTATTGCTGCCAGTATTAGAGGAACCACAAGAGCAAAGGGTGACAAGAGGAGCCCTTAAGCATAAGAAGAGCAACAGTCTCAAAGTAAAAGTCAGGATCCCATTATGGAAGCTGTGGGAGGAGCTAGACGGAAGATACCGGAGGAGGAGCTTCCGTTGTCTGCTTCAAAGCTTCAGGAGGCCAGTAATGGCAAATAGAATCTTGTCATGGAATGTTAATGGCTTGAATTCAGCTCAGAAAAGAAGGAAAATATTTCACTACTTGAAACAATTTAAAAATGATGTGATTTGTTTGCAAGAGACACATATAAAATTATCAGACCAAAAATATTTAATTAATTCAAAATTGGGTAACCATTTTGTTGCATCAGCTTTGGAAAAGAAGCATGGAATTGTTGTATATATCAGGAAGGATATACCAGCTAAGTTAATTGAGGCAGATATTCAAGGAAGATTTATTGCTATTGAACTGGTGATAGATGCAAAAGACTTTGTTGATAGGTATTTATGCACCTAATCAGCAACAAGAAAAGTTTTACAAAATGTTACATGAGAGGTTGACCTCTGGGATTATAGTTCGTTTATTTTATTAGGAGACTGGAATGGAGTAATTGATACAAGAAGGGATAAGAGAACCTCCTCCAAGAAGATACCTATCCATGCAAAATTACCAAAATCTTTTTTTGAAATGATGGAAGACTTTGAGTTTAGAGATATATGGAGGTTACGGAATCCAGGTGAGAGAGATTTTACTTTTTTTTCTGATAGGCATCAATCTTTTCACGTATTGATTTTATTTTAATTTCTAATGACTTGCTTTCTAGGGTGAAGAAAAGCGAAGATATTTCCGAGGTGTTTAACTGACCATAGCCCAGTATGGATGGAATTATTACAAGGGAAAAAAGGTGGTAGAACATGGAGGTTGAATGAAAATCTGTTTAGATATGAGGATAATGTAACTTATTGTAAGAAACAGTTAAAGAATTTTTGATTTTAATATGTACAAAGGGACACCTATAGGAACTGTGTGGGAGGCGAGTAAAGCTTTTATTAGAGGATATTGATTTACTTGGACAATAGGCAAAGGAATAATAAACAAAGGCAGCGAGGTACTTGGAAGAAGAAATTCAAAGGAAGCAACAGTTATTAATTCAAAACCCACAAGATCACAAACTTAAAGAGGCTATAAAAATATTACAGAGTCAATTTAATATGTTAATGGCAGACCAGGTGGCAACGAATATACAATATGCTAAACATAATACCTTTTGTAATGCAAATAAACCTGGGAGATGGTTGGCATATAATTTAAGGAAGAAACAGAAAGCACGTGTCATACAAAAAATAGAATATAAAGGTAAAGAGATATATCAACAGGATAAAATTAAAAAGGCATTCTCAGAATTTTATACTGCACTATATGCAAAAGACAAAATATTGAATAGGGACATTTATGATTATTTGAAAGATTATAAGGTTAATATTCTAACATTAGAACAGAGGGAGGAGCTGAATCGGCCGATAGTTACTGGAGAAATAGTGGAGGCAATTAAACAATTAAAAATGGGGAAAACCCCTGGTACAGATGATCTTACAGCAACTTATTATAAAAAAACACAGGATGAAATATTAGGCCCACTTAAAGAATTATTTAATCAGATACAATTAGGGAGGAATACCCCCGTCATGGAAAACATCTTTTATTTCACTGATACCAAAAGAGGAGCAAGACTGCTCTAAACCTGGTTAACTACAGGCCGATTTCACTTTTAAATAATGATTATAAGATTTTTGTAAAAATAATAGCAAATAGATTAATGTTAGTTTTACAACAAAGAATTCATACTGATCAATCTGGTTTTATAAAAGGGAGGTAGATGAGGAATAATGTTAGACAGATTATTAATATATTGGAATATTTGGAAAAGAAGAATACTTTAGCAGCACTTATTTTTTTGGATGCAGAGAAAGCCTTTGATCGATTGCATTGGGATTTTTTATTTAAATTAATAGAGAAAATGCAATTTGGAGATTGTTTTGTTAGAATAATTAAAGCGATTTATGGAGAGCAAACAGCACAGATTATAGTAAATGGTAGCTTGACAGAAGTTATTAAGATTGCGAAAGGAATGAGACAGGGATGTCCCTTATCACCATTATTGTTTGTTTTGACTCTGGAACCATTATTAGATAAAATACGAGAATTAACGAAAATAGAGGGAATTAAAATTAGACAATATGAGTACAAAGTTAGAGCTTTTGCAGATGATGTAGTGGTTACGTTAACGAATCCTATAAATTCAAGTAGATTTTTGTTGGAAGTAATTGATAAATATGGAAAGGTATCAGGATTTAAAATAAATCAGAATAAAACAAAAGTGATAATTAAAAATATGTCTATACACAGAAACAAAAACTAGAGGAAATGACAGGATTTGAGGTAGTAAAAAAGGTTAAATATTTAGGGGTCTATATTAGCTCATCGAACAAGAAACTTTATAAGAATAATTATGACTTGCTATGGCAAAAAGTTCAGAATGATATGAGTGACTGGAAGAAATTGCAGTTATCACTATTGGGAAGGATTGCGGCTATTAAAATGAATGTGTTACCTAGATTTTTGTTTCTGTTCCAGATGATACCAATAATTAAAAAGGATAAAAATTTGGAAGATTGGCAGATTGGGATTAACAAATTTATATGGCAGGGTAAAAAGGCGAGGGTTAAAATGAAAATAATACAGGACTCACGGGAAAGAGGTGGTTTAAGAATGCCTAACTTTAAATTATATTATGAAGCAGTAGCCCTTTCAGTAATAAGTGACTGGTTTAACTTAACAGAGGAAAGAATTTTGAATATAGAAGGTTATGACTTGGTATATGGATGGCATGCGTACTTATTTTATGAAAAAAGTGGATAGGGCTTTTAAGAATCATGTGTTGAGAAGTGCTCTTTATGGTCTGGAAAAAATATTCCTATAAATTAGAATACAAGATTCCTATATGGGCAAGCCCTAGACATGCAATAGAGAATATAAATATAGAACAGAAACAGGAAATGATTACTTATAAAGAACTTTTGTATGCTGAAGGAGGTAGATTGCAATTAAAATCATTACAGGTATTAAATGAAGAAGGGAGGAATTATACTTGGTTTCAATATGGGCAAATAAGTGCTAGATGGAAAGAAGATCAAAAAATTGGTATAATGCAAAGGGAGGAAAATTTAATAAAGCAAATTAGAAATCAGACCCAGGAGCATATAAAGAGATTGTATAATGTGTTGCTTGAAATAGATTCGGAAAAGGATTTGGTAAAGGATTGTATGATAAAATGGGCACAGAATATTCAGGAACCAATAATGTTGGAAACATGGGAGAAAATTTGGGTTAGAAATGTTAAGTTTACACAAGCACAGAATTTAAGGAAAATTTTTATAAGATGTTTTATAGATGGCACTTAGATCCCAAAAAATTATCATGTATGTATCCTAATATCCAAGCGAAATGTTGGAGGTGTGATTGTGATGATGCTACATATTTTCATATTTGGTGGACTTGCAAGAAAATTAAGGTCTTTTGGATAAGAATTTGGTGGATTATTCAAAATGTACTGAAGAAGAAGATAAAGTTCCTGCCACAATTTTTCCTTTTGGGAATTATAACGGATTGTACAGGGATTGAGACTAAATTGATTCTGAATTTAATAACAGCAGCAAGACTGTTGATTGGACAATACTGGAAGAAGAAGAGATACCTACAATAGAAGAATGGATATTGAAAGTTATTAATTTGGCTGAGATGGCTAAAATCTCAGCGTTTTAAAAGACAATACGCAGGAAAGATATTTAATTGAATGGAAAAATGGATTGATCATCTACAAAACAGATATCAGATTAAGAAATATCAGATTGCCTTTGAATAATTAGAAAGTTATTTTATGTAATGGGGAGGGGGTTGGGAGATGAAAAGCTTTGGATGTGGTTATTTGGATTGGAAGGGAAAATTTTATTCTATGTTTGGTTTAAGTATAACAATACCTTGTGATTGACCCGGGAAGTCAGGGGGGGGGAGGGAGGGGGGAAGGGGTTTGTTTTTTTTTTGGGAGGGAGGGGGGAAAAAGGGGGAAAATGTTTTTGTTTTTTTAAAACTTTTTCAATAAAAAAAAAAAAGATGAATCTCTGCCCACTGGCCTATTCTGAATGTTTCTTCCATGAGTGACTTGGACTGCTTTCCTCCCCATCTGTTGATGTGGGCCTTTGCGGAGACATTGTCCGTGAGGACTAGGACGTCTTGCCTGGTTACTAGTTTAGTGAAATGAACCAGGGCCCAATGAATGGCTCTCAATTCTAAGAGGTTTATGCTAAGTATTTGTTCCTTCGGAAACATGTGCCATGTGGGGACCAAGGTGAGCTCCCCAACCCGTTAGACTCACGGCAGTCATGAGTGTGATTCTGTGTGCCTGCCAATGACGGAGCCATAACAATCTTTGTGATGTAATTGAGGACCCCCCACGTTGGAAGCGAACCTAGCTGCATTGAGGGTAGCATCGATGGAATACTCGAGCACTGCAATGATTTTGTTCAGGTCCTGGTGTGACCTGGTGTCAGCTGGAGTAGTTCTGGTCTGGAGTTGTTTCAACCACAAGAGAGTGGCTCTATTACAAAGTGAGGTGGAGGCCGCCGCTTTGACAGAGCAAGCCGCCACTTGGTGTCCCTTGACCAGGACCTTCTGGATGAAGGGACTCCTCAGGGGATCCCATAATATGCATAGAAGTAAGAGCCACTATGGGTCCATCGACGGAAGGAACCTGCAATAGACTGGACATTTCGGGAGCCATATTGTATAGGCGCTTATCGATGCCGCTAGGGTAGGGTAAGCCTGGGACCAGCCACTGGCACTGAACAATGTCTGTAAAAAGTTTGGGGGCCGGTACCATATCGTTGGTCACAGAAGGCTCAGAAATTAAAGAATTGGAAGGGTCCTCCCCCGATTGGTTGCGGCTCTTGGTAGCAGAAGTTTCCCCTAGCCGGATGGAAACTTGCACTTTGTAGAGGAGAGATTTAAAAAGTTGTGGGTTAAAGAGACCGACAAAAGATGGCTGATCTTGGTCCAGCCCTTCATCCTCAGACAGTGCATCATCCTTGAGGATCTCCTCCTCCGACAAGGATTCCTGATCCGAATGGTCAGGGGAGCCGGCTCCTCCATGCTCCAAAAGAGAGTAATCAGACCCTGTTTGGTCCTGTCGATTATTTTCCCCTGATGTCGAAGGCATAGCACCCTGTGGAAAACATTGCTAGACCGGGGCGAATAGCTTTTTCAGACTGCAAGGGTCCCCTGATGGGGCAGGAAGAGAAACAGAGGCCGAGGAAGGGGATGGCCTTGTGTCTTGTCTTGGGGAGACCATGGTGTTCTCCAATGGTGGCTGTGGAATTTCCTGGAATAGCAAGGCGCTGTCAATGGGGAAGGCCTGTATCCCAGTAGGTGGCTGAGCAGCTGTGGCAGAAGGCTGGAGATTAACTGAGCCCTCTTGAGGAGGTTGTGCTGGCTGAGGACTCTTCGTAGTCCATTGTAGAGGTACTTGAGGGCTGGACTGCTGTGTGGCCCATTGTTGGCCCTTTAAAACAGCCCTCTCCAGGGCCTTATGACACCGTTTTTCCTCCTTGGAGGAATTAGCCAATTGGGGATCAGGCCCATTACCAAGCTTGGAATGATGGTGGAGACCGAAGGGTCCCTCCCCTGGTGAGGTGAGGGACCCCCTCATGATGGTGAGGTCTAGACATCTTCGTAGTTGCCTTAAGGGAACGAGGCCTTTTGGCATCTGCCATTTTGGCCGAGAACAAGGAATCTGGAGGTCTTAGACCGATTAGGCTATCAGGTGGTCCAAAAAAGGGGTCGCGAGAGGCTGCAGTTCCAAGGCAAGCCTGTGGGCCATTTGGACCAATCTAAAATGGCACTGGGTCTTTCTTTTTTTTTTTTTTCTTTTTTTTTTTTTACAACCGCTGTGTTTATTCAATGCATCCTGTTTTCCAGTACAGTTTTTTTTTATTACACCTATATCTTTAATTGTCCACATTGTAGCGGACTTTGTGATATGCTAACACCCCCGAAGGACACTTTTCTTGCCTGGCTCTGTTATTAAGATACTCAAACCGACAAAAGAGCTGTAGATTTTTTTTAAAAAAGGAACCCCTATAAAGACACCCACATACACCCACACACCCCTCTCATGAATGAATAAAGTTTGGTTAATGAATAAATCACAGACACGGATATTGTTTGTTGCAAGGTTGTGGAACTATGGCAACTTTGCAAGTGTAAAATTCTGGGAGAACATCTTAACGTAGATTCTCTTTTTTTTTCCCCCTTTTTTCCCCCTCCCTCCCAAAAAACAAAACAAAACAAAACCCTCCCCCCCTCCCTCCCCCCCCCCCGGCTTCCCGGGTCAATCACAAGGTATTGTTATACATAAACCAAACATAGAATAAAATTTTCCCTTCCAATCCAAATAACCACATCCAAAGCTTTTCATCTCCCAACCCCCTCCCCATTACATAAAATAACTTTCTAATTATTCAAAGGCAATCTGATATTTCTTAATCTGATATCTGTTTTGTAGATAATCAATCCATTTTTCCATTCAATTAAATATCTTTCCCTGTATTGTCTTTTAAAAACGCTGAGATTTTAGCCATCTCAGCCAAATTAATAACTTTCAATATCCATTCTTCTATTGTAGGTATCTCTTCTTTCTTCCAGTGTTGTCCAATCAACAGTCTTGCTGCTGTTATTAAATTCAGAATCAATTTAGTCTCAATCCCTGTACAATCCGTTATAATTCCCAAAAGGAAAAATTGTGGCAGGAACTTTATCTTCTTCTTCAGTACATTTTGAATAATCCACCAAATTCTTATCCAAAAGACCTTAATTTTCTTGCAAGTCCACCAAATATGAAAATATGTAGCATCATCACAATCACACCTCCAACATTTCGCTTGGATATTAGGATACATACATGATAATTTTTTGGGATCTAAGTGCCATCTATAAAACTGGGTCTTTCTTGACAAAGTGTGGTTCAATGGGCCTGCAATAGTGGCTGGGGGAGCTGCTGAGGCAAACCCAAAATGGTGCCGGGACGTTTCGCGCCCAATTTTTACCTCCGCGGGCTCGCGATAGTGGCTGGGGAAAGCTGCTGAGGCAATGCTGTATGCGCAGCTATGATCTATTGCCACCCCTGCCCCTTACACTGTCCAGTGACTTACGGGGAAATATCAGTTGTTTTGAAGCCTGCCGAAGCCATTGGTGAAAGGAGACTCAGAGAAGCAGAAGCGCGCCAAATCTGGCGCCAATAGAAGCTGCTAGGCAAAGGTCTTTTGCGCAGCGAAATGACTCCACCCGACAGAATAGTGAGCCGGGGAGTCCGCAGCCCGCTCCGATGTGAGTGGGGCTGCTCAGAACGGGAACTGCCAGCTGGCAGCCTGAAGCCTGTCCACGGCCTTCAGCGGAGTTGAATCTAAGTCCTTCACGCTGGAATGTTCAATTTGTTCAATTGTTTGAAATTAGCTGAGCTTATTTAGAGAAAATAGCAGGAGGAAAGAAAGACACGTTTGTCCAGCTTGGGACCAAGTCAAAAAACTGGAGCTCAACAGGAAGAGCTTGAAACATTTTGCAGACTCAGTCCTCCAAGCTTGACACACGGTCAAACCCTTTCCTGACTGCCGTTTCTTACCGACATGGAGAATTATGAATTATTGACATAGACTATAGTAGCAGAATCCTGCAAGTCTGAAAGATAAAATATTTTACTTTTCCTTCCTTTTATAACCTTCCAAATCAAGGACGGGCTCATGGAGCACTCGAGGTACCATTTTGGGCCTGGAGGACCTCCTGCAGCACTCTGGAGGCCCCATTTTGGGCCCAGATGGCCTAATACCTTTGATTTTTCCTATCTAAATATAAAACTTTGCTTTTCTCCACATTTTCTCCTCTGTGGCTCAGACTGCTAATGCAGTCTGTTATTAACAGCAGCTGCCTGCAATTACTGCAGGTTCTAGTCCCACCAGGCCCAAGGTTGACTCAGCCTTCCATCCTTTATAAGGTAGGTAAAATGAGGACCCAGATTGTTGGGGGCAATAATTTGACTTTGTATATAAATATACAAATAGGATGAAGACTATTGCTAACATAGTGTAAGCCGCCCTGAGTCTTCGGAGAAGGGCGGGATATAAATGCAAATTTAAAAAAATTAAACTTCATTTTGTTAGATAGGACCCATTGTTCAAGTTTGTCAATATCTTTTTGGATCCTAAGCTTGTCTTCAGGGATGTTGGCTATTCCCGCCAGTTTAGTGTCATCTGCAAATTAGATGAGTTCCCCTTCTATTCCCTCATCTAAGTCATTTATGAAGGTATTGAAGAGTACTGGGCCTAAGACGGAGCCTTGTGGTACCACACTGCTAACTTCTATTTATGTGGATGTGGTACAGGGGTGAAATGTAAAATTTGTTACTACTGGTTCTGTGGGCGTGGCTTGGTGGGGGGGTGGAATGTGACTGGGTGGGCGCGACCAACTTTTCTTTTTTACTTTTAAAAGCATTTTTATTTTTTTCTACAATCTCTTTGGCCGAAGAGGTTGTAGAAAAAATGCTTCTAAAGGGTTCTGGCGGCTTCCGGTGGCTTCCGTCTTCCCCGGAGGACGTCTGGAATGGCGTCCCGAACCGAGATCCTGTAAAAGCTGGTGTAACAGCGGAGAACAGCTGTTAGCCAGCTTCAAAGCTTTTCTCTGGGTGAAAGAAATTAGCAAGAGTGGCTGGATAGCAGAAGATTGCCCCAGGGGCTCTGCTTTCTTATGCAGAGTCTCGGAGGGGTGCCTGCCTAACCCAGCCCTACTCCAGACTCGGCTCGATCCTGCTAATTAGGCAGGACAAGAGGAAGACGCCCACTTCTGCTCAATTGATTCCATTTTGAATACTAGAAGCAGACGGGGACAAATACAAGTGATCGATTACTAGGGAAGCAAGAAGAGAGCTGACTTCTACTTCTTTTAAAAAAGGGGGAAAACTTTTTCTCACTTTAACTTAGTGAAGGAAAAAATGGCGTCTGAGAGGAAGTGGATTGGAGGCTGCTTGTGAGAGAAAGCGAAGTTTGTCTTTGTGGATTTTAGCTGAATAGAAGCTCTCCATAGGAGACAAGGTGAAAGTTTTTATTTTATAACTTTAATTTGAGACTTTTTGAGACTTTGAGATTTTACAATTCTAATTAGAGACTTTACTTAAATTAAAATGGCTTTTAAGCCACCAAAAGCTCCCATGACGAGAAGGGGGTCTGAAACTAACTTGGAAGATATGTTAAAGGAACAGAACAGAGTTTCTGAAGAGAGATTTAAAGAAATTATGAATAATATTCATGGTGTGAAGGATCAACTTAGGGAAGAAATTAAAGAGACTAATAAAAAAATTAGAGATGATTTATTGATGGTTTTTCAAGGTTTGGTAAAAAATTTGGAAGTAATGGAGGATAAAGTGGAAGTAATTAGTCAAGCAAATCAGTATTTGGATAATAAAGTTGGAGAGCTCCAAAATAAAGTGGATAAAAATGAGGACCATATGGTGGTATTGCAATATAGAGCGTTGGAGAAAGCTTTGAGAATTAGGGGTCTCCAGGATCGGAAGGAAGAAGATATTAAAAAAGTTATATCAGAAGCCTTAGCTGAAATGTTAGGAATGGACCCTCGAGAAGTTGATTTTCAAATTGATAAGGCATATAGGGTTAATTCTTGGGTAGCGAGGCAGAAAAAGCTCCCAAGAGACATTGTAATTTATTTTTTGACTTCTACAATAAGAAATCAGATTTTGCAAGCTACATACCAAAAGAAATTGCAAATAGGAGAAGAGGAGATGTTGGTTTTGAAAGAGATCCCTGCTAAAATGTTAAAGGATAGAAGGGACTTTAGATTTTTTACACAAGAGCTTAAGAAGCATCAGATTCAATACAGATGGGAGGTTCCAATTGGCTTAACAGTATTTTTCAAGGCAGGAGATATCGAATTGATACTGAGTTGAAAGCAAAAGATTTTCTTTTTAATGTATTGAAAGTGGATGTAGAAACAGTGGATAAAAGTCTTCAAGAGAAACAGAGTGGGGAAGTTGAAACTACACCTGTGATGTCAGTACCTCAAGAACAACCTCAAGAACAAAGAGTGACAAGGGGAGCTATTAAGCGTAACGAGATAGAGGAACGACTTCAAAGACAGGAACGGGATTCTACTACTGAAGCTGTGGGAGGAGCCAAGCCGAAGAGTGAGAGTCTTCAGCTAATTGCTCAGAAGCTTCAAGAGGCCAGTGATGGCAAATAAATTTTTGACATGGAATGTTATTTTTTTTCTTTTTTTTATTGCTTTTTTCTAACAAACAAAAAAGAAAATACATTATTGCACCCTTGTGCTATACATAAAAAAAGGAAGATTTGGGTCTTCGGATATATCCTCATGATTGCCAAAATCCACGTTCTCGAGGTACAGGTACCGAAGCGTCCAATTTTCCAAGCGCATAGTCCACGAATGGCCATGACCGTGGTGGGGTGAGGACCTTTCCTTCACTTCACAGGACTTATTAATGAAGATTTATAAAGATTTACGTGTTTGGAATGCACCGTTACGGATGAAAGTTAATAAATCGTGAAGTGAAAGTGTTAACAGCCCAGCAGACTGAATTTAAAACCGGTAGGTCATCTGAAACTGTTTGAATTAAGGAGTTTTTACAGCGTGGGGGTGACCGAGCCGACTGGCAGACACAATAAGTTTGGAATAAATTGTTCTCTTTCGCTTTTCCTATTATAACTATCGTGTTCTGTGTTATTGCTGAGGTCAAGGAGTGAATATTAAAGACGGAATCTGTTAATGAGAAGAATTTAATTGAAGATTAAATTAACTTGATCGGCAGCAGCAGGATTTTACTGGGCGGACAATTTTTTTTTCTGAGAGGAAATTAACAGCTTGTTTATGTGCTTTTATGATCACAGATAACAAAAGAGGATTTTTCCCCGAAGTTTAAGTTGGAATGAAGCAGTAAATTTCTTTTTTTTTTTTCTTTTCCCTTTGCTGACGTGGAGAAAAAATGGCGCTGATTATTGTTTAAAAGCTGTTTATCTGTGTTCTTGTGGAGTGACTATGAGTCACAAGCTACTGAGAGATAAATTTTCGAGTGCAAAATAAGCCGCTTCGGCTTCAATTAAAAGACTGTTGTCCCTTGATCTTCATTAAGACCCTCTGCAAAAGTGGTTTGAAATACTAGTTTGGAAACCTTTTAAGACTTTTTAAAATGACTCAACAACTTTCAGAAATGCAGCAAGTTGCTGCAGCTTTAAATAAAATTGGGGAAAAAATAGCAGGACTATCGGAGCGTATGGATAATATGACATTGGAAATGACATTGGAAATGAAAAAAATGAAACAAGAAATGAATGAAAATTTTGCAAAGCAAAGAGAGGAAATGATAATTATTAAAGATGAACTTGAACAGGTCCATGTACATGAGGCAAAAGTGGATCGGCAAATTGGTGAAATATTTTATAAAAATGAGCAGCAAGACAAGAGAATTTGTCTCCTGGAAGAAGAGATGAGGAAATATAATTTGGTTATCCGTGGGATTTCAGAAGAAAAAGTGGATAATTTGAAACAGCGGGTTTTAAAATGGATTAATGATCTTGACACGCAACTTACGTTTACAATAGCAGATCTGGCAAGTGTTTTTAGAATTGGATATAGAAGGCAAAATGGCTCCAACAGGAATGTGCTTGTCAGGTTCGCAAATCTCGGTGATAAGCTGGAAGTTATGGCCAAGGTGAGAGAGATGGGAGATGCTTTGAAGTTTGAAGGGAAGACTATTCAAGTCTTCCCGGATATATCAAGAGAAGAAAGGGCATGGAGATTTTTTTAAAAACCAATTACAAAGGTTTTGAGAGATAATGGAATTAAATATAATTGGAGGCCACCACAACAATTGAAATTCTTTTATAAAGGAAGGATGCGTACAATTACCCCAGACATAGATGCAATATTATATTTACAGGAGCTTGGACTGATCGAGGTGGAGGATCTAATGGAGATAAAAGATCAAATGCTTAAGATGGGTGGAATACACGTGGAAACATCAACCCTAGAAGAAGAAAAAGGGGCTATTGGGGGGCAAGACCCTAAAGTGTTAAAGAGGAAAGAAATATCACCTGTGTTGGTTGAACAGAAGAAAAGTCGTGAGGATACAGTAGGGGAAGAAACAGATAAGAGTCTTGGAAAATACGAAGCCGAATGCGGGAGACAGCCATCACTTTCTTTTTTCTTGAGTGATAAATTTAAATAGACAGCCCGAAAGAAGTGGCCCGGACATTGGCACGTCCCCTCTCCCCCATTCTCTTTATAGAGGCGAAACCGACGAGGATGTGGGGGAAGAAGATTGTTTGTATTTTATTGTTTGTCTTGTCTTTTGTCTTTTTTTGGTTTTTTATGTTTCTTTATGTTAAATGTTGGTTATATGGGAGTTTAATGTTGGTTTTGGGCACAGAAAGGAAGAGGCGGGATAGGATTAAAAATTTATATTTTAAATGGGAGTCATAAAAATAATGTCATGGAATGTGAAGGGTACAGGAATCAGATTAAAGAAGAAGATTGAATTTAAGATTAAAGAGATTTACCAGATATTTTATTTTACAAGAAACCCATCAGAAATCTGAAGATTCAAATAGAATGTATATAAAAGGTATGCAAATATATGAAAAAGCATTTGGAACTTCAAAAGCCAGAGGAGTTGCAACATTGATATCAGATAGGGTGTATTTTGAAAAACATCAGGTAATTTTGGATGAGGATGGAAGATATGTAATAATTGTGGGAAATCTTAATGAGGAAAAAGTGACTCTTGTTAATTTATATTTACCGAATGAGAAACAAAGAGAATTTCTTGAAAAAATAACAAAAATTTTGGAGAATGAAAGTGTAGGGAAAGTAATTGTGGCTGGGGATTTTAATTTAATCAGAGATAAAATAGATAGTACTAACCTCACCCGCTGTGGAGGAGCAAATAAAATGGGGATTTTAAATACGTGGATGCTTCGAAACGGCGTGGTGGATGTGTGGAGAGAGGTCAAAGGAACTGAAAGAGTATATACTTTTTTCTCTAAGATATATAATACATATTCTAGAATTGATTATATTTTTCTTTCTAAAGATTTGTTGAACAATGTGGATAAGGTAGATGTGGGAATTTTTAAAGATTCTGATCATGCAGAAGTTATGGTGGATTTAGATTTTAATTTTGAGAAAAAAAGAAGTTATTGGAGATATGAGGAGAAACTGTATAAAAATGAAAAGGATAAAAAATGGATACTTAAAAAATTGGAGGAAAGTTGGAGACTAAATGATAACGGGGAGGTTAAATTTGAAATTGTTTGGGATGCGATGAAAGCGGTATTTAGAGGGGAGAGTATTAAATTATCAAGTAGGAAATATAAAAATTATAAAAATGACATGGAATGTTAATGGTTTGAATTCAGCACAGAAAAGAAGAAAAATATTTCATTATTTAAAACAATTTAAAAACGATGTGATATGTTTGCAAGAGACAGATATAAAATTATCAGATCAGAAATATTTGATTAATTCGAAATTAGGTAAACATTTTGTTTCTTCTGCTCCGAATAAGAAAAATGGTATAGTTATATATTTGAAGAAAAATATATCAGCTAAATTAATTGAAACGGATATTCAAGGAAGATATATTGCTATTGAATTGATTTTAGAAGGAAAAAAGACACTTGTGATTGGCATATATGCACCTAATCAACAAGAAGAAAATTTTTATAAACTATTACATGAAAAATTGACTCTTTGGGACTATAAAACATTTATTATATTAGGGGATTGGAATGGTGTAATGGATATTAGAAAAGATAAAAGAACTCTTTCTAAGAAAATTCCTATGCATGCAAAACTGCCTAAATCTTTTTTTGATTTGATGGAATATTTTGAGTTGAAAGATATATGGAGAAGGCAGAATTTTGATGATAGAGACTATACTTATTTTTCGGACAGGCACCAATCTTTTTCACGTATTGATTTTATATTAATTACCAATGACTTGCTTTCTAGGGTTAAGAAAACAAAGATATTCCCAAGGTGTTTAACTGATCATGGATGGAGTTGCAATATGAAGGTGGAAGAAGATCATGGATAATAAATGAAAATTTGTTTAGATATGAGGATAATGTAAATCAATGTAAAAAACAAATGAAAGAATTTTTTGATTATAATTTGAATATGGGAACTTCGATAGAAATGGTGTGGGACGCTAGCAAGGCCTTTATGAGAGGTAATTTGATATATTAATAGTAGACAGGAGAAAATTACAAAAACAGCGTAGGGATTTAGAAGAGGAAATTCAGATTAAAGAAGAAGATTGGAATTTAAGATTAAAGAGATTTACCAGATATTTTATTTTACAAGAAACCCATCAGAAATCTGAAGATTCAAATAGAATGTATATAAAAGGTATGCAAATATATGAAAAGCATTTGGAACTTCAAAAGCTAGAGTTGCAACACTGATATCAGATAGGGTGTACTTTGAAAACATAAGGTAATTTTGGATGAGGATGGAAGATATGTAATAATTGTTGGAAATCTTAATGAGGAAAAAGTGACACTTGTTAATTTATATTTACGAATGAAAACAAAGAGAATTTCTTGAAAAAATAACAAAATTTTGGAGAATGAAAGTGTAGGAAAGTAATTGTGGCTGGGGATTTTAATTTAATCAGAGATAAAATAGATAGTACTAATCCCACCCGCTGTGGAGGAGCAAATAAAATGGGGATTTTAAATATGTGGATGCTTGAGCGGCGTGGTGGATGTGTGGAGAGAGGTTAAAGGAATTGAAAGAGTATATACTTTTCTCTAAGATATATAATACATATTCTAGAATTGATTATATTTTCTTTCTAAAGATTTGTTGAATAATGTGGATAAGGTAGATGTAGAATTTTAAAGATTCTGATCATGCAGAAGTTATGGTGGACTTAGATTTTAATTTTGAGAAAAAAGAAGCTATTGGAGATATGAGGAGAAATTGTATAAAATGAAAAGGATAAAAATGGATACTTAAAAATTGGAGGAAAGTTGGAGATTAAATGATAAGGAGGTTAAATTTGAAATTGTTTGGGATGCGATGAAAGCGGTGTTTAGAGGAGAGTATTAAATTATCAAGTAGGAAATATAAAATTATAAAATTAAAATGGAATGTTGGTTTGAATCAGCACAGAAAAGAAGAAAAATATTTCATTATTTAAAACAATTTAAAATGATGTGATATGTTTGCAAGAGACAGATATAAAATTATCAGATCAGAAATATTTGATTAATTGAAATTAGGTAAACATTTTGTTTCTTCTGCTCGAATAAGAAAAATGGTATAGTTATATATTTGAAGAAAAATATATCAGCTAAATTAATTGAAACGGATATTCAAGGAAGATATATTGCTATTGAATTGATTTTAGAAGGAAAAAAGACACTTGTGATTGGCATATATGCACCTAATCAACAAGAAGAAAATTTTTATAAACTATTACATGAAAAATTGACTCTTTGGGACTATAAAACATTTATTATATTAGGGGATTGGAATGGTGTCATGGATATTAGAAAGATAAAGAACTCTTTCTAAGAAAATTCCTATGCATGCAAAACTGCCTAAATCTTTGATGGATAGATTTTGAGTTGAAAGATATATGGAGAAGGCAGAATTTTGATGATAGAGATTATACTTTTTTGAGCATCAATCTTTTCACGTATTGATTTTATATTAATTACCAATGACTTGCTTTCTAGGGTTAAGAAAACAAAGATATTCCCAAGGTGTTTAACTGATCATGGATGGAGTTGCAATATGAAGGTGGAAGAAGATCATGGATAATAAATGAAAATTTGTTTAGATATGAGGATAATGTAAATCAATGTAAAAAACAAATGAAAGAATTTTTTGATTATAATTTGAATATGGGAACTTCGATAGAAATGGTGTGGGACGCTAGCAAGGCCTTTATGAGAGGTAATTTGATATATTAATAGTAGACAGGAGAAAATTACAAAAACAGCGTAGGGATTTAGAAGAGGAAATTCAGAGGAAACAATTACTGGTATATAATCCACATGATTTAAAAATTAATGAGGCAATAAAGATATTACAGAGTCAATTTAATATGTTAATGGCAGATCAGGTGGCAACCAATATACAATATGCTAAACATAATACTTTTTGTGATGCCAATAAATCAGGGAGGTGGTTGGCTTATATGTTAAGGAAAAGACAAAAAGCACGTACTATTGAAAGAATTGAATATAAGGGTAAAGTGAGATTTCAACAGGATAAAATTAAAAAAGCTTTCTTGGAATATTATACAAATTTATATGCCAGAGATACAATATTGAATATGGATATTGATAAATATTTGAAAGAATATAAGGTTAAAGGTTTAACTAATGAACAAAGGGAAGAGTTGAATCGGCCTATAACTTCTGAGGAAATTATTTGGGTAATAAAGCAATTAAAAATAGGGAAATCCCCGGGCACAGATGGACTTACAGCATTATAAAAAGTTACAGGATGAGATAGTTGGTCCACTTATGGAGTTATTTAATCAGATATTGATGGGAGGAGGAGTGCCACCATCATGGAGGACTACTTTTATTTCATTGATACCAAAAGAGGATCAGGATTGTACTAAGCCTGGGAATTATAGACCGATTTCACTCTTGAATAATGATTATAAGATTTTTGCGAAAATAATGGCAAATAGGGTAATGGAAATTGTACAACAAAGGATTCATACTGACCAGTCTGGTTTTATAAAAGGGAGACAAATGAGGAATAATGTTAGGCAGATAGTGAATTTATTGGAATATTTGGAAAAGAAAAATCAGATTCCAGCAGCCTTTATATTTTTGGATGCAGAGAAAGCTTTTGATCGTTTGCATTGGGAATTTTTATTTAAATTAACAGACAAAATGCAATTTGGAAATGGTTTTATAAGAATACTTAGGGCAATTTATGGAGAGCAAACAGCTCAGATAATAATTAATGGTAGTTTGACAGATAGTTTTAAAATTGCGAAAGGAACAAGGCACGGGTGTCCTTTATCAACTTTATTGTTTATTTTGTCTTTGGAACCTTTATTGGATAAGATAAGAGAGTTAAGGGAGATAGAGGGTATTAGAATTAGAAGACATGAATATAAAGTCAGAGCATTTGCAGATGATTTGGTTGTTATGTTGACTCAGCCTATAAATTCGAGTGTATATTTGTTGGAAGTAATTAATCAATATGGAAGGGTCTCAGGGTTTAAAGTGAATCAAAATAAAACAAAAGTGTTAACCAAAAATATGATTAAGAATCAGAAAGAAAAACTAGAGGAAATAACAGGATTTGAAATTGTAAAAAAGGTTAAATATTTAGGAGTCTTTCTTACTTCATCAAATGTAAAATTGTATAAGAATAATTATGATGTGTTATGGAAAAAAATTCAGAAGGAAATGAATGCGCATGTCTAAGATGGCGCCGCCCTGATCGGGGGAGCGGCGACGGGCCTTTTCGGGCTCTATTTGGGTCTGGGGGGGGGGGCTGAATAACATCTTAGGCCCCCGCCCTGATGGAGGAAGATCCAGCCGTCCTAAAAAAGGGTGGCTGGGCGCTGTGTGACTCCGAGGGGCGTTGGGAGGAACCCCGGAGTCACAGCGCCGTGCAGGTAATCCTGGCGGCCTGCCGAGCCGCCGCCAGCCTTTTCGGCATTTTGGCGTCGGCGTCGGCGGTGGGGGGGCGCTGACATCGCCCCCTGGACTCCTGCCTGGAAGACTCAGGCAATCTGAAGAAGGTTTTAGAGTTTGGGCATCTCCGGGGGCGATGGGAGGAGCCCCGGAGGGGCTGCGCCCCAATGAAGATCTGGAGGGCCGCCCGGGCTCCAGCGGCCTCGCTGAATTCACGGTGGCGGCGGCCTGGTTCTCTTCACCGGATGTTGGCGCTGGTGGAACCCCGGGACTGCTGGCGGGTCTTGGCGACTGGTGTCCCCTCCCGGATGGTGGAGATTCCAGCGGCCTGCTTGCGGTGGCGATGGCCGGGCGGAGGCGGTAGGCGGCGGCGGCCTGCGCCGGTGCTTTGAGGCGGCGGATGGCCCGGTAGGCCCAAGGTGGTTGTGACCTTGCCCTAATGGCATGGATATTTGATAGCGCTGGAGGAAGGCCCGCGGGCCCAGCCGATGCCTCTCCATTATTTACCATCTTTAAATAATATCTTTACCATCGTTCCTCCCCCCTTCTTCCATAGTCCACCCCGGGTTGTTTGTATGGGGTGGTGAATTGACTGAGTCAGCGGTTTGGTCATCTACCGCACATGGATTACCTCTAACTGTTTCCCATCAGGACAGACTGGTCATGGTCACTTTACCATCTGCTTTGTCACCTGCTACCATCTTGACCAGCCCAGGATGGGCCTTTTGCTGGACCTTCTCAGTGATGCGAACATTTACGGCGGCTGACCTACTTGCCCTGTGAGATGCCCCTCTCTCGCGGGTTTGGCCCTCCAGATTATCGAGGGCCCACCTTGAGGACGGACTTTGGAGTCCCGAGAGGTGGCATGTGAAAAATAGGAGGCTTAGGGTTTTTAATTAGTTGTTTTAATAGATTTTTAAGGGAGTTTTAAAGGGATTTTAAGGGGAGGAAGATGGCGGGTTTGGGTTGGGGGTGGCGGGTGTTGGGGAAACCCGCCGGTGGGTATCAGTTCCTGCGCATGCTCGTGGCGGTGAGTTAATAGGTCCGAGGGTTACGGGGAGTTCAGGTTCCACTAGTGGAGGTGGTGCTATTAGCACGGTATGGGGAGGGCAGATTTGGCGGCAGCGGGGCTCGGATCGTGTTAAGGGGTGCGCCGATGCTTGCAGGCGATCGCGCCCGAGCCCCAGACTTTCCGTTCCCGGATGGTGGAGATTCCAGCGCCTGCTTCATCCGGAGGCAGCAACCTGCGCCTGCTTTGACAGGCCTGAGGCCCAAGGTGGTTGTGACCTTGCCCTAATGGCATGGATATTTGATAGCGCTGGAGGAAATGAGATTTTCTCCATTATTTACCATCTTTAAATAATATCTTTACCATGTTTCTTCCATAGTCCACCCCGGGTTGTTTGTATGGGGTGGTGAATTGACTGAGTCAGCGGTTTGGTCATCTACCGCACATGGATTACCTCTAACTGTTTCCCATCAGGACAGACTGGTCATGGTCACTTTACCATCTGCTTTGTCACCTGCTACCATCTTGACCAGCCCAGGATGGGCCTTTTGCTGGACCTTCTCAGTGATGCGAACATTTACGGCGGCTGACCTACTTGCCCTGTGAGATGCCCCTCTCTCGCGGGTTTGGCCCTCCAGATTATCGAGGGCCCACCTTGAGGACGGACTTTGGAGTCCCGAGAGGTGGCATGTGAAAAATAGGAGGCTTAGGGGTTTTTTAATTAGTTGTTTTAATAGATTTTTTAAGGGGAGTTTTAAAGGGGATTTTAAGGGGGGGGGAGGGAAGATGACGGGTTTGGGTTGGGGTAATGTTAAACCCTAGTATCAGTTCCTGCATGCTCGTGGCGGTGAGTTAATAGGTCCGAGGGTTACGGGGAGTTCAGGTTCCACTAGTGGAGGTGGTGCTATTAGCACGGTATGGGGAGGGCAGATTTGGCGGAAGCGGGCTCGGATCGTGTTAAGGGGTGCGCCGATGCTTGCAGGCGATCGCGCCCGAGCCCCCAGACTTTCCTGCCCGGATGGTCAAGACCCTCAGAGCCTGGGCCTTCGGCTGATGTTGTGTAATGCACGGTCCATGGCCAATAAGGCCCCCCTAATTTACGATCTTATTCAGGGGGGTGCCGTGGACTTTATAGGCATTACGGAGACCTGGTTGGGCGCAGAAGGGGGCGTGCCCCTGGTACAGATGTGCCCGCCAGGCTTCCGTGCATTTCATCAGCCGAGAGCCCAGGGTAGGGGTGGAGGGGTGGCGGTTGTGATTAGAGAAAGTCTGGAGCCGAGGGAGACCACTGTACCTCAGATTGCCGGGTGTGAATCCCTCTTTGTGAAGTGGGGCCATAGATGTCAGATGTGCTTGCTGGTCACGTACCTGGCTCCTTGCTGCGTGACAGCTGCCCTGCCCGAGCTCCTGGAGGTGCTTGCTGGGGTGGCAGTTGAGACCCCCAGACTTTTAGTCATGGGGGACTTTAACCTGCCATCTTCTGGCTCGTCATCGACAGCAGCTCGGGAGTTCACGGCCTCCATGACGGCCTTGGACCTGACTCAAGTAGTTGATGGCCCTACCCACATTGGGGGTGGTACACTCGATCTGATTTTTGTCTCTGGTCAGTGGTTGAGAGATCTGGACTTAAAGGAAATAGTCATTGAAACTTTGTCATGGTCAGATCACTCTCTCCTTCGCCTGGACTTTCTGACCGCCATCCAACACCGCAGGGAGACGGAGCCGATGCGTTGGTTCCGTCCCAGGCGCCTGATGGACCCGGAGAGGTTCCGGACGGAGCTTGGGCCATTTCCTGAGGGTCTGGCTCACGGCACGTCTGAGGAACTTGTTGCGGCCTGGGAACGGGCCGCGCGGGGCCTTAGATCGTGTCGTGCCTCTGCGGCCTCTGACCCGCGCAGATCCCAACCGGCTCCTTGGTTCTCCGAGAGCTGAGGGGATGAAACGCCGGAGAAGACGCCTAGAGAGTTCCTGGAGGTCTAGCCGTTCAGAGGCTGATCGGACACTAGTGAAGTCCTATACTAGGACTTACCTAGTGGCATTGAGGAAGCGGCGTTGCTCGCCTCCTCCCTCATTGCGTCGGCAGATAACCGCCAAGCCGCCTGTTTGGGTGACTGTTCCTCCTTCACCAGGGGGAGCGGGATGACCCGCTGCAGGGACGTGCTGAGGAGTTTAACGGTTATCTATACGATAAAATCGTTCAGCTTCGGGACGGGTTGGACCAAAATTGCGGTGACTCAGGTGAGACGCTCGAGTGTGGTCTTGGTGACATTGTTTGGGATGAGTTTGACCCTGTGGCTCCCGAGGACATGGACAGGTTGTTGGGTAGGTTGAATGCCACCACGTGTTTACTGGACCCGTGCCCCTCCTGGCTGGTGCTGGCCACCCAGGAGGTGACACGAGGCTGGCTCCAGGCGATTACGACCGCTTCTTTGGTGGAGGGTGTCTTCCCGGCCGCCTTGAAAGAGGCGGTGGTGAGGCCCTCAAGAAGCCTTCCTGGACCCGCTGTTTTAGGTAATTATCGTCGGTCTCCAACCTTGCAGCGAAGGTTGTAGAGAGTATGGTGGCATATCAGTTTCCTTGCACCTGGATGAAGCTGTCTATCTAGACCGTTCAGTCCGGCTTCGGCCCGGTTACAGCACGGAGACGGCTTTGGTCGCGTTGGTGGATGATCTCTGGAGGGCGAGGGATACGGGTTGTTCCTCTGCCCTGGTCCTATTAGATATCTCAGCGGCTTTCGATACCATCGACCATGGTATCCTGCTGCGCCGGTTGGAGGGATTGGGAGTGGGAGGCACCGTTTATCGGTGGTTCTCCTCCTATCTCTCTGACCGGTCGCAGTCGGTGTTGACAGGGGGGCAGAGGTCGGCCCCGAGGCGCCTCACTTGTGGGGTGCCACAGGGGTCGATCCTCTCGCCCCTTCTGTTTAACATCTACATGAAGCCGCTGGGTGAGATCATCAGTGGTTTCGGTGTGGGGTACCAGCTGTACGCTGATGACACCCAGCTGTACTTTTCCACCCCAGACCACCCCAACGAAGCTATCGAGGTGCTGTCCCGGTGTCTGGAGGCCGTACGGGTCTGGATGGGGAGAAACAGGCTCAAGCTCAATCCCTCCAAGACAGAGTGGCTGTGGATGCCGGCATCCCGGTACAGTCAGCTAAATCCGCAGCTGACCATCGGTGGCGAGTCATTGGCCCCGATGGAGAGGGTCCGCAACTTAGGCGTCCTCCTGGATGAACGGCTGTCTCTAGAAGATCATTTGACGGCCGTCTCCAGGAGAGCGTTCTACCAGGTTCGCCTGGTACGCCAGTTGCGCCCCTTTCTGGACCGGGATGCCCTATGCACGGTCACTCACGCACTCGTGACGTCTCGCCTGGATTACTGCAATGCTCTCTACATGGGGCTCGCCTTGAAGGGCATCCGGAGGCTGCAGTTAGTCCAGAATGCGGCTCTGCTGGTGATAGATGGAGCCCCGTGGCTCCCGTGACCATCCTGCGCAGACTGCACTGGCTACCTGTGGCCTTCCGGGTGCGCTTCAAGGTTTTGGTGACCACCTTTAAAGCGCTCCATGGCATAGGGCCGGGTTATTTACGGGACCGCCTACTGCTACCGAATACTTCTCACCGACCCGTGCGCTCTCATAGAGAGGGACTCCTCAGGGTGCCGTCAGCGAGGCAATGTCGTCTGGCGACGCCCAGGGGAAGGGCCTTCTCTGTGGGGGCTCCCACCCTCTGGAACGAACTACCCCCCGGACTTCGTCAGCTTTCGGACCTTCGGACCTTCCGCCGCGGGCTTAAAACATACTTATTTAATTGCGCAGGACTGAGCTAGATTTTAAATTTATGGGTTTTAAACTGGGTTTTATTTCTATATTTTTAATTATTGGGCTTTAGAATAAGTTTTTTAATTGCTTTTATATTGTATTTATGTGTTTTTTAAGTGCCTGTAAACCGCCCTGAGTCCTTCGGGAGATAGGGCGGTATATAAATATGATCAAATAAATAAAATAATAAATAATAATACTTGGAAAAAATTACAATTATCTTTGTTGGGGAGAATAGCAGCTATAAAAATGAATGTTTTGCCTAAATTCTTGTTCTTGTTTCAGATGATACCAATGATTAAGAAAGACAAAAATTTGGAAGAATGGCAGATTGGAATTAATAAATTTATATGGGAAGGGAAAAAAGCGAGAGTCAAAATGAAAATAATGCAAGATACACGGGAAAGAGGAGGATTAAAAATGCCTAATTTAAAACTGTATTATGAAGCAGTTGTTCTTTTGGTAATAAGTGATTGGTTTAATTTGACGGAGGAAAGGATTTTGAATATAGAAGGTTATGATTTATTATATGGTTGGCATGCATATTTATTGTATGATAAGAAAGTAGATAAAGCTTTTAAGAATCATGTGTTGAGAATTTCTCTTCTGCGTGTCTGGAAAAATATTATTATAAGTTAAATTATAAAATTCTTATATGGGCAAGTCCTCGGCATGCAGTAGAGAATATAAATATAGAACAGGAACAAGAAATGATTACTTATAAAGATCTTTTATATAATGAGAGGGGAAATTTACAACTAAAATCTTTGGATACATTAAAAGAAGAAGGGAGGAATTATACTTGGTTTCAATATGGACAGTTAAAGGCTAGATGGAAAGAAGATCAGAAAATTGGTATTATTCAAAATGAAGAAAATTTGGTTAAACAAATTAGAAATCAAACCCAGAGGCATATAAAGAGATTGTATACTGTGTTGATAGAAATAGATTCTGAAAGAGATTTAATAAAGGATTGTATGATAAAATGGGCACAGAATATTCAGGAACCAATAATGTTGCAAACATGGGAAAAAATTTGGGTTAGAAATGTTAAATTTACGCAAGCGCAGAATTTAAGGGAAAATTTTTATAAGATGTTTTATAGATGGCATTTAGATCCTAAGAAATTATCATGTATGTATCCAGATATGCAAGCGAAATGTTGGAGATGTAATTGTGATGATGCTACATATTTTCATGTATGGTGGACTTGTAAGAAAATTAAATCTTTCTGGATAAGAATTTGGTGGATTATGCAGAATGTTCTGAAGAAGAAGATAAAGTTCCTACCGCAATTTTTCCTTTTGGGAATAATAACAGACTGTACAGTGATTGAGACTAAGTTGATTTTGAACTTAACAGCAGCAAGACTGTTGATTGGACAATATTGGAAGAAAAAAGAATTACCCACAATAGAAGAATGGATATTGAAAGTTTCCAATTTGGCTGAGATGGCTAAAATCTCAGCCTTCTTGAAAGACAATACTCAAGAAAAATATTTAAAAGAATGGAAGAATTGGATTGATTATATTCAAAATAGATATCAGATTAAGAAATTTCAGATTGCCTTTGAATGAAGGACATTGTTTTTGATTTTAATGGAAGAAGTCAGGTTATGTGAGAGAGAAGGATTATAATTGTGTTAGATTTTAAAAATTTAATGTATGACTTGTTTATTGAACTATACCTTGTGTTTGCTCCGGGAAGTCGGGGGGGAGGGGGGTTTTGGAGGGAGGGGGGAAGGAGGGGGAGAGGGGAGGGGAAAAATTTAATTGTTGTTGTAAAACCTTTTCAATAAAAAAAAAAAAGGTTTCTGGCGATCTCAGCTGAGTTGCCTGATCGCCAAAACCCTTTAAAGGCATTTTTTTAATAGCCTCTTTGGCCAAAGAAGTTGTAGAAAAAATGTTTTTAAAAGGTTCTGACGATCCCAGCTGAGTTGCCTGATTGCCAGAACCCTTTAAAAGCATTTTTTTAATAGCCTCTTTGGCCGAAGAGGTTGTAGAAAAAATGTTTTTAAAAGGTTCTGACAATCCCAGCTGAGCCGCATGATCATTAGAGGTGGGTTTTTTTACTTTTAAAAGCATTTTTTCAGCCCAGCGTGGGCGGGGGGGAGGGAATTTTGCTACTGGTTTTCCAAACCACCCGCCGCCATCACTACCGGATCGGGTGATCCAGTCCAAACCGGAAGCATTTCACCTGATGTGGTACCATTAAGGACTACTCATTGAGTACAGTTTGTCAGCCAGCTACAAATCCATCTGGTGGTGATGTTATCTATCCCACATTTTTTTAGCTTACCAAGAAGTAGATTGTGGTCTATTTTATTAAATGTCTTCCTGAAATCTAAGTATATTATCTCTACATCATTTCTTCTCCTACACGTGGGAACCAATAACACAACAATGAATCTGAAAACAATACAATTGATTACAAACACCTAGGGAAGAAAGTTAAAGAATTAGTGATTAGTAATGACCTTTAGAATCTAATTCCAAGCAAAAACCACTAGATAACCAATCACAAAAGGAGATAAGGAGTGAAGAGAAAGAAGAAATAAAAAAGAAAAATGTAATAAAGTCGAGAGAGATGGGAAGAATGGAAATCCCAGTTACAAAGTAGAAGATATAAGAAATATACCCGCAGAGGTATGTAGAATACCTTATGCCACCAGACTTTAAATTTTGGGCTTAGACAACTTAGAACTACGCCGACTTCGGTCTGACTTATGCGTAATACATAAAATTATCTGCCACAATTTCCTACCTGTCAATGACTACTTCAGCTTCAACCACAACAATACATGAGCAAACAATAGATATAAACTTATGGTAAACCGCTCCAAACTCGATTGCAGAAAATACGACTTCAATAACAGAGTTGTCAATGCCTGGAATACACTACCTGACTGTGGTTTCTTCCCCAAACCCCCAAAACTTTAATCTTAGACTGTCTACTGCCGACCTCACCCCATTCCTAAGAGGTCTTTAAGGGACGTGCATAAGCGCACCAGCGTGTCTACCGTCCCTGTCTTAATGTTTCCTTTTATTCGTATCCATTTCATGTATTCAAATCATGTTTATACTTTTATCTGTTTTTTTATATATGCTTGATAAATAAATAAATAAAAATAAAATAATCCATCTGGTCCTGGTGATTTGAATTCATCCAGAGTGAATAGGGGTTCTCTTACAATTTTTCTTGCTTATTTTGACTTGCATTTTACAGTATTTTTTTTATAAGTTGATCTGTTTTTTCCTTTTGTGTAAAGACAAATGCAAAAAGTGAGCTTTCTGCCTGCTGCTTGTCACTTTTTTACTATTTTCTCCCATTAATGGACCAATTGTTTCCTTAATTGTTTTCTTGTTTTTTTACATGCTAAAGCAGCTTTGTTGTTGTTGCACAATACCCTAAAATATACACTTTTGAAATTGTGGCTCTTATATAATAATTTTAAGAGTTTTTAAAAATAAAGTTGGCTTAATCTAAGTATAATCTTAATATGAATATATTTTA
Source organism: Ahaetulla prasina (assembly GCF_028640845.1). Lineage (NCBI taxonomy): Eukaryota > Metazoa > Chordata > Lepidosauria > Squamata > Colubridae > Ahaetulla > Ahaetulla prasina. The sequence goes on from NC_080540.1 coordinate 186,518,310, forward strand.
TAGAATAAACCACCCATGGCCAATGACTGTTTTTTTTTTAAATTTACATTTATATCCCGCCCTTCTCCGAAGACTCAGGGCGGCTTACAGTGTGTAAGGCAATAGTCTCATTCTATTTGTATATTTACAAAGTCAACTTATTGCCCCCCCCAACAATCTGGGTCCTCATTTTACCTACCTTATAAAGGATGGAAGGCTGAGTCAACCTGGTGGGATTCGAGCCTGCAGTAATTGCAGGCTGCTGTGTTTTAATAACAGGCTATCTTACAGCCTGAACCACCATGGCCCTGTTATTCAGTCATCTGCAGCAGAACAAGCTACTTGATCCTGAGCTGCACCAATATATATATGTATACATTTATAATATGACATACAAAGAGAATACAAAATTAAATATTAAGGAAATTAGGAAAGGAAAAAATGAAGTGGATAGTGGGGGAAAGCAAGAGGAAAAGGAAAAAAAGGCATTGACTTCAGATTTCTTTGGTGCAGTAAAATAAGGCATTAACATCTACCCTCAACTTTTTACTTTTTCATAATACCGTGTTTCCCCAAAATAAGGGCTTGACCTTATTATTGGGGTGTGTCTTATTATTTTGGGGGTGGAGGAGGCGGCAAGCGTGGGACTGGATGTTCCATCATCACTGCCGCCTCCCCTCCCTGTTCTTTGCGCTGGCCAAGTGGCTGCCGGCCGAGTGGCTGCCCTGACATGTCCCGTCGCTGCCGTCTCGTGGAACAGGACTCTGCAAGTGCTGTGGCATTTCTCGCCGTTGTGTCCAGGGAAACATGTTGTAAAAATAAAACCCTTCTCGTGAGTTCAATCAAACTTCTCAAACTCGTAAGAAATTTCCTAGCGAGGAACACGATGGAGCAGGAAAGGAAAGACGTGGGTCCCGCTTCTCGCCCACCACACTTGCCACCCCCAAATTGCATCCCTAGAGAGGGCAGGTGGCTAAGCAAGGGGTAGGAGCCCTTCCATAACTGGCAAGGGGAGGAAAGAGGCAGAAAAGGGAGCCGCATCTCGTTTCTCCCCTGCCCCACCTGTCAGAAATGAGTCTGAGACTCATCGCGCCACCGCCTCATGGAGCAGGAGCATGCATGAATGGCAGCACTGCCGCAAGGTTTGACATACCAAGTCAGGACGAGTGGCAGGATGCCACCTGTGCTGGTATGATGAAGCTCTTGGTGGTGCTGCAGTTTGTGCGTGCAACAGCATAACAAGCCTTTTCCATGGGATATTCACCAATTGAGCTCTTACGACTGCGAGGTTCCCCCGCCTCGCAGGAGTGGCCCTCCGCACTATCGAGGGCCTGCCTTACTGAAGGGTCTTGGGACCCAGAGAGGTGGCATGCGTCCAAGAAGAACCTTTGGGGGTTTTTAAATAGGTTTTTAAAGAAGGGTTTTTTAATGGGGGGCGGGAAAAGACGGGTGGGGGGGAAACCCATCGGGGAGGTGGAAAAGGACGGGTGTGGGGGGTAACCCGTCGGGGAGGGGTCCAGTTCCTGCGCCTGCTCGCGGCGTTACTTCATCTGATCCGAAGGCAGGGGGGAGGGGTATGTTCCTGGGTTAGAGGGTCGTTCCATCTGTACGGTAAGTGGGAGAGGCAGATGTGGCGGAAGCGAGGGGCTGTATTGATCTTTGGGAGCACATGCTCGCTATCTAAAAGCGATCGCGTGCTCCGGCCCCTCAGACTTCACCCGTTCCCCGGGCAGCCAGGATCCTCAGAGCTCGGGCCTTCAGATGATGTTGTGCAATGCACGGTCCGTGGTTAACAAAGCCCCCCTGATTTGTGATCTTATTCAGGGGAGTCCGCGGACCTTATGGGCATTACGGAGACCTGGTTGGGCACGGAAGGGGGTGTTCCCCTTGTTGAGCTGTGGCCTCTGGGTTTCCGAGCATTCCATCAACCGAGGGCCCAAGGTAGGGGTGGGGGGGTTGTTATTAGGGAAAGTCTACAGCCGTACCTCCCACGTAACATCCCTCCTGCGTAACACCCCTCCTGCGCAGACTGCACTGGCTACCTGTCGCTTTTCGGGTGCACTTTAAGGTTTTGGTTATGACCTTTAAAGCGCTCCATGGCTTAGGGCCTGGGTACTTACGGGACCGCCTACTGTTACCATATGCCTCCCACCGACCCGTACACTCTCACAGAGAGGGACTCCTCAGGGTGCCGTCCGCCAAGCAATTTCGGCTGGCGGCCCCCAGGGGAAGGTCCTTCTCTGTGGGGGCTCCCACACTCTGGAATGAACTTCCCCCGGGTTTACGCCAAATACCTGACCTTCGGACCTTTCGCCGCGAACTGAAGACGCATCTTTTTATTCGCGCGGGGCTGGCTTAAATTTTATGGATTGTATAGTTTTATTATTAATTTTAAACGGGGTTTTAATTTCCATATATTTTAAAATTTTAGGCAAATTATAATAAGTTTTTTAATTCTGCATTTTATATATTATTGTCTTGTCTATTTTTATTTGCCTGTACACCGCCCTGAGTCCTTCGGGAGAAGGGCGGTATAGAAATCGAATAAATGAAATGAAATGAAATGAGGGAGTCCACCATGCCTCAGATAGCCGGTTGTGAATCCCACTTTGTGAGGTGGGGTCATAGGGGTCAGATGGGCTTGTTGATCATGTACCTGGCTCCTTGCTGCGTGACTACAGCCCTACCCGAGCTGTTGGAGGTGCTTGCCGGGGTGGCGGTTGAGACCCCACTTTTGGTCATGGGGGATTTCAACTTGCCATCGACCGGCTTGTCATCAACGGCGGCTCAGGAGTTCCAGGCCTCCATGACGGCCTTGGACCTGATACAAGTAGTTGATGGCCCTATGCATATTGGGGGAGGCACACTGGACCTGATTTATATCTCTGGACAGTGGTTAAATGATCTGGATTTACGAGATTTAGTAACAGAGCCTTTGTAATGGTCAGATCATTTTCTCCTTCGCTTGGACTTTCGGACTGCTACCCACCACCGCAGGGAGACGGGACCAATACGGTGGTTCCATCCCAGGCGCCTGATGGACCCGGAGAGGTTCCTGAGGGAGCTTGGGCTGTTCCCTGAGGATCTGGCCCACGGCACGGCTGAAGAACTAGTTGCGGCCTGGGAACAGGCCGCGGCTGGGGCTTTAGATCGTGTCGTGCCTTTGCGGCCTCTGACCCGGCGTAGATCTCAACCAGCACCTTGGTTCTCCGAGGAGCTGAGGGAGATGAAACGCCGGAGAAGATGCCTAGAGAGTACCTGGTGATCCAGCCATTCCGAAGCTGAACGGACACTAGTTAGGTCTTATTCTAAGACCTACCGAGTGGCATTGAGGGAAGCGAAGCGTTCTTACGTTTCCTCCCTCATTGCGTCGGCAGATAACCGCCCGGCCGCCCTGTTTCGGGTGAACCGCTCTCTCCTTCATCAGGAGGTGCGGGATGACCCCTTACAGGGATGTGCCGAGGAGTTTAGTGGTTATCTATACGATAAAATCATCCAGCTTCGGGATGGTCTGGATCAAAATTGGGATGATCCAGGTGAGAGGGCGGAGACTCGTCTTGTCGAGATTGTTTGGGATGAGTTTGACCCTGTGGCTCTCGAGGACATGGACAGGTTGTTGGGGAGGTTGCATGCCACCACGTGTTTACTGGACCCGTGCCCCTCCTGGTTGGTGCTGGCCACACAGGAGGTGACACGAGGCTGGCTCCGGGGGATTATTAATGCTTCTTTGGTGGAAGGGGTTTTCCCTGCCGCCTTGAAAGAGGCGGTGGTAAGACCCCTCCTCAAGAAGCCTTCCCTGGACCCAGCTGTTTTGGGAAATTATCGTCCAGTCTCCAACCTTCACTTTGTCGCGAAGGTTGTAGAGAATGTGGTGGCATGTCAGCTACCCCAATACCTGGATGAAGCTGTCTATCTAGACCCATTCCAGTCCGGCTTCCGGCCTGGATATAGTACGGAGACGGCTTTGGTCGCGTTGGTGGATGATCTCTGGAGGGCCAGGGACAGGGGGTGTTCCTCTGCCCTGGTCCTATTAGACCGCTCAGCGGCTTTTGATACCATCGACCATGGTATCTTGCTGCACCGGTTGGGGAGTTTGGGAGTGGGAGGCACTGTTTACCGGTGGTTCTCCTCCTACTCTCTGACCGGTCACAGACAGTGTTGACAGGGGGACAGAGATCGACCGCAAGGAGCCTCACTTATGGGGTGCTGCAAGGGTCGATTCTCTCGCCACTCCTGTTCAACATCTATATGAAGCTGCTGGGTGAGATCATCAGTGGCTTTGGGGTGAGGTACCAACTGTACGCTGATGATACGCAGCTGTACTTTTCCACCCCAGGCCACCCCAACGAAGCTATCAAAGTACTATCCCGGTGCCTGGAAGCCTTATGGGTCTGGATGGGGAGAAACAGGCTCAAGCTCAATCCCTCCAAGACGGAGTGGCTGTGGATGCCGGCACCCCAGTACAGTCAGCTACAGCTGACTGTTGGGGGCAAATCATTGGCCCCAATGGAAAGGGTGAGCAACTTGGGCGTTCTCCTGGATGGACGGCTGTCGTTTGAAGATCATTTGACGGAGGAGAGCTTTTTATCAGGTCTGCCTGATCCGCCAGTTGCACCCCTTCCTTGACCGGGATGCCCTATGCACGGTCACTCACGCTCTTGTTACCTCCCGCCTGGATTATTGCAATGCTCTCTACATGGGGCTCCCCTTGAAGAGCACCCGGAGGCTCCAGTTAGTTCAGAATGCAGCTGTGCGGGTGATAGAGGGAGCCGCATGTGGCTCCCATGTAACACCACTCCTGCGCAGACTGCACCGGCTGCCTGTGGTCTCTCAGGTGCACTTTAAGGTTTTGGTCACTACCTTTAAAGTGCTCCATGGCTTAGGGCCAGGGTATTTACGGGACCGCCTTCTGCTACCGAACACCTCCCACCGACCCGTACGCTCACACAGAGAGGGGCTTCTCAGGGTGCTGTCCGCCAAGCAACGTTGGCTGGGGGCCCCCAGGGGAAGGTCCTTCTCTGTGGGGGCTCCTAACCTCTGGAACGAACTTTCCCCTGGATTGCGTCAACTGCCTGACCTTCGGACCTTTCACCGCGAGCTGAAGACGTATTTGTTTATTCGTGCGGGACTGGTTTAGTAATTTTAAATTTTATAATTTTAAAGGGTTTAATTTTAATATTCATATTTGTTTTACATTTTAGGGGTTTTTTAACGGTATACTGTTTTAAATTTTTGCCAAACATATAAGTTTTTTTTTAATTCAAAAAGTTTTACAAAAAATTTCCCCCCTTTCCCCCAACCCCCCTCCCCCCTCCCTTCACAAACCCCCTCCCCCCTCCCCCCTGACATCCCGGAACAAACACAAGGTATAGTTAAAAATAAAACAAACATATGCTAAAAAAATTCCCAAAACTATTATACCAATTTTCCCTCTCTAACTCTGACTTTCTCCTTACAAAACCAAAATCCTCCAAAAAAAATAAAATAAAAAAATAACAATTAACAATAATAAAATATATAAGTCAGTAGAACAAATTAATCTTAAAATATTTAAAACCAGCTAATGCGTAAAAGTCCAATCCAATTCAGAGAATATCTCCCTTATAGCTTCTATAAACATATAATTCCCCCCCCCAATCTTTCTTATATAAGATCTTTCAAGAAAATTCTATTTGCAATTCAGTAGAACACATTATATAATTTGAATACAAAAAATTACAGTATCTCAACTTTATATTCAAAATCCAGTATAAATCCAAATATTTAGTCTTTTATGATAGATGTGAAACATATAATCAACCCATTTCTTCCAGATCTTTCTCACATAAAGTCTTTCAGGGACGCTAATATTTTTATCTGTTAATATTTCAAAAAAAGATTCTTTCAAGGATAATACTTTTATCTCTTGCCATTTTATTTGATGCATTAGTCTCTGTCTTTCCTTCATTACTCCTTTTAAAAAGTCAATCACAATATTTCCTAATAGTTCCTTATGTCCAACAATCCAGAAGTTACTGCCATATATTCCATCAGTCCGGAAAGAAAACTCTTGGAAAGCATTAACCCTATGAATTTTTCCAATTCGGGAGACAGCCTCTTGTAACACAGATTCAGGCATTCCATCTAAACTTTTTGAAAAGAGCCTTGTTAGATCATCTTGTTTGTTCACGATCATATCTTCATTTTTATCCATTTTTGTTTGTACCTCCATTCCATCCAAGTACTGATTACACTGGTTAATTTCCTCCAAGCTCTCATCCAAAACATCCCCATTTTTTATCAATTCGTATTTTTGAATAATTAAATACATTCTTTCTATATAATCCTGTATAAAGTCACGAATCCATTCTTCTGAAAGAACCTTCATGGCGAAGTTCTTACAGAGAATCCCCTTATGAAATACTTAAACAAACTAATATAATCCAACAGTCCACAATCCAACACAATAAGATAAAATCTCCATTCACTTTCACATTCTCAGCAACTAAATGCCTTTTTTCCTTTAAGTATAAGAGAGCTCAATTCGTTACAATCCACAAATAGTGTTTCCCAGCTTCTTAATTATGCAGCTTGCTCTTTTTACTTTACTTTACTTCCCTTTACTTTCACTTCCTCAAACGCCATTTTAAACAGTCAGTTAAAGGAGGGGGGGGAAAAGTTTCTCTTTTTAAAAGGTGGAAGTCAAGAAATTAAAAATACTTGCAATCCAATAATTGTTCACTTGTGCTTCTTCCGTCTGCATATAGGAATCCACAAAAAGAAATCATTTGAGCAGAGGTGGACACCTTCCTCTTTTCCTGCTTTTGCAGGAGCGCACTGAAGACCGGAGATAGCAGGATTTCAATGGGATTCAAACCCTTCAGGACTCTGCATAAGAAAAACAAAGCCCCTAGGGGAATCTACCACTCCCCCCTGCAGCTCTATTCTCTCTCTTTCAACCAGAGAGAGAAATCGAAGCTGGGAACAGCTGTTTTTCGCTGTTTTCACCGGCTTTTACGATATCCAGTGCGGAGTGCCTTAAGTTAGGCACCCAGCGAGAAAGGTGGGGCCAACCGGAAGTCTAAACATATAATAAGTTTTTTAATCTTTGTTTTTATCTGTATATTGTCATTGTTTTTTATTGTGGCTGTGAACCGCCCTGAGTCCTTCGGGAGAAGGGCGGTATAAAAATCCAATAAATACTAATACTAAATAAATACTAAGCCTTGCAGAGTTCTGCTCCACAAGGCAGTGGTGGCGGTGGGACACATCAGGACAGCAGCAGCTCGGCCAGCATGAAAAACAGGGAGGGGAGGGCATGTCCTTCCACTTCTGTGCGTAGAGTAGGCTTTCTGCCATCAACATAACATCAGAGTTCAGAACATTTTTTCCACGTTTTGTTCCATTAAACCCAAAAGAAAAGTCTCTGGTTTTCTTTCTATATTCACTTTAAGAATTTTTTGTATTAAGATATGAATTCTACCCCAATATTTCTTTGCTTTATCACACATCCACCATAGATGATAAAATGTCCCTTCTTTACATTTACATTTCCAATATTCATTTGAAATATCATGATGATGATGATGATGATGATGATGATGATGATGATGATGATGATGATGATGATGATGATGATTATTATTATTATTATTATTATTATTATTATTATTATTATTATTATTAATTCGATTTTTATACCGCCCTTCTCCCGAAGGACTCAGGGCAGTGTACAGCCAAAATAAAACAAACAGTGCAATATACAATTAAAAACAAATTAAAAAACTTATTACATAATTGGCCTAAAAAATTTAAAATATATTAAACTAAAACCCATTAAAATTCATAATAAAAATTTAAAATTTAAAAAACCAATAAAATTTAAGCCAGCCCCGCGCGAATAAATAAGTGTGTTTTCAGTTCACATGGAAGGTCCGAAGGTCAGGTATTTGGCGTAAACCCGGGGGAAGCTCGTTCCAGAGGGTAGGGCCCCCCACAGAGAAGGCTCTTCCCCTGGGGGCCGCCAGCCGACATTGTTTGGCGGACGGCACCCTGAGAAGTCCCTCTCTGTGAAAGCGTACGGGTCAGTGGGAGGCATGAGGTAACAGCAGGCGGTCCCGTAAGTACCCAGGCCCTAAGCCATGGAGCGCTTTAAAGGTAGTAACCAAAACCTTAAAGTGCACCCTAAAGACCACAGGTAGCCAGTGCAGTCTGCGCAGGAGTGGTGTTACGTGGGAGCTACGTGAAGCTCCCTCTATAACCCGCGCAGCCGCATTCTGGACTAACTGAAGCCTCCGGGTGCACCTCAAGGGGAGCCCCATGTAGAGAGCATTACAATAATCCAAGCGGGAGGTAACGAGCGCATGAGTGACTGTGCACAGGGCATCCCGTTCAAAGAAGGGGCGCAACTGACGCACCAGGCAAACCTGGTGAAAGGCTCTCCTGGAGACAGTCGTCAAATGATCTTCGAACGACAGCCGTTCATCCAGGAGAACACCCAAGTTGCGCACCCTATCCTTTGGGGCCAATAACTTGCCTCCCACAGTCAGCTGCAACTGCAGCTGACTGAATCGGGGTGCCGGCATCCACAGCCACTCTGTCTTGGAGGGATTGAGCTTGAGCCTGTTCCTCCCTAACCAGACCCGTACGGCTTCCAAACACTGGGACAGCACTTCAACAGCTTCGTTGGGGTGGCCTGGGGTGGAAAAGTACAGCTGAGTGTCGTCAGCGTACAGCTGGTATCTCACCTCAAAGCCACTGATGATCTCACCCAGCGGCTTCATATAGATGTTGAACAGAAGGGGCGAGAGAATCGACCCCTGTGGCACCCCACATGTGAGGCATCTCGCGTCGACCTCTGCCCCCCTGTCAACACTGTCTGCGACCGGTCGGAGAGATAGGATGAGAACCACCAATAAACGGTGCCTCCCACTCCCAGTCCCCCCAACCGGCGCAGCAAGATATCATGGTCGATGGTATCGAAAGCCGCTGAGAGATCTAATAGGACCAGGGCAGAGGAATAACCCCGGTCCCTGGCCCTCCAGAGATCATCCACCAACGCGACCAAAGCTGTCTCTGTGCTGTATCCGGGTCGGAAGCCGGACTGGAACGGGTCTAGATAGACAGCTTCATCCAGGTATTGGGGTAGCTGCCACGCCACAGCACTCTCTACAACCTTCGCAACAAAGCGAAGGTTGGAGACCGGACAATAATTACCCAAAATAGCTGGGTCCAGGGAGGGCTTCTTGAGGAGGGGTCTCACCACTGCTTCTTTCAAGGCGGCAGGGAAAACCCCTTCCAACAAAGAAGCGTTGATAATCCCCTGGAGCCAGCCTCGTGTCACCTCCTGAGTGGCCAGCACCAGCCAGGAAGGACACGGGTCCAGTAAACATGTAGTGGTGTGGAGCCTCCCCAATAACCTGTCCACGTCCTCGGGAGTCACAAGATCAAACTCATCCCAAACAGACTCAACAAGACGTGCCTCCTCCCTCTCGCTTGGATCATCCCAATTTCGGTCCAGACCATCCCGGAGCTGAACGATTTTATCGTATAGATAACCACTAAACTCCTCGGCACGTCCCTGCAAAGGGTCATCCCGCACCTCCTGATGAAGGAGAGAGCGGGTCACCCGAAATAGGGCGGCCGGGTGGTTATCTGCCAACGCAATGAGGGTGGAAGCGTAAGAATGCCTCGCCTCCCTCATTGCCACTAGGTAGGTCCTAGAATAGGATCTAACTAGTGTCCGATCAGCTTCGGAACGACTGGACCTCCAAGTACTCTCTAGGCATCTTCTCCGGCGTTTCATCTCCCTCAGCCCCTCGGAGAACCGGACGAGATCTGCGCCGGGTCAGAGGCTGCAAAGGCACGACACGGTCCAAGGCCCCAGCCGCGGCCTGTTCCCAGCCACAACTGGTTCCTCAGCCGAGCCGTGGGCCAGATCCTCAGGGAATGGCCCAAGCTCTGTCAGGAACCTCTCAGGGTCCATCAGGTGCCTGGGACGGAACCAACGTATAGGTTCCGTCTCCCTGCGATGGTGGGTGGCGGTTCGGAAATCCAGGCGAAGGAGGAAATGATCTGACCATGACATCGGTTCTGTTACTAAATCATCTAATTCCAGATCATTTAACCACTGTCCAGAGATATAAATTAAATCCAGCATGCCTCCTCCCATGTGTGTAGGGCCATCATTTACTCGAATCAGGTCCAAGGCCGTCATGGAAGCCTGGAACTCCCGAGCTGCAGTCGATGACGAGCCAGTCGATGGCAGATTGAAATCCCCCATGACTATAAGTCTGGGGGTCTCAACTGCCACGCTGGCAAGCACCTCCAACAGCTCGGGCAGGGCTGTAGTCACGCAGCAAGGAGCCAGGTACGCGACCAACAAACCCAACTGATTCCTATGGCCCCACCTCACATAGAGGGATTCACAGCCGGCAATCTGAGGAACAGTGGCCTCCCTTGGCTCTAGATCTTCCTTAATAATAACCGCCATCCCCCAACCCCTACCTTGGGCCCTTGGCTGATGAAATGCTCGGAAACCTGGAGGGCACAACTCAACAAGGGGAACCCCCCCCTCTGGGCCCAACCAGGTCTCCGTAATGCCCATAAGGTCCGCGGACTCCCCCTGAATAAGATCACAAATCAGGGGAGCTTTATTGACCACGGACCGAGCATTACATAACATCAACCGAAGACCCAAGCTCTGAGGATCATGGCCGCCCGAGGAACGGGTAGGGACTGAGGGGCCAGAGCACGTGATCGCTTTCAAACAGCGAGCACGTGCTCCCAACACTTGATACGGCTCCCCCCCGCCATATCTGCCTCTCCCACTTACCGTAGAGATTGAATGACCCTCTAATCCTGGAACGAACCCCTCCCCCCCGCCTTCAGACCAGATGCCATAATGCCGCGAACCAGCACAGGGGCTGGATCCCTCCCCGACGGGTTCTTTCCCCCACCCGTCATATCCCTCCCCCCCTTTAAAAAACCCTTATTTACAAATCTATTTAAAAATCCCCACAAATTCTTCTTGGCCGCATGCCACCTCTCTGGGTCCCAAGACCCTTCGTTAAGGTAAGCCCTCGATAGCTTGGAGGGCCATTCCTGCGAGGCGGGGGAACCTCGCAGTCGTAATAGTTCGGCAGACGAGTATCTCATGGAAGGGTAGTCGATAAAATGGCAGAAAGAGTGTCCATCCCTAATCGGCAAAGATGTTCCAGTCGTTCTGATAGTTCACCAGGACCCGATATTGAACGGTGAACCATATGGGCCATAGTCCGTAGAAATCCGTGGGACCAGGAGAAACAACCCAAGATCCAAAGGGTCCAGAAACAACCAAGGGATCTGGAGGTCTGGCCCAAATCCAATGACCACCCTCTCGGAAGCTGGTATGACAATATTCCCTCGGTTGTTCCCTCGGCTGCTAAGATGGAAAATCGGCAGTCGGATAAAAAGATCTCTCACTTGGATTCCCGGCATAGCTCCGTCACACGGGAGCCGTACCGTGCGATACGGTGATTGGGGCGACATTTATACTGCCGGTGCCGTCAATGCCGTCTATACCGCCACCACTAAACCGCAGTTTATACTGCTGGGCCCAATATGGCACCAGCGTGCCGCTGTTGGAAATGTCCAGGCCAGGCTGCCTATCAGTTACTGATGGAGAGAGCAACCGAGAAAACATGCCACTGATGGTAATTGCGGCAAGGCAGGCCATGGCCAAAAGTCAGCTGCGGGGGGGGGGGCGATATTCCAGCGATGTTCAGGCCCATGAGGGGGGGGCGATGTCCAGGCCCATGAGGGTACCGCCCAACGGCCTAACACACTGCCACCGATGTTACCTGCGGCCCAACACACAGCACACAGCCATCGATGATCTCCATACAGAGCCGTTGATGTTCAATAAGCTGACTTCAATAAGTCAGGAGCCGGAGGCCGAGCAGCCCGGCGGTCGGCAAAACAGCCGACATTCTGATGTTCTCCGAAAAACAGCTGAGTCAGGCTGAGTCAGGCTGAGCTAGGCCGGGGCGTCTTCTCACACCCCCCAACATGGCCGCCGCCATCCGCTGCTCATCCGGCTCCGAACTCAGCAGCCGGGAGCCCAATGAGGTCCAAAGACCTCGCTCCCGGCAGCCGAGAAGATCATAAACCAGGAGCCGGAACCCAAGCAGCCCGGCGGCCGGCAGAACGGCATCGTGGCCTGAGGACACCAGCCGCCGTCTCCACGATGATCAAAACGCCGCCACCATAACGCGCATGCGCAGAAGAAAAAAAAATTGTTACATTCTTGACAATTTATCTGGAGTTAAATACCAATGATACATCATCTTATAGAAATTTTCTTTTAAATTATAGTTTAATGTAAACTTTAAACCTTTATTCCACATATTATATCCAAAATTCCTTGCCCACTGAATCATACAATGCTGTACTTGTTTATTTTCCAGATTTAAATTCAATAACACTTTATAGACTTTAATAATATGTTCATCACTACCACACAATTTCTAATTCATTTTGAACAAAGTTAAACCCATGATACTTTTTATCTGATTTAAATCTTTCAGTTGTAAAGATGTAAACCAATGACAAACATGACCTTCTGATTCTGGCTTCTCCTTAGATTTGAGGGTAGGGTCCCCTAAGTTAAAGTATATTATTTTACCATAAGTCCACCAGTTCAGCCTCGTCACCATTTCTTTTCTTAAAAAAGCTTCCTGTGGGGAAACCCAAAGAGGCACTTTCATGGAAAACTCTTTTATATTTATTCCAAACTCTCAAAATAGCACATCTGACAAAATGATTGTTGAAGTCAACATTTATTTTAACTTTGTCATACCATAAGTAATGATGGCAACCAAATTTTAATTCATAACCTAAGCCCAGTAGCCTCTTATTCTGAAGGGTCACCCATTCTTTTAACCAGACAAAACAACAGGCATCAAAATACAATTTCAAATCTGGTAGATCCAGACCCCCCTCTTTCCTTAGCATCTTGCAGTAGTCTGTATCTAATTCTTGGTTTTTTCCTTGCCATATAAACTTTGAGGTACCCTTCTGCCATTGTTTAAATGGAATATCAGTTGCAAGTATTGATAGTGTCTGAAGCAAAAAAAGCATCTTTGGTAAGACATTCATCTTAATTACAGATATTCTGCCCAATAGTGATAACTGTATTTTATCCCATCTTAACAGGTCTTTTTTAATGTCATTCCAAAGAGATACATAATTGTTTTGGAAAAGTTTTGTATTTGTGTTTGTTAACATATTTCACCTTTTTCTCAACCTAAAACCAGACTTTTTAATTGAAAGTCTAAAGGAAACTTCCTATACTGAAAGTTCTCTCTCTCTCTCTCTCTCTCTCTCTCTCCCCCTCCCTCACCAATTCTTTCTTTCTGGAACTTTTCATTCATTGTTCTAAACCTTTAATCCTATCAAAGGAACAAATTTCAGCCTGTTCCTGAAAAATGGGATTTAATCTTAGCAAGGGATTGCTAAAGGATTGCTATAATAAAGTTCTTTATACATTCTCCCAACCTGATAGATTTATGTTGTGTCCAATATTTTGGCCCAATGCAATCATGCATCCTTTCACTACTTCTTCCTCAAGTTCTACTTCCAGAAGGTATTTGTAAATTTTAGTAATATTTTTTTTGTCTGGTCCTAATAAATTTTTGTCTAATTGTTGTGGTTTAAGATATATTCCATAATCTTTTTTTTTTATTATTGAAAAAGTTTTAACAAACAAAAACATTTTCCCCCTTTTTTCCCCCCTCCCTCCCAGAAAACCCCCTTCCCCCCTCCCTTCCCCCCCCCCCCGCTTCCCGGGTCAATCACAAGGTATTGTTATACATAAACCAGACAGAGTAAAATTTTCCCTTCTAATCCAATTAACCTCATCCAAATCTTTTCATCTCCCAACCCCCTCCCCATTACATAAAATAATACTTCCTAATTATTCAAAGGCAATCTGATATTTATTAATCTGATATCTGTTTTGTAAATAATCAATCCATTTTTTCCATTCAATTAAATATCTTTCCTGCGTATTGTCTTTTAAAAAAGCTGAGATTTTAGCCATCTCAGCCAAATTAATGACTTTCAATATCCATTCTTCTATTGTAGGTACCTCTTCTTTCTTCCAATATTGTCCAATCAACAGTCTTGCTGCTGTTATTAAATTCAGAATCAATTTAGTCTCAATCCCTGTACAATCCGTTATAATTCCCAAAAGGAAAAATTGCGGCAGGAACTTTATCTTCTTCTTCAGTACATTTTGAATAATCCACCAAATTCTTATCCAAAAGGCCTTAATTTTCTTGCAAGTCCACCAAATATGAAAATATGTAGCGTCATCACAGTCACACCTCCAACATTTTGCTTGGATATCAGGATACATACATGATAATTTTTTGGGATCTAAGTGCCATCTATAAAACATCTTATAAAAATTTTCCCTTAAATTCTGTGCTTGTGTAAACTTAACATTTCTAACCCAGATTTTCTCCCATGTTTCCAACATTATTGGTTCCTGAATATTCTGTGCCCATTTTATCATACAGTCCTTTACCAAATCCTTTTCCGAATCTATTTCAAGCAACACATTATACAATCTCTTTATATGCTCCTGGGTCTGATTTCTAATTTGCTTTATTAAATTTTCCTCCCTTTGCATTATACCAATTTTTTGATCTTCTTTCCAGCTAGCACTTATTTGCCCATATTGAAACCAAGTATAATTCCTCCCTTCTTCATTTAATACCTGTAATGATTTTAATTGCAATCTACCTCCTTCAGCATACAAAAGTTCTTTATAAGTAATCATTTCCTGTTTCTGTTCTATATTTATATTCTCTATTGCATGTCTGGGGCTCGCCCATATAAGAATCTTGTAGTCTAATTTATAAGAATATTTTTTCCAGACACGCAAAAGAGCACTTCTCAACACATGACTCTTAAAAGCCCTATCCACTTTTTTTTCATAAAATAAATACGCATGCCATCCATATAACAAGTCATAACCTTCTATGTTCAAAATTCTTTCCTCCGTTAAATTAAACCAGTCATTTATTACTGAAAGGGCTACTGCTTCATAATATAGTTTAAAATTAGGCATTTTTAAGCCACCTCTTTCCCGTGAGTCCTGTATTATTTTCATTTTAACCCTTGCCTTTTTATCCTGCCATATAAATTTATTAATCCCAATCTGCCAATCCTCCAAATTTTTATCTTTCTTAATTATTGGTATCATCTGGAACAGAAACAAAAATCTAGGTAACACATTCATTTTAATAGCCGCAATCCTCCCCAATAGCGACAACTGCAATTTTTTCCAGACACTCATATCATTCTGAACTTTTTGCCATAGCAACTCATAATTATTCTTATAAAGTTTCTTGTTCGATGAGCTAATATAAACCCCTAAGTATTTAACCTTTTTTACCACCTCAAATCCTGTCATTTCCTCTAGTTTTTGTTTCTGTTGTATAGACATATTTTTAATTATCACTTTTGTTTTATTCTGATTTATTTTAAATCCTGATACCTTTCCATATTTATCAATTACTTCCAACAAAAATCTACTTGAATTTATAGGATTTGTTAAAGTAACCACTACATCATCTGCAAAAGCTCTAACTTTGTACTCATATTGTCTAATCTTAATTCCCTCTATTTTCGTTAATTCTCGTATTTTATCTAATAATGGTTCCAGAGTCAAAACAAACAATAGTGGTGATAAGGGACATCCCTGTCTCGTTCCTTTCGCAATCTTAATAACTTCTGTCAAACTACCATTTATTATAATCTGAGCTGTTTGCTCTCCATAAATCGCTTTAATTATTCTAACAAAACAATCTCCAAATTGCATTTTCTCTATTAATTTAAATAAAAAATCCCAATGCAATCGATCAAAGACCTTCTCCGCATCCAAAAAAATAAGTGCTGCTGAAGTATTCTTCTTTTCCAAATATTCCAATATATTAATAATCTGTCTAACATTATTCCTCATCTGCCTCCCTTTTATAAAACCAGATTGATCAGTATGAATTCTTTGTTGTAAAACTAACATTAATCTATTTGCTATTATTTTAACAAAAATCTTATAATCATTATTTAAAAGTGAAATCGGCCTGTAGTTACCGGGTTTAGAGCAATCTTGCTCCTCTTTTGGTATCAGTGAAATAAAAGATGTTTTCCACAATGGGGGTATTCCCCCTCCTAATTGTATCTGATTAAATCATTCTTTAAGTGCGCCTAGTATTTCATCCTGTAATTTTTTATAATAACTTTCTGTAAGTCCATCTGTAACGGGGGTTTTCCCCATCTTTAATTGTTTAATTGCCTCCACTATTTCTCCAGTAGCTATCGGCCGATTCAACTCCTCCCTTTTTTCTAATGTTAGAATATTAACCTTATAATCTTTCAAATAATCATAAATGTCCCTATTCCGTATTTATCTTTTGCATATAAAGTAGTGTAAAATTCTGAGAAGGCCTTTTTAATTTTATCCTGTTGATATATCTCTTTACCTTTATATTCTATTTTTTCTATGACACGTGCTTTCTGTTTTTTCCTTAAGTTATATGCCAACCACCTCCCAGGTTTATTTGCATTACAAAAGGTATTATGTTTAGCATATTGTACATTCGTTGCCACCTGGTCTGCCATTAACATATTAAATTGACTCTGTAATATCCTTATAGCCTCTTTAAGGTCTTGTGGGTTTTGAATTAATAATTGTTGTTTCTTTTGAATTTCTTCTTCCAAGTACCTACGCTGCCTTTGTTTATTATTCCTCTGCCTATTGTCCAAATATATCAATATTCCTCTAATAAAAGCTTTACTCGTCTCCCACACAGATCCTATCGGTGTCCCCTTGTGCATATTAAAATCAAAAAATTCCTTCATCTGTTTCTTACATTGATTTAGATTATCCTCATATCTAAACAGATTTTCATTCAGCCTCCATGTTCTACCACCTTTTTTCCCTTGTAATAATTCCATCCATACTGGGCTATGGTCAGTTAAACACCTCGGAAATATCTTCATTTTCTTCACCCTAGAAAGCAAGTCATTATAAATTAAGATAAAGTCAATACGTGTAAAAGATTGATGCCTATCAGAAAAAAAAGTAAAATCTCTCTCATCTGGATTCCGTAACCTCCATATATCTCTAAACTCAAAGTCTTCCATCATTTCAAAAAAGGATTTTGGTAATTTTGTATGGATAGGTATCTTCTTTGAAGAGGTTCTCTTATCATTTCTTGTATCAATTACTCCATTCCAGTCTCCTAATAAAATAAACGAACTGTAATCCCAGAGGGTCAACCTCTCATGTAACATTTTATAAAACTTTTCTTGTTGCTGATTAGGTGCATAAATACCTATCAGTAAAATCTTTTTTGCATCTATCACCAGTTCAATAGCAATAAATCTTCTTGAATATCTGCCTCAATTAACTTAGCTGGTATATCCTTCCTGATATATACAACGATACCATTTTGCTTCTTATCCAAAGCTGATGCAACAAAATGTTTACCTAATTTTGAGTTTATTAAGTATTTTTGGTCTGATAATTTGATATGTGTCTCTTGCAGGCAAATCACATCATTTTTAAATTGTTTCAAGTACTGAAATATTTTCCTTCTTTTCGGAGCTGAATTCAAGCTATTAACATTCCATGACAAAATTCTATTTGCCATTACTGGCCTCCTGAAGCTTTGAAGCAGACAATAGAAGATCCTCCTCTGGTATCTTCCGTCTAGCTCCTCCCACAGCTTCCATTCTGGGGTCCTGACTTTTACTTTGAAGCTGTTGCTCTTCTTTACGCTTAAGAGCTCCTCTTGTCACCCTTTGCTCTTGTGGCTCCTCTGGAGCTGGCAGCAATGAAGCCTCTTGGGTCACCACGCCTTCTTGGATCTCTTGAAGTTTTTCTATTACTTCTATTTCAACTTTCAAGACTGTAGAAAGAAAATCCTTTGCCTTTAAGACAGTGTCAATTCTGTATCTCCTTCCTTGATAAAATACTGTCAGACCAACTGGCACCTCCCATCTAAATTGAATCAGGTGTTTTTTAAGTTCTTGTGTAAGCAAAGAACAAAAAACAAACTCCTTCTTGTCTCTTAGCATCTTGGAAGGAATCTCTTTCAGGACCTTCAGCTCCTGTTCTCCAATTTTCAGTTGTCTGATATGCAGCTTACAAAATCTGATTTCTCATAGTTCTTTTCACAAAATAAACCACAATGTCCCGAGGAATCTTTCTCTGTCTTGAGATCCAAGAATTAACTCTATATATTTTATCAATTTGATAAGCTACCTCTTGGGGTTCCACTTCAATAAATTCAGCCAATGCTTCTGATATGATTTTTCTTAGGTCCTCTCCTCTCAGTTCCTGTAAGCCGCAGATTCTAAGAGCTCCTTCCATAAGATTGTACTGCAATATCACAACCTGATCTTTATTTTCATCCACTTTTGTCTGAATACCTTCCATTTTATCTTCTAAGTGCTTATTTGACTGAGAAATCTGTTGCATCTCTTCTTCCAATCCCTCAACTTTTTTAGACAAACCTTGAAAAGCCAGTATAATATCCTCTCTTATTTTTTCATTATTCTCCTTCATCTGTCCCCTTATTTCTCCATTAAATTTTTCCATCATCTCCTTTTGCCTCTCTTCAGAAAGTTTTAATTGTTCTTTAAGTATATCCTCAAGATTTGCTTCAGATCCCCTTCTTCCAGAAGGCTTTAATGGCTAAGCCATCATTCTATCTTCAAAAGAGTCAAGAATTTAAATTTAAAAACTTTCCTTTGCTCCTTTCTGTATAGGAGAGCTCTGTTTATAAAAATCCACAAATAGCGCTACTTTGTTTAGTAAAGAATTCACTTTCGCTTTCAGACGCCATTTTAAAAGTCAATTAAGCAGAGACAAAGAAGAGTTTCCAATTTCAAAAGGGGAAGTCAGGATACTTGCGTGCTATTTCTACTTCAAAGATCGAGCGCTTGTGAAATCCCGTTTGCTTAGAAAATCAATCCATTTGACAAGTCCTTTTGAGCAGAAGTGACCCCTACTCCCTTTTCCTGACAAAACAGGAGCGTGTTTGAAGCCGGAGTACAGCGAGGCTCGGTGGGATCTCAGATCCAGGAATTTGCTCTTAAGAGCAAACCCCCTGGAGAGATCTACCACTCCCCCGCAGCTCTGCACACACCCTTTTGCCCAAGGGGTATGCTAAGGTCAGTGAAAGTGATTTATGCTGTTTCACTGACTTTTACGATCTTCTAACGCAGAGCACCCTGTTAGAGCGCCCAGCAGGAGCGGTGACATCACTGGAAGCCCAACCAAGTGTCCAGATTTTGATCGGGTGACCATGGTAATGCTGCAATGGTCATAAGTGTGAAAAATGATCATAAATCACTTTTTTCAGTTCCATCGTAACTTTCACTAAATGAAAGGTTGTAAATGGAGGATTATCTATATATGATGTCCATGTCAGCTTAAATTTCAGGTGTAATGTTGCAGAGCAGAGGCCTGGCTTTTCAATGTTTTTAGATTAAGAGGTTGAACAAATATTTCATAAAGCTAGAAAAGAGGACATTCCAAAAGTCTTGAAAAGCTTGAACAAAGGGCCAAAACAAACAGTATGAAATTTAACAGAGGTAAAAGATATTTTACATTTGGGGAGAAAGTTTGAAAGGCACGTATAGAATGGATACCCGGCTTATCATTAGTTCATGTGGAAAGGATGTTCTTAAATTGAACAGGAACGAGAAGTGTGATGGAGCCAAACTAGCAGTTTGTTGTCGCAGCCAAAAAACCTAATGCATCTACAATGTTTTATACTGCACTGGTTAGAACACGCTTCTAACCAGATGTAGATGTAATATTGCATCTAATTCTGGTCACCAAGATACAAAAAAGACGTTGAGACCCTGGAAAGAGTACAGAGAAGAACAACTAAGATGAAAGTAGGCTAAACCATATGATGAATTTCTAAAGGAACTAGGTACTCTAATAAAGAGAAGGATGAGGGGTGGAGAGGGAATTAATTTATTCTCCAAAGCATTTGAGGGCAAGAGAAGTAGCATTAAAGAGAGAGCCAATTTAGAATTAAGGAGAAATTTCCTGACAGTGAGAACAATTCCAGAGCTTGCCTCTGGAAATTGTGGATGCTCCATCACTGGAAATTTTCAAGAAGAGACAGCCATTTGTCTGGAATGGTATAGGCCTGTGGTGGCAAACCTATGGCACACATGTCAGAGGTGGCCCTCAGAGCCCTCTCCGTGGGCATGTGTACCACCGCCCCAGCCCAGCTCCATCGTGTTTCTCCATCATGTTTCTCACTGTCGTTTGCAGGGAAACAAAAGTTTGTGGGACTAAAAAAAGTTCACTCAATCAATTCCAACTTCTTGCGAAAGAAAATGATCATGCAAGGGTTGTTTGGACCATGTGATGGACATCTGGGTGCAGGGGAAGGAACTGACTTTCTTTTGGGTGGGGAAAACCCGGGAGACTTCAGATTCAGGTTTTCCCAGATGTGCCAATATGACATCTCTAATAAAATGGATCTTTGAGGAATTGCTTGCCATGGAGTCTTACTTGGTTGAATAGAATAGAATAGAATAGAATAGAATAGAATTTTATTGGCCAAGTGTGATTGGACACACAAGGAATTTGTTTTGGTGCATATGCTCTCAGTGTACATAAAAGAAAAGATACGTTCATCAAGGTACAACATTTATAACACAAATTGTTGTAAATGTTGTACCTTGATGTTGGGAATTGAGCTTGGGGATGTTACTTGGAATCCTGACAGGCAGAGAGAGAGATAGAGAGAAAGAGACGGAGGGAAAGAGAGAAAAAGAGAGGGGCGGGGAGAGAGAGAGAAACAGAGAGAGGCAGAGAGAGAGTGGGGAGAGAAAAAGAGAGGGAGAGAGAAACACAGAGAGGCAGAGCGAGAGAGAGGGAGGGAAAGAGATGGTGAGAATTATTTTTATTATTTAGCGTATGGCTGTATACATTAGCCAGGAGACTACAGTGTGATTTTGAAGTAGTTGTTTGGTTGCCGAGGAATGCTAGTCTGTTCAATTCACCCTCGCGTGCTACCCAGAGTGCCCCATAGTGGGTGGACTAGCACAGTATGCTACAGCTGCCAAAAAAGCCAATGTAATCCTAGGCTACATCAATAGATAGCATCAAGATCACAAGAAGTGATAGTCCCACCTATGCAGCATTAGTGGGGCCACACTTGGAATACTGTGTCCAGTTCTGGTCACTATAATACCAAAAAGATGCTGAGACCCTATAAAAAGTGCAGAGAAGAGCAACAAAGATTATAAAAAGACGAGCCATTCAATGAACAGCTAAGGAAACAAGATATGTTTAGATTAACAAAGAAAAGAGGCAACATGATAGCCTTCTAATAGTTGGGAAGTCACAGAGTTAAGGGGGTTCACTTATTCTCCAAAGCACCTGAGGGCAGTCCAGGAAGCAAAGGGTTAAAGAAGCTGGTTGAAGAACATCCAACCTAGAACTTCCTGACAGTCAGAACAATTAACTAATGGAACAGCTTGTCTCTTGGAGTTGTGGAAGCTCCATCACTGGACGTTTTCAAGAAAAGATTGGACATTCATTTGTCTGGAATGGTATAAGGACTCCTGCCTTGAGCATATTGATATTATATTCTATGGCAAGATAAAGAGTTATACCCAAAGGTGCTTCCCCCCCCCCAAGAGGCAAGTGGATTTCTGTTTTTTCTTTGAAGACATTTTTCATCCAAGAAGCTTCTTCGGCTCTACCAAGATCAGGGGTATCAGACTCACGTCCTCACAGTGGCATCATGTTACGTATCTTGACTTTTCCCCCCTTTGCTAAATCGAGAATGGGCATGACCAGTGCATTTATGAAATGAGCTTTTCAGGCATATGGGAAAAACTCAGGAGGATCTGCAGCCAGCATAACATATGAAACCCAAGAATACACTAAGGCAGAGGCTTGTCCACCCCAAGGATAAAACACCCAGACAGAAACTGAGCAACAGTAAAATGCAGATCTTTACATTGGAGAAATGAAACATCCAATTCATAAATGTATGGCACAACATAGAACAAACACATCAGGACTAGATTCAGCAGTCCATCTGCACTATGACCTGGATGACTGATAATCTCCATAGACATAAACAGTTATAGTATTTGGGACAGGCTAAGCAAATGTATGCAGTCTGCCAGGAGCAAGGATGTGACCCAATTTCCAAGACTTACCAATGTCAGCTTTGGAAGCCATACTACGCCAGAAGCTTCCGTGCTGCCACTTTCTCCTGTGTGGGAAAGTAGGAGGGGGGATTTAGTAGAGGTGTTGCTATTAGACATAATAACATTCTGCCTGCCGGTCAAGGTCAGGCCTATCCTGCATCTGGAGAAGGAGTGGTCGGAGTGATGTCTCGAGATGGGACGGTTGGCGATTGGAGCATGTGATTGGCAGAGGGTGGTTTTGGGGTTTTTGATTTACTGAGGGAAAACCCGGATCTCTCAGATTCAGATTTTCCCAGATGTGCCAGTTTACCTATCCTAGTAAAAGAACTTTGAAAGATGTGTGCTTCCGAGTTTTACTTGGTGAGGGGTTTTTCTGGAACGCTGACAGCCAACTTATAGTGATGATAAACCCTCCCTGCATATATATGAGACAAATGAGACTGCAATGTCACCATAAACTTTTAAAACCATAGAAAAAAAGCTCCAGTCTTCTAACCAAAAGCCCAGCACACTTGACTTAACTTTTTGGCCTCAGGGAAAATGTTTCTAAAGATGACGACTCTAGGTCAACAGAGAACAACTTGCTCGCTGGAGAAGCTCTCCGCCCACTCTTTTCCTAGGGTCAGTTTCTCACGGTCATTCACTTCGTGGTCAGAGCAAAAAGGAAACTTAAGACACCCATAGACGTTCCAAAAATTTCAGTGCCAGACGAATAAGACTTTAAAACTAAATCCCTCTCCTGGATTTGCCGCTGGCAAACGACTATAAAAAAGGCACGTGAGGGTCCCGTGACGGATAATGACACAGATTCTTTTACCTCTTTTTCATTAGAGTACAGCGCTATCAGGTGACTGACGACAGAGCACCGGCCACAGTGTGGCTCATCTTCATTTTTTATTGGGCGAGAAAGACTCGTAGGCGGACCATCCGGGAGTATATTTTCTCTGGTTAAAGACAATTGTTGGTGGGAGCCAATCCTCTCGCTGGGACGATGGTTACTCCTTCCCTCCGTTACGTTGGTTCCGGTATTCAGAGCGCCTCAGAGGATGAGCGTAGGTTGTACCTCGCTGTTTTTCGATTTCTTCGCCAGGTACCGTCGCGAACGGCTGGGGGGGGGGGCGGAAGTACCGTTTTGGAGTACGAAAAGTCACAGGGTTCCGTGAGAGATTCGGGGCTATTACCCGAATAAGTAGTAGGATGTGGTATAAGCGTTAGACGGGAGTCTTAATGTATTAGACAGCCCAGATAAAGGACTCCTTCCTCCGCTTGACTTTTTGCTTTGCAGAATGGACGAGCATTGTTTTTGTTTTCTGCTGCCTTTGCAGACGCTTCATTTCTGCTGTTTAGGATAGCTCTGAAACTTGTGCATTTATTTCTGTCACGGCTTCATGTTGAAATGAGTCGCACAAAGTGGCATGCTTTCATGACGGAGCTAATGCATATGCCCTCAAAAGTAGTTAACCATTGGGCAGTTTGATAGTTTGCTCGTCGAGCCGGAGGTAGATGTAGCCAGGTATTTGCATGTCACATGGAACATCTCAACCTACATTGTAAGCCATCGAGGAAAGAGCTGGTATATTGCTACATTCTTCTATGAAGAGGCAGAAACCCCAGTATGTTTATATAGTTGTCTGATTGCATTCAGTTTGGCCTTAAAGCAACAAAATTAGGAAGGGCAAACGTCTGAGAAAACACATCTCATATAGTACAAAGCATGTACACTATGCTTTATATGCAATATTAATATAATATAATATAATATAATATAATATAATATAATACTTTATACGCAATATGCCACCCCAAGTATTTGGAGATGCTGAGCATTTAGCCTTGAAGTGTTTCCTTCACACTTGGTCATATTTTTCTTCATAGTATAACTACACTAAGAACAAGGAAACTTCAGTTAATTAGAGTGTTAATGGATATTAAGTTCATTGTTTCCTTATGCCACTGTGCACTCAGCTTCAAAGTACCTGATAGGTGGTAAATCAGCACCTTTATTTACTGACTAAGGCAGGGGTCCTCAAACTTTTTAAATGGGGCCAATTCACAGTCCCTCAGACTGTTGGTGGGCTGGACCGGGTGGGCGCGGCCAGGTCATCATGTGACTGGGTGGGCATGGCCAATTTAGCAATTCATTTTGCCAATTTAGCAGTCCATTAAACAATACACAGTAGCCCTCTTTTCTATTCTTTTTAATACTGCATTGAAGTTTTTGCTCTAGGTTTTTTTTTACCAGAGGGGAGAAGATGGCAATGCCTGGGGAAGGAGAGGCATGCTTTCCACAGGTCTCATGACTATATTTAAAGGTCCAGCTAATGTCACTGGTGTTGAGAGATTCATTGGTGAAGTGATAGTGACTGGATGTGCGATGTTCACTGGTGCAGTAACTGGAGTTGGTAAATTGACAAGTGTGGTGAGTGTTAACAGAGAACTCATTAGGCTGGAGATGTTAACTGCTCAAAACTTTGGGTGGGCTTCTCATATTCACTGCAGCAGCCACAATGCGAGGAGCTGCTCCTTTGGTACTCGTCCCCCCCCCCCAATTGTCAGCAGCTGTGCCGCTTTCATCAGGGAAGTGGAGTCCTTTCGCAGCTCCTTCACAGGTCCCCCTGCGCCGGTAACTGAGCCTGCAAATCGGTGTGGTGGGCTCAGTTACCGATGACAGCAGCTGCCGCCTCGCTTGTGCCTTCTCATCCAAACTGCCGGGTGTTGCTCTGGTTCTTTCCACCACAGCCACACAGCCTTTTCTTCCAATTCTAGCTATGCACTTGGCACTCGCAGCTGCGGAAGCCCAGCGTTGCAGTTCCCCTCACTCCATCCAGCAGCCTCTGCTTGCGTCAAGGAGCCAGAGGCTGGGCGGGAGGAGGACATGGATGGGTGCAAGGTGACATGCTGCTTCCAGGCCAGTCAGGCTGGTGGGTGGGTGAGCAGGCAACCCTCAGGGAAGAGCGCTGCACTGGGTGACACATCTCCCAGTCGTGGGCTGGATGTGGGGCCCAAGGTGGAGAGGAGGGTGAGTGTGCGGCAGGCACCGGGAGGCCCCACGGAAGCCGAGAGGAAGGCCCGAAAGGCAGCTGAGGCTCGCTGTCCACAGCCCCCCCCCCCGAAGGTGGATTTTCCTCCCCCCACTGTTGGCCTTACTTTCCAGTTCCAGCCCATGTGGTTCGCAAAGCTCTGGTCACCCCAGCTGCCCATGAAAGTAAGGCCTGCGCTTGGCTAGCAAGGAAGCCAGCTGGCAGAGGAGCAATGCGGGCAGCACAGCCTTGTGCTCCCTGACTGCTGGCAGCTGCAGCAGGTGAGGCCCAGCAGCTGCGGAGAGTCTAGGCAGGGGGTGGGATGTGGGGTGGGGGGCGAGCGGCAATGGCTCACCTTCCTCTCTATCACCAGCCACAGGAGAAAGGGAAGAGCAGGCAGGGATCAGGCATCGTGGCCAGCTGGGAAAGCCGAACTGCTGCCTAGCCCAGAACAACAAAAGGCATCTGAGCCTCACCGTGTCCACCCCCAAGATGGCCCTTCAGCCTAGCTTGGCAGGCCTGGAGCGGATTTCTCTCCCCCACCATTGGCATAACCTTCCAGTTGCAGCCCACTAGGCTTGCACTGCTTTGTTCACCACAGCTGCCCATCAATTAAGGCCTACGCTTGGGCGAAGGGCGGTGTTGTGGTCCGCCAGCAGCCTGTGGACCTGGCAGCAGAGTCGGACAGTGAGGAGGCTAGAGAGGATGGACCAGTCCTGGAATCAGGAGAAGGCCCGGATAAGGACTCTGCATCGGAGGCAGAGGTGGGGCCAGGGCCATCTGGGAGCGTTGTGCAGACTGTGGAGCCTCCAGAGGTGGACAGCAGAGAGGCAGAGGAACAGGAGGAGCCTGTTCCTAGTGCACACATGAAAAGAGCTTCCAGAAGGCAAGAGCAACTGAAGCAAAAAGGACGACTCGGGAGTGAGGCCAGAAGATGATTGGCCGCTCCCATAAGGCTTAAAAGAGGAGCAACAAGCCATTAGGAAAAGAAGCTGTCTAATAATTAGGCACACCTTGATATAGGGTATTGATCTTCTTAGATCCAACCTTCCCTCATTACACAAATACACCTCACCTGATATGCCTGATATACTTATATTCACTAAGCAGTCAGCTCTATACAGCTTGGAGGTGGAAAATATACATGAAAATAATGATATAGTCAAAATGAGTACATTTGCATAATTGTGCACACAGTGTATTTCTTTTGGAATATCTATTGCATGGGCTTCCGTTTCTGAACTCTGTAGAGAAATTGTAAAATACATGTTTAAAAGGCTTTGTACAATCCAGGGGTCTATCACATTAATTTCTTTATATGTCTTCCAATAAAAGGTAAAGGTAAAGGTTCCCCTTGCACATATGTGCTACTCATTCCCAACTCTAAGGGGCGGTGCTCATCTCCGTTTCAAAGCCGAACAGCCAGCACTGTCCGAAGACGTCTCCGTGGTCATGTGGCCGGCATGACTAAACGCCAAAGGCGCACGGAACGCTGTTACCTCTCCACCAAAGGTGGCCCCTATTTTTCTACTTGCATTTTTTATGTGCTTTCAAACTACTAGTTTGGCAGAAGCTGGGACAAGTAACGGGAGCTTACCCCATTATGCGGCACTAGGGATTCGAACCGCTGAACTGCTGACCCTTTGATCGACAAGCTCAGCATTTTAGCCACTGAGCCACCACATCCGCATCTTCCAGTTTATTTCCTTGTCCAGAATAATTGTTCATTTACTGGTCTTCCAAAGCTAGTAGTCACAGATTCCATTAATAAAATGGAAGGCAGAGCAAAAAACAGTAGAATGCTTTGTAAAACACCTAGCATAAGAATAAGATTGTGACTGTGGTTAGGATCCCAGATTGTGGTCAGCTTTCTAATGCCAAACATTCAATCATTCTCTACTTTATTATACAGGAGATTTGCAGAAATTGCATCTCATTAATATATAGTAATAAGTTTCAATTTCAGTGGATAACTCTGATTACAGCAACTAACAAGTATAATGGTCCGTATAATTCCTGTCTTGAAATTCTCTGCATTACAGCTTTCTCTAGGTTTCTTAGATTTTGAAACCTCAAGCTTCTCCTACACCTACTTCAAAAAAATAACTTCCTAGGTTTTCTGCCACAGAGACTTAGCAAAGTGTCCAGCTGAATAACTTTCTGAAATTGGTATGACCAGATTTTTTTCTTCACTGGTATCCTGTAAGAGGATAGTTAGTATGGATTTTGTGAGGAAGAGAATCATCTAATTAAGTTAGCTTTCTTCCCTTTATTAAAGGACACTAAAGAAAGTATATAATTTTATTTATTTATTTTATTTATTTTATTTATTTATTATTTAAATTTGTATACCGCCCTTCTCCCGAAGGACTCAGGGCGGTTCACAGCCAAGTAAAAAATGAAAAAAATGAAAATACATTATAGATACAATTAAAATACTAGTAAAAAACTTATTTGAATTGGCCACAATTAAAATTTAGAGATAAAACCCATTAAAAAACCCATAACTTAAAAAAACTAACCCAGTCCAGCGCAGATAAATAAGTAAGTTTTGAGCTCGCGGCGAAAGGTTCGGAGGTCTGGAAGTTGACGAAGTCCTGGGGGGAGTTCGTTCCAGAGGGCGGGAGCCCCCACAGAGAAGGCCCTTCCCCTGGGTGTCGCCAGACGACACTGTCGCGCCGACGGCACCCTGAGGAGTCCCTCTCTGTGAGAGCGCACGGGTCGGTGAGAGGTATTCGGTAGCAGCAGGCGGTCCCGTAAGTAACCCGGCCCTATGCCATGGAGCGCTTTAAAGACGTTCACCAACACCTTGAAGCGCACCCGAAGGCCACAGGTAGCCAGTGCAGCCTGCGAGGATAGGTGTCACTGGGAGCCACGAGGGCTCCTCTATCACCCGCGCAGCTGCATTCTGGACCAACTGCAGCCTCCGGATGCCCTTCAAGGGGAGCCCCATGTAGAGAGCATTGCAGTAGTCCAGACGAGACGTCACAAGGGCGTGAGTGACTGTGCACAAGGCATCCCGGTCTAGAAAGGGGCGCAACTGGCGCACCAGACGAACCTGGTGGAAAGCTCTCCTGGAGACGGCCGTCAAATGATCTTCAAAAGACAGCCGTGCATCCAGGAGAACACCCAAATTGCGCACCCTCTCCATCGGGGCCAATGACTCGCTCCCGACAGTCAGCCGCGGACTCAGCTGACTGTACCGGGATGCCGGCATCCACAGCCACTCCGTCTTGGAGGGATTGAGCTTGAGCCTGTTTCTTGGACACTAATAATGGACACTAAGGAAAGTGTGGCAAGAATAGTGCTATCATACAGCAACTGAAATTTCCATTCCATAAACATAATTTCCCTTTTGTTTCAGAAATATCTAATTCCAGTTTATTTTTATGAGACCAGTAATGCTCCATATTCTTTTCCTATTCTTTTCTTAATTAGGAGTTGTGAAGGCTGAAACAGTTTGCTTAATTCAGAATTTATGTGTCAGAGCATTAACAGACATTAATAGCTTTTTGAAACTTATTTTCCTCACTTTCTGTAAACTGCTTTTTATAGAATGTTCCTGGTTCATGCTTTCTCCCATGCTGTGATACTAGCCATTATAATCACTGTGATGGCAGAAGAAAAGACGTGTGACCTTCTTGGGGAACGGGAACAAGAATCCTCAAAAGAACTAGCATTGATGAACAGATTGAAGCCACTTTTCAATCAAAGGTAGTGTCAATAAATTTCAGACCACACAAATAAGACTAGGGAATGTTGCACTCCTTTGAATGACAGAAGTAGAAAGCATTGTAATGAGACAAGAAAATATACTGAATAGCAGAGCTAATTACCATATTTTTCGGAGTATAAGACACTCTGGACTATAAGACGCACCTACCTTTTTTGGTGAGGAAAACAAGAAAAAGAGATCTGCCTCTCAGCAATTTTGCCTCATTGCAGCAAACAGTCTGCTGTGCTTTCATTTTGTTTTCAGCATAGCTTGATTAGCACAAGAAAAATAATCTGCTCCCAGCAATTTGCCTTACACACTGTAAGCCGCCCTGAGTCTTCGGAGAAGGGCGGGATATAAATGTAAAACAAAAAAAAAAATTTACCTCCTTGCAGCAAGCAGCAGAGGCTGGCGCAGCAATAGGCAGCCTGAAACAGCTGAGTCAGGAGGCAGATCCAACCGACAATCAACTTGTGCTAATTAGGCTGTGCTGAAGCGGAAATGGGCTGTTTCTTCTTGCTGCTTGCTGCAAGGACGTAAATTGTTGGGACGCAGAGGCCATAGGGTGGGGGCCAGTGGGTGGGTGGGGCTACATTCGGTGTATAAGACGCACCCAAATTTTCACCCCCTTTTAGGGGGAAAAAGGTGCATTTTATACTCCCAAAAATACGGTAATAGAGATAGATATAAGATTAGTAGTTAATCATAATTTCAACTTTGCTCAAAGTTCAACTTTCAGGAAAAAATTGCTTTTAGAAATCTGTAACATCTCCATACCCAAGATTCTAGTTTTCATGAGGCTATTGAAAATAAAGGTTATCCTGTCTTTTTGTAACCTCCTTAGGTGTTATATACATATCATGCTAATTTTAATCCTTTCTCAGTATTTCCACACTTCCCAGATACCAAATCTGAAAAAAATATTTAAAGGAAATTTATGTAAGTAACGTATTTCATATTTTAATATACAGTGAATTCAGAAGATATTCAGACCACCTTCACTTTTGTAATTTTGTTATGTTGCAACCTGATTCTACAGTTGCTGAAATTCATTTTTTTCCTCATTAATCTACACTCAGACCCTATAATGACAAAGTGAAAACAGAAAACAATTTTAGAAATGTCTGTAAATATATTAAAAAGAAAAAATTGAAATATTGCATTGACATAAGTATTCAGACCCTTCACTCAGTACTTCGTTGAAGTACCTTTGGCAGCAATTACAGTCTAAGTCTTTTTGGATATGACGTGATAAGCATTGCACACCTTGATTGAGGGATTTTCTGCCATTCTTTCTTGCAAATCCTCTCAAGCTCAGTGAGGTTGGATGGCAACGATTGGTGGACAGCCATTTTTAGGTCCCTCCAGAGATGTTCAATAGGGTTCAAGTTGGCTGGGCCACTTTGGCTGAGCCACTCTAGGACATTCACAAAGTTGTACCTAAGCCACTCCTGTGTGGTCTTGGCTATGTGCTTAGGATTGTTGAAAGTGAACCTTTGGCCCAGTCTCAGGTCCTGAGTGCTTTGGGCCAGGTTTACATTGAGGATATCCCTGTACTTTGTTACATTCAGCTTTCCCTCAACCTTGACCAGTCTCCCAGTCCATGCTGCTGAAAAAACACCCCCATAGCATGATTCTACCACCATCATGCTTTATTGTTGGGATGATATTGGGCAGCTGATGAGAGGTGCCTGGTTTCCTCCAGACATAATGTTTAGAATTTAGGCCAAACAGTTCAATCTTGATTTCATCAGACCAGAGAATCTTGTTCTTCACAGTCGGAGAGTCCTTCAGGTGCTTTTTTGCGAACTCCAAGTGGGCTTTCATGTGTTTTGCACTGAAGAGAGGCTTCCGTCTAGTCACTCTGCCATAAAGCTCAGATGGATGGAGGGCTGCAATTATGGTTGTCCTTCTGGAACTCTGTCCCATCTCCACACAGGATCTCTGGAGCTAAATCAGAGTGACCACGAGTTCTTGGTTACCTCTCTTACTAAAGCCCTTCTCCCTTGATTGCTATGTTTGACCGGGTGGCCAACTCTTGAAAGAGTCCTGTTTGTGCCAAACTTCTTCCATTTGAGAATTATGGAGGCTGCTGTGCTCTTAGGAACCTTCAGCGCAGCAGAAATTTTATTGTAGCCTTCCTCAGATCTGTCCCTTGCAATAATCCTGTCTCGGAGCTCTCCAGGCAGTTCCTTTGACCTCATGGCTTTTGCTCTGTTATAGTATGCATTGTCAACTGTGAGATCTTCTATAGAGAGGTGTGTGCCTTTGCAAATCATATCCAATCAATTACATTTACCACAGGTTGACTCCAATCAAGAGATAGAAACATGTCGGCAACGATCAGGAGAAATGGGAGGCATGGGAGCTAAATTTCAAGTGTTGTTGCAAAGGGTCTGAATACTTATGCCGGTGTGATTTTTTTAAATTTTATTTGAATTTATATCCCGCCCTTGTCTGAAGACTCAGGGCGGCTTACACTGTGTTAAGCAATAGTCTTCATCCATTTTGTATATTATATACAAAGTCAACTTTATTGCACCCAACAATCTGGGTCCTCATTTTACCTACCTTATAAAGGATGGAAGGCTGAGTCAACCTTGGGCCTGGTGGGACTTGAACTTGCAGTAATTGCAAGCAGCTGTGTTAATAACAGACTTGGTCTGCTGAGCCACCAGAGGCCCAGTTTTTTTTCTTTTTAATAAATTTACAGACATTTCTAAAAATTTATTTTCACTTTGTCATTATGTACTGAATGTAGATTAATGAGAAAAAATGAATTTCAACAACTGTAGAATCAGAATAGAATAGAATAGAATTCTTTATGGGCCAAGTGTGGTTGGACACACAAGGAACTTGTCTTTGGTGTATATGCTATCAGTGTACATAAGGAGAATAAAATACATTCCTCAAGAATAAAAAGACTTAGTGATAGTCAAGGTTACTAATAAGCTATAAGCTACTAGGAAACAAATAAAACTATAAATTGAAAGATACAAGAAACATGGTTATAGTAATAAGTGGAAAGAGATAGATACTAGTAAGGAAGAGAAGACTAATAGTAATACAGTAAATTATTTGATAGTGTTTGGGAATTGTTAAGCAGAGTGATGGCATTCGGGAAAAAACTCCTTGTGTCTAGTTCTGGTGTGCAGTGCTCTATAGCGTCTCTTTGAAGGTAGAAGTTGAAACAATGTATGTCCAGGATGTGAGGGGTCTGTAGATATTTTCACAGCTCTCTGACTGATGCAGTATACAGATCCTCAATGGAAGGCAGGTTGGTTGCAATTGTTTTTTCTGCAGTTCTAATTATCCATGGAAGCCTGTGTCTCTCTTGTTGAGTTGCAAAATCAAACCAGACAGTTATGGAGGTGCAGATGACAGACACAATAATTTCTCTGTAAAACTGAATCAGCAGCTCTTTGGGCAGTTTGAGCTTTCTGAGTTTGTGCAGAAAAAACATTCTTTGTTGAGCTTTTTTGATGATGTTTTTGATGTTAGGTGTCCATTTTAAGTCTTGAGATATGATAGACCCTAGAAACGTGAAGGAAATCTACTATTGCTACTGTGTTGTCTAGTATTGTAAGAGGTGTATAGGAAGTTTTCGTCTAAAATCCACCACCATATCTATGGTTTTAAGTGTATTTAGTTCAAGATTGTTCTGGTTGCACAAGGCTAGTTGTTCAGCTTCAATTGACAAAAGTGAAAGGGGTCTGAATACTACTGGAATGCAATGTAGTTCAAGAAACATGTTTCTCATTTGATCTAGCAGGAGAGATGATGCTCTATTTGTAATGAAGTTTGATTCACAGTTAATTGTATTGTGGCTATTAATTATTCCTTCATTTGAGAGGCAAAGAATAAAATTAGCGTTATAAGAAATATTCCAGGCAAATATTGCTAGCTTTTTCTGTTTTTATTTTTGTATATAGGTCATTCCATGTCAAGTGGTCTGGGGCTCCCAGCTGGACCATTACACACAAGGTTTCACGTTTCTCATACCTTACCTTCCAGAGATATAAGAAGCCAAACTTTACTCTTTATTCGTGCATCAGTCATTTTCGGCCAACTTTACTCCAAATTATCTAGATCAGTGTTGGCAAACCTATGGCACGCGTGCCAGAAGTGGCACATGAAACCGTCCTGTGCCGAATGTGCGGCCTTGCAAGCTCATCACATTCCTGCACTCAAACGCGCGCCGGTCAGCTGGCTGTCATGTGAGTGGTGCCGACAGACCCTGGAAGTGCGGCGGTCCATTGTGCATGCGCGAGCTGGCACCTGGCCTTCTGGGTTGGCGTCGTGCACATGCACGATGGACTGCCGCACTTCCGGAGTTGCTGGCACTGCGCATGTGATGGCCAGCTGACCAGTGCACGTTTGAGCACAATGTGACGGGAACCGGCGAGGTCGCGCTTTCAGCACGGGACGGTTTCATGTGCTACATGAGAACGCCAAAGGTTCACCAACATTGATCTAGATGGAGATCGCTCATGAGAATGTTTTTATTATTTTGCTTAATAGAGCACAAGTTTATTTATTATTTAGTCACACAGTATATATAAGTATAAGCATGAAATAACTATACAATATATGAGCATATATATAAGCATGAGTATGTAATAACTATATTAATTGGATACAATGAAAGGAAACAATAGGACAGGAACGATAGGCATGCTTGTGCTCTTATGTATGCCCCTTAATTTGTACAAGATGTACAAGATCTTAAGTTGTACAAGATGGACAAGTTTTGGTTCTCTCAACAAAATATTGCCGGAGATATTATATCTCAAAGTTGCTGAAACCTCAGAGTCATACTGTCGAATGCTGCGGTATAGGGTCATACAAATGACTATATCTCCACAAGTATTGCATTGGCAAACGTAACACTTTAGGGACATGTGTGCATATTCACACCAAATTTCATCAAAATCTGTGATGGCTGAGCTGGGCACTTTTCTGAAATCAGACCACTTGACATGGAATGACCCATATTGGTATAAATGTGGTTGTAAATGTATAAGTGAGGGTAAACTGTGTAAATGTGGGTGGTAGTTTTCAAAATAGTCTGGACAACAATGTGACTGGCTCCTACCTTGAGCAGGGGATTGGACTAGAAGACCTCTGATGTCACATCCTGTCCTGATTCTATATTATATGTTCTAAATTGGCATTTCTTTGAAGTTTTGAAACAGAAAGCAAGAATGATGAGGGCCACTACATTTACAGACTGAGGATATGTCGGGAAGTCTTCAGCAATATGCCCAATTCTGGCCTGGTGCAGATCAGTAAGACAGACAACAAACAAAAAGTAATAGGACGAATCAATGAGACCCATCTTGCAAATGGAAGTAAGACATAATTTTGAACAGCTCAATTGAGCATTCTTATAATGATACTCATGCCTCATTGAATCTCTTATATTTCTAATTTGGCAGCTAGCTGGATTATGCTGATCTATCAGAGTGGCGATCCCTATGATAGACATTGTACACAGGAAGACAGGAAAGCTTTAGTAATGATTATCTGCAACCGAACAACATTAGCAGTAAGTATAAAAACGGGGCAGTAAAAATGAATTACGTTAAAGAAAACTAGTACATAACTCAGCCCTTACCATACTATTTGCAGTATTGATAACATGCTACATAGTATCAGAGCTGAAGTTGATTAGTAAACAAAGGCTATGCATTTCACATGAAAATTACATATCAAAATTATATATTACATATCAAATTAGTGTGTACTGTAAGATATAATATTGAGAACATTGAGTAAGAAAAAGGCACATCATAGAGGAAACTATATTAGAACTTTTTAGTAATGCCTTAGCCTAGGGAAATCGAAACTGCAGCTCTCTAGATAGTGCTGAACGATCTCTTGGTAATTTCAGTCAGCATGCCTTGTGTATGAATCAGGCCACAATAGGATTGTGAGAATTGTGGGGCACCCTGTTGCTGAATATCTCGAGAGGAGAGGACACTTGAACATTGATTAGTATACATTAGACTTTTACCATCTCTAAACAGACTGGCTTCACCATGGTGGCAGAAGAGAGGGAGAAGATAAAGCAATGTTCCTATGTTTTTGAGTTAGAGAGCAGCTTGGCTTGTCCTCCGGAAGAATTGCACCAAAATGTACACCATCACCTCAGTATTGGCTCTATACTGCTAATCACGTAAGTTGATTTTAAATAATAGTTCTTTTCTGAGTTAAGCAGCTTCCAGCAACTTACCATTTATTTTTTATTTTTATTTAATTATTTGTCAAACACAACAATATATATAAGTATAAGCATGAAATAACCATACGAATTGGATACAGCCAAAGGGAACATTAGGACAGGAACGGTAGGCACACTAGTGCTCTTATGCACGCCCCTTAAATAATAATTTTAAGGGTGGAAAAGCATTCAAAATCAAACCATTTTAAAGTAGCAACTTGGCATCATAAAACCAATTAAGTAGAGATTTTAGTAATGCCTGATTACTAAAGGCACGTGTGAGATTTACATAAATAATCCTGGTTATTCCTATTAAACACTTGTAATTTAACTGTAATTTAAGCACTTTGCAGACCACAAAGATGTTCTGCAGGGTTCGAATACAATTGGTCAATGGTGACAGTTGAGGGGTGTGTTGAGAGAGTTCTGGAATAGGGATAAAGTCCAGGCCAGTTGCCATTTGGGATGGTGTGAATCCAGTACTACTGTGTACTGAATTATTGTAGGCAACCTCAGCAAAGGTTAAGAATTCAGCTCAGATAATTTGCTGGTAGTTCATGTAACGGGGAGGTATTGCTCCAACATGCCATTTTCCATTCATCCCCCTTACTCCACCCTCCTCGGTAATACATCCTTCTTAAGTCCAATTGGTGGAAAATCTCTCCTTGGCCAAGTGGTCCAGTATGTTGTTTATCAACGGACAGGGGTACGCATTTTCCACACAGATGGCATTAAGTCTATGCACAATCTGAGAGAACCATCTTTTTTCTCTCGGAAAACAGGAGCACCCATTCTGGACTTAGTCGGCTGAATGACGCCCCTGGCTAAATTCTTGTCGATGAATGACTGGAGTTCTTCCATTTCCCAGGGCATCATTGAGTACAATTTAGGTTTTGGCATCTTAGCTCCCAGGACAATCTTGATTGCATAGTCTGTGAGGTGATGGGGCGGAAGTAAGACTCTCTTTTATCGAACACTTTGGCCAGGTCCCAGTACTCTCTAGGGACTGATGAATCTGGCTCCTCCCCCACCCATGCTTTCCCCACAACTTGTTTTTCACATTTGTGGCTTGTGGCGGCTCCTTGTCACTTTCACCACTGCTTCCAGGCTGGAAAATTTTTCCGCACTTTCAACCAGTTCCACTTCCAATCTACGGAGGGATTCCGTTTCTTGAACTGTGCAAGTCCCAGGATCATGGCCTTGGTAATCCTCAGGGTCACAATGTACTAGATAGTCTCTACATTGGTCCCTATCCTCAGCCCCACTGTTTTGGTCAGAAACCAGGTGAGATGCAGCCATGACAACTGGTTTTTATGGTCACCAGACCTAATCCTGTTCTGTGATTGACTTTTGGCACACAGTTCATCATATTTGTTGCCTCATGTGACTATGGTAAAAGAAAGTACAGGTAGTCCTTGGGTTACAACCACTCGTTCTGCAATCATTTACAATGGCACTGAACAAATGTTCTTACAAGTCCTCAAAGTTGCAGTATCTCCACTTATGTATCTAATTTTGGGTGCTTGGCACCAGCCCACATTTACGATTGTTGCAATTCATAGTCATGTTCTCCCCTTACCTGCACAAACTCTGCTTGAACTCCATGTACCTGCCTATCTCCCCCATCTTTGCCCTTTTGGCCATTTTTCATAGCAGGGCCAAGATGAAGATGCTGCTGTATTCTGCCACTGCCATTCTCTGCCTTCCCAATTGACTTTGTTGTCTTCTTTGTCTTGCCACACCTACACAGACTGCTAAGGCAGAAGAGGCTGGAGAGGAAATGGCAGTGAGCATGCATGCATGACTCCCAGCTGACAGTGGGCTGAGACTGTTGAAGTGGGATAGGCCACTGGGGGTCAGGGAAGCAGAGGCAAGATGATGACAATGAAAGTCAGCTGGAGGGACTGCAGAATACAGCAGCATTTCATCTCAGCCATGCTATACAGCAGCAGCCCCCAACCTTTTTGGCACCAGGGACTGGTTTTGTGGATGACAATTTTTCCATGGACCCAGGAGGGGAGGAGAAGAAAGCAACCTAGATCCCTTGCATGCTCAGTAGGGTTCATGCTCCTATGAGACTCTAATGCCTGATGATCTGAGATGGAGCTGATTTGGTGATGCTAGCGCTGGGGCGTGGCTGCAAATCTTAGTTCACTTGCCTGCCACTTATCTTCAGCTGTACAGGCTGGTATAGGTCTATGGCCCAGGAGCTCCCCCCCCCGCTGTACAATACATCCAAAAGGGCATAGATGGGGGGAAGAGGTAAGTGGGTGGGTGCTATGGCATAATGCAAGTGAGGGTAGATACTATGACGTATGGGTTTCTTGAGAATAAAGTCAATGCTGTCTTCCCCATTGACTGTAAGAAGACAGCAGGAAGATCACAAATAGTGATCATGTGCAAGTTGTTTGCCAAGCATTCAAATTGTAATCATGTGATTGGGGAGTGCTGTGACAGCTGTAACTTCAAGGACCAGCCATATGTCCCAATTGTTCAGTGTCATCATAACCGTCTGTGGTTGCTGAATGAGTAGTTAATTATAAATAACCTGAAGACAACCTGTAGTATTAAATATCTTACAACTGACATTCAATAAAGAAATTGGTCTTATACGACTGAGATTTTTTGAATTGTTCTTATGCATTAATATTGTCTATGCTTCTTTCCAAGTCTTTGTTACTGTTTTTGTTATTCGAATTTAATTCATTTTCTTCAACAATGGTTCACTAGTTCCTCTTCTAGTTTTTTATATTATATTATAGAGCCATCAGTGCCTTATTTACAGACACATCCATAAAGCATCAACTATTCACATACCAGCAAAAAACATTGCCAACTAACACATCACATTTTAACCTTTTAACCATTTCAACTATTAATTAAATGAAGAAGGGAGGAATTATACTTGGTTTCAATATGGGCAAATAAGTGCTAGATGGAAAGATGATCAAAAAATTGGTATAATGCAAAGGGAGGAAAATTTAATAAAGCAAATTAGAAATCAGACCCAGGAGCATATAAAGAGATTGTATAATGTGTTGCTTGAGATAGATTCGGAAAAGGATTTGGTAAAGGATTGTATGATAAAATGGGCACAGAATATTCAGGAACCAATAATGTTGGAAACATGGGAGAAAATCTGGGTTAGAAATGTTAAGTTTACACAAGCACAGAATTTAAGGGAAAATTTTTATAAGATGTTTTATAGATGGCACTTAGATCCCAAAAAATTATCATGTATGTATCCTAATATCCAAGCGAAATGTTGGAGGTGTGATTGTGATGATGCTACATATTTTCATATTTGGTGGACTTGCAAGAAAATTAAGGTCTTTTGGATAAGAATTTGGTGGATTATTCAAAATGTACTGAAGAAGAAGATAAAGTTCCTGCCACAATTTTTCCTTTTGGGAATTATAACGGATTGTACAGGGATTGAGACTAAATTGATTTTGAACTTAATAACAGCAGCAAGACTGTTGATTGGACAATACTGGAAGAAAGAAGAGATACCTACAATAGAAGAATGGATATTGAAAGTTATTAATTTGGCTGAGATGGCTAAAATCTCAGCGTTTTAAAAGACAATACGAGGAAAGATATTTAATTGAATGGAAAAATGGATTGATTATCTACAAAACAGATATCAGATTAAGAAATATCAGATTGCCTTTGAATAATTAGAAAGTTATTTTATGTAATGGGAGGGGTTGGGAGACGAAAAGCTTTGGATGTGGTTGTTTGGATTGGAAGGGAAAATTTTATTCTATGTTTGGTTTATGTATAACTTTACCTTGTGATTGACCCGGGAAGCCGGGGGGTGGGGGAGGGAGGGGGGTGTTTTGTTTTTGTTTTTTGTTTTTTTGGGAGGGAGGGGGAAAAAAGGGGGAAAAATGTTTTTGTTTTTTTATAAAACTCTTTCAATAAAAAAAAAAAAAAAAACACCATTTCAACTATTTGTTTATTTAGAATTCATCTTTTTTAACTGCCCATCTCCCTCAGGGCTCTTTATATTATATAACTTTATATTCCTTTCTTTTATTTCTAATAATCTTAATCTTTAATATCATTTGCATATTGTCATAGGATTCGATTCCTCTCCAATTCTTTATTCCATTGCACAAATTTCAAGGCTTTAATATAGGCCTCTTTTGTGAATGCAATAAAAAAAAGTTATCCAGGCCATGGTCTAAATTTGTCATTTGTTTAATGTTGTTTTTTTTAAAACCTCACCCATTTTCTTTTGTATTTCCAGTAAATCATCCTTTTCCAAGACATTCTTTTGGTCTTTTATTTGTAAATCCACTTTTGGTACATATAAGTAAGGTTTTGAAAAATTGAAAACATTAAAAAAGCTTCATAAGGAAGAAGTACTAATTGAAATAAATGTTAAAGAATGTAATTGCTCTGGCTAATAAGTTGTTCGTTGATTAACCAAGGTTTATTTAAAGAAATATAAATAGTTCTCTTCATTTTTTATTTTTATAACAATCTAAATAGATTTTTCCATTAATGAGAGCAAAGATCCCAATGTTTATTTTAATATTTTAAATAATAAAATAATTTATTTTAATATTTTTAAAATATTTAAATATTTTATTTACCTTAATTTTTATTTTATTTTTTATTTTAATATTTTAAAAATTAAAATTATGCTTTTAGACAAATGTTCTATACTTTTCCATATGGATTGCCACTGTACATACTTTTGTGGCCCTCAGATAAGGAGTAGCATCTTTTCTATAATTCTTTTCATTTGCCTACTGGGTATACCTTTTTGTCCTGTTTACTCTCAGCCTCTACCCAGATATATTTCTTGAATCTGCACCCACAGAATACATGTGTCTCTATTTTATTTATCAAATGTATTGGCTGCCCATCTTACCGCAGGGCAACTCTATGAGTACAATCCACCTCAAGCTAGCTCTCCCGTGCAGAAAATGCCCTATATATCCTTATTGGTAATAGTGCTGCCATCATCCCTCTGTAGGGAGGGAGAGCTAAGTAATAGGAGGACAATTAAAACTTAGATTCTCATTTGAACTACGATTTTGAATTACTTGATTTGGATGTAGAAGGATGACAGGAAGCTGTTGCTTCTTTAAATATATTCTTGTGTAGCAGTTATACTTTTAAAAAAGAATTTCTTTGTTAGTAAACCTTTACAAAGTATGCTTGAATTGGAGTATGAAAACAAGTATGTTAAACTGATTTATCAGTTGGGCTTTTATTATCTGGATACTACCATAACAGTGCATATGAATTTGTCACACACTACATATATGTGACATGAACTTTAGGATTTTTGTTAGTTGTTCAATGCACTTCATGATTTTTTCTACTGTTATTATTGTCTGATCTCTTTCAGTATTCTCTTTCTCTTCTATCATAGGAAATAGTAATTGTACCTAAAAGAGACATAGCCTGAATATGCTACTTGCTATTCTGCATATAATTAGTAAATATTTTAGTCTCATTTTTCTGTCTTGTGGCACTGGTTTATATACAAAGTGATTTTTGTTTGTTAACATATTTTTTTAAGAATTTACAGACAGATGCTACATTTGCAGCCTATGTATCTAAAGTGACATTTTGAAAGTGAATCTGAATCATTATTCAGACCTAATATGTCTTGTATCTCTAGAACAACCATGGGTATATACCAGGAGTGGTCAACCTTTTTATACCTACCACCCACTTTTGTATCTCTGTTAGTAGTAAAATTTTCTAACCGCCCACCGGTTCCAAAGTTATGTGCCATGTATCCTCTTGCGCATTGTGTATTGGGTTTGGGGGGGGGGCACCGGGCTACCAGCTCTGCTTGTCTGTTGCAGCTGGGTGGTGTGGGGGGAGATGCGCGAGCTATTCTGGGACGAGCTTTTTTATTTACGGTTGCACTATAGTGCCATTTAGTTTCACTTGCGTAACATGAACTAAACTTATGTGCAGGTAATACAAATAGTATATTTTCAGAAATTTAAATTGTCACAGGGAATTTTATGAAAACCTAATGAAAATGTTTTTAAATAATGCTATGAAATTTTTTTAAAAAGTCAATTAAACTAAAAAAAAGGAAAGTGCTTCAGTATCGGACAAAACCCCTACCGCCCACCATGAAAGCTAGAACACCCACTAGTGGGCTGTAGGGACCAGGTTGACTACCACTGGTATATACATTTGTATTTTATTTTATAATGTTATATTTTGTATGTGATTCTTTTGTTAATATTGTTTTCTTTCAGATTTTCCTCACTGATTGCAGTATATATTATTGGAGGATTCCTCTACCAGCGCCTGATAGTAGGAGCAAAAGGCATGGAACAGTTTCCCCATTTTGCTTTCTGGCAAGATCTTGGCAATCTAGTAGCTGTAAGTGTATTAGGTTATATGGATACAGATAGTCTTTAATTAACAATTGGATCTGGAATTTCCATCACTAAGTGATGCACTTGTAAAGTATGACCTCATGTGACTATACAGGTAGTCCTCAACTTATGACAATTTGTTAAGTGAGACATTTAAGTGAATTTACAACCTTTCTTGCCACAGTTGTTAAATGTGATACTGACTTATCACTGCAGTTGATAAGTCAGTAACCCAGTTGCTAAGTGAATGTGGCTTCCCGATTGACTTTGCTTGTCAGAAGGTTGCAAAAGATTATCATATGACCTTTGGAACAAGCAGTGGCCATAAATATGAATCAGTCTAATTATTTATTAGATTGAAACTCAGTTGTTGACTCAAGAAAAAAGAATCAGGATAGAAGGGTGTGTTATATGAATTCACACTCAGCATTTGAAGAATCTTAATTACAGGTACATTTTATTGTACTCTCTTTGATTCATTCAAATAAGTAAATATTAGCTTCTTAAAAGAATGTGAATTAAGAAAGGGCTCTTTCCAAGGCTGCATCAATCTAAGAACAGAGATCCAAACTTCTGGTATAATTTTGGTAGAAATATTCTGTGAAGGAAGGCTGCAGATGTTACTCTTATCATGTACACTACCTTCATCAACATTTACAACACAAATGACCATCAAGGACCACCATGTACCTTGAGGAAGGTATCTTTTCTTTTATGTACACTGAAAGCATATGCACCAAGACAAATTCCTTGTGTGTCCAATCACACTTGGCCAATAAAAATTCTATTCTTTTCTATTCTTTTCTTTTCTATTCTATTCTATTTCTACAATAAGCCTTTACAATTAAAACATAGAAGATAGAATAATAAAGTTGAGAAGAACCTTGGAAATCTTCTAGTCCAACCCTTTGCTCAAGCAAGAGACCCTATACAGGGAGTCCTTGTCTTATGACAATTGAGCCCAAAATTTGTTGCTAAGTGAGACATTTGTTAAGTGAATTTTGCCCCCGTTTACGAGTTTTCTTGCCGCAGTTGTTAAGTGAATCACTGTAGTTAAGTTAGTAACTCGGTGGTTAAGTGAATCTGGCTTCCCTATTGAATTTTCTGGTCAAAATGTCGCAAAAGGGGATCACATGACCTCAGGACATTGCAACTGTCATGAACATGAGTCAGTTGCCAAGTGCTTCAATTTTGATCACATGACCTTGGGTCGTAAGTATGAAAAATGGTCGTAAGTCCCTTTTTTCAGTGCTGTTGTAACTTTGAAGGATCACTAAATGAATTGTTGTAAGCCAAGCACTACCTGTGCCATTCTGGAAAAATGGCTGTCCAGTCTCTCCTTGAAAGTGATGGCACATCCACAACTTCTGGAGTTCC
The DNA here is from genome assembly GCF_028640845.1 of Ahaetulla prasina. NCBI lineage: Eukaryota > Metazoa > Chordata > Lepidosauria > Squamata > Colubridae > Ahaetulla > Ahaetulla prasina. The sequence goes on from NC_080540.1 coordinate 186,561,213, forward strand.
ACTGATTAATTGTTCTGTCAGGGAGTTTCTCCTTAGTTGTAGGTTGGATCTCTAATTGAGCTTTCACCCATTACCTTTTGTCCTGTCCTCAGGACCTCTGGAGAATAAGATCCTCTCTTCTCTGTGACAGCTCATGTTCCTGAGGACTGTTATCAAAACCTCTTTGTTAGACTAGACATGTCTAATTCTCTCAATTGTTTATCCTATGGTTAGTCTCCAGACCGCTTAGCATCTTTGTTGCTCTTTTCTACACTCTTAGTATAAGTGATCCTTATGCTCAAAGCTCTACTTTGATATTGGAATGTGTCTGGTTCCATGCCTTATTAAATAAATAATTAAACCTAAATCATTGTACTATTTTGAAATAATAGATCATCAATTTATTGGGGTTTTTGGTCCCCCTACCCAATCATTAACAAGTACCAAAAGCAAACTAACTACACTTTGATTTAACATTGTTTTTTTCTCAGGCACTGGCAACTGGGGAAAGTAGACTAATCATGAGTCTTGGGTGATCAATATATCCATGAACTGTTTTTTGAATCAATTTCTAAAGTTTCTGCTATAAATCATTGACATTTAAATCACTAATATCCAATATTTAGTAAGATAGTTAGGTATTTTTGTCATGTTAGGATTGCGCTCTTTTTCACTCCATATTAAAAAACAAAATCAGAGCAAAGTAATTGGAGAAATAAAACTTATTTTCAGTTGCAGGTTTGATATTACATTAATCTGTTTGCAGGATGGCTGTGATTTCATGTGTCGTTCTAAACCACAGAATGTACCAGCTGCATATCGTGGTGTTGGTGATGACCAGCTTGGAGAAGAATCAGAAGAGCAAGATGACCACTTATTGCCCATGTGATCTGCACCTTTTATTTGTGTACAGTTCTTACACAAATGACATTCAGTCAGTTTTCCTCTCATCTAATTGTCCTTTTAAGCCACTTGATTTCATTTTAAATATCCATTATTCTGCACACTATTTTTCATTTTTGTGATACAAATAAATTCTGTGCAAGGTTTATGAACATAAAGCTGTACTAAGGAGTTTTGGATTGATTGCTCAGAACCATTTTCCAAAAGGGAAGGGGTCATGTGACAGTTTGAATATACACAGAAAAGAAATAATCCATGGAAGAGGAAGAGGTTTGAAGTAATACTAAAAGGTTTTGAGCTACAATGACTGAATGTACGTGCATATTTCCTACAGGCTTTACTCTTCAAAAACACTGGATTCTGATTTTTAATTATGCAGTCATATAATTTTTTTACAACTCAATGAAGCTTGTCCTTGCTTTTTCAAATCTGTGGAGACACAGTAGACCAAATGGAAATATCTATATTTTCTTAACAAAGGAGACTAATCCGTTAAGGGGAGGAGGGAATGTTAGCTAGAAAGGATGCTACATATATAAATGGTCTAAATTTAAATGGCAATATTTTAAAACAGATTTAAAAGAGCAGACTTTTAATAATAACTAACACTGCTGTTTTAAACACATTCTGTTTAAAAGCTGGTCTTTCATTTTCATTACAAATAGGACAGTGCCAGCAGTTGCAAATTATATAAAATACAGAGTCCAATAATGAAAAATTTTTAACCAAAAAAGACAGGGTAGGAAACCTCAAAATCTGTGTGGACAATGTTTTTCTGATTCTGTTCAGACTATTTTAGTGTTTGGACTGAATATTTTTAAAACTGGTAAATGTTAATGCTTATATTTCTGCTTATAAGTATGAATAGTGTCAAATCTGATCTGTTCTTATATATGCTTTTTCTTTTAAAAGATAGAATATGACAGATCTGTTTGCTTCAGGGATTTGCTTCCTTTTTCTTTGGTGCATGTTGTACTGTTTCCTAATGACAATTCTCAAAATTGCATTTCAAATGCAATTAGGACTCCTGAATTCACTTGAACTTGCTGGGAATATTAGCTTTTAGGGAAGTGAGGGGAAATAAATAGTTACATCTTTACTTGGTCTCTTCCTAGTGGAATTGGTGGATCTAACTGGGAGTAAATCTCCAGGTATATCTATAGGCTATGAAAAAGTATTGTAGCTGAGATAAGATTTCATAGAATAGCCCTCTTTGCCAGGCTCTCTTATAAGAGAAGAGAAATGGGCCATTACTTATGTCATTTTTTCATAGTAAAGTTTAAAAGATTTTGTATTAAAGAGATGCAACTTTAACATTAAAAATGACTTGAAATTTCAAAATTTGCGTATGCTTAAATGTTTCCAAACAGTTTGTGAATTACAGCTAAACACATTTTAGTTGAAAGCAGAGTCATGAAGACATTTACACATCCCACAGGCCTAAATCAAATGAAAAGAGCAAAGTTCAATGGTAGGAATTAGGGCTGGAACAACTGACGGTAAGTGGGCTAAGTCTAGAAGCTGAAAGATATCATATACATTCTTTCAATCACTAATTTGGATCATAGTAGATATGAATATAAAAAACAATAGAATGGCACTTCAAGAAAGAAAACCTTTCAATGCTGGTATTGTAAACTCTTCTAGTCCAAGGTGAGATTTTATAGGATGCTAACATTTCTAGTAGAAATTTTTTCCCCCACGTTTTTCTGTTAAATTCATATTAGGCTGCCTTATTCAGTATGTTACCATAAAGTTACATATTTTAGTAATGTTCTATATTAAATACCATCTCTAGAAAATATGAACAACTTAATGAGCAAAGTACATTTCCCTATTTGTTTGCTGCTCCTCTGTTTAATTTTTTTTTAAATGCTAAACTATAAATAGAAGGGAAGGAGTGGAAAATCATCTATAAAAAGCCCTGTCTATCCTAAGTTTATTTGTGAGAGATTGACGTTTTGAAATAATTACCGTATATACTCGAATATAAGCCGATCCGAGTATAAGCCGAGGTCCCCAATTTTACCCCAAAAAACTGGGGTAAACTGGGGACTCGAGTATAAGCCGAGGGAGGGAAATGAGGCAGCTACCGGTCAGGGAAAGCCTCCCTCCCTCAGCCGAGAAGGCTGGCGGCTCCCCCGCCCCGCCCTCTCACTGCACCGGCAGGGCTTCCCCGCGCTAATGCAAAAGCCCGCCAAGTTTGCACCATCCGGTATAATGTGAAAAAAAGAAGAAAAAAAAAAAACTCGAGTATAAGCCGTATATACTCGAGTATAAGCCGAGGGGACGTTTTTCAGCACAAAAAACATGCTGAAAAACTCGGCTTATACTCGAGTATATACGGTACTCAAATTAATTTAAACATACAGCTTTACAAGTCTGTTTCAAATATATTGGCAGAACAATGAAATTAAATATTATTCTAAATTGTTAGAATAAAAATTCATCTGAAGATGTGTAGATTCCAGAACAGGAATCTAACTTAAAAGATATTTTAAAGATTTTGTATGGATATACTTTTTACTTTTACAAATAGATCAGAAAATCATTTCTAAAATTTAAATTCAGAAACTAATAACAAACTTGTGAGAATTCAAAACAAGCTGCAAACCTGATTGTGCAAAAGTTGGTAAGAAAAATCAGACAACAGGAAGATTGCAATATTGTTTATGAAGCATTCCTTTTACTGAATAATTTGCTTAATAAACAAAAATAAACAGGCTTTGGACAGAAGATACAAACCTGATAGCAGAAAGTTTGTCCCATATGCTCTCTCGTAAGGGAAAGGGTAAGATATAAAAACCAAAGACGACAATTTTTTAAAAAGCAGGATGAAACACTTGGAGCTTCAATAGCGTTGGATTCTCCTTTGGCTCTTGAGTAATTTTTCTCCAAACACAAGAGACACAAGCGGAATTAATATTTAACCCCTCTGATGTGGTATCAGAAATAATGTCTTCTGGAGAGTCCCATTAGACTGGGCCAGCTCTAGTCTTTAATGTTCAATTAACGTTCCCTCCAGGAAGTTATCATATCAAATCAAGTTACTACTTACCTTCAATCAACACTTCAATTAGAAAAGATGTCATTTAAAACTCATTTCTTTACTGTTCCAAACAGAAGCCTTTAGCAGGAAAAATGATTCAGTACCAATTGGTCCCCTGAAATTGAAACCACATGGAAAGAACGATTCTACTGGGAGAAAAATATTAGAATCCAGCAACTTGATAGGAAGGATTCACAGCAGCTGCAGCATAAAACTTTTTTTTGCCTTTTTCCATCAGGAACAATTCATAGCACAGCAGAAGATATTCTATGCTTTTGATGAGAGGTTTCAAGGCCTCCAAGGGAGTTATTCCTCCCCAAGTATCACCATGACATAGGCTTGTGAAAGAAAAAAAGTCTTGCATTTAGTGTATTCATTACAACTAGGAAAGAAAGAAAATCTGCATTCCAGTGTTAGGTCTCTTTAAGAATGTTGATTTTGGCACAGATTTTGAGAGCTGGACCCAATTTGATATTCATGGCACTCATGAGATGTTCTTCTTTTAGCAGAAGCAAGGCCTGGCCATCTATCTCCTGGGAGCGAAATTCCTCTGCAATCTCCTGGCAGCCTAATAGATTCAAATATCAGAGAGAATTTTGTGAGAAATAGAAACTATACACATATTTAATAGTGTTTATAGATTAACTCGATAGTTGTAAGAATCAGAGTTTTATGTTCAAACACGATTTAAAAAGACTTGAGTCAAGCTTGATATCTTCAATATAATAGTGGCAATAATGAGGAAATGGTTTGCCATTGATGCCTTCTGGGACAGTATGTGTTTGCTTCCTTTTTTACTTCCCAGTCTGGTCTACCAAACTGGGATTTATTATTCTCCCATCCAGTTCTGGCTCAATTTAGCTTTACAGACTTTAGTACCACACTAGGTACTTCCATTTGCTGTGACTCACGTATCTTGCATTTGTAAAATGGCTCAAAAACAGTAACTGTAAGAGGGACCTTGGAGTTCTAGTGAATGATCAGATGAGTTAGCAGTGTGTGGCAGCAGCCAAAAAAGTTAATACAATACTGGGTTGTATAAACTGATGCATGGAATCTAAATTATGTGAAGTATTAGTATTGCTTTATAAATCCTTAGTAAGGCACACCTGAAATACTGCATTACAATAACAAAGTTGAGACTTTGGAAAAAGTGCAAAGAAGAGCAACTAAAATGATTAAGATTAACTAAGAAGGGCCTGGAGACAAAAACATGAAGAACGGCTGCAGGATTTGGGTTTGGCTAGTCTAGAGAAAATAAGGACTAGGGGTGACACGATAGCAATATTACAGTATTTGAGGGGCTGTCACAAACAAGAGGGAGTCAACTTATTTTTCAAAGCACCAGAAGGCAAGAAAAGAAACTATGGAAACTAATCAAGAAAAGAAGCAACCTGGAATTAAGGAGAAACAATGAGGACAATTAACCAGTGGAATAGCTTGCCTTCAGAAGTTACTGGTGCTTCATCACTGGAGGTTTTTAAGAAAAGATTAGACAGCCAGCTGTCTGAAATGGTAAAGGGTCTCCCTGAGCAGAGAGTTGGACTAGAAGACCTCAAAGGGCCCTTCCAGCTCTATTGTGATTAATTATCTTAACACCCCTGCAAAGTCCCCATATTATTTCCATACAGAGATGAGAAGCATAGATAATGGTTCTGTCACTATCACAAAACTACAATTTAATGAGATAAAGCCATTTTGTTATATTAAAACATAGCTATTAGATACATTTGCTACCTTGAATTATGTATAAAAATAATAAAGGATAGAAGGAAAAATAAATAATACCCCCTTTCAGAGTTCATATTGGCAAATAGTATATCTGTTAGATCTATCTAAGGGAAAGATAGCTCCAACAGTAACAGTTGTGTGGAAGGAAGGCTCCTTTTGTGAACTGCCTCCTTTAACACTTCCTTTTGCCCAACTCCAACCTTTTTAGGAGGGAGAGGGAGAAGTTAGGAGTCTGCTAAATGTCATGCTGAACCTGAGAAAAAAGCAGCACCAAAGCAGAAAAACCAGTCTCTCTCACAATATACAAAAATGTCATACTCAATACAGTTATTGTATTGTATCAATCATCAGTGGTTTCGGGGTGAGTTATCATCTGTACGCTGATGACACCCAGCTGTACTTTTCCACCCCGGACCACCCCAACGAAGCGGTCGAAGTGCTGTCCCGGTGTTTGGAGGCTGTACGGGTCTGGATGGGGAGAAACAGACTCAAGCTCAATCCCTCCAAGACGGAGTGGCTGTGGATGCCGGCACCCCGGTACAGTCAGCTGCATCCGCAGCTGACTGTTGGGGGCGAGTTAGTGGCCCCAAAGGAGGTGGTTCGCAACTTGGGCGTCCTCCTGGATGGACGGCTGTCCTTTGATGAACATCTGGTGGCCGTCTCCAGGAGGGCCTTTTACCAAGTTCACTTGGTCTGCCAGTTGCGTCCCTTCCTTGACCGGGATGCCTTATGCACGGTCACTCACGCTCTGGTTACATCTAGGTTGGATTACTGCAACGCTCTCTACATGGGGCTGCCCTTGAGGTGCACCCGGAGGCTACAGTTAGTCCAGAATGCGGCTGCGCGAGTAGTAACGGGAGCCGCTCGTGGCTCCCACGTGACATCACTACTCCGTAGTCTGCACTGGCTTCCTGTGGTTTTTTGGGTGCGCTTCAAGATTTTGGTTACCACCTTTAAAGTGCTCCATGGCTTAGGACCCGGATACTTACGGGACTGCCTGCTGTTACCTTTTGCCTCCCACCGACCCGTACGCTCTCACAGAGAGGGTCTTCTCAGGGTGCTGTCCGCCAAACAGTGTCGGCTGGCGGCCCCCAGGAGTAGGGCCTTCTCTGTGGGGGCAGCGACGCTCTGGAATGAACTTCCTCCTGGCCTACGTCAAGTGCCTGATCTTCGGACCTTCCGTCGTGAGCTTAAAACACACCTATTTATTCAAGCGGGACTGGCATAATAATGTAGAATTTTAAATTTGGGGTTTATTAATATTTTAAAATTTTAAAATCTAAATTTTAATTTATCGACCTTTATAATTTGCTTTGTTTTAAATGTTGTTTTAATTGTATATATTTTGTTTTATCGCTGGCTGTACACCGCCCTGAGTCCTTCGGGAGAAGGGCGGTATAAAAATTAAATAAATAAATAAATAAAAATAAAAAGTTACTATTTCAAACCTACCAACACCTTATTCATGCCAATATTTAGGTGTCCAATATACAGCCATTTATCCCACTCCTTCTCTTCAGGGCATGGGGGAAAAGATACCAGACTTGCCTTGTAGGGATGCAATGAACTCGTATACTTCCTCCACACTCCAGCGGCTAGGATTGCTGGACAGGAAAATTGGATTGATACCATGCAAGTCAGAAATAGGCTGAGTCATGCTGGAATTGACAAGGTCTCGCTCTCCATGACTAGATCTCACTGAAAGAGGTCCCGGTGATGTGGGGGAGAGTGTTTCATCATAACTAGAATTATCAGATCCTCTGCTTGAATCTTCTTGGCCCTGAAAATTCAAGATCACAAAACAACATGAGAAATAAAAACTCTACGAAGGAAAGAAAAAAGGATTGTAAAATCTTGCATTGTAAAACCTTGTAACACCTTGTACTGAAAGTAAAAAAAAGGGTAGCTAAATTAGATAATTAAATATATATCCCTACCCTATGGAACATCTTGGCCCTCACTCTTCTGGCCTTCTGGAAGAGTGTGAAGACCTGGCCTGTCAAGTTACATGGGGATCCATGCAGGTGTGGTACAAACCCTGGGGGCGATTGGTGTCTTGAGTTTTAGCTAGCTTTTAAACTTTTTTTGATAAGATTTTGATGGATTAAATTAACTAAATAAATGGAAAATTAAAGAATTTAAAATATATAATTAATACATTTATTAACTTAATGAACTGAAAAGCTGCTATAGTGTAGGACAGATCTGGGCATTTTACGACTCTGGGCCACATCTGGCCCTTTGGCTGTCCTTGTCCAACCTGCATGAGGTCATTTGGAAGTTAGAAAATAAATAAGCTACTGCAGGAGGTGGGAAAAGAAGCTGAGTGCAGTCCTTTAACTGGCTGGTGAGAGACAGACAAGAGCAGCAGAATTAAGTTCGGTGTATTTGTTTATCCCTCCACAACAGTCCCAATTTCTCATGTGGCTCCTTGGGAAAATAAATGCCCACCTCGTGTAGAAGAGCAGGCAAGTTGGAGTGGTGGTGATGGTGGAGTTAAATGTGTCATCAGCTTAGATTCAAGTGAACAAGTGATTCAAGTTCAGTCCCCACTTGAATGCTGTTGATCTAACACCAATTTAGTGCTGACCTTTAGTTGACTATATTCTTATGTGTAGGCTTGAACAATAAGTTTTCTGAACTACAATTTAATATAAGGTCCTGATCCTTTGTGCCTGACATATAGTTTGGAAGAACCATGTATAAAAATAGCTCATACCTATTAGAACAAGAGTATTTAGTTATAAGAAAGACTAAAAATTAAGAAAAATTGCAAGTTAATTTTTTAATCAATAGTTTGGGAAATAATGGACCAGTTGAAAGACAAATAGAAAAGAATCTTGAGCCTTAAACTTAGGAATGATTTCAAAATTGTACATTCCATTCCATTTAAGTGCCTAACAAAAGCCAAAAATAATTTTATAAAAGATTTTGCCAATGCTCATTGAAAGGGAGAGAGAGAGAGAGAAAGAGCAAAAGAGAGAGAGAAAAATACTGGTTACGGGAGACATACATGAAATAAGGGAAGAAAAGGAAGCTTCTGCAAAAGGTTTTTCAATATACTGATGAATTGGCACAAAAGATACAGGGTGGCTACAAAATCCAAAATGGAGAGATTATACTTTATTTTGGCAAAAATCATATTATAGAATTAATATATGTTGAGTCTCTAACGCCCTAACACCATCTATTGGAGAAGTATAGATTCTGATCACAATGTAATTTAATAGCATGGTATGTTGGAGAAAAGTTATTCTTTAGATAGAATGACAGGTTACTTCAGGACAGCATGAGAAATGCAAAGTAGATCACCCCCCCCCCCCAAATAGAACAGCAGGAATTTCAAAGTCAACCATTTGGGAGACAAAGTCTATATTAGATGGTGTAGATGCGCAGAATACTTGTAATAAAATTTAAGGTAACATAGCAGAAGATATACAATACAAAACAAAAAGCACAACAGGAAGGAAAAAAGAGAATTAAAACAAATTCACAAGACACTTCTCTTTCAGGAAATTTCTCCTTAATTCTAGATTGGATTTTTCCTTGACCAGTTTCCACTCATCATTTCTCAGGTGCTTTGGAAAATAGTTTGACCCCCTTCTTCTTTGTGACAACTCCTTAAATATTAGAGCATTGCTATCATGTCACCCCTAGTCCTTCTCTTCATGAGACTAGATATACCCAGTTTCTCCAACCATTCTTCATGTTTTAGGCTCCAGTTCCCCAATTATTTTTGTTGCTCTTCTCTGTACTTTTTCTAGTCTCAATGGTGATCAAAACTGGATCCAGTATTCCAAGTTTAATCTTACCAAAGCATTATAAAGTAGAAATAGCACTTCACATGATCTGGATTCTATCCTGCTGTTAATGCAGTCCTAGACTGCAATAGTTTTTTTGGCAGCTGCAGCATACTTCTGGTCATATATAAGTGTGCTAGGACTCCTAGAACACTCTCAGTTGTGGTTGTTGAGCTAGGCACCACCTATTCTATACCTATGCATTTGTTTTTTCTTAGTTAAGTGTAAAATCTTACTTTTCTCACCACTGAATTGCATTTTGTTGGATGAGGCCCAGTGTTCAAGTCTATCAAGATCCTTTTGAATCTTAAGCCTATCTTCCAAAATGTTGACTATTCCCCCCAGCTTGATAACTACAAATTCTATCCCCTCATCTAAACCATTTATGAAGATGTTGAAAAGTACTGAGCCTAAGACAGAACCTTGGGGTTCCCCACTGCATGGTTCCCTCCATGTAGATGTAGTTCCATTAAGGACTACATGCTGAGTGCAATTAGTCAGCCAGTTATGAATTCATCTAGTAGTGATGCTGTCTACCCACATTAGTCTATCTTACCAAGTAGTAAGTTGAGAGATACTTTGTCAAATGCCTTACTGAAATCCAAATATATTCACAGCATTTCGCTGGTCCACTAATTTAGTCATTTTGTCAAAGATTGCAATAAGGTTTGTCTAGCATGATCTGTTTTTTAACAAACCCATGAGATTTCTGACCTCTATGTGTTTGTAGATTCATTGCTTATTTTTTCCAGGATCTTCCCAGGTACTGATGTCAGGCTGATTGGTCTGTAGTTTGCTGGATCCATTCCCACCCCTTTTTTTTTTTGAAGATGGAAACCATATCAGCTCTTTTCCAATCCTCTGGCATTACCCCAGTGCTCCAGGATCTTTGGAGAAATGGTCCAGTGGTTCTGAGATCATGTCTGCCAGCTCCTTCAGAGTGCTGGGATGTAATCCGTCTAGTCCTGGTGATTTTTTTAAAATTTGCATTTATATCCTGCTCTTCTCCGAAGACTCAGGGTGGCTTACACTATGTTAAGCAATAGTCTTCATCCATTTGTATATTATATACAAAGTCAACTTATTGCCCCCAACAATCTGGGTCCTCATTTTACCTACCTTATAAAGGATGGAAGGCTGAGTCAACCTAAAGCCCCCTCATTTCTGATCTTATACAGGAGGGAGGCGCGGACCTGATTGGCATTTTGGAGACCTGGTTGGGCACGGAAGGGGGGGTTCCCCTGGTAGAAATGTGGCCACCGGGTTTCCGTGCATTCCATCAGGCGAGGGCCCAGGGTAGGGGCGGGGGGGTGGCGGTTGTTATCAACGAGAGTCTAGAACCGAGGGAGACCACTGTGCCACAGATAGCAGGATGTGAGTCCCTCCTTGTGAAGTGGGGCCGGGGGATGCAGGTGGGTTTACTTATCATGTACCTGGCTCCTTGCTGCGTGACAGAAGCCCTGCCCGAGCTGCTGGATGTGATCGCCGGGATGGTGGTGGAGACCCCCAGACTTATGGTCATGGGGGACTTCAATCTACCGTCGGCGGGGGTGGCATCCATGTCAGCTCGGGAGTTCATGGCCTCCATGACGGCCTTGGACCTGACCCAGTTAGTTGACAGTCCCAATCACATCGGGGGAAACACTCTGGACTTGATTTTCGTCTCTGGCCAGTGGTTGAATGATCTGGAGTTAGGGGAGTTAGTTATTAGACCCTTGTCATGGTCAGATCATTCGCTCCTTCAGCTGGACTTTCGAACCGCCGACCCCGCTGCAGGGAGATGGAACCGACTCGTTGGTTCCGTCCCAGGCACCTGATGGACCCTGAGAGGTTCCAGACGGAGCTTGGGCCATTCCCTGAGGATTTGGCCCACGACTCGGCTGGGGATCTAGTTGCCGCCTGGGATCGGGCAGCGGCTGGTGCTCTAGACCGAGTTGTGCCTTTGCGGCCTCTGACCCGGTGCTGATCTCGTTTATCCCATAGGTACTCCGAGGGGCTGAGGGAGATGAAGCGCCGGAGAAGACGCCTAGAGAGTATCTGGAGGTCCAGCTGCTCCGAATCTGACCAGACACTAGTTAGGTCTTACATTCGGACCTATCTAGTGGCAATGAGGGTGGCGAAACGGGAATATTTTTCCACTCTCAGCAGATAACCGCCCAGCCGCCCTGTTTAGGGTGACCCGCTTGCTCCTTCAACAGGGAGCGGTAGATGATCCCTTACAGGGTCGAGCTGAGGAGTTTGGACAGTATCTGTTTGATAAATCGCTCAGATTCGGGAAGGGTTGGACACTGATTGGGTAGATCCAGGCGGGGTGGGAGAGGCAGGTCTTGGGGTTACTATCTGGGACGAGTTTGATTCTGTGGCTCCTGAGGATGTGGACAGGATACTGGGGGGACTGAATGCGACCACATGTTTACTGGAACCGTGTCCCTCCTGGTTGGTACTGGCCACCCGGGAGGTGGCACGAGGCTGGCTCCAGGGAATTGTGAACGCTTCTTTGATGGAGGGTGTTTTCCCTACCGCCTTGAAAGAGGCAGTGGTGCGGCCCCTCCTCAAGAAGCCCTCCCTGGATCCATCTATTTTACCGTCCTGTCTCCAACCTTCGTTTTGTTGCGAAGGTTGTTGAGAGTGTGGTTGCACGTCAGTTGCCCCAGTACCTGGATGAAACCGTCTATCTAGATCCGTTCCAGTCCGGTTTCCGGCCTGGTTACAGCACGGAAACAGCCTTGGTCACGTTGGTTGATGATCTCTGGAGGGCTCGGGACAGAGGTTGTTTCTCTGTCCTGGTCCTACTAGATCTCTCAGCGGCTTTTGATACCATCGACCATGGTATCCTGCTGCGCTGGCTCGGGGGACTTGGAGTGGGAGGCACCGTTCATTGGTGGTTCTCCTCCTACCTCTCCGACCGGTCGCAGACGGTGTTGACAGGAGGGCAGAGATCGGCTCCGAGGTGCCTCTTATGTGGGGTGCCGCAAGGGTCGGTTCTCTCGCCTCTTCTGTTCAACATCTACATGAAGCCGCTGGGTGAGATCATCCATGGTTTTGGGGTGAGTTGTCACCTATACGCTGAGGATACTCAGCTGTATATTTCCACCCCTAACCACCCCAACAAGGCTGTTGAAGTGATGTCCCAGTGCCTGGAGGCCGTACGGATCTGGATGGGGAGAAACAGACTCAGACTCAATCCCACCAAGACTGAGTGGCTGTGGATGCCGGCGGCCCGGTACAGTCAGCTAGTTCCATCGCTGACCATTGGGAGCGAGTCACTGGCTCCCACGGAAAGGGCTCGCAATCTGGGCGTCCTCCTGGATGCACGGCTGTCTTTAGAAGAACATATGGCGGCCGTCACCAGGGGGGCTTTTTATCAGGTTCGCCTGATATGCCAGTTGCACCCCTTTCTGGATCGGGCTTCCTTATGCACAGTCACCCATGCCCTTGTTACATCCTGCCTGGACTACTGCAACGCTCTCTACATGGGGCTCCCCTTGAAGGGGACCCGGAGGCTTCAACTGGTCCAGAATGCAGCTGTGCAGGTGATAGAGGGAGCACCTCGTGGCTCCCGTGTGACACCTCTCCTGCGCAGTCTGCACTGGCTCCCAGTGATCTTCCGGGTCCAATTCAAGGTGCTTGTTATCACCTTCAAAGCACTTCATGGCTTAGGACCGGGGTATCTACGGGACCGCCTACTGCCACCAGTAGCTTCACACCGACCAGTGCGCTCTCACAGAGAGGGCCTCCTCCGGATACCGTCAGCCAAACAATGTCAGCTGGCGACCTCCAGGGGGAGGGCCTTCTCTGTGGGGGCTCCCGCCCTCTGGAATGAGCTGCCTCCAGGGCTTCGTCAATTCCCTGACCTCCGGATTTTCCGCCGCGAGCTGAAGACGCTGTTGTTTCGACGTGCAGGACTAGCTTGAACATAGTTTTAATTTCAGGGTTTTAATCAGGGTTTTAAACAGGGTTTTAAATTGTATTTAAATTTTTAGGCCGTTATTGAATCAGTTTTTTATATAGTTTTTAAAATTTGTATTGTATGTACTGTGTTTTTACTGGCTGTGAACCGCCCTGAGTCCTTCGGGAGAAGGGCGGTATACAAATATAATAAATAATAATAATAATAACCTTGGGCCTGGTGGGACTTGAATCTGCAGTAATTGCAAGCAGCTGTGTTAATAACAGACTGTCTTAGCAGTCTGAGCCACCAGAGGCTCCTTTTTTGAACTCATCTAGAGTGGATAGGTGTTTTCTTACCTTTTTCTATCCTATTTTGATTTGTATTCTTAATCTGTCATTTATGGTATGGTTTTTGATAGGTTGGACAGGTTTTTCCCCCTTTTGTGTAAAGGCAGATGCAAATTGGAATTATTCAGTTCTACTTTCTCCCTGTTGCTTGTCACCTTCATGCCATCTTCTCCCATTAGTGGACTTTTCTTTAACTTTTTTATTTTTTTTACACGCTGAAAGAAGCTTTTTCTATTATTATTGACATTTGTTACAGGCCTTAGTTCATTCTGATCCTTAGTTTTCCTGACTTCATCTTTGTAGGTTTGGGCTATATGCTGATATTCTGCCTTGGTTATGTTTATTATAGAGTTCATTATAGAGTTTACAATTTATTATAGAGTTCTTTATGCAGCAATGCTGGTTTCTTCTAGGATCTCTTATTTTTCTTTCTCAGTGGTATTGTGCTAGATTGGGCTTTTGTGTTCTCATTTTTCAGTGTTTCCTAAGCTTCTTGGGTTTTTTTCCTTTTAAGGATTTGCATTCATGGAAAGGGATAATAATCTGTGGACTTAATAATTTTAGTAAAATAGGTAACAAAAATGAGGGGACTTCCGGGGTGACGTCACATTGGTGCGGTACAGGGAAACTGGACTCTGTTCTCCCTGTCTGATTTTCTGCGTTTGGAAGCCAGTAACGGCAAAGCGGGTCCTTGGCAGGGACAGCAATAGTGAGGGGAGCATCCAGGGGTGACAGGGAGAGGAGTGATCTCCTGTTACGAAGGGTGGGTGTCCTGAAAACCAGCACAGAAGAGACCAGCTGTCATTGCGAGGTCCAGAGACGTGGCGGCCTGAGTGAATAGGAGAGGAAGCAGAAAGTGAGAAGAGGCAGACGTATTGGCGGATAAGGAAAAAAGTGTGAGATACCAAACTATCTCTCTAGTTGATGGAATTTGCAAAAATAAAATAAAATACTAAATAAGAAGTGAGTCTCCGAGGAGGCGGTGGTGGCGCCTTAGTGGTGGGAGAGCAGAAGGAAGAAGATTGCCAATGTGGATTGGCAAGGAGGAAAAGTGATTGACTGCAGACTCAAACAGCTGATGTATTGGAAAGTTAGAAAAGTGATTCGTGAGATAAAAATTGTGGTGGAAAGTGGCAGGAAGGAAGAAAAAATCTTTTTCTGGGACAGTGGAGATAGAGGCGGAAGAAAGTAAAGGAAATGAAGAGAAAGACAATGACAGTGCAAATTGAAGGTAGCCGTCATTTTGAAAGCAGAGAACAAGGAAGTTGCAGAATGTACAGAGAGACCGAAGATTAAAAACTTTGGTAATCTAAACGAAGGATATTGTGATTACTTTAGATACTTTAAACTCTTACTGTATATTTTAAACACTTAGATAAATTCCAGAGAGATTTATTATTGTGACATTTATAATGAATTACTAGCTTTAAACTTTAATAGTCCATATAAACATATTGATTCTACTTTATTGAAACCTTGTATAGATTTAAGTATATTTAAATTAACTAACTAGTCTTAAATACTTATTGTTGATTAATAATTGTGTATATAGGGATCCTCATATTTAAGGTAATGCTTTCTTTCATATTGAATATAGTTAACTATAATATACAGTTGCAAGAAAAAGTATGTGAACCCCTTGGGATTACATGGAGTTTTGCATGAATTGGTCATAAAATGTGCTCTGAACGTCATCTAAGTCACAACAGTAGAAGAACACAGTCCGCTGAACATAATACTACACAAACATTAGATGTTGCCATGGTTTAATTGCACATAACATGTAAACATTCACAGTGCAGGGAGGAAAAAGTATGTGAACCTTTGGACTTAATAACTGGTTGACCCGCCTTTGGCAGCAATAACCTCAACCAAACGTTTCCTGTAGTTGCAGATCAGACCTGCACAATGATCTGGAGTAATTTTGGACCACTCCTCTTCACAAAACTGTTTCAGTGTAGCAATATTCTTGGGATGTCTGGTGTGAATTGCTTTCTTAAGGTCATGCCACAGCATTTCAATCGGGTTGAGGTCAGGACTCTGACTGGGCTACTCCAGAAGGCGTATTCTGTGCTGTTGAAGCCATTGTTTTGTTGAATTACTTGTATGCTTTGGGTCATTGTCCTGTTGCATCACCCATCCTCTGCGGAGCTTCAGTTGTTGTACGTTTTCCTGCAAAATATCTTGATAAACTCTGGAATTCATTTTCCCATCAATGACAACAATCCGTCCAGGCCCTGAGGTAGCAAACCATGATGCTCCGTCCACCATGTTTTACAGTGGGGATGAGGTTTTGATGTTGGTGTGCTGTGCCTTTTTTTCTCCACACGTAGTGTTGTGTGTTCTTCCCAAACAACTCAATTTTGGTTTCATCTGTCCACAGTATATTTTGCCAGTAGTGCTGTGGAACATCCAGGTGCTCTTTTGCAAACTTCAAACGTGCTGCAATATTCTTTTTGGACAGCAATGGCTTCCTCTGTGGTGTCCTCCCATGAACTCCATTCTTGTTTAATGTTTTTCTTATTGTAGATGTGTCAATAAAAATGTTAGCATGTGCCAGAGATTTCTGTAGGTCTTTAGCTGACACTCTAGGATTCTTCTTTACATCATGCAGCATTCTGCGCTGTGCTCTTGCAGTCATTTTTACAGGACGACCATGCCTAGGGAGAGTAGCAACAGTGCTAAACTTTCTCCATTTGTAGACAGTCTGTCTTACTGTGGACACATGAACATCAAGGCTTTTGGAGATACTTTTGTAACCCTTTCCAGCTTCATGCAAGTCAACAATTCTTGATTGTAGGTCTTCTGAAAGCTCTTTTCTGCAAGGCATGGTTCACATCAGACAGTGCTTCTTGAAACCAGTAAACCCAAAACAGGTGTGTGTTTTTAAAGCGCAGGACAGCTGTCAGCAACACATCCAATATCATCACACTGATTGGAGTCAAGGTTGGCTCATTTCTGGCTCCAATTAGCTCTGGGAGAAATCATTAGGCTAGGGTCTCACATACTTTTTCCTCCCTGCACTGTGAATGTTTACATGTTATGTGCAATTACACCATGGCAACATCTAATGTTTGTGTAGTATTATGTTCAGCAGACTGTGTTCTTCTATTGTTGTGACTTAGATGACGTTCAGAGCATATTTTATGACCAATTCATGCAAAACTCCACATAATCCCAAGGGGTTCACATACTTTTTCTTGCAACTCTGTGTGTGTGTGTGTGTGTGTGTGTGTGTGTGTGTGTGTGTGTGTGTGTGTGTGTGTATGTATATGAATTGATAATTGAGATTTATATATGTAACTGTTTTCAGAAATTGGATGTTAAAGGCTTATACTGCATTATTATTGTAAACTACTAGTTGAAAGAGAAGTGAAAGAGGAAAGATGGCAGAGAAGAAAGAAGGAAGGTTTAGAGTGAAAAAGATGACAATTGATGGTATTGTGGAATAATTTTTTCAAAAATCTAAAAATGTCAAATAGTGATTAAAATGGTAAAAAAACCAATGTCAATGACAGCCTCTCCAGCAGGACAGAAGTTAATTACATGTGTACATATGGCGTGCAGTGAAAAATCAGGACCGGTACCAATCATGCAAAGTTTGCAAACTTCACTAAATATACTCTAGGGAGTTTATGGTAAAAACACAGGAATCAATAACAAACAGTCACGAGGAAATGAAGGGTGAATTAGGTGAAGTAAAAGAAGACATAAAGAAATTGGATAATAGAATGGGAATAATCCAAGAAACAATAGCGAGAAATGAACAGAAAATAAAAGTGCCAGAAGTAAGAATAGAACAAACCGAAAAGAAACTAGAAGAAATTGAAGAGAGGTTGACACTGCAAATAGAGAGCTGGAAGAGGCAATTACCCACTTAGAATTAAAGCGATCCGCCTTCTACCTGAGGTTCCAAAACAACATCACAGAGACAAGAGAAGAGGATCTACATAAATTGATGACAGAAATACTAGCTGACTCACTACCAATGGACAAAAGTGAATTAAGGAATAGCATCAATGAAGTATATAGAGTGCAAACGAACTATGCAAGGAGAAACAGATTACCACGGGAGATACATATAAGATTTGCAAAAAGAACTGTCACAGACGAAATCTATAGAAGAACGAGGGATGACCAGTTGACCTATAAATGAAGACAGGCATTAACTCTTAAACAGATACCAAAGAGAATTAGGGAAAAAAGAAGGGACTGCCAGTTCCTCATAACACAATTAATAAAAAGTAAAATAATGTTCCACTGGCTGATACCTGATACGCGGTGGTTGACCCCAAAAAAAGACTACAAAAGAGGAAGTTAAAAAGAATTATGAAAGGGGAACACTACCAAAAACTTTTTTTCACATGACCTGAGAGCTAAGTTTAAAAGACGTTTGGAGAGAAATCAATCCTCAACAGAACAAATATACATACTTTGCCAAACCACATAACTCATGGTCCAGGATTGACATGGTCTGGATGGATCCAGAAACAGGAAAAAATGTAGAGGAAATAGAAGTAAAACCAAATATTTGGGCAGATCACAATCTGTTAATAGTTAAAAATGGAAAGGGGAAGAAAAAAGAGATGGACCATGAATCAAAAGATAGTGAAAGAAAAAAATCACGTTCAATATATGGAAAAAGAACTAGTGTTTTTCCTAAAGGAAAATTGAAATGAACAGACAACAACCCATAAAGTAGACCATAACCTACTACTAGATAAAGTAGAAAAATGTGGGTTAGACAGCACCACCACCAGATGGATTCGTAACTGGCTGACCAACCGCACTCAACGTGTAGTCCTCAAGAGAACTACATCCACATGGAGGGAAGTATACAGTGGAGTACCCCAAGGCTCTGTTTTAGGCCCAGTACTCTTCAACATCTTCATCAATGACTTGGACGAGGGGATAGATAGGGAAATCATCAAATTTGCAGATGACACCAGGAATAGCCAACACTCCAGAAGATAGGCTCAAGATACAGAAAGATCTTGACAGACTTGAACATTGGACACTATCTAACAAAATGAAATTCAACAGTGAAAAAAGTAAGGCTCTACATTTAGGCCAAAAAAACAAAATGCACAGGTACCGGATATGTGGTACCTTGCTCAATAGTAGTAACTGTGAGAGGGATCTTGGAGTCCTAGTGGACAACCATTTAGATATGAGCCAGCCGTGTGCAGCAGCTGCCAAAAAAGCCAACACAATTCTGGGCTGCATCAACAGAGGGATAGAATCAAGATCACGTGAAGTGTTAATACCACTTTATAATGCCTTGGTAAGGTCACACTTGGAATATTGCATTCAGTTTTGGTTGCCACGATGTAAAAAGGATGTTGAGACTCTAGAAAGAGTGCAGGGAAGAGCAACCAAGATGATTAGGGGACTGGAGGCTAAAACATATGAAGAACGGTTGCAGGAACTTGGTATGCCTAGTTTAATAGAATAGAATAGAATAGAATAGAATAGAATTTTATTGGCCAAGTGTGATTGGACACACAAGGAATTTGTCTTGGTGCATATGCTCTCAGTGTACATAAAAGAAAAGATACGTTCATCAAGGTACAACATCTAATTATCCTCTGAAGTCTGTGTTTTTCTTGTTGGGTTGCAGAACCGAACAAGACAGTTATAGAGGTGCAAATGACAGACTCAATAATTCCTCTGTAGAATTGGATCAGCAGCTTCTTGGGCAGTTTGAGCTTACTGAGTTGGCGCAGAAAGAACATTCTTTGTTGTCCTTTTTTAATGATGTTTTTGATGTTAGCTGTCCATTTGAGATCTTGCGATATGATAGAACCCAGAAATTTGAAGGTTTCTACTGTTGATACTGTGTTGTCAAGTATTGTGAGAGGTGGAAGTATGGAAGGGTTTTTCCTAAAGTCTACCACCATTTCTACGGTTTTGAGTGTGTTCAGTTCCAGATTGTTTTGGTTGCACCACAAGGCTAGTCGTTCGACCTCTCGTCTATATGCGGATTCGTCATTGTCTCGAATGAGACCAATCACTGTTGTGTCATCTGCGAACTTCAGTAGCTTAACAGATGGATCGTTGGAGATGCAGTCATTGGTATACAGAGAGAAGAGAAGTGGGGAGAGCACACAGCCTTGGGGGGCCCCTGTGCTAATTGTACAGGTATTTGATGTGATCTTGCTTAGCTTCACCTGCTGCTTCCTGTTTGTTAGGAAGCTTGTGATCCACTTACAAGTCTGTTCCGGTACCTGTAGCTGGTTTAGCTTAGTTAGAAGAATGTCTGGAATGATGGTATTGAATGCTGAACTAAAGTCTACAAAAAGGACCCTTGCATAGGTCTTTGGAGACTCAAGATGTTGTAGGATGTAGTGCAGAGCCATATTAACAGCATCATCTGTTGATCTATTTGCTCGGTATGCAAATTGCAAGGGGTCTAAGAGTGGATTCGTGATGGTTTTCAGGTAGGAAAGCACTAGCCTTTCAAAGGTTTTCATGACTACAGATGTTAGAGCAACTGGTCTGTAGTCATTCAGTTCCTTGATGGTGGGCTTCTTCGGCACTGGGATGATGGTAGAGCGTTTGAAGCAAGAAGGAACATAGCACATCTCTAGTGATTTATTGAAAATATGGGTGAAGATGGGGCCAATTGGTCAGCACAGACTTTTAAGCAAGAAGGAGTTATCTTGTCTGGGCCTGGAGCTTTTCCTGGCTTTTGTCTGTGAAATAGGTCCTGCACTTCCTTTTCTGTGATCACTAGGGGTTGTGAACCCAATGAAATGGGGTCAGTTGTAGGAGGCTTGGCTGTTGTTGGTGTGTCTGAGATGGGGGTTATGGAGATAGGTGGCTGTAGTTTCCTTTCAAACCTGCAGTAAAACTCATTCAGGTCATCTGCCAGTTGTTGATTACCTTCAGCCTGGGAAGGAGGTTTGCCATAGCCGGTGATATTTTTAAGAGTTTTCCACATGTTTGCTGGTTCATTTGCTGAAAATTGATTCTTTAGCTTTTCAGAGTAGCTTCTTTTAGCTGCTCTTATCTCCCTTGTTAGTGCATTTCTGGCCTGATTGTACAGCATTTTATCACCTTTTCTGTAGGCTTCCTCTTTGGAATGTCGTAGCTGCTTAAGTTTAGGTGTAAACCAAGGTTTGTTATTACTGTGTATTCGCAAGTTCCTTGTAGGTACACATAGGTCTTCACAGAAGCTGACATATGATGTTACAGTATCTGTGAGTTCATCCAGGTCTGCAGAGGTGTCTTTAAAAATATTCCAATCAGTGCAGTCAAAACATGCCTGTAGCTTTAATTCTGATTCCTCCGTCCAGGTTTTCACTGATTTAATTATTGGTTTTATGGCTTTAAGTCTTTGCCTGTAAGCAGGTGCAAGGTGAATCATGCAATGATCAGAGTGTCCTACAGCTGCACGTGGTAAAGACCGATAGGCATCTTTTAGTGTTGTGTAGCAGTGGTCTAGAGTATTCTTGCCTCTGGTGGGACAACTGACATGCTGAAAGTATTTTGGTAGTTCTTTCCTTAAGTTTGCCTTGTTTAGATCTCCCAAAACAATGGCCAGTGAATCAGGGTGTTTGGCTTCAGCCTCCATGATTTGGTCAGCTAGAGTTAATGAAAAGAAGGACTAGGGGAGACATGATAGCAGTGTTCCAATATCTCAGGGGTTGCCACAAAGAAGAGGGAGTCAAACTATTCTCCAAAGCACCTGAGGGTAGAACAAGAAGCAATGGGTGGAAACTAATCAAGGAGAGAAGCAACCTAGAACTAAGGAGAAATTTCCTGACAGTTAGAACAATTAATCAGTGGAACCACTTGCCTGCAGAAGTTGTAAATGCTCCAACACTGGAAATTTTTAAGAAAATGTTGGATAGCCATTTGTCTGAAATGGTGTAGGATTTCCTGCCTGGGCAGGGGGTTGAACTAGAAGACCTCCAAGGTCCCTTCCAACTCTGACATTATTGTTGTTGTTGTTGTTGTTGTTGTTATTATTATTATTATTATTATTATTACTTCTTGTGGGACACAACTAAACCTTATGTTCGGGGTCTTACAATGGCATATACAATACGAAGAAACAAAAACAAAAGGAAACAATATACAGAATTGCAAGAGAAATTGGGATGATGCGCATGTCCAAGATGATGCCGTGCCGCTGAGTATGAAATGCAGCAGTGGGCCTTTTCTGGACCGGACCAGGCCGGGGAGGACCTTTTTGAGAGCTTAGGTCCCCCGCCCGGGTAGAGGACAGCCTTACCAGCAGAGAGATGGGCAGCTGGATCCTGAGCGGCTCTGTGTGGCTTCGGGAGGAGCTCCGGAGTTGTCTCCACCCCGGCGGCGATGGCTTCGGCGGTTTCGGCGGCGACGGCCTGGCTCAGTGGTTGGCGGCCTGGCGACAGCCTGGCCTAGCAGGCGAGCGTGCGGCCTGGCGGTCCAGTGGGCGGCCTTTCCGACCATTCTGGGAGGACATCTTCGGGCCGGCTGCGGGGGGATCCCCTGAGATCTTGGGTCTCCCGCCCGGACCTTGGGAGAGAGGTGGTTCTCTCCGGAGGTGCTGGCGGCCCGGCCTGGTTTGGTGGCTGGGTGGGCGGCGCTGGTGTCGGGGGCACGGTCATCGGAGGTGGTGTGCCCTCCCGGGCCGGCTCGAGTGCGGGGGGGGGGCTGGTGAGTGCTTGCCCCCCCCCGCTCGAGTGATGGGGCGCTTTCCCCAGCTGGGGGAGGTGAAGTTGGTCCTGGACAACCTTGGCAGGGGCCGACTGGGATGTTTTTTCCTGTGGCAGCTTGGCCTGGAGGGTGGTGCCGCCGTCAGCAACATTGAGATCTGCCGGCAGCGGTCTGGGGAAGTTTGGATTGTTTCGCTGCTTCCGCTGGAGAAGCCGACGATGCTGGCGGGGGTACTTCCCCGCCCTACTTTTTTAGAGCTAGCTGGGCCGCAAAACGGGACTATGATGGCATTGGCCTTGACATCGCTGTTGCTGCTAGGAGAGATGGAGGTGGTTGGCAGCATGCTGGGGCGCTGATGGTGGCGTCTGGGAGAGGTGTGGTCCCCGTTGTGCGGCCCCCACCTCCCAGAGTGACTATGATCTTTTACGCCACATCGTGCCTCGACGATGATGAGGATAAATGAAAACCTATGCCTTGGACAAACCTGGACCTGGACCTGGACTCCGACCTCCAGCTGGAGTCCAGGCAGAGCCCTGGTAGCCCATGTCATTGTAGGCCTCCTTTTTTCCCTCCCCCCCCTCCCACAGACCACCCTTGGACTTCCTATGTGGGGTTGGTTAACTGACTGGACAAAGCGGTTCTTTTTCCATCTGCCGCTTAAGAACTGATTTTCTGACTGTTCTCACCTGGAGAGTTGGCATTGACTTTTTGCCAGCCTGACCAGCCACGATGGGTCTGCTTGCTGGATTTCTATCATGCGGGCATTTTCAGCGGCTGACCTTCTTGCCCTGCGAGATTCCCCTCTCTCACGGATTTGGCCCTCTACATTATTGAGGGCCCACCTTGAGGACGGGTTTTGGAACCCCGAGAAGTGGCATGCCAAAAATAGGAGGCTTAGGGGATTTTTAATTAATTGTTTTAAGCGATTTTTTAAGGGGAGTTTTAAAGAGACTTTTAAGGGGAGGGTGGGAACTGACAGGTTTGAGTTGGGGGGTGGGAGGGGAACCCATCGGGGAGGGAGCCAGTCCTTGCGAGTGCTTGTGGCGATTCTTTATCAGATTCAGAGGTGAAGGAGGAGCCTTATTTTTCAATTCTAGAGGGTTGTTCCATCAGCACGGTTAAGTGGGAGAGGCAGATATGGTGGAAGCGGGGGGCCGTATCATGTTCGGGGGGTGCGCACTCGCTGTTTAAGAGCGATTGCGTACTCCGGCCCCTCAGACTTTCTCCATCCTCCGAGTGGTCAGTATCCCCAGGGCTTGGACCTTCGGCTGATGTTATGCAATGCAAGGTCCGTAGTGAACAAAGCCCCCCTGATTTATGATCTTATACGGGGGGGGGGGGGGCTGCGGACCTTATGGGCATTTCAGAAACTTGGTTGGGCACCGAAGGGGGTGTGCCCCTGGTAGATATGTGCCCACCGGGTTTCCGAGCATTCCATCAGCCAAGGGCCCAAGGTAGGGGTGGAGGAGTGGCGGTTGTTATTAAGGAGAGTCTAGAGCTGAGGGAGGCCACTGTACCTCAGATAGCCAGTTGTGAATCCCTTTACGTGAAGTGGGGGCGTAGGATGCAGGTGGGCTTGTTGATCACGTACCTGGCTCCTTGCTGCGTTACAACAGCCCTGCCCGAGCTGCTTGAGGTGATAGCCGGGATGGCAGTTGACACCCCTAGGCTTATGGTCATGGGGGACTTTAACTTGCCATCGGCCAGCGTGTTGTCAACGGCAGCTCGGGAGTTCATGGCCTCCATGACGGCCATGGACCTGACCCAACTAGTTGACAGCCCTACCCACGTTGGGGGAAGCACACTGGATTTGATTCTTGTCTCTGGACAGTGGCTGAATGATCTGGAACTAGGAGAATTAGTCATTGAACCTTTGTCATGGTCAGATCATTCTCTCCTTCGTCTGGACTTTCGGACTGTCACTCAACACCGCAGGGAGACGGGGCCAATGTGCTGGTTCCGTCCCAGGTGCCTGATGGACCCAGAGAGGTTCCTGACGGAGCTTGGGCCACTCCCTAGTGATCTGGCCCACGGCTCGGCCAAGGAGCTTGTCACGACCTGGGAACGGGCCGCGGCGGGCGCTTTGGACCGTGTCGTGTCTTTGCGGCCTCTGACCCAGCGTAGGTCTCAACCAGCTCCCTGGTTTTCCGAGGAGCTGAGGGAGATGAAACGCCGGAAAAGACGCCTAGAGAGTGTCTGGAGGGCCAGATGTTCTGAAGCTGACCGAACACTAGTTAGGTCTCATATTCAGACCTAGTGACACTGAGGGAGGCCAAGTGGGCCTATGTCTCTACCTCATTGCGTCGGCAGATAACCGCCCGGCCTCCCTGTTTAGGGTGACTCGCTCTCTCCTCTATCAGGAGGTGCGCGATGATCCCTTACAGGGTTGTGCTGAGGATTTTAGTAATTATCTGTACGATAAAATCGCTCAGCTCCGGGACGGTTTGGACCAAAATTGGGTAGTTTCAGGCGAGGTGACGGAAGCAAGTCTTGTTGAGCCCATCTGGGAGCAGTTTGATCCTGTGGCTCCCGAGGACATGGACAGGTTGCTGGGGCGGCTGAATGCCACCACATGTTTATTGGACCGGTGTCACTCCTGGTTGGTACTGGTCACTCGGGAGGTTACACGAGGCTGGCTCCAGGGAATTGTTAATGCTTCTTTGAGGGAGGGTGTTGTTCCCACTGCCTTGAAAAAGGCGGTGGTAAGGCCCCTCCTCAAGAAGCCCTCCCTGGACCCAGCTGTTTTGGGAAATTACCGTCCAGTCTCCAACCTTCGCTTTGTTGTGAAGGTTGTTGAATGTGGTGGCATATCAGTTACCCCAGTACCTGGCTGAATCTGTCTATCTAGACCCGTTCCAGTCCGGTTTCCGGCCCGGGTACAGCACGGAGACGGCTTTGGTCGCGTTGGTGGATGACATCTGGAGAGCTCAGGACAGGAGTTATTCCTCTGCCCTGGTCCTGTTAGATCTCTCAGCGGCTTTTGATACCATCGACCATGGTATCTTGCTGCGCCGGTTGGAGGGTTTGGGAGTGGGAGGCACCATTTTACGGTGGTTCTCCTCCTAACTCTCTGACCAGTCGCAGACGGTGTTGACAGGGGGGCAGAGATCGACTTCGAGGCGTCTCCTGTGTGGGGTGCCACAGGGGTCGGTTCTCTCGCCTCTCTTGTTCAACATCTACATGAAGCCGCTGGGTGAGGTCATCAGTGGTTTTGGGGTGAGTTATCAACTGTACGCTGATGACACCCAGCTGTACATTTCCAGCCCGGACCACCCCAATGAAGCTGTCGAAGTGCTGTCTCAGTGTCTGGAGGCCGTTGGGTCTGGATGGGGAGAAACAGGCTCAAGCTCAACCCCTTCAAGACTGAGTGGCTGTGGATGCCGGCATCCCGGTACAGTCAGCTGCAACCGCTGCTGACTGTTGGGGGCGAATCATTGGCCCCAATGGACAGGGTGCGCAATCTAGGCGTTCTCCTGGATGGATGGTTGTCTTTTGAAGATCATTTGGCGACCGTCTCCAGGAGAGCTTTTTACCAGGTACGCCTGGTTCGCCAGTTGCACCCCTTTCTAGACCGGGATTCCCTATGCATGGTCACTCATGCCCTCGTCACTTCTCGCCTAGACTACTGCAATGCTCTCTACATGGGGCTCCCCTTGAGGAGCACCCGGAGGCTCCAGTTGGTCCAGAATGCAGCTGCGCGGGTGATAGAGGGAGCCACTCGTGGCTCTCATATAACACCTCTCCTGCGCAAGCTGCACTGGCTACCTGTGGTCTTCCGGGTGCACTTCAAGGTGCTGGTCATCACCTTTAAAGCGCTCCATGGCATAGGACCCGGATATCTGCAGGACCGCCTTCTGTTACCATATGCCTCCCACCGACCGGTGCGCTCCCATAGAGAGGGTCTCCTCAGGGTGCCGTCAGCCAAACAATGTCGGCTGGCGACCCCCTGGGGGAGAGCCTTCTCTGTGGGGGCACCTACCCTCTGGAATGAGCTTCCTCCTGGACTCTGTCAACTTTTCGACCTCCGGACCTTTTGCCGCGAGCTGAAGACATAACTATTCTTTCGAGCAGGTCTGGCATAACATGGGTTTTAAATTGAATTTTAAATGGGGTTTTATATCAGGTTTTTTATAATTTTAATTTGGCTATATTGAATAAGTTTTTTAAATGGGTTTTATTGTATATTGTATTGTATTTTATCTGGCTGTTAACCGCCCTGAGTCCTTCGGGAGAAGGGCGGTATAAAAATTAAAATATTATTATTATTATTAAAATTAGAATATAAAATGCAGAAAGAACTTCAAAACCAGGAAATTAGGGACGAAAAAGATATAATTAAACATAGATTAAATCTAGCAGCTTCCAGTGATGTCACTGCTCCTGTTGGGCGCTCTAAAGGGCGCTCCCGCGTTAGAAGATCGTAAAAGTCAGTGAAACAGCATAAATCAGCTGTTCACTGACCTTAGCATACCCCTTGGGCAAAAAGGGGTGTGCAGAGCTGCGGGGGAGTGGTAGATCTCTCCAGGGGGTTTGCTCTTAAGAGCGAATTCCTGGATCTGAGATCCCGCCGAGCCTCGCTGTACTCCGGCTTCAAACGTGCTCCTGTTTTGTCAAAAAAAAGGGAGTAGGGGTCACTTCTGCTCAAAAGGACTTGTTAAATGGATTGATTTTCTAAGCAGATGGGGGATTTCACAAGCACTCAATCTTTGAATTAGAAACAGCACACAAGTATCCTGACTTCCCTTTTGAAATTGGAAACTCTTCTTTGTCTCTGCTTAATTGACTTTTAAAATGGCATCTGAAAGCGAAAGTGTGAATTTTTCAGTATAACAAAGTAGCGCTGTTTGTGGATTATTATAAATGGAGCTCTCCTAAAGTTTTTAAGTTTAAATTCTTGACTCTTTTGAAGATAGAAATGACTGCTAAGCCATTAAAGCCCTCTGGAAGAAAGGGATCTGAAGCAAATCTTGAGGATATACTTAAAGAACAATTAAAACTCTCTGAAGAGAGGCAAAAGGTCCTTGAGTGGCGCAGGCTGCTAAACAGCCTGTTATTAACAACAGCTGCCTGCAATTATTGCAGGTTCAAGTCCCACCAGGCCCAAGGTTGACTCAGCCTTCCATCCTTTATAAGGTAGGTAAAATGAGGACCCAGATTGTTGGGGGCAATAAGTTGACTTTGTATACAAATATACAAATAGGATGAAGACTATTGCTTGACATAGTGTAAGCCGCCCTGAGTCTTCGGAGAATGGCGGGGTATAAATGTAAAAAAAAAAAAAAAAAAAGAGGAGATGATGGAAAAATTTAATGGAGAAATAAGGGAACAGATGAAGGAGAATAATGAAAAAATAAGAGAAGATATGCTGGCTTTTCAAGGTTTGTCTAAAAAAGTTGAGGGATTGGAAGAAGAGATGCAACAGATTTCTCAGTCAAATAAGCACTTAGAAGATAAAATGGAAGGTATTCAGACAAAAGTGGATGAAAATAAAGATCAGGTTGTGATATTGCAGTACAATCTTATGGAAGGAGCTCTTAGAATCCGCGGCTTACAGGAACAGAGAGGAGAGGACCTAAGAAAAATCATATCAGAAGCATTGGCTGAATTTATTGAAGTGGAACCCTAAGAGGTAGCTTATCAAATTGATAAAATATATAGAGTTAATTCTTGGATCGCAAGACAGAGAAAGCTTCACAGGACATTGTGGTTTATTTTGTGAAAAGAACTATGAGAAATCAGATTTTGCAAGCTGTATATCAGACAACTTTGAAAATTGGAGAACAGGAGTTGAAGGTCCTGAAAGAGATGCCTTCCAAGATGTTAAGAGACAGGAAGGAGTTTGTTTTTTTTACACAAGAACTTAAAAAACACCCGATTCAATTTAGACGGGACGTGCCAGTTGGTCTGACAGTATTTTATCAAGGAAGGAGATACAGAATTGACACTGTCTTAAAGGCAAAGGATTTTCTTTCTACAGTCTTGAAAGTTGAAATAGAAGTAATAGAAAAACTTCAAGAGATCCAAGAAGGCGTGGTGACCCAAGAGGCTTCATTGCTGCCAGCTCCAGAGGAGCCACAAGAGCAAAGGGTGACAAGAGGAGCTCTTAAGCGTAAAGAAGAGCAACAGCTTCAAAGTAAAAGTCAGGACCCCAGAATGGAAGCTGTGGGAAGAGCTAGACAGAAGATACCGGAGGAGGATCTTCTGTTGTCTGCTTCAAAGCTTCAGGAGGCCAGTAATGGCAAATAGAATTTTGTCATGGAATGTTAATGGTTTGAATTCAGCTCAGAAAAGAAGGAAAACATTTCAGTACTTGAAACAATTTAAAAATGATATGATTTGCCTGCAAGAGACACATATCAAATTATCAGACCAAAAATACTTAATAAACTCAAAATTAGGTAAACATTTTGTTGCATCAGCTTTGGATAAGAAGCAAAATGGTATCGTTGTATATATCAGGAAGGATATACCAGCTAAGTTAATTGAGACAGATATTCAAGGAAGATTTATTGCTATTGAACGGGTGATAGATGCAAAAAAGATTTTACTGATAGGTATTTATGCACCTAATCAGCAACAAGAAAAGTTTTATAAAATGTTACACGAGAGGTTGACCCTCTGGGATTACAGTTCGTTTATTTTATTAGGAGACTGGAATGGAGTAATTGATACAAGAAGTGATAAGAGAACCTCTTCCAAGAAGATACCTATCCATGCAAAATTACCAAAATCCTTTTTTGAAATGATGGAAGACTATGAGTTTAGAGATATATGGAGGTTACGGAATCCAGATGAGAGAGATTTTACTTTTTTTTCCGATAGGCACAAATCTTTCTCACGTATTGATTTTATTTTAATTTTTAATGACTTGCTTTCTAGGGTGAAAAAAATGAAGATATTTCCGAGGTGTTTAACTGACCATAGCCCAGTATGGATGGAATTATTACAAGGGAAAAAAGGTGGTAGAACATGGAGGTTGAATGAAAATCTGTTTAGATATGAGGATAATGTAAATCATTGTAAGAAACAGTTGAAAGAATTTTTTGATTTTAATATGCACAAAGGGACACCTATAGGAACTGTGTGGGAGGCGAGTAAAGCTTTTATTAGAGGGATATTGATATACTTGGACAACAGGCAAAGAAATAATAAAAAAAGGCAGCGTAGGTACTTGGAAGAAGAAATTCAAAGGAAGCAAGTTATTAATTCAAAACCCACAAGATCACAAATTTAAAGAGGCTATAAGGATATTACAGAGTCAATTTAATATGTTAATGGCAGACCAGGTGGCAACGAATATACAATATGCTAAACATAATATCTTTTGTAATGCAAATAAACCTGGGAGGTGGCTGGCATATAACTTAAGGAAAAAACAGAAAGCACGTGTCATAGAAAAAATAAAATATAAAGGTAAAGAGATATATCAACAGGATAAAATTAAAAAGGCCTTCTCAGAATTTTACACTACTTTATATGCAAAAGATAAAATACCAAATAGGGACATTGATGATTATTTGAAAGATTATAAGGTTAATAGTCTAACATTAGAACAAAAGGAAGAGTTGAATCGGCCTATAGCTACTGGAGAAATAGTGGAGGCAATTAAACAATTAAAAATGGGGAAAACCCCCGTTACAGATGGACTTACAGCAAGTTATTATAAAAAATTACAGGATGAAATACTAGGCCCACTTAAAGAATTATTTAATCAGATACAACTAGAAGGGGGAATACCCCCGTCGTGGAAAACATCTTTTATTTCATTGATACCAAAAGAGGAACAAGATTGCTCTAAACCCGGGAATTATAGGCTGATCTCACTTTTAAATAATGATTATAAGATTTTTGTTAAAATAATAGCAAATAGATTAATGTTAGTTTTACAACAAAGAATTCATACTGATCAATCTGGTTTTATAAAAGGGAGGCAGATGAGGAATAATGTTAGACAGATTATTAATATATTGGAATATTTGGAAAAGAAGAATACTTCAGCAGCACTTATTTTTTTGGATGCGGAGAAGGCCTTTGATTGATTGCATTGGGATTTTTTATTTAAATTAATAGAGAAAATGCAATTTGGAGATTGCTTTGTTAGAATAATTAAAGCGATTTATGGAGAGCAAACAGCTCAGATTATAATAAATGGTAGTCTGACAGAAGTTATTAAGATTGCGAAAGGAACGAGACAGGGATGTCCTTTATCACCACTATTGTTTGTTTTGACTCTGGAACCATTATTGGATAAAATATGAGAGTTAACGAAAATAGAGAGAATTAAAATTAGACAATATGAGTACAAATTTAGAGCTTTTGCATACGACTTATTGGTTACTTTAACAAATCCTATAAATTCAAGTAGATTTTTCTTGGAAACAATTGATAAATATGGAAAGGTATCAGGATTTAAAATAAATCAGAATAAAACAAAAGTGATAATCAAAAATATGTCTAAACAATAGAAACAAAAACTAGAGGAAATAACAGGATTTGAGGTGGTAAAAAAGGTTAAATACTTAGGGGTTTATATTAGCTCATCGAACAAGAACCTTTATAAGAATAATTATGAGTTGCTATGGCAAAAAGTTCAGAATGACATGAGTGTCTGGAAAAAATTGCAGCTATCGCTATTGGGAAGTATAACGGCTATCAAAATGAATGTGTTACCTAGATTTTTGTTTCTGTTTCAGATGATACCAATAATTAAGAAAGATAAAAATTTGGAGGATTGGCAGATTGGGATTAATAAATTTATATGGCAAGGTAAAAAGGTGAGGGTTAAAATGAAAATAATTCAGGACTCACGGGAAAGAGGAGGCCTAAAAATGCCTAATTTTAAACTATATTATGAAGCAGTAGCCCTTTCAGTAATAAGTGACTGGTTTAATTTAACGGAGGAAAGAATTCTGGATATAGAAGGCTATGACTTATTATATGGATGGCATGCGTATTTATTTTATGGAAAAAAGTGGATAGGGCTTTTAAAAGTCATGTGTTGAGAAGTGCTCTTTTGCGGGTCTGGAAAAAATATTCCTATAAACTAGACTATAAGATTCCTATATGGGCGAGCCTCAGACATGCAATAGAGAATATAAATATAGAACAGAAACAGGAAATGATTACTTATAAAGAACTTTTGTATGATGAAGGAGGTAGCTTACAATTAAAATCATTACAGGTATTAAATGAAGAAGGGAGGAATTATACTTGGTTTCAATATGGGCAACTAAGTGCTAGATGGAAAGAAGATCAAAATATTGGTATAATGCAAAGGGAGGAAAATTTAATAAAGCAAATTAGAAATCAGACCCAGGAGCATATAAAGAGATTGTACAATGTGTTGCTTGAAATAGATTCGGAAAAGGATTTGGTAAAGGACTGTATGATAAAATGGGCACAGAATATTCAGGAACCAATAATGTTGGTAACGTGGGAGAAAATCTGGGTTAGAAATGTTAAGTTTACACAAGCGCAGAATCTAAGGGAAAATTTTTATAAGATGTTTTATAGATGGCACTTAGATCCCAAAAAATTATCATGTATGTATCCTGATATCCAAGCGAAATGTTGGAGATGTGACTGTGATGACGCTACATATTTTCATATTTGGTGGACTTACAAGAAAATTAAGGCCTTTTGGATAAGAATTTGGTGGATTATTCAAAATATCCTGAAGAAGAAGATAAAGTTCCTGCCACAATTTTTCCTTTTGGGAATTATAGCGGATTGTACAGTGACTGAGACTAAATTGATCTTGAACTTAATAACAGCAGTAAGGCTGTTGATTGGACAATATTGGAAGAAAAAAGAGTTACCTACAATAGAAGAATGGATATTGAAAGTTACTAACTTGGCTGAGATGGCTAAAATCTCAGCCTTTTTGAAAGACAATACGCAGGAAAGATATTTAATTGAATGGAAAAAATGGATTGATTATGTACAAAACAGATATCAGATTAAGAAATATCAGATTGCCTTTGAATAATTAGGATGTATTATTTTATATAATGGGGGGGGGGTTAGGAAATGAAAAGACTTGGATGAGGTTAATTGGATTAGAAGGGAAAATTTTATTCTATGTTTGGTTTATGTTTAACCAATACCTTGTGGTTTAACAATACCTTGTGATTGACCCGGGAAGCTGGGGGTGGGGTGGGGTGGGGGAAGGGAGGGGAAGGGGTTTTATGGGGGAAGGGGTTTTATGGGGGAAGGGGAAAATGTTTTTGTTTGTTAAAACTTTTTCAATTAAAAAAAACATAGATTAAATCTAATCACTCAAGAAGAAATAGCCCCCAAAAATTAGTTCAACCAGACAAAAGCCGTGGTGGCTCAGGCTGTAAGATAGCCTGTTATTAAAACACAGCAGCCTGCAATTACTGCAGGCTCGAATCCCACCAGGCCCAAGGTTGACTCAGCATTCCATCCTTTATAAGGTAGGTAAAATGAGGACCCAGATTGTTGGGGGGGCAATAAGTTGACTTTGTAAATATACAAATAGAATGAGACTATTGCCTTACACACTGTAAGCCGCCCTGAGTCTTCGAAAAAGGGCGGGATATAAATGTAAATAAAAAAAATGTAAATAAAAAAAATAAATGTAAATAAATGTAAATAAAAAAAACTACTTTGAAAATCCCAATAAACTGGGGAGATGATTGGCCTACAAATTAATAAAAGAAAAAGAAAAGAAATTAATAAAAAAATTTGAAGACGAAAAAGGGATAGCACATCATCAGAAGGAAGAAAAAGAAAATATAGCAGTACGATATCTACAGCAGAGAAATCTCCCAACCCTACCAGAAATAACCAAAGAAACATTAGATGAAAAAATAACAATGTTAGAATTAAAGAGGGCAATTCAAAAACAAAAAAGCAATAAAACACCGGGTCCAGATGAAATCCCAGAAGAATTCTATAAAGAATTACAAAAACCATTGGAAAACCTAAAATTAGAAACATACAACGAAGTATTAGAGAGAGCCACAATACCAAAATCCTGGATGAAGGCACTGATAACCTTAAATCCCAAAGATAATGAGGAAAGAAAAAAAAATCCAAAATTATAGGCCAATCTCGCTGCTGAATGTTGATTGTAAGATATTTATGACAATAATGGCAGAAAGGATGAAACTCATATTAAATGAAATCATACAACCAGACCAGAATGGATTCTTACCCAACAGACACATAAAAAATAATATAAGAACGATAAAGAATACATTAGAATATTATAAAATACACTCGGAAAAACAAGCAGCATTGATATGCCTTGATGCACAAAAAGTATTCAACAACTTAAATTGGAATTTTTTAATTAACCAACTAGTAGCAATGAATTTTGGTGAAAAATTTATTAGAACAATTAGAGCAATATATTTGAACCAGAAAGCAAAAATAATATTAAATAGAGAAACAACAGTAGGCTACAGTATAACAAAAGGAATTAGACAGGGATGCCCCCTATCACCTCTGTTATTTCTTTCAATAGAGACACTGAACAAGAATACAAAGTACAGGCCTTTGCTGATGATTTGGCATTTATTATAGAAGAGCCTTTAGAGACGGGGTTAATACTACTACAAGACATAAATTAAATTGGCAAAGGGGCAGGGCTTAAACTAAAATACTAACCAAAAACTTAACTAAAAGACAAAATGAAGAATTAGAGGAGAAAATGGGAATTTTAAGAGCTAAGAAAATTAAATACCTGGGAGTATGGCTATTGGCAAAATGTAGCACGATAAAAGAGGATAATTATAATGCATTGCTAAAACAAATACAAAAAGATTTGGAAAATTGGAATAAATTACACATATTATTAATTGGCAGAATTTCAACAATCAAAATGAATATAGTACCCAAATTGCTATCTTTTCCAAACAATTACTGCTAAAATTAGAGAAAAAATGGTTTGAACAAATAAATAAAATAACATCCAAATTTATATGGGCAGGGAAAAACCCCTGCATTAAATTTAAACTTTTACAAGACAGCAGGAACCATGGGGGTTTCGGCCTCCCAGATTGGGAGCTTTACTACCAGGCAGTCGCCTTGACATGCCTGAAGGATAGGATTCAACTTAAAAACAAAAGAATATTAGCATTAGAAGGACACGACCTCCAAATAGGCTGGCACAGTTTTCTCTGGGAAGGGAAAAATAAAACACATTCATATTTCCAGAGACGCATAGTAAGGAACTCCCTGTTTAACATCTGGGTAAAGATTAGAAAAAAACACTATACAAAAATACCAAACTGGTATCGACAATGGAGGCAATGACATACCCAAATACAATAGAACTCAGTAAAATGATAAAATATTCAGAAATTTTAGACGAAAAAGGAGAATTAAAATCAGTGCAAATGTTGAAAAAGCAAGGAATAAATATAGAATGGTGGCCCTACCTACAAATTAAAACAAGACTAAAAAAAGATCAAGAACAATTAGGCATACCTCAAAAACAATCGGAACTGGATAAAATTTTATCAGGAATGGGGGAAAATGATCAGAAAATTATACAATTTTTTTTACTAAAATATAAAATGGAGGAAGTAGTAGCAAAAGAAACAATGATTAGCTGGGCTAAGAATTTTGGTCATAACAGAATTAGAACAATGGGACAAACTATAGACAGCAAACTATAAACTTACAAAAGCAGTTGCTTACAAAGAAAACCTCTATAAAATGTTTTACAGATAGCATTTGCCCCCTGCGAGATTGGCCAAAATGTTTCCAAATTTATCCCCCAAATGCTGGAGATACAACCATAAATCTGAAACATTCTATCACATCTCTACAGAAATAGAGCACAACAATGATGAAAATCATGTTGAATGTATTTGGGTCAATATAAAAGGGGTGAAAAACAATATTGCCATAGGTCTATACTATAGGCCACCCAACCAAACAGAGGAAGTAGATGAACTTTTTGCTAGTCAGCTAACTAAGGTATGTAGGAAGCACATCACAGTATTAATGGGGGATTTTAACTATCCTGACATCAACTGGGAAACAAACTCTGCACCAAGTGGAAGATCCAACAGGTTCCTAACAAACCTAGCAGACAACTTTGTTTCCCAAAAAATAGAGAAGGCAACAAGGGTATCAGCCATACTGGACTTAATTCTCACTAACAAGAGATGAAATGATAGAAGGTGTTGAAGCTACAGGAACCTTGGGGGCAAGTGACCACGCAATATTGGAATTTGACATTAAGCAAATACAAGTAGTAGAACAAAGTCAAACTAGAGTCTTGGACTTTAAAAGAGCTAATTTAGAGACAGCTTGAGAAGGATTCAATGGATGAGAATCCTCAGGGGGAAAACAACTCAAGAAGCTTGGGAAATTTTGAAAAGTGAGATTATAAAAG
This sequence comes from Ahaetulla prasina, assembly GCF_028640845.1. NCBI lineage: Eukaryota > Metazoa > Chordata > Lepidosauria > Squamata > Colubridae > Ahaetulla > Ahaetulla prasina. The sequence continues at coordinate 186,596,932 of NC_080540.1, forward strand.
CGCAGTCTAACACAATACCAATGAAGAAGAAAAATAATAGATCTGAAAAGAAACCAGCATGGATGCATAAAGAACTATCTGACAAATTGAAAGACAAAAAGGACAAATATAAAAAGTGGAAAGAGGGGCAAATAACTAAGGCAGAATATCAGCAAATAGCCCGAGCCTGTAAAGATGAAGTGAGGAAAACTAAGGCTCACAATGAACAAAGGCTAGCGACAAAAGTAAAAAATAACAAAAAAAGCTTCTTCCAACATGTTAAAAACAAGAAAAAAGTCAAGGAAACAATTGGCCCATTGCTGGGAGAAAGTGGCAAGAAGATGACAAGCAACAGGGAGAAAGCAGATCTACTTAACTCATTTTTTGCATCTGTCTTTACACAAAAGGAAAAAACAATCCAACCTATCAAAAACAGCACTACAAAAAACAGATTAGAAACACAAGTTAAAATAGGGGAAAAAATGGTAAGTGAACACCTGTCTACCCTAGACGAGTTCAAATCACCAGAACCGGATGGATTACACCCCAAGGTTCTGAAGGAACTGGCAGACGTGATCTCAGAACCACTGAAGTATCTTTCAAAGATCCTGGAGCACAGGGGAGCTGCCAGAGGACTGGAAAAGAGCTGATGTAGTTCCCATCTTCAAAAAAAACAGATCCAGGAAACTACAGACCTATCACCCTGACCTCAATACCGGGGAAGATTCTGGAAAAGATAATCAAGCAACTAATCACCGAACACCTAGAAGCAAACAAAGTAATAACTAAAAGCCAACATGGGTTTGTCAAAAACAGATCATGCCAGACTAATCTTATCGCATTCTTTGACAAAATGACAAAATTAGTAGACCAGAGGAATGCTGTCGATATAATTTACTTGGACTTCAGTAAAGCATTTGATAAAGTAGACCATAACCTACTACTAGATAAAGTAGAAAAATGTGGGTTAGACAGCACCACCACCAGATGGATTCGTAACTGGCTGACCAACCGCACTCAACGTGTAGTCCTCAATGGAACTACATCCACATGGAGGGAAGTATGCAGTGGAGTACCCCAAGGCTCTGTTTTAGGCCCAGTACTCTTCAACATCTTCAATGACTTGGACGAGGGGATAGATGGGGAAGTCATCAAATTTGCAGATGACACCCAGCGGGCAGGAATAGCCAACACTCCAGAAGATAGGCTCAAGTTACAGAAAGATCTTGACAGACTTGAACATTGGGCGCTATTTAACAAAATGAAATTCAACAGTGAAAAAAGTAAGTTTCTACATTTAGGCAAAAAAACCAAAATGCACAGGTACCGGATATGTGGTACTTTGCTCAATAGTAGTAGCTGTGAGAGGGATCTTGGAGTCCTAGTGGATAACCATTTAGATATGAGCCAGCAGTGTGCAGCAGCTGCTAAAAAAGCCAACACAGTTCTGGGCTGCATAAACAGAGGGATAGAATCAAGATCACGTGAAGTGTTAGTACCACTTTATAATGCCTTGGTAAGGCCACACTTGGAATATTGCATCCAGTTTTGGTCGCCACGATGTAAAAAAGATGTTGAGACTCTAGAAAGAGTGCAGAGAAGAGCAACCAAGATGATTAGGGGACTGGAGGCTAAAACATATGAAGAATGGTTGCCAGGAACTGGGTATGTCTAGTTTAATAAAAAGAAGGACTAGGGGAGACATGATAGCAGTATTCCAATATCTCAGGGGTTGCCACAAAGAAGAGGGAGTCGGGCTGTTCTCCAAAGCACCTGAGGATAAAACAAGAAGCAATGGGTGGAAACTGATCAAAGAAAGAAGCAACTTAGAACTAAGGATAAATTTCCTAACAGTTAGAACAATTAATAAGTGGAACGACTTGCCTGCAGAAGTTGTGAATGCTCCAACACTGGAAATTTTAAAGAAAATGTTGGATAACCATCTGACTGAGATGGTGTAGGGTTTCCTGCCTGGGCAGGGGGTTGGAATAATAATAATAATAATAATAATAATAATAATAATAATAATAATAATAATAATAATAATAATAATAATAATAATAATAATAATAATATTTTAATTTGTATACCGCCCTTCTCCCGAAGGACTCAGGGCGGTTTACAGCCACAGTAAAATACAAAAAACAACACATACAATGCTAAAAACAAACATTAAAAAACTTATTCAATTGGCCCCATTTAAAATATAATATCAACCCTATAAAACTAATAAAATTTAAAACCCACAAAATCAATTAAAAATTTTAAAAATTCAAGCCAGTCCAGCAAGACGGAATAAATAAGTTTTAAATTCGCGGCGAAAGGTCCGGAGGTCAGGTAATTGTCGAAGTCCAGGGGGAAGCTCGTTCCACAGGGTAGGAGCCCCCACAGAGAAGGCCCTCCCCCTGGGGGCTGCCAGTCGACATTGCTTGGCTGACGGCACCCTAAGGAGTCCCTCTCTGTGAGAACGCACCGGTCGCTGGGAGATAGAAGATGGCAGTAGACGGTCCCGTAAATATCCCAGTCCTAAGCCATGGAGCACTTTGAAGGTGGTCACCAATATCTTGAAGCGCACCCGGAAGACGGCAGCCAGTGCAGTCTGCGCAGGATGGGTGTTACATGGGAGCTCCGAACTGCTCCCTCAATCACCCGCGCAGCCGCTTTCTGGACTAACTGGAGTCTCCGGGTGCTCTTCAAGGGGAGCCCCCTTGAAGAGCACCTTGAAGAGATGAGAAGGCCTCCAAGGTCCCTTCCAACTCTGTTGTTATATTATACATGTGGTGGACGTGCCCCATCACAAGGAAATATTGGTGCAAAATTCAAAATTCAAAAATGGCTGGAAGAAATTACAGACAAAAAACAGATTTGAAACCGGAACTATTTTTATTAGGAATACTGGACTCGAAAATGAATAAAAAACTCCAATACATTACACTACACATACTCACTGCAGCAAGAATTATATTTGCACAAAACAATATACCCTCAGATGAAATAGTAATTAGGAAAATTCTTGAATGTGCAGAAACTCTCCGATCGGTCGCAGACGGTGTTGACAGGAGGGTAGAGGTCGGCCCTGAGGTGCCTCACTTGTGGGGTGCCTCAGGGGTCGTTTCTCTCGCCTCTCCTGTTCAACATCTATATGAAGCCGCTGGGTGAGATCATCAGTGGCTTCGGTGTGAGGTACCAGCTGTACGCTGATGATACTCAGCTGTACTTTTCCACACCGGGCGACCCCAACAAAGCTATCGAAGTGCTGTCCCGGTGTCTGGAAGCCGTACGGGTCTGGATGGGGAGAAACAGGCTCAAGCTCAATCCCTCCAAGACAGAGTGGCTGTGCATGCCGGCATCCCGGTACAGTCAGCTGCGACCGCGGCTGACTGTTGGGGGCGAGTCATTGGCCCCGATGGAGAGGGTGCGCAACTTGGGCGTCCTCCTGGATGAATGGCTGTCTTTTGAAGATCATTTGACGGCCGTCTCCAGGAGAGCTTTCTACCAGGTTCGCCTGGTTCGCCAGTTGCGCCCCTTTCTAGACCGGGATGCCCTATGCACGGTCACTCACGCTCTCGTGACGTCCCGTCTGGACTACTGCAATGCTCTCTACATGGGGCTCCCCTTGAGGAGCACCCGGAGGCTCCAGTTAGTTTAGAATGCGGCTGCGCGGGTGATAGAGGGAGCCCCTCATGGCTCCCATGTGACACGTCTCCTGCGCAGACTGCACTGGCTACCTGTGGCCTTCCGGGTGCGCTTCAAGGTTTTGGTAACTATCTTCAAAGCGCTCCATGGCATAGGGCCGGGTTATTTACGGGACCGCCTGCTGCTACCGAATACCTCTCACCGACCCGTGCGCTCTCACAGAGAGGGACTCCTCAGGGTGCCATCGCCTAGGCAGTGCCGCTGGCGACGCCCAGGGGAAGGGCCTTCTCTGTGGGGGCTTCCACCCTCTGGATCGAACTTCCCCCAGGACTTTTGTCAGCTTCCTGAACTCCGAACCTTCCGCCGCGAGCTTAAAACACATCTATTTATCTGCGCAGGACTGGATTAGATTTTAAAATTTAAATGGTTTTAAATGGGTTTTATTATGTATATTGTGATTTTAATAATTCGGCCATTTTTAATAAGTTTTTTAACTGATGTTTTATTTTGTATTTATATGTATATTTTTATTTTGGCTGTGAACCGCCCTGAGTCCCTAGGGAGATAGGGCGGTATAAAAATACGAATAAATAAATAAATAAATAAATAAATAAATAAATAAATAAATAGAAATGGATAAAATGACTATGGAGCTAAAAGAGAGGGATGATTCGGACTATTATGAAGTATGGAATAAAATGTACAGTTGGCTTGAAAATAGAAACCAAAACAGGAAATGTTTAACTGAGTATTGATGAAACTTAAAGTGGATTAATTGAACAACATTAAACAAAGAGATGTAAATATAAATGAATATAAATTGGTAGATAAGAATAATGACTACTACGTGTGTTAATATATACATTGATGTAACATTATTATATCACTATCAAGAAATAAATAGATATGATAGAATAGAGAATCACAAAAGCCAATACAGAAAGCTGTAAAATGACCTTAGATGGTATGTATTGTTTGCTGTGCTTTTTGTTCTGTTTTTATGTATTTGTGGTTGTTTTTTATGTTGTTTTTAAAGACAAAACTGTTTAATAAAAATATTTTTTTTAAAATAAAAAAATAAAATAGGCAACAAAAATGGTAAGAGTACACTTATTTACCTGGATGAGTTCAAATCATCAGGACCAGATAGATTACATTCCAAAGCCCTGAGGAACTGGCAGACGTGATCTCGAAACCATTGAACCATATCTTTCAAACATCCTGACGTACCAGGGAACTACCAGAGGACTGTCTATGGAGATTCTCAGTCATCCAGGTCATGGCTGTTCCAAAGGTGCTTTTTCAAGAGGCAACTGGACTTTCTGGGGGTTTTTTTGAAGTCATTTTGAAGACTGGATGGTGAGGAATTGAAGGATTTGTACTTCTTGCAGATAGCTGGTCATTTGCATTCTTTTAGCAAGTCATTAAGTCTATCTAGAGGTTTATCTGTGTCCTTAGTATCACCTGAGTGGTGCAAACAGGTGTGGAACCTTCTTGGAACTGTTGAAAGGACTGTATTATAGACTGGAAATATTTGATGTCGTATCCCTCCCCCTTTGTTGAAAGATCGAGAGTTATACCAGAACTGTGTAGCCCAAGGGATGTCGCAGAACTTTCAAGCATGGTGCTGAGTGGCCAATGAAGTGGAGATCAACCTGATGGGGTTTGGAGAGCACACTGCGCAAGAAAGCCAGCCCAGCAGAGCACCCAAAAGACACCAAGGTCCCGGGGGGGGGGGAGGGGGAAGGGGGCACACCCTCAGCTGGAGGAGGCAAGCCTAACTGAGCCACAAGAACCTGCTTCCATTGTGGAAAGGAGCATCATGAAGCTGCCAAATGTCTCACTCCACAACCAGTAACTGCTCCTCTGCCCGCCAGCCAAAGAGACCCCCGGCAAAGCCAAAGACACGCATGGGGCAGTAAGACACTGAGTTTTCTTTTCAGTCAAGCGAGAAGGGAATTCTGACCAACCCCCAACAGGTCCGGTGTTCTATGAGAGTGACAGCGAGGGGGAGGACAACCCGATTTTAAGTGGTGCTATCCTCCCCATGACTGCCAGGGTGGAGATTGTGGTGCCCTCGAGGGCAAAGGGGGCCATCTCAGCTGGATTCAGGTTGCACCAGGTGTGTGGTCAGCGTCCAAGTGGTAGAGAGGTTGGGACTGAGGCTAAGAAAACTGAGAGAGTATTTTATTTATTTATTTAGAAAATGTATATTGCTGCTTACTTTCCCATGGCGACTCAAGGTGGCTTACAAGGGCATAAAAACACAATATAAAAGAAATAAAAATAATAAAATATGCCCCCCCCCCCAAATTAGAGGCTCAATAATTGGTGGTGAGCCAGCCACCCTAACTGGTTCAACTCAAAGTGGGGACTCACATAGAGACTATTAGGTTTAATATAGTTACCGGAATGACTGAGTCCATGGTTCTAGGACTAGTTTGGATATAAAAGCTGGAACCCCTCAGTGAGCTGGGATGGAGAAAAGTGATGGATGCGAAGGAGAGCTGCTAATCAGCAACAGCCAGGGAAAGTGCAAAAAGCTGTCCATGTGCCTACAACTAGAGAAGTGAAAACAGAAACCACAAATGCACTAAGAGAAGATGATGGGTTAGAGCTGCCGATTCCAATGACCTAGCTGAAGTTTTCAGAGAAATGGAATCAGATGTGCTCCCACCTCACTGACCCACTGATTGTGTGATAGATAGCATGCCAGGAGTCAAGCTGCCCAAGCTAAAATTGTGCTCTTATGAACTCTAAAGAGATGGACAAGCTCAGAGAGTTTATTGGTAAGAATCTAGTGAGGGGATTCATCCACCCAGAAAAATTGAGAATGCCCCCCCCCCGGTGCTTTTCAAAGAAAAGGATAGGCCCGTTAGACTGTGCATCGACTATAGGGGGATGAACTGCATCCGTGCTGAAAACATGTGCCCTCTCCCCCTTATGAGGGACATGTTAGGCTATTTGGCAAAGGGAAAAATCTTCATGAAGCTGGACTTGAGGGACGCATATTACCAAGTAAGGATTAAGGAAGGGGATGAATGCAAAACAGCACTTAATTGCTCCCTAGGCTGCTATCAGTTCCAAATAATGCCATTTGGGCTGAAACGGCCTCTGCCATGTTCATGCAACTGATAAACAAGGTCCTGCACAAGCACCTGTCTTGGTGTACTTGAATGACATATTAATATACACCAAAACCCCTGAGGAACATGTGAGGATGGTCAGAGCAGAAAACTCCAGGAAGCACAACTTTATGCGAAGCTGTCTAAGTGTAAATTTCATAAAACTTGCTTAGATTACCTGGGATATCAGATGAGGGAGTAAAGAAGGATTCTAGTAACATGAAGGCAATACTGGAGTGGGACTCCCCCTCGGACCAGGAGGCAACTAAAGAGTTTCTTGGGTTATGTGAATTTTTATCACCAGTTTATCCCCACCTTCACTCAGATAGCCCTACCAATCCCCAATTTTCTAAAGACAAGGTGAGGGGCAAAACCAAATCCCAGCCAGCCCGTAGACTGGTCCCTTGCTTGCCAAGCTGATTTTTAGAATTTGAAGTGCCTGTTTGCTGCAGAGCTGATCCTGAAACACCGCAACCCAGAGAAGCCCTTTGTGATACAGGCGGAAGCGAGCAATGTACCAGTAGGGGCGGTCCAACTCCAAAGGAATGAAAAAAGTGAATTACAATCCTGTGCCTATACGTCTTGCAAGTTGTCTGCTACTGAAAGGCGCTGGGCTATCTGGAAAAAAGAGGCTTCCGCAGTCCGACTGGCTCTCCTAACATGGAGACAGATCCTGGAGGTTAGCAAGATCCCCTTTGAGGTCTGAATAAGAACCTAGAAGCGCTGTAGACCCCCCCGAAAACTATCCCCTAAGCAGATCAGGGGAGCCCAATACTTTAACCAGTTCAATTTCACTCAATACCTGCCGGGGGAAAAAACTTGCACATGCCCTCTTCCGGATGGCTTAGTACAATTGCATCCGAGAGGCAGTGGCGAAGTCCATCATCCAATCCAAGCAGCACACAACACTGGGTCTCACCTATAAGTGACACCACAGCTGAAGCCAGTCCAAGACTTAGCACAACCCTTAAGAGATGCCCTAATGAGTGGTTCCACTTAAGAGATGAGTAGTTCCAGCAGCACAAAGACGACATATCTTTGGAAAAGGGGCTGGTATGAAAGGGTGCCAAAATATATGTCCCAGGCAGCCAACAGATCTGGATTTCATAGAGTAGTCAAGATGCAAGGGCAGCAGCTACTGAACTGCCTACTGAAAAGACAATTCTGGTGGCCAAAAGTGAAAAAGGACAAAAAAGCTTACGTGGCCAGCTGCCCTGTCTGTGCTTCAATAAAACGAATGCCTGGGAAGCCTCCCATTGGGTTACTGCAGCCGGTAGCCAACCCGATGAACCCTGGGAGGAAATCTCCATGGAGTTTATTATGGACTTGCCAGAGAGTGCATGGAACACTGTAATTTGGACCATTTCAGACACATTTTGTGGCCTCCCCAAGGATTCCTTGTGCTTGATCTCTGGCAAGGCTGTTCATACAACGTATCTACCAACTGCATGGAGTCCCAAAGTGCATCATCTCAGACCATGGGGTCTGCAAAATTTTGGCAGGAATTCCTTAAGATGATTGGCTCCTCTCACAGGGGCTTAGCTCCGCCTACCATCGCAGTACTAGTGGAAACTGTGAATGGACCAATTCAGTGTTGGAGCAGTATCTGAGGTGTTATTTCAATTACCAGCAGATCAAATGGGCCAAACTTCTGCCTTTTGCAGATGTGGCATATTATAACTCTGTGCATAGTAGGACAGGATTTATCCCTTTCAGGGTAGCTAGTGGAATGGAATTTTTGCCACTGCCAGTGATTCTTCAAGGATAACCATCCTCAGTATCATTGACTGAGTGGATGGAAACTTTAAAGGAGATGTGAGGGGTATAGTGCGCAGAGCATTACAAATAGCTGGGGAGACACAAAAGAAGCAAGCAGACGAGAGCATCACCGGGGGAATTCAAGATGGGAGATAAAGTGTATCTGTCTACGAAGTTTCTTAACCTGAGGCAGTCTTGTAAAAAGCTAGGTCCCAAGTATATTGGACTTTTCCAAATTATCCAGATCATAAATCCAGTTACTGTAGAATTGCAGCTGCCAAAAAGCCTCAGTCAAATCCACCCAGTATTTCATTGCAAACTGCTGAAACCTTTCCGCAGTTCAGAATTAAGACCTGCTGTGGAAGCGTTTCCTCCTCCCATTCTAGTCAAGGGAGAGTAACACTACAAGATTAAGGAAAGTCTTAATTCTCAGTACCACAGAGGGAAACTGCAGTATTTAGTATTATGGAGAAGCTACCCTGCAGCTGATGCAAAATGGCTGGCGGAGACAGATGTGAGGAGAGGTAAGTTAGCGCGCAAATTTTATGCCAAACATCCAGGTCAGCCCAAGTGAAGGAGGTCTAATGTTGTCTGTACTGGTGTGTTTTATTTTCCAGGGCTATCATTCTTCTGGAGGGTCAGCATGTCAAAACTAATTTGACTCCGTGGCTGCCTGCACTTGTTTTTGCTTGCAGTTTTGCCAAATAGTGATGGGAGGTGGGGTGAATTCCAAAGGGGAGGAGAAGCTATAGAATGCACGAGACCCTTCTATTGCTGGTGAGACATTATCAACCAAGGTCGTTATGAAAAATGTTTAAGTGGCTAAGACAATTTTTCCTAAAACAAAAGAACTGCACTCAGCTGGTGAACTATGAACTGTGAGTGGCCCAGAGGGGGAAAAAGGGTTTTATCTATGTGGGTTTTTGCGGAAAAATCCCAGAACTGACTTTGCTTCTGCTGTGCCTAGATGGATCTTTCAATAAAGCTAGATTCTTGGAGATTCTAAAGAGCTGGGAGTTTCTTTTGTTGAATGTGCCAAATGGGACGGTTGACATTTTCCATACTTGAACTTTCTTTCTTAGAAGACAGATGTCAGAAATCTGAAGTCTCTATCTGGTAAAAATCTCAATTATTTTGTCTCCATTTTTTAATGGAACGTGTTTCTCTTAAAGTATGTAGATTTAATTACATCACATGGTATATTTCTTGAATTTATTTTATAAATTTCTTGAATTTGTAGTGATTCATTTTATCTAAATCAAAATATTATTTTTAAAAATGCTCTATTTCCATTTTAAACTATCTCTTTCCTCTTTTATTTGTTTAAACTTTAAACTCGTTCTATTCAGTTAATTTATTGTATTTGTTAAATCAGAGAAATCTAGGTTAATGTCTAAGTTTTGTCGGTTTTGTTCACACTCTTTATCATTATGCATTATTAGCTCTCTACTGAGTTTGACTGGCTTGCAAAGCTTTTAATGTCTAGTGTTCCTTACATTTATATTTGCTGATTTTTCTGTCCCTTTGCTAATTCATCTGTAAAAAGAGTATTTTCATTGAACAAAGATGAACAATAATTCCTTTCCTGAATAAATGTTGTTGAGCATTTTAGAATATTTAGAAAAAAGGAGTCCGAGTAAGACAGGGAAAGTTTTGATTCACTAGTGAGGCTTTATTCTTAAACAAGTTATTGTTTTTCTTTGCTTTCCTGAAGCTGCAAGCCTTTTTTTAGCAGCTAGACACACCCAAAAAAGGTAAATTTGCTGCTGACACTACAAAGTAAATATTTAGGGGGCAATCCATATTATTGCCTGCGAGAGTTAGGCAAGCTGTATTAAAGAAGGAAAAAGCACTTTTGAAAAAAAAAACATTTATGTCAATATATGTAGGAGATATATTTGCGCTTTGAGACATCTCTGCACAATTGTATTTAATTAATATTCCTCAAAGGCAAAGACTTACCTGAGTGCTCTTCAACAGTTTCCACTGAATCTAAAGACAGCTTTCATTAAATTCCTTTAAAGATTTTTCTGTAAATTAACTTAGAATTCATAGCAATAAAAATGTTGTATCATCTATTCTTTTAGCCCTGAGGTGGAAAACAAGGAAGCGAGGCTCTTGTCCTGAATTCCCATTGTTTTCTACATCTAGAACAGTAAAGATAGTTTATTTGTTGTTTTAATAAAAAAAACCAACATTTGAGTTGTTCTGAAATTTGTTTGCACTGAGTTGAGTGCAGTTAACTCAGAAACTTTCAACAAAATATTATGTAGATGTTTTATTAAAACAACCTTGTTTTCTATTTCAAGCATATCACTGCTCAAAAGACAAAGCTACTCATGGAAATAGAGAAGAGTGCAGAAATAAGACAAAAATAGAGAAGAATGCAGAAATAAGAAACTTATTCCAAGTGAACTCCCACATGTGCTAGATTCCCTCTTGACTGAACCTCTCCCAGATAGACATACAACACTTAGGTGGATAGTGTCAGATCCCTATCGTGATACTGCCATTTCTGGGGAGGGTCATCTGTTTTGTCTCAATTCTGAAGCCTCCTGAAAGTAGAGCCTGGGAACAGTCCCTTATCTCCTTCCCAGGATGACTGCCTTCACAACATCTTCACACCTGTGGATTGGCTCATTCAACATTGGACTGAGGGGAGGGGTTTCTAACTACTTTATCCTAACAGACTTGCCTAGGGACCTTAGAGCTTGCTTTACTTTTGTCTTGCAATCACTTCCTTTCAATAAAAGGTTCCTTTTGAAATGCTGCTTCTTGATTCGGGGAGTAGTGGCAAGACCTTACATAAAGCAGGTTCTAAAAAAGTGGTCAACCCAAAGATGCAAACTCGCTCTACCGAGGGGACTCTGCACACAATGTCTGAGCAAAGTGGCAAGCAAGGAGAGGGAGAATGTTGGGGTGAAATCTCCACCATCACCAGTCAGAAGCCAGTTCCTTCTGCCCCATCGAAGGCATCAAAGCTGACCTGGAGACTCCCATGAAGCCCAGATGGTCGATCGGAGTGGGGAAGGACAACTGGGATGAAGGAACCCAAGGAGTCATCCTCACCTGGGACAGTCGACAACCGGGCTAGAAATGTGAGCTGGAAGCCCTGTTCGACCAGGAGGAGCTGATCAAAAAACCAGGTGGAGATGACCGCCTCAAGAGAAACGTTATGCGGTTCGTGATGGAGGCTCTTGAAAACCTCAGAACCAGGGGAGAATTAGATCGATACCAGGGAGGGGCGAGGCAGCAACAGCAGCCAATGAGGACAGGACTGCTGCTCCAGATCCAGCAGCAGCAGACCAAGCAGACATGGCAGGGGAGGCAGCAGCCATCCAGGTGAACCCACTCCACACAGCACCAGCTCTTGCAATTGTCCCTGGCCAGCCCAGAGTGCCACAACTGGAGAGGAAGACAGCCCCCCGGGAGTGAAGTATGATGGCAACCTGCAGCAACTGGGGTTCTTCCTGGCACATGTCCTCAAGTACATGCAGGAATATGGGAGGGGTTTCCAGACCAAGGGTGCTTGGGTCCGAGCCTTCACCTTGGCCCTGAAAGGGGCAGCTGCCCGTTGGATGGTGACCCTCCACAATGCAGACGACCCTTGAACTGCAGAACTTTGACCAATTCATGATGGCTCTCCATTGACAATTTGAAGACCCCTTGGCAGACAGCAAAGCTCATGATTGTATCAGAACCGTGAAACAGGGAGGACTTCCGCTTTGGCTCTGCTTCGTGAAGAAGCAGCTATGATTTAGCTGCTAACTCCCTAGTCTGTAAGCTGTCAGGACATCGTAAATCTGAGTCCGACAGCTGGATTCTTTCCTTCGGGTAAAGGAGGAAAGTTGAGCAATTAGGTTTGAGGTAGAGATGCCCTAATAAGCTTTTAAAGCTTGTGGGAAGTTCTCCTTCTATAACCTGATAAGCTCCTGGCTAGGAGAGGCATTTGCCTTTATGGCGAACAAACGAAGCGTCCAATTTCCACGACAGGAATTGTTTTAATGATGGATTGGAACGTGGACGGAGCAGAAACTGGCGTTCTAGCACCTGTTTGTAAGAAGACTGTGTGCCCCTGAGGATTTATTTGCTGCGAAGATAGGAGAGAAGAAAGCAAATGGCGGTTTTGTGGAATGTGTGTTCTGAAAACGAAAGTAGAAATGCTTACTAACGGCTAGTGTTGAAATAGAAGAAAGAAGATACACAGAAACATACTGACTAAACGGAAGATATGAGAATTTTATGATTTATATTTTTTCTTTTTCTTTGGGATTATACTGATTTAGAAGAAAGATTTTTTGAATTTTTTTCTTTTCTAAATATTTTTTCTTTTCTATTGACCTGTTATTAAGTTATATTTAAAAAAAAAGGCTTTTAAGCAAATAGTGCTAAAAGTGTGTTGAAAAAGAAGATATATAGGAAGATACTGACTAATTGGAAGAAATGAGAATCTTATGATTTATATTTTTTCTTCTTCCTTGGGATTATAGTGATTTAGAAGATAAGTTTTTTGAAACTTTCTTTTATAATTTTTTTTTGTTTTCTTTTTCTTGGTCTATTATTAAGTTATCCTTTTTTTTAAAAAATGGCTTTTAAGCAAATAGTGCCAAAAGTTATTAAAAACTTTGAAATTTCTTCAGCTCAGATTCAAAAATTAAAAGAAGAAATCAAAAAGGAAATAAGAAATTTTTTACAGGAGTTTTTGGAGAGTCACTTTTTAGAAATAGATCAAAAATTTGATGAAATAGAGAAAGAGATGTTGGGTTTTAAGGAAGTGGTGGAAGAGCAGAAGAGGGAAATGAAAATGGTAAAGGATGCAATTTCGCAAATATTAAGCTCTTGTATTCAGATGGAAGATAATCTTGAAGAAATTAATAAAGCTAATTTAGAGTTGCAAAGGAAAATAGAGGAAATTCAAAAGAATCAAAATAATTGGAACTTAGATAATAAGATGGAAGATATACAGGCAAAGGTAGATAGGGCAGATGAAGAAAGAGTAATATTACAATATAGATTAATGGAATATGCTATAAGGGTGAGGGGATTGAGGCAAAATAGGAAGGAAAATTTAAAAGAGATTTTTATGCAAGCCTTTGCTCAGATAAAGGGTGTGGAGCCAGAAGACTTTGAGATTAATATTGAAAGAATTTATCGTGTTAATTCTTGGTGGGCAAGACAAAATTGAGTACCGAGGGATGTGGTTATTTATTTTACAACTAAAAAGATTAGGTATGACATTTTGCAAGCCTTTTATAAAAATAAATTTCAAATATTGGGATAAGATATAAAAATGATGAAGGAAATTCCTCCTAAAATGTTAAGAAAGAGAAGAGAATTTGCTTTTTTAGTGATGAGTTTAAGAAACATCAGATATATTTTAGATGGGAAATTCCAATGGGTTTGTCAGTGAATTTTAGAGGCAGAAAGTATTTTCTTAATTCAGTTATGAAAGCGAGACATTTTTATATTAATGTTTTAAAGAGTGGGAATCCTTTGTTGTTAGATGCTAAGTTAACTGGTTTGGAGATGATGGAAAATAGAATAGGAGAGGGGAGGAATGTTTAAGATGTGAATAGGATGATTATGGTTAATTTTTGGAATTGATCTGTTTAGGATATAAATTATAGAATTTGTGTTATTTGCTATTTGTATGGTATAAACCTATGGGATGATATTACTCAATTGTGAAGGTTGAAAAGTGACATTTATGAATTTAGATAATGTTGTGGGTTAATTGTTACATGTTAATTGTTTACTGTTATATTGTGGATGTAGCTTAAATGTTTATTTGTTTTAATTGACACGTTTATAGATAGTAAAAGTTATGAAGTTAAGTTGGAAATATTATATTTGAGAGATTTTATTCATAATGATATTTGATTGATGGAGTAGTATTGGAAGATCGGACATTAAATGTTATGACAATTGAAGAAATATATAAGTGATGAGAATTTGAGTTTGAGAAGCTGGATTGTAATTTAAGAAATGGACTTATGAAATTTGAAGGAATATACAAGTGGAAAAACTTTGAATTTGAGAAGATGGATTAATTTTAAAAATGGATTGTAAAAAGAATTAATATGTGAAGTTGGTACTGTTTCTTTTCTTTTTTCTTATTTTTTCTTATCTCTTTATTTTTATTGTGAGGGGATTTAAAGTTTTAAATTTTTGAGGGTGAGACTTTATGTATATTTTGTATACTTTAGCTTGTGATTGTTGGTCATAATACCCGATATTTGCTCTGGGAAGTCCGGGAGGGGGGAAGGGGGAGGAGGGGGGGAAATGATATATGGATTGGTTATTAATGTACAATAATGTTTGAAGATATGAAATTAAAATTTAAAATGATATTGGGGCTGCCCGACTGCCATTTCAGAAAGAAAAGGAGAGAGGAGTAGAAGGCGGGAAGAAAGTAGGTAGGAAAGAATTGAGGGGAATAAGAAGGTTAGATAGGGTGGAAGAAGGGAGGAGTGGAAGTAGTAAAGTGAAGGAGATGAAGGATGCGATCTTATTCAGGGGGAGTCCGCGGACCTGATGGGCATTACGGAGACCTGGTTGGGTCCAGGGGGGGGGTTTCCCCTTGTTGAGCTGTGCCCTCCAGGTTTCCGAGCATTTCATCAGCCGAGGGCCCAAGGTAGGGGTGGGGGGGTGACGGTTGTCATTAAGGAAGATCTAGAGCCGAGGGAGGCCACTGTTCCTCAGATTGCCGGCTGTGAATCCCTCTATGTGCAGTGGGGCCATAGGAATCAGTTGGGCTTGTTGATCACGTACCTAGCTCCTTGCTGCGTGACCACAGCCCTGCCCGAGCTGCTGGAGGTACTTGCCGCTGTGGCGGTTGAGACCCCCAGACTTATAGTCATGGGGGATTTCAACCTTCCATCAGCTGGCTTGTTATTGATGGCAGCTCGGGAGTTCCAGGCTTCCATGACGGCCTTGGACTTGATTCGAGTAAATGATGGCCCTACGCACATGGGGGGAGGCACGCTGGATCTGATTTATATCTCTGGACAGTGGTTAAATGATCTGGAATTAGATGATTTAGTAACAGAACCAATGTCATGGTCCGATCATTTTCTCCTTCGCCTAGACTTCCGAACCGACACTCACCATCGCAGGGAGACGGAACCTATACGTTGGTTCCGTCCCAGGCGCCTGATGGACCCCGAGAGGTTCCTGACGGAGCTTGGGCCATTTCCTGAGGATCTGGCCCACGGCACGACTGAGGAACTAGTCGTGGCCTGGGAACAGGCCACGGCTGGGGCCTTGGACCGTGTCGTGCCTTTGTGGCCTCTGACCCGGCGCAGATCTCGTCCGGCACCTTGGTTCTCCGAGGGGCTGAGGGAGATGAAACGCTGGAGAAGACGCCTAGAGAGCACCTGGAGGTCCAGTCGTTCTGAAGCTGATCGGACACTAGTTAGGTCCTATTCTAGGACCTACCTAGTGGCAATGAGGGAGGCGAGGCATTCTTACGCCTCCACCCTCATTGCGTCGGCAGATAACCGCCTGGCCGCCCTGTTTCGGGTGACCCGCTCCCTCCTTCACCAGGAGGTGCGGGATGACCCTTTGCAGGGACGAGCCAAGGAGTTTAGTGGTTATCTATACGATAAAATCGCTCAGCTCCAGGACGGTCTGGACCGAAATTGGGATGATCCAAGCGAGGGGAGGAGACACGTCTTGTTGAGCCGGTTTGGGATGAGTTTGACCCTGTGGCTCCCGAGGACGTGGACAGGTTGTTGGGGAGGCTTCACGCCACGACATGTTTACTGGACCCGTGTCCTTCCTGACTGGTACTGGCCACTCAGGAGGTGACACGAGGCTGGCTCCAGAGGATTATCAATGCTTCTCTGTTGGAAGGGGTTTTCCCTGCCGCCTTGAAAGAGGCGGTGGTAAGACCCCTCCTCAAGAAGCCTTCCCTGGACCCAGCTGTTTTGGGAAATTATCGTCCAGTCTCCAACCTTCGCTTCGTTGCGAAGGTTGTAGAGAGTGCTGTGGCGCGACAGCTACCCCAATACCTGGATGAAGCCGTCTATCTAGACCCGTTCCAGTCCGGCTTTCGACCCGGATACAGCACGGAGACAACTTTGGTCGCATTGGTGGATGATCTCTGGAGGGCCAGGGACAGGGGTTACTCCTCTGCCCTGGTCCTATTAGACCTCTCAGCGGCTTTTGATACCATCGACCATGGTATCTTGCTGCGCCGGTTGGGGGGATTGGGAGTGGGAGGCACCGTGTATCGGTGGTTCTCCTCCTATCTCTCCGACCGGTCGCAGACGGTGTTGACAGGGGGGCAGAGGTCGACCGCGAGGTGCCTCACTTGTGGGGTCCCGCAGGGGTCGATTCTCTCGCCCCTGCTGTTCAACATCTACATGAAGCCGTTGGGTGAGATCATCAGTGGCTTCGGGGTGAGATACCAACAGTACGCTGATGACACCCAGCTGTACTTTTCCACCCCGGGCCACCCCAATGAAGTTGTTGAAGTGCTGTCCTGGTGTTTGGAAGCCGTACGGGTCTGGATGGGGAGAAACAGGCTCAAGCTTAATCCCTCCAAGACGGAGTGGCTGTGGATGCCGGCATCCCGATTCAGTCAGCTGCAGCCGCGGCTGGCTGTTGGAGGCGAGTTACTGGCCCCAAAGGATAGGGTGCGCAACTTAGGTGTCCTCCTGGATGATCGGCTGTTGTTTGAAGATCATTTGACGGCCGTCTCCAGGAGGGCCTTCCACCAGGTTCACCTGGTTCGGCAGTTGCGCCCCTTCCTTGATCGGGATGCCTTGTGCACAGTCACTCATGCGCTCGTTACCTCTCGCTTGGATTAGTGTAATGCTCTCTACATGGGGCTCCCCTTGAAGTGCACTCGGAGGCTTCAGTTAGTCCAGAATGCAGCTGCGCGGGTGATAGAGGGAGCTACACGTAGCTCCCATGTAACACCGCTCCTGCGCAGACTGCACTGGCTACCTGTGGCCTTTCGAGTGCACTTTAAGGTGTTGGTTACGACTTTTAAAGCGCTCCATGGCTTAGGGCCTGGGTACTTACGGGACCGCCTGCTGTTACCACATGCCTCCCACCGACCCGTACGCTCTCAGAGGGACTTCTCAGGGTGCCGTCCGCCAAACAATGTCGGCTGGCGGCCCCCAGGGGAAGGGCCTTCTCTGTGGGGGCTCCCACACTCTGGAACGAGCTTCCCCCGGGTTTACGCCAAATACCTGACCTTCGGACTTTCCGCCGCGAACTGAAGACACATCTTTTCATCCGCGCGGGGCTGGCTTGAATTGAATTTTAATGTCAAATTTTTATCAATTTTAAATGGGGTTTTTAATGTATGGTAAATTTTAAATTTCCAGGCTAATTTAAATAAGTTTTTTAAATCGCATTTTAAATTGTACTTTGTATTGTTTGTTTTATTTTGCCTGTACACCGCCCTGAGTCCTTCGGGAGAAGGGCGATATAAAAATCAAATAAATAATAATAATAATAATAATAATAATAAAAAAGTAGTAGAGAGTAGAGGGAGGTTGTGAAGAAAGGAAGTGGCAGTCGGGCAGGCCTGAATCAATAATAAATAAAAATTAATGATTAATGATGGATAATAGTTTGTACATAAATATGATGTTGGAAAATGGAAATAAAAATTAAAAAAAAAACATACGGCCACAATTGAGCCCAAAATTTCTGTTGCTAAGTGAGACAGTTGTTAAATGAATTTTGCCCTTTTAATGGCCATTCTTGCTACAGATGAATCACTGTAGTTTTTACGTTAGCAACATGGTTGTTAAGTGAATCTAGCTTCCCCATTTACTTTTTATTTATTTATTTATTATTTATTATTTAAACTTATATACCGCCCTATCTCCCAAAGGACTCAGGGCGGTTTACAGGCATATAAAAAACATCAATATACAAATTAAAATAATCATTAAAAGACTTATTCTAATGCCAATAGTTAATAATACAAATTGTTAAAAATAGAAATATAAATATTAAAATCGATTTAAAACCCCTCTAAATTTAAAAAATCTAAGCCAGTCCTGCGCAGATGAATAAATGAGTCTTGAGCTCGCGACGGAAGGTCCGAAGATCTGGAAGTTGACGGAGTCCTGGGGAGTTCGTTCCAGAGGGTGGGAGCCCCACAGAGAAGGCCCTTCCTGGGCCGCCAGACGACACTGCCTAGCTGACGGCACCTGAGGAGTCCCTCCTGTGAGAGCGCACGGGTCGGTGAGAGGTATCTGGTGCAGTAGGCGGTCCCGTAAATAACCCGGCCCTATGCCATGGGCGCTTTAAAGGTGGTCACCAAAACCTTGAAGCGCACCGGAAGGCCACAGGTAGCCAGTGCAGCCTGCGCAGGATGGGTGTTATCACGGGAGCCACGGGGCTCCATCTATCACCCGCGCAGCCGCATTCTGGACTAACTGCAGCCTCCGGATGCCCTTCAAGGGGAGCCCCATGTAGAGAGCGTTGCAGTAATCCAGGCGAGACGTCACGAGAGGCGTGAGTGACCGTGCATAGGGCCTCCCGGTCCAGAAAGGGGCGCAACTGGCGCACCAGGCGAACCTGGTAGAACGCTCTCCTGGAGACGGCCGTCAAGTGATCTTCTAGAGACAGCCGTTCATCCAGGAGGACGCCTAAGTTGCGCACCCTCTCCATCGGGGCCAATGACTCGCCACCGATGGTCAGCCGCGGATTTAGCTGACTGTACCGGGATGCCGGCATCCACAGCCACTCTGTCTTGGAGGGATTGAGCTTGAGCCTGTTTCTCCCCATCCAGACCCGTACGGCCTCCAGACACCGGGACAGCACTTCGATGGCTTCGTTGGGGTGGTCCGGTGTGGAAAAGTACAGCTGGGTGTCATCCGCATACAGCTGGTACCTCACACCGAACCCACTGATGATCTCACCCAGCGGCTTCATGTAGATGTTGAACAGAAGGGGCGAGAGAATCGACCCCTGCGGCACCCCACAAGTGAGGCGCCTCGGGGCCGACCTCTGCCCCCCTGTCAACACCGACTGCGACCGGTCGGAGAGATAGGAGGAGAACCACCGATAAACGGTGCCTCCCACTCCCAATCCCTCCAACCGGCGCAGCAGGATACCATGGTCGATGGTATCAAAAGCCGCTGAGAGGTCTAATAGGACCAGGGCAGAGGAACAACCCCTATCCCTGGCCCTCCAGAGATCATCCACCAACGCGACCAACGCCGTCTCCGTGCTGTAACCGGGCCGGAAACCGGACTGGAACGGGTCTAGATAGACAGTTTCATCCAGGTGCAAGGAAACTGATATGCCACCATACTCTCTACAACCTTCGCGCGAGCGGGTTGGAGACCGGACGATAATTACCTAAAACAGCCGGGTCCAGGGAAGGCTTCTTGAGGAGGGGCCTCACCACCGCCTCTTTCAAGGCGGCCAGAAAGACACCCTCCACCAAGGAAGCGCTCAGAACGCCTGGAGCCAGCCTCGTGTCACCTCCTGAGTGGCCAGCACCAGCCAGGAGGCACGGGTCCAGTAAACACGTGGTGGCGTTCAGCCTCCCCAACAACCTGTCCATGTCCTCGGAGCGACAGGGTCAAACTCATCCCATAAAATGTCACCAAGACCACCCTCAGCCGTCTCACCCGTATCACATAATCTTGGTCCAAACCATCCCGAGCTGAGCGATTTTATCGTATAGATAACGTTAAACTCCTCAGCACGTCCTGCAGCGGGTCATCCCGCTCCCCTGGTGTAGGAGGAGCGGGTCACCCAAACAGGGCGGCTGGGCGTTATCTGCCGATGCAATGAGGGAGGAGGCGCAGCACCGCCTCGCTTCCCTCAATGCCACTAGGTAAGTCCTAGTATAGGACTTCACTAGTGTCCGATCAGCTTCTGAACGGCTGGACCTCCAGGAACTCTCTAGGCGTCTTCTCCGGCGTTTCATCCCTCTCCGCTCCTCGGAGGACCAAGGGGCCGGTTGGGACCTGCGCGGGTCAGAGGCCGCAAAGGCACGACATGGTCTAAGGCCCCGCGGCCCGTTCCCAGGCCGCAACAAGTTCCTCAGCCGAGCCGTGAGCCAGACCCTCAGGAAATGGCCCAAGCTCCGTCCGAACCCCTCCGGGTCCATCAGGCGCCTGGGACGGAACCAACGAATCGGCCCCGGCGCCCTGCGGTGGTGAATGGCGGTCAGAAAGTCCAGACGAAGGAGAGAGTGATCTGACCATGACAAAGGTTCAGTGACTATTTCCTTTAAGTCCAGATCTCTCGACCACTGACCAGAGACAAAAATCAGGTCCAGAGTGCCACCCCCAATGTGAGTAGGGCCATCAACTACTTGGGTCAGGTCCAAGGCCGTCATGGAAGCCATGAACTCCCGAGCTGCCGTCGATGGCAGGCGGACGATGGCAGTTAAAGTCCCCATGACTAAAAGTCTGGGGTTTCAACTACCACCCGGCCAGCACCTCCAGGAGCTCGGGCAGGGCAGCTGTCACGCAGCAAGGAGCCAGGTGCGTGATCAGCAAACCCATCTGGCACCTATGACCCCATCTCACAAGAGGATTCGCACCCGGCAATCTGAGGTACAGTGGTCTCCCTCGGCTCTAGACTCTCTCTAATCACAACCGCCACCCCCCCACCCCTACCCTGAGCCTCGGCTGATGGAATGCACGGAAACCCGGCGGGCACATCTCCACAAGGGCACACCCCTTCCGTGCCCAGCCAGGTTTCCGTCGCCTATAAGGTCCATAGCGCCCCTGGATAAGGTCATATATTAGGGGGGCCTTATTAACTAGGGACCGTGCATTGCATAACATCAGCCGCAGGCTCAGGCTCTGGGGGTCTTGACCATCCGGGGAACGGGAAAAGGATGAGGATCGGGCGCGACCGCTTGCAAACATCGGCGCGCCCCCAGAGCGATATGATCCCCCTTCCGCCATATCTGCCCCTCCCACTTACCGTGAAAATCGGGCCACCTCACCAACAGGAACGCAATCTCCCCTAACCTCCGAACCTATTAAAAACCGTCACGAGCACGCGCAGGACTGGCTCCCCTCCCGACGGGCTACCCCCAACGCCCGCCCTAACCCTCCCACCCCTTAAAAAAGCCCTATCTAAAAACCCCCAAAGGCACTTTTTTTTCGCATGCCACCTCTGTGGGTCCCAAGACCCGTCATTGAGGCCGGCCCTTGATAATCTGGCGGGCCATTCCTGCAGGCGGGGGCACTGCAGGCGCAAGAGTTCTAAGGCAGAATATCGCATAAATAAGTTAAAAGCATAAACAGGAGAGAGAAGACGACGTGAGGTAGCAAGGTAAAGTCTGGGGTGGCAGGATGTAATGCCAAGTCCAAGTGGATACCCATCTTCAAAATGTCTACAGATGGTGGCTGGCTTAAAGCTGGTACAAGCTGGTATAAGTCGCAGATGCAATCTGATAGTAAAAAGTTATTGTAACTCTGCGGAAAGCTCAGTCCTAAAATCCATCCTAATAGAGGTGGTATTCATCTCCCCCGTTCGTGGCGTCACCGAGATTTCAAAGTAGATGTTTCCTCAAAAGATGTTACAGAGTAGGGCCCCAAAACACCACTCGGTCTCCAGTCACCTTCCCGGACAGTCCCAAAGATGGCCATCACCCCTAACTCCAGCTGGCCATATAAAGTGCAAGATGATAAATGCAGCTCACCCAAGTTGCAGATGGAAATGCAACTCCTAGTCCGAGAAGAGGCAGGCCCCGCTAGGCCTGACCAGGCCGAGCTAGGCCAGGACACCTCCGGTGGGGGCCACAAGGGGATCTTTCACAGCCCTTCACCCTAGACCCCTCCACCAAGTCCCAGAGGGGTCAGGGAAGTCAAGAAGAGCTGGAGAGCCCAGAAACCATCCGAAGACGTCAGATGCCAAAAAAGCAACGAAACGGGGGGAAAAACCCCAGCTGCAGCCTCCAACAGCCAAATCCAGGCCGCAGCCTCGTCCGTGGCCCAGTGGCTGCCATCCGCAGCTCGCCCATCCCTCGGCTTCGTTCCCGGCAGTCGGGGGTCCAGAGAGGCTCCCAGACCTCTCCCCCGGCTGCCCGAAAGATGACATACCGGATTGGGGCGAAACCGCTCGGCAGGCCACCTAGGTACCGGCGTCCTTCCTCCATGCCCAGCTGTTTCCTTCTTCGGCTCCCGCCCGGCCGAATAGTAAAATGGCCGCCGTTCGCAGCTCGCTCTTCCCCGGCTTCGGTCTCGGCAGCCGTGAGTCCAAGAAGGTCCCAAGACCCCTCTCACGGCTGCTCAGATGATAATAGACCTAGCCGGGGGGCGCAGGCTGCTCGGCAGGCCGCCTGAGCGTCGCCATCCCCACTTCACTTCACTCGTCGTCGTCCCGATCTCCCGGTTAGGCAGCCATCTTGCGCATGCGCAGAACCTTGAATCTTATAATTTACTTTGCTTTTCTGAAGTTCCCAAGAGTTGATCCAATGACCCCAGAATCCTGCAACCATCATAAATAAATGCTAATTGCCAAGCATCCGAATTTCAATAATGTGACCACAGGGATGCTATAACAGCTGTAAGTGTAAAAAATGGTCATAAATCATTTTTTTCAATGCCACTATAACTTTGAACTGTCACTAAAAAAACGGTTGTGACTCAAGGACTACCTGTATTATCAAGTTTGCTTTTATTTAGAAGCATTTTCAAGATGTATTAATGCTGTGATGATTATTGTATATAATTTTTCACAATTAATCCCAAGGAAAGATACAAAAGGAATAGACATAATAGCTCCTTTCCAGATAATAATGACTCAGGACACTTACTGTATATAACTGAGCAGCAAACTTTAATCATTTAAAAGATCTATCTATTCTCTGGATGACAGGAGGACTGTTAGAAAGCAAATGAAAATGTTTCTATCCTAATGTACATAGGCATAAATTACTTTGAAATGGAAAATAATCCAGTTGCTGAAATATTTATGACTCCATGGCTTTCATTTCCATCAAGCTAAAGAGAATTTTCTGAAAAATAGGTTTGGAAAAGAATTTCTTTCCATGCAGGTAGCAACCAAAAATAACAAACTTTCTTTTATGAGTTTAGCCAGATCCCATAAAAACAATACCAAAATATCATATAATCTCTTGGACTTTTGATTAGAGTATGAATCACTGTAAAATCTTTCCAATCAATCATAATGGACGTGGATTTTAAAAATGGACAGATTAAAAGTGCATTGTTTTTTTTAAATCAATGGCAGATATGGCGGAAGCAGGGGCCCGTATCATGTTCGGGGAGCGCGTTCTCACTATTTGCGAGCGATCGCGCACTCCGGTCTTCTCTCCGGTCTCACTCCTGACTTCTCTCGTTCCCTGGGTAGTCTGGATTCTCGAGGCCCAGGCCTTCGGCTGATGCCAGGTCCGTGATAAATAAAGCCCCCCTCATTTTTGATCTTATACAAGAGGGGGGTGCGGACCTGCTGGGCATTTCGGAGACCTGGTTGGGCACAGAAGGGGGGGTGCCCCACGTTGAAATGTGCCCACCGGGCTTCCGTGCGTTTCATCAGCTGAGGGCTCAAGGGAGGTGTGGGGGAGTGGTGGTTATTGTTAGAGAGAGTCTGGAGCCGAGGGAGATCACTGTACCACAGATAGCTTGATGTGAGTCCCTCTTTGTGAAGTGGGGCCTGGGGATGCAGGTGGGTGTGCTGATTACCTACCTGGCTCCTTGGTACGTGACAGCTGCCCTGCCCGAGCTGCTGGAGGCGATAACCGGGATGGCGGTTGATACCCCCAGACTTATGGTTATGGGGGATTTCAATCTGCCATCGGTTGGTGAATCGTCAACGGCGGCCCGGGAGTTCATGGCTTCCATGACGGCCCTGGACCTGACCCAGTTAGTGGAGGGTCCTACTCACATCGGGGGAAACACACTGGACTTGGTTTTTGTCTCTGGGCAGTGGTTGAATGATCTGGAATTAGGGGATTTAATCATCACGCCCCTGTCATGGTCGGATCATTCGCTCCTTCGTCTGGACTTTCGAACCGCCAACCTCCACCACAGGGAGACGGGGCCAACTCGTTGGTTCCGTCCCAGGCGCCTGATGGACCCGGAGAGATTTCTGACGGAGCTTGGGCTATTTCCCGAGGATCTAGCTCACGGCTCGCCTGAAGAACTGGGAAAGGGCGGCGGCTGGGGCTTTGGACCGCATCGTGCCTTTGCGGCCTCTGACCCGACATCGGTCTCGACCGGCTCCTTGGTATTCCGAGGAGCTGAGAGAGATGAAGCGCCGGAAAAGATGCCTAGAGAGCGGTTGGAGATCCAGTCGTTCCGAAGCTGATTGAACACTAGTAAGGTCTTATATTCAGACCTACCTAGTGGCGATAAGAACAGCAAAACGGGAGTATTTTTCCACTCTTATCGCATCGGCAGATAATCGCCCAGCCACCCTGTTTAGGGTGACCCGCTCCCTCCTTCTACAGGGAGCACGGGAGGACCTCTTGCAGGGGCGAGCTGAGGACTTTGGACAATATCTGCACGATAAAATCGCTCAGATCAGGGATGGTCTGGACGCAGATTGGGCAGAGGCGGGCGGGATGACGGAGGTAGATCTTGGTGACGTTATTTGGGATGAGTTTGACCCTGTGATCCTCGAGGACATGGACAGGATGAAAGCGACCACATGTTTACTGGACCTGTGTCCCTCCTGGCTGGTACTGGCCCCCCGGGAGGTTACGCGAGGCTGGCTCCAGGGAATTGTGCCGTCAGTCAGGCAATGTCGACTGGCGACTCCCAGGGGGAGGGCCTTCTCTGTGGGGGCTCCTGCCCTCTGGAACGAGCTACCCACAGGGTTACGTCTGCTCCCTGACCAACAGACCTTTAGACGCGAGCTAAAAACATTCTTGTTTCGTCATGCAGGGCTGGCCTGATAGTTTTTAATGGGGTCTTTAAATGGCTTTTAAATGGAGTTTTTAACTTAATTTTTTAGTTCTATTGGATTTTAGTGTTAGCCAATTTGAATAAGTTTTTTTAATAATGCTCTTAACTTTTATATGTTTATATGTTTGTTTTATTTGGCTGTAAACCACCCTGAGTCCTTCGAGAGAAGGGTGGTATATAAATTTAAACAAACAAACAAACAAACAAACAAACAAACAATAAATAAATAAATAAATAAATTTCATGGGAGTATGATTTAGAACCTATAATACTGACAACAAATTACATAGATTATGTTCACTGTAACAGCAGGTCTTTTGTCAGTCTTGCTTAACCCTGATGGAGATTAAGGTTGTCAGAACAAATATTTGCAAAATAGTTTCTTTATAATAGAAACTGTAATAAAGGAGACCAACATGACCATTTTTACATTACATTATACCCCATTAGATTTATATTCTTTCAAAATCTCTTTAAAGAATTCATCCATGCTTCTAAATTTAATTTTTCAGCCATTTGGACATATTTTATGAATTGTTAGTCAATTCAAATTCTTTAAAACAGAAGTTAAGTATCTTTTGAGAATTATATATCACATTTTAAAAACTAAGAAATTGTTGTGAACCCTCTCTTACCTTCAGATGGTTTGCCTATTCACAAGATGCTTATGATATAGAATCACAAAATAAGCACTAGGTACAATACAAAGTGCTATATTCCACCTTTTTTTTTTTTTTTTTAGAATAAATGTTTTATTGGTATATTTTTTCTTTAAAAAACATAAAAAATTCCAGGTCTATCTGAACAGCATATTGTTTGGGCACAATTAATTTTAAATAGATATACAACAATAGCCATAATAATACTAATAATCTTATATATCATATCAATATTAATCACAAAATAATATAATTAGTTTGTCCATTTTGCAATATTTTCAATATAAATTTTTATTATCTTTTAAAATTCTTTTTAAATTCTAACCTCTGTTTCTGTTAGTTAACCATTGGTAAAATAAATCCCATGTTTAAAAATATTCTGTTTCTTCCTTTTCTTTTATCTTAAGTGTCAATCCATCTCAGCACATGCTAATATTTTTTTATTACATTTTCATCTGTCGGGACCTCATAATTTTTCTATTGTTGTGTTCTTGCTGCCGTTACTACATGCAAAATTAAGTATGTATTCCCTTTATTATACTGTTCTGGTAATATCCCCAACAGAAATATTTCTGCTTTTGAATCATTTATCTTTTTTTTTTTACCAAGTATGTATTTTAGTCCAATATTTTTTTGCCTTTGGGCATGTCCACCACATATGATAATATGAACCTGGTGTCTGATTACACTTCCAACATTTAGCTGATAAGTTTTCAAACATCTCTGCTAACCTTGCTGGTGATAAATGCCACCTATAAAATAATTTGTATAAATTTTCCTTATAGGCCGTTGACGTAATTAGTTTGCAGTTTCTATCCCATAATTTCTGCCATTTATCTATTGAGTAACCAAAGTTTTTAGCCCATCTTATCATTGTTTCTTTCACTTGCTCTTCTTCCATTTTAATACTCAATAAATAGCTATACATTTTTAAAATTAATTTTTCATCTGTCCCTAGTAATATCTGGTCTAGTTCTGTTGGTTCTTTATAGCAACCATACATTCTTGCATCTTTCTCACATCTTGACTGTATCTGCACCAGGGGTGGGTTCTACTTACCTTTACTACCATTTTGCAACAAGATCGCGTGCGCATACTTGCTTTTCTCTCACACACGCTGAGCTTCTGCACATACACAGATCGCCTATGACAATATCCGGGTCGGTGGATGGAGCCTCCCGCCAATTTTACTACCGGTTCTATAGAACCGGTCTGAACCGGGGGCAACCTACCACTGATCTGCACGTGTGACCACCATGCTAAATCAATCCCTTGATTAGTCAGTTCTTGTTTAGATTTAAGTTCCCCTTTATCATTCAAAATGTCCTTGTACCTTACAATTTTTTCCATATTAATCACATTCAAATGTATCAGTGCCTCCATTATGGAGAGCCAGGCTGGTATTTTCATGTAGTGCCTTTCTTTAATTTTCCCCCATACTAACAATAGTGCATTTCTAACAAGGTGTCTTTGAAAATATCCATGTATTTTATTTTTCTCATACCGTACAAAGGCATGCTACCCCGGTTGGAGATCATGTTTAATTCTTCAAATAATTTTTTCCTAATTTCATCAGAATTGTTTGAAATAAAAACAACAGTCTCGGCAAAGGAACATTGGCTTACCTGAAGGTTCCTTCTATGTACGCTGCGTGAGAGTCCAAAGCAATGGGTTGTTAACTTCATCTGATTGGCCTGAGACTGAGTTGAATTTGTTTAAACACACCTCCTCTTCCTGTTTAGCTCCAGTTTATTAACGAAGAAGCGGTATTGGAGAAGACGAACTCAATGTGAAAACTGGAAAAAACGGAACAATAACCTCCAGATCCCTGTATATAGACAAAAAACAATAAGTGAAAATAGGGAGGGGTTGGACTCTCACGCAGCGTACATAGAAGGAACCTTCAGGTAAGCCAATGTTCCTTCTCCTGTACGCTGCTAAGAGAGTCCAAAGCAATGGGATATACCCAAGCTAAATATCCCTAGGGCGGGAAAGATTAGGAAGACTCAGCAACAGGAAGAACTCGCTGCAGGACCCTCCGTCCGAATGAGGCCTCGGCTGAGGCAAATTGGTCCATCTTGTAGTTTTTAATAAATGGCGAAGGAAAGGCCCACGTGGCTGCTCTGCAAATGTCCAAGATAGAGGCCTGGGTGGCCCAGGCAGCTGTGGTGGCGCTGCGGTGGAGTGTGCAGTGATGCGGCCTGGAAGATGGTGTTTCTGCTGGTCGTAGGCCATGGAAATACAGGCTTTTATCCACCTGCCTATGGTGGATGGGGAGACTTTGGTGCTCAGAGGCCTTGGTTGAAAGGAAACAAATAGGGATTCTGTCTTCCTGAAAGGAGCTGTTCTGTTGAGGTAAATACGCAGGGCCCTTCTTACGTCCAGCGTGTGCCATCGATGCTCCGATGGATGCTTGGGATGAGGACAAAAATCCGGTAAGATGACTTCTTGAGATCTATGAAAGCTTGTGTTTATTTTAGGAAGAAAGGTAGGGTCTAATCGGAGAATGACTCAGTTAGAGTGAAAAATCAATAAGTCCTTCCTGACCGAAAGGGCAGCGATCTCGGAGATCCTGCGGGCTGAGGTTATGGCTATGAGAAAAGCGACTTTAAAGGTTAAGAGCTTGAGACTGGAGGAGCTCAAGGGTTCAAAAGGGGAAGACGTAAGCTTCTGAAAGACAAGGGTTAGGTCCCAGGTAGGGTATCTGTGTGCGGAGGCGGTCGAGATTGTAAGCTCCCTCAGAAAAGCGTCGGATACTGGCGTGTTGAGAAAGTGTGGAGGTCCCGTCACAGAATAAAACAGTGGCAAGAGCTGCAACCTGCCGGCGGATGGTGTTGGTGGCTAAACCCTTGTCCAATCCGTCCTGGAGGAATTGCAGGATATGTCTAATGGAGGCAGAAGTAGGTTCTATTCGATGTCTAAGACACCAGCGATGGAATGATGACCATGTGGCCTCGTAAATACGCGTTGTGGATGGGCGTCTAGAAGCCAGAAGGGTGGAGATGACCCCCATGGAATGCTTTTCTTTCCTTAGTATCTCCCTGTCAAGTGCCAGACGGCTAGTTGGTAACATTGAGGTTCTGGGTGGAGAATGGCTCCTTGGCGTAGGGAAATCTGATCCGGTGGAATTCGCCAAGGTGGATTGATGGACAGGCTCACCAGATCCGCAAACCAACTCCGTCGAGGCCAGTAAGGGGCTATGAGGAGAACTTCTGCCTTCTGTTCCAAGATCTTTCGTATGACCCTTGGCAGAAGGGGAGTCGGGGGGAAGGCATAAAGAAGGCCCCGGGGCCACTGACATCGTAGAGCATCTGTTCCTTCTGCTCCTGGGGTTTGGAACCTGGAGAAGAACCTTGGAAGTTGTTTGTTGGTCGGGCTGGCAAAGAGGTCTACTATGGGTTGCCCGAATTTGATCGTGATTGTGAGAAACAGATCCGGATGCAGTTGCCACTCTGATTGATCGATGGTCGTCCTGCTCAGCCAATCCGCTTGTGTGTTGGCGACTCCGGATATGTGGGCTGCCTGTAGTGAGAGAAGATGTTTTTCTGCCCACAGGCCTATGGCTGCAGCCTCTTTCATCAATATGCAGGATCGGGTGCCTCCTTGACGGTTCACATGGGCCTTTGTGGTAGTGTTGTCCGTCAGCAGTAGCACATGATGGTTTGATAGCTGCGCTTGGAAGTACCTGAGAGCTAGATGAGCAGCTCTCATTTCCAACCAGTTGATGTCGTTCTTGAGGTCGTTGGGGGACCAACGACCCTGAGTTACCTGGTCTGATAGGTGGGCACCCCAGCCGTAAAGGCTTGCATCCGTGGTGAGGACAAGACGGCAATGTTCCTGGAATGAGCAGCCCTTTGTCAGGGCTGGAGACAGCCATCACTATAGAGACTTTCTGACCTTTGGGGGCAGAGGAATTCTGATATCGGTATGGCTGTTGCCTGTTCTTTGATGTGGGAGAAGTAGCCATTGTAGGGGTCGTGAGTGAGGGCACGATCGACAGACAAGAGACCATCTTTCCCAATAACTGTGAGAGCAGTGAAAGTGGAACCCTCTTGAGTGCCTTTACCTTTTTTGTCATGTCTCTCATGTTGAGGAGACGGTCTCGGGAAAGAAAAACCTGGCAGGATCTGGTGTTGATTCTTGCTCCCAGATGGACAATTTCGGTCGTAGGCACTAGATGGCTCTTTGCTTTGTTGACCGAAAAGCCGTGATCCTGTAGGGATTGAATTGTTACCTGTAAGTCCCGTAACGCCTGCTGGGCAGAAGACGACAGAATCAATATATCGTCCAGGTAACATTGCATTCTTACTGGAATTGTGCGAAGGTGGGCCGCCACAGCATCCAGAATCTTGGTGAAGGTACGAGGAGCGGAAGATAGACCGAAGGGCAGGGCCCTGTATTGAAAATGGGCTCCGGCATAACTGAACCTGAGAAAGCGTCTGTGGGCTGGTCTGATGGGTACATGTAGATAGGCCTCCTTGAGGTCGATGGATGTTAGATAGTCCCCTCTTCTGATGCTTCCTAAGATTGAATTGAGGGAGTGCATCTTGAATCTGCGATATTTGATGTGAAGGTTCAGTTGCTTCAGGTCTAAGATGGCTCTGGTGCCGCCTGATTTTTTGTCCACTAGGAAAAGAATTGAATAGAAGCCGGTCCCCTGGTGAGGCGTGGGAACCGGTTCTATGGCACTGATGGACAACAGGTGTTGAATCTCGTCTTCCATTTGAGCCCTCTTGGTGGGTTCTTTGGGAATCTGGCATTGGATGAATCTCCTCGGAGGATTTGAGTTGAATTCGAGGGAGAGACCAAGGGTGATGGTTTGCAGTACCCAGGCATCGGTTGTCGTGTGGGACCAGGTAGGGACGAACTTGGTGAGACGACCACCGATGGGATCCTGGCCGGGATAGTCATTTATTCCTGCGATAAGGTCGGAAGCCGGATCCACGGTAGGGACGTCTGGTCTGGGATTGCCTGGTCCTGTCACGAAAGGACTGTCTGTCCTGAAACCTGTCAGGGGGAGGTTGGAAGGAACGTTGATAGGCCGGGGATTGGAACCCGGGATCCTGGGTGCGAAAAGGCTGTCTGCGGTAAGGAAGAGAAGGACGTCTATCTGAACGTCTCGAGACGTAGGGAAGGATCTTACGTTTGTCTTTTCCCTCAACTAAAATAGGGTCTAGGGCTTCACCAAAGAGAGATCCACCCTTAAATGGGGCAGCCGCTAACCGCCATTTGGTCTTCATGTCGGCTTGCCATTGTCTGAGCCATAACAGCCTCCTGGAGGTGATGCTGGAGGCAAGGGCTCGGGATGCAAATTTTGCAGAATTAAGGGTGGCATCCGCAGTGTATTCAGCAGCCGCTATCAATTTATTTATGTCCTGATGTAATCTGGAGTCATCCTGAGGAATCCTCTCCTGCATTTGTCTGAGCCATATCAAAGAGGTTCTAGCAAAGAATGAGGCTGCTGTGGCAGATCTGATAGCCCAGGCAGCCGCTTGATGGGTTTTGCGGGTGGAGAGTTCCGCTCTGCGGTCCTCCGTTCGGAGACCTTCTGCTGCATCTGAAGGTATAATATTGGAGGAAGAAGCCAAGGTGGCAATTGGGGTGTCTACGGTAGGAACCTTGAGGAGGTCCTCAAGATCTTGATCCGTCGTGTACATCTTTTTGTCTGAGCCACTAGGAGTAGGAATGGCACCAGGGTGACCCCATTGACGTTGGATGGTGTCCAAGAAGAGCTTGGGTGAAGGAATTACCCGTTGCTCTGAGACTGGTTCAGTAAAGAGGAATTTATTGGGGTCTGACGGATCTGAAGCTCCCTCAGATTGGTGTAAGGCAACCCCCATGTTGGCCGTAACTTTTGCCTTGTGTAGTAATGTGTAGAAAAGCTCATGGCGAAAAAGGCCGGTGGGAGCAGGTTTGTCTGGGGCAGACTCTTCATCTTCAGACAGATTATACTCTGCTATGTCTTCCTCCCCCAAAAAGGAGTCCTCACTATGGTGTGAAGGGGTTGGAGAGCATGTGCGCAGCGCGCATAGTCTGGGTGGGTGGCTATCAGAATGGGGTCTTTGGTCAGAGCTGCCCGAAGGAGATGGAGCTGGGAAACCTTTCTGAGTGAAGGCATTGTCAATGCCTTGAGAAATGGTTTGCATGATAAGATGACGTATATCCTGAGAAATGGCAGGATTACTGTCCTCTCTGTGGGAGACTCCTGCTGCTGTGGGAGTGATGGTGGCAGAAGGTGCCTGATGTGGGGGCTCAGGCATGGCTCTAGAAGAATCTCCAAAAACTGTACAAATTGTTTCCTGGTTTTCTCCTGAACCACTAGGGATAGTGGGAGACCATCCAGGCTGATTTAATAAAGGAGAATCTTCAGTTAGTGGAACAGAAGTTTCCCTGCCTTCCTCTGCTAATCTTTGTTTTGCTTTATCAAATTGCCTATCCAAGGCCCGTTGTCTTCTGGAGGCATCTCTCTCTGCAGCAGCAGAGGTTTGGAGAGAAGTAGAAGACTTAGATTTGGTGGCAGAAGCCTTTGATTTGGATCTGCTCTTGTGAGGGGGAGGAGCCACGCTAGTAAGGTGTGCTTGGGAGGGCGAGGCAGAAGCCCGGGAAGGAGATCTGCTGCGATCCGCCATCTTGGAAATGAGGCCTAGTGGTTATCAGAGGCCTTGGAATATATGCCCAAATAATATAGTGGCCCTGATTTGAGAATCCTGGAATAAGATCAAACAATAAGGGCCAGTTAGCACCAAGCTGACACCACAGCTGGATTCAAAGCATTCAAAGGCTGCATGGGGGGTTGCTTGGGGGGGGTCCCCAAATGGCGCGAAGCAGGCACCACTGCTCCTATAGCGCCCTTTTTACTGCAGCGTTGGCAGGGGGAACTAGCCTCCGACACCACGGATCTTTTTCTCCACCCCTGCAGGCGCGAAGCCGACACCACGGCTTTTCCTGCGCTCCGCTGGCCTCCACTTACAGTTTGGTGAGGTCCAGCGATGTCCGTTCCTCAAACCGGCGATTCTACAAGGCTTGAGAGGCTTGGAATGTGAAAAAATGGCCGCCAGCCTTCGGGCGGCTCAGCTGAGCGGCGCTGGGCTGCACGCGAAGCACAAGCCTCTTTCCTCGCCGCTCCGGCTCCCAGCAGTCAAGAAAAAACAATTGGGCACTTTAAAACTTTTTTTAAGAATTTTTCCTAATTTATTGAAGGCCTATGAGCTGATAAAAGAGTCAAAAGCAATGGAGCTAAAGGAGGTAGTCTCTCTATGGCCGACTGAGTTAATAAACTGGAGCTAAACAGGAAGAGAAGGTGTGTTTAAACAAATTCAGCTCAGTCTCAGGCCAATCAGATGAAGTTAACAACCCATTGCTTTGGACTCTCTTAGCAGCGTACAGGAGAAATGTTCATTTTTATTGTAGCTAACCTTCCTATCAACGATAGCTGCAAGTTTTTCCAATTTCTCCAAATCTAATTTGATTTGTTGTAACAGTTTCATATAATTATCTTAATAGTTGTGCATCTTGCTGTCAGCTGAATTCTTAGGTATTTAACTTTTTTAGCTATCTGAATGTCTATTTGCTTGTTCTATTTTCTCGGCCCCACTTTTTCTGGCCATATAGTCTTTTCCACATTTACTGGTTCTTTTTGTCCTTTATGTTCTACTTCCTCTGCCCTTTCCTGTTCTTCAGTAATTCCAAATTGATATTCATAGAATTGATGTGCTTTATCTAATGAGTCTTTTTTCATTCCAAGTTACTAAGATTCCCTCTGGTGTCAACCATCTGAAATTTACATTGTATTTAATCAGCTGACCTGTCAGGAATTGGTATTGTCTTCTTCGGTTTCTTACTCTTGTTGGCACCTGTTTCAGCATCACTATTTCTTTCCCTTTATATTGCAGTGGGTCATCTCTTGCTTTTTATGCCACCTTTTTTTGTTATCCTCAGGCTATACCTACCATCTTATTTGGCAAACTAGGTCTAGGAGATTCCCTATCTTTCCTGTCCTTCAGGCAGCTGGCACACTGTTGGACTGCAGAGAAATAAGATGGTAATAGCTTCTTTTCTAATAACTTCTTCATTTCTCACAGCAACTAAGGCAACGTTACTGAAAGAAAGCGGAAGATAGGGCCATTTCCACTGTGACATAACATAACATAACATAACATCAGAGTTGGAAGGGACCTTGGAGGCCTTCTAGTCCAACCCCCTGCCCAGGCAGGAAACCCTACACCATCTCAGTCAGATGGTTATCCAACATTTTCTTAAAAATTTCCAGTGTTGGAGCATTCACAACTTCTGAAGGCAAGTCGTTCCACTTATTAATTGTTCTAACTGTCAGGAAATTTCTCCTTAGTTCTAAGTTGCTTCTTTCCTTGATCAGTTTCCACCCATTGCTTCTTGTTCTACCCTCAGGTGCTCTGGAGAACAGCCCAACTCCCACTTCTCTGTGGCAGCCCCTGAGATATTGGAACACTGCTATCATGTCTCCCCTGGTCCTTCTTTTTGTTAAACTAGACATACCCAGTTCCTGCAGCCGTTCTTCATATGTTTTATCCTCCAGTCCCCTAATCATCTTTGTTGCTCTTCTCTGCACTCTTTCTAGAGTCTCAACATCTTTTTTACATCGTGGCGACCAAAACTGGATGCAATATTCCAAGTGTGGCCTTACCAAGGCATTATAAAGTGGTACTAGCACTTCACGTGATCTTGATTCTATCCCTCTGTTTATGCAGCCCAGAACTGTGTTGGCTTTTTTAACAGCTGCTGCACACTGCTGGCTCATATCTAGATGGTTATCCACTAGGACTCCAATTAATTATACATAAACTTTATTAAGCTCTGTCCTGATACCACATGATCCCAACGTTGATTCATTTCTTGATGCCCCTATTTGAAAATGCCTCCCAGCACCATGGCAGAAAAACAGAGAAGCACACATTAATTCCACCTGTCCTAAACATGGTAGGAAAAAGGAATGGTTCTATATTCTCACCTGGTGATGCTTGCCCTGGATTTTGGCTCGAGCAATCTCAGAGCTGTTGCGGCGGGGTCCACGTCGACGACGAGCATAGTTTGCTTCTTGGAATTCTTTTATTTTTTTCCTTTGCAGACGTATTTGGTGGCTGCAGCTCACATTATATCTATTATGACCAGAAATAAAACATAATTTCTGTTCCTTAGAAATAAAATAAAGCTTCTTTTCCAATCTATTAGTATCTAGGTGTTCATGCTCTAAATTATTTGTTTAGGAGTCATAAATTTCAAGAAGATCCAATTATCACTACCTTTTTGCACATGTTACAGAACAGAACCTCTTGGAACCACGGAACTGACTGGCAGGGCCATATTTGCCACAGAACTCACATTTCAGCAAGTTTCCTTTCTTGTCTTGATCTGAGGAAATGACAGATGAAAAGATACTTTATAAGTAATCTTGTAAATTAGCAAAAATAGGATATAAACCTAAAATCTATTTGAAAAAAAGACTGTACTGTTCCACAGGACTACACTAAATATTTATTTAAAGAATAAATCTTTCCCTTAAGAAAGTTTCGAAGCCTCATAATTTTTATACTGGGTAAACATTAAACCTTGACAATGCTAACAATCTGGATAACTCTTCAAAGAAGACCATATCAATTTCTAAGAATGTGAATTGGCACTCAGACTCTTCTTGCTTTAAAAAAAATAGAAAAATGGACAAAATATCTATTTAGTATTTATTAGGAAGAAAATATCTCATCATAATCATGATGCAAGATTTCTTTCTATCTACTCTTAGTTCTCAGCAAACACTCACCAACAGTTAAACTTTCTACTCCAGGAGAGTTGCTGGGTTGGTTGTTAGATTGCCTAGAAGGAGTGGCCCCTTGAAGAGGCTTTTCAAAGTCTTTAAGGAACTGAGAGTAGCCCACCTGCATTCAAAAGAGGGGGAAAAAAACTTGCATTAGCACCATTGACAGCATTTATTTTTTACATGCCTCATTAGATGGGCCTATAAGATTATTACATTTTCCCCCTCTGGCTCTGGTAGTATCAGCTAAGTCCACAGGGAGCTCATTCTGGCAGGTATGGAAGGGCAAGGAAGAATATATTGTTTAGTCATGTTACATCATCCCAATTTTTAAAAGAAATATTTTTACTTTAATTGATTTGAATACAAAAACAAAAAGAAAGAAATTAATATAGAATTTTAGAAACAAACAGGCATATGTTAAAGGATTCACATATATAAACATTCTATATAAACATTTCAATGAATGGTAGCTGGATTTCATTATAATCATTCATTTTAATCTATATCAATAAAAGTTCATAATATTAATTTTGCAGACCACTGAGGAACTGAGGGCCATATTTCTTTGTAATGCTAAAGAATACGTCTTTTAGTTATAAATAGGAAACAGAAAATCTACTTTCTGTATTCAGATATCTAGCTCTATGCAGCAGGAACATAATTCAGAAGAATCTGAATATATCAAAGTACATGTGCTCACACATCCCCTCAATGGAACAATTACAGGAAAGGGAAGAAATATATATTTATAAGAACCATTAATCTCATTGTAATCCCAATATCACGACAATTTATATATTATAATTTTACTATATTATATTTATGTAGCCTTTTCTATATAAATGGAAGAGTCCAACAAATCTGAAATAAATATTTTTTGGCATTGAATAAGACATAATTTAAGATCTAATGAAATTTTTGGTACTGAGATTAAAACTACTCCCATGCCCTAGACAAAGGTCTCATTCTTTTTTCCATTCAGCTTTTTAAGTTTTATATCAAATTAATTCACCACAACAATTTTATAATGGTTTTGGGGTCATAAGATTTAATGTTTGTAGTTGATTATATTTATTAGGCTAAAAATGTCACAGGTCTAAATTAGAACATCAATAGATGTTGTCATTATAAATACTACCACTGAGCTGCACTAGCAAAATAATACTTGTCCTGTAATGCAAAAAATAATAAACATTCATCATTTTCATCTACTCATTGCCTCCTATCAAATTTTTTCACATATTCCCCCATAATTCTGAGATTTGTTTTAGCCCATAGGATCTATTTAGAATGACAAAAAGAATCAAAATGTTACAGTAATAGCCTGCTTACCGGGAAAGGCTCTGCCCCTTCTTGAATGACAAAGCCCTCTATGATATGTGTAAGAATCTGAGGCTTGACTATGGCTTGTGGAGGTTTGGAATCTCCAGTCTGACGTGACAACATAGCCAGTGTAGGAACAGAAGCAATTGTTGGATTTGCAGAGTTGGGATCACTTGGGGATGCATTTAGAGTACCACTGGTGAAAGAGTCAGTCTTCTCTAAAACAGAAACACCATTAACAAACTAAATTTTAAAAATATTGTATATTTAACAAAAAGGATTTGTTTTATAAAAAATAAATCCACATATTCATTGTTAAATATAATTCCATGTGGGAATCGGATACACTGTTGAACCTGTATATATTTATTTAGTTAGTTGTCATAATATTTGATTGATTGAAATAAAAAAACTGAAACATTGAAAATGATAAAGCAAAGCTAAAAACACAAGTAACAGGTGATGTTAATAATAATGGAGCCATGTTGCTGGTCCTCCAGGGTTCTCAGGCATAACCAAGTCAAGATCTTTGAAAACTCAGACACGATGGAGTCAGCATCATTGTATTTGTTAAACAGTATTTAATCCCCTTGCAGAATTTGAAGATTCAATACCAGTTAGAATGGATGATGTAGCAGGGCAATTACTGCTCATGACAATTTCTTCCAAGGGGGTCTCACATGTTGATCTCAAGTTCTTTCTTTCTTTTTTTGCATTTTTTTTTATTTTTTAACATGTCAAAGTTTCATTTTCAATTAAACAGTGTGTTGTCTTGATATAAATAGTTTGAAAGGTAGTAATCATAATGTTTACAACAATATTAATTACATTGATATTAATTATATAATAATAAAAATAATCAAATTTGCTTCTCTATTTTAACAAATCTCCCTTATTTCATTAATCTTTTTCTTATATTTCCATGTTTCTAACTTCTGTTTTTGTTATATAATCATTGATAAAATAAATCCCATATCATAAAATATTCAGTTTGTTCCTTTTCTTTAATTGCAAGTGTTAATATATTCATTTCTGCACATTCTAATATTTTTTAAATCACATTTTCATCTGTAGGCATCTCTTCACTTTTCCATTGTTCTGCAAATACAATTCTGGCTATAGTTAATACATGTAGGATCAAATATGTATTCCCTTTATTATAATTATTCAGTAGAATATCCAACAAACATATTTCTGGTTTTGAATCAATATGTTGCTTTACTATTTTTTCCAACCCTGTATGTATTTTTGTCTATTTTTTTTCCCCTTTTGGGCAAGTCCACCACATATGATAGTACAAACCAGGTATCTGATGGCATTTCTACCATTTAACCAACATACCCTTAAACATCTTTGACAATCTTGAGGGCGAGAAGTGCCATCTATAAAACATTTTATATACTGAATTTTTCGGACTATAAGACGTATCAGAGTATAAAATGCACCTTAGTTTTTGAGGAGGAAAATAAGAAAAAAGCTGATTGGTGGGGGGATCAGCCTCCCGGAATATCCCAATCAGCTGTTCCCAGAGGTGAATTTTAGCCAGTCTTTAGCAAGGCTTTTTTTCTGCAGCTCTGTTTCAGTTTCAGAGGCTGAAACCTCCATTTTTTCAGCCTCTGAAATCTCCGTTTGAGAGGCTGGGCAGGGCTACATTTGGATTATAAGATGCACCCAGATTTTCACCCTCTTTTTGGGGGGAAAAAGGCACGTCTTATACTCCAAAAAATATGGTCAATAATCTTTTATGCCTCAAACCAATCCAATCTTTCACCCAAGTAAGTACCGAGGCATGATAATACAACTCCCAATCTGGCAACCCAGATTTTTATTTATTTATTTTTCGAGTCTTGCAATATTTTCAAGGTCATTCTTGCCTTTTTCCCTTGCCAAATATATCTTTATATTGTTTTATTTAGTTCTTCAAAGTACCGTTTTTCCAGCTTTATCGGAATTGTTTGAAATAGATACAGTAATCTCAGCAGGATATTCATTTTTATAGTAGCTATTCTTCTGATCAATGACAGTTGCAAGTTTTTCCACTTCTCCAAGTCTATTTTAATTTGTTGCATCAATTTATAGTAATTATCTTCTTTAATAGTTACACATCTTGCCTTTAATTGAATTCCTAAATATTCCTAAATATTTTACTTTCTTAACTACCTGAATAGTTCAGTATTCCTTTTTCTGTGTATCTGTAAGGTTCTTGACCAAAATCTTAGTTTTTTCTTTATTTCCAGTCCTGCAACATCACCATATTCTTCTATTTTTAAAATTAATTTGGGTCCTGTTTCTTGTGGATCTTCCAAAATAAAAACCAAATCATTTGCAAACACCTGTAGCTTATATTTTTCTTTTTTTATTCCCATGCCTTTTATTTTTATATCTTGTCTAATATTTCTGTTTAACACTTCCAATGTCAATATAAATACTAGAGGGGATAGTGGACATCCTTGTCTTGTGCCTTTTTTTATATTAAAGTTCTCTGTTGTATCTCCATTTATCATCACCTTTGCCATTTGCTTGTGATATATTGCCTTAATCGTATTGATAAATCTCTTCCCAAAATCCATAATGTTTAATTGTAATAACATAAATTGCCAGTTTATCAAATGCTTTCTGCGCATCTAGGAAAATCAATGCCATTTGTTTTCCAGGGTGTGCATCATAATTCTCCAGTGTGTTTAAGATCATTCTCATATTGTTTTTAACCTCTCTCTTCGGCAGAAATCCATTCTGATCTAAATGTATAAATTCATTCAAAACTCTTTTTAATCTCTCTGCTATTATTGAAGCATATATTGATCTCAACTTCTCATGTCAATTTCTACTCATAGGAATATCACATGCTGATTGAGGACCAGAGGAAACAGTACTGTCAGCTTCTATGATGCTTGCTAGCTTTCGGCTGCCATTGTAACACGAGGGGGGAGGTATTGTAGGAATTTGGGAGGGGGGAAATGAGCTGGTGGAGATGTCTCGAAAAAGGATGGAAACTTCCATCTTCATAGCAGCTGCTGTCAG
Organism: Ahaetulla prasina; assembly: GCF_028640845.1. Taxonomy (NCBI): domain Eukaryota; kingdom Metazoa; phylum Chordata; class Lepidosauria; order Squamata; family Colubridae; genus Ahaetulla; species Ahaetulla prasina. Next base: position 186,637,094 of record NC_080540.1, read on the forward strand.
AGCTGATAGCTGTCAAGGTCAACTGTTCTGGCATACCAGATAGATGGGACTGTCTGCACCCCACAACACCTTGGGGAGATGTGGATTGGACGCTCAACTTGGGTCCTTGTGGGGGCTGAGGCGTGGCCAGTGTTGTGACGGAACGGTTGATATCCCCTCCGAAATGGGGGTCAATTGTGGACCACAGCTGCCTCGAAGAAGGCAGCAAAGAATAGGGGAGCTGCTGGTGTGCACAGGGAGGCAGCAAACTCCCTGCAGCCCCGGTTTTTCCCCCCCAACCCATCGGGGAGGAAGGCAGCTGCCATCAGCTGCCACAAAGTTGGAGACGGCCACAAGAATTGGGCAGGAGGAAGAATCACTTTTAAAAGAACAGAAAGTCAAAATTGGGTGAGATATTATCAGCTCACAAAAGGGGAAAAAATGCACAAGCATTGAAGAAAATTGGAACTAGCGGCTAAACTTAATTGGAATAAAAAACGGAAGGAAATAATTAAAAATATCTTGAATTCTGAAGGAGAGGGCTTGGAGTGGAAGTTTAGAGCCCTTCCTAATGGAAAGAAAATATTAAATTTTGAAAAGAGAAGGCTCGGAATGGAAGTTAAGAGCCCTAAAATTAAACAAGAAAGGAGAATAAATATCCCTCAATTATACATGTTTGATCCCTGGAATTCTGATGGACTATTTAAGATATAAAAGAAACAGGAAAGTGAAGTTAAACGGAATTCTACTTTTAGACTTTAATGTAATATTTTAAATCCCCTTTCCATCGAAACTTGTAATCAGAAGAAAGTCAAAGAAATTATTAATTGGTACAAGTGAAAAAGGAAAATAGATGGAGACAAAGGGAAGGCGTGGTTTATTTTTCTTGGAATTAAAATGGAGACACTGTTAACTGTGACTGTGATTTAAAAGATACTCAATGACAGAAGAAAAATGGAAAAAAGAGGTTGAAGGGAACTCTATTTTAGATCTTAATGGAATATTTTAAATTCCTTTATCCCCTGGAATTTGTCCCTCTACACCCAGATGTTTGTGAATAGAAGAAAATTAAAGAAACTACTTAAAATGGAGTAAGTGAAAGAGGACAACAAGTGGAGACAAAGGGAAGGCATGGTTTACTTTTGCAGAAACTAAAATGGATATTGTATTAACTGCGACTGCAACTTAAAAAATATTTAAAGATAGAAAATATTGCTTTTCGAGACTTTAAACAATTCTAACATGCATTTAAAAACAGACTTTGGATCAGAAAATTGACTTAAGAAACAAGGGAAAAACTTGACTGCTACTCAAAATGGATATTTAGTTATCCGTGGTTTGCAACTGTATCAAAGAGTGACATTCAGAGGCAAAGGAAGAAAAGCAAGATTGTAACAACTTTTGTTTTAGGATTACTTCCAGGATTGCCACAAGAATGGATTTTGAACGCCTCCACTTTAAATTTAAATAGAATAATTTTAAACTATATTAAACAGTGATTTCTATAGGCAGAGGAAGATAGCAGGAACTGAATAGTCTTGATGATCTCAGGACTATTCCCATATAGATGGATAGGTTGATGTGATTGCACAACCGCTCTAAGAAAGGATGTTTAAAAGCTGTCTTTAGATTTAATTGTTTTTTGATGATTCGAAATTTTAAAAGAAATATTGTTATTTATGATTTGCAATTATATTAAATAGTGATCTTTAGAGACAGAGGAAGATAGCAGGAACTGAATAGTCTTTATTTCAGGATTATTCCCTTGTAGATGGATAAATTGATGTGATTGCACGACCGCTCTAAGAAAGGACGTTAAAAGGCTGTCTTCAGATCTATATTAAAGGTTTTAAGAGATAAATTGTATTTATGCAAAATATAAATGATAATTATAGAACTGTTAAGGATACTTTGGGGAATGAGGGAAAGATTACAGAAAATTATTTTTGGATCTGAAATTTTAAAAGAAATATTGTTACTTATGATTTTCAATGATACTAGACAATGATTCTAGAGGCTGAGGAGGATAGCAGGAACTGAATAGTTTTTATTTTAGGACTATTCCCATGTAGACTGCTCTAAGAAAGGATATTAATGGCTGCCTTTAGATCTATATCAAAAGTTTTAAAAAAAGAATTGTATTTATGTAAAATATAGATGATGACTATAGGAAAAGTTTTAGAGATATTTTGGGGAATGAAGGAAAGATTATAGACTAAGAAGGGGAGGAGGGAAACGAGTATTGGATTGGGGATTAGATTTCATTTAAATTTTATTGACATTGGATACAATTTTTAAGAGAAAGGTGCAAAAATTATTAATTTGAATGAAGGAAATACATTGTATAGATGAAATTTGAAATGTGTTTAAGGATGTACCTGATTGACAATCTGTTCACAAAGTTGTTTTGTGTGTGTGTGTGTGTGTGTGTGTGTGTGTGTGTGTGTGTGTGTGTGTGTGTGTGTATAAATTTTTTTTAAAAAATTGGAAAAAAAAAACTTGGGTACTTGTGGGGAGGGATTTCACACCTCTTGCTTCAGACTTTTCTTTTCTTTCATTGTGTTCAGTTCATACTTAGTAAAAGTACCTTTGGGGTTTTTCTTTCTTGAGTTTTGAACGGAGGCACACATGATAAGTACATTTATGAGCCATGGAGGGGAGAAAATTATATGTGGAAACAAAGCTTCATCCTAATCATTTTCCAAGATTCAGAGGCTTTACTTGATAGAGCATCATTAAGATTCTGTTCATGTACAAATGCCTCAATCCCCAACTAGAAAGAATTTGTGCTTTACCTCTTAAGTAATCTGATGTCTTATATAAACTTACACATATGGGTTTGTGCCTATGTAACATCATTCCAACAGACAGGCAGCCACTGTCCTCAATTTATCTTTTCACTTATCATTTCACTCAGTTTTATCAGTTGTTTCAGGTAGGCAAAGACAAGAAACAGACACCACAAGAAATACTAAAAATCTATTTAGCCTATAACAAAATCTTGAAAATCTGACAGTGTTTCCCCTTCCTTCCCTCCTATACCAATAATATTCAAACCAGGGCAACCCTGAGTTTCTTTCTCAAGCTATCTGATATTCCTGGGTAATGTTCATGGTTTACTGATGGTTGCTGTATATGGGTGTTGGTCTTACCTAATACACCCCTTTTCTGATGAGAAGGAGTGACTCCAGGCATGGGTATCACTCTGTCTTCTGGCTCTATGGACAGGGTTCAAACTTAAGAGACGCCCCCTTTGTAGACCTCCCACTTTCAACGATGTTTGACGAGGGTTCCAAATAATGTACCTGTAACAACACCCCATGGACATCTCCCTGACCAGACCCTTTCATTAGGGTGGGGCTGGAGTCACTCCTTCTCATTAGAAAAGGGGTGTATCAGGTAAGACCAACACCCATTTTCCTGCATGAGAAGTCGTGACTCCAGGCATGGGACTTACCCAAGCTGTCAGTCCTCATGGGTGGGAAGCCGTCTGGTCCTCTCCTTCAGGTGTCTCTACCACACGTTGTAGTACTCTCCGACCAAAGGCCGCCTCAGCTGATGCATATGCGTCAATCCGATAATGACGTATAAAAGGTGACGGAGTCGACCAGGTCGCTGCCCTGCAAATCTCCTCCACCGACACTTGTGTGGCCCATGCGGCCGATGTGGCCGCACTCCTCGTTGAATGTGCCGTAATAGCCTTAGGCCTTGGTAAAGCCTGAGCCTCGTAGGCTCTGGCTATGGTGGCTCTGAGTAACCTGCCCACCGCCGAAGCGGAAAGCTTCTGTCCCATGGTGGATGGTTGGAATGACACAAAAAGTGCCTCTGTCCGTCGGAAAGCCCTAGTTCTTTTGATGTAAACCCTCAGAGCCCGTCTGACATCCAGAGTGTGCCACACACGTTCCTTCGCGTGTGATGGATTAGGACAAAAATCCGGAAGAACCAACTCCTGGGCCCTGTGGAACCAGAAGTTGACCTTCGGCACAAAGGTTGGGTCCAAACGCAAAACCACTCTATCGGAGTGGAACACACACAAGTCTTCTCGCACCGAGAGTGCGGCCAGTTCCGAAATCCTGAGGGCCGATGTGATGGCTACCAAAAACAGCATCTTGTAAGTCAAAAAACTGATGTGAACTGTCCTAATCGGTTCAAAGGGAGCCTTGCAAAGTGCCTGCAAAACCTTCTGAAGGTCCCAGGTGGGATAACGGTGAACCACTGCCGGTCTCAGGTTGGTCGCCCCCCTCAAAAACCTCTTTACCTCTGGGTCCTTTGTCACCGACCGCCTACCCGCAGAACCTAACACTGACGCTATTGCTGCCACCTGCCTGCGTAACATCCCTGGTGCCAGCCCTTTCTTCAACCCAGCCTGCAAAAACTGCAACAACTGTGGAACCTTTACCTTGGTTGGCTGAATGCTCCTACCAGTGCACCAAATCACAAAGGTTCTCCAAGTGGAGTCCTAAATTCGTGTAGTAGATGGTCGTCTAGCCGCCTGCATTGTCGTTATCACATCTGAGGGAAATTTCCGTCTTTCTAGCAGCCTCCGCTCAACAGCCACGCGGTCAAGTGCAACCATTGGGGACCCGGGTGATGAACCGGTCCCTGATTGAGAGACACCCTGTCAGGTGGAATCCTCCATGGAGCGGCAACCGACAGACGTACCAGATCCGCAAACCACGGCCTTCTGGGCCAGTATGGTGCCACCAGAATGATCTGTGCCCTGGTCTGCAGAATCCGATCAATTACCCGAGAAAGGATAGCCATCGGAGGGAATATAGTAGACCCCTGGGCCAAGGAAGACGGAGGGCGTTTACTCCTTCCGCCCCTGGCGCTGGGGACCTGGAGAAATACCGAGGAAGTTGATGGTTCGCTGAAGATGCGAAGAGATCGATGACCGGCTGTCCAAATCGCCTCACAATCTCCTTGAATAACTCCAGATCCAATCTCCATTTTGCAGGATCCAGAGGTGCCCTGCTCAACCAATCTGCTCTGACATTGTCTATCCCGGCAATGTGTTCCGCCCTGATGGAAATCACATTGCGCTCGGCCCAGCGACAAAGGCGATCCGCCTCCGCCATGAGCCCCCTGGATCGAGTGCCTCCCTGCCTGTTGATGTGGGCCTTCACTGTGATGTTGTCTGTCAGGAGAAGCACATGTCGATCCCTCAAACAGTGCCTGAAATGTCTGAGCGCTAACCTGGCCGCTCTCAGCTCCAGCCAATTTATGCTCCTCTTTGTCTCCCCCCTTGACCAAGAGCCCTGGATCACCTGGTCCTGACAATGAGCCCCCCAGCCTATCAGACTGGCATCCGTTGTCACCGTGATGCGGTCCTATTCCAAAAAATGGCAGCCCCTTTCCATGTTCCTGGACTTCCACCAGCGTAGAGACATTAGAACGTCTCCTTGGACCCTGACCTTGAACTGCAACGTGTCCCTGCCTGACCTCTGAAACGGTAACATGAACCATTGTAGAGGCCTTGCATGAAACCTTGCCCATGGGACCACCTCTATGCAGGAAATCATCTTGCCCAGCAGAGGTGAGAGTAACGCAAGCGGAACTCTCCTCTGTGAGCGAATCTGCACTACCAGGTCCATGATGCTCTGAAGTCTGTCTGGGGACAGGAAAACTTGACCCTTCAGCGTATCTATTACTGCCCCTAAATGCAACAGCCGGTTCGTGGGAATGACGTGACTCTTTCCCATGTTTATGGAGAAACCATGAGTCTGCAGACAAAGTATTGACTCCCTCAAATCTTCTATTGCCTGTCTGTGAGAGACTGACTGCACCAAAATATCGTCCAGGTAGGCCTCAATCCGTATTGGACGAGCCCTGAGAAGCGCTCCTAATGCCGCCAGGATCTTCGTAAAAACCCTGGGGGCCGAGGCAAGGCCGAATGGAAGCGCTCGGTACTGCAAATGCTTGCCGTCGTAAAAGAACCTCAGGAACCTCCTGTGCTTCCGATTTATCGGAACATGAAGGTATGCCCCCGTAAGGTCTATGGAGGTCAAGAAGTCCCCCTTCCGGACATTCGTAAGGATTGACCGCAGGGAGTGCATCTTGAACCTCTGATACTTCACATACCTGTTCAATCCTTTCAGGTTGAGAATTGGTCGCAGCCCCCCCCGAGGCCTTCTGGATGATGAACAACATTGAGTAATAACTGCTCCATTGTTCGTGAACTAGAACGAGCTCCACCGCTCTGATGTTCAGCAAGTGCTGAACTGCAGTGTCCATGATCTCTCTTTTTGCCGCATCTCGAGACCTGGGACATCGAAATAAGACCGTCGGAGGGGGTGCAAGAAATTCTAGTGAGAGACCTGATGAAATGGTCTCCCTTATCCATAGATCGGAGGTGGTTTTCTCCCACTGGTCGGCGGACAGCCCTAGGCGGCCACCAATGGGAGCCTGATGCCTGCTGTCAGCGGTGTCTGCGGAAGGACCGGTTGCCCCTCCCCCGAAAAGGACGCCGTGACTGATCGCGGGACCTGCCTTTGTCAGAGGACCCCTCCTCTGAGTGATGATAGTGACCCCACTAACCTCCCTGTGTTTGAAAACCTCTCTGATATCTGCCAAAGGCCGACCCCCAATAGGGACGAAAATAAGACTTCCGAAAGGAGGGGGAAAACCTTGTATCCCCTCTCCTTGACAAGGCAGTCAACACCTTCTTCTTCCCCTTAGTTTCCGTCAACACGGGCTCCAAAGCCTCACCAAACAACTTTGCACCTTTAAATGGCACAGAGGCCAATCGCCATCTGCGCTTTGTGTCTACCTGCCAATTTTTTAACCGACGAAACCTCCGTGCTGTGACCGAGGACGCAATCGACTTTGCCACATATTTTGCGGAGGACATAGGGGCATCCGCTGTATATTCCACAGCTGCCACTATTTTGTTGATGTGTCTTCGTGAGGGCCTGCTCCAACTTCCGATCCTCTGGCTTCAAAACTTCCTCAGGTTCAACCAAGGTGGCCGAAGAGGAAGCCAGGGCCAAAACCGGGTCATCCACCTCAGGCACTCTCAAGAGTTCCATCATGTCAGAAGCCATGTTAAAAAACCGTCTCTCAAGGGAGGGCACGTTCGGTAATGCGGCCGGGGCTTCCCACTGTTTCTTAATCATAATTGAGGAGCAGGAACTGTCTCCGTCTCCACTGTTGATTCAGAAAAAAGCATGTCTGCAGGGTCCTGCTCTGGACAGGCGCCTTGTTCCCCTAGGAGTCCCTGTTTAGTAACCGCCTTAGCTTTACTCAACAAGGCGTTAAAAAGATGAGGCCTGAACAGCCCTTTAAACATGGGCTGCTCCGGTAAAAAACCTTCCTCCTCAGACAATTCCTGGTCCCATTGTTCATCCTCCATGGATGGGGAACTCTCCGCCTCTGAAGGCGAATCGGAGCTGTCAGAACGCGACCCCATGTGTCCGTCTGCTGGTTCTGTTTCTACCTGATCCCTATCCTGTGCCTGTGCTTCCGCCCCAAGAACAGATTGCCTGTTACGACTTTTGCCTGCCTCAAGTTCCCAGTGAACCGCCTCCGCGATCCATTTCCGCACTAACTCAGGCATTTCTGTCACCTGGTCTATGGTCTGCCTATCCCCTTGTGATGCTACCAAGTTGATAGGTGTAGAACTGGGCCTCCCTGTATTGGAGCCGCTCCCTGATGGCTGAGGCGACAGGGCCCTGGCCAGAAAACTGGAAGAAGGATCCGGTTCCACCATTGGATCTTTCTCCATAGGCTGTACCTGATCCCTAATAAATGTGGACTTAGTGGCCTTGTTGGTGTTCCTCTGTACCTGTCTTTCCAGCGCCTTCTGGCGGCGTTTTTCTGCCTTCTCCTGCGCTTTAGTGGGCCTTTTAAGCGCCAAGGCTTTTGCTCTAAGTTTTGCAGCTGCTTCCGAACTGCCACTCCTTGTCTTATGACAACGGCTCTTCGAGCCTTCAGTGGCAGCTCTCTGAGGTTGAGAAGCATCAGTGACCTCCATCTGGTCACTAAGTGAGGCATCCGACGCCATATTTCTAGAACATATAGAAATAAAATTACCTATAAATAAACATCTTTTATAATTCCATGAATTTAAATTTTTTTTAATTTTTATTATTATTATTATTATTGTTATTATTATTATTATTATTATTATTATTATTATTATTATTATTATTATTATTATTATTATTATATTATTATTGTTATCATAACAAATTCTATGTAATACATATAAATGTCAATGTACAAGCCTCAATAACCAGTTACCATCTTTAGAACTCAGCAGCATTACAAGGGTTAATTCCCTAAACTGTTGGTCCTTTCCCTCTGCAGGTCAGAACGCCTGCTCAAAACACCCAAGCCATGCAGCCTGGAAACGGCTGCCTCAGGCTAAATCAGGCCTCTTCACTTCTTTACTCCAAAGGCCTATGCTGTACTGGAGGGCCGATCACCGAAACCCCATGACAGCCTCTTTTCTCTTTCTTCAGTTCAATTTATTATTATTATTATTATTATCATTTTATTCCTGTTTATTTTCCATATATATATATATATATATATATATATATATATATATATATATATATATATATATATATATATATATTTATATATATATCTTATTCATGTATTTATTTTCATCATCTTCTCTATACATATAAGGTCAGCCAGCTCCCAAAATGGCCACCGCCCTGGCTAGCCCCATGTGGCTTCCAACATGGTGCTCAAGAGCTTGTTCCTTCCTCTGTGCCTTCCCCACATATGGCGGGTATTCCAGCAAAAGCACCTAAAATCCGAACGTAAGCTTAAAATAGCAGCACAAACAAAAAATAAATAAAATGGAGGCAATGTGTTCTCAAACTTCCCCCACTGCTCTGATTCTCCCACAAAGGAGTAACTACGTGGAATCAGCAGCTTGATTTAAATCTCCCAGTACTCACACCATGTGCTCCAGGTACAAACAAGTTAAAATGGAGACAAACAAAATAAACTTTCCTTGCAGCTCCAAATAATAGCAGTGTTACTGTTTGTAGTTTCCCCCGCTGCTCTCCACACACACACACACACACACACACTTTAACGATCCTCAGCCTTGTAATTAAAGTCATCAATACTTAAATAAGGTTCGCTCATTCCACTCAGCTTCTACATTTTCATAGAGGCTCCAAGAAAGCTCATATTAATAAAAAAACCTCAAATGCCTAAACAAAGATAGCTCATTTACTTACTCAGTTGATGCCATTTCAAAGAGAACAGCACAAATTTCCAAACTCCAACTCCTGCTAAATCCAAACACACAGGAGTAAACCCATAAACGTCCTCACGAGCTCAGGACAGAGTTGAAAGTGGGAGGTCTACAAAGGGGGGGTCTCTTAAGTTTGAACCCTGTCCATAGAGCCAGAAGACAGAGTGATATCCATGCCTGGAGTCACGACTTCTCATGCAGGAAAATTTTCTATTTCTCTGTACTTTTCTATACATTCTGAAGGGCATAACAGCATCCTAAAATTAAAGTGAACTTAATTGCAGTAATTCACTTAATAACTGTGACAAGAAAGGTTGTAAAATGGGGCAAAATTCATTTTACAACTATCTTGCTTAGCAATAGAAATTTTAGACTCTATTGTGGTTGTAAGTTGAAGACTACCTGTACCACCCAGTTTGAAAGATACTGGATAAAAATGAGACTGCCTTCCCAAAGTCCAGAGCAGAAGAGAAATAGATGCCGGTTTTCCCACAAGGAAATAGTATTAAAAAGTGTGCTTGAGCCTTTCCCAGATAATTTGGGAATCTGAGAAAAATGCAAAGAGATTAAGTCCTTTTTCAACTAAAAAGTGGAGATAAAAGAAATACTGTACTTTGCTCATAAAGTGGGTTCAAAAAGTGCAACCAAAACCAGAATTCATGAGATGCTTTACTCATATAATAGTCATCCAAAAAGGTGTTTTCCAAGAGAGCAAATAGAGAGAGCAGGCAGTTATAGCTTCAAAGATTTGTGAGCAAGTAGAAGAAATGATATTTATTTCCTTCTGAAGTCTGCAAAAGTTGAGGGTTGTCACACACCAACAGAGCACATACTGAGTGTAGGAAAGAGTGAACTAGAAAACAGACACTATTCCTACCAAAATGGAGGAAAAGGGTGAAGTATGCTTAGAAAGGCTACAACAAAAACTCCATTAGAATGCAGTCAAGACTTCCCTGAAGAGCCTTGGCTCTTTTCTGAACAACCAAAGGAAATGTTATAAACATATAAAGAAAACTTCAGGACTACGGATCTGTGACTGATATTCCTCTCCAACTTAGTGACTGAAGAATTTATTTATAGCTCCTCATCATTCACATTCAATATCTAGCAATTCAAGAACATTGTCCCACACTGTTTCATGAACATTGTATACCTGGCCATGCTCCTTTCTCATAATTGAAACTGAAGCAAAGGTGACATTATTCCACCCCCTTTTATTTAAACAATCCACTATAAAATTGTTCATAATTACCCAGACAATATGGCCTTTAAGCAAGCTGTTTGGATACCTACAAACTCTTGACAGATATCACAGCTTTTCTTATCTACTGGGCATGAGAGTCTGCCTCTTGGTGTAAGAGTTGCAGATGATCAACACAGTAGACTGTTCAGGGCTGGTAAAAGAAATTCCCTTCTGAAGGTTTTCATGTTCATTTAACAAAGCAGGTGTCAACCCTGAAGCTGGTTAGATGGTGGCCATCTTTCTATTCTACTGGGGTTTTTCTTTTCTTCAAAGCTTCAGTGCTGACACAGACTGGAGATGAGGGATAGGGAGGTGGGGTGTAGAGATATCTGGGGTGGTATAACCAAAACAACATTCTTTCCCCTGGGAACCAAGGTCATGAGTGCAGGTGGTTGGGAGGTGGAGACTGGGGGTCATCCATCGTCTGAATTGTATGCTGATTGGACCATGTGACTGATGCCTCAGAGGGAAGTGACAAACTTTTACTTTTAATCAAGGGGAAAACCGGCGGGAACTTTAGTTTTCACCAGCATTGTGCCAATATGACATACCCTAAAAAAATGTTTTTTGAGAAACCTCAGGTCTCAGAGTTCTTTCATTCAGGGGTGTGCTAGTTGGGACCCTGACATTAAACCGGCTCTTCTAAACTCTGAGCTTTGTAGGAGCCGTTATCCAAGGTCCAGAGCCCCGGCTGCTTACCCGGTCTACCCAGGCAGCAGGAAGACTCACGGAAGATGGAGAAGAAGACTGAAGGGACCGTAGGCAATTGCGTATTTTGCGGTCGCCCATGCCAGAGCCTGCCGACCCCATCGGGGACCTTGTGAGTGGTGACAGTGGTGGAAGATGCTGACGCCAGGTGGGCAGCTGACCCATAGCCCAAACTGAATGGCCACTGCAGAAGAGCTCTATCGGGCAGAGAAGGACCTTGCCATCAAAGTGTCACTCCAAGAGCCAATTTGGGAGTGCTTAGCAGCCTCTACCAGGGAATCACAAGCCATGATCCTCAAATGGAGGTCAATGGGGCTGATGGATCTAAGTGAGTCCAGGGAGTGGAAATACCAGAGCACAATCTGCAGCCAGACCCTGGAAGGGCTACCCGAGAGATTCGACAGGCTGAGTTTCAGTAGATTGAGGCACTCACACCAGGTTGGAAGCACCTGAGTAGTTCAGAGCCAGCCAACACTGACAATCCTTCCCAAATGGGGCCAATCTACTCGAGTTGTGAGCTTTCCACCTCTAGCGGTAGCACAGCTCGGGATGAAGCCAATTCCCCCTTGGCAGACCCAGTCAACCGTGAGAGGGATCCGAGCCACTAGCCCTCCACCGTCCTGCTCCGTGCACTCAAGCCCAGGGCCATAATGAAGCTCGCTGAGGCACCAGAGCCCAGCTAGCCCACCTGGGCAACCCCAGCTGCCTCGTCCTGGTCAAGTACCGCCCAGCTGGGCTTATTTCCTGGGGCAGAAATTGGTCCGAGTGCAAGCCCAATGGCCCCCAGCCCCTACAATGGTGCCACTGCCAGCTTTCCTCCCTCCAGCCCACCGGCTGTCCACCACAGTTCCAAGCTGGGTTCAATGGAACTCCAAACAAGCTAGCTTTCTACCTGAACCTAAGTGTCAGCCCATTATCGCTATAGGGAAGTGACTGACAGATAGTCACCGCCATTTGCGACAACCTGGAGGGGGAAGCAGCAGAATGGGTGACTCAACTACATGATGGGGGCACCCAGAGTTGGCAAATGTTGACAACTTTTTGCAGCTGTTAAGGAGCAGATTTGAGGACATGGCCCAAGGCTAAGAAGCAGAAGTAGAAATTAAAACAGTCAAAGAAAAGGGCCAGATGGCCATGGCCAAAGAATACATCCAGAAGTTCCGGAGGATAGTGTTGTGGCCCACCAGCCGCCAGCGGAACTGGCAGCAGACTCGGATGATGAGGCGGCTGGGGAGGAACCTGGGCCAGTCCTGGAGTCTGGGGAAGGCTCTGATGGATGCTTTGCATCGGAAGCATAGATAGAGCCAGGGCCTTCTGACATTTCCCAGCTGTCTTTTGAGTCTGATAAGTGGGGAAGAATAACAGCTGGGGCCTGTTCCAGATGCGCATATGCACAGAGCTGTCAGGAGAGGAGAACAAATGAGGAACAGGGGCTGACTCAGGAAGAAAGGTGCACATGGACGCTGAATGGCCCCTTCCTGGCTGGGGAATAAATAGAAGCAAAAAGGGAGTGGTGGTTGCAGGAGAAAACAGTTCGTATTTCTTTTGGAAGATTTATTATCATGGAGACTTCTTGCCAGGAATTAATTTACAGCTCTGGGACTGGAAGCTCTTGGCCTGGCAATTATCCAAGGACTGATAAGGTCTGTTATTGCTATTAACCCTGGGAAGGATTATTGCCTGAACTTTTCTGTGTGTGAATGCCATTAATTCACAGTAGAGGGTTTTTTCGGGACAAGGAGTCTGTTTCTTGGTTCTGCTAAGGCTGGGTCAGAACAGACAGCCAGAAAGCTGCAGGACCAGCTCAAATGCCTCTTAATCCATTACTTCAAAGAGGGCCTGGACAAAGAGCTGCTCAAGATTTGCCTCTGCCGGGGAGTTCCTGACCGCATCCACAACTGGTACTGGATGGCCATAGTGATGGTGTCAGATCTGGAAGCCATCTTTTACATTTGGGTCTTCAGACCCACCACAGAACTCTGCTGGCCAAAGGGAGAGATGCCGGAGAAGAAGCATGGGAGACAGCTCGGCCGACAGCTCAGCACCCGCCAGACTGAGGAACAACCCAGGGGACCCTCCATGGCGGCAATCAAATGATTCTGGTGCAGCCCCAGCCCCTGTCCCACACACAAGGGCTCCAGCCCCAGCCAAGCCAAAGAAGCCACCCTGAAAAGCAGCGAGGAAGGAAAGTTTGTCCGCCAAGCCATTGAGGTATTCCCTCCCCCTCAAGGGGAAGGGGGAACTCCAGTCCCTGGAACCCCATTGCTACTGACCAGTGACAGTGACAACAACAGCGAGGATGACCCGATGGTAAGTGAAGCCATCCATCCTTTTGCCATTAAGTCAAAGCTAGTGATGCCAAAAACAGGAGTCCAGGGCGAAATAGAGGCCATCATAGACACAAGGTGTACCTGCTGCCAAATCAGCCTCCCCACTGTCACCAAGCTAGGCATAAAAATGAATCCCCTAGCAAATCCCATACAGTTTTAACAGGTCAATGGGTCGCTGATAGGGGGAATCATGGTTACACTAGTTATGAAGCCCCTAAGGCTGGAGATGGGCCGCCATTGGGAACTTATTCGATTCGTGGTGGCGCCAAAAATGATCAAAGCCATAATCCTAGGCTTGGTGTGGCTAGATAAATGGTTCCCCACCATCTCCTGGGAGGATGGCTACAGAAAACTAATGTTAGAGGTGGACCCAACCCCCCCTCCCAGCTTGATGGAGAGAGGAGCTCTCCAGTGCCTGAACAAGACTAGGCAGAACAAAACAGCTGCTGCCACCTCAGATCTATGCCCTGGGATTCCCTAGATCCCCAGAGAATACCAAGACACGGCAGAAGTGTTTAGTGAAGAAGAATGCAACACCCACATCGACTCACAGACTGTGCTATAGAGTTTGTGCCAGGGGCACACTACCCAAACAAAAAAATGTACTCCGTGACTTCCAAGGAAATGACAGAACTAAGAGAGTACATTGATACTAACCTAGCCCACGCGTTCATACAGCCAGCCAAGTCCGGATAGCTGCTTCAGTCCTCTTTAAAGAGAAAAAAGATGGGACAATGAGGCTCTATGTTTAGAGGAATAAACACAGTATGCGTGGAAAACACGTACCCACTGCCCTTAATGAAGGATATGCTGGCCCACTTAGCCAAGGGGAAGGTGTTCACCAAACTAGACCTGTGGGAGGCATACTACTGGGTGCAGATTAAAGGAGGAGACGAATGGAAAACAGCCTTCAATTGCCCGCTGGGTAGCTTCCAATTCAAAATGATGCCATTCGGGCTCCAAGGAGCCCCCACTGTCTTGACGCAGCTAATTGATGAGCACCTGCATAAAGGGCTCTCGTCTACTTGGGACGATATTCTGATCTTCAGTGAAACCCTAGAGAAGCACATGAAACTAGTACATCAAATATTAAAAAAGCTACTAGCAGCAAAGCTGTATGCAAAGCTGTCAAAATATGAGTTCCACAAGACAGCTCTAAACTACCTGGGATACTGAGTGTCAAACGAAGGAGTGGAAATGGATCTGGCAAAAGTTAAAGCAGTGCTGGACTGGCAACCCCCTTGAACGTGTATGTTGTGTCTCGCCCAATCTCACCATAGCCGGGGCCTGCTTATCTGCTTCCGAACACGGAGGAATGTTCTAGTATGCCTCCCGGCCCCAGCCCTGGCTCCATGCCCAGACAGGCTGAAGAGGAGGAAATATCTCCAGCCCCCAGCTCTGGCTCCATGCCCAGGCAAACGGAGCAACTAGACCCCTCCCCCTCCTCCACAGCATGTGAGCCTGAGGGAGGTCTATTGCCAACAGCTGCCGACTGGAGTGACCCTCGCGTCAGAAGACTTGATAGGCGGAGGCAACAGAAGGAAGGGAGGGGCAGGCCTGGATAAGTGCTGAGTCATGGAGCCACACCCCATGGCCTATATAAAGGATCTGCTTTCTGGCATTCTCTGAGTCAGGCAAAGTCTAAACATATCTTGCTGAAGTCACTTTCTGATCTCCTGCCTGCCCTGAGGACTTTGCTAGGACTTTGGCAGAGCTGCAGAGGCAGGCCTGATTCGGATTTCCCTGACCCGGCCGTCAGCAGAGGAGTGGGACACGACAGTGTAAACAGCTCCAGAGCTTCTTAGGGTTTGCCAAATTTTACAGACACTTAATTCCCTCCTTCGCTGAGATTGCCCTGCCAATCACTGAGTTGCTGGGGGGAAAAAAGGGACCCTTAGAAGCCACAACCCAGTCAACCCCTAAACTGGACTTTAGAGTGTCAGTGGGTGTTTGAGATACTGAAGAGACTGTTCACTGAAGAGCCAATCTTCAAACACCCTGACCCGGACAAGCCCTTTGGGGTGCAAGTGGATGGCAGCGATGTGGTGGCTGCTGCAGTCCTCCCCCAATAGAATGCAAATGGTAACCTGCAACCGTACACTTACATCTCTAAAAAACTCACGGACATTAAAAGAAGGTGGGCCATGTGGGAGAATGAAGCCTATGCAGTCCAGGGTAGCTTCTAATGGGCATTACTAACTTGGCGGCATTTCCTCAAGGGCAGTCAGGTGCCATTCAAAGTATGGACTGACCACAAAAATCTAGAGGCACTAAAGACCCCTTGGAAATTCTCCCCCAAGCAAGTTCACTGGGCACAATACTCCAAAAGATTCAATTTTGAAGTAAAATACATCCCGGGGGCAGTGGTGGAATTCAAATAATTTAACAACCAGTTCTCTGCTGAGTGGTCATGTGTCTGGGTGGGTTTGAACTCAACATCATTCACATAGAAGAGGCCACACGCAGCCCCTCACCTCACCCGGCTGCTTGCCTCACCTCCAAAATTTTTACACAAAATGGAATTACTAGAGAAACTTTATTCCAAGTCACTTGGGTTTAAATCTGATTTCAACTAACCTAATCCCCCTTCCCCCTTCATGGATTACTGCCTTCTTGTGGCGAAAGTGGTTGCATAGCTCAATGAAGCTATGAGCTATGCCATGCAGGGCCACCCAAAACAGACAGGTCATAGCAGAGAGCTCTGACAAAACGTGATCCACTGGAGAAGAAAATGGCAGCCCACTCCAGTATCTATCAGCCTCCGTGGGGTCCCTCGTGATCTGCAAAGTGGGTATGTGCTGGCTGCTGACGTGGAGATCGATTTGGCTAGAGATTGCTACCGCAGTGGTTGCATCTGGAGCAAACTTCCCTCCTCACCCCACAAGGGGGCTCCGAAGGCCGCTGGGTGACCTGCGGGCTCCAAGCCAAAGTCTACCAAATATGGAAAGGAGGGGCACTGAGCGGCTGAATGTTTTGCTAAGCCTGGAACCAAGGCAACATCTGCTGGAGGGAAGAGAGCCGACAAAGTGCCCACCAAACTCCACGAGTCTGCCCTAAAAGGGGTAGAAGTTGTTGAGTTTGCTCCGCTGAAACAGGGTGAATTGGGAACTCTGACCCCCACCGATGACAGCGAAATCGAAACTGATTCCGACAAGGGCCTCCTGGTAAGTCAGAGTGGGGGGACCCATGACCATCCCAGTGGAATTAAAGGTCCGAGCATCCACTCTAACCAGCAAGGGAAAGGGGGGAGCCCCTATTGCATGGCCAAAGTGGCGAGTGAGCTGGCGGAGACTGCAACGAAACACCTGGTGGGGGAGCAAAAGATCCCAAAAAAGTACCAGGACCTCTGGGAGGTGTTTAGTGAGAGGGCGTCAGATGTGCTGACCCCCCCCCCCCATCGGCCTCCCGACTAGTATAGAAATCCTTCCAGGGTAAAGCTCCCTAAGCCAAAGATCTACCTCATAACCTCCCAGGAGCTGGGGAAGCTACAAGTCTTTATTGATAAAAACCTAAAACGTGGCTTCATCCAACCGGCTAGGCCATGAGTAGCTGCCCCAGTGCTATTCCAAGAAAAGAAGGATGGGTCTTTTCATCTGGTGGTTGACTATAAAAACCTAAACGCCATATGTGTGGAAAATGTCTACCCACTGCTTCTCATGAAAGACATGCTAGCCCACCTGGCAAAAGGGAAGATTTTTACTAAGCTGGACTTGCGGGAGGCTTACTATAAAGTTTGGATTAAGGAAGGTGATGAATGGAAACTGCTTTCAATTTCATCCCGCTGGGATGTTTCCAGTTTCCAGTGCTCCCTTTCGGATTACAAGGGGCCCTTGTAGTGTTCATGTAACTGATCAAGAAAGTACTGCATGAGCACCTTTACAAGGGGGACCTGGTCTACCTGAATGACATCCTGATTTACACAAAGACCATGGATGACCACGTAAAACTGGTGAGAGCTGTCCTGAATAAACTCAGAGCCGCTGAGCTGTATGCTAAATTGTAAAAATGCGAATTCCACCAGTCTAAAATTGACTATCTGGGGTACTACATATCGCAAGAGGGGATAGTATCTTTGCCATGAAAACCCCACGGACAGTACCAAAAGGCAAAAAGACATGACACTGAAAGAGGAGCAGGTCAGGTTGGATGGTGTCCAATATGCTACTGGGGAAGAGCAGAGGGCTAGTACTAGTAGCACCAGAAAGAGTGAAGCGATTGGGCCAAAGCCGAAAAGACGCTAAGCTGTGGATGTATCTGGTGGTGAAAGGAAAGTTGTAAAGATCTTATTCTCCTTAGGAATCTGGAATGTAAGATCCATGAATCAAGGCATGCTGGACGTGGTCAAACAAGAGATGACAAGACTGAACATTGATATCTTAGGAATCAGTGAACTAAAATGGACAGGAATGGATGAATTTAATTTAATGACCATCAGGTATAGTACTGCGGGCCAGAATCCCTCAGAAGAAATGGAATAGCCTTCATAGTCAATAAAAGAGTAGGAAAAGCAGCAACTTCCGGGATTGCCGTCACGGAGGCTCCGCTTCTTTTGCCCGATTTTTCACGCTTGGAAGCTGGTAATGGTAAAGCTGAACCTTCAAGAGGACAGTGATTTGAAGGGGCATAGCTCAGAGGTGATGTGGAGAAGGGCGATCCTCCACCATGGAGAGTGGAACCCCCTCGAATCCAGCATGAAAGAGACCAGCTGCCAAAGCCAGGTCGTGAGATGTGACGGCCTGAACGTATAATGAGGAAGCAGAACAGTGAAAAGCAACAAGAAGCATCGATGAAAGGAGTTTTATAAGAGGTGAAATATCTGAACTCTTTCAGTGAAATTGTGGAGATGGCAGACGAGGAATAGAATGAAGCTCCAAAGAGTAAAAAGTGCCCACTCCTTAGCAGTGGCAGCAGAAGAAAGACAGACTGAGAGTGAGTGTCAAATGAACGGTGTTGAGAGGGATTGGATTGCTGAGAAAATCAAACAGAAAATTAGAACTGAGACTGAGATTGTGTGAAGTATTGAAGGTGTGCAGAGGTGGCAAACGGATTGGATAAAGAAGAAAGGAAAGAATCATGTTTGGAGATAGAGACGGAGGAAGTGTAGCAAAGGGACAGTGACTGGGCAAATAGGAGGAAGTCGCCATTTTTAAGTTTGGAGAACAGGGTAAAAAAAAGGAGGAAGATCTATAGACAGGAAGAAACTTGATATGTACGGCTCAATATAAAAAAATAATATTAATTCTTAATATAGTTATATATTTCTGTTATCTTTTTGTGATTTATTTTTCTTTTTTCTTTTTAATACTTATTGGCTTTTCCCATCTTTTCTTTTAGATATTGTTTATTAAGTTAAATTCTCCAATAATAGGAAATATATTAATTTTTTTCTTATTATAGATTTGGAAATAATTGTGGACTGAGATTTCTGATTAAGTAAACATTAATAATTAATAGTAAACACAGAACGGTGTTATATATAATTAACTGGATACAGAAAATTGATTGCTATAAAGTTGGATTAAGGTGATTAACTATCTATGTTGTAATTGTATTTGTATTATAATAAGTTTAAGAAGAAAGACTAAAGATAGAAAAAGATATAAGCATAGACTGGAATAGTAAATTAGATATATATAGTGTTGTGGAATAGTCTCCTTCAAAAAATTAAAATGTCAAATACAACTGCTGTCACAAAAACAGTAAAAAAGACAATCTCCATGACGGCCCCACCTGCAGGCCAGAAATTAATAACAGATATGCCAGCTATTGAAAAATTAGGATCAGTATCAATCATGCAAAACATGCAAACCTCACTGAACATGATTCAAGAGGTCATGATGAAAATGCAGAAATCTATGAATAATAACCATGAAGAAACGAAAGGGGACATATGTGAGGTGGAGGAAGACAAAAAAAAATAGACGATAGAATGGAAAAGATTCAGGAATCAATAGCAAACAACGAGCAAAAAATAAAAGTAGTAGAGGCAAGATTAGAAAGATCCAAAAAGAAATCTCCTCCAGTGGAGGAGAGATGGATAGCGATGAATAAGGAGTTGGAAGAGACAGTAATACGTCTTGAGTTAGAAAGATCCTCCCACTACTTAAGATTTCAAAACATAGTTGAAAATAAAGAAGAAGATCTTTATAAACTTATGGTGGAATTGCTAGCAGAACCCCTGCATATGGATAAACAGGAATTATAGAATAACATTGACGAAGTATACCAAGCATACACGAATTACGCGAAAAGACACAGATTACCACGTGAAATTTATATGAGGTTCACAAACAAATCAATACGTGATGAAATTTACACAAAGACTAGAGAAGACCAATTGACTTATAAGGGAAAAGAAATTATAATACTTAAACAATTGCCAAAAATAATTTGTGATCAATGTAGAAATTACCAATTTCTCTCTTCCAAACTGATTAAACATAGAATAATATTCTGATGGTTAATACCAGAAGGTACGCTGATAACTTGGGAAGATAAAAGAGTAAGAATGGATACGGTAGAGAAGGCACAGGAATTTTTCGAACAATGTTTTGGGGAAGAATTAGACAGTAGAGAGGAGGTAGAAATAAAGAGTCAAGAAGAACAACAGACAAAAGAAAATGAATCAGATGGAGACTCAAGAGAGAGGTTAGATAAGGAAAGTCAAGACAGAGAAGGGGTAAGAACAAGGCAGCAAAGAGAAGTAAAATCAAAAAAGGAAACAAGAGGGACAAGGAAATAAATTAAATGGAGGAGGAGGTGAACTTAATATCAGTTAATGTAAATGGATTGAATGCACTGATAAAACGAAGACAAATAATTACCAAACTTCAAAAATTGAATATGGAAATAATATGCTTACAGGAAGTGCATAACCCAAAAGGGAAAAGTGGCTATTTGGAAGCCCCTAAATTAGGAAAATTATTTGTAGCATTAGCAGAATCTAAGAAAAGAGGGGTAGCAGCACGGGTGAAATCTAAAAATTTTCCCTACCGGTTCTGTGGGCGTGGCTTAATTGGTGGGCATGGCTTGATGGTCAGGTAACCGGGTGGGCATGGCCAATAACAATAAAAATAATAAACAAAGTACACAAAACAATAAGAGGTACTAAAAACCAACTTTCACACTTTACACACACAACATAACACAACTGACTCACACACGATGTAAAAGCAGCTGCACTTCACCCAAAAGGGCCCCTGCAACAAGCAGGAACCTCACACAGCCACAAAAAGCCCAAAACTTAACTTTCACACTTTACATACAGACAACACAACACAACTGACTCACACACAATATAAAAACAGCTGCACTTCACCCAAAATGGCCCCTGCAACAAGCAGGAACCTCACATAGCCACAAAAAGCCCAAAAACCAACTTTCACATGTTACACACACACAACACAACAGACTCACACACACACAAAATGCCACATACAGCTTTGTGAGATTTTGTGTGTTTGTGTAGTTAGAGTGAAACACTACAGAAACATACCAAATCTCAGAAAGCTGCAAATATGATTATTGTTTTATTTTATTTATATTTTTAGATAAAAGCAGCTAAATTTAAAACTTCCTTAACTTTAAAACTTTCTTAACTTTAAATTGCTATGTCTAAAAAAAAAAACTCCTAAAAAAACCCTCAATTAACTATTTTTTTAAAGCTCCCCCCCCCTTACTTACCCAAATGAAGGGAAAAGGCAGGCAGATTGAGTTGCTCATCAATGAGATGGATTGCAGCCAGGCAGTTTCAGTTGCTAGCTCATGCAATTGATTGCAGCAGCTGAAGCAAGGCCGGAATATCGAGTGAGACTGAAAGAAGCAGGAAGCTGCCAAGTAGGCAAGGGGGGACCGCGCGAGTGGGTGGGCATGGGTGGGGAAGAGGGGGAATGGGATTTTTGCTACCGGTTCTCCGAACTACCCGCCCCCATCGCTACCGGATCGCGCGATCCAGTCCAAACCGGGAGCATTTCACCCCTGGGTAGTAATTTATATAAAGGAAAGGTTAAACTCCAAACAAATTTATGCAGATAATGAGGGAAGGACACTAACTGAAATTGAATATTGAAATTTCAATAAAACAAAAAAGAATATTAATTGTAGTTATTTATGCACCCAATACACACCAAAAAGAGTACTATAGTAAACTACACAAACAATCAATAGAATTAGAAGTGGATAATCTGTGTATATTGGGTGACTTTAATGCAGTGATAGACCCTAGAAAAGATTATAAAATCGGAGAAAGGAAAATATTACCAACTGCATTTTTTGAATTGGCTCAGGAATTTAACTTAAAAGATATATGGAGGGAAATCAACCCCTCAAAAAAGCAGTATACTTACTTCTCTAACCCCCAAAATTTGTGGTCTAGGTTAGACATGGCATGGATGGACCCAGAAACAGAAAAAGACATTGCAGAAATAAAAATTGCAACTAATACTTGGGCGGTATTATGGACCATAACCAATTAAAAATCAGAATATAGAAAAAGAATCAGGCCTTTTCCTAACAGAAAATTGGAACGAAGAAACTACTATTCAAAATGTATGGGATACAATGAAAGCTTATGTAAGGGGTTTATCGATAGCATATACAATAAGGAAAAACAGAATTAAAAAGAAACATCTTACAGAACTCCAAGGAAAAATGGCAAAATTAGAATCTAAATTACAGAAAGAACCTCAAAATCAAGAAACTAAAGAAGAAAAATAATTAATTAAACATAAATTACAACTACTAACCCAAGAAGAAGTAGCACAAAAAAATCAGAGCAGTTAAAATAAAATTATTTGAAAATGCTAAGAAGCCCGGAAGATGGTTGGCCCATAAATTAAAAGAAGAAAATGAACTAGAGGATGAGGATGGGATGATGTACTTGTAGAAAGAAAAAAAGCAGTAAATTATTTTCAAGCATTATATAGTCAAGAAAAAATTGAAGGGGAAGATATTCAAAGATACCTCCAAAAATGGAATCTTCCCAGATTACCAGATTTAACAAAAGCATTAAATAAGGAAAGATCGAGACTGGAGATACAGAGAGAAATTCAAAAGCAAAAAAATAATAAGACTCCAGGCCCAGATGGAATCTCAGCTGAATTCTATAAAAAATTTCAAGAATCATTAGAGCTATTATTATTAGAAATATACAATGAAGTACTGGAAAAGGCCAAAATACCAGATTCCTGGACGGAAACATTGATAACCCTCATCCCCAAAAACAATAATTAACAACAGAAGATCTAGAATTATAGGCCAATCTCTTTGCTAAATGCTGACTATAAAATATTTATGGCTATAATAGCTGATAGAATCAAAATTATACTAAATGAAATTATACATTCGGATCAAAACGGATTCCTACCCAACAGACATATAAAAAATAGCATACAAATTATCATCAATGCTTTAGAATTCTATGAAGCTCATCTTGAAAAACAGGTAGGTGTGGTATTTTTGTATGCACAAAAAGCTTTTGACAACTTAAATTGGGACTTTATGATAAACCAATTAGTAATGAATTTTGGAGAAAAATTTATAGAAATGATTAGAGCCATATACACTATACAAAGGGCAAAGATAATAATAAACGGGAAACAAACAGAAAGCTTTGAAATAGCTAAAGGAGTAAGACAAGGCTGTCCCCTACCGCCTTTGTTATTCATTCTGTCTGTGGAGACATTATTATCACAAATTAGAAATTATTCGGAAATAAAGGGATTAAAAATTAAGTCACAAGAATACAAGGTCCAAGCATTCGCGGACGATTTGGCATTTATTATTGAGGAACCTCTAGAGTCTGGACCTAATTTATTAAAAGATATAAACCAATTTGGCATGGTAGCATATTTTAAAATGAATAAAGACAAAACCGACTAAGAATTTAACCAACAGTCAGAATAAAGAACTGGAGGAGAAACTGGGAATTTCAAAAGCAAATTTTTTTAAATATTTAGGAATTTGGCTATCTGAAAAATGTACCACGATAAAAGAGGGATAACTATGACACACTTCTAGTACAAACACAAAAAGTTCTGGATTTTACAAAATGTTCTGAAAAAGAAGATAAAGTTCCTGCCGCAATTTTTCTTGTTGGGAATTATTACGGATTGTACAGTAATTGAGACTAAATTGATTTTAAATCTAATAACTGCAGCAAGATTACTAATAGGACAATATTGGAAGAAAAAAGAAGTACCAACAATAGAAGAATGGATATTGAAAGTTGCCAATTTGGCTGAGATGGCGAAGATATCAGCCTTTTTGAAAGACAATACGCAAGAAAGATACTTTAAGGAATGGAAAAAATGGATTGACTATATTCAACGTAGATATCAAACTAAGAGTTATCAGACTGTTTTTGAATGATTATGATGTATTATTTTTGATTGCTTTTGGGGGAAGTTAGGAATTGATGATTGTAGGGGTATAATTAAGTTGGGATGAAAATTTTTTAGCATATGTTTGTTTTATTTTTAACTATACCTTGTGCTCGTTCCGGGAAGTCGGGGGAGGGTTGCGAAGGGAGGGGAGCAGGGGAAAGGGGGGGGAAAAAATTTTGTAAAACTTTTTGAATAAAAAAAAAAAAAAGTTCTGGATAATTGGACTAAATTACCTATATCACTAATTGGCAGAATTTTGACAATCAAAATGAACACACTACCTAAGCTACTTTATCAGTACCAATAAAATTAGGAAAAAAAATCTTTGAACAATTAAACGAAATGGCATCAAAATTTATATGGTCAGGGGAAAAAACCGCACATCAAATTCAAATTATTGCAAGATAGTAGGAGGAAAGGAGGTTTCGGTTTATCAGAATGGGAACTTTACTACCAAGCGGCATCCCTAACATGGATTAAAGATTGGATACATTTTAAGAATAAATGAATACTAACAATAGAAGCCCATGACCTCCAACAAGGGTGGCATGGCTTTCTTTGGGATGGGAAAAATAAATCACATACCTAATTTCAAAGATATATGCTAAGAGATGCCCTACTGAAAGTTTGGGAAAAGATCAAGAAGATACATTATACGAAGGTCCCAATTTGGTTGTCTAAAATGGAAGTGATGATACATCCTAATACCACAATCTAGACAAAATTGTGAGATACATAGAATTATAAGGTACAAAAGGAGAATTGAAATCAGTACAAGACCTGAAAAAACAAGGAATAAATTTGGATTGGTGGCCATATTTGCAAATTAAAACAAGATTTAAAAAAGATAAGGAACAATTTGGCATAAACAGGGAACAATCAGAATAAAAATATTATTAGGATCGGGGAGAAAAAATGATTACAAATATTTATAATTACCTATTAAGATACAAATTGGAAGAAGAGACGGTGAAAGAAATGATGATAAGTTGGGCTAGGAATTTTGGATGTACTATAGAATTGGAAAAATGTTGACTAAGGCAGTAATATATAAAGAAAATATTTATAAAATGTTTTATAGGTGGCATGTAGCACCAGTGAGATTGGCAAAAATGTACCCTAATCTGTCACCTAAGTGTTGGAGATGTCGCCACAAATTAGGAACATACTACCACATGTGGTAGATGTGCCCCAGTGCTAAGATTTTTTGGCATAAAATGGTTAAAAGAGATAACACGCCAAAAGATTGATTTTAAAGCAGACGTGTTTCTTCTAAGAATGATTGATAAGAAAACTGAAAAAAATCTGTACTATATAATGTTGCACATATTAACAGCGGCCAGAATTGCTCTGGCACAAATGTGGAAACAGATTAACACACCACCGGAAGAAATAGTAATTAAAAAAATCCTTGAATGTGCTACAATGGATAAAATGACAATGGGGATTAAATAAAAAGATGATTCAGATTACTACAAAGTGTTGAACAGATTTTATGGGTGGCTAGAAAATAGAAATCAAAACTAGTAGTAAGAATGTAAATTTTGACTAACTGAAATCTAAGAGTATTGAATATTGGTAAGGATAAAATACAGTCTATGTCAAAATACAGGATGTAAGTATATATAACAAAATTGTATATAAGAATGCTTAATATGGTTATATAAGAATAAGGAATTATTTAGAAAGACTGAATTTAATAGCAAGGAAACTGTTGATGCAGAAAGTTGTAATATATTACATAATGTTGTTATATTTGTTTTGTATTTTAATGTTTGATGTATGTGTATGCCTTCTTTCCTTTTTTCGGTTTTTGTCTTTTTTCATTACGTTTTTGGTTTTAAAAACATAAAATACTCAATAAAAACTATTAAAAAAAAGAGTAGGAAAAGCAATACTGGGATACAATCCCCAAAGTGACAGGATGATCTCAGTTCGAATCCAAGACAAAACATTCAAGTCTATGCCCCAGCTACTGGTGCTGAAGAGGATGATATTGACCGGTTCTATGAAGCCCTACAGCACCTTATGGAATTAACACCAAACAATGATATCCTTATCATCATGGGGGATTGGAATGTTCAAGTAGGAAGCCAAAAGATAACCAGGACACAGTGTCAAGGTTCCAGAAAAACCTCTTCTGCATAAAAAAACTCAGAAACCATTGTTTTTCAGAGTTCTTTACTAGCATGAGGAAACTGGCACACAGGCTGATAGAATTTTGTCAAGAGAATACGATGGTTATAGCAAACACTCTTTTCCAACAACCCAAGAGATGACTCTACACATGGACATCACCAGACAGTCAACACAGAAATCAGATTGACTATGTGCTCTGCAGTCAAAGATGGAGAAGCTCTATACAGTCAGTAACAACAAGACCAGGAGGTGACTATGGCTCAGATCGTGAGCTTTTCCTTGCTAAATTTAGGCTTAAATTAAAGAAAGTAGGGAAAAGCACCAGGCCACTCAGGTATGAACTAAATCATATCCCTGATGAATATACAGTAGAGGTGACAAATAGATTTAAGGAATTAGATCTGATAGACAGAGTGCCTGAAGAACTATGGACGGAGGTTTGCAACATTGTACTAGAGGTAGCAACTAAAATCATCCCAAAGAAAAAGAAATGCAAGAAAGCAAAATGGCTGTTTGAGGAAGCTTTGCAAATAGCTGAGAAAAGAAGGGAAACGAAAGGCAAGGGAGAAAGAGAAAGATACATCCAACTGAATGCAGAGTTCCAAAGAATAGCTAGAAGAGGTAAGAATAAATTCTTAAATTAACAGTGCAAAGAAATAGAAAACAATAGAATAGGAAGGACCAGAGGTCTCTTCAAGAAAATTGGGAGATATGAAGGGAACGTTTCATGCAAATATTTTTTTTTTGTTTACATTTATACCCCGCCCTTCTCCGAAGACTCAGGGCGGCTTACAATGTATAAGGCAATAGTCTCATTCTATTTGTATATTTTTTACAAAGTCAACTTATTGCTCCCCCAACAATCTGGGTCCTCATTTTACCTACCTTATAAAGGGTGGAAGGCTGAGTCAACCTTGGGCCGGGCTCGAACCTGCAGTAATTGCAGGCTTTGTGCTCTAATAACAGGCTTTATCATGTCCAAGATGGACATGATAAAGGACCAAAATGGCAGGGACCTAACAGAGGCAGAAGAGATTAAGAAGAGGTGGCAAAATTACACAGAAGAACATACAAGAACGAGCTTAATGTCCCTGATAACCATGGTGGGGTGGCCACTGACCTCGAGCCAGACATCTTGAAATGCAAAGTCAAATGGGCCTTAGAAAGGCTGAGCAACACAGAGCTAGTGGAGGTGACAGTATTCCAGCTGAGCTATTCAAAATCTTAAAAGACGATGCAGTAAAAGTGCTACACTCAATTTGCAAGCAAATTTGGAAAACTTAACAGTGGTCACAGGATTGGAAAAGGTCAGTTTACATTCCAATTCCAAAGAATGGCAATGCCAAAGAATGTTCAAACAACTGCACCATTGCACTCATTTCACATGCTAGTAAGGTTATGCTTAAAATCCTACAAGCTAGGCTCCAGCAGTATGTGGATTGAGAACTACCAGAAGTACAGGCAGGATTTCGTAGAGGCAGAGGAACTAGAGATCAAATTGCCAACATACACTGGATCATGGAGAAAGCTAAGGAGTTCCAGAAAAACTTCTACTTCTGCTTCATTGACTATGCTAAAGCCTTTGATTGTGTGGATTATGACAAATTGTGGCAAGTTCTTAAAGAGATGGGAGTATCAGACCATTTTATTTGTCTCTTAAGAAACCTGTATGCAGATCAAGAAGCAACAGTGAGAACTGGAAATGGAACCACTGATTGGTTCAAAATTGGGAAAGGAATTCGGCAAGGCTTGTATACTGTTGCCCTGCCTATTTAATTTATATGCAGAGCACATCATGAGAAAGGCGGGGTTAGATGAATCAAAAGTTGGAATTAAGATTGCCGGGAGAAATATCAACAACCTCAGATATGCAGATGATACCACTCTAATGGCAGAAAGTGAACTAAAGAGCTTCTTGATGCAGGTGAAGGAGAGTGCAAAAGTTGGCTTGAAACTCAACATTAAGAAAACTAAGATCATGGTATCTGGCCCTCTTAATTCCTGGCAAATAAATGGGGAAGAAATGGAGGTAGTGACAGATTTTATTTTCTTGGAATCCAAGATCACCACAGATGGGGACTGCAAGAAATTAAACGACGCTTGCTCCTGGGGAGGAAAGCTAAGGCAAATCTAGACAGCATACTAAAAAGCAGAGACATCACCCTGCCAACAAAAGAGCATATAGTCAAGGCTATGGTTTTCCAGTTGCAATGTATGGCTGTGAAAATTGGACCATAAGAAAGGCTGAGCGCCAAAGAATTGAGGCCTTTGAACTATGGTGCTGGAGAAGACTCCAGCAATTATAACTATTCTGTTTCACTGAGCGGCTTCATTTGAGAAATGATTCCATACCTCAAATTCACCTCTGTTTTTTGAACTTAAGGTAAAGGTAAAGGTTCCCCTTGCACATATGTGCTAGTTGTTCCTGACTCTAGGGGGCAGTGCTCATCTCCGTTTCAAAGCCAAAGAGCCAGCACTGTCTGAAGATGTCTCCGTGGTCATATGGCCGGCATGACTAAACGCCAGAGGCACATGGAACACTGTTACCTTCCCAGAAAGGGTGGTCCCTGTTTTTCTACTTGCATTTTTTACATGCTTTTGAACTGCTCGGTTGGCAGAAGCTGGGACAAGTAATGGGAACTCACCCCGTTACGCGGCACTAGGGATTCGAACCGCTGAACTGTTCATCTTTCGATCGACAAACTCAGCATCTTAGTCACTGAACCACTGTATCCCTGACTTTTTGAACTTATAGTTGACCAAAATATAAAGATTATTGCAAATTTTGCATATTTTTTTTTGATTTGATAAATTACTACCTAAAATAGTGATAAACAAGGCAATTCAGCTAATTGTTCTAAGAAAAATGTGATAAATGCGCTTTTATGCCCCTTCGTTTTTTTTCTGTTTTTGAAATATTATGTTTAGCAACAATACAAAAGAAACACTTCTGTAATATCATTTCTTGGTTTTTCTCTTCATTTTCTTATCCCAATTTTTTCTGTATATTTTTACTTCTTTTCTTGTTAAAATAAAATAATTTTAATTTATATTATTGAAAGAGACATTGCCTTCCTCATAACTAAATATCCATCAATGATTTATCTGGAAGAAAACTGTATCATCATAAAATGTCCTGTCTGGGACAGAAGAAAGTGCAGTCTGAGTCTAGATACCTCTGGTTCCAAGCCAAAAAATCCAATTACATTTGGACAGGAAATTCAAAACAAAAAAGTTGGGAGGGCAAAGCATGGCCTCTATCTTGCAAGAAAAGACAAGGTTAGGGATGCTTTGAATCCACTGTATGGGGACCAGATAGCTTTTTTGTTCTGCGTCTTTGTTTGATGAGTGGCTCCAATAAAGAAATGTGCTCTCTCCCAATACCCTTCCCCCAAGGACTCTGCAAATACTATGATTGTCTAGGCTGAAAAGTACAATATGGAAAGTTACCAATGTATACGTTTGTGTTCTGTGATCATCCCATGCAGTTGCATTAAATAGACAATGCAGCATCCTGAGAAATGCCCTTTTAGTATAGAACTATTATTTTTGCAACTTTAAGCCCTTTTTCTTCTTAAATGGAATAGTGGATGAAGCTGCAGAAGCTAGGGATAATGCAAGAAGTGAACAACAATTTCAGCTTCTCCAAATTTCCCACCCCCTACTTATTCCTTTGTTAATAGAATTTGTTTCTACTAAATAATAAAAGAAGTCTACTTATGTTATAAGTGTGCAATTCAAAAATATCTAGTTGTGGGAAATATGGGGCATAATATTTGGAATACTTATGATCAAACTGGTTTCTGAAAGCTTTTCCTTCTAGACAAAACTTTTGTCCTGTGGGGAATCCTTTCTTCTGACACCGGCCAAGCAGGCGGGCGGCCTCCGAAATCAGCATGGGGTTGCAGCCTCACCTCCCAAAACAGTGCGGGGCTGCAGCCTCACCTCCAAAAACAGCGCAGGGGGAAGTTTCGCCTCCCAAAACAGCATGGGGCTGCAGCCTCCCTTCCCAAAGTAGTGCGGGGCTGCACCCTTGCCTCCCAAAAAGTGGGGGGGGGGCAGCCTTGCCTTCCAAAAACAGCACGCGCAAGCAGCCTCGGGTCCAAAAACTCCCCTGCTATCAAAGTGGATCCTGGGTGCTGCGCTGTAGAAACAAGAAATGGAGCGGACAGCATGAGGTGCAAGGAGAAGAGAGGGTCGTTCCATTGCCCTTTTCACCACTGCATCACCATGCCGATGTCAGGGTTCCAAGTAACACCCCCAACGAAATCAAACTCCGAGGCTTGCAATTCCTCAAAGCTAACTTTTATTAGAGATGTCATATTGGCACATCTGGGAAAACCCGAATCTGAAATCTTCCAGGTTTTTCTCACCCAAAAGAAAGTTCAAGACCTTGCCCACTTCTCCCACATGTCCAGTGAGTTCCTTCACGTACAGAAGACAACCTCCATATTCTTCTCTGCAGAGCTTTTGGATACCATGGCCTTGAACTTCTCTGGGAAATTTTGTTATGGCTAATTCTATTTTACTCATGCAATCCCTCCTCCCAACTTCCCACGGTAGGATTATGGCAGGCCTGGATCCTGAAAGCACCAAGGTAATATGGCTTCCAGGCCTGACAGCTGGAGCTTTCCCCATCCACCACCGCCCAGGCACTTGCTTTCCTGAATCATTTCTTTGCCTAGCTGATTTCCATTGCATTTCTCACCGTTGCGTGCAGGGAAACAACAGTTTGTGGGACCAAAAAAAAGTTCACTTCTCACGAAAGAACAAGATCTCACAAAGTTGAAATTGATTGAGTGAATTTTTTTTTAGTTCCACAAACTGTTGTTTCCCTGCACACATTGGCGAGAAACGCGATGGAACTAGAAATCAGATAGGCAAAGAAATGCTTCAGGAAAGCAAGGGCCTGGGTGGTGGTAGGTGGGGTAGGTAAGCTCTTCTGCCCACAAAAACTTCGTCTTTGATGGCTGGACGCTTAAAGGCAGAGCAAGAGCTGCCTGGAAGAAGCCAGTCAACCCAGGAATCAGGAATAATAATAATAATAATAATAATAATAATAATAATAATAATAATAATAATAATAATAATAATAATAATAATAATAATTTAATTTGTATACCGCCCTTCTCCCGAAGGACTCAGGGCAGTGAACAATCAAATAAAATACAAAAACAAACACATACAATATTAAGAACAACCCTTAAAAAACTTATTCAATTGGCCAAAAATTTAAAATACATTTACACCCTATAAAATTACAGAAATTTAAAACCTGTTAAATCAAATTAAAATTTTAAAAATCAAGCAACTCCAGCAATACGAAATAAATAGGTTTTAAGTTCGCGGCGAAAGGTCCTAAGGTCAGGCAATTGTCGAAGTCCAGGGGGAAGCTCGTTCCACAGGGTAGGAGCCCCCACAGAGAAGGCCCTCCTCCTGGGGGCCGCCAGTCGACATTGTTTGGCTGACGGCACCCTAAGGAGTCCCTCTCTGTGGGAACGCACCGGTCGCTGGGAAATAGAAGACGGCAGTAGACGGTCCCGTAAGTATCCCGGTCCTAAGCCATGGAGTGCTTTGAAGGTGGTAACCAATACCTTGAAGCGCATCCGGAAGACAACAGGTAGCCAGTGCAGTCTGCGCAGGATAGGTGTTACATGGGAGCTCTGAACCGCTCCCTCAATAACCCACGCAGCCGCATTCTGGACTAGCTGGAGTCTCCGAGTGCTCTTCAAGGGGAGCCCCATGTAGAGAGCATTGCAATAGTCCAAGCTAGAGGTAACGAGAGCATGAGTGACCGTGCATAGGGCATCCCGGTCCAGGAAGGGACGCAATTGGCGGATCAGGCGAACCTGATAAAAAGCTCTCCTGGAGACGGTCGTCAAATGCTCTTCAAAGGACAACCGCCCATCCAGGAGCACGCCCAAGTTGCGCACCCTCTCCATTGGGGCCAACGACTCGCCCCCAACAGACAGCCGCATCTGCAGCTGACTGTACCAGGGTGCCGGCATCCACAGTCACTCCGTCTTGGAGGGATTAAGCTTGAGCCTGTTCCTCCCCATCCAGACCCGTACGGCTTCCAGACACCGGGACAGTACTTCGATAGCTTCGCTGGGGTGGCCTGGGGTGGAAAAGTACAGCTGAGTGTCATCAGCGTACAGTTGGTATCTCACCCCAAAACCACTAATGATCTCACCCAGCGGCTTCATATAGATGTTGAACAGGAGGGGTGAGAGAATCGATCCCTGCGGCACCCCACACGAGGCACCTCGGAGTCGATCTCTGCCCCCCTGTCAACACTGTCTGCGTCTGGTCAGAGAGGTAGGAGGAGAACCACCGATAAACGGTGCCTCCCACTCCCAACCACTCCAACCGGCGCAGCAGGATACCATGGTCGATGGTATCAAAAGCCGCTGAGTGGTCTAATAGGACCAGGGCAGAGGAGTAACCCTTATCCCTGGCCCTCCAGAGATCATCCAACAACGCGACCAAAGCCATCTCCGTACTGTATCCGGGCCGAAAGCCGAACAGGTCTAAATAGACAGTTTCATCCAGGTACTGGGGTAGCTGACATGCCACCGCACTCTCTACAACCTTCGCCGTGAAGCGAAGATTGGAGACTGGGCGGTAATTTCCTAAAACAACTGGGTCCAGGGAAGGCTTCTTGAGGAGAGGTCTCACCACCGCCTCTTTCAAGGCAGCGGGAAAGACCCCCTCCCGCAAAGAAGCATTTGTAATCCCCCGGAGCCAGCCTCGTGTCACCTCCTGCGTGGCCAGCACCAACCAGGAGGGGCACGGATCCAGTAAACATGTGGTGGCATTCAACCTACCCAGCAACCTGTCCATGTCCTCGGGAGTCACAGGGTCAAAATTATCCCAAACAACCTCAACAAGACGGGTCTCGGAACTCTCGCCTGGATCTACCCAATTTTGATCCAATCCGTCCCGAAGCTGAACGATTTTATCGTATAGATAACCGTTAAACTCCTTCGCATGCCCTTGTAATGGGTCCTCCCGCCCCTCCTGATGAAGGAGAGAGCGGGTCACCCGAAACAGGGCGGCCGGGCTGTTATCTGCCGACGCGATGAGG
This sequence comes from Ahaetulla prasina, assembly GCF_028640845.1. Classification (NCBI taxonomy): domain Eukaryota; kingdom Metazoa; phylum Chordata; class Lepidosauria; order Squamata; family Colubridae; genus Ahaetulla; species Ahaetulla prasina. Next base: position 186,670,182 of record NC_080540.1, read on the forward strand.
GAGGAAACGTAGGAACGTTTCGCATCCCTCAATGCCACTAGGTAGGTCCTGCTATAGGACCTAACTAGTGTCTGGTCAGCCTCAGAACGGCTGGATCTCCAGGCACTCTCTAGGCGTCTTCTCCGACATTTCATCTCCCTCAGCTCCTTAGAGAACCAAGGAGCTGGTTGAGACCGACGCCGGGTCAGAGGCCGCAAAGGCACAACACGGTCCAAAGCTCCAGCCGCGGCCTGTTCCCAGGCCGTGACTAGTTCTTCAGTCGTGTCGTGGACCAGATTCTCGGGAAATAGCCCAAGCTCTGTCAGAAACCTCTCTGGGTCCATCAGGTACCTGGGACGGAACCAACACATTGGTTCTGTCTCCCTGCAGTGGTGGGTAGCGGTCAGAAAGTCCAGACGAAGGAGAAAATGATCTGACCATGACAAAGGTTCGACAACTAAATCATTTAAAATCAGATCATTCAACCACTGGCCAGAGATAAAAATCAAATCTAGGATGCCTCCCCCAACGTGGGTAGGGCCGTCAACTAATTGAATCAGGTCCATGGCCGTAATGGAAGCCATGAACTCCCGAGCCACCGAGGATGCAGCGCCAGTTGATGGCAGATTGAAATCCCCCATGACCAACAGTCTAGGGGTTTCAACTGCCAACCCGACCAGCAACTCCAACAGCTCGGGCAGGGCTGTTGTCACGCAGCAAGGAGCCAGGTACGTGATCAGCAAGCCCATCTGAGTCCTATGACCCCACTTCACGTAGAGGGACTCACACCCAGCTATCTGAGGCACAGTGGCCTCCCTCGGCTCAAGACTCTCCTTAATAATAACCGCCACCCCGCCACCCCAACCCTGGGCCCTCGGCTGATGGAATGCTCGGAAACCTGGTGGGCACATCTCCACTAGGGGACCCCCCCCTTCGGTGCCCAACCAGGTTTCCGTAATGCCCATAACGTCCGTGGTCCCTTCCTGAATTAGATCTGAAATAGCCTTTCTCCCCTGCCCCACCCCTCTCCACCTGCCACACTCCCAAACTGCATTGAAAAAGGGGGAGGGTGGCTAAGTGAGGGGCAGGAAGCCCTAGCCCTTCAATGGCTGGCACTGGGAGATGGGGAGAAGAGACGGAAAGAGGAGCTCCTCTCGCTCCATACACCCCAATGAAAGGCTGTGGCACCTTGGCTACTTCCCTTCCGCACAGGGAACGCAGGCAAGGAGGCTGGGCCATGGGGACAATGTGGGAGGCAGCTGGGCAAGAAGCAAAGGGTTCCAAGTAACATCCCCAACAAAATCATCTTCACACCATACAATTCCCCCCTCCCATTTTCCCACAGTAGAATTTGTGGCAGGCCTGAAGGCTCAAAGATAAAAGATGGCTTCTAGGGCTGACAGGTTCCCCCCCACCTCAGAAGAGAAGTGTGTCCTGGAAACACAGGGGGTTAATCATGTTCCTAACCAACTCTCCCCTCCCCCAGGGGGACCCTTTGGTTTATTAGGGTATTTATCATGGAATTGTTTCACTAGTCTATCTGCCCTTACATTCCAACTTTTGACCCCTATATAGTCTAGAATCTAAAATTTTCTTGACTCCATAATGAATTTCTCATTGTACAACTATAGGAGGAGGTTGGGTTTGAGGTCTTAGACTAGACCCAACGGTGGGTTTCAGCAGGCTGCAATGAAACACAGGATGCACTTTCCCTAGAATGTGGGGGAGGCTAACTTGAACTGTCACTGGGTTAATTATTTTAACTATTGGGAAAGGACCTAGGAATTTTGACCCTAATTTCTTGCTAAGCAGCCTCAACCATATGTATTTGGTTGATAGGAAAACTTTATCTCCTACATAGAAGAGGGGTTGGAGAGAACGGTTCTTATCTGCCTGCTTTTTATATTCCTCTGCCGCTTCTGACAGTGCTTTTTTATTATTTTCCTATCCCTTTTTCAAAGACTTCATCCATTCTGCCAAGGACATGGAGGATGGGGACAAACCAGGGGTGAAATGATCTCGGTTCAGACTGGATTGCCCAATCTGGTAGCGATGGCAGCGGGTGGTTCAGAGAACCAGTAGCAAAAATCCCGCCCCCCCGTCCAGCTGAGCCGCGCGATCATCAGAGTTGGTTTTTTTTTACTTTGAAAGAATTTTTCTTTGGCCAAAAAAAATGCTTTTTAAAAGTAAAAAAAAAAAGCCTCTGATGATCGCGCAGCTCAGCTGGGACAGTCAGAACCCTTTAAAAGCATTTTTTTCTACAACCTCTTTGGCCAAAGAGGCTGTAAAAATGCTTTTAAAGGGTTCTGGCAATCAGGCAACTCAGCTGGGATTGTCAGAACTCTTTAAAAGCATTTTTTCTACAACCTCTTCGACCGAGTTTTTTTGCGGATGGCAGTCCACAGCAAGCAGTGAAGTGGGCTTGTTTAGAGAGCAAATCAATAACTGTCCATATTACTGTATTCCCCTCACTTTCTGGGAGTTTGACTATGAAGTCCATTGTGATTTCCTCCCAATGTCTACTTGGACTGGCCACTGGTTGAAGGAGTCCAGGCCGTTTTCCTGGTCTCATTTTCATTGCTGCACAGGTGGCACAGCTTTTTACATAGTCTTCCACTTCGACTTTCATTTTTGGCCACCAGAATTGCCTCCTAGCAAGGTGCAGGGTCTTCATGAATCCAAAGTGGCCAGCCAGCTTCGAGTCGTGGCTCCGCTGGAGTACTTTGGGTCTCAGGCTTACGTGGACATATAATTTGGATCCCTTCCATGCTAGTCAAGACATCTTTATTCTCTGTGAGCCAGGGGTCAGCTGGCAGTGCTGCTTTTAACTTTGCTGTCAGCTTGTCCCGGTCTGGTGGTCGCCTGGCTTGGCTCCTGGTGACTTGTGCCACTGATTGTAGGGTGGGGGCAATGATGGAGTGGATTACTTCCTCCCGGTGGCTGTCAAATTGCAGCTTTCTTGATAGGGTGTCTGCCAACAGGTTTTTTCCTGCTGGGATGTATTTCAGCTCAAATTTGAGGAGCCTGAAGTATTGAGCCCAGCAGACTAGTTTGGAAGACAGTTTCCAGGGGTTTTTCAAGGCCTCCAAGTTTTTGTTTTTGACCTCAAAAGGCATCCCCCCCCCCAGAAAATGTGTCCAGGAGAGCAAGGCCCAGTGAACAGGAGAGCAAGGCCCAGTGAGCAAGGCCCAGAGGCTTCTTTCTCCCAGATGGCCCATTGTCTCTTCGTGTCAGTGAGTTTTTTGGACATAAAAGGCATAGGGCAACAGTTGTTCTTTGTTGTTCTTTTGTAGGAGTATTGCAGCCACTGCTACGTTGCTAGCATTGGCCTGTATGATGAATTGTTGCTCTGGGTCTGGGTTCTGCAGGATCAGTTCCTGGGCAAACAGTCTCTAAGTTTTCAAAGGCTTTTTGACAGTCCATTGTCCAAGCGATTGGCTGAGTAGGCTTTTGCTTTGTTGGAGGAGACCCGTTTTCAACAGTTCTGTTAGGGGTATGGCCACCTCCGTGAAAGCCAGGATGAACAGTCTATAGAAGTTAGTGAACCCCAGGAAGCTTTGAAGTTGCCTACGGGTGCGTAGAGGTTGCCAATCAACTACCACTTTCACTTTCCCTGGAACCATTTGCATGCCTCCGCTGGAAATTCGGTAGCCTAAGTAATCCAGGGTGGTCTTGTGAAACTCGCACTTTGACAGCTTTGCGTAAAGCTTGGCAGCGAAGAGTTTTTTTCAGTAATTGTTGGACGAGTTTCACGTGTTCATCAAGGGTCTCGCTGAATATGAGAATGTCATCTAAGTAAACAGGTTCCCCTAGTATAGGTGCTCATGTAGCACTTCATTAATGAGCTGTATGAATACTACGTGGGCCCTTGCAGTCCCAAGGGCATGATTCTAAATTGGAAGCTGCCAAGTGAGCAGTTGAAGGCTGCCCACTTGGCACTTGAAGTCCACTCGTCTCCCTCTTTGATTCTTATGCAGTAGTGTGCTTCCCTTAAGTCCAGTTTACCCTACAATTTACTCCACCTTACCTTTTGACAAGTGGTTTAGCATGTCTTTCATCAGAAGATACCTCTCCAGTCTTCTCAGCAGGCGCTGCAGGGCAAAGCGGCCTTGACTTTCTGGAAAGAATATTGTTTTGACTACATATCTTCACTCCATACAATCCCCCCTCCCATTTTCCCACAGGAGAATTTGTGGCAGGCCTGAAGGCTCAAAGATAAAAGATGGCTTCAAGGTCTGACAGAAGGAAGATTCACCAGGCAGAGATTGCATGGTTGAAGCAAGCGAGGAAACCAGAGAGCAGCAGCAGCTATCCTGTGGGCATGACTCTAGGCACTGGCCAAGGCAGGCAAGGCAAGATAAGGAGTGACTGGGAGGGGCAGGCGGGGCCAGCCAGTGGTGCAGTCAGCCAGTTCACCGAACAGTGCAAAATGTTAACAACCACTTCACCTGAACTGGTCTGAACCAGCTGAATCCCACCTCAGCCGGGGGTGGGGGTGGGGAACCTGTTGGTAGATGCTTTATCTAGAAAACCTCAATTCAACAGTAAGCGAGAGGAAGTAATCCACACCATAATTTCCCCCTCCCAGCGGGCAGAGCAAATTACCATCAGAACCCAAGTGAAGCAACGACAAATAGCCGATGGGGGAGCAATGACCCAAAAGCTCAACGATGAGCTACTGACTAACCATTGGTACAATGGCAACTGTTGTGACCCAGGTTCCTGGACCCGGACTCCTGGACTCGGATGATTCAGAAAGTGAGGGAGAAGACCTGGCCAGCCCTGCTTCTCTTGAGCCCTTTCCCTCCCTGGCACCCACTCAAAGGGAGGAGGAGGGGCCGGCAAAGCCTGATTCCCTGGAGCCTTCTTCTGATTTGGCAACGCCCCAAGAACAGTTTTGGAGTGATGCAAGACTACGCAGGCGTGACCGGCGTGCACAGCAGCGGAAGAGTTGGGACAAAGCCAAGTCATAATTGTCATGCAGTGACATCTGCAGAGACTATAAATAGGAGGCGGGACTTCCTGGTTTTTTGTCTTGGACAAAGCAATGAATTGGCGCGAGCTAACTGTCTCAATGGAGGGAAGAATATATTCGTGAGTAATTCTGGCCTTATCTATAATTTCCTCGTTATCTCCAGAAACTTGGCAGGCCCGTGGGTAGACGTGGCCAGGACATGTATCTATGTAAATAAAAGGAGAAAAGAAGGCCTCTGACTGACTCTTTGCTGGGAGTATTAGGGGGAGGGAAACAGAACAGCAACAGAGTGGCACTAACCATCAGAGATAGTCTGTCCTGGAAAGGATCCAAAATATACATGCCCAACAAGCTGCGACTTCAAATACTCCAGAAAAGCCATGACTCAAAACTTGCCAGACATTTCGGCTATTTAAAGACCCTGCACTTGGCTAGAAGACAGTTCTGGTGGCCAAAAATGAAGGATGTAGAGGACTATGTAAAAAGCTGTGCCACCTATGCAGCCATGAAAAAAAGGCCAGGGAAGTCCCCTGGCTTGTTGCAGCAAGTAGCTGACCCATCCCAACCTTGGGAAGAGATTGCCATAGACTTTATTGTTGAACTTCATGAGAGTGAGGGAAATATGGCCATCTGGACCATTTTATCGCTTGCACCGGGCTCCCATCCGCAAAGAGGCTAGCCAAATTTTTATAAAGTACATATATAGGTTGCACTGAGTCCTGTGTAGGATCGTCTCAGACAGGGGTGTTGATGGTGGTCCAGTTTACGGCTAAGCTGGAGGGAGTTTGTAAGAGTCATTGGGTCATTACAGGGACTTAATACGGCTTTTTATCCAAGCACGAACGGGGCGTCAAAACGAGCTAACACAATGATGGAGCAATACTTGAGATGCTATGTTAATTACCAACAATTAGGAGAGACTTCCGGTTTTGACTTTGCCACGAGATGAACGCAGGAAATGGATCTCCTTGTCCCCTGTGCTGACTTCTCTTCGTTGTGGGCTCCAAGAGGAGCCTAAGCCGCTCTGTGGAAGCGGTGAAAAAAAGAGGGGCACGCTGAGAGGTCGAGGAGAGTCGCAGCTCTCCTGTCAGACCTGGGGTTTACTTTCCCTCTCAGCCATGGCAGGAACGAAGAGGCAGCCTAAAAATTGCCACCACAAAGCGGGGACAGCTGATGACCAATGGTGAAATCTGAACTAGTTTACTACCAGTTCGCTGGCTGGGCATGCACACTGCGCAGTGTGCACCACACAAAATGTGAGGTGCACATCCACACGCGCACAGTGCATGCCAAAAGGAGGCATGGGGTAAGCACAGCATGATCAGCTGTGGCTCGCAAACTTTTTTTTTTTACTTTTAAAAGCATTTTTTTACAACCTATTTGGCTGAAGAGATTGTAAAAATACTTTTAAAAGTAAAAAAAGGGCTCCGACGATTGCGTGACTCAGCTGTGATTGTCAGTGCCTTTTTTTACTTTTTAAAAGCATTTTTTTAACAGAAGTGGCAAGCAGGCAAGTGAGTGACCGGGCGATTGGTTGGGTGTGTGTGTGGGGGGGGGGCAGGGATCTTGCTACTGGTTCTCCAAACCACCCGCCGTCGCTACCGGATCAGCCAATCCGGTCCAAACTGGGAGAATTTCACCCCTGCTGATGACTATCTAAGACTATCAGAGTCAGCAAGGTTTGTCCAAACAGTTTTTCAAAGGAACACCTTTTCTCATTTGGCAAGCTGCCACATAACTTGTTCCAAATGCAGAGTAATGTAAAACTTGGCACAGAGTCTCTTAGAGTCACAAACAGATCTTTCCACTCTTGCAACTACCAAACGAACAAATTGTTTCCTTCAAAAGCCCCCTCCCCATTTGCTCCTCTTTTGTTTCCTATGGGAGGGGCCAATCATCTCCAAGGTGTGGCTTTACTCCGAAGTCGACCCTGCTTTCTGAGTTGTTCTTGTCTTCTGGCAACTCTGCGCAAGTACACACTGGGAATGGGCTCCAGCTGTTCCTCTGCCTCTGTCGTGTCCCACTCCCCCTCCTACGACCGGGTCTAGGAAGTCCGTATCAAGTGTGGCCACGAAGCCTCTGCAGCTTTGCCAAATTTCTTTCAGATTTCTCAGGGCAGGCAGGAATCCAAGTTGTGACTTCAGCAAACTAAATGAGACTTTGCTTAACTCAAAGTTGCTTGACTCAAGCTGCTCCTTTATATAAGCTGTGGGGTGCGGCTCCATGACTCAGCACTTATTCAGGCCTGCCCCTCCCTTTCTTCTGCTGACGTCGCCTCTCCGATCTCCAGAAGCGGGGATCCGTCTACTGTGGATTCTCTTCCTCTGGATCTGCTGCCAGAAATTCTAGCACGTGGCTGACTCTCGGCTCACACGCTGTAGGAGTGAGGTTTGTTTGTTCATTCCTGACATTCTGTCCGGGCATGGGGCCAGGGCTGGGGGCAGGAGGCATGCCAGGCCGTTCCTCTTCATTATCAGACTCTGAATCTGATAGCAGGCCTGGGAGGAGGCGGGAGGGGCCCAGCTGAGGAGAGGAGGGAGGACGAGGCACAACAGCCTCGCTACTGTCTATCTCCCTCTCTGCCTCTGATACAGAGCCCTCGTCCAAGCTTTCCCCAGCCCCCAGGACTGGCCCATGTTCCTCCCCAACCTCCTCACTGTCTGACTCTGCTGCCAGCTGTACTGGCTGCCGGCAGGCCACAACAGACTGTTGCCAGAGCGAAGAAAGTGTTCTGTCCCCTCACCTCAGTCTGGAAGGCACGTGAAATGACTCAGTTAACCGGCAATTTAGTCCATGGCAGCTATCAGCTCTGGCAGCAAACCAACGAGCATCTGCCAAGGTTTTCTTTTATCTTCCTTGATGCCTGCATGTCAGAAGCTCGTTACTGGAGGAACCAGGAAGTCAGGAACAAACAGCAATCCAAGCCAAATGCTCAGTCAAATAGTTCAGCTCAAGTTTTCTCCAGTCAGTTTGATTTGTCCGTCACGAAGTAGTAGAGCAGCCCCTCTTGCTTTTATATCCTGTGGGGTGTGGCTCCGTGACTCAGCACTTTCTAGGCCTGCTCCACCCCTTCTTCTGTTGTTCCCACCTCTCTTGTCTACGAAACCTGGGATCTAACCAGGACTGATTGTCCACAGCTGGGTCTGGAAGCATTGCCTGGGCGGGGGGAGATACAGGAGACAGAGGTCTCATCACCTCCTCCACCTGGCCTGCCTCTGGCTCCTGGAGCTGAGCCAGAGAGGCCGGCCCTGCGGAGGGGAGCCCTGATGGCCCTTCCCCCTCGCTCTGAGTCATTCTCTGGCAGGGGGCCAGGCCTGGGGGGGGGGGCTGGAGCCACAACAGAAGGTGAACAGTGAGTGGAACCTGGACAGAGGAATTTTTTTACCTTAAATTTAACCCCCAAGGAGCAATTCAGAATTATCTGCTCAGAATCAGCTGTTAAAGTGGCGGCTAGGTTTTTGGAGAAACCACCAGACCACCAAACCAAAAGTGAAAGGTGTTGGAGTAGAAATAATAAACTCTGAAACTTTGAAATATACAGAAAATTGAACCCTTAAGGTGGGAAGGTATGGTACTGGGAAGGCATTTTAAATGCTGGAATCATTTCTTTGGAAAACTTATTCTGTTTTTATAACTCTTTAAAACTTTTAGTTATAACTAAACATACACTGGAAACATGGTTATATTGAAATCTAAGCTGAGAGTGCCACCTGCTGACGAAAGAAAAAACTACAAGTCAGGAAAAGTCCATATTACAAGCCTGGAAATATTTAAATGAAGTTGTGTGAAAATCTTTATTGAATTACTTCTAGTCACTTTATGACTATTGAATTATTGATGACTCAAGTATAACCTCTGGAACTATTTAAATGGAACTGATCATTAATGGTACATAAAGAATTGGGACTAGTAACTTAAAGATTAAATAAATAACTTCTTGGACTGTTGGATAAAAATTGAATTTTTAAAAACAAATAAGGTACCTAATTAAGAAGAGATGAGTGGAACATAGAACAGAATCAGGAAATGATTACATATAAAGATCTTTTGTATACTGAAAGAGGTAATTTGCAGTTAAAATCTCTGCAAGTATTAAGAGAGGAAGGGAAAAATTATACTTGGTTTCAATATGAGCAACTACGTGCTAGATGGAAGGGAGATCAGAAAATTGGTATAGAGCAGAACGAGGGAAATTTGGTAAAGCAAATTAGAAATCAGTCTCAGGAGCATATAAAGAGACTGTATAATGTGTTACTTGAAATAGATTCTGAAAGGGACTTGGTAAAGGACTGTATGATAAAGTGGGCACAAAATTTTCAGGAGCCAATATTATTGGAAACGTGGGAAAAAATTTGGGTTAGAAATGTTAAATTCATGAGCACAGAATCTGAGGAAAATTTTTATAAAATGTTTTATAGATGGCATCTAGATCCTAATAAATTATCGTGTATGTATCCAGAAATGCAAGCAAAATGTTGGAGATGTAATTGTGATGACGCTACATATTTTCACATTTGGTGGACTTGTAAGGACATAAAGGCCTTTTGGATAAAAATTTGGTGGATTTTACAAAATGTTTTGAAAAGAAGATAAAGTTCCTGCCGCAATTTTTCTTGTTGGGAATTATTACGGATTGTACAGTAATTGAGACTAAATTGATTTTAAATCTAATAACTGCAGCAAGATTACTAATAGGACAATATTGGAAGAAAAAGAAGTACCAACAATAGAAGAATGGATATTGAAAGTTGCCAATTTGGCTGAGATGGCGAAGATATCAGCCTTTTGAAAGACAATACGCAAGAAAGATACTTAAAGGAATGGAAAAATGGATTGACTATATTCAACGTAGATATCAGACTAAGAGTTATCAGACTGTTTTGAATGATTATGATGTATTATTTTGATTGCTTTTGGGGAAGTTAGGAATTGATGATTGTAGGGGTATAATTAAGTTGGGACGAAAATTTTTTAGCATATGTTTGTTTTATTTTTAACTATACCTTGTGCTCGTTCCGGGAAGTCGGGGAGGGGTTGCGAAGGGAGGGGGGAGGAGGGGAGGAAAGGGGGGGGGAAATTTTGTAAAACTTTTTGAATAAAAAAAGAAGAAGAGATGAGTGGAATTGTACAAGAGATGGATTTACTTTTTCAAAATTTAAAAAACAATATGGAGAAAGAATTTAAGGAGATTATGGAAAGAATGGAGAATACCGTACAAGGGAAGATGAATAAAGAGCAAGACGCCCAGGAAAAGGAGGAGTCAACCGAAGAAATGAAGAAGGTGGAAAACGAAGAGAGGGCAACAGTGGAAATAATAATGGTTGATGAATTAAACCAGGGGGAGAAGATATTAGAGGGGGAAATAAGAGGGAGTTTGAAAGCAAGATAGGGGCCTAGGTAGAAATGCTAGAAATTAGGCAATGGAAGAGGGTAGAGGTGGGAAGAATACCTAGATTAAACATCCAAGAAGTAGATTTAAGAGAGGAATTTGGAAGGCAAATCAAAAAAAAAAAAAAGCATAGCAATTAAAATTCTGAGGCAAACAAGGGACGATATTTATTTATTTATTTATTTATTTATTTATTTATTTATTTTTGTCACAACATCATACAAAAATATTATATAGTATATAAACATATATATGAGTAAATATTAGGAGGTATAAGCATATATATATACCTCAGAAGCATATATATATACCTCAGAAAACATATATATATATATATATATATATATATATATATATATATATATATATATATATATATATATATATATATATATATATGAAAAAGAAAAGAAAAACAATAGGACAGGAACGGTAGGCACGTTTGTGCGCTTATGCACGCCCCTTATGGTCTCTTAGGAATGGGGTGAGGTCAATAGTAGAAAGTTTTTGGTTAAAGCTTTTAGGATTATAGGAAGAGACCACAGAGTCAGGTAAAGTATTCCAAGCACTGATGATTCTGTTACAGAAGTCATATTTTTTGCAATCTAGATTAAAGCGGTTGACATTAAGTTTAAATCTATTGGTTGCTCTTGTATTATTGCAATTAAAGCTGAAGTAGTCTTTAACAGGAAGGACATTACAATAGATGATTGTATGAGTTAAACTTAAAATTAAACTTATATATATATAAATATATTATATATATTTATATACTATTTATATACTATATAATCTATTTAAGATAGATGATATTCTTTTTTCGTTTTGATTTACTCTTCTTCTTTCCTATTTTTCTTGTAAAGCATAGCAAAGAAAGTACTGAAATGGGCAAGGGATGATAGAGAGATGTTTCTTTTGTTGTTGTTCTGAGTTACTTTTCCTTTTTTCTCACTCTCTTCTTCTTCTTCCTTTTCCTTTTTTCTTTTTTAATTAGATGACATGATTAGAAGTTAGATAAGAAAGAAAGGGAAAGGTTTTTTTAATAAAGGGTGATATAATCAAAAGCTAGAATAAGTGATAGAAACAAGAAAAGGGGGAATATTGGTGTAGACCTTTTATATAACAAAATGAAAGTAATAACAAGAGAAAATGTGGAATAATTGAATAATGATAGACTAAATTAATATAAGTAAGCATTATTATTAGAAATATATAAGTGGATTGAGCGCAAGGATTATGATTAATTTAATTAGCTTTATTAGAATGTATGACACTCAGGTGCAACACTGTTCACGCATTGATTTGATATTTTGTTTAAAAAAAACTTGAAAAAAACCTACCAACAATCAAATTGGATGGACCTATTCCCATTCGCAGAGGTGGCATACAACAATGCAGTGCATAGTAGCACTGGACTAAAACCTTTTCAAGTCATCAGTGGCATGGAATTTGTCCCCATGCCTGAGCTGCCTAGGGACCTGCCATCATCCACGTCATTAAATGAATGGAGTTCTTAAAAGAATCCTGGGAAAACACTAAGTGCGCATTGGAAGAAGTGGCCAGAATCTATAAAGCCTAAGCCAACAAACACTGCTCTGCCCAGTCAACCTTTTGAGTAGAAGATAGAGTCTACCTGTCCACAAAATATTTAAAGTTAAAATTACCCTGCAAGAAATTGGGTCCAAAATTCATAGGGCCTTTTCCTATAGTGAAAGTAATTAACCCAGTGACAGTGCAGTTGAAGCTCCCCACCCACCCCCCGCAGGGGAAAGTGCATCCGGTATTGTCTTTTGAAGCCGGTGGTGAGCTCCCAGTTCAGGCCGGTAGATCAGGCAGTCCCAAAGCGAATTGTAGTTGAAGGGGAAAAGCATTACGAGATAAAGCGAATCCTAGATTCAAGGCTGCATAGGAGCCAACTGCAATACCTAGTACAGTGGAAGGATGCACCCGCTCCGAGGCCTCATAGGTGAAGAGTTGGGATGTGAAAGCTGATAAATTAGTCAGGCAGTTCCATGATAGGCATCCCCAAAAACCCAAAGGGGCCCCAGGGGGAGGAAGGGGAGGTTAGAGTCTTCTTCTTATATTCTCTTGAAGGCGGTCCTCTTCAACTGAGGTGGGGGGAGCCTGTCAACCCTGAAGCTGGTTAGACAGTGGCCAACTTTCTATTCTACTGGAGTTTTTCTTTTCTTCAAAGCTTAAGGGCTGACACAGACTGGAGATGAGGGATAGGGAGGGGGGTGCAGAGATAGCTGGGCTGCTATAACCAAAACAACATTCTTTCCCTTGGGAACCAAGGTCATGTGTGTAGATGGTTGGAAAGTAGAGACCGGGGTCATCCATCAGCTGGACTGTATGCTGACTGGACCATGTGGCTGATGCCTCGGGGGGGGGGGGGGGAAGTGACAACCTTTTAATTAAGGGGAAAACCGGCAGGAACTTTAAAGCCAGTTTTCACTAGCATTGTGCCAATATGACATACCATAATAAAATGTTCTTTGAAAACCTCAGGCCTCAGAGTTCTTTCATTCAGGGGTGTGTTAGTTGGGACCCTGACAGCAGGGAGGTGAAGAAACCTCTCATGTAAAAAGGAAGCAGAGGAGGGAACAAGAAACAACTTGAAAAATCATGTTTGAACCTGAACAAAGCATCTGATGGGAGTTGCTGACACCACGTTACCCTAGGAGGTGCAACATGAACTAGGCTCAAGTAGGAAAATGACAGGATATATTTGAGAACAGATAATCATCATACTCAAAATCAGTAGACCAGCAACGGTCCGTGGCATGCCAGCAACAGGGCTGTGCAAACAAGTGAAACCCAGCGGGATGCAGGAGCATGCAAAACCACGCTCCCTCCGGTCCATGGAAAAAACTTTCTCCATGGAACCAGTCCCTAGTACCTAAAAGGTTGATAACAGCTGAGTAAAAAAAAAAAAAGCCTGTGATGATCGTGCAGCTTAGCTGGGATCGTCAGAACCCTTTAAAAGCATGTTTTCTACAGCCTCTTCAGCCCAAGAGGTTGTAGAAAAAATGCTTTTAAAAGGCTCCTCTGGTGATCCCAGCTGAGTTGCCTGATTGACAGAACCCTTTAAAAGCAGTTTTTCTACAACCGCTTCGGCCCAAGAGTTTGTAGAAAAAATGCTTTTAAAAGTTAAAAAAAAAAAGTTGGCCACGCCCACCCAGTCACATTACCCCCACCAAGCAACGCCCACAGAACCGGTAGCAACAAATTTTACATTTCACCCCTGGTTTATATGGGAAGCATAGATGATATTGATCCGGCTCCAACGTCAAGTTACATCCGGTATTTTTACCATCTAGCCGACCAACCAAGCCAGACCACCTTGCCTCCGGGAACCCCATACAGATGTTGACCTGAAATGTAGCTGGCTAGAAAGGGATGGCTGATAGTGGACTAATGAGCTTTCTCTCTAGATTTGATGTAATAATCTTTCAAGAAACCTGGTTAACCAAAGTGGACAAACAAGTACAACTGCCAGGCTTTCAGGGATGGGCCTCCCCCGCCCCAAAAAACAAAAAACAAAGGGAGGTATGGTGGGGTATGCATTCCTATAAAGCAAGAGTTGCAATGGCAGGGGGAGAAACTATATAATGAAGATAAGTATTCATACTTCCATGCTGTTAAATTTGGATATGAAGAGTTCAAGTTAATATTCGTAAATGCGTATATCTCTCCAAACACATCCCGGTATTATAACTCTGAATACTGGATGGGCTTGGAAGTTATCCTAAATGATATATCTGTATTGTACCCTCAGTCCATATTACTAGGAGATTTGAACGTTAGGTTGGGTCTCTCTTTGTATGAGCTCGCCCAGAGGAAGGGAGTCCCAAGGGAGGTTTTTGATAACCATCCTCAGTGGCTCTCGAGAGACTGCAAAAGTAATGGTGCTGGCCTGTTCCTAGTCTCCTTAATTTTTAAGGGTAATCTCCAAATTCTGGGAGATAATAAGAGTTACACGTATCCTTACGTATACCACTCAGCCAATTCAAGCAGTGTACTGGATCTCTTTTGTGTGTCTAGAGATAAAGTCAACCTCTTTTCGGAGGTTACAGTACACCTTAGTGACAACAGTGACCATCAGCCTGTCAGCGTGACATTGCAAGGCCACTCAGATTTAAGACCATATAACATGGCTCACCAAAAAAGTAGAGGTGATCCAAAATAAAAGATTAATTTGGGCCAAAGTTGATACTAAGGCAATATTAGAATGCCATAAAACAGAGAATGCTATTAAGTGGGCTAGAACAGTTCAGTCATCTACTGGATGTCAGCCTTCAATGCATTCTCTAATCTCTGTAATATTCTGAAGAAACACCTAACAACTAAATCTGTTACAAAAAGAGCCCGAGTGGGTAGACCCTGTTGGTTTGATCCTGAATGCCAGTGACTGAAAAAGAAATTGAAGGCAACCATGAAGCTCACCCAGAGGAATCTTCCTGCTCATATACAAGCTGATGTTACACACAAGAAGGGAATATAAAAAAATTATAACATTAAAGAAAAGAAGTTTTGCCATTTCAATGTGGTCAGAACTTGAGTTGGTTGCCAGAAGTCACAACTCAGTATTTTGGCACTGTAGCATGTGTCCTTGAGGAATGGAAATTTGCGTTTGACATACCAATCTCTGCTGAGGACTGGAAGAATTACAAGTGTTTGTTTGCCTCCATGGAACCTGCAGAGAAACTACCTCTAAGTTCTCCTAGAACTCTCCCCCCTCCCCCTTGGCCACCAGTCTTGGAAAAGGAAATACAATCCATCATCAAAAGTTTAAAGAGTAATAAAGCCCCAGGTGAGGATTTTTTACCAGCAGAATTATTCAAGAAATTCCCCAATTGGTGGGGCCCAGTATTGGCAGGCTTTTTACACATATAAATAACACCTGCCATATACCAGATGGGTGGAAGATGGTAATAGTTGTCCCCATATATAAAAAAGGAAATAAAAAGGATCCTAGTAATTATAGGCCTATTAAATATATGCTAGGTTCTTTTGAACAGAATTGAAATCTGGGAAGAGGAAAACAATATTCTCACAGAAGAACAAGCAGGTTTTAGACAAAGCTGATCCACTATTGATAAGTGCTTGTCTTGAACCATCTAATTGCCAAATATGCCTATAAGAGGAGACCTCTGTTTGCTGCCTTTATAGACCTTAAAATAACATTTGCTATGGTAAACTGATATCTCTTAAAATAGAACCTAGCCTGCTGGCTTTGATTAAAGCCCTTTACATAAGTACCTGTTTGAGGGTGTGGTATGGGGTTAATGGGGCCCTGACTAATTGGATTCACACAAATAAAGGGATAAGACAAGGGTGTATCCTGGCCACATTATTATTTAGTTTATATATCAATGACTTGCTAGAGTTAATGATCCCATGGTACACATGCCATGATCCTAAATACTTACTGTAACAGCTTGTTTTATGCTGATGATATGATTTTATTATCCTATTCACTAGTAGGATTATGTAGGCTATTAAGAAGATTCAGTTCTTATTGCCAGGATAACTCCTTAATCATTAGTAAATCTAAATTTAGGCGTAACCTTTTCCAAGACTGGATCTTGGGCTTGCCATCATCAATGGAGTACATTCAGAGCAAACGCCCGTTTGAATTTATTGCTTAAACTAAACAACCATAGTTACCCAGAGTCCCTAGCCCCATTAATTAAAGTATACAAAGCTAAGGTTACTCCATACCATGAAATTAAAATTTGTTACTACCAGTTCTTATCATTATCTCCCAGAATTTGGAGATTACCCTTAAAAATTAAGGAGACTAGGAGCAGGCCAGCACCATTACTTTTGCAGTCTCTCGAGAGCCACTGAGGATGGTTATCAAAAACCTCCCTTGGGATTCCCTTCCTCTGGGCGTGGCTTGGTGGTGGTGGGGTAATGTGATTGGGTGGGCATGGCCAACTTTTTTTTTCTTTTAAAAGCGTTTTTTCTACAATCTCTTTGGCTGAAGAGGTGTAGAAAAAATGCTTTTAAAAGGCTGCTCTGACGATCCCAGCTGAGTTGCCTGATCATCCGAAGCTTTTCTTTTCTTTTAAAAGCATTGTTTTCTTTGCCTTTAGAAGAAAAAAGGCCTCTGATGATCAGGCAACTCAGCTGTGATCATCAGAGCAGCCTTTTAAAAGCATTTTTTTACAACCTCTTCAGCTAAAGAAAAAATGCTTTAAAAGTAAAAAAAAAAACCTCTGATAATTGCGCGACTCAGCTGGGCATAGGTGGGGGGGCAGGGATTTTTGCTACTGGTTCTCTGAATCACCCACCGTCATCGCTACCAGATTGGGCGATCCAGTCCGAACCGGGAGCATTTCACCCCTGCTTCATACCTCTTATATGGAGCAGAGGTTTGGGGTCTATATTCAACCACAGTCCCAGAACAAACACAGTCCCAGCATTTGAGATGTATTTTGGGTGTAGATCCAAGAACATTTGCTGCAGCAGTTAGAGCTGAACTGGGAATTCATACAATTCATGTACTATCCAAAATTAGAGCATATAACTACTGGTGCAAAGTCAATGAAATGGAGACTGATAGACTCTTCAAGTTATGTCTACTAGACCAAATAAAATTACAATCACAAATCTCCTGGCTCACCAAACTAACAAATTCTGTAAGAAGCTGTGGCCTTCCCTGTCCCTTGCATAACAGGAGAACAATTCAAAAAAAAAGAGCTGCCCAAAGAATTAAGGACATAGAAGCACATAATGATATAGCTATCCTTACTAAGGTGGGTAAATTGAAATGGCTGAGCAAATACAAACATACTTTTCAAGTAGACAGCTATTTGAAGATACAACTGCCAAAACATCTTAGGGAGATATTTATGCGAGCAAGATTCGAGCAGTTGACACAATGGTTAGATATGGGACATTCCATTCTATACCCTACAATATCCTCTGCATTTGCAGAGTGGCAGAGGTAGAAGACCTGGCTCACATCCTATTTGACTGTTGCTTGCATAAGGGGGTAAGAGACAGGTACCTTGGTCCATATACCAAACGAATGACCCATTGGGATCCCCATATCAAAACAATTTATTTTATGTGCAGCCAGAACCTGAAAATAATATTTAACACAGCACAGTACTTAAACAAAATAGTTTGGCTGAGATCTGCATGCGTGGGACTGATTGGGATAGATTGTAAGGGTGACACCGAAATATAATTTTATGTCATTTTATTCTATTTTATAAATTTATGTATTAAATTAAATTATATTGTATCTTATCCTATTGCATTTTACTCTACTCTTATTTTAAATTGTTTGAATAAGATTTTATTGGCGATATGTGTTTGCACCTCGTGCTTTGATACGGCCTATAGCCGTGATGGCAAACCTATGGCACGCGTGCCACTTGTGCTACATGTAGCCATATTAGTGGGCACGTGAGCTCAACTGATTTTCAGGCCTTCTGGGCCCACCAGAAGTAGGGAAACAGGCTGTTTCCTGCCTCCAGAGGGCTGGGTGGTAGTGGGGAAGGCCCGTTTTTCTCTCTCACCTGGCTCCAGAGCCTCTCTATGAGTCTGGGGAGGGCGAAAACTGCCTTTCCCACCCCTCTGGAGGCCCTCCAGAGGCCAGAAACGGCCCGTTTGCCAACTTCCGGTTGGACAGGTAGTGACATTTTTTGCTGTTCCCAGCCTCGCGACCCCCCATGCCCCCCCAGCATGCAATGGCAAAAAAGTTAGCCATCACTGGCCTATAGGCTAATTAATTAATTAATTAATTAATTAATTATTTATTTATTTATTTATTTATTTATTTATTTATTTATTATCAAAGTTATCATTTTAAACTGTATTTTATCCAATTCTATTTTAAATTATTTTTATCAGATTTTAGTAATAATTTGTGTTTGGAACTTTGCACTTTGATATGGCCCAAGGGCTAATCAATAAAGTAAACTTTAAACATAAACAAACCTAAAAGATTGGGGGCCAGTGCTCAAAATGATCTAAAAGGACAGTAGCTCTCTTGGTCATATCTTGATGTTTGCAAATAAATTGATTCACCTGGGATAATAAAAGATGCTGTTTTTTGGAATTTGTTTCTAAACCTAAGAGATTCTTCAACTTTAAAATATTGTAAATGTTTAAATTAAACAAGAATTTCTACAACTATCCTCAGAAATAAAATGAAGCAATAAATTGATAAATTACTGCAATTTCAGATGATATTGGCAGATGTCTGGACCCATGAGTTCAACCATGTCTCAAGCCAAACTGTGACTTTTCAGAAGGTTTTGATCTGGCAGAAGTTCCAGAATGTAACTTTTTTGGGGAAAGAAATAAAACATTTTTTTTTCATTTTATGCACACCTCTAATATTTACTCTTGCCTGATAGAAATAATTATTAGCACTGGCCATTAGTATCCCATGATGATATTAAGCTATTATAGTAAAATTGAGGGATGAGAAGCTTACAATGGATAAGGGTGAATTACTTAGTTATAATCCAAATGAGTGGATGGGAGAGAAATAATGATGTGACAGAGAAAAATGATGCTGAACATGCTTCTGCTGTAGTATTTTTTGCATCAAATCCAAAGAGAACATAATAAAAACAATTAAAACCACAGAAAATCTGACTGACTTGGTGGGCATCATGCACAAACTCAGATCTGTACTCAGGGAGCATATATTCACAATTTTTTCCCTCATGAGACAAAAATCAATGAGTTGACTCTCAGTCACAAATGGAAAGGCTAACAGAGGTAGCAGCTGCAGGATAGGAAGAACAACATCTCCATCATAACTGATGTGGCAGGATAGGAGAACTCAATGCCAGATTCAGATTTGAGCTCCTATTCTTTCCCTTTTCTCAGTGATCTAGGTCCAGTGGTTTCTTGCGTATCCAGAAGTCAAGCATTCTGAATGCAAACATCTCCTTGAGTTTGAACTCTAAAAAGTAGGAGCTATGTCCTTCTGTATATTATACTATTTAGAATGGGAGGAATCTCACCAGGAATCCTATCCTCACCAACATTCCAAATAGGCTAATGAATAGGTACAGAATCCTTATGTGTGAACCATAAAAACAACAATGAAAAATGTAGCTTTGTTTTTCTTACCTCCAAGGCCACCCTTATCTTCTGTGAATTTGGGGCTCTCAGCCACAGGAGAAGATCTGACAGCCTGTAAAGATGGTGCACTACAATCCTCTCTCTCCTCTTCAGATTCTGCCTTGCGCTTGATTGCCAAAGCCTGGGGCTTGCTCTGTGTAGGAAGAACACTTCGAAATGTTACATATATTTTAGTGAAAATATTATACAATCTATTTTAAGTATTATTAAAATCCAAGATTCCAGCCATCAAATCAAGGCTGCATGGAAAGAAGCAACAGAGAACCACAGACAATAGAGATTACCTATCTCTTTCAATTGCACCTTTCCTCAAAAGAAACCAATAATTTCTGTCTCACTTATCTAGAAATATAAGGAAATCAATTACTCATTTAAAATAATTGATTTTTTTCTCAATAACAGACTAGCCCATTATACTTGTTCCCCTGCAACTCTGTTTCCTTCTACATAGGCAAGGGGCCCCTTACTGATAATTGGACTGGCTGTATATAATATGCCAGTGATTGCGAACCTTTTTGCCATCATGTACCAAAAGTGGGAAGGGGAGGCGTCGCACACGTGCCAACACCCATAATTCTATGTGCCCTGCCCCCGTGCATGCGCACATGACACTCCCCTCGCACTCCCCTCCACTTTTGGCCCGGTGGGCCCAGATGGCCCATTTTTTGATCTCACCAGGCTTTAGAGCCTTTCTAGGAGCCTGGGGAGGGGCGAAAACGGTCTCCCCCCTCCGGAGGCCGAAAACGGCCCGTTTACCAACTTCCGCTGGGACCAGAAAGCCCATTTTTTTGCTCTCCTCAGGCTCCAGAGCCTTTCTAGGATCCTTGAGAGGACCAAAACGGCCTTCCCCACCCCCATCGAGGCCCTCCGGAGGACAGAAAAGGCCCATTTGCCAACTTTCTGTGGGACCGGAAGTTGGCAAATGGGCCATTTCTGGGCTCAGGGGCCTCCAGGGGTGGGGAAGGCCATTTGCCCCCCGGCCCCTAGAACGGCTCTGGAGCTTGAGGAAAGCATAAATGGGCCTTCCCACTCCCACCAGGCCCTCCGGAGGTAGGAAACAGCATGTTTCCCTATTGCAGGTAGGCCCAGAAGGCCGAAAATCAGCTGGCTGGTGCACATATGCGTTGGAGCTGAGCTCGCCACCAATATGGCTACGTGTGCACCTGTGGCACACGTGCCAACACCCATAATTCTATGTGCCCTGCCCCGTGCATGCGCACATGACACTCCCTCGCACTCCCTCCACTTTTGGCCGGTGGGCCCAGATGGCCCATTTTTGATCTCACCAGGCTTTAGAGCCTTTCTAGGAGCCTGGGAGGCGGCAGTCTCCCCCTCCGGAGGCAGCAGCCCGTTTACCAACTTCCGCTGGGACCAGAAAGCCCATTTTTTTGCTCTCCTCAGGCTCCAGAGCCTTTCTAGGATCCTTGAGAGGACCAAAGCGGCCTTCCCACCCCCATCGAGGCCCTCCGGAGGACAGAAAAGGCCCATTTGCCAACTTTCTGTGGGACCGGAAGTTGGCAAATGGGCCATTTCTGGGCTCCAGGGGGCCTCCAGGGGGTGGGGAAGGCCATTTGCCCCCCGGCCCCTAGAACGGCTCTGGAGCTTGAGGAAAGCATAAATGGGCCTTCCCCACTCCCACCAGGCCCTCCGGAGGTAGGAAACAGCATGTTTCCCTATTGCAGGTAGGCCCAGAAGGCCCGAAAATCAGCTGGCTGGTGCACATATGCGCGTTGGAGCTGAGCTCGCCCACCAATATGGCTACGTGTGCCACCTGTGGCACACGTGCCATACGTTCACCATCACAGTAATATGCTGTGGCTGATGCTTGAGTAAGAATTGGAAATTAAGTAGTGCTCTTCACCTGCGCTGTGCCCTGTGCTACATTGGCTCCAGAGGTGAGCGGAGGAAGGGCTTCTTGTAGAGAAGGTGGTGGTGGTGATGATGATACTGAAGAAGAGGAAGAAGAAGGGGAAGAGATCTGTGCTAATGAGGATGCTGTATGGGTTTGGGATACTGGCTGCATTAAAGCTGGCACACCCCGGGGGGGCTGCACAGCTGTGTTAATCTGAGGAAGTCCTAATGCCTGAGCTGAACCTTGCTGGCGATTTCCTACCACCTGTACTGGTATATGAGGTGGGGGCTGCTGGGAGGCTGACATTTTGGCAGCACCAATTTGTGGGGGTTTCAGAGAGGCTATAGGAGGCTTGGACTGAATAGGGACAGGGGTCTTAGTGACTGTCTGGCAATGACTGTCCTGCTGGAGCTGCACTGGCTGAAGTTGTGACTGCAACATGGGCTGGACAACAAGAGTTTGGGCTTGCTGTTGGCCATGAAGAGATGGGGTCTGTTGTGGAACTTGTGATGACCCTTGCTGCTGTTGGGTCATAGGTGGAGCTTGCTGCTGCTGCTGGGCCAGCTGGAGGTGTGTAGCAGTGTGCAGGAGTTGGGACTGACGATGCTGGAATGGCTGCTGGTGATGGATAGCAATTTGTTGCTGGATCACCACTTGCTTCTGGAGGTGAATTTGCTGCTGTTGCTGGATCAGTGAATGAGGCTGGATTTGGGTATACGTGGCTGTAAACAGCAAGAAAAAGGTTTAGCATCATCACTAAATACAGGTAGTCCTTGAGTTACAAATGTAATGGAGCCTGCCCATTCCATTTGTGGGAGTGAATCTTGTTCCTTGAACGAGATCACTCCCTCCTTTCACCCATGCATTCGCTATTCGAATGCGAGGCTCGTTAAGTGCATGACTTAACAGGGGTGGGGAGAAGGCCATGCGGGGCCTACTGCCTAAGACCACCCAAGGCCTCCCCAACCCACTGAAATACCTCATGCCCCCCAAATTGCTTCCCTCCCCAACCTGCCACACCAGGTCATTTACCTTGTGAAGATCTAGCTTGTGATGATCTATCTTCACAAGCAGATCCAGCCCTCCAAGGCTCCATTCGACCCACCATGGGACTCCCCCGGCTCATTGCAGGTCAAAATAGAACCTCCAAGGGCTGAATCTGAGCGCCAGGAGGCCAGATCCTGCTCTCTGAGGCTCCATTTCGGCCTGCAATAGGCCAGGGAAGGCCTCTGGACAGCCGAACGGGGCTTCTGAATGGCAGATCTGCCCCTCAGAATCTCCATTTCGGCTGGCAACATGCCGAGCCATGCCAAGTGGTTGTTCTTAAGGGCGAACAACTGTTGTGGTGCTGTAACATTCATACTTTCAGGCCTTGTTTGGAAACGCTTGGTGGCACTGATTGCATAACTTTGAATGTTCGCTACGGGAATGCTCGTAACCTGGGGATTACCTATACTTTAATGTAAGAAAATGAAGTCAGATACCCATACCCTAAAACAGGGGTCCTCAAACTTTTTAAACAGGGGTCCAATTCATGGTCCCTCACACTGTTGGGGGGGACAGACGAGCTGACTGGGCATGGCTAGGTGGTCATGTGACTGGTTGGGCGTGGCCAATTTAGCACTCCATTAAACAATACACACAAATTAAACTTTAATTTGTTATGCTCCTGGGTACGGAAAGCAGGTTAGTGAAGGGATGTGGCTGCCTTGGGGGGGGTGCTTCTGTGTGTGTGTGTGTGTGTCTCCCTCCCTCCCTTCCCTTCCTGGAGGCTGGGGAGACCAAAAACAGGCCCGGCTTGTAGCAGACCTCAATAAAACGAAGTCACTGGTGGCGAAACCAAGTTTGGCTTGTTCTTCAGTGGCGTCTTGCACAACTGCGGCTGAGTGAGCCAAGAGCTGTTTTTCCTTATATTCTGCCTTTGTTTCTGTTATTTTTATAATGTTCTCCGTTTTCACAGCCTGCAGAAATTTTTCTGTACTTTGGTTCACATAATCATTCAAAACTGATGATTCCAGCTAAGTAGCGTATCACTGGAACTGTCCATGTATTAATGGCTTTAATTATGTTTCCAGCATTCAGCTTTGATTTTAATATTTTGCGGACCTTCCTGATGTATTCCTTTTGTGTTAACTCTTTGACTTTTCCATTCAAGATGTTATCTGCTTCCAATATACCTAGGTATTTGTAACTATGATCCTTTGGTAATGCTTTCACTATGTTTCCATTTCCCAGTTCTATTCCTTCTATTTTTTTTCATTTTTCCTTGCTGCATGGGTAATATAGCACATATTTCAAGTCCAAAGTTCATTTTGATGTTGCTGCTGAACAGTTGAACTGTGATGAGTATTGATTTATTTTATTTATTTATTTATTTATTTATTAAATTTTTATACCGCCCTTCTCCCGAAGGACTCAGGGCGGTGTACAGCCAAAAATAAAAAACAGAATATGTACAATTAAGACATTTAAAACATAGCAAATTATAAAGGCTGATAATTAAAATTTAAGTTTAAAATTTTAAAATATTAAGAAAACCCAATTAAAATTCAACACTATTATGCCAGTCTCGCTTGAATGAATAAATATGTTTTGAGCTCACGACGGAAGGTCCGAAGATCAGGCACTTGACGCAGGCCAGGGGGAAGTTCGTTCCAGAGCGTCACTGCCCCCACAGAGAAGGCCCTACTCCTGGGGGCCGCCAGCCGACACTGTTTGGCAGACGGCACCCTGAGGAGACCCTCTCTGTGAGAGCGTACGGGTCGGTGGGAGGCAAAGGGTAACAGCAGGCGGTCTCGTAAGTACCCGGGTCCTAAGCCATGGAGCGCTTTAAAGATAGTTACCAGAATCTTGAAGCGCACCGAAGACCACAGGAAGCCAGTGCAAGCTACGGACAGCGATGTCACGTGGGAGCCACAGCGGCCCCCGTTACTACCCGCGCAGCCGCATTCTGGACTAACTGCAGCCTCCGGGTGCACCTCAAGGGCAGCCCCATGTAGAGAGCATTGCAATAATCCAGCCTAGATGTAACCAGAGCGTGAGTGACCGTGCATAAGGCATCCCGGTCAAGCAAGGGACGCAACTGGCGAACCAAGCGAACTTGGTAAAAGGCCCTCCTGGCGACGGCTGCCAGATGTTCATCAAAAGACAGCCGTCCATCCAGGAGGACGCCCAAGTTGCGAACCACCTCCTTTGGGGCCACTAACTCGCCCCCAACAGTCAGCTGCGGATGCAGCTGACTGTACCGGGATGCCGGCATCCACAGCCACTCCGTCTTGGAGGGATTGAGCTTGAGTCTGTTTCTCCCCATCCAGACCCGTACAGCTTCCAGGCACCGGGACAGCACTTCAACCGCTTCGTTGGGGTGGTCCGGGGTGGAAAAGTACAGCTGAGTATCATCAGCATACAGATAGTAACTCACCCCGAAACCACTGATGACCTCACCCAGCGGCTTCATATAGATGTTGAACAGGGTAGGCGAGAGAATCGACCCCTGCGGCACCCCACAAGTGAGGCGCCTCGAGGACGACCTCTGCCCCCCTGTCAACACCGTCTGCGACCGGTCAGAGAGATAGGAGGAGAACCACCGATAAACGGTGTCCCCTACTCCCAATCCCTCCAACCGGCGCAGCAGGATACCATGGTCGATGGTATCGAAGGCCGCTGAGAGATCTAATAGGACCAAGGCAGAGGAACAACCCCTGTCCCTGGCCCTCCAGAGGTCATCCACCAACGCGACCAAAGCCGTCTCCGTGCTATAACCGGGTCGGAAGCCAGACTGGAATGGGTCTAGATAGACAGTTTCCTCCAGGTGCCGGGGGAGCTGCCATGCAACCACACTCTCTACAACCTTCGCCACAAAGCGAAGTTTGGAGACTGGACGGTAATTACCCAAAACAGCTGGGTCCAGGGAAGGCTTCTTGAGGAGAGGTCTCACCACCGCCTCCTTCAAGGCGGCGGGGAAAACCCCTTCCATCAGAGAAGCATTTATAATCCCCTGGAGCCAGCCTCGTGTCACTTCCTGAGCAGCCAGCACTAACCAGGAAGGGCACGGGTCCAGTAAACATGTAGTTGCATGCAACCTCCCCAGCAACCTGTCCATGTCCTCGGGAGCCACAGAATCAAACTCATCCCAAATAACCTCAACAAGACGCGACTCTGTCATCCCGGCTGGATCATCACAATCTTGGTCCAAACTATCCTGAAGCTGAACGATTTTATCGTATAGATAACCGTTAAACTCCTCAGCTCGTCCCTGTAAGGGGTCATCCCGTCCCTCTTGATAGAGGAGGGAACGGGTCACCCGAAACAGGGCGGCCGGGCGGTTATCTGCCGATGCAATGAGGGTGGAAACGTAGGCAACCGCCTCCCTCATTGCCACTAGGTAGGTCCTAGTAAAGGACCTCACTAGTGTCCGATCAGCCTCGGAACAGCTAGACCTCCAAGTACTCTCTAGGCGTCTTCTCCGGCCTTTCATCTCTCTCAGCTCCTCGGAAGACCAGGGAGCCAATTGAGATCTACGCCGGGTCAGAGGCCGCAAAGGCACGACACGGTCCAAAGCCCCAGCCGCGGCCCGTTCCCAGGCCGCAACCAGTTCTTCAGTCGTGCCGTGGGTAAGATCCTCAGGAAACGGCCCAAGCTCTGTCAGGAACCTATCCGGGTCCATCAGGCGCCTGGGACGGAACCAACGCATTGGCTCCGTCTCCCTGCGGTGGTGAGCGGCGGTCCGAAAGTCTAGGCAAAGAAGAAAATGATCTGACCATGACACCGGTTCTTTCACTATATCTCCTAAATCCAGATCATTTACCCACTGACCAGAGATGAAAATCAAGTCTAGCGCGCCTCCCCCAATGTGTGTAGGGCCATCAGTTACTTGAATCAGGTCCAAGGCCGTCATGGAGGCCTGGAACTCCTGAACCACCGTTGACGACAAGCCGGCAGATGGCAGGTTGAAATCTCCCAAGACCAAAAGTCTGGGGATCTCAACCGCCACGCCAGCAAGCACCTCTAGTAGTTCAGGTAGGGCTGTAGTCACGCAGCAAGGAGCCAGGTACATGATCAACAGCCCCATCTGATTGCGGTGGCCCCACTTCACAAGGAGGGATTCACAGCCAGCTATCTGAGGAACAGTGGACTCCCTCGGCTCCAGACTTTCTTTAATCACAACCGCCACCCCCCCACCCCTACCTTGGGCCCTCGGCTGATGGAATGCACGGAAACCCGGAGGGCACAGTTCGACCAGGGGTACACCCCCTTCTGTGCCCAGCCAAGTCTCCGTAATGCCCATAAGGTCCGCGGACTCCTCTGAATCAGATCACAAATCAGGGAGCCTTATTGACCACGGACCGGGCATTGCAAAGCATCAGCGAGACCCAAGCTCTGAGGGTCTTGACCATCCGGGAGCAGTGAGGACTGAGGGGCGGAGCACGTGATCGCTTTTAGACATCGAACACGTGCTCCCAAAGAGCGTCGGCCCCTGCCTCCGCCATATCTGCCCCTCCCACTTACCGTACAGATAGAATAGCATTCTCTGCTCTGAACAGACCCCTCCCCCCCTGTCTTCGGACCAGCTAAAATAGTGTCGTGAGCGCGCGCTGGGACTGGACATACCCTCCCCAACGGGTCACTCCCCCTACCCGTCAATCCCCTCCCCCCCTTAAAAACCCCTTATTAAAAAACCTATCTAAAAACCCCCGAAGATTCTTCTTGGACGCATGCCACCTCTCCGGGTCCCAAGACCCTTCGTTAAGGCAGGCCCTCGATAGTGTGGAGGGCCATTCTTGCGAGGCGAGGGCACCTCGCAAGCGAAGAAGTTCAGAAGGTGAGTATCTCATGAGAAAAGGCGGCTAAAAGATGGTATGGCCCCCAGAGCGGTATAGATGATACACAGGATCTATTAAGTCTCAATGAAAAGTTGAGTCTCAGTAAATCCATTTAGAGCCTGGTGCAAGATGGTAAAAGATAGAAGTGTAGACACCGTCTTCGAAGGCAAAAGCCCTGATGAGCCGCTAATGATGGAATTCAAATGGCTCCAGATGACAAATGACAGTCACAGCACTTCAAGCACACAGGGGCAAGATTACACAGGGCAAGATGGCAAGATGACACCAACCAGTTTAGGGGTAGACGCAAACATCAAGGATATCCCTCTCCTCCTTCTCATTCCCCCATCGCCTCCATCACCCCCTCCCACCCACCATATGGCCCAGCCCAGTCATAGGCCCTCCGGTATGGTCCAGCCAAGCACACCATCAGGATCATATCGGCAGGCCATATTCAGTCCGCGGCCCATAGTTTGAGGACCCCTGCCGTAAAAGATAACAATTAGGGAAGGAGAAGCTAAGGGAACCTAGCAAATTAAAAACCCTTTAATTGTACCCACTCATGTAATTGCAAAACTTTTCCTTATGTTCTCTTCTTAATATTGATGAAAAACGAAATTCAGAAATCAAAGATTAGCCCTTTCCATCAAGCAGGCAAAGAGAATGGGAACATTTTTTTTCTTATGCCACTATTTCTCAACCTTGGCAATTTTAAGACTTCAACTCTCAGAATTCTTTAGCCAGCCCTATGATGAGGTCCACACATTTTAAAGTTTCCAAGGTTGAGCAACATTGCTTGTTGAAAAGGAACTATGTATGCCTAATCCTTGATATCACTGGTATAGAAGGACAAGTTGCCCTTGAGTGAGATTTCTCATCCTTGCAGAAAACAATTATGCCTGTTCAGTATCTCACTCATTGAGAATGAAGACAGTGTGACAAAACACAGCTCTCTTTACCAGGAACAAGAACCATGGAGCTTTTTCTTCAATCTAATCCAACATAGAAATGAGTAGTACCAATTTGCTAACCCAATTAAAATCTATCTTTCCTGTGATATGTAGCAATTATAAAAGCAGTGAACCTTGTCAAAGAATACAAAAGTTTCAAGAAGGCATTGGCAGGCTGCCTACAAAGAAAAGAATCACATGTAACATACCAGAGCTGATCAAAGTTTGACTTGGAGCTGGTGTAGCTGTCCTTGTCAGATTCATGCCCACAGTCTGTTGCCCGTTACCATCACCTTCAGCCTTCTTTGCTGCCACACTGTCTGCCTCTGTCTGACTTCCTTGGCTCACAGTCACTGCCTGAGGAGTAGAAGGTACTGGTAAAGGCTGAACTACACCAGTGCCTTTCCTTTGATAGTTGGATCCTGGGCCAGATGAAGTTGACTGGTTCAACCCAGTGGTAGCATGACTCCCTACTGACGAGGCCATGCCTCCAGAAATGCCATTACTTCCTGCACCTTGGCTGAGATTGAGTGACTGGCCTACATTGCCAGAAGATGCTTGTGTTACTGTCAAAGTCTGGCCAGCATGGGCAGCTTGGGGTATTACTGAAGACTGGGAATTCCCTGGCAAAGTAGCCTTTGGAGTAGAAGCTTGAAGTGATGCATTAGCTACTGAAGTCTGCTGGCTCCTGACAGCCAAATTCTGCACCTGGAAAATATAAGGAAAAAGAATAAGCCTTTACTGTAGGTTTCAAAGGGCCCAGTGTCCTGAAATTTACTGTTATTCAATCTACAGGAAAACTGCCCAATTTCTTCTGGGCCCAAAATGGGCCAATATCACTAAATACCACAGGGAAGGAGGCTCAAGTAATTTATAAAAGAATTGGTTACTTTGGCAAAGTTTTAATCTCTTATCTTTAAATTTAAAATCATATGGCAGTTCCTGGGCAGAACTAGATGAAAACATCTTTCTGCCATATGAATACTGTTCTGAGCAAACTCCTTCAGAATAATGTTACAGCATTCTGATGATTATTTATTTCACATTCCAATAACTCCAACTGGCAAAAGTTGATCTTTGCAAAGAAACAGCATTTAAGATGGAAAATAGATATGGGATAGAAAATAGATGCAGAACATTGTGGCCCACCCCCATCTTTCCAATGTGCCAAGCAGTGATGAGAAAGATAGTGTTCAGTGATCAAGCAGGCTAGAATTACAAGGCAGTAATTTTATAATTTTTGCATATCATGAGTTACAGTTAAATGATTACAACCTTTACATTTCCAATTTCCTATAGCATATTAATTTCCACTCACCCCTTATTTGAACAATTTCCTTTTATAAATTTTTCCCAATTTTTTATGTAATAATTATTTATACTTCTTATGTCAGAAGCATTTATTTAATGCTGCAACAATAAATGGTACACATTGTGAGAATGAGGATACAACAGACACGAATATTAGCATAGCTATTCAACTGTATAAATTCACTGCAACAATGATGTGTGTAATAAATGATGAATGCTTGCTATGAAACAAGAATACAGCATAAAATTAATGCTCTATTAGTGACACTGTGAAATTTAAGTATGCACGTAAGATTAGGACATGTCAGGCTGGTCATGGGAACCCCCAGAAAAGAATGTCACTGACCTGGTCTGTGTCTGTTTGGACCCCAGGAGCATGAGTGGAAGGCGATTCCTGCTGAACAGCAGCCACAGCCCCATTTGGCATCAAGATGAGCTGGGAAGTAAGAGGTACATTGCGGCCCAAGGTCCGGTTCACCTGCAACAGGTTCCCCAGCTGCGGCTGTTTGGGAAAGATTACATGGTATGGAGGTGGGACAGTAAAAGAGAGGAAGAAAGAAAATGAACCAAAAGCAAAAATGTTATAATCTGTCATGGATCAAGGGTCTCCCAACAGAAACTCATCCTGTATTTGCACTCTTTTCTTTGTCAGATAGAAAGCAGACATTACTTATTTACAGAGGGCAAATTATCATTTCCCCCCACTATTGTGCAAATAATAGATACCTAACAATTTACCCATTAGTTTATAAGTAGTAATGAAAGATGGATAATAAAAGTAAGGGACCTGTACTATTTGTGATAGTTAAGAAAGTATTTTCATATTACAGAAGTATAACGAAGAGAACCTATTCTCTAAATCTAAAACAAAAATCTGAAACCAAGCAATTTAAGCATTAGCTTTTCACAAATACGCAATTACCGTATTTTTCGCTGTATAAGACGCACCTTAATTTTGGGGGAGGAAAACAAGAAAAGAAGAATTCTGCCTCTGCCTACCAGCATTAGGATCAGCGGCGTCCTCACTTTCACTCGGATTTTGATAACGAGTAGCACAGATCTTTTTATCAGTTTAAAACAAATCCTATCACTCTATTTAACTGGAGTGGGTAAAGTAGGGTGGGGGATGATTTTCATGGGGGCAGAAGAGGGACTTGGCACTGAAGGCTCCACTCTCGAGACGCCCCCGTATTCCTACCTATAGCTGTAGGTTGTCAGGCCTGGAAACCATGCTAGGCCTTAGGTTTCCAGACGCTGCCACATTTTTCCCCTGAGGGGAAGAAGGGGGGTTGAGGGGTATGGTAACATTCTTCAAGCGGTCAAGGTTGGATTGTGTTCACATCTGCAGAAGGAGTGGCAAGAAGAGGTTTCGAATAAAGTGGAAGAACGTTGGACCATGTGACCGGCAAAGGGGTTAGGAGGGTGGGACTCTTGGGGTTTGTATAACTGGGGAAAGAATCCGGAAGTTTCAGTTTTGGAATTTCACTCATCGTGTGCCAGTTTTCTTATGCTAGTAAAGAACTCTGAAAGGCAATGGCTTCTGAGTTTTTTTTATGCAGAGGAGGTTTTTCTGGAACCCTGACATTATTCCAAAACTCCTAACTTTCTTTGGCTTAACGGTACCCTCTCCTCCGCTCAGGGGGCCCGTTAGGGGGGTGCTGGCCCCAGCCTCTGCAACCTCCACAGCGGTGCAAAGACCCAGCGAAGATGGAAGGCCAGCAAGCTGAACGCCTTGAAGGGGCAGAGAGGCTGGAATCTGAGGACTTGGTCGAGATCACCTACTTCCCATCGAAAGATATGACTCAAAAGCCTGAAGTGGTGGAGCCTGCTCGTCAGCTTGGTGCACGGCCTAAAGACTCCGATTCATGGGTAAGCTGTTGCTCCGGCCAAACCCCTTCCCATCAATTGCAAGAAGTGAGATCCCTGGGAGAAAACATTTCCCCAGGGCGGAATGGAGAGCTCTCTCCCTCTTCTCAATCTCAATGGAGGACAGTAAAAACCGGAGAATCGGGAGAGTCACTGGATTGGGACCTGAGAAACCCCCTAAAATCCCAATCCCTATTAGACCTCCCGGAAACTTTTGAGCGTTTGGAAGTGAGGCCTCGTATAAGTTCAGCTCACCCGCCTCGAGAGCCATTGAGTTTAGCTCAGCCTAAATTCATCTTCCCTCCCACCAGAGAGGGAGAAATTGCTGAAGCTCGATCATTGGAGATGCAGTCATTGGTATACAGAGAGAAGAGAAGTGGGGAGAGCACACAGCCTTGGGGGCCCCTGTGCTAATTGTACAGGTATTTGATGTGATCTTGCTTAGCTTCACCTGCTGCTTCCTGTTTGTTAGGAAGTGCTTTAATAAAATATTTAAATATTATTTAAGAATAATATGGTCAGAAGTGCTTTGTTGAGGGTTTGGAAAAAATATCAATATAAGTTAGATGGAAAGATACCAATATGGACTATCCCCAGACATATGATAGAGAATATAAATATATTACAAAAAATGGAGGTTATTACTTACAAAAAGCTTTTGACTATGGAAAAAGGGGAATTACAGTTAAAATCTAGGGAGAAATTGAGGGATGAAGGGAGGAATTATACGTGGTTCAAGTATGGACAATTGCAATCTAGATGGAAAATAGATCAGAAAATTGGTATAAGCCAAAGGGATGATAACTTGGTAAAACAAATAAAAGATCAAGGTCAACAGCATATAAAGAGATTATATAATGCATTGGTTGAAATTGATTCAGAAATGGAGTTGGTTAAAGATTGTATGGTAAAATGGGCACAAAATTTTCAACAACCTATAATGTTAGAAACATGGGAAAAAATTTGGGTGAGGAATGTTAAATTTATGCAAGCACAAAATTTAAGAGAAAATTTTTATAAAATGTTTTATAGATGGCATTTAGATCCTAAAAAACTGTTATGTATGTATCCAAATGTGAAAGCAAAATGTTGGAGATGTGATTGTGAGGATGCTATCTATTATCATATATGGTGGACTTGCAAAAAAGTTAAAGCTTTTTGGATTAAAATATGGTGGATTATGCAGAACATTTTGAAAAAGAAGATCAAGTTTGTTCCACAGTTCTTTTTATTAGGAATAATTCCAGATTGCACTGTTATAGAGGCAAAACTGATTTTGAATTTAATAACTGCTGCAAGACTATTGATTGCACAATATTGGAAGAAAGAAGATTTACCTACAATTGGAGAATGGATTAGTAAAGTATCAAATTTAGCAGAAATGGCAAAAATTTCTGCCTACTTGAAAGACTATACACAAGAAAAATATATTTTGGAATGGAGAAAGTGGATCGATTATATTCAAAATAAGTATCAGATTAAAAAATATCAATTAGTTTTTGAGTGAAGTTAGGAATTGCTATGTATTAGAGTTTAAGAAAGAAGGGAATTGATAGTGGGATGGTGTGAAATGGAATATGTTTTATATTTTAGATTATGTTTGTTAGTTACTATACCCTGTATTCTGTTCTGGGAAGTCTCGGGGGGGGGGAGGGGGGAAATGGGGGGGAAGGGGAAGATTATAAATTGATTGATTGCCATTGTACAGGGATAATGGTAGAATTAAACAAGTTGGAATGGTGTAAAGTCGGGAGTGGTTACCGAGCAGTCCCGACTTTACACCATTCCAACTTGTTTAATTCTACCATTATCCCTGTACAATGGCAAAGGGTAAGGGTAAAGGAAAGGGTAAGGAAAGAGGAGTAAAGAAGGAAGAAAGTAGGTAGGCAGGTAGATAGGTAGGAAAGAAGGGAGGGAGAAGAAAGGATAGGAGGAAAAGAAGGAGGGGAAGATAGAGGGTTAGAAAGGATGGTAGTGAGAAGTGGGAAGAGGACGGGAAGTAGGAAAGCGAGGAGAAGGATGGTGGGGAAAGTAGAAGAAGGATGAGAAGGGTAGAAAGGATTAAGGAAGGGAGTGGCGATCGAGCAGGCCTGATTGAGCATAATTTGAGTATATGATCGATTGTTGGATAAGTGATTGTATTGTACACTGGTCAAATTGTGGGAATTATTATGCAAAATAAAAAAATTTGCCCGGAAAAAAAAAAGATTCATAGTAATTCCAAAGATGTCAGAATCCATCATCCTGGGTTTAGCTTGGTTGGACAAATGGGAACCCACAATCAAATGGGAGGATGGATTCAAGAAAATTATATGGGCTTTCAGACCCATAGACCCAGTTTCCCCTACCGAAAAAAAACTTATCCAGAATGACCACCAGAGGGAACCAATATCCACAATATGCAATCCATCTCGTAATGAACCACGCATCCCTAAAGCATACATGGATTTAGCAGACGTTTTTAACGAAGATGAATGTAACCTCCTACCCCCCTACCTACAAACTGACTGCGCAATTCAATTGCACCCGGGGACAAAATTACCAAAACCCAAAATGTACTCAATGACGCCAGCTGAAATGTCTGAACTAAGGAAATACATTGACACTAACCTAGCCAGAGGGTTCATTGAACCAGCAAAATCACCTCTAGCTGCGCCCGTGCTATTTAAACAAAAGAAAGATGGGTCGCTTAGATTGTGTACTGATTTCAAAAATATCAATGCGATTTGCATACAAAACACATACCCTTTACCACTAATGCACGATTTGTTGAACCACTTAGCAAAAGGCAAAATTTTCACCAGATTGGATTTAAGGGAAGCCTATTACCGGGTCCGCATCAAGGAAGGTGATGAATGGAAAACGGCTTTCAACTGCCCCATGGGCAGTTTCCAATACCGTGTCATGCCTTTTGGATTCCAGGGGGCTCCAGCGGTTTTCATGCAACTAATTAATGAAACCCTGCACCCCCATCTCTACAATGGGGTTCTTGTCTACTTAGATGACATTCTTATCTACACAGACAATCTCGAACAACACATCAAATTAGTCAGATAAGTCTTTAAAAAACTCCTAGCAGCCAAGCTATATGTGAAACTTTCCAAATGCGAATTCCATAAGGAATCCCTAGACTACCTAGGTTACCGGATATCAAACAAAGGTATCGAAATGGACCCAGGAAAAGTAAAAGCGGTGTTGGATTGGCAACTGCCACGCACACGTAAACAGCTTCAAAGTTTCCTGGAATTCGCAAATTTTTACCGCAAATTCATTCCTTCTTTGCAGAAGTAGCTCTACCATTAACAGAATTGGTAAAAACTGAGCCATTACCCGCCAAACTCAAACCTAACCAACCCCTACCTTGGACAATGGACTGCCAGCGGTCCTTTGAACACCTAAAATGCCTATTCTCGATGGAACCAATTCTTCTGTCAGGGTTCCAGAAAAACCTCTTCTGCATAAAAAAACCTCAGAAGCCATTGTCTTTCAGAGTTCTTTACTAGCATGAGGAAACTGGCACATGATGAGTGAAATTCCAAAACTGAACTTCCGGATTCTTTTCCCAGTTATACAAACCCCAAGAGTCCCACCCCCCTGACCCCTTTGCTGGTCACATGGTCCCACGTTCTCCCAGTTCATTCGAATATCTTCTCGCCACTCTTCCTGCAGATGTGAACACCATCCGACCTTGACCGCTTGAAGAATGTTACCATACCCCTCAACCCCTTTTCCCCCTCAAGGGAAAAATGTGGCAGCATCTGGAACCCTAGTATGGTTTCCAGGCCTGACATCTTCAACACCCGGATCCAAATAAATCTTTTGTGGTCCAAGCTGACGCAAGCGATGTAGCGGTAGCGGCTGTCTTATTACAACGGAATACTGACAACAATCTTATGCCCTGCGCATACGTTTCTAAAAAACTGACAGACACTGAACGCAGATGGGCAGTTTGGGAAAAGGAAGCCTTTGCAGTGTGGTGGGCACTCCTCTCCTGGAGACACTTCCTTGAAGGGGGAAAGGAACCGTTCAAGGTGTGGACGGACTACAAAAACCTCGAATACTTAAAAACCCCTCAAAAACTTTCTCCCAAACAAGTTCGATGGGCTCAGTTTTTCAAACGGTTCCATTTCACCCTCAAATACATCCCTGGCGACCAAAATCTACTGGCTGATGCCCTATCTAGGAAACCGCAATTTGACAGCCAATGCGAAGAGGTAGTACATGCGATGATTCCCAATAGCGAACCGGCCAGCCAAGCACTTACTCGACCGCGATCACGCCGTGGTGCTAGCATCCCACCAAATAAACTACTAGCGGAATTAAAATCAGCACTCACTGACAATGCTTGGTTTAAAGAAAACTTGCCGGACCTCACCTTAAGGGATGGACTACCCTTGAAGGGAACCAAGATTTATGTACCCGTCGTTATGCGGCTGGCTATACTACAGACAAGCCACGACTCTCGCCTAGGTCACTTTGGGTTTTTGAAAACTCTCCACTTGGCTAGAAGGCAATTCTGGTGGCCAAAAATGAAATCAGATGTCGAAGATTATGTGCGGAGCTGTGCCACCTGCGCCACCATGAAGTCCAGACCAGGGAAACCCCCTGGCCTCCTATAACCCGTGGCCGAACCCACCAGACCCTGGGAGGAGATTGCCATGGATTTCATTGTTGAACTCCCACCTAGTGGGGGAAATACGGTGATATGGACCGTGGTGGACTTGTTCTCTAAACAGGCCCACTTCACTGCGTGCAGCGGATTGCCATCGGCGAGAAGGTTACCAAAGCTCTTCGTGAAACACATCTATAGACTACATGGAGTTCCTAAAAGGATAATATCCGACAGGGGTGTTCAATTCACAGCCAAGTTCTGGAGGGAGTTCCTACGGTCCATTGGGTCATCTCAAGGACTTAGTTATGGGTTCCATCCTGAGACCAATGGTGCGGCTGAGAAATTGAACTCAGTGGTGGAACAATACATACGGTGTTATGTAAATTACCAACAAGAGAACTGGTCGGATTTGTTAGCATTTGCAGAGGTCGCATATAATAATGCTGTACACAGCAGCACGGGGTTAACCCCTTTTCAGATAACCATCGGCATGGACTTCGTTCCAATGCCTGAACTCCCCATGCAACCCCCCACTTCCGTTTCCCTAACGGACTGGATGAATTCGTTGAAAAAAGGGTGGGAAAATACAAAAAAGGCCTTAACTGTAACAGCTCAAAAATACAAAGCCCAAGCTGACAAACACCGTTCCCTTCAACCCCCTTTTCGCATTGGGGATAAAGTCTTTTTATCTACTAAGTATCTGAGGTTGAGAATACCAAGCAGAAAATTTGGTCCAAAATTTTTGGGCCCTTTCCCCATTGTAAAGATTATTAATCCCGTTACCGTCCAACTCAAACTCCCTCGAATATTGGGGAAAATACACCCGGTATTCCATAGCAGCTTATTAAAACCAGCTAGACAATCTGGTCTGAGACCCCAACCTCCCCCCCCCTTGATAATCCAAGGTGAAACCCACTATGAGATCAAGAAAATCCTTGACTCTAGACTATATAATTACAATATTTAGTCCACTGGAAGGGATATCCATTATCAGAATCTACTTGGGTCAAAAGTTGGAAAGTAAATGCGGATAATTTGATTAAACAATTTCACGACACTTTCCCTGACAAACCTAAAAAACCTCTTGAAGGGGGTAGAGGGGGGTAGAAGGGAAGTGTGGACTACCGACACTCTTCTTTATTAATTCTTTGTTTTCTTTCCTAGGATATAGCTTCTTTTGCAAGAGGGGACGCCTGTCAGGCCTGGAAACCATACTAGGCCTTAGGTTTCCAGACGCTGCCACATTTTTCCCCTGAGAGGAAGAAGTGGGGTTGAGGGGTATGGTAACATTCTTCAAGCGGTCAAGGTTGGATTGTGTTCACATCTGCAGAGGGAGTGGCAAGAAGAGGTTTCGAATAAAGTGGAAGAACGTTGGACCATGTGACCGGCAAAGGGGTGGGGGGGGACTCTTGGGGTTTCTATAATTGGGAAAAGAATCTGGAAGTTTCAGTTTTGGAATTTCACTCATTGTGTGCCAGTTTCCTTATGCTAGTAAAGAACTCTGAAAGGCAATGGCTTCTGAGGTTTTTTTATGCAGAGGAGGGTTTTTTGGAACCCTCACATAGGTATTGAAAGCCTGGCTTTCTCGCAAGGCCTCATAGAGATGCAGCACTTGTCCTCCTGGACTCTGCAATCTCGTAATTACGGTGCTGGGCTTCCTGGCAAGCTCCCTGCACCTTTGCTGCCTTGGTCAGATTCCAGAAGTGGCCTGGGGAAGCACAGACCTCGGGACTTACTTGGAGAAGTAGGAACTGCGCAGGGGGCATAAGGCAAGGCACTGCTACCCAAAAATGCTGTTGCCGTGATCTCTGCTGCCTGGAGATCTCCACTGCATTCTTAATTCCAAAAATGGGACGTGCAGAGGCAAAGAAAGAGCATTGCATTTTCGGGCGGTTCCAGGCAGCAGAGATCACAGCAACAGTTTTTAGGTGGCAGTTACACCTCCTGCACAGCGCCCAGCAAGCCATGAGTTCCTTGAAGATGCAAGCCCACTCAGCACACCCGAAGCCTGCAGGTGGTCTGCACGGACCACCCTTGCCCTATGCCGCACAGCAGCCATGGGGACAGAAATCTCAGGAGGTTAAGGACAAGTCTACTGCTGTACAGAGTGGGGATCTCCAGTCCTCACACAAGTTGTGAAGGCAGCCAACAGAACTGCCGGAGCTGCTTCCAGGCAGACCCTGGGAGAACTCAGAGCTCTCGGTGGCTAAAGGGGAAGAAGAAAACTCTGGGCACCTTGAGAACACATGCACTCCTGTTCCTGGAAGAAGGGAGAAGGGCTGTGTCCCATCTCCCCTATCCTTGTGCCTTACCTTGCGCCTACACTCCTCCCTCTTCAGCCACCTTCTCCTCTCAAATGGTCTTCATGACCAGAGGGTTTCCATCCGCAGTCGAGGTTGGTTCCCCCCTTGCTCTCTTACACTGAACTGCACTGAGCAGCTGGGGGGGGGCACGAAGGAGAAATGTCTCAACTCCCCATATCCGCTTGGCGTTTTGACCACCCGAAATGGATCAGCACCGCTTCCGTGATGGCCGGCTGCTGCTTTCTCCCAGAATCATTTATCAACAAGTCAGAAAAGTAGTGTAGTTCAGTTTAACAGAGCGGGGGTGAGGAACCAACTTTGATCATCTTCCAGCAACAGGAGTGTGTGTCTTCTCAACGTGCCCAGAGTTTTCTTCTTCCGCTTTAGACCCCAAGGAGGAGGGCGCATGCCTCTGCGAACTGCATTGGGGAATCAGGGTGGAAAATGCTGGAAAACTCGATGTATGGAGGCGATGCTCTTGCAAAGCGGGTGCTTCTGCATGAGAGGCCACCTGGCCTGCCCGTTTTCCAGACGACCCAGGCTGAGGGGAGTCAGTTTCTGCTCCTGGCCTGGGAGTCAGATCTGGCAAGGAGGAAAGAGAAAGTGAGACTGCGGAAAAGGAGGATGATGGTGCGCAGCTCTGCAAATTGCTTCGGGGAATCGGAGAGGAAAAAGAGCATTGTCTCCATGCATCACATTTTCCAGTGTTTTCCTCCACAATTCCCCAAAGCAATTCACAGAGCCCCACGTCCTCATGAAAATGCGGTGGCGGTGGTTTTCCACCGGTTCCAAGCAGCACCCTAACTCTGTCCGCCGCCCATCTCCTTGTGTGCAGAGACCAAAAATGTGATGTTCATTTTTGGCAATATGAGGATCCCCACCACCTGAAATCGCGATGCACGGAGGCCGACAACCTCCGAAGGGTGGGGGCCGGCAGGTGGGTAGGGCTACATTCAAACTATAAGACGCACCCAAATTTTCACCCGCTTTTTGGGGGTAAAAAGGTGTGTCTTATACTCCAAAAAATACAGTAGTACCCAGAGGCAATGGGGAGAAGGGACAGTAAAAAAAATCTTTCAAAAGTAGCCTTATTAAAATTATAGCTTTCCCTCCATATAGTCCTAAAAACAAGAAAGATAGTAAACTAGGATACTGATACAAGAACATGGAAATCATATTAATAAATAATAAAAGCCAGTCTAAACATCTGACTGTTGAACCAGTCATAACAGCTTCTTACCCTTGTTTGTTACTCAGCTCTAATCACTCTCAGTGGCTTATAACAATCAAAGAAATTACAAAAAACCATAAAAAATAAAGAAAAAAATATGGCAAACACAATTGAGAGGTATCACTGTTCCCCACTGAAGGCCTACATGAAGAGCCAAATTTTCACAGCTATTCTAAACAGCAGAATGGGAGCTTTTTTACTAGAGCATCTTTAAAACAAATGTAAGAGCTGCAGCCAAGATTCACCAAAAGATGACCTTTTTGTTCTGATAAAATGTTCTCAAACTCCCAGTAAATGCCATAGGGTCTCTAAAGTCATAGAAAATAAAATTCTAAATGATACTCTGTCCCTGCAGTATATATACATTGAAGCGTTCAAGGGAGTAGAGGTTGCTAACTCAAAACTGGCATTGTTGTAAAACAGAGAGAGATGATAGACTTCCACAAGAAGACAGAGGATTTATAATGAAAACAATGCATGCACTCTTACCCGAAGATACATTTGTGCTTGTGACTGGTTAAGAGGTGGTGAAGTGGTGTTCCCTAGAAGGACTGATTGTGTCAGTGTTGTGGAACCAGGTGAACTCACGCTTTGTGAGCGACTGATTAACTGTGCAGCTGATGTGGTAGCCAGATTAATCTGTAAAATGCAAAAAATGGGAATTCATAGCCATGGAAAAAAAGAGAAGCAATTTTTAAACGGTACCTGAACTTTGTGACTAAAAAGACCAAAACAGGTCCAGCAATTACTCACATACTCTAATTTCATGTCTTTTCTATAGCTTTCAGGAGTCCAGATATGTTCTGAAATAATAGTTCCTAACTTTTGATCTCCAAATATTGCTAGAAATAATTCTCATCATCTTCATATACCATAACTAATATACTGTGAACAATTATTGGTAATGAAACAAAATCAAAGATCCAAAGCTGATAATCATGGAGAAAAGTAACAGGTGGTAGGTACACAGCCCATTATTTCTGAGAACAGTAGATTATGGGGGGGGGGGGAATCTCCCACAATATCCTCAAAACTTCAATAATTGGAAGACATGCGTAATAGCCTTCTAAGTCACAATACCATCATGCAAAACTAAAGTCAGTCCAAAACTGTGGTAAAGGAAAACCATTTTTTCTGATGACACTAATTTAAACTTCAGTTTCCTCCTCATGTAGGCAAGTATCCCATTTAAAAATGTCTTCATTCATTGTGGTATGAAAAGAATAAAATACATAGATATTTTCACTATGTAAGGAATGTTCTACTCTTAGTATGGGAAAAAATCAAAGCAAAAATCTATATGACAATACCAGTCTGGCTCTCAACAATGGAAGCACTGATACACCCAAATGCAGTAAAATTGGAAAAATTGTAACACATAAAGATATTTTGAATGAGGAAGGGGAATTTAAAACTAAACAGAAACTGCAAAATCAAGGTGAGGGCTTAGCATGATGGCCACATCTGCAAATACAATCAAGATACGAGAAAGATGCAAAGACATATGGCTTTTATAAAGAGCCAACAATGCTTGACCAGATATTATTAGCAGCAGATGAAAAATCAATAAAGAAAATACATACTTTTCTATTAAGCCTTAAAATGGAAGAGGAACAGGTGAAAGAAACGGGGTGTTGGTACTTACCTGAGATGCACCTTCTTGTTCAGTGAAGAAAGCAACCAGAGTGGATAATCCTCCTCCATTCAGATTGGTGGATTGAGTCTGACAAAGTTGTTAGGTCCCGCCTCTGTTGCCGGGGGATCCAGCTTTTGGCGAAGACAAAGAAGCTGTTCTGTCCCCACCAACCACAACCAAGCAGATACGCGAGCTGACTATATCTGCCAGCAGTTTACTCCGATGAGAGATATCAGTTCT
The DNA here is from genome assembly GCF_028640845.1 of Ahaetulla prasina. NCBI lineage: Eukaryota > Metazoa > Chordata > Lepidosauria > Squamata > Colubridae > Ahaetulla > Ahaetulla prasina. The sequence continues at coordinate 186,711,465 of NC_080540.1, forward strand.
GGCAACGAACCTGTGATTGCCTGCCAAGTTCTCTTATCTCCTCAGACCAGCATAAATGCAGTTCAGAAATAAACAGAAGCCAAAGTCTTAATCTCAAAATATTGCAGCCAAAGTTTCTAAGAGTCAGTTTTTATCCGTCACAAGAAGCTATAGAGCAGCTCCTCCTGCTTTTATACCCTGTGGGGTGTGGCTCCATGACTCAGCACTCTCTAGGCCTGCCCAACCCCTTCTTTTGTTGTTCCTGCCTCTTCTTTCTGCGATGCCTGGGATTTAACCAGGACTGATTGTCAGCAGCTGAGTCTTAAGGTATTTCCCGGGAGGGAGAAGGTGCGGGAGAAAGAGGCTTTGTCATCTCCTCCACCTGGCCTGCCTCTGGGACCTGGAGCAGAGCCAGAGAGGAAGGTCCTGCAGAGAGAAGCCCTGTCGGCTCTTCCCCCTCACTCTCTGAGTCACTCTCTGCCAGGAGGCCAGGCTCGGGGGCTGAAGATACAACAGAAGTAGACTTGACACGTCAAGAGAGAAAGGTAAGTAGGAGAAAAGTAAGTAGACAGACCAGACAAAGGAACGGTGGGGATGGCTACTCTCTTCACTGAAAGAGAAGGTGTGTCTCAGGTAAGCACCAACGCCCCTTCTCCATATTGGTGAAGACAGCAGCCAGAGTGGGACATACCAAAGTCCCCAACTATGGGTGGGTCCCTGGCTGGTCTGAAAGCCCCCCGCCGACAATAACTTGCTGAAGAACTCTACAACCAAAGGCTGCCTCCGAAGAAGCAAACTTGTCCAGCTTGTAGTGCTTGACAAAGGATGAAGCGGTAGTCCACGCAGCCACCCTGCAGATCTCCTGCAATGAAGCCTGCGTTGCCCAGGCCGCCGAAGTCGCCGCACTATGGGTCAAATGAGCCATCATATGGTCGGGCTTTGGATGGGATTGCAAATCATAGGCCTTAGCGATTGTCTGCCGTATCCACTTGCCAATGGTCAAGGACGTCACCGTAGAACCTAATGAGAGAGGAATAAAAGAGACAAACAATGACTCCGTCCTGCATATGGTAGCTGTCTGGTCCAGATAGATATGCAGAGCCCGGCGGACATGCAAAGAGTGCCATCAACGTTCAGACAGATGCTTCGGATGCGGGCAGAAATCAGGTAACACCACCTCCTGCAATCTGTGAAAAGAGGTATTAATCTTGGGCACAAAGGATGGGTCAAGACGCAGCACTACACGGTCCGCGTGAAATACGCAAAGATCGCTCCGGATAGAGAGAGCCGCCAGTTCCGAAATTCTCCGAGCGGACATGATCACGACCAAGAAAGCAACCTTGCAAGACAACAAGCGTAAACTGGCCTCCCGCAACTGTTCAAAAGGCGGTCCCGTAAGTGAATTTAAAACAATTGAAAGGTCCCAAGTGGGGTACCGATGTAGTACAGGAAGGCACAGGTTTATGGTCCCTCTCAAAAAGCGCTGAATGACCAGCTCCTGAGACAAGGGAAGAGAAGTCTTTGCAGGCAACACAGTAGCGAGCACTGCCACCTGCCTTTGTAGTGTATTAGAGGAAAGTCCCCGTTCCAAACCGGCCTGCAAGAAGTTCACGACATGTGACACTGAAGCCTGAAGAGGTAGGAGTCCAATATGGCTACTCCAAGAGCAAAAGGCCCGCCAAGTGGCAGAATAAATCCATTGAGTGGAAAGTCTATGAAAAGCTTGAATAGTGCGGATGACGCCCGGGGAGATGTTGTCCCGTCTCAAGGCGTGCTGCTCAACCGCCAGGCAGTCAGTTGAATCCAGTGGGGATCCGAGTGGACCATTGCCCCCTGGCTGAGGTAATCGACTGTCGGAGACATCCGCCAGGGTGGAGCTATCGACAGTGACACAAGATTGGCGAACCAAGACCTCCGTGGCCAATAAGGTGCCAGAAAGATGACATCCACCTGCTCGTCCACAACCTTGCGTATCACCTTCGCCAGAAGAGGAATGGGGGGAAAGGTGTACAGGAGGCCCGTCAGCCATGGGCTGCGGATAGCATCGACGCCCTCTGCTCGAGGAGATGGGAACCGTGTGTAAAAGCGAGGGAGTTGAGCGTTCGTCTGGGTCGCAAACAGGTCCACTGTTGGAATGCCAAAATGTGTTGTCAGGGCCTGGAAGAGTGCAGGATTTAGGTGCCACTCCGAGGGATTGACGATTTGACGACTCAACCAGGCCGCCTGCACATTGGCAGTCCCGGAGATATGCTCCGCTGCTAGCGATAGAAGACGGCACTCTGCCCAAAGACCCAATCTCATGGCCTCCTGCATCAAGGTTCGGGATCTGGTGCCCCCTTGGCGATTTATGTGCGCCTTTGTGGCAATGTTGTATGTGAGCACTAACACGTGCTCGCCCGAGACTGACCCCTGAAAATGACGGAGGGCTAGGTAAGCTGTGCGAAGCTCCAGCAAATTGATGTTGTGTCATAGATCTTGGGCAGTCCACGTGTCCTGAGCTAGGTCTGACTCACAGTGAGCTCACCAGCCAGAGAGACTGGCATCTATCATTACCACCAAGTGTGGAGGAGCATGGAAAAGGACCCCCTTGGTCAGTGACAGCGATCGCCACCAGTTGAGAGACCTGAGGATGTCCTGGGGAACACGGACCTTGGCTGATGAAGATCCTCTGTCTGCCCTCTGGAATGCTAAAAGGAACTATTGAAGGTCCCTAGTGTACAGTCGGGCCCAAGGGATGATGGAAATGGTGGAAATCATTTTACCTAGGAGTTGGGAGAGTAGAGATAGGGAAATCTTACGCTCCCGTTGCACCTTGCAGAGAAGTTCCCACAAACTATCCTGACGTTCCTGAGAGAGATAAACTCTGCCTTCAACTGAATCAATCACTGCCCCTAAATGAAGGATACGAGTCACTGGAGTCTATTGACTCTTCTCTCTATTGACAATGAACCCGTGATCAGCCAGACATTGCAAGGTCGCCTGTAAATCCCAAAGAGCCCCTTGAACTGAGGTTGACAAAATGAGGATGTCATCCAGATAGCACTGGAGATGAATTGCGCTGGACCTGAGTGAGGCCGCTAATGAAGCTAGAATTTTAGTAAAACACCTCGGGCCGAGGACAGCCCAAAGGGCAAGGCCGTATACTGGTAATGCACCCCATCATAGAAAAAAGGCAAAAACTGCCTATGAGCGGGAAGAATGGGAATGTGTAAACACGCCTCAGTAATATCAAAGTGAGGAAGTTGCCCTTTCTGACGCCATCCAGAATAGATTGTAAAGACTGCATTTTGAACCTCCTATAAGCTATGTATTGGTTCAAACGTTTAAGGTCAAGAATAGGTCTCCACCACCACCCCCCAAGGATTTCGGGACAAGAAATAGAAGAGAATAAAACCCTAGCCCGTGTTGGTCCTCTGGCACCTCCTGAATAGCATTTATGAGTAGAAGGTGTTTTGTCACAGCATTCATGAAGATCCTCTTATTTGTGTCAAGAGACACGAATGAAGAATCGTGGGGGTGGAGAAACAAATTCCAGGGATAGACCAGATTTTACCATATCCTTGACTCAGCAGTCAGATATAGTTTCATCCCAATGATCGGCATAAAGAGCCAATCTACCATCAATGAGAGAACTACTTGGCAGTTAATGGCGGCGTTGGACAGAACGGCTTCCTCCCCCTCAAAATGGCCATCTTCCGCAGAATGACCTATCCTGAGAACCCCGTAGCCTGGAATCATATGACCCCTGAAACGGGAAGACCCAGCCCTCCATTGTGACCCCCGAACAGAAGGGTGATGGGAAAAGGGAAGGAATCGGGACTCCCCTCGATGCTGGGCCATTGGCAAAATCTTTCGTTTGTCCTTAGTCTCGATTAGCAGCGGCTCCAGACCATCACCAAACAACTTGTCTCCACCAAAGGGTGTAGATGCCAGGTGCCACTTATGGCATGTGTCAGCGTGCCAAGAACGTAACCAAAGCATGCGGCGTGCCGTAACAGCAGAAGCCATGGCCCGAGAGGCAAATCTGGCGGAATGTAATGTGGCATCCATTGAAAATTGAACAGCCGCAACGACCTTGTTGAGGTCCTGTCGAATTCTTGCATCAAGTGGCAATTTATCTTGCAGCTCCTTGAGCCAGACTAATGTGGCCCAATTAAAAAACAAGGCTCTGGCCACAGAGCAAATGGCCCAAGCGACCCCTTGGTATGCCCTTTGAAGCACTTGATCCACACGTCTGTCATCAAGCCACAAAGCCTCCTCAGGCTGCCCAGGAATAGCAGAACTGTGAAGGAGGCAACGATGGGGGCGTCAACCCTAGGTGACTGTAACAAGGAAGCCAAATCAGAAGCCATGTTGAAATGGCGTCAATCTGTAGATGAAGGGAGTGGAGCCATAGTTGGTGTTGACCACTGTTGCTTAACAACATCCACAAACAAGCGAGGTGCCGGGATAGTGTCCACAGCCCGATCAGGTTCGGAAAAAAGAGAGGCTGCGGGCCCCTGTGATGGAGTGGATGAGATCTCACCCGCTGGTGCATGAAGTTGAGACACCTTGATGGCCTTGAAGAGCAGGGACCTAAACCTGATCGGGTGGGTGGAAAGAGGCCTGCAAACGCCGGCTGGTCACGTTCCAGGCCTTCATCGTGGGAGAGATCAAACTCACGGTGCTCAAGCTCCTCCAAATTAGAAGGATCGGAAACAACAGAATGATCAGGTGAAACTGCTTCATCATAGGAACGATCCTCCTCCTCCTCCTGGTCAAAAGGACAGCTGGCCACCATAGAACGATCAGAGGCTGCTCTGGAGGGATGGCAGAGGTCAACTTGAATCCCTTGTTGAATGGCTTGGGCAATGATAGCCTGCAAATTGTCAGGAAAGTGAGCAGTGGAACTTCCAGATTGGATAGCTGGCTGAGGTACTGAGACAGGACTGTGCGTAGTGGGTCCTGGTTCCACTCTACCGTCGTCCTGAGCCCCTTGTCGAGAAGGCAGGCTCAAGGAGCCCCAGACATTATCAGTAGAGAAAAGTAGGGGATCACCGTGCAATGACACTTGATTCACATAAATGGTGCTGGGTGACCCAGGTGGAGCGTGACTCTGCGTAGTGGAGCATGCATGATTAGAGGACTTGGCTGTCGCCCTGTCACAGATTTTTTGAAGAGCCAGGTCATGACTCTTCTCATGCTTATTGACCGCCTTTGAGGCGGATTTACATGAATGCGAAGCCCCAGCGTAAGAAACACCGCGTGCATGGTCAGGTGGTACATGTGAGGAGCCACGCTCCTGTATAGGTGACTCATCCCTTCCAGGAAAGTCAGAGTCATTAGCCCTCCGAGTTTTGCTCAGGGCTTTAGGCATGCTGAGCAAAGTGATAACCTGCAAATGGAGGCTGGACAATATTCAATGCAATTGCAGAAATGCAATAATGCAATTAATGGCCTCAGCAGCTATCCTCTTTAGGATGCAAAAAATTCCCTTAAGCTTAACTGGATGGAGCTTAGCACTCCTGTTAGCAGGCACTAGGCAAAACTTATGCTTTTTTAAAAAAATAAACTGCACATAGTCTACAGAAGAAGAATCAGAGGCTCGGTGATTGCAATTCTCCTGAGTGCCAAGGCACTGTGCAGGATTTAATCCCTGGTGGCTAGCTGTCAGGTCGGAGCTCAGCGCTCCTGTCAAACTGGATCAGAAAAAGAGCGCGAAAATTTGCTGACTTCAAAATGGCTGCCATAGCAAGGAAAACGGAGTGCGAAGCTCCCAATCAACAGGTGCTAACTCCACTGAGCAATCCTGGCCAAATTTGGCCTTTGGGCAAAGAGGGAATCATTTTAAGATGAAGGAAAATGCAAGGAGACTGCTTGGAATCGCAAAGCAGCTCCGCAAAATCCTCCAAACAGCTGCAGCCCGTAACTGCTCAGCCGCTGTCACTCCAAGTGTCAAAAAGGCTGAATACACAAAAAAACGGCTTCCCTCAAGTCTGGGAGCGTGAAGCTCCACTTGCCCGCCTGCGTGCAGCCTCGGGAGCACTAGACTCCACCACGGATCCCTGACAGGCAATATCCTAACAAGGGAATTAAAAGGCAAGCACTCAGAATTTTAAAAGAATTTTTAAAAGAATTTTTGAAAGAGCTTGCCAGGCTTCCGCGGGGCCCCAGCCCAGGCAGAGCCGAAGCTTCAGTCTGCAGGGACTTAACACAGAAAAAGTAATAAAAACTCACAAGTCCAAAAAAGAAGTCCAGAAAAAGTCCAAAGTAAAAAAACCAGAATACAGAAATTGGTGAAAATAGCAGTCAGAATAAAGAGCAATTCTCGACGTGTTAGTCCAGTCTGACGGACTGAGTCAAAAGCTGGATCCCCTGGCAACAGAGGTGGGACCTAACAACTTTGTCAGACTCAGTCCACCAATCTGAACGGAGGAGGATTACCCACTCTGCTTGCTGTCTTCACCAATACGGAGAAAATGATAGTATGGACAAAAAACTTTCTGGAGATACTATAGAATTAGCTAAATGCAAAAATTTTGGGACAGAAATTACAAATTAACAATGGCAACCACTTACATGGAAAACCTGTATAAAATGTTTTATAGGTGGCATTTGCCACCAGCAAGGCTAGCAAAGATTTTTAAAAACATGTCCATCAAATGGTGGAAATGCAATCAGACACTGGGCTCTTACGACCATATGTGGTGGACGTGTTCAAAAGCAAAAAAAATTTGGACAAAAATACATGGTTAGAGAAGATGTTAAAGTAATATATAGATTTAAAGCCAGAAATATTTTTGCTAGAAATATGATGAAGGGAACATATATTTACCGTGTTTCCCCCAAAATAAGACCCTGTCTTATATTTTTTGAACCCTGAAATAAGCACTTGGCCCTATTTGCCATGCGCTCAAAAGCTTATTATCAGGGGAAGGAGGTGTGAACAGCGTCGTGACAGCAAGACGGGTTCTTTGCGATCTCCCAAAGACCTGTCGATATCTCCACTGCCCAGGGATCCCAAGTGACCTAAGTCATCCTGTAGGGATGACAAACAAGAAGAGCACGGACTGTCCAGCTTACGGAGACAGCAAAATCCCTAGTTGGAACAAAAGAAGCTCCTCAAACTGGGCAGTGAAGAAAGTGACCATAGAAGTCGCTAAAAAGCTGGGGCAGCCACAACGGAAGAGGAAGAAGAGAGACAGCGTGTGACATCAAGGTGAGAGATTTTGATTTTTTGGGGGGAAAAAAGACTTTCCACTTCAAACCCACCTGAGTCTCTGGTGGCTCAGACTGCTAAGACAGTCTGTTATTAACACAGCTGCTTGCAATTACTGCAGGTTCAAGTCCCACCAGGCCCAAGGTTGACTCAGCCTTCCATCCTTTATAAGGTAGGTAAAATGAGGACCCAGATTGTTGGGGGCAATAAGTTGACTTTGTATATAATATACAAATGGATGAAGACTATTGCTTAACATAGTGTAAGCCGCCCTGAGTCTTTGGAGAAGGGCAGGATATAAATGTAAATTTTTAAAAAATTAAATAAGGTGGAAAAGAGAGGCTGAAAGTGAGAGGTGAGAGCGGGTGTGCATTTGCTCTCACACCCGGTAACTTGGTGGTGAAGAAAGTGGGGGGGGGAAAGCCAAATTTTTACTCTTTTGGAAATACAAAGGGAAAATTGGAGAATCCCTTATAATTAATTAAAGTAATTTGGACTAATTGACTATAAACTGGAGAAGACTGAATACTATTCTATATAAATACGACAGAATAGCGGTAATTGATAAAGGATACTTTGTAAACTAATTATAGCAAGAGAAATCGAAAGCACTGTGCATTGCTGAAAGTTAGTTAACAGTGCCATCTAGCGACAGAAGAAAAAGTGTTTTTAATATTGAAAAGACTCTAACTACAATTCGACCTTGACATTTGACTAAATGATAAAGACAGGACATGTGCAAAAGAGAAGACTGGATGTTGAATTTTGTTTTTGGCATGCACTTTCTTATTATCTTGTTTTTGTGACTGGCTTTTTATTTATCTATTGGTGAACATTTTGAAGAACTTGGTTTTGACTTTTTGAGGTGAAGCAAAATATCCAAGTTTGGATAAGCAAAATATCCGAGTTTGAATTCAGTGTTTCTTTTCTCTTTTTTTCTCTTGTTTTTTTTTCTTTTTCTATTTTTGAATTTTTCTTTATTATGGCACATTGCCAGAACTAAATTAATAAGAATGTGGATTAAGACTAGAAGAGTCTGAAGGAAATTTACTTTTATCTATTGGGATTTATATTTTGCATTCTAGTACTTGATCTGTTCTGTTTTTGTATATATACAAAAACACCGCCCTGAGTCCTTCGGGAGAAGGGCGGTATAAAAATCAAATAAATAATTAATAATAATAATAATAATAATAATAATAATAATAATAATATATTTTTTATTTTTTTATTTTTATTTTATATACTATATTTCCAAACTGGATTATAGGGTGTCAACCTGCCTCAGATCAGTACTTAAGAAAATAAAGACCCAACTCCATCATTTTGAAGAAATTGGTAATTTTTACTAAGTAAGTCTGAAATGCAGGACAGGCAAAGCCAGAACTGGAAGTAAATCAAAACCACAGAGTCATATTGTCTCCTGATCCCTCCCCCTACTAGAGGTCATACAGTAATAATCCAATGTCATCTTCCTCCTTGGCCACGTGTAGTTTCACTTCCGATATTCTCCCTCTGTCAATCATCTGGATGGTATGTGGGGCAAGCAGCTGCCGTTACATTCACGCGCCAAAACTATCAGTCGCAAAAACTCTTTCCAAAATTGAGAAGTGAATTGCACCCCCTGGTCTGAGATTATCCATTAGGGAACTCGATGGAGTCTGTAGATATGTTGCACAAACAGCTTTGCCAAAGTTTTTGAAGAAGGAATTTTGGAACATGGGATGAAGTGCACTTGTTTGGAGAACAGATCCGTAACCACCCAGATCACTGAATTGCCTCCACTTTCGCGTAACTCCACTATGAAATCCATGGATATTTCTCTCCATGGGGCTTCTGGCTGGGCTACTGTTTGCAGCAAACCGGGAGGCTTCCCTGGTGGTCTTTTAGCTGATGCACAAACAGGGCAACTCGCTATATAAGATTCAATGTCCTTTTTAAGTCCTGGCCACCAAAATTGTCTTTTCAAGAGGTGTAAGGTTTTCACAAACTCAAAATGTCCAGCCATTTTAGCATCATGACAATGTAGAAGTATGATCACCCTTAGAGATGCAGGGAAGTATAACTTAGCCCCCAGCCAAACTAGTCCATCGCGAAGAATGCACTCGTGCGAATGGGCTAAGAACCAGTTGTCCTTGTTTAAGGCTTCCTTGAGCAAATTGGTGAGATCTTCTGGTAACATTGGATCGGTATGTGCTTGGCTACGAGTAATTGCCAGGGCCGCTAATTGTTGTACTGGGAGTATCGGGCTTGCTACTTCCTTGCGAGTACTGTTGTATTGAGGCAAACGGGAAAGGGCATCCGCCAGGAAGTTCTTTCCCCCAGGAATGTATCGCAAGGCAAAATTAAAACGGTTAAAGTATTTGGCCCATCGAGCTTGTTTTGGAGAGAGGTCTCTGGGAGTTTTTAGGGCTTCTAAGTTTTTATGATCAGTCCATACTTCGAAAGGGTGTTTGCCCCCCTCCAAGAATTGTCTCCGTCTTTGGAGAGCCCAGTGCACTGCAAAAGCTTCTTTCTCCCAGATGGCCCATCTCTGCTCAGTTTCAGTGAGTTTATGAGATGTGTACGCGCACGGCTGTAGCTCACCTTTAGTATTGTTTTGGAGTAAAACAGCTCCGACTGCTACATCGCTAGCATCTGCTTGAACCACGAATGGGGATTCCATGTCAGGGTGCTTGAGGACCGGCTCGGCGGGAAATAATCATTTCAACTTTTCAAAAGCGGCCTGACACTCCATCGACCACTTTAGTCGTAAAGATGGTTTGGGTTTAATAGTTCCTTTTGTTTTGAGGAGATTGGTGATTGGCAGGGCAATGTCAGCAAACGAGGGAACGAACTGGCGATAAAAGTTAGCAAAACCCAGAAAACTTTGTAACTTTGCGGGTTCGAGGAGGTGCCCAGTCCAGTATTGCTTGGACTTTGGCAGGGTCCATCTCTAATCCGTCAGAGGAAATACGGTATCCCAGATAATCGATTTTCGTTTGATGGAATTCACATTTAGACAATTTTGCATACAGTTCAGCGGCCAGTAATTTTTTGAGTACTTGTCGTGTCCCACTCCTCTGCTGACGGCCGGGTCAGGGAAATCCGAATCAGGCTTGCCTCTGCAGTTCTGCCCAAAGTCCTAGCAAAGTCCTCAGAGCAGGCAGGAGACCAGTAAGTGACTTCAGCAAGATAAGTTCGACTTTTGCCTGACTCAGAGACTGCCAGAAAGTAGATCCTTTATATAGGCCATGGGGTGTGGCTCCATGACTCAGCACTCATTAAGGCCTGCCCCTCCCTTCCTTCTGTTGCCTCCGCCTATCCAATCTTCTGATGCGAGGGTCACTCCAATCAGCTGTTGTTGAGTAAACCTCCTCAGGCTCACCTGCTGTGGAGGAGGGGGAGGGGTCTAGCTGCTCCGTTTGCCTGGGCATGGAGTCAGGGCTGGGGCAGGGAGATGCTCCTTCTTCTGCAGTTTGTGTGGGCATGGAGCCAGGACTTGGGCCGGGAGGCATACATTCCTCAGTGTTTGGGAGCAGGTAAGAAGGCCCCGGCTGCTCTGAGGGCGGGCAAGACACAACACTATCCCTCACCGCAGGGCCCTTCCCCCGGGGCTGACGATCGGGATGCGGTCGGGCCGGGTTCTGCTCGTGGAAGGCCCGCACCAGGTCCGGGGCGTGGACGTCGGAGGCGTTGACCCAGGTGAACTCGGTCCTGTACCCTTGCCACGCAACCAGGTATTGGAAGCACCCCTTCAGCCAGCGGGAGTCGCGTATGCTGTGCACCTCGTACTCCTCCACCCCGTCCTCGTCGACAGCGACGGGTGGCGCCGGGCGCCGGAGGGGAGACGGCGGGGCCTCAGGGACCAGCAAGGACCGATGGAAGACGGGATGGATCCGCATGGAACGCGGCAGGGTCAGTCGGTAGGCCACCGGATTGATGACCGCCTCGACGGGGAACGGACCGATGAACCGGTGGTCCAGTTTCTTCGCCGGCCGGTCGGACGGGAGATGCTTTGTGGAGAGCCACACGCGGTCTCCGACCACCAGCGGGGGTGTTGCCCGTTGGGAACGATCGGCGATCCGCTTGTAGTCCTCCTTCGCCCGATTCAGCTGCCGACGCACCATCTGCTGGACCGCGTGCAACTCGGAGAGAAAGGACTGTGTCTCGGGAACCGGGGAGTCCGGGGGCGCCAGAGGGAAGAGCCGCGGATGGTACCCCAAGTTGGCCAGGAACGGGGTGGTCTGGGTGGAGGTGTGTTGGGAGTTGTTGAATGCGAACTCTGCCAGGGACAGGTAATCGGCCCAATTGTCCTGCTGTTGGTTCACGAAGCACCGGAGGTACTGTTCCAGGACGCCGATGACCTTTTCCACCCCGCCGTCGGTCTCCGAATGGTGCGCCGACGACAGGCACACCTGCACCTCCAATGCGGCCATCAGGCTCTTCCAAAAGCGGGCCGTGAACTGCACCCCACGGTCCGACACCACCCTGTCCGGCAGGCCGTGGAGGCGGAAGACGTGCTGCAAGAAGAGACGGGCTGTCTTGGTGGCGGTGGGCAGCCCGCGGCACGGGATGAAGTGTGCCATCTTGGTGAGCATGTCCACCACCAGCAGCACCGTGGTGAACCCCGAGGACGGCGGCAGGTCCGTCAGGAAGTCCATGGAAATCACCCCCCAAGGTCTGTCAGGAGTCGGCAAGGGCTGGAGGAGACCGGGAGGGGCCCCCGTGGCGGCCTTGGCTTGCCGGCACGGCACACAGGACGTCACATAGGCATGGACATCATGCCGCACCCGGGGCCACCAGAAGGTCCGCGTTACCAGGTTGAGAGTCTTGAAAAACCCGAAATGGCCCGTGGCAGGGTTGTCGTGGCACTGGGTCAGGACGAGGGACCGGAGCGGCCCCGTGGGCACATACAACCGCCCCCGGAACTTGAATACGTCGTCTTCCAATGTCCACGGAGACGTGGGGCCCGCCTCCGCTCGCCGCTGCTGAGACCAGGCGTCTTGGCGCTGCGCCTCTCGCACCCGGGCCCGTAAGTCCACCGGTTCCCGGGCGGCGGCCAAGGCTTCCGCCGGCAGTACGGTCCGTGGAGGAAGAGGGTCTTGGGTGCTCAGGTACTCCGGCTTACGGGACAGGGCGTCCGCCCTCCGGTTGTGGCCACTGGGGATATAGGTGACGCGGAAGTTGAACCGGGCAAAGAACAGCGACCACCGGATCTGCCGCTGGTTCAACTTCCGAGCCGTGGTGAGATGTTCGAGGTTCCGATGGTCCGTTCGGACCTCCACCTGATGCCGGGCCCCCTCCAGGTGGTGCCGCCACGCCTCGAACGTGGCCTTGATAGCCAGCAACTCCTTTTCCCAGATGGTATAGTTGCGCTCGGAAGGGTTGAGCTTCCGCGAGTAGTACGCGCAGGGAAAAAGAGTGCCGCCATCCGCCGGGGCCTGTAGCAGCACCGCTCCGAGGGTGACGTTGGAGGCATCCGTCTCCACCACGAAAGGCCGGTGCGGGTCGGGATGTCGCAGGATGGGCTCCGTGACGAAAGCCTTCCTGAGAGCCGTGAAGGCTTCCTCCTGCGGGGGACCCCACCGGAACGGGACCTTCTTCTGGAGGAGCTGGGTGAGCGGAGCCGTCAGTGTGGCGAAGCCCGGGATGAAGGTCCGATAGTAACTGGCGAAGCCCAGCAGCCGCTGGACATCCTTCACCCGACGCGGGGCTTCCCAGCTGCTCAGGGCCTCCACCTTGCGCGGGTCCATGGCGATCCCCTCGGGTGAGAGGATGTGCCCGAGGAACTCGATGGACGACCGGAGGAAAAAGCACTTCTCCAGCTTGGCGTAGAGCTGGTGCTCCCACAGGCGCTGCAGGACCAGGCGGAGGTGCTGGAGGTGACTTTCCCTGGACCGGGAGTAGACCAGGATGTCGTCCAGGTAGATCACCACGAACCGATCCAACATGTCCCGGAACACATCGTTCATAAAATGTTGGAAGACGGCGGGGGCGTTGGTCAGCCCGAACGGCATGACCGTGTACTCGTAGTGTCCGTACCGGGTGCCGAACGCCGTCTTCCACTCGTCCCCTTCACGCATCCGCACCAGGTTGTAGGCCCCCCGGAGGTCGAGCTTGGTAAAGATGGAGGCCTCCCACAGCCGGTCCATCAGCTCCGGGATGAGCGGCAGGGGGTAGCGATTCCGCACCGTGATGGCGTTCAGCCGGCGGTAGTCGCAACACAGGCGCAAATCCCCCGTCTTCTTTTTTACGAAAAGGACCGGGGCCGACAGAGGGGACTTGGAAGGCTGGATGAACCCTTGGGCCAGATTTTTGTCCAGAAAGTCCCTGAGGGCGGCCAACTCGGGCTCGGACATGGAATACAGGCGTCCCGTTGGCAGCGGGGCGCCGGGTTGCAGGTCCACGGGGCAGTCGTAGGGCCGGTGCGGGGGTAAGCGGTCCGCCTCCTTTTCGCTGAAGACGTCAGCGAAGTCCTGCAGCTCCGGGGGCACGGCGACGGCCGGGGTGAAGACGTCCTGGCCGGCGCAGGTGTGGCGGATGTGGTCGACACACTGCAGGCTGGGAAACGAGATGGCGTTCCGCGACCAGGCCACCTGAGGGTCGTGCGTCTGCAGCCAGGCCAGTCCGAGGATCACTGGGAAGTGGAGGTCCGCCGTCACGTAGAAGCGAATCGCCTCCTCGTGGTCCCCGATGGCGAGGCGCAAGGGCTGCGTGGCGAAGTTAATGGGTCCGGCCACCAGCTCCCTCCCGTCGATGGTCTCGACGCTCATCGGAGGGTCTACCGGAACCAAGGGGACACCAAAATGGTCCACGAAGGCCCGGTCCATAAAGTTCGTGGTGGCCCCCGAATCCACCAGCGCATGTGCCGGGATCCCTTCCGGCCGGTCACCCACCCACACCCGGGTGTCCAAAATCAGGTGCCGAGGGGGCCCGGGGTCCACGTCGGCCATGTCTGGCGGGGGCTTGGTCCGTGCCCGGCCTAGGGTTTCCCCTGGGCCGGGCCTGCCCCGTTTCCCGACTGGTCAGGCCGGGATTCGGGGACGGGCGTATGTGCTCCGCCGCGCTTCCTGGGGCATGCGGCGGCGAAATGGCCGGGCTCCCCACAGTACAAGCACAGCCCCCCTTGGCGCCTCCAGCTCCGCTCCTGGGCCGTCAGGCGAGGCCTGGCCGCTCCTAACTCCATGGGCTCCTTGGCGGTGGCCACGAAGCGCGGGGTGGCCCGGGACGGGGTCGGCACGGGTCGAGGGAGGGCGACGGTCTTTGACGGTTGCTGGCGGCGACAGGACGGGCGTTGCTGGAGACGGGTGTCGAGGCGCAGGCAGAGGGGCACCAGGTCAACGAGGGTCCGCGGCGCCTCCACCCGAGCCAGCTCGTCCTGGAGCTCTTCCGAAAGGCCCCTCTTGAACGCGTCCGCTAGTGCCCTGTCGTTCCAGTCCGAATCATGGCACAGCAACCGGAATTCCGCGATGTACTCCCGGAGGGGGCGTGGCCCTTGTTGGATCTCTCCGAGGCGCCAGGCAGCCGTCTGGGCCCGCACAGGGTCTTCATACATCAGGCGTGGTGCCCCAGAACCCCTGGTAGTCCGCCAGCAAGGGGCTGTCCCTGAGCACCAAGGGCGTGGCCCACTGCGCAGCCTGGCCAGACAACAGGTTCATCACGAAGGCCACCCTGGCCCGGTCATCTGGAAAGTCCCCCGGCCGCATTGCCATGTAGGTCTGGCACTCGGCCATGAAGGCCGGGAACATCTCCATCCGTCCTGAGAACTTCTCCGGCACCGGTACCGGGCTGTGGCGCTGAGGAGGAGGAGGAGGTTGGACTGCTGGGGCATTCCCAGCAGCCAGTTGAGCAGTCAGCTGGGCGACTTGCTGTTGCAGTTGCTGGTTATCTGTTTGTAGCTGCTGCACAATCAGCGCCAGCTGTTGCTGATCCATCTTGTAGATGTGTGGGAGTCAGGCAAGATGTCGTGTCCCACTCCTCTGCTGACAGCCGGGTCAGGGAAATCCGAATCAGGCTTGCCTCTGCAGCTCTGCCCAAAGTCCTAGCAAAGTCCTCAGAGCAGGCAGGAGACCAGTAAGTGACTTCAGCAAGATAAGTTCGACTTTTGCCTGACTCAGAGACTGCCAGAAAGTAGATCCTTTATATAGGCCATGGGGTGTGGCTCCATGACTCAGCACTCATTAAGGCCTGCCCCTCCCTTCCTTCTGTTGCCTCCGCCTATCCAATCTTCTGATGCGAGGGTCACTCCAATCAGCTGTTGTTGGGAGTAAACCCTCCTCAGGCTCACCTGCTGTGGAGGAGGGGGAGGGGTCTAGCTGCTCCGTTTGCCTGGGCATGGAGTCAGGGCTGGGGCAGGGAGATGCTCCTTCTTCTGCAGTTTGTGTGGGCATGGAGCCAGGACTTGGGCCGGGAGGCATACATTCCTCAGTGTTTGGGAGCAGGTAAGAAGGCCCCGGCTGCTCTGAGGGCGGGCAAGACACAACAGTACTGCTCTTACTAGCTTCACATGTTCCTCCATGGTCTCTGTGTAGATAAGTATGTCATCAAGATAAACAAGAATCCCTTTAAACAAATGTTCATGGAGAACTTCATTTATTAGCTGTATGAAAACTGCAGGGGCCCCTTGCAACCAAAATGGTAGGACTCGGAATTGAAAACAACCAAGGGGACAATTGAACGCCGTTTTCCATTCATCCCCTTCTTTTATGTGCACTCTATAATATGCTTCCCGTAAGTCCAGTTTGGTAAAGAACTTTCCTTTGGCCAAGTGGGCGAGCATGTCTTTCATAAGAGGCATGGGGTATACATTTTCCACGCACACACAGTTCAGGTTTCTATAGTCAATTATCAAGCGAAAGGTGCCATCTTTCTTATCCCGGAACATGACTGGGGCCGCAACCAGAGGCCTAGACGGCTGAATGAATCCTCACTCCAAATTTTTATCTATAAAGTTTCATAATTCTCCGAATTCCTTCTGGGTCATGGGTAAAATGTTGGTTTCGGAAGTTTCACCCTTGGTAGAATGTCTATTGCACAGTCTGTGGGCCTATGGGGAGGCAGCACGTCAGAGGCCTTTTCACTAAACACCTCTCATAGGTCCCAGTACTCTTAAGGAATTTTTTCCTCTCCCTCCAGCCATTTAAACATTGACCCCAGTATCTCAGGGGGATCGGGGTCAGGGTTTTTTAAAATTATCTTCTCCTCCTTTTGCGCCCTTGTTTGGAGTCGCAATACCCCTGTTTTCCAGTTTATTTTTCGGGTTCCATTTTCGGAGCCATGAAAGACCCAGTACGAGAGGCTGATCCATCCCTGGGGCCATTATGAAGTTTATGATTTCTCGGTGGTCTTCTATGGTCATCTCTAAGGGTTCTGTCACAAAGTGGGCTGGGCCTCCTCCCGCCAACGACCCATCTAGCTGGCAAAAAGCTATGGGCCTGCTCAATGTTTTTAGTCTTAGTTCCATTTTCTCCACCACATCGGGGCTGATGATATATCGGGTACATCCAGAGTCTAAGACGGCTAGCATTTCCCCTTGCATTCCCGAGGATGGGACACACAATTTTACTGGAATGGTAAGGCCCCCCCCCCTTTCCAACTCACCAGGAGATCCTCGTCTGATTCCGATGATGGCTCACTGTCATCTGACCCGGAAGGAGTCCCAAGCTCCTCTTTAATGGGAGGAATGTTCTTGGCGACATCCGCTCCCCTCTTTGCGACCTCTCGCGGTTTTGGTTTCACTTGCGCCGTTGCTTTTTTGCCACTAGGGGTCGTCTTTGGCGGCAGTTTCGTACGACAATCAGCCGCTCGGTGGCCTTCTTTTCCACATCTGAAACAGCCCGTGGGTTTCTTTTTTCCACTCTCCGCTGCAACAGAATCTTTGGCCGATTCCCTTTGGAACTGAGTTGGGGTTTGCCTCCAACCCCGATCACTTCGCAGGCGGTCCTTGGCCAGGTCGATCTCCATTTCTGCTAACAGGGTGTACCAGCCATGCAGGGTAGTCAGGGACGCTCGGGCTCTGCACAACTTATACAAATCCCCGTTTAGGCCGTCTTTGTATATGTCCAAAAGAGCCACTTCCATCCACCCTCTCATGAGAGGTACCAGATCGCTGAACTCTTGGTTGTAGTCAGCCAGTGGTCTCCTCCCTTGTCTGATGGACCTCATGCGAATTTTGGCTTTCTGCTCTGCCAAGGGGTCCTCAAACCTCATTCTCAGGGCTGCCATAAAGTGGTGGTAGTTCCTTAAGAGAGGGGAATTCTCTTGGTACAAGGACACGTACCAGGAAGCCGCCCTTCCAGTTAAGACGAGGGTCACGCTTCTCACTTTAGAGGCTTCTGACAAATAATCTTCACCCCATTATTGCATGTGGCTGTCCACCATAGCCTGGAGTAAACCTAATTCCTTAGGGTCTCCATCAAACTTCCCGGGAATTGGGGGGATTTTAGGTTTTTTTCTTTTGCGAGGCAACATTTGTGCAGCAGGGGTCCCCCGGCCTCTATCAAGATCTGCAGTCCCCGGAGAACGCAGCTCAGGCTCTCGTTCCTCCAGAATTTTTCTGCTGTATGCCTCTCCTCTGGTGGCTGTCAAAATTTCTGTTTCCACTTCTTCCCCCTCCCTCCAGGGATTTTGGGTGTGGGTCTCATACCTTTCACGATCTGCTTGTCGCTCCATCACTTCCCGATACAAGTCTGACAGCCTGAGAGATCTGCAATTTATCCTTAATTTGCTGTTCATGCTGCCAGTTGGAGATCCTTTTCTTCTCCTGTTTACGTGTTGTAACGTGCTGAGTGTTGAGGGATGGCCATTTACCCAGTCCTGGGAGGTTTTCAATATGTAGGGCCAAACCTTTCTTCAGTCGTCTCACCACTGTTTCCAATTTCTTTTGCCATTCCACAGGAACTTTTTCTTCTTGCTGAAGAGTGTGCGATACGGCAGCCAAGCCTCCTCCCTCATCCTCCAGTTCCCTTTCTGGGGTTGGCTTTTTTCCTAGAACAGATTCATTATCAGCTCCTCCGGAAAATTTCTGGGATGAGAAGTCTTCCAGCTGTGAGGTGATTGATGTCTCTGGTAGCTGCTCATTATCAGTTTCACATTCATGCTCCGACATCGTTAAGAAAAATTTTTTTTCAGTCCCCTCGGTTGTGATCCGGGATGACTGATTTTTGGTTCAGTTCTGGCTTAATGTCAACCTGCCTCAGATCAGTACTTAAGAAAATAAGACCCAACTCCATCATTTTGAAGAAATTGGTAATTTTTACTAAGTAAGTCTGAAATGCAGGACAGGCAAAGCCAGAACTGGAAGTAAATCAAAACCACAGAGTCATATTGTCTCCTGATCCCTCCCCCTACTAGAGGTCATACAGTAATAATCCAATGTCGTCTTCCTCCTTGGCCATGTGTAGTTTCTCTTCAGATATTCTCCCTCTGTCAATCATCTGGATGGTATGTGGGGCAAGCAGCTGCCGTTACATTCATGCGCCAAAACAGTTCAAACGTCTGTTTAAAAAGGCTATCTCCGTCTCCCACACATGCAATGTCAGCCTAATGCTGGGAACAGTAAAAACCTCCCCCCTCCTCTATTAATCATGTAAGACACTCAGTAGAGCAAACTTTTAACAAAGTAATAAACAGTAAAACAATCTATTAGGAGAAATGCACTTAATTAAAGTGGAGGCTGACATAGGGATTTTGGATTTTTGAGGGTGGTGGTTGATTTTGTCTTTCTATACGTTTGATTTTTATCTAATCCAACCATTGGAGAGAATTAGATATTTGGATTACAAATAAACCATAATTGGAATACAAATTGATAATAATGAGTGCAAAGAAGAAACTTACAACACTTTTACATGAAACGGAGTCCCTCATCGACAGAAAAGACTTTGGAGAAGGAGTTAAAAAATTTCATGCAAACACTTCATGATGACTTGAAACAAGATATAAAAGAAATGAAAGACATGATGGAGAAACATGAAGGGAGAATTCAAAAAGAAGAAGAAAAGACAGAAAAGACAAACAAGAAAGTTGAGGAATTAGAAGAAAAACTTTCTCAACTGATAAAATGCAAGAAATGCAAGAAAAAACAATAATACAGTTGGAAATGGAGAAATCTGATTTTTACTTAAGATTTCAAAATATTGAGGAGTAGAAAGGAGAAAATCTGCCTGATGTGATAGCTGAGATACTGATGGGAAGCCTTGGTACAATCTAAGGAAAAGGTTCTAAATGGGATTGATGAAGCTTTTAGAGTACGCACAAGATGAGCAATGAGAAATAAACTGCAGGAGAAGTACATGTAAGACTCACAAAGAAAGCACTGAAAATGGAGATATTACAAGCAGCAAGAAACACAGCACTGAAATACAAAGATAAAGAAATTGTGATATTGAGGCAAATACCTAAAAGAGTTAGAGATCTGAGGAGAGAATACCAATTCTTAACAAGACTCTTAATATCAACAGGAGTGAGTTTTAGATGGCTAATTCCTGAAGGAATCTTGATGACATGGCAAGAACAAAGACATAGATTAGACACTATTGAAAAAGCGAGATCTTTATATGACCAACTTGTGGGACCACTGGGAGAGGAGCGGGGAGTGTCAGGAGATACAACAAAAAGAAGAGAAAGATAAAGAAGGAAAAATAAAAGAACAGGAAGAAAGAGCATTGAGAGAAGGGGCAAGGGCCAAGGAGCCAATGGAACGAAGAGAAACTAGGCCGATGAAATTCAAAACTACTAACAAGTAAAATATGGAAGAAGAAATAAAAGCAATGTTGATAAACATAAATGGACAGAATGCGGCAACAAAAAGGAATAGAACATTAAACAAATTAAATTCTCTGAAGATGGACATTATAGGTTTACAAGAAGTCCATATTAGAAAAAAACACATAAAATTATTAGAATATTCAAAATTAGGAATCCTATTTACTTCATTAATACATCAAAGTAAAAGAGGAATAGCTTTGTACATCAAAGAAAAATTAGAATTCAAGTTTCTTTTTGAAGACGGAGAAGGTAGAGTCCTGATGATGGAAATAAAAATACACTCCAAGCAAATACTCCTGATAGCGTTATACGCATCAAATGAAAAACAAGAAGATTTTTATTACATAGAAAAATCCTAGAACTGGACTATGAACACATTTATATAATGGGAGATTTTAATGCTGTAATGGATGCAGAATTGGATTATAAAACAATAAAGACAAACAAAAAAACAAGGAAAATAGTGCCAAAATCCTTTCATACAATGAGAGAAGAATTGAGTATTCAAGATATTGGAGACAAAAAAATCTGAAAGATGTCTAAACATAGACATTTATCGTGGTCGAGGATAGATTTGATATGGATGTTATAATATGTGATTTGATAGAGAATATACAAGAAGTAAATTTTGGCTCAAAAATATGGGCAAATCACAATCCAATGATGATAATATGGAAAGAACAGAAGAAAAGAGCAAGATGGAAATGGACATTGAATACATCAATACTAAAAGAAAAAGAATTTCAACTACTAGTGGAAAAAGAACTAAAGTCTTTTTTAAAAAATAAACAAAAAAGAGGATACATCACTCCAGACTGTATAGGACACGATGAAGGCATATACTAGGGGACTGGTAATAACTTACATGGCAAAGAAAAGGAAAAGGAAAAGACAAAAACAGTTAGAATTGGAAAAAGAATATAAAATTTTAAAGAAAAAATTCAAGGAAGATAGCCAAAATAACAAAGTTAAGAAAAGAATAGAACTGAAAAACGAACAAGAGTTTTTAGCAAATAAATTAAGAGCATCTAGACAGAACTTCTTTGAAAATGCAAATAAACCAGGAAGATGGCTAGCATACAAAACAAAAAAAGAGAAGAAGAAAATAATAAAACATTTACAAGATGAAAAGGGGAAATTTTATAGTAAACATTATAGTAATGAAGAAAAGAAGACGTTAATTCAAAACTATTAGGAAAAACTATATTCTCAAGAGGAAATCTTGGAGGAAGAGATAAAAAAATATTTAGAAAAATCAGATTTACCAAAAATAACCGAACAATACAAGGGAATGCTAGAAGAAAGAATAACAATGATGGAATTGATAGAAGCAATTAAAAGACAAAAAAATGGGAAGGCACCGGGACCGGATGGCTTACCAGAACTATATAAAACCTTTCAAGAAGAGATGAGTAATGTAATGCTAGAACTATATAATGAACTCTTAAGTAAAGCAAAAATGCTAGACTCATGGAGGGAGGCATATGTAACACTTATACCAAAAGAAGATGCAGACTTACAACTGATAAAAAATTATAGACCAATTTCATTATTAAATGTGGATTATAAGATTTTTGCCTCAATAATGGCAAACAGACTAAAAAGACTATTGAACGAATTTATCCACATGGACCAAAATGGTTTCTTACCTAAGAGACAAATCAGAGACAATATGAGGATAATACTAAATGTGCTGGAATACTATGAAGCACATCCAGAAAAACAAATAGTGATGATATTTTTAGATGTTCAAAAAGCCTTTGACAACGTAAATTGGCAAATTATGATAAAACAATTGATAATGAACTTTGGAGAGAGATTTATAAATACTATAAAAACAATTTATGAGAAACAATCAGCTAAGATAATGATGGAGAAATGACAGAAAATGTCAAAATTATGAAAGGTACAAGGCAAGGTTGTCTGCTATCTCCATTGTTATTTATTTTGACTTTAGAAGTTCTAAACAGGAATATTAGATGAAATGAAAATATAAAAGGGATGAAAATTAAAAAAGAAGAATACAAATTGCAAGCTTTTCCTGATGACTTAGTATTTATTCTGGAAGAACCACATACAACGGGTCCTTAACTATTAGAATAAATAGAGGGCTATAGAAAAAAACAAAAATATTGATGAAAAACATTACAGAAATACAGAAAAGAGAGATAAGAGAAACTGGACATACAAGTGGTAAAAAAAGTGAAATACCTAAGAAAACATTTAACATCAAGATGTGTAACGATAAAAGAGAACAATTTTATAAACTAAAGGAACAAATTAAGAAAGGTTTGGAGAGATGGAAAAACCTACAACTTTCACTTATGGGGAGAATAGCAATCATAAAGATGAATATATTACCAAGACTATTATATCTACTCCAGACAGTACCGATAAAACTTGAAAAAACTTATTTTCAACATCTTAATAAGATAACAAGAAAATGTATATGGCAAAGGAAAAAAGCTAAAATAAGTATAGAATAGAATAGAATAGAATTTTTATTGGCCAAGTGTGATTGGACACACAAGGAATTTGTCTTGGTGCATATGCTCTCAGTGTACATAAAAGAAAAGATACGTTCATCAAGGTACAACATTTACAACACAATTGATGATCAATATATCAATATAAATCATAAGGATTGCCAGCAACAAGTTATAGTCATACAGTCATAAGTGGAAAGAGATTGGTGATGGGAACTATGAAACGATTAATAGTAGTGCAGATTCAGTAAATAGTCTGACAGTGTTGAGGGAATTATTTGTTTAGCAGAGTGATGGCCTTGGAAAAACTGTTCTTGTGTCTAGTTGTTCTGGTGTGCAGTGCTCTATAGCGTCGTTTGAGGGTAGGAGTTGAAACAGTTTATGTCCAGGATGCGAGGATCTGCAAATATTTTCACGGCTCTCTTCTTGATTCGTGCAGTATACAGGTCCTCAATGGAAGGCAAGTTGGTAGCAATTATTTTTCTGCAGTTCTAATTATCCTCTGAAGTCTGTGTTTTTCTTGTTGGGTTGCAGAACCGAACCAGACAGTTATAGAGGTGCAAATGACAGACTCAATAATTCCTCTGTAGAACTGGGTCAGCAGCTCCTTGGGCAGTTTGAGCTTACTGAGTTGGCGCAGAAAGAACATTCTTTGTTGTCCTTTTTTAATGATGTTTTTGATGTTAGCTGTCCATTTGAGATCTTGCGATATGATAGAACCCAGAAATTTGAAGGTTTCTACTGTTGATACTGTGTTGTCAAGTATTGTGAGAGGTGGAAGTATGGAAGGGTTTTTCCTAAAATCTACCACCATTTCTACGGTTTTGAGTGTGTTCAGTTCCAGATTGTTTTGGTTGCACCACAAGGCTAGTCGTTCGACCTCTCGTCTATATATCTCGTCTTTATATAACATATAAAGATGTTACATGATACAAGGTTACAGGGAGGATTTGGACTGCCGAATTGGGAACTATACTACCATGCAGCAGCACTGACTTGGATGAAGGAATGGGTGGAATTAAGGAACACAAGACTATTAACTTTGGAAGGACATAACTTGCAACTGGGATGGCATGCCTTTTTATGGTATGGGAGAAGTAAGATACATACGTACTTTCACAGACACTACACAAGAAATGCATTGGTATTGGTACGGGAGAAGGTCAGAGACAAATATTATATGAAAATTCCAACATGGTTATCAACAATGGAAGTTTTAATACATCCAAATATTTTTAATCTTAGAAACATTGTTAGATATAAGGAATTATTAACAGATGGGGGGAATTGAAGCGGAAACAAGATTTGTAAGAACAGGGTATTGAATTAGATTGGTATATGTATATGCAAATACAAACAAGATGCTAAACTATATGGTTTTTACTTAGAAAAGACAGAGCTGGACAGGATACTCACGGGAATAGAGGATACATTAATTTTAAAAAATTACATTTTTTTGTTGGATATTGAGTTAGAAGATGAACAAGTAAAGGAAACAATGATAGCATGGGCCAAAAATGTTGGATATTCAATAGATCTAGATACATGGCAACAGTTATGGGAGAGGAATTACAAATTAACAATGTCCACTGCATATAAAGAAAATCAATATAAAATGTTCTATAGATGGCATATACCTCCTGAAAAATTGGCAAAAATGTTTAAAGATAAATCAGCTAAATGTTGGAAATGTCATCAGTTACCAGATTCTTATTATCATATGTGGTTGACACGCCCAGAAGCTAAAAACTATTGGATTAAAATCAAGACATGGTTAGAAGAAATGACACAACAACATATTGATTCAAAACTGGAGTTGTTTTTATTGGGGATCCTACCAGAGAAAATTAGTAAAGAAAACGTTTACTTGATTATACAGGTAATAACAGCGGCAAGGATTGTTTTTGCACAAAACTGGAAAGCAGAGAAAATACCTCTGGAAGGGGAAGTTATTAAAAAAAAATTTAGACTGTGCAGAAATGAATAGATTAACTTTGATGATTAAAGAAAAAGATGATTCAGAATATTTTAAGATATGGGATCAATTTTACCATTGGTTAGAAAAAAGATATAGATAAGCAATTGACAATTATGTAAGAAAATGGTATAAGAAGAATATTGTACTTGTGAAAAAAATGGTAAAATATTAAATTGAAATGAATAAAGAAGAAACAAAAAAGTGATGAGCCATGAAGAAAACACTGAGCTGTCACACGGAAGAAATGACTGATGTATTAAATGTTTGTTTGTTTATAAAATAAAAAACTTTTTAAAAAAGCTTATTATCAGTGGATGTCTTACTTTGGGGAAAACAGGGTAATATCACATCTCTTGACAGCAGCAAGAATTGTATTTGCACAACACTGGGAAAAATGAGGAAACACCTACAGAAGAAAATATAATTTAAAAAATACTAGACTGTGCAGAAATGGATAGGTTGACATTAAAGATAAAAGATAAAGAAAATACAGAATACTTTTAAACATAGGATTTGTTTTATCAATGGTTAGACAACAGAAGTAGAAATTAGAAATTATGATTACGTATAAGCAAATTGACCCAGACAATACACTGTTTACTAAGCACTTATGTATGTTAAAGTAAAATATATAAATAAAATATATTTTAAAAATGTCTTCATTCACACACACACTAACCATTATTTCTCCAAAACAGATACTTTTCATTTTTCATTCTAATATTATTCTTCACCCACACAGCAAACACTTTTTCCAGACTCAGACTTAAATGTCAGATTTAGGTAAGAAAATATTCATTCATAATCAAGAATGTATCCAAACAAACAATCATGAATCACTCTACTTACTGAAGCCTGTGTGGTGGCTGTCTGCTGAGGGGAGCTTGTGTTTGGAGAGCCTGCCTGTCTGCTGGCTGCAATTGTGGCCTACAAGAAATATTTTTAAAAAAATTAAAATTAAGATACCGTATATTATTAAGTACTCCCTGAGAAAAAGTCAAAAAGTGAGACATTAAACTTTTCATTAGTATATATTCTTTCTGCAAGGGTAAACTATGATAGAGGCCTCAATTGTTTTAACAGACTATTTCTTGATTTGATCCTTACATTGTTCTTAATTATTCTCAATTAGTCAATTACTTTGAGATTTTTTCAGAGTCACAGAAATGGCAAAAATTTATACCATGTGAACAATCAGTAGTAACAACCAAAAGCTCCCTTCACAACTCTCCAAAAGGCCTAAAGCTCAGCTGACAGAAATAAGGATGGATAAACTTCATATTTAATGGTACAGTATGAATGCAGCCTGCAACTGTCATATGAATGAATTGCCTACCTCATATCATTAGATATGTGAACGACTATATTTTGCATCAGCTCATAACCATTTGAAAAATTGGAAAAAAAGTAGTCTGAGCTACTGTACTATACTTTAGTATAGTAGCTCAGACACTGTACCATTAACATATAGACCTCTGTCAACTTAAGAATTCAGCTCTTACTAATACCCACTGCAATTTACATCTTATGCTTCTTTTCCACAACTTTTCTCAGAGTTTATTGGACATCTTGCTTTTTAGTCCTCAAATTTGGAACTAGGTAGTAACGGGGCATTGATGCTTACCTGAGACGCACCTTCTCATTCAGTGAAGACAGCAGCCAGAGTGGGCAATCCTCCTCCGTTCAGATTGGTGGACTGAGTCTGACAAAGTTCTTAGGTCCCGCCTCTGTTGCCGGGGGATCCAGCTTTTGGCGAAGACGAAGAAGCAGACTCGACACGTTGAGAGAGAAAGGTAAGTAGGAGAAATGTAAGTAGAGAGACCAGATAAAGGAAGAGTGGGGCTGGCTGCTGTCTTCACTGAACGAGAAGGTGTGTCTCAGGTAAGCACCAACGCCCCATCTCCGTATTGGTGAAGACAGCAGCCAGAGTGGGACATACCAAAACCCCCCATGTCCCAACTATGGGTGGGTCCCTGGCTGGTCTGAAGACCCCCCCGCCAACAACTTGCTGAAGAACTCTACAACCAAAGGCCGCCTCCGAAGAAGCAAACTTGTCCAGCTTGTAGTGCTTGACAAAGGACGAAGGGGTAGTCCACGCAGCCGCCCTGTAGATCTCCTGCAATGAAGCCTGCATTGCCCAGGCCGCCGAAGTCACCGCACTACAGGTTGAATGAGCCGTCACATGGTCGGGCTTTGGATGGGATTGCAAATCATAGGCCTTAGCGATTGTCTGCTATATCCACCTGCCAATGGTCGAGGACGTCACCTTGGAACCTAATGAGAGAGGAATAAAAGAGACAAACGACGACTCCGTCCTGCGTATGGTAGCCGTCCAGTCCAGATAGATATGCAGAGCCTGGCAGAGCCCTTCGCCAGAAGAGGAATGGGGGGAAAGGTGTAGAGGAGGCCCCTCGACCACGGGCTGCGGATAGCATCAATGCCCTCTGCTCAAGGAGATGGGAACCGTGTGTAAAAGCGAGGGAGTTGAACGTTTGTCTGGGTCGCAAACAGGTCCACTGTTGGAATGCCAAAATGCGTTGTCAGGGCCTGGAAGAGTGCAGGATTTAGGTGCCACTCCGAGGGATTGACGGTTTGACGACTCAACCAGGCCGCCTGCACATTGGCAGTCCTGGAGATATGCTCCGCTGCTAGCGATAGAAGACGGCGTTCTGCCCAAAGACCCAATCTCATGGCCTCCTGCATCAAGGTTCAGGATCTGGTGCCCCCTTGGCGATTTATGTGCGCCTTTGTGGCAATGTTGTATGTGAGCACTAACACGTGCTCACCTGAGACTGACCCCTGAAAACGATGGAGGGCTAGGTACACTGAGCGAAGCTCAGCCATTGATGTTGTGTCGTAGATCTTGGGCAGTCCACATGCCCTGAACTAGGTCCGACTTGCAGTGAGCTCCCCAGCTGGAGAGACTGGCATCTGTCATTACCACCAAATGTGGAGGAGCATGGAAAAGGACCCCCTTGGTCAGTGCCAGCAATCGCCACCAGTTGAGAGACCTGAGGACGTCCTGGGGAACATGGACCTTGGCTGATGAAGATCCTCTGTCTGCTCTCTGGAATGCTAAAAGAAACCATTGAAGGTCCCTAGCGTGCAGTCGGGCCCAAGGGATGATGGAAATGGTGGAAATCATTTTACCTAGGAGTTGGGAGAGTAGAGATAGGGAAACCTTATGCTCCCATTGCACCTTGCAGAGAAGTTCCCACAAACTATCCTGACGTTCCTGAGAGAGATAAACTCTGCCTTCAACTGAATCAATCACTGCCCCTAAATGAAGGATACGAGTCACTGGAGTCAATTGACTCTTCTCTCTATTGACAGTGAACCCGTGATCAGCCAGACATTGCAAGGTCGCCTGTAAATCCCAAAGAGCCCCTTGAACTGAGGTTGACAAAATGAGGATGTCATCCAGATAGCACTGGAGATGAATTGCGCTGGACCTGAGTGAGGCCGCTAATGAAGCTAGAATTTTAGTAAAACACCTCGGGCCGAGGACAGCCCAAAGGGCAAGGCCGTATACTGGTAATGCACCCCATCATAGAAAAAATGCAAAAACTGCCTATGAGCGGGAAGAATGGCAATGTGTAAATACACCTCAGTAATATCTATTGAAGTGAGGAAGTCACCCTTTCTGACGCCATCCAGAATAGATTGTAAAGACTGCATTTTGAACCTCCTATAAGCAATGTATTGGTTCAAACGTTTAAGGTCAAGAATAGGTCTCCACCCCCCGCTCCCCCGAGGATTTCGGGACAAGAAATAGAAGAGAATAAAACCCTAGCCCGTGTTGATCCTCTGGCACCTTCTGAATAGCATTTATGAGAAGAAGGTGATGAATTGCAGCATCCAAGAGGATCCTCTTATTTGTGTCACGAGAGACTGGGCAGCGAATGAAGAATTGTGTGGTTGGGGATGATACCAATAATTAAGAAAGATAAAAATTTGGAGGATTGGCAGATTGGGATTAATAAATTTATATGGCAAGGTAAAAAGGCGAGGGTTAAAATGAAAATAATTCAGGACTCACAGGAAAAAAGAATTGTGGGGGTGGAGAAACAAATTCCAGGGATAGACCAGATCTTACTGTAACCCTGACCCAGCAGTCAGATGTAGTTTCGTCCCAATGATCAGCATAAAGAGCCAATCTACTGCCAATGGGAGAACTACCATGGCAGTTAACGGCGGCGTCGGATAGAACGGCTTCCTCCCCCGCGAAAGGGCCGTATACTCACATACAGTCTGCCGCGGACCGACCTATCCTGTAAGACCCATTGCCTGGAACCGTATGAACCCTGAAAATGGGAAGGACCCGCTCCCCAGTCTGACCCCCAAGAGGAAGGGCAATGGGAAAAGGGAAGGAATTGGGACTCCCCTCGACGTTGGGCAGTAGGTAATATCTTTCGATTGTTTTTGGTTTCGATCAGCAGCAACTCCAGACAATCACCAAACAACTTGTCTCCACCAAAGGGCGTAGATGCCAGGTGCCACTTGTGGCAGGTGACCACTTGCCAATTACGAAGCCAGAGAAGGCAGCGTGCTGCAACAGTGCAAGACATCACCCGAGAGGCAAATCTGGCAGAATGTAATGTGGCATCCGCCGAAAATTGTTGGATCCTGGTATCATCAGGTGGCAACTTGTCTTGTAGCTCCTTGAGCCAGAGTAAGGTGGCTCGATTGAAAAAAGAAGCCGTGGCCGCAGACTGAATGGTCCAGGCGGCTCCTTGGTGTGCTCTTTGAAGCACTTGATCCGCAGGCCTGTCATCAGGTCATAAGGCCTCCTCAGGTTGTCCAGTGATAGCAGAACCTGTGAAGGACGCAACGATGGGGGCGTCAACCCCAGGAGATTGTAGCAAGGAGGCCAAATCAGTGGCCACATTGAAATGACACCAATCCGTAGATGACGGAAGTGGAGCTCTGGTTGGCGTTGACCACTGTCGCTTAACAACATCCACAAACAAATGAGGAGCCGGGATAGTGTCCACAGCCTGATCAGACTCAGAAAAAAGAGATGCCGCCAGCCTCTGCGATGGTGGAGATGAGACCTTGCCCGCTGGTGCATGAAGTTGAGTCACCTTGATGGCTTTGAAGAGCAGGGACTTGAAAAGATTAGGCGGAAAGAGGCCTGTGAACGCCGGCTGGTCAGGTGCTAGACCTTCATCGTCAGAGAGCTCCAACTCACGGTGCTCAAGGTCCTCCAGTATAGAAGGCTCGGCAACCATTGAATGGTCAGGTGAAACTGGTTCATTATAGGAGCGTGCATCCTCCTCCTCCTACTGGGCAAGGTAGCGGCTGGAAGCTGTAGAATGATCTGAGGCTGCCCTGGAGGGATGGCGAAGGCCCGTCTGAATCCCTTGTTGAATGGCCTGGGCAGTAATGGCCTGAAGATCGGCAGGGAAAGGAACACTGACATCCCCAGATTGGTTAGCGCCAGGAGGTACTGGAACATAACCTTGCGTTATGGCCACTGGATCTGCTAGATCGCTCTCCCTAGCCGTCTGTACAGAAGACAAGTTGGGAGCACCCCAGAAGTTATCCGTAGATATAGGTAAGGGGTCACCTTGCAAAGAGATTTGATCTAAGGAGGCAGTGCTGAGTGGAGCCGCCCGAACGTTAGCCTGCGTGGTTGAATGATTAGATGATTTGGCGACTGCCTTGTCACAAATCTTACGCAGGACAAAGTCACGCCACTTTTCATGCCTGCTGGGAGACTTAGAAACGGACCAAGGTGTCTTAGAGCTGGATCTGTGTGCGTGAACTGGGGTAGCAGAGGTAACATCTTGTGTAAAGTCCGCTGATATCTGGAAGGAGTCACCCCGACCAGGAGAGTCAGAGTCATTGTCCCTTCGGGATTTGCTCAAAGCCTTGGGCATTTTTCTCCTTTTATATGTGTGTGTGTGTGTGTGTGTGTGTTTGTGCGTGCGTGCGTGTGTGTGTGTATGGAGCTTCACTGAGAGTTGAAGGCGCAAACAAAGTCAAGACAATGAATCTTGTAAACAGTTGTCACTGGGCAGCAATAGAATGGATGTTCACAACAGTGACAATCTCAGAGGCACAAGCAAAGGAGGCAAGGTCCAAGTGCAAAGGAAATAATTCCAAGCCCAATAGGACGGAGCTTAGTGCTCCTATTGGCAGGCAGCAGGCACAAGTCAAGCAAACACTTGAAATCCCAGCAGGAAATAATAGAAGCCACACCACTTGAAAAGTGTTCAAACGACAAGCAGCAAGCGCTCTCTCCAAAATGCCTTGCTAGCCTGCAACGTGGTTGGAGCTCAGCGCTCCTGTCAAAGCCTCAGCCGCAATCTCCGGCAGCAAAAAAATGGCACGAAAGGGTCTGACAGCCATTTAAAATGGCGGCTGCAGTCAGCGATGGGCACGAAGTTCCCAGATAAATAGTGCCAGCTCCGTTGGCAAATTCTGGCCGAAATCAGCCTCGAAGGAGCGAGGGAAGCGGCCACGATCAGGAAAACAAGCCCGGAGGCTGAGAGGGAGCGCAAAAGCTCCGCTAAGGACTGCCAGGTGGGAGCTGGTTTTGGTGCTCAAACCACGCTGTTTGAAAAGCTGTCAGAATGGCTAAAAGAGATGGCCGGCTCCTCTGCGGCTGTGGGAGCGCGAGACTCCACCTGGGCGCCCGTGGTAACCTTTGGGAGCGCTAGATTCCACTAACCAGATCCAGACAGCTTTAAAAGGAAAACAAGGCAAAGGGACTGTGAAGAATAAAATGACAGTCCCAGAGCTGTCAAGGCAACCGCGGGTCCCCAGCCCAGGCAAGCCGAAGTTCCAACCTGCGGGGACTTATACAACAAGTCCAATACTTCACAATAAGTCCAATAAACAAATCACAAGTCCAAGTAATAAGTCCAAAAACCAAACCGTGCAATCCAAACCAGATAAGAAGATAGAAAACAGCAATCAGAGTGAGGAATAACTCTCGATGTGTCTGTCCAGTCTGACGGACTGAATCAAAAGCTGGGTCCCCCGGCAACAGAGGTGGGACTTAACAATTTTGTCAGACTCAGTCCACCAATCTGAACGGAGGAGGATTACCCACTCTGGCTGCTGTCTTCACCAATATGGAGAATGGCTGTTGACCAAATTGATGTTCTTATTCTGGGAAATTTTTATTCCTCCAATATAATATTGATGAAAACTATCTCCAAACACTGACTCAGAAGTTCCATAGCATTTGTGAAATTAATGTAGAGAGACAAGTGAGTAGCATCTACATATTAATATTCTCAAAATCAATTATCCAAATTCAAGCAGATGCTGAAATGCATGATGAAAAGATGGAGGCTTGGTGGCACTCAGAAGTTCCAGTACCGGGGTTTCTCTCTTTTCAAACAGAATTTTTTAGCTAGTATGTCTTGACTTCTTACCTGCTGGACTGCAGCCAGACTGTGAAGTTGAGCACTATTGAGCTGTTGTTGAAGCATAAATTGATGAAAGTATTGGGCTGCATTGGGTTGTCGCTGCAGTGCTTGAAGGGCCTGCAATAAAGAAGATATCCAAAGTAAGAACATGGAGCAACTATAATCTACAATAGTGGTTCTTTTAAATTTTAAACTGCAAGTAATTCTCAAGAGGTTACTTTGGACATATCATAGGGATAATAAACAATTTATATTGACTTATTTTGTGTAAACAAACACTTGTATAAGCATAAGATGCTTGTGGGTTTTTTCTGGATAATGACATTATTTGAATCTAGGAAAAATGGTAATCAGGTCAATCAGTTTAAGAATCATTAGTCTACAAACTGAATGAAAGTAAATAAAATTCCAATCCCCTATAAACAAATATGGATCACCACCTCAAACTGAAATCAGAGGTTATTAAGATAATAATTTCAAGGACTTCCTGTAGCGACGTCACAACAAAGCGGACTGGGGAAACAGGCTCCATTATTCCTACCCAATTTCACCTGTCAAGAGACCTTTAATGGTCAAAGTTAACCCCGGAGGGGTTGACAAAGATAGAGGGGAAGCCCCAAAGACTACGGTAATTTCTCGTTAGAACCAGGAGAAACTCCTTGGAGCCAACAGGAGAGAAGATGGTCAGCATGGCTGAACTGAACCTGTGACAGCTTGGTGCGAGACAGGAAGAGAAAAATCAACGAGCAATGTGGCTGTGCTGGGTGAGGACGTTCTAACTTTCTGCAAATGAATTTATCCCGATTTAAATATTAAAAAGCTTTGAAAAGTGTGACTCAAAAAAAAAAAAAAGGTGGAGCAGGATTTACTGCTCCCCCAAAATAAGTGGCGACTTAGCTTCTAGAGCTATTGATAGATCCAGAAAAGAATGGAAGAAATGACCATAAAGGAATTAAGTTTGATTTAAAGGAAAGCCCAGACCAATTATCTTTAAAAAATTTAAATATCTAGAAGAGTATTAGAATACATTTATTAATACCTTTTGGGATTGACGTCTGATTTGGAACTTGTAAAGGGTTTTTTTCTAAGCCTTTAAAGGAGAATAAGGGCACCATCTACTGACCAGAGGAGAGTGTAAGAAGAGGAAGTGATCTGTTGTTATACCTTTAAAGACCTACAAAGACTCGATAAAGACTCTTGGGATCTGTCAGATACAAAATATATCTCACAGCTGGCTACAGTTACCAATGAGATATCTAGAGACAATCTTTGAAAACATTGGGCAGTTTGAGCTGTGGGAAATTGAAAAAAAAGGGGGGGGAGGAAGTATCCATTGTGAAGTTGGAAATAGTGTTTTCATCTTTGGATGAAGCCATACTAAGCCGAAGGCTTCCACATGCTGCCACTTTCTACTGTGTGGGAAAGTAGGGGAGGGGTGGTGGTACAAGGGACTATTAGACATAACAACATTCTTCCTGGCAGTCAAGGTCAAGCTGGGCTCGTATCTGGAGAAGGAGTGGCCGGAGTTATGTCTCGAGATGGGACGGTTGAAGATTGGAACATGTGATTGGCAGAGGGGTCATGAGGGTAGGGATTTTGGGGTTGTATTACCGAGGGAGAAACCCGGATCCCCAGATTCGGATTTCAACCAACTGTGCCAGATTACCCATGCTAGTAAAAGAACTTTGAAAGATGTTTTGCTTCGAAGTCTTTTCTGCAAGAAGGGTTTTCTGGAACGCTGACACTAGGTACTGCTTTGAAATGAAAGCTTGGTGACCTGATGGGATCTGGGGCCTTGGTGGATTATAAATTTTAATTCTTGAAAAGAAAAGAAAATATTGGCGGCTGCTGAGATATAAATGTATACAGTATAAAGAAGAAGAAAAGAAGAGATGCAGCGATAATTGTGGTTACTGAATATTTAAACATCGACGGTGAAAATAATTGACTGAGGAGAGAGAGAGAGAGAGAGAGAGAGAGAGAGAGAGAGAGAGAGAGAGAGAGATCCAGTAAGGGGAAACTAAGAATTGGATTAGATTGACATTGGACATATATGAAACTGCTTCATTTTTGGCTAACACAAAAAAGTAGGACTATCAGATTCCTGCCAGAGACTGAAGTTTAAAACAATAAGAGTACGTTCAGAACCATATGGATTATAAATTTAATCTGTCAAAGGAAGAAGGATAGAGGAAGCATCTATTATTAAGGGAATTACGAGTATCCAACGGACTTGATAGGATTATTAATTCTGTAGATCACAAAGAGGTGTTTTTGTTAAACGGTGGGGATTGGAAATTTTAGATTGTAAATATATATTTATAGATACTACAACAGAGAATTGAAGGAGGTGTACTTGGAGGTTGGGGTCTTATGGATATATCATTGGTTCAGGTTTTCTTAGGCCTCACAGCCAGGAGAACTTGATTTGACCTGCATAGTTTTGCTCTCCCTGAATTGGGCCCCTAACATTCTCTGAGTTAGATGCATAGTTTTGCTCTCCCTGATTTGGGCCCCTAGCCTTCCCTGAGATAAGCTTCTAGTTTTGCATTCCTTAAGTTGAGTTTCTATTCAGGTAAAACGCATGATTTCCTGAAAAACACGTGGTATTTTGCTAATACGTATACTCTAAACGCTTGCTGATTGGTATAGTTAAGTTTCTATATGTTAATTTCCTCATTGCTGTAATTACCCCTCCCTGCTAAAACTGCATAATAAAAGAGACTGTTGCGATCTAAGGGGGATCTTTTTACAACATCTCTTTTTTTACAACCCTTTCTTCGTGCTATCTCATTTTGAAGAACTCCTGGTGTGGTGTCTTTTATTTGGCTTCTTTCGTCCTTGCGAGGACCCACTAAATTGTCTCAGCGAGGGCTGAGACCCGTTCCTGCGGGAACCCAGGACAACATTAACAGGGAACCTAGGACAACAAATAATTGTTGCAGACCAACAGCAACATCTGGGGGCTCGTCCTGACCTGTTGTGTTGTCCAGAGGCGTGATCGTTGTCTAGCGGTGCGTCACCTTCACCCTCATTGCTTACCCGTCCGGGACGCGACACATGCATACGTAAGTAATGAGCTCCTCGAACTCGAAAGTCTCATCATGGCATAGGAATGAGCTTTACTCTCTGGTGAAGAAGGCTAATTGTTTGCAAAAAGTTAATGGCACCACTGTCTATCCTCTTTCTAAGAAATCTCTTACCTCTTTTCTATCCTATGTTCATGCCTATGAGTCTCCGTCTGTCTCTGTAGCTGCCTCTGCTCCCCCTGCGGACACAGCTCTTTCTCCTTCTGCAGCGTCTCCCCCCCCTTCGGAGGATACAGACATAGCTGCAGGCACTCTTTCTGCCTTGGTTGCTCTTTCTTCTCTTTCTCTAAGAACTGAACCCCCGATATCGGCTTACCCTTTAAACCTCAATCCACCAGGAGGGGGACAGCCGATACATGACAACATCAATGTACGGGTGCTTAAAAATTTAAAAGAAGCTGTTACTTCCTACGGCAGGCATTCACTCTCCGTTCCTTTAGCTCCTATGTCTGCTCATTCCTTTCCCTCCTCCTCCCTTTCCCCCCACTCTGAACCTTCAAAGCATATTGAGCTAGAAAGCGTATTGTCTTCCATCCCTGCTTTGAAAACTGCCTCCTTTCCCCTGCCTGCCTCCCTTCCCCCAGAGCACCCCTCCCTTTCCCCCATGGGTGATCAGCAACTGATTTGGTTTAATTGCTTCTCTATATCTGGAAACAATCTGGAAAAGAATTTGCTCACAGCGACTACATGGGAAACATTGGGAACTTATTTCCATGAAAGTCCAAGAGCCCCTGCAAAAATTCTGTTCATGTGGCTCATGGTCCTCGAATGCCTCATTTTATTTGTTGCAGACGTCACTTAGAGAATCAGGACCTCTGCCTTATCAAAAATGACTTAAAAGGATCCACAATCACAGTCATGATTTAAACTGCTGAGTTTTCTCAGACAAGTTCCCCAGGTCTGTAAATGTTGTTTGATGATGTGTGTGCTTGTGTATGTATGTATGTGATCATTTTCAGACCTGCATAAGAATTGTAGAGATAATTGTGATGCTTGATTTGCATGGAATGTGTGTATGTGCAAAACTCATTGAGAAGGTGTGAAATTTCTGTGTTGTCTTTTGGATTTGCAAGAAATGTGTACATGTGTGAGAAATTGTCTCTGCATGTGTGTGTGTGTGTGTGTGTGTATCTGTCTGCATAAATTCCGTATGCAAGCAGCCAGGTACTTTTGGAAAAGAAATAAAACATTTTTTTTCCTTTTGCAAGCAAGTGAGTTACTTTTGGACATTTTTTTTCTCTTCATATGCATGAGAATGTCTTTCCAGTGAGTTACTTTTAACTTTTTTTCTCTGCCCTATGGCTTATCTTAACTACCCCCCCTTTTGTTCCTTGCTGTGCCAGGGAAAAGGGTGGGCTACGGGGGGATAACCATCCACCCCCACTCCATTTTTTTTTTCTCTCTTCTTTCTTGTCTGAGAAGGGAGGGACAATTAGGCTCTCTGGAAGCATTGCTTTTGTAAAAGGCTATGTAAAAAACTATGCAGATGTATTTTCTTTTTCACCATGAAAACAATTTTGATTTTAATTTTTAATCATGCATACAATTTTGATTTTGCTTTTAATTTTTATTTTTTCTCTTTTCTGGAACTTTTTGAGGTTTAACCTGCCTGATTAAACCTATACCTTTATAAATGTTTTCAAAGCACTAAGTTGACTAAAAATGTTTCATTTAGCTTTGTATTTTTGCAGCTGTTCACACACATCATTAGAGTTGGAAGGGACCCTTGGAGGTCTTCTAGTCCAACCCCCTGCCCAGGCAGGAAACCCTACAGCATTTCAGACACATGGCTATCTTCTTATGTATGGATGCATTTTTTTTAAGCGTAAATCTGTTTTTTGGAAAATGCACTTAGGTTTTCCACACAAACTGACTCACCCTTATTTGCTGTTTGTATTGTTTCTTTTTCTTTTTTAGCAGCACAATATGTGCCCTGTTTTAGGAACTATTTCAGAGATGAGTTAGAAAGTTATAGGATGTGATAAGTTAGAAGGTTATTTTGCTAAGAATGTGGTTTGTTTTTGGAAGTTTTTGATAGCATGGATTTTGTTAGTGACCAACTTCCACACATGAATAAAAAGGGTGGGAGTTGGGTTTTTATTGATTGATTGTCTTTTTCTCTGTCTTCCACATAGTATGTTACTCAAATAGTACAAACTATTTTTCAATCTTACTTGTCCCCTTCTCTTGATTCTAATCTCATTTCTCTTTTCACAACTTTACAGTCTCTCATTTACAAACGTACACATCCCTATTTTGTTACACATATACGTAGCTATCAACCTTTTCCTGGTTTTCTCCAGGAAGGGAACAATGTAGCAGACGCTGCGGCCTCTGCCTCCTCTCTTTTGACACTTTCTCCTGTCTCTCCTTGGGACAGTCACTCCTATTTTCATCAAAACAAAAAGGCGCTCATGAAACAATTTGGCTTCACGGCTGCTGAGGCATCTGATCATACATCAATGCCCTACTTGCAGCCGCCAAGGTAACTCTCTTCCGATGGGGGTCAACCCCAGAGGAACAGTGGCCTGTCAACTATGGCAAATGGATGTAACTCAATATCCATCTTTTAACCCTTGGAAATACATTCATGTTTGCATTGATACATATTCAGGTTTCATCATGGCAACCTTGCAAAGGGGTGAAACCGCAAAACAAGTAATTAATCATTGTATTCGGACTTTCGTAACGTTGGGATGTCCAAAAACTCTAAAAACTGACAATGGACCAGCCTATACGAGCTCTGCCTTTGCACAATTTTGCCATCGCTGGTCAATAATCCATAAATTCGGCATTCCTTTCAATAGCCAGGGCCAGGCCATTATAGAGAGAGCGAATCTGACTCTTAAACAGGCCTTGGACAAACACTTGGGGTCAAAAGGCATCAGCCCCCCGACACTCCCGGCGTTGCAAAATGTATTAAATGTTTGTTTGTATTCATTGAATTTTCTTAATCTAACTGGATCTCCTGCCTCCACTGCCGCCTCGAGACAGTTTTCCGCTCCTCCCTCTTCTCGTCCTCTGGTATATTATAGGCATCTTCCGGATCCAGCTTGGAAAGGTCCAGCTCAATTGATTACCTGGGGAAAAGGCTACGCTGCAGTTCAATTGCCTGATCGAGTCCTGTGGGTTCCAGCTCGCTGTGTTCGCCCCTGTCATCTCAATCAACCAAAAAAGAAAGATGAAGATCCTTCTGATCCTATCACTGATCTCTCTTGCCTCTTCTGTCCCTAATGCCTCTTCCTCTCTTCCTAAATGTACATTCCTTGAACGTTTAAGTGCTTATATAAGAGTTCCTCATTGTAGAATACTAACCCCTCTTGGGGGTCGTGCGGAACTTGTTTGCAGACAACGCCATCCCTTGCTGCATCCGGCTCAGTGGACATGGCTAAAGAATGGATATCCAGTCCATCCCTCTAACAATACTTACATTATATCTTCTCCCTGTTCCACTTCTCTGTTAATTTTTAACATCTCATCTGAAGACTACAGCACTTATGCATGCTCCCTGTTTTTCCCAAAGCAAAAAAGACATGAAAATTTCCCTTCTCTCTGCTACCCATTTCTCCTCTGGTGTATCTCGCTCCTTGCCCTATTCCCACGTTTCTACCTCTGCAGCTCTTCGTTTGCAGCGCTCCTTATCCGGAGCACAGCAGAACCTGCATCGTCCCGCAAATTATACTTGGACTATTTTGGACTTCCAAGGAAGCGTCCTTCATTCCATCTCTAATCGAACTCTGTGGCCTTGGTTTCCTGCACTCTACTTTGACTTTGCTGAAATGCTGGTCGGCGCCCATGGATTTAAACATAAAACAAAATGTAATCCTTCCCCTCGGGACGTCTGGTCAATTGGTCCAGGCCTGTATATCTGCCCAGGACATCTTTCTGATCTCTCCCACCTAGATGAATGTGGGACCATCTCTGACTGGTACTGTAAGTCCTGGCAATGTGTGTCAACCGGAAAGATTTGGTGGACTGCTCCCTATACTACTGACTATATCAAAGCTGTACTAGGCCCTGATAACAATTTGCCTTGGAATTCCTGCTCCAATTGGGCCTGCTGCGCGTCGCCTCAATCCTATGACTGTTACTTTTACATCTCATGGAAGGAGTCTTCCGATTACTGAATGGCTTAAAGGGAAAAGATGGGGGGGAAGGTCGAGAGATAATTCCGATTACAGACATCCAGGAAATATATTCATAATTCGTCTTACCATGTCCTTAGAAACATCCCCACCTGTGGGCCCAAACAAACAAGTCAACTCGCCCTTTTTACAGCCCTTGATTAAAAGCAACAATCCATTGGTGTCCCTGGTCTCCTCTGCGCATGATGCCCTTGTGGCAGCCCGTACTTTTCCTAACAATGATAGTAGATGTTGGTTGTGTCTGTCTTCTCAACCCCCTTTTTATGAGGCCATAGGTTCCGCCCTACCTTTTACCAATAGCACCTCAGATACCGGTTGTAGGTGGTCTAACTCTTCTATAACGGTATCCTCAATTGAAGGTCAAGGTTGTTGCCTTGGGTATGTACCCTCTAACTTTTCTCACTATTGTATTAATGCCTCCTCGGATGCCTATACTTCCTGCACAATATACTTGTCCAAAGAAAGACTAGGACTTGACACTGGAGGGTGGACTATAACATACACTACTCTATTAACTGCAGATCTTTCCAAACGTTTAAACGGTCAGTTTTTTATTCCTTCCAATGGCTCTATTTGGGCCTGCTCTACGGGTGCTACTGCGTGTGTCAGTGGAGACATTTTACACACCAAACACGCTTTTTGCATTCAGGTTTATCTTCTCCCTAAAATGTCTGTTTTTTCCAATAATGAGTTCTTTTCTCGCATGGAAACACCCCAATACCTTCCATGAACCAAACGGGAGGTGGTTACTACTATGACTTTGGCCCTTCTCCTGGGCCTAGGAGCCACTGGTGCTGCAACTGGAATCGCAGGAATGGTTGTGGCTGACAAAAACATCCGCAGGCTCAGTATTGAAATAGATGCTGATCTCAAACGCATTGAGCAATCTATGGTTGCCCTCCAAAATTCCCTGACCTCTCTCTCCGAGGTTGTATTACAAAATAGAAGGGGTTTGGACTTGCTATTCTTAAAACAGGGCGGTCTGTGTGTAGCTTTGAAAGAAGAATGTTGTTTTTACACTGAAAGTTCTGGTGTTGTGCTTGACTCTATGGCAGAATTAAATACCCGATTGAAAGATAGGGAAAAAGAGCGTTCTCAATCCCATACGTGGTATCAGGGAATGTTCAATCTCTCTCCCTGGTTGACCACCCTCCTCTCTGCCCTAGTTGGTCCTCTGATTTTGTTGCTCCTTGCATGTACAATTGGCCCATGTGTCATGGGGAGAGTTCTAGCATTTTTGAAACAACGACTAAACAGTATTGGAGATGATGTCCTCTTGCTAAGGAACACTGTTGAAAATGAATATAAACAACCTCTTTTAGAATTAGCCTCTGAGGCTGCTGAAGACTCTGAATCGGGAACCATTCCTTTGAAAAAGTGTACTGACTCCCTGCGGGGTCTCCCGGAGGGGGGATCCACTGGGGATGTCATAGCTTTAGAAGAATATTACCCATCTTAAAAAATAAAAACAGAGGACATATGGATATATCATTGGTTCAGGTTTTCTTAGGCCTCACAGCCAGGAGAACTTGATTTGACCTGCAT
The DNA here is from genome assembly GCF_028640845.1 of Ahaetulla prasina. Taxonomy (NCBI): domain Eukaryota; kingdom Metazoa; phylum Chordata; class Lepidosauria; order Squamata; family Colubridae; genus Ahaetulla; species Ahaetulla prasina. The sequence continues at coordinate 186,752,017 of NC_080540.1, forward strand.
AGTTTTGCTCTCCCTGAATTGGGCCCCTAACATTCTCTGAGTTAGATGCATAGTTTTGCTCTCCCTGATTTGGGCCCCTAGCCTTCCCTGAGATAAGCTTCTAGTTTTGCATTCCTTAAGTTGAGTTTCTATTCAGGTAAAACGCATGATTTCCTGAAAAACACGTGGTATTTTGCTAATACGTATACTCTAAACGCTTGCTGATTGGTATAGTTAAGTTTCTATATGTTAATTTCCTCATTGCTGTAATTACCCCTCCCTGCTAAAACTGCATAATAAAAGAGACTGTTGCGATCTAAGGGGGATCTTTTTACAACATCTCTTTTTTTACAACCCTTTCTTCGTGCTATCTCATTTTGAAGAACTCCTGGTGTGGTGTCTTTTATTTGGCTTCTTTCGTCCTTGCGAGGACCCACTAAATTGTCTCAGCGAGGGCTGAGACCCGTTCCTGCGGGAACCCAGGACAACATTAACAGGGAACCTAGGACAACAAATAATTGTTGCAGACCAACAGCAACAGGGTCTCTCTGTGTGTGAATATAACTTTGTCTTTCCCCATTTGATAAGCTCCTTTCTGAGTGGTAGATGACAAGTATACCAAATATGTCTAAGATAGGAAAGAAAGCCTCATCTACACCATCAGCAGCAACATCAGCAGCAGCATCCAGCCCATCCAATCAAAGGTCGATAGAAAGCATGCTAGGTTTGGAGAAATCAAACTCCTTTTCAGAGTATGCAAGCGATGCTACAATCAGTCCAAGAAGTTATGATTAAAAGTCAGGAAGCTATGTCCAAAAACCATGAAGAGATTAAGAACGAAATGGGGGAGATGGATGAAAAGTTAAAGAACTTCCAGTAAATGATAGCGAAGAATGAACAGAGGATACAGAAAATAGAAATAAAGGCTGGGCAAACAGAAAAAGAAATGAAGGAAGTAAATCAAAAGCTATCACAAGCTAACAAGACGGCAGACTTGATGACTGCTGGCTAGAGCACTACAGAAAAATAAATAAGACATACAAAGGGAAATAGACGAAATATTTAGAATCCATATGAACTACGCAAGAAGACATAATCTATCAAAAGAGATGCATTTGAGATTCACCAAAAAGATGTTGAGAGATGAAATATATAAAAGAACTAGAGATGATCCCATGAAGTATAAAGGGAGAGAAATTGTGACTTTAAAACAGATATCTAGGAGAGTCAGAGAACAGAGGAGACAATGCCAATTTTCGACAGCACAACTGATTTAAATACAACATGACTTTAAGATGGTTGATACCAGAAGGAATTCTGGTTACCTGGCAAGACAAAAAATTTAGGGTGGATACACTAGATAAAGCACATGAATTCTTTGAACATCACTTTACTGCATATGAAGAACAGGAAAGCAGAGAAGAAATAGAAAGTAAAAGTCAGGACGAAATACAAACAGAAGAAAAAACTCTAGAACAGGAAGAGAGAAAAACGAGCAAGCAGAATGAGAGGGTACAAGAATAAAAGGACGCAAAGCGATAAGAACAATCAGAAAAACATGATGAAAAGAAAAAAAAACTTCACAAAACTACAAAGATTAAAATTGGGCCTAATTTGTCTTCAAGAACTGCATATTAAAAAACTATTTGGCAACCTATTGGAATATCCCAAAATTGGGAAACTATACTCGGTATTAGCTCATCAAAAGAAAAGAGGGGTGGCACTATATGTCAGAGAACCATTAAAAGAAACTACAAACTAACAATGTCAACAACATATTAAAAAAACCTTTACAAAATGTTCTACAGATGGTATTTGCCACCAGCAAGAATGACAAAGATGTTCCAAAACACATCGCCAACATGCTGGAAATGTAAACAGATACCAAGTTCCTATTACCAAATGTGGTGGACCTGTCCAATAGTGAAAAAATATTGGTTAAATATAAAAAGGTGGTTAGAAGAAATGACAACAGAACAAATAGATTTAAAACCAGAATTGTTCTTGCTAGGCATCCAGGAAAATATAATAAAAGAATTACATATTTAATATTACATGGGATAACAGCAGCGAGAATTAAGTACGCACAAAATTGGAAAAACAGAAATATACCTATAGATGAAAATGTAATAAAGAAAATATTAGACTGTGCCGAAATGAACAAATTAAAGATGAAAATTAAGGACAAAGAGGAAACAGAGTACTATTTAACTTGGGTCTTATTTTATAAATGGTTAAGAGAATAGAAGCAGAAGTTAGTAATTTATAATTAAGGACGATCAATAATATAAAAGTGTGTGTGTGTGTATATGTACATATACACACACACATACATACAATAATACCATAAGGAGTATTATTACTGGATAACACGTGATTATAGATTAAATTGTATAGGGCAATTAAAAGTGTAGATTACATTGTATGTATTATTTTCATATTATGAGAAAAATGGTTATAATTATGTGTATTTAAAAGAGTTGTGATACAAACAGTACACTGTCGTTGCAGAAATGGAAACGTCATGTATATCAAAGGAAAATGGATAATAAAAACAATTTTTAAAAAAGATTATAATTTCAAGATCTTATTTACAATGGAGAATGCAATTAGACCAGAATTATAACATTTTCAACAGTAACAGTAACATTTTCAAACCCATAAGCAATCCAGAGACTATGTATTTTATCAAAGTATTATCTTTGATAAAGCTTTCACTACCAGTTCCCTTCCCAAACTTTGGTCACTAGCCACAGTCATCCCTATCTTCAAAAAAGGAGACCCCAGCTTAGTCAAAAATTACAGACTAATCTCTCTGTGCTGCGTCACCTGCAAAGTCATGGAATCAATCATCAACCAATCCATTACCTCACACTTAGAAACTAACAACCTACTCTCCAATAAACAATTTGGTTTCAGGAAAAAATTATCATGTAACTTACAACTTCTCCACTGTAAAAACATATGGACTACAAATCTTGATCAAGGCAAATCAATAGATGCAATCTACATAGACTTCTGCAAAGCTTTTGACTCAGTAGTACACAATAAACGTCTCCTAAAACTAATATCCTATGGCATCTCAGGACCCCTTCACAAATGGATATCTGCTTTTCTGTCTAACAGACAACAAGTGGTCAAAATTGGCAATGCTTTATCAAATCCTGTTCCTGTCAAGAGTGGTGTTCCTCAAGGCAGTGTCCTTGGACCAACACTCTTCATACTATACATTAATGATCTTTGTGACCATATCTCAAATAATTGTGTTCTCTTTGCAGTTTAACACCACAGACAATACATCTATCATTCAAAACGACCTTGATCATCTAACCCCTTGGTCTAAAACTTGGCAGCTCCAAATCTCAAACAGCAAATGCTCAGTCTTACATATAGGAAAAAAGAACCCAAACACTAAATACATACTAGATGGACATTACCTTACAGGCGACCCCCATCCCGTTAAAGACCTTGGAGTTTTCATGTCAAATGATCTAAGTGCCAAAGCCCACTGCAACTACATAGCAAAAAAAGCTTTAAGAGTTGTAAACCTAATCTTGCGTAGCTTCTTTTCCAAAAAAACCACACTACTAACCAGAGCATATAAAACATTTGCTAGACCAATTCTAGAATACAGCTCGCCTGTTTGGAACCCTCACCACATCTCTGACATCAATACAATTGAATGTGTCCAGAAATATTTTACAAGAAGAGTTCTCCATTCCTCTGAAAACAACAAAATACCTTATCCCACCAGACTTGAAATCCTAGGCTTAGAAAACTTGGAACTCCGTCACCTTCGACAAGACCTAAGTTTAACTCATAGAATCATCTATTGTAATGTCCTACCTGTTAAAGACTACTTCAGCTTTAATTGCAATAATACTAGAGCAACCAATAGATTTAAACTTAATGTCAACCGCTTTAATCTAGATTGCAGAAAATATGACTTCTGTAACAGAATCATCAGTGCTTGGAATACTTTACCTGACTCTGTGGTCTCTTCTCATAATCCTAAAAGCTTTAACCAAAAACTTTCTACTATTGACCTCACCCCATTCCTAAGAGGATCATAAGGGGCGTGCATAAGCGCACAAACTTGCCTACCGTTCCTGTCCTATTGTTTTTCTTTTCTTCCTCATATATATATATATATATGCATATATATATATATATATATATATATATTTGTTTTCTGAGGTTTTCACGGGTGTTTGTATATAGGTCTTTGGTTGTTCGGGTTTTCTCCCGTGTAAAATTGGAAGTGTCTTGGCGACGTTTCGACGAAGTCTCATTCGTCATCTTCAGGCTTCAGCTTCGTGCTTCTGGGAGCAATGTGTGATCGCAGCTGTTTCTTCCTTTTAACTGCTAGTGGGGGTTTGAACTGATTGGGTGGGAGCTTGGCTGTGCTCTGATTGGATGGGGTTTTTCTGTGCTCTGATTGGCTGGGGTGTGTCCTGTGTTGGTGGGGGCTTGGTTGTGCTCAGTCTAATCTGTGCTGCAGGGGATTTGAGCTGGTGAGCTGCACTGCTGCTGTTTGGCTTTGTGGTGGTGCTACATCTTCGTAGTGGGTGTCAGTCTGCTGCATGTATGGATTGGAGGGGTTTGAAGTGGCTAATGTTGCAGCTGCGGTCTGGCTTCTGGTCCTTGGTCGTGCTTCCTGATCAGTGTGGGTTTGGGTGTGCTTTCTGGGTGGATGTGTGGTGGTGACATCCTGTGTGGACCTCGTGAGTGTGGGTCTGGTGTCATTCCTCGTGTTAGGGACACGTTTGTCAATAAGGGCAGGTTTCCAAATGGCTGGTAGGCGGAGGTATCATCTCGTTTGTTCATGCTGTGTGGGCGTTTTCTATCTCGATGGCTTCTCTGATTATTCTGTTGTTAAAGTGTTCAGTTTTGGCGATAGTTCTGGTCTTTTAAAGTCAATATCGTGTCCTGTGACTTTAAAGTGTTGGACCAGGGAAGAAGTTGGTTCCTCTTTTTTGAATGAGTTCTTGTGTTCTTCAATGCGTGCACTTATTCTTCTGTTGGTTTGTCCAATGTATGTGGTGGGGCAGGCGGTGCATGGGATTTCATATACTCCTTGATTTTCTAACTCAATTTTGTCTTTGGGGTTTCTTAGGATGGTGGATATTTTTTGGTTTGTGCAGAATGCTGTCTTGATGTTATGTTTGTGGAGGATCTTGCTGATTCTGTCTGTGGTGCCTTTTATATATGGGAGGAGGGCTGTGCCATTTTCTTGCTCTCTGTCTTGGGTTTTAGTGGGGGGTTCTTTTTGGATTAGTTTGGTAATCTTATTTCTCTGGAATCCATTGGATGTTAGTACGTTTGTGAGAGTGTGTAGTTCGGTTTTAGGTGTTGTTCATCAGCTAAGCATTTTGTTCTAGAGATGAGTGTCTTGGCTACGGAGTTGATCTGTGCTGGGTGGTGGTGTGAGAGTGCATGCAGATAGCGGTTTGTGTGTGTTTTCTTCTGGTAGATGGTGTGTCCTAGGAGCCATTGGGTTTCTTGTAGACTAAGACATCTAGGAAGGAAGTTGGTTGTTAACTTCTGTTTCCATGGTGAACTGTATTTTGGGGTGTAGGCTATTGAGGTGTGTGAGGAAGTTTTCAAGTTTTTCTTTCCCGTGTGGCCAGATTATGAAGGTGTCGCTCACGATCTGAGCCAGAGTTTGGGTTTGTGATCAGATTTTTCTAGTGCTTGGGTTTCAAAGTGTTCCATGTAGAGGTTGGCAATGACAGGTGAGAGGGTGATCCCATGGGTGCGCCTTCTATTTGTTTGTATTTTTGTCCGTTATAGATGAAGTATGTGTTGGATAGGCAGTGGTTGGTCAGATCTAGTATGTGCTTGGGGGTTATATTTGTTTTGGATAGCTGTCAAGGCTTCTTTGATTGGCACTTGGGTGAAGAGGGATATGACATCAAAGCTCACGAGTAGGTCGCTGGGCTGTAAGTTTTGTTTCTTTATGATCTCTATGAACTGGAATGAGTTTTTTACGTGTGAAGCGATGGATTCTGCATAGGGCTGTAGTTGTTTGGCGAGAAATTTGGCTAGGTTTTGTAGAGGTGAGCCTATGGAGCTGACTATGGGTCTGAGTGGGGGTCCCTCTTTGTGTATGTTGGGAGGCCGAGAGCTTAGGGCATCTGGATGATTTCTCTCTGGGAATGATTCTTTGTTGGATTTCTTCGCTGATGGGGGAGGCTTTTATTTTGGATCTAGTGGTTTTTTCTAGGTAGGTGGTGGGGTCTGTTTTTAGGGGCTTGTATGCAGGGTCTTGGAGTAGGTTGGTTAATTTGGTTTGGTAGTCAGATGTGTTCATAACCACCGTGGCGTTGCCCTTGTCTGCTGGTAGGATTATTATGCTGGTATCTTTTTTCAGGTTAAGTAGTGCTGTCTTCACCCAAGTGCCAATCAAAGAAGCCTTGACAGCTATCCAAAACAAATATAACCCCCCCAAGCACATACTAGATCTGACCAACCACTGCCTATCCAACACATACTTCATCTATAACGGACAAAAATACAAACAAATAGAAGGCGCACCCATGGGATCACCCCTCTCACCTGTCATTGCCAACCTCTACATGGAACACTTTGAAACCCAAGCACTAGAAAAATCTGATCACAAACCCAAACTCTGGCTCAGATACGTAGACGACACCTTCATAATCTGGCCACACGGGAAAGAAAAACTTGAAAACTTCCTCACACACCTCAATAGCCTACACCCCAAAATACAGTTCACCATGGAAACAGAAGTTAACAACCAACTTCCTTCCTAGATGTCTTAGTCTACAAGAAACCCAATGGCTCCCTAGGACACACCATCTACCAGAAGAAAACACACACAAACCGCTATCTGCATGCACTCACACCACCACCCAGCACAGATCAACTCAGAGCCAAGACACTCATCTCTAGAACAAAATGCTTAGCTGACGAACAACACCTAAAACCGAACTACACACTCTCACAAACGTACTAACATCCAATGGATTCCAGAGAAATAAGATTACCAAACTAATCCAAAAGAACCCCCACTAAAACCCAAGACAGAGAGCAAGAAAATGGCACAGCCTCCTCCCATATATAAAAGGCACCACAGACAGAATCAGCAAGATCCTCCACAAACATAACATCAAGACAGCATTCTGCACAAACCAAAAATATCCACCATCCTAAGAAACCCCAAAGACAAAATTGAGTTAGAAAATCAAGGAGTATATGAAATCCCATGCACCGCCTGCCCCACCACATACATTGGACAAACCAACAGAAGAATAAGTGCACGATTGAAGAACACAAGAACTCATTCAAAAAGAGGAACTAACTTCTTCCTGGTCCAACACTTTAAAGTCACAGGACACGATATTGACTTTAAAAAGACCAGAACTATCGCCAAAACTGAACACTTTAACAACAGAATAATCAGAGAAGCCATCGAGATAGAAAAACGCCCACACAGCATGAACAAACGAGATGATACCTCCCGCCTACCAGCCATTTGGAAACCTGCCCTTATTGACAAACGTGTCCCTAACACGAGGAATGACACCAGACCCACACTCACGAGGTCCACACAGGATGTCACCACCACACATCCACCCAGAAAGCACACCCAAACCCACACTGATCAGGAAGCACGACCAAGGACCAGAAGCCAGACCGCAGCTGCAACATTAGCCACTTCAAACCCCTCCAATCCATACATGCAGCAGACTGACACCCACTACGAAGATGTAGCACGACCACGAAGCCAAACAGCAGCAGTGCAGCTCACCAGCTCAAATCCCCCTGCAGCACAGATTAGACTGAGCACAACCAAGCCCCCACCAACACAGGACACCCCCCCAGCCAATCAGAGCACAGAAAAATCCCCATCCAATCAGAGCACAGCCAAGCTCCCACCCAATCAGTTCAAACCCCCACTAGCAGTTAAAAGGAAGAAACAGCTGCGATCACATTGCTCCCAGAAGCACGGGTTGAAGCCTGAAGATGACGAATGAGACTTCGCAAGACACTTCCAATTTTACACGGGAGAAAACCCGAACAACTAAAGACCTATATATATATATATATATATATATATATATATATATATATATATATATATATATATATATATATATATATATATATATATATATATATATATATATATATATATATATGCTTATACCTCCTTATATTTACTCATATATGTATTTATATACTATATAATCTTTTTGTATGATACCTACATATATTGTTGTGACAAAATAAAATAAATAAAAATAAATAAAATAAAAAATATGTCTGGTCTCACTCCAATTTTCTTTTAGCTCCCTAACATTTTCCACAGTAGACTATAATGCAAAGCAAAACACAACTTTTGGTTTGCTTTAAATTTACTGGGAGATGCATTATTTTTTTTAAAAAAATCATCCCATCATTATTACTTTATAAGTAATTCATGGTTGCTGTCAGATCGGTGTATCTGCCATTCTTTGTGAAAGAAGGTGGGGATATGGAGTTGTCACATTTAGTTCTTTTCCTATGTGTCCTAAATATCCAATTTCTTGCCTGGTGCTCTTTTTATAAACTTTAACCTGATTTATAACCGTTGCCTGGTGCCAGGAATGCCTGGAGAATTCTCACATCTCGGGAAATGAAAGGGGAGGGGGGGAAATGAGTGGATTGTAAGATGACCCTGAGAAGCTCTTTGTATCTGTTTCTCAGAGAGGCTGGTACAATTCATCTTTACACCAGTGGATTGGTCGGAATTCACAACAGAAGGTGGGGAGGGGGTTCCTAATTTCCTTTATCCTGAACTGCATGCCCTGAAGGATCCCAGAGCCTGCTTTCAGTTTTGAGCTGCCCTTATTGACAAAGGTGTCCCTAACACGAGGAATGACACCAGACCCACACTCACGAGGTCCACACAGGATGTCACCACCACACATCCACCCAGCACAGATCAACTCCGTAGCCAAGACACTCATCTCTAGAACAAAATGCTTAGCTGACGAACAACACCTAAAAACCGAACTACACACTCTCATAAACGTACTAACATCCAATGGATTCCAGAGAAATAAGATTACCAAACTAATCCAAAAAGAACCCCCACTAAAACCCAAGACAGAGAGCAAGAAAATGGCACAGCCCTCCTCCCATATATAAAAGGCACCACAGACAGAATCAGCAAGATCCTCCACAAACATAACATCAAGACAGCATTCTGCACAAACCAAAAATATCCACCATCCTAAGAAACCCCAAAGACAAAATTGAGTTAGAAAATCAAGGAGTATATGAAATCCCATGCACCGCCTGCCCCACCACATACATTGGGCAAACCAACAGAAGAATAAGTGCACGCATTGAAGAACACAAGAACTCATTCAAAAAAGAGGAACCAACTTCTTCCCTGGTCCAACACTTTAAAGTCACAGGACACGATATTGACTTTAAAAAGACCAGAACTATCGCCAAAACTGAACACTTTAACAACAGAATAATCAGAGAAGCCATCGAGATAGAAAACGCCCACACAGCATGAACAAACGAGATGATACCTCCGCCTACCAGCCATTTGGAAACCTGCCCTTATTGACAAACGTGTCCCTAACACGAGGAATGACACCAGACCCACACTCACGAGGTCCACACAGGATGTCACCACCACACATCCACCCAGAAAGCACACCCAAACCCACACTGATCAGGAAGCACGACCAAGGACCAGAAGCCAGACCGCAGCTGCAACATTAGCCACTTCAAACCCCTCCAATCCATACATGCAGCAGACTGACACCCACTACGAAGATGTAGCACGACCACGAAGCCAAACAGCAGCAGTGCAGCTCACCAGCTCAAATCCCCCTGCAGCACAGATTAGACTGAGCACAACCAAGCCCCCACCAACACAGGACACCCCCCCAGCCAATCAGAGCACAGAAAAATCCCCATCCAATCAGAGCACAGCCAAGCTCCCACCCAATCAGTTCAAACCCCCACTAGCAGTTAAAAGGAAGAAACAGCTGCGATCACACATTGCTCCCAGAAGCACGGGTTGAAGCCTGAAGATGACGAATGAGACTTCGTAAACGTCGCCAAGACACTTCCAATTTTACACGGGAGAAAACCCGAACAACTAAAGACCTACATATATATATATATATATATATATATATATATATATATATATATATATATATATATATATATATATATATATATATATATATATATATATATATATATATATATATGCTTATACCTCCTTATATTTACTCATATATGTATTTATATACTATATAATCTTTTTGTATGATACCTACATATATTGTTGTGACAAAATAAAATAAATAAAAATAAATATAATTAAAAATATGTCTGGTCTCACTCCAATTTCTTTTAGCTCCCTAACATTTTCCACAGTAGACTATAATGCAAAGCAAAACACAACTTTTGGTTTGCTTTAAATTTACTGGGAGATGCATTATTTTTTTTAAAAAAATCATCCCATCATTATTACTTTATAAGTAATTCATGGTTGCTGTCAGATCGGTGTATCTGCCATTCTTTGTGAAAGAAGGTGGGGATATGGAGTTGTCACATTTAGTTCTTTTCCTATGTGTCCTAAATATCCAATTTCTTGCCTGGTGCTCTTTTTATAAACTTTAACCTGATTTATAACCGTTGCCTGGTGCCAGGAATGCCTGGAGAATTCTCACATCTCGGGAAATGAAAGGGGAGGGGGGGAAATGAGTGGATTGTAAGATGACCCTGAGAAGCTCTTTGTATCTGTTTCTCAGAGAGGCTGGTACAATTCATCTTTACACCAGTGGATTGGTCGGAATTCACAACAGAAGGTGGGGAGGGGGTTCCTAATTTCCTTTATCCTGAACTGCATGCCCTGAAGGATCCCAGAGCCTGCTTTCAGTTTTGACTTGCTTTCATCCCTTCCAATAAATGGTTCCTTTTGAAATAAAAAGTTCTCAAGAGTTCATACTTTCTTGGAGGGGGGGGAGAAGCTGGTTCTTACAGTGGCAAACATACCTAATACTCCTTCTTCCTATTCCCCCCCCCCCAATAACAACTTTGAGTGCTGGGTTGGGATAAAAGAGAATGCTCCAAGTCATCCAGCTGGTTTTCATGCCCAATGAGAGACTAAATCTCAGTTACTGGTTTCTAGCCTGGTGCCTTAACCTCTACATCAAACTGACTATTTTAAGAAAATGAGGTTATCCCAGAATTCTTCATCTTTCACAGCGAGAGTGTCCCTTCCTTTATGAAGGAAAAGGTGTCTATTGTTTCAAAGAAATAATCGATTCTTATCAGCTATATTTAGTACATGCTAAGCTGATCTTCCAGAATTATGATGTTTGGCAGAAGCTTTTGGAGCAAACACGTTTTTATATATATTTTATTTATACGTTTTTCTTTAGAAAACATAAAAACTCAATATCTACATGAACAGTGTAGCCAACATGGCAATATAAACCATCTACTATACATGGATGACTTTAAAATGTATGCGAAAAGTCCCACTGAACTTAAATCATGAGTTTGATTCTGTGGCTCTCAAGGACGTGGACAGGTTGCTGGGGAGGTTACATGCAACTACATGTTTACTGGACCCGTGTCCTTCCTGGTTAGTGCTGGCTGCTCAGGAAGTGACACGAGGCTGGCTCCGGGGGATTATAAATGCTTCTTTGGTGGAAGGGGTTTTCCCCGCCGCCTTGAAGGAGGCGGTGGTGAGACCTCTCCTCAAGAAGCCTTCCCTGGACCCAGCTATTTTGGGAAATTATCGTCCAGTCTCCAACCTTCGCTTTGTGGCGAAGGTTGTAGAGAGTGTGGTTGCATGGCAGCTCCCCCGGCACCTGGAGGAAGCTATCTATCTAGACCCGTTCCAGTCCGGCTTCCGACCCGGTTATAGCACGGAGACGGCTTTGGTCGCGTTGGTCGATGACCTCTGGAGGGCCAGGGACAGGGGTTGCTCCTCTGCCTTGGTCCTATTAGATCTCTCAGCGGCTTTTGATACCATCGACCATGGTATCCTGCTGCACCGGTTGGAGGGATTGGGAGTGGGGGGCACCGTTTATCGGTGGTTCTCCTCCTATCTCTCCGACCGGTCGCAGACGGTGTTGACAGGGGGGCAGAGGTCGTCCTCGAGGCGCCTCACTTGTGGGGTGCCTCAGGGGTCGATTCTCTCGCCTACCCTGTTCAACATCTATATGAAGCCGCTGGGTGAGGTCATCAGTGGTTTCGGGGTGAGTTATCATCTGTACGCTGATGATACTCAGCTGTACTTTTCCACCCCGGACCACCCCAACGAAGCGGTCGAAGTGCTGTCCCGGTGCCTGGAAGCTGTATGGGTCTGGATGGGGAAAAACAGACTCAAGCTCAATCCCTCCAAGACGGAGTGGCTGTGGATGCCGGCATCCCGGTACAGTCAGCTGCATCCGCAGCTGACTGTTGGGGCGAGTTAGTGGCCCCAAAGGAGGTGGTTCGCAACTTGGGCGTCCTCCTGGATGGACGGCTGTCCTTCGATGAACATATGGCGGCTGTCTCCAGGAGGGCCTTTTACCAAGTTCGCTTGGTCCGCCAGTTGCGTCCCTTCCTTGACCGGGATGCCTTATGCACGGTCACTCACGCTCTGGTTACGTCTAGGTTGGATTATTGCAATGCTCTCTACATGGGGCTGCCCTTGAGGTGCACCCGGAGGCTAGTTAGTCCAGAATGCGGCTGCGCGAGTAGTAACGGGAGCCGCTCGTGGCTCCCACGTGACATCACTGCTCCGTAGTCTGCACTGGCTTCCTGTGGTTTTCCGGGTGCGCTTCAAGATTTCGGTTACCATCTTTAAAGCACTCCATGGCTTAGGACCCAGGTACTTACGAGACCGCCTGCTGTTACCCTTTGCCTCCCACCGACCCGTACGCTCTCACAGAGAGGGTCTCCTCAGGGTGCCGTCTGCCAAACAGTGTCGGCTGGCGGCCCCCAGGAGTAGGGCCTTCTCTGTGGGGGCAGTGGCGCTCTGGAACGAACTTCCCCCTGGCCTGCGTCAAGTGCCTGATCTTCGGACCTTCCGTCGTGAGCTCAAAACATATTTATTCATTCAAGCGAGACTGGCATAATAGTGTTGAATTTTAATTGGGTTTTCTTAATATTTTAAAATTTTAAACTTAAATTTTAATTATCAGCCTTTATAATTTGCTATGTTTTAAATGTCTTAATTGTACATATTCTGTTTTTTATTTTTGGCTGTACACCGCCCTGAGTCCTTCGGGAGAAGGGCGGTATAAAAATTTAATAAATAAATAAATAAATAAATAAATAAAATAAATCAATACTCATCACAGTTCAACTGTTCAGCAGCAACATCAAAATGAACTTTGGACTTGAAATATGTGCTATATTACCCATGCAGCAAGGAAAAATGAAAAAAAATAGAAGGAATAGAACTGGGAAATGGAAACATAGTGAAAGCATTACCAAAGGATCATAGTTACAAATACCTAGGTATATTGGAAGCAGATAACATCTTGAATGGAAAAGTCAAAGAGTTAACACAAAAGGAATACATCAGGAAGGTCCGCAAAATATTAAAATCAAAGCTGAATGCTGGAAACATAATTAAAGCCATTAATACATGGACAGTTCCAGTGATACGCTACTCAGCTGGAATCATCAGTTTTGAATGATTATGTGAACCAAAGTACAGAAAAATTTCTGCAGGCTGTGAAAACGGAGAACATTATAAAAATAACAGAAACAAAGGCAGAATATAAGGAAAAACAGCTCTTGGCTCACTCAGCCGCAGTTGTGCAAGACGCCACTGAAGAACAAGCCAAACTTGGTTTCGCCACCAGTGACTTCGTTTTATTGAGGTCTGCTACAAGCCGGGTCTCACTCATGGTCGAGTGTAATCTGTACAAAGTCAGTGCTGAGAGCTTCCACCTCTCTGCACCTTTTAAACATGCTGCCCGCGCCCCACCCTTGGCCACACTGCTCAGCTGATTGCAAAAGCGGCCGCTCCCTCCCCTCATGGCCAATGTCATCAGCTGACACGGCATCCTCCATTTCCCGGAAAAACGGCTGCTCTCCGCAGCGCCCATGTCTCGTTCCACCGCCATACCAGCCGCATCTCCAATGGCTACAACCCCCCCGTGCAACCCACACACCACTGCCCGCCCCACCCTTGGCCACACTGCTCAGCTGATTGCAAAAGCGGCCGCTCCCTCCCCTCATGGCCAATGTCATCAGCTGACACGGCATCCTCCATTTCCCGGAAAAACGGCTGCTCTCCGCAGCGCCCATGTCTCGTTCCACCGCCATACCAGCCGCATCTCCAATGGCTACAACCCCCTCGTGCAACCCACAAACCACTGCCCGCTCCACCATAACAAGTCGTGACCTCAAAGCACTAGGTAGGTGCTTCCCATGCTCCAATCCCCTTCTGTTTCATGTGTTGAGCTGGAGCTGGGCTCGACAGGCGGCCCCTCTACCAGGAGCTAAACTGCAACAAATAGAATGTTATTATTTCTTAGCAACAGTGCCCTCCTTCCTTATGTGGATATTTTTTGTGGAACTGCCTTAATAACCTAGTAGCGTTAATATCCTGTAAGTCCACCCAGGAGGTGTCTTCATAGGGGGTACCCCTTCCAACTGACAAGGTACTTTATTTTACCTCTTGTTGCTTTTGAGTCAAGGATTTCATCTATTTTGTATCGAGCCTCATTTACTGGACCAGTAGACTGTATTGATTCCCCCTCCACTACAGGTTTGAGTAAACTGCTATGGAAGATAGGATGTATCTTTCCAAGGAGGGGAGGGATTTTTAACGTAACAGTCACAGGGTTGATAACCTTAATTACTGTGAACGGTCCTAGATAATTAGGGCCTAGTTTTTTGTTTGATACATTTGGTGGACTAGTATACCCGGTCTCCCACCCGAAAAGGTGCACTCCCCTATCTGATATGATTCGTTCTGGAACCCCATTGTTGTGCCTCGCCCACCCTCCTCTCCTCAGCCGGGCCCCTCCTGTCGCCTCCTGGGCCTGCTATCAGATTCAGAGTCTGATAATGAAGAGGAATGGCCTGGCATGCCTCCAGCCCCCAGCCTTGGCCCCATGCCCGGACAGAATGTCAGGAATGAACAAACAAACCTCACTCCTACAGTGTGTGAGCAGGGAGCCAGCCACGTGCTAGAATTACCGGCAGCAGATCCAGAGGAAGGGAATTCATAGTGGACGGATCCCCGCTTCCGGAGATCTGAGAGGTGACATCAGTAGAAGGAAGGGAGGAGCAGGCCTGGATAAGTGCTGAGTCATGGAGCCACATGCCACAGCCTATATAAAGGATCAGCTTGAGTCAAGCAACTTTGAGTCAAGCAACGTTTCCTTTCGTTTGCTGAAGTCACAACTTGGATTCCTGCCTGCCCTGAGAAATCTGAAAGGAATTTGGCAAAGCTGCAGAGGCTTCGTGGCCACACTTGATACGGACTTCCTAGACCCGGTCGTCGGAGGGGGAGGGGGACACGACATCTTGCTTGACTCTCACACATCACCTTCTACACCACAAGATGGATCAGCAGCAGCTGGAGCAGATTGTGCAGCAACTACGAGCAGACAACCAGCTGCTGCAACAGCAAGTCGCCCAGCTCACTGCTCAACTGCCCCAGCAGTCCAACCTCCTCTTACTCCTCCTCCTCCTCCTCAGCACCACAGCCCGGTACCGGTGCCGGAGAAGTTCTCTGGGCAGATGGAGATGTTCCCGGCCTTCATGGCCCAGTGCCAGACCTAAATGGCAATGCGGCTGGGGGACTTTCCTGATGACCGGGCCAGGATGGCTTTCGTCATGAACCTGTTGTCTGGCCAGGCCGCTCAGTGGGCCACACCCTTAGTGCTCCAGGGCAGCCCCTTGCTGGTGGACTACTGCGCCTCATGTATGAGGACCCCGTATGGGCCCTGACGGCAGCCCGGCGCTTAGCGGAAATCCAACAAGGGCCACGCCCCCTCTGGGAGTACATCACTGAATTCCGGCTGCTGTGCCACAATTCAGACTGGAACGACACGGCGCTGGCCAGGGTGGAGACACCGCAGACCCTCATCGACCTGGTGCCCCTCTACCTGCGTCTCGACACCGGTCTCCAACAACGCCCGTCCCGTCGCCGCCAGCAACCTTCAATGACAGCCGCGCTCCCACGACCCGTGCCGCCTCCGTCCCGTGCCACCCTGTGCTTCGTGGCTGCTGCCGAGGAGCCCATGGAGTTAGGAGCGGCCAGGCCTCGCCTGACGGCCCAGGAGCGGAGCCGGAGACACCAAGGGGGGTTGTGTTTGTACTGCGGGGAGCCTGGCCATTTCGCCGCCGCATGCCCCAAGAAGCGCGGCGGAGCACACGCGCCCGTCCCCGAAATCCGGCCTGGCCAGTCGGGAAAAGGGGCAGGCCCTGCCTCAAGGAAACCCCGAGCCCCCTTGGCACCTGATTTTGGACGCCCGGGTGTGGCTGGGTGACCGGCCGGAGGGGATCCGGCGCACACGTTGGTGACTCGGGGGCCACCATGAACTTTATGGACCGGGCCTTCGTAGACCATTTTGGGGTCCCCTTGGTACCGGTGGACTCTCCAATGAGCATCAAGACCATCGACGGGAGGGAGCTGGTGGCCGGACCCATTAACTTCGCAACGCAGCTGTTGTGCCTCGCCATTGGGGACCACGAGGAGGCGATTCGCTTCTATGTGATGGCGGACCTCCACTTCCCAGTGATTCTCGGACTGGCCTGGCCTCAGACTGGCCTGGCCTCAGGTGCCCTGGTCGCGGAACACCATCTCGTTCCAGAGCCTGCAGCGCGTTGGTCACATTCGCCACACTTGTGCCGGCCGTCACCGTGCCTCCTGAGCTGCAGGACTTCGCCGACGTCTTCAGCGAGAAGAAGGCGGACCGCTTGCCCCCACATCGGCCCTACGACTGCCCCGTGGACCTAAAGCCCGGTGCCCCACTGCCGACGGGACGCCTGTACTCCATGTCCGAGCCCGAGTTGGCCACCCTCAGGGACTTCCTGGACAAAAACTTGGCCCGAGGGTTCATCCAGCCTTCCAAGTCCCCTCTGTCGGCCCCGGTCCTCTTCGTGAAAAAGAAGACGGGGACTTGCGCCTGTGCTGCGACTACCGCCGGCTGAACGCCATCACAGTGCAGAATCGCTACCCCCTGCCACTTATCCCAAAGCTGATGGACAGGCTGTGGGAGGCCATGATCTTCACCAAGCTCGATCTCCGGGGGGGCCTACAACCTGGTGCGGATGCGTGAAGGGGACGAGTGGAAGACGGCGTTTGGCACCCGGTACGGACACTACAAGTACACGGTCATACCGTTCGGCCTGACCAACGCCCCTGCCGTCTTCCAACACTTTATGAACGACGTGTTCCGGGACATGTTGGATCAGTTCGTGGTGATCTACGTGAATGACATCCTAATCTACTCCTGGACCAGCTCTACGCCAAGCTGGAGAAGTGCTTCTTCCTCCGGACATCCATCGAGTTCCTCAGGAACATCCTCTCGCCTGAGGGGATCGCCATGGACCCGCGCAAGGTAGAGGCCCTGCGCAGCTGGGAAGCCCCACGTCGGGTGAAGGATGTCCAGCGGCTGCTGGGCTTCGCCAATTACTACCGGACCTTCATCCCGGGCTTCTCCACGCTGACGGCTCCGCTCACCCAGCTCCTTCAGAAGAAGGTCCCGTTCCGGTGGGGTCCCCCGCAGCAGGAGGCCTTCACGGCTCTCAAGAAGGCCTTCGTCACGGAGCCCATCCTGAGACATCCCGACCCGCATCGGCCGTTCGTGGTGGAGACAGAGGCTTCCAATGTCGCCCTTGGAGCGGTGCTGCTACAGGCCCCGGCGGATGGCAGCACTCTACTATTCGCAGAAACTCAATCCTTCTGAGTGCAACTACACAATCTGGAAAAAGGAGTTGCTGGCTATCAAGGCCGTTCGAGGCTTGACGTTCGAGGCTTGGCGGCACCACCTGGAGGGGGCCCGGTATCAGGTAGAGGTTCGAACGGACCATTGGAACCTCAAGCACCTCACCACGGCTCGGAAGTTGAACCAGCAACAGATCCGGTGGTCACTGTTTTTCTCCCAGTTCAACTTCCGCGTGACCTACATCCCCAGCGGCCACAACTGGAGGGCGGATGCCCTGTCCCATAAGCCGGAGTACCTGAGCACCCAGGACCCTCTTCCTCCACGGACAGTGCTGCTGGCGGAAGCCTTGGCCACCGCCCAAGAACCGGTGGACTTACGGGCCCAGGTAAGAGTGGCACAGCGCCAAGACGCCTGGTCTCAGCAGCGGCGAGCGGACGCGGGCCCCACGTCTCCGTGGACTTTGGAGGAGGATGTGCTCAAGTTCTGGGGCGGTTGTACGTGCCCACGGGACCGCTCCGGGCCCTCGTCCTGGCCCAGTGCCACCACAACCCTGCCGCGGGCCATTTCGGGTTCTTCAAGACCCTCAACCTAGTGACGTGGACCTTCTGGTGGCCTCGTGTGTGGCATGACGTCCATGCCTACGTGACATCTTGCGTGCCGTGCCGGCAAGCCAAGGCTGCCACGGGGGCCCCTCCCGGTCTCCTCCAGCCCTTGCCGACTCCTGACAGACACTGGGGGGCGATTTCCATGGACTTCCTGACGGACCTGCTGCCGTCCTCAGGGGTTCACCACGGCGCTGGTGGTGGTGGACATGCTCACCAAGATGGCACACTTCATCCCATGCCGCAGGCTGTCCACCGCCAAGATGGCCCGTCTTTTCCTGCAGCACGTCTTCCGCCTCCATGGTTTGCCGGACAGGGTGGTGTCGGACCGTGGAGTGCAGTTCACGACTTGTTTTTGGAAGAGCCTGATGGCCGCTTTGGAGGTGCAGGTGTGCCTGTCGTCGGTGCACCATCCAGAGACCGACGGCGGGATGGAGAAGGTCATCAGCATCCTGGAGCAGTATCTCCGGTGCTACGTGAACCAGCAGCAGGACAACTGTTCCTGGCGGAGTGTGGCTCTCCACGAAGCATCTCCTGTCCAACCGGCCAGCAAAGAAGCTGGACCACTGGTTCATCGGTCCGTTCCCCGTCGAGGCGGTCATCAATCCGGTGGCCTACCGGCTGACCCTGCCGCGATCCATGCGGATCCATCCCGTCTTCCACTGGTCCCTGCTGGTTCCTGAGGCCCCGCCGTGTCCCCTCCGGGCCCAGTGCCGCCTGGCGCCGTCGACGAGCATGGGGTGGAGGAGTACGAGGTGCACAGCGTACGCGACTCCCACTGGCTGAACGCGCGCTTCCAATACCTGATTGTGTGAAAGGGGTACGGGACCGAGTTCACCTTGGTCAACGCCTCCGACGTCCATGCCCCGGACCTGGTGTGGGCCTTCCACGAGCAGAACCCGGCCCGACCGCATCCCGATCTTCAGCCCCTGGAAAAAGGGCCCTGCAGTTAGGGATAGTGTTGTGCCTCGCCCACCCTCCTCTCCTCAGCCGGGCCCCTCCTGTCGCCTCCTGGGCCTGCTATCAGATTCGGAGTCTGATAATGAAGAGGAATGGCCTGGCATGCCTCCGGCCCCCAGCCTTGGCCCCATGCCCGGACAGAATGTCAGGAATGAAAAACAAACCTCACTCCTACAGCGTGTGAGCAGGGAGCCAGCCACGTGCTAGAATTACCGGCAGCAGATCCAGAGGAAGGGAATTCACAGTGGACGGATCCCCGCTTCTGGAGATCTGAGAGGCGAAGTCAGTAGACGGCTTTGGTCGCGTTGGTGGATGATCTCTGGAGGGCCAGGGATAGGGGTTGCTCCTCTGCCCTGGTCCTATTAGACCTCTCAGCGGCTTTTGATACCATCGACCATGGTATCCTGCTGCGCCGGTTGGAGGGATTGGGAGTGGGAGGCACCGTTTATCGGTGGTTCTCCTCCTATCTCTCCGATCGGCCGCAGACGGTGTTGACGGGGGGGCAGAGGTCGGCTCCGAGGCACCTCACTTGTGGGGTGCCGCAGGGCCGATTCTCCCGCCCCTCTTGTTCAACATCTATATGAAGCCGCTGGGTGAGATCATCAGTGGCTTCGGTGTGAGGTACCAGCTGTACGCTGATAACACCCAGCTGTACTTTTCCACACCGGGCCACCCCAATGAAGCTATCAAGTGCTGTCCCGTGTCTGGAAGCCGACGGGTCTGGATGGGGAGAAACAGGCTCAGGCTCAATCCTCCAAGACAGAGTGGCTGTGGATGCCGGCATCCCGCATAGTCAGCTGCAGCCGCGCTGACTGTTGAAGCAGTCATTGGCCCCAATGGAGAGGGTGCGCAACTTGGGCGCCCTCCTGGATGAACGGCTGTCCTTTGAAGATCATTTGGCGGCCGTCTCCAGGAGAGCTTTTACCAGGTTCGCCTGGTGCGCCAGTTGCGCCTTTCTAGACCGGGATGCCCTATGCACGGTCACTCACGCCTCGTGACGTCTCGCCTAGATTACTGCAATGCTCTCTACATGGGGCTCCTTGAAGGGCATCCGGAGACTGCAGTTAGTCCAGAATGCGGCTGCGCTGGTGATAGAAGGAGCCCTCGTGGCTCCCGGGTGACACCTATCCTGCGCAGACTGCACTGGCTACCTGTGGCCTTCCGGTGCGCTTCAAGGTGTTGGTGATCACCTTTAAAGCGCCCATGGCATAGGGCCGGGCTATTTACGGGACCGCCTTCTGCTACCGAATACCTCTCACCGACCCGTGCGCTCTCACAGAGAGGGACTCCTCAGGTGCCGTCAGCTAGGCAGTGTCGTCTGGCGACACCCAGGGGAAGGGCCTTCTCTGCGGGGGCTCCCGCCCTCTGGAACGAGCTCCCCCCAGGACTTCGCCAACTCTCGGACCTTAGAACCTTCCGTCGTGAACTTAAAACACACTTATTCAGGTGCGCAGGACTGGATTAGATTTTTTAGCTTTTAAATTTTAAATTTTAAATTTTATACTGATTTTAATTGGTTTTATTATTTTTAGTTCAATTGGCCGGCTAAATATTTCATTTTAAAATTATTTTAAATTCATTGTCTATCTATGTATTTTCATATGGCTGTACACCGCCCTGAGTCCTTCGGGAGAAGGGCGGTCTAGAAATTTGATTAATAAATAAATAAAATAAATAAGTAACATTTTCTGCCGGTCAAGGTTAGGCTGGGTTCGCATCTGGAGAAGGAGTGGCTGGAGTGATGCTTCGACATGGGATGGTTGAGGATTGGAGCATGTCACTGGCAGAGGGGGTCATAAGGGTGGAGATTTTGGGGTTTGTATTACTGACGGAGGAACCAGAATCCCCAGTTTTGGTTTTCCTCCAACTGTGCCAGTTTACCTATGCTAGTAAAAGAACTTTGAAAGATGTTGGTTTCGGAGTCTCTTCTGCAGGAGGGGTTTTCTGGAACGCTGACATTAAACCGAAACTCCCTTTTGATCATGGCGGCACCCCCATCCCTGGGGGGCTGTTAGGGGTACTAGGCCCCAGCATCCGCCAAAACCGCGAGGTGGTGCGAAACCCTAGCGAAAAAGTGGAGAGGAAAGAAGAAGAAGTTCTAGAGGGGGCAATGGGGCCAGAGGCTCAGGAACTCATCAACATCAAATTCTCCCCGTTGCAAGAGGTGGTGCGGAGCCTCAAAGCTGCAGAAACTGCTCGAGAGCTAGGAGCATGGCCCAAGAGATCTGATTCCTGGAGAAGTTGCCAGTCTGACGTGATGCCTGAAAGAGGACCAGAGGTGAGGTCTCTGGAGGAGCATGGCTTTCCTGGGTGAGCGGAATTCCCCCCACCTACTTTCCAAACACAATGGAGAACTAGGAAACCTGGGGGGTCTGGAGATTCAATGGAATGGAGTCTGGCCACCCCCATAAAATCCCAGTCGCTTGCAGATCTCCCAGAAAGGTTTGAACGTTTGGGAATTGGGAGCCACATGAGCCCATCCCGCTCCCCCACCAGAAAAATGGAACTTAACCCAACCTAGGCTCATCTTTCCCCCTTGCAAAGAGGGGAAAATTGGGGAGGCTCAAGCCCATTCCGACGACTCCAGAGGGCATCCAATCACCTCCCACACACAGCAAGGAATTTACATGTCTGGAATGCACCCAACAAAAATGACTTGGGGGGTGCAACCCCCCCCCCCCACGACAGACACCTTCTGCCTGCCAGGCCCAGCACTCCCTCCCCCTGCTTCCATCCCCCCAGGCTGGGCATTCTATCCCAGACAAGGATGGGTCCAATGCCAGCTGTTCCCACTCCAAATTTCCATGGATCTCCCTGGTTTTCATACGGCCATTCAGCCAATACATTACAAGGAACTTTGATCCAGCAACTGGGGGAAATTCCACCTCCCTCTGCAACTCAGCAACCAACGCCTGTCTTAACAGCTTCCCCCCACCCCACAGGGGCCTATTCACTTCCTAAAAGGGGTGAAGGAACCGTTCGAAGTGTGGACAGACCACACGAACCTCGAGGCCCTAAAGACCCCTCGAAAGCTCTCCCCTAAACAGGTTCGATGGGCTCAATACTTCAAACGGTTTCACTTCAAACTTAAATATATCCCAGGGTGGCAGAACCTACTAACTGACGCCTTCTCGAGGAAGCCCCAATTTGACAGCTGACGGGAAGAGATAGTGCACGCTATGATTTCTGAAACCCAACCAGCGGGCCAAGCTCGTACTCGAGCGCAACCACGCCATGGCGCCAACGTCCCAGAGGGCAGGTTATTGACGGAACTAAAATCAGCCCTTACAACAGATGCCTGGCTCAAAGACAACCTAACGAACTTGACCCTAAGGGAAGGAGTAGCTTGGAAGGGGAGCAAGATTTATGTACCATCCAGTATGTGGCTCACGGTACTTCACAAAAGTCATGACTCTCAGCTTGGAGGTCACTTTGGGTTTTTGAAAACCCTCCATTTGACTAGAAGACAATTCTGGTGGCCGAAAATGAAAGCTGATGTAGAAGACTATGTGAGGAGCTGCACCACCTGCTCCACCATGAAATCCAGACCAGGGAAACCCCCTGGTTTTCTCCAACCCGTGGCCGAGCCCAAGAGGCCCTGGGAAGAAATTGCTATGGATTTCATCGTTGAGCTCCCTGCCAGCGGAGGGAATACAGTGATATGGACGGTCGTTGATTTGTTTTCCAAACAAGCCCACTTCACCGCCTGCAGCGGGTTACCGTCGGCGAGGAAATTGGTGAAACTGTTCGTGAAGCACATTTACAGACTACATGGAGTTCCAAAGAGGATAACATCAGACGCGGAGTCCAGTTTACTGTTAAGTTCTGGAAGGAGTTCCTGCGGTCCATTGGGTCATCCCAGGGACTTAGCTCCACCTTTCATCCGCAGACTAAGGGGGCTGCAGAAAAATTGAACGCGATGGTAGAACAGTATATTCGGTGTTATGTAAACTACCAACAAGAAAATTGGGCGGACCTGTTACCTTTTGCGGAAGTGGCATATAATAATGCCATACACAGTAGCAAGGGATTAACTCCTTTTCAGATAACTACCAGCACGGATTTTGTGTCGATGCCTGAGCTCCCCATACAACCTCCCACTTCCGTGTCCCTGACGGACTGGATGAACTCCTTGAAAAAGGGGTGGGAAGACACAAAAAAAGCTTTGGCTGAAGCAGCTGAAAAATATAAAACCCAAGCCGACAAACACCGCTCCCTTCAACCCCCTTTTCAGGTGGGGGATAAAGTGTTGGTCCTAAGTTTTTAGGTCCTTTTCCCATTGTAAAGATAATTAACCCGGTAACTATCCAATTTAGCCTCCCTTGAATATTAGGGAAAGTACACTCAGTGTTTCACAGTAGCTTGTTGAAACTGGCTAGGGAATCTAGGTTGAGACCCTTACCAGCTGCTCACCCCCTCCTTTGGTAATCCTGGGGAGACCCACTACGAAATTAAAAAGATCCTGGACTCTAGACTATACAGAGGTCGCTTACAATATTTGGTCCACTGGAAGGGATACCCATTGTCTGAATTATTTGGGTAAAAAGCTAGGATGCTCTAGTCAAACAATTTCATGATAAATTCCCTGACAAACCTAAAGGTCCTTCTGGGGGTGGGGGGAGAGGGTTAGAAGGGGACGTAGTAGCCGTTAATCCCATTTTGGGTTTTGTCTGTTTTCTTTTCTAGGATGTATTTTCTTCTTCAAGAGGGGACGCCTGTCAGCTTTGGAAGCCATACTAGGCCAAAGGCTTCCATGCGATGCCCAGTTTAATCCCCAGTTTCGGTTTTCCTCCAACTGTGCCAGTTCACCTATGCTAGTAAAAGAACTTTGAAAGATGTTGGTTTCGGAGTCTCTTCTGCAGGAGGGATTTTCTGCAACACTGACATCCTGGTTCTGAACTCTTGTAACCCAACATCCAAATCTATTGCAGCCTTAAACCACTCAGTCAGATGTGGAGGTAATCCTCTGTATATATAAGCCTGACATATATTCCTATCCAGTCCCATGTGAAACTGATGAACCAGCAATCTTTCCTGGTGGGGTGGGGTGGGACTCTTGGGGTTTGTATAACTGGGAAAAGAATCCGGAAGTTTCAGTTTTGGAATTTCACTCATCGTGTGCCAGTTTCCTTATGCTAGTAAAGAACTCAGAAAGACAATGGCTTCAGAGTTTTTTTAATGCAGAAGAGTTTTTTCTGGAACCCTGTCATTATTCCAAAACTGAAACTTCCGGATTCTTTTCCCAGTTATACAAACCCCAAGAGTCCTACCCACCTAACCCCCTTGCCGGTCACATGGTCCAACGTTCTTCCACTTTATTCGAAAATTCTTCTTGCCACTCCTTCTGTAGATGTGAACACAATCAGACCTTGACCGCTTGAAGAATGTTACCATACCCCTCAACCCCCCTCCTTCCTCTCAGGAGAGAAATGTGGCAGTGTCTGGAAACCTATGGTTTCCAGGCCTGACACCACCATGGTGCCTGTCCATATCCTCTGGGCATGTCTTTACTTCCACAAGCCACCTGTGGTGGTTCTGCTTGCTTATTTAAATGCAGGGATCTAGTGGTAGGGCCCTCTACTCCCATGCCTGGAGCATATCGTGGCCCTATTCCCCCTGCCCCAGCAGGTTGTTGCTCCGAGGACTGAGGCCGTCTAGCCTCCTGCTCCATTCTAATTTTGGGGCTGGCAAGGTGGAATCTTGAATCCGCATTAGGACAACCGACTCCCTGCCATGTATCTGAAGAGTCCACTCTTGTTGAACCATGGCTGCCATGAGGAGGCATCACGGAAACTGACCTCCCCAAACCTTTCTCTGAGCACCTCCATGGTAGTGGTCCCAGGGCCCATAGAATAACTCCATTCCTGTTCTTCCTCTTCTGTCGCCGCCTTTCCCTCCATCCCTGGAATGGCGGCGCCCCAACTGGGGGTGGGGTCTTAGCCTTAGGAGCTTCAGGGCGAGTCCTCTGACTGGCCATCAATGGCCAGATGAGGACTGTGTGGGTCACAACTCCACCGTTTCCCAAGTCTCCATTTTCTGCTACTCACTCCTCACTTTTCGCTCTTTTGGGCATACCACTCTAGCTTCACTGTCCTCCACGGCCACTGTCTCAACCACCTCTTCCCCTTCACACACCTATTTCAGCTTCAGGTTTAGAGGTGCCCTCAGCCATGGTACTCACGTCAACCGGAACAAGTAAGTAAAAGGCAAAAGAAGGGAACACCAATTTTCTCTCGGCTCGCTCAGCCACAGTTATGCCAGATGCCACTGAAGAACAAGCCAAACTTGGTTTCGCCACCAGTAACTTCATTTTATTGAGACCTGCTACAAGCCAGGTCTGTCGTGGTCGAGTGTAATCTGTACAGTCGACGCTGAGAGCTTCCGCGTCTCAGCACCTTTTAAACATACCGCCCCGCCCTTAGCCACTCTGCTCAGCTGATTGGAAAAGCGTCCATCCCCTCCCCCCACGGCCGACATCATTAGCTGCCACAACATCCTCCATTTCCCAGAAACACGGCTGCTCTCCGCAGCGCCCATGTCTCGTTCCGCCGCCATACCGGCCGCATGTCTAATGGCTACAACCCCCTGGTGCAACCCACAACCCGGTGCCTGCTCCACCATAACAAGTCGTGCCCTCGAAGCGCTAAGTAAGTGCTTCCCATGCTCCAATCGCCTTCTGCTTCATGTGTCGAGCCGAAGCTGGGCTCGACAACAGCTGGATGACAGATTAAACTGATGGAAAACCAAAGCTCTGCATGGATAGCAGTTGAAAAACATTGACGGAAAATGTAATAACAACTTTACATCGGCATGGCTTAAGATGGGAACCATCAAGAAGAAATGTAAGTTTTAATACTCGCTGCTCAAGAACAAGCACTACAAGCTAATGCCATGAAAGCGAAGATACAAAAATCCACCGACAATCCAACCTGCCGACTTTGCAACAACAAAGTTGAAACTGTTTCACATTTAATATGTGAATGCAGCAAAATTGCACAAAGCTAGACATGACTGAGTTGCTAAATTAATCCACTGGTCATTTTGTAAAAAATACGACTTATCTGTATCCAAAAAGTCATGGGAACATAAAGTAGAAAAAGTTATAGAAAATGAAAAGGTGAAGATCTTGTGGGATTTTCGAATATAGACGGATCATCATTCGGAACTCAACATACCAGATATCACAGTTGTCGAAAAGGGAACGTTGTCTTACCTGAACGTCCCTTCTTAGAGAGGGGAAAACGGCCGTCAGGACTGGGTAAATCTCCTCGATGCTGATTGGACCGAGTCTTAAAATTAGTTGTTTGAGATCCCCGCCTACTCCTCTTTCTTTCCAGCTTTTTCGGCGAGGATCCAACTGCAGGTCGTCGTGTTGAACTGAAATGAGAGAGAATTAGCGCCCTCCCGCCCCTGAACCCAGATTGAACAGACGCCGTGGGTGGGGCTGACGGCCGTTTTCCCCTCTCTAAGAAGGGACGTTCAGGTAAGACAACGTTCCCTTCTCCTGTCGGGAAAACGGCCGTCAGGACTGGGACATACCAAAGCCCAAAGTCTTACCGGGAGGGTCGATGGCGGCTAGTCATTGTTGTTGCGAAAAAACCGTCTGTAGAACTCGTCTGCCAAACGCTGCGTCCGCCGACGCGTAGGAGTCTACCCGGTAGTGTCGAATGAACGAAGAAGGAGTGGACCACGTTGCCGCTCTGCAGATCTCATCGATCGAAGCCTGGGCCCCCCAAGCGGCAGAAGAAGCTGCACTCCTGGTAGAGTGTGCTGTAATATTACGCGGCACCGGAAGAGACTGACTCTCATATGCTGTGGCTATTGTTGCTCTGATCCACCTAGCCAGAACCGATTTGGTCACCTTCTGACCCAGAGTAAGTGGTTGGAATGACACGAAGAGAGCTTCTGTTTTACGGAAGGTCGATGTCCGATCAATGTAAATCTTCAATGCTCTCCGAACGTCTAGAGTGTGCCACACCTTTTCCAAATGGTGTCTCGGATTTGGGCAGAAATTGGGCAGTACGATGTCTTGTGCTCTATGGAATTGACTGTTAACCTTCGGAACGAAGGTAGGGTCTAGACGTAGCACCACCCTATCATTAAAGAAAGTGCAGAGGTCTTGACGAACTGACAAAGCTGATAATTCCGAAATTCTGCGGGCCGATGTGATGGCTATCAGAAAGGAAACCTTCAGCGACAGAAACCGGAGAGAGGAATCTCTAAGTGGTTCAAACGGTGTCTTGGTCAGAGCATTGAGCACCGCGTTCAATCGCCAAGATGGAAAGCGATGTACGACCGGCGGGTTGACATTGTTGGCCCCTCGGAAGAATTGTTGAATGAGAGGCTCCTTCGAAAGGGAAATGAGTGAACCGCACCTCAGGACTGACGAGATAGCCGCCACCTGTCTCTTGAGTGTGTTCGTCGCCAGTCCTGAATCGAGACCTCGCTGCAGAAAAGCCAGAATGTCCAAGACGGAAGCCGAGGTGGCCCTTATACTATGAGATGTGCACCACTTTTCGAATGTGCGCCACGTGGCCTCGTAAATTCGTTTGGTAGAGTCTCGGCGAGAAGCTAGCATGGTAGGAATGACCTGATGCGGAACCCTTGCTGTAGCTAAGACGCACCGCTCAACCTCCATACGGCTAGGCGTAGCCATTGCGGATCGGGATGTCGAACTGGTCCCTGGCAGAGGGACACCTGGTTGTCCGGAATCCTCCACGGTTCTCGAATTGACAGAGTGATCAGGTCCGCAAACCAGGGTCTCCTGGGCCAGAAGGGGGCGACCAATATTAATTCTGACTTCTCGGATAGGAGCTTCCGGATCACTCTGGGGATCAGTGGAATCGGTGGAAAGGCGTACAGGAGGCCCCGAGGCCAGCTGCTGCGTAGGGCGTCCACTGATTCCGCTCCCCGAGAAGGGAACCTCGAAAAGAATCGAGGCACTTGATTGTTGGTCTCGGAGGAGAACAAGTCCACCACCGGGAGCCCGAACCTGGATATCAACTCTTGGAAATTCTCTGGGGATAAGGACCATTCCGACTGGTCGATAGTCTGACGGCTGAGGGAGTCCGCTGTGCAATTTTTCGCCCCCGCAATATGTTCCGCTCTTATTGACCGCAGGTGGGATTCGGCCCAATGACCGAGGGAGAGCGTTTCCGTCATCAACGAGCGAGAGTGAGTACCTCCCCATCTGTTTATATGCGCCTTCGCTGTCACATTGTCCGTGAGGATAAGGACGTTCCCGTCCTGGATGAGAGTCTCGAAGGCTAAGAGAGCGAGACGGATGGCCCTCAGCTCCAAAAAATTGATGCCGTGGCAGATTTCCGATTGGTTCCACTTGCCCTGGGCCAGGTGTTGGTCTAGATGAGCTCCCCATCCCGACAGGCTGGCGTCGGTGGTGATAACGGTCCTCACTGGTTCCCTGAAGACTGATCCTCTGGCCACCCTCTCCGGATTCCACCATGCCAAAGAGTCGGCTACCTCCCGTGGCAGGAGGACTCGTCATCTGGAAAGACCACATCGGCTCCTCTGGTGTGGCAAGAGGAACCACTGAAGGGGCCGACTGTGGAGACGAGACCATGGAACTATATCGTATGCCGAAACCATCTTCCCTAGGAGCTGGGCAAGTTGCTCTATGGGAACTGACTGAGACCTTCTAGATATACTGGCTAGCTCCGCTAAACTACTTTGGCGTTCAGCCGACAGATAGACCATCGACTTCTGTGAATCAATCTGAGCCCCTAAGTGAACAATGGAAGTCGAAGGTATAAGGTGGCTCTTATCCCAATTAATCGAGAACCCGTGCGATTGTAACACCTCAATGGTCAAAGACATATCCCTATCTGCTTTTTCCTTCGAGGAGGAGAGAATGAGAATACCATCTAAGTAGGCCTGAAGCCTACCCGGGCTCCCCCGAATATGGGCCAGGAGAGCCGCCATGATTTTAGTGAAAACCCTGGGGGCCGACGACAACCCAAAGGGTAATGCCCTATACTGATAGTGAGCGCCCTTGAAGCAAAATCTGAGGAACTTACGGTGGTCTCGTCTAATGGGAATGTGTAGGTAGGCTTCCGTTAAATCAATGGATGCCATGTAATCCCCTAGCCTTATGCACTCTAAGATGGAACGTAAGAGTGCATTTTAAAACGACGGTACACAATGTACCTATTGAGAGCTTTAAGGTCTAGAATAGCCTCCAGCCCCGACGGTTTGCTAACTACGAAGAGCCTGGAATAGAAGCCCTGCTTCCGTTGATCAATGGGGACCGGTTGGATGGCCCGAATAGACAGAAGATGGTTGACCGCTGACTCCACGAGGGCAGTGCTGGAACTGCGGTTGGAAGTTGGGCAAGGCAAGAAAACCGTTGGGGGGGGTGGACAGGAACTCTAGGGCCAGACCTAGACGGATGGTATCTAGGACCCACTTGTCTGAAGTGGAGGACTCCCATTGGGCAGAAAAATAAGCCAGCTGGCCTCCAATGGGGAGAGCCTCCCCAGAATTATTTGAAACGGTTGAAAGGCTTACCCCGCCCACCTCGGAATGATTTACGGGCGGTGAATTTGGACCCTGGTCTAACCTGATCGGTCCTCTGAGAGTTTCCTCTATACGGTGAAAACCTTTGTCGACGAAACCCCGATCCTCCGAGTTCCTGGCCACGAAAGGAAGAAGAAGAAGAAGAAGCCACTGGGCGAAAGTACGGCTGTTGACGAAATTCTCCCCGGCGGGATAAGGATGGCAACACCTTCTTCTTGTCCTTGGTTTCTACTAGGATCGGGTCCAGAGAGGCCCCGAACAAGTGTGAGCCTGCATAAGGAGAGGATGCCAGACGCCACTTATTCCTGGTGTCAGCCCGCCAGTGTCGGAGCCATAAAAGCCGGCGGGAAGTGATGGTGGACCCGATAGATTTTGCTGAAAACCTGGCTGCGTTCAGTGTCGAATCGGCAGAGAATTCTAATGCTGCAATTACCTTATTAAGGTCCTGATGGGCTCTTACGTCTGAAGCTGCAAGGCGGCTCTGAAGCTGTTTTAGCCACATAATTGATGCTCTATTAAAAAAGGAAGACGCTATGGAGGACCTGATGGACCAGGCCGCGGCCTGATGGGATTTGACGAGGGATTGGTCCGCTCTTTTATCTTCCGGACGAAGAGCTTCATTCTCCGGACCCGTAACATGAGATGTCGTTGTCAGGGCCACTACCGGGGCATCCACCGTAGGTACCTGCAAAATATTCTCCAGCTCCGGAGCACAATTATAAAACTTTTTGTCTGTGGCGTTGGGATTAGAACCCGAACCCGGATGAGACCACTGCCGCTGGACCACGTCCACAAACATCTTTGGAGCAGGGATGGTTTCTGCAACCACCGTGGGTTCCACAAATAGACTAGTTGAGGTGCTAGGCAGAGACTGAGCCTCAGCCGGAGGGGCCTGAATCGCCCCAAGACCCGTGGTTGTTAAAGCCTTAAACAGCAGAGAACGAAAGAGATGAGGTTTAAAGAGCCCCACAAATGAAGGTTGATCAGGCCCCAACCCCTCGTCTTCCGACAAGGCCTCCCCGGTATCCTCCTCTTCAGATAAAGATGCTTGGCTGTCCCCCTCATTGGCTTGTTCCACCTGAGGTCTGAGCCTGACTGAACTTAAAGTAGAGGCCTCTCGTGCTCTATCCACGCTACGAGGTTTGGGGGCCGCGGAGGGAGCAGATTCCTTTTGGAAGAGAGAAGCTAATTCCTGGCGTATAGCCTGTTGAATCATCAATCCCAAAGAATCAGGAAGCTGACAAACTGGTAGCTGGGTTAATGTGGCCTCCGATTGTTGCCTAGGCCCTCCTGGCTCCTGGGTCACATTGTCTGATTGGCTTGGGATTGGGTCAGCAATATTTTGAAGTTCTATTTCCGAAAGCGTACGGAACAAGGGAGCAACCCCAGCTTGGGCCATGGGCCATGGAGATGATCTGTCTGGGGACCAAGACCCAGACCCCTGGATTGGTATTGAACTGAGATCTGGGTTTGGAGGGGCCTGAGGGTCGGAGGTGCTCTTGTTCCCCCTTTGTTTAGGTGAAGGGGATCTGCGAACCCTCTTGGATGCCTTAGAGAAAGCCCTCTCGAGCGCCTTATGGCGCCTCTCCTCCGCCCGCGCCCCTTTCTTGCCCTTGGCCATTTTCCTGCCCCTGGTAGGTGAATCCCGAGGGTCTGAAGAGGAGCCCTCCTCAGGGTTGTCTTGATTAGAGACTTCTAGGGCTGAGGCCGGCAATTCCGGCTGGTTGCAAATGGCGTCCGCCATTTTGAAATTTCTTCCCGCCAATTCCGGGCCGCTGTGGCCTACTTACAGTTTTGTTCTGAAGGGGCTGCAGGCGATTCAGGCCTTCCACGTCTAGCCGGCTGCTGGATAACCGGCTGCTGGGCTTAAAGCGGCACAATAAAATGTCTCTCTCTTTTTTTTTTTTTATTTTATTTTAGGCCGTTCGCTCCGCCGGCCGCCGCTTGTTTGCCAGCCCGATGGCTTCACTGCAGCCCTGCAATAGCCTCTGTGCAGCTCCCAAAGCCTCCAAACCGCAGGATCCAAATGGAGGGTGGGGGGGGCCGCTCGCCTCTTGGCTTCGAACGCCGCTTAAAAAGCTCCCTGAGGTGAAAAATAAGCGCGGGAGCGAGGCGGAAAGGCTTGAGGCACTGAGAGCGAGAGATAGAGAGCCGGCCGTCGAGAATGCTTCGGGGCCTTGCCCGTGAGCCTGCCGGTGGTTTTTCTCTCCTTTCAACCACCGCCGCGGCTCTCCGCGCTACGGGGAACACGCCCGTGGGCGCCTCTCAGCTGTTTGGCTGGCCGGCGAAAAAATAAAAAATAAAAATAAAAATAAGAAAACGCCGAGGCCGCCTTCAGCGGGCTCGGGAGCCAGTCCCTTCTTCGCTGAAACAATTAAAAATCAACAACAAAGAGAAGAAAAAATAATAATAATAATTAGTTTTAAAAACCTGAAATCTTAACTCCTGAGGTAATAAATACACGACCGGTCCAAAGCTAACCGAGTCGAAAAAGCTGGAAAGAAAGAGGAGTAGGCGGGGATCTCAAACAACTAATTTTAAGACTCGGTCCAATCAGCATCGAGGAGATTTACCCAGTCCTGACGGCCGTTTTCCCCGACAGGGAGAACTGAAACGTACAATTTATTGACATCGTGGTACCAGGAGATGCCAGAGTCCAAGAAAAAGAACTGGAAAAAATCACGAAATATCGCAACCTGGCCATTGAAACTACGCGATTATGGATGAAACATGTAACAGTGATAACCATTGTCATTGGAGCACTTGGTACCATGTCCAAGAATTTTATAAGTTACATCAACAAATTGCAGCTTCCTGCAATAACACCAGCGGAACTGCAAAAAACTGCGCTACTTGGAACATCGTACATCTTAAGAAGGTACCTAGGACGCTGGCAGCAACCTGCATCAACCATTGCATCAGTAAATGGTATTTGTGATGCATTTTTTAATGTTCTTTTTTTTGAATTTTTTTTTATTTGTACACATTAAAACATAAGACAAACATACGACATTTATATATATATATCACTATTTCTTATCAGCTATTCAAAGCGGTCCTTTATTATTATATATACATATTTTAATCCTATTTTATGATTTATCTTCCTTTATTTCATCTACATTCTACCCTATTTTCAGTTTTTTTATCTTTCCTATTTTCTAACCATTCATATCATCTACACCAGACCTTATAATATTCTGTATCTTCTTTTTCTTTGATTTCTTTTGTGAGTTTATCCATCTCGGTGCATTCTAGAATTTTCTTAATTAAATCTTCCTCTATTGGTGGGGTTTTTTTCCCCAATTTTGTGCATATGCTATACGTGCCGCCGTTAATATGTGTAGTATTAAGTATTCTATATCATTTGTGTGGTTTTCTGTTGGGATCCCTAATAGGAATTTTTCTGGCTCTCCCTTTATTGATTTCTGTATTATTTCTTCTAACCACTTAATTTTAGCCCAAAATTGTTTTGCCACTGGGCATGTCCACCAAAGATGGTAATATGTTCCGTAGTTACTCTTACACTTCCAACACTTTGGTGAGTTACTAGGGAACATCTTTGCTATTCTAGCTGGCAGAAGATGCCATCTATGAAACATTTTCATCTGGTTTTCCTTGTATGCTGTCAATATAGTCAATTTCATATTTGTTCTCCACATCTTTTCCCACTTCTCTAATTCTACTATATGGTTAAATTTTCTTGCCCATTTAATCATAGTTTCCTTCACGATTTCCTCTTCCATTTTATACCGTAACAGAAAATTATGTTTTATTGATTAATTTTTGGTCCTTCCCATATATTTTTATCCAATTCATTTTGCTCCAATTGTATCTGATTAGTTTTTGTATCTTCTATGTATTTTGATCTAATTTGGAAGTAATTCAACTTCCCTATTCAAATCTTGTTCCAATTCTTCTTTTGTTTTTAATTTTCCCAATTCATTTGATATGTCCCTGTATCTAATTATTTTAGCCCAGTCTATTAAATTTGGATGTGTTAGTGTTTTGTTGGGGGAAATCCAAGATGGTATATTCGTATAATGTTGTTTTTTGATTTTATTCCAAATTAATAATAATAAATTCCTAATTATGTGTCTCCTAAAAGACCCATGATTTTTGTACTTTTCACCCCACAAGAATGCATGCCATCTTATCTGTAGGTCATGCCCTTCTATTGTTAAAATTCTTTTGTTTCCCAACTCCATCCATTCCTTGCATTTTTTAATGTTCAGTTGACTGAGTTTCATGCTTAATAAGTAATAATAGTAGTAGTAGTAGTAGAATAGAATTATAATTTTTTTTATTGGCCAAGTGTGATTGGACACACAAGGAATTTGTCTTGGTGCATTTGCTCTCAGTGTACATAAAAGAAAAGATACGTTCATCAAGGTACAACATTTACAACACAATTGATGATCAGTATATCAATATAAATCATAAGGATTGCCAGCAACAAGTTATAGTCCTACAGTCATAAGTGGAAAGAGATTGGCGATGGGAACTATGAAACGATTAATAGTATGCAGATTCAGTAAATAGTCTGACAGTGTTGAGGGAATTATTTGTTTAGCAGAGTGATGGCCTTCGGGAAAAAACTGTTCTTGTGTCTAGTTGTTTTGGTGTGCAGTGCTCTATAGCGTCGTTTTGAGGGTAGGAGTTGAAACAGTTTATGTCCAGGATGCGAGGGATCTGCAAATATTTTCACGGCCCTCTTCTTGATTCGTGCAGTATACAGGTCCTCAATGGAAGGCAGGTTGGTAGCAATTATTTTTTCTGCAGTTCTAATTATCCTCTGAAGTCTGTGTTTTTCTTGTTGGGTTACAGAACCGAACCAGACAGTTATAGAGGTGCAAATGACAGACTCAATAATTCCTCTGTAGAATTGGATCAGCAGCTCCTTGGGCAGTTTGAGCTTACTAGTAGTAAGTAGTACTAGTAGTTAGTAGTAGTAGTAGTAGTAGTAGTAGTAGTAGTAGTAGTAATAATAATAATAATAATAATAATAATAATAATAATAATAATAATAATAATAATAATAATATTTGCTTATCCATACTAATAAATATTCAATATATAGTTCAGGGATGTGAAACTCAAGGCCCGTGGGCTTGGATCTGGTCCACGGAGCTGTTCTGGAAACATTTATTTTCGGCTGGGACGGCTTCCAGCAACCCTCTGCCAGCGAAAACGGAGCTTGGGAGGGTTGCAGGAGGCCATCCCAGCCAAAAATGGATTTTGGCAGCCCATTTTCATTGGCAAAGTGCTTGGACCACAGATGCCCCCAACACAAGTGACGTGAAGCTGACCATGCCCACTCTGGCCCCCTGAGGTCAAACACAACCCTAATATGGCCCTCAATGAAATCAAATTGATGGAAATCAATGAAATCAAGAAATCAAGACTCCCCTGGTATAATTTAATTCTCTTAAACTTTTGAGTTTCTAACTTCTGTTTCTGTTAACTAACCATTGGTAAAACGAATCCCATGTTAAAAAATATTCTGTTTCTTCCTTTTCCTTTATTTTGAGTGTTAATGTACCCATCTCTGGGCATTCTAATATTTTTTTAATTACACTTTCATCTGTAGGGATCTCTTCATTTTTCCACCACTGTGCAAAAACAATTCTCACTGTTGTTAACACATGTAAAATTAAATATGTATTCCTTTTATTGTACTTTTCTGGTAAAATATCCAACAAAAATATTTCTGGTTTTAAATCGATATCTTTCTTTACCATTTTTTCTAACCGTGTACGTACTTTTGTCCAATATTTTTTTCCTTTGCACCCTAACCCTAACCTTAACCCTAACCCTAATCCACCACATAGTACGAGGCAGGTATCTGATTACATTTCCAACATTTGGCAGTCATTCTTTTAAATATCTTTGCCATTCTTCTGGTGGTAAATGCTACCTATAAAACATTTAATATAAATTTTCTTATAGGTAATTGACATTGCTAATTTATAATTTCTGTCCCACAGTTTCTGCATTTATCTAGCTCTAAAATTTTGTATATCTGATTGTCGGGCGAAGCTGCCGCCAAAGGCGACCCCTAGTGGCAAAAAACCAACGGCGCAGATGGAAGCAAAACCGCGAGAGGTCGCAAAGAGTGGAACAGATGACGCAAAGAATGCTCCTCCCATCGAGAAGGAATTTGGGACTCCGACCGGGTCAGATGACACCGAGCCATCTTTGGAATCGGATGAGGACCTCTTGGTGAGTTGGAAAGGGGGGCCCCTTACCGTTCCTGTACAACTGCATATCCCATCCTCAGGAATGCAAGGGGAAATACTAGCCCTCTTAGACTCTGGGTGTACCCGATGTATCTTAAGCCCCGAGGTGGTGGAGAGAATGGAACTAAGACTAAAAACATTGAGCAGGCCCATAGCCTTCTGCCAACTAGATGGATCGATAGCGGGGGGAGGCCCAGCCCACTTTGTGACAGAGCCCATAGAGATGACCATAGATGACCATAAAGAAATCATAAACTTCATAGTTGCTCCAGGGATGGACCAACCTCTCGTGCTGGGTCTCTCGTGGCTCCGAAAATGGAACCCTAAAATAAACTGGAGAACAGGGGTGGTGCGACTCCGCACAAAGGCACAAAAGAAGAAGAACATAATTTCAAAAACCCCTGATCCTGATTGCCCTGAGAAACTAGGGGCGATGGTTGAGCGCCTAGAGGGGGAGGAAAAAATTCCTAAAGAGTACTGGGACCTACGAGAGGTTTTTAGTGAAAAGGCCTCTGACGTACTGCCTCCCCATAGGCCCACAGACTGTGCAATAGACATTCTACCAGGAGTGAAACTCCCGAAACCGAAATCTTACCCCATGACCCAAAAAGAATTAGGGGAATTACGGAACTTCATAGATAAAAATTTAGAACGAGGATTCATTCAACCGGCTAGGCCTCGGGTTGCAGCCCCAGTCATGTTCCGGGAAAAGAAAGATGGCACCTTTCGCTTGATAGTTGACTATAGAAATCTGAACTGTGTGTGCGTGGAAAATGTATACCCCATGCCTCTTATGAAAGACATGCTCGCCCACTTGGCCAACGGAAAGTTCTTTACTAAACTGGACTTACGAGAAGCGTATTACAGAGTACGCATAAAGGAAGGGGATGAATGGAAAACAGCGTTCAATTGTCCCCTTGGTTGCTTTCAATTCCGAGTCTTACCATTTGGGTTGCAAGGCCCCAGCAGTTTTCATGCAACTAATAAATGAGGTTCTCCATGAACACTTGTTTAAAGGGGTTCTTGTTTATCTTGATGACATACTTATCTACACTGAAACCATGGAGGAGCATGTGAAGCTAGTAAGAGCAGTACTTAAAAAATTGCTGGCCGCTGAACTTTATGCAAAATTGTCGAAATGTGAATTCCACCAATCAAAAATTGACTATCTGGGATACCGTATTTCCTCTGATGGCTTGGAGATGGACCCTGCCAAAGTCCGAGCAGTACTAGAGTGGGCACCTCCTCGCACCCGCAAACAATTACAGAGCTTTCTGGGATTTGCTAATTTTTATCGTCAATTCATTCCCTCTTTTGCTGACATTGCCCTGCCGATCTTTCTCATACCTTGATTGTATTTGCACACACGGCCACAAGCTAAATCAATCTCTTGATTTTTCAATTCTTGCTTAGTTTTAAGTTCCCCTTTTTCATTCAAAATGTCTTTATATCTTGTAATTTTTTCCAGGTTAACAGCATTCGGATGTATTAGTGCCTCCATTGTGGAGAGCCAGACTGGTATTTTCATATAATGTTTTTCTTTGATTTTTCCCCCCATACTAATAGCAAAGCATTTCTGACATAATGTCTTTGGAAATATCTATATATTTTGTTTTTCCCATACCATAGAAAAGCATGCCACTCCAATTGAAGATCATGTCCCTCCAAGGTTAATAATCTTTTATGACTTAGCATTACCTAGCATTGGCCATTGAGAATAATCCCTCATCTCATCATACATTCACCATTTCTTATCTAAGAAGAACAAAAGAAAAAGGTGGTCTAATATTTATTTCAGTTATCCCCAAAGCAAAGGCTACCAGCTGGAAAGACCATGAACTACTGGAGTTATTATTTTATTTATTTGATTTTTAAATGAGTAAATGAGTAAGTAAATGAGGAATTGCTCTGAGAAAAGGAAGGACTGCTTAATCTAAAACAAAATATTAATCTGAGTTTTTGTTCTATCATACTGGCATGCAGGGAGTTGAAGCCCATCGTCTGATGAATTCCACTTTTTTGAACCATATTTTTTCCTTGGCTAACCTCCTCAGAATGAAAACAAACTTGATATATGCCACAATTACATTTCTAAAAAATAAAGATTAATCCTCACCTGAACTGCCTGCCGCTCATAGAGTGTCATTTGTGATATCTGAGGGCGAGCGCTTCCACCAGAGCCTGAGCTGCCACTGGCTGAATTTGAATTCTGCTCACTTTCCGTCTCCATTGTGTCAGGTCCCAAGGATTCCTGTCTGAAGTTTTGTTTCAAACCCTAGAAGAAGAAATTAGGATTACCTTATGTGAAAGACAAGCCTACATTACAAAATTATTTGAATATTTTCTGTCTGAAATATAAATCTATGCCAAGTATCAAAATCTACCAATGATGGATGGAGTATTAGTAATATAGGTCACTATTTAAGTAATCATCCAAAATTACACAATATTTGTTTTACTAAATAACTGTTCCATCAACAATAAGGGAAAATTTAAAAATAATGAAGTGATGAGAGACAAATGTTAATTTTTAAAGCAAACATTTACGATTTTTCCTTTAAGAACCAAAAAGTGGGAATAGAACTATTTAATCATGCAGTCCACACTATATGAAACTTGTAATGAAACAAATATGAAATTTCTGAAAACAATTTCTGACTCTAGGGAGTTAAACAATAAAGGTATATATATACTTATACAGGTATCGCATTCTTACACAGTACAGCTTGAACCTATAGATTCGTGATGGCGAACTCTGGCACGCGTGGCACCCTCTCTCATGGCACACGAGCCGTTGTCCCAGTTCAGTTGTGCTGTACAAGTGCGCGCGCCTCCTGCTAGCCAGTTGGTCTTCAGGTCTCTGTCATGCATGTGCAGGGGTGGGGGGCATGCGGGGGCGGCACACACGCATGCACAGGGGGATGGAGCGCATGCAGGGGGCTGCATACGCATTGCATTTTGGGGGTTCAGGCACACTTTGGGCACTCAGTCTGGAAAAAGTTAGCCATCACTGCTATAAACAGCCATGGAATTATATGTACACACAGGGAACTTCATGGCAAGATTCCTAATATCTAAAATATGTTTTGCAAGCTGAACTAATTAAACGATGTACTTATAAAATGCTATAGATGTTTCAATATTAACTCACCCAAGACATCCGAAAATTCACCTCCTTTTTTTAAATATATATTTTATTTATACTTTTTTCTTAGGTGCTTAGTGAACAAACAGTGTATTGTCTGAGTCAATTTAAATAAGAATAAGAATAATAAGAATAACAACATATACATAGTAATAATCTTTCAACTTCTAATATTTACGTATACATAGTAATAATAATATATTGTATTGTGTGACAATATACATAATAGTATTTTCCAATTTCTAATTTCTATCTCTATTATCTAACCTTTAATAAAACAAATCCCATATTAAAGTTTTCTTCTTTTTTTTGAATTTTTTTGAATTTTTCTTAACAAACCACATACAGATTATTTTTGAATAAGATATCAGTCAGGTACATAATTAAACCCAATTCAATTTTCATCCCCTCAAAATGTAATCTATCCAATGTATTTCCCTTTCACCCTTAAAATTTTATTATTTGTGCTTCTGCTTGGCTCCGTTGGTGATGGCAACAGTCTTTTAGACCGCCAGCCTTTGGATTACGTAGAATCGCTAAGGCAGCGTAAATCAGCAGCCTAGCAATTCGGAAAATCTCCCCACCCACCCCCCAGGAGAAGAGGGGGAGGTGAACAGATGAGCAAAGGTAGAGCTTTCCTAAAACCCCTGAAATGACTGCAGGGGTTTGAAAGGTTAAGCTCCCTATTAGCCCAAAGCGCTCCGTATCCAAGGCTCTGCTGCATTGGCAGAAATAATCATCGCAACCAAGCTCTGGGACCTATATTGGATTGTAAATTTATTTTATACCGGACAGAACAGAAGCAGGAGGACTGTAAGGGCAAGTAACAATTTTCTTAACTCCCTGTGGTTTTGTTGCAACTTGAAGGCAAGACTGATAAAGGCGCCATTAACCTAATGACTTTACAAGTGGAAAGCGAAAGTGAGAAATTGCTATTGTTCTGGGTATAGTGCTGCCAGAGGCTGTTAGAAGCCATTAAATAAAAGTACAAAACGATAAAAGGAAGAGACTTTAAGACTGTATTCCCTGAAAATACAAAAAGATCTCTTGTTAATTTGGATTAAAGTGAAACAAAAGTTTAAAAGATGGCAGCCAAACAAACAAAATTATCAACCTCTAGGAGTGAGGGAGTTTCTCCAGCTCATACTGCTGATACAAAAGCATTAAATTTAGAAGCACTACAGGAAAACCTGAAAGATTTTGTAAAGGACTCTATAAATTGCAAACTTCTCTTATTGAAGAGAAATTGAAACAGATGACAGAACAGATGTTAGAAAGTCAAGAAAGGAACAAAGAGATTAGAAACAGTCTCATGCTAGCAGCTCAAAGCTTGGCAATCAATTTGAATTTGTTAGAAGAAAATGTTGAGGAAATAAAGCAATCGAACTTAAAGCTGGAAAATAAGATGGAAGAGGTTCAGGCTAAAGTGGAAAAAACAGATGATGAAATTGTATTGGTCCAATATAGGGCTATGGAATTTGCTTTAAGAATTAGAGGTCTACAGGAGAATAAGAAGGAAGATTTGAAAGAAATTTTTTCTGAAGCATTTGCAGAGATAATAGGAGTGCAACCAGATGAAGTGGCATATCATATTGACAAAATTTACCGTGTGAATTCTTGGATTGCCAGACAAAAGCAGCTCCCAAGAGATGTGGTTATTTATTTTACAACTCGAAGAATGAGAAATGCAATCCTGCAAGCATCTTATAAGGGGGGGGGGGAATTCAGGCAGCTGGACAAGAAATTTTAATTTTGAAAGAAATTCCCCCTAAAATGCTGAGAAGCAGAAAAGAATATGCATTTCTGGTGGAGGAGCTCAAAAAAAGGCAGACTGAATATAGATGGGATATCCCAGTGGGGATAATTGTGTATTATGCAGGAAAACCACATCGTCTTAATACAGTTTGGAAAGCAAGAGACTTTTATGTTAATGTATTGAAAGCTGGAAGCCCATCGTCACCAGAATCCAGAAGAAGGGATGTTGAAGAAATAAGAAAAAGGGAAGCAATGAAGCAGGCACAAGACCAAGTTGCAGTTATAGTTATGGAGGAAGATTCTTTACAAGTGTTGGATATATCTAAAGTAGGGGGGGAGTGCTAAAAGAAGGAGTAAAAGAACAAAGGATGACGAGAGCATCTACTAAACGTAAGGAACAGGAAGTTAAGCTCCAACAAACCAAGTGGCAGAGGCTACTAAAACAGAAGCTGTGGGAGGAGCAAGACCCAAAGAAAAAGCGGAGCTACATTGGGTGTTCCAGCTTCCGACGGCCAAAAATGGCAACTAGTTTTTTATCCTGGAATGTTCATGGTTTAAATTCACCACAGAAAAGAAGAAAGATATTTCATTATTTGAAACAATTTAAAAATGATATAGTTTGTTTACAAGAAACACATATTAGATCTTTGGACCAAAAATATTTGATTAACTCAAGGTTGGGTACACGTTTCGTTGCTTCGGTTTTAGAGAAAAAGAATGGTATTGTTGTTTATGTAAAGAAGGACTTAATAGTGAAGTTAATCGAGACAGATAAACAAGGAAGATATATTGCAATTGAACTGTTATTGGAAGGGGAAAAGACACTTTTAATTGGAGTTTATGCTCCTAATCAACAAGAAATTTTTTAAAAATTTTTACATAATAAAATAGTACAATGGGATTACAAATCATATATATTAATGGGTGATTGAATGGAGTGATGGATACCTGGAAAGATAAAAATGGTTTACAGAATATTTCAAGTCGTGCAAAATTGCCAAAGGCTTTTTTTGATATGATGGAAGACTTGGAATTAAGAGATGTTTGGCGTGAATGTAATACGGAAGAGAAGGATTTTACTTTTTTCTCTGATAGACATTAATCCTTTTCTAGGATTGACTTTATACTAATTTCCAATGATTTGTTCTCTAGGGTGAAGAGAACCAAGATATGTGCAAGAATTTTGTCTGATCATAGTCCGGTTTGGATTGAATTTGAATGGGAAAATCGTGGAGATTGAATGAAAATTTGTTTAAATATGAACAAAATGTAGAAGAGTGTAAAAAACCAATGAAAGAATTTTTTTATTATGAATATGCAAAAAGGCACATCTATTGAGATAGTTTGGGACGCAAGCAAGGCCTTTATGAGAGGTGTACTTATCTAAATGAATAATAAATACAGAAATAGGTTGCAAAAAAAAAAAGATTGGAGTTAGAGGAGGAAATTAGGAAAAAGGAACAGTTACTTATAAAGAATCCAGAAGACAAGAAAACAAAAGAATTAATAAATATCTTAAAAGGACAGTTTAATATGATGATGGCAGATCAAGTGGCAACTAATTTACAATATGTTAAGCATAATACATTTAATAATGCTAATAAGCCTGGAAGGTGGTTAGCTTAATTTAATAAGGAAGAAGCAGAAATCACGTATGATTGGTAAGATAGAATATAGAGGTAAAGAAGTATTTCAACAAAATTTGATTAAAAAAGCCTTTTTAGAATTTTATACAAAATTATATGCTGGAGATTTGATTAAAGATATAGATATAGAAAGATACTTACAAGAGCAAGGTATATGTGAGCTTACAGTAGAGCAAAGGGAAGAACTGAATCAATTTATCACCTCAGAGGAAATAATTTTGGCAATTAGACAGCTTAAAATTGGGAAAGCGCCAGGAACAGATGATCTAACGGCCGTTTACTATAAGAATTTGCAAAATGAAATGGTAGAACCATTGAAGGAGCTATTTAATAGCATACAATTAGGAGGGGAGGTGCCTCCCTCATGGAGGATGGCTTTTATCTCATTAATACCGAAGGAGGAGCAAGATTGTAATAAACCGGAAAATTATAGGCCAATATCATTATTGAATACTGATTATAAGATTTTTGCTAAAATATTAGCAAATAGATTAATGCCAGTTATGTGTCAAATAATTCATATTGATCAATCAGGATTTATTATGGGTAGACAAATGAGATATAATATGAGATATATTGTAAATTTATTGGAATATTTGGAAAGAAACAGCCAAGTCTCAGCAGCGCTCTTCTTTCTGGATGCTGAGAAGGCTTTTGATAGATTGCACTGGCAGTTTTTATTTAAATTAATAGAAAAAATGCAATTTGGAGACTATTTTATACAAGCAATTAAAGCAATATATCAGAAGCAGACAGCACAAATAATAATTAATAATAGTTTAACAGAGTCTTTTAGAATTGAGAAAGGGACAAGACAGGGATGTCCTTTGTCTCCATTATTGTTTATTTTAACTTTAGAAATTTTATTGAATAGATTACGTGGTGCAAGTCAAATAAAGGGAATAAAAATTAAACATCAAGACTATCGATTAAGACCATTTTCAGATGACTTGGTTGTTACTTTATCTCAACCTATTCATTCTGCTATATATTTGAAAGAGATAATTGATCATAACATAACATAACATAACATAACATCAGAGTTGGAAGGGACCTTGGAGGCCTTCTAGTCCAACCCCCTGCCCAGGCAGGAAACCCTACACCATCTCAGTCAGATGGTTATCCAACATTTTCTTAAAAATTTCCAGTGTTGGAGCATTCACAACTTCTGCAGGCAAGTCGTTCCACTGATTAATTGTTCTAACTGTCAGGAAATTTCTCCTTAGTTCTAAGTTGCTTCTTTCCTTGATCAGTTTCCACCCATTGCTTCTTGTTCTACCCTCAGGTG
This sequence comes from Ahaetulla prasina, assembly GCF_028640845.1. Taxonomy (NCBI): domain Eukaryota; kingdom Metazoa; phylum Chordata; class Lepidosauria; order Squamata; family Colubridae; genus Ahaetulla; species Ahaetulla prasina. The sequence continues at coordinate 186,796,058 of NC_080540.1, forward strand.
CTCTGGAGAACAGCCCAACTCCCACTTCTCTGTGGCAGCCCCTGAGATATTGGAACACTGCTATCATGTCTCCCCTAGTCCTTCTTTTTGTTAAACTAGACATACCCAGTTCCTGCAACCGTTCTTCATATGTTTTATCCTCCAGTCCCCTAATCATCTTTGTTGCTCTTCTCTGCACTCTTTCTAGAGTCTCAACATCTTTTTTACATCGTGGCGACCAAAACTGGATGCAATATTCCAAGTGTGGCCTTACCAAGGCATTATAAAGTGGTACTAGCACTTTATATCAATATTTAGATCAATATGGTAAGGTATCTGGATTTAAAGTGAATGAACAGAAGACTAATATAATAACTAAAAATATGAATATTAAACAAAAAGATGAATTGCAAAGAGTAACTGGATATGAAATAGTTAATAAGATTAAATATCTAGGAGTATATATTACAACATCAAATGTGAAATTATATAAAAATAATTTTGAAGTATTGTGGCAGAAAGTACAGAAGGAAATGGAACATTGGAAGAACTTAAAATTATCTTACTGGGAAGAATAGCAGTAATAAAAATGAATGTTCTGCCTAGGTTTTTATTTTTGTTTCAAATTATACCAGTACTTAAGAAGGATGCAAATTTGCAGGAATGGCAAAAAGGGATTAATAATTTTATTTGGATGGGTTAAAAACCGAGAATAAAATTAAAGATAATGCAAGATACACGTGAAAGAGGGGGTCTAAAAATGCCGAATTTGAAATTGTACTATGATGCAGTTGTTCTCTTATTGATCAGTGACTGGTTTAATTCAACAGAGAAAAGAACTTTGAATATTGAAGGTTATGATTTGTTGTATGGATGGCATGCTTATTTATTTTATGACAAGAAAGCGGATAAGGTTTTTAAAAGTCATATTCTTAAAAATGCTTTGTTAAGGGTGTGGAAGAAATATCAATACAAGATAGATTATAAAATACTAATATGAGTAATTCCTAGACATACGATAGTAAATATAAATATAGAACAAAAACAAGAGGTGGTTACCTATAAAGAACTTCTTTTTGTAGAAAAGGGTAAGCTACAACTAAAATCTTTAAACAAATTGAGAGATGAAGGTATGAATTATACTTGGTTCCAGTATGGACAGTTGCAAGCTAGATGGAGATTAGATGAGAAAATTGGTATTATGCAAAATGAGGAAAATTTTGTAAAACAAATTAGAGGTCAAGGTTTAATGCATATTAAGAGGTTGTATAATGTATTGATAGAAATAGACTCTGAAACAGAATTAGTTAAGGTTTGCATGATAAAATGGGCACAAAATATTCAACAACCTATAATGATGGAAACATGGGAAGAATATGGGTTAGAAATGTTAAATTTACACAAGCACAAAGTTTAAGAGAATTGTTATAAAATGTTTTATAGATGGCATTTAGACCCTAAAAAATTGGCATGTATGTATCCGAATATGCAAGCTAAATGTTGGCGATGTGAATGTGAGGATGCTACTTATTTTCATATATGGTGGACTTGTAAAAAAATCAAAGCATTTTATTTTGAAGAAGAAGATAAAATTTACTCCACCGTTGTTTTTATTGGGTATAATTACGGACTGTACAGTCATAGAGACTAAGTTGATTCTAAATTTAATAACAGCAGCGAGACTTTTGGTTGCACAATACTGGAAGAGAGAAGATTTACCTACGATTGAAGAATGGACACTTACAGTATCGAATTTAGCAGAAATGGCAAAAATTTATGCGTATTTGAAAGAACATTCACAAGAAAAATATGTATTGGAGTGGAGAAGGTGGATTGATTACATTCAAAACAAGTATCGGACTAAAAAGTACCAAATAGTTTATGAATAATGTTATGAATGGCATATATTAATGTATATGTTTAAATGGGAAAGGGGAGTTAAGGGGGTATTGGAAGAGAGTGGATATGAGTTAGATTTTTGTGGTATTTTAGCTTATGATTGATAAATGTTACACCCTGCATTTTGTTCTGGGAAGTCTCGGGAGGGATTGGGGGGGGGGAAGGAGGAGGGAGGGGGGAAGTGAGGGGGAACAATGGTTTAAAAATTTGTTCTTTGTAAAACTTTTTCAATAAAAAATGTTTTTTATTATTTGCACATTTCTATTTATAAAATCTGTTTTCACCCCTTGTCCTGAAATTAACACTTAAATCTAGTCTACTCCCCACATTCTTGCCCTTTTTATTGAAAAAGTTTTACAATAAAATTTTCCCCCTTACATCCCCCACCCCACCCCCACCCACCATCAAGCCCCTCCTCCCACCCACCCCAGACTTCCCAGAGCAGAATACAAGGTATACAATGGCAATCATAAGCTAGAATACCCTAATTATCCATAAATTCCCATCCCTCCCTAAAACCTCAACTCTCCTTCTCCATAAAGAAAAACAAAAAAGAAGGAAATGTTCGTTCGTAAAATATTTGATGTTTCTTCATCCAATAATTGTTCTAAATATAGTCAGTCCATCTTCCTCATTTTGGTATATTTTCTTGTGGGTTTTCAGTCTGTACATTGAAGTTTCCAAAGTTCAATATTTTTAACCTCTAGTCTTTGATAACAAACATATAATCCATCTTCCAATATTACACTAGCATCATCACAATAAATTACAAATATTTTATAACCATTTTAACCTTCAGCAACTCCCTTTCTGTTTTAATTTTTATTTTAATTTCCCCACCAACACTTTAAACCCAACATCGATTTTTATCCAAAGTAACTAAATCCACCATTAATAAAATAATGTCAATAAAATATATCTTCCTCATTTTACTTGCAAATTAAAACAAATACACCCCAACTTAATTTCCAAATACCATCTATAAAACATTTTATATAAAAAAGGAATTTAAATTATCCTTCCTTACTTTCAATTTTTATCCAAAATAGATAAATCCACCATATATAATAATAACAGCATAAATATAATACACCCACATTTGACTTACAGACTCAAACAAATGCACATTATCCTTTCTATTTCTTTTATGTTCAGAAATTTTTACTTACAATTTACCCTTTCCCATAAAAGGAAACACTTTTCATCTGACAATGTTGCTTCTTTACTCCTTGTTCTTTTTTAAAGATTACCATCCTTTGCTCCTCCCCTGCTATTTTCTGTATTTCTTCTCCCAAAGTTACCGCCCCAATTTCAAATTGTGTTTGCTTTACTTCCTTCCCCCTTTTTTTAACCATTTCCACTTCTCCTCCCACCTTAACTTCTAAATCTGGTAAACTTCCAGTCTTTTAATACCTCAACATAAAAACCTCTTGCTTTGGTAACTGCATTAAGACAATACTTCCCTCCCATATAATTTACTGTTAGTCCGGCTGGCACATTCCATCTATACCATACCTGGCAGTTTCTAAGCTCCTTTACCAAAAAAGTATATTCTTTTCTGTCCCTCAATATTTTGGAAGGAATTTCTTTCAACACCAAAACCTCTTGACCCAATATTTGAATTTTACTTTTATAGGAGGCTTGCGAGATTTCACTCCTAATCTAAAATAAAATAAAGTAAAATAAATCACTATATCCCTTGGCAGCTGTCTCTGCCTTGCCACCCATGAATTAACACGGTAAATTTTCTCAATTTGATTTTCAAGATCCACTGATGTCAGTCCAATCACCTGTGAAAAGGCTTCTGCAAATATCTTTTTTAGTTTCTCTTGCTTATTTTCTTTTAAACCTCTCACCCTCATACAGATTCCATTGTTTTATATTGTAATAAAACCCGTTCTTCATCTGCTTTATCCACCTTGTTCCGAAGCTGCTCTATTTGACTTTTTAAATTCAAGTTAATTTGACCAATCTCATGCACTTTTCCATCCAGCTTTTTTATAAATTCAATCATAGTCATAAAGGCTGACCTCACTTCTTCTTGTAAATCTTCATTCTCAACTGTAGCAGAATTTTAAATTTCCAATAATTTCTCCTCAATTTCCTTAAGTTTTTTGTCTCGCGCGCATTGGAGGCGGTCCTTTTGGACCGCTGCCCCCGTGAATCTGTTAAAGCCACTCAGACAGCACAAATCAGCTGTCTGGCGGCTTGAAAACCTTTCCCTCGGGAGAAGAGGGAAAGGTGAGCAGCCGGGTGAGGGTAGAGCTCCCCAAGAGCTCCAGGAATAACTCCTGGGGCTCGAAGGGTGAGAGCTCCCTGTTTAAACCTGGCAAATGCTTCAGATCCGGGAAGCTTCTGCATTTTTGCAGAACAAAGCACTCGAGATCATCTCTGCTATCAAGATGAAGATATTCTAATTACTTTAAGCAGACAGAGCGGAGGCAAGAGGCAGGGTGGATGTATGCCTTAGACCTTATCTCGATCTTCGAAAGGTATTTGAGAAGAAGGAAAATGGCGGATTTGGTTAATGAGGCGTGAAAACGAAACTTAAGGAAGTCTTTGTTAACATCGTTAGTGCCTTGTTAACTTTGCTTAAATTTGATGGATTTTATATTTAAGTGAAGAAATCTTAAAGAGAAAAGCCAAAGGTTTATAGAACTGATTTACCCATTTCAAATAAGTTGCTTGATAAGATTTGACTTTGTTGCAATTTATAAAGTTAAAGTAAGATGGCTTCTAAACAAATACAGCCTGCTGATTCTAAGGGAGCTGCCTCGCTAGTTCAAATACACAAACTACAAGAGGAGTTGAAAGAATTTCTGAAGGCTCAAATTTCTGCTCGAGACAAAAAACTTAAGGAAATTCTTTTTATCCCTCCCTTCTACATTAAAAAAACCATAAATTCCCCACCACAAATTTATTTCTTAATTCTTACATTCCACAAAACCAAAAAAGTAACTATCCCTAATTTAATCAAAAACAAAGCAATAACAAAAACTAAAAGAAACAAGGTAGTATCTATAAAAATCTTTCCTACTTCAATTCTCACCTTTTAATTTAAAAAAAAAAATCTCCCATCACTTATTTATTTCATACCAAAAAAGAGAAAGTAACATATAAAACAAAATAAACTCTAAAAGCTCTCTCCTACATTTAGTTCTCGCCTTTCAATTTCATAAAAATCTCCCATTACTTATTATTTCAGCCTTAATCTTTAAAATACCTTGCTATAAATCATCATATTTTCATATTCAAATAAATTCTATTTATATCTGTAACTTAATTGCCACTCTTCTTATTCTATCAATTTCAACATTGTCTTATTCTTAATAAAAGAGAAGATAAAAAGGAGCAAATATTTCTCGTATCTCAAATGCTTTCATGCTTGTATTTGTTTTGTCCCCCCACCTCACCTAAGAAAACACACGTGCCAAAGGACGTCTACCAGCAATTTATTTACAAGTTGGCCTGGTTTCCTTTGGCAGAGGAAAGTTCTGGCAGCTACTCTCCAAGTGCCTACCAAGTTTCTTATCAGGAGACAGTGTGTTTGCAGTTCATTGCCGGGGCAACCAGGAGTCTAAAGAATGGTCAAGAGTTACTCACGAAAATCCAAGCCTTAAATCCAAAAACTGTCTGAAGCTCACACAATGCAGTTTTTGTCCGTCACAGGGGCTACAGAGCAACTCCACCTGCTTTGATCCCCTGTGGGGTGTGGTTCAGTGACTCAGCACTCTCTGGGCCTGCCACACCTCTTCCTTTGCTGCGCACGCCTCTCTCTCCGATGCTGTCTGGGATCAATCCAGGATTGATCCTCTTCACCCTCTGTTGGTGGGGGCTCCGACACACCTCCCTCCTGGCCTTCAGCTGGCACCTGAGACGTTGCCAGAATGGAGGGACCTAGACAGGGAGGCCTTGTTGGCTCCTCCCCCTCACTCTCAGAGTCATCTTCCTCCAGGAAGCCAGGCTCGGGAATCAGAGTCACAACAATATTTATATATTCTATTAAAAGTTTTATCTCAAATCACTTCATCTTAACTGCATATGCTTAAAAAATTTCATATTTTCTTAGCTCATTAAATTTCTTGAAACTCCTTTCCCTCTATTCCCTCCTTATAATTCTCTAATAATCTTTATACAAACTTTAGCTGTATATTGTAACACAGATTTTTCCTTTTTTATATTATTCCCTGTCATTGCTGCAAGCAGCTCATTATCTTTTCTTAAATCATTATTAATATTTCAGTTCTGTAGTTATTTCTTTTGTTCTTCGTTTAGATGTTATTTATCTATTTTTCTTATTGCCAGTTGTTCTCGGCTTTGTTCTTGAATGTTATGAGTGTTAAAGGTCAAGCAGCTGGTTGATAGAATCCTCCCTTGAAACTTTTCCATGGTCGCAGAGATTTTCCAATCTTATATTTCCACTTCTGCCTTTAGATGTCACTCTTTAGTTTACAGTTGCAATTCACAATTAATAAAGTATCCATTTTGTTTCTTTAATACAGAGCCATACCTCTTTTGTTTCAATTTGTTTCCCTTTTTATCCAATTTGTCCCATTTGAAATAAATAGTTTAAATTTAATCCTTTGCTTGTTCAAATATGTAGAAAATAGAGGAAATAGGAGATGTTCAATTAAAATCCAATTTTAGATCCTTCTTTAGTTCCTTTCTTTTTTCTCCTATATGTGATCTTTGATTAGCCAATAAAACATTCAAAATTCTTCAAATTTTAATTAATTAAAAGTCTTATATTCCACTGTTTATCCAAGCCAAATTTGTCAGGTCTTGGGCATCACTTTAATTATTTCCTTCCAGTTTCATATCCCATTTAATTTAGCCGCTGTTTCAACATTTTTTCTTAAAAGCTTGTTGTCAATATCTCCCAATGTGCCTCTTCATGAGCTGGTATTAACTCACCCAGTTTCCTTATCTTGTTCAATGTTTCCTCTTTATCCTCCTGCCTGTTCTTTGTGGCCGTCCTGACTTTAGGCAGCTGGTGATGGCTGTGGTCCTCCTCGCTGGGTCGAAGGAAAAAAGCCGGAGCTGCAGGGAATTTTGCAACTTCCCTGTTCGCTCCAGCGGCTCCCTCTTTCTTCACTGCCCCTGCAGGGCAGCTATGGTCCGGTCCGGTCCGGACCCCGATATCAAGGGGATTTTCGGCGCTCACCCCGGAGCTCCCAGGGTTCACGTCCGTTTCGTCGTGACGCTGGCCACGCCTCCACCATATTAAAAAGTTTACTGTACCTATCCATCATCTCTTGCCCTTTTTAGTGTTTCAACTTGTTGACTTTTTAATGAATCTCACATGCTCTTCCCATGGGACTTTATGTCTTCTTGCATCACTCATATTTAGTCTAAACATTTTACCTTATGCCTTCCAATTTCTATGGCACCCGCTAGCAATTCCATCACTTCCTCTCTGTCCTCTTTTATATTTTGATATCTTAAAAAGTGGGCTACCTTCTCCATTTCAGGAATTTTTACTATCATTTCCAAATCTTTATCTGCTTATGTCAATTGTTGATTTATATCTCCTCTAGTTTTTCCTCTGCTCCTTCTGATTTCTCTTTTATTTTCTGGGTTCTTTATCCATCTTTCATTGTCATTTGCTAATCACACAACCATATTGTGCATCTATTTCTTTATCTCCCAAAAGTCCTTTTTGTCTTGTTATTCTTTGTCATAACTTCCTGGATAGATTGAAGCATCAATTGTATTTCTTTTTGAAATGTATTTGTTTTTCCCTGTTGTGACATTGTATCTATTGATCTTTGCTTTAGTAGCCTAGAGGTTGCTAATGTTGATGTGAATGATGCTTTTTTCTCAATTTCATTTAAATTTGGAGCACTTGCCATTTTTCCTTTATAATCTTATGATCTCATAGTACCTTAATTGATAGTACCTTGTTGCCTTTAAACACTCCCACAGTTCCCTCTTGTGCACTCCCACAATTCCCTCAATCACTAGGCCAATTATATTTGTAATCCACAGAGTCAGTCTACTGGGGACGTTGAGAAAGATTTTTTAAGATCAGGAATTATGTCCTTGTCATTTGTCAGAATTTATAATAGTCTCTAAACAGTTCCAAGCTATTCCACTGATCCAAGGTATTTGTAAGTCAGAAGTAAAAAGGAAAAGACCAGTTCACTCAGTCTCCAAGCTGTTTCTCAAAGCCAGCAGTATTCATAATCCACCAAGTTCAGCAGGTTTCAAAAAGAAAACATTGCCTATTCCCAAACAACAAGAAAACTGTCTTCCAGGTGTTGTTTACCTTTCTTCACTTTATTTCCTTTTTTCTTATAAGTCCTGGCTTCCTTTCAAGGACTTTTCCAACTTTGTAATAGTATAAAATCTTTTTTCACCAGTAGGTGTCACCCCAGGTCTAACTTCCAGCATTGAAGCAAAACAGCTGATTGTCAAATAATCCCAAAAGTTCCCTTTTCTTTATAGCAGTCAAAAGATATTATCTAAAAATTTAATTCACTTTCCACAATATTCCAAAACGGTCTTTCTGTATTTTAAAACTTAATAGTCTCCCATTAAAGTTTCATTTCTCTTTTGGGTCTGTAATCGATCTTCACGTATTAACTCGCCACTTTTTCTATGCTGTGGAAAATCTTTCTTTCAAAAAAAAATGTTTTATTTGGAGAAAGGTCTCTAATGTAGAAGTTTAATAATAATTTAATAATTTAATTTTTATACCGCCCTTCTCCCGAAGGACTCAGGGCGGTGAACAGGCAAATAAAATAATACAATATATTACAATAAAACACATTTTAAAAAACTTATTCAAAATAGCCTAAATTTAAAATACCATACAAAATATAAAAAATAAACCCCAATAGAATCCATATCTAAAAACCCTATTTAAGCCAGTCCTGCTCGAAAGAATAGATATGTCTTCAGCTCGCGGCGAAAGGTCCGGAGGTCAGGAAGTTGTCGAAGTCCTGGGGGAAGCTCGTTCCAGAGGGTAGGTGCGCCCACAGAGAAGGCTCTCCCCCTGGGGGTCGCCAGCCTACATTGTTTGGCTGACGGCACCCTGAGAAGACCCTCTCTATGGGAGCGTACCGGCCAGTGGGAGGCATGTGGTAACAGAAGGTGGTCCCGAAGATATCCCGGTCCTATGCCATGGAGCGCTTTAAAGGTGGTAACCAACACCTTGAAGTGCACTCGGAAAACCACAGGTAGCCAGTGCAGCCTGCGGATAGGTGTTATATGGGAGCCACGAGTTGCTCCCTCTATCACCCGCGCGGCCGCATTCTGAACCAACTGTAGTCTCCGGGTGCACCTCAAGGGGAGCCCCATGTAGAGAGCATTGCAGTAGTCCAGGCGCAAAGTGACGAGGGCGTGAGTGACCGTGCATAAGGCATCCCGGTCTAGAAAGGGGCGCAACTGGCGGACCAGGCGAACCTGGTAAAAAGTTCTCCTGGAGACGGTCGCCAAGTGTTCTTCAAAAGACAACCATCCATCCAGGAGAACACCCAGATTGCGCACCCTCTCCATCGGGGCCAATGACTCGCCCCCAACAGTCAGCTGCGGTTGCAGCTGACTGTACCGGGATGCCGGCATCCACAGCCACTCAGTCTTGGAGGGGTTGAGTTTGAGCCTGTTTCTCCCCATCCAGACCCGTAGGGCTTCCAAACACCGAGACAGCACTTCGACAGCTTCATTGGGGTGGTCAGGGGTGGAAATGTACAGCTGGGTGTCATCCGCGTACAGTTGGTAACTCACCCCAAAACCACTGATGACCTCACCCAGCAGCTTCATGTAGATGTTGAACAGGAGAGGCGAGAGAACCGACCCCTCTGGCACCCCACAAAGGAGGCGCCTCGAGGTCGATCTCTGCCCCCCTGCCAACACCGTCTGCGATTGGTCGGAGAGATAGGATGAGAACCACCGAAACACGGTGCCTCCCACTCCCAGTCCCTCCAACCGTCGCAGCAGGATACCATGGTCGATGGTATCAAAAGCCGCTGAGAGATCTAGGAGAACCAGGGCAGAGGAATAACCCCTATCCCGGGCCCTCCAGAGGTCATCCACCAATGCGACCAAAGCTGTCTCCGTGCTGTACCCGGGTCGGAAGCCGGACTGGAACGGGTCTAGATAGACAGATTCATCCAGGTACTGGGGTTGAAAATAGTCTCACCCACTTCCAATGCTTTGTTTATGAATAGTTTATTAGTGCTTCTTTTTCAGTTGCCCCAGCTTCGGTCTGGCCATAATGGCAGTCTCTCTTCTTCGTTAGTCGGGAGGGTGTCTCAGATCCAGTGGGAGAGACGCCGCTCTCCTGTGATCAGCAAGGAGTCCCTCCTTTCTTTGTCACCCCTCCAAAATGACTTTAGCCCCTTAGGGCCTCCTAGCGAAGAAGAATTGGCCAGGATTCTTGGAAAGACCCGCTTTCCTTGAGTGTCTCGCCACAACGCCAAACTGGAAGTCCTTCCAAAAATTGACCTCCTTGTGCACCAAAGGTCTCAAAATACTTTATAAAACACTTCAATCTGAGGCAATTACCTGGGATGAAACAACTTTCTCTGCTATCCCATGGACTTCTAAATGTTGCTGAATTAGAGTCCCAGTTTCTGCATCACAGGGCATCAAGCTCCTTGGGAAGCAATTTCATTTATTTTTTTATTTCATGTTTTTATTTTGTCACAACAATATATATAAGCATCGTACAAAAAGGTTATATAATATATAAACATATATATGAGTAAACATTAGAAGGTATAAGCATATATATATATATATAGGAAGAAGAAAAGAAAAACAATAGGACAGGAACAGTAGGCACGTTTCTCTGTTTTAATCCTGCATGGAAAATATTCTCCATACAGGAAATGCAGGGAACAATCATTTTGTCTACATAAATAAAAGCCCCACTTCTTCATGCAGAGAAAATACATCCTTACTCTCTTCTATGTCCTATGCAAAGTAAAGTTACGTATTGCTCACCTATCACAGCGATAAGATTAATATTAAAGATTGCTAACCATTGTATTTCTTGTAATAGCAAATTATGAAAGGTTTGACAGTTTTAATGATTATCGTTTCTACATTATATATAATCCCAGATTAATGACCATTCAAAATTACACTGGTGCTACCCAAATGGTAGTTACACCCAGTCCTTGACATTCTGGCCACTTAAGTGTCACATTATCCAATTCAAGCACTTGGCAGTCTACTCACGTTTACGACTGCAGGGACTTTTCAATTCCATCCCAACTATTTCCCCCACATCTCTGCCTTTTGGCCACTCTGCATTCCATCATGTATCCCTGCTACTGCCCCACCACTCCCCATCTGTCCTTTACCATCGTCTTCTTCCTCCTGTTGCCTGGGATCCAGAAGGTGGGTGAGGGTCTAGCTCTGGGATGCACGTAGAAAGTGTGTCAGGTTGGCGGAACTTAATCTACAAGGGAGCTCTCAGCCAGGGATAAAGAAGCAAGATGGGATGGCGGGATGAAGTGCTCTCCATCACCAGACAAGGCTGAAGAGGTGGCAGTGGCTTCTGGGTGAATGTGGGATATGTGTAGGAGGTGCTATTTATGGTAGCAGGACTGGAGGAAGTGCAATGCAAACTCTGCAGTTCACATTAGAAGCTGCTGGCTTATCACAATGTTTTGCATAAAAAACTTTGGGCCAAGAATGAGCAGAAGGCTGCAGAGGTTCTGTTGGTGCTGGCTTATCACTATCCATGACTGAAGCATTGTATGCTGGTTCTCCAGAAGTACTTTTGAGTGAACTACAGAGGCTTTAGCATATCAGAAACTACTGGCCATTTATAAGACTTTTCAGGAGGAAGACTTTCCAAGATGGCGCTGCCGAAGGCTGCCTCGGTGAAATGCTCTCTAATGATTTCTTTATTTTTAATTATTCTCCGCGACTCACTACGGATTTCTTACTCACGATAGCATCTGCTAAAAATTAAGCAATGTTTCTTTAAGAGCAGCTTTCTGTGATCTCACACACACACACACCGGGTCTTTACAAACGCGGACGAGATTCTAACACAAAAAGAAGCAATTTCCCCGGAGCCATGGACTACCAAAACACCAAACCGAGAAAGCGAAGAAGCAGAGATAAAAGGGTGGGAATTTTAAACAGGTTAAGGAATAGGAGAAATAAAACTCCTCTGCCTTCAATTTTCCTAACCAACGTATGTTCACTTGCTAATAAGATGAATGAAATACTCCTTTTAAACAGAGACAATTCTGACTTTTACAATTCAGCAACCCTATGCTTCTCTGAAACCTGGTTAAATGAATCAATTGAAGATAGCAGCCTGCATATCCCAGGGTTTCAGATTCAATGATCAGACAGAGTTGCAGAAACATCTGGTAAAAAGAAGGGAGGAGGCATATGCTTATATATCAACAGCTGGTCTCAGAATATAACTATAATATATAAATTCTGTGATGAAAACCTAGAGACATTAATTATCAACTACAAACCATATTATTCGCCTCGCGAATTTTCCTCATTTCTTCTAGTTGCTGCTTATGTCCCACCACAAGCCTGTGTAAACAAGGCATTACGAACTCTAGCTGACCAAATTATGGAAGCCAAATACCCCGATTCATTGGCCACTATTTTGGGAGATCTAAACAAGGCAAACTTAAGGAAAGAGCTACCAAAATACTTTCAGCATGTCAATTGTCCCACTACAGGCAAGAATACTTTAGACCATTGCTACACAACACTAAAAGATGCTTATCGGTCTTTACCACAAGCAGCTGTAGGACACTGATCATTGCATGATTCACCTTGTACCTGCTTACAGGCAAAGACTTAAAACTACAAAACCAACAATTAAATCAGTGAAGATCTGGACAGAGGAATCAAAATTAAAGCTGTAGGCCTGCTTTGACTGCACTGATTGGAATATTTTTGAAGATACCTCTGCAGACCTGGATGAACTCACAGATACTGTAACATCATATGTCAGCTTCTGTGAAGACCTATGTGTACCAACATGGAACTTGCGAATATACAGTAACAACAAACCTTGGCTCACAGCTAAACTTAAGCAGCTACGTCGTTCCAAAGAGGAAGCCTACAGAAAAGGTGATAAAATGCTGTACAGTCAGGCCAGAAATGTATTAACAAGGGAGATTAGAGAAGCAAAAAGAGGCTACTCTGAAAAGCTCTGAAAAGCTAAAGAATCAGTTCTCAACAAATGAACCAGCAAACATGTGGAAAACTCTTAAAAATATCACCAACTATGGCAAACCTCCTTCCCAGGCTGAAGGAAATCGGGTGTTGGTCTTACCATGAACACTGTTTCTCGGGTACAGCTGCAGAGTGTGCCAGAGATGAGATGGGTTGTTACAATGGATCTGCCTGGAGATTGAGATGTAACTTTTTATGGTCACGCCTCCATATGCCTCCATCGACTCCAGTTTTTCAACGAAGTCAGACTGAAAGAGAATCTCAGCCATAACATTAGTAGGAAACCAAGTGTTGCTCCGGACCGTCCAAATAGGGTGGGGTCTGGAACACTCTGCAGTTCTACCCAAGAAACGGCATTCATGGTAAGACCGTTCTCCAAATGAGTTGCAGAGTGTGCAAGAGATGGGACATACCAAAGCTTGGCAGTCCTACGGGTGGGAAGTCGATGGTCCCAGAGCGCCCGAGGCCAAATGTACCTGTTGTAATGCCCTCCTGCCGAAGGATGCCTCCGCAGAAGCATATACATCCAATTTATAGTGTTTAATAAACAGCCAAGGAGTGGTCCAGATAGCTGCCCTACATACGTCCTCAAGGGAGGCTTGCGTGACCCATGCAGCGGTGGTTGCTGTGCTATGAGTTGAATGCGCAGTAATGCGCTTAGGAACAGGTAGTGTGTGAAGGTCATAGGCACGTGCAATGCATGCCCTGATCCAGTGGCCAATCATGTGAGGAGACACCTTAGTGCCCAACATGGTTGACTGGAAAGACACGAATAGGGCCTCAGACTAACTGGTGGATGCGATGCGAGCGATATATATCTTAAGGGCTCGCCGGACATCCAACGTATGTCACTTCCGTTCCAAGGCATGGGAAGGCCTCAGAAGTTGGGTAGGATAACCTCCTGTGCTCTGTGGAAGTAGGAGTTAACCTTGGGCACAAATGACAGATCTAACCGTAGGATGACCTTGTCTGGATGAATTATGCAGAGGTCGTGTCTGACTGATAGAGCTGCAATTTCAGAAATGCGCTGGGCTGATGCAATGGCCACCACGAAAACCACCTTAAGGGCGAGATATCTGAGGCTCATGTCTTGTAAAGGTTCAAAGGGAGGCTCGGTGAGCGCCTTTAGAACCTTGGGTAAATCCCAAGTAGGGTAACGGTGAATTGTAGAAGATTTAAGCTTACGTGTGCCTTGCAGGAACCTGCAGATGTCAGGATGTAGTGCCAGGGACTCCCTGTCTGAAGTAGCTAAGACGGTGGAAAGGGCTGCCACGTGCCGCCTGATGTTGTTGTAGGCTAGCCCTTTGTCCAGTCCATCCTGCAGGAATTCCAAAACCTGTGGGACTGAAGCTGAGACAGGGTTAGTATCGCGCGCCATACACCAAGATGTAAATACCTTCCAAGTAATGCCAGACAGTCGGATGGTAGACTGTTTCCTGTCCGCCTGCATGGTCTGAATGACCCGCTCAGAGTAGTTCTTATTTCTCAAGAGGACCCCTTCAAATGCTAGATGGTCAACTGGAGCCATTGGGGCTCCGGATGACAAATGACCCCTGGCTGAGAACGATCCTCTCTGGAGGAATCCTCCAAGGCGGTGAGACAGAGAGAACTATCAGGTCTGCAAATCATGGCCTCCGTGGCCAATGAGGTGCGATCAGAATGAGTTCTGCACTTTCTGCTATGACTTTGCGAACCACTCCCTGAATAAAGGGAAGGGGAGGAAACAGATATAGCAGGCCAGGAGGCCAATCACTCTGGAGAGCATCTGTTGCTTCTGCACCTGGAATGGGATACCTCTAGAAGAAGCAAGGGAGCTGCTTGTTCTGTAGAGAGGTGAAGAGATCCACTTGCGGCAGTCCAAAGCGGCTGCAGACGTCATTGAAAATGTCAGGGTGAAGCCGCCACTTTGCAGCATCCACCGTGTTCCTGCTCAAGAAGTCCACCTGTGCGTTCTCTGAGCCTGCGATGTGGTCTGCCCTGAGGGAGAAGACATTCACTTCCGCCCATCTCCCTAGGCAGAGGGCTTCCTGCATTAGGCACTTGGGTCGTGTCCCACCTTGGCAGTTGACATGGGTCTCATGACTTTCGCCGAAGTGTTGTCCGTAAGTATCAGGACGTGATGGCCCCGTACTGTCTGTTGAAACTGTTGTAGGGCCAGATGAATCACCTTCAACTCCAGCCAGTTGATGTTGTTGCTGGCCTCTATCGGAGACCAGCGGCCCTGAACTACAAGGGAGTTGAGGTATGCCCCCCAGCCATAAAGGCTGGCATCGGTGGTGACCGTGACTCGGTGAACGTCCGTGAAGACGCAGCCCTTGTCTAGGGAGGGGGACTCCCATCAGTGGAGGGATCTCCGAACAGACAGAGGAAGCCTGACCTTGGTGTGAGTTGTCGAAGCTTTGGCTCACTGATAGGGTAAGAGGAACCATTGGAGCCCTCTTGAATGGAGGCGGGCCCAAGGAACTATGTGTATGCAGGATGTCATCTTGCCCAGCAACATTGTTAAGGTTGCCAGGGTTAGCCATGGGTCCCCAACTACTTGTTGGATGAGAAGCCTGATGTTGTCCCTCCTTTCTTGGGAGACAAACACTTGACCCAGTTCAGTGTCGATAATGGCACTGAGGTGAGTGATCCTGGTTACAGGAATAAGATGGCTCTTTGGGTGGTTGACTAAGAACCTGTGATTTTGGAAGGCTTGCAAGGTCAGGTGTAAGTCTTGCTGAGCCTTCATCAGAGAGGGGGCCTGGACTAAGATGTCGTCCAGGTAGGCTTGCAATCTTATCGGGACCAATCGGAAGTGGGCTACGAGGGCAGCTAGAATTTTGGTGAAGCTGTGCAGGACCGATGCCAGTCTGAATGGAAGGGCACAGTATTGCAGATGGCGACCCACATAACTGAAGCAGAGGTATCTCCTGTGAGGAACTGAAATAGGGATGTGGAGATAGGCCTCTAAAAAGTCTATGGAGGCTAGGAATTCTCCTGGGCGGATTCTCTCCAAGATTGATCTGAGAGAACTCATCTTGAACCTCCTGTAGACCAGGTGGGTGTTGAGGGCTTTTAGATCTAGGATCACCCTCCAGCCCCCCCGAACGCTTCGGCACCACGAACAGGATGGAGTAGAACCCCTGTCTCCATTGCTCTGGAGGAACATTCTCTACTGCTTTGATCTCAAGGAGGTGCTGGATCGCCCGCTCCATGAGACTTTGTTTGGTGGGATTATTGTAGACAGGGCATGGTATGAAGTGGTTAGGGGGCTGGAGAGGAACTCCAGAGAAAGTCCGAATTCGAGGGTGTGAAGGACCCAATGGTCCGTCGTGATTAGTGCCCACCAGTCCAGGAAGAGGCTCAAGTGGCCTCCTATGAGAGGGGTCTGAGACGAGTCATTTTTGACGTCAGAAGTGTCGGTTGTTCCACGAAATGGCTGACATTGGTTGCTGAATGGTTTAGGTTTGTCCCAAAAGGACTGACAATCAGTTTGGGGGGACTGACCCTGGGGGTAATATTGCTGTTAGGAAGGGCCTTCCCGAGCCGTAAATCGAGATGGCTGTCTGCAGTCCGCCCTCCTGGTGACAGAAGGCAGAACCTTCCGCTTTTCTTTGTCCTCTACTAGTAGTGGGTCTAAGGAGTCCCCAAATAGCTTGGTTCCACTATATGGGGCAGCCGCCAATCGCCATTTGGCTCGTAAATCAGCTGGCCATTGCCGTAGCCACAAAAACCACCTTGATGTAATAGAAGAGGCTAAGGCCCAAGAGGCATACTTGGAGGCATTAAGTGTGGCATCAGCCGAAAACTGGGCTGCGGCTATAATTTTATTGAGGTCTTGATGTAATTGAACCTCTGAAGGAGATAATCTGGCCTGAATCTGCTGTAGCCATAATAGTGAGGAGCGGTTAAAGAAAGATGCCGCAGTAGCAGCTTGAATTGCCCAGGCGGAGGCCTGGTGGGTCTTTTTAAAGGGTAGTTCAAATTTTTTATCCTCCAGTCTAAGACCTTCAGAGAAGTCCCCGGAAATGTAAGGTGAAGGGGATGATAAGGCCAGAATTGGGGGGTCAACAGAGGGTACCTGCAGAAGGTTGGAGAAAGCAGGAGCCAGGTTGTAATTGTGACAGTCTGCTCCGGTTGGGGTGGGGAGTGAAGCCGGGGTGGCCCATTGCTTCTGAACAACGTCAGTGAAGAGTTTAGGTGCCGGGATGTAGACCTATTCCACCACTGGTTCTGAGAACAACCCGTGGCTACTTACTTGCGCTGAAGTTTGAGGGGATTCGGTGTCATGGAATCCCGCAGTGGTAGAGCAAGGATTTGAAGAGGCATTGTGGAAAAAGGCCCGTAAAGGTCGGGGTGTTGGGAGGTGCCCTTTCATCATCCGAGAAGTTGGGCTCTCTCTCGGCTTCTTCCTCCTGGAATAGAGCTTCACTATCCCCTGGGTGAGAAGGGGAGACAGCACATTGTGGGGAGACAGCACGGCTTGCTGATGTCGAAGCGTGACGATGACGTGAAGCATGGTCAGATGCAACTGATGCTGATCGATATTCCTGAATGCTGATTGTGATACCTCGTGTGATGGCTCCAGTAATCAGGTCTTGTATGGCTTCGGGCAATTCACTGAGTTGTAATTCAACTGGCTTAGCGGCTTGCAGAGTGTCAGGTTCCTTCGCAGGAGTGGGACAAGTGAAGGGGTCACTAAGGCCGCTGCAATCTTTGTTAGCAGAGGGTGTCATATCAGGTGATAGCGTAGTCATTCAGGTGATAAGGCTCCAGATTGAGGGACAGGTGGTTCAATCGGAGGTTAAGGAAAAGTGTTGGCTGACTGTGCCTCGAGAAGAAGGGCCTGTCTCCTTTCAGCCTGGGAAACCTGTTTTTCCAAGGCCTTCTGTCTACGCTCAAGATCCTTGAGTTCTGACGGAGGGCTGCTGTTGAGCCCTGCGTCCAGCAACTGATTTGGATGTTGCTTTCCTTCCACCAGGGGCTGAATGTTGGTCTGCCATAGTATCAAGAGCAGCAGTAGCGGCAGTACTGGAGTGCGGTGCGGCCAGCACACTGAGACAGTCAATGACTGTTAAGAAGGGCGGCTTACCTAGGGAAACCCTAAGGGGTTGCCAGCTCCAATAAAACTCCTCCTGTTTTAAATCTTTTTTTTTTTTTTGGTCAGTAGGGGGAATAGTTGCTTAGGCCAAGGAATAATGGTGGCAAAGCCTGACCTGCAATTAGCAGCTTTTCCCCAAAGCAGAGGCTTGTCCAAGCCACAGGGCTGCCCTCGTTGTCTGCTTAAATAAACGAGGTGGCCGTTGCTGTCCGGCTTTGAGCCCTCCAGGTTCCTTTCCAAATGCCCACTTATAACTGGCTCAGCGCCGGCCATTTCGCCTGCTGGTGTTTGAATTTGGCACGTGCCAGAAGAGCCGCTCCAAAGCAGTTTCTGCAGCCGCGATGTTAAATTACTGCTGTGGAGCCTTCTGCGGTTTCCCGCTCTTCCCGAATCAGCAAGGCAAGATTTTGGGAGAAGGGGGGTGGCAGCAGCGAAGTCAGTGAGAGTAACCCCTTTTTGCCCCAGCACCCCACAGCGATCAATTTGAATGGGGGGGGGGGAATAAACGGCCTGGGAGAAAATGGCAGCGTTTTCTGCACCCTGAAGTGGCCAGCATGCTTAAAATCCATTTGGGAGCATTTTAAGAATTTTTAAAGTAACCTGAGCTGAATCCAGAGCTGTAGAGATAGGTTGATGCAGAGGATCTGCTGATACGTCTCGACAGATCGACTGAGATGAAAATCTGGAGTCAATGGAGGCATATGGAGGCGTGGCCATAAAAAGTTACATCTCAGTCTCCAGGCAGATCCACTGTAACAACCAACCTCATCTCTGGCACACTCTGCAGTTCATTTGGAGAACAACAACTGGCAGCTGACCTGAACGTGTTTTACTGCAGGTTTGAAAGGAAACTACAGCCACCTATCTCCACAGCCCCCATCTCAGACACACCAACAACAGCCAAGCCTCCTACAACTGACCCCATCCCATTAGGTTCACAACCCCTAGTGATCACAGAAAAGGAAGTGCAGGGCCTATTTCACAGACAAAAGCCAGGAAAAGCTAAGGCCCAGAGAAGATAACTACTTGCTTAAAAGTCTGTGCTGACCAATTGGCCCCCATCTTCACCCATATCTTCAATAAATTGCTAGAGATGTGCTATGATGTGCTAGAGATGTGCTATGTTCCTTCTTCCTTCTTGCTTCAAACGCTCTACTATCATCCCAGTGATAGTGATAGAAGCCCACCATCAAGGAACTGAATGACTACAGACCAGTTGCTCTAACATCTGTAGTCATGAAAACCTTTGAAAGGCTAGTGCTGTCCCACTTGAAAACCATCACGGATCCACTGGTAGACCTCTTGCAATTTGCATACCGAGCAAATAGATCAAAGGATGATGCTGTTAATATGGCTCTGCACTACATCCTACAACATCTTGAGTCTCCAAAGATCTATGCAAGGGTCCTCTTTGTAGAGTTTAGCTCAGCATTCAACACCATCATTCCAGACACCCTTCTAACTAAGCTAAACCAGCTACAGGTACCTGAACAGATTTGTAAGTAGATCACAAGCTTTCTAACAAACAGGAAGCAGCAGGTGAAGCTAAGCAGGATCACATCAGATACCTGTACAATTAGCACAAGGGGCCCCCCAAGTCTGTATGCTCTCCCCGCTTCTCTTCTCTCTGTATACCAATGACTGCATCTCCAACGATCCATCTGTTAAACTACTGAAGTTTGCAGATGACACAACAGTGATCGGTCTGATTCAAGACATTGATGAATCCGCATACAGACAGGAGGTTGAACAACTAGCCTCATGGTGCGACTGGAATAACCTGGAACTGAACACACTCAAAACTATAGAAATGGTGGTAGACTTTAGGAGAAACCCTTCCATACTTCCACCTTTCACAATACTAGACAACACAGTATCAACAGTAGAAACCTTCAAATTTCTAGGTGCCACCATATCGCAAGATCTAAAATGGACAGCTAACATCAAAAACGTCATCAAAAAAGCACAACAAAGAATGTTCTTTCTGTGCCAACTCAGAAAGCTCAAACTGCCCAAGGAGCTATTGATCCAGTTCTACAGAGGAATTATTGAGTCTGTCATTTGCACCTCTATAACTGACATTTTTGGTTCTTCAACCCAACGAGACAGACAGACTTCAGAGGATAATTAGAACTGCAGAAAAAACAATTGCTACCAACCTGTCTTCCATTGAGGACCTGTATACTGCATGAATCAAAAAGAGGGCTGTGAAAATATTTACAGATCCCTCACATCCTGGATATAAACTGTTTCAACTCCTACCCTCAAAACGACTCTACAGAGCACTGCACACCAGAACAACTAGACACAAAAACAGTTTCTGCCCGAACACTATCACTCTGCTAAACAAATAATTCCCTCAACAGTCAAACTATTTACTAAATCTGCACTACTATTAATCTTCTCATCGCTCCCATCACCCATCTCCTTCCACTTATGACTGTATGACTGTAACTTTGCTGCTTGTATCCTTATGATACTGATATTGTTTCCTGATTGCTTAATTGTAGCCTATGACTATCATTAAGTGTTGTATCATTAAGTGTTAAATTTGTACCCTATGACTATCATTAAGTGTTGTACCTTACGATTCTTGACAAATTTATCTTTTCTTTTATGTATACTGAGAGCAAATGCACCAAGACAAATTCCTTGTGTGTCCAATCACACTTAGCCAATAAAAAATTCTGTGCTGTGCTGTGCTATGCTATTCTCGACTTAGAGCAAAGAAAAGGCTCTGGGGATGCTCTGCCAGCACTTGGCTTATTTCCACTCCTTGCTGAAGCCTGAAGGATCTCCAGGAGTGCTTCCAATGCAAACTGCAGGACATACACTGTGTCTCCAGGAAGCCATCATCCCCTCTGCTTTCTCCAGTTTATCGCCATCCCAAACAGCATCTCTTACATCACTAACCTTTACCAGGGGAACTACCACGTCTATCCTGTCTTGGTAAGTAATGGAGTATGCCACTTCACACTTCATTGTTCATTCGGCCATCTCTCTAGCTGGGCCGGGGAAGCTCCCTTTGATAAACAAGGCTCTGCCATCCTCCCATATTTGTAGCATACAACCTGGGCTGCATCCTTGCTCAGCACCTGGGCCAGCAACAGGGGGAAGAAGATGGCAACAGTCAGGTGGGTGCAGCAGGGGTAGGCACCAAAGAAAAGGACAGAGATTGGGGAGAGATAGGTGGAGGGAGCTGAAGCAGAGATGAGCGAGCACGGCAGAAGCAGCATGAGATCCTAACTTAATGACCGCAAATGGAACTACTGAAACTGCCATTGCTATGTGCTACTGTCACTTGATGTTTTGCCTAACAACCACTTCTTTCAGCAATGAAAATTCTGGTCCCAATTAGGGTTGTTAAACAAAGACAACATGTATAGTATTTTCCACTACAGGTAGACCTCAACTTGCAACCTCAATTGAGCACAGAATTATAGCCTGAGAAGGTGGTGGAGGTCTCTCCAACACAAGTTGCCTGCCCGGGCCTCCACCACCCTGGGGCACCCTTTGCATAGATTCCCGCTCCTGTGGGTACAACATCCTTGGCTCTCCTCCCCATGATGCCTCACTCCATTTTTTTTCCAATAAGCAGCCAATCCATCAAATGCCTTTCTTTAATACAAAGGCCTTTCATGCCCTCCAAAGAAGTGGGTGCCATTTAGAAGTTTGCTTCTGGGAAAAAGTGGCTTCTGTATACAAAGGCCACATGCCAGATCAGCCACTTCTTTCCAAACGGTGATGTTCTGCCTTTCAAAAAAGAAGTGGCTAATCCACCCCACAGCTTTCCTATGTAGAGGATGCACAGGGAGGGGGGGGGAGTTGGTATCACACGGTTTCTGTATAGAAAGGTTGCTTCTCTTTGGGAAAGATAATCTTTGGAAAAGATAAATGGAGCAAGGCATGCCCCTCTGAACAGCGACGTTAGTCTATAGAACAAAACAAAACAAACAGGAAGAGAAGAATAAAGCAGGAACATTTCATTTAGGTTTGTCAGAATATTGATTGTGGAAGCCGACACCCATCCTATCTGATTTGATTCTTCTAGGATGAGTTGTAACCATCCAACAAAGAGAGAAGATTCCTAAAGGATTTCCTTCAGTCAAAACTGGATTGCGGAAAAGGCATATAAGATAAAAGCTGCATCCAGTTTTGGTCACCATATTAGAAAAAAGATGTTGAGATTTTGGAAAAAGTTCAGAGAAGAGCAACTAAGATGATTAAGGGCCTGGAGACTAAAACATATGAAGAATGGTTGCAAGATTTGGCTTTGGCTATTCTAGAGAAAAGAAGGACTATGAGGGGGACATGATAGCAGTATTTAACTATTTGAAGAGAAGACGCCACAAAGAGGAGGGGGTTCAATTTATTTTCCAAAGCAGAAGGCAAGACAAGAAACATTGGATGGAAACTAATCAAAGAGAAAAGCAATCTGGAATTAAGGAGAAACTTCCTAACAGTGAGGATAATTAATCAGTAGAACAGCTTGCCTTCAGAAGTTGTGGGTGTTTCATCACTGGAGGTTTTTAAGAAGAGACTGGACAGTCACTTGCCTGAAATGGTATAGGACCGTGATGGCGAACCTATGGCACACGTGCCACAGGTGGCACGTGGAGCCCTCTCTGCAGGCATGCGAGCCATTACCCAGCTCAGCTCCACTGCGCATGCACGCAGGCTTCCTGCCAGCCAGCTGATTTTCGGGTCTGCCTGCAAGCAGGAGACACATGCTGGGACCTATCTTTCTCCTCACTTTCTGCTGCCTGTGCCTGCCCAGATCTCTGGAGATTCCCCACCCAGCACTGTTTTGGAAGGTGAGGCTTTCCCCCACCTTCCAGCCATTTTGGGAGCCAAAGGCTTCCCCCCCCAGCCGTTTTGGAGGCTTCCCCCCCATAGCCGTTTTGGGATGCAAAGGCTTCCCCCACCCCAGCTGTTTTGGGGGACAAAGGCTTCCCCCCCTCCCAGCCGTTTTGGAGGCTTCCCCCCAGCCATTTTGGGAGGCAAAGGCTTCCCCCCCACACACAGCCATTTTGGAGGCTTCCCCTCCCCAGCCATTTTGGGAGGCAAAAACTTCCTTCCCCCAGCTGTTTTGGAGGCTTTCCCCCAGCTGTTTTGGAGGCTTCCTCCTCTCCCCAGCCATCTTGGAGGATTCCCCCCCACAGCTGTTTTGGGAGGCAAAGGCTTTCTCCCCACAGCCGTTTTGAGGCTTCATAGCTGTTTTGGGAAGCAAAGTCTTCCCCCAGCTGTCTTGAGGCTTCCCCACCCCAGCCATTTTGGGAGCCAAAAGCTTCCCTCCCAGCCATTTTGAGGCTTCCCCACACACAGCCATTTTGAGGCTTCCTCCCAGCCATTTTGGGAGGCAAAACTTCCTTCCCCAGCTGTTTTGGAGGCTTCCCCAGCTGTTTTGGAGGCTTCCTCCTCTCCCCAGCCATCTTGGAGGATTCCCCACAGCTGTTTTGGGAGGCAAAGGCTTTCTCCCCACAGCCGTTTTGAGGCTTCCCCATAGCTGTTTTGGGAAGCAAAGTCTTCCCCCAGCTGTCTTGGAGGCTTCCCCACCCCAGCCATTTTGGGAGCCAAAAGCTTCCCTCCCAGCCATTTTGGAGGCTTCCCCACAGCTGTTTTGGGAGGCAAAGGCTTCCCCCCCTCCCAGATGTTTTGGAGGCTCCTCCCCAGCTATTTTGGAGTCTCTCCCCCCAGCCATCTTGGAGGATTCCTTCCCCACATCCGTTTTGGGAGGCAAAGGCTTCCCCACCCCCACAGCCGTTTTTAAGGCTTCCCCCCCCATGCTCTTTTGGAATGTGAGGTCACGTGCGCATGCGCAGGGGGGGAGGGTCGTCGTGCGCACATGCAAGGATTACATGCATATGCAGGGGGCGGGGCACGTCAGAGTGGCATTTCATTATGGGTGTGGGCACATGCAAGCGTGCAATAGTGTACGCGCGCACGCTTTTGGCACTCAAGGTATAGGATATCTTGCTTGAGCAGAGGACTGGATTAGAAGACCTACAAGCCTCTTCCAGCTCTATTCTGATAAGGATGAATACTTTTGAACTGTGGTACTGGAGGTGACTATTATACATCCCATGGGCTACAAAAATAATAAACAAGTCCTAGACCGAACCTCAACAAAAATATCATTTGAAGCCAAGTTTGCCAGAGACTCATATTTTGGTCATGTCATAAGAGCTGACTCACTCAAAAACTCAATCATGCTGGGAGTATCAGTGGAAAAAGGGTAAGGGACGGGGTGAAATTCAAAATTCTCTCTACTGGTTCTGTGGGCATGGCTTGGTGTGTGTGGCTTTGTTGGGGGTCATGTGACTGGGTGGGCATGGCCAGCTCGACATCACTCACATCGAGGGGCACCTCACCTGGCCCCTCCCTTCCCAGCCATTCCTTGTCGTGAATGGCAGGAAAATGGGGAGGGGAATTTTCCTGCCTACCATCCTTCCCTCAATCTGTGCTCCCCTTTCTTGAAAATGGCTCCATTCTGAGCCTTCAGCATTGCAATTCTTGAATAAGCTGAAGGTTCGGAATGGAGCCTTTTTTGCAAAAGGCAGGACAATGGGGCATTTTCCTGCCTGTCATCCATTCCTCAAGCTCAGCACAGACTGAGGGAAGGATGATAGGCAGGAAAATCCCCCTCTCCATTTTCCTGCCATTCAGAAAAAAGTTCCATTCCGAACCTTCAACGTTGCAATCCTGGGATACACTGAAGGCTCGGAATGCCTCTGCTTCAGCGCAGAATGACTTTTGCCCATCTCTTTCTGGGTGCAGGGCTTCTGTCTGTTGGGCCACTTCCCGAAGCTGGCAGCTCTGCAGCGAGCCACTTTGCTTTTTTCCTCTTTTTCCTCATGGGAGGCTTGCATGGTGGCACCTGCAGAAGGTGGAAGCAGAGGCATGAGGGAGGCAGAGGTGATCCCAATGCACCAGCCTAGTGGTGAAATCTAAATTTCTTTCCTACCGGTTCTGTGGGTGTGGCTTGGTGGGGTGATGTGACTGGGTGGGCGTGGCTATGTAAACATTTGACTGGGGGCTCAAAAGACAGAACAATGTCCCGCTGGAGCAGGATTGGACTAGATGACCTCCAGGTCCCTTCCAGCCCTGGATTATCCTCTGTGGCTGCATCTAATGCCAGGTTTGCAGTCCTTCCTTCCTCTTCTTTTTCTTTCTTTCCTTCCTTCCTTTCTTCCCTCCCTCCTTTCTTCTCTTTCTTTCTCTCTCTCTTTCAAAACCACCCACCCCCATTGTTAGCCTAGCAGGCTTCAGGGAAGCCTGCTGGGAGCAAAAACGGACTCCACCCCCACCACCCCTGTAAAAAAAAAGGTTCCGACGATCGTATGCCACAGCTGTGATCCTTGGAGCCTTTTTTTTACCTTTTAAAAGTATTTTTTTACTACTGGCTCGGGCGAATAGGTAGTAAAAAAATGCTTTAAAAAGGTTTTTTTTTAAAAAGACTCCAATGATCGCATAGCACAGTTGTGATTGTCAGAGCCTTTTTTTTTAAAAGAATTTTAACTATCAGTTCCAGCATGTACCCCTGCACGCGCAGAAGGTATAAAATACATTACTTTACATTACTTCCTGGTTAAAATATATATCTACATATGACAGGAAGCAGAAATACCTCACAGCAGCTCCTCGAGAGTCAGGGAATACATCTCAAACTAATCCTGCCATGACTGCAGACATGACCCTTATAATATCTTCCCTTTTTCATTAATACAACTATCACATTTTAAAACATTACAAAACCCCACTAACCCTATAAGTATTACATATATACATTAAAACGATATAAAATACTTATTACTAAAACTACAAACATTACAAACACCGTGAAACATATGAAGTTCTGATGCAAGCAACAGTAACATCTTCCCTTCATATTAACACAACTATCACATATTGAAACATTACAAAACATTGTGAAACATACGAAGTTCTGATGCAAGCAACTGTACATCTTCCCTTCATATTAACACAACTATCACATGTTAAAACATTATAAAACGTTGTGAAACTTGCAAAGTTCTGATGCAAGCAACTGTTATCATCTTCCTTTTTCATATTAACATAATATAATCACATAATAAAACATTATAAAACATTGCAAAAGAGTTCAAATTGTAAAAGGGAACAAAATCAACACTTTGTACAAACTGAGTCTGTTAGATTGAAAAAAAGAAGAATATAACACTTCCTACAAGTTGAGTCTGTCTGGTGGTCGCGAACATCTGCCACTGTAAGTGATGACTGGCCCTCTGGCCCGACTGGCTCTCTTTGCACTATGGGCTTCTCCAACCTGACTGGAACTGCTGGGCTCTTCTCGTCGACTACTGGAGGCACTCGACTCCTATCAGGTATACCCACTTGCTCCGAGCTCTCATCAACATTAATCTGAGGCCATCCCTGTTCATTCCTCATTGTCCATGGGTAAGTGCAGCGTGGTAATACCAGATATATCTGGCCTGTCCACAGGATATGTAAAATCTGTCCACTTAGCTATACGCAAGTCTTCCTGATTGTGATGATACAAAGTTCCTTCAACGTCCACTAAATAGAAACGTGGAGCCACTTGTTGTAAACAACTACCCATTTTCTAGTGACCTGTTCGATCTCCAGGCAACGGTCTCATCCGAATCCGTTCCCCAATCTTCAATTCTGGCAAATCTCTAGCTGAGTTGTCATATCTTGCCTTGACTGCTTGTCTTTTCAGCTGTAACTTTTCTGGAACCTCTTGTATCACCGAGGGCTCAAGCAGCCTGTCAGCCACTGGCAGTGATGTCTTTAGTCTCCTTGCCATCAGTCTCTGTGCCGACTACTGTCCATGCCCTCAGATGGGGTATTTCTCCAAGGTAGAATGGCTTTCCATGGATCTTTACCTTCACTGTGAGCTTTCCTACAGCTGATTCAGCTTTGCCGTTAGCTTGCAGATGGTGCGGTGGTCACATGCTCGAACTCCCATTCCGTGGCAAATTTCCTAAATTGTAAGCTTGTAAACTGAGGACCATTATCTGAGATCACTTTATCTGGTTGACCATAATGTGCAGAATGAGTCTTGCATCTCTTAATGGTAGTCTCAGCCAAACAGTCTGTAAAGAGTTTGATTTCCCAAGTCAGATTAATGATCAACTAATATTAGATACTCTTTTTCTGCATCCATGCTAACAATTTGCCAAGGACGTGATGGTATCTCATGTGACATCATGGTTTCTCTGTTGTGAATACGCATATTCGTTGCAGGTAGAACAATTGCTAATGAAGTGCTTGATTTCGCCTTGCATGTTGGGCCAGTAAAGCGTGTCACAGGCTTGTCTATACAATGCCTCTCCGCCAATATGGCTCAAGTGTATATGCAACAGCATCTCTGCTCTCATTGACCTAGGCACTATGAGTCTTGGGCCCTTATACAAGATCCCGTTTTGTACGGCAATCTCATCTCTGAAAGACCAATATTCCCTTACTATTGCCGGAACTGCCTCCTTCTCATCCGGCCACCCACTCATAACGCTAGTCTTCAGTGCCTGTAAAACTACATCAGTATCTGTGTGCTACCTAAAATGACATAAGCTAGTCTGCTTGGTTAACTTTGGCGAAGAGTTTGTTCCTGTTGCAACCAGCAGACCGTCTGATGCTCATGTTCTCCTCCAAGTGTCATCTGATCTAACGTAGCCCTGCTCAGGGTATCACTAATATACATTTCACATCCTGGTTTGTAGACAACATGAAGGTTGTAATTCTGCAAACTAAGCATCATGCTCTGCAGCTATTTGGGAGCACACAAAAGGGCTTTCTTAAATATGGCTATTAGTGGCTTGTGATCAGTTTCGGTTGTGATTGTATCCCAGCCATAAAGATAATGATGAAAACGCTGGCAGGCAAGTACAATACTTAAGAATCCCTTTTCAATTTGGGCATAATTCAACTCGGAAGAAGAGAGCACTCTGGACGTGTATGCAATCAGCTGACCTTCTTGCATTAGGCAACATTCTAGGCCATTTTTGCTTGAGTCACTTTGGATGGTAACAGTCTTTGTAAAATCATAATATTTTAACACTGGAGCAATAGTGACCAAGCATTTTATCTCCTGTACTGCCTGCTCATGCTTGGGAAGTCAATGCCAAATTGCATCTTTGTTCAGAAGGTGTCTTAATGGCTGACACACCTTCGATAGGTGAGGCAGAAATTTTGCTAAATAGGTAACAAATCTGAGAAATCTCTGCACTGATTTAACATCAGTAGGCGGTGGCATCTCCACAATGGCTCTAATTTTATTTGGATCAGCTTTTAAACCTTGTGAAGACAAAATATGCCCATGGAAGTGGACTTCGTGCACCTTAAATTACAGCTTCTTTACACTGAGCCATAACCTCACCTGCCTACACCGATCTAATAGTGCTATTAGCTTCTCATCATGATCATGTTCAGCTTCTTTGTCTGTTTCAGCGTAATTTAGCTGTCCGGCAGCTTATAAATCTCTCCCTCGGGCAAAGAGGGAGAGATGAGCATTCAAGCTGAAGTTGAGCCACCCAGAGAAGCCCCAGAAAAGTTTCTGGGGGCTTGAGGGGAGTGCTCCTTCCAAAGCCTGAAAGAAGCTCCAGACTCCGAGGGCATCTGCCTTCTGGCAAGAAAAAACGTAGCGTCCAATCTCCGGGGCAGAAATTGATTTGTGATGGATTGTAACGCGGACAGAGCAGAAACTGGAGTTCTAGCATTTGTTTGTAAGAAGACTGCAAGCCCCTAATAGACTGCAAGCCCCAAGCATTTGTTGCAAAGATAGGAGAGAAGAAAGCAAATGGCGTGTTGTGGAATGCGAGCAAATGGCGATTTGTGTATTGGAAACGAAAGTTAAGGAAATGCTTATTAACAGCTAGTGTGGAATTAGGAGATATACAAGAAGATACTGACTAAATGGAAGAAATAAGAATTTTATGATTTATATTTTTTCTTTTTCTTTGGGATTATAGTCGATTTAGAAGAAAAGTTTTTTGAATCTTTCCCTTTTAACCCCTTTTTGTCCTCTGTTACTGGGTAGATTATATATTTTAAAAAATGGCTTTTAAGCAAATAGTACCAAAAGCCACTAAAAACTTTGAAATTTCTTTAGCTCAGATACGAAAATTAAAAGAAGAAATCAAAGAGGAATTAAGAAATTTTTTACAGGAGTTTCTGGAGACTCGTTTTTCAGAAATAGATCAAAAATTTGATGAAATAGAGAGAGATGTTAGATTTTAAGGAAGTGGTGGAAGAGCAGAAGAGGGAAATGAAAATGGTAAAGGATATTATGATCTTGTATTCAGATGGAGGATAGTTTGGCAGAAGTTAATAAAGTTAATTTAGAGTTGCAAAGGAAAATAGAGGAAATTCAAAAGAATCAAAACAATTGGAACTTAGATAATAAGATGGAAGATATACAGGCAAAGATAGATAGGGCAGATGAAGAAAGAGTAATATTACAATATAGATTAATGGAATATGCTATAAGGGTGAGGGGGTTGAGGGAAAGTAGGAAGGAAAATTTAAGAGATTTTTACGCAAGCTTTTGCTCAGATAAAGGGTGTGGAGCCAGAAGATTTTGAAATTAATATTGAAAGAATTTATCAAGTTAATTCTTGGTGGGCAAGACAAAAAGTACCGAGGGATGTGGTTATTTATTTTACAACTAAAAAGGTTAGGTATGAAATTTTGCAAGCCTTTTATAAAAATAAATTTCAAATATTGGGACAAGATATAAAAATGATGAAGGAAATTCCTCCTAAAATGTTAAGAAAGAGAAGAGAATTTGCTTTTTTAGTGGATGAGTTTAAGAAACATCAGATATATTTAAGATGGGAAGTTCCAATGGGTTTGTCAGTGAATTTTAGAGGTAGAAAGTATTTTTTTAATACAGTTATGAAAGCAAGACATTTCTATATTAATGTTTTAAAGAGTGGGAATCTTTTGTTGTTAGATGCTAAGTTAACTGGTTTGGAGATGATGGAAAATAAAATAGGAGAGGGGAGGAATATTTAAGATGTGAATATGATGATTATGGTTAATTTTTAGAATTGATTTGTTTAGGATATAAATTATAGGTTTTGTTATTTGTTATTTGTAAGGTATAAACCTATGAGATGATACTATTTAATTGTGAAGGATGGAAAGTAAAATTTATGAATTTAGATAATGTTGTGGGTTACCGTATATACTCGAGTATAAGCCGAGTTTTTCAGCACGTTTTTTGTGCTGAAAAACGTCCTCTTATACTCGATATATCTGACTTTCTCTCGAGTTTTTTTTTCTTTTTCACATTATACGGATGGCGCAAACTTGGCGGGCTTTTGCATTAGCGGGAAGCCCTGCGGTGCAGTGAGAGGCGGGCGGGGAGCCGCCAGCCTTCTCGGCTGAGGGAGGGAGGGTTTCCCCGACCGGTAGCTGCCT
This sequence comes from Ahaetulla prasina, assembly GCF_028640845.1. Taxonomy (NCBI): domain Eukaryota; kingdom Metazoa; phylum Chordata; class Lepidosauria; order Squamata; family Colubridae; genus Ahaetulla; species Ahaetulla prasina. Next base: position 186,826,611 of record NC_080540.1, read on the forward strand.
CATTTCCCACCCTCGGCTTATACTCGAGTCCCCAGTTTACCCCAGTTTTTTGGGGTAAAATTGGGGACCTCGGCTTATACTCGGATCGGCTTATATTCGAGTATATACGGTAATTGTTAAATGTTAATTGTTTACTGTTATATTGTGGATGTAACTTAAATGATTATTCATTTTAATTGATACGTTTATAGACAGTAAAAAGTTATTAAGTTAAGTTGGAAATATTGTATCTGAGAGACTTTATTTGTAATGATATTTGACTGATGGAGTAATATTGGAAGATCGGACATTAAATGTTATGACAATTGAAGAAATATATAAGTGATAAAAATTTGAGCTCGAGAAGATGGACTGTAATTTAAGAAATGGATTTATGAAATTTGAAGGAATATACAAGTGGAAAAAATTTGAATTTGAGAAGATGGACTAATTTTAAAAATGGACTATAAGAAGAAGCAATATGTGAAGGGAAGATTGTATTGGTATTGTTCCTTTTCTTTTTTCTTTTTTCTTATTCTTTCTTATCTCTTTATTTTTATTGTGAGGGGATTTAAAGTTTTAAAGAGGGGTGGGAGTTTATGTATATTTTGTATACTTTAGCTTGTGATTGTTGGTCATAATACCCAGTATTTGCTCTGGGAAGTCCGGGGGGGAGGGGCAAGGGGGGAGAGGGGGGGGAAATGATACATGGATTATTAATGTACAGTAATGATTGAAGATATGAAATTAAAATTTGAAATGATATTGGGGCTGCCCGACTGCCATTTCAGAAAGAAAGGGAGAGAGGAGTAGAAGGAGGGAAGAAAGTAGGTAGGAAAGAGTTGAGAAGGAGGAGGGGAATAAGAAGGTTAGAGAGGGTGGAAGAAGGGAGAAGTGGAGAAGGAGGAGAGGAAGTAGTAAAGTGAAGGAGATGAAGGAGGGGAAAGTAGTAGAGGGTAGAGGGAGGTTGTGAAGAAAGGAAAGTGGCAGTCAGACAGGCCCGAATCAGCAATAAATAAAAATTAATGATTAATGATAGATAACAAATTGTACATAAATATGATGTTGGAAAATGGAAATAAAAATTTATATATATATATATATATATATATATATATATACAGCTGCGATCACACATTGCTCCCAGAAGCATGAAGCTGAAGCCTGAAGATGACGAATGAGACTTCGTCGAAACGTCGCCAAGACACTTCCAATTTTACACGGGAGAAAACCCGAACAACCAAAGACATATATATATATATATATATATATATATATATATATAAAAGAAAACTCAGACTTCAATGGATAATTAGAACTACAGAACAATTGGTTACAATTTCTTTCATTGAGGACCCATATACTGCATGAGCCAGAAAGAGGGCTGTGAAAATATTTAGACCCCACACATCCTGGACATAAACTCTTTCAACTTCTACCCTCAAAACGACACTACACGGCACTGAACATCAGAACAACTAGACACAAGGACAGTCCCTCCCCCCATGCCATCACTCTGCTAAACAAGTTCCCACAACACTGTCAAACTATCTAGAAAAGCAGTATTACCATCTTTATTCTCATCTTCCCTATTACCTATCTCGTAACTTTAACTGTTGCTTGTATCTTATGATTTATATTGTTTATTTAGTATCCTAGAATGATTTATGTTGATTGCTTATTTACTATCCATGACTATCACTAAGTGCTGTATCTAATGTTTTATCATGAATGTATTTCTGACTATGATAATCACTATTGTATGTATACTGAGAGCTTATGCACTGGAGACAAATTCCTTGCATGTCTAATCACACTTGGCCTATAAAAAAATTCTAATTTTCCTTTATTTTTTAAATATTTTTTACTATAACTTGTGATGCCTCATTATTAGTTGCCTAGGGTTTCATGGAGAGCATGGCCCACATATTGGACACACCTGGACTAGATGAATGTCAATAAACCAAAAGCTAATCCGACAAGAGAGAAATGGCAGTTTCCCATCTTTCTTTTCTAGGGAAAGTGGTAGAAAACGTTGTTGCTTGGCAGCTTCAGAGGATCCTTGATGAAACCAATTGTGTAGATTTCTTCCAGTCAGGTTTCAGGCCCAGTTATAGGGGAGAAACAACATTGGTTGCACTTGATGATCTCTGGTGAGCATGGGATGGGGGTATTGCAATCATTCTTGTTCCCCTTGACTTTTCAGCAGCCTTCAATATCATCAACCATGGTATCCTTCTGGGCACTTATGGGGTTTGAGGCTGGGCAGAACAGTGTTGTACTGATTTGACTCCTTTCTCCAAGGTCAGTTCCAATCAGTGTTGATAGGGAATGAAAGATCCAGCCCATGGTTGCTCTTTTGTGGCATGCCACAGGATTTGGTACTCTTTTTTAACATCTACATGAAGCTGCTTGATGAAATCATCTGCCACCAGGGGATGAAGTATCTAATGATGCTAATGATACTCAATTTTTTATCTCCAACCCTGGTGATCCAAGCAATGTAGCTACCCTCTCATGGTGCCAGGGGAATGCGAGGGGGACAACAGGTTTCAACTTAATCTGGGCAAACAAATGGCTTTGGGTGCATTGAGCTTCAAGATCTGGGACTCTTTAACATCTTTAGTTCTGAATGGGGTTGCGTTGGGGGTTATCCTGGAGTCACAACTCTTGCTCAAAGAGCAGGTGGTAGTCATGGCTAGGAGAGGCTTGGCACAACTTCATGTTGTGCATCAGTTGCACCATTCCTGGATTGGGAATCCCTGCACTCAGTCATTCAAGCCCTGGTCATCTTACTTTTGGACTACTGCAATGCACTCTTCATTGTGCTATTCTTGAACAGCTTTGGAAACTATAATCGATACAGAGTGCAGTTGCACAGGCAATTCTGGAGGGCCCTAGAGTGGTCTATGTTACACCAGTGTTCTGCAAGCTGCACTGGGTGCCAGTTGGATTCCGGGTACAGTTCAAGGTGTTTGTTATCTCCTTGAAAGCCTAACATGGCATGGGTCCAGGCTATTTGAGAAGGGTCTATGACAATTCACCACAGCCAACCCACTTGCCACAGCCAACTTGCCACGGCCAATTCACTGTGGTACAACTCGCCATACCCAACTCACTGCAGGACAACTCGCTGCCAGACAAGAGTTACACTAATATCAAAGAAATAGTGGAATTTCTTCTACTCCACTATTTCTTCCACTCAGCGAAGAAGGTTGGCACCACCTTCTTCGCTGAGTGCCTAATTAAGGCGCTCCGTACTGAACATCGTAAAAGCCAGGAAAAAGCCGGCTTTAATTTCCCTCCCTGGATGAAAGGGAGAGATAAGAGCAGCGGGGGAGTGGTAGATCTCCCCAGGGGCTTTGTTTTTTCTTAAGCAGAGCCCTGAGGATCGAGTCCCATAAATAACCCTGCCAAGCTCCGATCTTCAGTGCGCTCCTGCAAAAGCAGGAAAAGAAGAAAGTGTCCATCTCTGCTAATTGTCTTTTCTTTGTGGATTTCTATAAGCAGACAGAATAAGCACGAGTGAACAACTACTGGATTGCAAGTATTTTTGATTTCCTGACTTCTATCCTTTTAAAAAGAGAAATGTTTTTTCTTTGTTTTAACTGACTGATGGCGCCTGAAAGGAAGTGAAAGGAAGATGGCGCCTGAAAGGAAGTGAAAGTGAAGAATGGAATTGTAAACAAGCTGTGTAACCAAGAAGCTAAGAAATGTTACATGTGGATTGTAATGAAGTGAGCTCTCCTATACTTAAAGGGGAAAAGAGAAGTTTCTAGACTTATATTTTGTGAATTTTAAAAACTGAAATGGCTACTAAACCACCTAAGACTGGGGGTAGAAGGGGTTCTAAACCAGCTTTGGAAGATTTGACTAAAGAGCAAGGGAAAGTGTTTGAAGAAAGGTTTAAGGAGATGATGGACAATAATGAGAAAATAAGAGAAGAAATAAAAGAGAATAATAAAAAAATAAGAGAAGATATTTTGATGGCTTTCCAAGGTTTGGCAAAAAGACTGGAGGTGGTGGAGGAGGAGGTGCAAGAAATTGCTCAGTCAAATAGAAAATAGAATGGGGGGAATGCAAATCAAATTGGACAAAAATGAAGATCAAGTGGTGGTGATGCAGTATAGAATGATGGAAGGAGCTCTGAGAATTAGGGGCTTGCATGAGGAGAAAGGGAAAGATCTAAAAAAAAATTTATCAGAAGCTCTGGCTGAACTTATTGAACTTGATCCACAAGAGGTTGCTTATCAAATTGACAAAATTTATAGAGTTAATTCCTGGATTGCCAGGCAGAAGAAACTTCCTAGGGACATTGTGGTTTATTTTTTGAAAAGAACAGTGAGAAATCAAATTTTGCAAGTTGCATTTCAGAAAAATTTGAAAATAGGAGAACAGGAGCTGAAGGTTTTGAAAGAGATTCCTCCCAAGATGTTAAGGGATAGAAAGGACTTTACATTTTTTACACAAGAACTTAAGAAATACCAGATTCAATTTAGATGGGAGGTTCCAGTTGGTTTGACAGTGTATTATCAAGGAAGGAGATATCGTATTGATACAGTGCTTAAGGCCAAAGATTTTCTTTCTACCGTGCTGAAACTTGAAATAGAAATAATAGAAAAAAGAATTCAAGACACTCAAATGGGTGTGGAAGCTGAGGTGATCCCAGTGATATTACCATCTGTGGAACAACCACAAGAACAAAGACTGACGAGGGGAGCCCTTAAGCGTAAAGAAAAGGAGCAACAAACCCAAGGTAAAGTTCAAAATTCTGCTACAGAAGTGGTGGGAGGAGCACAACCAAAGATACGGTAGGACGATCTTCAGCTGATCGCTCAAAAGCTTCAGCAGACCAGTAATGGCAAATAAAATCTTGACCTGGAACGTCAATGGTTTGAATTCAGCTCAGAAGAGAAGAAAAATATTTCATTATTTGAAACAATTTAGAAATGATGTGATTTGCTTACAAGAAACGCATACTAAACTATCAGATCAAAAGTACTTAATAAACTCAAAGTTAGGTAACAAAATGTTGCCTCAGCTTTGGACAAAAAACATGTCATAGTGGTTTATTTGAGAAAAGATATACCAGCCAACTTAATGGAGGCAGATATTCACGGAAGATATATTGCTATTGAACTTACAATAGAAACAAAAAAGACCCTTTTGTTTGGTATATATGCACCCAATCAGCAACAAGAAAAATTTTATAGAATGTTGTATGATAAGTTGATTCTATGGGATTATAAATCGTGTATTATATTGGGAGATTGGAATGGAGTAATAGATACATGAAAGGACAAGATAATTTTTTCTAAGAAGATACCTGCACATGCAAAGCTGCCTAAATCCTTTTTTGACATGATAGAAGATTTTGAGTTGAGAGATGTATGGAGACTGCGGAATTTGGAGGAAAGAGACTATACCTTTGTCTCTGATAGGCATCAATCCTTCTCACGTATTAATTTTATTTTAATTTCTAATGATTTGCTTTTTAGGGTGAAGAAAACTAAGATATTTCCAAGATATTTGTCTGATCATAGTCCTGTTTGGATGGAATTGCAATATGGAAAAGAAGGTAGAAGAACATGGAGATTAAATGAAAATTTGTTTAGATATCAGGATAATGTAAATCAATGTAAAAAGCAGATGAAAGAATTTTTTGATTATAATTTGAATAACGAAACATCAATAGAAATGGTTTGGGATGCCAGTAAAGCTTTTATGAGAGGTGTATTAATATATATTAATAATAGACAGAGAAATAAGCAACAAAGACAGCGTAGGTATCTAGAAGAGGAAATTTATAAGAAACAACAATTATTAATACATAACCCGCATGATCAAAAACTTAAAGATGCAATAAAGTTATTACAGAGTCAATTTAATATGATAATGGCTGATCAGGTGGCAACAAATATACAATATGCCAAACATAATACTTTTTGTAATGCAAATAGACTTGGTAGGTGGTTAGCATACACCTTAAGGAAAAAACAAAAACAACGTACTATAGAAAAAATAGAATATAAAGGCAAAGAGAGATATCAACAGGATAAAATTAAAAAGCTTTTTAGAATATTATACAAATTTATATCTTAAAGATAATATATTGAATAGGGATATTGATAATTATTTGAAGGAATATAAGGTTAAAATTTAACTTTAGAACAAACGGATGAACTGAACGCCTATAACCTCTGAAGAAATTATTTTGGTAATTAAACAATTAAAATGGGAAAACTCCTGGTACGGATGGGCTTACAGTTAGTTATTATAGGAATTTACAGGATGAGATGTTAGGTCCACTTAAGGAATTATTTAATCAGATACAATTAGGAGAATTCCCCTCATGGAGAACCTCTTTTATTTCATTGATACCAAAAGAGGAACAGGATTGTTCTAAACCTGGGAATTATAGGCCAATCTCACTTTTAAATAATGATTATAAGATTTTTGTTAAAATAATAGCTAATAGATTAATGTTGATTTTGCAGCGAAGAATTCATAATGATCAATCTATATTTATAAAAGGGAGACAGATGAGGAATAATGTTAGGCAGATTGTTAATTTACTGGAGTATTTAGAAAAGAAAATTTTATTCCAGCAGCATTTATTTTTCTTGATGCAGAGAAAGCTTTTGATCGATTGCATTGGGATTTTTTATTTAAACTAATAGAAAAGATGCAATTTGGAGATGGTTTTAAGAATAATTAGGGCAATTTATGGAGAGCAAACAGCACAGATTATAATTAATGGTAGCTTAACAGAACCTTTTAAGATTGCGAAAGGAACAAGACAGGGATGTCCTTTATCACCATTATTGTTTATTTTAACTCTAGAACCATTATTGGATAAAATACGAGAAGTAAAGGAGATAGAGGGAATTAAAGTTAGACAACATGAATATAAGCTGAGAGCTTTTGCAGATGACCTGGTGATTACTTTAACAAACCCTATAAATTCTAGTATATCTTTGTTGGAAATAATTGATCAATATGGGAAGGTTTCAGGGTTTAAGGTAAATCAGAAAAAGACAAAAGTGATAATAAAAAATATGGCCAGACAACAGAAAAAAAACTAGAGGAAATAACAGGATTTGAAATTGTAAAGAAGGTTAAATATTTAGGGGTCTATATTACATCATCAAATGTGAAATTGTATAAGAATAATTATGAGGTTTTATGGCAAAAAGTTCAAAAGGAGTTGATTGTTTGGAAAAAATTGCAATTATCTTTGCTGGGGAGAATAGCTGCTATTAAAATGAATGTTTTACCTAGATTTTTATTCCTCTTTCAGATGATACCAATAATGAAGAAAGATAAGAATCTTGAGGAATGGCAGATGGGAATTAACAAATTTATATGGGAAGGTAAAAAAGCTAGGGTTAAAATGAAAATAATTCAAGATTCTCAGGAAAGGGGAGGTTTAAAAATGTCCAATTTTAAATTATACTATGAAGCAGCTGCTCTCTCTGCAATAAGTGATTGGTTTAATTTAACGGAGGAAAGAATTTTGAATATAGAAGGTTATGACTTGCTATATGGATGGCATGCATATTTAATTTATGACAAAAAAGTGGATAAGGCCTTTAAAAATCATGTGTTAAGAACTGCTCTTCTGCGTGTTTGGAAAAAATACTCTTATAAACTAAATTATAAGGTTCCTATGTGGGCAAGTCCTAGACATACAATAGAGAATATAAATATAGAACAGAATCAGGAAATGATTACATATAAAGATCTTTTGTATACTGAAAGAGGGAATTTGCAATTAAAATCTTTGCATGTACTAAAAGAAGAAGGGAAAAATTATACTTGGTTTCAATATGGGCAACTACGTACTAGATGGAAGGAAGATCAGAAAATTGGTATAAAGCAGAACGAGGGAAATTTGGTAAAGCAAATTAGAAATCAGTCTCAGGAGCATATAAAGAGATTGTATAATGTGTTACTTGAAATAGATTCTGAAAGGGACTTGGTAAAGGACTGTATGATAAAGTGGGCACAAAATTTTCAGGAGCCAATATTATTGGAAACTTGGGAAAAAATTTGGGTTAGAAATGTTAAATTCATGAGCACAGAATTTGAGAGAAAATTTTATAAAATGTTGTATAGATGGCATTTAGATCCTAAGAAATTATCGTGTATGTATCCAGATATGCAAGCAAAATGTTGGAGATGTAATTGTGATGACGCTACATATTTTCACATTTGGTGGACTTGTAAGGATATAAAGGCCTTTTGGATAAAAATTTGGTGGATTTTACAAAATGTTTTGAAAAGAAGATAAAGTTCCTGCCGCAATTTTTCTGTTGGGAATTATTATGGACTGTACAGTAATTGAGACTAAATTGATTTTAAATCTAATAACAGCAAGATTACTAATAGGACAATACTGGAAGAAAAAAGAAGTACCTACAATAGAAGAATGGATATTGAAAGTTGCCAATTTGGCTGAGATGGCAAAAATATCAGCCTTTTGAAAGACAATACAAGAAAGATACTTAAAGGAATGGAAAAATGGATTGACTATATTCAATGTAGATATCAGACTAAGAGTTAGCAGACTGTTTTTGAATGATTATGATGTATTATTTTTGATTGTTTTCGGGGGAAGTTAGGAACTGATGATTGTAGGGGTATAATTAAGTTGGGACGAAATTTTTTTAGCATATGTTTGTTTTATTTTTAACTGTACCCTGTGCTCGTTCTGGGAAGTCGGGGGAGGGGTTGTGAAGGAGGGGAGGGGGGGGGAATTTTCTGTAAAACTTTTTGAATTAAAAAAAAAAAAAAGAAATAGTGGAATAGAATCCTTAAAGAAAGGATGGAAAAAGAGAGACAGAATGAAATGTAAATTGCAAAAATTAAAATATTTTTATTTATTTTATTATTATTATTATTATTATTATTATTTATTTGATTTTTATACCTCCCGATTTTTATTCTCCCGAAGGACTCAGGGCGGTGTACAGGCAAGATAAAACCAACAATACAATATACAGGTTAAAATGCAGTTTAAAAAACTTATTTAAATTAGCCTGAAAATTAAAATTTGCCATAAACTAAAAAACCCCGTTTAAAAATTAATAGAATTTAACATTAAAAAATTCCAATTTAAGCCAGCCCCGCGCAGATAAAGAGATGTGTCTTCAGTTCGCGACGGAATGTCCAAAGGTCAGGTATTTGGCGTAAACCCGGGGGAAGCTCGTTCCAGAGTGTGGGAGCCCCCACAGAGAAGGCCCTTCCCCTGGGGGCCACCAGCCGGCATTGTTTGGCGGACGGCACCCTGAGAAGTCCCTCTCTATGGGAGCATACGGGTCGGTGGGAGGCATGTGGTAACAGCAGGCGGTCCCGTATTTTAAATAATTACCAGTAAACAGAATTGTTAAATTGTCCCGCAGCAAGTTGCCCCACAGCAAGTTGGCAATGGCAAATTGTCCCACTCCAATCTGAGAACCATCTCACCCCCATGCTGGCAGAAGGGGCAAGTTATGGGCCCCATCAGTCAAGGAATTTTGGCTAGCAGGAGAGCCTTTTCTGACGTAACTCTTTGGAATATCTTGTCTCCCAGGTGAGATCCACTCCCACTCTTCTGATTTTCCTTAAGGGCCTTAAATCAGCCTCTGCCAGTAGACATTGGACCCAAATAGGGGTGTATCATACTGGAGGTGGTTGACAGATTTAGAATCGTCCCCACCTTCTCCCCTACACACCCCACTCCCTTCCTCTCCATCTTTTTAATTGTAATTTTTACATTATTAGAAATATTTATTCTTCACTCTTGATGTTGTAAGCTGCCCAGAGGCACCTAAAACAAGATGGACAGCAAAGAAATCTAATAAAGAAAGAAAGAAAGAATAACAGAGCTCAACCAGTAAGCAAAAATTTATCAACTTAAGACTGTTCTGAAATGCTTTATAATAATTTGCTAATTTGACAAGATACTACCAGACTGTTTTTGATTGTTGAGATACCAGCTATAATTATTTCTGTGCCAAAGATAAACTGGCAACACTCATATTTTCTTGTTGTTTGCTGCAAAACATTGAACATTGAATCTTCAAAGATAATTAAGAAACCTGAATTAGTTCAAAATACAACTACAGTGCTATTGAAACTTGATCATAACACAATAGGTTTTCAAACTTATAAATTATCAGCAAACCAAAATAAATTATTTTAAAGTTTATACAACTTGCCTCTGCGAAACACATTAGTGCAGAATTCTTGTTGCTGGGTATCCTTACGATTTATATTGACTGTTTCCTAATATGATTTGATTGTTTATTTGTTCCCTATGATTATCATTAAGTGTTGTACCATATGATTCTTGACGAATGTATCTTTTTTTTATGTATACTGAGAGCGTATTCACCAAATTCCTTGTGTATGCAATCACACTTGGCCAATAAAGAATTCTATTCTATTCTATTCTTTTTCTGGGAAAAAGGAGCTACAGTATCAACAGTTTGAGTACTAATTGTGCTCAAAAAAGCAACAGGTAGCCCGGAACAAAAACTAAGCTTCTAAAAATTAGCTAATTTAACTTTAAAATCTTTTAGTAACAACCTTTGGAGAGCTCTAGGAATCATATTAGAGTTTTGGAAGCCTATATATTGCCCTGGGTTTCAGATTGCAACTCAGTAATAAAGTGATGTTAGCGTATTCTTTCCTAGGACTTTATACACGACGCAGTGACAATACTAGTTCACCCTTTAATGCTTTTGTTTTAAAAATGTATGCATTCTATTTTTTCTTTTGTCTCTCTTCCCCCCACACCTGAACCCTGGAAAACCCCTAACCCTGGAAAAAAAGAGCAAACTTTCAAGCACAACTCTGAACAGCTATAGGGACTGTGCTCTCTGCTCATGTCAATGTAAAGTTAACAATTTCAAAACTATTGCAAAATTAGCCCATGTATTCTGGCAGACATTAAAAGTCATTCCTGCAAGCTAATGGCTATAACTTTGGAGAACCTTTTCTTAAGGCAACTGTATGCATAATAAAGGCACTGAACCTCTTTAATATCAGAAATTATGTTGCTAGAAGCAGGGGAAGAAATTTTGAAAGAAATAACATAATTCCCCCATGCTTTCTGAATCAATCTTCAACTGCTTGCATATCCATTCTCCTTAAAAGGTTGAATATCTTTGTCAATTGGTTCTGACACAATTTGCAGTTTACGTTTTCAATGAACTAATGTTTCTTTCTCCAAGAGAAAAAAATTAGAACTTGTTTTAATTAGGACAAATCCTAAGGAAAGAATGGGTAACAGAATAAGAGTTGGAAAGGACCTTGGAAGTCTTCTAGCCCAACCCACTGCTCAAGCAGGGACCTCCAGTGATGAAGCACCCACAACTTCTGAAGACAAATTGTTCCACTAATTAATTGTTCTCACTGTCAGAAAATTTCTCCTTCGTTCTAAATCGGATATCTAGATACTAGAGGCAAGTTATGTTTTAATTTTTATTTTTAGTCAGATTCATTTCTTGATACCTTTTATCTGCCATTTACCTATCCCCAATAAAATCTTGAATTTCTGAGTGAAATAAATGTAGATTTTGGAAGTTTGTTAGCAGCTCCGGAGTTATCTACCTTGCCTTTTGATGCTTTTAATCAGTAAGAATTCAAATGAACCTTATTCTACAAAAGAAGTCGGTCAGACGCTTTTCAGCAGTTAACCAGAAAGCGACAGACTTCTCTAGGTTCCAGAAAGAATTTTTAATAGATGGTAGGAGTAGGCAGGAAGGTAGAGAAGGACCAGGTAGGGTGCTGAAGCCTTCATTCTGCGAAAAGTACTGCAAGTATTGTTACAAGAATGCCCTACAGAGATTGTGCAGGTAAAATATTAACGCGGGAAACACGTGTTTCAAGTGCAGCTATCAAAGGAACCAGACACGAGCGGAGCAAGACAGAATAAACAATTGACCCGAGATACCGCTACTCATTGTGTGAACAATCAAGAGACCGGTGAGAAAAACAGACCACGAACAAGAAGCTCACTAACAAAAAATGGTCCGAAACTGCATGGGGCGAAAGGAGGGGCGGGAACCACAATGGCTGCAGGAGGAAAAGTGACCTGCAGATGTGGTCCTGGGTCGGGCACCACTTCCTTACCTCTGGTTCCAGCTAGGCCTAGCGTCTACCCCGAAGGGGGCGCGCCAACGACCCAGAGCAGCCCTCCCAGCGACGGGGGGGGGTCGGGGCGGAGGCGGGATCCGGCGGCGGCAGCGAAGAAACCCAGGAAGGAGGGGAGGGGCCCAAAGGGCTGGCACCGCGCCCCCTCGGCAGATCGCCTTTCCCGAAGTCAAAGCCGCTTTCCGATATAAACCGACCACTCCGCCGAGTGTTTAATTTCCTAGCTCAGGCTTCCCCCTCCTTGTCTTCTCTTTTACCCACTTCCTGCCAAAGGGGGCGCCAAAAGGCGGTTCTTCCGGAGCACATGACTTGCCTTCGCCTTGAGCACTTGACTAGTGAGGTTTGCAGTTGCCATGGTGATGGGGAGCTGGCGCTCGAGGTCGATCATCTTTGGTATTGGGCGGCTCTTGATTTCGATTGCAGGCAACGCAGAAGTGAGTGAGCCGGTGCTGCTCTTCTCACTATGGTTAGGAGTTCAGGAGATACAGCTTAGAAGGATGCGTTTTTCTTGACTTGTTGAATTTCTGCGAATAAGGGTTCACGAGCCTCCAAGGAAGGGAGGCAGAAGGGAAGGGAGGTCCTATTAGACCACCGCTTCAAGGAAAAGCAGGAAGCACACGGGGGTTTGAACGAAGCTGTCAAAGTGGGGGCTGAAGGGAAATACTAAATTCATACAGATATAGGATTGAAAAGGACCTCGGAGGGCTTCTAGCCAGCATTACCTGAAATTGCAGGAAAATCATTCAGAAACTATAAATGAACAACATGGGATAGTTTGAATATAAAAGTACATGCACATTTACATCCCTACGTAAGACATTTGTGACACCAACACATGTCCTTGATCCATTTAAATAGTTAAAGGGGCATCTATTTTTTTTTTATATTAAGCCAGACTTCTGATAAAATATTTTTTATTCTTAAACATGTTTAATAGCATTACACACTGGTTTTACTTAATTCATTCTGAGCCTTGGGTTTTCTGATTTTATCCTTGCAGATTCAAGCTATTTGCTGGTGTTCTGTTAGTTATGTGCCATCCTTATGATTTATATTGATATATTGATCATCAATTGTGTTGTAAATGTTGTACCTTGATGAACGTATCTTTTCTTTTATGTACACTGAGAGCATATGCACCAAGACAAATTCCTTGTGTGTCCAATCACACTTGGCCAATAAAAATTCTATTCTATTCTATTCTATTCTCTTTCCATTTTTTATACTTGTCCTTTTTGTCTCACAGTTTATGAGAGAGTTTTTTATGCAGCCATGCTGGTTTTATCTGGGGTCCCTTGTTTTTTTTTTTCTCTGTGGTATTCTGTTAGACTGGACTTTTATAATCTCATTTTTCAGAGTTTCCCAGGCATCTTGATTTGTTTTCCCCTTTAGGATTTTTACTATAGAATCCTTCCAAAGCTATTTGGAGTTTGCTATAGGGTTAGATTTTTTGAAGATAATTCTTAAAGTCTAAGATATTAGTTCTATTATTTGTGCCTAAATGATGTTGAATTCTAGTATGACAGGGTCACTCTCCCGCAAAGTTCCTGCAACTTCCATCCCTTCAATTATTTCATCTTTATTAGTAATAATAAAGAACCACCCCAATGAAGCCGTTGAGGTGATGGGCCGGTGTCTTGAGGCCGTACGGGTCTGGATGGGGAGGAACAGGCTTCGACTCAACCCTTCCAAGACAGAGTGGCTGTGGGTGCCGGCTTCCCGGTACAGTCAGCTTACACCATCGCTGACTGTGGGGGAGGAAGTACTGACCCCCAGGGAGGGAGTGCGCAACTTAGGCGTTCTCCTGGACGACCGGCTGTCCTTAGAGGATCATTTGACAGCCGTCGCCAGGGGAGCTTTTTATCAGGTCCGCCTGATTTGCCAGTTGCACCCCTTCCTTAACCGGGACGCCTTACGCACGGTCACTCACGCCCTCGTCACTTCCCGCCTGGACTATTGCAATGCTCTCTACATGGGGCTCCCCTTGAAGAGCACCCGGAGGCTCCAGTTAGTCCAGAATGCGGCCGCGCGGGTGATAGAGGGAGCACCGCGTTGCTCCCATATAACACCTATCCTGCGCGGCCTGCACTGGCTACCGGTAGTCTTCCGGGTGCAATTCAAGGTTTTGGTTACCATCTTTAAAGCGCTCCATGGCTTAGGACCGGGATACCTTCGAGACCGCCTTCTGCCACCGATTGCCTCCCAACGACCTGTGCGCTCCCACAGAGTGGCCCTCCTCAGGGTGCCGTCGACCAAATAATGTAGGTTGGCGACCCCCAGGGGGAGGGCCTTCTCTGTGGCGGCACCAGCCCTGTGGAATGAGCTTCCTCCAGGATTACGACAACTCCCTGACCTCCGGACCTTCAGACGTGAACTGAAGACTCTATTATTTCAGTGTGCGGGACTAGCCTAAGAACAAAATGTTTTAACTAAATTTTAATGTGGGTTTTATTGGTTCTTACTGTTTTAGTGATCAGGCTTGGATAATATTTAGTTTTAATTTGGGTTTTAAATGTTATTTATTATATTGTTATATTGTTTTAATATGCCTGTAAACCGCCCTGAGTCCTACGGGAGATGGTGCGGTATATAAATTTGATAAATAAATAAATAAATAAATAAATAAATAAATAAATAAATAAATAAATAAATAAATAAATAAATAAAATAATTAAATCCAGTATACCTGATCCTCTAGTTACCTTTTCTATCTTTTGAATAACAAAATTGTCTGCTAAGTTCGTCAGGAATCTGTTTGAGTTCCCACTTGGTGCAGAGATTGTCTTCCTGTTGATGTTAGGGTAATTAAAGTTCCCTATTACTACTGTGGTGTATTTCCTGTACACCTTAGCTAACTGATTAGCAAAAAGTTCATCTATTTTCTCTACTTGGTTGGGTAGTTGTAGTATAAACCTATAACAACAACATTCCTATTTTCTTTTATATTAACCCATATCTATTCAATAATGTCTATACCTACACAATTCCTTGTGTAAGAAAATAGATACTCTGAAATACTAGAATTAGTAGAAACTTGTTATTTGTTTCCTTCAGCATATATATATATATATATATATATATATATATATATATATATATATATATATATATATAAAAATTGTTTTCTGGGGTTTTCGCGGGTGTTTGTATGTAGATCTTTGGTTATTCGGGTTTTCTCCCGCGTAAAATTGGAAGTGTCTTGGCGACATTATATATATATATATATATATATATATATATATATATATATATATATATATATATATACACACACACACACACACACATACACACACACACACACACACACATACACACACACACACACACACACACACACACACACATATATATATATGTAGGTCTTTGGTTATTCGGGTTTTCTCCCACATAAAATTGGAAGTGTCTTGGAGACGTTTTGACGAAGTCTCATTTGTCATCATCGTCAGCTTTGTGCTTCGTGCTTCGTGCTTCTGGGAGCAATGTGTGATCGCAGCTGTTTCTTCCTTTTAACTGCTAGTGGGGGTTTGAACTGATTGGGTCTGCTTTCTGGGTGGATGTGTGGTGACATCCTGTGTGGACCTCGTGAGTGTGGGTCT
The DNA here is from genome assembly GCF_028640845.1 of Ahaetulla prasina. Classification (NCBI taxonomy): domain Eukaryota; kingdom Metazoa; phylum Chordata; class Lepidosauria; order Squamata; family Colubridae; genus Ahaetulla; species Ahaetulla prasina. Next base: position 186,842,330 of record NC_080540.1, read on the forward strand.
GGTGTCATTCCTCATGTTAGGGACTCGTTTGTCAATAAGGGCAGGTTTCCAAATGGCTGGTAGGCGGGAGGTATCATCTCATTTGTTCATGCTGTGTGGGCGTTTTTCTATCTCGATGGCTTCTCTGATTATTCTGTAGTTAAAGTGTTCAGTTTTGGCGATAGTTCTGATCTTTTTAAAGTCAATATCGTGTCCTGTGGCTTTAAGGTGTTGGACCAGGGAAGAAGTTGGTTCCTCTTTTTTGACTCTTCGGCCAAAGAGGTTGTAGAAAAAATGCTTTTAAAAGTTAAAAAAAAAAGTTGGCCATGCCCACCCAGTCACATTACCCCCCCCCCCAAGCCATGCCCACAGAACTGGTAGTAACAAATTGTACATTTCAGAGAGGAAAAAGAGAAAAATGAGGGAGGGAGGGAGGGAGGGAGAAAAAGAGAGAGAGAGAGGGAGACCCATTTCCCACAGAAAACACCGGGTAGGTGTGGCTGGGCGGATCATGTGATTGAGAGGGAGTGATGTTGAGTTGGCCACCCAGATTTTGTGGCTCCCAGTGTTTTCTTTTCTGTGGGAAACAGGTCCAAATGGCTCTTTGAGTGTTTAGGGTTGCAGATCCCTACCCTAACCCTAACCCTCATGTACTGTACTAGGACTACAGGTTCATCCAGTTTGTTCTTCATACTTTGAGCATTAGTGTATAAGTATTTGAGTCCTCTTTTGGCTGACTTTGCATTTGTTTCTTAGGTCTCCTTATTATAAGTCCCCTTCTCTCCACTCCCTACTTCATTGTTTGATTGGTTAGTCTGGGATTTATGCTTTGGATTAGGTCCTAAAGATCAGAAAGTTTGGTCTCCCTCTCCTTCCTATTTTAGTTCAAAGCCCTTTAGATAAGCCGAACCATTTGTTTTCCAAACACATTCTTACAGGGGTGAAATGCTCCCGGTTCGGACCAGATCACCCGATCTGGTAGCGATGGCAGCGGGTGGTTTGGAGAACCAGTAGCAAAAATCCCTCCCCCCCATGCCCAGCTGAGCCGCGCAATCATCAGAGGGGTTTTTTTTACTTAAAAGAAGCTGAAAAAATGCTTTTAAAAGTAAAAAAAAGCCTCTGATGATTGAGTGGCTCAGTTGGTATCATCAGAGCCTTTTAAAAGCATTTTTCTACAACCTCTTCAACCTTTTCAGCTGGTTGTAAAAAAATGCTTTTAAAAGGCTCTGACAATCCCAACTGAGTTGCCTGATTGTCAGAGCCTTCAGTAGAAAAAATGCTTTTAAAAGACTCTGACGATCCCAGCTGAGTTGCCTGATCATCAGAGGCTTTTTTTCTTTTAAAGGCAAAAAAAATGCTTTTAATCTATCAGGCAACTCAACTGGGATCATCAGCCGAAGAGATTGTAGAAAAAATTCTTTTAAAAGAAAAAAAAAGTTGGCCATGCCCACCCAGTCACATTACCCCCCCACCAAGCCACACCCACAGAACCAGTAGTAACAAATTTTACATTTCACCACTGCATTCTTACCATTTCTTATGAGGTGCAGCCCATCCCCTGCCAGAAGCCCTTCTTGTAAATAATGTAGGCCATGGTCTAGGTCCTAGGAAAGCAAAGTTCTCTTGACAGCACATTCCTTAAGCCAGTGGTAACTTCTAAATCCTTCAATTCTCTCATTGGATGTTGGCCTTCTATTAGAAGTACAGATAAAAACACCACCTGTATGTCTAACTCTTCGGCTTTCATGCCAGCTGTTTATGGTCTCTTAATAATGTTTTCAAGTTCATTGTCATATCATTTGTCCCCACATGAAAAACAGAGAAAGGGATAATAATCTGTGGGCTTAATTATTTTAGCAAGCCACTCAGTCACATCGTTGAACTTTGCTCCTGGGAGACAGGATACCTCCCTTGATAGATTATCTGGTCAAAAATTACTAATTCCTTTGTTCAGAAGTAAGAAGTGAGTTTCCTATCAGCAACATGCCCATTTATCACCAACACGTGTCTGTTAAAATGGTAAGAATGGGAAGGACTAAATGAAAAAAATGTTGAGTAAGTGGAAATAATACCACGTTCCATTGAAAAATGGATTGTACACTTAAAGACAAACTGTTTAACTATTGTTTTTCTCAGTGGAGGGAGAATTTATTCAGGGCAAAGATTATGAGTCTGGAGGTTGTAAAATAAACTACTGTATTTTTCGGAGTATAAGGTGCACCTTTTTCCCCTCAAAAAGAGAGTGAAAATCTGGGTACGTCTTATAATCCGAATGTAGCCCTGCCCATCTTCTCAAATGGAGGTTTCAGAGGCTGCAAAAAGCATCAGAAATGAAGCTTCAGAAAAAAGCCCCAAACGGAGCTTCAGAAAAAAGCCTCAAACATAACTTCAGAAAAAAAGCCTCCAAACAGAGCTTCAGAGAAGAAGCCCCCAAACAGAGCATCAGAGGCTTTTTTTCTTTTAAAGGCAAAAAAAATGCTTTTAATCTATCAGGCAACTCAACTGGGATCATCAGCCGAAGAGATTGTAGAAAAAATTCTTTTAAAAGAAAAAAAAAGTTGGCCATGCCCACCCAGTCACATTACCCCCCCACCAAGCCACACCCACAGAACCAGTAGTAACAAATTTTACATTTCACCACTGCATTCTTACCATTTCTTATGAGGTGCAGCCCATCCCCTGCCAGAAGCCCTTCTTGTAAATAATGTAGGCCATGGTCTAGGTCCTAGGAAAGCAAAGTTCTCTTGACAGCACATTCCTTAAGCCAGTGGTAACTTCTAAATCCTTCAATTCTCTCATTGGATGTTGGCCTTCTATTAGAAGTACAGATAAAAACACCACCTGTATGTCTAACTCTTCGGCTTTCATGCCAGCTGTTTATGGTCTCTTAATAATGTTTTCAAGTTCATTGTCATATCATTTGTCCCCACATGAAAAACAGAGAAAGGGATAATAATCTGTGGGCTTAATTATTTTAGCAAGCCACTCAGTCACATCGTTGAACTTTGCTCCTGGGAGACAGGATACCTCCCTTGATAGATTATCTGGTCAAAAATTACTAATTCCTTTGTTCAGAAGTAAGAAGTGAGTTTCCTATCAGCAACATGCCCATTTATCACCAACACGTGTCTGTTAAAATGGTAAGAATGGGAAGGACTAAATGAAAAAAATGTTGAGTAAGTGGAAATAATACCACGTTCCATTGAAAAATGGATTGTACACTTAAAGACAAACTGTTTAACTATTGTTTTTCTCAGTGGAGGGAGAATTTATTCAGGGCAAAGATTATGAGTCTGGAGGTTGTAAAATAAACTACTGTATTTTTCAGAGTATAAGGTGCACCTTTTTTCCCCAAAAAAGAGGGTGAAAATCTGGGTGTGTCTTATACTCCAAATGTAGCTCTACCCAGCTTCTCAAATGGAGGTTTCAGAAGCTGAAAAAAGCATCAGAAATGAAGCTTCAGAAAAAAAGCCCCCAAACAGAGCTTCAAAAAAGAAGCCCCCAAACAAAGCTTCAGAAAAAAAGCCCCCAAACAGAGCTTCAGAAAAGAAGCCCCCAAACAGAGCTTCAGAGGCTTTTTTTTCCTGAAGCTGTTTCGTAGGCTTTCAGAGGCAGGAAAAAAAGTCTTTTCTGAAATGGAGTTTCAGAAGTTTCAGAGGCAGAAAAAAAAGTAAAAAAAAAAAAAGCAAGACACAGAGCTCACAACCAAGGAACCTGTTGCTAAAATTCATCTCTGGGAACAACTGATTGTGGGTATTCTGGGAGGCCGATACACCTGCCAATCAGCTTTTTTCTTATTTTCCTCCCCAAAAACTAAGGTTTGTCTTATACTCCAGTGTGTCTTATACTCCAAAAAAATACGATATGTTCTTTCTGGAGGATTTTTGTCCTGGGTATCCATCTGTTCTATATAGTGTCTTCTGTTGAAACGACCCGAAGGCTGAAGATGATGAATCAGACTTTTTCCAGAATCAGTAACAAAGTTTACTGAAGAATCAACAGCATAAAGAATCCATAGAATCAATAGTAAACAATGTCCAGAATCAACAGCATCTTATTGAACATTATACAAAGTTTATATAGCTTTTCATACCTATCTCAGCTTAGCTAACATATGTGTTACTTCATTATTGGCTAATGAATCTCCAAGGCACAATAATTGGTTAGTAATTACATCATTAGCTTTCGTGTGAATATGCGTGTATGCACATATGTGCAAAAGAGGTATAAGCAACAAATATTTCAGGGTTACAATTTGTATCATCCTGTATCCTTGTATATGCTGGGAACGCTGCTTAAATGAGGTTTGCCATCCGAGATAAGAGCATTGCCCTCATTCCAAAATGTATATGATGATGAACAAAATGTTAACCCTTCATTTCCTCGCTTTTTATTCTTAATGAAGAGAAAATAGATTTTTCAATAGCCACAATTGAATTGGATGCAAAGTAAATGGAGGAGGCTTACGAAAAAGAGCACAAAATGAAGGAATGCATTGCATAAAACAACCGCAAGTTATGAGAAGAACAATTACAATTATACCATAAAAAAACATTTGTCTTAACCAGGACCAGTCAGATAACCAGTTAGTTAACCAATCAAAAGGAGAAACATTTTTATGAACATTGTTTCTAAGTAAGTTTGCATATTAGCTAATTCATCCTCAATAGTTTTATTAAGCAAATGAAAATGCACAGCACAAGCATGTTGACCAACCAATTTACAAAATCCACCTTGACGAGCTAACAAATAGTCTATAGCAAAACGTTGTTGAAGTATATCTTGATTTAGTTCTTCAATTTCATTTTGCAAATCTCGAACAATTGCAGCAGTAGCATTTATAAATTTTTCTAATCGACATGTAAGTCCTAAAATAGAATGTCTATTTTCTTGAGCAATTATTCCTGGATATGATCCCAAGGTAATGACTTCATCAGAACATGACGGTTCCAAGGCTGCACGCCACATACGAGTTGATGATTTGCCAGGAAAACCTATTTGTACCGGTATTGACAAATATCCAATTGCTGCACATTGATAGTTCTGAGGATGCATATTTGTTGCATATTTGTCAAAGAAAAAAACACATATTAGGATCTTTTAACTGCCATCTAGCACAGATAGATCCGACATTAGAAGAATCAATGGCATTAAAAATAGGAAAATTATCAGGATACATATCAGGTGCAATATTAGAACCTTCTGATGTAACATTAGTAGTACTCCATAACCAAAATCTTTTCGTACAATGACTATAATTCCCCACTTTATCTAAAATGCGTTTTGTTTTTTGGTAATCAGACCAAGCATTAAGCCAATTATGATAAGCATGACAGCAAAAACATAAACCTCTAGTAAATTGATTGATAAGGAGATAACGCCATTTAACTAAATTAGGTTGACTCGGAGGCTTAGAAAATAGCCAAGAGGAAGAAAGATGTTGAAGTTCTGAAACAATGAATGTAGAAGAGGTAATTAGATTAGGAATAAAAGCAGCTTGTCCAAAAGCCATAGGAGATTCATAATATAAAGTTACATTACAACCATGAGTTAATAACATATATTGAGCATGACGAATCTAAAGTTAGGGTTGAGAAGAAAAGTAGGAGTTGTTTCAGTAGTGGTAGAAACAGGAGGAGGAAAATAAAGAAAACAACATAAAAGAATAGTAACAGAATTTGCGGTTATAACAGCAAAAACTGCAGCTACAAGGTTTTCTGGAGTTAGAGGTAAAGAAGCTTTCTTTAGTTGTTGTTGAGCTTCATAGATAGTAGCTTTAACTTGACCCCAAGTCATGGCTGGAGGATGTAACCACGACCCCAGGTTATAAGTTGAGCAGGTCCACGCCAGGTAGGATCTGGAAGTTAACGATAGGATAGCAGAGGTCGAGAGACAGGATCCTGAATATGAAAATGTAAATTGACTGGAATTTCTGAAAAGGAATCTAAAAAGGTTAAGTAATTCCAAGCATAAAGAACAATAGATATCACATTTTGAATTTTTCGCAAATTGTATGGGCCAGATTCAGTTTTTACTAATTTAGTCAATGTAACTTTAAATGTACAATGAGCTCGCTCAATTATAGCTTGCCTTTGATAGTTATAAGGAATGCTATGTTCCATTGTTGACAGAAAGAGGCAAATTCCTTACTCATATATGCAGGACTGTTGTCTGTCTTCAATTGAGTCGGTCAGCCCATTGCAGAAAAGGCAGAAAGACAATGAAATACTGCATCAGAAGTGCACTCATGTCGAGAAGCGGTGATCCACAAAAAATGAGAATATGTGTCAATGGAAGGATGTAAATAAGAATAAGGTTTAAAATTAGGAATTTGTGTGACATCCATTTTCCAAATTTGATTAGCTTTTGTTTCTCGAGGATACACCCCATAGGAAAAGGAACAGCAAATTGTTGACAAGAAGTACATCCTCGAACAATATCACAAACCTGAGAAAGAGGAATATGAAATTGTTTAGCCAAAGACTTAGCATTTTGATGAAAATATGAGTGATTAGCAACAGGAGAAAAGCATTGTAACATTTTTTAGAGCTTCATCAGCTTGTTGATTCCCTTCTGTTAGAGAATTCTGAAAAGGAGTGTGGCTGCGAATGTGCTTTCTGGAGGATTTTTGTCCTGGGTATCCATCTGTTCTATATAGCGTCTTCTCCACACACCTAACTAGCATTTGATCAATCTGGTTGAAGGATGTTGTGTAAGACTGAATGGCAGAGTAAATAGGAATTTACAATTAAAGCTACCCTGTTTTCCCCAAAATAAGACATCCCCTGATAATAAGCCCAATCGGGTTTTTGAGCACATGGCCAAGCACTTATTTCAGGGTTCAAAAAAATATAAGACAGTATTCTGTCCCCCTCCCCACCTCACAAATAAGAACACATGAGCAAGCGTCTAACAGTCATTTAATTTACAACCGACCTCAGTTACTTTCTGCGGATAAAAGACTTGGTAGCTGCAGTTCAAAGGCCTGCCAAGTTACTTATCACTTGGCAGAGACCAGAGTCCATGTTTCAGAAACCGTTGCCGGGGCAGCCAAGAGTTCACAGAATAATTCCTTCACACAGTCCAGGCTTAACTCAAAAACAACCGATCCAAAGTTCATGCTGCGTAGTTTTTGTCCATCACAGGGGCTATGGAGCAACTCCACCCGCTTTTATCCCCTATGGGGTGTGGCTCAGTGACTCAGCACTCTTTGGCCTGCCACACCTCTTCCTTTGCTGCGCACGCTTCTCCTCCCTACGCTGTCTGGCATCAATCCAGGATTGATCCTCCTCGCTCTCTATCTGTGGGGGCTCCGACATGCCTTCTTCCTGGCCTTCCGCTGGCACCTGAGGCGTTGCCAGAAAGGAGGGACCTGGAGAGGGAGGCCTTGTCAGCTCTCTCCCTCACTCTCAGAGTCATCCTCCTCCATGAGGACAGGCTCAAAGCCAGAGTCAGAACAAGACAGGGTCTTATTTTTGGGGAAACACAGTATTTTAATAAATCAATTTTTCTTACATTTTGTATCTATTATCTCATATCATTATCTCATAATTGTAAAATATCAACCTTTTTGAGTTTGGTCCCTGACTGCAGCCATCTCTGTATAAATGATGTTGTCAGGCCTGGAAACCATACCAGGCCGTAGGTTTCCAGACGCTGCCACATTTCTCTCCTGAGGGGAAGAAGGGGGGTTGATGGGTATGGTAACATTCTTCAAGCGGTCAAGGTCGGATTGTGTTCACATCTGCAGAAGGAGTGGCAAGAAGAGGTTTTGAATAAAGTGGAAGAACATTGGACCATGTAACCGGCAAAGGGGCTAGGGGGGTGGGACTCTTGGGATTTGTATAACTGGGAAAAGAATCTGGAAGTTTCAGTTTTGGAATTTCACTCATCGTGTGCCAGTTTCCTTATGCTAGTAAAGAACTTTGAAAGACAATGGCTTCAAAGTTTTTGTTATACAGAAGAGGTTTTTCTGGAACCTTGTCAGATGTAGGGTCTCCTGCTTGGGTGGGAAATTGGACTAGATGATCTACAAGGTCTCTTCCAACTGTGTTAATCTGTTAATTAATATCACGATATAAACAGTGAAGAGGAAACAGAGAAGAGACTCCCATTTCTTGACATTGACATAAGGAGATTAGTCATCAGAGAACTAGAAACCCGCATCTACACCAAACCCATTCACATGGACCAGATCCTCAGTTTTGCAAGAAACCACCCCCCTGTACACAAAAGAATCTGTGTCCAGACCCTCTTCAGAAGGGCCAAGACACACTGCAGCACCACAACCCTGATGTCTTTTTCCGCAACGGCTATCCAAAATTTTTTGTATTCCTACACACAGCACTCAAACCACAATGCACCAAACAGCCAACCACCACACAAAAACTAACCCTACCATACACAAAAGGGGTGTCAGAAATAACAGCCAGAATTCTCCAACCTTAGGAATAGCAATATCCCACAAACCATACAGCTACACTCTGCCAGGAATTATCCAGAACCAAAGACAAGATACAAAAGGATGAAAGAAACAATGTAATTTTTACATTACAAAATCAACTGTAACAACTGCAACCAATTCTATGTGGGACAAACATCACATCAATTGAAAAACAGAATCCATGAACACCAGCTAGCAGTCAAGCATCACAATCCCAAATCCCTAATTTCTATCCACACGAAAACCAAACGGCACCAATTCAATTGGAGCAATAAAAAAATTATTGGCCACGCTACCATCTGAGATTCTCATGAGTTTATCAAAGCCTGGCATGCCACAAGCAATACCACCAATAGACACATTGACCTACAATCAGCCTATAAACCTCTCAGAATTCAAGCAACTGCATAGCGAACCAGCGACCACACCAATCCTCAACTAATGCATGCAATACCCCCTCTCAACCAGCACTTCACCACCCAATGACCCCCACCTAATGTGTCTTCTCCATCACAAGATCCATCACTAGACCCTCACCTGATGCAACCTCGCCCCCTCATCACAAGACCTACTGACCTTGTAAGCAGAAGAACACCAATACTGACATTCCCTAAATTTTGCTGAAGATGTATCGTAGCCTCGTAACAAAACTTTCAGAATCCAACCCACAAGTTCAGAGAATGATCCTCCACCCTCAAATCTCAACTGGTTTATAGAATTCACAATTTAAACAAACTACTCTTTTGCCCTCTGAGTGCAATGACCATTGACAAGGTGCATTAAAATTTTACAAGTCATATCTATATCAGAAAAATATCTAGATTGTTAAAGAAATGTAAAGAGTTCTTCTTTATATACATACCTTATTATGAATCCATTTTGAATTGAATCCATTTTTTATTGTTTAAATACTTTTTATTTTTTAAAAAAAAACATAACAAACACCAACATAAAACATATATTCCTTCTTTACATCAAGTTCGTTTCGGTACTCCTCTATTATTTATTTACATTTCCCCCCTCTCTTTTCCTTTAATTATACTTATCTTTTTTGTCCCATTATCCCTTATTTCCGTATATATTCCATCATATCTATCATTATTCATTTTCTTTCATGCACTACCCTTTGTGTGTGTGTGTGTGACCTTTTCCCCTTTTTCATCATTTACCATTTCTAATTTCTATCCAATTATACAATTTATTCCATATTATATAATATTCCGTATCTTCCTTTTCTTTTATCTCCTTTGTTAATTTATCCATCTCAGCACAGTCCAGAATTTTCCTTATCACTTCCTCCTCTGATGGTATAACCTCATTTTTCCAGTTCTGTGCATTAGTTAGTCTTGCGGCTGTTATTATGTGTAAGATTAGATACCTTATTTCCTTACTATATTTCCTATTGAAAAGGCTTCTGGTTTTCAGTCTATGTGTTGGTCAGTTATTTCTTCCAGCCATTTTCTGATTTTGGTCCAAATTTTTTTTGCAGATGGACATGTCCACCATAAATGGTAATACGTTCCATATACTTTTTTGTACTTTCAGCATATTGGGGAACTGTTCGGGTACATCTTAGCAAGCCTTGCCAGTGGGAGATGCCATCTGTAAAACATCTTCAACTGGTTTTCCTTAAATGCTGCAGACATAGTCAATTTTATATTTGTTTCCCACATTTTTTCCCATTTCTCCAGTTCTATATTGTATCTTTTCTTCTTCTGCGCATGTGCAGGATGGCGGCGTTGTAAAATACATGCCGACAGCGGGTCGGGTTTTTTCCCGGCCGGGAAGCCGCGGAGGTGGCTGCTAGGCTGCCCGGACCCATCGCCCCGCAGATTATCTCCCCGACAGCCGGACAGAGATCTTTAGGTCTCGTTAGACCCCCGGCTGCCGGGGAACGGGGCTGAAGTGTCGGGCGGCAGACGGCGGATGGCGGCGGCCATCTTGGGTGGGCGCGGCATGGGGCTGCGCCCGCCGGGAAGAACGGAGAGCTGTGGCCGAGCTGCCTGGGCTTATCGCTCTATGGACCATCTTCCTGACAGCCGGATAGAGACCTGTGGGCCCTGCTGGACCCCCGGCTGCCAGGAACGGGGCTAAAGTGCCGGGCGAGCAGCGGACGGCGGACGGGCGGATGGCGGCGGCCATTTTGGTTGGGCGTGGCATGGGGCAGCGCCCGCCAGCGCCCGCCAGGAAGACCGGAGAGCTGTTGCCGGCGGCCTGGAGCTATCGCCCTGTGGACCATCTTCCCGACAGCGGATGAAGACCTGTGGGCCCTGTTGGACCCCGGCTGCCAGGAGCAGGGCAGAGGCGCCGGGCGGGTAGCAGCGCCCGCTGAGAAGAGCCGCCCGGTTTTGTGGTTCACTGCCAGGCGGCCGCATGGGTCATCAGTGGCGATTACCCAGCATGGGTGTCACCGGCTGAAGCGTCCAGCGGCAATGATACCAACAGTGGCCCTGATACCATCGGAGGCCACTACTAATGATGATGAGCGGCGCCATTTTGGAAGGGCGCGGATTGGCGCGCTAGAAATGGCTTGGCTTGGCGAGGTTGCTGCAGCCGGTCGTCAGGACATCGGCGACTGAGTGTGGGCCGCTGATTTTTTGGCAGCTCTGCTTAGCAGCACGGATACCAACAACCCAACGATTCACCATCATTGACCGCATTTGCCATCTTTGCGGATGCCTGGACGGTTTGCCGCACTTCTTTGAGCGGCAATGTTATCGCCGGTTTGGATACGAACAGCTCTGGCAGGTGGAACTTTGACCTTAGTCGATGGGCGACATTATGGGCAGAATTCATCAGCCCAACTTTTATTTCATCTAACTGTTGCCCTACCGGCCTTTTGGCGTTGTCTGTGACTGTTCCGGTCTCACCCATCGTCCGCAATACCATCTACTGACCGGGAACTTTTCCTCTCCCGCTGTTATTTAGATCTTTATGCATGAAATATCGGCTGCGAACTTCTTCAACTGCGAGGTTCCCCGCCTCGCAGGAATGGCCATCTGGGTTATCGAGGCCGGCCTTAACGAGGGTCTTGGGACCCGGAGAGGTGGCATCGAGGAAGAAGAATTTATGGGGTTTTGTACATAGGTTTTTAATAAGGGTTTTTAAAGGGGAGGAAAGTGGCGGGAGGAGATCCGTCGGGAGGGTTGGTTCAGTCCCAGTCCCAGTTCACGGCGTTTTTCATCTGGTCCGAGGGAGGGTGAGGGTTCGTTCCAGGGTGGAAGTTGGTTCCATCTGTACGGTAAGTGGGAGGGGCAGATATGGCGGAAGCAAGGGCCGTGTCGTTCGTTGGGAGCACGTGTTCGCTGTTTAAAGCGATCGTGTGCTCCGGCCCCTAGTCTTTCCCGTTCCCGGAAGGTCAGGATCCTCAGAGCCGGGCCTCCGGTTGATGTTGTGCAATGCCGGTCCGTGGTTAACAAGGCCCCTGATTTGCGATCTTATCCAGGGGAATCCACGGACTTTATGGGCATTACGGAGACCTGGCTGGGTGCAGAAGGGGTGCCCTAGTTGAACTGTGCCCGCCAGGTTTCCGAGCATTCCATCAGCCAAGGGCCCAGGGTAGGGGTGGAGGGTGGCGGTTGTAATGAGAGAGGGTCTAGAGCCGAGAGAGACCACTGTTCCTCAGATAGCCGGCTGTGAATCCTTCTTGTGAAGTGGGGCCATAAGAATCAGATGGGTTTGTTGATCGCGTACCTGGCTCCTTGCTACGTGACTACAGCCCTGCCTGAGCTACTGGAGGTGCTTGCCGGGTGGCTGTTGAGATCCCCAGACTTTTGGTCATGGGCGATTTCAATCTGCCATCGGCTGGCTTGTCATCAACAGTGGTTCAGGAGTTCCAGGCTTCCATGACGGCCTTGGACCTGATTCAAGTAACTGATGGCCCTACTCACACGGGGATCTGCGCTGGATCTGATTTATATCTCTGGACAGTGGTTTAATGATCTGGTAGTAAGAGATTTAGTGACAATACCGGTGTCATGGTCAGATCATTTTCTCCTCCGCCTAGACTTTCAGACCGCTACTCACCACTGCAGGGGGACGGAGCCAATGCGTTGGTTCCGGCCCAGGCGCCTGATGGACCCTGAGAGGTTCCAGGCGGAGCTTGGGCCGTTCCTGAGGATCTTACCCATGGCACGACTGAAGAACTAGTCGCGGCCTGGGAACAGGCCGCGGCTGGGGCTTTGGACCGTGTCGTGCCTTTGACCTCTGACCCGGCGCAGATCTCGATTAGCTCCTTGGTTTTCTGAGGAGCTGAGAGAGATGAAACGCCGGAGAAGACGCCTAGAGAGCACCTGGAGGTCCAGCCGCTCCGAAGCTGATCGGACACTAGTTAGGTCTTTTTCAAGGACCTACCTAGTGGCACTGAGGGTGGCGTTCCTCGCCTCCCCCCTCATTGCGTCGGCAGATAACCGCCCGGCCGCCCTGTTTCGGGTGACCCGTTCCCTTCTTCACCAGGGGGGACGGGATGACCCCTTACAGGGACGTGCCGAGGAGTTTAGTGGTTATCTATACGATAAAATCGCTCAAGCTTGGGATAGCTTGGACCAAGATTGCGATGATCCAGATGAGATGACTGAGGCTCGTCTTGTTGATGTGGTTTGGGATGAGTTTGATTCTGTGGCTCCGAGGACATGGACAGGTTGCTGGGAGGCTGCATGCCACTACATGTTTACTGGACCCGTGCCCTCCTGGCTGGTGCTGGCCACTCAGGATGTGACACGAGGCTGGCTCGGGGTATTATAAATGCTTCTTTGATGGAGGGGTCTTTCCGCTGCCTTGAAAGAGGCGGTGGTGAGACCCTCCTCAAGAAGCCTTCCTGGACCCAGCTATTTTGGGTAATTATCGTCCAGTCTCCAACCTTCGCTTTGTTGCGAAGGTTGTAGAAATGGTGGCACGGCAGTTCCTCAGTACCTGGAGGAAGCTGTCTATCTAGACCCGTTCCAGTCCGGCTTCCGGCCCGGTTATAGCACGGAGACAGCTTTGGTCGCGTTGGTGGATGACCTCTGGAGGGCCAGGGATAGGGGTTGTTCCTCTGCCCTGGTCCTGTTGGATCTCTCATCGGCTTTTGATACCATCGACCATGGTATCCTGCTGCGCCGGTTGGAGGGGTTGGGAGTGGGAGGCACCGTTTATCGGTGGTTCTCCTCCTACCTCTCCGACCGGTCGCAGTCGGTGTTGACAGGGGCAGAGATCGGCCGCGGGCGCCTCACTTGTGGGGTGCCGCAGGGTCGATTCTCTCGCCTCCTGTTCAACATCTACATGAAACCGTTAGGCGAGGTCATCAGTGGCTTTGGGGTGAGTTATCATCTGTACGCTGATGATACTCAGCTGTACTTTTCCACCCCAGGCCACCCCAGCGAAGCTGTCAAAGTGCTGTCCCGTTGTTTGGAGGCCGTACGGGTCTGGATGGGGAGAAACAGACTCAGACTCAATCCATCCAAGACGGAGTGGCTGTGGATGCCGGCATCCCGGTACAGTCAGGTGCAACTGCGGCTGACTGTTGGGGCGAGTCACTGGCTAACGGAAAGAGTGCGCAACTTGGGCGTTCTCCTGGATGAACGGCTGTCGTTTGAAGATCACTTGACGGCCGTCTCCAGGAGAGCTTTTTACCAGGTTCGCCTGGTCCGCCAGTTGCGCCCCTTTCTTGACCGGGATGCCTTATGCACGGTCACTCATGCTCTCGTCACTTCTCGACTGGATTATTGCAATGCTCTCTACATGGGGCTACCTTTGAAGTGTACCCGGAGACTGCAGTTAGTCCAGAATGCAGCTGCGCGGGTGATTGAGGGAGCACCGCGTTGCTCCCGGGTAACACCTCTCCTGCGCAGTCTGCACTGGCTACCTGTGGTCTTCCGGGTGCGCTTCAAGGTTTTGGTTACCACCTTCAAAGCGCTCCATGGCTTAGGGCCCGGGTACTTACGGGACCGCCTGCTGTTTCCACATGCCTCCCACCGACCCGTACGCTCTCACAGAGAGGGTCTTCTCAGGGTGCCGTCCGCCAAGCAGTGTCGGCTGGCGGCCCCCAGGGGAAGGTCCTTCTCTGTGGGAGCACCTACTCTCTGGAACGAACTTCCCCCCGGTTTACGCCAATTGCCTGACCTTCGGACCTTCCGCCGGGAACTGAAAACTTATTTATTTATACAAGCAGGACTGGCCTGACTTTTTAAATTCTAAATTTAAATTTTAAACTTTTAATGGTAATTTTATTGGGTATTTTTATGGTCAATCTACGGTTTTAATCTGGCCTTTCATTGAATAAGCTTTTTAATGGTTATTTTAATATGTATATTTATTGTTTTAAATGAAGGCTGTACACCGCCCTGAGTCCTTCGGGAGAAGGGCGGTATAGAAGTTTGATAAATAAATAAATAAATAAATAAATAAATATCCAAAAAATTTTGTCTATTTGATCATTGTTTCTTTAATCACCTCATCTTCCATTTTATATCACAATAGATATTTATATATTTTATTGATAATATTTTATCTCTATTCCATGTACGATTTATCTAATTCTTGCTGCTCTTTTTGTATTTTGTATAGTTTTTTATCCTCTGTATATCTTGATTGTATTTGTGTGTATGTCCACCAATCTATCTCCCTACCTACCTCTTTTTCCAATTTGTGTTTTGTTCTCAAATTTCCCTGTTCATTTACCAATTTCTCATATCTAATTATCTTATCTACATCCAATAAGTTTGGGTGTTTCATTATTTCTGTTGGGGATAGCCACACTGGAATTCTTATATAATGTTTTTGTTTTATTTTTTTCCAAATCTGTAGCAGTGCATTCCTGATTACATGTGTTTGAAAATATTTATGTGTTTTATATTTTTCATTCCATAGGAATGCATGCCACCACACTTGCAAATCATGGCCTTCTATTGCTAAAATTCTTTTGTTTTTCAGTTCCATCCAGTCTTTTAACCAGGTTAGAATTGATGCTTGGTAATATATTTCCCACTCTGGTAATGCCAAACTCCCTTTATCTTTCATATCTTGCAATAGTTTTAATTTAATCCTAGATTTTTTCCCTTGCCATATAAATTTATTTCAAACATTCAAAGAATGTTTTCCCTAATTTTATTGGAATAACTTGGAACAGAAATAGAATTTTTGGCAAAATATTAATAGCAAAACTGTAGCAATCCTTCCCAATAATGAAATTTGTAGATTTTTCCAGTTATCCAGATCTTTTTTTATATAATTTAATATTTTATCATAATTATCCTCCTTAATTGAAGAACACTTTGCTGTAAGCCAAATCCCTAAATATTTTATTTTCTTGGTTATGTTCATTTTAGTTTTACCTTCCAATTCACTTTTTTGACTTTTAGTAAGATTTTTGGTTATTAATTTAGATTTATTTTAATTAAACTTAAGTCCAGCTACTTCACCAAATTCTTCTATTTTTTGGATCACTTTGGGGCCGATTTCTAATGGGTCTTCCAGAATAAATACTATATCATCAGTGAAGGCTTGAACCTTGTATTCTTCCTTCTTGATTTTTAAACCTTTTATCTCCTGATCTTCTCTGATTTTTGTCAGTAGTGTTCCTAATGATAAAATGAATAGAAGAGGAGAAAGTGGGCACCCTTGTCCTCCTTCTTTAATTATAGCAATTTTTTTTGTCATTCCATTGTTCATAATTACTCTAGCTGTTTGTTTTGTGTATATTTTTTCCACCATCTTTTCAAATTTTGTCCCAAATTCCATATAATTCATTTGTGTTGTGATGAATTTCCAATTCAGATTATCAAATGCCTTCTGGGCATCAAGGAAAACCAGTGAAGCTTGTTTTTCAGGGTGGACTTCATAGTATTCCAGGGTGTTCATTATGATCCTCATGTTATTTTTTATCTGTCATCCTGTTAGGAATCCATTCTGATCTGGATGTATATATTTATTCAAAAAATGTTTAATCCTCTCTGCTATTATCGTTGTGAATGTTTTATAGTCTGTATTTATAAAGATATCGGTCTGTAATTTTGAATTTGTTGCAAATCAGTGTCTTCTTTAGGAATGAGGGTAATGATTGCTTCTGTCCAGATTGTCAGTATTTTCACCTCCTCCAATGCCTCACTGAAAATCTTCTATATTATCCATTGTATTGACTCCTTCATATTTTTATATAGCTCGATCGGCAACCCATCCAGACCTGGTGATTTATTGTTTTTTTGTTTTTTCAATCCTGCTTCCAATTCTGTTGCGGTTATTGGGCATTTTTGGGGGGCATTTGGGGTTATTGGGCATTTCTTTTTCTCTTCTTTAATTTTATTCATTTTTGTTGCCTCTATGTATTGTTTGACTTTATCTTCTGCTATGTATTCCTGGCTATATAACTTTGAAAAGAAGTTTTGTATTATTTTCTTTTTTTCTTCCCGTATACTGTACTGTTCCGCTTTCATCCTGTAATTGATGTATTGTTCTTTTTGCTTTAGCTTTTTTTAATTTGTATGCTAACCATCGGCCAGTTTTATTTGCATTTTCAAAATAATTTTGTTTCACCATCCTAATCTTCTGTGCTAATTCTTTTTGTGTTATCAAATTAACCTTATGTTTTAAAATGTTCCATTTTTCCTTTATCCTTTTACTTTGTGGATCTTTCTTTAATTCATATTCTGTTTTTTGGAGTTCTTCTTATAATCTTTGGTGTAGTGTCCTTTTGTTATTTTTCCTAGAGTTATATGCAATCATCAATCCCTGAATGTAGGCTTTTGTGGTATCCCATAAATTTTGTATAGAGGTCTCTTCTTTTTTATTTATCTGAAAAAATAGTGTCAACTCTTTCTCTAATATCAGTCTGTATTCTTGATCATTACACAAGCTTTGGTTCATCGTCCATCTTTTTTTCTGTTTTTGGCTTTCCATTTTATTGTTATTAGATTGTGATCTTCCCAATCATTAATTCCAATTTCAATTCTTCTATCCTGTTTTGTAATTCAGCTGTCGTCCAGGCCATATCTATTCTGGACCAAGATTGATGTGGATATGAATAAAATGTATATTGTTTATCTGCCTTGTGTGTCTCTCTCCATACACCCTGGAGATTTAGTTCTGATGTCATATTGAAGAATGATTTTGGTAGTATATTTTTCTTCTTTTTCTTCTTTTTGGTACTTTTATAATCTTTCTCTACTTCAACTTATTGCATTAAAGTCTCCAATCAAACAAATGTTTTCGTAATCAAGATCTACTATTTTATTATGTACCTTTTGTTAAAATAGTTTTACAACAATTAAATTTTTCCCCCTCCCCCCCTCCCTCCTAAACCCCCCTCCCCCCCCCCCCCGGACTTCCCGGAGCAAACACAAGGTATAGTTCCTTAAACAAAACAGTCATACATTAAATTTTTAAAATCTAACACAATTATAATCTTTCTCTCACATAACCTGACTTCTTCCATTAAAATCAAAATAACATCCTTCATTCAAAAGCAATCCGAAATTTCTTAATCTGATATCTATTTTGAATATAATCAATCCAGTTCTTCCATTCATTTAAATATTTTTCTTGAGTACTATCTTTCAAGAAGGCTGAGATTTTAGCCATCTCAGCCAAATTGGAAACTTTCAATATCCATTCTTCTATTGTGGGTAATTCTTTTTTCTTCCAATATTGTCCAATCAACAGTCGTGCTGCTGTTATTAAGTTCAAAATCAACTTAGTCTCAATCACTGTACAGTCCGTTGTTATTCCCAAAAGGAAAAATTGCGGTAGGAACTTTATCTTCTTCTTCAAAACATTCTGCATAATCCACCAGATTCTTATCCAGAAAGACTTAATTTTCTTACAAGTCCACCATACATGAAAATATGTAGCATCATCACAATTACATCTCCAACATTTCGCTTGCATATCTGGATACATACTTGATAATTTTCTTAGGATCTAAATGCCATCTATAAAACATCTTATAAAAATTTTTCCCCTCCCCTCCTCCTAAACCCCTCCCCGGACTTCCCGGAGCAAACACAAGGTATAGTTCCTTAAACAAAACAGTCATACATTAAATTTTTAAAATCTAACACAATTATAATCTTTCTCTCTCACATAACCTGACTTCTTCCATTAAAATCAAAATAACATCCTTCATTCAAAAGCAATCCGAAATTTCTTAATCTGATATCTATTTTGAATATAATCAATCCAGTTCTTCCATTCATTTAAATATTTTTCTTGAGTACTATCTTTCAAGAAGGCTGAGATTTTAGCCATCTCAGCCAAATTGGAAACTTTCAATATCCATTCTTCTATTGTGGGTAATTCTTTTTTCTTCCAATATTGTCCAATCAACAGTCGTGCTGCTGTTATTAAGTTCAAAATCAACTTAGTCTCAATCACTGTACAGTCCGTTGTTATTCCCAAAAGGAAAAATTGCGGTAGGAACTTTATCTTCTTCTTCAAAACATTCTGCATAATCCACCAGATTCTTATCCAGAAAGACTTAATTTTCTTACAAGTCCACCATACATGAAAATATGTAGCATCATCACAATTACATCTCCAACATTTCGCTTGCATATCTGGATACATACATGATAATTTTCTTAGGATCTAAATGCCATCTATAAAACATCTTATAAAAATTTTCCTTAAATTCTGCACTTGCGTAAATTTAACATTTCTAACCCAAATTTTTCCCATGTTTCCAACATTATTGGTTCTTGAATATTCTGTGCCCATTTTATCATACAATCCTTTATTAAATCTCTTTCAGAATCTATTTCTATCAACACAGTATACAATCTCTTTATATGCCCCTGAGTTTGATTTCTAATTTGTTTAACCAAATTTTCTTCATTTTGAATGATACCAATTTTCTGATCTTCTTTCCATCTAGCCTTTAACTGTCCATATTGAAACCAAGTATAATTCCTCCCTTCTTCTTTTAATGTATCCAAAGATTTTAGTTGTAAATTTCCTCTCATTGTATAAAAGATCTTTATAAGTAATCATTTCTTGTTCCTGTTCTATATTTATATTCTCTACTGCGTGCCTAGGACATGCCCATATAGGAATTTTGTAATTTAACTTATAATAATATTTTTTCCAGACACGCAGAAGAGAAATTCTCAACACATGATTCTTAAAAGCTTTATCTACTTTCTTATCATACAATAAATATGCATGCCAACCATATAATAAATCATAACCTTCTATATTCAAAATCCTTTCCTCCGTCAAATTAAACCAATCACTTAATACCGAAAGAACAACTGCTTCATAATACAATTTTAAATTAGGCATTTTAATCCTCCTCTTTCCGTGTATCTTGCATTATTTTCATTTTGACTCTCGCTTTTTCCTTCCCATATAAATTTATTAATTCCAATCTGCCATTCATCCAAATTTTTATCTTTCTTAATTATTGGTATCATCTGAAACAAGAACAAGAATTTAGGCAAAACATTCATTTTTATAGCTGCTATTCTCCCTAACAAAGATAATTGTAATTTTTTCCAAGTATTCATTTCCTTCTGAATTTTTTTCCATAACACATCATAATTATTCTTATACAATTTTCCATTTGATGAAGTAAGAAAGACTCTAAATATTTAACCTTTTTTACAATTTCAAATCCTGTTATTTCCTCTAGTTTTTCTTTCTGGTTCTTAATCATATTTTTGGTTAACACTTTTGTTTTATTTTGATTCACTTTAAACCCTGAGACCCTTCCATATTGATTAATTACTTCCAACAAATATACACTCGAATTTATAGGCTGAGTCAACATAACAACCAAATCATCTGCAAATGCTCTGACTTTATATTCATATCTTCTAATTCTAATACCCTCTATCTCCCTTAACTCTCTTATCTTATCCAATAAAGGTTCCAAAGATAAAATAAACAATAAAGGTGATAAAGGACACCCTGCCTTGTTCCTTTCGCAATTTTAAAACTATCTGTCAAACTACCATTAATTATTATCTGAGCTGTTTGCTCTCCATAAATTGCCCTAAGTATTCGTATAAAACCATTTCCAAATTGCATTTTGTCTGTTAATTTAAATAAAAATTCCCAATGCAAACGATCAAAAGCTTTCTCTGCATCCAAAAATATAAACGCTGCCGGAATCTGATTTTTCTTTTCCAAGTATTCCAATATATTCACTATCTGCCTAACGTTATTCCTCATTTGTCTCCCTTTTATAAAACCAGACTGGTCAGTGTGGATCCTTTGTTGTACAATTTTCCATTAACCTATTTGCCATTATTTTTGCAAAATCTTATAATCATTATTCAAGAGTGAAATTGGTCTATAATTCCCAGGCTTAGTACAATCCTGATCCTCTTTTGGTATCAATGAAATAAAAGTAGTCCTCCATGATGGTGGTACTCCTCCTCCCCTCAATATCTGATTGAATAACTCCATAAGTGGACCAACTATCTCATCCTGTAACTTTTATAATATATTGCTGTAAGTCCATCTGTGCCCGGGATTTCCTATTTTTAATTGCTTTATTACCCAAATAATTTCCTCAGAAGTTATAGGCCGATTCAACTCTTCCCTTTGTTCATTAGTTAAACCTTTAACCTTATATTCTTTCAAATATTTATCAATATCCATATTCAATATTGTATCTCTGGCATATAAATTTGTATAATATTCCAAGAAAGCTTTTTTAATTTTATCCTGTTGAAATCGCACTTTACCCTTGTATTCAATTCCTTCAATAGTACGTGCTTTCTGTCTTTTCCTTAACATATAAGCCAACCACCTCCCTGATTTATTGGCATTACAAAAAGTATTATGTTTAGCATATTGTATATTGGTTGCCACCTGATCTGCCATTAACATATTAAATTGACTCTGTAATATCTTTATCGCCTCAATAGTTTTTAAATCATGTGGATTATGTACCAATAATTGTTGTTTCCTCTGAATTTCCTCTTCTAAATCCCTACGCTGTTTTTGTAGTTTTCTCCTCTGTCTACTATTAATATATATCAAGTTTCCTCTCATAAAGGCCTTGCTCGCGTCCCACACCATTTCTATCGAAGTTCCCTTTCCCAAATTATAATCAAAAAATTCTTTCATTTGTTTTTTACATTGATTTACATTATCCTCATATCTAAACAAATTTTCATTTATTCTCCATGATCTTCTTCCACCTTCATATTGCAACTCCATCCATACCGGACTATGATCAGTTAAACACCTTGGAAATATCTTTGTTTTCCTAACCCTAGAAAGCAAGTCATTGGTAATTAATATAAAATCAATACGTGAAAAAGATTGATGCCTATCCGAAAAATAAGTATAATCTCTATCATCAAAATTCTGCCTTCTCCATATATCTTTCAACTCAAAATCTTCCATCAAATCAAAAAAAGATTTAGGCAATTTTGCATGCATAGGAATTTTCTTAGAAAGAGTTCTTTTATCTTTTCTAATGTCCATTACACCATTCCAATCCCTAATATAATAAATGTTTTATAGTCCCAAAAAGTCAATTTTTCATGTAACAATTTATAAAATTTTTCTTGTTGTTGATTAGGTGCATATATGCCAATCACAAGTGTCTTTTTTCCTTCTAAAATCAATTCAATAGCAATATATCTTCCTTGAATGTCCGTTTCAATTAATTTACTTGATATATTTTTCTTCAAATATATAACTATACCATTTTTCTTATTCGGAGCAGAAGAAACAAAATGTTTACCTAATTTGAATTAATCAAATATTTCTGATCTGATAATTTTATATGTGTCTCTTGCAAACATATCACATCATTTTTAAATTGTTTCAAATAATGGAATATTTTTCTTCTTTTCTGTGCTGAATTTAAACCATTAACATTCCATGTCAAAAATTTATTTGCCATCTCTGGCCTCTTGAAGCTTCTGAGCAATTAGCTGAAGACCCTCACTCTTCGGCTTGGCTCCTCCCACAGCTTCAGTAATAGAATCCCGTTCTTGTCTTTGAAGTCGTTCCTCCATCTCCTTACGCCTAATAGCTCCCCTTGTCACTCTTTGTTCCTGAGATTGTTCTTGAGGGACTGATATCACAGGTGCAGTTTCAGCTTCCCCACTCTGTTTCTCTTGAAGACTTTTATCCACTGTTTCTACATCCACTTTCAATACATTAAAAAGAAAATCTTGCTTTCAATTCAGTATCAATTCGATATCTCCTGCCTTGAAAAATACTGTTAAACCAATTGGAACCTCCCATCTATATTGAATCTGATGCTTCTTAAGCTCTTGTGTAAAAACCTAAAATCCTTCTATCCTTTAACATTTTAACAGGGATCTCTTTCAAAACCAACACCTCCTGTTCTGCTATTTGCAATTTCTTTTGGTATGTAGCTTGCAAAATCTGATTTCTTATTGTAGAAGTTAAAAAATAAATTACAATATCTCTTGGGAGCTTTTTCTGCCTCGCTACCCAAGAATTAACCCTGTATGCCTTATCAATTTGAAAATCAACTTCTCGAGGGTCCATGCCTAACATTTCAGCTACAGCTTCTGATATAACTTTTTTAAGGTCTTCTTCCTTTCGGTCTTGAAGACCCTAATTCTCAAAGCCTTCTCCAACGCTCTATATTGCAATACCACCACATGATCCTCATTTTTATCCACTTTATTTTGAAGCTCTCCAACTTTATTATCCAAATACTGATTTGCTTGACTAATTACTTCCACTTTATCCTCCATTACTTCCAAATTTTTTGCCAAACCTTGAAAAACCATCAATAAATCTTCTCTAATTTTTTATTAGTCTCTTTAATTTCTTCCCTAAGTTGATCCTTCACACCATGAATATTATTCATAATTTCTTTAAATCGCTCTTCAGAAACTCTGTTCTGTTCCTTTAATATATCTTCTAAATTAGTTTCAGACCCCTTCTCGTCATGGGAGCTTTTGGTGGCTTAGAAGCCATTTTAATTTAAGTAAAGTCTCTAATTAAAATTAGTAAATCTCAAAGTCTCAAAAGTCTCCAATTAAAGTTGTAAAATAAAACTTTCACCTTGCCTCCTCTGGAAAGCTTCTATTCAGCTAAAATCCACAAAGACGAACTTCACTTTCTCTCACAAGCAGCCTCCAATCCACTTCCTCTCAGACGCCATTTCTTCCTTCACTAAGTTCAAGTGAGAAAAGTTTTCCCTTTTAAAAGGAGTAGAAGTCAGCTCTCTTCTTGCTTCCCCAGTAATCGATCGCTTGTATTTGTCCCCGTCTGCTTGAAGTTATTCAAAACGGAATCAATTGAGCAGAGGTGGGCGTTTTCCTCTTGTCCTGCTTAATTAACAGGATCGAGCCGAGTCTGGAGTGGGGCTGGATTATGCAGGCAGCCCTCCGAGACTCTGCATAAGAAAGCAGAGCCCCTGGGGCAATCTTCTGCTCTCCAGCCGCTCTGGCTAATTCTCTTTCACCCAGAGAAAAGCTTTGAAGCTGGCTAACAGCCGATCTCCCGCTGTTTCACCAGCTGTTACAGAATCTCAGTTCGGGACGCCATTCCAGGCGTCCTTCTCGGGGAAAACGAAACCACCGGAACTATTATGTACCTTTTGGAAATATTCATGCTGATTTTTATTTGGAGCGTATATTGCCGTGAGTAAAATTTGTTTGTGTTCCAATTCTAATTCTAACATTAATATTCTGCCCTTTTCATCCAAATATATTTATTTTGATTTTATTCTGTCTTTGACATATATTGCTATTCCACTTTTCTTTTTTTGTGCTAGTGTTGTATGCAGTGTCCCTAATTTTACATTTTCTAGCAATTTTCTATAATCCTTCTTGATGTGGACCTCTTGTAAACATATCATATCTGCCTCCATTGTCTTTAATTTATTGAACATTTTGAGCTCTTTTTCTTGGTATATTTAAACTGTTAACGTTTACCAAGAAAACTTTAAGTGCCTCTCCCATTTTTTATTTAATCTGGTTTTTTTGTGCTTCTTGTCTCTCTTACTACACTTCCTCCTTCTCCTTCTCTTTCTATATACTCTTTTTCTTGTCTCTTTTGTGTTTCTCTTTCTTGTTCTGTTTCCTCTAATTGGTCCTCCTCTCGACTTCTACTCTCTGGTTCTTCCCTACTTTCTTGTTCTTCTTCCTGTGCAAAATGTAGTTCATAAAAATCCCGCGCTTTCTCGATTATATCTACCTTGTATTTTTTTGCTTGCCATGTTATGAGTATGCCTTCCGGTACTAACCATCTAAACCTGACCTTGTATTTATTTATTTATTTATTTATTTATTTATTTATTTATTTATTTATTTATTAATTAATTAAATTTTTATACCGCCCTTCTCCCGAAGGACTCAGGGAGGGTAAAAAACAAAATATATACAATTAAGATAATAATTAAAACAAAGCAAATTATAAAGGCTGATAGTTAAAAATTAGATTTAAAATTTTAAATTTATTTAGTTAATTGTGTTGTTGGGAATTGATATTGTCATCTCTGATCTTTTATTCTCCATGGTATTTGCTTCAATACTATAATTTCTTTACCTTTATGTATTATCAGCTCCTCTCTTGTTTTTTTTTTATATATTTCATCTCTTGTTGTTCTTTTGGTAAACCATATATGTACCTCTCTAACCAATCTATGCCTTCGTGCCCAATTTGTGTGTACTCAGTAGATTTTGTCCATATCCCTTCTTGTTTCTAGTTTATACTTTCCTAATACCTCCACTAATATCTCCACCATTTTCTCTCCCAAATCTTCCTCTTTTTCTTCCAGAATGTTTTGGAATCTTAAAAAGTATGATGCTTTTTCCTTTTCCAGAAATGAGATTGACTCAGTCAACTCTCTGTTTAAATGCATGGTCTTCTGTTCCATCGTTTCCATTTTATTGTCAACTTGATCTATTTTTATTTCCACTTTTTGAATTCTTTGTTCGTTTTCTAACATTACTTGTTGGATATTCCCTATTTTATCATTGATAGTCTTAATTCCACCTTTCATTTCTCCAATTTCATTTTTTATTTCTTTGTGATGCATTTTTGTTTCTTTGTAATTATTTGCTATTGCCTCTTGAGTCTTTGTCATTGTTTCCTGTATCATTTGTAACATTATCTGCATGCTTTGAGAGTTCATTACCAGTTCTGATTTTTCTTTTCTCAACATGGTCATTATCAATCTTTGGTTTGTGGGTGAAGCTGTTATGGGTGCAGGATTTGTTGCTATTTTTTTTACCCAATTTAGTTATTGTCGCAGTAGTTGTCATTTTTATCGCTTGCAGATAACAATTTATGGCTTGGTATTCTGTTATTCAATTATTTTTCACACAGTATATTCTATATTTAAATACACAAATATTTTTAATTTTTAACACTCTTTATAACCCTATTGTCTATTTGTAAAATTATTTTCCTTCTCCTATGGTTTATATAATAGTTTATAATACTCTTATCACCTCTTATATAAGATAGACTTATATATGATTTTACAACTCTTAATCACAGTACACAATACATATATTTATACAATTCTCTATATTTTATCACCATTCTTAATTTTTTTTATTTCTTTTTGTCACAACAGTATACACAAACAATTGTCATAGATAAAACAACATATTTTGAAGAGAATATATACATATATGTAAAAAAAAATGCATCAACTATATCAATTTGATATGATGAAGGGAATAATAGGACAGGAACGGTAGGCACTTTTGTGCTCTTATGCACGCCCCTTATAGCCCTCTTAGGAATGGGGTGAGGTCAATAGTAGACAGTTTTTGGTTGAAGATTTTGGGATTTTGAGTAGAGACTATGGAGTCAGGTAATGAGTTCCAAGCATTAACAACTCTGTTACAGAAGTCATATTTTCTGCAATCAAGTTTGAAGCGGTTGACATTTAGCTTGAATCTATTTTTTGCTCTTGTAATATTGCGATTGAAGCTGAAGTAGTCTTTTATAGGAAGGATATTGCAATAGATGATTTTAGAATAGAATAGAATAGAATAGAATAGAATAGAATTTTATTGGCCAAGTGTGATTGGACACACAAGGAATTGGTCTTGGTGCATATGCTCTCAGTGTACATAAAAGAAAAGATACGTTCATCAAGGTACAACATTTACAACACAATTGATGGTCAGTATATCAATATAAATCATAAGGATTGCCAGCAACAGGTTATAGTCATACAGTCATAAGTGGAAAGAGATTGGTGATGGGAACTATGAGACGATTAATAGTAGTGCAGTACATAGTTTGACAGTGTTGAGGGAATTATTTGTTTAGCAGAGTGATGGCCTTCGGGAAAAAACTGTTCTTGTGTCTAGTTGTTCTGGTGTGCAGTGCTCTATAGCGTCGTAGGAGTTGAAACAATTTATGTCCAGGATGCAAGGGATCTGTAAATATTTTCACGGCCTCTTCTTGATTCGTGCAGTATACAGGTCCTCAATGGAAGGCAGGTTGGTAGCAATTATTTTTTCTGCAGTTCTAATTATCCTCTGAAGTCTGTGTTTTTCTTGTTGGGTTGCAGAACCGAACCAGACAGTTATAGAGGTGCAAATGTCGGACTCAATAATTCCTCTGTAGAATTGGATCAGCAGCTCCTTGGGCAGTTTGAGCTTACTGAGTTGGCGCAGAAAGCACATTCTTTGTTGTCCTTTTTTAATGATGTTTTTGATGTTAGCTGTCCATTTTAGATCTTGCGATATGATAGAACCTAGAAATTTGAAGGTTTCTACTGTTGATACTGTGTTGTCTAGTATTGTGAGAGGTGGAAGTATGGAAGGGTTTCTCCTAAAGTCTACCATCATTTCTACGGTTTTGAGTGTGTTCAGTTCCAGATTGTTTTGGTTGCACCACAAGGCTAGTCGTTCGACCTCTCATCTATATGCAAATTCGTCATTGTCTCGAATGAGACCAATCACTGTTGTGTCATCTGCGAACTTCAGTAGCTTAACAGATGGATCATTGGAGATGCAGTCATTGGTATACAGAGAGAAGAGAAGTGGGAAGAGCACACAGCTTTGGGGGGTTAAATTTTTTAAAAATTATTTTGTGTGTTAAACACAGGTCATGTCGAAGTCGACGGAGCTGTAAGTTTTCTAATCCCAGGATTTCAAGTCTGTTGTATAAGGTATTTTTTTCAATTTAACTTTTTTGTAATTAATCACCTTTGTCTATACTTTTTTACTAAATGTAAGTATAACTATGCTATTTTATATTCACTTTCTCAGTTCCACCAAGTCCAGTTTGCTCAATTGTAATTATTCATATACATTAATTCAATTTAATTCAATTCATTAAGTCATTCAATTCCATTTAATTTGTCGTCTGTATCATCTCTTTTTCTTCTTCTTCTTTTTGCCGCTTCATCTCTTTTTATTTCTGTATGTTGCAATATTGCGTCAGTCTTATTTCCGTTTTTTTCTTTCTTTCTTTTCCCCTTCAGGCTCAGTTTTTAATATATCCACAAATCCACCAAATGACACCTCTTATTTCTTTTTTTTCTTCTTAAACTTCTCGATTTTTCAATTTCTATTTTTAATCCTTATTTTACGTTTTTCCAAAATCTCTTCATTACCTTTTATTACCTCCGATCGTTTTTCTTCGAATTTCCCAATCTTCATTTCTTGCATATTCTTTCACAGTTTGCAGATTCCACTTTTTGGGCTCTTTACTTCTATGCATTGTTCTCGCTCTATTTTATCACTCCGATCTCCACTCTACTTCATTTTAGATGCTTTCCCAAACATGTCGTGTCACTCTCCTTCTCACTTTACTTTTTCCGCACCTTCCCTCCGCCAAATATATCTCACCTCCTTCTGGGGTTTCTCATCTGCCAAACGAAGCTGTCACTTTTTCACTTTTTGCTTCCCACTCATGCGGCTGTCATCATTCCAGGTTGGCCTTAAAGGCCAACTCCTTCTCCACAGTTTAAGAGTGCTGTTCCTGTCTGCTCGGGTGGTTTATTTCCACCCCAGCATCTCTGAAGCTTCCTCTTTAGTTTACCAATCTCTCCAGGATCAGTAATGCCCACTTAGCAAAGATTTTTCGGGTTCCAGGAACAGATCTCCGTTTCCTCACCCACTCCACAATGATGTCACTGCCAGAAATCCGAATCAATTTTTAATACTAATTTCTATCTTTAATCTGCATTAGTAAATTATATTTAGATAAGCTTTGGAACATTGGACATTAGAAAGAGAAATGTACAACTCTCGTTTATTTATTTGGTTGATTGAACACAGGAAGATACTTGCAGTCCATGAGCAGTTTGCTTACAGATATAGATGATCTGTGGACAATTATAATGACATATTTAATAGACAAAATAATACTTTATAAAATTGTGTATAATGTTTTATACATATATGAGAACTTGTCACGTATACAATTTTATATTTCATTATTGTTTTCTTTTACTACATTTATTTTTCCTTTTGTTCTATCCAAGATGGCACCACCAAAGGCTGCTTTGGTGAAATGCTCTCTAATGGTTTCTTTATTTTTAATTATTCTCTGCGATTCACTATGGATTTCTTACTCATGAGACCATCTGCTAAAAATTAAGCAACGTTTCTTTAAGGAGCAGCTTTCTGTGATCTCATCCCCTGCATCTTTACAAGCACGGAGGAGATTCTAACATAGGAAGAAGCAATTTCCCCAGAGCCATGGATTACCAAAAAAACCAAATGGAAGAAGCAAAAAAAGAGGGGGAAAAAGGTGGGGATTTAAAACAGATTAAGGTATAGAAGAAATAAAACTTCGGGACTTCCGTTGGCAATGCAGGCTTCGTGGACGTCCCTTTGGGATCGTCTGCCCTGGGTTTCGTCAAACCGTCCCTGACAGTGTAAATGGGCTGTCAAATGGTTTGGAATTCTCTCCCCTGGGAGAAGGGGGAGGGAAGAGTGGTCAGGTTTGGGTAGAGCCCCGGGAGCCCCTGGAATTTAACCAGGGGATCGAAGGGTGAGAGCTCCCCTTCAGCCTGACGAAGCTCGTGCCCAGAGTGCTTCTGTTTATAGAGAATGAGAAGCCGCGACTATCTCTGTGCCGAGATTTATTTTTAAAGAGAACTCAACACAGACAGAACAAAGCAGGAGGACTAGCAAGAATTTGCAAGTAATAAATCTTAACTTCGGCTCTTAAATAGCTTTCCTTTGAACTAATTTTCAACCTGAGTGGATTTAAAATGGTGTTTGCAATATACAAAGAAAAGTGAAAAGGATAAAGGAAGAGATTTTAAGACTGTGGTTGCAGAGAAAATTAAAAGGATTTTTTATTAATTTTAATTTTAAGAAATAAAGTTTAAAAGAAGATGACAATTAAGCAATTAAAAACAATTGCTTTTAAACGTGTTGGAGTGTGTTGGCATTTGCTTGTAAGAAGATTTTAGTAAATGGCGTTTTGTGTATTGGAAGTGAAAGTTAAGGAAATGCTTATTATAACTGCTGGCGTGGAACCTATAAGAAGAACATAACAAGCTACTTTTTAAATGGAATGAATAAGAACTGTTAATGATTTTTTTTCTTTTTATCTTTTTCTTTATCACAATGTTTAAGAAGAAAAGTTTATTGAATTTTTTTTCTCTTTTTGGTAGATTTTACAGTTTAAAAATGGCTCTTAAGCGAACAGAACTAACTACTAAAATCTTGGAAACTTCTTCAGTTCAAATATGGAAAAAAAAATTTTTTTATAGGAACTTTTGGAGGCTTATCTTTTCTTAATAAGTTTTTAAACAAGAGATTTTTACACCAATATATTAAAGATTGGAAATTCTTTATTTTTAGATGTTAAGCTGATTGGTAACAGATGGTGGAAAATGTGTAAGATAGAAGACTAGGGGAAGGAGAATGCTTAAGATGTGATTTTAATGGTATTTATATATATATATATATTTATATTTATAACTGATCTATTTTGGGTATAAGGTGTTACTATTTGATATATGTGAGGTATAAAGGAGTGGGAAGATGGAATATTGTTTAATTTTGGAGGACAGATAGAAAAATTTATGAATTTGGATTATGGATGTAATGTTGGTATTTGGTTAAATAGAACTTAATTGTTATAATTGAAATATTTTGGATATGTATAATTTTAATAAAGTTATTTGACATATGTAAGGTAAATTGAAGAAATATTAATATTAGCAATGTTATTTGATTTATGTAAGTGATATTAAAGATATGAGACGATAGAATATTCTTTATTTTTAGAGATTGGATAAAAATGTAAGATTTAAGCAGGAAATATGAATTATATTTGGGAGACTGTTTAAGGAAGAAAGGTATATTATAAAAGAATTTCTGATGAATGCTGGAAGATGGAATATTGTCTTGGTCTTGATCGATGAAGATTGGATATTAAAACCTATAAGATTCTGAAGACTTCAGGAGTGGAATGGATTGATATATATTTGGTGTTAATCAATGAAGATTGGATATTAAAAACTATGTATTTTATTGATGAACTGGAAATACTAATTTAATTGGAAGATTCTGAAGATTTTAGGAGTGGAATGGACTGATATATAATGGACTGGAAGAAGAATGTACTTTTTTGTTTTTGGAAGGGGAGTTAAGGTCTTAGAGAGAGGAGTGACTATGGATTATGACTTATGTTGTATTTTAATTTATGATTGTTAATTTTATACCCTGTACTTTGTTCTGGGAAGTCTCGGGGTGGGAGGGAGGAGGGGAAGGGGGAGAGGGGGACATGAAGGATTAATGTAAAGGAATGATTGAAGATATGTAATTAAGAAATAGAAATAATTTGAAATGAAATCGGGCTGCTCAGCTGCCATTTCAGAAGGAATGGAAAGGAGAGGAGAGAGTGTAGGAAGAAAGTAGGTAGGAAAGAGAGAGGTAGAAGAGGGGGAAAGGAGAGGAAAAAGAAAGGGGAAAGAGAGAGGGTTAGAAAGGGTGGAAGAGAAGAGTGGGGAAGGAGGAGAGGAAGTAGAAAAACGAAGGAGAGGAAGGATGAAGAAAGTAGAAGAAAGTAGAGAAGGGAGGAGGAAAGGTTGTGTTAAGGAAGGAAGTGGTAGCTGGGCAGGTCCGAATAAGTAACAAATGAAAGTTAACGACTAATGTTGAATAAGAGACTGTATATTGAATAGGTTGTTGGAAAATGGAAATAAAACTTTTTTATTAAAAAAAGAAAAGAAATAAAACTACTCTGCCTTCAATTTTTGAAACCAATGTAGTTCACTTGCTAATAAGATGGACGAAATACACTTTTTAAACAGATACAATTCTGACTTTTACAATTCAGCAGCCCTATGCTTTTCTGAAACCTGATTAAATGAATCAATTGATGATAGCAGCCTGCATATCCCAGGGTTTCAGATTCAACGAACAGACAGAATTGCAGAAACATCTGGTAAAAAGAAGGGAGGAGGCTTATGCTTATATATCAACAACAGCTGGTCTCATGATATAACTATAATATATAAATTCTGTGATGAAAACCTAGAGACATTAATTATCAACTACAAACCATACTATTAGCCTTGTGAATTTTCCTCATTTCTTCTAATTGTTGTTTATGGCTCATGGCTCACCACAAGCCTGTGTAAACAAGGCATTACGAATTGTAGCTGACCAAATTATGGAAACCAAAACCCCCGATTCATTGGCCATTATTCTGGGAGATCTAAACAAGACAAACTTAAGGAAAGAGCTACCAAAATACTTTCAGCATGTCAATTGCATGCCCCCCTTGTCTGTGATCTTATACAGGGGGGTTCCGCGGACCTTATGGGCATTACGGAGACCTGGTTGGGCACTGAAGGGGGCGTGCCCCTTGTCGAGATGTGCCCGCCGGGTTTCCGTGCATTCCATCAGCCGAGGGCCCAGGGTAGGGGTGGGGGGGTGGCGGTTGTGATTAGAGAGAGTCTAGAGCCGAGGGAGACCACTGTACCTCAGATTGCCGGGTGCGAATCCCTCTTTGTGAGATGGGGTCGTAGGTGTCAGATGGGTTTGCTGATCACGTACCTGGCTCCTTGCTGCGTGACAGCTGCCCTGCCCGAGCTCCTGGAGGTGCTGGCTGGGTGGCAGTTGAGACCCCAGACTTTTAGTCATGGGGACTTTAACTTGCCATCTTCCGCTCCATCGACGGCAGCTCGGGAGTTCACGGCTTCCATGACGGCCTTGGACCTGACCCAAGTAGTTGATGGCCCTACTCACATTGGGGGTGGCACTCTGGACCTGATTTTTCTCTCTGGTCAGTGGTTGAGAGATCTGGACTTAAAGGAAATAGTCACTGAACATTTGTCATGGTCAGATCACTCTCTTCTTCGCCTGGACTTTCTGACCGCCATTCACCACCGCAGGGAGGCGGAGCCGACACGTTGGTTCCGCCCCAGGCGCCTGATGGACCCGGATGGGTTCCGGACGGAGCTTGGGCCATTTCCTGAGGGTCTGGCTCACGGCTCGGCTGAGGAACTTGTTGCGGCCTTAGACCGTGTCGTGCCTTTGCGGCCTCTGACCCGGCACAGGTCCCAACCGGCTCCTTGGTTCTCCGAGGAGCTGAGAGGGATGAAGCGCCGGAGAAGACGCCTAGAGAGTTCCTGGAGGTCTAGCCGCTCGAAGCTGATCGACACTAGTGAAGTCCTATACTAGGACTTACCTAGTGGCATTGAGGAAGCGGCGTAGCTCGCCTCCTCCCTCATTGCATCGGCAGATAACCGCCCAGCCGCCCTGTTTGGTGACTCGCTCCCTCCTACACCAGGGGAGCGGGATGACCCGCTGCAGGGACGTGCTGAGGAGTTTAACGGTTATCTATACGATAAAATCGCTCAGCTTCGGGATGGTTTGGACCAAGATTGCGGTGATCGGGTGAGATGCTCGAGGGTGGTCTTGGCGATATTGTTTGGGATGAGTTTGACCCTGTGGCTCCTGAGGACATGGACAGGTTGTTGGGTAGGCTGAATGCCACCACATGTTTACTGGACCCGTGCCCCTCCTGGCTGGTGCTGGCCACTCAGGAGGTGACACGAGGCTGGCTCCAGGCGATTACGACCGCTTCTTTGGTGGAGGTGTCTTCCGGCTGCCTTGAAAGAGGCGGTGGTGAGGCCCTCCTTAAGAAGCCTTCCTGACCCGCTGTTTTAGGTAATTATCGTCCGGTCTCCAACCCGCTTGGCGAAGGTTGTAGAGAGTATGGTGGCATATCAGTTTCCCTTGCACCTGGATGAAACTGTCTATCTAGACCTGCTCCAGTCCGGTTTCCGGCCCGGTTACAGCACGGAGACGGCTTTGGTCGCGTTGGTGGATGATCTCTGAGGCCAGGGATAGGGGTTGTTCCTCTGCCCTGGTCCTATTAGACCTCTCAGCGCTTTCGATACCATCGACCATGGTATCCTGCTGCGCTGGTTGGAGGGATTGGGAGTGGGAGGCACCGTTTATCGGTGGTTCTCTCCTATCTCTCCGACCGGTCGCAGTCGGTGTTGACAGGGGGCAGAGGTCGGCCCGAGGCGCCTCACTTGTGGGGTGCCGCGGGGTCGATCCTCTCGCCTTCTGTTCAACATCTACATGAAGCCGCTGGGTGAGATCATCAGTGGTTTCGTGTGAAGTACCAGCTGTATGCGGATGACACCCAGCTGTATTTTCACACCGGACCACCCCAACGGCTATCAAGTGCTGTCCCGGTGTCTGGAGGCCGTGCGGGTCTGGATGGGGAGAAACAGGCTCAAGCTCAATCCTCCAAGACAGAGTGGCTGTGGATGCCGGCATCCCGCACAGTCAGCTAAATCAGCGGCTGACCATCGGTGGCGAGTCATTGGCCCCGATGGAGAGGGTCCATAACAGGCGTTCTCCTGAATGAACGGCTGTCTCTAGAAGATCATTTGACGGCCGTCTCCAGGAGAGCGTTCTACCAGGTTCGCCTGGTACGCCAGTTGCGCCCCTTTCTGGACCGGGATGCCCTATGCACGGTCACTCACGCACTTGTGACGTCTCGCCTGGATTACTGCAATGCTCTCTACATGGGGCTCCCCTTGAAGGGCATCCGGAGGCTACAGTTAGTCCAGAATGCGGCTGCGCGGGTGATAGATGGAGCCCCTCGTGGCTCCCGCATAACACCCATCCTGCACAGACTGCACTGGCTACCTGTGGCCTTCCGGGTGCGCTTCAAGGTTTTGGTGACCACCTTTAAAGCGCTCCATGGCATTGGGCCGGGTTATTTACGGGACCGCCTACTGCTACCGAATACCTCTCACCGACCCGCGCCTCACAGAGAGGGTGTCCTCAGGGTGCCGTCAGCGAGGCAATGTTGCCTGGCGACGCCCAGGGAAGGGCCTTCTGTGGGGCTCCCACCCTTTGGAACGAACTACCCCCCGGACTCCGTCAGCTTCCGGACCTTCGGACCTTCCGCCGCGGGCTTAAAACATACTTATTTAATTGTGCAGGACTGAGCTAGATTTTAAATTTATGGGTTTTAATTGGTTTAATTTTATATTTTAATTAACGGGCTTTTAGAATAAGTTTTTTAATTGTTTTTATATTGTATTTATGTGTTTTTAAGTGCCTGTAAACCGCCCTGAGTCCTTCGGGAGATAGGGCGGTATATAAATATGATTAAATAAATAAATAAATAAATAAATTGTCCCACTACAGGCAAGAATACTTTAGATCATTGCTACACAACACTAAAAGATACTTATCGGTCTTTACCACGAGCAGCTGTAGGACACTCTGATCATTGCATGATTCACCTTGTACCTGCTTATAGGCAAAGACTTAAAACCACAAAACAACAGTTAAATCAATGAAGACCTGTACGGAGGAGGCAAAGTTAAAGCTACTGGCCTGCCTTGACTGCACTGATTGGAATGTTTTTGAACATACCTCTGTAGAGTTAGATGAACTCACAGAGACTGTAACATCATATGTCAGTTTCTGTGAAGACCTATGTGTACGCACCAGGAACTTGCAAATATACAATAACAACAAACCTTGTGTCAAACTATCTTGATTGTTTTATTACTTAGCTAAATGTTTTATTGCTATCTTGATTGTTTTATTTCTTGGTTAAGAGTTTATAGCCTAGTTAAACGTTATATTGCTATTTCTACTGTTAAGTATTAGGAATGGGGTAATGTTCCTTTAAGACTGCTCTGGCTGCCATAAAAGGGTGGGGGGAGGAGTTGGAACCTGAAATGAAACCCAGGAATTCAAACTGCCAGGACACGGGCTGACACCAATGAACTCTGCATACCAGACAAGTGGAAACCATGGGGTTTTTCTTTCTTAAGTTTTCAAAGGAGGCACATGTGACACCTTGGTTCACAGCTAAACTTAAGCAGCTACGTCATAATCCAAAGAGGAAGCCTACAGAAAAGGTGATAAAATGCTGTACAATCTGGTCAGAAATATATTAACAAGAGAGATCACAGCAGCAAAAAGAAGCTACTCTGAAAAGCTAAAGAATCAGTTCTCAACAAATGAACCAGCAAACATATGGAAATCTTAAAATCTTAAAAATATCACCGGCTACAGCAAACCTCCTTCCCAGGCTGAAGGAAACCAGCAACTGGCAGATGATCTGAATGTATTTTACTGCAGGTTTGAAAGGAAACTACAGCCACCTATCTCCACAACCCCCATCTCAGACACACCAACAACAGCGTAGCCTCCTACAACTGACCCCATTCTATTGGGTTCATAACCCCTAGGGATTACAGAAAAGGAAGTGCAAGACTTATTTCACAGACAAAAGCCAGGAAAAGCTTCAGGCCCAGACAAGATAACTCCTTTTCGCTTAAAAGTCTGTGCTGACCAATTGGCCCCCATCTTCACCCATATCTTCAATAAATTGCTAGAGATGTGCTATGTTCCTTCTTGCTTCAAACGCTCTACTATTATCCCAGTGCCAAAGAAGCCCACCATCAAGGAACTGAATGACTACAGACCAGTTGCTCTAGCATCTGTAGTCATGAAAACCTTTGAAAGTCTAGTGCTGTCCCACTTGAAAACCATCACTGATCCTCTGTTATACCCCTTGCAATTTGCATACCGAGCAAATACATCAAAGGATGATGCTGTTAATATGGCTCTGCACTACATCCTACAACATCTTGAGTCTCCAAAGACTGTTCAAGGGTCCTCTTTGTAGACTTTAGCTCAGCATTCAATACCATCATTTCAGACACACTTCTAACTAAGCTAAACCAGCTACAGGTACCTGAACAGATTTGTAAGTAGATCACAAGCTTTCTAACAAACAGGAAGCAGCAGGTAAAGCTAAGCAGGACCACATCAGATACCTGTACAATTAGCACAGGCCCCCCCCAAGGCTGTGTGCTCTCCCCACTTCTCTCCTCTCTGTATACCAATGACTGCATCTCTGACGACCCCTCTGTTAACCTACTGAAGTTCGCAGATGACACAAGGGTGATCGGTCTCATTCGAGACAATGATGAATCCACATACAGACGGGAGGTCGAACAACTAGCCTTGTTGTGCAACCGGAACAATCTGGAACTGAAAACACTAAAAACCGTAGAAATGGTGGCACACTTTAGGATAAACCCTTCCATACTTCCACCTCTTACAATACTAGGTAACCACCTTCAAAGCGCTCCATGGCATAGGGCCGGGTTATCTACGGGACCGCCTACTGCTACCTAATACCTCTCACCGACCCGTGCGCTCTCACAGAGAGGGACTCCTCAGGGTGCCGTCAGCTAGGCAGTGCCGTCTGGCGACGCCCAGGGGAAGGGCCTTCTCTGTGGGGGCTCCCACCCTCTGGAACGAACTCCCCCCAGGACTCCGTCAACTTCTGGACCTCCGAACCTTCCGTCGCGAGCTCAAGACACATTTATTCATCTGTGCAGGACTGGCCTAGATTTTAAATTTATAGGGGTTTTAAATTGGTTTTAATATTTATATTTATATTTTAAAATTTGGCATTAGAATAAGTTTTTTAATGGTTATTTTAATGTGTATATAAATGTTTTATTTGCCTGTGAACCGCCCTGAGTCCTTCGGGAGATAGGGCGGTATACAAATATGAATAATAAATATGAATAATAAATAAATAAATAAATAAGACAACACAGTATCAACAGTAGAGACCTTCAAATTTCAAGTGCTACCATATTGCAAGATCTAAAATGGACAACTAACATCAAAAACATCATCAAAAAAGCACAACAAAGATTGTTTTTTCTGTGCCAACTCAGAAAAGCTCAAACTGCCCAAGGAGCTGTTGATCCAGTTCTACAGAGGAATTATTGAGTCTGTCATCTGCACCTTGTTCTGCAACCCAACAAGACAGACACAGACTTCAGATGATAATTAGAACTGCAGAAAAAACAATTGCTACCAACCTGCCTTCCATTGAGGACCTGTATACTGCATGAGTAAAAAAGAGGGTTGCGAAAATATTTACAGACCTCTCACATCCTGGACATAAACTGTTTCAATTCCTATCCTCAAAACGAGCTATAGAGCACAGAACACCAGAACAACCAGACACAAGAACAGTTTCTTCCCGAAGGCCATCACTCTGCTAAACAAATAATTCCCTCAACATTGTCAAATTATTTACAAAATCTGCACTACTATTAATCTTCTCATCATTCCCATCACCCATCTCCTTCCACTTATAACTGTATGACTGTAACTTTGTTGCTTGTATCCTTATGATTTATATTGATATTGATTGGTTCCTTTTTTAAAAATGTTTTTTTTAATTTTATAGACAAACATACATTTAAAACATCAGTAATTCCTTCCGTGTGACATCTCAGTGTTTTCTTCCTAGCTCCATCTTTTGTTGTTTCTTCTTTCTTCACTCCAGTTTAAACTATTACTATTTTTCCACAGATATATTATTATCATTTTCTTACATAATTATCCATTGCTCATCTATACCTTTCTTCTAACCAATGATAAAATTTATCCCATATCTTAAAATATTCTGAATCCACTCTTTCTTTAATCATCAAAGTTAATCTGTTCATTTCTGCACAATTTAAAATCTTTCTAATAATTTCTCCTTCCAGGTGTATTTTCTCTGCTTTCCAATTTTGTGCAAAAACAATTCTTGCTGCTGTAATTACATGTATAATCAAATAAATATTTTCTTTACTAATTTTCTCTGGTAGGATCCCCAATAAAAACAACTCCAGTTTTGAATCAATATGTTGCTGGGTCATTTCTTCTAACCAACCCTTTATTTTCAACCAATAGTTTTTGGCTTCTGGGCATGTCCACCACATATGATCCTGGTAACTGATGACATTTCCAACATTTAACTGATTATCTTTAAACATTTTTGCCAGTTTCTCAGGTGGCATATGCCATCTATAAAATATTTTATATTGATTTTCTATATATGCAGTGGACATTGTTAATTTATAATTCCTCTCTCATAGCTGTTGCCATTTGTCTAGGTCTATTGAATATTCAAAATTTTTAGCCCAAGTTTTCATAGTTTCCTTTACTTGTTCCTCTTCTAACTCAATCCCCAACAAAAAGTTATAATTTTTTTTTGGATTAATTTGTCCTCCATTCCTGTGAAAATCCTATCTAGCTCAGTCTTTTCTAAATAAAATACATAGAGTTTAACATCTTTCTGATATCTTGCTTGTATTTGCATGTACATATACATGCGTGGCTCAGACTGGTAAGACAGTCTGTTATTAACAGCAGCTGCTTGCAATTACTGCAGGTTCAAGTCCCACCAGGCCCAAGGTTGACTCAGCCTTCCATCCTTTATAAGGTAGGTAAAATGAGGACCCAGATTGTTGACTTTGTATATAATATACAAATGGATGAAGACTATTGCTTGACATAGTGTAAGCCGCCCTGAGTCTTCGGGATATAAATGCAATGTGTGTGTGTATATATATATGTGTGTGTGTGTGTGTGTGTGTGTGTGTGTGTGTGTGTGTCTTTGGTTGTTCGGGTTTTCTCCCATGTAAAATTGGAAGTGTCTTGGCGACGTTTCGACGAAGTCTCATTCGTCATCTTCAGGCTTCAGCTTCGTGCTTCTGGGAGCAATGTGTGATCGCAGCTGTTTCTTCCTTTTAACTGCTAGTGGGGGTTTGAACTGATTGGGTGGGAGCTTGGCTGTGCTCTGATTGGATGGGGGGGTTTGTGCTCTGATTGGCTGGGGGTGTGTCCTGTTTGGGTGGGGGCTTGGTTGTGCTCAGTTTAGTCTGTGTTGTTTAGTTTTGGCAATAGTTCTGGTCTTTTTAAAGTCAATATCATGTCCTGTGACTTTAACTGAACACTTTAACAACAGAATAATCAGAGAAGCCATCGAGATAGAAAAACGCCCACACAGCATGAACAAATGAGATGATACCTCCCGCCTACAAGCCATTTGGAAACCCGCCCTTATTGATAAATGAGTCCCTAACATGAGGAATGACACCAGACCCACACTCACGAGGTCCACACAGGATGTCACCACCACACATTTACCCAGAAAGCAGACCCAAACCCACACTGATCATAAAGCACGACCAAGGACCAGAAGCCAGACTACAGCTACAACATTAGCCATTTCAAACCCCTCCAATCCATACATGCAGCAGACTGACACCCACTATGAAGATGTAGCACGACTACGAAGCCAAACAGCAATGCAGCTCACCAGCTCAAATCCCCCTGCAATACAGACTAAACTGAGCACAACCAAGCCCCCACCCAAACAGGACACACCCCCATCCAATCAGAGCACAGCCAAGCTCCCACCTAATCAGTTCAAATCCCCACTAGCAGTTAAAAGGAAGAAACAGCTGCCATCACACATTGCTCCCAGAAGCACGAAGTTGAAGCCTGAAGATGAAG
The DNA here is from genome assembly GCF_028640845.1 of Ahaetulla prasina. NCBI lineage: Eukaryota > Metazoa > Chordata > Lepidosauria > Squamata > Colubridae > Ahaetulla > Ahaetulla prasina. The sequence continues at coordinate 186,882,467 of NC_080540.1, forward strand.
AATGAGACTTCGTCGAAACGTCGCCAAGACGCTTCCAATTTTATGTGGGAGAAAACCCGAATAACCAAAGACCTACATACAAACACCCGCGAAAACCTCAGAAAACAAATATATATATACCAATCTAACTCAATCCCGTGTTCTTCCAAATCTTGTTTCTGCTTCAGTTACTCCCTATCTGTTAACAAGTCCTTATACCTAACAATATTTCTAAGTTTAAAAGTATTTGAATGTATTAACGCCTCCATTGTTGATAACCATGTTGGAATTTTCATATAGTATTTATCTCTGACCTTCTCCCATGCCAATAGCAGTGCATTTCTTATGTAATGTCTGTGAAAGTACATATGTATCTTACTTCTCCCATACCATAAAAAGGCATGCCATCCTAGTTGCAAATCATGTCCTTCCAAAATCAGTAATCTTATATTCCTTAATTCCACCCATTCCTTCATCCAAGTCAGTGCTACTGCCTGGGAATATAGTTCCCAATTTGGCAGTCCAAATCCTCCCCTTAAATGATTGATTCCTGATTGCTTATTTGTACCCTATGATTATCATTAAGTGTTGTACCTTAGAATTCTTAATGATCTTTTCTTTTATGTACACTGAGAGCATATGCACCAAGACAAATTCCTTGTGTGTCCAATCACACTTGGCCAATAAAAAATTCTATTCTATTCTATTCTATTCTATTCTATTCTATTCTATTCTATTCTATTCTATTCTATTCTATTCTATTCTATTCTATTCTATTCTATTTTGTTAAACAATAGAAGAAAAAGAGAAGGAGAACTCCAAGGTCCCTTCCAGCTCTATTCTGATTGATTGGTTGGTTGGTTGGTTGGTTGGTAGGTTGGTTGGTTGATTGATTGGTTGATTAATTGAGGAGAAAGCATCTCAGTAAAAGCATCCAATGCTACACTACAGAGAATCTGGCATAGTATCTACCCCATTACCAAAGGAGAAAAGGACTGCAAAAGCAAAAAGAAGGAACTGGAGATGCTGACAGCCTGAAGAATATTAGTCTGTCTAATTAGAGGCATGATAGTTTGAAAGAGGAAATGTCAAGGAGTCAAGAAAAGAAGTTTCTATGTTAACTGATTACATTATTAATAGCCAATTGATTGAGATTGTGCAATGGAAATGAATACAAAAGTGGATCTTCTAATATGGCCCAAAGAATCCTCAACCTGCTAATAGGCAAATGGCACTTTGCTTGCTCTTTTTATTTATCCAGTTAATTATCAGAACAAAAAAAAAAAATGCAGTGGGTAGCCACCACTGATCCAAAAACTGGACAGCAAGTGATGATGTTACATATGCTGTCAGACTTGAAGAAAGAGAAAACACAAAACATTGAAATAGCTTTAGAGGAATTAAATGGTTACCAAATTATTAATTTAAAATAAATGTAATAATTGAATGTAATAACTATGATTAATTCTACTAATTTTGTCTGTATTATTTATTTATTTATTCGTATTTATATACCGCCCTATCTCCCGAAGGACTCAGGGCGGTTCACAGGCAAATAAAAACATTTATGTACAAATTAAAATAACCATTAAAAAACTTATTCTAAAGCCAGATTCTTAAAAAATAATATAAATATTAAAACCAATTAAAACCCCTATAAATTTAAAATCTAGTCCAGTCCTGCACAGATGAATAAATGTGTCTTAAGCTAGAATGTATGACACCCAAGTGCCACACTGTTCATGCATTGATAATGAAGGGAACATATATACTGAAATACAAGAATTAGGAATGTAAGGGAAGAGATATACCTGCATGATGTAAATATATGTTTCCTGTGACATTAACATATATATATATATCATGCCTTTGAAGCTGTAAGACAGACATGCTGGCGTCCTAGAGTGTTGCGAGGTCACATTGAGTAAATTCCTGAATTGTTATTGGGACCTCATCCCGAAAGTGTCTGGCAATAGTCAGGATATATATCCCATCATTTGATCAGAGCCCATCATTTGATCTCTCCCCACCCCACTCTGGCTGAGAACGTGTATGTCATCCTCCAGGGGACCAAGTGGCTAATTTAGAAGACAAAGGAGGGAAAGATAAACAATGCAGAGGGATGTAACTCTGGAGTTAGATTACATTCACTGACTTTTACTATGGGAGATACACAAACCAGATTCCAGAATACGCAGATGCCGGAGTTAAGGATTTATGACCTTTTTGGTATAAGAGGACATTGCTTTCTCTCATGAGTTTGTAGCTTCCTTCCTTGCATGTATGTACCATCTATGTGTTTGGAACGACTATCCATTTGAACCTGATCAGGATTAAATGCTACTTTGCTTGCTCTTTTTATTTATCCAGTTAATTATCAGAACAAAAAATGCAGTGGGTAGCCACCACTGATCCAAAAACTGGACAGCAAGTGATGATGTTACATATGCTGTCAGACTTGAAGAAAGAGAAAACACAAAACATTGAAATAGCTTTAGAGGAATTAAATGGTTACCAAATTATTTTTTTTTTTTTTTTTTATTGAAAGAGTTTTAAAAAAAACAAAAACATTTTCCCCCCTTTTTTCCCCCTCCCTCCCAAAAAAAACAAAACATCCCCTCTCCTCCACCCCGGCTTCCCGGGTCAATCACAAGGTAAAGTCCAATCCAAATAACCACATCCAAATCTTTTTCGTCCCAACCTCCCCATTACATAAAATAACTTTCTAATTATTCAAAGGCAATCTGATATTTCTTAATCTGATATCTGTTTTGTAGATAATCAATCCATTTTTCCATTCAATTAAATATCTTTCCTGCGTATTGTCTTTTAAAACGCTGAGATTTTAGCCATCTCAGCCAAATTAATAACTTTCAATATCCATTCTTCTATTGTAGGTATCTCTTCTTCTTCCAGTATTGTCCAATCAACAGTCTTGCTGCTGTTATTAAGTTCAAAATCAATTTAGTCTCAATCCCTGTACAATCCATTATAATTCCCAAAAGGAAAAATTGTGGCAGGAACTTTATCTTCTTCTTCAGTACATTTTGAATAATCCACCAAATTCTTATCCAAAAGACCTTAATTTTCTTGCAAGTCCACCAAATATGAAAATATGTAGCATCATCACAATCACACCTCCAACATTTCGCTTGGATATTAGGATACATACATGATAATTTTTTGGGATCTAAATGCCATCTATAAAACATCTTATAAAAATTTTCCTTAAATTCTGTGCTTGTGTAAACTTAACATTTCTAATAAAATTTTCTCCCATGTTTCCAACATTATTGGTTCCTGAATATTCTGTGCCCATTTTATCATACAATCCTTTACCAAATCCTTTTCCGAATCTATTTCAAGCAACACATTATACAATCTCTTTATATGCTCCTGGGTCTGATTTCTAATTTGCTTTATTAAATTTTCCTCCCTTTGCATTATACCAATTTTTTGATCTTCTTTCCATCTAGCACTTATTTGCCCATATTGAAACCAAGTATAATTCCTCCCTTCTTCATTTAATACCTGTAATGATTTTAATTGCAATCTACCTCCTTCAGCATACAAAAGTTCTTTATATGTAATCATTTCCTGTTTCTGTTCTATATTTATATTCTCTATTGCATGTCTAGGGCTCGCCCATATAGGAATCTTGTAATCTAATTTATAGGAATATTTATTCCAGACCATAAAGAGCACTTCTCAACACATGATTCTTAAAAGCCCTATCCACTTTTTTCCATAAAATAAATCGCATGCCATCCATATAACAAGTCATAACCTTCTATATTCAAAATTCTTTCCTCTGTTAAGTTAAACCAGTCACTTATTACTGAAAGGGTTACTGCTTCATAATATAGTTTAAAGTTAGGCATTCTTAAACCACCTCTTTCCCGTGAATCCTGTATTATTTTCATTTTAACCCTCGCCTTTTTACCCTGCCATATAAATTTATTAATCCCACTCTGCCAATCTTCCAAATTTTTATCCTTTTTAATTATAGGTATCATCTGGAACAGAAACAAAAATCTAGGTAACACATTCATTTTAATAGCCGCAATCCTTCCCAATAGGGATAACTGCAATTTCTTCCAGCCATTCATATCATTCTGAACTTTTTGCCATAGCAAGTCATAATTATTCTTATAAAGTTTCTTGTTCGATGAGCTAATATAGACCCCTAAATATTTTACCTTTTTTACTACCTCAAATCCTGTCATTTCCTCTAGTTTTTGTTTCTGTTGTATAGACATATTTTTAATTATCACTTTTGTTTTTTCTGATTTATTTTTAAATCCTGATACCTTTCCATATTTATCAATTACTTCCAACAAAAATCTACTTGAATTTATAGGATTCATTAACGTAACTACATCATCTGCAAAAGCTCTAACTTTGTACTCATATTGTCTAATCTTAATTCCTCTATTTTCATTAATTCTCGTATTTTATCTAATAATGGTTCCAGAGTCAAAACAAACAATAATGGTGATAAGGGACATCCCTGTCTTGTTCCTTTCGCAATCTTAATAACTTCTGTCAAACTACCATTTACTATAATCTGTGCTGTTTGCTCTCCATAAATCGCTTTAATTATTCTAATAAAACAGTCTCCAAAATGCCTTTTCTCTATTAATTTAAATAAAAAATCCCAATGCAATCGATCAAAGGCTTTCTCTGCATCCAAAAAAATAAGTGCCGCTGAAGTATTCTTCTTTTCCAAATATTCCAATATATTAATAATCTGTCTAACATTATTCCTCATCTGCCTCCCTTTTATAAAACCAGATTGATCAGTATGAATTCTTTGTTGTAAAACTAACATTAATCTATTTGCTATTATTTTTACAAAAATCTTATAATCATTATTTAAAAGTGAAATCGGCCTATAGTTACCAGGTTTAGAGCAGTCTTGCTCCTCTTTGGTATCAGTGAAATAAAAGATGTTTTCCATGACGGGGTATTCCACTCCTAATTGTATCTGATTAAATAATTCTTTAAGTGGGCCTAATATTTCATCCTGTGTTTTTTATAATAAGTTGCTGTAAGACCATCTGTACCAGGGTTTTCCCATTTTAATTGTTTAATTGCCTCCACTATTTCTCCAGTAGCTATCGGCCGTTCAGCTCCTCCTCTGTTCTAATGTTAGAATATTCACCTTATAATCTTTCAAATAATCATAAATGTCCCTATTCAATATTTTGTCTTTTGCATATAGTGCAGTATAAAATTCTGAGAATGCCTTTTAATTTTATCCTGTTGATATGTCTCTTTACCTTTATATTCTATTTTTGTATGACACGTGCTTTCTGTTTCTTCCTTAAATTATATGCCAACCATCTCCCAGGTTTATTTGCATTACAAAAGTATTATGTTTAGCATATTGTATATTCGTTGCCACCTGGTCTGCCATTAACATATTAAATTGACTCTGTAATATTTTTATAGCCTCTTTAAGTTTATGATCTTGTGGGTTTTGAATTAATAACTGTTGCTTCCTTGAATTTCTTCTTCCAAATATCTCGCTGCCTTTGTTTATTATTCCTTTGCCTGTTGTCCAAATAAAATCAATATCCTCTAATAAACGCTTTGCTCGCCTCCCACACAGTTCCTATAGGTGTCCCTTTGTACATATTAAAATCAAAAATTCTTTTAACTGTTTCTTACAATAAGTTACATTATCCTCATATCTAAACAGATTTTCATTCAACCTCCATGTTCTACCACCTTTTTCCCTTGTAATAATTCCATCCATACTGGGCTATGGTCAGTTAAACACCTCGAAATATCTTCGTTTTCTTCACCCTAGAAAGCAAGTCATTAGAAATTAAAATAAAATCAATGCGTGAAAAAGATTGATGCCTATCAGAAAAAAAAGTAAAATCTCTCTCATCTGGATTCCGTAACCTCCATATATCTCTAAACTCAAAGTCTTCCATCATTTCAAAAAAAGATTTTGGTAATTTTGCATGTATAGGTATCTTCTTGGAGGAAGTTCTCTTATTCTTGTATCAATTACTCCATTCCAGTCTCCTAATAAAATAAACGAACTATAATCCCAGAGGGTCAACCTCTCATGTAACATTTTGTAAAACTTTTCTTGTTGCTGATTAGGTGCGTAAATACCTATCAACAAAGTCTTTTTTGCATCTATCACCAGTTCAATAGCAATAAATCTTCCTTGAATATCTGCCTCAATTAGCTTAGCTGGTATATCCTTCCTGATATATACAACAATTCCATGCTTCTTTTCCAAAGCTGATGCAACAAAATGGTTACCCAATTTTGAATTAACTAAATATTTTTGGTCTGATAATTTTATATGTGTCTCTTGCAAACAAATCACATCATTTTTAAATTGTTTCAAGTAGTGAAATATTTTCCTTCTTTTCTGAGCTGAATTCAAGCCATTAACATTCCATGACAAGATTCTATTTGCCATTACTGGCCTCCTGAAGCTTTGAAGCAGACAACGGAAGCTCCTCCTCCGGTATCTTCCGTCTAGCTCCTCCCACAGCTTCCATAATGGGATCCTGACTTTTACTTTGAGACTGTTGCTCTCTTACGCTTAAGGCTCCTCTTGTCACCCTTTGCTCTTGTGGTTCCTCTAATACTGGCAGCAATAAAGGCTCTTGGGTCACCACGCCTTCTTGAGTCTCTTGAAGTTTTTCTATCACTTCTATTTCGACTTTCAAAACTGTAGAAAGAAAATCCTTTGCCTTTAAAACAGTGTCAATTCTATATCTCCTTCCTTGATAGAATAGTGTCAGTCCAACTGGCACCTCCCATCTGAATTGAATCTGATGTTTTTTAAGTTCTTGTGTAAAAAGCAAATTGCTTCCTGTCTCTTAACATCTTTGAAGGAATCTCTTTCAACACCTTCAACTCCTGTTCTCCAATTTTTAAAGTTGTCTGATATGAAACTTGCAGAATTTGATTTCTCATAGTCCTTTTCACAAAATAAACCACAATGTCCCGAGGAAGCTTTCTCTGTCTTGCAATCCAAGAATTAACTCTATATATTTTATCAATTTGGTAAGCTACCTCTTGGGGTCCGCTTCAATAAATTCAGCCAATGCTTCTGATATAATTTTCTTAAGTCTTCTCCACGCTCTTCTTGCATACCACGAATTCTAAGAGCTCCTTCCATAAGTTTATATTGTAATATCACAACCTGATCTTCATTTTGATCCACTTTTTTCTGAACACCTTTCATTTCATCTTCTAAATACTTATTTGACTGAGAGATCTGTTGCATTTCCACTTCCAATCCTTCAATTTTTACTCAGTCCTTGAACTGCCATAAGAATATCTTCTTATTTTTGCATTAAAATTCTCCATCATCTCTTTTGCCTATCTTCAGAAAGTTTTAATTGTTCTTTCAATATTTCCTCAAGACTTGGTTCAGATCCCTTCTTCCAGAAGGCTTTAAAGGTTTAGCTGCCATTCTGTCTTCAAAAGAATCAGGAATTCAAACTTAATAACTCTCCTTCCTCCTTTCAGTATAAAAACTCCGTTTGTAACAATCCACAAGTAACGCTGCTTCATCGTACTAAAAAATTTTACTTTCACTTTTAGACGCCATTTTAAAAGTCAATTAATCAAAGACAAAGAAAGGTTTCAAATTTCAAAAAGGGAGTCGGTACTTGCCGTGCTGATTCTACATCAAACTTCGAACGCAGAAATTCCGTCTGCTTGGAATATCAATCAATTTAATAAGTTCTCTAGAGCAGAAGCAACATTCCTCTCCTTTTCCTGATAAAAACAGGGCGTGCTGAAGTTGGAAGGAGGAATTCGGTGGGTCATAAATCCAGGAAAATTCGCTCTTAAGAGCAAACCCCCTGTCAGACCTGCCACTCTTCCACAATTCTGATAATCTCTTTCACCCAGAGATTATGCTAAGCTCAGTGAACAGTGATTTATTTTCTGTTTCACTGACTTTTACAATCTTCTAACACGGAGTGCTCTGTTTGAGCACCCAGCAGGAGGGTGACGTCACTGGAGCCCCCAATGGTTACCAAATTATTAATTTAAAATAAATGTAATAATTGAATGTAATAACTATGATTAATTCTACTAATTTTGTCTGTATTATTTATTTATTTATTCGTATTTATATACCGCCCTATCTCCCGAAGGACTCAGGGCGGTTCACAGGCAAATAAAAACATTTATGTACAAATTAAAATAACCATTAAAAAACTTATTCTAAAGCCAGATTCTTAAAAAATAATATAAATATTAAAACCAATTAAAACCCCTATAAATTTAAAATCTAGTCCAGTCCTGCACAGATGAATAAATGTGTCTTAAGCTAGAATGTATGACACCCAAGTGCCACACTGTTCATGCATTGATAATGAAGGGAACATATATACTGAAATACAAGAATTAGGAATGTAAGGGAAGAGATATACCTGCATGATGTAAATATATGTTTCCTGTGACATTAACATATATATATATATCATGCCTTTGAAGCTGTAAGACAGACATGCTGGCGTCCTAGAGTGTTGCGAGGTCACATTGAGTAAATTCCTGAATTGTTATTGGGACCTCATCCCGAAAGTGTCTGGCAATAGTCAGGATATATATCCCATCATTTGATCAGAGCCCATCATTTGATCTCTCCCCACCCCACTCTGGCTGAGAACGTGTATGTCATCCTCCAGGGGACCAAGTGGCTAATTTAGAAGACAAAGGAGGGAAAGATAAACAATGCAGAGGGATGTAACTCTGGAGTTAGATTACATTCACTGACTTTTACTATGGGAGATACACAAACCAGATTCCAGAATACGCAGATGCCGGAGTTAAGGATTTATGACCTTTTTGGTATAAGAGGACATTGCTTTCTCTCATGAGTTTGTAGCTTCCTTCCTTGCATGTATGTACCATCTATGTGTTTGGAACGACTATCCATTTGAACCTGATCAGGATTAAATGCTATTTTACTCAAGCCTCTGTTTAAGTCTCTTGATTGGCAGTTATGAGTTTAGACATATTAATAAGTGAACCTTTCACTGGTTTTCACAAAATTTGGTGTGATTATCAAAATGATACAGACTGTCATGAGCTTAAAATTTATCTTTATTTTATGAAGCTGAATTTTCAGAAAAATCAATACAATGTTCCTTATAAACTTAAGGAGCTGCTGATACAGTCCTTCAGAGGAATTACTGAGTCTGTCATCTGCACCTCTATAACTATCTGTTTTGGTTCTGCAACCCAACAAGAAAGACACAGACTTCAGAGGATAATTAGAACTGCAGAAAAAACAATTGCTACCAACCTGCCTTCCATTGAGGACCTGTATACTGCATGAGTCGAAAAGAGGGCTGCAAAAATATTTACAGACCTCTCACATCCTGGACATAAACTGTTTCAATTCCTATCCTCAAAACGAGCTATAGAGCACAGCACATCAGAACAACAAGACACAAGAACAGTTCCTTCCCGAACGCCATCACTCTGCTAAACAAATAATTCCCTCAACACTGTCAAACTATTTATTAAATCTGCACTACTATTAATCTTTTCATCGTTCCCATCACCCATCTCCTTCCACTTATGGCTGTATGACTGTAACTTTGTTGCTTGTATTCTTACGATTTATATTGATATTGTTTCCTGATTGCTTATTTGTACGCTATGACTATCTTTAAGTATTGTACCTTAGAATTCTTGATGAACATATCTTTTCTTTTATGTACACTGAGAGCATATGCACCAAGACAAATTCCTTGTGTGTCCAATCACACTTGGGCAATAAAAATTCTATTCTATTCTATTCTATTCTATTCTATTCTATTCTATTCTATTCTATTCTATTCTATTCTATTTGTTCATAATAGAGAAAAAGACATTAATCCTTACTTGAAATAGCTACTTCAGCTCTTAAAAATTCAATATATATTTAGCATTTTTTAGATTTAATCCTATCTTTCAGTCTTAAAATTTGATACATAGCAATGGTGATTAAATGATTAAATATGTTCTAAAGGGAATCACATGTAAGAAAAACATTTTATATTTGATTATTTAAAATGTTATTATGAAGAAACTCATGTTTAATTCCATAGTTACTATGACTTGAGTTTCAGATATTATTATTGCAATATGTATTTATTTTACATTACACATATTTGTACATAATGCTCTCAATTTTTACAGAAGCCCCTCAAATTGTTCCAGTACAACTCTGAAATTCTCTCTCTCACTTGCCTAGCATTTGCAGAGCATAGTTAATAGAATGCATAATAGTGAAATTATAAATAAACCTTTGTCTCTCTGCCTGTGAAAGTAGAGGCCCCTGTGGTCCCTATATTGAATAAATTTGCATATACTTATAGGCAATATTCTAGAAATGATTATTCTTCATCAATAAAAGTAATTTTCTCCAACTGATTGATAACTTCCTTTTTTTTTAAAAAATAATTTTTATTAAACTTTTATATTTTAAAAACAAAATAAAGAAAAATACAACAAAAAACAAAAACACATTAAAAAACACATAATAGGCACAACACTACATATTTTACAGCTTGCCGTATCGGCATAAATATATATTCTCAGTCATTCCACTGCATGCTTATATTTACATTGGTATCTATTTACCAATCCGTCCTTATTTGGTTAACACAATTCAATAGTTTACACTTCCTGATTTTAACTTAATTAGGTTAACATTCCAATTTATTATTTTGATTTCTTTTTTCTAACCAATCATATAATTTATTCCACACTTTGTAGTATTCTGACTTTTCCCTTTCCTTAATTTCTAGTGTCATCTTGTCCATTTCTGCACACTGTAAGATTTTTTGGATTATTTCCTCTCCTGGAACATTGTTTTGTTTCCATCCAGATGTGACAGCGATCCTCGCTGCCATTAATATATGAAGTATTAGACATTGCAAAGTTTTGTCTATTTTTGGATTAATTATTCCTAATAAATAGAGTTCCGGTTTAAATTCCATTTTTAGTTGGGTAATTCCCTCTAGCCAGTTGTTGTTGTTTTTTGCCATTTTTTTTAATCTTGGGGCACATCCACCACATATGGTACTATGTGCCTAGCTTGTACTCACATCTCCAACAATTCAATGGTAAATTTGGGAACATTTTGGCCAATCTCGCTGGTGCCAAATGCCATGTATGAAACTTGCTATACAGATTTTCTTTATAGGCTACTGCCATTGTTAATTTATAATTTCTATCCCACAATTTGTCCCACTTTTCTAATTCTCTATTATCCCCGAAGTTTTTTGCCCAACAGATCATCGTTTCTTTTACTGTTTCATCTTCCATTTTGTATTTTAAGAGGAAATTATAAATTTTTGTGATCATTTTCCCCCCCCGATCCTAATAGAATTTTGTCTATATCCAATTGTTCTCTACATATACCACATTGCTCCTGATCTTTCTTGAATCTGGTTTTTATCTGTAGATATAGCCACCATTCCATGTTTAATCCTTGTTGTTTCAAATCTTGAATTGATTTTAATTCCTCTTTTTCACTGAGTAGCTCAGCATATCTTATCATTTTGCTCAAATCTGTGGTATTTGGGTGTAATATTGCTTCCATTGTTGATAGATCCTTCTCTGTGGGGGCTCCTACCCTCTGGAACGAACTTCCCCCTGGTTTGCGCCAAATCTTCGGACCTTTTGCCGTGAATTGAAAACATATTTATTTACTCGCGCGGGGCTGGCTTAAGTTTCTGTTAAATTTTTAAATTTTAAATTTTTTAAATTTCTAAATTTTATATGAATTTTAACGGGTTTTTAGATTTTAAATGTTTTAAAATATAAATAGTTGATTTTAAATTGGGGTTTTAGAGATTTTAAACATTTGTAAATTTTTTAAATTTTTTAAATTATCGGCCATTTATTAATAGTTTCTTTTAATTTCTTTTAATTGTATATACTCTGTATTTTATTTCGGCTGTACACCGCCCTGAGTCCTTCGGGAGAAGGGCGGTATAAAAATCTAATAAAATAAAATAAATAAAATAAATAAATAAAGTTTCGGCCAATTGTATAATAAGTTTTTTAATTTTGTTTTTAATTGTATATTTTTTGTGTTTTATTTTAGCTGTAAACCGCCCTGAGTCCTTCGGGAGAAGGGCGGTATAGAAATCTAATTAATAATAATAATAATAATAATAATAATAATAATAATAATAATAATAATAATAATAATAATAATAATAATAGCCAGACTGAGATTTTTGTATAATGATCCTTCTTAATTTTCTCCCAAACTTGTAGAAGGGCATTTCTTAATAAGTGTCTTTGAAAATATGTATGGTATTTGTTTTTTACATCCCAGAGAAAACTGTGCCAACTAATCTGGAGGTCATGGCCTTCTATCATTAGTACTTGTTTATTTTGTAGCTGGATCCATTCTTTAAGCCATATTAACATTGCGGCCTGATAGTAGAGCTCCCAATTTGGGACTTCTGCTATCTTGCAATATTTTGAGTTTAATACGAGTTTCTTCCCTGACCAAACAAATTTTGATGTGATTTTATTTAATTGTTCGAAGAAATTTTTCTCTAACTTAATCGGTATAGTTTGAAACAGATATAACCATCTGAGTTGTATGTTCATTTTAATCGTTGAAATTCTACCAATCATCAATATTTGCAATTTAGACCAGGTTTTTAAATCCTTTTGAATTTTTTGTAGTAGTGTGTCGTAATTATCTTTTTTATTGTGGTGCATTTTGCCGATAACTGTATTCCTAAATATTTAATTTTGTTGACTCTTGAAATCCCCACTTTTTCCTCTAATTTCCCAATTTGTTTTTGTTAGATTTTTGGTCAACATTTTAGTTTTATCCTTGTTTATTTTGAGCCCTGCCACTTTTCCAAGTGCTTCCGGAGCTTCTGGGGTGGAGTCATGCTGGTCTGGTGTAGAAAGATGGGACTCTGTTCTTTTTGCCTGATTTTTTGTGTCTGGAGACCGGCAACGGTAAAGTTGGACCCTGTAGAGGACAGCAAAAGAAAAGGGAACACTTGGAGGCGACAGGGTGAAGGGCGATCCCCTGCCGTGGAGGGTGGATTCCCTGAAATTCGACACAGAAGAGACCAGCTGCTACTTCGGCTAGGTCCAGAGGCATGACGGCCCGAGCAAATGGTGAGAAAGTGAGAGAGTGATAAACAGCAGGAAGTATCGGCGGTAAAAGTTTAAGCAGAAACAGGACACAGTACTACTTCTCTAAGCTGAGGAAATCTGCCAAGAAGTGGCTGAGTGAGCTCCCAAAGTGTGAAAAGCGGCGCCTAAGCAGTGGGATCAGAAAAGGGGAAAAAAAGTAAGCAGAAAGAGACAGTATCAAATGGATTGAGAGTGAAAGTATTTACATATTGTGAATGGTAATCTGAAAGACTGCCGTGCTTAAAGACTGGGAGATTTGCTGAAATGGAGACAATAGTGTGGGATTTATACTGAGAGCAGAGGAACAACAGATTGTTCTTGGAAAGGAAAAAAAGAGAGAGACAAGGAAGCTGTGGAGAAGGGACAGTGACTGTGCAATTTATTGATAGCAACCATTTCCCACCTCAAAGAACGCTAAGTAGCAGTGAACTTAGAAAGCATAAAGATTAAAGAAAGAAAAAAACCTGGGGTTTTTACTAGAGTGATAACTCTGGAGTGGGATCTAATTACAATCAATTGACTATCTTTTATATCTTTTATATCTTGATATATTTCTATACCTTTTATTGAATAGATTCTAATATATTAATTGTTCCCCCCTCTCTTTTTCTATATACCTTTTCTTCTTTTTTATAGATTTACAAATTGATTATAGAATTGGTCTTGCTTCTTTGTTCATTATATTTATAGCTATATTTGTTAAACTGGATTGATTTAAGATATTAATTTAGGATTAACTTAGGATATTGTATGTTTGATTTCAAATAGACAAAAATAGGTAAAAATAGTGCTGTATATAATAGTTGATTGGTATATTAATAGTGGATAATAAACAGATTTTATATTTGATTAGATTACATTTGCATTCTATTTAGTATAATCTTGGTAGAGATAAAAGGTAGACCTTTCTATAATATAGGATTAAACTCTGTATGATATGGTGGAACAATTTCTTTCAAGTACTCAAAATGTCAAACACATCCACAGTTACAAAAACAGTTAAGAAAGCAACCCCAGGAACAGCCTCTCCTGCAGGACAAAAATTAACAACGGATATATCAAGTGCTGAGAAACTAGGATCAGTCCCAACATTGCAGAATATACAAATAAAATCCCACTGCAACTACATCGCAAAAAAGGCTTTAAGAGTTGTAAACCTAATCTTGCGTAGCTTCTTCTCCAAAAACACTACACTACTAACCAGAGCATATAAAACATTTGCTAGACCAATTCTTGAATACAGCTCGCCTGTCTGGAACCCATACCACATTTCTGACATCAATACAATTGAATGTGTCCAGAAATATTTTACAAGAAGACTTCTCCACTCCTCTGAATACAACAAAATACCTTATGCCACCAGACTTGAAATCCTGGGCTTAGAAAATTTAGAACTACACTGTCTTCGACATGATCTGAGTTTAACTCATAAAATCATCTATTACAATGTCCTTCCTGTCGAAAACTACTTCAGCTTCAATTGCAACAATACACGACCACACAATAGATTTAAGCTTAATGTTAACCGCTCCAATCTTGATTGCAGAAAATATGACTTCAGCAACAGAGTTGTTAATGCTTGGAATAAACTACCTGACTCTGTGGTCTCTTCCCAAAATCCCCAAAGTTTCAACCAAAAACTGTCTACTATTGACCTCAACCCATTTCTAAGAGGTCTGTAAGGGGCGTGCATAAGAGCACAAGCATGCCTACCATTCCTATCCTATTGTTTCCTTTCATTATATTCAATTAATATAGTTATTACATACTCATACTTATATATATATGCTTATATATTGTATAGTTATTACATGCTTATGCTTATATATACTGTGTGACAAAAATAAATAAATAAATAAAAATAAAATAAATAAATCACATTAAACATGATTCAGGAAGTAATGATGAAAACCCAGGAGTCTGTGACTAACAATCATAAAGAAATGAAAGGAAAGGTTAAAAAATTGGATAATAAGTTGGGAACAATTCAAGAAACAATAGCAGAAAACAAGCAAAGAATTAAACAGACAGAGGCAAGAACAGAACAAACCAAAAAGAAGCTGGAAGATACAGCGAAGAAATTAATAGCAATAAACTATTAATAGATGGAAAAGACAATAATCCATTTAGAGTTAGAGAGATCTTCTTTCTACTTAAGATTCCAGAACATAAAAAATAAAATAAAGAAGAAGACCTGCGTAACCTCATGATGGAAGTGTTGGTGGAGTCGCTGCAAATGAAAAACTGGAAATCCAAAATAATATTGACGAAGCATATCGTGTACATACCAACTATGTGCGATGACACAGACTCCCTCGTGAAGTTCATGTAAGGTTTACAAAAAAATCCGTATGGGATGAAATTTATAGAAGAGCAAGAGAAGAACAAATAATCTATAAGGGAAAGGAAATTATTATACTAAAACAACTACCAAAAAGGGTTTGAGATAAAAGAAGGAATTATCAGTTCCTCTCCTCAAAATTAATAAAACAAAGAATTACGTTTCGTTGGTTAGTCCCTGAAGGCATGTTAATATTTTGGCAGGAAAAAAAATAAGAGTAGACACGGTCGACAAAGCCCAGGAGTTCTATGAACAATGTTTTGAAAAAGAATTGGACAGCAGGGAGGAACTTGAATCAAAGAGCCAAGAGGAACACCTGACAGAGGAAAACAAAACAGACCAAGAATTGAGAGAGGCAACAAAACAGGGACCACAAGAAAGAGAAGGAGTACAGATGAGACACCAAAAGGAGATAAGAGAAGCAGGACTGACTAATAAGTAGCAAGATGGAAAAAGAGGTGAATTTGTTTTCAGTTAATATAAACGGATTAAATTTACCCATAAAAAAAAGACAGACAATAACTAAGTTACAAAAATTCCTATAGGAAGTGCACATACAAAAGTAAAAAAGTTGTATTTTGGAAGCCCCCAAGTTAGGAAAGTTATTTACATCATTAGCTGAATCCAAAAAACAGGGAATAGCAGCATACATAAAGGAATGGCTAAGGCCTAAACAATTGTTCACAGACAAAGAGGGAAGGACATTACTGATAAAAAATTATATAAAACAAAAACGAATAGTCATTGCAATTATATATGCACCAAATATAAGACAAAAAGAATATTATAGCAATATTATAGCATATATTATACAAACAATTACCAACACTAAAATTTAATAATATTTGTATACTGGGAGACTTCAACGAAGTGGTAGACCCCAAAAAAGACTATAAAACAGGAACAAAAAAGAATCATGATAGGAAAACCCTACCAACGGTATTTTTTGATATGGTCCAAGAATTAAATTTAAAAGATACATGGAGAGAAAATAACCCACAAAAGACCCAATATACTTTCTTCTCCAATCCCCACCAATCGGGGTCCAGAATAGACATGGCATGGATGGATCCAGAAACAGCAAAAGAAATATTGGAAATAGAAATTGCAATAAACATCTGGGTGGACCACAGCCCAATAAAAATTAAATGGAAAGGAGAAATAAAAAAGAAAGACAGATGGACCATGAGCCAGAGGTTGATTAAGGAAAAACATTATATTACATACGTAAAAAAAGAGCTAGAATTATTTTTAAAAGAACATTGGAATGAATAAACTACCACCCAAAACCTATGGGACACACTAAAAGCATACACGAGGGGTATATCGATTGCATATATAGCCCGAAGAAATAAAAATAAAAAGAAGCAATATACAGACCTTCAGGAAAAACTGGGAGAATTAGAACTTAAATTACAAGAACAACCCTTAAATCAGGAAATTAAAGAACAGAAAGAAATTACCAAACACAAATTAAATCTAATCACACAGGGAGAAGTGGCACAAAAGTTTAGAGCAGTCAGACAAAACTATTTCGAAAATGCCAACAAACCAGATACATGGCTTGCTCACAAATTAAAAAAAGGAAAGGAAAAGAAATTAATACGAAATTTAGAAGATGAAGAAGGGACAGTACACTTTCAGAAAGACAAAATAAAAACCATAGTAACAAATTACTTTCAAGCCCTGTATAGACAAGAAAAAATAGATGTAAATGATGTTAAGAGATATTTAAGAGAGAGAAGACACCCAACTATACCAGACTTAACTAAAGAAACATTAAATGGGAAAATAACGACAGCTGAGTTGAAAAGGGCAATACAAAAACAAAAAAAATAACAAAACTCCAGGCTCAGATGGAATCCCGGCTAAATTTTATAGGGAATTTCAAGAATTATTAGATAAATTATTATTACAAACATATAATAAAATATTAGAGAATGCAAAGATACCAAAATCCTGGATGGAAGCTTTAATAACACTTATTCCCAAAAGTAATACCGAAAAACATAAGATTCAGAACTATAGGCTGATCTCGCTGTTAAGTGCTGATTACAAGATATTTATGGCCATAGTAGCAGAAAGGATTAAAGGTATATTAAACAAAATAATTAAATCAAACCAAAATGGTTTTTTGCCCAATAGATATATCAAAAATAATATGAAAACCATCATAAATGTACTTCAATATTATGAAGCCCACCCTGATAAGTAGCTCTGATATTCTTAGATGCGCAGAAAGCTTTCGACAACCTGAACTGGGACTTTATGATCAACCAATTAATAGAAATGAACTGGGGAAAAAACTTCATAGAAATGATTAGAGCAATTTATTCCACAGAGAGCAAAAATAATTATAAATGGTGAATATATGGAAAGCTTTAATATAGAAGAAGGAGTACGACAGGGATGCCCTCGGTCCCCCCTATTATTCATTCTATCCATAGAAATATTAATGTCAAATATTAATTTTAGAGAAAATTCCGAAATCAAAGGATTAAAAATTAAATCACAGGAATACAAAGTCAAAGCATTTGCCGATGAGCTGGTGTTCATTATTGAGGAGCCCCTAGAATCTGGACAATTATTATTTGAAGATGATTGATAACTTCCTTGTTGTCAAAAGTCCTTATTTAGTTAAGAGATTTTGTATTACTTTGCTTAATCAATTTGATAACATTATTGTAAATGTTGTAAGACATGGGAAAAAGAGTTGCTATTTTTTAGTTCTTATTGAAAAAACAGCATGAAAAAATCTACATCTAACTTAACACATTATACATATTTAATGTACTTAATCCAAAGTATAAGGCTCTTGTGGTGTATCTTTGAAAATACTTTCTTGCAAGAGTTTGTCTTACAGTCATGACACAATGAAGACCAAGCACAAATCCAGTGTCAAAGCAGCAGTGCCTTCCAGATTTACAGTGGGCCTCTACTAGTAACAATATGGTGAAATGTATTAGTTTCTATGCAGTGTTAAGGCATCAAGATTAAATTTTCATCTTTTCTTCAATGTAAACTCAGAGTTTTTTGTGGGATGCTAAATACCTTGGCAATTTTAAAAGTTTAATATTTGACCTTCACATCTATCATTCATTCTAGGAGATTTAATTAGAGCCTTTTGTTTAGTACAAACAGCTATCTTCCTAAATTATCCATTTATCTGGCTGACCTTTGTGATAGTAATAATAAATGTGGCCACATGCCTTGGACAGTTTGATTGGATTGACTTCTTCCCATGGAGGACAGAGTACAACAAGCCCCAGTCCAAGTAGGCAAAAGGAGATCATTCAAAAGACCTTGCCATTTTTTTCTTAAATATGCTTTTTTCAGAATTTGATACTTAGGAAAGATTCTAGGAAAGATTCTGGGAGAAAGAAGTGGGAGAAAAAGTTGGATGTTGAAGAATGTCGCAAAACATGTTGGCATCTTTTCATCTTCATTTCTCCCCAAGCAGGAATTTAAAGTCCAAGGGTTTGGAAAGCATCTCTCAGGTCATCAATTTCATAAAGAGGCTGTGAATCAAGGAGAAATAAGTGATCCAAAAGCAATTGTGAGAATATGAGGCAAAATAACAAATAAGGATAGTAATAAAGAAAATACTAAGAAAATGTAGGAAAAACTGGGAAGTGGAGGGAAGGGTATGAATGAGAAATTAAGGCAACAGAAGAGAAGAGCAAATAGAGGGCAGTGATTCTGCTTACACTGAGGAGAAGTAAGGAATGACAAGTGAGAGAAGAGCAGCAAAGAAGAAGAAGGAAGCTCAATGAGAGAAATAAATGCTCACCAAAAGGATACGCCGGAGTTGTCTGGTAAGACGCACAGAATTTTCATGAAGTCCTTCCCAGGCTTTGAAGGTTTTTTTGCGGTTTTCCACAAAGGTGTTCCAGCAGTAGAAATAGTCTGATAAGAAAGTCATAAAACATTCAAATTCAGTTTGATATCTCCTAAGGCTGTGCAAATCTTTTGAAAGAGTTGCTTTGAGAATTCATGGGAGTATATATAAATCATCTCTTTTAAAATAAAGCAACTCTGTCTTCACTGGCTCACTTGACTCTTTTAGAAGTTGTTCCCATCTGTCTCCCTGTGCTAATATTTTGAAGGATTTGTACAGCCTTTATATTCATCTGAATATATAATCATACTGAGTATAATTAGTTTATTTTGCTTCAAGGTCATAATGCAAATATTCCCTAAATGGATTAAACTAAATTACATTAATTGGAAGGAGAACAATTTTCAAGACCTAATCCCAAGCATAAACCTGATGGCAATCAATCAAGAAAGAAGGGGAACAAAGATAAAAAACAAGAGATGTACGAAGCAAACACAGGGTCAGCAAAACAGGACTCCAATACATTAATGCTCAAAGTATGAGGAACAAACAAAGCCAATTAGAAATCTTTGTACATGGGGGCAAGAATGACATTGTTGCCATTACTGAAACTTGGTGGAATGAAACCCATGTTTGGAACATATTGCTAGAAGAATTTAAACTGTTCAACAGAAACAGACCTAACACAAAAGGAAGTGAATTGCATTATCTGTAAAAAAAAATCACTATACCTGTACAGAAATGCAAAAAAACAAAGATGAAAACCTTGCATCCATTTGGGTTATTATAGAAGGAAACAGAAATGACACTGCCATAGATGTATGTTACAGACTGTGCTGTCTAGGTTATCTAAGTTATCTTAGTTATCTAAGAAATAGGAGCTGTGTCCTTAAGAGATTGCATTGTGGTAGACAGAGATTGCATTATGGGAAATGTAGTCCATAACATGTGACCACATCTGTGTGTCTGATTGGCCACTGAGGCTCTCTGCCTGGGTGTAGAACAAATTGCCATGGAGGAGAGAAACATGCTTTCTGAACAGAGGGACAGATCTACCGTCCTTTTACACTAGGAAATGGGACAGATTATGAATATATGGATGAATCTCATCTTGATTGTAAGTCTATGATTTGAGGATACCCAAAAATAAACTTGATCTGTATGAAAGCCTGTTTGCTAGAGTTTAACTGCCTGTTCCCAGTGGAGCCAGAGATGCCTGGGAGCAGTACACAGACTATCCAATGAAACAGGCAATAGATGAACTTTTTGCTAATAAGTTAGCTAAGGTGTGCCAGAGGCACACTGCAATAGTATTGGGGCACTCTAACTACCCTGACATCAACTGGGAGACAAACTCTGCACCAAATGGGAACTCAAACAGGTACCTGACAAACCTTGCAGACAACACTGTCACCCAAAGGATAGAGGAGGGAACTGGAAGGTCAGCTATACTGGACTTTATTCTTACTAACAGAGATGAAATGATAATAGGGGTTGAAGTTATGGGAACTTTGGGAGAGGGTGACCATGTCATATTGAAATTCAACACATTTCAGTCACAAGTAATAGAACCAATAGAACCACATTTCAGTCACAAGTAATAGAACTAAGTAGTGTACTTGGACTTTAAGAAAGCTGATTTCAACAAACTTACAGCTCAGGAACGATTCCATGGATGGAAATCTCAAAGAAAACAATTCTAGAAGCTTGGGAAACTCTGAAATATGAAATTATAAAAGCCCAGTCCAGCCCAATATCACCAAGAAAGAAAAATAAGAGACACCCCCCCCCCCAGATAAAACCAGCATAGATTAATACTCTAGTTAAACTGATAGACGAAAAGGACAAGTATAAAAAAAAGGAAAGAGGGACAAATAATTAAGCAGAATACCAGCAAGTATCCTGAATCTGCAAAGATGAAGTGAGGAAATCTAATAATTAAAGCTCAGAATGAACTAAGACTTGCAAGAAATATAAAAAATAATAAAAGTTTCTTTCAACATATAAGAAACAATTTAAAAAGTCAAAGAAATGATCAGTCCACTAATGAGAGAAGATGGTAAGTAAGTAATGGGCTATAGAGAGAAATCAGAGCTGCTAAGTTCATTCTTTGTATCTGTTTTCATGGAAAAAGATAATACAGCCCAACCAAGTTTCTTTTAACATGTCAAAAAGAAAAAACAAGGGAACTATTGGTCCATTAAAGGGAGAAGGTGGCAAGAAGATGACGCATAGCAGGGAGAGAAAAACCTGCTTATTCTTTGCATCTGTCTTTAAACAAAAGAAAAAAAAAACAGTCCAATCTAATAAAAGCAACACTGTAAAAGACAGATTAGAATATAAATCAAAATAGGCAAGACAACAATAAGAAAAGACTTATCCACTACTCTAAATGAATTCAAATCACCAGGACCAGATGGATTACATCCCCTTTCAAACTTTACATATATCTACATTTACAACACAATGATGTATGGAATGTGTTTATTCCATAAATGGATACTGTGTGATATTCGGTATGTGTTTGGGAGGCACCATTAATAATACTTATAGAGCACCAGTTCTCTTTGGAGTAGGAAGAGTGGTACAACTGTGTATCAGAAATTAAATAAGATCCCAGGTGCCTTAGCAGGTATTGGGAAACATCATGTAAGTTTAAATAATGATATGAACATCGCACAAAAAAGGAAAAACAAATAAATGTAAAAATTGTTGACAAGGTACAGTATTTCCAAAATCTTGTAGTATCATAGTAGTTTTGCTTCTGAAAGCTCTTGAAATTTTGTCCTTGCTTTTGAAATTTCATGAGATTGCAGTCAAATAGACAAAATTTTACGAGAAGTCATTTTTTAATTCTACAACAATTTTCAATTATTTTAGTTTTTAATTTTACAGTTCCATGGATTTTGTAAGGAATTATCATAGATGCCATAATGCTGACTCTTCCTTGACAGCATAGGTGGTCCAATCTTTTCAGTTTGCCAGGACAGCATTAAGTGAAGATGAATTGTCCTGGGCCTCATATAATATATATATATAACATAGTTAATGTATAGGTAATATAATGTGGTTCATAGCCTATGGGCTGGACATGTCTGCTTTAAAGTGTTGGCTATATTTTGCAATCACAATTATTTATTATTCTGGATGCCATCATTCTGCAATATCTTACCTTTGAATGTCATGATGGCAATCTGAGCTCCTGCACGATGTAGACGTCTCAACCCTTCAGGCTCAGCATTGCGCTCCTCACAGAAGTACAAACGGGCAGCAAAAATTCGCAGCGTCAGGTTAGGATATGCACACAAGAAGTCAGCCACATGCCGGGCACAATCGTAACATGGGCTCCAGGAGGTGAACCAAGTAATACGATAGCAGTGCCTTGGATCCAGATCCCAAGTGGAAATATAACGCAGGAAGAGAACTTCAACATGGCAACCTGACTAAATAGCAATGGTATAGAAAAACTGGGATATGACCATCATACAATGAAAGGCAGAGACTATAAAAAATAGGATATTGTTTTTAATAGCCTCAATCTCGATCAGTCAATTGCTCAATCTACAGATCAGGATTGAGTTGCTCAATCTACAAATAAAAATTGTATGATCAGGAGTAACACATTTTCTTAGATGACATCATGTCAAATTGCTAGTGAAAAGTTATATATCTGATTGCTTTCCTCCTTTGTACATGAAAATAATATCAACCCAAAGAATCAATCAATCAATCAATCAATCTATCTATCTATCTATCTATCTATCTATCTATCTATCTATCTATCTATCTATCTATCTATCTATCTATCATCTATCTATCTATCTATCTATCTATCTATCTATCTATCTATCACAGTTAAATGTATAATATTTCTGAGTGGACAACAGATTTTAATTTAACACACTCCATGTATTGTTTTGTCATTGATAAATTATATTACTGATCCTTAGCTGACAATATTGGAAAGATATTTAGATAATTGGCAGAGAAAATAAAATAATGGGTGATGAAGGTGCACTTTTGGGGTGATAAATTAATCAGGAAGTTATTTCAAATAAGGTTTCTGCATATATATGATTTAAGTTCCTGACCTTCTTTTAACCTTTTTAAGTTATCTGTCTTGTTTTTATACATCATGCAACTAGTCCCATTACACTGATCTTGCTGGCATTGAGATCCTTCCAGACACAATAATTCCTAGAATTATCAATTAAAAGGCAGCTATTTCATTTTTCTCTCAATAGGTTTTTGATAGCAGGAAAAAGATAGACTCTTTAGAAGCTATGAATGAGGTCAAATAGGCAATGTTAAGGTAATTTTAAGGAAAACTAAAACTGAGTGTAGCCAAAGATAGATCTTTTGTCTATTGGTCTTATGACATTTATTGGGGATATTTTTTTCTACTCTTAATATTCAGTTTGAATCTGGATTTCTGTAATTTAAATCCATTACTCTGTATTCTGCAAGGAGAGAAAAGAGGTACTGATCTTCTTCTGATCATTCTCTGATCATTCTCTGATCATTGCATGATTCACCTTGTACCTGCTTACAGGCAAAACCACAAAACCAACAATTAAATCAGTGAAGACCTGGACGGAGGAGGCAAAATTAAAGCTGCAGGCATGCTTTGACTGCACTGATTGGAATATTTTTGAAGATACCTCTGCAGACCTGGATGAACTCACAGATACTTTAACATCATATGCCAGCTTCTGTGAAGACCTATGTGTACCTACAAGGAACTTGCAAATATACAGTAACCACAAACCTTGGTTCACACCTAAACTTAAGCAGCTACGACATTCCAAAGAGGAAGCCTACAGAAAAGGTGATAAAATGCTGTACAATCAGGCCAGAAATGCACTAACAAGGGAGATCAGAGTAGCAAAAATAAGCTACTCTGAAAAGCTAAAGAATCAGTTTTCAGCAAATGAACCAGCAAATGTGTGGAAAACTCTTAAAAATATCACCGGCTATGGCAAACCTCCTTCCCAGGCTGAAGGTAATCAACAACTGGCAGATGACCTGAATGAGTTTTACTGCAGGTTTGAAAGGAAACTACAGCCACCTATCTCCACAACCCCCATCTCAGACACACCAACAACAGCCAAGCCTCCTACAACTGACCCCATTTCATTGGGTTCACAACCCCTAGTGATCACAGAAAAGGAAGTGCATCTTGTCTGGGCCTGGAGCTTTTCCTGGCTTTTGTCTGTGAAATAGGTCCTGCAGATTCTCTTTCTTTTTCTTTCTCTTTCTTTCACCATCTTTCTCTTTCTTTCACCATCGTTATTTGCTTCTACAATCTTTAGGTATCTGCCACCAAGTTCTATGTAACAGAACTTCAAATTTTTGCCTTCCTTCTTTTTAGGCTGTCTTTGCTATTGAAATAAAATGTTAAAATCTATTTCAGACTTTTGAAAAATGAGGGAACTCATGAGAAGACTATAATGAAATCTGTTCTCTATCTTTCCAAAGTGGATTAAGGAAAACATTTTAATTGGTTAATGGAAACCTATTACACAAATGAAAGTGTCATCTGGAAACATTGGAGAGGAAAGCAGACTGTTTCTAGAACCAGCTTCACTTTTTTTCCAAAGACTGGGCAATGTTGGCTCAGGAAATAATCATTCTCTCCAATGTTCCTGTTGGATTCGGGCAATAACGAGGCAGGAGACCAGGATAGTGACAACAGCTCTTTACTATATGGTGAACCCAGCAGCCAGTGCTGGGAAAAACCTCTCCTTATATACAGTTTAACCGGGGGCTTCAACCAATCAGCAACGTGCTATTTTCCCGCCAAAACTTTTAAAGATACATTACACTCCTTCCCTCCCAGAAAACACTTTACCACTATTTACATAAAAATTTACATATTATTTTTCAACGTAATCACGCAAGTAGACTGGGCGTCTCCTGACTCTTTCGGACCTGCGCAATTCATTCTCTGGGAGTGAGTCGAGCTGACCGGAGGGACTGTCTGTTCCTCTCAGCTCCTCCTCTAGGCCATCCGGCCCTGGATTATTTGCAGAGTCGTCCCTGCTGTTTTCTGACGGAACCTGTTGGCGTCGCTGGACCTCCTGGAAGTCAGATAAGTCCCGCGTTTGCCCCGGGTTTGAGTCAGCTGTGGATTCA
This sequence comes from Ahaetulla prasina, assembly GCF_028640845.1. Taxonomy (NCBI): domain Eukaryota; kingdom Metazoa; phylum Chordata; class Lepidosauria; order Squamata; family Colubridae; genus Ahaetulla; species Ahaetulla prasina. Next base: position 186,907,918 of record NC_080540.1, read on the forward strand.
AACATTGTATAGTCAGGGCCTGTTTCGTCTAATTCGGATTGTTCGGTTATGCGTTTTCTTATTTGGTCTATGTGGCGCTTCCATACCCGGCCATCCTTTATCTCCACTAAATATGATTTGGGTCCTGTTATTTCTAGGATTGTTCCTGCTAACCAGGTCGGGCCTTCGCTATAGTTGTGTGCCCACACTCGGTCGCCTATTGCCATCCCTCTTGTTTTATCGAGTGCCCCCTTGTAACCGTCTGGTGTGTAGTTCGGATTTAAACGGTCTAGTGGGCACCTGAATTTCCGACCCATTAATAACTCTGCTGGGCTTCTGCCAGTTGTGACACAGGGGGTTCTGTGTTGGACGGCCAGGAAGGTATCGATTTTTGTTTGCCAGTCGCCTGGCTTGATTCTGGACAATGCCTCTTTTGCGCTCCGGATGGAACGTTCTGCAAGGCCATTCGTCGCAGGGTGGAAAGGCGCCGAGAGGACATGCCGGATGCCATCTTCTGCCAAGTACCCCTCAAACTGGGTTGCCGTGGTGCGGGCGTTATCAGATACTAGCGTGTCGGGCAACCCGTGGGTTACAAAGAGGTGCCGTAGGACTGAGATTACGGCCTCGGCTGTCATGGATCTCATGAGAATGATTTCCAGCCATTTGGAGTAGGCATCGACTACTACCAGGAAGGTTTGGCCGTGGAAGGGGCCGGCAAAATCGATGTGGATCCTAGACCAGGGCCCTTGGGGTTTCTCCCATTCCCGAACCGGAGCCGTTGGGGGTAGCGGTCTGGATTCCTGGCAGGCCTGACATTTCCCTACCCTCTCAGCAATTTCCGAGTCCATTAAGGGCCACCACACATAACTTCTCGCTAGCCCCTTCATCCTCACGATCCCTGGGTGCCCCTCGTGCAGGAGATCCAATACCTTTTTTCTCAATTTCTCTGGGATCACCACTCGATCCCCCCATAGCAGGCACCCCCCTTGAGCCGAAAGTTCCCCCCGTTTCTTTACAAACTCTTTAAATCGTTCGCCCGGCGCAGCGGGCCACCCTCTTTGTACCCAACCAATTACAGTTCGTATTGTAATGTCCTTATACGAAGCCCGAGCCACCTCTTTGGGTGTGACTGGGCCAGAGTCCATAGAGTCAATTAGCAGAACTGGTATCCCCGGAGTGGGGTCTTCAATAGTCTCTGGTAACGGGCATCTGCTCAGTGCGTCTGCGTGCCTAAATCCTTTCCTGGCCGGTGTAGCAATTTGTAAGAATACGCTGCCAGGAAGATAGTCCATCGGGTCAGTCTTGGCGAAAGTGCCACGGGCGTTGGGCGGTCGCCTGCCAGCAGACCTAGCAAAGGTCTATGGTCCGTGATGATTTCAAAATCACGACCAAATACATACTCATGGAATTTCTTTACTCCTGCGACTATAGCCAAGGCTTCCTTATCAAGCTGGCTATAATTCCTTTCAGTTGATGACATGGTTCGGGAGTAGTATGCAATGGGGGCTTCTGTGCCATTAGGTAACCTGTGGCTGAGCACAGCCCCCACCCCGTAGGGAGATGCATCGCAGCTTAACACTAGAGGTAGTGTGCCATTGTACTGGATAAGGAGGCTATCACTCGTTAGGAGATTTTTTTACCCCTTCGAATGCCCTAGCTTCTGCCTTTCCCCAAGACCATGCACCCGTCTTAGCTAATAATTTATGCAGCGGCTCTGCTACTGTTGCCTTATTCCTTAAGAATACTGCATAGAAGTTGACCAGACCCAAGAATGCCTGTAACTCCGTTTTGTTCTTGGGCACCGGGGCCTTCCTGATGGCCCGTACCTTGCTTTCAGTGGGGTGAATCCCTTCCCTGTCTATCCGGTAGCCCAGGAATTCCACAGACTCAACCCCGATCTGGCATTTGTTTAGTTTAACCGTGAGACCGGCAGACCGGAAAATGCCCAAAACTTTTCGCAGCCTTGCCCCTAATTCCTCTAGGTTTTCAGCGGATACCAGTACATCGTCAAAGTATGGTACCACCCCTGGCAAGCCCTGCAATAGCCGCTCCATCAGGTTCTGAAATAACCCTGGAGCCACACTAACCCCAAACTGTAATCGGGTACACTTAAAAGCCCCTTTGTGAGTCACAATTGTCTGCGCTTCGGCTGTGCTGCTGTCTACAGGCAGCTGTTGATAGGCTTGGGCCAGGTCTAGCTTGGCAAAAACTTGCCCTTGCCCCATTGAGTGCAGTAAGTGCTGTACCACCGGAACGGGGTAAGCACTCTTTTGCAATGCTTTGTTAAGCGTTGCCTTGTAGTCAGCGCAAATCCGGACCGATCCGTCCGGTTTGACTGGGGTGACTATAGGGGTCTCCCACTTAGCATGGTCAACTGGCATTAGAATTCCCTAGTTTACTAGCTTGTCCAGTTCCCGGTCAATCCTGGGCTTTAGGGCGAACGGTACCCTCCTAGCCTTTAGACGGATAGGGGCAACTTGGGGGTCTAAGTTAAAGGATATAGGGGTCCCCTTGTACTTGCCCAGGCTGTCTTTGAAAACGTCCCCAAACTCCTTCGTGAGTGCGTCTTTGAGGTCGACTTTGTTTCTGAAGATTCCGGTCACTCCCATGCCCAATGCTCGAAACCAGTCCAGTCCCAACAAGCTTGGCAGGGTCCCATCGACGATGGTGATGGGCAGAGTTTTCTTGTAGTGTCCATACTCGACGTGGACGGACGTTACCCCTCGAACAGGGATGCGATTCCCCTGGTAGTCCTGTACTTTTAGTCTTTGTGGTTGCAGCTTGCGCTTTGCGATGGCGGGTAAGGCTCTCACGAGGTTGTCCCAGGACATAATCGTGATCGATGAGCCGGTGTCCACCTCCAATCGGCACGGCACCCCCTCAATCTTTGCTTTTGTGAAGATTTTCTTTTCTAGGCGTGTTGATGCGTGGCCCACTCTCACGACAGTTTGATTCAATTTCGCGCCTTTTTTAAACTGACCACTCGCGGGCCGCTTCGTCGTTCCCGCGCTCTGATTGGCCGGTTTGAATTTTTGGCGGGAAGGTTGGGGAGCTCGACAGACCTGTGCTAGGTGCCCCTTCCTTTCGCATCGCCGACAAGTTGCATCTTTAAATCTGCATTGTTGTCGTTGGTGTTGCCCTCCGCAACTTGCGCAGTCGCCCCGGTCGTCTTTTTCCGGCCTCCCAGTGTGGAAAACTCCTTCTTCCTCCTCACCGTCCGATTCGGCCTGGACCTCTTCATTGTGGACTGGGGTTGATTTCGCACCCGCCGTTGGTGTGACCTGCTTTTGTAAGGTTTCCGCTGCTTGGGTGGACATCTCGTGAGCCCTGGCTTCGTCCAGGGCGTTTGCCAGCGTTAGGTTGCTTTTAGCCAGCAGCCGCCTCCGCAAACGGATGTCCCTGACCCCTCGGATGAGTTGCTCCAGCAATGCCTCGTCCAAGTCTCGATACTCGCAATGTTTTGAGGCTTTTCTTAGTGCGGCCATGTATGCACTGATGGACTCGCCTTCTTGCTGTCTGCGCTCCCCGAATTCAAACCGTTGCACATACTTGGATGGCATCGGTGCAAAATGTGCTTTCAGCAGAGTCTGCAGAGTCTGCCACGGTACCGACTGTACCGGCGTTGGCTCAGCCAGGGATTCTGCGGTGTCGAAAACCTCCGGACCGCAGTGGCTCAGGAAATAGGCTCGTTTCCTGTTGTCGGAAACTCCTTGAAGTTCGTTTGCTTCGAGGAAACACTCGAAGCGAGCCATGTATGACCCCCATTTCTCCTTAGCTGGGTCGAATGGCGCTGGCGGTGTGTAGCCGGACATCGCTGCTTTCCGCCCTTGTTTTGTTGGGTTCGCGTCTTCCTGGTGAGTTCAGCTCTTTTCCTGGCGCTCTTAGCCTCGAGATCCCACCCTCGTCGCCAGTGTTGGATTCGGGCAATAACGAGGCAGGAGACCAGGATAGTGACAACAGCTCTTTACTATATGGTGAACCCAGCAGCCAGTGCTGGGAAAAACCTCTCCTTATATACAGTTTAACCGGGGGCTTCAACCAATCAGCAACGTGCTATTTTCCCGCCAAAACTTTTAAAGATACATTACAGTTCCAAAAATAACTGAAGGAGGGTAGGAGTTTTTATGCAAAAATCGTAACTACATTATCAATATTGTAATTTATCTAATCTGGAAGTGACATGGATTGGCAAAATCATGGAATAATAAAATAATTGTAAGTAATTGGTAAATAAATACCAATGGTCTCCAAAGCATTCAAAATAAATGCTTCATGAAGCATGTTAACACTCCTCAATGCATGTTAATTGCATCCACCAAAGGATTTTCAAAGCTCTCTTCACCCATCTATGTCATTATGCTTTGCTGGTGGCCCCAGAGATGTGGTCTGTGCATGCACACATATATACAAATAGCTGCCTTGAACAGCTACTTTAGCATTTCAAGAACTCACTCGGTTGTGCTTTGTGAAGCATTGCTTTTCTCTTTGCACAGTCCTTTCACTGGTTCACAGGAAGACTAGTATTTAAATAAGGAAAATGATGTACTGTAATAAAATATGCAAGAACCCAGAGCTACCTGACCATATGGAATCCAAGGCAGCTTTTTCCCTTGCTTTCACTTTTTTTAGGCCTATACTAGAAAAGACCCAATGGGAGCTAAATGTGTATCCCTTTACCTTATTACGCAGATATCCAAAATCGAGGGAGCAGGATGTGGGACTATTTCGCTGTTTTACTACATAACAAAGATAAGTTTCATGACGGCCTTTAGCCCATCTCATGTTCTTGAAATGGTAGATAAATTTCTTTTGCTTCATTAGAAGACTGCAGGGAGGCAAGAACATTAAGAAAATTAATAGCACATATTTATAAATGAAGATCAATATGGGGGAGCCACAGGACAAATCAAGAACTTGACCAAAGATGAGATTAAAAATGAGGAACTCAGAAGCAGATAATCAACTAAAGTATTATCATTTTGTGCTAGGCAAAAGAATATACCCTATATATCCAAGCATATAATTTACCATAATAATGACTAGCCTTGTGGTGCAACCAAAACAATCTGGAACTGAACACACTCAAAACCGTAGAAATGGTGGTAGATTTTAGGAGAAACTCTTCCATACTTCCACCTCTCACAATACTAGACAACACAGTATCAACAGTAGAAACCTTTAAATTTCTAGGTTCTATCATATCGCAAGATCTAAAATGGACAGCAAACATCAAAAACATCATCAAAAAAGGACAACAAAGAATGTTCTTTCTGCGCCAACTCAGTAAGCTCAAACTGCCCAAGGAGCTGCTGATTCAATTCTTCAGAGGAATTATTGAGTCTGTCATTTGCACCTCTATAACTGTCTGGTTCGGTTCTGCAACCCAACAAGAAAGACACAGACTTCAGAGGATAATTAGAACTGCAGAAAAAATAATTGCTACCAACCTGCCTTCCATTGAGGACCTGTATACTGCACGAATCAAGAAGAGGGCCGTGAAAATATTTACAGATCCCTCACATCCAGAACATAAACTGTTTCAACTCCTACCCTCAAAACGACACTATGGAGCACTCACACCAGAACAACTAGACACAAGAATAGTTTTTTCCCGAAGGCCATCACTCTGCTAAACAATTAATTCCCTCAACACTGTCAAACTATTTACTAAATCTGCACTACTATTAATCTTCTCATAGTTCCCATCACCAATATCTTTCCACTTATGACTGCATGACTGTAACTTTGTTGCTGGCAATCCTTATGGTTTATATTGATATATTGATCATCATTTGTGTTGTAAATGTTGTACCTTGATGAACGTATCTTTTCTTTTATCTACACTGAGAGCATATGCACCAAGACAAATTCCTTGTGTGTCCAATCACACTTGGCCAATAAAAAATTCTATTCTATTCTATTCTATTCTAGTAATTGTAATTCAATCAATGTGAGTTCTGTTCTTGATTCCACTTCTTTCTCTCCGAAGTATTCTGCGCAAAAAGCTTTGGGTTTATCAATTGAATCTATTCTATATTTTTGTTGTTGCCATGTAAACACCAAGCCTTCTGGTATCAGCCATCTATAGCTCACGCCTTCCTGGAATAGTATTTTAGCCAAAAAATGATATTCTCTTCTCATCTCTTTCACTTTTCTTGATATTTGCTTCAGAACCACAATTTCCTTATCCTCATATTTCAATGTTTTTATCTCTTGCAACCAGCAATATTTGCGCTTTAATTTTTTCGTAAATCTTATGTGGATTTCTCTTTAGTTTATTTCTCATTGCATGCAGAAAAAATAATTGCTACCAACCTGCCTTCCATTGAGGACTGTATACTGCACGAATCAAGAAGAGGGCCGTGAAAATATTTGCAGATCCCTCGCATCCTGGACATAAACTGTTTCAACTCCTACCCTCAAAACGACGCTATGGAGCACTGCACACCAGAACAACTAGACACAAGAACAGTTTTTTCCCGAAGGCCATCACTCTGCTAAACAATTAATTCCCTCAACACTGTCAAACTATTTACTAAATCTGCACTACTATTAATCTTCTCATAGTTCCCATCACCAATCTCTTTTCACTTATGACTGCATGACTGTAACTTTGTTGCTGGCAATCCTTATGGTTTATATTGATATATTGATCATCATTTGTGTTGTAAATGTTGTACCTTGATGAACGTATCTTTTCTTTTATCTACACTGAGAGCATATGCACCAAGACAAATTCCTTGCGTATCCAATCACACTTGGCCAATAAAATTCTATTCTATTCTATTCTAACATAAAAGAAAAACAAAAGAAAATCAAGGGCTATAGTTAATTTAGTATATACTGGCATGACAAGTTCAACATGTTCCCCTGTAAGTTTTGGACCTTTTTTCTTTAGTCCCCTTTTGTCTTACATGATTAATGAATCAGGTTGTCATTGGCACTTGATGACACATCATCCATCCAGCCAGCCAGCCAGCCATCCAACCAGCCAGCCAGCCAGCCATCCACAATATTGTGGATATCCAATATTCATAGGGTAACAATCCTTACATGAGTTTTTAAATGTTTCTCTATCACATTTTGCCATCAATTTTATTTTAAAAGGATGCTTTCTGGCCCATTCCATCCTTGTATGTCTTTTTCTACATCTCCATATGGAGTTTTAGTCGAAGTATGCCAATGCATTCAGGAGTGGCCTCCCAAATGACATTCAGGCAGCAAAACAGTTTACAGCAGCTCTAACCTATAAAAGGAGGAAATACAGAGGAGGACTGTATTAACTTTAATGTAGAAAGTCTGTGGCCAAAACTGCACAACTGTGTGGCTAAAAATGTGACACAACCTTGGTTAGGATCTCTCAATTATTCATTTTAGTCAACATTCACATCTCATTAAGACCAACTTATTAAAATCATCTAAAGCCCAAACTGACAAGTAAAGTGTCAAGGTTCCAGAAAAACCTCTTCTGCATAAAAAAAACTCAGAAGCCATTGTCTTTCAGAGTTCTTTACTAGCATGAGGAAACTGGCACACGATGAGTGAAATTCCAAAACTGAATTTCCGGATTCTTTTCCCAGTTATACAAACCCCAAGAGTCCCACCCCCTAACCCCTTTGCTAGTCACATGGTCCCACGTTCTCCCAGTTCATTTGAATATCTTCTCGCCACTCCTCCTGCAGATGTGAACACCATCCAACCTTGACCACTTGAAGAATGTTACCATACCCCTCAACCCCCCTTCTTCCCCTCAGGGGAAAAATGTGGCAGCGTCTGGAACCCTAAAGTCTAGTATGGTTTCCAGGCCTGAAATAAAGTTTATTACAGATGTTACATGCTCCAACAGAAAGCCGATATCTCTGACCAGTGTTGGGATTCATTTGGCCTATATATATATACACCATATGCGTACATACATATTACATCGTATAGAGTGTGTATAGGTGCACAAAAAGATACATTATCTACTATATATACTGTATGTGTATGTACACACACAAACATGCAACCTCACTTACTGCATTTGGAAAAACATACCCAGAGTCCACTTTTCGCCACACATTTAGCTATAACTTCTGTACATTAGAACTAGAGGTGGGATTCACTTACCTTCCCTACCAGTTCACAAATGTGAATGTGCTCTCTCACTTCTCTTGCATGCGCCACCTCTGTGCATGCTTAGTAGTTGCACATTATGTCTGGGCAGGTGGGCAGAGCCTTGCCGCTACTGGTTCATGCGATCCGGAGAGAACTGGCTGAATCCCACCACAGTTACACACGCCTTCAGATGTTCTTCCCTAGCCTGCACATGACTGTTAGAGTCAGGATATGTCATGAATTGAGTAAAATGTGAAACTCACTTAACAACGCAGTTGCTTAGTAACCAAAATTTTGGCCTCAATTGTGGTCATAAGTTTCTTCTCTACGCATGCGCGGAAATGGCAGCGACCTGAGAATCATGCAGGCGGTGGGTCGCCGTTTTTTCTAGCCGCGATGCCTCGGGGCGGTTTCCAAGCTATCTGGGCCCGCCGCCCCGCAGAACATCTTTCCGGCAGCCGAAATGAGAGCTTTGGGTCTTGTTAGACCCTCGGCTGCCGGGAACGGGGCTGGAGAGGCGGGCGAGCGGCGGACGGTTGCCGGCGGCCATTTTGGCTGGCCGCCCATGGAAACGAGCCGGCTTGCGGTTCCGTGGCGAAGCGGTCGCTCGGACAGCAGCGACCAGTTGGGGGGTGCGATATGCTGGCCAGCGGCAGTGATACCATCAGCGGCTTGGATACCAGCAGTGGCACTGATACCATCGGCGGCAACGGGAGATGGTGCCGGCCATTCTGGAGGGGCGCGGAGTGGCGCTCGCTAGGAATGGCCGGGCTGGATCGTGGTTTGCTGCTGCCGGCCGCACATGTCATCGGCGGCTGGATGTTCCGCCGCTCTATCCTTCAGTGGCATGGCTCAGCAGCATTGTTTCTACGATTCACCCATCTGATGGTAACATCTGGGATTGTCTGGCTGCGTTATGGCCGCACTTATCATCAGCGGCTGGCGGCTGGATTGTTTTTGCCAGACTATTTTCAGCGGCACCAGAGACATTGGACACAGGTAGCTTGGACATTTTGGACATTTTGGAATTTAGAATTTTAGCTGACTCTTATATATACCATCATTTGACATCTGCGGCTGAAAACTTTTTTCCTGTCCCCGGTATTTATTTATTTATGGCATCACTCGTGGACGGCCTCGGACCTGATCATGGGCGGCACCAGCGGGCAAAAACTTTTGCTGTATCCATTATGGGCAGTACTGAATGGCGGAATCCATCAGCCAAACTTCCATCTTACTTATTGCCCTTACCGGGCATTTGGCCCTGGTTATGACTGTCCTGACTTTGTCCACAGGCTACGATAACATCAAGTGGCTAGGGAACACCTTTTTTTTCCCCACTGTTATTTAATCTTTTAGCATGAAATATTCGTCCGCTGACCTTCTCCGACTGCAAGGTTCCCCCGCCTCGCAGGAATGGCCCTCCGGGTTATCGAGGGCCGGCCTTAACGAGGGGTCTTGGGACCCGGAGAGGTGGCATGCGAGGAAGAAGAATCTGTGGGGTTTTTTAAACCGTTTCTTAAATAAGGGTTTTTTAAGGGGGGGGAGGGATTCGACGGGTGGGGGTGAGAACCCGTCGGGGAGGGATCCAGCCCCTGTGCTAGTTCGCGACACCATTCCATCTTGTCTGAAGGCAGGGGGGGAGGACGTTCCAGGTTTAGAGGGATGTTCGATCTGTACGGTAAGTGGGAGAGGCAGATATGGCGGGGGGGGAGGGGCCGTACCGAGTTGTGAGAGCACGTGTTCGATGTCTGAAAGCGATCGCGTGCTCCGGCCCCTCAGTCCCTACCCGTTCCTCGGGTGGCCATGATCCTCAGAGCTTGGATCTTCGGCTGATGTTATGTAATGCCCGGTCCGTGGTTAATAAGGCTCCCCTGATTTGCGACCTTATTCAGGGGGAGTCCGCGGACCTTATGGGCATTACGGAAACCTGGTTGGGCCCAGAGGGGGGGGTCCCCCTTGTTGAGATGTGCCCTCCAGGTTTCCGAGCATTTCATCAGCCGAGGGTCCAAGGTAGGGGTGGGGGGGTGGCGGTTGTTATCAAGGAGGATCTAGAGCCGAGGGAGACCACTATTCCTCAGATTGCCGGTTGTGAATCCCTTTATGTGCGGTGGGGCTATAGGAATCAGTTGGGCTTGGTGATCGCGTACCTGGCTCCTTGCTGTGTGACCACAGCCCTGACTGAGCTGTTGGAGGTACTTGCTGCTGTGGCGGTTGAGACCCCCAGACTTATAGTCATGGGGGATTTCAACCTGCCATCAGTTGGCTCGTCATCGACGGCAGCTCGGGAGTTCTTGGCTTCCATGACGGCCTTGGACCTGATTCGAGTAAATGATGGCCCTACGCACATGGGGGGAGGCACACTGGATCTGCTTTATATCTCTGGACAGTGGTTAAATGATCTGGTATTAGATGATTTAGTAACGGAACCAATGTCATGGTCGGATCATTTTCTCCTTCGCCTAGACTTCCGAACCGCCATTCACCACCGCAGGGAGACGGAACCTATACGGTGGTTCCGTCCCAGGCGCCTGATGGACCCCGAGAGGTTCCGGACGGAGCTTGGGCCATTCCCTGAGGAACTGGCCCACGGCACGACTGAGGAACTGGTCGTGGCCTGGGAACAGGCCGCGGCCGGGGCCTTGGACCGTGTCGCGCCTTTGCGGCCTCTGACCCGGCGTAGATCTCGACCGGCCCCTTGGTTCTCCGAGGGGCTGAGGAGATGAAACGCCGGAGAAGGCGCCTGGAGAGCACCTGGAGGTCCAGTTGCTCGAAACTGATCGGACACTAGTTGGGTCCTATTCTAGGACCTACCTAGTGGCAATGAGGAAGCGAGGCGTTCCTCGCCTCCACCCTCATTGCGTCGGCAGATAACCGCCCGGCCGCCCTGTTTGGTCACCCGCTCTCTCCTACATCAGGAGGTGCGGATGACCCTTGCAGGACGAGCCGAGGAGTTTAGCGGTTATCTATACGATAAAATCGCTCAGCTGAGGGACGGTCTGGACCGAATTTGGGATGATCCAAGCAAGGGAGAGGAGGCACGTCTTGTTGAGTCCATTTGGGATGAGTTTGACCCTGTGGCTCCCGAGGACGTGGACAGGCTGTTGGGGAGGCTTCACGGCACGACATGTTTACTGGACCCGTGCCCTTCCTGGCTGGTACTGGCCACTCAGGGGGTGACACGAGGCTGGCTCCAGAGGATTATCAACGCTTCTTTGTTGGAAGGGGTTTTCCCTGCTGCCTTGAAAGAGGCGGTGGTGAGACCCCTCCTTAAGAAGCCCTCCCTGGACCCAGCTATTTTGGGTAATTATCGTCAAGTCTCCAACCTTCGCTTTGTTGCGAAGGTTGTAGAGAGTGCCGTGGCGCGACAGGTACCCCAATACCTGGATGAAGACGTCTATCTAGACCCGTTCCAGTCCGGCTTCCGACCCGGATACAGCACGGAAACAGCTTTGGTCGCTTTGGTGGATGATCTCTGGAGGGCTCGGGACAGGGGTTATTCCTCTGCCCTGGTCCTATTAGACCTCTCAGCGGCATTCGATACCATCGACCATGGTATCTTGCTGCGCCGGTTGGGGGGATTAGGAGTTTATCGGTGGTTCTCCTCCTATCTCTCCGACCGGTCGCAGACGGTGTTGACAGGGGGGCAGAGGTCGACCGCGAGGGGCCTCACTTGTGAGGTCCCTCAGGGGTCGATTCTCTCGCCCCTTCTGTTCAACATCTACATGAAGCCGTTGGGTGAGATCATCAGTGGTTTCGGGGTGAGATACCAGCAGTACGCTGATGACACCCAGCTGTACTTTTCCACCCCGGACCACCCCAATGAAGTTGTTGAAGTGCTGTCCCGGTGCTTGGAAGCCGTACGGGTCTGGATGGGGAGAAACAGGCTCAAGCTTAATCCCTCCAAGACGGAGTGGCTGTGGATGCCAGCACCCCGATTCAGTCAGCTGCAGCCGCGGCTGGCTGTTGGAGGCGAGTTATTGGCCCCAAAGGATAGGGTGCGCAACTTAGGTGTCCTCCTGGACGATCGGCTGTCGTTTGAAGATCATTTGACGGCCGTCTCCAGGGGCCTTCCACCAGGTCCGTCTGGTCCGGCAGTTGCGCCTTCCTTGATCGGGATGCCTTATGCACGGTCACTCATGCGCTCGTTACCTCTCGCTTGGATTACTGTAATGCTCTCTACATGGGGCTCCCTTGAAGTGCGCTCGAGGCTTCAGTTAGTCCAGAATGCAGCTGCGGGTTATAGAGGAGCTACGTAGCTCCCATGTAACACCGATCCTGCGCAGGCTGCACTGGCTGCCTGTGGCTTTCCGTGTGCACTTTAAGGTGTTGGTTATGACCTTTAAAGCGCTCCATGGCTTAGGACCTGGGTACTTACGGGACCGCCTGCTGCTACCACACGCCTCCCACCGACCCGTACGCTCCCATAGAGAGGGACTTCTCAGGGTGCCGTCCGCCAAACAATGCCGGCTGGCGGCCCCCAGGGGAAGGGCCTTCTCTGTGGGGGCGCCCACACTCTGGAATGAGCTTCCCCCGGGTTTACGTCAAATACCTGACCTTCGGACATTTCGTCGCGAACTAAAAACACATCTTTTTATCCGCGCGGGGCTGGCTTAAATTAGTTTTACGGGGAAATTTTATTAATTTTAAATGGGGTTTTTAGTATGTAAATTTTTTAATCTTAGGCTATTTTAAATAAGTTTTTTAAATGGTATTTTAATCTGTATATTGTATTGTTTTATTTATGCCTGTACACCGCCCTGAGTCCTTCGGGAGAAGGGCGGTATAAAAATTAAATAAAATAAATAAATAAATAAAATAAATAAATAAGTCAAGGAACTGCCTTCCTCTGCATGGCAGCCTTGTCCTAGTAAGCTCCTTCTCCTTTCTGGCAATTTTCCTCTCTGTTAGAGGCACCAAAATAATCCAGACAATATAAGAGCAGGGGGTTGGACTAGATGGCCTCCAAGGTCCCTTCTAATCTTGCTATTCTATGATTCTGTAAGGATCTTCTGCTGGAGCAGGGGATTGGACTAGATGACATCGACCCCCACCCACTGGATGCTGCAGCGTGGTCCATCAGCAGTCTATGGTGCTGGCAACGGAGTCGGACAGTGATGAGGCTGAGGTGAGGCCAGGGCCATGGGGAAGTCAGGTGCAGACTCCAGAGCCTCCAGAGACTAATAGTGAGGAAGAGGAACTGGAGAAGCCTGTTCCTAATGCATGCATGAGAAGAGCTGCCAAAAGTCAAGAGCAGCTCAAGCAGAGAGGACAACTCGGGAGTAGGGCGAAGAGATGATTGGCTCCTCCCATAAGGCTTAATAACAGACCAGCACCGGTGTTTCAGTTTGCCGGAAAACAATGTTGTAGCTGCGTCCTCTGCTTTGTGTTTTTGTGACTTCTGGACATTTATTAGGAAGGGCCTTTGGCAGTTTGCCTAATTGGACTCAGGTTTGTGATAACTGAAGAATCTGTGTTTGGGAGGCCTTTGTTTTACTATGAGTTGAATGACACTGGGTATGAAGTAATTCCCAGCTGTTTGAATAAAGATTATTTTATCATGGACTGAATTTGTTGCTACCTACTTGGGTCTGGGTCACAACACCTATGCCTCAGGTCCCAGTCAGGGCCACCGCGGCTGATTGCCCACTTGGAGTACACTGGTTGATCCCTGCCCTGAATCCAGGGATGGATGGATGGATGGAGGAAGCCTGAGCTAAGAAGCTGAGGTGTAAGACATCACCTTTCCCTCCCAGGGCCTCCGCAAGTCCCGTTTTTGGCCTCCCTGGTCCCCAGAAGCACTCTGCTGGCTAAAAACTTTGGCCTTACTTTCCAGTTTTAGCCCACAGGGCTCGCGAAGGTAAGGACTGCACTCCTCCAAAGGGTGGGGGCCAGTGGGTGGGCAGGGTATTGTGGGTGGGGCAGCCTCATGGTCCCGCATGGGCTGGATGGCTTCAGCAGGTCGTAGTTTGAGGACCCCTGGATTAGGATAATAAATTAGAGGAAAAATGGGTGTTCCTCATGGCTGCATAAATGCACATTCTTTCTGTCTCTGAGTTGGCACAAAAGAATGTCAACACAATTGCACTCTCCCACTGAGCTTTACTGTGCTTCCAGAACAAGGCTGGTGAGGAGTGCCATCCCTAGAGACATAATGCAGGATGGTAATATAGAAATTGAAGAATCCATCAGCCTCTTTTCTCTCACTCTGCATTTGTTGGCAGGAAAACCAACCACCAGTCACTCAAAAGAATGCATAGAAGACAGTTATTCCACTGTCAATCAAAGTTCTGCAGAATATAAGGGCTGAGGATCCACAACTGTAGCATTCCCAACATATGGCCATCTACCCTCCATTTAAATACTTCCAGTAAAAGAAGAATTTACCATCTGTCAGATCATTGGTCAGGGAATTGTGCAACTGGTGTCCAAATGGAGTCAGAGATGCTGACAAGAACCAGCAGTTTTATATAAATAAATATATTTACAGTAATAAGAGACACAAACAGGAACATAGTCAGGTAAATCAATACATCAGGAACATCATCAGATAAATCACAGAGAGCACACAGGGCAGAAAGGTAGGAAACAAGGAAAGTCCCCCTTTATTCTTATACAGCTCAGATTCCCTCATGCAGTGGCCAGCTATCTTTAACCAATTACCTATAACAGTGGGTTCTTGCTCATTGTCTAATCCACTGCTCCAGCTATTAAATTTTTAATATCAATTCAATTAATATCAGTTCAATTTTTCAGCGGCTCCGTTAGTCAATGGATGGAAAGCTGAGCTAAGCCCCTGGGATGACCCAATGGACCGTAGGAACTCCTTCCAGAATTTAGCAGTAAACTGGACCCCGCGATCTGATATTATTCTCTGTGGAACCCCATGTAGTCTGTAGATATGCTTCATGAACAGTTTTGCCAGTTTCTTGGCTGAGGGTAGCCCGTTGCAGGCAGTGAAATGTGCTTGTTTGGAAAATAAATCAATGACAGTCCAAATCACCCTGTCCCCTCCGCTGTCATTAACATTATTACACTACTGTCGAGCAATTCTTACTGTTAGGAAACATTTTCTATTGCCCAATGGAAAGAAGTATCCCAGCTGTTTGGAGGGTGTAGCTGGAGCAGAAAATCTTTGACAGGGCTTCCTCCCACATCACTCATTGACATTGCTAGTACACACCAGGTATTTATGTTTTGGCTTTTATTTTTATATATTCAAACCTATGTTAAGATTTATGTTCCCTTATGAAACTGACATTTTAAAACAGCAGATCAATAGAGTTCCTCACACAATCTTGGTAGATACCACCAGTTTGGGTTTGGGTTTTTTTTTTACATCTGAATATCAAAATTCTAGAATATCAGTATAACAATATTGATAAATTCATATAAAATTAATTAATTGGGACAATTTTAAAGAGAATACATTAAAATATTGGCCTCTGATTCATGATTCATATTTTAAGTTCCTAACCAACCTAGCTGACAACTTTGTTGCCCAAAAGGTAGAGGAGGAAACTATAGGGAAAGCCATACTGGACTTAATACTTACAAACAGAGAAGAAGTGATAGAGGGAGTTGAAACTGCAGGAACCCTGGGTGAGAGTGACTATGTCATACTAGAATTCAACGTAACGCAAACACAAGCAGTAGAACAAAATGATACCAGAGTGTTAGATTTTAAAAGAACTGATTTTAATAAACTCAGAGAGAACTTGGGAAAGATTCCTTGAATGAAACAACTTGGGAATCAAAATGAAACAATCTTGGGAAACTCTGAAAAATATGATCATAAAAGACCAAACCAGCATAATACCACTGAGAAAGAAAAACAAGAAAACTAGAAGAAACCAGCATGGCTGTACAAAGATCTCTCTGACAAATTGAAAGACAAAAAAGACAAGTACAAAAAATGAAAAGAAGGATACACAACTAAGGCAGAATGTCAGCAGATAGCCAGAATCTACAAAGACAAAGTCAGGAAAGCAAAGGCTCAGAATGAACAAAGACTTGCAACAAAAGTCAAAGATAATAAAAACATATAAGAAAGAAAAAGAAAGAATAAGAAAAAAATCAATGAAACAGTCAGTCCACTAAAGAGAGAAAACAGCAAGGAAGTAACAGGAAACAGAGAAAGCAGAGCTGCTTAACTCATTCTTTGCATCAATTTTCACGCAAAAAGAAATTGTAGCCCAACCTACCAAAAACATAACTGTAAAAGACAGACTAGAAATAAAAGTTAAAATAAGCAAAAAAATAAATAAATAGTAAGAGAACGCCTGTCTGATCTTGATAAATACAAATCACCAGAACCTGATAGATTACATCCCAGAGTTCTAAAGGAACTCTGTCATCTCAGAACCACTGTACCACATCTTTCAAAAATCCTGGTGCAGCAGAGAACTACGAGAGGATTGGAAAAGAGTTTATGTGGTTTCCATCTTCAAAAAAGGAAGAAAAAAAAAACAGACCCAGGATACTACAGACCAATCAGTCTAACATCAATACACGGGAAGATACTAGAAAAGATAATAAAAAAACAGATGTGCCAACATCTAGAAACGAGTAAAGTAATAACTAGCAGTCAGCATGGGTTTGTTAAAAAAAGATCATGCCAAACCAATCTTATTTCATTCTTCAACATAATGACTAAATTAGTAGACCAGCAAAATACATAATATACTTAGGCAAAGTAGACCACAGCCTAGTTCTTGGTAAGCTAGAAAAAAGTGGTATAGATAGCATCACCACCAGATGGATTCATAACTGGCTGACAAACTGTACTGAATGAGTAGTCCTTAATGGATCTATGTCTATGTCATAGACCCATTAAGTAGTCCTTAATGGGTCTATGTCTACATGGAGGGTAGTAAGCAGTGGGGTACCACAAGGTTCTGTTTTAGGCCCAGTACTCTTCAATATCTTCATAAATGACAAATGATGGAATAGAAGGGGAATTTATCAAATTTGCAGATGATACTAAGCTGGCAGGAATACCTAACACCCTAAATGATAGGCTCAAGATCC
This sequence comes from Ahaetulla prasina, assembly GCF_028640845.1. Lineage (NCBI taxonomy): Eukaryota > Metazoa > Chordata > Lepidosauria > Squamata > Colubridae > Ahaetulla > Ahaetulla prasina. The sequence continues at coordinate 186,925,024 of NC_080540.1, forward strand.
AGATGGATCTTGACAGACTTGAACACTGGGCCCTATCTAACAAAATGAAATTCAATGTAAAGAAAAGTAAAGTGTTACACTTAGGCAAGAGAAACCAAAAGTACACATATTAACCAGTGATAGGTTGCTCCCGGTTCACTCCAGTTCTTACGAACCGGTAGTAAAAGTGGTGGGAGGCTCCACCCACCCACCCAGACATCATCGTGGATGATCTGTGCATGCACAGAAGCTTCTTCATACCGTTGCGAACTGGAAGTTAACATAAGTGGAACCAACCCCTGATATAGACTCGGTGAAACCAGGCTTAATAGCAGCAACTATGAGAGGGATCTTGGAGTCTTAGGGGACAAACAGTTAAATATGAGCCAGCAGTGTGCATTGGCAGCCAAAAAAGCCAATACAATTGTAAGTTGCATTAACAGAGGCAGTGGTGGGATTCAAATAATTTAACAACTGGTTGTCTGCCCTAATGATCGACTAGGTGAGCTGGCCAATTTAGCAGTCCATTTTGCCTTTGTCCTTCCTAAGCTGTACTTGCTCAACCTAAGGCATCATCCTAAGGCATATTTAATAAGACCCCTTCCCTGAAGGGAAAAAGAGCACAAACTTTTTTGCCACTTGCCTAACTTCATTACAACTGCAGCTTCTGATTCCTTAAAATAGGCCATTAAAAAAAGAATAAAACAAACAGGATTTCCTTCAAAATAACTCCTGATCATATGTTTTTAGATGACCACACAATAAACCAGACTGAGAACTGCACCAATTAAGACTGTAACTAAAACCCCAAGATTTGAAAAAGAAAATCACTCTAAAATCCACATTGCTTTTCTCTGAATGCACCATATTTCTGATGCATTTAACTCAGTAACCTTTTGTTACTACTTCCAGCAATATTAATCTGCATTTCTTACTTTTATTTAAAATGAAAAGATTTCAAATTATATAAACCTGCTATGAAAGGTAAATATTATATATAAAGGAAACCCCATTAAACTTAAAGCTCTTAAGGACAGGCAATACCTTAATGCTAATTAAATCTAAAAGAGGCCAAATCAGGAGGACTAACCAGAAAGTGACTCCATGATAACTAAGGATAGGTCCTCCTTAGGTTTCATTTGGAATTTGAGGGGTGACAAAGAAAGAGAAGAAAAGCTTTTAAGTTACTGTATTTTTCGGAGTATAAGATGCAGCGGAGTATAAGACGCACCTTAGTTTTTGGGGAGGAAAATAAGAAAAAAGCTGATTGGCAGGTGGATTGGCCTCCCAGAATACCCCCAATCAGCTGTTCTCAGAGGTGAATTTTAACAACAGGTTTGTTGGTTGTGAGCTCTGTGCCTTACTTTTTTTTCCGTTTTTTTGCTGTCTCTTCTGGTTTTTTTTTTTTGGTTTTTCTTTTTTTTATTGTCATTTGGGAGAACTTTTGCTCTACATATAAATGGATTAAGGCATAGAAGAACCTGAAGATTACATTAAAATGACTAGAAAGGTAACAATTGTTGATTCTGCAACAACGACACCCTCTTCTTCACCATCTGGGGGACAACGTTCAATACAGATGATGTTACAACAGGAAAAAGAAAAAGAACGAGAAAAGAAAAAGGAAGTGACATTGCATATGATTTGGCAAGGAATTCAACAAATTCAAACAAGAGTGGAGAATATTGAACAGAGAACAGAAAAAAATGAACAAAGAACAGAAAAATAGATGAAAGGTGGAGAATATACATCAAATGATGAAAAAATATGAGGAAAGGAAATATGAGAAATATGAGAAAAAAAAATTGAGGAAAAAGAAGAACAAAGAGACAAAAAAGTCAGAGATATTGATACCTAGATTAGATGAGGTTGAACAAGATAAGAGTGGAATATTGGGATGGGAGATGGATAGATCAAAGTTTTACTTCAGATTTCAAAATATAGAAGAAGAGAAGGGAGAAAACTTGGCAGAAAAAATGGTAGAAATTTAGCAGAAGCATTAGAAATTAGTAGAGAGAAGATGATGGATCATATCAACAAGATATTTCGAGTATAGAATAGAATTTTTATTGGCCAAGTGTGATTGGACACACAAGGAATTTGTCTTGGTGCATATGCTCTCAGTGTAGATAAAAGAAAAGATACGTTCATCAAGGTACAACATTTACAACACAATTGATGGTCAATATATCAATATAAATCATAAGGATTGCCAGCAACAAGTTTATTTATTTATTTATTTTATTTATTTATTAAACTTTTATACCGCCCTTCTCCCGAAGGACTCAGGGCGGTGTACAGCCAAGATAAAAAACAATAAATATACAAAGTTAAAAATCAGTTTAAAATACCTATTCAATAGTGGCCGAATTAAAACCGTCGAATTGACCAACCTAAAATACCCCATATAAAATTACAGAAAATATAAAAAATTTAAAATTTTAAAATTTAGAAATTTAAAAAATCTAAAAAATCAGTCCAGTCCCGCTTGGATGAATAAATAAGTTTTTAATTCCCGACGAAAGGTCCGAAGGTCAGATATTTGGCGCAAACCGGGGGGAAGGTCGTTCCAGAGAGTAGGAGCTCCAACAGAGAAGGCCCTTCCCCTGGGGGCCGCCAGCCGGCATTGCTTGGCGGACGGCACCCTGAGAAGACCCTCTCTGTGAGAGCGTATGGGTCGATGGGAGGCATAAGGTAACAGCAGGCGGTCCCATAAGTACCCGGGCCCTAAGCCATGGAGCGCTTTAAAGGTGGTAACTAGAACCTTGAAGCGCACCCGAAAGACCACAGGTAGCCAGTGCAGACTGCGCAGGAGTGGTGTTACCGGGAGCAACGTGGTGCTCCTCAATCACCCGCGCAGCTGCATTCTGGACTAGCTGAAGTCTCCGGTACACCTCAGGGTAGCCCCATGTAGAGAGCATTGCAATAATCCAGGCGAAGTGACGAGCATGAGTGACCGTGCATAAGGCATCCCGGTCCAGAAAGGCGCAACTGGCGCACCAGGCGAACCTGGTAAAGCTCTCCTGGAGCGGCCGCCACATGGTCTTCAAACGACAGCCGTCCATCCAGGAGAACGCCCAGGTTGCGCACCCCTTCCGTCGGGGCCAATGACTCACCCCCAACAGTCAGCTGCGGGTGCAGCTGACTGTACCGAGATGCCGGCATCCCCAGCCACTCCGTCTTGGGTGGGTTGGGTCTGGGTCTGTTTCTCCCCCTCCCGACCCGTACGGGCTCCAAACCACGGGGCAGCACTTGACAGCTTCGCTGGGGTGGCCTGGGGTGGACAAGTACAGCTGAGTATCATCAGCGTACAGATGATAACTCACCCCAAAGCCACTGATGACCTCGCCCAACGGCTTCATATAGATGTTGAACAGGAGAGGCGAGAGAATCGACCCCTGCGGCACCCCACAAGTGAGGTGCCTCGCGGTCGATCTCTGCCCTCCTGTCAACACCGTCTGCGACCGGTCAGAGAGGTAGGAGGAGAACCACCAATAAACGGTGCCTCCCACTCCCAACCCCTCCAACCGGCGCAGCAAGATACCATGGTCGATGGTATCAAAAGCCGATGAGGGATCTAACAGGACCAAGGCAGAGGAGCAACCCCTGTCCCTGGCCCTCCAGAGGTCATCCACCAGCGCGACCAAAGCTGTCTCCGTGCTGTGCCCGGGCCGGAAGCCGGACTGGAACGGGTCTAGATAGACAGCTTCCTCCAGGTACTGAGGAAACTGCCACGCCACCACACTCTCTACAACCTTCGCGGTAAAGTGAAGGTTGGAGACTGGACGGTAGTTACCCAAAATAGCTGGGTCCAGGGAAGGCTTCTTGAGGAGGGGTCTCACCACCGCCTCTTTCAAGGCGGCGGGGAAGATCCCCTCCATCAAAGAAGCATTTATAATCCCCTGGAGCCAGCCTTGTGTCACCTCCTGTGTGGCCAGCACCAGCCAGGAGGGGCACGGGTCCAGTAAACATGTAGTGGCATGCAGCCTCCCCAGCAGCCTGTCCACGTCCTCGGGAGTCACAGAATCAAACTCATCCCAAACGGTATCAACAAGACGCGCCTCAGTCATCTCATCCGGATCATCGCAATCTTGGTCCAAGCTATCCCGGAGCTGAGCGATTTTATCATATAGATAACCGTTAAACTCCTCGGCACGTCCCTGTAAGGGGTCATCCCGCTCCCCCTGGTGAAGGAGGGAACGGGTTACCCGAAACAAGGCGGCCGGGCGGTTATCTGCCGACGCAATGAGGGAGGAAGCGTAGGAGCGCCTCGCCACCCTCAGTGCCACTAGGTAGGTCCTTGAAAAAGACCTAACTAGTGTCCGATCAGCGTCGGAACGGCTGGACCTCCAAACGCTCTCTAGGCGTCTTCTCCGGCGTTTCATCTCTCTCAGCTCCTCAGAGAACCAGGGAGCTAATTGAGATCTGCGCCGGGTCAGAGGCCGCAAAGGCACGACACGGTCCAAAGCCCCAGCCGCGGCCTGTTCCCAGGCCGCAACTAGTTCTTCAGTCGTGCCGTGGGCAAAATCCTCAGGAAACGGCCCAAGCTCCGTCTGGAACCTCTCAGGGTCCATCAGGCGCCTGGGACGGAACCAACGTATTGGTTCCGACTCCCTGCGGTGGTGAGTAGTGGTCTGAAAGTCTAGGCGGAGGAGAAGCCGGATAGCTCAGGCTGGTAATAGCCTGTTATTAAGAACACCGAAGCCTGCAATTATTGCAGGTTCGAGCCCGGCCCAAGGTTGACTCAGCCTTCCATCCTTTATAAGGTAGGTAAAATGAGGACCCAGATTGTTGGGGGGGCAATAAGTTGACTTTGTAAAAATATACAAATAGAATGAGACTATTGCCTTATACACTGTAAGCCGCCCTGAGTCTTCGGAGAAGGGCGGGGTATAAATGTAAACAAAAAAAAAAAATGATCTGACCATGACACCGGTAACGTCACTAAATCTCTTACTACCAGATCATTAAACCACTGTCCAGAGATATAAATCAGGTCCAGCGCGGATCCCCCCGTGTGGGTAGGGCCATCAGTTATTTGAACCAGGTCCAAGGCCGTCATGGAGGCCTGGAACTCCTGAACCACTGAAGACGACAAGCCGGCCGATGGCAGGTTGAAGTCCCCCATGACCAAAAGTCTGGGGATCTCCACCGCCACCCCGGCTAGCACCTCCAGCAGCTCAGGCAAGGCTGTAGTCACGTAGCAAGGAGCCAGGTACGCGATCAACAGACCCATCTGATTTTTATGGCCCCACTTCACAAGAAGGGATTCACAGCCGGCTATCTGAGGAACAGTGGTCTCTCTCGGCTCCAGACCCTCTTTCATAACAACCGCCACCCCTCCACCCCTACCCTGGGCTCTCGGTTGATGGAATGCTCGGAAACCTGGAGGGCACAGTTCAACTAGGGGCACACCCCCTTCTGCGCCCAACCAGGTCTCCGTAATGCCCATAAAGTCCGTGGATTCCCCTGAATAAGGTCACAAATCAGGGGGGCTTTGTTAACCACGGACCGGGCATTACATAACATCAATCGGAGGCCCGGGCTCTGAGGATCCTGACCTACCGGGGAACAGGAAAAGACTGGGGGGCCGGGGCACGTGATCGCTTTTAAACAGCGAGCACGAGCTCCCAGAATGCGATATGGCCCCTTGCTTCCGCCATATCTGCCCCTCCCACTTACCGTACAGATGGAACCAACTTCCACCTCTGGAACGTACCCCTCACCCCCCTCCCTCGGACCTAATAGATAAACGCCGGGAACAGTTTCCGGGACTAGACCTGCCCTCCCCGACGGGTTCTTCCCCCCACCCGACACTACCCTCCCCCCCTTTAAAAAACCCTTATTAAAAAACCTATCTACAAAACCCCACAAATTCTTCTTCCTCGCATGCCACCTCTCCGGGTCCCAAGACCCCTCGTTAAGGCCGGCCCTCGATAACCCAGAGGGCCATTCCTGCGAGGCGGGGGAACCTCGCAGTCGAAGAAGTTCGGCAGACGTATATTTCATGCAATTAAGATGTAAATGACAGCGGGAAAAAAGGGAAATCCCAGGTCGATAGATGGTATCGCGGACAACAGGCAGAACCCGAATAGTTACAGACCATGGCAGAAGGCCGGTACGGCAACAGTCTGATGGAATAAAGGATGGAAGTTGGGCTGGTGGACTCTGCCCATGGTGTCGCCCGTCAACTAGAGTCAAAGTTCCGCCTGCCCGAGCAGTCCATGTCCAAACCGGCGGTAGCCGTGCCGCTAAAGAAAATGCGCAAACCATCCAGCCGCACGCGGTAATGACAAACAGTCCAGCAGTAAAACCGCAGTCCGGTCTAACTCTTTCCAGAGGGCGCCATCCCCCCCCCCCCGGCGTAGAATGGACCCCGACATCTGCCATCGAAAGGGTCGTTGCTATCAATGCTGTTAACAGAGCCGCTAAAAGGATCAGCGGCCCGCTCCCCACCACCGATGTCATGATGGCCGGCTACAGCAAACCAGCCACTTCTAGTGCGCGCCACTCCGCGCCCTTCCAAAATGGCTGCCGCCGTTCGTCGCAGATGATCATGGCCGCCGATGGTAATGGCCGCCAACGATGTCATTGGTGTTGATGTCAAAACCGCAGATGGTATCCTTGCCGCTAGACGCTTCCGCCGATGCAGGCACGTTGCCAAAAGCGCCGGGTAATTGACCGCTGGTGACTCCAGCGGCCGCCTGGTAGCGAACCGGCCTAACTCCTCTCAGCGGGTGCCACTCCGCGCCACGCCCAGCCAAAATGGCCGCCGCCATCCGTCGGCCGCTCACCCGACATTCCAACCCCGTTCCCGGCAGCCGGGGGTCTAACGAGACCCAAAGGTCTCCCTCCAGCTGTCGGGAGGATGATCTACGGGGCGGTAGGTCTGGGCGAGTTGCGGCCCGACTCAGCTCTTCTCGGCGGGCTCTTCTCAGCGGTCGCCGATTCCGCGCCCCGCCCAGCCAAAATGGCCGCCGCCATCCGCCGTCCGCCCTTCGCCCGACGCTCCTGCCCCATGCGGCCAGGGGTCTAACAAGCCCCAAAGGTCTCCCTCCAGCTGTCAGGACGATGATCCACGGGGCGGTAGGTCTGGGGAGCTCGGGAGAAACTTCCGCGGCTTCCCGGCCGGGAAAAGACCCGACCTGCTGTCGGCATGGTTTTTAAAACGCCGCCATCCTGCGCATGCGTAGAAGAAAAGTTATAGTCATACAGTCATAAGTGGAAAGAGATTGGTGATGGGAACTATGAAACGATTAATAGTAGTGCAGATTCAGTAAATAGTCTGACAGTGTTGAGGGAATTAATTGTTTAGCAGAGTGATGGCCTTCAGGAAAAAACTGTTCTTGTGTCTAGTTGTTCTGGTGTGCAGTGCTCTATAGCATCGTTTTGAGGGTCAGAGTTGAAACAGTTAATGTCCAGGATGCGAGGGATCTGCAAATATTTTCACGGCCCTCTTCTTGATTCGTGCAGTATACAGTCCTCAATGGAAGGCAGGTCGGTAGCAATTATTTTTCTGCATGCAATGAGAAATAAACTAAAGAGAAATCCACATAAGATTTACGAAAAAATTAAAGCGCAAATATTGCTGGTTGCAAGAGATAAAAACATTGAAATATGAGGATAAGGAAATTGTGGTTCTGAAGCAAATATCGAGAAAAGTGAAAGAGATAAGAGAATATCATTTTTTGGCTAAAATACTACTCCAGGAAGGCGTGAGCTATAGATGGCTGATACCAGAAGGCTTGGTGTTTACATGGCAACAACAAAAATATAGAATAGATTCAATTGATAAACCCAAAGCTTTTTGCGCAGAATACTTCGGAGAGAAAGAAGTGGAATCAAGAACAGAACTCACATTGATTGAATTACAAGAAGAATTATTAGCAATGATTGAAAAAGAAGACGACGCAGTAGGTGGCATTGTGGAAGTTAAAGAAAAATGAAAACCGAGATCGACTAGAGCATTAAACCCTTCTTATAAAGTATAAACATGGAAGAAAAAAAATTGATTTCAATAAACATAAATGGACTTAATTCAGCCACCAAAAGAAGAAAAATTTCATAAATTAGAGAAATTAAAATTTGACATAATTTGTTTACAAGAAGTACACATTAAAAAGCAACATGAACAATTATTGGTACAGCCAAAATTGGGGAAAATATTCACTTCATTGCCACAATGTAAGAAAATAGGAGTAGTTTTATATATGAGAGATACTATTTTGGCAGAGCAAGTTTATACAGATCAAGATGGAAGAATTTTGATGGTGGAAATAATAGTCAATAACAGGAAAATACTTTTAATAGCAATATACGTGCCAAATGATAATCAAGAAGTTTTTAATAGAAAACGACACATGAAAATAATTGACTTGGACAATATTTGCATGATGGGAGATTTTAATGGTATAGTGGATGAGAAATTAGATTGTAATACACAGAAGACAACAAGGTAAAGTAGAAAGACTCTTCTGAAAACCTTTTTTAAAATGATAGAGGAAGTAAACTTAAAAGATATATGGAGAGAAAGAAATACAGAAAATAGACAATACATTTTTATTCAACTAGACATTTATCATGGTCTAGAATAGATATGATATGGATGACTATGAAATTGACTTCTAATATAGAAGAAATTTATATAGAAACCAATACCTGGGCAGACCATAATCCTATGATGATGAAATGGAAAGGACAAGGAAGAAGATCTAGGTAGACTTTAAATAACACAGTATTAAAAGATAAGGAATTCGTATAGAAGATGGAGAAAGAATTGGCTTTCTTTTTTAAAAAAAATAGAAAAAAGGATACATCAATACAAAATCTTTGGGATACAATGAAGGCCTATGCTAGAGGTCTGATAATAGATTATACAAGGAAAGGAAATATTAAGAAAAGACAAGCCTATAAAACACTAGAGGATGACCATAAGGAACTTGAGAAAAGAATTACAGAAATTTCCACAAAAAAAGATATTAAAACAAAAATGGAAATAATTAGACATAAAATGGAGTTAATAGAAAAAGAGGTTTTAGTGCAAAAAATTAGAAGTGTGAAACAGAACTATTTTGAAGACGCCAATAAACCAGGTAGATGGTTAGCATATAAATTGAAAAAAGAGAGAGAATCAAGAAAAATAACACGGCTAGTGGATGACCAAGGACAAATCAGATATGAGAATGAAGAGAAGAAAAAAATTATATAAGATTATTATAGAAAATTGTATGAGCAAGGGAATATAGAGGAGGAAAGTATTAAAAGATACCTGCGGAAAGCGAATTTACCTCAGATTCCTAAAGACACTGAAATGATGTTAGAAGGAAATATAATGATGGAACTAACTGAAGCACTCAAAAAACAAAATAATGGGAAGGCACCAGGACCAGATGGATTACCAGCAGATACTACAAGACACTACAGGAGTCGTTGAGTATCCCATTGTTAGAAGTCATGAATGAAGTCATGTTAAAGATGAAACTACCTAAGTCATGGTCAGAAGCTTATATTATACTTATTCCAAAGGAGGATACTGACTTATGGCAAATTAAGAATTATAGGCCTGTTAAATTCAGACTATAAAATCTTTACTTCAATATTGGCAGAAAGACTTAAAAGATATTTAAATAATTTTATACACTCTGATCAAAATGGATTTCTGCCAAAAAGACAGATTAAAGATAATATGAGGATAATTCTGGATACCTTGGAATATTATGAGGCGCATCCTGAAAAACAAATGGCTTTGATATTTCTTGATGCACAGAAAGCTTTTGATAATGTGAATTGGTGTTTTATGCTACTACAATTTGAACAGATGGGCTTTGGTAGAAAGTTTATCTAGGCCAAAGAAGCCATATACTATAAACAAACAGCAAATGTAATGATAAATGGAGAATTGACAGAGCCTATTGAAATAAAAAAAGGAACAAGACAAGGTTGTCCACTGTCACTCCTGTTATTTGTATTAACATTAGAAGTGTTAAATAGAAATATTAGAGAAGAAAAAGACATAAAAGGAATGAAAATTCAAAAGGAAGAATATAAATTGCAAGCATTCGCAGATGACCTGGTTTTTATTCTTGAAGATCTGTTAGAATCAATAACTATACTGATATACTGACCGGCACGCGGTAGAGAATATAAATATAGAACAGGAACAAGAAATGATTACTTAGAAAGATCTTTTATATAATGAGAGGGGAAATCTACAACTAAAATCTTTGGATACATTAAAAGAAGAAGGGAGGAATTATACTTGGTTTCAATATGGACAGTTAAAGGCTAGATGGAAAGAAGATCAGAAAATTGGTATTATTCAAAATGAAGAAAATTTGGTTAAACAAATTAGAAATCAAACCCAGGGGCATATAAAGAGATTGTATACTGTGTTGATAGAAATAGATTCTGAAAGAGATTTAATAAAGGATTGTATGATAAAATGGGCACAGAATATTCAGGAACCAATAATGTTGCAAACATGGGAAAAAATTTGGGTTAGAAATGTTAACCTGCAAGCGCAGGATTTAAGGGAAAATTTTTATAAGATGTTTTATAGATGGCATTTAGATCCTAAGAAATTATCATGTATGTATCCAGATATGCAAGCGAAATGTTGGAGATGTAATTGTGATGATGCTACATATTTTCATGTATGGTGGACTTGTAAGAAAATTAAGTCTTTCTGGATAAGAATTTGGTGGATTATGCAGAATGTTCTGAAGAAGCAGATAAAGTTCCTACCGCAATTTTTCCTTTTGGGAATAACAACGGACTGTACAGTGATTGAGACTAAGTTGATTTTGAACTTAATAACAGCAGCAAGACTGTTGATTGGACAATATTGGAAGAAAAAAGAATTACCCACAATAGAAGAATGGATATTGAAAGTTTCCAATTTGGCTGAGATGGCTAAAATCTCAGCCTTCTTGAAAGACAGTACTCAAGAAAAATATTTAAATGAATGGAAGAACTGGATTGATTATATTCAAAATAGGTATCAGATTAAGAAATTTCGGATTGCCTTTGAATGAAGAACGTTTTTGATTTTAATGGAAGAAGTCAGGTTATATGAGAGAGAAGGATTATAATTGTGTTAGATTTTAAAAATTTAATGTATGACTGTTTGTTTATTGAACTATACCTTGTGTTTGCTCCGGGAAGTCGGGGGGGAGGGGGGTTTTGGAGGAAAGGGGGAAGGTGGGGGAGGGGGGAGGGGAGGGGAATTTTTTTTAAAATTGTTGTTGTAAAACTTTTTCAATAAAAAAAAATAACTATACTGATAGACAAGATAGGAGAATATGGAAAAGTTGCAGGATTGAAAATAAACAAAGACAAAATGAAGATCTTGACAAAAAACATGTTAACAAAACAAAAAGAGGAATTGGCGGAATGATCAAAGATGCAGGTCACAAATATGGTTAAATATTTGGGAATATTTTCTGGCACATGCTCTCTCTCAATTGCCTCAATACAATAGCACTCAAACGGACATGGCGTGTCCCATACTCCCGGTACAGCAACTAGTGGCCCCAGCCATTACCCGATCCCAAGCTAAAATGGATCCATTACTGCCTGACGATCTAACAAAGTTACTAAGAGACGTCTTTTAGTCCAAAAGCTTTGGACACAGATGACTGGTTCTTAGCCCATTCACAGGAATGCACTCTCTGCGACAGGTTGGCTTGGGTGGGAGCGAAGCTGTATGTCCCTGCATCGCTAAGGAAAACCATATTACAACATTGCCATGATGCTAAAACAGCTGGACATTTTGGGTTTGTGAAACCCTACACCTACTAAAAAGGCAATTCTGGTGGCCAGGACTTAAAAAGGACATTGAATCTTACATAGCAAGTTGTACTGTATGTGCAGCTGCTAAACGACTGCCAGGAAAACCACCAGGATTCTTGCAAACGGTGGCTCGCCCAGGGGCTCCGTGGAAAGAAATATCAATGCACTTTATTGTGGAATTGCCTGAGAGTGGGGGCAATACAGTGATCTGGGTTGTGACGAACTTGTTTTCCAAACTTTATCCCATGTTCAAAAATACCCTTGTCAAAAACTTTAGCAAAGCTGTTTGTACAACACTTCTACAGGCTACGTGGGGTTCCAGAATGTATTATCTCGGACCGAGGGGTCCAATTCACTTCCCAGTTCTGGAAAGAGTTTTTACGACTCCTTGGCTCCACCCAGGGGTTAAGCTCCTCCCACCATCCTCAAACTAATGGATCTTATGAGAGATCAAACTCAGTACTGGAACAATATCTCAGATGTTATATTAATGATCAACAAGATAATTGGGCAGACCTACTACCTTTTGCTGAAGTGGCCTACAATAACTCAGTTCATAGTAGCATGGGTTTCACTCTTTTCAAGGTGGCCTCTGGTCAAGAGTTTGTCCCCATCCCAAAACTTCCTGAAGAGAAATATCATTTGATATGAAAACTCCAAGGTCTTTAACAGGGTGGGGGTCATCTGTAAGGTAATGTCCATCGAGCTTGTACTTAGTGTTTGGATTTGACAGCAAGATGTAGTATACTTAAAGAGAATAACTATAATAAACTTAAATAACAAATAGTGAGGGATTTGACAAAGTGGGAGAACTTACAACTATCATTGATAGGGAGAATATCAACAATTAAGATTAATATATTGCCTAGAATGTTATATTTGTTCCAGACAATTCCAATTAGGTTGGGAAAAGGTTATTTTGAAGACTTGAATAAAATAGTGTTGAAATATATCTGGCAGGATAAAAAAGAGAAGTTAAATTAAAATTGTTGCAAGATGCCAGTACACGAGGAGGTTTTGGCTTGCCTAATTGGGAATTATACTACCAAGCAACAAATCTGATGTGGATCAAGGAATGGATAATGTTAAGAAATACTAGAATATTGATTTTAGAAGGGCATGACTACTTGTTGGGATGGCATGCTTTCTTATGGTATAAGGAAGCAAAAATACAGGGGTATTTCAGAAGACATTTTATACGAGAGTCCTTGTTGTTAAACTGGGAGAAGATTAAGAGACAATATTATTTAAAAATTCCAGTCTGGTTATCGACTATTGAAACATTTTCATACTCAACAACATTTAGAAAGGAACAAATTGTTAGTTACAGTGAATTATTGAATGAAAAGGGTGAACTTAAATCTATGTAGGAATTAGAACTACAAGGCATAAAAATGAATTGGTTTTCTTATTTGCAAATACATTCTAGGTATGATAAAGATTCCAAGACAGAAGGATTTTATAATAACTTGACTAACTTAGATAAAATTTTAACAGGTACTGATGAAAATGTAATCAAAAAATTATATGGATAGTTATTAGAGGTTAAATTGGAAGAAGAACAAGTTAAAGAAACAATGATTGCTTGGGGGAAAAATTCTGGACATGGGATTGATCTAGAGAAATGGCAAAAATTCTGGTTACAAAATTATAAAATGACAATATCAACTGCATATAAAGAGAATTTGTACAAGATATTTTATAGATGGCATCTACCCCCGACGAGAATAGCCAGGATGTTCAAGAATAAATCCGAAAAATATTGGAAATATAATTAGATACCAGATTCATATTACTATATACGGTGGACGTGTGTAGAAGATAAAAGATATTGGACTAAAATCCACACATGGTTGGAAAAAATGATAAAAAAATACATAGATTTTAAACCAGAGGTTTTTTTATTGGGGATCATACCTGAAACTTACAATAGAGAAATGAGATATTCGATTGTGAATGTATTAACAGCGGCTAGAATTGTGTTTGCTAAAAATTGGAAAAATGAGAAAATACCAACACAAGATGAAGTTATTAAGAAAATAATGGAATGTGCTGAAATGAGCAAACTGACATTTGAAATTAGGAAACAGGAAGATAAACAATATTACAAGATATGGGACTTCTTTTATCAATGTTAGATTAAAAAATATGTTATTGAAGTTTGATAGAGGTTTTTATAATGCTTTGTTGTTGTTGTTGTTAGTTGCGAAGTCGTGTCCGACCCATCACGACCCCATGGACAATGTTCCTCCAGGCCTTCCTGTCCTCTACCATCCTCTGGAGTCCATTTAAACTCATGCCTACTGCTTCAGTGATTCCATCCAGCCACCTCGTTCTCTGTCATCCCCTTCTTCTTTTGCCCTCAATCTTTCCCAGCATTAGGCTCTTCTCCAGTGAGTCCTTCCTTCTCATTAGGTGGCCAAAGTATTTGAGTTTCATCTTCAGGATCTGGCCTTCTAAAAAGCAGTCAGGGTTGATCTCCTCTAGGACTGACTTGTTTGTTCGCCTTGCAGTCCAAGGGACTCGCAGGAGTCTTCTCCAGCACCAGAGTTCAAAGGCCTCAATTCTTTGGCGCTCAGCCTTTCTTATGGTCCAACCTTCACAGCCATACATTGCAACTGGGAAAACCATAGCCTTGATTATACACACTTTTTTTGGCAGGGTGATGTCTCTGCTTTTTAGTACGCTGTCTAGATTTGCCATAGCTTTCCTCCTTAGGAGCAAGCATCTTTTAATTTCTTGGCTGCAGTCCCCACCTGCTGTGATCTTGGAGCCCAGGAAAATAAAATCTGTCACTAACTCCATTTCTTCACCATCTATCTGCCAGGAATTGAGAGGGCCGGATGCCATGATTTTAGTTAATGTTGAGTTTCAAACTAACTTTTGCACTCTCCTCCTTCACCTGCATCAAGGGGCTCTTTAGTTCCTCTTCACTTTCTGCCATTAGAGTGGTATCATCTGCATATCTGAGGTTGCTGATATTTCTCCCGGCAATCTTAATTCCAATTTTTGATTCATCTAGCCCCGCCTTTCTCATGATGTGTTCTGCATATCAGTTAAATAGGCAGGGTGATAGTATACAGCTTTGCCAGACTCCTTTCCCAATTTTGAACCAATCAGTGGTTCCGTGTCCAGTTCTCACTGTTGCTTTTTGACCCACATACAGGTTTCTCAAGAAACAAATAAGATCGTCTGGTACTCCCATCCCTTTAAGAACTTGCCACAATTTGTTGTGATCCACACAATCAAATGCTTTAGCATAGTCAATGAAGAAGTAGTAGATGTTTTTCTGGAACTCCCTAGCTTTCTCCATGATCCAGCATATGTTGGCAATTTGATCTCTAATTCCTTTGCCTCTACGAAATCCTGCCTGTACTTCTGGTAGTTCTTGATCCACATACTGCTGGAGCCTAACTTGTAGTATTTTAAGCATAACCTTACTAGCATGTGAAATGAGTGCAATAGTGTGATAGTTTGAACAGTCTTTGGCATTGCCTTTCTTTGGAATTGGAATGTAAACTGATCTTTTCCAATCCTGTGGCCATTGTTGAGTTTTCCAAATTTGCTGGCAAATTGGGTTTAGCACTTTTACTGCGTTGTCTTTTAAGATTTTGAATAGCTCAGCTGGAATATTGTCTCCTCCACTAGCTTTGTTGTTGCTCAGATTTCCTAAGGCCCATTTGACTTCACATTCTAGGATATCTGGCTCAAGGTCAGTGGTTATCTGGGATGTTAAGCTCATTCTTGTATAGTTCTTCTGTGTAATTTTGCCACCTCTTCTTAATCCCTTTTGCCTCTGTTAGGTCCCTGCCAATTGGTCCTTTATCATGCCCATCTTTGCATGAAACGTTTTCTTCATATCTCCAATTTTCTTGAAGAAATCTCTGGTCCTCCCTATTCTATTGTTTTCTTCTATTTCTTTGCACTGTTCATTTAAGAATGCATTCTTATCTCTTCTAGCTATTCTCTGGAATTCTGTATTCAACTGGGTGTATCTTTCTCTTTCTCTCTTGCCTTTCACTTCCCTTCTTTCCTCAGCTATTTGCAAAGCTTCCTCAGACAGCCATTTTGCTTTCTTGCATTTCTTTTTCTTTGGAATGGTTTTAGTTGCTATTTCTTGTACAATGTTGCGAACCTCCGTCCATAGTTCTTCAGGCACTCTATCTATCAGATCTAATTCCTTAAATCTATTTGTCACCTCTACTGTATATTCATCAGGGATATGATTTAGTTCATACCTGAGTGGCCTGGTGCTTTTCCCTACTTTCTTCAGTTAACAATGGTAATTGAATTGTTAGTTAAAAATCAGTTAACAATGCTAGAATTGTTGAAATATATAAAATATAATGTAATATCATCAGTTTGATTCAAGATGTGAAATAAGCGACGTAATACAATTAATTTTAAATTTAGAATATTTTGTACGAAGTGAGGGAAGAAATATTTATAGTTAAACAAATGAATAATGGACTAAAACAATTGGATATATATATTAGATTGGTAAAATGTGAAATTAGATAAATTAAAAGATATGAATTTGGTTAAATTGCACAAAAGATTTGTAATCAACTGACACACAGTTTGTATTTGTATTGAAGATGTTCAATACATTAGACAAACATACATAAAAATAAATTTTTTTCACACACACAAAAAAGAAATCGGCAGCAATTCAAGCTTCTACGTTAAGGAGATTGATGGGCAGTGAATGCCTCCATATCTACAGACACAACCCTTTCTGTGGAGCAAGAAAGAGATACCAAAGTTATTCTAGATGCTTTAGAGACTTATTTCAGACATCTCAAAAATGTTATTTTTAAAAGATACACATTTGGCAGCTGCAAGCAAGAAAAAGGTGAAATGATAGATAATTTGTCACAAGCTTAAAGGAAAAAGCTGCTAGTTGTGAATATGGCCCCTTAAGGAATGAGCTCATTTGGGACAAAATAGTTTTGGGCATTACTAGTGAAAGCACATGCTGCCATCTCTTGAGGGAGCATAATTTAAGCCTACAAGCAGCAATTGAGATGTGTCGGATTATAGAACTTGCTGACAAATGGCTGAGAGTCCTAGAGCGGTGTAAGGATTGTATGATGAATTATCAGTACAAATGCCAGCATAAAAGGCAGTTTTATAATTTATCTGTAAACAATCAAGTAGCATACAAATATTGCGGCAGTATGCATATACCAGAGAGAGAGCAGTGTCCTGCATATGGGAAAATCTGCAGAGCGTGTGGGAGGCTAAATCACTTGCAGAAGTGTGTCAGGCATGGGAAAGGGAAGCGAGGAAGCTGCATACAATTGACCAAACGTCAAACCCGGAGAATGCATCTCAGGAGGATGCATCCTTGTTTATCACTGATGCGGTTTATAGGAAAGAATGTATTGGCGCAATACACTCCAAGGGCAAAAAATGGTTTGTGAATCTCAGGTTTAATAACATAATTCAACCTTGCCAGCTGGACTCAGGTGCAACCTGTGATGTTATGAGTCTAAAGAACAAAATGAAACTGGCACCCAAGATACTTCTTCAGCCTAGCAGTACAACAGTGAAGTTATATTCAGGAGAATTAATGAACTCACTGGGCCTATTTCAAACAGAATGCAGCATATGTGGGGACGTTATTTAATGCCAACGCTTGATGACGTTTTGGACAAGCTACCCAAAGTACTGGTTTTTATGCTTGTTGACACTAGAGATGCCTTCTTACAGTGCAAACTGGATGAAATGAGTAGCTACATGACTACGTTCTTGACCCCATGGGGTAGTAAGAGATGGCTTAAATTACCTTTTGGAGTTTCGTTTGCACCAGTGGTGTATCAGTGAAAGCAGCATGAATTACTGAGTTGGCTTGGTGGAATTGAGCCAATAGCTGATGACATTCTTATAGTTGGCTGTGGTGAAACAGATGAAGAAGCTGAGCATGATAATGATGAGAAGCTAATAGCACTATTAGATCGGTGTAGGCTAGTGAGGCTAAGGCTCAGTGTAAAGAAGCTGCAATTTAAGGTGCATAAAGTCCACTTCCATGGGCATATTTTCTCCTCACAAGGTTTAAAAGCTGATCCAGATAAGATTAGAGCCATTGTGGAGATGCCACCGCCTGCTGATGTTAAATCAGTACAGAGATTTATCGGATTTGTTACCTATTTAGCAAAATTTCTGCCGCACCTATCGGAGGTGTGTCAGCCATTGAGACACCTTCTGGACAAAGATGCAATTTGGCATTGGCTTCCCAAGCATGAGCAGGCAGTGCAGGAGATAAAATGCTTGGTCACTATTGCTCCAGTGTTAAAATATTATGATGTTACAAACACTGTTACCATCCAAAGTGACTCGAGCAAAAATGGCCTAGGATGTTGCCCAATGCAAGAAGGTCAGCTGATTGCATACACGTCCAGAGCGCTCTCTTCTGCCAAGTTGAATTATGCCCAAATTGAAAAGGAATGCTTAAGTATTGTATTTGCCTGCCAGCGTTTCCATCATTATTTTTATGGCTGGGATATAATCACAACCGAAACTGATCACAAGCCGCTAATAGCCATATTCAAGAAGACCCTTTTGTGTACTCCCAAACGGCTGCAGAGCATGATGCTTAGTTTGCAGAATTACAGCCTTAATGTTGTCTACAAACCAGGATGTGAAATGTACATCACCCTGAGCAGGGCTACGTTAGATCAGATGACACTTGGAGGAGAACATGAGCATCAGACGGTCTGCTGGTTGCAACAGGAACAAACTTTTTTTGCCAAAGTTAACCAAGCAGACTAGCTTAATGTCACAAATCAGCAGCTATGTCAGCTTAGGTACCACACAGGTACTGATGTAGCTTTACAGGCATTGAAGACTATCGTTATGAGTGGGTGGCCAGATGAGAAGGAGGCAGTTCCAGCAATAGTGAGGGAATATTACAGATTCTTTCTCCATATATTACTGACTGTGAGAGAACAGTGGATGACTCCATATGAGGATTTGAATACTTTTTTCCAAATTGGCATTATACCACTGTGATCCTATACCATTGTGCCACAGATTTCTGCTTAGCTGAAATTCAGTACAAATCACAACACTTTTTGAAAATTGTAACAATGTACTTCCAATGGGTTTTCCCACTGCTTTTTCCATTTTCTCTTTATGGGAGTCAATGAGTGGTGAGTTGGCAGAGGGGATTTGGTGTTGGCAAGCTGGCTGCACCAAACTGCTTGCATTGAGCTGACTGCATCCAACTTGTCCTAGACCCTCATGGGCGTGTTAATGGTCATTGAGAAGAAAACAAACAAGCACCAAGGAGTCCTTGATGAACAAAATTATTTACAAAGGTAGTCTTATAATGCCGAATAAAGCAAGGGTAGTTTTCTCTGCATATAACACGGGTAGCTGTCTCTGCATATACAAGATACCCAACCTCTGTTGCAACCTAAGACTATATCATTGACAGAAATGGCCACCACTGACTGACTAAGCTATTACATTCAATATAACGAAATCAGGCAACTAAGGGACACTTACCGAAAGCTACACTTTTCAGAGATAATGCAGACATCTATATAAGGGTTGAAATGTTTCATGAATCATATTATTATGATTTTTTTGAATTTGCTAATTATAGACCCCACATCTAAGGCTAAGTATATCATAAAAAGAGTCTAGAAGACAATATCAGTTGTGAAAAATCAGTCAGGTGAAAGGAGCATTATTCATGTTTAAAATCTATTTATCTAACTAAAATGTTTTAAATTATAAACATTTAAGTAACCTATGCTGCAGTCCCATTTTGCAAGAAATACTGGGACAGAAGGATGTAGACAGATATTTATGAATAGCTCAGATTCAGAAATGTTGCATTTAAATAAAGTTACTCAGAAGAAATATACACACAGGACAACAGTTTTCTGTCTGTCACTGTGAACAGGTACAGAAAATTTAAACTTAGACCCACTCATCTTTACTTTAGAAATATATGATGTATCATGAATCTTTATTACAGAAACTATTCCTGATTTAGGAAGATCTGAATTACACAGGACTCACCTGTCAACTAAATTCATCTTAGTAGGAAAGGAACCAAAGTTTAAGTATATCTCTCTCCTTTTTCCCTTGTCCTACTTGAATTCCTCTTTGTTGATACTAAGGTCTTAGGATGGCTTGTGACTTTTTTTTTCTTACTTTTTTTTAACTTCTGTAAAAAGTCAATGCAATGAGGGAAACAACAATCATTAGCAGTCTACCTTATTTTTATAACTTTATGGAACAAATTGCACTAAAAATCAAAGTATAAAGCCAACTATGTGCAAGAAACATAGAGAAACCTTAACAGAGAAAAGACAAAAACAATAATGAGAGAAAACAATTGAAAAAAAAAAGCTGGTGGCTTCAGAGAATTGATTAATGATAGGAAGACGCTATCTGGAAAGCTAAGTCAGAAGGGGAGAAACAGTAAATTCATAACAAGTGAATTGATGGTTTTAGCAGTTTGCCCAGGGGCAGAAGGAGTGGGTTTACCTGTCCATGATTGTACAGGGTTGTTGTGGGGAATCTCTTTGAGTCACCAAGCACCACCAATTCTTTGCCTGAGTATCCCTTTGACTAGAAATGAGAAGAGGTGGGTGTTTTCGTGTAGCTCTGAATCCTGTTATAAGTTAGCCTTTCTGAGGTGGAGTTACACAGTTCACTGGAGCTATGTGCTCCCATGCTGAAAAGATATTTGATGTTGATTGGTTCTTTAGCTTTGAATGTGATCAGTCCCCCCATCTCCATATATATACATGAAGTCATATAAACACCACAGACAACAACAAATATAGCTAATAGTTATAGCAAAAAGGTTGAAATGCCTAAGTTTTATTTCCAACTTACCCTACCAGTTACGTTTATAGCTATTATGATTCTATTAGGGCTTATCATTAATTGATACTTGCAAGACTTAGTCTATCGGAAAATAGTCCTAGAATAAAATTTTGGTAACTAAGATGACAACTTTCTAATGCTCTTTTTCTGGTTCAGGATGGCACATAATCAATCAATCACACCTGAAGAGCTGGTGGTGATACAGAAATAAATTCCAGACGTGGACCAATTGCACTTTCATCCAAGAGAGGTTTAACTTTCTCACATCACAGTTCACTACAGTATGGGTAATTGGGCCTTTTGGAAAGAGTAAGCTGTTTTGTAGCTTTTCCTTAAAGTCTTGAGGACAGGCTCCCCCCCCCCTTTTTTTTTAAGGGCATAGAGTACATTTTTCAAGTATTTGCAGTTTCATAATACATCAACACCTTCAGCAAATATAGACACAGGAACTACAAAAGAAGAAGTTTCAGGGGCTGCATTTTGTATGCGACGGCATCTGGGAGAGAAAAATTAACCTTTCCTTCCTTTGTGCTGACTATGCTGCCAGTAATAACCGCACTTTCTTCATGTAATTAGAATTTAATTTTTGAATAACATGAGTTGTAGTTGATTTTTTTTATTGTTAAAAAATGATATTGCTTCTCTGAATAGAAAAAAAAAATCCCCCCTCCACATTGTCTCCCAACTCCCAGATTCCTGTTTGGTGTCTACTGAAATGGTTGAACTTATTGGATCCATTGACCAGAGAAGTTAAAATAAGGCATTAAATTTGGTCACAAATCTTTCTAAGTGTTGCCTTATGCTAGGAATATAATTTTGCTAGTCTGGCCTGGCTATATCCAAATTGTAATGTTATTGGTAAGGATTGTTATACTTTCCTTTCTTAAAAAATCTATAGGGAACAAAGTCACGGATAATAATTTTAAACATTTCAGATATTTTTAAATTTATTTGTAATTACAATTTATCTTAATGTAACATTAGAAATTAGAAAAAGTACTAGACTTGCTGAAGGTCACTTTACCCTCTCTGGTAGATATTTCATACCAAAATTTGCTTTAGACCTCAGCTTCCAAGATACAGTGCTATCCTTAAGTGCATTAAGTGGGAGTTAAAATGGTGACATCTAGCAAATCTGATACAAAAACATCTTTTATGGTCTCTGTGGAGGAAGACATTTATTTTGCCAATCCAAAGTTGCACATATACTGGAAAAGTGGAAATGTGGTGTTTGTTGCAAAGAAAACACAGATTCTTCTACTCCTTCCACCAGAACTGCTTGATTCTCTTGAGCATTGAATCTTTGAATATGATGTTCCAAATAAATATTTACAATAGTATTTTTTTTTCTGGCTAAAACTGATCTAGGTACTTCCATGTCAAGCAAAGCAATCTGCAATATCATATATTTTTCTGTAAATGACGTTCCTATGCAATTAGCAAATTAAAAGTTCAGATATGGAAAAGAGAAATGTAGAATTTTTTTTATAAATTAAAAATATCATTTATTATCATCAGTGGTGCTAACTTCATAATATAAACAAATACCACAATAGATAGGGGACGCTCACCCACATAATTAGAATTGCCACATTAAGGGATGACTTTAGTATTTAATTGTTTCTTTTATAATGCCTTTGGCATTATAATGTGGGGTCTAGAATTAGTCAATCTTCACAATGTAATCCTGATCCTCAGATTCATTTCCTGGAGAACATTAGAAGAATCCAAAGATATTCCTGCATCAGCAGAGAAAACTTGGTTCTCTAAGTTCTTACTCCTGGGATTCCAGTTATTTTTATGAAAAACTGCACTGATATGAATCTGTTGAGGTTAATATTTCCACTAGCAATGCTGTAGACTCAAACCAGTATGTTCTGAAGACAGGATAGGATCCCAAGAGGCTTTTGGTGGAAGACATTCTGCTTGATTCTTAAGAGAAGCCCTTTCATTACTTCAGTATTGAGGCAGCATCAGTAAATTTCTCCCCTGATTTCAGTGAGGGGGGAACCTTGAAAAAGCAATCACCTTGTTAAGTTAGAAAGTCTATGAAAGTTACTGTCTGCCACTAAAAAAGAGAATCAGTCCATGACTTCTCATCCCCCTACCAGTTGGCTTTATTTGCTTTTCTGGGCACCTCCTTAATTCTCCTTGAACTAACATTTCTCTCTCTAGAATTAATTAAGGAAAAATTAAGAAAAATCAACACAAAATAGAACTAAATCTAAGACAAAGGAGAGACACTCCCCTAGGAGGGGGAGAGACACATTGACTCTTAATCAACAGGAAGTAATGCAATCTGGTTGAAAGATATAAATAGCTGTTTGTTTTCCACTCATCAACTTGCTCAGATATCACATTTTGAATTGACCGCTTTCAGCTACAGTTGGCCACATTTTAGCCGCATCTGAACGTTCACTTCCTTTCCTCTAAAGTGAAAACTTAAATTAAACTTTCTCCACTTGCTGAAGACAAAAGGGGAAACCGTGATTACAAGTTGTTAATTCTGCTCGATGGAAATGAGCACAATGCAGAATGTATCTCAGATATAGATCTACATTTTTGCATTGTTCAGAATTATTTTACTCTACTAAAATAAAATAAAGGTGAGCATTCAAAGATCCAAGGAGCATCACAAGACTAAAACATCAAGATGGAGAGCTGATGTGACTTATTGGTAGACACTGCAAGGCCAATCATTCCTCCTTGTTTCCCAGCCCTAACTCACATGGGGATTGTAAGAAAAGTAGAAGTAATGAATGCTAGCCACGATGCCTTGAAATCCTGTTAAAAAGGCAGGATATACATAAAATCTATCTATATATAAAAGGATGTATGTTTGTATATATGTTCCAGCATAACTCTTGAACTCCTCAAGAAATTTCACAGATGGTACACAGATGACTTACTCTCTGGAAACAAATACTATGGGGGTAAGACACCCCTAGCATCCCTGGTGTGTGTGTGTATTCCAGCATAATTTTGGAACGCCTCCAGCAATTTCAACCAAACTTGGTACACAGATGACTTATCCTCTGGAAACAAATACTGGGGGGATAAGATACGCCTGGGGTGGGTGGGTGTGTCTATTTATGTGCATGTGGGACATTGGGAGAGTGAGTGCGGCATCCTAGAGCAACAATTGTTTGTGATGTATTTTTTTTTGTTTTTTTGTTTTTGTTTTTGATGATCTCAAACAAAGAATATCAAGTTTATCGATCAGATCATGAAAACCGAAGAGATGGTGGAGTGGCTATCTTTTACAAAAAGTCACTGAATCTAAAAAATATCCAAGCTGCACATAAACTTTCTCTTCCTGAAACTATTGTATGTGACCTATCCCTTAACACCACACTTCGATTCTTACTATGCTACAGAGTCCCTGACTATGACATTACCCATGCAAATATGCTAACCTCACTGCTAACATGGGCTACCTCTTGCCCATATCTTCTCATCTTCCTGGGTGACCTAAATCTACCTCTCATTAACTGGATAACTAATGAATGTACAACTGATCCAATCCATACTACACTATACAACGGTGTTACAAACCTAGGTCTTGAACAACTTGTAACTAATAATACAAGACTCAACAACTGCCTTAACATAACATAACATAACATCAGAGTTGGAAGGGACCTTGGAGGCCTTCTAGTCCAACCCCCTGCCCAGGCAGGAAACCCTATACCATCTCAGTCAGATGGTTATCCAACATTTTCTTAAAAATTTCCAGTGTTGGAGCATTCACAACTTCTGAAGGCAAGTCGTTCCACTTATTAATTGTTCTAACTGTCAGGAAATTTCTCCTTAGTTCTAAGTTGCTTCTTTCTTTGACCAGTTTCCACCCATTGCTTCTTGTTCTACCCTCAGGTGCTTTGGTGAACAGCCTGACTCCCTCTTCTTTGTGGCAGCCCCTAAGATATTGGAACACAGCTATCATGTCTCCCCTAGTCCTTCTTTTTGTTAAACTAGACATACCCAGTTCCTGCAACCGTTCTTCATATGTTTTATCCTCCAGTCCCCTAATCATCTTTGTTGCTCTTCTCTGCACTCTTTCTAGAGTCTCAACATCTTTTACATCGTGGCGACCAAAACTGGATGCAATATTCCAAGTGTGGCCTTACCAAGGCATTATAAAGTGGCACTAACACTTCACGTGATCTTGATTCTATCCTCTGTTTATGCAGCCCAGAACTGTGTTGGCTTTTTAACAGCTGCTGCACACTGCTGGCTCATATCTAAATGGTTATCCACTAGGACTCCAAGATCCCTCTCACAGGTACTACTATTGAGCAAGGTACCACATATACGGTACTGGTGCATTTTGTTTTTGGCCTAAATGTAGAACCTTACTTTTTCACTGTTGAATTTCATTTTGTTAGATAGCGCCCAATGTTCAAGTTTGTCAAGATCTTTCTGTAATTTGAGCCTATCTTCTGGAGTGTTGGCTATTCCTGCCAGCTTGGTGTCATCTGCAAATTTGATGAGTTTCCCATCTATCCCTCGTCCAAGTCATTGATGAAGATGTTGAAGAGTACTGGGCCTAAAACAGAGCCTTGGGGTACTCCACTGCATACTTCCCTCCATGTGGATGTAGTTCCGTTGAGGACTACACGTTGAGTGCGGTTGGTCAGCCAATTACGAATCCATCTGGTGGTGGTGCTGTCTAACCCACATTTTTCTACTTTATCTAGTAGTAGGTTATGGTCTACTTTATCAAATGCTTTACTGAAGTCCAAGTAAATTATATCGACAGCATTCCTCTGGTCTACTAATTTTGTCATTTTGTCAAAGAATGCGATAAGATTAGTCTGGCATGATCTGTTTTTGACAAACCCATGTTGGCTTTTGGTTATTACTTTGTTTGCTTCTAGGTGTTCGGTGATTCGTTGCTTGATTATCTTTTCCAGAATCTTCCCCGGTATTGAGGTCAGACTGATAGGTCTGTAGTTTCCTGGATCTGTTTTTTTTCCTTTTTTGAAGATGGGAACTACATCAGCTCTTTTCCAGTCCTCTGGCAGCTCCCCTGTGCTCCAGGATCTTTGAAGGATATAGTTCAGTGGTTCTTGATCTCATCTTCTGCAGTGGCCTTGATCTCATCTTCTGCAACAACTCAAATTCAATTTATGGACTACAAATTAAACAACCTTTTTCCAACAGTGACCACTGCATGATTGATTTTCATCTCAATATACGTCCAACTACGATCTTATAAACAACAATCTTTCATTTCTGGACTGGCAAAATCTGTTTGCAACCTGCATAACTGCTGAAGACCACTATAGAGTTTTCCTACTTAAATCAATAGAGTCATGACAACCATGATCAGGAAAAGCAAACTACCCATATCAATAAAAAAGCTTCAATCAAAAAAAAAATCCCTCTGGAAAAGAAACAAAAAAGGCTATGTAGCAAATTTCAAAAACCGCTACAGAAATATATGCAACCAAATAAAAACTGAACGCACAAATTACCACACCAAGCAAGAAGAGGACTTTCTGCGCACAAATTCCAATCGTGCCTTTTATAATTTTGTTAACAATAAACTTAAAGACTCAAGATCCATCCCACCATCTAACAACAAAGAATGCAATGACGAAACAGTTAAAGCAAACCTCTTCAACATTTTCTTTGGCTCAGTTTTTGTTAAAAGCGATAACACATATCCGACATTCCATAAACGTACCAGCAATGAATATGATGACTTAACTCATATAGATTTCACAGAAGATAACGTTGGAAAAGCTCTTCATAACTTGAAACTATCGCTATCTATTGGACCCGATGGACTATGTGCATACTTCTTAAAAAAACTTTCCACTAATATAGCAGAACCCCTGAGCATAATCTTTGATAAAGCTTTCACTACCAGTTCCCTTCCCAAACTTTAGTCACTAGCCACAGTCATCCCTATCTTCAAAAAAGGAGACCCCATCTTAGTCGAAAATTACAGACCGATCTCTCTGTGCTGCGTCACCTGCAAAGTCATGGAATCAATCATCAACCAATCCATTACCTCACACTTAGAAACTAACAACCTACTCTCCAATAAACAATTTGGTTTCAGGAAAAAATTATCATGCAACTTACAACTTCTCCACTGTAAAAACATATGGACTACAAATCTTGATCAAGGCAAAACAATAGATGCAATCTACATAGACTTCTGCAAAACTTTTGACTCAGTAGTACACGATAAACTTCTAAAACTAAAATCCTATGGCATTTCAGGACCCCTTCACAAATGGATATCTGCTTTTCTGTCTAACAGACAAAAAGTGGTCAAAATTGGCAATGCTCTATCAAATCCTGTTCCTGTCAAGAGTGGCGTTCCTCAAGGCAGCGTCCTTGGACTAACACTCTTCATACTATACATTAATGATCTTTGTGACCATATCTCAAGTAATAGTGTTCTCTCTGCTGATGACGTCAAACTATTTAACACCACCGACAATACTTCTATCATTCAAAACGACCTTGATCATCTAACCGCTAGGTCTAAAACTTAACAACTCCAAATCTCAGCCAGCAAATGCTCAGTCTTACATATAGGAAAAAAGAACCCAAACACTAAGTACATACTTAATGGACATTACTTTACAGATGACCCCCATCCCGTTAAAGACCTTGGAGTTTTCATGTCAAATGATCTAAGTGCCAAAGCCCACTGCAACTACATACCAAAAAAGCTGTAAGAGTTGTAAACCTAATCTTACGTAGCTTCTTTTCCAAAAATACTACACTACTAACCAGAGCATATAAAACATTTGCTAGACCAATTCTAGAATACAGCTCGCCTGTTTGGAACCCTCACCACATCTCTGACATCAGTACAATTGAACGTGTCCAGAAATATTTTACAAGAAGAGTTCTCCATTCCTCTGAAAACAACAATATACCTTATCCCACCAGCCTTGAAATCCTATGCTTGGAAAACTTGGAACTCGGTCGCCTTCGACAAGACCTAAGTTTAACTCATAGAATCATCTATTGTAATGTCCTTCCTGTTAAAGACTACTTCAGCTTTAATTGCAATAATACAAGAGCAACTAATAGACTTAAACTTAATGTCAACCGCTTTAATCTAGATTGCAGTAAATATGACTTCTGTAACAGAATCATCAGTGCTTGGAATACTTTACCTGACTCTGTGGTCTCTTCTCATAATCCTAAAAGCTTTAACCAAAAACTTTCTACTATTGACCTCACCCCATTCCTAAGAGGACCATAAGGGGCGTGCATAAGCGCACAAACGTGCCTACCGTTCCTGTCCTATTGTTTTTCTTTTCTTCTTCCTATATATATATATATATATATATGCTTATACCTCCTTATATTTACTCATATAAGTGTTTATATAGTATATAATCTTTTTGTATGATACCTACATATATTGTTGTGACAAAATAAATAAATAAATAAATAATCTGATCAGAGGCAGCTCAGGCTACAGGTAGAATAAAGCAGGGGTCTCTAACCTTGGCAACTTTAAGCCTGGCGGACTTCAACTCCCAGAATCCATTAAATTAAAAATTATAGACCAATCTCCTTGTTAAATGCGGATTATAAAATATTTGCATCAATAATGGCGAATAGATTGAAGAGATTGTTAAATGAATTTTTTCACATAGATCAAAATGGTTTGTTACGAAAGAGACAGATCAGAGACAATATGAGCACAATCTTAAATACTTTGGAATATTATGAAGTACATCCAGAAAAGCAAATGACATTGATGTTTCTCGACACACAGAAGGCTTTTGATAATGAGAACTGGCAATTTATGATAAAACAATTGCAGACTATGGACTTTGGGGGAAGATTTATAAATATGATTGAGGCAATTTATAGTAAACAATCTGCAAATGTGGTAATAAATGGAGATAGGACAAAGAAGATTAATATTATGAAAGGAACAAGGCAGGGATGTCCTTTATCCCCATTGCTATTTGTATTGACATTAGAGATGTTAAATAGAAATATAAGACAAAATGAAGAGATAAAAGGCATAAAAATTAAAAAAGAAGAATACTAACTACAAGCATTTGCAGATGATCTAGTATTTATTTTAGAGGAGCCTCAAGAAGTAGGATCCGGACTGATAGAACAAATAGAAGAATATGGAGCGGTAGCTGGGTTGAAAATTAATAAAGATAAAACATAAATATTGGTGAAAAATATCACAGAGAAACAGAAAAGGGATTTAATGGAGAAACTAGATATTCAGATTACTAAAAAGTTAAGGTATTTAGGAATACAATTAACAGCAAGGTGTGTAATGATTAAAGAAGATAATTACTATAAATTGAAAGGACAAATTGAGATGGATTTGGAGAGATGGAAAATTTGCAATTATCATTGATGGGAAGAATAGCGGTAATTAAGATGAATATATTACCTAGATTGATGTTTTTATTTCAAACAATACTGATAAAACCGGAAAAAAAATATTTTGAAGACCTGAATAGAATGATAATGAAATTTATGTGGTGGGGGGAAAAGCGAGAATCAATATGAAATGTTATAAGATGCAAGACAAAGGGGAGGATTTGGGCTACCAAACTGGGAATTATATTATCAAGCAGCATAGGGATGGGTTCTAATTTTTTTTACTACCGGTTCTGTGGGTGTGGCTTATTTTGTGGGCGTGGCTTGATGGTCATGTGACAGTGGTTGTGGCTTGATGGTCATATCACTGGATAGGCATGGCCAACTCAATGTCTCTCATGTCAAGGGGTACCTCGCCTGGCCCCTCCCCTCCCCGCCATTCCTTGTCACACCCAGCCTCAACGTATCTATAGTTCTGCAAAAATGTTATTCACCTTTTTTCAACTTTATTATCTACATACTATAGATCAGGGGTCTCCAAACTTAGCCACTTTAAGACTTATGGACTTCAACTTCCAGAATTCCTCAGCCAGCTTTGCTGTCTTAAAGTCTTAAAGTGGCCAAGGTTAGAGACCTCTGCTATAGATGCACTTTCATGGACCACTGAAAGGAGGAAATGGCTCACATGCTTTGCCCAAGAGTGTGATAGGCAACAGTCTTTTAAGGGGCTGCTAGAAAGAAAGGGGGGAAAGTATTTTCCAATGCACCAGAAGGCAAAACAAGAAGCAATGGATGGAAACTCAACGAAGAGAGAAGCAACCTAAAACTAAGGACAAACTTCCTGACAGTGTGAACCTATATAGGTTTCAGTCATAATTTCACATATAAAATAGCCATTCATGTAATACAACCTGCATATTGTTCAAAATACTTGTTAGTATTATGGCTGATGTTTGACAGCAAGCCTAAAATCCCCATTCCCTCCCCACTCCAGGGGAAGGTTACTTCAAAATCCCCATTTCCTCCCCACCCCACTAATCTGTTCTGGGAAGGAATCAAACTCCCCCCTCTTCATTTCCCAAATAAAATATCCCAGATAATTAAGGAATAATCAAGCTGCTAGCAAGGAACCTGCCTGGAATTCCACATTCCTGCCAGCTGCATAAAGGAAACTTTGTAAGCAGAAAACAGCTACCGGTGCTTACAGATAATATAAAGTGGAAGCTGGAAGTTCGGCTCCATTTACAAGCAGGCAGAAAACTCATTCAAGACAGGATAGTTCACAATGGAAATCACCCACACCTTTTTAGAAACACAAAGCACATATTGCACAAACCCCAAAACTTCAAAAACATTGCACCATATAAGAATTCTTCCTCTTATCCAATTTGTTGTTCAGCTGACCCAGAAAGGAGATTCTAGCTGCTCTGTCATTTTAAAATGACAGCGTTCCCCCCGCCCCGCTTCTTCTTTGCCAAGTGATCTCCTGGCTGAGAAGCGAGCCGATCAGTTGGGACGCTTCTTGGCTTCTCAATTTAAAGGGACGGTGTCTTGTTTTTTCTCTCTACTTCGACAAGTGAGTCTTGATTTTTTTCTTCTAAATGATCAGCTGGGAGTCGGGAGGCAGCAATAGATTGGGGGCGGGGCCAGGCAGAATTTTTACTACTGGTTCTCCGAACTACTCAAAATGTTTACTACTGGTTCTTGCGAACTGGAGAGAACTGGTAGCAACCCACTACTGAAGAAGCAGCAATATCATGGATGAAGGAATGGATTGTATTAAGAAATACAAGGTAATTGACTTTGGAGGGGCACAATTTATAATTAGGTTGGTATGCTTTTTTATGGTATGAGAAAAATAAGATGCATAGCAATTTTCAAAAACATTATGTAAGGAATGCTTTATTATTAGTATGGGAGAAAGTTAGAGAAAAACATTATTTGAAAATACCAACATGACTTTCAACAATGGAAGCATTAATACATCCAAATATTATTAATATGGGGAATATTATCAGATATAAAGATATTTAATCAGAAAAGGGGGAATTGAAAATGAAACAAGAACTAGTAGAACAAGGGATTGTTATGGAGTGATATACACAACTGCAAATACAATAGAGATATAAAAAAGATACAAAGTTATATGGTTTTTATTTGGAGATGACAGAATTAGATGAGATACTCACAGGAACAGATGAGAAAATGATTTTAAAAATTCTGTAATTATTTAATTGGAGTTAAATTAGAAGAAGAACAAATAAAAGAAACAATGATAGCATGGGCAACATTTTTTGAATATACATTAGAATTAGATAAATGGCAGCAATTATGGGAAATAAATTACAAATTAACAAAGGCTACAGCATATAAAGAGAATTTGTATAAAATGTTTTATAGATGGCACATGTCATCAGAAAGATTGGCAAAAATGTTCAAAGATAAATCCACTAAATGTTGGAAATGCTACCAGACATTGGGACTGTACTATCACATGTGGTGGACATGTCCAGA
The DNA here is from genome assembly GCF_028640845.1 of Ahaetulla prasina. Taxonomy (NCBI): domain Eukaryota; kingdom Metazoa; phylum Chordata; class Lepidosauria; order Squamata; family Colubridae; genus Ahaetulla; species Ahaetulla prasina. The sequence continues at coordinate 186,956,488 of NC_080540.1, forward strand.
AGCAAGAAATTAATGGGCAAAAATTCAAATATGGCTAGAGAAAATGATACAACACATTGATCTTAAACCAGAGCTATTTCTGCTGGGTATCTTACCAGAGAAATTTAGTAAAGAATATACATATTTGATTATACATGTAATAATGGCAGCAAGAATGGTATTGGAACGCAGAAAAAATTCCTACAAAGGAGGACTAATTAAGAAAATATTAGAATGTGCAGAAATGAGTAGATTATCATTAGCAATTAGAGGGAAGGAAGAATTGGAGTATTACAACATATGGGGGCAATTTTATCAATGGATAGAGACTGAATATAGACAATAGACAATGTAAAAAAAAGAAATATGGGAAAAATATGTTGCAATACATTAAATTTAAGCGTAAGAGGAAAGCTAAATATGTACTTAGAAAATGATGATAAATGAATATGAATATACAAAAATTTTTGTATCCAGATGTTACACTGATTGATTAATGATGAATTGTTTGTTAAAAAACAAAAATAAAAAAAATCTCAAAAAAGAAAGAAAGGGGAGAGGCGTGGGCAGAGTCGCAGCGACAAGACAAGGTATTTGGAAGCTCCCAAAGACCCGTCAATAACTCCGTTGTCCAGTGGTCTTAAATGACCTAAGTCATCCTGTAGCAATGACAAATAAGAAGGGCACGGCCTGGCCGGCATAGGGGAAGTGCAAACCCATAAGCGGAACAGGAGAAGCTCCTCAAACTGAGCATTGGAGAAAGCAACCACAGAAGTCGCTAAAAAGCCAGGGCGGCTGCAAAGGAAGAGGAAGAAGAGAGACAGTGTGTAACATCGAGGTGAGAGACTTTGATATGTTGTGAAAGAAAAGAAGAGATTTTCTGCTACAAGCCCACTTGCAATTAAAGAAGATGAAAAAGAAGGCTGAAAGAAAGGGGTGAGAGCGGGTGTGTATTCGCTCTCATACCTAGTAAATTAGCTGCAAAGAAAGTTTGAGGCGGGGAAGGCAACTTTTAACTTTTATTTGAAAACCAAAGGGAAAATCAGAAGATCTCTCATAAAATAAAAGTAATTTGGACATTGATAATAACTGGAGAAGTTGAGCCCTATTCTAGATGGGAATAGTGGTAATTGATAAAGGATATTTTGTATCCGGAGTACAGCAAAAAAAAAAAAAAGTTGAAAGTATGGTGTATTGCTGAAAGTGAGTCAACAGTGCCACCTAGTGGCTGAAGAAAAAGTATTTCTAAGACTGAAAAGATTTTAACTAATCTGACCTTGACATTTGGTTAAAAAGATAAAGGCAACAGATGTGCAAAGAGAAGATTGGAAGCTGAGCTTTGTTTTTGGTTTATAATTTTCTACTGTTTTGTTTTTTGAACCTTTTTTGAAACTTGTCCTTTTTATTTACTCTTTTGTGAACACTTTGAAGAATTTGGCTTTGATTTTTTTTTATGTTAGAAGATAACTGGAGGACAAGCAAAATACTTGAGCTTGCATTTGGTATTCCTATTCTTTTTCTTAAGAGTTGTTTATTCCCTTTTTTCTTCTTTTGCTATTTTGGAAGTTTTCTTTTTTTCCTTTTCCTTTTTTTCCCTTTTGATTATAGTTTAACACCAGAACTAAACTAACAAGACAGTGGATTAAGACCAGAAGAGTTTGAAGATTTATTGGGACAACACAACATTTGGTTTTCATTTTGTATATCTTCCTTTTTGATTTTTTTTTCCTTTTCCTTTTGGATTTTTTCCCCCAACACTATATTTTTAATCTGGAATATAGGTGTTTTTTTTTTTTAATTTGTGAGGGTGGTGGTTCACTTGCTTTTTCTGCATTTTTTTTCTTTTAACTAATCCAACCTTCAGGGAGGATTAGATACTTGGATTACAAATTTATTATACTTGGAGTATAAATCTACAAGAATGAGTACAAAGAAAAAGCTTACAACACTGCTACATCCAACAGGCAGCCCTGTTTCAACAGAAAAGACTGTGGAGATGGACCTATAAAGTTTCATCCAAACACTTCGTGATGATTTGAAACAAGATATAAAAATAATGAAAGACATGATGGAGAAACACGAATGGAGGATTCAAAAAGTAGAAGAAAAGACGGAAGAGACAGGAAAAAAAGTTGAGGAACTAGGAGAAAAATTTGCGTTAACTGATAAAATTCAAGACTTATAGGAAAAAACAATAATCCAGCTCAAAATGGACAAGGCTGATTTTTATCTAAGATTTCAAAATATTGAGGAGAAGAAAGGAGAAAATCTGCCTGAGGTGATAGCTGAGATCTTGATGGAAGGTCTGGATCAACCTAAGGAGAAGATTATAAATAAAATTGATGAAACTTTTAGAATGCATACAAGGTATGCGATGAGAAACAAGTTGCCAGGAGAAGTACATGTAAGATTCACAAAGAAAACATTGAAAACAATGGCTACCAACCTGCCTTCCATTGAGGACCTGTATACTGCACGAATCAAAAAGAGGGCTGTGAAAATATTTACAGATGCCTCACATCTTGGACATAAACTTTTTCAACTCCTACCCTCAATGACCAGAGGAGTGTTTGTTTAAACAGCTGCAGTATGACTTCAAAAAAGGAGTGGAAAGAACAAAAATGTAAATCAGAATGGCTTAAATAAACATTTGAACTGAACATTATTTGGAAAGAAAAAAGAAAAAAGAGACATTACAGTATATGGACTTGAATTCGAACTATACATAAGTTAAAATAATAAATTTAAAAATCCATTCTCCTTAAGTTGAGAATATTAAAACTCTTAAAAATATCACCGGCTATGGCAAATCTCCTTCCCAGGCTGAAGGAAATCAACAACTGGCCGATGACCTGAATGTGTTTTACTGCAGGTTTGAAAGGAAACTATAGCCACCTATCTCCACAGCCCCCATCTCAGACACACCAACAACAGCCAAGCCTCCTACAACTGACCCCATTTCATTGGATTCACAACCCCTAGTGATCACAGAAAAGGAAGTGCAGGACCTATTTCACAGACAAAAGCCAGGAAAAGCTCCAGGCCCAGACAAGATAACTCCTTCTTGCTTAAAAGTCTGTGCTGACCAATTGGCCCCCATCTTCACCCATATCTTCAATAAATCACTAGAGATGTGCTATGTTCCTTCTTGCTTCAAACGCTCTACCATCATCCCAGTGCCGAAGAAGCCCACCATCAAGGAACTGAATGACTACGGATCCGCTGTTAGACCCCTTGCAATTTGCATACTGAGCAAATAGATCAACAGATGACGCTGTTAATATGGCTCTGCACTACATCTTACAACATCTTGAATCTCCAAAGACCTATGCAAGGGTCCTCTTTGTAGACTTTAGTTCAGCATTCAATACCATCATTCCAGACACTCTTCTAACTAAGCTAAACCAGCTACAAGTACCTGAACCTTGTGTTGACATCTTGACTGGCCAGGATGGGACCACTAACTGGGTTTCTATCATGCGGACATTTTTAGTGGCTGACCTTCTTGCCCTGCGAGATTCCCCTCTCTCGCAGGTTTGGCCCTCTACATTATCGAGGGCCCACCTTGAGGACGGGTTTTGGAACCCCGAGAGGTGGCATGCCAAAACTAGGAGGCTTAGGGGATTTTTAACTAATTGTTTTAACAGATTTTTTAAGGGGAGTTTTAATGGGAATTTTAAGGGGAGGGTGGGAATTGACTGGTTAGGGTCAGGGGGGATGGGTGGGGGTGGGGGAAACCCATCAGGGAGGGAGCCAAGTGGGAGGGAAGAGTCGGGTAAGGGGAGAAACCCGTCTGGGAGGGTATGTCCAGTCCCTGTGTCTGCTCACGGCATTATTTTATCTAGTCCGAAGGGGGGGGAAAGGGGGTGTTCATAGTGTAGAATATCATTCCATCTGTACGGTAAGTGGGAGGGGCAGATATGGCGGAGGCGAGGGGCCGCATCGTTCTTTGGGAGCACGTGTTCGCTGTTTGAAAGCGATCACGTGCTCCGGCCCCTCAGTCCTTACTCGTTCCCCGGATGGTCAAGACCCTCAGAGCTTGGGTCTTCGGCTGATGCTGTGCAATGCCCGGTCCATGGTTAATAAGGCTCCCCTGATTTGTGATCTTATTCAGAGGGAGGCCGCGGACTTTACGGGCATTACGGAGACCTGGTTGGGCACAGAAGGCTGCGGTGTGGCTCAGGCTATAAGAAGCCTGTTATTAAACACAGCTGCCTGCAATTACTGCAGGTTCTAGTCCCACCAGGCCCAAGGTTGACTCAGCCTTCCATCCTTTATAAGGTAGGTAAAATGAGGACCCAGATTGTTGGGGGGGGGGGAATAAGTTGACTTTTTATATAAATATACAAATAGAATGAGACTATTGCCTTACACAATGTAAGCCGCCCTGAGTCTTCGGAGAAGGGCGGGATATAAATGTAAAAAAAAAAAAAAAAGGGAGTGTACCCCTGGTTGAACTGTGCCCTCCGGGTTTCCGAGCATTCCATCAGCCGAGAGCCCAAGGTAGGGGTGGAGGGGTTGCGGTTGTGATTAGAGAAATTCTAAAGCCAAGGGAGTCCACTGTACCTCAGATAGCCGGTTGTGAATCCCTCCTTGTGAAGTGGGGCCAAAGGAATTAGATGGGTTTGTTGATCACGTACCTGGCTCCTTGTTGCGTGACTACAGCCCTACCTGAGCTGCTGGAGGTGCTTGCCGGAATGGCAGTTGAGATTCCCATACTTTTGGTCATGGGGGATTTCAACTTGCCATCGGCCGGCTTGTCATCAATGGCAGTCCAGGAGTTCAAGGCTTCCATGACGGCCTTGGACCTGATTCAAGTAACTGATGGCCCTACACACATTGGGGGTGGCACACTGGACTTGATTTATATCTCTGGATGATATAAAATTTAATGATCTGGAATTAGGAGATTTAGTGACGGAACCTGTGTCATGGTCAGATCATTTTCTCCTTCGCTTGGACTTTCGGACCGCCGCTCACCACCGCAGGGAGACGGAACCAATGCATTGGTTCCATCCCAGGCGCCTGATGGACCCCGAGAGGTTCTTGACGGAGCTTGGGCCGTTTCCTGAGGATCTTGCCCACGGCATGGCTGAAGAACTAGTAGCGGCCTGGGAACAGGCCGCGGCTGGGGCTTTGGACCATGTCGTGCCTTTGTGGCCTCTGACCTGGCGTAGATCTCAATTGGCTCCTTGGTTTTCTGAGGAGCTGAGAGAGATGAAACGCCGGAGAAGACGCCTAGAGAGTACCTGGAGGTCTAGCCGTTCCGAGGCTGATCGGACACTAGTTAAGTCTTTTTCTAAGACCTACCTAGTGGCACTGAGGGAGGCGAAACGTTCTTACGTTTCCACCCTCATTGCATCGGCAGATAACCGCCCTGCCGCCATGTTTCGGGTGACCCGCTCTCTCCTTCATCAGGAGGGTGGAGGATGACCCCTTGCAGTGACGTGCTGAGGAGTTTAACGGTTATCTATATGATAAAATCGTTCAGCTTCGGGATAGTTTAGACCAAAATTGCGATGATCCAAATGAGATGACGGAGACGCGTCTTGTTGAGGTTATTTGGGATGAGTTTGATGCTGTGGCTCTCGAGGACGTGGACAGGTTACTGGGGAGGCTACATGCGACCACATGTTTACTGGACCTGTGTCCCTCCTGGTTGGTGCTGGCCACATGGGAGGTGACACGAGGCTGGCTCCAGGGAATTATAAATGCTTCGTTGTTGGAGGGGGTTTTCCCCGCCGCCTTGAAAGAGGCGGTGGTGAGACCCCTCCTCAAGAAGCCTTCCCCGGACCCAGCTATATTAGGAAATTATCGTCCAGTCTCCAACCTTCGCTTTGTGGCGAAGGTTGTAGAGAGTGTGGTGGCATGGCAGCTCCCCTGGTACCTGGATGAAGCTGTCTATCTAGACCCGTTCCAGTCCGGCTTCCGGTCCGGACATAGCATGGAGACAGCTTTGGTCGTGTTGGTGGATGATCTCTGGAGGGCCAGGGATAGGGGTTGTTCCTCTGCCCTGGTCCTGTTAGATCTCTCGGCGGCTTTTGATACCATCGACCATGGTATCTTGCTGCACCGGTTGGAGAGTTTGGGAGTGGGAGGCACCGTTTATCGGTGGTTCTCCTCCTATCTCTCTGACAGGATGCAGACGGTGTTGACAGGGGGGCAGAGATCGACCGCGAGGCACCTTACTTGTGGGGTGCCACAGGGGTCGATTCTCTCGCCCCTTCTGTTCAACATCTATATGAAGCCGCTGGGTGAGATCATCAGTGGCTTCGGGGTGAGTTACCATCTGTACGCTGATGACACGCAGCTGTACTTTTCCACCCCGGGTGTTGTGTCTTGTCCGCTCTCACCGCAGCCGGGGTCTGCTTATCTGCTCCCGAACACGGAGGAATGTATGCCTCCCGGCCCCAGTCCTGGCTCCATGCCCAGACAAGCTGCAGAGGAGGGGGCACCTCCCGGTCCCAGCCCTGGCTCCATGCCCAAGCAGGCTGCAGAGGAGGGAGCATCCCCCGGCCCCAGCCCTGGCTCCATGCCCAGGCAAACGGAGCAGCTAGACCCCTCCCCCTCCTCCATAGCATGTGAGCCTGAGGAAAGTTTACTTCCAACAGCTGATTGGAGTGACCCTCGCATCAGAAGATTGGATAGGTGGAGGCAACAGAAGGAAGGGAGGGGCAGGCCTTAATGAGTGCTGAGTCATGGAGCCACACCCCATGGCCTATATAAAGGATCTGTTTTCTGGCAGTCTCTGAGTCAGGCAAAGTCGAACTTATCTTGCTGAAGTCACTTACTGGTCTCCTGCCTGCTCTGAGGACTTTGCTAGGACTTTGGGCAGAGCTGCAGAGGCAAGCCTGATTTGGATTTCCCTGACCCGGCCGTCAGCGGAGGAGTGGGACACGACACCGGGCCACCCCAATGAAACTGTTGAAGTGCTGTCCCGGTGCCTGGAAGCGGTATGGGTCTGGATGGGGAGAAACAGGCTCAAGCTCAATCCCGCAATTGCAGCTGACTGTTGGGGGCGAGTCATTGGCCCCAACGGAAAGGGTGCGCAACTTGGGTGTTCTCCTGGATGGACGGCTGTCATTTGAAGACCATTTGACGGCCGTCTCCAGGAGAGCTTTTTACCAGGTTCGCTTGGTTCGCCAGTTGCACCCCTTCCTTGATCGGGATGCCTTATGCACAGTCACTCATGCTCTTGTCACCTCTCGCTTGGATTATTGCAATGCTCTCTACATGGGGCTCCCCTTGAAGTGCACTTGGAGGCTCCAGTTAGTTCAGAATGCAGCTGTGCGGGTGATAGAGGGAGCCCCACGTTGCTCCCACGTAACACCGCTCCTGCGCAGTCTGCACTGGCTTCCTGTGGTCTTTCGGGTGTGCTTTAAGGTTTTGGTTACCACCTTTAAAGCGCTCCATGGCTTAGGGCCCGGGTACTTACGGGACCGCCTGCTGTTACCTTATGCCTCCCACCGACCTGTACGCTCACACAGAGAGGGTCTTCTCAGGGTGCCGTCCGCCAAGCAATGTTGGCTGGCGGCCCCCAGGGGAAGGGCCTTCTCTGTAGGAACGAACTTCCCCCTGGTTTGCGCCAATTACCCGACCTCGGACCTTTCGCCGTGAGCTGAAAACACATTTGTTTATTCAAATGGCTTAAATTTTTAATTAAATTTTTAATTCTAAACTTTTAGAATTTTTAATTCTAAACTTTTAAAAATTCTAAATTTTTAATTCTAAACTTTTAATTCTAAACAATTTTAATCGGGGTTATTATTTATAAATTTTAAGGGTTTTTAAGTTTGATTGTTTTAATTTCGGCCATTTATGGATTATGTTTGTTTTAAGTTTTTGTTTTAATTGTACATTGTGTTGTTTTTATACTCTGGCTGTACACTGCCCTGAGTCCTTTGGGAGAAGGGTGGTATAAAAATCTAAATAAATAAATAAATAAATAAACAGACTGTGTCTGTTCGGGTGTGAATCCCTCCTTGTGAAGTGGGGCCATAGATGTCAGATGGGCTTGCTGGTCGCGTACCTGGCTCCTTGCTACGTGACAGCTGCCCTGCCCGAGCTCCTAGAGGTGCTTGCTGGGGTGGCAGTTGAAACCCCCAGACTTTTAGTCATGGGGGATTTTAACTTGCCTTCCTCCGGCTCGTCATCGACAGCAGCTCGGGAGTTCATGGCTTCCATGACGGCCTTAGACCTGACGCAAGTAGTTGATGGCCCTACCCACACCGGGGGTGGTACACTCGATTTGATTTTTGTCTCTGGTCAGTGGTTGAGAGATCTGGACTTAAAGGAAATAGTCACCGAACCTTTGTCATGGTCAGATCACTCTCTCCTTCGCCTAGACTTTCTGACCGCCACCCAACACCACAGGGAGACGGAGCCGAGGCGTTGGTTCCGTCCCAGGCACCTGATGGACCCGGAGAGGTTCCGGACGGAGCTTGGGCCATTCCCTGAGGGTCTGGCTCACGGCACGTCTGAGGAACTTGTTGCGGCCTGGGAACGGGCCGCGGCGGGGGCCTTAGATCGTGTCGTGCCTTTGCGGCCTCTGACCCGGCGCAGGTCCCAACCGGCTCCCTGGTTCTCCGAGGAGCTGAGGGGGATGAAGCGCCGGAGAAGACGCCTAGAGAGTTCCTGGAGGTCTAGCCGTTCAGAGGCTGATCGGACACTAGTGAAGTCCTATACAAGGACTTACCTAGTGGCATTGAGGGAAGCGAGGCGTTGCTACGCCTCCTCCCTCATTGCGTCGGCAGATAACCGCCCAGCCGCCCTGTTCTGGGTGACTCGTTCCCTCCTTCACCAGGGGGAGCGGGATGACCCGCTGCAGGGACGTGCTGAGGAGTTTAACGGTTATCTATACGATAAAATCGTTCAGTTTCGGGACGGGTTGGACCAAGATTGCGGTGACTCAGGTGAGGCGTCCGAGGGTGGTCTTGGTGACATTGTCTGGGATGAGTTTGACCCTGTAGCTCCCGAGGACATGGACAGGTTGTTGGGTAGACTGAATGCCACCACGTGTTTACTGGACCCGTGGCCCTCCTGGCTGGTGCTGGCCACTCAGGAGGTGACACGAGGCTGGCTCCAGGCGATTACGATCGCTTCTTTGGTGGAGGGTGTCTTTCCGGCCGCCTTGAAAGAGGCGGTGGTGAGACCCCTCCTTAAGAAGCCTTCCCTGGACCCGGCTGTTTTAGGTAATTATCGTCCGGTCTCCAACCTTCCGGCGAAGGTTGTAGAGAGTATGGTGGCATATCAGTTTCCCCTGCACCTGGATGAAACCGTCTATCTAGACCCGTTCCAGTCGGTTTCCGGCCCGGTTACAGCACAGAGACGGCTTTGGTCGCGTTGGTGGATGATCTCTGGAGGGCCAGGGATAGTTGTTCCTCTGCCCTGGTCCTATTAGACCTCTCAGCGGCTTTTGATACCATCGACCATGGTATCCTGCTGCGCCGGCTGGAGGGATTGGGAGTGGGAGGCACCGTTTATCGGTGGTTCTCCTCCTATCTCTCCGACCGGTCGCAGTCGGTGTTGACAGGGGGGCAGAGGTCGACCCCGAGGCGCCTCACTTGTGGGGTGCCGCGGGGGTCGATCCTCTCGCCCCTTCTGTTTAACATCTACATGAAGCCGCTGGGTGAGATCATCAGTGGTTTCGGTGTGAGGTATCAGCTGTATGGATGACACCCAGCTGTACCTTCCCACACCGGACCACCCCAACGAAGCTATCGAAGTGCTGTCCCGGTGTCTGGAGGCTGTACGGGTCTGGATGGGGAGAAACAGGCTCAAGCTCAATCCCTCCAAGACAGAGTGGCTGTGGATGCGGCATCCCGGTACAGTCAGCTAAATCCATGGCTGACCATCGGTGGCGAGTCATTGGCCCCGATGGAGGGTGCGCAACTTAGGCGTCCTCCTGGATGAATGGCTGTCTTTGGAAGATCATTTGGCCGTCTCCAGGAGAGCGTTTTACCAGGTTCGCCTGGTGCGCCAGTTCGCCTTTCTGGACCGGGATGCCCTGTGCACAGTCACCCACGCACTCGTGACGTCTCGCCTGGATTACTGCAATGCTCTCTACATGGGGCTCCCTTGAAGGGCATCCGGAGGCTGCAGTTAGTCAGAATGCGGCTGCGCGGGTGATAGAGGAGCCCTCGTGGCTCCCGTATAACACCCATCCTGCGCAGACTGCACTGGCTGCCTGTGGCCTTCCGGGTGCGCTTCAAGGTTTTGGTGACCACCTTTAAAGCGCTCCATGGCATAGGGCCGGGTTATCTACGGGACCGCCTGCTGCTACCAAATACCTCTCACCGACCCGTGCGCTCTCACAGAGAGGGACTCCTCAGGGTGCCGTCAGCGAGGCAATGTCGTCTGGCGACGCCCAGGGGAAGGGCCTTCTCTGTGGGGGCTCCCACCCTCTGTAATGAACTGCCCCCAGGACTTCGTCAGCTTCCGGACCTTCGGACCTTCCGCCGCGAGCTTAAAACATATCTATTTAACTGCGCAGGACTGAGTTAGATTTTAGTTTGTGGGTTTTATCTTGGGTTTTAATTTTTATATTTTTAATTAAGGCTTTTGAATAAGTTTTTTTAATTGTTTTTAGAATTGTATTTATTGTATTTTTTGTTTTTTAAATGCCTGTAAACCGCCTTGAGTCCTTTGGGAGATAGGGCGGTATATAAATATAAACAATAAATAAATAAATAAATAAGACTTGTAGGTGGATCACAAGCTTCCTAACAAACAGGAAGCAGCAGGTAAAGGTAAGCAGGATCACTTCAGATACCTGTACAATTAGCACAGGGCCCCCCCAAGGCTGTATGCTCTCCCCACTTCTCTTCTCTCTGTATACCAATGACTGCATCTCCAATGATCCATCTGTTAAACTACTGAAGTTCGCAGATGACACAACAATGATTGGTCTCATTCGAGACAATGACAAATCTGCATATAGACATGAGGTCGAACGACTAGCCTTGTGGTGCAACCATAACAATCTGGAACTGAACACACTCAAAACCGTAGAAATGATGGTAGACTTTAGGAGAAACCCTTCCATACTTCCACCTCTCACAATACTTGAAAACACAGTATCAACAGTAGAAACCTTCAAATTTCTAGGTTCTATCGTATCACGAGATCTAAAATGGACAGTTAACATCAAAAACATCATCAAAAAAGGACAACAAAGACTGTTCTTTCTGCACCAACTCAGAAAGCTCAAACTGCCCAAGGAGCTATTGATCCAGTTCTACAGAGGAATTATTGAGTCTGTCATTTGCACCTCTATAACTGTCTGGTTTGGTTCTGCAACCCAACAAGAAAGACAGAGACTTCAGAGGATAATTAGAACTGCAGAAAAAATAATTGCTACCAACCTGCCTTTCATTGAAGACCTGTATACTGCACGAATCAAGAAGAGGGCTGTGAAAATATTTACAGATCCCTCACATCCTGGACATAAACTGTTTCAACTCTACCATTAAAACAACACTATAGAGCATTGCAACCAGAACAACTAGATGCAAGAACAGTTTTTTCCCGATGGCCATCACTTGCTAAGCAAATAATTCCCTCAACAATGTCGAACTATTTACTAAATCTACACTACTATTAATCTTTTCATCGTTTTCATCACCAATCTCCTTCCACTTATGACTGTATGACTGTAACTTTTTGTTGCTATCACTAAGGGTTAAATTGCAACCTATGACCATCATTTGTGTTGTAAATGTTGTACCTTTGATGAAGGTATTTTTTCTCTTTCTCTTTCTTTTTCTTTTCTTTTATGTACACTGAGAGCATATGCACCAAAACAAATTCCTTGTGTGTCCAATCACACTGGGCCAATAAATTCTATTATATTCTATTCTAACATGGAGAGTTGGGAGGATGAGTATGAGGAATTAAGGGAGATGCTTCAAATAGTGCGAGAATCACTTAAGGGAAATAAAGAAGCCGAGGAGTGGTTAAAATGTAAAAAAAAAGGATGAAGAAATTATGAAGGAATAGCAAGAGGAACAAGAATAGAATGTTGAAAAGGAAATAATTGAAGATAAAAACATAGATGATTACATTGGGATTGACAGTGATAGAATAAAAATGGATAGGGGGAAGTATCTCAAAAAAGAAGAGAAGAGAAGGAAATGGGAAAAGATTGACAGGAAAATTAAAAGAATAAAAATTAGAGAAAGGAGGTGGAAAGGAAGATACAAGAAAGAGAAAAAGAAGAAGATAAGAGAATGGGAGAAAGGGAGGAAAACATTAAGAAATGGAATTTTGGAGAGACCGAAAGAAAACAGTTAAAAGGGGAAGAAAAATAAATAGCAGGAAAGAAATTAAAATAGTTGTAGAAATTTTATGTAAGAAGCAAATTAGAAGAAATATATAGATTATTGTAAAATGGAGAAGTAGATGAAATGTGAAAGATAAAATGGGTTATATGTTTTATTGTCTGAGGATGCATGGAATTGGAGATAATTATAGTGAAGAAATTATATTATTATTATTATAGCAAAGAAATACGTTTTAAATATTGAAAAGAACAAAGAAATTAATTGAAATTAAGATATAAAACTGAAAAGAAGTAAAAAAGGAAGAAGTATATTTAAGAAAAATAGTCCAACAGATGAAATGTGAAAGATAGAATGATTTATAGATGAACACAAATGAAAGTGAGATGTAAAATTGAATAAAATTGAAATGTTAGTAAATGATGTATCCTAATGAAAAAGAAAAATAATTATTTAGCTGGGAATAAGAACTTAAAGAAAACAAGAGGTGGAAGGTTGAATTAACTAAAAGGTTGGAAGGTAAAAATGGAATAAGCTGAAAGACAATGTTAATAATTAAAACGTATGAGGGAATTCTGAGAAATATACTCAATAAATGGGAAAATTGGGGTTGTCTGGACACCATAGTGAAAAATATTGATGAATACAGCAACAGAGAGAGGTAAGAAGGAGGAGAGAGATGGAAGAAAGGAAGAAGGAGAGAGAGGAAAAGAAGAAAGGGAAGAGAAGAGGAAGAAAGGGAGGGGAAATAAGAGTAGGAGAGAAGGTTAGATAGGGAAGAAGAATGGAGGAGGGGGAGAAAGGAAGGGGAAGTAGAGAAGGAGTAGGAGAGGAGAGAAGAAAGTAGGAAGGATAAAAGAATTGAGGGAGAGGAATGAGAAAGAGAAGAAAGATTGCTGTAAAACATAAAAGATGAAATGGAAAAAAGACAACCCCGTACATGTTTGAATATATCAGGATAAAAATTGAATTAATTAAAAAACAATAAAAGAGAATATATATTAGTAAAAAGGGAGAAATTAGAACGAGGGTGAAAGAAGATGTAGTTTATATAAATGAGCATAGAAATATTAAGACATGATTAAAAATATGAAAAAAGAATATTCTGGCAGAAATTGTAATTAAGTAAAATGTATTTGGATATGTGAAGTTGTATAAGATATGATATGGCCAATATTCTGTTCATAAAATATGTGGGTGTGTTTGTGAGGGGAAAAAAATCAATAAAAAATTGATTAAAAAAAAGATGTGGAACAATAAAAGAAGATAATTATTATAAACTAAAAGATCAAGGGACGCGGTGGCTCAGGGGCTAGGACGTTAAGCTTGTTGATCGAAAGGTCGGCAGCTCAGCGATTCGAATCCCTAGTGCTGCCGTGTAATGGGGTGAGCTCCCGGTACTTGTCCCAGCTTCTGACAGCCTAGCAGTTTCGAAAGCACGTAAAAATGCAAGTAGAAAAAATAGGGACCACCTTTGGTGGGAAGGTAACAGTGTTCCATGCGCCTTTGGCATTGAGTCATGCCAGCCACATGACCATGGAGACATCTTCGGACAGCGCTGGCTCTTCGGCTTTGAAACGGAGATGAGCACCACCCCCTAGAGTCGGTAACGACTAGGTGCGAGGGGAATCTTTACCTTTACTTTAAAAGATCAAATTGAGAAGGATTTGGAGAAATGGAAAAATTTGCAACTTTCAATCACGGGGAGAATATCAATTATAAAGCTGAACATATTACCAAGACTATTATATCTATTTCAGACAGTACCAATAAAACTTGAAAAAACTTATTTTCAACATCTTAATAAGATAACAAGAAGATTTATATGGCAAAGGAAAAAAGCTAGAATTAGTTTAAAGATGTTACAAGGATACGAGATTAAGGGGAGGATTTGGACTGCTAAATTGGGAACTATATTACCAGGCAGCAGCACTGACTTGGATGAGGGAATGGGTGGAATTAAGGAATACAAAATTACTGACTTTGGAAGGACATGATTTGCAACTACATGTCTTTTTATGGTATGGAAGAAGTAAGATACATACGTACTTTCATATACATTACATAAGAAATGCACTGCTATTGGCATGGGAGAAGATCAGAGATAAATACTATATGAAAATTCCAACATGGTTATCAACAATGGAGGCTTTAATATATCCAAATACTTTTAATCTTAGAAATATTGTTAGGTATAAGGACTTGTTAACAAATAGGGAGGAATTGAAGCAGAAACAAGATTTGGAAGAACAGGGGATTGAGTTAGATTGGTATATGTACATGCAAATATAAGCAAGATATCAGAAAGATGTTAAACTCTATGGTTTTTATTTAGAAAAGACTGAGCTAGATAGGATTTTCACAGGAATGGAGGACAAATTACTCAAAAAAATTATAACTTTTTGTTGGGGATTGAATTAGAAGAGGAACAAGTAAAGGAAACTATGATAGCTTGGGCTAAAAATTTTGGATATTCAATAGAACCTAGACAAATGGCAACAGCTATGGGAGAGGAATTATAAATTAACAATGTCCACTGCATATAAAGAAAATCAATATAAAATGTTTTATAGATGACATATGCCACCTGAGAAACTGGCAAAAATGTTTAAAGATAAATCAGCTAAATGTTGGAAATGTCATCAGTTACCAGGATCTTATTACCATATGTGGTGGACATGCCCGGAAGCCAAAAACTATTGGGAGAACCCCGTCTCCCCCATTGTGAAGCAGGCTAAAGTTCACTGTGCTGTGCAAGGTACTGCAAGAGTGCCTCATGGCCTGACCAATGCTTTATACCAGAATCAGGTGAGGGGGGAGAGAGATACAGAGAGAGAGAGATACGTGCACAAAGAGAGAGATACAGAGAGGAGAGAAAGAGATACAGAGAGAGGGGAGAGGGGGGGGAGAGAGAGAAACACACAGAGAGGGATACAGGGAGGGGGAGAGGGGGAGAGAGAGACAGAGAGAGATACAGAGAGGGGACAGAGAGAGACACATTCACAGAGAGGGGAGAGAGACACACAGAGAGAGAGATACAGAGAGTGGGAGAGAGAGGGGAGAGCTGGCGATAAATACCCGGGCAATGCCGTGTTATCAGCTAGTAGAGAATAAAGAAATTCTGCAGCAATCTAAAAGAGAATTTATCCAGTCAGCTCACAAAGCCCATGAAACAGAAAATATTTTTCTACAGGATATATTCATCTGATCCATTTCCCAGTGCAAAAGCAAGTGACAAAGAGATACAACATAGAATAATAGAGTTGGAAGGGACCTTGGAGGTCTTCTAGTCCAGCCCACAATATGCAGGAGACCTACTATCATTCTGGACAAATGGTTGTCCAATCTCTTCTTGAAAACCTCCAGTGGTGGAGCACCCACAACTTTAGGAGACAACCCAGTCACTGTTCCCATGTTTCCTTTGGCAGCCTTATTTTCAAATATAAAGGTGTTTAAATATAAACATCATTGAATGTTCAAAATAAAATGGAGACAGGGAAATAAAATAGAAAAGATTATCAGAAATGGACCCAAAGCTAAGCAATTTTGCAAACTTCTTCAGAATCTGCACCAGTTTTAAAGCAGTTGATATTTTCTGGACTCAGAAATCTAATTGTAAAATTTACACATGTTATAAAAAGTGAATGGAGAGGCCACAAGTATTTTTACACAAAAACCACAATCATTTCTGAAGTTTTCCAAAGCCTGAACAGAAGTGCTAACCATTATCTTAAAATCAGCAAACTGGAGTCCCCGCTACTGAACCCTAGTGTAAGGTCCTGCCTCGCCAGTCTTCTCAAGAAAGCAGAACTCTTGAAACGAAAGTCATTTCAAAAGGAACTTTTATTGGAGGACAGTGATAGCAGAAAAAGTGTAGGCAGAATCTGAATTTCCCATGCCAGAACATTACCATCTCGCTCCTCCGATGTTGAGACAAAACAGATAGCCCCAGGCACATTCTTCCCCACTCCCATTTCCCCAAAATGTACATCAATGCAAAAAAAGGAATAAAGGAAACCCCATGTGAAAGCATCCCAAGCCTCCCCCATCCCACCAGAATGGCAGCATTCTGATAGAGATCTATGGGACCTGACATGCTGTTCCCCTAAGAAAAGGAGAATTCCACCTAGAGACAAAGAAAATAACAAAGAGGAGAAAAAAAATAATAGGAACAATTAATTAGGTTTGTCAGGGTAAAGTTGGTGGAAACTTTTAATTAATTTTGGGGCTCTATTGTGCTTTTTATGAACCCAGTCATTTTGTGATAAGCAGAGGCCCTTCCATGCTACTAGATACTGGGTGGCCCCATGGTGTTTCCTTGAGTCTAGAATTTCTTTGATTTCAAAATGTTGTTTGCCCTCTACCATGATAGGTTTTGACAGGGAGAAAGCCACAGGCCTTAAAGGTGAGGTCACTTCTGGTTTCAGTAGATTGCAGTGGAAGATTGGGTGGACTTGTTGTAGTGATTTAGGTAATTGCAGTTCTACTGTGGCCAGGTTTATGATGTGAGTGATGGGGAAAGGCCCTACAAAATTTCACCCTAGTTTCTTAGATGATTGTAGGGACTGTAGGAAGCAAGTGGATAGGTAAGCCCAGTGTCCAATTTTAAACGGTTTGGGTTCCATTCTCTTTTTATCTGCCTGTGCTTTGTAGGCTGCTTTGTCTTTGTCTAAGGCTTTGGGGACTACTGGCCAGGTGATTTATAATTGATTAATCCACTCCTTCAAGGAGGGGATAGTGAGCACAGTGGTGGGCAGCTCCGGCATTGGATTGAATTTTTGACCTGTAGCCGCTTGGAACAGAGTAAAACCCATGCTGCTGTGCATGGCATTATTGTAAGCAACCTCCACAAATGGTAGCAGGTCAGTCCAATTGTCTTGTTGGTAGTTAATAAAGCATTGGAGGTACTGCTCCAGAACTGAGTTAACTCATTCTATCATCCCATTCATTTGAGGATGGTTACTAGAACTAAGGCCCTGGTCGGTTCCTAAAAGGTCCAAAAATGTTTTCCAGAATTTGGAAGTGAATTGGACCCCTTGATCTGATATGATACAAGATGGGACATCATGCAAGTGGTATATGTGGAGTAGGAATAGTTTTACTAGGGTCTTAGCTGTCGGGATCTTCTGACATGGGATAAAGTGAACCTGCTTTGAAAATAGGTCTGTGATTGCCCAAATGACTGTGTTTTTGGCACTCTCGGGGAGCTCCACAACAAAATCCATGGCAGGCTCTCTCCAGGGTGCTGAAGGATCAGCTACCAACTGAAAAAGACCAGGTGTTTTTCCTTGCCTGCATTTTGCTGCAGTGCAAGTGGGGCAACTAGTAACACAACTTTCAATGTCCTTTTTTAGAGATGACCACCAAAATTATCACTTCAAAAGGTGCAGTGTCTTCACAAACCTGAAGTTTTAAGTCATGACAGGTTTGCATGATTTTTAGTCTCTTGCTGGCTGGGACATATAGTTTGCCTCCCACCCACGGTAGTCTGTCTTGCATAGAGCAAGTGTTTTTGTAGTTAAGAAACCACTCATCCTTTTCTAGGAATTGTTTGAAGGCTAAAGTGGTGGTGTTATCCATAGGTGGGTCCTCTTTCACCTGCAATCTCTTAGTGACCCAAGCTGCTAATTGTGATGTGGGGAGTATGGGTTTAATTATCTATGTCTTCATGCTATTGTACTGGGGTGGTCTAGACAAAGTGTCCACCAGGAAGTCCTCCCCAGTAAATAGCAGAGGGTGAAGTTCAACCGCTGAAAGTACTAGGCCTAAATGGGCTAGTTTGGGGGACATCTTCCTTGGGGCCATCAGATTCTTGTGGTCAGTCCACACTTGGAAAGGGATTTAATTCCGTTCTAAGAGGTGTCAACAGGTGAGGATAGCCCACCTGACTGCAAAAGCTTCCTTCTCCCATACTGCTCAATGCTGCTCAGTTTTGGTTAGTTTTTTCAATGAGTATGCACAGAGCTGTAACTGATCCCCCTCAGTTTCCTGGAGTACGACAGCCCCAACTGCCACATCACTGGTGTCGGCTTGAATTACAAACGGTGTTTTAAGGTCCGGGTGCTTTAGCACCGGCTTGGCTGCGAAAAGCTTTCTAAACTTTTGGGATGCAACTTGGCAGTCCATGGTCCCTTTTAGTGGTTGGCTAGGTTTAGGCTTATCTATCCCCTTGGTTCATAACACATTAATGATAGGAGAGAAACAGTTGGTGTCACAGCAGGAACAGTTGGAAATAGCGGAGCTCCACTGAGCTCTGTGAAAACTAGCTGGTATCTGCTTGCCGGGAGACCCTATGGGTCAAAGAATAGAATAGAATAGAATAGAATAGAATAGAATTTTTATTGGCCAAGTGTGATTGGACACACAAGGAATTTGTCTTGGTGCATATGCTCTCAGTGTACATAAAAGAAAAGATACGTTCATCAAGGTACAACATTTACAACACAATTGATGGTCAGTATATTAATATAAATCATAAGGATTGCCAGCAACAAGTTACAGTCATACAGTCATAAGTGGAAAGAGATTGGTGATGGGAACTATGAGAAGATTAATAGTAGTGCAGATTCAGTAAATAGTTTGACAGTGTTGATAGAATTATTTGTTTAGCAGAGTGATGGCCTTCGGGAAAAAACTGTTCTTGTGTCTAGTTGTTCTAGTGTGCAGTGCTCTATAGCGTTGTTTTGAGGGTAGGAGTTGAAACAGTTTATATCCAGGATACGAGGGGTCTGTAAATATTTTCACGGCCCTCTTCTTGATTCGTGCAGTATACAGGTCCTCAATGGAAGGCAGGTTGGTAGCAATTATTTTTTCTGAAGTTCTAATTATCCTCTGAAGTCTGTGTTTTTCTTGTTGGGTTGCAGAACCGAACCAGACAGTTATGGAGGTGCAAATGACAGACTCAATAATTCCTCTGTAGAACTGAATCAGCAGCTCCTTCGGCAGTTTGAGTTTACTGAGTTGGCGCAGAAAGAACATTCTTTGTTGTCCTTTTTTAATGATGTTTTTGATGTTGGCTGTCCATTTTAGATCTTGTGATATGATAGAACCTAGAAATTTAAAAGTTTCTACTGTTGATACTGTGTTGTCTAGTATTGTGAGAGGTGGAAGCATGGAAGGGTTTCTCCTAAAGTCTACCACCATTTCTACGGTTTTGAGTGTGTTCAGTTCCAGATTGTTTTGGTTGCACCACAAGGCTAGTCGTTCGACCTCTTGTCTATATGCGGATTCGTCATTGTCTCGAATGAGACCGATCACTGTTGTGTCATCTGCGAACTTCAGTAGCTTAACAGATGGATCGTTGGAGATGCAGTCATTGGTATATAGAGAGAAGAGAAGTGGGGAGAGCACACAGCCTTGGGGGGCCCCTGTTCTAATTGTACAGCTGTACAGCTGTAAAGCTGTCCTGGAAGGGTAGTGAAGGAAGGAGAGGTTTTTCGTTGACCATGAAGAAACTGCAAATTTCTCATTAGGTCCAAAGAAAGCTCTCCTGAACAGCAGGAAGGCCAACACCCATTTTTGGCAAGTCACAAGCTGTGATAACCTGGACAATAAGATATATGCTGGAGCGGTTCATGGACAGAGCATTGAAACTAGGTGAGACAACTTCCAACTTTTATTCTAGAGACCTAGCCCAAGTAAATGAATTTTTTTAAATAATCTCCAAATGTTAAGAAAGTGGCAATTGGATCAGGGGTGAAATGCTCCCGGTGCAGACTAGTTCGGCCTATCCAATAGCGATGACAGCTGGTGGTTCAGAGAACCAGTAGCAATGGCAGCTCAAGGCTCCACCCACCCACCCGGTTGTCGTTACTTCCTACTTTTACTTCCGGAGAACCTGTAGTAAAAAAATGCTTAAAAAGTAAAAAAAAAATTCCAACGATCAGCTGAGTGACACGCGATGGTCAGAACTTAAAGTTGCCAAGGTTGGACATCCCTGCTCAGGGGTGAAATCCGGCAAGTTCTGACAGGTTCTGGAGACCGGTAGCAGACATTTTGAGTAGTTTGGAGAACTGGCAAGTACCATCTCTGGCTGGTCCCAGAGTGGAGTGGGAATGGAGATTTTGTAATATCCTTCCCCCAGGAGTGGGGCGGAAATAGGGATTTTGCAGTATCCTTCCCCTGCCACACCCACCAAGCCACACCATGCCCACCAAGCCACACCCACAGAACCAGTTGTAAAAAAAATTGGATTTCATCACTGGATTGGATACATGGAGAAAGAGGAAGATTAAAGACCCAGATGTGAAAGAAATATCTAATGGAAACTTTAAAATATAGAAAGCCATGAAAAGATTTAACAATACTTTGAAAAGTGATTATTGGGAGAAACTGCTTTTTTAATTTTTATTTCTACAACCCTCCCCCCCATCAGTTGACAATCAGCTGTTGTTTTTCTGAACGCTTTTTAATGGATTTGGAGCAGAAGAGCCATCTACTGAGGAAGAAGATTACTGCAGCATGGGAAAGTGATAATTGTTTAAGATACATAAAGAAAAGGAGTGAAAGTAAATAACACTTGGAAGGCCACTTGACCTTGATTCTATTTCAGTAGGTGACCTGGATGTTTGGAAATATCTTGTGAGCTTTTTGAAGATCTTTAAGATAAGGATTGTAAATAACTAAACGATTGTAAATAACTAAAACCCTATTGAAATTGCTTATTGAAAAGTGGAAAGTGAATTTGAAAAACTTGAGGGAACTTGGTGGGCCAATTTGGATTTGGATTACTAATGCTACTTGATAGAACATTCTGTGAAGCAAAAGAAGAAAGGTGATAGAAGGAAAAAAAAGAAAGAAGATGAAAAGATAAACAAGACTTTCAAATTTGGACAATTGGGAAGGTGTAAACTGGAAAATTATAAAGATTGTAAATTATTAATTTATAGCTTTTAAGGAATAGAAATTTAGGGGACTTGGAGGAATAATCCTGGGATTGACTAAATTTTATTAATAATTGACTACTTTGGAGTTTTTAGATATTTGGATACTGGAATATTAAAGGTATATTGAGTAATTTTTAATATATTAAACTGGTACAAAATGACCCAACGGGAGACAATAAAGTTCTAAGAAGAAATGTTAGTAATGCTTAAAAGTATTTATAAAAATGTGACAAAGAATCATAAAGAGATGATGGGATTGTTCAAAGATAAAGATGTGAGTGGAGAAGATACTCTACAAATGGTGGGAAAAGATCAGTGGTGAAGTCTGGCTGGATCTATCCAGCTTATGTGAACCAGTAGTGCTGGTGGTGGGAGGCTCCGCCCACCCACTGGGACGTCATTAAATCCCATTTTTGACCCTCTGCGCATGCACAGAAGAGGGGTGTGCACCTGTAGCGCACACACACTCCCGCATGCTCCTGTTTCCAAAGCAAAAGTAAGTGGATTTCACCGCTGGAAAATATTAACATAATATTCAAAAGACAGATGAGAAATTTGAAGGAGCAGTGTAGGAGACAAATCAAAATAAGTTACAAGAAGACAAAAACATTGAAGAGACAGTAACAATAAGTACTAAGAATCAAATAGATAATTCCTTAAGAGTTTACAATAGAACAGAGGAAAAAACAGATTTTCCAAAAATAATGAAAGGGTTATGGTTGGGTATCCAAATGATTCAGCAGAAGAGATAAGGCAGAGGGAACATTCAGTTTGTGCAAAAATGTTATAAAGAAATATAGGATCCCCAGAGAAAAATATAAAAGTTACAAAAAAGTCAATAAATGATGAAATTCTAAAAAGGCTAAGAGATGATGGATAGAGATAAAATTTCTTGCAATATGGTGATTGTATTAAAAACTAATAGAAAAAAGTAGAAAGTAAAATTGGGAAAATAGTAGCACACATATAATAGAATTTATTACAACCACAAATATACTAAAGGTAGGAAGTGGAAGACTATGATTAGATATATTTAAATGTATTATTATTATTTACTTTATTCATTAAACATGAAGCTCAGTCAACTGAACATTCAAAAATGCATCACAAATACTGGGGCTACTGGTCATTTTGCAGTTGCACACCCTGGTTCTGTAGCAATAACAACTGAGCCCTGTAGCCCCTTTTTCGACAGATGTCCAGGAGCCATAGCATCTGATGCAGTTCTTATTGACCCAGGCGATGACCAATCTAACGTGGAATTTTGTTGATTCCTTCTCATCATTAGTGATGGTAGGTGCCTAGGTTGGTTCACGGTGGCTAAGCCACTACTGATCCAAAAATGATAATCCCATTACCATAGGAACTGCACTGAATAGCTGTCTAGACCCAGCCACAGCAGCCTAACTGCTTGTTTAGTGGCAGAAAGCCAGGATAAGGAATGGGAGAGGGAAGAGGCCTAACTGCCTGTTAGGTGACAGAATCAGGAATGGGGGGAGTAAAATGGTCTACCTGCCTGTTGGGTGGAAGAATCAAGAAGGTGGGGAGTAAAATGGTCTACCTGCCTGTTGGGTGGCAGAATCAGGAGGGGGGGAAGGAAAGTGGCCTAATTGCCTGTTGGGTGGTAGAATATTAATCATCATATTAATAGTATTCCAAACTACAATTTCAAAAAAGCCGACTATGACCTTATAAACACCTACCTCTCATTTCTTGACTGGCAAAATCTATTCTCATCCTGTATCACTGCTGAAGATCACTACAGAGTTTTCCTACTTGAAATCAATAGAGTCATTAAACTCTACATACCACAAACTACCACAAAAATCAAGAAAAACAAATTACCCATATCAATAAAAAAGCTTCAATCCAAAAAAAAAATCCCTTTGGAAAAAAAAACAAAAAAGGACATGTAGCAAATTTCAAAAACCGATACAGAGATATATGCAACCAAATAAAAATTGAATGCACCAATTACCACACCAAGCAAGAAGAATTGTGCTTTTTATAATTTTGTGAACAACAAACAATGACTCAAGATCTATCCCACCACTAAAAGAATCTAACAGCAAAGAAAATAATGATGAAACAGTTAAAGCAAACCTCTTTAACACATTCTTCGGCTCAGTCTTTGTTAACAGTAATGGCTCATACCCAACATTCCCCAACTGCACCAACAACTACCTAACACATATATATTTCACTGAAGAAAATGTTGAAAAAGCTCTTTGCAAACTGAAACTCCCCCCCCCATGAGATCCCAGTCCCTAACAGGGCTCCCCGAGAGTTTTGAACGTTTGGGAGTGGGAAGCTATGTACCTCCCTCCCACTCTCCTCAAACAAAGTGGAACTTAGTCCAGCCAATGTTTACCTTTCCCCCTCGCACAGAAAGGTGGAAATTAGGGGGGCTCAAGCCCTTTCCAACAAGCCAGTCTTTCATAGCAGCTTGCTAAAGCCTGCTGTCAGCTCAAGACTGAGACCACAGAAAGGGCCATCACCCAAGCCAATAATGGTACAAGGGGAGACCCATTATGAAGTGAAGAGAATTTTAGATTCTAAGCTACATAGAGGTTGATTGCACTATTTAGTCCACTTTTTTTTTTTGTTTACATTTATACCCCGCCCTTCTCCGAAGACTCAGGGCGGCTTACAGTGTATAAGGCAATAGTCTCATTCTACTGGATAGTCATTCTACTATCTACTGGAAAGGATACCCTTTGTCTGAGGCTACCTGGCTTAAGAGCTGGGATGTAAAGGCAGATAGGCTAGTGAAGCAATTCCATGATAAATTCCCTGATAAGCCAAAGGGTCCTTCTGGGGGTGGGAGAGATGGTGAGAGACTGACTGAATTAACCTCCTACGTTCCTGTCATTCCAGGACATAATAACTGGCTGAGGGGGTGGAAGCCTATCAGCCCTGAAGGCCATCTTTTTCTTTGGATCTTGGCTACCACATTTAGTGTTGTGGGAAAATGGAGGAGGGTTGCATGGAGTTGGTGGAGATATAGTTGTAACAACATTCTTTCTTCTGGGAGCTAAGGACATTCAGCCTGCACCTGGAGAGGCGTAACTGGGAAACATCTCCAGTTGAGATGGTGAATTGGTTGCACCATGTGATGGACATGTGGGTGCAGAGGAAGGGACTTTGACTTTCCTTTTGGATAGGGAAAACCTGGGGGCTTTTAGATTCGGGTTTTCCCAGATGTGCCAATATGACATCTCTAATAAAATGGAACTTTGAGGAACTGCTGGCCTTGGAGTCTTCCTTGGTTGGGGGTGTTAGTTGGAACCCTGACAATTAAGCAGTCAGACTGGCAACCCTTTTGTACTCGGAAGCAGCTTCAGAGCTTCTTGGGGTTTGTTATTATTATTTTTTTATTATTATTTATTAGATTTTTATACCGCCCTTCTCCCGAAGGACTTGTTAACTTCTACAGGCAATTCATTCTCTCTGTTGCTGAAATTTCCCTGCCCATCACTGAGCTCTTGAAAACTGGAGGGGGGGCACAACAACCATATCCAAGCCAACCCCTAAACTGGACTTTAGAATGCCAATGGGCTTTTGAGGCACTGAAGGCCCTGTTTGCCAAGGAGCCAATCCTCAGGCATCCTGCTCCAGAACAGCCCTTTGTCCAAGCCGATGCCAGTGATGTGGCCATTGCAGCAGTTCTCCTCCAGAAGAATGCCAATGGGAACTTGCAACCCTGTGCATACACCTCCAAAAAATTGGTGGAGACGGAGAGGAGGTGGACCGTGTGGAAGAAAGAAGCCTACGCTGTCCATTGGGCTCTATTGAACTGGAGACACTTTCTGGAGGGCAGCCACATTCTGTTTGAGGTGTGGAGTGATCATAAGAACCTAGAGGTGCTCAAGACCCCACAAAGGCTCTCCCCAAAGCAAGTTCATTAGGCACAGTACTTTAAATGGTTCAACTTTGAGCTAAAGTACATTCCTGGGGGAAAACACCTCCTGATGGATGCCCTATTGTGCAAGCCACAGTACGATAGCAAATGTGAAGAAGTGGTATATGCCATGATTCCCCCCTCCACCTGCCTTGCAAGCCATGACCTACGGGCAAGCTAGACAACAAGGAGCTACAAGTGGAGATGGGGTGACCCAAAGACTAAGAGACGGACTGCATAGTACAGTGACAACAAGGAGGCACTGACTCTAAAGGATGGATTAGCCTGGAAAGGCTTGAAGTTGTATATGACTACAAGCCTGTGTCTCCAAGTTCTTCGGCAGAGTCATTACTCTAAACAGGTGGGGCACTGTGGCTACTTAAAGACCCTGCATTTGGCCAAAAGGCAGTTTTGGTGGACAAAAATGAAAAGGGACATTGAGGACTATGTCAAGAGCTATGCCACCTGCATGGATATGAAGAAAAGGCCAGGAAAACCCCCAGGGCTATGTCAACAGATGGCAGACTCTTCCAGGCCCTGGAAGGAGATTGCCATGGACTTCATTGTGGAGGTCCCTGAGAGTGGGGGAAATATTGTCATTTGGACCATGATAGAACTATTCTCAAAACAAACCTACTTCACCACTTTTCCAGGGCTCCTGTAAGCAAAACCCTTGGCCAAGCTGTTTATAAAGCAGATATAGGTTGCATGATGTTCCCCGCAGGATTATTTCCAATAGAGGTGTCCAATTCACCACTCTGGAGAGAGTTTGTTAGGTCCATTGGGTCCTCACAAGGACTTAGCTCAGCTTTCCATCTGAGCACCTTGGGGCCGCAGAATACACAAACACCCTGGTAGAGCAGTACTTAAGGTGCTTTGTCAACTACCAGCAGTCTAACTGGGCAGAGTTACTGCTGTTCGCTGAGGTGGCATGCAATAATGCCGTGCATGGTAGCACTGGCCTGACCCCTTTCCAGGTCACCAGTTGTATGGAATTTGTTCCCATGCCCAAACTCCCCAGGGAGCCCCGCTCATCTATGTCATTGAATGAATGGATGGAATCCCTTAAGGAGGGGTGGGAAAATACCAAGCGGGCTTTGTGAGAAGCTGCAAAAACTTATAAAGCGCAGACTGACAAAAGCTGCAGCCCCCAAGAGCTGTTTTGGGTTGGAAGCAAAGTTTACAATAAAATACCTAAGATTAAAACTCCCGTGCAAGAAGCTAGGACTGAAGTTTATAGGGCCTTTCTGTAGTCATGAAAACATCTGGAGCCATGAAAACCTTTGAAAGGCTACTGCTGTCCCACTTGAAAACCATCACGGATCCGCTGTTAGACCCCTTGCAATTTGCATACTGAGCAAATAGATCAACAGATGATGTTGTTAATATGGCACTGCACTACATCCTACAACATCTTGAATCTCCAAAGACCTATGCAAGGGTCCTCTTTGTAGACTTTAGTTCAGCATTCAATACCATTATCCCAGACACTTTTCTAACTAAGCTAACCCAGCTACAGGTACCTGAACAGACTTGTAAGTGGATCACAAGCTTCCTAACAGGAAGCAGCAGGTGAAGCTAAGCAGGATCACATCAGATACCTGTACAATTAGCACAGGGGCCCCCCTAGGCTGTGTGCTCTCCCCACTTCTCTTCTCTCTGTATACCAATGACTGCATCTCCAACGATCCATCTGTTAAACTACTGAAGTTTGCAGATGACACAACAGTGATCGGTCTCATTAGACACAATGTTGAATCCGCATACAGACGGGAGGTTGAACAAGTAGCCTCATGGTGCAACCGGAACACTCTGGAACTGAACACACTCAAAACCATAGAAATGGTGGTAGAATTTAGGAGAAACCCTTCCATACTTCCACCTCTCACAATACTAGACAACACAGTATCAACAGTAGAAACCTTCAAATTTCTAGGCTCTACCATATCACAAGATCTAAAATGGACAACTAACATCAAAACATCATCAAAAAAGGACAACAAAGACTGTTCTTTCTGCGCCAACTCAGAAAGCTCAAACTGCCCAAGGAGCTGCTGATCCAGTTCTATAGAGGAATTTTTTTTAATTGAAAAAGTTTTACAAGATTTTTTTCCCCCATACATCCCTCCCTCCTCCCTCCTTCCCCCATCCCCTCCCCCCTGACTTCCCAGAGCAAATACAGGGTGTCGTATCTAACAATCATAAACTAAAATATGCTAATTAACATAAACTCCCATCCCACTTCTTGAATCTTAACTCCCCTTTTCCATAAAAAAAGAAGAAAAAGGAAAATATTAATACTAATACAATTACCTTCTATTCATTTAAAAGCTATTTAGTATTTTGTTATTTCAATCTCCATTATATATATTTTTCAAAAATAATTCAAATATGCTGATAATTCTATCTTCTCATCTAAGTCCATTAAGTTTAAAGTCCAATCTTCTGTAATAAACAGTATCCCATCTTCCAATGTTGTAATATCAAAAATTATTCCTCAGTATACCTTATAACCATCATCTTGTATATCCATCATACATAATAATAAATATCATCTTTCCTTACATAAATTTAACATTTACCTCATATTCTTCCCCATATTCCCCATACCATAAATTTCTAAACAATTTACAGCCCATTTATCATACAATCCATAACTTCTTTCTACTTTTTATATTCAGAAATATCGCTTATAATTTACCCTATCCCATGAAAGGAAAGTCTTTTCATTTGAAAATATTACTTCTTTACTCCTTGCTCTTTACATTTAATAGTTACAATCATACTTTGATCCTTCCCTACGGCTTTCTGTGTTTCTTCTCCTAAATTTACAGCCCCAATTTTAGGTTGTATTTGCTTTGCTTCCTTTTCCCCTTTTTTAATCATTCCTACCTCTCCTTCCATCTTAACTTCTAACAATGGTAAACTTCCAACCTTCAGTACTTTAATATAAAAATCTCTTGCTTTAAAAACTGTATTAAGACAATATTTCCCTCCCTTATAGTTTCCTGTTAATCCAGCTGGTACATTCCATCTATACTGTATCTGGAGATTTCTAAGCTGATCCACCAAAAAAGCATATTCTTTTCTATTTCTTAACATTTTAGGAGGAATTTCTTTCAATACCAGTACCTCTTGTCCCAATATTTGAATTTTATTTTTATAAGAAACTTGTGAAATTTCATTCCTAATCTTCCTAGATGTAAAATAAATTACTACATCTCTTGGCAAATGTCTGCTTTGCAACCCATGAATTAACACGGTAATTTTTTTCATTTTGGATTTCAAAATCTACTGATTTCTGTCCAATCAGCTGTGCAAAAGCCTCTGCAAAAATCTTTTTTAAGTCCTCTCGTTTATTTTCTTTCAAACCTCTTACTCTCAATGCAAATTCCATAACTCTGTATTGCAATAAAACCCGCTCTTCTTCTACTCTCTCCGCCTTGATCTGGAGCACCTCTATTTTATTTTTTAAGTCCAAATTAACTTGATTAATTTCTTCAACTCTATCATCCAACTGCTTTATATTCTCTGCCTTGGTCTGAAACTCCTCTATTTTGCTTTTTATGTTTGAATTAACTTGATCCATCTCTTCCACTTTTTCATCGAAATGTTTTGTATATTCAACCAGAGTCTTAAAAGCTGCCACCACTTCTTCTCTTATCTCTTCATCCTCAGCTGCAACAAAGTCTTTAATTTTCAATATTTTCTCCTCAATTTCCTTATTTTTTTTAATCCTGAACAGAAATTTGAGCCTTCAGAAATTCCTTCAGCTCCTCTTGTAATTTATGTAGTTGAACTAATGGCGCTCCAACTTCCTTGAAAACAGCAGGCTGTATTTGTACAGAAGCCATCTTACCTTAATTTTATAATTTGGAACGAAGTCAAAGTCTTTTCGTAAACACAGTATTTAAGTTAAATAGGTCAGTTGTATAATCCTTCCAGCTTTCACTTTATAGTTTCTTCATATAAACGTAAAATCCAGCAAGTTTAAGCAAAGTTATAAACTGTAACAGTGTTAATAAACACCTCTTTGACTTTCACTTTCACACCCATTATACTCAGCCACCACTTCCTTTCTTCTCAAACAGAATCCACACATGGGGTTGAGGTCTGGTACTTACAGCTACCTTGCCTCCTGACATTGCTCTGTCTGGTTAAGTAAAAAATCCATTTAAACTCAATATTGATCGCAGATGTGGTCACAGCGTTTTGCTCTGCCAAAAAAGACAGAGGTGTCCTGGATCTGGAGCTCTTCGGGTTCCCAAGAGAGCTCTCCCCTTCAAGCCTCCAGGATCATTCCTGGTACTTTTGGGGGAGCTCTACCTCCACCTGATTGTTCACCTTTCCCTCTTCACCCTGGGGAAAGGTTTCCAAGCCGCTAGACAGCTGATTTTCGCTGTCTTAGCAGCTCTATGTGATCCAGGCCTGGCGGTTTAAAAAGACCATCCTCAAGGACCAGCGGAGCCATAGGAAGTCTACAGAGGAATTATTGAGTCTGTCATTTGCACCTCCATAACTGTCTGGTTTGGTTCTGCAACCCAACAAGACAGACACAGACTTCAGAGGATAATTAGAACTGCAGAAAAAATAATTGTTACCAACCTGCCTTCCTTTGAGGACCTGTATACTGCACGAATCAAGAAGAGGGCCATAAAAATATTTACAGATCCCTCACATCCAGGACATAAACTGTTTCAACTTCTACCCTCAAAATGATGCTATAGAGCACTGCACACCAGAACAACTAGAACAACAAGAACAGTTTTTCCCCACACGCCATCACTCTGCTAAACAAATAATTCCCTCAACACTGTCAAACTATTTACTAAATCTGCACTATTAATCTTCTCATTGTTCCCATCACCCATCTCCTTCCACTTATGACTGTATGACTGTAACTTTGTTGCTGGTAATACTTATGATTTATATTGATATTGATTGTTTCCTGATTGCTTATTTGTACCCTATGATTATCATTAAGTGTTGTATCATTAAGTGTTAAATTTGTACCCTATGACCATCATTAAGTGTTGTAAGTGTTGTACCTTGATGAAGGTATCTTTTCTTTTATGTACACTGAGAGCATATGCACCAAGACAAATTCCTTGTGTGTCCAATCACACTTGGCCAATAAAAATTCTATTCTATTCTATTCTATTCTATTCTATTCTATTCTATTCTATTCTATTCTATTCTATTCTATTCTATTCTATTCTATTCTATTCTATTCTTTCTCTATACTGAAAATTGTTAAGGGTAATCTGGGTTCACAGCCAAGGTTGTGGACTGTTGAGCAGAGTACCCTGTGCATGAAAACAACTGAGACTGGTTGTATACAATAACAGTCACTTGCAGATAAACTGGGGTTTGATATTCCTTTATGTTTAGAGAAAAGGCAAAGACATAGTCCAAAAACAATCCAGGTCATACACATATAAAGCCAGTCAGGGATGTTACAAATATCAAGTCTTCTTACCGACGTAGACTTGTACAACAAACAAGGTCTTCTTTCAGTTCCGCAAAACACAGTTCAATTCACAACAGTCAATATCTTGAGGAATCAGGGACTTCCGGTGGTTTCGTTTTCCCCGGGAGGACGCCTGAAATGGCGTCCCGAACTGAGATTCTGTAAAAGCTGGTGAAACAGCGGGAGAACGGCTGTTAGCCAGCTTCAAAGCTTTTCTCTGGGTGAAAGAGATTAACAAGAGTGGCTGGATAGCAGAAGATTGCCCCAGGGGCTCTGCTTTCTTATGCAGAGTCTCGGAGGGCTGCCTGCATAACCCAGCCCCACTCCAGACTCGGCTCAATCCTGTTAATTAAGCAGGACAAGAGGAAAATGCCCACCTCTGCTCAATTGATTCCGTTTTGAATAACTTAAAGCAGACGGGACAAATACAAGTGATCGATTACTGGGGAAGCAAGAAGAGAGCTGACTTCTACTCCTTTTTAAAAGGGGAAAACTTTTTCTCACTTGAACTTAGTGAAGGAAGAAATGGCGTCTGAGAGGAAGTGGATTGGAGGCTGCTTGTGAGAGAAAGTGAAGTTCGTCTTTGTGGATTTTAGCTGAATAGAAGCTTTCCAGAGGAGGCAAGGTGAAAGTTTTTATTTTACAACTTTAATTGGAGACTTTTTGAGACTTTGAGATTTTATAATTCTAATTAGAGACTTTACTTAAATTAAAATGGCTTCTAAGCCACCAAAAGTTCCCATGACGAGAAGGGGGTCTGAAACTAATTTAGAAGATATATTAAAGGAACAGAATAGAGTTTCTGAAGAGCGATTTAAAGAAATTATGAATAATATTCATGGTGTGAAGGATCAACTTAGGGAAGAAATTAAAGAGACTAATAAAAAAATTAGAGAAGATTTATTGATGGTTTTTCAAGGTTTGGCAAAAAATTTGGAAGTAATGGAGGATAAAGTGGAAGTAATTAGTCAAGCAAATCAGTATTTGGATAATAAAGTTGGAGAGCTCCAAAATAAAGTGGATAAAAATGAGGATCATGTGGTGGTATTGCAATATAGAGTGTTGGAGAAGGCTTTGAGAATTAGGGGCCTTCAAGACCGGAAGGAAGAAGATCTTTAAAAAGTTATATCAGAAGCCTTAGCTGAAATGTTAGGCATGGATCCTCGAGAAGTTGATTTTCAAATTGATAAGGCATATAGGGTTAATTCTTGGGTAGTGAGGCAGAAAAAGCTCCCAAGAGATATTGTAATTTATTTTTTAACTTCTACAATAAGAAATCAGATTTTGCAAGCTACATACCAAAAGAAATTGCAAATAGCAGAACAGGAGGTGTTGGTTTTGAAAGAGATCCCTGCTAAAATGTTAAAGGATAGAAGGATTTTAGGTTTTTACACAAGAGCTTAAGAAGCATCAGATTCAATATAGATGGGAGGTTCCAATTGGTTTAACAGTATTTTTCAAGGCAGGAGATATCGAATTGATACTGAATTGAAAGCAAAGATTTTCTTTTAATGTATTGAAAGTGGATGTAGAAACAGTGGATAAAAGTCTTCAAGAGAAACAGAGTGGGGAAGCTGAAACTGCACCTGTGATATCAGTACCTCAAGAACAATCTCAAGAACAAAGAGTGACAAGGGAGCTATTAGGCGTAAGGAGATGGAGGAACGACTTCAAAGACAGGAACGGATTCTACTACTGAAGCTGTGGGAGGAGCCAAGCCGAAGAGTGAGGGTCTTCAGCTAATTGCTCAGAAGCTTCAAGAGGCCAGAGATGGCAAATAAATTTTTGACATGGAATGTTAATGGTTTAAATTCAGCACAGAAAAGAAGAAAAATATTCCATTATTTGAAACAATTTAAAAATGATGTGATATGTTTGCAAGAGACACACATAAAATTATCAGATCAGAAATACTTGATTAATTCGAAATTAGGTAAACATTTTGTTTCTTCTGCTCCGAATAAGAAAAATGGTATAGTTATATATTTGAAGAAAAATATATCAAGTAAATTAATTGAAACGGACATTCAAGGAAGATATATTGCTATTGAATTGATTTTAGAAGGAAAAAAGACACTTGTGATTGGCATATATGCACCTAATCAACAACAAGAAAAATTTTATAAACTGTTACATGAAAATTGACTTTTGGGACTATAAAACATTTATTATATTAGGGGATTGGAATGGTGTAATGGACACTAGAAGAGATAAAAGAACTCTTTCTAAGAAAATTCCTATGCATGCAAAATTGCCTAAATCTTTTTTTGATTTGATGGAAGATTTTGAGTTGAAAGATATATGGAGAAGGCAGAATTTTGATGATAGAGATTATACTTATTTTTCGGATAGGCATCAATCTTTTTCACGTATTGATTTTATATTAATTACCAATGACTTGCTTTCTAGGGTTAGGAAAACAAAGATATTTCCAAGGTGTTTAACTGATCATAGTCCGGTATGGATGGAGTTGCAATATGAAGGTGGAAGAAGGAAATGAATACTTGGAAAAAATTACAATTATCTTTGTTAGGGAGAATAGCAGCTATAAAAATGAATGTTTTGCCTAAATTCTTGTTCTTGTTTCAGATGATACCAATAATTAAGAAAGATAAAAATTTGGATGAATGGCAGATTGGAATTAATAAATTTATATGGGAAGGGAAAAAAGCGAGAGTCAAAATGAAAATAATGCAAGATACACGGGAAAGAGGAGGATTAAAAATGCCTAATTTAAAACTGTATTATGAAGCAGTTGTTCTTTCGGTAATAAGTGATTGGTTTAATTTGACGGAGGAAAGGATTTTGAATATAGAAGGTTATGATTTATTATATGGTTGGCATGCATATTTATTGTATGATAAGAAAGTAGATAAAGCTTTTAAGAATCATGTGTTGAGAATTTCTCTTCTGCGTGTCTGGAAAAAATATTATTATAAGTTAAATTATAAAATTCCTATATGGGCAAGTCCTCGGCATGCAGTAGAGAATATAAATATAGAACAGGAACAAGAAATGATTACTTATAAAGATCTTTTATACAATGAGAGGGGAAATTTACAACTAAAATCTTTGGATACATTAAAAGAAGAAGGGAGGAATTATACTTGGTTTCAATATGGACAGTTAAAGGCTAGATGGAAAGAAGATCAGAAAATTGGTATCATTCAAAATGAAGAAAATCTGATTAAACAAATTAGAAATCAAATTCAGGGGCATATAAAGAGATTGTATACTGTGTTGATAGAAATAGATTCTGAAAGAGATTTAATAAAGGATTGTATGATAAAATGGGCACAGAATATTCAAGAACCAATAATGTTGGAAACATGGGAAAAAATTTGGGTTAGAAATGTTAAATTTACGCAAGCGCAGAATTTAAGGGAAAATTTTTATAAGATGTTTTATAGATGGCATTTAGATCCTAAGAAATTATCATGTATGTATCCAGATATGCAAGCGAAATGTTGGAGATGTAATTGTGATGATGCTACATATTTTCATGTATGGTGGACTTGTAAGAAAATTAAGTCTTTCTGGATAAGAATCTGGTGGATTATGCAGAATGTTCTGAAGAAGCAGATAAAGTTCCTACCGCAATTTTTCCTTTTGGGAATAACAACGGACTGTACAGTGATTGAGACTAAGTTGATTTTGAACTTAATAACAGCAGCACGACTGTTGATTGGACAATATTGGAAGAAAAAAGAATTACCCACAATAGAAGAATGGATATTGAAAGTTTCCAATTTGGCTGAGATGGCTAAAATCTCAGCCTTTTTGAAAGACAGTACTCAAGAAAAATATTTAAATGAATGGAAGAACTGGATTGATTATATTCAAAATAGATATCAGATTAAGAAATTTCAGATTGCTTTTGAATGAAGGATGTTATTTTTGATTTTAATGGAAGAAGTCAGGTTATGTGAGAGAGAAAGATTATAATTGTGTTAGATTTTAAAAATTTAATGTATGACTGTTTTGTTTAAGGAACTATACCTTGTGTTTGCTCCGGGAAGTCCGGGGGGGGGGAGGGGGGTTTAGGAGGGAGGGGGGGAGGGGGAAAAATTTAATTGTTGTAAAACTTTTTTAATAAAAAAAAATATAGCTTGAGGAATCAGGAACTAGCCATGATCAAGCAACGATCATAAAGCTCAAATATACAGTTGCAGCATGTCATCAGGTTACAATGCTGTAGCATCCCTGTAGATTCCCCACAAGCCATAATTTAGTAGTCCTTTTATACATTGGTTACAGAGCTCAACCAATCAGAATGCTTGCAATGATGCAGCACAGCCTTAAAACAATATCATGCCTTTATACAAACATACATAGTTAGTTTATATATTGCCTGGCCAACTAGTTAGGCAAATAACAATTTCCTGGCAAAAATAATTAACCCTGTTATAGTACAGCTTAGTCTCCCTCATCTCCTAGGGAAGGTGCATCCAGTCTTTCACAGCAGTTTGTTAAAGCCAGTGGTAGGCTCCCTGATCAGACTGGTAGATCGGGCAGCCCCAAAATCAATAGTGGTGCAGGGGGAGATGCATTATGAGGTAAAGAAGATTCTAGATTCAAAATTGCATAGGGGCAGATTGCAGTACCTTATGCAATGGAAGGGGTACTCCCTATGCGAGGCCACATGGGTCAAGAGCTGGGATGTGAAGGCAGATAGGTTGGTCAAGCAGTTTCATGATGAGTTCTTTCAGAACTCTAGAAACCTAGGGGGCCTCCAGGGGAGGAAGGGGGAGCTGAGCTGAGCCTTGACTAACTTCTCCGTGTATGTTTTGTCTTTTTTTTTTACGTTTTAAATTTTTTTAATTAAACATAAAAAAATCAATGTGTACATAAACAGTGTGTCATCTGGGTACAGTTAATTTTAAGAAATAGTAATCATAATATTCATAACATTAATAATGATCACATAATAAAATGGTATTTGTTTATCCATTTTAGTGAGTCTTCCTTATGTAAATCATTCTTTTATGCTTTTAAATTTCTAACTTCTGTTTCTGCTAGTTAGTCATTGATAAAACAAATCCCATGTTAAAAAGTATTCAGTTTCTTCCTTCTCCTTAATTTTAAGTGTTAATCTATCCATTTCTGCACATTCTAGTATTTTTTTAAATTACATTTTTCTCTGTAGGGATCTCTTTGATTTTCCATGGCTGTGCAAACACAATTTTTGCTGCTGTTAACACATAAAATTAAATATGTATTCCCTTTATTGTATTTTTCTGGTAAGATACCCAGCAAAAATATTTCTGACTTTAGAGCTATGTGCTTTACCATGTTTTCTAACCATGTATGTATTTTTGTCCAACATTTTTTTGCCTTTGGGCATGTCCACCATATATGATAATACAAACCAGGTGTCTGATTAAATTTCCAACATTTGGCGGACATGTCCTTAAACATCTTTGCCAGTCTTGCCAATGAGAAGTGCCATCTATAAAACTATTTATAAAAATTTTCTTTATATGCAGTTGACATTGTTCATTTATAATTCCTATCCCACAATTTATGCCATTTATCTAACTCTATAGTATAACCAAAATTTTTATCCCGTGCTATCATTGTTTCCTTTACTTGTTCTTCTTCCATTTTAATGCTCAATAGATAGCTATAAATTTTTTTGATTAGCTTTTCATCTGTCCCTGTTAGTATCTGATCTAGTTTTGTTAATTCTTTATAAAAGCCATATATTTAAGCATCTTTCTCATATCTCGATTGTATTTGCACAAATACAATAATCTTGGCAAAATATTCATTTTTATAGTAGCTATTTTCATATCAAGAATAGTTGCAAGTTTTTTCCCCATCTGCAAGTCTGATTTGATTTGTTGGATTAGATTAGTATAATTGTCTTGTTTAACATCTTGCTTGCTCAATTAGTTGAATTCCTAAATATTTTACTTCCTTAACTATTTATCTGTCTTTCTTCTTCATTGTCTTTTTTCTGTTTATCTGTAAGATTTTTGGCTAGTATTTTGGTTTTCTCTTCATTAATTTTAATCCTGCAATGTCACCATAATCTTCTTTTTTTATTAATTTGCGTCCAGTTTCTTGTGGATCTTCTAAAATGAATACCAGGTCATCTGCAAATGCCTGTAACTTATATTTTTCTTTTTTTTTTATTTCCACACCTTTTATTTCTATATCTTGTCTAATATTTCTATTTAACATTTTCAATGTCAATATAAATAGTAGAGGGGGCAGTGGACATCCTTATCTTGTGCCTTTTTTATATTGAAGTTCTCAGTCAGGTCCCCATTTACAATCTCCTTTGCAGTCTGTTTAGAATATATTGCCTTAATCATATTAATAAATCTTTCACCAAAGTCTATATATTTTAACTGTAATATCATAAATTGCCAATTTACATTATCAAATGCTTTCTGCACATTTAAAAAGATCAGCACCATTTGTTTTTCAGAATGTGCTTCATAGTACTCCAGCGCATTCAGAATGATTCTCATATTATTTTTAATTTGTCTGTTAAGTAAAAAACCAGATTATAGAATAGAACTTTATTACGGTCATAGACCAGCAATAGACATCACTGATTACAATATATTAAAAAATAGTACTGACATTAATACTGGATAATAACATCCCTGTTAAGAAAATACATGTTCTCAAACAGTTAGGGTCACTGGCAACTTCCCCAGTACCTGGATGAAACCATCTATCTAGACCCATGCCAGTCCAGCTTCAGGCCTGGGTACAGCACTGAGACGGCTTTGGTCGCGTTGGTTGATGATCTCTGGAGGGCACGGGACAGGGGTTGTTCCTCTGTTCTTTTCCTGTTAGATCTGTCAGCGGCGTTTGATACCATCGACCATGGTATCTTGCTGTGACAGTTGGAGGGTTTGGGGGTGGGGGGCACCGTTTTTCAGTGGTTCTCCTCCCTCTCCGACCGTTCGCAGACGGTGTTGACAGGGGGGCAGAGGTCGACCGCTAGGCAACTCACTTGTGGGGTGTCGCAGGGGTCGATCCTCTCGCCTCTCCTG
Source organism: Ahaetulla prasina (assembly GCF_028640845.1). NCBI lineage: Eukaryota > Metazoa > Chordata > Lepidosauria > Squamata > Colubridae > Ahaetulla > Ahaetulla prasina. The sequence continues at coordinate 186,994,014 of NC_080540.1, forward strand.
TTCAACATCTATATGAAGCCGCTGGGGGAGATCATCTGTGGATTCGGGGTGAGTTGTCAACTGTACGCTGATGACACTCAGCTGTACATCTCCACCCCGAACCACCCCAATGAACGAACCACATGTTGATGTGATGACTCGGTGCCTTGAGGCCGTTCGGGTCTGGATGGGGACAAACAGCCTTCGGCTCAACCCATCCAAGACAGAGTGGCTGTGGATACCAGCATCCCAGCACAGTCAGCTAATTCCATCGCTGACTGTGGAGGGTGAATCGTTGGCCCCCAGGGAATAGGTGCGCAATTTAGGCATTCTCCTGGATGCACAGCTGTCTTTATAAGACCATTTGATGGCCATCGCCAGGGGAGCTTTTTATCAGGTTCACCTGATTCGCCAATTGCGCCCTTTCCTGGATCAGGACTTTTTTTTAATTTATTTACATTTATATCCCGCCCTTCTCCGAAGACTCAGGGTGGCTTACATTGTGTAAGGCAATGTACTTGTTATGCACAGTCACTCATGCCCTCGTTACTTCCCATCTGATTACTGCAATGCTCTCTACATGGGGCTCCCTTGAAGAGCACCAGGAGGCTCCAATTGGTACAGAATGCGGCCGCACGGGGGATTGAGGGAGCGCCTTGCAGCTCCCATGTAACACCTCTCCTGTGCAGGCTGCACTGGTTACCAGTGGTCTTCCGGGTGTGATTCAAGGTCTTGGTCATCACCTTTAAAGAGCTCCATGGCATGGGACCGGGATATCTACGGGACTGCCTGCTGCCGCCAGTTACCTCCCATTGACCAGTGCGCTCTCATAGGGAGGGCCTCCTTAGGGAGCCGTCACCCACCCAATGTCGGCTGGCGGCCCCCAGAGGAAGAGCGTTCTTTGTGGGGGCTCTGGCCCTATGGAACGATCTACCTGTGGGACTACGTCTTCTCCCTGATCTTCAGACCTTCAAGCTCAAAACCTTTTTTTTTTCATCAAGCGGGGTTGGCCTAATGATTAATTTTATATTGATGGTTTTTAGTGGGTTTTTAAGGGGTTTTAATTTATTTATTAATTTTTATCCAGCAATTTTAACATACAGCTTATTGAATTAGATTTTTAATTGAATATTGTATTTTAATTTTTCGATATCTGTGTTTATTTGTGCTGTACACTGCCCTGAGTCCTTGGAGAAGGGCGGTATAAAAATATGAAAAATAAATAAAAATAAATAAATAAATACGTGAGTGGAGACCTGATAAATATGTGAGTAAATGTAATTTTCCAAAAATTGTTAAAGATATCTCCAAAAAATAGGCACAAGTTGACAGCTATAATTCTGTAACCAACCTTTTTCTTGTGGACATTGCACAGAATTTTGCCACTGAATGCATGACAGCCGGATTTGAGTCCTGGAGGAGAAAGCCTACATAAAAATTGTTTGCCCTCCCTGGCAATCTCTCTAATAAGGGGAGAATATACACCGACCTATAAACTCTGTATAACTCACAGTACAATAAAACATGTGAGATATCTTTGACTTCTCCTTTACCACATATGCACATCTGCTATTGCTTTTCTCTTATTTTTTTTCCCTCTTATCTTTTCTCCTGGAGGAGTGCTGAAGGGAGAATGTTAAATCTGGCTCTGAAGAAAGCTATTCTTTGTTTTGGGAAGATCAGTTCTTCATGTCCTTCATTCTATTGACTATTTGGTCAATTGACTTTGCTTGGTCAAAGCCTAGGGACATTAAGAAAAAAAAAAAGAATATCGGTGAGAGCCTATATATATATATATATATATATATATATTTGTTTTCTGAGGTTTTCGCGGGTGTTTGTATGTAGATCTTTGGTTATTCGGGTTTTCTCCCGCGTAAAATTGGAAGTGTCTTGGCAACGTTTCGACGAAGTCTCATTCGTCATCTTCCCAGAAGCACGAAGCTGAAGCCTGAAGATGATTTCACGAGACTTATTAAAGATATATATATATATATATATATATATATATATATATTTGTTTTCTGAGGTTTTCACGGTGTTTGTATATAGGTCTTTGGTTGTTCGGGTTTTCTCCGTGTAAAATTGGAAGTGTCTTGGCGACGTTTAAGTCTCATTCGTCATCTTCAGGCTTCAGCTTCGTGCTTCTGGGAGCAATGTGTGATCGCAGCTGTTTCTTCCTTTTAACTGCTAGTGGGGTTTGAACTGATTGGGTGGGAGCTTGGCTGTGCTCTGATTGGATGGGGTTTTCTGTGCTCTGATTGGCTGGGGGTGTGTCCTGTGTTGGTGGGGGCTTGGTTGTGCTCAGTCTAGTCTGTGCTGCAGGGGGATTTGAGCTGGTGAGCTGCATAGCTGTTGTTTGGCTTTGTGGTCGTGCTACATCTTCATAGTGGGTCTGCTGCATGAATGGATTGGAGGGGTTTGAAATGGCTAATGTTGCAGCTGCGGTCTGGCTTCTGGTCCTTGGTCGTGCTTCATGATCAGTGTGGGTTTGGGTCTGCTTTCTGGGTGGATGTGCGGTGGTGACATCCTGTGTGGACCTTGTGAGTGTGGGTCTGGTGTCATTCCTCGTGTTAGGGACTCGTTTGTCAATAAGAGCGGGTTTCCAAATGGCTGGTAGGCGGGAGGTGTCATCTCGTTTGTTCATGCTGTGTGGGCGTTTTTCTATCTCAATGGCTTCTCTGATTATTCTGTTGTTAAAGTGTTCAGTTTTGGCGATAGTTCTGGTCTTTTTAAAGTCAATATCATGTCCTGTGACTTTAAAGTGTTGGACCAGGAAGAAGTTAGTTCCTCTTTTTGAATGAGTTCTTGTGTTCTTCAATCGTGCACTTATTCTTCTGTTGGTTTGTCCAATGTATGTGGTGGGGCAGGCGGTGCATGGGATTTCATATACTCCTTGATTTTCTAACTCAATTTTGTCTTTGGGGTTTCTTAGGATGGTGGATATTTTCTGTTTGTGCAGAATGCTGTCTTGATGTTGTGTTTGTGGAGGATCTTGCTGATTCTGTCTGTGGTGCCTTTTATATATGGGAGGAGGGCTGTGCCGTTTTCTTGTTCTCTGTCTTGGATTTTAGTGGGGGGTTCTTTTTGGATTAGTTTGGTAATCTTATTTCTCTGGAATCCATTGGATGTTAGTACGTTAGTGAGAGTGTCTAGTTCGGGTTTTAGGTGTTGTTCATCAGCTAAGCATTTTGTTCTGGAGATGAGTGTCTTGGCTACGGAGTTGATCTGTGCTGGGTGGTGGTGTGAGAGTGCGTGCAGATAGCGGTTTGTGTGTGTTTTCTTCTGGTAGATGGTGTGTCCTAGGGAGCCATTGTGGTTTCTGTAGACTAAGACATCCAGGAAGGGAAGTTGGTTATTAACTTCTGTTTCCATGGTGAACTGTATTTTGGGGTGTAGGCTATTGAGGTGTGTGAGGAAGTTGTCAAGTTTTTCTTTCCCGTGTGGCCAGATTATGAAGGTGTCGTCTACATATCTGAGCCAGAGTTTGGGTTTGTGATCAGATTTTTCTAGAGCTTGGGTTTCAAAGTGTTCCATGTAGAGATTGGCAATGACAGGTGAGAGGGGTGATCCCATGGGTGCTCCTTCTACTTGTTTGTATTTTTGTCCATTATAGATGAAGTATGTGTTGGATAGGCAGTGGTTGGTCAGATCTAGGATGTGCTTGTGGGGGTTATATTTGTTTTGGATAGCTGTCAAGGCTTCTTTGATTGGCACTTGGGTGAAGAGGGATATGACATCAAAGCTCACGAGTAGGTCGCTGGGCTGTAAGTTTTGTTTCTTTATGATCTCTATGAACTGGAATGAGTTTTTTACGTGTGAGGTGATGGATTCTGCATAGGGCTGTAGTTGTTTGGCGAGAAATTTGGCTAGGTTTTGTAGAGGTGAGCCTATGGAGCTGACTATGGGTCTGAGTGGGGTTCCTTCTTTGTGTATCTTGGGGAGGCCATAGAGCTTAGGGCATCTGGATGATTTCTCTCTGGGAATGATTCTTTGTTGGATTTCTTCGCTAATGGGGGAGGCTTTTATTTTGGATCTAGTGGTTTTTTCTAGGTAGGTGGTGGGGTCTGTGTTTAGGGGCTTGTATGCAGGGTCTTGGAGTAGGTTGGTTAATTTGGTTTGGTAGTCAGATGTGTTCATAACCACCGTGGCGTTGCCCTTGTCTGCTGGTAGGATTATTATGCTGGTATCTTTTTTCAGGTTAAGTAGTGCTGTCTGTTCCTCTTTGGGTAAGTTGCTTTTGGGTGGCTTGCTGGTGCAGAGGATGTTGGAGATCTCGAGTCTGATTTTGTTAGCGTCATCGGGGTTGATTTTGGTCAGGCTGGTTTCAACTCCGCATATAATGGTTTCGTGGGGATGTATTTGGGAGTGACTGCAAAGTTGAATCCTTTGGAAAGGACATCGGTTTCAGCTTTGGTGAGGATCCTATCTGAGATGTTATGCACTGTTTGTTTCATGTGTTGCTGTGAGGGTGGAGGGGTTTGTTTCTGGCGTTCTTGTAGTCTTGAGTTTGTTGGTGTGCGTGTCTGTCTTGAGGGTGGTCTGTGTTTCGCCTCCAGACAGCAAGTTGTTTGGATTTGTCCCAAAGTGCAGGGTGCATCTTGTTGCTGAGTTTGAGGTGAAGTGTGAGGAGATCTTTGTTGATTTGATCTAGGAGGAATCTTTTTGTGTGAAGTTCATTTCTGATTAAGGCCAATTCTGTTCTTTTTAGGATGCGTTTGGTGGCTGCAGAGTTGGAGTGGAATTTCAATTGGAAGCATTTGGGGATTAAATTTTGATCGCGGCAGTTTCGTAGGAATGCGAGGTCACATAAAATGGAAGCTCTTTGGACTTCTAGTTTTTCATAGGTCCTGGTCAGATGGTGGATTTCCTCCCCGTAGAGGTGCAATATTTGTTTTCTGAGGTTTTCACGGTGTTTGTATATAGGTCTTTGGTTGTTCGGGTTTTCTCCGTGTAAAATTGGAAGTGTCTTGGCGACGTTTCGAAGTCTCATTCGTCATCTTCAGGCTTCAGCTTCGTGCTTCTGGGAGCAATGTGTGATCGCAGCTGTTTCTTCCTTTAACTGCTAGTGGGGTTTGAACTGATTGGGTGGGAGCTTGGCTGTGCTCTGATTGGATGGGGTTTTTTCTGTGCTCTGATTGGCTGGGGGTGTGTCCTGTGTTGGTGGGGGCTTGGTTGTGCTCAGTCTGGTCTGTGCTGCAGGGGGATTTGAGCTGGTGAGCTGCATAGCTGTTGTTTGGCTTTGTGGTCGTGCTACATCTTCATAGTGGGTCTGCTGCATGAATGGATTGGAGGGGTTTGAAATGGCTAATGTTGCAGCTGCGGTCTGGCTTCTGGTCCTTGGTCGTGCTTCATGATCAGTGTGGGTTTGGGTCTTAGTCAAACAGTGTGGGTTTGATGTCTTAGTCTACAGAAAACCCAATGGCTCCCTAGGACACACCATCTACCAGAAGAAAACACACACAAACCGCTATCTGCACGCACTCTCACACCACCACCCAGCACAGATCAACTCCGTAGCCAAGACACTCATCTCCAGAACAAAATGCTTAGCTGATGAACAACACCTAAAACCCGAACTAGACACTCTCACTAACGTACTAACATCCAATGGATTCCAGAGAAATAAGATTACCAAACTAATCCAAAAAGAACCCCCCACTAAAATCCAAGACAGAGAACAAGAAAACGGCACAGCCCTCCTCCCATATATAAAAGGCACCACAGACAGAATCAGCAAGATCCTCCACAAACACAACATCAAGACATCATTCTGCACAAACAGAAAAGTATCCACCATCCTAAGAAACCCCAAAGACAAAATTGAGTTAGAAAATCAAGGAGTATATGAAATCCCATGCACCGCCTGCCCCACCACATACATTGGACAAACCAACAGAAGAATAAGTGCACGCATTGAAGAACACAAGAATTCATTCAAAAAAGAGGAACCAACTTCTTCCTGGTCCAACACTTTAAAGTCACAGGACATGATATTGACTTTAAAAGACCAGAACTATCGCCAAAACTGAACACTTTAACAACAGAATAATCAGAGAAGCCATTGAGATAGAAAACGCCCACACAGCATGAACAAACGAGATGACACCTCCGCCTACCAGCCATTTGAAACCCGCCTTATTGACAAACGAGTCCCTAACACGAGGAATGACACCAGACCCACACTCACAAGGTCCACACAGGATGTCACCACCACATCCACCCAGAACGCAGACCCAAACCCACACTGATCATGAAGCACGACCAAGGACCAGAAGCCAGACCGCAGCTGCAACATTAGCCATTTCAAACCCCTCCAATCCATTCATGCAGCAGACCCACTATGAAGATGTAGCACGACCACAAAGCCAAACAACAGCTATGCAGCTCACCAGCTCAAATCCCCCTGCAGCACAGACCAGACTGAGCACAACCAAGCCCCACCAACACAGGACACACCCCCAGCCAATCAGAGCACAGAAAAACCCCCATCCAATCAGAGCACAGCCAAGCTCCCACCCAATCAGTTCAAACCCCCACTAGCAGTTAAAAGGAAGAAACAGCTGCGATCACACATTGCTCCCAGAAGCACGAAGCTGAAGCCTGAAGATGACGAATGAGACTTAAACGTCGCCAAGACACTTCCAATTTTACACGGAGAAAACCCGAACAACCAAAGACCTATATATATATATATATATATATATATATATATATATATATATATATATATATATATATATATATATATATATATATATATATATATATAATATACAAATGGATGAAGACTATTGCTTGACATAGTGTAAGCCGCCCTGAGTCTTCGGAGAAGGGCGGAATATAAATGCAAATAAATAAAATAAATAAATAATAAATAAGAACCCAGCTTGTGGTCTTTCGCCTGTTTCCAGGGGAAGGGGAAGTTATCAGTCAACACTAGTATGGATAGTCCCTCTGGAAAGAAATTCATTTTTAGCCAATTATTTATTATTATTATTATTATTTATTATATTTGTATACCGCCCATCTCCCGAAGGACTCAGGGCGGTTCACAGACAAAAAACAACAGAAAACATATAATAGATAAAAAACAGCTAAAGAATAGATAGTTAAATTCAATTGATGTTCTAACTTTTAAATACAAATTTAAAACTTCATTTAAACCCCTTTTTTAAAATCCCAATTTAAAACTACATTCAGGCTAGTCCTGCTCTTCGAAACAGCAGCGTCTTCAGCTCGCGGCGGAAGGACTTGAGATTGGGGAGTTGACGAAGCCCCAGAGGGAGCTCGTTCCAGAGGGTAGGGGCCCCCACAGAGAAGGCCCTCCCCCTAGAGGTCGCCAGCCAACATTGTTTAGCTGACGGTATCCGGAGGAGGCCCTCTCTGTGAGAGCGCACTGGTCGGTGAGAGGCTAATGGTGGCAGTAGGTGGTCCCGTAAATATCCCGGCCCTAGGCCATGGAGCGTTTTAAAGGTGATGACAAGTACCTTAAAGTGAACCCGGAAGACCACTGGGAGCCAGTGCAGATTACGCAGGAGGGGTGTTACTGGGAGCCAAAAGGTGCTCCCTCTATCACCCGCGCAGCCGCATTCTGGACCAGTTGGAGTCTCCGGGCACACTTCAAGGGGAGCCCCATGTAGAGAGCATTACAGTAGTCCAGGCGGGATGTAACAAGGGCATGAGCGACCGTGCATAAGGAAGCCCGATCCAGAAAGGGGCGTAACTGGCGTATCAGGCGAACCTGATGAAAGGCTCCCCTGGTGATGGCTATCATATGATCTTCTAAAGACAGCCGTGCATCCAGGAGGATGCCCAGATTACGAGCCCTTTCCGTGGGGGCCAATAGTTCGCCCCCAATGGTCAGTGATGGAATTAGCTGACTGTACCGGGCCGCCGGCATCAATGAATGATCATCACCTTCCAGGCTCTTACCTGAATTTGAGGCATGCCCAGTGGTGGGATTCAGCCGGTTCAGGCTGGTTTGGGTGAACTGGTTGTTAAAATTCTGCCCTGGCCCCATCCCACCCACCCTTGCCCAGTCATTCCTCATCTTGCCTGCTCATCTGGCATAGCTGCTACTGCTCTTTGTCTGTCTCCCTCACTTGCCTCTACTACACCGTCTCAGAGGGCCAGCCAGCTTGCCTGCCTTAATCTGTATCCCATGCGGTGCTCTCCACATGGCCCAGCTGAGCTGCCCTAATCTGCCTGGCAACCTGGGTGAGCCTGCAAGAAGTAAATCCTGTCCTACCTGCCTCCCTCATCATCCAGCCAGCTTGCCTGCTTTCCCCGTTGCCTTCCCCACAGTCCCCAAGGCCCAGCGCACTTGCCTGCTGCTGCTGCCTCATTGCCTGCCCACTGGCAAGCAATGGATGCTGCAGAGACAGATTTCCTACATACCATTCCGACCCCTTCCCCCATCCCATTCCACCCTTGGGCTAACAAAATAAAAGCCCATCTAAAGATCACGAAGAATTAGAGCCCCAGGGAGGAGAGGTACACAGATCTCTGTCTCCCTCTAGGACTGGCCTTGGAAAAGCCTGTCCTCACAATCAGACTTCCTTTCTCCCAGAGCTCATGCAAGAACCCAAATTTTTTAAGAATTAGAGCTACAGGGAGGAAAGGCACACTGAGGCCACCGGAGGGCTTCTTAAGGCATGCAATATGCTGCCGCTAAGCTCCAGGGTTCCTTGCATGAGCGCTGGAAGAAAGGGAGTCCAATTGTGAGGGCAGGTTTTTTCAAGGCCAGTCTGGACGGTAGCAGCAGCACACACAGCTGCCTTTTCACTTGCCTTGCAATCTTTGAGGCAGTTCCCTAAAGGTAATGGTGCTGTGGCAGCAAGGGAGGTGGAGTCGTGGGCAGGTAGTGAATGCCGAAGCCTAAGTATGCAGGAGCGAAGTGCAACTTGCCTTTGCACTGCCCATTCCGGGGAGGGCTTCGTCATGGTACATTTGCGCCGGACAAGTGGCTGCCCAGTCTCTTCTTAAAAGCCTCCAGTGATTCATTTCTTCCGTGAAGACATGGCCAGCCGCTGGCATGCCCAGAGAATCTTCTCTCTCTGGACTGACTGCCGGGCTTCCAAAATACTTGGGGAGATGAAGCTAGGGAGCAGGGTAGAGATTATGTCATTATTGGATAAAACAGCCATTTTGGAAATTATTCTTCAAATGGACAATAAGTTGTGCCCTTCATTTCTTAATCAATTTATGAGTATTTATTAATTAAAAGAGACTCTCTTTAGCCTATCACTCCTTTTTGAAGCTTTGAATGCCATTTTTGAGACTTCTTCTTTATTGTTAAACAACAAGGAAGAGTGTTGCTAGAAACAGCCAAAACAAGGACGCGTGAAGTATTTTTTCTCTTGAAATATAAGGATAAAAGTTGTGGTTTTAATCTACTACTTTTAAAATAATTTGTAGCACTGTATTGTTTTGTTGTGGGTGGTTGAAATTTGCTGATTTTCATGAACTCTGATTGTAAAAAGAATAAATAAATAAATAAATAAATAAATAAATAAAATTGCTTTTTTTTGTAGAACAATTAAAAGATAGTAACTACACAGAGGATATTAAAAAAGAACAAGAGACACAATTAGGTGTAGAAAATTATCAACCCTCTGTGCCAACTCTATAAATGCTGGACAATGCAAATAATCTAACTGTACTTTTAGAATATAAACCTGACATCAGCTTTTTTTATGATGATGGTTTGAGTATAACCCTCCCAGTGCAACTGAAACAAGAGTATCAAGTAAATCCACACTTCTCAAGAGTGTGGGACTTTTTCTTCATGGATACTAACAGGTTGAGAATTCTTTTTGAAAAAAATGATATGATAGTTATCTTAGCAAAGGAAACTTTGATCTGTGAAGATTTACAACATCTAACAGAACAACTTTGGGACATTTTTTTCATGGATATAAATAATGCTGAGAACTTGAAAAGAAAAGAGACTTGATAGACTCTCCTGAGAAGAAAAAGACTTTATTCTATGAAGATAAGCTGGAAGGAGTGGCTTAAGTTTAATGACTTAATTAGGATGGATTTTTAAAAGTTTGATACATGTATTGAAAGAAAGCTTTAAGTTAGTTTTGTATGTATAAAATGAGTTTGTAAATGCATGTCCTCTGTTGTTTTTTTACATAATGCTGAATAATTTCCAAAGTTTGTAATATACTATTGACTAGATTTGAAATTAAGAGAAGAAAAAGATCCATTCTATGAGGATAAACCCGAGGAAGAGATTCAAATTTAATGAGCTAAATGGAATTAATTCAACTTATATTGATATGATATATATATAATTGAATGAAAACTTTAATGTAGTATTGTTTTTAGGGTTCCGGGTTTAAAATGAAGGGTTTTCTTTTTTCTCCTTTATATATAATACTTGAGTACTTTTTAAAATTAGTAAAATATCAAAACTAAAAAAAAACTATTTTCTCCCTTTAGGGTTAAAAAAATGATATATTATTCCCCACAGCAAAGAGAAACAGAGATGGTTAAACTGATTCTTTTATCCGAAGAAGAGAATATATCTAACCTTATTTCTATTCTGAAATTGCTTCTGGATTTTGTGCTTGCAATGGGGAGAAAAATGAAACTTTGATTTTGTTTTTGTTAACTAGATAGGCTTATTGTTATAGAAATGACTTATATATATTGTTGTTTTAAAAGCAAAAAGTTGTGGTTGTAATGTTATCTTCTACTCTGCTAAAGAGAGTAGGAAGTCAGTGATTTTTTTCTTTCCTTTTCTCCCTTTACACTATCTCTTTTCTTTTCCCTCCCCCTTTTCTTAGTTTTCCACTACTTTTTTTCTTTGTATTTTATACTTTGATAAACTAATAAAAAATCTGAAGACTTTAAAAGCCTCCAGTGATGGAGACACCACAACTTCTGAAAGCAAGCCATTCTACTGGTTAATTGGTCTTACTAGTAGAAAATTTCTCCTTAAGTCTAGGTTGCTTCTCTCCTTGATTAGTTTCCATCCATGGCTTCTTGTCTTGCCCTCAGGAGCTTGCACTTAGCTTCCACCAATCTCTGTGCAATCATGCTAAGATGTCCCACAGCCAAACATTCTCATGCAAGAGCAGATTGCAAGTGTTTAATTCCACCAAGTCAATGGCCATCAGTACAGTTGCTAGTGCCAGCACAGAGGCTAAATGTTCAAGAAGAGAGCCACCTTTGCTGAGCAAGACATGCAATTAAAGATTGAACAAGCATGCTTGGAAGCAGCAACTGAGAAGTTTGGCCTCAAAAGGAAAACTACAATTGCATGGCAAATCCTTCTGTTCACTATAGCCATGCCCATTTCCTGTTGTCAGGTATGCCTCCTTTCAATACTCAAGAAAGAAAAACCCCAACTCCATTGTTTGTAGAGAAAGATACTTTTACTGAGTATGAACTGAAAACAAACAAAATGGAAGCAAGCTCTGAGGTATTTGGTGCAGAATACACGTATAAAACACACTTATTGAGCTAAAAACACACTTATTCATTCAAGCGGGACTGGCATAATAGTGTTGAATTTTAATTTGGGGTTTTGTTAATATTTTAAAATTTTTAAATCTAAATTTTTAATTACTAGCCTTTTATAATCTGCTATGTTTTAAATGTTGAGTTTAATTGTATATATCCTGTGTTTTATCTTTGGCTGTACACCGCCCTGAGTCTTTTGGGAGAAGGGCGGTATAAAAATTTAATAAATAAATAAATAAATAAATAAATAAATAAGAAATATGCCCCAAGCCCTCCTCCCTGTAGTCTGGTCAGTCTTGTCCAATCCACATCCCCCCTAGGTGGCACGAGGGGTGCATCTTCAGATGGTTTCATTCCTCTGGCATGCTCGGGCTGTTAATCTTGACTGTTATCAGCCTGCTTTCCAACTGCCGAACACATTTGAAGAAAACTCTCTAACACTGCTTCCCCACTGTTACCATGACAGCCGTAGCAAGCAAAGTAGTAAATGCATAAATCAGGAGACAGACTAATCAGAGCAATAATATAATAAACTTGTAACGAGTGGATGCAGATATTCGGCCCTCCTGCAGAAAGGACCTTAGTCCTAGAAAGAAAATCACATGGTAAGTTAAGGTTTATCAGGGTATTCAGGATAAAATAATTCCAGTTGCTTAGGAACCCATACATCCTGTTTATTGACCCATTCAGCCTGAGTTAAAGGGAAATGTTTCCAAGCCACTAGATACTGCACTTTAAAGGTAAAGTTAAAGGTTCCCCTCACACATACGTGCTGGTTGTTGCTGACTCTAGGGGGCAGTGCTCATCTCCGTTTCAAAGCCGAAGAGCCAGCGCTATCTGAAGACGTCTCCATGGTCATGTGGCCGGCATGACTCAATGCCAAAGGTGCACGGAACGCTGTTACCTTCCCACCAAAGGTGGTCCCTATTTTTTCTACTTGCATTTTTACATGCTTTCGAAACTACTAGGTTGGCAGAAGCTGGGACAAGTAACGGGAGCTCACCCCGTTACATGGCAGCACTAGGGATTCGAACTGCTGAGTTGCCGACCTTTTGATTGACAAGCTCAACGTCCTAGCCCCTGAGCCACCTGAGCCCTTTGCACTTTACCCTTATGCTTTTTAGAGTCCAAGATTTCTTTGACTTCAAAATGTTGCTCCCCTTCTATGAGTATTGGAACAGGAGGAGAGGGATGTTCTGGACAGAGGGAGGAAGTATGTTCAGGTTTCAGTAAGCTCACATGAAATATTGGGTGGATTCTCTGCAAAGTCTTTGGTAATTCTAATTGTACTGTGACCGGGTTCACTACTCGTACAATGGGGAAAGGTCCCACATACATAGGGCCAATGTTTTTAGATTTTTGGGTAGTTTGTAAGTACTTAGTAGATAGGAACACTTTATCTCCTACTTGGTAGTCCCTAGCTCGAGTTCTTTTCTTATCAGCATGTTTCTTGTGAGAGCGGTATGCTTCATCTAAGGCCTTGCATGTCACCTCCCAAGTACTTTGTACTTGTTCGACCCAATCAGCTAATGAAGGTATTGGTGGTTTCTCTCCAGATAGCTCTGGGATTGGTACAAAGTCCTGCCCAGAGGCAATCTTGAAGGTGTGAATCTGGTACTGCTATGGATAGAATTGTTATAAGAGACCTCTGCGAAAGGCAGTAAGTCCACCCAGTTGTCTTGTTGATAATTTATGTAACACCTGAGGTACTGTTCCAACACCAAATTGGTTCTTTCACAAGCCCCATTAGTTTGAGGATGATGGGTGGAGCTTAATCCTTGGGTGGAGCCTAATAACTTCAGGAACTCCTTCCAGAAATGGGAGGTGAACCCCTCGGTCAGAGATTATTTGCTCAGGGGCTCCGTGTAGCCTATACACATGTTATTTATTTTATTTTATTTATTTTATTAAATTTTTATGTTGGACAGTTTAGCTAAGGTTTTGCCTGAGGGAATTTTGGGACATGGTATGAAGTGTACTTGTTTGGAGAACAAGTCAGTGACCACCCAAATCACTGTATTTCCCCCACTCTCGGACAATTCAACAATGAAATCCATGGATATTTCCCTCCAAGGAGCTCCTGGTCTGGCCACACTCTGAAGTAGCCCTGGGGGCTTCCCCGGAGGTTTCTTTGCTGCTGCACATACAGGGCAGCTCGCTACATAGGCTTCTATGTCTTTCTTTAAAGCCGGCCACCAAAATTGTCTTTTCAGTAGATGCAATGTTTTTACAAATCCAAAATGTCCAGCCACTTTAGTGTCATGACACTGTTGTAAAATCATCCCCCTCAAACTGGCAGGGACATACAGTTTTGCACCCACCCAGGCGAGACCATCCTGAATGGTGCACTTATTTGAGTGGGCTAAAAACCAAACATCAGTTTTTAGTGCTTCTTTTAATAGTTCAGTTAAATTGCCAGGTATGGGCGAGTTTGGTTTTGTTTGACTTCGGGTGACCACTGGGGCCGCCAGCTGATTTGCAGGAACAATGGGACGAATCACCTCCGTTCAAGAACTATTGTATTGAGGTAGTCTTGAAAGAACATCGGCAAAAAGTTTTTTCCTCCCAGGAGGTAACGCAACGAGAAATTAAAACGGTTAAAGTGTTGAGCCCAGCGGCCTTGCTTTGGTGACAGCTTTCTGGGCATTTTTAAAGCATTTAAACTTTTGTGATCAGTCCATACCTCAAAAGGGTGCTTGGCCCGGACTTCCGGTTGGCTCTGCTGTGTCGAAGACAGTCCTATGGATTGTCTGCCTCGGGATCACATTTAGAACTGTTTGGACAGCGCAAACAGCTGTCTGATGGTTTGAATTCCTTCCCCTTGGGAGAAGAGGGGAAGGAGAGCAGCCAGGCGTGGGTAGAGCTCCCTTAGAACTCCAGGAATAAAGCCTGGGGCTCGAAAGGTGACAGCTCCCCAGAAGCTTGACAAGCTCCGGATCCGAAGCGCTTCTGCATATGCAGAACAAGATGCCGTATCCATCTCTGTGCTTAATACTTGTTTCAAGATGATTCCAATGCAGATGGAGCGAAAACAGGAGTTCTGGCAATTGTAACAGCAAGTATCAAATTGTAATTTTGTTTCTACAAAGTTTCCTTCAGAATCAACGTAAGAAGAATAAAGATGGCGCTTTCACTGTAGCAGGGCGTGAAAGTGAAAGTTAACTGCTCGTTAAAGCTGTTATTGCTCTCAATGTCTCTGCGCTGCTGGATTTATATTGAACTGAAACTTTAAAATCACAAAGACTTGCTAAATCCACCTATTGTGTTGTTAACTTTGGAATATATAAGTATTTTTAAAGAGATGGCTTCTAAGCAATTAAAGCCTGGAGTTACTGAAAGCAGAGGAGGCTCTCCAGCTCGTACACCTACTCCACAAGTAATAAATGTGGAAGCTTTACAGAATCTCTCAAAGAATTTTTAAAAGATTCTGTAAATCAAGCTTTTAAATTGCAAACTACTGTAATAGAAGAAAAATTTAAAGGAATATCAGAGGAGATGATAATTCATAATAAAGAAATAAGAGAAGACACAATATCAGCATTCCAAGGCATGATAAATAAAATAACTCAGTTATTTGAAAGGGTGGAAGAAATTAATCAATGCAATTTACATTTGGAAAATAAAATGGAAGAGGATCAAAATAAGGTGGAGAGGGCAGATGAAGAAGTGACTGTGTTACAATACAGGTTAATGGAATTTGTCCTGAGAGTGAGGGGATTGAAAGAGGATAAACAAGAGAATTGAAAGAATTTTTTTCAGAGGTTTTGGCACAATTGATTGGGGTGCAACCAGTAGAGATTTTATATCAAATTGACAAAATTTAACGTGTTAATTTGAGAGTTGCTAGACAGAGGCAATTACCAAGAGACATTGTGATTTACTTTACAAACAGGAGGGTTAGGAACGAGATCCTACAAGCAGTTTACAAAGAAAAAATTCAAATAGCAGGACAAGAGTTACTATTTCTAAAAGATATTCCTCCTAAAATGTTAAGAAACAGAAAAGAGTTTGCTTTCCTGGTGAATGAGCTTAGAAACCGACAGCTGCAATATAGATGGGAGGTTTAGTTTAGTTTTAGTTTTATTAAATTTTTATACCGCCCTTCTCCCGAAGGACTCAGGGTGGTGTACAGCCAAAAAATAAAAAATATAAAAAAATATACAATTAAAACAACAGTTTAAAACCGAGCAAATTAGAAAAAAATGGCCAGTATTAAAAATTTAAAATTTAAAATTCCAAACCCTAAAATGATGATAAAACCCCAGTTAAAATTTAAAAATATTAGGCCAGTCCCGCTTGAATAAATAAGTGTGTTTTCAGCTCATGGCGAAAGGTCCGAAGATCAGGCACTTGACGTAATCCAGGGGGAAGTTCGTTCCAGAGCGTAGGAGCTCCCACCGAGAAGGCCCTGCCCCTGGAGGCGGACGGCACCCTGAGAAGACCTTCTCTGTGTGAGCGTACGGGTCGGTGGGAGGCATAAGGTAACAAGGAAGGGGCGCAACTGGTGGACCAAGTGTACTTGGTAAAAAGCCCTCCTGGAGACGGCCGCCAAATGATCGTCAAACGACAGCCGCCCATCCAGGAGGACGCCCAAGTTGTGCACCCTTTCCATTGGGGCCAATAACTCGCCCCCGACAGCCAGCCGCGGCTGCAGCTGGCTGTACCGAGGTGCCGGCATCCACAGCCACTCCGTCTTGCAGGGATTGAGCTTGAGTCTGTTTCTCCCCATCCAGACCCGTACGGCTTCCAGACACCAGGACAGCACTTCGACAGCTTCGTTGGGGTGATCCGGGGTGGAAAAGTACAGCTGTGTATCATCAGCGTACAGATGGTAACTCACCCCGAAACCACTGATGACCTCACCCAATGGCTTCATGTAGATGTTGAACAGGAGAAGCAAGAGAATCGACCCCTGCGGCACCCCACAAGTGAGGCGCCTCGCGGTCGATCTCTGCCCCCTGTCAACACCATCTGCGACCAGTCGGAGAGATAGGAGGAGAACCACCGATAAACGGTGCCTCCCACTCCTAAACCCCCCAACCGGTGCAGCAAGATACCATGGTAGATGGTATCAAACGCCGCTGAGAGATCTAATAGGACCAGGGCAGAGGAACAACCCCTATCCCTGGCCCTCCAGAGGTCATCCACCAACGTGACCAAAGCTGTCTCTGTGCTATGACCGGGCTGGAAACCGGACTGGAACGGGTCTAGATAGACAGCTTCATCCAGGTACTGGGGAAGCTGCCATGCAACCACACTCTCTGCAACCTTCGCCACAAAGCGAAGGTTGGAGACTGGACGGTAATTACCCAAAATAGCTGGATCCAGGGAAGGCTTCTTGAGGAGGGGTCTCACCACCGCCTCTTTCAAGGCGGCGGGGAAAACCCCTTCCATCAAAGAAGCATTTATAATTCCCTGGAGCCAGCCTCGTGTCACCTCCTGAGTAGCCAGTACTAACCAGGAGGGACACGGGTCCAGTAAACATGTGGTTGCATGTAACCTCCCCAGGAACCTGTCCACGCTCTCGAGAGTCACAGAATCAAACTCATCCCAAATAACCTCAACAAGACGAGGCTCCGTCATCCCGATTGGATCATCGCAATTTTGGTCCAGACTATTCCGGAGCTGAACGATTTTATCGTATAGATAACCGTTAAACTCCTCGGCACGTCCCTGCAAGGGGTCATCCCGTCCCTCCTGACAAAGGAGGGAACGGACCACCCGAAACAGAGTGGCCGGGCGGTTATCTGCCGATGCAATGAGGGTGGAAACGTAAGAACATTTCGCCTCCCTCATTGCCACTAGATAGGTCTTAGTAAAAGACTTCACTAGTGTCCGATCAGCCTCAGAACGACTGGACCTCCAGGTGCTCTCTAGGTGTCTTCTCCGGCATTTCATCTCCCTAAGCTCCTCGGAGAACCAAGGAGCCAATTGAGATCTACGCCGGGTCAGAGGCCGCAAAGGCACGACACGGTCCAAAGCCCCAGCCGTGGCCCGTTCCCAGGCCGCGACTAGTTCTTCAGTTGTGCCGTGGGCAAGATCCTCAGGGAACGGCCCAAGCTCCGTCTGGAACCTCTCAGGGTCCATCAGGCGCCTGGGACGGAACCAACGCATTGGCTCCGTCTCCCTGCGATGGTGAGCGGCGGTCCGAAAGTCCAGGCGAAGGAGAAAATGATCTGACCCTGACACTGGTTCTGTCACTAAATCTCCTGCTTCCAGATCATTAAATCACTGTCCAGAGATAAAAATCATGTCTAGTGTGCCTCCCCCGGTGTGTGTGGGGCCATCAATTACTTGAATCAGGTCCAAGGCCGTCATGGAAGCCTGGAACTCCTGAACCACCGTTAATGACAAGCCGGCCGATGGCAAGTTGAAATCCCCCATGACTAAAAGTCTGGGAATCTCAACCGCCACCCCGGCAAGCACCTCTAGTAGCTCAGGCAGGGCTGTAGTCACGCAGCAAGGAGCCAGGTACGCGATCAACAAGCCCATCTGATTCCTATGGCCCCACTTCACAAGGAGGGATTCACAACCAGCTATCTGAGGCACAGTGGACTCCCTCGGTTCTAGACTTTCTTTAATCACAACCGCCATCCCCCCATCCCTACCTTGGGCCCTCGGCTGATGGAATGCACGGAAACCTGGAGGGCACAGTTCAATCAGGGGTACACCCCCCTCTGTGCCCAACCAGGTCTCTGTAATGCCCATAAAGTCCGCGGACTCCCTCTGAATAAGGTCACAGATCAAGGGAGCCTTATTAGCCACCATTAGGTTCCAACTGGAATATCATTAATTTATGCAGGAGTACGATATCACCTTAATAAAGTCTGGAAGGCAAGAGATTTTTACACTAATGTTTTAAAGGCGGGAAGTCCACTGTCCCCAGATGCTAGGAGGAGAAGAGAAAGAGAGATAGAAAAAAAGCATGAGAAGGAAGGATAGCAGTTACAATCACAAGTTGAAATTGTAATTACTGAAGAAGATTTACTGCAATCACTGGTTGTCTCTCAAATTCCAGAATTAGAAAAAACAGGAGATGCAAAAGAGCAAAGATTGACCAGAGCAGATACTAAACGTAAGGAACAAGAAAAAATGCAACAATCTCAAAAATCTCAAGAAACTACTAGAACAGAAGCTGTGGGAGGGGCTAGACCGAAGAGGAAGGATGATGAAGATTTTCAGTTGATGCTCCAAAAGCTTCAAGGTGCCAAGAATGGCAACTAGATTGGCAACTAGATCCTAACTTGGAATGTCAATGGGCTAAATTCAGCACAAAAAAGAAAAAAGATATTCCATTATTTGAAACAATTTAAAAATGATGTAATTTGCCTGCAGGAAACACATATCAGAATATCAGACCCAAAATATCTGATAAATTCAAGATTAGGTGAACATTTTGTTGCATCTGCTCCAGAGAAAAAGAATGGTATAGTTATATACCTGAAGAAACAATTAACAGCCAAATTAATTGAAGCAGATACTCAAGGAAGATATATTGCTATTGAACTTTTAAAAGATGGAAAGAAAATACTTTTAATTGGATTATATGCACCTAATCAACAGCAAGAAAATTTTTATAAATCTTTGCATGTCAAATTAATACAGTGGAATTATAACTCGTTTGTATTAATGAGGGATTGGAATGGAGTACTTGATACTCGAAAAGACAAAAAAAATATCTCCCAAACTATTTCAAGTCGTGCGAAATTACCTAAAGCTTTTTTTGATATGATGGAAGATCTGGAGTTGAGAGACATTTGGTGAGAACGGAATGTTGAGGGAAAAGATTTTACCTTCTTTTCTGATAGACACCAATCTTTTTCTAGGATTGATTTTATACTAATCTCTACTGATTTTCTTTCCAGGGTTAAGAAGGTGAAGATATGTTCAAGAACTTTGTCTGATCATAGTATGGGTGGAATTTGACCAGGAAAAAGGGGTTAGGAGATCATGGAGGTTAAATGAAAATTTGTTTAGATATGAAGAAAATGTAAAGGAATGTCAAAGACAAATGAAGGAGTTTTTTTTAATGAATACGAATAAGGGTACACCGATTGAAATGGTTTGAGATGCCAGTAAAACATATATGAGGGGAATTTTAATATATATGAAAAATAAACATAGATTTAAACAGCAGCAGAAGCGTAGGAACTTAGAAGAGGAAATTAAAAAGAAAGAGCAATTACTTATACTTAATCCAGAAGATAAAAAAGCTAAAGAAACAATTAACATATTACGGGGAGAGTTCAATATGTTGATGGCAGATCAAGTAGCAACGGACTTACAGTATGCCAAGCATAATACATTTTGTAACGCAAATAAACCAGGCAGGTGGCTAGCATATTCAATAAGGAAAAAACAGAAATCTTGTACTATTGGAAAGAATATAAAGGTAAAGAAGTATACCAACAGAATATGATTAAAAAAGCTTTTTTAGAATTTTACACAAAATTATATGCTAGTGATACAATTCAAGGTATAGAAATAGATAAATATTTGCAGGAAGAAAATATTTCTGAACTCACATTAGAACAAAGGGAAGTATTGAATCAGTTAATAACCTCAGAAGAAATTCTCTTAGCAATCAAACAATTAAAAATAGGTAAAGCCCCAGGAACAGACGGATTAACTGCTGTTTATTATAAAAATTTTACAATTTGAAATGGTGGATCCACTTAAAGAGTTATTTAATGAAGTTCAACGTGGAGGAGAAGTACCTCCTTCTTGGAGAACGGCTTTTATCTCATTGATACCAAAGAAAGATCAAGACAGTACTAAACCAGAAAATTATAGGCCAATATCACTTTTGAATACCAATTACAAGATTTTTGCTAAAATATTAGCAAACAGATTAATGTTGGTTCTGCAACAAAAGATTCATAACGATCAATCAGGATTTATAAAAGGGAGACAAATGAGAAATAATGTAAGACAAATTGTGAATTTATTGGAATATTTGGAGAGAAACAACCAGGTCCCAGCAGCGCTTTTTTTCTTGGATGCAGAGAAGGCAATTGATCGATTGAATTGGCAATTTTTATTTAAAATAATAGAAAAAATGCAGTTTGGGGAATGTTTTATACAAACAATTAGGGCAATATATCAGCTTCCAACAGCTCAAATAATAGTTAACGGTAGTTTGACAGAAGTTTTTAGAATTGAAAAAAGGACAAGGCAGGGATGCCCTTTATCACCATTATTGTTTATTTTAACATTAGAACCATTATTAAACAAATACGAGGCTCAGATAAAATAAAAGGAATCAAAATTAGACATCAGGATTATAGATTAAGGGCATTTGCAGATGACCTGGTTGTTACTCTATCTTAGCCAGCACAATGGTTACATATTTGATAGATATAATTAATCAATATGGTAAGGTATCTGGATTTAAAGTAAATCAACAAAAGACAAAAATAATAACTAAAAATATGACTAATCATCAAAAAGAAGAGCTAGAGAGAATAACGGGATTTGAAATAGTCAAAAAGGTTAAATAGTTATATTGCAGCTTCAAATGTGAAATTATATAAAATAATTATGAAGTATTATGGCCAATAGTTTATAAGGAAATGGAGAATTGGAAAAAGTTGCAGTTATCCTTACTGGGAAGACTAGCAGTGATAAAAATGAATGTTTTGCCTAGGTTTTTATTTCTGTTTCAAACAATACCAATACTTAAAAAATATGCAAATTTGAAGGAATGGCAGAATGGAATTAATAGATTTATATGGATGGGTAAAAGACCTAGAGTAAAACTGAAAATAATACAAGATACACGTGAAAAAGGGGGTCTAAAATGGCTAACTTAAGGTTATATTATGAAGCAGCTGCCTTATCATTAATTAGCGATTGATTTAATTTAACAGAAGAAAGAATATTGAACACAGAGGGTTATGGTTTGTTATATGGATGGCATCTAATTTAGTTTATGACAAAAAGGATAGAGCTTTTAAAGCACATATATTCAGAAATGCTTTGCTGCGGGTGTGGAAAAAATATCAACATAAATTAAATTACAAAATACCTATATGGGCTAGTCCTAGGCATACAATAGAAAATATAACTATAGAACAAAAGCAGGAGGTGATTACTTATAAAGAGTTTTTATTTATGGAAAAGAGTAAATTGCAATTGAAATCTTTAAATACAATGAAAAAGGAAGGGATAATTCATACTTGGTTTCAGTATGGAAAGCTCCAAGCTAGATAGAAAGAAGACCAGAAAATTGGTATTATGCAAAGTGAAGAAAATTTGGTAAAACAGATTAGAGATCAAGGCCAATTGCATATTAAAAGGTTGTATAATGCATTGTTAGAAATAGATTCAGAAACAGAATTAGTTAAGGATTGTATGATAAAATGGGCACAAAATATACAGGAACCAGTAATGATGGAAACGGGAAAAAATTTGGGTTAGAAATGTCAAATTTACACAAGCTCAAAATTTAAGAGAAACTTTTTATAAAATGTTTTACAGATGGCATTTAGACCCTAAGAAATTAGCAAGTATGTACCCGAACTTGCAAGCTAAATGTTGGAGATGTGACTGTGAAGATGCTACTTATTACCATATATGGTGGACTTGTAAAAAAATCAAATCATTTTGGATAAGGATATGGTGGGTTATGCAAAATGTTTTGACAAAGAAGATAAAATTTACTCCACAATTGTTTTTATTGGGTATAACTATAGATTGTACGGTAATAGAGACTAAACTGATCTTAAATTTAATATCAGCAGCCAGACTATTGGTAGCGCAGTACTGGAAGAAGGAACATCTGCCTACGATTGATGAATGGATATTAAAAGTTGCTAACCAGGCAGAAATGGCAAAAATCTCAGCATATTTGAAAGACTGTTCACAAGAGAAATACACAGTGGAATGGAGAAGATGGATTGACTATATTCAAAATAAATATCAGACTAAGAAATATCAAATAGCTTTTGAATGAACAAAGTGTAATGGAAATTAAGGCTCTATGGAGGGATGAGAGTTTATGGACAGTTAGCATTAATTTAGTTTATGATTGTTAGAAGTTTACTACACCCTATATTTTGCTCTGGGAAGTCTCAGGGGGTGGGGGGGGGCTGAGGGGGGAGGGGGGAGGTAGGGGGAGGGGGGAAGGAGGGGGTTATTTGTTAAAACCTTGTAAAACTTTTTCAATAATAAAAAAAAGGGTGCTTGGCCCCTTCCAAAAACTGTCTCGACATTAAGAGAGCCCAGTGAATAGCAAAAGCCTCCTTCTCCAAGATGGCCCATCGTCTTTCAGTGTCTGACAATTTCTGAGAGGTATATGCGCAGGGTTGCAGTTTCCCTTCGGCATTGGCTTGATGTAAGACCACTTCGACGGCCACATTACTGGCGTCCGCCTGAACGACAAATAGGGCCTCAGTGTCTGGGTGTTTAAGGACCAGTTCAGCAGCAAACAGGCATTTCAGCTTTTCAAAAGCTGCCTGACATTCCATAGTTCATTCGAGAGGCCAGGACGGTTTTGGTTTCATCTCCCACTTTGTTTTCAGAAGGTTTGTAATCGGTAAGGCAATCTTTGCGAACGATGGGATGAATTGTCGGTAGAAATTAGCAAAACCCAGGAAACTCTGTAACTATTTGCAGGTACAGTCCAGTACCGCCCGGACTTTCTCTGGTCCATTTCTAATCCATCTAGCGATATGCGGTACCCCAAATAGTCAATTCTGTTATGGTGGAAATCACATTTGGATAGCTTAGCATACAGTTCAGCGGTCCTAAGTTTTTTCAGGACCACTCTCACTAGTTTCATGTGTTCGTCCATAATCTCGGTGTAAATAAGAATTTCATCTAGATAGACTAGAACCCCTTTGAACAGGTGCTCATGGAGTACTTTGTTGATTAGCTGCATGAAAACTGCGGATGTAATGTATCTTTAAGAGTTTTGGAGGGAAAACTGAGCGTGAAAAAGCACGTTGCTGATTGGTTGAAGCCTCCGGCTAAACTGTATATAAAGAGAGGTTTCTCCCAGCACGGGCTGCTGGGTTCACCATATAGTAAAGAGCTGTTGTCACTATCCTGGTCTCCTGCCTCGTTATTGCCCGGATCTAACACTGGCGACGAAGGTGGGATCTCGGGGCTAGGAGCGCCAGGAAAAAAGCTGAAGTCACCAGGAAGACGCGAACCCAGCAAACAAGGGGCGGAAAGCAGCGATGTCCAGCTACACACCGCCAGCGCCATTCGACCCAGCTAAGGAAAAATGGGGGTCATACATGGCTCGTTTCGAGTGTTTCCTCGAGGCGAACGAACTCCAAGGAGTCTCAGACAACAGGAAGCGAGCGTATTTCCTGAGCCACTGCGGTCCCGAGGTTTTCGACACCGCAGAATCGTTGGCGGAGCCAACGCCGGTACAATCGGTGCCGTGGCAGACTCTACAGACCATATTGAAAGCCCATTATGCACCAACGCCGTCCAAGTACGTGCAACGGTACGAATTCAGGGAGCGTAGGCAGCAAGAGGGCGAGTCCATCAGCGTATACATGGCAGCCCTGAGGAAAGCCACGAACCATTGCGAGTTCCGAGACTTGGAAGAGGCATTACTGGAGCAACTCATTCGTGGGGTCAGGGACATCCGTTTGCGACGGAGGCTGCTGTCTAAAAGCAACTTGACGCTGGCAAACGCCTTGGATGAAGCCAGGGCTCATGAGATGTCTACCCAAGCGGCGGAAACCCTACAAAAGCAGGTCGCACCAACGGCTGGAGCAAAATCAACCCCGGTCCACAACGAAGAGGTCCAGGCCGAGTCGGACGGTGAGGAAGAGGAAGGAGTCTTCCACACCGGGAGGCCGGAGAAAGAAGACCGGGGCGAATGCGCAAGTTGCGGAGGGCAACACCAACGACAATACTGCAAATTTAAGGATACGATTTGTCGGCGGTGCGAAAGGAAGGGGCACATAGCACAGGCCTGTCGAGCGCCCCAACCTTCCCGCCAAAAATTCAAACCGACCAATCAGAGCGCGGGAACGGCGAAGCGGCCCGTGATTGGTCAATTCAAAAAAGGCGCGAAGTTGAATCAGACTGTCGTGAGAGTGGGTCACGCATCAACACGCCTAGAAAAAAAGATCTTCACGAAAACACACATTGAGGGGGTGCCGTTCCGAATGGAAGTGGACACCGGCTCATCGATCACGATCATGTCCTGGGACACTCTCGTGAAAGCCTTACCCGCCATCGTGAAGCGCAAGCTGCAACCACAGAAATTAAAGGTACAAGACTACCAAGGGAATCGCATCCCTGTTCGAGGGGTAACGTCCGTCCACGTCGAGTATGGACAATACAAGAAAACTCTGCCCATCACCATAGTTGAGGGAACCCTGCCAAGTTTGTTGGGACTGGACTGGTTCCGAGCATTGGGCATGGGAGTGACTGGAATCTTCAGAAACGAAGTCGACCTCAAAGACACACTCATGAAGGAGTTTGAGGACGTTTTCAGGGACTGCCTGGGCAAGTACACGGGGACCCCTATCTCCTTTAACTTAGACCCACAAGTTGCCCCTATTCGGTTAAAGGCTAGGAGGGTCCCATTCGCCCTAAAGCCCAAGATTGACCGGGAACTGGACAAGCTAGTAAACCAGGGAATTCTAGTGCCAGTTGACCATGCAAAGTGGGAGACACCTATAGTCACCCCAGTCAAACCGGACGGCTCGGTCCGGATTTGCGCTGACTATAAGGCAACGCTTAACAAAGCATTGCAAAAGAGTGCTTACCCCGTTCCGGTGGTATAGCATTTACTACACTCATTGGGGCAAGGGCAGGTTTTTGCCAAGCTAGACTTGGCCCAAGCCTATCAACAGTTACCCGTAGATAGCAGCACAGCCGAAGCGCAGACAATTGTGACTCACAGGGGGGCTTTTAGGTGCACCCGGTTACAGTTTGGGGTTAGTGTGGCTCCAGGGTTATTTCAGAACCTAATGGAGCGGCTGTTGCAGGGACTACCGGGGGTGGTACCATACTTCGACGATGTATTGGTATCCGCTGAGAATCTAGAGGAATTAGGGGTAAGGCTGCGAAAAGTTTTGGGCATTTTCCGGTCTGCCGGTCTCAAAGTCAAACTGAACAAATGCCAGATCGGGGTTGAGTCTGTGGAATTCCTGGGCTACCGGATTGACAGGGAAGGGATTCACCCCACTGAAAGCAAGGTACGGGCCATCAGGAAGGCCCCGGTTCCAAAGAACAAAACGGAGTTACAGGCATTCTTAGGTCTGGTCAATTTCTACGCGGTCTTTTTAAGAAATAAGGCAACAATAGCCGAGCCGCTTCATAAATTACTAGCAAAGACGGCTGCATGGTCTTGGGGAAAGGCGGAAGCTAGGGCATTCGAAGGGGTAAAGAATCTCCTATCGAGTGATAGCCTCCTTATCCAATACAATGGCACGCTGCCATTAGTGTTAAGCTGCGATGCATCTCCCTATGGGGTGGGGGCTGTGCTCAGCCACAGGTTGCCAAATGGCAAAGAAGCCCCTATTGCATATTACTCCCGAACAATGTCATCAGCTGAAAGGAATTATAGCCAGCTAGATAGGGAAGCCTTGGCTATAGTCTCCAGGGTAAAGAAATTCCACGAATATGTATTTGATCGTGATTTCGAAATCATCACGGACCATAGACCCTTGCTGGGCATGTTGGCAGGCGACCGCCCAACGCCTGTGGCACTTTCGCCCAGACTGACCAGATGGACTATCTTCCTAGCGGCGTATTCTTACAAATTACTACACCGGCCAGGGAAGGAATTAGGGCATGCAGACGCCCTGAGCAGATGCCCGCTACCAGAGACTATCGAAGACCCCACTCCGGGGACACCAGTTCTGCTAATTGACTCTTTGGACTCTGGCCCAGTCACATCCAAAGAGGTGGCTCGGCTCAGACAAGGACATTACAATAAGGACTGTAATTGGTTGGGTACAAAGAGGTTGGCCCGCTGCGGGCGGCGCTTTTAGAGAATTTGTAAAAACGTGGGAACTCTCAGCTCAAGGGGGGTGCCTGCTATGGGGGGATCGAGTGGTGATCCCGGAGAAATTGAGGGAAAAGGTATTGGAGCTCCTTCACGAAGGCCACCCAGGGATCGTGAGAATGAAGGGTCTAGCGAGAAGCTATGTGTGGTGGCCCTTAATGGACAGGGAAATTGCTGAAAGGGTAGGGAAATGCCAGGCCTGCCAGGAGTCCAGACCGCTACCCCCAACGGCCCCGATTCGGGAATGGGAGAGACCCCAGGGCCCTTGGTCTAGGATCCATATCGATTTTGCCGGCCCCTTCCACGGCCAAACCTTTCTGATAGTAGTCGATGCCTACTCCAAATGGCTGGAAATCATTCTCATGAGATCCATGACAGCCGAGGCCGTGATTTCAGTCCTACGGCACCTATTTGTAACCCACGGGTTGCCCGACACTTTAGTCTCCGATAACGGCCCACAATTCACGGCAACCCAGTTTGAGGGGTACTTGGCAGAGGAGGGCATCCGGCATGTCCTCTCGGCGCCTTTCCACCCTGCGACGAACGGCCTTGCAGAACGTTTCGTTCGGAGCGCAAAGGAAGCGTTGTCCAGAATCAGGCCAGATGACTGGCAAACAAAGATCGATACTTTCCTAGCTGTCCAACACAGAACCCCCTGTGTAGCAACTGGCCGCAGCCCGGCAGAGCTATTAATGGGCCGGAAACTTAGGTGCCCACTAGATCGTTTAAACCCAAACTACACACCAG
Source organism: Ahaetulla prasina (assembly GCF_028640845.1). Classification (NCBI taxonomy): domain Eukaryota; kingdom Metazoa; phylum Chordata; class Lepidosauria; order Squamata; family Colubridae; genus Ahaetulla; species Ahaetulla prasina. The sequence goes on from NC_080540.1 coordinate 187,021,198, forward strand.
ACGGTTACAAAGGGGCACACGGTAAAACAAGAGAGATGACAGTAGGCGACTTAGTGTGGGCACACAACTACAGCGAGGGCCCGACCTGGGTAAAAGGAAAAATCCTAGAGATAACAGGACCAAAATCATATCTAGTAGAGATAGCGGATGGCCGGGTATGGAAGCGCCACATAGACCAGATAAGGAAAAGAATAACCAGCAGGTTAGACTCAGACGAAACAGACCCTGACTACCCAATGTGTGAATCCACAGCTGACTCAAACCCGGGGCAAACGCGGGACTTATCTGAGTTCCAGGAGGTCCAGCGACACCAACAGGCTCCTCCTGAAGACAGCAGGGACGACTCTGCAAATAATCCAGGGCCGGATGGCCTAGAGGAGGAGCTGAGAGGAACAAACAGTCCCTCCGGTCAGCTCGACTCACTCCCAGAGAATGAATTGCGCAGGTCCGAAAGAGTCAGGAGACGCCCAGTCTACTTGCGTGATTACGTAGAAAAATAAGATGTTAATTTTATGTAAATATTGGTAAAGTGTTTTCTGGGAGGGAAGGAGTGTAATGTATCTTTAAGAGTTTTGGAGGGAAAACTGAGCGGGAAAAAGCACGTTGCTGATTGGTTGAAGCCTCCGGCTAAACTGTATATAAAGAGAGGTTTTTCCCAGCACGGGCTGCTGGGTTCACCATATAGTAAAGAGCTGTTGTCACTATCCTGGTCTCCTGCCTCGTTATTGCCCGGATCTAACAGCGGAGACCCCTTGTAATCCAAAAGGGAGCACTTGGAACTGGAAACAACCCAGGGGGCAGTTGAAAGCAGTTTTTCATTCGTCCCCTTCCTTAATACGCACCCTATAATAAGCCTCCCGCAAATCCAATTTTGTGAAAATCTTCCCTTTGGACAGATGGGCTAACATGTCTTTCATGAGTGGTAATGGATACACATTCTCCATGCATATGGCGTTCAAATTTTTATAATCCACCACCAGTTGAAAAAACCCATCTTTCTTTTCTCTAAACATCACAGGGGCGGCTACTTGCGGCCTAGCCGGTTGGATGAAGCCACGTTTTAGGTTTTTATCAATAAAGTTCCATAGCTCCTCCAGCTCCTGGGGGATCATGGGGTAGATTTTTGGCTTTGGAAGCTTGTGCACCCCGAGTCCAGAAGGGCTAGCATTTTCCCAAGGGCCCCAGTAGAAGGTGCTTGTAGTTCCACTGGGATGGTCAAGGGTCCCTGCCTTGGACTTACCAGGAGGTCCTTGTTGGAATCAGTTTTGGATTCGCTGTCATCGGTGCCGGTTGGAGTTCCCAGTTCCTCCTGTTTAGGGGGGCGAACTTTACTTCCACTCTTTTTAGGGTGACCTCGCGGCCCTTGGCGGGCAGTTTGACAGCTCTCTTCCCACCACCAGAGTTCAACTGGGATCCAAGCTTTGCGACACATTCAGCTGCTCAGTGATCATCTTTTCCACATCTGAAGCACATCTGAACTGGACTTTGGCTTCGAGCTGGTGGGTCCCCCAGTGCCTTGTAGGGCAAGGAAGGGGCCTTGCTCCAAGTGCACCACTGCGGATATGATCTCTAGCCAAATCAATCTCCACATCCACACCCAGCACATACCAGCCCTGCAGGTCGCGGGGGCCCCCATATGAGCGGCAATCCTTATAGACATCTTCATTGAGGCCATCTTTGTAGTTTTCCAGCAAAGCTACTTCTGACCACCCTCTCATGTAAGGCACTAGCTCGCGAAACTCCTGAGTATACTCTGCCACCTATCTCCGCCCCTGATGGATAGATTTCATCTGGATTCTGGCCCTCCGCTCTCCCGGCGGGTGTGGGGGGGCTTGAATCGTGCTCTGAGAGCTGCCATAAACTGGTCATAATTTCTTAGTAATGGGGAATTTTCATTGTGAAGGGTCACCTTCCAATCAGACGCTACCCCCTCAAAAGCTCTGGTCATGCATCTCACATGGGCTGCATCAGAAAGAAAATCCTCTCCCCAGTCTTGCATGTGGTTCCATACTTGAGTTAGGAAGTACCCCAGCCATATTTGGATCCCCTCCATATTTTCCAGGCAATGGAGGGATTTTGGGCTTCTTCTGCCTTCATGGCAATGCCTGCCCAGCAGGGGGGGCTGGCCCACAGTGGATGCTAGGGTCCCCGGGTCTGGGCTGCATCTTCCCAGGCTCCAGCTGTCTCTTCCAGACAAGTAGCAGCTTCAGCTCCCCCCTGGCCATGTTCATCTCTTCCCCTTCCAGAGAATCCCTAGGCAGGCAATTCATACCTTTCATGAGCTCTTCGACTCTCAGAGGCTTCTCTCAGTAGCTGTATCGCTTGGGCGATCAGGAGGTCTTCCTTCTGTTCTTCCTGCCAGGCAAGCGTCCCTCCTTGTCATCTGGTAGTTGCACACCAGTTGTCCCCTGGCTCCGGTAGCCTCCCCACTCCAAGTGACCATCTGGGCCTCTCCAACTTTTCTTCAAGCTGTAATTTAGCCAGCCACTCTGAAGCGTCCCAGCTGGGTTGTCTCTGAGGAAGAGTGGATCTAGGAGCTCCCATATCGTCCTGGTCACTGCCTTGGTCAGGCATCCTTTTCTCAGCCCCCATGGTGTGTCTCTGAGATGGCTGAAGACTTGAGAGCTTGCTTAATGTCAGGTATTTCAATACTCAAGAAAGAAAACCCCCAACTCCATTGTTTACTGAGTATGAACTGAAAGCAAACGAAATGAAAGCAAGCTCTAAGGTATTTGGTGCGGAATACACATATAAGAAATATGCCCCAAGCCCTCCTCCCTGTAGTCTGGTCAGTCTTGTCCAATCCACGCCCCCCCTAGGTGGCATGTGGAATGCATCTTCAGGTGATTTCATCCCTCTGGCATGCTTGGGCCGTTAACCTTGACTGTTATCAGCCCGCTTTCCAACTGCTGAACACATTTGAAGAAAACTCTCTAACACTCCTCCCCCACCCCGTTACCATGACAGCCGTAGCAAGCAAAGAAGTAAATGCATAAATCAGGAGACAGACTACTCAGAGCAATAAAACAATAAACTTGTAGCGAGCGGAGGCTGACACCTGTAACCGTTCTTCATATGGTTTAGTCTCCAGTCCCCTAATCATCCTGATTGCTCTTCCCTGCACTTTTTCTAGAGTCTCAACATCTTTTTTATAGTGTGGTGACCAAACTGGATGCAGTACTCTAGGTGTGGTCTTACTAAGGTTTTATATAGTGGTATTAATATCTCACTTGATCTTGATTGTATCCATCTGTTAATGCAATTTAGGATTGCATTGGCTTTTTTGGCTGCCACTGCACATTGCTGGCTCATTTTTAGCTGGTTGTCCACTAAGATGCCAAGATCCCTCTCACAGTCACTGCTATTAAGCCTGGTTTTCCCCAGTTTATACTGTATGTGTGTTTTTCTTATCTAAGTGTAGGACTTTACTTTTCTCTACATTGAATTTTATTTTGTTAGATAGGGCCCAGTGTTCAAGTCTGTCAAGATGCATCTAGATCTTGAGCCTATCTTCTAGGGTGTTACCTATTCCTGCCAGCTTAGTAGCATCTAAGTTTCCCTTCTATTCCCTCATCTAAGTCATTTATGAAGATATTATTTCTTAAAAAGCTTTCCTCCGCCATAGCTGAACCTCTAAGCACCATCTATGAAGTATCTTTTAGAATGGGCTCCTTGCCTGACATATGGTCATTAGCATCAGTCATACCTATCTTCAAAAAAGGTGACCCCCAGCCTTGTTGAGAATTATTGACCAATCTCTCTTTGTTGTGTCACGTGTAATATCATGGAATCCATCATAAATCAATCCATCACCCTCCACTTAGTGGCAAAAAACCTACTCTCTGATAAACAATTTGGTTTCCAGAAAAAAGCAACAGACACAATTTACATAGACTTCTGTAAAGCCTTTGATTCAGTAGTGCATGACAAACTACTTCTGAAACTAAAATCTTATGGCATTTGTGGACCCCTACATAATTAGATAGCTGCGTTCCTGTCAAACAGGCAACAAGTGGTCAAAATAGGCAGTGCCCTATCAAATCCTGCATCTGTTAACAGTGGTATTCCCCAAGACAGTGTTCTAGGTCCAACACTTTTTCTGCTTTATATCAACAACTTTTGTGATCAAATTATAAGCAGCTGTGTCCTCTTTGATGATGATGTTAAACTATTCAACATCACAGACAACTCTGCTACTCTTCAAAATGACTTAGACTATGTATCTGAATGGTCAAACAATTGGCAACTCCAAATTTCTGCTAACAAATGCTCAGTCCTGCACTTTGGCAATAGAAATAAGAACATCAAATATCTGCTGGCTGGAAATGATCTAAAGTTGGCCCACACTTTGTCAAAGACCTAGGAGTACTCATTTCAAAGGATCTAAGTCCCAGAACTCACAGTAATATCATTGCAAAAAAGGCATTAAGAGTTATACATCTTATTTTACGAAGTTTTCTCTCTGGTAACACTATACTCCAAACCAGAGCATATAAAACCTTTGTAAGACCTACACTTGAATACTGCTCACTTGCCTGGAACCTTCACTGTATTTCAGACATCAATACATCAGAGAGTGTCCAGAGATATTTTACTAGAAGATTTCTTAAATCTTCTGCTCGAAATAAAATTCCCTATACCAGCAGGCTTGAAATTTTAAGTCTAGATAGCCTCGAACTATATCGTCTATATTCCGATTTATGCTTAGTTCACAAGATTATTTAACAAAATTTTCTACCTGTAAATGAGTACTTCAATTTCAACCATAATAACACAAGGGCTATTAAGAGATTTAAACTTAATTTAATTCATTCTAATCTTAATTGTAGGAAATATGACTTCTGCAATAGAGTAGTAAATGTCTGGAACACTCTACCTGATCCTGTTGTTAGACTCCCTAATCCCCATACCTTTTACCTTAAACTGTCTACCATGGACCTTTCATGTTTTTTAAGAGGTCCCTAAGGGGACATGGATAAACGCACCAGTGTTCCTACCGTCCCTGTCCTACTGTTCCCAATTATATGTAATCATTCTATGTGTTTATGGCTATGTTTTGCCTATTTATATCCTTTTTTTGTGCCAATTTTTTTTTCATGTGTCCATGTCTATGTTTATACCACTTGTTTCCTTGTACTTGTTGACAAATAATAAATAAATAAATAAATAAATAAATAAATAAATAATATTGAAGAGTACTGGGCCTAAGATGGAACCTTGTGGTACCCCACTGCTTACTTCCCTCCATATAGACATAGACCCATTAAGGACTACTTGTTGAGTATGGCTTGTAAGCCAGTTATTAATCCATCTGGTGATGATACTATCTATCCCACTTTTTTCTAGCTTACTTTCAAGAAGTAGGTTGTGGTCTACTTAGTCGAGTGCCTTGCTGAAGTCTAAGTATATTATGTCAACAGTATTTTGCTGATCTACTAATTTAGTCACTATGTCAAAGAATGAAATAATTAGATTGGTTTGGATTGGCATGATCTGTTTTTAACAAACCCGTGCTGGCTGCTAGTTATTAATTTACTCATTTCTAGGTGTTGGCAGATCTGTTTTTTTATTATCTTTTCCAGTATCTTCCCGGGTATTGATGTTAGACTGATTGGTCCGTAGTTTCCTGGGTCTGTTTTTCCCCCCTTTTTTGAAGATGGGAACCACATCAGCTCTTTTCCAGTCCTCTGGTAGTTCCCCAGTGTTCCAAGATTTTTGAAAGATGTGGTACAGTGGTTCTGAGATGACATCTGCCAGCTCCTTCAGAATTCTGAGATGTAATCCATCAGGTCCTTGTGATTTGTATCCATCAAGATCAGGCAGGTGTTCTCTTACTGTTTTTTTTTTCTTATTTTAACTTTTATTTCCAGTCTGGTTTTTACAGTTATGTAAACCAGACTGGAGTTACAGGTAGGTTGGGCTATAGTTTCTTTTGCATGAAGATGAATACAAAGAATGAGTTTGCATTGCACTGAAGAACAGTCAAGACTCTGACAGTTTGTTCAGGTTCAAGAAATGCTTTATTGAGTGCATCATGTCAGCATTTAGAAATTTGAAGCTAGGTCTAAATAGTCCTGTGTTCAGGGATAGTTAAAAGAATAGGATTTCCCCACCCCCCTGTGTCTTGTAGGTCATTTGGGCCAATCAAGTCAGCCACAGGTTTCCGCTCAGCTCTGAAAGATGTCCGTTGACGTGACCTTGGTTCACATGTAGGCTGGTAGATGTTTTGACTAGCAGCTGAAGCACCACATTCCTAAATTCCCTCATCCCTCCCTCCATGAATGGCAACCAAGAAACAAAGCAGGAGTAACCATGAGAGAGAATGGCTTCAGCTGAAGTTGTTTTGCAGGTTGACACAGGAGGTCTTGGAGGGCTAGTGGACTGCCTGGCCTACTCGTTGAATTCTGCTGCTTCTGGGAAGAAGACTGAGTTATTTAGTGAACTCAGATAATAAAACTATAGGACAGATCATACACTGGAGCAAAAGGAATCAGAACTCAAATTATCTTTTAATATATTTGTGTAAGTTTTCTACAAAATACAAGTTATTTATATAGTTGCTCTTTTCAACAAATTCTAACTGAATAAAGTAGACCAGTGAAGCTGCATAAGAAATATCTTGTGTTCTGTCAAAAGATGATGTGTAATAGCTATATAATACATTAAAAAGTACCTGATTCTATATTTCACATTCAGAACAGATTTAAAGTTATTATATATGTACCTCTAACAACATAAGTGCACCAACTTCTCATATAAAATTAAAAACTTTTTTTAAAAGTAGATATTTTCTACATGATAGAGTATTCTCTTTTTTCTAATTAGAACTGCATCTCTAGCTTAATAATAACTAGATGTTATGCAGAAATGCAACAGGCAATTGTTTTTCCTAAAGTGATGAGAAAAATTCATTTTTATTCATTTTTCCTTATCATTACTATCAAAAGTTAAAGACAATTCCTAACATATAGCCAAATTCACATATACATATCCTTCATTTATTACCTATAGTAACCAAGAGTTGCTTGTGTATGTGAGCAGACTATCACAAATGAATTTTCCTATTTCCTGATAATAAACAATACAAATTACTCATCCCTTCAGTCAAGAGTTGTCAAGTGCAGAAGATCATGTGATCTGTTTTAAAATACTTTGGCACCAAATGCATACTTGTCCTCATGAACACAATACAGCTACTAAGCTACTAAGAATAGTAAAAGAGCTGTTAAATGAGGCATAATACCTGTGGTCCAATTAAAAAAACAACAATCCATAATAGCCACTCACTGTCAAAATTATTCCATATTACCTGTTTTTTAAATACTGCTTTTATACAGACATTTGTCCTGCTATTTGTGTGGATGAATGGATGACTTCCTTCTAATGCTTTTATTTCCAGATTTGCTGCTGGTACAAAATGGCACATATTATACAATATTTCATGCAATTCATTAGTGGGGCTGCAGGCAGAAGCAACCATTTTAGCCCTTTAAACTCAACTTGCATCTACTACAGTAGTGGTATTGTGATACAATCCACTGGGAAACTTTTCTACACAAATGCCATGGAAGTACCAGTGGTACTACTTATTTTGCATAATTCAATTTCATCAGTACAAGAGGATATTGTAGTGGCTGCTCAGCTGTTACTTTTCTCTTTATTAGTGAATTGATATAATCAAACATTTAGATTCCATCTGAAAGCAAGAGGTTCATCTGAAAAGAAGGCTCAGACAATGTCATATTTTGTAGATTTGTGTCATGTAGTGATAGTACCAAGCAAATGCCATACTGCCATTTCACTGGGATCTGGGATTAGTAACTAAATGACATGCACTTCTAGGATCCAATGGCAACATGCTGAATAGAATTAAAAGGAAAAAGGCACGTTAAAACAAATGCCAGAATAATAGAAATAGTAATGATTCTTTTATTATTATGCAAGATACAGCTTAAAGAAAATCATTGCTACTGAGAAAAACTGAAAGGTGAGAATTCCACATATGTCATATGAAGGGTCTCACCAAGGAATTCTAAATTTTCACAGAAATAAACATCCAGTTTTCCTGTAGGATTTTAAAGTTAATTACTTATTTAAATACTTGCAGTTGAAGAAAAGAATCAGTGATAAATTACATTCTTTTCTGAAAGTAGATTATTTCTGAAGAAGGAAAGAAGGAAAGAGAAGGAAAAAATCCACACTTTAGCAAATTAAATTTTAAAAAAGTAAGGGAAGATGGGAGGGCTCTAAAAGAATTTGCTGAGATCTTGGATAGCTACTACCAATAAAAAAAACAGGACTGGGTAGGATGGACCAATGCCCATGCTTCAGGGTAAGGCAGTCTCAGCACTTTTAATGGAATTTCCAGAACTCAGGATATAGTAACTCCTGTTTATGTGTCCGCTACTACCAAATTGCCCAAAGATTATTTATTTATTTATTTATTTTATTAGATTTATAAACCGCCCTTCTCCCGAAGGACTCAGGACGGTGTACAGCCAAAGTAAAAAGAAACAATATACAGTTAAAATACAATTAAAAAGCTTATTATACAGTGTGGCCAAAATTAAAATAATTAAAAATCTAAAAAAACCCAATTAAAACCAGAGAGAAATTTAGAATTTAAAACTAAACAATTTAAGAAAGCCCTGCACGAACAGATATGTTTTCAGTTCGCGGCGAAAAGTCCGAAGGTCAGGTATTTGGCGTAAACCAGGGGGGAGTTCATTCCAAAGAGTGGGGGCCCCCACAGAGAAGGATCTTCCTCTGGGGGCCGCCAGCCGACATTGTCTGGCGGACAGCACCCTGAGAAGGCCCTCTCTGTGCGAGTGTACGGGTCGGTGGGAGGCATGAGGTAACAGAAGGCGGTCCCGTAAGTACCCAGGTCCCAAGCCATGGAGCGCTTTAAAGGTGGTTACCAGAACCTTGAAATGCACCCGAAAGGCAACAGGAAGCCAGTGCAGTCTGCACAGGAGAGGTGTCACGTGGGAGCTACGTGTGACTCCCTCTATCACCCGCGCAGCTGCATTCTGGACCAACTGAAGCCTCCGAGTGCATTTCAAGGGGAGCCCCATGTAGAGAGCATTGCAATAATCCAGGAGGGAGGTGACAAGAGTGTGAGTGACTGTGCATAGGGCATCCCAATCCAGGAAGGGGCGCAACTGGCGAACCAGGCGAACCTGGTGAAAGGCTCTCCTGGAGACGGCCGCCAAATGATCTTCAAACGACAGCCGTGCATCCAGGAGAACACCCAAGTTGCGCACTCCCTCCTTTGGGGCCAATAACTCGCCCCCAACAGTCAGCCGCAGCTGACTGTATCGGGGTGCCGGCATCCACAGCCACTCCGTCTTGGAGGGATTGAGCTTGAGCCTGTTCCTCCCCATCCAAACCCGTACGGCTTCCAAACACCGGGACAGCACTTCGACAGCTTCGTTGGGGTGGCCCGGGGTGGAAACGTACAGCTGAATATCATCAGCGTACAGTTGATATCTCACCCCAAAGCCACTGATGATCTCACCCAACGGCTTCATATAGATGTTGAACAGGAGGGGTGAGAAAATCGACCCCTGTGACACCCCACAAGTGAGGTGTCTCGCGGTCGACCTCTGCCCCCCTGTCAACACCGTCTGTGACCGGTCGGAGAGATAGGAGGAGAACCACCGGTAAACGGTGCCTCCCACTCCCAACCCCTCCAACCGGCGCAGCAGGATACCATGGTCGATGGTATCGAAAGCCGCTGACAGGTCTAATAGGATCAGGGCAGAGGAATAACCCCTGTCTCTGGCCCTCCAGAGATCATCCACCAACGCGACCAAAGCTGTCTCCGTGCTGTATCCGGGTCGGAAACCGGACTGGCACGGGTCTAGATAGACGGCTTCATCCAGGTACTGGGGTAGCTGGCGTGCCACAGCACTCTCTACAACCTTCGCAGTGAAGCGAAGGTTGGAGACCGGACGGTAGTTACCTAAAATAGCTGGGTCCAGGGAAGGCTTCTTGAGGAGGGGTCTCACCACTGCCTCCTTCAAGGCAGCAGGGAAAACTCCCTCCAGCAAAGAAGCGTTAGTAATCCCCTGGAGCCAGCCTCGTGTCACTTCCCGGGAGGCCAGTACCAACCAGGAAGGGCACGGGTCCAGTAAACATGTCGTAGTATGCAGCCTCCCCAGCAACCTGTCCACGTCCTCGAGAGTCACAGGATCAAACTCATCCCAAATAACCTCCACAAGATGCGACTCCGCCCTCCCACCTGGATCATCCCAATTTCGGTCCAAGCCGTCCCGGAGCTGAAAGATTTTGTCGTATAGATAACCACTAAACTCCTCGGCACGGCCCTGCAACGGGTCATCCCGCATCTCCTGATGCAGGAGGGAGCGGGCCACCCGAAACAGGGCGGCCGGGCGGTTATCTGCTGACGCAATGAGGGTGGAAGCGTAGGAACGCCTCGCCTCCCTCATTGCCACTAGGTAGGTCCTAGAATAGGATCTAACTAGTGTTCGGTCATCTTCTGCCCGGCTGGCCCTCCAGACACTCTCTAGGCGTCTTCTCCGGCGTTTCATCTCCCTCAGCCCCTCGGAGAACCAAGGGGCCGGGCGAGACCTATGCCGGGTCAGAGGCCGCAAGGGCACGACACGGTCCAAAGCTCCATTCCCAGGCCGCAACTAGCTCTCCAGCCGTGCCGTGGGCCAGGTCCTCAGGAAACGGCCCAAGCTCCATCAGGAACCTCTCCGGGTCCATCAGGCGCCTGGGACGGAACCAGCGCGTTGGCTCCGTCTCCCTGCAGTGGTGGATAGCGGTCCGAAAATCTAAGCGAAGGAGAAAATGATCTGACCATGACACCGGTTCCGTTTCTAAATTATCTAATACCAGATCATTTTGCCACTGACCAGAGATATAAATCAGGTCCAGTGTGCCACCCCCTATGTGCGTGGGGCCATCAATTACCTGAATCAGGTCCAAGGCCGTCATGGAAGCCTGGAACTCCCGAGCCGTTGACGATGACAGGCCCGTCGATGGCAGGTTAAAGTCCCCCATGACTATCAGTCTGGGGGTCTCCACCGCCACCCCGGCGAGCACCTCCAACAACTCGGGTAGGGCTGTGGTCACGCAGCAAGGAGCCAGGTACGTGATCAACAAGCCCATCTGATCGCGATGGCCCCACTTCACAAAGAGGGATTCACAGCCGGCAATCTGAGGTACAGTGGCCTCCCTCGGCCACTCGGCCACAAGATAATGATTAAGAGAGTAAAGAATAAGAAACACTCTACAATATCCTGTTTAGTTTTTTTAAAAAAACAATTGTCCATTTCCAGGCTGCATTAATTATACAGACCTAGTGCCAAGAAAGTTCTAGATAAAGCTATTATCATACCATCCTTCTATCTGCTCTATAGTATTAGAGCAGATACGTAACAGAGTAACAGAGTTAGAAGGGACCTTGGAGGTCTTCTAGTCCAACCCCTGCTCAAGCAGGAGACCCTATACCATTCCATACAAAAGGCTATCCAGTATCTTCTAAAAAGCCTCCCAGTGATGGAGCACCCACAAATTCTGAAAGCAAGCAGTTCCACTGGTTAATTGGTCTCACTGTTAGGAAATTTCTCCTTAATTCTAGGTTTCTTCTCTCCTTAATTAGTCTCCATCCATTATTTCTTGTCTTGCCTTCTTGTGCTTTGGAGAATAAGTTGACCCTATCTTCCTTGTGGCAGCCCTCAAATATTGGAATACTGATATCATGTTACCCTTAGTCCTTGTTTTCAGTAGACTAGACACTCAATTCCTGCAACTGTCCTTCATATATTTTAGCCTCAGCCCCCTAATCTTTGTTGCTCTTCTTTGTATTCTTTCCAAAGTCTCTACATCTTTTTTATCATATGGTGACCAAAACTGGATGCAGTATTCTAAATGTGATGTTACTAAGACTTTCTAAAGCGATACTAATACTATTATATCAAGAGAGTAAAAGAATGGAAATGGAAATGGACTGGTCATATAGCAAGATGAACTGATGGCAGGTGGACCAAAGCAGTCATAGAATGGATCCCACTTGATAAAAAGTATCCACAAAAGAAACCTAAAACAAGATGAATTGATGATATCAGCGAATATTGCAAGCCCAATTGGCAAAAGAAAGTTCATGACCGCATAGATTAGATACATGCAAAAGAGGCCATCATCCTGCAGTGGACAGACAATGGCTAAAATGATGATGATGACTATTACTTCACATAATCTTGAGTCTATCCTTCTGATAATGCAACCTAGGATTGTGTTGGCTTTTTTGGCTGCTGCCACATACTGCTGGCTCATATTATCCAGTGGACGCCAACATCCCTCTCCCAGTTACTGTTATTTAGCCAGGTTTTACCTAATCTGTGCCTGTACATTTGGGATGTTTTTGCCTAGATGTAAAACCTTACTTTCTCATCATTGGATTTCATTTTGGTATCATAGATAGGGCTCAGTGTTCAGGTTTGTTGAGATCCATCTGAATTTTGAGCCTATCTTCTGAGGTGGCTATTCTTGTAAGTTTAGTGTCATCTGCATCACTAAACTGGCAGGAATAGTCAACACCCTAGAAGATAGACTCAAGATCCATCTGCATCTTGATAGAGCCCACTGGGCTCGGTGTTCAAGTCTATCTACGAAAATGAAATTCAATGGTAAGAAAAGTAAGTTTTACACTTATTCAAGAAAAACCAAATGTAGAAGCATAAAATAGGTGAAACCTGGGTCAATAGCAGTAACTGTGAGAGAGATCTTGGAGTTCTAGTGGACAATCACTTAAATATAAGCATATATTAGTCTCCTTGCTGTGGAGTAGCTGTCCTGAACAAGGTTTATGAAAACAGAGATAAATGTTTAAGTAATGTCCCTCCTTCCCATTGCAAAAGCAGTATAAATATTTAGTTGAGCAAATTCTCAATATATTTCACCCCCAACTACATCCCATTCTGAAAGAAACAGAATGTTTTTCTCACACAAATCCAGTGATAAATTTATAGATTACATAATGAGCTATGAGAAGAGATGGAGAGCGACAGGAATTTGGGAGAGAAAGTTGAAATAGATTGCAGAAGAGCATAAGCCGAAGAGAAAAAGGGCCAAGGAGAGGGAGAGATTGCTGATTGGGTGCTGCTGATTTCCACTGTGTGGGTGACTAAAGCTAATTGTCAACTGTGAGCAGTGCTTATTGCTGACCCTTGTTGAGGCACCTTCAGAAGACATATAAAGAAACCATTTTGTTATGTTAAGCATTTGATGAGTGAGTAAATATGAGGAGCAAACAGGAGTTTAATAAAACAAGTTCTTTCCTTTTTTTCAGTGCTGATCAGATTTTATAGAAAATGTTGCATCCTGTTCTGAGCATTATGTCTTAGGAAAGACAGTCACACTGACAAACTAGAGCAAGTCTAGAAGAGAACAGTCAGGTGATTAGGGGTCTGGAGGAAAAGTTTACAAGACATAGTTGAAAGTGCCTGATATATTTCACTTGGAGAAGATTAGACAGACATGGTAGCTGTTCATATATCTGAAGGACCGCTGTTATGTAGAACCTTTTCAAAGTTGTTCCATAATACAGAACTAAAAATAGTTAGATAAATGAAGTAGCTTTTAATTGGATTTCAAGACAAAATGCCCTAACAGTGAGTAGAGCAAATGACCTCAGGAAATAGTAAATTCTTCTTAATGAAAGTGTTTAAACATACACTAGGACACCAGGGATGCTGTAGTAGTGGACACCTATACTGAACAAGAATGGACTAAATGGTGTATATGGATCCTTACTTTCTATGATTCTATAGTTTCAGTGACTCCTCCTTTTCAAGTAGGTGCATAAGACATACAACTGGTGAGTTCAATATATGGTTATTATCCTCTAATTTTGCAGAGAAACAATCAAACTCTATGAAGAATAGATTATAAGTGCAGCATCCATACAAATTATATTAATTATCTGCAAGCAATTTTCTGTAGACAAGATGGCTCTAAACTGGGTGGAAAGTCACTGAGAAAAACAAGTATTTTGTATGTGTATTTTAAGGTGGGTTTTGGGTAGGACTTATATAAGGAGTTCAAGGTTAAAATAACCCAGAAGTAGATGCACAGAAGGGTATAAGTACTAACATCTCAAAGATGACCTATGATATGAAAGGCCCCTGTGCTAGTGAAGCATCCTTTGAGACAGGAATTGTGTATGAAAAGGTAAATCTGGTGGTATGAATGGTTGGAAAATAGGAAAAATGAGAAAAAGGAATAAAGGAGAGAGGAAAATGTTGAAGATCAAGGTAAAATGTAAACGAAATAAAGGAAGATAGATAATAAGTGTAGATTAAGACAAAGTTAAAATATGTGTAAATAGTAAGAAAGGGCCATTTTGAACGAGCTGATAAAAAAAAAGGGATATGTATATAAATGTTGTATGTTTGTGTTTTGTTTTAATGTGTTTAAAATAAAAAACTTTTTTTTAAAAAAAAGAAAAGGTAAATCTGGAATGGGTTTCCAGTATGATCTCAGTTCCTCTTTGTTCTTCTCATTCCTACAGCTTTCTGATCACTGAGAATCAAGTGTGTTCTGAGATTGGCCCTTTGCTCGCCGACAGGATGGTCCTCGGGGTTCATCAGAGCGGTGGAGGCGGCGTGGTGGCAGGCCAGCCAGCTGGCGGCAAATCTCCTCTAGAAACAGGCCAGAGAAAGAAAGAGCTATTTGATACATGCAGCTTCATTTGCAAGAATCATTTTATGGATCCATAGCATTAAAATATGCCTAAATATGAAACCCAGTTCAGTTTCTAATTATTACTAAATATATTTTAAGGATGGTTTTCAATCTATGAGTTTCACAGGTACTTGTCTCAAAGTCTGCGATATTTCATTTCCATAAAAATCTGCCAGGTTGTTGAGAAAACAAATATAAAAATATTATTTTAAACATTTTTTTCTATATGTGTTTTAAATATCCTTAATTTTCTTTCTAGTCATTAAGAAATATCAAATACCGTATATACTCGAGTATAAGCCGAGTTTTTCAGCACGTTTTTTGTGCTGAAAAACGTCCCCTCGGCTTATACTCGGGTCTATACGGCTTATACTCGAGTTTTTTTTTTTTTAAGCCCCTCGGCTTATACTCGAGTATATACGGCTTATACTCGAGTTTTTTTTTTTCTTTTTCCCACATTTTACCGGACGGCGCGGGGAAGCCCTGCCGGTGCAGTGAGAGGGCGGGGCGGGGGAGCCGCCAGCCTTCTCAGCTGAGGGAGGGAGGGTTTCCCCAACCGGTAGGTGCCTCATTTCCCACCCTCGGCTTATACTCGAGTCCCCAGTTTACCCCAGTTTTTGGGGTAAAATTGGGGACCTCGCGTTATACTCGGGTCTATACGGCTTATACTGGAGTTTTTTTTTTTTTAAGCCCCTCGGCTTATACTCGAGTATATACGGCTTATACTCGAGTTTTTTTTCTTTTCCCACATTTTACCGGACGGCGCTGGGAAGCCCTGCCGGTGCAGTGAGAGGGCGGGGCGGGGGAGCCGCCAGCCTTCTCAGCTGAGGGAGGGAGGGTTTCCCCAACCGGTAGGTGCCTCATTTCCCACCCTCGGCTTATACTCGAGTCCCCAGTTTACCCCAGTTTTTGGGGTAAAATTGGGGACCTCGGCTTATACTCGGATCGGCTTATATTCGAGTATATACGGTATATTCAGAACAGTTTGAAAATCTTCAAGCAAATCTAATGTCTTTCTTTGCTGAGCACTGCTCTATTTTATTTATTTTTATATCTGTTTAGGAGTGTAGTACACTTCAAATACATTTAGGATCACTGTGACACAATTGGAGAATATCCATATACTTGTTTTGGAAACAAGGTATTACCTAATAATCACCTAAACAAATCCTCGCTCTTCCTTCTCTCCCTACCCCCTCCCCCCGCTTCCTGTTCCTATTCTGCACATTTAGCATTTCTGCATCTTTCATTTGTTAGCAGGCTTCTTAAATTGTCTCACTGACAATTGAATGTTACTAGAACTATATAACCATACAGCTCTGATACGAATGACTTTTCCTTCTTTAAAAGAGATGCAACCATTTCTATGCATTTTTCTAATATCAGAATTTTTGATAAAAATATCCCTTTTTGTCATGTCACTTACCTTGCATGGCTTCATCTTCTTTGCAAACAATACGAGAGCAGATCTCCTTGTTTATTATGTATGCCCGACGGACACTGCCAGAAGCAGTGTAGAGGACAAAAAGGACAAACAACAGAAACAAAAAATCCATGAGAACCCAGCATTTAAATCGCAAACTATTATGAATTCCTACTGTAATTGCTACTATAAGAATCTATTTTACCTTACACATAACTATGCACAACTAACCCAAACACTCCACTTTTTCAAGAAAATCAGCTAAAGTGTATCTTTTGGAGTGGGAAAGCAATATAGATAAGGGATAATTATGCCTTTGTTTAATAACACCATCTTATACTAGCTATTTTCCTTCTATGAACATCCAAGCTTGCAGATTTAAGACTCTTCTGCAGAGTAAAGTGTTTTCTAGCTGATGAAAACTGTCAAAAAAACAAACCAAACATAGATTTTGCTTTCTGTAAATCCCAAATGCTTCTGTGTTTTCCAAAAGTCAGTGTTTGCAGCTGGAGTGTGTTATCCTAATTTCCTGCATAAATTGCACTAAATAAAGGGGCTGTTACATTTCTTTGGCTTGGCCATCTTCCTCAATGTCACTGATCACTGGGAAAACCGTACATTAATTGCAGCATTACGTGTGGTGGAGTGGCATGATGGGATGGTGGTGATTGAGCTTTCCTTACTCCATTCTCCTCCCTTGCACAGATGCCAACCAGATTTAGCAAGGCTTCTTTTGAACATGGGTTAACTCTCTTCAAGAAACAAGTTCCCCATCAACTGAAGCTAAATAACAGCCAACTGGTATTTGAGGGGTGGTGATGGGTGTTCAGTGAAGTGGCAGAGAGCCATTTGTCTTTCTCCTTTTTCAAAGCCATTTCTCTAAGCTGATATGTTCTGAGACACAAAGGGGGGAAGAGTTTAGTGCAGGAGTGTCAAACTCCTGACCCAGGCTGGGTCAGCACTGTAGTTCTCCGTGGTCCTGTGGGGTGGGGAGGGGAATGGGAGGGAGGCAGGATGGACACCTTCTGGACTTCCTTTGATATTTCCGGGCTGGGCCCGCTGGCCTTGAGTTTGATACTCCTGGTCTAGTGGAATAGCTGGATTCATCTACTGCAATAACAAGAATGGACCTGAAGGATAGTGCATGGGTATCAAAGGGGAGGGGTATGCCTTTATCAGACTCAGTGATCAGTGAGAGCTAGGCCAGGGGTCCCCAAATCCTGAGCCATGGCCCACTACCAAGCCTTGAGATGTATGGAACCAGGCTGCAGAAGTGGCAGGCAAACTCACATGTGCATCCACTTACATGAGCTGTTGCCAAGTGCATATGTGTGCACTTCATTTGTGGGCACATTGAGCAGTGTGCACGTGTCAAAGCAGCCAGTAACAGAGTACATCCAAGTCTTCCACAGCCTAGCTAGCCACTTGAGGGACTGATCTGAGCATATGTTGATTTCCTACTTCCAAGAAGGGCTGAAGAGAGCTGTACCAAAACTGCATACCCTGAGGGCTGCTGCACAATCTACAAGTGTGGTTCCAAATGGCCAGTGAAGTGGACATCATTCTGATGGAGTTCTGAGAGCATGCCACACTGGAGAGTTGACTCTGCACAATCACTTGTACAAAGGGGTCTTAGTGTACTTAAACAATATATTAATATACACTGAGACCCCTGAAGAATACATGAGGCTGGTCACGGCGGTACTCAAAAAACTACAGAAAGCCCAACTTTATGTGAAGCTGTTTAAATGTGAGTTTCACAAGACCTGCTTGGACTATCTGCGGTATTGCATTTCAAAGGTGAGAATGGAGATGGATCCCAACAAGCTGAAAGCAATACTGGAATGAGAGCCCCCCTCGAATCAGGGGGCAGTTACAGAGTTTCCTGGGATTTGCAAACTTTTACCGCCAATTCATTCCCACATCTGCCCAGATAGCTCTACCAATTACCAATTTGATGAAAACCAGACGGAGGTGGGACAAAACCAAAACCCAGCCAACCCTTGGATTGGTCCCTTGACTGCCAAACCACATTTGAAAAGTTGAAGTATCTGTTCATGCCGGAGCTGTTCATTAAACACCCTGATCCAGAAAAAGCATTCTGAATACAGGTTGATGCCAGTGATGTAACAATAGGGGCATTCCTACTCCAAAGGAATGCCAAAGGGGAATGACAACCTTGTGCTTATATGTCTCTCAAGCTGTTTGATATTGAAAGGTGCTCAGCTATCTGGGAAAAGGAGGCTTTCACAGTCCGATGGGCTCTCCTAACATGGAGGCAGTTCCTGCAAGATCCCATTTGAGGTCTGGATGGATCATAAGAAACTAGAAGCACTGAAGACCACCACCCTTCCGGAAACTATCCCCTAAGCAACTCTGGTGGGCTCAACACTTTAACCTAGGAATGTCAAACTCGATCCCATTGGGGGCTGTATCGGGATTTTGTTTGCCCTTGGGGGCCGGGGTGGGCATGGCCTGATTGTCACAGCTGACTGGGTGGGTGGGCCTTGGGGTGGGTATTTTTATATTTTATCTTACTATTTTTGATTTTTACTAATCCAACCATCAGGGATGGTCAAATATAGAGGAAGAAAAAGGAGAAAAATTACCTGAGGTGATTGCCGAGATACTAACAGAAGTGTTGGAACAACCCAAGGAAAAGATACTAAATGAGATCAATGAAACTTTCAGAGTATATACAAGATATGCAATGAGAAATAAACTACCAAGAGAACTACATGTAAGATTTACAAAGGAAGTATTGAAAATGGAGATATTAGAAGCAGCAAGATATACAGTATTGAAAGAGCGATAAACCTAACTATAAAGTGTAGAAATGGAAGAGAGGAAATGGATATCAATAAACATAAATGGATTAAATTCGGCCATTAAGAGGAGGAAAACATTCCATAAGTTAGTGAAATTGAAATTGGATATAATTGGTTTGCAAGTGGTACATATTAAAAAGCAACATGAACAAGTATTAATACAACAAAAATTAGGGAAACTATTTACCTCACTACCACAGTGTAAGAAAAGGGGAATAGCCTTATACATAAAAGAGACAATTAGGACAAATTTAATATACTCTGATGAGAATGGTAGAATTTTGATGCTAGAAATAATAGATGATAACACAAAAAAACTTTTAATATTTTAATTATATGCTCCTTATTTATTATTTATTTATTTATTATTTATTAGATTTTTATACTGCCCTTCTCCCGAAGTACTCAGGGCGGTGTACAGCCAATATAAAACAATAACAATGTACAGTTAAAACAGAGAATTAAAAAACTTATTCTATAATTGGCCAAAAATTTAAAATGTTTAAACTTAAAAACCCTTAAAATTCATATAAATTACAACCCCAGTTAAAATTAATATTTAAAATTAAAAATTAAGAATTTAAAAAATTTAAGCCAGTCCCGCTCGAATAAATAAATGCGTTTTCAGCTCGCGGCGGAAGGTCCGAAGGTCAGGTAATTGACGCAAACTAGGGGGAAGTTTGTTCCAAAGGGTAGGAGCCCCCACAAAAAAGGATCTTCCCCCGGGGGCCACCAACCGACATTGCTTGGCGGACGGCACCCTGAGAAGTCCCTCTCTGTGCGAGCGTACGGGTCGGTGGGAGGCGTGAGGTAACAGCAGGCGGTCCCGTAAGTACCCAGGCCCTAAGCCATGGAGCGCTTTAAAGGTAGTAACCAGAACCTTAAAGTGCACCCAAAAGACCACAGGCAGCCAGTGCAGTCTGCGCAGGAGCGGTGTTACATGGGACCCACGTGTGGCTCCCTCTATCACCCGCACAGCTGCATTCTGAACTAACTGGAGCCTCCAAGTGCACTTCAAGGGGAGCCCCATGTAGAGAGCATTGCAATAATCCAAGCGAGAGGTGACAAGAGCATGAGTGACCGTGCATAAGACTGTGATAAGATCAAGGAAGGGGCGCAATTGGCGAACCAAGCGAACCTGGTAAAAAGCTCTCCTGGAGACGGCCGTCAAATGGTCTTCAAACGACAGCCGTCCATCCAGAAGAACACCCAAGTTGCGCACCCTTTCCATTGGGGCCAATGACTCACCCCCAACAGCCAGCTGTGGTTGCAGCTGGCTGTACCGGGGTGCCGGCATCCACAGCCACTCCGTCTTGGAGGGATTGAGCTTGAGCCTGTTTCTCCCCATCCAGACCCGTACGGCTTCCAAGCACCGGGACAGCATTTCGACAGCTTCGTTGGGGTGGCTCGGGGTGGAAAAGTACAGCTGCGTGTCGTCAGCGTACAGTTGGTATCTTACCCCAAAGCCACTGATGACCTCGCCCAGTGGCTTCATATAGATGTTGAACAGGAGAGGCGAGAGAATCGACCCCTGTGGCACCCCACAAGTAAGGCGCCTCACGGTCGACCTCTGCCCCCCTGTCAACACCGTCTGCGACCGGTCAGAGAGATAGGAGGAGAACCACCGATAAACGGTGCCTCCCACTCCCAAACTCTCCAACCGGTGCAGCAAGATACCATGGTCGATGGTATCGAAAGCCGCTGAGAGATCTAATAGGACCAGGGCAGAGGAACAACCCCTGTCCCTGGCCCTCCAGAGGTCATCCACCAATGCGACCAAAGCTGTCTCCGTACTATATCCGGACCGGAAGCCGGACTGGAATGGGTCTAGATAGACAGCTTCATCCAGGTACTGGGGTAGCTGCCATGCCACCACACTCTCTATAACCTTCGCAACAAAGCGAAGGTTGGAGACTGGACGATAATTTCCCAAAATAGCTGGGTCCAGGGAAGGCTTCTTGAGGAGGGGTCTCACCACCACCTCTTTCAAGGTGGCAGGGAAAACCCCTTCCAACAAGGAAGCATTAATAATTCCCCAGAGCCAGCCTCGTGTCACCTCCTGTGTGGCCAGCACGAACCAGGAGGGACACGGATCCAGTAAACATGTGGTGGCATGTAACTTCCCCAATAACCTGTCCACGTCCTCAAGAGCCACAGGGTCAAACTCATCCCAAACAATCTCAACAAGATGCGTCTCCGTCCTCTCACTTGAATCATCACAATTTTGGTCCAAATATCCCGAAGCTGAACGATTTTATCGTATAGATAACCACTAAACTCCTCGGCAGGTCCCTGCAAGGGGTCATCCTGCCCCTCCTGATGAAGGAGAGAGCGGGTCACCCGAAACAGGGAGGTCGGATGGTTATCTGCCGATGCAATGAGGGTGGAAATGTAAGAATGCTTCGCCTCCCTCAGTGCCACTAGGTAGGTCTTAGAATAAGACCTAATTAGTGTCCGGTCAGCTTTGGAACGTCTGGACCTCCAGGTACTCTCTAGGCGTCTTCTCTGGCGTTTCATCTCTCTCAGCCCCTCAGAGAACCTAGGGGCCGGTTGAGATCTACGCCGGGTCAGAGGCCGCAAAGGCACGACACAGTCCAAAGCCCCAGCCGTGGCCTGTTCCCGTGCCGTGTGCCAGATCCTCAGGGAACGGCTCAAGCTCCGTCAGGAACCTCTCAGGGTCCATCAGGCGCCTGGGACGGAACCAACGCATTGGTTCCATCTCCCTGTGGTGGTGGGTGGCGGTCCGAAAGTCCAGGCAAAGGAGAAAATGATCTGACCATGATACAGGTTCTATTACTAAATGTCCTAATTCCAGATCATTTAACCACTGATCAGAGATATAAATCAGGTCCAGTGTGCCTCCCCCACTGTGCGTAGGGCCAACAGTTACTTGAATCAGGTCCAAGGCTGTCATGGAAGCCTGGAACTCCCGAGCTGCCGTCGATGACAAGCCGGTTGATGGCAAGTTGAAATCCCCCATGACCATAAGTCTGGGGGTCTCAACCGCCACTCCGGCAAGCACCTCCAACAACTCGGGTAGGGCTGTAGTCACGCAGCAAGGAGCCAGGTACGTGATCAACAAGCCCGTCTGATTCCTATGGCCCCACCTCACAAAGAGGGATTCACAACCGGCTATCTGAGGCACAGTGGACTCCCTCGGCTCTAGGCTTTCCCTAATAACAACCGCCACCCCCCCACCCCTACCTTGGGCTCTCGATTGATGGAATGCATGGAAACCCGGAGGGCACAGTTCAACCAGGGGAACACCCCCCCTTCCATGCCCAACCAGGTCTCCGTAATGCCCATAAAGTCCGCAGACTCCCCCTGAATAAGGTCACAGATCAGGGGGGCCTTATTGACCACGGACCGCGCATTGCACAACATCAACCGAAGGCCGAAGCTCTGAGGATCTTGGCCATCCGGGGAACGGGTAAAGACTGAGGGGCTGGAGCACGTGATCGCTTTTAAACAGCGAACACGTGCTCCCAGAAGATCGATACAGCCCCTTGCTTCCACCATATCTGCCTCTCCCACTTACTGTACAGATGGAACGACCCTCTAAACCAGGAACATACCTCTCCCCCCGCCTTCGGACCAGGTGGAGTGACGCCGCGAGCAAGCGCAGGGACTGGATATTCTGTCGTGTCCCACTCCTCCGCTGACGGCCGGGTCAGGGAAATCCGAATCAGGCATGCCTCTGCAGCTCTGCCAAAGTCCTAGCAAAGTCCTCAAGGCAGGCAGGAGACCAGAAAGTGACTTCAGCAAGATATGTTTGACTTTGCCTACTCAGAGACTGCCAGAAAGCAGATCCTTTATATAGGCCATGGGGTGTGGCTCCATGACTCAGCACTTATCCAGGCCTGCCCCTCCCTTCTTCTGATGCCGGCGCCTATCAATTCTTCTGAAGCGAGGGTCACTCCAGTCGGCAGCTGTTGGTAATAAACCTCCCTCAGGCTCACATGCTGTGGGGGAGGGGGAGGGGTCTAGTTGCTCCGTTTGCCTGGGCATGGAGCCAGGGCTGGGGCCGGGAGGTGCCCCCTCCTCCTCAGCCTGTCTGGGCATGGAGCCAGGGCTGGGGCCGGGAGGCATACTATCAGCGTTCGGAAGCAGATAAGAAGACCCCGGCTGCGGTGAGAGCGGGCAAGACACAACACATTCCCTCCCCGACGGGTTTCTCCCCCCACCCGTCTCTTCCCTCCCCCCCTTAAAAAACCCTTCTTTAAAAACCTATTTAAAAACCCCCAAAGGTTCTTCTTAGACGCATGCCACCTCTCTGGATCCCAAGACCCTTCATTAAGGCAGGCCCTCGATAAGACAGAGGGCCATTCCTGCGAGGCGGGGGAACCTCGCAGTCGTAAGAGCTCAATAGGCGAATATCTCATGGAAAATATAAATAACAGCAGAGAAAGGGCCATCCCTAGCCGGCATAGATATTACAATTAATACTGAGTATTAATCCTAATGAAAATCAAGAGGATTTTTATAAGAAATTGCATATGAAGATTGTTGAATTGGATTACGAAAACACCTGTATCCTTGGTGATTTTAATGGTGTAGTTGACGCAAAGCTAGATTATAGAACACAAAAAATAATGAGCCAAAATAGAAAGACCCTCCCGAAATATTTCTTTAAAATGATAGAAGAAATGAACTTGAAAGATGTGTGGAAAGAAAGGAATCAAGAGAATAGACTATATACTTTTTATTCAAATAGACATTTGTCCTGGTCTAGAATAGATATGATATGGATGACAAAAGGAATGAGTTTTAATATAGAGAAAATTGATATAGAAGTTAATACCTGGGCGGATCATAACACCAGGACGTTGATATGGAAAGGCCAAAAGAAAACATTTAGATGGACTTTAAATACAATGATCTTAAAAGATGAAGAACTGTTACAAAAAATAGAGAAGGAACTGTCCTCCTTTTTCAAGGGGAATAAAAAGGAAGACACCTCAATTCAAAATCGATGGGATACAATGAAAGCATATGCAAGAGGACTGATTATAGACTATGTAGGGAGAAGGAACTGTAAGAAAAGGTAAACTTTGAAATCATTAGAAAATGACGATAGGAAATGAGAACAAGATCTACAAAGATTTCCAGAAAGAAAAGAAATTAAAATGAGAATGGATTTAATTAAACATAAAATGGCTCTGATTGAAAAAGAAGAATTAGCACAAAAAACCAAAGGGGCAAAACAGAATTATTTTGAAAATGCTAATAAGCCAGGTAAATAGCTAGCTTACAAACTCACAAAAGAGAAAGAAAATCATAGAATAGCACAATTAGTGGACAATAAAGATCAGATTCAATATATGAATGCAGAGAAGAAAAAAATTGTCCAAAATTTTTATGGACAATTATATGGAAAAGAGGAAATTAATGAGGAAAAAGTGAAACAATATCTACACAAAGCAAATTTACCCCAGATTCCTAAAGATATGGAAATGATTTTGGAGGAGAATATAACAATGATGGAACTAATGCAAGCGTTTAAAAAACAGAAAAGGGGAAAAGCACCAGGCCCAGACGGATTGCCAGTTGAATTTTAATGACTTTTCAAGAACAATTGGGTCTTCCGCTACTAGAAGTTATGAACGAAGTGATCCAAAAAGGGGAAATACCTGAGACCTGGACAGAGGCTTATATTATGCTTATCCCGAAAGAGGACACCGACTTAAAACGCATTAAAAATTACAGACCAATATCCCTGTTAAACTCGGATTATAAATTTTTTGCGTTAATATTGGCAGAAAGACTTAAACAATATTTGAATGAGTTTATATACTCTGACCAAAATGGATTTCTGCCTAAAAGACATATTAAAAACAATACGAGAATAAAAAGGGCCGGAATAGCTCAGGCTGTTAAGAAGCCTTCTTATTAGAACACAGTAGCCTGCAATTACTGCAGGTTCAAGCCCGGCCCAAGGTTGACTCAGCTTTCCATCCTTTATAAGGTAGGTAAAATGAGGACCCAGATTGTTGGGGGGGCAATAAGTTGACTTTGTAAAAAATATACAAATAGAATGAGACTATTGCCTTATACACTGTAAGCCGCCCTGAGTCTTCGGAGAAGGGCGGGATATAAATGTAAACAAAAAAATAATAATAAAAAATTGGATACTCTAGAATACTATGAAGCCCACCCCGAAAAGCAGATGGCGTTGATCTTCTTGGATGCACAAAAAGCTTTTGACAACATTAATTGGGATTTTATTCCTCTACAATTGAAGCAAATGGGTTTTGGTGAAATGTTTATTCAAGCAATAGAAACTATATACCATAAACAATATGCTAAAGTCATGATAAATGGTCAATTGACTGAAGTGATTCAAATTGAAAAAGGCACAAGACAAGATTACCCACTATCACAAATCCTATTTGTGTTGACACTGGAAGTACTGAACAGAAATTTTTAGAGAGGAAAGAGAGATAAAAGGCATGAAAATTCAAAAAGAAGAATATAAACTTGAAGCCTTTGCTGATGATTTGGTTTTTATTATTGAGGATCCATTAGAATCTATAACCTGCTTGATAGATAAAATAGGTGAATTTGGGAAAGTTGCAGGTTTGAAAATTAACAAAGATAAAATGAAAATTTTGACAAAAAATATGTTAATGAAGCAAAAACTTGAATTGGCGGAGCGATCAGAGATGCAGGTTTCAAACAAAGTTAAATATTTGGGGATACATCTGACTGCAAGGTGTAGTACGTTGAAAGAGGATAATTATAGTAAACCCAAACAGCAGATTGGGACAGATTTGGCAAAATGGGAACATCTACAATTGTCACTGTTTGGAAGAATATCAACAATTAAGATGAGTTTATTACCTAGAATTTTGTATTTGTTCCAGACAATTCCAATCAAACTGGGGAGAGGATACTTTGGGGAACTGAATAAAATGATGTTGAAATATATTTGGCAAGGGAAAAAAGCGAGGATAAAATTAAAATTACCACCAGATGTGAGAATGAGAGGTGGCTTTGGGCTACCTAACTGGGAATTGTACTATCAAGCAGCAAATTTGATGTGAATTAAAGAATGGCTAACTTTAAGGAATAATAGAATATTGACCTTGGAAGGGCATAATTTGTTGTTGGGATGGCATGCTTTCTTATCATATGGAAAAGCTAAAAAGCAGGGATACTTTAGAAGACATTTAGTCAGAGAAGCGTTGTTGTCAAACTGGGAGAAGATAAAGAAAAGTTACTTTTTAAAAATTCCAGTTTGGGTATCACCTATTGAGGCATTCTCATATCCAATAACATTTAGAAAGGAACATATTGTTAGATACAATGAATTGTTGAATGAAAAGGGTGAGTTAAAATCTAAACTAGAATTAGAAATAGAAGGTATAAAAATGAATTGGTTTTCTTATTTTCAAATACAATCCAGATACGTGAAAGGTTTTAAAACAGAAGGCTTTTATAACAATATAATGAGTTTTGATAAGATTTTAACAGATACAGATGATAACTTGATTAGGAAGCTGTATGGATACCTATTAGAGGTTAAACTGGAGGAAGAATAAGTAAAAGAGACAATGATTGTTTGGGGGAAGAATTTTGGTTATGGGATAGACTTAGAGGCATGGCAGAAACTTTGGATGTATAATTATAAAATGACAATGTCTACAGCATACAAAGAAAACTTGTATAAGATGTTTTACAGGTGGCATCTACCCCCGACAAGAATTGCTAGAACGTCTAAGGACAAATCCGAAAAATGTTGGAAGTGTTATCAGATACCTGGATCATATTATCACATGTGGTGGACATGTGTCGAAGTGAAAAGATATTGGACTAAAATACACACGTGGTTAGAGAAAATGATCAAAAAACATATTGACTTTAAACCTGAAGTGTTTTTGCTGGGAATTTACCTGAAATATATACTAGAGATGTTAAATATTTGATTGTGAATATTATTACAGCAGCCAGGATTGTGTTTGCTAAAAATTGGAAAAATGAGAAATTACCCTTGCAAGACGAAATTATTAGTAAGATGATGGAATGTGCAGAGATGAGTAAATTGACATTTGAAATTAGAGATCAAGAAGATAAGCAATATTATAAAATATGGGAGTTATTTTATTATTGGCTAGAAGGAAAATTATGTTAAAGACCCACACCAAATAAGAGATCAAGATGATATAAGATAGATGTATGAAAGATATGTTTATCCTGAGATTGCACAAGAACATATGTAAATGTCCCATCAACATATTTAATTGATTTGATGAGATTTTTATGTTTATTTTTTGTTAAAAAATAAAAAAAACTTAAGAAAAAAGAAGTACATGTAAGATTTACAAAGAAAGTACTGAAAATGGAGATATTAGAAGCAGCAAGAAATACAGCATTGAAATATAAAGATAAAGAAATTGTGACACTGAGACAAATACCTAGAAGAGTCAGAGATCTGTGGAGAAAATTTCATTTCTTAACAAAATTTCTAATATTAAAAGGAGTGAGTTTCAGATGGTTAATACTTAAGGAAATCTTGGTGACATGGCAAGAACAAAGACACAAATTAGATTCAATTGAAAAAGCAAAGCTATTTTATGAATTATTCTATGGACCACTTGAGAAGATGAGGGAGCAGCAGGAGAGACAAAACAATTTTTTGAAGATGAAGTGAAAGAAAAAGAAGAAAGCACAAAGGAACAGGAAGAAAGAGCATTAAGAGAAGGAGCAAGAGCAAAGGATCAAATGGAACAAAGAGAGACAAGGGCAATGAAACTAAAAACTAGTAATAAGTAAGACATGGAAGAAGAAATAAAAGCAACATCAATAAATGTGAATGGATTGAATGTGGCTGCAAAAAGAAATAGAACCTTAAATAAATTAAGTAATTTGAAGATGGCCATTACATGTTTACAAGAAGTACACATTAGAAAGCAACATATAAAATTATTAAAATATCCAAAATTAGGAATCTTATTTATTTCATTGGTACAACAAAGTAAAAGAGGAATAGCTCTGTATATTAAAGAAAAATTAGAACCTAAATTACTTTTTGAGAATGAAGAAGGCAGGATCCTGATGGTGGAAATAAAAATGAACTTTAAACAAATATTTTTGATAGTACCAAACGAAAAACAAGAAGAATTTTATGATAGATGACATAGAAAAATCCTAGAACTGGACTATGAACATATATGTATAATGGATGATTTTGATGCTGTAATTGATGTAGACTTGGACTATAAAATAACAAAGATAAATAAAAAGCCTAGAAAAACATTACTGAAATCCTTTTTTACAATGATAGAAGAATTGAGTATGCAAGATATTTGGAGACAAAAACACTTGAAAGAAAAACAATATACTTACTATTCAAATAGACATTTGTCGTGGTCAAGGACAGATATGATATGGATGTCAACAGATCTTATAGATAACATACAAGAAGTAAATATTGGATCAAATATATGGGCAGACCACAACCCAATGACAATAATGTGGAAAGTTCAAAAGAAAAAGACAAGATGGACTTTGAATGCAACAATATTAAATTAAAAGGAATTTCAACAGTTTATGGAAAAAGAATTAGAGTTTTTCTTTAAAACAAATAAAAAAGAGGACACATCACTTCAGAATGTATGGGACACAATGAAAGCATATATCAGAGGTTTGGAAATAACATATTTGAGAAAAAAAATAGAAAGAAAAGACAAAAACAAGAAATTTGAAGAGGAATACAAGAATTTAGAGAAATAATTTCAAAAAGACAGTCAAAATAATAAAATTAAGAAGCAAATGGAATTGAAAAAAACATGAAATAAATGTAAATGAACAAGAATCTTTAGCAAACAAATTAAGAGAATCTAAACAGAATTTCTTTGAAAATGCAAACAAACCAGGAAGACAGTTAGCATATAAAATAAAAAAAGAAAAAGAGAAGAAAATAATAAAATATTTACAGGATGAAAAAGGGAAATTACATTATAGAAATGAAGAAAAGAAGGTAATA
Source organism: Ahaetulla prasina (assembly GCF_028640845.1). Taxonomy (NCBI): domain Eukaryota; kingdom Metazoa; phylum Chordata; class Lepidosauria; order Squamata; family Colubridae; genus Ahaetulla; species Ahaetulla prasina. Next base: position 187,050,146 of record NC_080540.1, read on the forward strand.
ACTCAAAAATATTATGAAAAGCTTTACCACCAAGAGGAAATTCCGAAGGAAGAGATAATAAAATGATGGAATTGATAGAAGCAATCAAAAGACAAAAAAATGGCAAAGCACCAGGACTGGATGGTCTCCCAGTGGAATTGTATAAAACACTACAAGAAGTGATGAGCCATGTAATGCTGGAACTATTTAACAAACTTTTAATGAAAGCAAAAATGCCAGACTCATGGAGGGAGGCCTATGTAACACTCATACCTAAAGAAGATTGAGACTTACAATTGATAAAAAAATTGTTATTAAATGTGGATAATATGATTTTTGCTTCAATAATGGCGAATAGGTAAAAAGATTATTAAATGAATTTATTCATATGGACAAAATGGTTTCTTCCCTAAGAGACAATTTATTTATTTATTTATTTATTTATTTATTTATTTACATTTATATATCGCCCTTCTCCCAAAGGACTCAGGGCGGTTTACAGTCTAGTAAAAAACAAAGATCACAAAAATTAAAAAACATTATTAAAAAACTAATTTAATTAGGCCAAGGAAGACTAAAACTCTAGTAAAAACCCTATTAAAACTAAATTAAGCCAGCCCTGCGTGATGAAACAAAAATGTCTTTAGCGAAAGGTCCGGATGTCGGGGAGTTGACATATCCCTGGAGGCAGCTCGTTCCAGAGGGCAGGAACCCCACAGAGAAGGCCCTCCCCCTGGGGGTCGCCAGTCGGCATTGTTTGACTGACGGCACCCTGAGGAGACCCTCCCTATGGGAGCGCACGGGTCGATGGGAGGCAATTGGTAGCAGCAGGCGGTCCCATAAATAACCCGGTCCTATGCCATGGAGCGCTTTAAAGGTGGTAACCAACACCTTGAATTGCACCCGGAAGACCACCGGAAGCCAGTGCAGCTTGCGCAGGAGAGGTGTTACATGGGAGTCTTGAGGTACTCCCTCTATTACCTGTGCAGCCGCATTCTGGACCAGTTGGAGCCTCCGGGTGCTCTTCAGGGGGAGCCCCATGTAGAGAGCATTACAGTAGTCCAGGCGGGAAGTGACGAGGGCATGAGTGACCGTGCATAGGGAATCCCGGTCTAAGGAGGGAGCTCCCCTGGCGACGGTCATCAAATGCTCTTCTAAAGACAGCCGTACATCCAGGAGGACACCTAGATTGCGAGCCCTCTCCATGGGGGCCAATGACTCGCCCCCAACAGTCAGCGATGGGGTCAGCAGACTGAACCGGGATGCCAGCATCCACAGCCAGTCAGTCTTGGAAGGGTTGAGTCGAAGCCTATTTTTCCCCATCCAAACCCGCATGGCCTCCAGACACCGGGACATCACTTCAACGGCATTGTTGGGGTGGTTAGGGGTGGAAATGTACAGCTGTGTATCATCAGTGTACAGATGACATCACACCCCAAAACCACCAAATTAGAGATAATATGAAGATAATTTTAAATACATTGGAATATTATGAGATACATTCAGAAAAACAAATGATGATGTTTTTAGATGCAGAAAAAGCTTTTGATAATGGGAGGAACTGGCAATATCGCGGCGATACTGGTTGGGAAATAGCGAAGCTCCGATGAGCTTTGCGAAAACCCAACCAGACAAACCACTGTCAAGGGGTCTTTGGACTGGAACTGTCTTGGAGGGATGGGAGAGAAAGAGAGGTGCCTCGGAAGACCAAGAGGAACAGTCAAGTTCCTTGATAGGCCAGAGGCCACTCTTTGACCCAGGGGCAGGGACGGCGGCCATTGAAATGGCTGCTATAAGCTGAGGCAACCGGGCTAAGATTTGAGCAGGAGTGGTGATTGAACGGGTGAGTGATTGTCCAACTCACAGGTAAGAAGGAAACATTTTTAAAGCTTGAAAGAAGTCCCAACCCGAAATTAGCAGCTAATTGGCACACGGGAACTCAAATGTCAGGGTTCCAAGGAACACCCCCAACGAAATAAAGCTCTGAGGCTTGAGGTTCCTCAAAGTTCCAATTTATTAGAGATGTCATGTTGGCACAGCTGGGAAAACTCGAAACTGAAAGCTTCCAGGTTCTCCACGCCCAGTTGTCAGTTCACAGCCCTGCCCCACACCTACAAGTTCATCACATTGTCCAATCAACTCTTCACACTCAATTGGATACAATCTTCAGGCAGTCTACATCAGACGCAGGCAAAAGTCCTTGAATATGGAATGTTGTTATGACTAACTTTCTACCACTCCAACAACAACCCCCTCCCAACTTCCCCAGCTAAAATATGTGGCAGTTAAGAAGCAAAAAGAAAATTGCCTTCCAAAACTGACAGGCTTCCCCCCCACTCAGGAAAGGAATGAATCCTGGAACAAGACTGAAGTCAGGGGTTAATGCAATTAGTGCATCAACCACCTCTCCCCCCGCAGGAGGACCCTTAGGCTTATCAGGGAATTTATCATGAAACTGCCTAACTAAGGTGTTTGCCTGAACATCCCAACTCTTCACTCATGTGGCTTCAAACAAGGGGTTTCCTTTCCAATGAACCAAATATTGCAAATGTCCCCTCTGCAATCTGGAGTTCAAAATCTTCTTCACCTCATAATGAGCCTCACCCTGCACCACAATCGGCCTTGGGGGAGCAGCAGGTTGAGGTCTCAATTTAGATCCCACAGGAGGCTTTAACAGGCTGCAATGGAAAACAGGATGAATTTTCCCCAGCATGCGGGGAAGATTTAACTGTACAGTCACTGGATTAATCACTTTCACTATGGGGAACCAAAATTTTTAGGTCCCAACTTCTTACTCTTCAAATTTAAATGTATTTATTTGGTGGAAAGATCTCCCACCCGAAAGGGGGGTTGGAGAGATCAGTATTTGTCTGCTTGCTTTTTGTATGCTTTGGCCACTTCATTGGCACTTTTGGTATTCTCCCAGCCTTTTTTTAATGACTCCATCCATTCATTCTTGTCTTGTCTTATTGATGGCACATGTGGCACAACTTTTTACATAGTCCTCCACATCAGCTTTCATCTTTGGCCACCAAAACTGCCATCTAATCAGATGAAGGGTCTTTAGAAATCCAAAGTGAGAATCATGGCTACGTTGGAGCACCAGGAGTCTCATGCTGTTGGGGACGTAAATTTTCAAACTTTTCCAACCTAGTCCATCACAGGACATCAACATGTCTCGATTGTCGGCTAGCCATAGATCAGTAGATAGTGCTGCCTTGAAGTTGGCAGTTAGCTTCCCATTGATGGGGTCAGTCCGCCTGCTGGCCTGACTCCGGGTAGTGATTTGTGCCGCACTCTGTGTGTCTGGGATGATGGCATGGACGATGTCTTCCCACTGGCTGTCATACTGGGGTTTCCTTGACAGGGCATCTGCAAGCAGGTTCTTCCCCCTTGAGATGTATTTCAGCTTGAAATCAAACCGCTTGAAATACTGCACCCAGCGGACCTGTTTGGGGGAGAGCCTTCGTAGGGTCTTTAAGGCTTCAAGGTTTCTATGGTCTGACCATACCTCAATGGGGATCTTGGCTCCCTCTAGGAAGTGCCGCCATGATAGAAGAGCCCAATGAACAGTGAAGGCTTCCTTCTCCCATACTGCCCATCTCCACTCGGTGTCTGTAAGTTTTTTGGACACATATGCACAGGGAAGCAGCTGTCCTTGGGGGTCTTCGTGGAGGAGCACTGCTGCCACTGGAATGTCGTTGGCATCAGCCTGGACAATGAATTGTCTATCTCAGGGTCTTCTCAAGGTGCCGTCCGCCAAACAATGTCGGCTGGCGGCCCCCAGGGGCAGGGCCTTCTCTGTTGGAGTTCCTACGCTCTGGAACGAACTTCCCCCTGGCCTACGCCAAGTGCCTGATCTTCGGACCTTTCGCCGTGAGCTAAAAACATACTTATTTATTCAAGCGGGACTGGCTTAATAGTTTTATTAATTTTAATTGGGGTTTTATTGTGTTAGGGTTTTTAAATTTTTAAATTTTTTAAATTTTTAAATTTTTAATGTCGGCCTTTTTCTAATATGCTCTGTTTTAAATTTTTGTTTTAATTGTATATATACTGAGTTTTTATCTCTTTGGCTGTACACCGCCCTGAGTCCTTCGGGAGAAGGGCAGTATAAAAGTCTAATAAATAAATCTGGGCCTGGGTGCTGAAGGATGGGCTCCTCTGCAAACTGCCATTTCAAGCTTTCAAATGCTTTTTGACAGCTTAGCGTCCAGGCTAGCGGTTGCATCGGCCACGGCTTTGTGGGGGAGGGTCCTGTCTTTAGCAGTTCAGTAAGCAGCAGAGCCACTTCTGTGAAGGCTGGGATGAATTGCTGGTAGAAGTTAGCAAACCTCAGGAAACTTTGCAGCTCTTTCCTGGTGCGAGGGGGCTGCCAGTCAAGTACAGCTCACACTTTCCCGGGATCCATCTCTATACCTTTGTTCAACCCTTGGTAGCCCAAGTAGTTGAGAGAAGTTTTGTGAAACTCACATTTGGACAGTTTCGCATAAAGTTTTGCAGCTAACAGTTTCTTTAGTACTTGTTGGACTAGCTTCATATATTCTTCTAATGTCTCACTGAATATGAGAATGTCGTCTAAGTAGACAAGAACCCCCTTGTATAAATGTTCATGCAGCACTTCATTAATCAATTGCATGAATACTGCAGGGGCTCCTTGGAGATCAAAGAGCATGACTTTGAATTGGAAACTACCTAATGGGCAGTTGAAAGCAGTCTTCCATTCATCCCCTTCCTTTATGAGCACCCTGTAGTAGGCTTCTCTCAAGTCAAGTTTAGTAAACACTACCTTTTGAAAGGTAGTTCAGTAGGTCTTTCATGAGGGGAAGGAGGTAGGTGTTTTCCATGCATACCACATTTATTCCACAAAAATCCCTGCAGAGCCTCATCCCCCCACCTTTCTTTTCTTTAAACAGCACTGGGGCGGCTACTCTGGATTTTGCAGGTTGGACAAACCCTTGGGCTAGGTTAGTATCGATGTACTTCCTCAGCTGAGCCATCTCTTTTGGGGTCATTGAGTACATCTTGGGTTTAGGGAGTTTGGCTCCGGGCTTGATCGCACAGTCAGTGTGGTGATGAGGGGGAAGGATATTGCATTCCTCCTCACTGAATACTTCAGCCAGGTCCCCGTATTCCTTGGGGACCTGGGGAGTCCCAGGTAGGGCTTCAATGGCCGCTGTGGCTGCCTCTCATTAGTGGGGCTCCTGAGGGCTTGTCTCAGTGGGTTCAGCTTCAGGAGGGACGGGCGGCAAGGGGCCCACCCCATCCTTACTTTTCTGTAGCTATCCTCCCATTTGATTGTAGGCTATTTGTCTAGCCAGACAAGTCCCAGGATGATTGACTGCCATTTTTGAGGCTACTATGAATCAAATGAGTTCTGTGTGGATCCCCAGTTCCAATCTGACAAGCTCAGTGACTTGTGTAGCAGGGGTACTACCTATTAAAGTCCCGTCTACTTGCTGAAAGTGTATGGGGTGGCTTAAGAGGTCTGTCTTTATGCCTAGCTGCTCAGCAATAGGGATGCTAATCAAGCAACGGGTGCATCTGGTGTCTATTATTGCTGCTATCTCTCCATACACCTCTGTCTCTGGCACTGTCAGCTTGACCTTGATCGCAAAGGGGTGGATGGTCCCACTTACCATCAGGTCATCTTTGCTGCTGCTACTGCTGGCTGGTGCAGGTGGCAGGTCTTTGGTCGAGGTCTCTTCACTCTCTCCAGGGGGAGTGGAAGTCTCAACTGCCTGCTGGGCAATTCTGCTGGCATCCAAGGGCTTTCGTGGGTCCCTTCTGCCTTGGGCTGACATGACGGGGCATGGTGGTGTGAACGGTGCAAGTACCAGACACTCTGTAGCTTGATGACCCACTTGTCTACAATGGTAGCATTTGATCACCCCTGTAGATTGAGCAGGAGGGGTTTCAGTAGGGTTTGTGAAAGGATGTCTAGCAAAAGTTCTCTCTGGGGACCTCTCAGCTGAGGAGTTGTGGCTTGGGTGAACTTCTCTATCAAAAGCTATTGACATAGTATACCAGTCTTGCAATTGCTCTGGCACCCCCCGAATTCCACAGGCGGTCCTGACTTCTTGATCAATGGCTTCTTTAAAATAATGCAGAAATATTCTGTCCGGCCAAGGTCCAAGGTTCTCTGCGACCCGTCTAAAGTCCCATACAAAGTCCTTTATGGGTCGATTTCCTTTATCTTTATCTTGGCCTCACTCTCGTTGATTCGGTCTTGGTCTTTGAATCTGGCCTGGAGCAGCTCAACAAAACCTTCAGCATCATTTAGTTCAGCAACCCTCTCATTATGCAGGTGGGCTATCCAGTCAGCAGCATCTCCCTCATTCATCCCCTCTGAGATTGCAGACATTAAGTCGCGATCTGTTTCGTATTGCTTTCCATATTGAGTATGAGCCCATACTCGGCTGAGGATACCATCGACCATGGTATCCTGCTGCGCCGGCTGGGGAGTTTGGGAGTGGGAGGCACCATTTTTCGGTGGTTCTCCTCCTATCTCTCTGACCGGTCGCAGACGGTGTTGGCAGGAGGGCAGAGATCGACCGCGAGGCGCCTCATGTGTGGGGTGCCGCAGGGGTCGATTCTCTCGTCTCTCCTGCTCAACATCTATATGAAGCCGCTGGGTGAGATCATCAGTGATTTTGGGGTGAGTTACCAACTGTACGCTGATGATACGCAGCTGTACTTTTCCATCCCAGGCCATCCCAACGAAGCTGTCAAAGTGCTGTCCCGGTGTCTGGAAGCCGTGCGGGTCTGGATGGGGAGAAACAGGCTCAAGCTCAACCCTTCCAAGACGGAGTGGCTGTGGATGCCGGCATCCCGGTACAGTCAACTGCAACCGCGGCTGACTGTTGGGGGCGAGTCATTGGCCCCGATGGAGAGGGTACGCAACTTAGGCGTTCTCCTGGATGGGCGGTTGTCTTTTGAAGAACATTTGACAACCGTCTCCAGGAGAGCTTTTTATCAGGTACGCCTGATCCAGTTGCGCCCCTTTCTTGACCGGGATTCACTTATGCACAGTCACTCATGCTCTTGTTACCTCTCGCATGGACTACTGCAATGCTCTCTACATGGGGCTCCCCTTGAAGAGCACCCGAAGGTTCCAGTTGGTCCAGAATGATAGAGGGAGCCACTCATAGCTCCCATATAATACCACTCCTGCGCAAGCTGCACTGGCTGCCTGTGGTCTTCCGGGTGCAATTCAAGGTGCTGGTTACCACCTTTAAAGCGTTCCATGGCTTAGGACTGGGTTACTTATGGGACCGCCTACTGCACCGTTTGCCTCCCACTGACCTGTGCGCTCTCACAGGGAGGGACTCCTCAGGGCACCGTCAGCCAAGCAATGTCGGCTGGCAGCCCCCAGGGGAAGGGCCTTCTCTGTGAGGGCTCCTACCCTCTGGAACGAACTTCCCCCAGGACTTCGACAACTTCCTGACCTTCAGACCTTCCGCCGCGAGCTGAAGACGTATCTATTTTTCCGCGCAGGACTGGCATAGAATTTTTAGAATTTTTATTATTGGGTTTTAAAATTTTAATGGTTTTTATGGTTTTTAAATGTATTTTTAAATTGGGGCCAAATTGAATAAGTTTTTTAATTATTGATTTTATTTGTATTGCATTTACTTACTGTTATTTTTACTTGGCTGTGAACCGCCCTGAGTCCTTCAGGAGAAGGGCAGTATAAAAATTAAATAATATTATTATTATTATTATTATTATTATTATTATTATTATTATTATTATTATTATTATTATTATTATTATTATTATTATTATTAAATAGGCCAGTTTGGTAGGCTTACCATCAAATGTCACTCTAAACCATGGTGGCAGGGCCCTTGCTAGTGGAATCATCACGGTGACTGGAGGTGAGGCAGGGACCTTTAAGGGTTCTGCAGTGGGCGGCGGGGTAAATGCCGGCAGCTGAACTGGAACCTGCGGCAGCGGCACTGCTGGCTGCTGGATCAGACCCCATGGCAGTGCTGAGATTATTGGGGCAAAATGGGCCCATGGTGCTCCTGTAAGTGGGGGAGCAGATGGTGCTGGTGTCCACTGGCACTGGACCCACCCTTGGCCAGGATAGAATCCCCAGCCTGGGGGGATAAATTCCACAGGGGATAGCGTGAAGGCAGGTTGACGAGGACTGGATATGGGACAACATCCAGGTGATCGCTCTTTCGGTCCCATCTCTGGAGTTGGATCATGCTGGCAACTTTTCCTGGAATCCATCTCCCTGGACCAAGTGCCTTGGCTTTGCATCGTCTCTGCAGCTTCAAGGCCTCGTACCATGCCTTCAGAAGGAGAAAACTGGATCTCGATAAACCTTCCAGTATGTGCTCCCGTGGCTCCCTCTGCAATTTCCCCTCTCTCTTCCATCTTCACTGAGTCTTCACACCAGCCAAGCTGGGGCTCAGCACCCCATTCTTGATTCCCATTCTTGGAACTTTGAAGTTCCTTAAAGTTCCAATTTATTAGAGATGTCATGTTGGCACAGCTGGGGAAACCTGAAACTGAAAGCTTCCAGGTTTTCCACACCCAGTTGACAGTTCACAGCCCTGTCCCACACCCATAAGTTCACACATTGTCCAATCAACTCTTCACACTCAGTTGGATACAATCTTCAGGCAAAAGTCTGATGTAGACATCAGACACAGCAAAAGTCCTTGAATATGGAATGTTGTTATGACTAACTTTCTACCACTCTAACAATTCCTCCCAACTTCCCCAGCTAAAATATGTGGCAGTTAAGAAGCAAAAAGAAAATTGCCTTCCAAAACTGACATCAAAGTGAAGGGAAAAAAAACAACAAAGAGGAACTTTAAGATTAAAGCCCTAAAACCTCTATAACAGACCTCTATAACTGTCTGGTTCGGTTCTGCAACCCAACAAGAAAAACACAGACTTCAGAGGATAATTAGAACTGCAGAAAAAATAATTGCTACCAACTTGCCTTCCATTGAGGACCTGTATACTGCACGAATCAAGAAGAGGGCCGTGAAAATATTTGCAGATCCCTCGCATCCTGGACATAAACTGTTTCAACTCCTACCCTCAAAACGACGCTATAGAGCACTGCACACCAGAACAACTAGACACAAGAACAGTTTTTTCCCGAAGGCCATCACTCTGCTAAACAAATAATTCCCTCAACACTGTCAGACTATTTACTGAATCTGCACTACTATTAATTGTTTCATAGTTCCCATCACGAATCTCTTTCCACTTATGACTGTATGACTATAACTTGTTGCTGGCAATCCTTATGATTTATATTGATATATTGATCATCAATTGTGTTGTAAATGTTGTACCTTGATGAACGTATCTTTTCTTTTATGTACACTGAGAGCATATGCACCAAGACAAATTCCTTGTGTGTCCAATCAATCACACTTGGCCAATAAAATTCTATTCTATTCTATTCTATTCTATTCTATTCTAAAAGGAAAACTTTCCATCTGGATTTAAAATTGGTCTTGGAAGAAACTAAAAATAATAAAAGAAAAAGAAAACTGAGGAAAAGCATTCTTTAATAACAAAAGGATTTAATTGAAGAAGAGGAAGTAATTATCTTCATAGATTAACAATTGACATTTTGTTGCCGGTGTGTGTGTGTGTGTGTGTATGTTTGTGAATTGGAGAGAGACATTGGCTGGTGGAAAGAAAGCATTGTATTACTCAGACCACTGTGGGAAACTACTACTACTGGAGGAGCATGATTTCAAAAAGGAGTGGAAAGAATAAAGACTCAAACTGGAAGGATTTAAATGAACATTCGAATTGGACATTATTTGGAAATAAAAAAGAAAAAAGAAACATTATATGGGCTTGAATTTGAATTATACATAAGCTAAAATAATAAATTCAAAAATCCTTTCTCTTTAAATTGATAACATGGAGAGTTGGGAGCCTGAGTACGAGGAACTAAGGGAGATGTTTCAAAAGGTGCAAGAAGTGTTTAAGGGAACGGAGGACTGGTTAGAATGCAAAAAAAAAAAAAAAAAAAAGGAAAAAAATATGAGTGAGAAGCAAGAGGAGCAAAAATATAATGTTGAAAAGGAAATAACTGAAGATGAAAATATAGATGATTACACTGGGATTGACAGTGACAGAATAAAAATGGATAGGGGGAAGTATCTCTCAAAAAAGAAGAGAAGAGAAGGAAATGGGAAAAGATTGAGGGGGAAAATTAAAAGAGTAAAAATTAGAGAAAGGAGGCAGAAAGGAAGATACAAGAAAAAGAAGAAGAAGATAAGAGAATGGGAAAAAGGGAGGAAAACATTAAGAAATGGAATTTTGGAGAGCGAAAGAAAATGGTTAAAAGGGAAGAAAAATGGATAGCAGAAAGGAAATTAAAACATCAATAGGTTGATTTAAGGGAAGGATATTAGTAGTAGAAACTGTATGTAAGAAGTAAATTAGAAGAAATATATATATTATTGTAAAAGGGAAGTAAGCAAGGATGAATAGAAGTGTATGTAAGAAACAAAAAGGAAGAAATATACTGTTTAATGTAAAATGGAGAAGTAGATGAAATGTGAAAGATAAAATGGGTTGTATGTTTTGTTGCCTGAGGATGTATGGAGAGAACAATAGTGGATGGTAAAAAAATGTTTTAAATATTGAAAAGAACAAAGAAATTAATTGAAATTGATTGATTGAAATTAAGATATAAAATTGAAAAGTTAGCAAATGATATAAGTAAGGATGAAATGAAATATATGCAAGAAGTAAAAAAGAAGTATACTGTTTAAGAAAAATAGACCAGCAGATGAAATGAGAAAGATAGAATGGTTTATAGGTGAAAATAATTGAAAGTGAGATATAAAATTGAACAAAATTGAAATGTTAGTAAATGATTTATGCTAATGAAAGAGAAAAATAATTATTAAACTGGGAATAAGAATTTAAAGAAAATAAGAGGTGGAAGGTTGGACTAACTAAAAGGTTGTAAGGTAAAAATGGAAATACATTGTTAATAATTAAAAATATATGAGGGGAATTCTCAGAAATATACTCAATAAATGTCGTCTGGACACCATAGTGAAAAATACTGAATTGAAAATGAATACAGCAATAGAGAGAGATAAGAAGGAGTAGAGAGATGAAAGAAAGGGAGAAGGAGGGAGAGAAAGAGAAGAAAGGGAAGAGGAGAGGAGAGGAGAGGCGAGGAAGAAAGGGAGGAAGGGAGGAAGGGGAAATAAGAGTAGGAGAGAAGGTTAGATAGGGAGGAAGAAAGGAGGAGGAGAGAAAGGAAGGGGAAGTGAGATGGAGTAGGAGAGGACGGAAGAAAGTAGGGAGGATAAAAAAGGAGGAGAGGAGAGGCGAGGAAGAAAGGGAGGAAGGGAGGAAGGGGAAATAAGAGTAGGAGAGAAGGTTAGATAGGGAGGAAGAAAGGAGGAGGAGAGAAAGGAAGGGGAAGTGAGATGGAGTAGGAGAGGACGGAAGAAAGTAGGGAGGATAAAAAAAGGGAGGGAGAGGAAAGAGAAAGAGAAGAAAGATTGCTGTAAAACAAAAAAAGATGAAATGGAAGAACGGCAACCCCGAACATGTTTGAACATATAAGGATAAAAACTGAAGTATTGAAAAAATAATAAAAGGGAATATATATCAGTAAAAATGGAGCTATTAGAACCTGAGGGTGAAAGAAGATGTGGTTTATATAAGCAAGCATAGAAATATTAAGATATGATTACAAATGTGGAAAAAGAACATTTTAGCAGAAATTGTAACTAAGTAAAATGTATTTGGATATGTTAAGTTGTATACAGAAAGTTATAAAGTTATAAAAGTTATAAAGAAAGTATAAAGTTAAGTTGTATAAACAAAGAATGTTCTTTCTGCGCCAACTCAGTAAGCTCAAACTGCCCAAGGAGCTGCTGATCCAATTCTACAGAGGAATTATTGAGTCTGTCATTTGCACCTCTATAACTGTCTGATTCGGTTCTGCAACCCAACAAGAAAAACACAGACTTCAGAGGATAATTAGAACTGCAGAAAAAATAATTGCTACCAACCTGCCTTCCATTGAGGACCTGTATACTGCACGAATCAAGAAGAGGGCCGTGAAAATATTTGCAGATCCCTCGCATCCTGGACATAAACTGTTTCAACTCCTACCCTCAAAACGACGCTATAGAGCACTGCACACCAGAACAACTAGACAAAAGAAAAGTTTTTTTCCCGAAGGCCATCACTCTGCTAAACAAATAATTCCCTCAACACTGTCAGACTATTTACTGAATCTGCACTACTATTAATCGTTTCATAGTTCCCATCACCAATCTCTTTCCACTTATGACTGTATGACTATAACTTATTGCTGGCAATCCTTATGATTTATATATATATTGACCATCAATTGTGTTGTAAATGTTGTACCTTGATGAACGTATCTTTTCTTTTATGTACACTGAGAGCATATGCACCAAGACAAATTCCTTGTGTGTCCATCACACTTGGCCAATAAAATTAAATTCTATTCTATTCTATTCTATTCTATTCTATTCTATTCTATTCTATTCTATTCTATTCTATTCTATTCTATTCTGTTCTATTCTATTCTATTCTATAAGATATGATATGGACAATACTCCGTTCATAAAATATGTGGGTGTTGTGTGTGAAAAATAAATATAAAAAAATAGATTAAAAAAAAACTTTTGATAATGTGAACTGGCAATTTATGATAGAACAACTGCAGATAATGGAATTTGGGGAAAGATTTATAAACGCTATAAAAACAATAAATAAAATTGCTATAAAATCTACGGTAGACAATCAGCTAAGATAATGATGAATGGAGAAATGACAGAAAATGTTAAAATAACAAAGGGTACAAGACAAGGATGTCCTTTATCGCCATTGTTATTTATCCTGACTTTAGAAGTTCTAAGTAGAAATATTAGATGAAATGAAGAGATAAAAGGGATGAAAATTAAAAAAGAAGACTATAAATTACAAGCCTTTGCTGATGATTTATTATTCATTTTGGAAGAACTTCGAACAATGGGCCCTAAATGATTAGAACAAATAGAGAGCTATGGAAAGGTGTCTGGGTTAAAAATATATTCAAAAAACCCGAAAATATTGGTGAAAAACATCACAGAAAAACAAAAAAGAGAGATAAAAGAGAAATTACATATATACAAGTTGTGAAAAAAGTCAAATACTTAAGAATATACTTAATGTCAAGATGTGTAACTATAAAAGAGGATGATTATTATAAACTAAAGGATCAAATTGAGAAAGATTTAGAGAAATGGAAAAATTTACAACTGTCATTTATGGGAAGGATTGCAACAATCAAGATGAATATTCTACCGAGATTACTATTTTTATTTCAGACAGTACCAATAAAAATTGAAAATAAACATCTAAATAAGATAATAAGAAAATTTATATGGCAAGGGAAAAAAGCAAGAATAAGCATAAAAATGCTACAGGATGCGAGGCCATGTGTAGGATTTGGACCTCCGAATTGGGAACTATATTACCAGGCAGCAGCATTGACTTGGATGAAGGAGGTCAACGCCGCTGTGGGACGGCAATTCCCCGGGGCTCCGGAGGAATACCGATATCCCAGCCGTTTTGGAGGTCCTTCATGGACCATAGCTGTCTTGGAGAGACAGCAAAGAAGGGAGGCACAGATCGGTGCGAACAGGGAAGTGGCAAATTCCCTGGACTGCCGACATTAGCCTCTGACTCTGCGGCATGGGAAGACAGCCATTAGAGCTGTCACAAGTTGGGGCAGCCACACCAAAAGAGTGGAGCAGGAAAGATGATTAAACGGAGTATTCTTACTAGAAAAGTGATTTGCCAACTTATAGGTAAGAAGAAAAATTATTAAAACTTAAAAGAGTCTTCAGTTTGAATCAGCGGCTAAATTGGCATGCGGAAGTATAAATAGAAGAAAATAAAAGTAAAATGGAACTTGGTAATTAAAGCCCCAAAAAGGACTTTCCATCTGAATTTTAATTTGACTTTGGAAGAGATTAAATATTAAAAGGAACAGAAAATTGAAAGAAAACATCATTTGCTAACAAAAGAACTAAGACAGGAAATAATAAACTTTGTGGATTAACAAGGGATACTTTATTGCTGAAGCATTTGTGAATCGGAAAGAGACATCTGCTGGAGGAAAGAAAGTATCACATTATTCAGATCAATGGGGGAAGTCAGGAGAAAGCATTGTTTTAACAGCTGTCATGAGATTACAAAAGAAACAGGAGGAGTGGAACTGATAGAGACTCAAATTGGAACAGTTTAAAGATATATCAGAATTGGACTCTTCCACAAACAAAGAAGAAAAGAAGAAAAGTGATATATGGACTTGAATTTGGGTTAAGTTTAAAGTAATAAATTGGAATTTAGACTATAACAAACTAACAAATTAAGATAAATAAATTTAAAAAATCTTTCTCCTTGTATTGGAAATATGGAGAATTGAGAGGAATTATGGGAGATGCTTTTGATGGTCCGAGAGTCTATTAATGGAAACAAACAAGCAGAATTATGGCTTAAAAATAAAAAAGAAAAGATGAGGAAATTATGAGACATAATACTGGAAAAGAAATTAGTGAGGATAATATAGATGACCATACTGGGATTGACAGTAAAAAAATAAACATGGAGAGAGGGAAAGAAATTTTAAAAAAGAGAGGGAGAAAAACGAAAAAGAAAAGATTGAGAAGGAAAATTAAAAAAATGAAAAAGACAGCAAAAAAAACAGATGATTACACTGGGTTTAGCAGTGAAAGATTAAAGGGAAGAGGAGGAAATAGAGAAAAATTGAGGGGGAACATCAAAAGAGTAAAAGTCAGAGAAAATTGGAAAAGAGGAAATAAGAAAGGGAGAAAGAAGAAAATGAAAGAAGGGAAGAAAGGAAGAAAAATATTAAGAGATGGGGATCTGGGAGAGACTGAAAGAAAATGGTTAGAAGTAGGAGAAAAATGAATAAAAGAAAAGAAATTAAAGTAATGATAGATTTGCTTCCTTTTTCTTTCTTTTTTTTTGTGTTTGACAAAACACCGTATGTTAATATCTACTGGACCTTGTAACTATCTGGGTTCTTGTTTTAATACTCCTATTTCTTTCCCTTCTTTTTCTTCTTTACTTCTCTCTTCCCAGGCTCCTCCTTTCTCTTACTGGCTTTGCAGTGGATCTTCTTCTTGACTTGCATTCTCCATCTCCTCTTTACTACTCTTTTCTACTATTTTATTACTACTGCAGTAATAACTTCCATCATCCCATCCAGACAATGTGCAGTGCCAGCTAGGTTATTGTGCAAATTTCAGGCTGATCATCCTGGTCAGTCCCAGTAAGGCAAAATTTGGGGAAGGACAAGCAGTGTCTAGTGTTGTGTACATCTTTGTGTTTATTTTCTAGGGCTATCATTCCTTGAGGGTCTGCATGTCAAAAGTTGACTTGGCCTGCACCTGATTTCAGCTCATAGTTTGCAAAACAGAAATGGGAGGGGTTGGTAAATTCATAGGCCAGGGGAGGGTTAAGGGGTGAACAAGAGCCTTCTGCTGCCAGAGAATAGTTACCCACCAAGGTCAAATTCTGAGAACTGTTCAAATGACACAGACTTTTTCCCACAACAAAAGAACTGCATTTAATTAGTGTGGAAGTCAAGGAGGAAGCGATCCCAGGTGAAGTGCATTGCGAAGATGTGTTGGTGGAACAAACCATAGAATTCCTGATTAACAATCTCAAGGTACATGAGGCTTTAGCCTGAATGGCACTACCAGCCACCCAACCAGTGCAGATCCTGGCTCACAATGGCACATCCATGCTCGCCAACACAGTTGTAGCAGCACCTGCTCCCTTGGCACCAGCTCCAGCTCCAGCTCCACAGTCAGTAGCTACCCCAGCAACCCAACCAGCAGCACTGGCTTGGGTTGCACCACCAAGGAGGAGAAACTGCAAACTACCAGCCCTTGTGGTGAAGTTCAAGGGAGACTTCAAGCAGCTGGGATTTTTTCCAGCCCAACTCTGGACCTACATGCAAGAGTTTAAACCAGACCTGCTAACCAAAGGGGCCAAAGTGCAATGTGTGACTATGGCATTGCAGGGGACCATAGTGGAGTGGATGGTCAGTCTCCATAATGACAATCTGGAACTGCGCGACTTTGAGCACTTCATGACAGCACTTTTGAACACCCTCTAGCTGACTGCAAAGGCAGAATGAGAATCAAGACCCAAGCCACAGTGGATGACTTGTGGCCACTTATACCCAAGAGTTTCAAGACCTGGCATGCAAGCTGACCAACTGGCTACAGGACATGTTGATAGAATGCTTCCAGATAGGCTGAAACATGATGTCTACAACACCTGTATTGCCTGAGGTGCCTCTTGCACCCTTCATGGCTGATATGTCCTGGCCAAAGAGGTCGAGACTGACTTAGCCTGATCGAGAAACCAACCCAGCCATGGGTGGTGGAGATCTCTCCTGACTGAAAAGATGGAAGCCCCAAAGCCATCAGCACATAACCAGAGCCGATGCCAATGCTCCACTGGCTGCTTTACGTGAGGAAAGGAATGGCACTGAGCCACTGACTGCTGAGCTGCATGCCCAGTCCAAAAAACAACCTCAGGACCTGCCAAGAAGTCAGGGAAATCTGTGCAATAGTCAGGGAAACAGCCCTGAAGAGAGTGGAAATAGTCATGTTCACCCTATTGCCCAACAATGGTGTGAAAACTCTGACTACTCTGCACCTGAGAAACATTGGGAAGTGAAACAGACACAGACAACAACCCCTTGTAAGTCACCCTGTGAACCTAGTGTCCATCCCCATAGAATTGGCAGTACATTCTTCAGGGCATAAGGGAAGCCTAGTTGCCTTTTTGGACTTGGGTTGCACTAGATGCTTGGTCAACCCTGCATTAGTAAAAAAGTTAGGCCTGCAGCTCAGAAAACCCAAAGTGCCAGTGGCCTTTTGCCAATTGGATGGGTCAGTAGTGAGGGGGGGGCAATGTTTGTTACTGAACCCATAGAGATGAGACTACAGAAACCCTGAGCTTTATTGTGGCACCAGGCATGGAGCAGTCCCTAGTACTGGGTCTAGCATGGTTCTTAAAATAGAATCCTTATGTGAACTGGAGGAGGAGGTTGTTAAAGATCAGGTGGAAAGTACCTGGACTGAACCCAAGCAGATTCTATCAGCACCACTGGGAGAGAAAGCAAAGAAAGAGATGGGGCAGCCACACAAGAATGCTCTAAGGGTGACCCCTGAATATCCAAGGAGTACTGGGACTTACAGGATGTTTTTAGCATAAGGGGCTCAGAAGCACTCCCCCCTCATTGTCCCATGGACTATTCCCTAGAAATCCTAGCAGGAACTAAGCTTCCCAAGCCGAGACTGTGTTCAATGACCCTAAAAGAGCTCAAGGAGCTCTGGTCATTCATAGATAATAAGCATGGGTTCATACAACCAGCCAGAGCCTGGTGCTTTTCAGGGGAAAGAAAGATGGGACCCTATTGCAAGCTTAGCACAATTTGTGTGGAAAACATTTACCCACTATCCTCATGAAGTACATGTTGGCCCCCCAGGCCATGAATAAGTGAGTTTTTAGCTCACGACGGAAAGTCCGAAGATCAGGCACTTGACGTAAACCAGGGGGAAGTTCATTCCAGAGCATCGATGCCCCCACAGAGAAGGTCCTACTCCTGGGGGCCGCCAGCCGACACTGTTTGGCGGACGGCACCCTGAGGAGACCCTCTCTGTGAGGTATACACCTCCTCTTTTGTTGGGTCTGTTTCTTGGAAACAATTTATATCCTTCTAGTGGTATGTTCCAATCATGGAGTCCATCCCATTAGGTTTCAGTAATGGCAATAATATTATAACTGCCCTCATGGACTGTCTCATCTCCATTTCAAGGCCATTGAGCCAGCACTGTCCAAAAACTCTTCTGTGATCATGTAACCAAAATGACAACATGGAGCACTGTTATCTTTCCCCTCAAAGTGGTACCTATTTATCTACTCACATTTGCATGCTTTCGAACTGCTAGGTTGGGAAGCAACTGGGACAAGAATGGAATCTCACCCATTGGCTTTCTAGCTGATAAACCCAGTGTCCTAACCACTGAGTCAGTGCATCGCCCAATGTCTCAACAGTTAAGATGCTGGGCTTGGCTGGAAAGCCAATAGCCCAGTTTTGAGACTCAAGCACTGCATGACAGGGTGACTCGCATTCTTGCCCCAACTTAGCACTTTGAAAGCATGCAAATGAGAGTAGATAAATAGGTGCCACTTTGGTGAGAAATGTAACAGTTCTCTGTGATGTCATGCTGGCCACATGACTGTGGAAACATCTTCAGACAATGCTGGCTCAATGGCCTGGAAATATAAATGAGCACTGCCGCCTATAGTCGGCTATGACTAGCAGAGTAAAATCACAAGGACTCCTTTACCTCACATACAAGTTCACCCTGTTTTTTCACCATACTTTGAGCATTAGTGTAATAATAATAATAATAATAATAATAATAATAATAATAATAATAATAATAATAATAATAATAATAATAATAATAATAATAATAATAGTTGTTGTTGTTGTTATTATTATTATTTAATTTAATTTCTATACCGCCCTTCTCCCGAAGGACTCAGGGTGGTTTATATCCAGATAAAAACACAATATACATATAACCCAAAAATTTCAAAAACCTATTAAAAAACTGATTCAATTTGGCCGAAATAGGACTTTAAAACAATAATAAAACTATAATAAACCCCTATTAAAATTACTATTACTTTAAGCCAGCCCTGCGTGGCTAAACAAAAACGTCTTCAACTCGCGATGGAAGGTCCGGAGGTCAGGGAGTTGACATATCCCTGGAGGCAGCTCATTCCAGAGGGCAGGTGCCCCCACAGAGAAGGCCCTCCCCCTGGGGGTCACCAGTCAACATTGTTTGACTGATGGCATCCTGAGGAGGCCCTCCCTATGGGAGCGCACAGGTCAATGGGAGGCTATTGGTGGCAGCAGGCAGTCTCATAAATAACCGAGTCCTATGCCATGGAGCGCTTTAAAGGTGGTAACCAACACCTTGAATTGCACCTGGAAGACCACAGAAAGCCAGTGCAGCTTGCGCAAGAGAGGTTTATATGGGAGACTCAAGTAGCTCCCTCTATTACCCACGCAGCCACATTCTGGACCAACTGGACCCTCTGGGGCTTCAAAGGGAGCCCCATGTAGAGAGCATTACAGTAGTCCAGGCGGGAAGTGATGAGGGCATGAGTGACCGTGCATAGGGAACCCCGGTTTAGGAAGGGCGTGTATAGGCATCTGACCCCTTTATGCCTGATTTTGCATTTGCTTCCTATGTCTCCTGTTTTATAGCTGAGTGCCCCTTCATTCTCACAACTCCGTTCCTCATTGTCTGGTTGGTTGTCTTGAGTTTTATGCTTGGAGATAGATTGATCTCCTAAAGATTGATTTCACGCCCACAGTCACATGACCACCAAGCCATGCCCACCAAGCAAGCCACACCCACAGAACTGGTAGTAAAAAATTTTGAATACCACCACTGTTCTCCACCCAATCTGGGACCCTTCTGTATTTGGCTACTGGATCATGTAAGGATATACTGGCAAAGGAAAGTACAATTTTGCTTCCAGGTAAACATATAAAGACTCAGGAAGCTGAGAGAAGAGTTGAATGCACAAAACTCTTCTCTATGCAGGTGTTCTATCAGTTGAATACTTGACCTCAGGACTTCCGCTGGCAATGCAGGCTTCGTGGACGTTCCTTTGGGATCGTCTGCCCTGGGTTTCGTCAAACCGTCCCTGACAGCATAAATGGGCTGTCAAACAGTTTGGAATTCTCTCCCACGGGAGAAGGGGGAGGGAAGAGTGGTCAGGTTTGGGTAGAGCTCCCCGGGAGCCCCTGGAATTTAACCAGGGGATCGAAGGGTGAGAGCTCCCCTTCAGCCTGACGAAGCTCCGTGCCCAGGGTGCTTCTGTTTATAGAGAACGAGAAGCCGCGACCATCTCCGTGCCAAGATTTATTTTTAAAGAGAACTCAACACAGACAGATTAAAGCAGGAGGACTAGCAAGAATTTGCAAGTAATAAATCTTAACTTCGGCTCTTAAATAGCTTTCCTTTGAACTAACTTTCAACCTGAGTGGATTTAAAATGGCGTTTGCAATATACAAAGGAAAGTGAAACTACAAAAGGATAAAGGAAGAGATTTTAAGACTGTGGTTGCAAAGAAATTTTAAAAGATTTTTTACTAATTTTAATTTTAAGAAATAAAGTTTAAAAGAAGATGGTAATTAAGCAATTAAAAACAACTGCTTTTAAAAGTGTTGGAGTGTGCTGGCATTTGCTTTTAAGAAGATTTTAGCAAATGGCGTTTTGTGTATTGGAAGTGAAAGTTAAGGAAATGCTTATTATAATTGCTGGCGTGCAACCTATAAGAAGAACATAACAAGCTACTTTTTAAATGGAATGAATAAGAACTGTTAATGATTTGTTTTTCTTTTTACCTTTTTCTTTATCACAATGTTTAAGAAGAAAAGTTTATTGAATTTTTTTTTCTCTTTTTGGTAGATTTTATAGTTTAAAAATGGCTCTTAAGCAAACAGAACTAACTACTAAAATCTTGGAAACTTCTTCAGTTCAAATATGGAAAAAAAATTTTTATATAGGAACTTTTGGAGGCTTATCTTTTCATAATAAGTTTTTAAACAAGAGATTTTTACACCAATATATTAAAGATTGGAAATTCTTTATTGTTAGATGTTAAGCTGATTGGTGAGCAGATGGTGGAAAATGTGTAAGATAGAAGACAAGGGGAAGGAGAATGCTTAAGATGTGATTTTAATGGTATTTTTTTTTAAATATATATATATATATAGGGTTTAATTTTTATAACTGATCTATTTTGGGTATAAGGTGTTATTATTTGATATATGTGAGGTATAAAGGAATGGGAAGATGGAATATTGTTTAACTTTTGGAGGACAGATAGAAAAATTTATGGATGTAATGTTGGTATTTGGTTAAATAGAATTTAATTATTATAATTGATATATTTTGGATATAAGTTATAAGTATAATTTTAATAATGTTATTTGACAGATGTAAGGTAAATTGAAGAACTATTAATATTAGCAATGTTATTTGATTTATGTAAGTGATATTAAAGATATGAGACGATAAAATATTGTTTATTTTTGGAGATTGGATAAAAATTTAAGAATTTAAGCTGAAAATATGAATTATATTTGGAAGACTGTTTAAGGAAGAAAGGTATATTATAAAAGAATTTCTGATGAATACTGGAAGATGGAATATCGTCTTGGTCTTGATCGATGAAGATTGGATATTAAAAACTATAAGATTCTGAAGACTTCAGGAGTGGAATGGATTGATATATATTTGGTGTTAATCGATGAAGATTGGATATTAAAAACTATGTATTTTATTGATGAACTGGAAATACTAATTTAATTGGAAGATTCTGAAGATTTTAGGAGTGGAATGGACTGATATATAATGGACTGGAAGAAGAATGTACTTTTTTGTTTCTGGAAGGGGAGTTAAGGTCTTAGAGAGAGGAGTGACTATGGATTATGACTTACGTTGTATTTTAATTTATGATTGTTAATTTTATACCCTGTACTTTGTTCTGGGAAGCCTTGGGGGGGGGAGATGAAGGATCAATGTAAAGGAATGATTGAAGATATGTAATTAAGAAATAGAAATAATTTGAAATGAAATCTGGGCTGCTCAGCTGCCATTTCAGAAGGGAATGGAAAGGGAGAGGAGAGAGTGAAGGAAGAAAGTAAGTAGGAAAGAGAGAGGTAGAAAAGGGGGAAAGGAGAGGAAGAAGAAAGGGGAAAGAGAGAGGGTTAGAAAGGGTGGAAAAGATGAGTAGGGAAGGAGGAGAGGATGTAGAAAAGCGAAGGAGAGAAAGGATGAAGAAAGTAGAAGAAAGTAGAGAAGGGAGGAGGAAAGGTTTGTTAAGGAAGGAAGTGGTAGCTGGGAAGGTCCGAATAAGTAACAAATGAAAGTTAATGACTAATGTTGAATAAGAGACTGTATATTGAATAGATTGTTGGAAAATGGAAATAAAACTTTTTTATTAAAAAAAAAATACTTGACCTCAGTTACAATTAGATCCTAATGCTTAGCTCCATTCTGGGCCACATAAATCCTTTTGCCTCAAATCCCTATTTTTTATAAAGTGTTATAACAATTCACATAGTTTTACAGGCTCAGTAAAGGGAATCAATTCAGCAATTTTTAATTTTAAAAATATTTCCCAAGATAATTAAAAATCAACTTTATATTCAGAGGTGTGTGTGTGTGTGTGTGTGTGTGTGTGTGTGAAGATATAGTTAACTGTTGAAAAAATGAACAATTTGAACTTTGGAGTGTGGGGGATAGCAAATCTTTAAGACTTATATCTGCAGAAAAGTCTGCATGAAAACGAACAACCAGTTCTACTTAAGTTCTTTTAAAAATGGTATATGTTTGGGAGAAGAATTTTGCTTATCAACAATATCACATTAACTCTTTCTTATTACATCACCATTTTATTTGTAGAAATTAAAAAATATTCAAATTCACTAACTTGCCAAAATTACCATGCAACACAAATAGCATCAACCCTACTTTTTATAACCATACTAAAATAGTATGCCATTTTTTCTTAACAAATAATATGCTTAGATTTTTCCCTTACCTTGTGACACACAAATAACTGATGCACTGCTTCACAGGCTTGTGAATAGAGTACAGACGTGTGCAAGGAAACTGCTCTTCCCGGCATTCTGGGAGCAAACCATAGTTCCAATAAATGATCTCAATCGAATAAAAATGCCTCAAAAATTGTTTCCAGATAATATTACAATCACATTAAATATTTGCAATCTATCATGTTTAAAGAAATTGGAACCAACTTACACAAGTATGGTTTGCATTTGCACACTGAAATTCTAACCTGTTACTTAAAATGAACAAAAGTTTATTTTAAATAAAACAAACGAATACTGAGTGGAGGCATCTTCAAAAAAGGGGAAAAAATGGATCCATGAAACTACAGACCAAGCAGCATGAGATCAATACCTGGGAAGATCCTGGAAAAGATAATCAAGCAATGGATCTGTGAACACCTAAAAACAATCAAAGCTATTACTAGAATAGGGGTATCAAACTCAATTTCATTGAGAGCTGCATCAGGCCTGTGGTTGACCTTGGGGGACTGGGCAGGCGTGGCTGACTGGTTGGGCATGGCCAGCTTGACGCCACTCCCCAAACTGCTGGCATGTTTCCTCTTCACATTGGGCTGGCCCCTTATATTTTCCAGGATGGCCCCACTGGCCGATCTTACCACATTGCAGGCTGAATCCAGCCCGCAGGGCCTTGTGTTTGACACCCCTATACAGAAGCTAACAGAACCAAACAACACAAAAACAACAAAGATGATTAGGGGCTAGAGGCTAAAGTGTAAATGGTTGCACATATTTGGTTGTGTGCTCTAATGAAGAGAAGGACTAGGAATGACATGATAGCAGTCTTCCAATATTTGAGAGGCTATCACAGAGAGGATATTGTCCAAAGCATTCCTGTCAGTGACAATAATTAATCCGTGGAATGTCTTGCCTCCATATTTTATGAGTGCTCCATCCCTGGAGGTTTTTAAGAAGAGATTGGATAGCCATTTGTCTGGCATTGTATAAGGTCTCTTGCCTGAACAAGGTGTTGGACTATAAGACTTCCAAGGTCCCCTCCAATTCTGTTATTCTGTAAAGGTGATATTCAAAATATTATTTACAGCCAAATTATTTATCTGCAAGGCTATTGTATTTTTAGATAACAGAGAATGTACATAGCATTGAAGTTTAATAATTTTTAACAGAATTTTGCTTGCATGAGAAATCAATGCAATCGTGCAATAGTTGCAGTCTCTGGCATTGCCTTTCTTTGCTAATGGAATAAAAACAGATATTTTCCAGCCCTGAGGCCATTGATATATAGTCCATATCTCTTGACACAGGATAGTGATGATGTTAAGTGGCACTGGTCTTAATAATTCTGGAAATATTCCAGTTTGGAAATTTTCCTATGGCTTGAAAAAGATCTTTTTTCAGGATATTTGGTTCTTTATTAAGGACTGTCATTGTTCTCATCTTGATGGTAAGTCAAACTGCTATAGAGTCTTTCTGTATATTCTTCCATACATTATTTCCACCTGTTCCTGATCACTTAGTACATTCCCATTGTGGTCTTTAACAGTTCCTTGCTATGCTGAAATGCTGGATCACATCATTTTCACTACAGCAAACATGACTTTAGTATGTTACTTTCTATTAGGTTCTTCCAGATGTTGATATTGCTCCTCCCACTGCCTATTTTTGTCTTTCTTGGCTTCATGTGGAAAAATTGCATCCAGCTTTTTAACTTTATCCTTATTGCCTATGACTTGGGCTGCTTTTCGCTGATCAGCTATTTTGATAGTGTCATCAGATAGCCACTTGTTTGTTTTCTTTGGTATTTAGATTAAAAAAAGGTGGGATAACAATCTAATAATAACAATAATTTTCAGCACTGTAAGAGTGGCAGAAGACAATTGCATATCATATTTAAATTGCTTTTGAGGGATTAGGAAGAGGAAATGGTAATAGGGAATCCCTCTTGCCATGCTTGCTTAACTGAGATGAAAAATGCTTTCAGAAGATGTGGTGAAACTGTGGTTTAGAACCATAGAATTGTTAGGCTGGAAGTGACATTGGAGGTTTTTTCGTCTAATCTCCTGTCCAAAGACAGAATCCTTATTCCCTCCTGAACAAATGGCAGTCCATTTTTTTTAACCACCAGTGATTGTGCTTCCACAATTCTAGGAGGTGAGTTGTTCCACTGATTAATTGCTTTCACTGTCAGAAAATTTCATCTTAGTTCCATTATTTCTTATTCTGCCTTCAAATGCTTTGGACAATAAATCAGTTTCCCTATCATATCCTTCAAGTATTGGAATATCATCCCTAAGTCTTCTCTTCTTTAGTTCCCTTAGTTGTTAATGACACAATTCGGTCTCCATCCCACTTACTATCTTGGTTGCTCTTCTCTACAGTCTTTCTAAGGCCTCAGCATCTTTTTTGTATCATGGTGAGCAGAACAGGACACAGTATACCAAGTGTGGCTTTACTAGTGTACTATATGGCAGCTACAGCAAGCTGCTGCTCATACTTAAGTGGTGTCCACTATGATAGCTAAATCCCTCTCACCGTTACTGCTGTTGAGCCAGGTACCTCCTATTCTATACACGTGCAGCTGGTTTTCCTGATATTGTGCAGGACCTTACTTTGTTCACCACTGAAATGTACCTTGTTAGCTAGGGTCCAATGCTCGAGATTGCAAGACCCTTCTGATTCTTCACTCTGTCTTCCAAAGTGTTAGCAATTCCCCCCCAACTTCATCTACAAATTTGATGAGCTCTTCTTCTATCCTCACATCATAAATAATATTGAAGAGTAATATCCCCAAAACAGAACCTTGAGGTACACCCCCCCCCCCGCGTACTTCCCTCCATGTAGATATAATTCCATTGATGATTACACACTGAGTGCAGTTGGTCAGACAGTTACAAATCCATCAGGTGGTGATGCTATTTATCCCACATTTTTTTAGTTTACCAAAAAATAGATGGTTGGCCTACTTTGCAAATGCCTTACTGAAGTCTAGATATAGTACATCCACAGCATTTCACTGATTTAGTCACTTTATCAAAGAAAGCAATAAAGTTTGTCTGGCATGATCTGATTTTCAATAAACATATCACAAAACAAAAAAAACCTTTTAGGAATCCTCCTGTTCATTTCTAGGTGCTCAAAGAAACTGCTTAATTATCATTATCAGGATTTTCCTGGCTATTGATGTCAAGTTGATTGGTCTGTAGTTTCCTGAACCAACCTTTTTTATTCTTTTGAAGATTGGAACCACATCAGCTCTTTTCCAGTCCTCTTGCAGTTCTCCTGTGCTCCAAATAATCCCTTTGAAATATTTAATTCAGTGGTTCTGAAATCATATTTGCCAGTTTACATCCTGGAATGTAAATCATCTGCTCCCAATGATTTGAACTCATCCAATGTGGATAAGTGTTATCTTACCAATTCCTTATCTACCATGTTTCCCTGAAAATAAGACCCTGTCTTATATTTTTTGAACCCTGAAATAAGCGTTTGGCCTTATTGCCATGCACTCAAAAGCCTGATTGGGCTTATTATCAGGGGATGTCTTATTTGGGGGAAAACAGGGTATTTAGATGTGTATTCCTATTCTGTCTCCCAAGGGGCTATTTTTTTCTTTTTGCATGAAGACAGAGGCAAATAAGGTATTAAGCAGTTCTGCTTTCTCCTTGTTGCCTGTTACCTTCTTCTCATCTTCTGCCATTAGTGAACATTTTCTTGACTTTCTTCTTGTTCTTTACATATTGAAAAAACCCTTTTTGATATTTTTGGCATTTGTTGCAATTCTTAGTTCATGCTAGATCTTAGGTTTTCTGATTTCATCTGATTTCTGATTTTGAGATATTTGCTAGTATTTTATTGTAGTTATGTGCCCCTCATTCTATATCCTATTGGCTCCTCAGTTTGGCAGTGAACTGTGGGTGCAATCATGCTGGTTTTATCTGTGGATATTTTTTTTTTACTTTTAGTGTCTATTTTTCAGAGATTTCCCTGCATCCTGAACTGTTTTTCCCTCTAGAAGAGCAACCCCCAACCTTTTGAGCACAAGAGATCACTTTTGTAGAGAGAGGTTTAAAGCCCTTTGGATAAGCCAGATGTTTTCCATATTCTTCCTGGTCCTTGTTAGGTATATCACATCCCCTGCTAGAAACCCTTCTTGTCAGTAATGTATTTGTAATGTATTTGGAAAGAAATGGCAAATATTGTTCCAAACTGATTTTAGCGAGAGTTAAAATAAAATTTCACTCTGATCACCACAAATTGATCCTACAGAGATATTGTTGCCATTCTTAGGCAGCCAAATATGCAGATCTTATTTTTATGTAACAATAATTTTATGTAACAAAAATGTTATCATAACTATTAAATGATGTGTTTCCTTTAAAAAAGGTAGATGAATTAAATATACCCTGTTAAATTATAGAAAAATTGTTTGAATTGCATAAAAGCTGTTTTTGTTAAAGAAACTGCTCAGAGTCACTATGTCCATAAGACATAGACAGGCAGGCAGGCAAACAGAAACAGACTGAAGGACAGATGGTAGATAGATATAGGAAGGAGAGAGAGAGGAATTTCAGCTTTAGAAGGGAAATCATATTACTTTGATGGGGTACCAAGGAAGAAGTGATAAAACTAAACTTACCAGGAGCTATTGTTGGACCACTATCAACTGGAACAAAAAAGGGAAAATTATAAAATTAAATTCTTATTGATATAAAATGCTATTTACTTCAAATACTGTCAGCTCAGTATTTGGTGGATGCATCCATGATAACACTAGGAATGGACCTCATTTTGAGGGAGACATTTGGTAGAACAAATAAATCAAATACATTAAAACAAATGCCAAAACTGAAATAATCCTGTCAAATATTTAAATATTTATTGATTATTGAGTTTATAATTGAATAATAAGCATCACAATGTTATTTATCAATCAGTTCAAACAACATACAATAAATATTTAACAACTCAAACTGCTGAGGACATTTTGCAACTGGCTAACCTTGATTGGGATTCATGGGAAATACAGTTAAATTTAGAAGGCAGCTGACTGGTCTATATATTATATTTTAATTTATTATTAAAATTATATTTAATTATTAATTATATAACAATTTATTATTAAAATTAATTAAAATTAATTAAAATTAAGTAAGTAAAAGTAATTAAAGTTATAACTAATTTAATTAATTAATTAAAGTAAGTAAAATAATTTAATTTAATTAAGTAAAATTAATTAAAATTAAAATTACATTAAATTCATATTGATATAAAATGCTATTCACTTTAATAACTGTCAGCTCAGTGAATGAGGTGGATGCATCCATAATATCACCAGGAATGGACCTCATTTTTTTTTTATTGAAAAAGTTTTACAAAATTTCCTTCCCCTCCTCCCTCCCCCTTCCCCTCCCTTCCCAAATCCCTCCCCTCCCCCACTTCCAGGAACAAACACAAGGTATAGTAAAAATAAAGCAAACATATACTAAAAATTTTTCCTTCCTAACTAAATTATAATCCTACAATTCTCATCAATTCCTAACTTCCCCCAAAACAATCAAAAATAATACATCCTAATCATTCAAAGGCAGTCTGGTAACTCTTAGTCTGATATCTGTTTTGAATATAGTCAATCCATTTTTTCCATTCACTTAAATATCTTTCTTGCGTATTGTCTTTCAAAAAGGCTGAGATTTTTGCCATCTCAGCCAAATTAGCAACTTTCAATATCCATTCTCCTATTGTAGGTACTTCTTTTTTCTTCCAATACTGTCCGATTAGTAATCTTGCCGCTGTTATTAAATTTAAAATCAACTTAGTCTCAATTATAATGGACCTCATTTTGAGGAAGACTAGACTGTTAAATCTAGAATCTTGCTTGCATGAGAAATCAATGCAACGGCTGGGCTATATATTATATTTTAAGGTGATTTCATAGAATATTCAATGTATAGTTGTATACTATAGAGATAACACATTCTACATTAATGTGTTTAATTTTAATTTCAAATGTGGAAATAACGTTTCATGTTCAAAGTCCAAATTCATAACTTAAATCTATTTATTTTTATTTATTTTTTATTTATTTATTTTATCAAACACAACAATATATATAAGTATAAGCATGAAATAACCACACAAATTGAATACAACCAAAGGGAACATTAGGACAGGAATGGTAGGCACGCTGGTGCTCTTATGCACACTCCTTACAGACCTCTTAGGAATGGGGTGAGGTCAACAATAGGTAGTCTTTGGTTAAAGCTTTGGGGATTTGGGGATGAGACCATGGAGTCAGGTAGTGCCTATCTATCCCCTAGCTTTGTTCCTCTTCTCCCACTAGTTGACACCAGGCAGCAGGAAAGCATCCTACAGTTATTCTTCCTTATTATATACTGGGGCTGGACAGAGGAGAGGTGAGAATTGACAGATGGCCAGGTCAGCAGTTTTAACTACTGTATTTGTTAAAATTTGTTTCAGGTTCTGATTGACTAAAAGTGATAGATGCCATGGGGTGGCAGTGTGATGAAGTGAGGGGAGGTTCAGCTTTTGCCTGACTATCTTTCCGAGAAACCTACACAGTATTTTTGCCCAGACAAGCGAGGGAGAGGAGGCACGTCTTGTTGAGTCTGTTTGGGATGAGTTTGACCCTGTGGCTCCCGAGGACGTGGACAGGTTGTTGGGGAGACTTCACGCCACTACATGTTTACTGGACCTGTGCCCTTCCTGGCTGGTACTGGCCACTCAGGAGGTGACACGAGGCTGGCTCCAGAGGATTATCAACGCTTCGTTGCTGGAAGGGGTTTTTCCTGCCGCCTTGAAAGAGGCGGTGGTGAGACCCCTCCTCAAGAAGCCCTCCCTGGACCCAGCTATTTTGGGTAATTATTGTCCAGTCTCCAACCTTCACTTCATTGCGAAGGTTGTAGAGAGTGCTGTGGCGCGACAACTACCCCAATACCTGGATGAAACCGTCTATCTAGACCCGTTCCAGTCCGGCTTCCGACCCGGGTACAGCACGGAGACAGCTTTGGTCGCATTGGTGAATGATCTCTGGAGGGCCAGGGACAGGGGTTATTCCTCTGCCCTGGTCCTATTAGACCTCTCAGCGGCTTTTGATACCATCGACCATGGTATCCTGCTGCGCCGGTTGGGGGGATTGGGAGTGGGAGGCACCGTGTATTGGTGGTTCTCCTCCTATCTCTCCGACCGGTCGCAGATGGTGTTGACAGGGGGGCAGAGGTCGACCGTGAGGTGCCTCACTTGTGGGGTGCCACAGGGGTCGATCCTCTCGCCCCTTCTGTTCAACATCTATATGAAGCCGTTGGGTGAGATCATCAGTGGCTTCGGGGTGAGATACCAGCTGTACGCTGACGACACTCAGCTGTACTTTTCCACCCCGGGCCACCCCAATGAAGTTGTTGAAGTGCTGTCCCGGTGTTTGGAAGCCATACGGGTCTGGATGGGGAGAAACAGGCTCAAGCTCAATCCCTCCAAGACGGAGTGGCTGTGGATGCCGGCATCTCGATTCAGTCAGCTGCAGCCGCAGCTGACTGTTGGAGGCGAGTTATTGGCCCCAAAGGATAGGGTGTGCAACTTGGGTGTCCTCCTGGATAAGCGGCTGTCGTTTGAAGATCATTTGACGGCCGTCTCCAGGGGGGCCTTCCACCAGGTTCGCCTGGTTCGGCAGTTGCGCCCCTTCCTTGACCGGGATGCCTTGTGCACAGTCACTCACGCACTCGTTACCTCTCGCTTGGATTATTGTAATGCTCTCTACATGGGGCTCCCCTTGAGGTGCACTCGGAGGCTTCAGTTAGTCCAGAATGCAGCTGCGCGGGTAATAGAGGGAGCTTCGCGTAGCTCCCACGTAACACCACTCCTGCCCAGACTGCACTGGCTACCTGTGGCCTTTCGAGTGCACTTTAAGGTTTTGGTTATGACCTTTAAAGTGCTCCATGGCTTAGGGCCTGGGTACTTACGGGACCGCCTGCTGTTACTGCATGCCTCCCACCGACCCGTACGCTCTCACAGAGAGGGACTTCTCAGGGTGCCGTCCGCCAAGCAATGTCGGCTGGCGGCCCCCAGGGGAAGGGCCTTCTCTGTGGGGGCTCCCACACTCTGGAACGAGCTTCCCCCGGGTTTACGCCAAATACCTGACCTTCGGACCTTTCGCCGCGAACTGAAGACACATCTTTTTATTCGTGCGGGGCTGGCTTAGATTTTATTGATTTTAAAATCTTTGTTATTAATTTTAAATGGGTTTTAGTTTTTTTATACATTTTAAATTTTTAGGCTAATTATAATAAGTTTTTTAATCTCGCATTTTAAACTGTATATTTTCTTGTCTGTTTTTATTTTGCCTGTACACCGCCCTGAGTCCTTCGGGAGAAGGGCGGTATAAAAATCAAATAAATAAAATAAATAAAATAAAAATAAGACATAGGAATGGCCTTTTAATCATTTCCTGAGCATGCAACCACATATGTCTCAATGTCTACCCTCAGCTGAGGCAGTGCAAGGGCAGCTTAAGGTGCTACACACTGGAAATGATATTTTGTGCGTAGAGTGTCACTTTGGTGCTGACAATTTAAGGGGCATGCATAAGAGCACAAAAGTGCCTACCGTTCCTGTCCTATTGTTCCCTTCATCATATCAAATTGATATAGTTGATGCATATTTTTATACATATATGTATATTTTCTTCAAAAGATGTTGTTTTATCTATGACAATTGTTTGTGTATACTGTTGTGACAAAAAGAAATAAAAAAAAATTTGTGGCTTCACTTGGTTCTGCTGAATTCCCATGGGACAACCTCTTCAATCTGATTCTCAGGCCTCTTTTGGATGTAGGGGAGAGCAGGCACTTCTATATTCTTTTTTATATAGATTAGTCAACTGGTTAACCTGTAGATTTTGGAATTGACCCTGTGTGTGCTGCATGTGCCGGGCTTAACAAATGTAGAATTAAAAGTATTCAGTTTTGTGGTCCTATAGTAGTGATGATGAGCCTATAACAAACATGTCAAAGATGTCAAACAAACATGTCAAATAAACCATGCCACAACATTTTGGGTGACATACCAGTGTTCACTAACACCAACCACAACTATTTTTAAAAGCATGTCCCATTCTTATGTGATTTTCTGAGGCTTTAGAGACTTCAAGAGAATGGATGGGCTCTGGAGCAGTCTTGAGAGCCTCCAAAACTACGCAAGAATGGGCATGCTTTTGCCTTGTTTCCAGAGGCTGTAGAGGTGACAGAAGAACATTCTCTGAAGCCACTTCAATAAAGATCTCAGGCCACCAATAGCAGTCTAGGATAGGCCACAGAGGCCTGTCATCAGAAATGGACATGGTCTGAAGATAAGCAGTACATGGCAGATCCTTGAGAGCACTGGACTGCGGACAATTATACCATTCTCCAAGAATCACTTCCCTTGGGAACAGTATGAGGTGGTCTTTTTTTGAGGGGGGCGGGTTTTCAGCTGTGACACTAGTGCTGAAATTGAGGCTTGAGCCCCCTCTTTAGGCACAGCTTCAGCACTGCCAAGTACCATTTTTCAAGGTGGCCTAGATGGAGGTGAAGGGAGATGGAGAATTGTTTCTCTTTTGTTCGAGGGAACTGGGTGACACACTAGCAGAGTCAAGTTGGAATTTTCTGAATTTTTGAAATGCTGAGCCCAAAAGTTTCACTATCACATTCCTATAGCCTGCCTTCTTAGGGAAGCCTCATCCCAATTCCTCAGACCTGACCTGATGTTTTCAGGGTTAGAGCTCCTGCTAAGATCTTCATAATTAATCCCCCTTTCTCAAACTTTAGCTCTTCAGCAGCTACATAGTGGCTACAATTTGGATGGCAACTAGCTGGCAGCAAGAAATACTCAGACCTTAAAGTTGTTTCTGTGGTAAAAAAAATGCAATAGATGGAGTAACCAGAGTGTTGTCCATTGGGCAGAGCTGGAATTTCAGCTGAGGGAACTATCAATCACAGTTATTAGAAAGTTGCATGCTATGGGCAGAACAGTATAGCAATGCAGGTGTGTGAGGTGACCATTCACTGCACCATAAGTCATCTCTCTGAGCTTGTCAGGGAATCTGTTATTAGGACAACTGGTGGCTGGCAGGCACAATGGGGGTGGGGGTATGGGTGGGATTAATGATGAAGCAGTACAAAGGATTGCTCAACCCTTCTGCACATGTGTCATCTGTAACAGGCAGCCCCAGAAAGGATAGTTTGTCCATATTTTAAAATAGTGCAACAAATAAGAGGCATCTGGGAAGTGGGCAGTTGTGTTGTACACTGGGAGCATCACACTGAGTAACCTCTCTTCACAAACTGTTAACTATTTTTAACCTGGTTATAGGTAAGATTTTTTTAAAAGTATCCTGATGAACAAGTGACAGACCTAGGAAAGAGATTAGTCAGAGTTGTGCTATTTGATGTACCACATTGCCTCTCCAGCACTTCTCATTTGTAACTTGAGCTGATGATTCTGTGGGCGCATTGAATTATGAGTGTGGGCACGCACACACCTGAACCCCCCCCTACACTCCCCCCACTTTTGGCACGCAATGGTAAAAAGGTTAGCCATCACTGGTATAGGATCTCCTGCTTGTGCAGGGAGATGGACTTGAAGATTTTCAAGGTCCCTTCCAAATCTGTTATTCTGTGATTCTGTTAAACTGCACTCTTTGAAATGTAGTATATGAGTCAGCCCTGATGCTTACCATAGATGTAGAAAAAGTAGAAAGAACTCACCTAAATCATTTTCTGGATCTGTGGGTGATTCCAGAGGCCCTGAAACAAGAGGCAATGGGCTTGGAGTCATCTGTTGCACAATATGCAATAATGCAGCAACTACAGCAATACACATCAGATGTGTTGATGAAATCTTATTCCCATTCTCATTTTACTGTCCTTAGGAAAGCTCTACTTTTTTTATTCTGAAATACATCTAGAATAGTCATGCTTTTGTAATGCAAGTGATTCCTGGTCTGACTGAGAAAAATAGAATAAATAAAGACAGCAGGAAAGGAAGGAATGAAAAGAAAAAAAAGAGTGGAGCAACCTATGATATAAGTAATGTAAAGATTTGTATTGCAAATATGCCTGGGGCAGGCTGTTGAAAAAATGAGTCACCTTCTCCCAGTTTGACAACAACGCTTCTCTAACTAAATGTCTTCTAAAGTATCCCTGCTTTTTAGCTTGTCCATACCATAAGAAAGCATGCCATCCCAATGTTTTATAGATGGCATTTAGATCCTAAAAAACTGTCATGTATGTATCCAAATGTGAAAGCAAAATGTTGGAGATGTGATTGTGAGGATGCTACCTATTATCATATATGGTGGACTTGCAAAAAAGTTAAAGCCTTTTGGATTAAAATATGGTGGATTATGCAGAACATTTTGAAAAAGAAGATCAAGTTTGTTCCACAGTTCTTTTTATTAGGAATAATCTCAGATTGCACTGTTATAGAGACAAAACTGATTCTGAATTTAATAACTGCTGCAAGATTATTGATTGCACAATATTGGAAGAAAGAAGACTTACCTACAATTGGAGAATGGATTAGTAAAGTATCAAATTTAGCAGAAATGGCAAAAATTTCTGCCTACTTGAAAGACTGTACACAAGAAAAATATATTTTGGAATGGAGGAAGTGGATTGATTATATTCAAAATAAGTATCAGATTAAAAAATATCAATTAGTTTTTGAGTGAAGTTAGGAATTATTATGTATTAGTTTAAGAAAGAAGGGAATTGATAGTGTGATGGTGTGAAATGGAATATGTTTTATGTCAATACCCTGTATTCTGTTCTGGGAAGTCTCGGGGGGGGGGGAGGAGGCGGGGAAGGGGAAGGCTATAAATTGATTGGTTGCCATTGTACAGGAATAATGGTAGAATTAAACAAGTTGGAATGGTGTAATGTCGGGACTGCTCGGCAAACACTCCCGAAGGGAAAGGGTAAGGAAAGAGGAGTAAAGAAGGAAGAAAGTAGGTAGGTAGGTGGGTAGGGAGGAAAGAAGGGAGGGAGAAGAAAGGATAGGAGGAGGAGAAGAAGGAGAAGATAGAGGGTTAGAAAGGATGGTAGTGAGAAGTGGGAAAGAGGAGGGGAAGTAGGAAAGCGAGGAGAAGGTGGTGGGGGAAGTTTAAGAAGGATGAGAAGGGAAGAAAGGATTAAAGGGGGGAGTGGCAGTCGAGCAGCCCTGATTGAGTATAATTTGAGTATAGGACTGATTGTTGGATAAGTGATTGTATTGTACACTGGTCAAATTGTGGGAATTATTATGGAAAAATTAAAAAAAAAATTTGCAAAAAAAAAAAAAAAAGAAAGCCTGCCATCCCAACAATAAATCATGCCCTTCCAAGGTCAATATTCTATTATTCCTTAAAGTTATCCATTCTTTAATCCACATCAAATTTGCTGCTTGATAGTACAATTTCCAGTTAGGTAGCCCAAAGCCACCTCTCATTCTCGCATCTTGTAGTAATTTTAATTTTATCCTCGCTTTTTTTCCTTGCCAAATATATTTCAACATCATTTTATTCAGTTCCCCAAAATATCCTCTCCCCAGTTTAATTGGAATTGTCTGGAACAAATACAGAATTCTAGGCAATATATTCATCCAAAATCGCCTATTTTGTCTATCAGGCAGGTTATAGATTCTAATGGATCCTCAATAATAAAAACCAAATCATCAGCAAAGGCTTCAAGTTTATATTCTTCTTTTTGAATTTTCATGCCTTTTATCTCTCTTTCCTCTCTAACATTTCTGTTCAATACAACACAATGTCAACACAAACAGCAGGGGTGACAGTGGGCAACCTTGTCTTGTGCCTTTTTCAATTTGAATTGCTTCAGTCAACTGACCATTTATCATGATCTTAGCAGATTGTTTATGGTATATAGTTTCTATTGCTTTAATAAACATTTCACCAAAACCCATTTGCTCCAATTGTAGAAGAATAAAATGCCAATTAACGTTGTCAAAAGCTTTTTGTGCATCCAAGAAAATCAACGCCATCTGCTTTTCGGGGTGGGCATCATACTATTCTAAAGTATCCAATATTATTCTCGTATTGTTTTTAATATGTCTTTTAGGCAGAAATCCATTTTGGTCAGGAGGTATAAACTCATTCAAATATCGTTTAAGTCTTTCTGCCAATATTAAAGCAAAAATTTTATAATCCAAGTCTAACAGGGATATTGGTCTGTAATTTTTAATATGTTTTAAGTCGATCTCTTTTGGGATAAGTGTAATAAAAGCCTCTGTCCAGGTCTCAGGTATTTCCCCTTTTTGGATCACTTCATTCATAACCTCTAGTAGCGGAAGACCCAATTGTTCTTGAAAAGTCACATAAAATTCAACTGGCAATCCGTCTGGGCCTGGTGCTTTTTCCCTTTTCTATTGAATTGTTGAATGAAAAGGGTGAGTTAAACACTAGGGGTGAGTTAAAAACTAAGCTAGAATTAGAAATAGAAGGTATAAAAATGAATTGGTTTTCTTATTTACAAATACAATCCAGATATGTAAAAGATTTTAAAACAGAAGGCTTTTATAACAATATAATGAGTTTTGATAAGATTTTAACAGGTACAGATGATAACTTGATTAGGAAACTGTATGGATACTTATTAGAGGTTAATCTGGAGGAAGAACAAGTAAAAGGGGCCGGTTTAACTCTGCCTGGTAAGGCCTGTTATTAAGAACACAAAGCCTGCAATTACTGCAGGTTCGAGCCCGGCCCAAGGTTGACTCAGCCTTCCATCCTTTATAAGGTAGGTAAAATGAGGACCCAGATTGTTGGGGGGGCAATAAGTTGACTTTGTAAATATATACAAATAGAATGAGACTATTGCCCTATACATTGTAAGCCGCCCTGAGTCTTCGGAGAAGGGCGGGGTATAAATGTAAACAAAAAAAAAAAAAAAAAAAAGAGACAATGATTGTTTGGGGGAAGAATTTTGGTTTGGGATAGACTTAGAGGCATGGCAGAAACTTTGGATGTATAATTATAAAATGACAATGTCTACAGCATACAAAGAGAACTTATATAAGATGTTTTACACGTGGCATCTATCCCCGACAAGAATTGCTAGAACGTCTAAGGACAAATCCGAAAAATGTTGGAAGTGTCATCAGATACCTGGATCATATTACCACATGTGGTGGACATGTGTCGAAGCGAAAAGATATTGGACTAAAATACACACATGGTTGGAGAAAATGGTCAAAAAACATATTGACTGTAAACCTGAAGTGTTTTTGCTGGGAATTTTACCTGAAATATATATTAGAGATGTTAAATATTTGATTGTGAATATTATTACAGCAGCCAGGATTATGTTTGCTAAAAATTGGAAAAATGAGAAATTACCCTTGCAAGACGAAATTATTAGGAAGATGATGGAATGTGCAGAGATGAGTAAATTGACATTTGAAATTAGAGATTAAGAAGATAAGCAATATTGACTTCCGGTGGCACCTTAGGCATTGAAGATGATCCTTCAGGATCGCCAGCCCCGTGATCGCATTAAAGCCGCCTAAGCAGCGAAAATCAGCTGTCAGACGGCTTGAAAACCTTTCCCTTGGGAGAAGAAGGAAAGGCGAGCAGTCGGGTGAAGGTAGAACTCCCCAAAAGCCCCAGGAGCAATTCTAGGGGCTTGAAGGGTGAGAGCTCCTTGGAAAGCCCGACAGAGCTCTGGATCTGGGACGCTTCTGCTTTTAAGCAGAACAAAACGTCACGACCCACCTCTGCAATCAACATGAAACTTCAATCTGACTTCAAAGCAGGCAGAGCAAAGACAGGAGTGCTGGCAATTACAAGTACTAAACCTTAACTCTGCATTTATATTGTTCCCTGTTGAAACAATTTAAGAAGAAAAGAGTAAAGGAAATGGCGCCTGTGCTTTAAGAGGGCGTGAAAGCGAAAGTGAAGAAAGTTTTTTATTAATGTTGTTAGCGCCCTTAGCACTGTTTAAGGCTGTTGGAAAGCTGTATTCTATATCTACGCGAAGAGACTTAAAAGTGAAAAATGAAAGGATTATAGAATCTAAAGACTTAAGGAGAATTGGACTTATTGAATTTATTGCTGCAAGGTATAAACTTAAAGCAAGAAATGGCCCCTAAGCAAATTAAACCTGGTGTTCTCAAAAGCGCTGGAGGTTTGCCAGCTCAAGCACACAAGCCACAACTTCTGGCTGATTCACAAGTACTGAATTTGGAAGTTTTACAAGAATCTTTGAAGGAATTTTTAAAGGAATCCTTAAAGGAAGCTTTAGAGTTGCAAACTGTTGGTATGGAGGGAAAATTTAGGCAAATTGTAGAAGAGATTTTGGAAATTAAAGATGTTGAAGCTCAAAACAAGGATATAAGAGACAACATGGTGTTAGCATTTCAAATTTTGGCAAAAAATATAATTCAGCTGGATGAAAGGGTGGAAGAAATTAATCAATCTAATTTGAAGTTGGAAAATAAAATGGAGGAGATACAGACTAAGCTGGAGAAGGCAGATGAAGAAGTTGTCTTATTACAATATAGATTGATGGAATTTGCCTTGAGAGTGAGACGATTGAAAGAAAATAATCGAGAGAACTTAAAAGAGATCCTTGTAGAGGCTTTTGCACAGATGATTGTAGAGCAACCAGCAGATCTTGTAATTCAAACTGATAAAATTTATCGAGTTAACTCTTAGGTTGCCAGAGACACTTGCCAAGAGATGTTGTGATTTACTTCACAACTAGGAGGATCAGAAATGAAATTTTACAAGAATCCTATAAAAATAAAATTCAAATAGAAGGACAAGAGGTATTAGTGTTGAAAGAAATTCCTCCTAAGATATTAAGAAACAGAGAGGAGTTTGCCTTTTTGGTGGATGAACTTAAAAATCGACAGATACCGTTTAGATGGGATGTTCCAGCTGGACTAATAGTGACTTATACAGGAAAAAGATATCATCTTAACACAATCTGGAAGGCAAGAGATTTTTATACCGATGTATTAAAGGCTGGGAATCTACCATCGCCAGAAGCCAGGCGGAGAAGAGAAGGGGAGATGCCAAGAAAGTGGCAGAAGGAAGGAAAGCAGTCACAAGATCAAGTAGGGGCTGTAATTATTGAAGAAGATTCACTGCAACTTCTAGATACTTTCCAAAGCCAAGAACCACTGGAAAAAACAGGAGATGTAAAGGAGCAAAGAATGACTCGAGCAGCCATTAAACGTAAAGAACAAGAAGTAAAGATGCAACAATCACAAGTGATAATGCGAGAAATTAATAAAGTAGAAGCTGTGGGTGGGTGGGGGGTTAAGCCAAAGAGGAAGAAATGGTAATTAGATTCTCAATTTGGAATGTTAACGGCTTAAACTCACCACAGAAGAGAATGAAGATATTTTATTATTTGTAATTCAAGAATTCCTTTCATGGATTACTGCCTTGTCATGGTGAAGGGGCTTGCATAGCTCAATGAAGCTATGAGCTATGCCGTGCAGGGACACCCAAGATGGACAGGTCATAGCATAGAGTTCTTACAAAACGTAATCCACCGGAGAAGGAAATGGCAACCCACTCCAGTAACTTTGCCATGAAAACCCCATGGACAGTGCAAAAAGCAAAAAAGATATGACCCCGGAAGATGAGCCCCTCAGGTCGGAAGGTGTCCAATATGGTACTGGGGAAGAGCGGAGGGGTAGTACTAGTAGCGCCAGAAAGAATGAAGCGAATGGGCCAAAGCCGAAAGGACGCTCAGCTATGGATGTATCTGGTGTGAAAGGAAAGTCCGATGCTGTAAAAAAATTTTCTACATAGGAACCTGGAATGTAAGATCCAATAATCAAGGCAAGCCGGATGTGGTCAAACAAGAGATGACAAGACTGAACATAGACATCTTAGGAATCAGCAAACTAAAGTGGACAGGAATGGACAAATTTAATTCAGATGACTATCAAGTATACTACTGTGGGCAAGAATCCCTCAGAAGAAATGGAGTAGCCTTCATAATCAATAAAAAAGTAGGAAAAGCAATACTGGGATACAATCCCCAAAATGACAGAATGATCTCAGTCCAAATCCAAGGCAAACCATTCAATATCACAGTAGTTCAAGTCTATGCCCCAACCACTGGTGCTGAAGAAGATGAAATTGACCGGTTCTATGAAGCCCTACAGCACCTGATAGAATTAACACCAAAAAATGATATCCTTATCATCATGGGAGATTGGAATGCTAAAGTAGGAAGCCAAAAGATAACTGGAATAACAGGCAAGTATGGCCTTGGAGTGCAAAATGAAGCAGGGCACAGGCTGATAGAATTCTGTCAAGATAATACGATGGTCATAGCAAACACTCTTTTCCAACAACCCAAGAGACAACTCTACACATGGACATCACCAGATGGTCAACGCAGAAATCAGATTGACTATGTGCTCTGCAGCCAAAGATGGAGAAGCCCTATACAGTAAAAACAAGACCAGGAGCTGACTGTGGCTCAGATCATGAGCTTCTTCTTGCAAAATTTAGGCTTAAACTAAAGAAAGTAGGAAAAAGCACCAGGCCACTCAGGTATGAACTAAATCATATCCCTGATGAATATACAGTAGAGGAGACAAATAGATTTAAAGAATTAGATCTGATAGATAGAGTGCCTGAAGAACTATGGACGGAGATTCACAACATTGTACAAGAGGTAGCAACTAAAACCATTCCAAAAAAAAGAAATGCAAGAAAGCAAAATGGCTGTCTGAGGAAGCTCTGCAAATAGCTGAGGAAAGAAGGGAAGCGAAAGGCAAGAGAGAAAGAGAAAGATACACCCAGTTGAATGCAGAATTCCAGAGAATAGCTACAAGAGATAAGAATGCATTCTTAAATGAACAGTGCAAAGAAATAGAAGAAAGCAATAGAATAGGGAGGACCAGAGATCTATTCAAGAAAATTGGAGATATGAAGGGAATGTTTCATGCAAAGATGGGCATGATAAAGGACCAAAATGGCAGGGACCTAATAGACGCAGAAGAGATTGAGAAGAGGTGGCAAAATTACACAGAAGAACTATACAAGAATGAGCTTAACATCCCTGATAACCACGATGGGGTGGTCACTAACCTTGAGCCAGACATCCTAGAATGTGAAGTCAATTGAGCTTTAGGAAATCTGAGCAACAACAAAGCTAGTGGAGGAGACAGTATTCCAGCTGAACTATTCAAAATCTTAAAAAATGACGCAGTAAAAGTGATACACCCAATTTGCCAGCAAATTTGGAAAACTCAACAATGGCCACAGGATTGGAAAAGGTCAGTTTACATTCCAATTCCAAAGAAATGCAATGCCAAAGAATGTTCAAACTATTGCAC
This sequence comes from Ahaetulla prasina, assembly GCF_028640845.1. Taxonomy (NCBI): domain Eukaryota; kingdom Metazoa; phylum Chordata; class Lepidosauria; order Squamata; family Colubridae; genus Ahaetulla; species Ahaetulla prasina. The sequence goes on from NC_080540.1 coordinate 187,091,199, forward strand.
CATTGCACTCATTTCACATGCTAGTAAGGTTATGCTTAAAATCCTACAAGCTAGGCTCCAGCAGTATGTGGATCGAGAACTACCAGAAGTACAGGCAGGATTTCATAGAGGCAGAGGAACTAGAGATCAAATTGCCAACATACGCTGGATCATGGAGAAAGCTAGGGAGTTCCAGAAAAACATCTACTTCTTCTTCATTGACTAATTGACTAAGTATGACAAATTGTGGCAAGTTCTTAAAGAGATGGGAGTACCAGACCATCTTATTTGTCTCTTGAGAAACTTATATGCGGGTCAAGAAGCAACAGTGAGAACTGGAAATGGAACCACTGATTGGTTCAAAATTGAGAAAGGAATCCGGCCAGGCTTGCATACTGTTGCCCTGCCTATTTAATTTATATGCAGAGCACATCATGAGAAAGGCGGGGTTAGATGAATCAAAAGTTGGAATTAAGATTGTCGGGAGAAATATCAACAACCTCAGATATGCAGATGATACCACTCTAATGGCAGAAAGCGAAGAGGAACTAAAGAGTCTCTTGATGCGGGTGAAGGAAGAGAGTGCAAAAGTTGGCTTGAAACTCAACATTAAGAAAACTAAAATAATGGCATCTGGCCCTCTCAATTCCTGGCAGATAGATGGTGAAGAAATGGAGGTAGTGACAGATTTTATTTTCCTGGGCTCCAAGATCACCGCAGATGGGGACTGCAGCCAAGAAATTAAAAGACGCTTGTTCCTGGGGAGGAAAGCTATGGCAAATCTAGACAGCATACTAAAAAGCAGAGACATTACCCTGCCAAAAAAAGTGTGTATAGTCAAGGCTATGGTTTTCCCAGTTGCAATGTATGGCTGTGAAGGTTGGACCATAAGAAAGGCTGAGCGCCAAAGAATTGAGGCCTTTGAACTCTGGTGCTGGAGAGACTCCTGTGAGTCCCTTGGACTGCAAGGCAAACAAACAAGTCAGTTCTAGAGGAGATCAACCCTGACTGCTCTTTAGAAGGTCAGATCCTGAAGATGAAACTGAAATACTTTGGCCACCTAATGAGAAAGAAGGACTCACTGGAGAAGAGCCTAATGCTGGGAAAGATTGGGGGCAAAAGAAGAAGGGTACGACAGAGAACGAGGTGGCTGGATGGAGTCACTGAAGCAGTAGGCATGAGTTTAAATGGACTTTACCATCCTTTACCAGAGGATGGTAAAGAACAGGAAGGCCTGGAGGAACGTTGTCCATGGGGTCGCAATGGGTCGGAAACGACTTCCCAACTAACAACAACAAATTCAAGAATGATGTGATTTGTTTGTAGGAAACATATATTAGAATATTAGATTAAAAACACGATTCTCTTTCCAGGTTATGAAAAGAGAGTTTAGAGAACTTGGATGTTAAATGGAAATTTGCTTAGATATGAAGAGATTGTAAAAGAATGTAAAAGACAAATGAAAGAATTTTCTGTTATGAATATACATAGGGGTACATCTAGGGAATTGGTTTGGGATGTAAGCAAAGCATATATGAGGGGAATTTTAATATAAATAAGTAATAAATATGGACTTAGACAGCAGAAGTGGATGGGAAGCTTGGGAAAAAATTTGGGCTAGAAATATTAAATTTATATAAGTATAAAAAGTATGGTAATAGAGAGTAAATTATTCACAAGAAAGATACATATTGGAATGGAGAAGATGGTTTGATTATATTCAAAAAGTATCAGATTAAGGAGTATCAAATAGTTTATGAATGAATAGAATGTAAGAATTCTATTAGTAATTTTTTTCATGTAAAAAGGGAGTTAAGGTTCTAGGGGAGCGTTGGGACCTTATGGATAGTTAGCTTAGTTCAGCTTATGTTTGTTAGATGTTATACCCTGTATTTTGCTCTGAGAAGTCGGGGGGGGGGATGGGTGAAGATGGGGGGGGGGAGGGGGGAGAGGGTGAGGGAAGGGTGGAGGGAGGAGGAGGGGAATTATTTGCAAAAAAAAATATTTTTGTAAAACTTTTTTAATAAAAAAAGAAGATAAGCAATATTATAAAATATGGGAGTTATTTTATTATTGGCTAGAAGGAAAGATATGTTAAAGACCCACACCAAATAAGAGATCTAGATGATATAAGATCATCTTATATCTTAAGGGGCGTGCATAAGAGCACAAATGTGCCTACCGTTCCTGTCCTATTGTTCCCTTTCGTTATAACAAATTAACATGGTTGTTGCATACTTTTGCTTATATATATATTTTTCTTTTATAGTGTGTTGATTTTCTTATGTTGACGTTTGTATATACTGTTGTGACAAAATGAAATTAAAAAAAAGATAGATGTATGAAAGATAGATTATCTTGAGATTGCACAAGAACGTATGTAAACACCCCATCAACACATTGTAATTGATTTGATGAGATTTCTATTTTTATTCTTTGTTAAAAAATAAAAAACTTTAAAAAAAATGAGTCACCTTAACCACAATTTGTGAATAACAATTTAGAAAAATTAAAAAGAGAACAAAGTTTTTAATCATTTGAATCATTAAGCTACATGGTGCAGTTACAAGAGGATAAAGTGGATTAAGAAATGAATTATGAAACCTAGAGAGAAAAAAGGAGATCATCCTCCAGCTAAACCTGATTGAAATCAGAAATTTAGTAGCAATTTTCAGCCAAAAAGTCCATTGATAGGGAAAGGCTTTCATCTTTAACAGTTTGACCAATTTCAGTTCAGACCTTCAATTGTATGAATTGTAGGAAACAGAGCAGATAGTACAAGAGAATATAGAATATAGAGTAGCTGCCCCTATTTTCAACTCACAGCTCTAAACAAATCTATGGATTTACATTGAAGCCAAACCCATAATTCTTCAGAATGAAGGATTCAGTGATTTGAATCACTTTTTAAAAACATGTTTGTTTGTTTGTTTGTTTGTTTGTGTGTCTTTGAGGCAGTCTTGATTCCTGGTGATTGCCTAGATTAGTGCCTGAAGTTTCCTTGGCAAGGTTTTTCAGAAATGGCCTCCTTCCTGGGGCTGGGAGAAAGTGACTGACCTAAGATCTCCCAGCTGGATTTGTGCCTACAGCAGGACTAGAATTCCTAGTCTCTGGATTTCTAGCTTGATGCCTTAGCCACTATATCAAAGTATCTACATTATATCAAAGAGGTTAATATTATGTATGAAATTAGGTCAGAATTTCCATACAGTCACACATCAACTTAATCAACTTCAACTTCAACATCAACTTACAAAACCAATCAAAATGTACCTGCTGTTGTTTGAGCAACAACTCCCAGCAAAAGCCACTCTAAATAGAAAGAAAAAAAGTTATTTATTATTTATATATTATTTGTATACATGAATATAAAATAATTGTTACAAAAAAGCCATGGTTTCTTCCTCCTACTTTTTGGGTTATGGAACTATGTTTTCAGGCTGCTAAAGAAGTATTATCTTAGCCATTGTAATCGCATTATTGGTTTTCATTTTGTATAGTTTAACTTTCATGGTAAACTGAGGATTTGGATCAGGGAGCTGCAAGGAACATCATCTTGCCCTGCGAGATTCCCCTTTCTCGCAGGCTTGGCCCTCCTCACTATCGAGGGCCCACCTTGAGGACGGGTTTTGGAACCCCGAGAGCTGGCATGCTAAATCTAGGAGGCTTAGGGGATTTTTAATTAATTGTTTTAACTGTTTTTTAAGTGGGAGTTTTAATGGAAATTTTAAGGGGGGGAGGGAAACCGACGGGTTTGGGTTGGGGGTGGGTGGGAGGGTTAGGGCGGGTGATGGGGGTAGCCCGTCGGGAGGGAAACCAGTTCCAGCGCATGCTCGTGGCGACTATCAAATGGGTTCGGAGGTTATGGGGGGGGAGTGTGTTCCTTTGTGTGAGGGTGAGTCCATCTGCACGGTAAGTGGGAGGGGCAGATATGGCGGAAGGGGGGGATCGCATCGGTTTAGGGGGTCACGCGTTCGATGTATACAGGCGATCGCGTGCCCCGATCCCCCTGACTTCTCCCGTTCCCCGGAAGGTCAAGACCCTCAGAGCCTGGGCCTTCGTCTGATGTTATGCAACGCACGGTCCGTGGCCAATAAGGCCCCCCTAATACATGATTCAGGGGGGTGCCGCAGATATTATAGGCGTTACGGAGACCTGGTTGGGCACTGAAGGGGGCGTGCCCCTGGTTGAGATGTGCCCACCGGGTTTCCGTGCATTCCATCAGCCGAGGGCCCAGGGTAGGGGTGGGGGGGTGGCGGTTGTTATTAAAGAAAGTCTAGAGCCGAGGGAGACCACTGTACCTCAGATTGCCGGGTGTGAATCCCTCTTTGTGAGGTGGGGTCATAGATGTCAGATGGGCTTGCTGGTCGCGTACCTGGCTCCTTGCTGCGTGACAGCCGCCCTGCCCGAGCTCCTGGAGGTGCTTGCCGGGGTGGCAGTGGAGACCCCCAGACTTTTAGTCATGGGGGATTTTAACTTGCCATCTGCTGGGTCGTCATCGACAGTAGCTCGGGAGTTCATGGCCTCCATGACGGCCCTGGACCTGACTCAAGTAGTGGAGGGCCCTACTCACATCCGGGGAGGCACACTGGACCTGATTTTCATCTCTGGTCAGTGGTTGAAGGATCTGGACTTGGGAGATATAGTCACAGAGCCTTTGTCATGGTCAGATCACTCTCTCCTTTGCCTGGACTTTCTGACCGCTACCCAACACCGCAGGGAGACGGAACCATTACGTTGGTACCGTCCCAGGTGCCTGATGGACCCAGAGAGGTTCCGGACGGAGCTTGGGCCATTCCCTGAGGGTCTGGCTCACGGCACGGCAGAGGAACTAGCCGCAGCCTGGGAACGGGCTGCGGCTGGGGCTTTAGACCGTGTCGTGCCTCTGCGGCCTCTGACCTGGCGCAGATCCCAACCGGCTCCTTGGTTCTCCGAGGAGCTGAGGGGGATGAAACGCCGGAGAAGACGCCTAGAGAGTTCTTGGAGGTCCAGCCGCTCAGAGGCTGATCGGACACTAGTTAGATCCTATACTAGGACCTTCACCAGGGGGAGCGGGATGACCCGTTGCAGGGACGTGCTGAGGAGTTTAACGGTTATCTATACGATAAAATCGTTCAGCTTCGGGACGGTCTGGACCAAAATTGTGGCGATTCGGACGGAGCGTCTGAGGGCGGTCTTGGTGATATTATCTGGGATGAGTTTGACCCTGTGGCTCCCGAGGACATGGACAGGTTGCTGGGTAGATTGAATGCCACCACGTGTTTACTGGACCTGTGCCCCTCCTGGCTGGTGCTGGCCACTCAGGAGGTGACACGAGGCTGGCTCCAGGGGATTACGAGCGCTTCCTTGTTGGAGGGAGTCTTTCCGGCCGCCTTGAAAGAGGCGGTGGTGAGGCCCCTCCTCAAGAAGCCTTCCCTGGACCCGGCTGTTTTAGGTAATTATCGTCCGGTCTCCAACCCGCTCGCGAAGGTTGTAGAGAGTATGGTGGCATATCAGTTTCCCCTGCACCTGGAGGAAACTGTCTATCTAGACCCATTCCAGTCCGGCTTCCGGCCCGGTTACAGCACTGAGACGGCTTTGGTCGCATTGGTGGATGATCTCTGGAGGGCCAGGGATAGGGGTTGTTCCTCTGCCCTGGTCCTATTAGACCTCTCAGCGGCTTTCGATACCATCGACCATGGTATCCTGCTGCGCCAGTTGGAGGGATTGGGAGTGAGAGGCACCGTTTATCGGTGGTTCTCCTCCTATCTCTCCGACTGGTCGCAGACGGTGTTGGCAGGGGGGCAGAGGTCGACCCCGCGGCGCCTCACTTGTGGGGTGCCTCAGGGGTCGATTCTCTCGCCCCTTCTGTTCAACATCTATATGAAGCCGCTGGGTGAGATCATCAGTGGCTTCGGTGTGAGGTACCAGCTGTACGCTGATGACACCCAGCTGTACTTTTCCACACCGGGCCACCCCAATGAAGCTATTGAAGTGCTGTCCCGGTGTCTGGAAGCCGTACGGGTCTGGATGGGGAGAAACAGGCTCAAGCTCAATCCCTCCAAGACGGAGTGGCTGTGGATGCCGGCATCCCGGTACAGTCAGCTGAGTCCACGGCTGACTGTTGGGGGCGAGTCATTGGCCCCGATGGAGAGGGTGCGCAACTTGGGCGTTCTCCTGGATGAATGGCTGTCTTTTGAAGACCACCTGACGGCCGTCTCCAGGAGAGCTTTCCACCAGGTTCGCCTGGTGCGCCAGTTGCGCCCCTTTCTAGACCGGGATGCCTTGTGCACAGTCACTCATGCCCTTGTGACGTCTCGTCTGGATTACTGCAATGCTCTCTACATGGGGCTCCCCTTGAGGGGCATCCGGAGGCTTCAGTTAGTCCAGAATGCAGCTGCGCGGGTGATAGAGGGAGCCCCTCGTGGCTCCCGCGTGACACCTATCCTGCGCAGGCTGCACTGGCTACCTGTGGCCTTCCGGGTGCGCTTCAAGGTGTTGGTGAACATCTTCAAAGCGCTCCATGGCATAGGGCCGGGCTATCTACGGGACCGCCTGCTGCTACCGAATACCTCTCACCGACCCGTGCGCTCTCACAGAGAGGGACTCCTCAGGGTGCCGTCGGCGCGACAGTGTCGTCTGGCGACGCCCAGGGGAAGGGCCTTCTCTGTGGGGGCTCCCGCCCTCTGGAACGAACTCCCCCCAGGACTCCGTCAACTTCCGGACCTCCGAACCTTTCGCCGCGAGCTTAAAACTCACTTATTCATCTGCGCTGGACTGGGTTAGTTTTTAAATTTATGGGTTTTTAATGGGTTTTTAATTCTAAATTTTTAACCTTGGCCAATTTAATAAGTTTTTTAATTGTATTTTTAATCGTATTTATATTGTATTATCGTGTATTTTTATCTGGCTGTGAACCACCCTGAGTCCTTCGGGAGAAGGGCGGTATAAAAATTTAAATAATAAATAAAATAAATAAATCTATTCCAAAATACCTAGAAAATAACATAGTTAAAGCTAGATATGACATAGATAACTGGACTGGATCTTATAATTTATTTTTTCTTTACATTAAAATATCTGTGAACAGGAAGATGAGTTTGCTCATTTTATGAGGGGAAAAGCATAGTGGGAAGATGTGTTAGTTCTCTCTACTCTTTGCTACTTGCAAAAGAAGGAAAGTGGTCAAGGATCATGATCACAATATATAATGATGGGAAAAGACATAATTTTCTGGTTAATAAATGTTGATGGCCATGAGAGTAAATTTCTCTAATCAAAATTAGCATTACTGCAGAGTAAAATATCACAGCTAAATCTTCTCCCTATCTCAGTAATGGTTGCCAAATGTTAAAAGTCCCCATATCTATGTTGAATTCTGAAGAAAAAGCAAATTTTGAATTGTGCAACAATTTTGTATTAGGTAATTCAGCCCATAATATTCTAGTAGCTAAATTAATACTGAATAGAAGCAGAGGTGGGGTCAATTTGAAATGTTCATATTTGGCAGATAGAAGCAGGCTTGTAGCTTCTGGGGTGCTATAATTTCTTTGGACTATCTGCCGTTGTGCTTTTTTCCCAGCTCAAATGTCATCATCTACACTTTTAAAAATAAACATTTATTAAAAACACCAAAGAACTCTCAGCTCAAAAAAAAATATGGATTCAGCAAAGATACCCTGGAAACTATTACTCCTCAGAAAATACATTTGTTGGGCATGTGTAGGCACTACTTACCCTGTATAGGATAAAATTATAAAACAGAATTCTGTTTAAGAATTCAGGAATTGGCAAACAAAAACAACAGCTATATACTATTTTATATCAGTTTAATCATCCTATGTCCTCGCATGAATAATTGATGTTGTTACTGAGTGATAAATCTAAGCATTTTCTGTTTGAAATTTCCAGCCATCCCATAGAACAAGTCACAATGATTCCTTAGAAAAAATGTTCTTAAAATAAATATTATACTGAAAGCTCACATACAGTTAATTTAAAGTAGGTCTATGAATTTAATCATATTAATATCTGAGACCACACAGCATGAGTGAAGCAATAGAGGCAATAAAGAGAGGATTTACACATTATATTAAACCTTGGTTTATTTACCATGATTTCTTTAACAACCTACCATTGGAATAATAAGCTTGTTAATGCATTAAGCATGTTTTATAAACCACAATATCATGGCTCACATAAAGTACTAAGCCAACTTGAACAAGGCACATTATGACAAACTTAACTTGTGAACTCAGCCACAGTTATAATTTAAAGATACACGTTCAGGACCCCAATTTAGTGCCCACTAGATTATTTTTCCCTACAGAATCTGTTGGAAAAAGTTAATGTAAGATGCAAATAATAGAGTTTTTTTCTTGAAATCTGAATAACTGCTGACTGTTACATTTCAGTATGTAACAAAATAAATGGTAACTGATAATTCATTTGCACAATATACTGGGGTGTAAGGTGGCTTCTCTGATTTGGTATGAACACACACTATATAAACTCACAAGTTTATCTACGGAAGATTTGGGCTCTTGCAGGTAAGGCTCAGGCTGTGTAAACATTTTGCCTCCTTCACATTTTGTGCAGGGAAGTGGAGAGATCATACCATAGTCCACATGGATTTTCCAATCTTTTTCCTACCATAGAAACTACACTAAAGAGAAAAGGAAAGACAGCTGCTCCATAATCTGTTCTACAAATCCTGTCTCTGGAGATAGTACATTTTAAATATATATATATATATATACTATTGGCTAACACAAATTTAAGGTGGAACAGAAGAAAAGTACTTTATCAGTGTTACATTACTCACCAGATGGCAGGAGAACAATAGTTAGCAGGCACAGCAACATCTGAGTTCCACAGGCCACCATTTCTGCAAAGTGAGAAAGAAAGAAAATAAATGGAAGTTCCTTACGTACATCTTACATATCCTTCCCTTTCACTCACTGATGTACAACAGTAACTGAAGGTTCCTTAATCTCCCTTCTCAGCTGCTCAACTGTTCTATCTGAAAACCAAATAATCTGAGTTGAAGATAATACTACATTCCTTTCCATCCTTCTCTCCTATCCATTTATTTTCTGATTTTCGTTGTTAATTGCATCTGCATCATCTCCTACAAAAATCATCCTGTTTTTGGGACACAACCCTCTCCACTCACTGCTGTCCATGAACTCTGCTTCTTTTTACTGCAGATGTGTTTCTTTCCTCTTCAACTAATCCCCTATTTTGGCCAGAGTTCCTAAACACTCCCAAATGTTTTTATTTGGCTTGTCTTCAAAATTTAATTAAGAAAAGTTAGAAAGCTTCAATATCATCATCCCAATGGAATGAGAAGAAAGTGTGGTGGGAGGAATTTTTCCTACCATGATCTCATTCCAGAATTTATTGTAATTGCAAAGACTTCAGCACCTCCTAGTCCCACTGGATGAAAAATGGACAGGAATGGAGTCTCACTGTCTCCCTGACATGCATGTCCTGATTCACCCTGCTCTTGGAACAATGAAGAAGCATTTGTTTTTCTAGGAAAATTCTTTCCTATACAACATAACCCTTTCCTGAAAAAAATATACAAATAAACCATAACTGGTCTTAAGACAGGAGAAGTAGCAATGCCCAAGCAGTGGATCAGACAGACAAATAAAATGTTAACAATTTAAATCATAATTAACATTTTACTTTCCAGAGACTGAAAATTTCCATCTTAGGCACCAACATGTTTTTGGATCAGAGAATTATTCTTTCCATCTTGGTATTCACATTATTTGCTTGTTGTTGTTTTTTTTTAGAAAAAGTATATGCACTAGAATAGAATAGAATAGAATGGAATGGAATGGAATGGAATGGAATGGAAGGAACCTAGGACGTCTTCTAGTCCAGCCCCCTGCTCAAGCAGGAGAACCTATACCATTTTAGATAAGTGATTGTCTAGTATCTTCTTACAAATCTCCAGTGATGGAGTGCCCACAATTTCCGAAGGCAAGCTGTTCCACTGGTTAATTGTCCTCATTGTTGGAAAGTTTCTCCTTAATTCCAGGTTGCTTCTCTCTTTGATTAGTTTCCATCCATTTTTTCTTGTCTTGCCCTCAGGTGCTTTGGAGAATAATTTGACCCCCTCTCCTTTGTGGCAGCCTCTCAAATACTGGAATACTGCTATTATGTCACTTCTAATTCTCCAAATCATGCAGCTATTCTTCATGTTGCCAATTTTGGACTCTGGGCACTTTCCAAGGTAAAACAGTTTTAAAATAAAATTAAATAAGACAGCATTGAATCAATAGCTTTAAAAGACCTGGGAAAAACATCAATAAGGAATGAACCAGGGGTGGGTTCTAATTTTTTTTACTACCGGTTCTGTGGGTGTGGCTTATTTTGTGGGCATGGCTTGATGGTCATGTGACACTGGGTGTGGCTTGGCGGTCAAGTGACTGGGTGGGTGTGGCCAATAACAATAAATAATAAAAATAAAAAATAAAAATAAAAAATAAAAATAAAAAATAAAAATAATAAATAACATAACATAACATCAGAGTTGGAAGGGACCTTGGAGGCCTTCTAGTCCAACCCCCTGCCCAGGCAGGAAACCCTACACCATCTCAGTCAGATGGTTATCCAACATTTTCTTAAAAATTTCCAGTGTTGGAGCATTCACAACTTCTGCAGGCAAGTCGTTCCACTGATTAATTGTTCTAACTGTCAGGAAATTTCTCCTTAGTTCTAAGTTGCTTCTTTCCTTGATCAGTTTCCACCCATTGCTTCTTGTTCTACCCTCAGGTGCTCTGGAGAACAGCCCAACTCCCACTTCTCTGTGGCAGCCCCTGAGATATTGGAACACTGCTATCATGTCTCCCCTAGTCCTTCTTTTTGTTAAACTAGACATACCCAGTTCCTGCAACCGTTCTTCATATGTTTTATCCTCCAGTCCCCTAATCATCTTTGTTGCTCTTCTCTGCACTCTTTCTAGAGTCTCAACATCTTTTTTACATCGTGGCGACCAAAACTGGATGCAATATTCCAAGTGTGGCCTTACCAAGGCATTATAAAGTGGTACTAGCACTTCACGTGATCTTGATTCTATCCCTCTGTTTATGCAGCCCAGAACTGTGTTGGCTTTTTTAACAGCTGCTGCACACTGCTGGCTCATATCTAGATGGTTATCCACTAGGATTCCAAGATCCCTCTCACAGGTACTACTATTGAGCAAGGTACCACATATACGGTACTGGTGCATTTTGTTTTTTTGGCCTAAATGTAGAACCTTACTTTTTTCACTGTTGAATTTCATTTTGTTAGGTAGCGCCCAATGTTCAAGTCTGTCAAGATCTTTCTGTAACTTGAGCCTATCTTCTGGAGTGTTGGCTATTCCTGCCAGCTTGGTGTCATCTGCAAATTTGATGAGTTCCCCATCTATCCTCGTCCAAGTCATTGATGAAGATGTTGAAGAGTACTGGGCCTAAAACAGAGCCTTGGGGTACTCCACTGCATACTTCCTCCATGTGGATGTAGTTCCGTTGAGGACTACACGTTGAGTCGTTGGTCAGCCAGTTACGAATCCATCTGGTGGTGGTGCTGTCTAACCCACATTTTTCTACTTTATCTAGTAGTAGGTTATGGTCTACTTTATCAAATGCTTTACTGAAGTCCAAGTAAATTATATCAACAGCATTCCTCTGGTCTACTAATTTTGTCATTTTGTCAAAGAATGCGATAAGATTAGTCTGGCATGATCTGTTTTGACAAACCCATGTTGGCTTTTGGTTATTACTTTGTTTGCTTCTAGGTGTTCGTGATTCGTGTTTGATTATCTTTTCCAGAATCTTCCCCGGTATTGAGGTCAGACTGATAGGTCTGTAGTTTCCTGGATCTGTTTTTTTTCCTTTTTTGAAGATGGGAACTACATCAGCTCTTTTCCAGTCCTCTGGCAGCTCCCCTGTGCTCCAGGATCTTTGAAAGATATAGTTCAGTGGTTCTGAGATCACGTCTGCCAGTTCCTTCAGAACCTTGGGGTGTAATCCATCCGGTCCTGGTGATTTGAACTCGTCTAGGGTAGACAGGTGTTCACTTACCATTTTCTTCCCTATTTTAACTTGTGTTTCTAATCTGTTTTTTGTAGTGCTGTTTTTGATAGGTTGGATTGTTTTTTCCTTTTGTGTAAAGACAGATGCAAAATATGAGTTAAGTAGATCTGCTTTCTCCCTGTTGCTTGTCATCTTCTTGCCACAAATGAAGTATACAAAACAATAAGAGGTACCAAAAACCAACTTTCACACTTTACACTCACACAACATAACACAACTGACTCACACACAATGTAAAAGCAGCTGTAGTTAGAGTGAAACACTACAGAAACACACCAAATCTCAGAAAGTTGCACAAATAGAATAGAATAGAATAGAATAGAATAGAATTTTTTATTGGCCAAGTGTGATTGGACACACAAGGAATTTGTCTTGGTGCATATGCTCTCAGTGTACATAAAAGAAAAGATACGTTCCTCAAGGTACAACATTTACAACACAATTGATGATCAATATATCAATATAAATCATAAGGATTGCCAGCAACAAGTTATAGTCATACAGTCATAAGTGGAAAGAGATTGGTGATGGGAACTATGAAACGATTAATAGTAGTGCAGATTCAGTAAATAGTCTGACAGTGTTGAGGCAATTATTTGTTTAGCAGAGTGATGGCCTTCGGGAAAAAACTGTTCTTGTGTCTAGTTGTTCTGGTGTGCAGTGCTCTATAGCGTCGTTTTGAGGGTAGGAGTTGAAACAGTTTATGTCCAGGATGCGAGGGATCTGCAAATATTTTCACGGCCCTCTTCTTGATTCATGCAGTATACAGGTCCTCAATGGAAGGCAGGTTGGTAGCAATTATTTTTTCTGCAGTTCTAATTATCCTCTGAAGTCTGTGTCTTTCTTGTTGGGTTGCAGAACCGAACCAGACAGTTATAGAGGTGCAAATGACAGACTCAATAATTCCTCTGTAGAATTGGATCAGCAGCTCCTTGGGCAGTTTGAGCTTACTGAATTGGCGCAGAAAGAACATTCTTTGTTGTCCTTTGTTAATGATGTTTTTGATGTTAGCTGTCCATTTGAGATCTTGCGATATGATAGAAACCAGAAATTTGAAGGTTTCTACTGTTGATACTGTGTTGTCAAGTATTGTGAGAGGTAGAAGTATGGAAGGGTTTTTCCTAAAGTCTACCACCATTTCTACAGTTTTGAGTGTGTTCAGTTCCAGATTGTTTTGGTTGCACCACAAGGCTAGTCGTTCGACCTCTCGTCTATATGCGGATTCGTCATTGTCTCGAATGAGACCAATCACTGTTGTGTCATCTGCGAACTTCAGTAGCTTAACAGATGGATCATTGGAGATGCAGTCATTGGTATACAGAGAGAAGAGAAGTGGGGAGAGCACACAGCCTTGGGGGGGCCCTGTGCTAATTGTACAGGTATTTGATGTGATCTTGCTTAGCTTCACCTGCTGCTTCCTGTTTGTTAGGAAGCTTGTGATCCACTTACAAGCCTGTTACGGTACCTGTAGCTGGTTTAGCTTAGTTAGAAGAATGTCTGGAATGATGGTATTGAATGCTAAACTAAAGTCTACAAAAAGGACCCTTGCATAGGTCTTTGGAGACTCAAGATGTTGTAGGATGTAGTGCAGAGCCATATTAACAGCATCATCTGTTGATCTATTTGCTCGGTATGCAAATTGCAAGGGGTCTAGCAGCGGATCCGTGATGGTTTTCAGGTAGGAAAGCACTAGCCTTTCAAAGGTTTTCATGACTACAGATGTTAAAGCAACTGGTCTGTAGTCATTCAGTTCCTTGATGGTGGGCTTCTTCGGCACTGGGATGATGGTAGAGCGTTTGAAGCAAGAAGGAACGTAACACATCTCTAGTGATTTATTGAAAATATGGGTGAAGATGGGGGCCAGTTGGTCAGCACAGACTTTTAAGCAAGAAGGAGTTATCTTGTCTGGGCCTGGAGCTTTTCCTGGCTTTTATCTGTGAAATAGGTCCTGCACTTCCTTTTCTGTGATCACTAGGGGTTGTGAACCCAATGAAATGGGGTCAGTTGTAGGAGGCTTGGCTGTTGTTGGTGTGTCTGAGATGGGGGTTGTGGAGATAGGTGGCTGTAGTTTCCTTTCAAACCTGCAGTAAAACTCATTCAGGTCATCTGCCAGTTGTTGATTACCTTCAGCCTGGGAAGGAGGTTTGTCATAGCCGGTGATATTTTTAAGAGTTTTCCACATGTTTGCTGGTTCATTTGCTGAAAACTGATTCTTTAGCTTTTCAGAGTAGCTTCTTTTTGCTGCTCTTATCTCCCTTGTTAGTGCATTTCTGGCCTGATTGTACAGCATTTTATCACCTTTTCTGTAGGCTTCCTCTTTGGAATGTCGTAGCTGCTTAAGTTTAGGTGTAAACCAAGGTTTGTTGTTACTGTGTATTCGCAAGTTCCTTGTAGGTACACATAGGTCTTCACAGAAGCTGACATATGATGTTACAGTATCTGTGAGTTCATCCAGGTCTGCAGAGGTATCTTTAAAAATATTCCAATCAGTGCAGTCAAAACATGCCTGTAGCTTTAATTCTGATTCCTCCATCCAGGTTTTCACTGATTTAATTATTGGTTTTATGGCTTTAAGTCTTTGCCTGTAAGCAGGTACAAGGTGAATCATGCAAATATTTTATTTTATTATTTTATTTTATTTTATTTTATTTTATTTATATTTTTTGGATCAGGGGTCTCCAACCTTAGTAACTTTAAGGTTTGTGGACTTCAACTCCCAGAGTTCCTCAGCCAGGAAACCTGGCTGAGGAACTCTGGGAATTTAAGTCCATAAGCCTTAAAGTTACTAAGGTTGGAGACCCCTGTTTTAGATAAAAGCAGCTAAATTTAAAACTTTCTTAACTTTTAATTGCTGTTTAAAAACCCAGCTCCTTAAAAGAAACCCAACTGACTATTTTTTAATAGTTTACTTACCCAATTGAAGCAGGCCTATTGAGTTGCTAACCGAGGAGATGGATTGCAGGCAGGCAGATTCAGTTGCTAGCTGATGCAACTGATTGCAGAAACTGAAGGAAAACGTGGCTTTGCAGCCCGAAAGGAGCAGTAATTAGATAAGTGGGGGAGGGGGTGATTGGGTGGGCCTGGGTGGACTGTTGTAAGAGGTTGTAAAAAAGTGATTTTAAAATGTGATGATCAGGAAACTCATCTGGGATCGCCAGAGGAAAAAAAGATTTTAAAAGGCTCCTCTGACAATCCCATGAGGCTTGCCTCATCGCAGGCCAGAACTCTTAAAAGGATTTTTTCTACAAGCTCTTCAGTTGAAGAGCTTGTAGAAAATATGTTTTTTAAAAGTTCTAGTGCTCGGGCAACTCAGCTGGGATTGCCAGAGGAGCCTTTTAAAACCTTTTGTTTTTACAACCTCTTCAGCCAAGGGAACTGGTTCGGGGGCGCGACCAGCTGGGCATCGTTACCGGTTTTGCGAACTTGGCCAGATTTTTGCCAGCAGTTCTTAAGAACCAGTCCGAACTGGTAGCAACCCACCACTGGAGTGAACCTCCAATATACGCCATAATCTGGGCTCTAGTCCAAAGAAGTTAGTGCTTGATTATGCTCTGCCTTTTCCAGGTGTGAGGATGTGGACTTTCACTGCCATTTTAAAAAGGAAAGGTGAGAATGGGTTGCTCAGGTGGGCATTTTCTTTTTGTGGTGAGGAATTGAAATGATTCTTTTTCTCTCTATTTGGTGATACTGTTCACTGAAAAACTTAGTTATATGGAGACTTTTCCACTATATTTTTTTCAGGTATTTTTCTATATTTCCATATTTTATTTTTTTAAATATGTACGTGTGTACATATGGGCATTTGTGTAAAATGAGTTCAGAATAATTTTTAGTTTGAAAAAAAAATGGCAGTAACAGTGTATATATACACTCATGCTCCCAAATATATATTAGAGTATAATACCTAATGAGGCTTCCATGTTTTTCTGAAACAGTTGTTTCAGAAGGAGGAACAGGAGGAAGAAACTGTTGGATTCGGGCAATAACGAGGCAAGAGACCAGGATAGTGACAACAGCTCTTTACTATATGGTGAACCCAGCAGCCCGTGCTGGGAAAAACCTCTCCTTATATACAGTTTAACCGGGGGCTTCAACCAATCAGCAACGTGCTATTTTCCCGCCAAAACTTTTAAAGATACATTACACTCCTTCCCTCCCAGAAAACACTTTACCACTATTTACATAAAATTTACATCTTATTTTTCGACGTAATCACGCAAGTAGACTGGGCGTCTCCTGACTCTTTCAGACCTGCGCAATTCATTCTCTGGGAGTGAGTCGAGCTGGCCGGAGGGACTGTTTGTTCCTCTCAGCTCCTCCTCTAGGCCATCCGGCCCTGGATTATTTGCAGAGTCGTCCCTGCTGTTTCCATGAGGAACCGGTTGGCGTCGCTGGACCGCCTGGAACTCAGATAAGTCCCTCGTTTGCCCCGGGTTTGAGTCAGCTGTGGAATCCAACATTGAATAGTCAGGGCATGTATCGTCTGATTCTGTATTACCTATTATTCGTTTTCTTATCTGGTCTATGTGGCGCTTCCATACCCGGCCGTCCCCCAATTCTATTAGATATGACTTGGGTCCTGTTATTTCTAGGATTGTTCCTGCTAACCAGGTCGGGCCCTCGCTGTAGTTGTGTGCCCACACTAGGTCGCCTGTTGCCATCTCTCTTGTTTTCCCGTGTGCCCCTTTGTAACCGTCTGGTGTGTAGTTTGGGTTTAAACGGTCTAGTGGGCACCTAAGCTTCCGACCCATTAATAGTTCGGCCGGGCTGCGGCCAGTTGTGACACAGGGGGTTCTGTGTTGGACTGCTAGGAATGTATCGATTTTTGTTTGCCAATCGCCTGGCTTGATTCTGGACAATGCCTCCTTTGCGCTCCGAACGAAACGTTCTGCAAGGCCGTTCGTTGCAGGGTGGAAAGGCGCCGAGAGGACATGCCGGATGCCCTCCTCTGCCAAGTACCCCTCAAACTGGGTTGCCGTGAATTGCGGGCCGTTATCGGAAACTAAAGTGTCGGGCAACCCATGGGTTACGAATAGGTGCCGTAGGACTGAGATTACGGCCTCGGCTGTCATGGATCTCATGAGAATGATTTCCAGCCATTTGGAGTAGGCATCGACTACTACCAGAAAAGTTTGGCCGTGGAAAGGGCCGGCAAAATCGATGTGGATCCTAGACCAGGGGCCCTGGGGTCTCTCCCATTCCCGAATCGGAGCCGTTGGGGGTAGCGGTCTGGACTCCTGGCAGGCCTGGCATTTCCCTACCCTCTCAGCAATTTCCGAGTCCATTAAGGGCCACCACACATAGCTTCTCGCTAGACCCTTCATCCTCACGATCCCTGGGTGACCTTCGTGAAGGAGATCCAATACCTTTTTTCTTAGTTTCTCCGGGATCACCACTCGATCCCCCCATAGCAGGCACCCCCCTTGAGCCGAGAGTTCCCCACGTTTTTTTACAAACTCTTTAAAACTCTCGCCCGGCGCAGCGGGCCAACCTCTTTGTACCCAACCAATTACAGTTCTTATTGCAATGTCCTTATACGAAGCCCGAGCCACCTCTTTGGATGTGACTGGGCCAGAGTCCAAAGAGTCAATTAGCAGAACTGGTACCCCCGGAGTGGGGTCTTCAATAGTCTCTGGTAACGGGCATCTGCTCAGTGCGTCTGCATGCCCTAATTCCTTTCCTGGCCGGTGTAGTAGTTTGTAAGAATACGCTGCCAGGAAGATAGTCCATCAGGTCAGTCTTGGCGACAGCGCCACAGGCGTTGGGCGGTCGCCTGCCAGCAATCCTAGCAAAGGTCTATGGTCCGTGATGATTTCAAACTCACGACCAAATACATACTCATGGAATTTCTTTACCCCTGAGACTATAGCCAAGGCTTCCTTATCAAGCTGGCTATAATTCCTTTCAGTTGATGACATGGTTCGGGAATAGTATGCAATAGGGGCTTCTGTGCCGTTGGGTAACCGGTGGCTGAGCACAGCCCCCACCCCATAGGGAGATGCATCGCAGCTTAACACTAATGGCAGCGTGCCATTGTATTGGATGAGGAGGCTATCACTCGTTAGGAGATTCTTTACCCCTTCGAATGCCCTAGCTTCTACCTTTCCCCAAGACCATGCAGCCGTCTTTGCCAGTAATTTATGCAGCGGCTCGGCTACTGTTGCCTTATTCCTTAAGAATACTGCGTAGAAGTTGATCAGACCTAAGAATGCCTGTAACTCCGTTTTGTTCTTTGGCACCGGGGCCTTCCTGATGGCCCGTACCTTGCTCTCCGTGGGGTGAATCCCTTCCCTGTCTATCCGGTAGCCCAGGAATTCCACAGACTCAACCCCAATCTGGCATTTGTTTAGTTTAACCGTGAGACTGGCAGACCGGAAAATGCCCAAAACTTTTCGCAGCCTTACCCCTAATTCCTCTAGGTTTTCAGCGGATACCAGTACATCGTCAAAGTATGGTACCACGCCTGGTAGGCCCTGCAATAGCCGCTCCATCAGGTTCTGAAATAACCCTGGAGCCACACTAACCCCAAACTGTAATCGGGTGCACTTAAAAGCCCCTCTGTGAGTCACAATTGTCTGCGCTTCGGCTGTGCTGCTGTCTACGGGCAGCTGTTGATAGGCTTGGGCCAAGTCTAGCTTGGCAAAAACTTGCCCTTGCCCCATGGAGTGCAGTAAGTGCTGTACCACCGGGACGGGGTAAGCACTCTTTTGCAACGCTTTGTTAAGCGTTGCCTTGTAGTCAGCGCAAATCCGGACCGATCCGTCCGGCTTGACTGGGGTGACTATAGGGGTCTCCCACTTAGCATGGTCAACTGGCACTAGAATTCCCTGGTTTACTAGCTTGTCCAGTTCCCGGTCAATCCTGGGCTTAAGGGCGAACGGGACCCTCCTAGCCTTTAGGCGGATAGGGGCAACTTGGGGGTCTATGTTAAATGAGATAGGGGTCCCCGTGTACTTGCCCAGGCAGTCTCTGAAAACGTCCCCAAACTCTTTCACGAGTGTGTCCTTGAGGTCGACTTCGTTCCTGAAGATTCCAGTCACTCCCATGCCCAATGCTCTGAACCAGTCCAGTCCCAGCAAGCTTGGCAGGGTCCCATCGACGATGGTGATGGGCAGAGTTTTCTTGTATTGTCCATACTCGACGTGGACGGACGTTGCCCCTCGGACGGGGATGCAGTTCCCCTGGTAATCTTGTACCTTTAATCTTTGTGGTTGCAGTTTGCGCTTTGCGATGGTGGGTAAGGCTCTCACGAGAGTGTCCCAGGACATGATCGTGATCGATGAGCCGGTGTCCACCTCCAATCGGCACGGCACCCCTTCAATCTTTGCTTTTGTAAAGATTTTTTTTTCTAGGCGAGTTGATGCGTGACCCACTCTCATGACTGTCTGGTTCAACTTTGCGCCTTTTTTAAACTGACCACTCGCGGGCCGCTTCGTCGTTCCCGCATTCTGATTGGCCGGTTTGAATTTTTGGCGGGAAGGTTGGGGAGCTCGACAGACCTGTGCTAGGTGCCCCTTCTTTTCACATCGCCGACAAGTTGCATCTTTGAATCTGCATTGTTGTCGTTGGTGTTGCCCTCCGCAACTTGCGCAGTCGCCCCGGTCGTCTTTCTCCGGCCTCCTGGTGTGGAAGACTCCTCCCTCCTCCTCACCGTCCGATTCGGCCTGGATCTCTTCATGGTGGACCTGGGTTGATTTCGCACCAGCCGTTGGTGTGACCTGCTTTTGTAGTGTTTCCGCCGCTTGGGTAGACATCTCGTGAGCCCTGGCTTCGTCCAGGGCGTTTGCCAGCGTTAGGTTGCTTTTAGACAGCAGCCGCCTCCGCAAACGTATGTCCCTGACCCCGCGGATGAGTTGCTCCAGCAATGCCTCGTCCAAGTCTCGATACTCGCAATGTTTTGAGGCTTTCCTCAGGGCGGCCATGTATGCGCTGATGGACTCACCCTCTTGCTGTCTGCGCTCCCCGAATTCGAACCGTTGCACATATTTGGATGGCATTGGTGCAAAATGGGCTTTTAGCAAAGTCTGCAGAGTTTGCCACGGTACCGACTGTACCGGCGTTGGCTCAGCCAGGGATTCTGCGGTATCGAAAACTTCTGGACCGCAGTGGCTCAGGAAATAGGCTCGTTTCCTGTTGTCTGAAACTCCTTGAAGTTCGTTTGCCTCGAGGAAACACTCGAAGCGAGCCATGTATGACCCCCATTTTTCCTTAGCTGGGTCGAATGGCGCTGGCGGTGTGTAGCCAGACATCGCTGCTTTCCGCCCTTGTTTTGCTGTGTTCGCGTCCTCCTGGTGAGTTCAGCTCTTTTCCTGGCGCTCTTAGCCTCGAGATCCCACCTTCGTCGCCAGTGTTGGATTCGGGCAATAACGAGGCAAGAGACCAGGATAGTGACAACAGCTCTTTACTATATGGTGAACCCAGCAGCCCGTGCTGGGAAAAACCTCTCCTTATATACAGTTTAACCGGGGGCTTCAACCAATCAGCAACGTGCTATTTTCCCGCCAAAACTTTTAAAGATACATTACAGAAACCATGAGTGCAGCTTTGAAAGAAAAATAAGATATAAATAAAGAAATAAATATCACTGACTTGTTTTGGAAGCAGAATATCTATTTTGTTTATTCATGCATTTAATTTATTAAATGGTAATTTATGTCATCCCCCAAATCCTGCTGTGCTGCCTCAAGATGGTGGCGGTGGTGTTCCTGGGAGGGATAAGTAAAAAATGTCAGGAGTTGGGAATTCCCAGTAGGGCTATCCAAGGCAAAAGCAAACAGGCACCTACATTTGGCAGAATTGACACAGGAAGATGCTGGATTCAGAAGATCTATGTAGTGACAACGGCAAAGACATCAGTTCATACTGTGTGAGAAAGCACTCCTGATTCTTTATAAAAAAACTCACATGGATGGAAAATATAAAATGATTGATGATATACAATAGTGCCGGATGACAGGCCCTTCAGATCTAATGATACTCAACATGATACTGAGGAAGAGCTGAGGATCTTTCAGAGTAGTAATGGTATTTAATCATATTATGATTAATATGATTAAAGCTTTCAGGACATCTAGCTGCCATGCAGAAGATAAAATCCAAAGCTGCAAAAATAAATTTATAGTAGAAACATTGACTGTAAAAAGTATGAACACAGGAAATCTCAATACAATGAAAAAGTAAATGAAACAACAAAAATTGACATTTTAGGCATCAGTGAATAGAGATGGACTGAGATCAGACATTATAGTCACATCATTTATTATTCAGGACATAAAAACAAAGAAGAAATTCTGATGTTTTCATAGTTAGGAAGGGTATAGAAAAATAGTATTTTATTACAAATACGAACTAATATCAATTAAATTAAATTAAATTAAATTAAATATCAATTAAATTTCATGGGCAACTCTTAAATGTGACAATAATTCAATTTATGCTACAACCATTCATGCAGAAGAAAAGGAGGTTGATAACCTCCTTTTGAAATAAATAGAACATGTCAGCAAGATGTGTTGCTTGTAATTGGAGACTTAGAATGCCAAAGTTGAAAACATGAAAATGTTGTTGGACTGTATGACTGAGGAAACTGAAACAGAACAGGAAAACAACTACCAGTAAGCAATTTCTGACACTCCAATGATTTCTTCATAACTAATACTGCCTTAAAACAACCAAAATGGCTCTATGCATGGACATCACCAGGTGGAGGGTATATAGAAATGAAATTGAACATATTATTGTTATAAGGAGGCAGAGGAGCCAATCATAGTATGAAAGACATGGCCAAGAGCTGATTATAGAACAAATCATGAACTGTTCATGTACAAGTTCCAAGTTAAGCTACAGAAGAAAAAGAAAACCAGTCAGTTTCCATGATATGATTTGGTCATATACCGTACCCATTATTTTCAAGGAGTTCATCAGGAAAATTCTGTAAAGTCATGACTTTCATTGATAGGGAACAAGAGGAATTATGAAATGAACTTAAAGTGATACTTATTTCTGAGGAGATGAAAAGCTCACTTTAAGTTGCAGAAAACAATTTTATTTATGGTTTAATAAACAGATTATTCAAGTATTATAAGACTATAATACTTGAATTATATATATACAGACCACTCCAATCTTGATTGTAGAAAATATGACTTCAGTAACAGAGTTGTTAATGCCTGGAATACGCTACCTGACTCCGTGGTCTCATCCCCAAATCCCCAAAGCTTTAACCAAAGACTATCTACTGTTGATCTCACCCCATTCCTAAGAGGTCTGTAAGCGGCGTGCATAAGAGCACCAGTGTGCCTACCCTTCCTGTCCTAATGTTCCCTTTGATTGTATTCAATTTGTATGGTTATTTCATACTTATACTTACATATATTGTTGTGTTTGACAAAATAAAAAAATAAATAAACTATCAAATTTTCTCTATTCTGGTTGTACATTCCAGTGAATTAATTATGACATTTAAAATCAAGCTACTCCAGAGATAAACCTAAAACCTTAAATAGTTTAACCTTAAATCCAGGATTTACTCACCCCCTTCCTCTTGCAAGCTCTGTGATCAGGACAACAACTTGCCAGATATGTCCCCTAGTCTATTCTTATAGTCACAAGTTTTAGATTGTTAACTATTTGCTCAGCTCATGTTCAACCTTGAGTCCATCTGACAATGTTGTTTCTTCCTTTTTGCATCAAGGCAATATAATGGATGAAGCTGTCTATCTAGACCCGTTCCAGTCCGGCTTCCGACCCGGTTATAGCACGGAGACGGCTTTGGTCGTGTTGGTGGATGACCTCTGGAGGACCAGGGATAGGGGTTGCTCCTCTGCCTTGGTCCTATTAGATCTCTCAACGGCTTTTGATACCATCGACCATGGTATCCTGCTGCGCCGGTTGGAGGGATTGGGAGTGGGAGGCACTGTTTACCGGTGGTTCTCCTCCTATCTCTCTGACCGGTCGCAGAAGGTGTTGATGGGGGCAGAGGTCGTCCGCGAGGCGCCTCACTTGTGGGGTGCCTCAGGGGTCGATTCTCTCACCTACCCTGTTCAACATCTATATGAAGCCGCTGGGCGAGGTTATCAGTGGTTTTGGGGTGAGTTATCATCTGTACACTGATGACACTCAGCTGTACTTTTCCACCCCGGACCACCCCAATGAAGCTATCGAATTGCTGTCCCGGTGCCTGGAAGCCGTACGGGTCTGGATGGGGAGAAACAGACTCAAGCTCAATCCCTCCAAGACAGAGTGGCTGTGGATGCCGGCACCCCGGTACAGTCAGCTGCACCCGCAGCTGACTATTGGGGGCGAGTTAGTGGCCCCAAAGGAGGTGGTTCGCAACTTGGGCGTCCTCCTGGATGGACGGCTGTCCTTTGATGAACATCTGGCGGCCGTCTCCAGGAGGGCCTTTTACCAAGTTCGCTTGGTCCGCCAGTTGCGTCCCGTCCTTGACCGGGATGCCTTATGCACAGTCACTCACACTCTGGTTACGTCTCGGTTGGATTATTGCAATGCTCTCTACATGGGACTGCCCTTGAGGTGCACCCGGAGGCTACAGTTAGTCCAGAATGCGGCTGCGTGAGTAGTAACGGGAGCCGCTCGTGGCTCCCATGTAACATCACTGCTCCGTAGTCTGCACTGGCTTCCTGTGCTTCAAGATTTTGGTTACCACCTTTAAAGCGCTCCATGGCTTAGGACCCGGGTACTTACGAGACCGCCTGCTGTTACCTTATGCCTCCCACCGACCCGTACGCTCTCACAGAGAAGGTCTCCTCAGGGTGCCGTCCGCCAAACAGTGTCGGCTGGCGGCCCCCAGGAGTAGGGCCTTCTCTGTTGGATCATCGACGCTCTGGAATAAACTTCCCCCTGGCCTACGCCAAGTGCCTGATCTTCGGACCTTTCGCCGTGAGCTAAGAACATATTTATTCAAGCTGGACTGGCATAATGGTTTTTAATATTTTAAACTGGGTTTTATTGTTGTGGGGTTTTAAATTTTTAAATTTTAAATTTAAATTTTTTAAATATTGGCCTTTTTGTAATATGCTTTATTTTAAATTTTGATTTTAATTGTATATATATTGTGTTTTATTTTGGCTGTACACCGCCCTGAGTCCTTCGGGAGAAGGGCGGTATAAAAATTTAATAAATAAATAAATAAATAAATAAATAAATAAAAAAGGGGAGGGGATGATTTGTATCTCAGGGCTGTTATCCTCTGATATTCCCCCTCTGCCCAAAGGGAGAGGCTGTCAGTAAGAGGTCTATGAAAATTAGAGGCATCTGTAATCACGTGATGTGAAGCTATAAAAACTATAAGCAAACACAAGAATGAGGGACTCGTTTAGACTAGAGACAGAACTCAATTTTCATTCTTTTTGAACATGACTGAATCTCTATCCTTAGACTTGCTTTGCATGCATAGAAAAACAGAACAAATAAGAAAGGCAAACCAGGAACAAAAATATGTGGTTGCAGTACAAATCTGGATACAGATGGAGGCTCTGGCAGTCAGCCAATCAGCTGAGAGATTGTGTAATGACATTGGCTAAGAGCAGAAAAGCCAAATGCTCCTGAAGCCAAACAGCCTCCCTTTGGCTGCATCTTTGGGACAGGCGGGACCAGGCCCTAGAGAGCAGTGGAAGAATGAAATGTGTAGCGGGGGTGGGGGGTGGGGAGAGCATTTCTGGGCTTCCTTTACCTCTCTAGCAGTTAAACACCACCCAGTATAAGGTGGTCTGGGGATAAGAAAGGAGGAAGAAAAAGCCAGCCATGGTGTGTCAGATTTATAAACTGCTACTTCCCATCTAATATTTCAGCTCACTTTTTCCTTGGGTTTGAGCCAAAGGTTTTACAGTTTTCCATATGTGTCTGCAGCTGAGCTATTTCTCCTTCTGCTTCCTGAAAAACAACCAAAGAGAGCATTTAATGCTGGGCTGCACTCCCAGAGTCAGCAAATGCTTCTCTGCTTGCTTCTCCTCCTGGCTTCATTCCTGGGCTTACTTTAGGCTCCACTCCAATTGCTTCTCCACTTGCCTTCCCACCCACCCATCTGTTCATTTACTATGTTCTAGGCAGCATCAGACCCTGCATTTTTCCTGAAATGCTTGCAACATAAAATATATAGTCCAGTAACCAAAAGGGTGGGGCCTGGAAGCAATGCTTCTTGATTGCTAGCTGCCCTGAACTTCCAGAATATGCCTGTTGAAACAAATATTTTTTCCAAATTTCCTTCTTTATAGCTGCTCATAGGCTATAAAGCAAGCATGGAACATATAATATAGCAAGCATGGAACATATAAAGATAGAGGAGAAGAAAGGGACAAATAAAACTCACTAGAAGGTACAGAGGGAAAGGATCACAGGAAAGCAGGGAGGAAAGAGATAATTATAGAATATTCCATTACAGTTTAAGAATGAATCTTGCATTTAAGCTCCACTCAACACTGAAAAATTTAAAATTCAACATTTTAAATAAACTGCTAAAACTTTAAATTTTAAACTAGACATTTTCCCCTAAATTTTAAAATTTTGAATGATCTGTTAGAATATCACTTTCTAAATTGATCATTTTTCCCTTTTTAAAATCTGTGGTAAAAACTTCTACATTTTCATAATTTATTTAAATCCACTCATGGAAAAGAAACTGATACTACTGTGATCTGCAAAACATGTTCCATGTATATGCTTATGCTCATAGAAGACCCAAACTATATATGTACCAAATGTAAACAAACTGAGTTACTAGAAGAAAAAGTAAAGTAAAAAACTTTAACCACTCTGAAACTCAATCTACAAAATGAGAAACCTCAAATTTTGCAAGAAGAATATGCCCAAATCAGTGGTAGGTTTCAAAAATATTTACTACTGGTTCTGTGGATGTGGCTTGGTGGGCATGGCAGGGGAAAGATACTGTAAAATCTCCATTCCCACCCCACTCCAGGGGAAGGATACTGTAAAATCTCCATTCCCTCCCCAATCCATTTCCCATTTCCTCTTGATCAGCTGGGACTTGGGAGGCAGATGGGGGCGGGGCCAGTCAGAATTTTTACTACCAGTTCTTGGAACTACTCAAAAGTTCCACTTCTGAAACCCACCTCTGGCCCAAATTGAACATAATAATAATGATCAAACAACTTCTAAAGAATTGACCCCTTAGAAGAAGAAAGATGAAAACATGAGTGACCTCATAGAAAAACATACAAATCTAGTACAAATCCCTGTCTAACCCAACTCACTCTGATGCAGCCCCACTGGTGCTGAGCAATCAATTTCATAGACTCTCTCTGGAAGAAAACATGCAGACACCTAGAAAAGAAGCATCATCAAATGTCCCTAAAAAGTAGCATCATCAAGTGCTTCTGTGACAGATAGAAAAATACCTCAAACCTCCCTAGGGGAAAAAAAGGTGTGTGTTGGTTATAGGAGATTAAATTATCAAACGAACAGAACCAGCCAGAACCATTATTAAGGGAGTAGACTAGATAGTCAGTCCAGAGAGGTATGTTGTCTCCCTGGAACAAAAATCAAAGATGTGGGTAAGAACCTAACCAAAACAATAAAACCCACAGATTACTACCCTTTTCTACCACTACCTTGTTTTTTGCTTGAAAATAAGCACTTGGGTTTATTTTTGAGGAGCTCTTTTTTGGTTGTTGACATGTATGAGGCGGTGAGCGTGGGGGCCAACGGGAGTGGGAGTGCAGCTATTGAGGGCCCCGCCCTCTCTATCCCACTATCTGCTTGCCTGCTGTAATGGGCCAGGCATGAGCAGCCCAGCAGGGCGGCCGAGAGCGTCACTGCCAGTAGGGTGAAGAGCCCACATAAGGCCAGCAGCAGCTTAGCCACTTTAAGACTTGTGGATTTCCACTCCCAGAACTCCCCACATCCCCCCTTTTCCTGCCAATCACCCTTTCCTTGTGCCAAAGACATGCAGAGGGAGGTGTTAAAAGTTAAGATTTCAGAAATGTTACCTGAGAATAATGCTCTGCTTCAGCTTCCTAGCAAACCTTCTCCTTCCCTGCACAGGATTGCAAGGCTGGAGGCTTTGGATGGAGCATTTTTGTGATATGTGTCTGTGTAAGGCTCCTCAAGAAAAGGAAAATGGGGAGGATTTTTTTTTAAATTTCTTTTTGTCACAACAGTATACACAAACAATTGTCATAGATAAAACAACATATCTTGAAGAAATATACATATATATATATATGACATACACACACACACACACACACACACACATATACATATATGTAAAAAAATATGCATCAACTATATTAATTTGATATAATGAAGGGAACAATAGGACAGGAACGGTAGGCACTTTTGTGCTCTTATGCATGCCCCTTATAGTCCTCTAAGGAATGGGGTGATGTCAATAGTAGACAATTTTTGGTTGAAGATTTTGGGATTTTGAGTAGAGACTCTGGAGTCAGGTAATGAGTTCCAAGCGTTAACAACTCTGTTACAGAAGTCATATTTTCTGAAATCAAGTTTGAAGCGGTTGACATTTAGCTTGAATCTATTTTTTACTCTTGTAATATTGCGATTGAAGCTGAAGTAGTTTTTTACTGTAAAAAACTAAAAAAAAAAAGTAAAAACTTTAACCACTCTGAAACTCAATCTACAAAATGAGAAACCTCAAATTTTGCAAGAAGAATATGCCCAAATCAGTGGTAGGTTTCAAAATATTTACTACTGGTTCTGTGGATGTGGCTTGGTGGGCATGGCAGGGAAAGATACTGTAAAATCTCCATTCCCACCCCACTCCAGGGAAGGATACTGTAAAATCTCCATTCCTCCCCAATCCATTTCCATTTCCTCTTGATCAGCTGGGACTTGGGAGGCAGATGGGGGCGGGGCCAGTCAGAATTTTTACTACCAGTTCTTGGAACTACTCAAAAGTTCCACTTCTGAAACCCACCTCTGGCCCAAATTGAACATAATAATAATGATCAAACAACTTCTAAAGAATTGACCCCTTAGAAGAAGAAAGATGAAAACATGAGTGACCTCATAGAAAAACATACAAATCTAGTACAAATCCCTGTCTAACCCAACTCACTCTGATGCAGCCCCACTGGTGCTGAGCAATCAATTTCATAGACTCTCTCTGGAAGAAAACATGCAGACACCTAGAAAAGAAGCATCATCAAATGTCCCTAAAAAGTAGCATCATCAAGTGCTTCTGTGACAGATAGAAAAATACCTCAAACCTCCCTAGGGGAAAAAAAGGTGTGTGTTGGTTATAGGAGATTAAATTATCAAACGAACAGAACCAGCCAGAACCATTATTAAGGGAGTAGACTAGATAGTCAGTCCAGAGAGGTATGTTGTCTCCCTGGAACAAAAATCAAAGATGTGGGTAAGAACCTAACCAAAACAATAAAACCCACAGATTACTACCCTTTTCTACCACTACCTTGTTTTTTGCTTGAAAATAAGCACTTGGGTTTATTTTTGAGGAGCTCTTTTTTGGTTGTTGACATGTATGAGGCGGTGAGCGTGGGGGCCAACGGGAGTGGGAGTGCAGCTATTGAGGGCCCCGCCCTCTCTATCCCACTATCTGCTTGCCTGCTGTAATGGGCCAGGCATGAGCAGCCCAGCAGGGCGGCCGAGAGCGTCACTGCCAGTAGGGTGAAGAGCCCACATAAGGCCAGCAGCAGCTTAGCCACTTTAAGACTTGTGGATTTCCACTCCCAGAACTCCCCACATCCCCCCTTTTCCTGCCAATCACCCTTTCCTTGTGCCAAAGACATGCAGAGGGAGGTGTTAAAAGTTAAGATTTCAGAAATGTTACCTGAGAATAATGCTCTGCTTCAGCTTCCTAGCAAACCTTCTCCTTCCCTGCACAGGATTGCAAGGCTGGAGGCTTTGGATGGAGCATTTTTGTGATATGTGTCTGTGTAAGGCTCCTCAAGAAAAGGAAAATGGGGAGGATTTTTTTTTAAATTTCTTTTTGTCACAACAGTATACACAAACAATTGTCATAGATAAAACAACATATCTTGAAGAAATATACATACATATATATGACATACACACACACACACACACACACACACACACATATACATATATGTAAAAAAATATGCATCAACTATATTAATTTGATATAATGAAGGGAACAATAGGACAGGAACGGTAGGCACTTTTGTGCTCTTATGCATGCCCCTTATAGTCCTCTAAGGAATGGGGTGATGTCAATAGTAGACAATTTTTGGTTGAAGATTTTGGGATTTTGAGTAGAGACTCTGGAGTCAGGTAATGAGTTCCAAGCGTTAACAACTCTGTTACAGAAGTCATATTTTCTGAAATCAAGTTTGAAGCGGTTGACATTTAGCTTGAATCTATTTTTTACTCTTGTAATATTGCGATTGAAGCTGAAGTAGTTTTTTACTGTAAAAAACTAAAAAAAAAAAGTAAAAAGTAGTTTTTACTGCCCATCTTTTCTTTGGGAGCCCTGCACAGATGCACATCCTGAAAATGCTCCAGCCAAACCCTTCAGCCTTGCAGTCCTGTGCAGGGAAGGCAGAGGTTTCTTCTGAAGTTGCAGCAGAGCGTTACACTGGGAGGCTTCCACGGGTAACATTGAATTGGGTGTCTTGCTCTAGTGAGAGGGGTGCAGGACAGGGGCTCAGCAGCCAGGGAAGATGGGGTTTTGCAGTGCAAAGGAGGAAGGGTCGAGCTCCCCCTCCCTCCTCCATTCCATTGCAGGGACACCACAGAGCTCACACAGGGCAGCACAACTGCTGGTGAAGGGGGCCCTGGCAGGCCAGTGATGGGGGAGGTGCTCCAAAGATCTGGGCCAAGTTGCCCCAAGCCAGACAGGAGCAGCGCAGCCAGGAGGGCAATGAGGCAGCCAGGCGGCAGCAGGGGCAGCAGGCTCAGCAGCCAGGCAGAGGCAGGGGGAAGTCAATTCCAACACACTGCATGGCTTTCTGTCTTGTTGAAGCAGCAGCCTGATCAAGATCCAAGATCCAGGCCTGGTGGAATGCAAACTGTGGTCACCGCCTGCTCCAGAACCATAAGGTGAGCTGTGGAAGAGAGGGACCCTTGGCTGCAAGGTTGCCTGGTGCCATGGGCAGGGCTGGGGAAGGTAAGAGTGCACCGGAAACACCTCCAACCGCCCAGAGAAACAGTGTCACCCTCTATCATATTTGCTTGCTTTGGCTGCCATAGTAACAGGAGGGGGGAGGTATTATAGGTATTTGGGAGGGGGGAAGTGAGCTGGTGGAGATGTCTTGTGAAAGGAAGGAAAATTCTAACTGTCTTTGTAGCAGCTGCAGGGAGTGCTGATAGCAGTCAAGGTCAACTGTTCTGGCATACCAGATAGATGGGACCATCTGAAGAAGCACCCCACATGGCACCTTGGGGAGATGTGGATTGGACATTCAACTAGGGTCCTTGGAGGGAGGAATTTGGGGATGCTTTCAATATGTAGTTTTCACGCCTATTGCCTCAGACCTTGCTTTCTTTATGTTGCATTCAGTTCATACTCAGTAAAAGTACCTTTCTCTACAAACATGGAGTTGGGGTTTTTCTTTCTTGAGTTTTGAACAAAGGTACACCTGACATTAAGCAAGGTCTGCTTTAACAGCCATCCCAGAGAAAACTCTACCATGGGGCCTGAGCAAAGACAATGACCAAGAGGACATGGGAGCTGCTGGATCCACCCCTCCCCAGTCCTGATGTGGTGGGGAAGCCTCAGAGTGGATGTCTGAACTACAGCTTGAAGAAAAGCTGGTCAGAGCTAAGTGGTCGCTGGGCATGGGAAGGATGGAATCTCCAGAGGAAATCCCCCCAGGAGTGACAGTTATCAGATGCCGGCATGGAGAAGCAGCCTGGCAGGAAGAGGACAAAGAAGACCTCCTGCTGACCCTGCAGCTCTTGAAAGAAGCTTTTGAAAGTTTTTTGAAAGTGAGACAGCCCACGAAAGGTATGCATTGCTGGCAATGAGACTGAACACCCAGGGGGAAAAGCAGAGGCTTCTGCAGGCCCAGAAGAGATTCCAAGAGCTTGGCCAGAGAGAGCACAAGCTGCTGGAGCTCAAGCAGTGGCTGCTTCCCAGACCCCACCTAGGGGTAGGGCCATGAAGGCATCGAATTCCAAAGGTTCCTCTGCTTGCAGTAAAATACGGAGGAGATCCTAAGGCTTTGGGATTCTTCCTAACCCAAGTGTAGAATCACATGAAGGAGTATGGAGAGGATTTCCCATCAGAAGCTGCCTGCGTGAGGTGCGTCACCATGCCACTGGAGGGGATGGCTGCTGACTAGTTGGTGGCCTCCATAATAAGAATTCTCCCCTGCTGAGGAATTATGACCAGTTTATGGTGGCCCTCTGAGTGCACTTTGAGGACCCCCTAGCTGAGCAGAAGGCTAGAATCAGAATGAAGTCTATAAATCAGGGGCAGAGATTGGTGGCTGAATACACCCAGGAGTTTTGCGAGCTGGTGTGCCACGAGAGGGTGTTCCTAGGAGGCCCTGATGGAATGTTATAAGGATGGCCTTAATGAGGACATCTACAAGGATTGCTGCTCCCGAGGGGCTCCTTGAGACCTGCAATGCTGGTATGTGCTGGCAGCTGACGTGGAAATTGACCTAGCCAGAGATCGCTACTGTGGGGGCCGAGCTTGGAACAAGCCTTTCCCCTCTCCAGAGAAAGAAGGCCCCAGAGTTTCCAAAGAGGAGTCAGCCTCTAAACCTGTCGTGGTCTCTCATGATATAAGAGTCAAACACACGTTCTTCCTCGGGATGAGAGCCCAGAGTCAAATCCAAAGCTCCCTTTTATTATAATTATATAATTATATATTATAATTCATGCAAGGGGATACATACATGTAACATCATGATAGGTCAGTGAAGATGCATGTACAATGAAACAATATACAATTGGCTGAGGTGCTGCCTATTCAGTGAGTGCTAAGCTGAGATAGATACCTGCTATGATGGAAAATGATTTCTGTGTTATACCTCTGCTGGTACCAGTGTCTGTCAGGTTCTTCCCAAGGGCAGAGATTCCTTGGGAATGAGTCATAGGCAGACTAAAGTTCACCTTGTGGTTCAGCTGCTAGTCTGCCATCTAGTGGTCAGCCAACTAAACAACCTGCATGTATAATCTCTACAAAACCTAAATCCACAGCATGCTTCTTTTTTTTTCCCCCATAAAAAAGTTTTATTTTTACAATCATGTCAAACAACTCATTCAATGTACAGTTATATACAATTAGTCGGGCTTGCCCAGTCACCACCCCCCTTTTTAACACTCTTCCCTCTTCTACCTTCTTTTACTTCCCAGACCTTCCTCTCCTTCTCTTATCTACATCCTCTCCTCCCTCCACCCTACACCTTCCTTCTCCCTCTTCTACCCCTCTTCCTTCCTCTTCTCCTCTTTCCTACGTCCTACTCTCTCTTTTCTCCCTCCCCACCGTTCTAAAATAGTAACTGGGCAGACCCGACCCTACATTAATTATATTTATACATCTTCAATAATCCCTGTACGTTAACCATCACTCCATCTCTAACCTCAACCCCCCAATTTCCCTCCCACTTACCCCACACCCCACACCCCGACTTCCCAGAACAAAATGCAGGGTATCAAAACTAACAATCATAATCTAAAATAATTCCTAAATTATAATCTTTAGTCTCTCCACACTTAATCACACTCTCAATTCCCCTCTCCTTCAAAAATATATCTAATACAAAATATTTCCTAAATTTACTCATATGCTATTCGATATTTTTTTATCTGATACTTATTTTGAATATAATCAATCCACATTTTCCATTCTAAAATATATTTTTCTTGTGTATAGTCTTTCAAATAAGCAGAGATTTTTGCCATTTCTGCCAGATTTGATACTTTAAGTGTCCATTCTTCAATTGTAGGTAATTCTTCTTTCTTCCAATATTGAGCAATCAAAAGTCTTATGCTGTTATTAAGTTCAAAATCAATTTAGTCTCTATAGCTGTACAATCCATAATTATTCCTAGTAAAAAGAACTGCGGGGTAAACTTAATCTTCTTTTTCAAAATATTCTGCATGATCCACCATACTTTAATCCAAAATGCTTTAACTTTTTTACAAGTCCACCATATATGGTAATAAGTGGCATCTTCACAATCGCATCTCCAACATTTAGCCTGTACATTAGGATACATACATGACAATTTTTGGGGGTCTAAATGGCATCTATAAAACATCTTATAAAATTTTCTCTCATATTTTGCGCTTGTGTAAATTTAACATTCCTCACCCAAATTCTTTCCCAAGTTTCCAACATTATTGGTTGCTGAAAATTTTGTGCCCACTTAATCATACAATCCTTAACCAATTCAGTCTCTGAGTCTATTTCTACTAATACATTATACAACCTCTTAATATGCTGTTGGCCTTGATCTCTCATTTGTTTTAACAAATTATCCTCAATTTGCTTAACACCTATTTTTTGATCTAATTTCCATCTAGCTTGTAATTGTCCATATTGGAACCATGTATAATTTTTCCCTTCTTCCCCCATCTTTTCTCTAGATTTTAATTGTAATTCCCCCTTTTCCATACAAAGAAGTTCTTTATAGGTAACTACCTCCATCTTTTGATATATATTTATATTTTCTATCATATGTCTCGGGATTGCCCATATTGGAATCTTTCCATCTAATTTATATTGATATTTCCTCCAAACCCTCAATAATGCATTTCTAATTATATTATTTTTAAATATTTTTAAATATTTTATCTACTTTCTTATCATATAATAAATAGGCATGCCACCCATATAACAAACCATAACCTTCTATATTCAAAACTCTTTCCTCAGTTAAATTAATCCAATCAGTAATTAATGATAAGACAACTGCTTCATAATACAATTTTAAATTAGGCATTTTAAGACCCCCCCTTTCCCTTATATCCTGCATTATTTTTAATTTTATTCTTGGTTTTTTGCCCATCCATACAAATTTATTAATCCCCTTTTGCCATTCCTGTAATTTAATATCATTCTTAAGCACCGGTATCATTTGAAACAAAAATAAAAACCTGGGCAAGACATTCATTTTTATAGCCGCTATTCTTCCCAGCAAAGATAGTTGTAACTTCTTCCAACTCTCCATTTCTTTCCATACCTTCTGCCACAATACCTCATAATTATTTTTATATAATTTAACATTTGAAGCTGTAATATATATTCCTAAATATTTAACCTTTTAAACAATTTCAAAACCTGTAGTTCTTTCTAACTCTTCTTTTTGTTGTATATTCATATTTTTAGTTATCATCTTTGTCTTTTGCTGATTCACCTTAAATCCAGATACTTTGCCATACTGACCAATTATATCTTTTAAACCAGTAACTGAGTATATTGGTTGAGATACAGTAACAACCAGGTCATCTGCAAAAGCTCTTAATCTGTAATCTTGATGTTTAACTCTAATTCCCTTTATTCGATCGAAACCACATATTTTATTCAGAAGAATTTCTAAAGTTAAAATAAAAAGTAATGGGGACAAGGGACATTCCTGTCTCGTCCCTTTCCCAATTTTAAAAGTTTCTGTTAACCCACCATTTACTATTATTTGTGCTGTTTGCTTCTGATATATTGCTTTAATTGCATGGATAAAATAATCCCCAAATTGCATTTTTTCTATTACTTTAAACAAAAACTGCCAATCCAATCTATCCAAAGCTTTTTCAGCATCCAAAAAAAGAAATGCCGCTGAGACTTGGTTGTTTCGTTCCAAATATTCAAGTAAATTTACGATTTGCCTCACATTATATCTCATCTGCCTACCCTTAATAAATCCTGACTGATCATTATGAATTATTTGATTCATCACTGGCATTAATCTATTAGCAAGTATCTTGGTAAATATCAGTAATCAGTATTTAAAAGTGATATAGGCCTATAATTCTCTGCTTTAATACCATCTCGATCTTCCTTTGGTATTAACGAAATAAAGGCTGTCCTCCATGAAGGGGGAACATCTCCTCCCATTTGAATTTTATTAAATAACTCTTTAAGTGGTTCAATCATCTCATTTTGTAAATTTTTATAATAAACAGCTGTTAAACCATCTGTACCTGGTGCTTTACCGATTTTAAGTTGCTTAATTGTTAACAAAATTTCCTCTGAAGTAATTAATTGATTCAGTTCTTCTCTTTGATTTTCTGTAAGCTCACAAATATTTTGTTGTTGTAAATATCTTTCTATCTCTGTATCATCAATCATATCCCTAGTATATAACTTACCATAATACTCTAAAAATGCTTTTTTAATCAAGTTCTTTTGATAAACTTCCTTACCCCTATATTCTATTTTATCCGTGATTTCTGTTTTTTCCTTATTAAATAGGCAAGCCATCTTCCTGGCTTATTGGCATTATTAAACGTATTATGTTTTACATATTGTAAATTAATTGCTACTTGATCTGCCATCAACATATTAAACTGACCTCTTAATATATTTATTGATTCTTTTATTTTACTATTTCCTGGGCTATTTATCAATAATTGTTCTTTCTTTTTAATTTCCTCTTCCAGTTCCTTTTTCTTTTTCTGCAATTTCTTTTTGTATTTAATATTCATTTGTATAAGATTTCCTCTCATATAAGCCTTGCTGGCGTCCCAAATCATCTCTATAGATGTCTCTTTTTTCATATTCATAATAAAAAATTCTTTCATTTGCTTTTTACATTCATTTACATTTTGTTCATATTTAAACAAATTCTCATTCAACCTCCATGATCTCCTAGCCTCCTTTTCCCAATCAAATTCAATCCAAACCGGACTATGATCAGATAGAGTTCTTGAACAAATCTTAGTCTTCTTCACTCTAGAATACAAATCATTAGTAATCAAAATAAAATCAATCCTCGAGAATGATTGGTGCCTGTCAGAAAAGAAGGTAAAATCCCTCTCTTCTGTATTATGTTCTCTCCAAATATCTCTTAATTCCAAGTCCTCCATCATTTAAAAAAAAGCCTTTGGTAATTTCGCCTGGCTTGATATCTTCCTTAAACTTTTTTTGTCTTTTTGAGTATCCAACACACCATTCCAATCCCCCATTAATATATATGATTTATAATCCCAAAATACTATTCTTTTATGTAAAAACTTGAAAAAAAAATCTTGTTGTTGATTCGGAGCATAAACTCCTATTAATAATGTCTTCTTTCCCTCCAACAAAAGTTCAATAGCAATGTATCTTCCTTGCTTATCCACCTCAATTAATTTTGCCGATATATCCTTCTTTATATATATAACTAAACCATTTTTTTTCCCAAAGAGGAGGCAACAAAATGTATTCCCAGTTTTGAATTTATCAAATATTTCTGGTCTAAAGATCTAATATGTGTTTCTTGTAAACAGGTAATGTCATTTTTAAATTGTTTCAAATAGTGAAATACTTTCCTTCTCTTCTGCGGTGAATTCAAACCATTAACATTCCAAGATAATAGTTTAATTGCCATTATCGGCCAAAGGAAACTTTTGGAACACTAGTCGCAGATCACATTTTGCTTTAGGCCTTGCTCCTCCCACTGTTTCCGTTGTAGTAGTTGCCAGTTGTTGTTGTGCCTTCATCTCTTGTTCCTTGCGTTTAGCAGCAGCTCTTGTCAACCTTTGTTCTTTGAGTCTGAACCCGTCGTAGGTATTTCCAACACTTGTAATAAATCTTCTTCCATCACAATCTGTTCTTGTACCTGCTTCATTTCTCTTTCCTTCACTTCAGTCTCCCTTCTTCTAGCTTCCAATGGAGGAAGACTTCCAACTTTTAATGCCTCAACATAAAATTCTCTTGCTTTTCCAACTGTATTGAGACGATGTACTTTCCCTGCATAATATATTATTATACCAGTTGGAATATCCCATCTATATTCAATCTGACGTTTTTTAAGTTCATTCACCAGGAAGGCAAATTCCTTCCTAGCCCTTAACATTTTTGGTGGAATTTCCTTTAATATTAAAATATCTTGACCAGCAATCTGAATCTTCTCCCCCTTATATGAGGCTTGCAAAATCTGATTTCTCACTGTTCTATTTGTAAAATAAATAACAACATCCCTTGGCAACTTTTTTTGCCTTGCTATCCAAGAATTCACACGATATATTTTATCAATTTGATAAGCCACATCTGCTGGACGAACTGCTAATATCTCAGCAAATACTTCAGAAAAAATTTCCCTTAAATTCTCTTCTTTATTCTCTTTCAGACCATGGATTCTTAGAGCAAATTCCATATTTCTATATTGTATCAAAACTATTTCATCATCTGTTTTTTCCATTTTACTTTGAAATTCAGCCCATTTTATTTTCTAATTTTGAATTATGTTGCTTAATTTCTTCAACTTCCTCTTCTAATAAAATCACATTTGTTGCCAAACTTTGTACTGCAATTACAAATCCTTCCTTAACTTCTTTATTTCCCACTTGAATTTCTAATATCTGCTCTTTCATTTCAGACATCTCATCAGTTATTACTTTAAATTTTTCTTGCATAAAGTCTTTTAAATTCTCTTGTACCGCCTCTAAGTTCAATGTTCTAGTCTCTGCTGTATGAACTGGAGAGGCACCAGCTGATGAAATTCCAGAGCCCTTTGTTACAGTAGACTTTAATTGTTTGGCTGCCATCTTCTATAAAATTATTTATTTATTTCCAACTTAATATTCACTTTAAATCTTCTTAACCTCTGAGAAACACAGTCTTTTAAAGCAATATTTAAAAATCTCCCCTAGATTCTATCAGCAGGCAGCAAAGAGTTAAAGAGTTAAAGTAGCAAATAACATGCAATTTACCAGCAACAGACGGCAAACGCTAAAAGTATCACTTTCGCTTTCCACTCGTTAACTTGTTAACAATTCGCCTCCATTTTCTTGCTATTTTCAAGCTTGTTACAAAGTAACGGGGAATTGGCTTGGCTACTTGCAAAAAGTTCTCCCACTTTCGTTCTGTCCGGTATAATCCTTTATTGTCCAGAATAAATCTCGGCGTTTGGTCGTGGTGATTGGTTCCGCCAAGGCAGAAAAATCCTCGGATCTGGAGCACTTCGGGTTGCTGGAGGGAACTTAACCCTTCAAACCCCTTTTTTTTCAGGGGCTTTAGGGAAATTCAACCTCTGCCCTCAGCTCACCATCTCTTCTTCTCCCGAAAAGAGGGTTTTTCGAACCGCTGGACAGCAGATTTAAGCTGTCCTAGCGATTCCACATAATCCAGAGGTTGGTGATCGTAAAGATCACCGCCATCACCTACGGTGCCAAACAGGAAGTCAATCCACAGAATGCTTCTGTTGTGGGAAGGGAGGGGCACCCGGCTGCAGATTGTTTCTCCAAATTCAGCTCCAAGCTGACCCCTGCTGGAGGGAAAGAGCCAACAAGCCGCCAGCAAAGAACCAGGAGACAGCCCTGAAAGGGGTGGAAGTCGTTGAGTTCACTCCCCCAGGCCTGGGTGAGTTGGGAGCTCCGACCACCACAGGAGACAGCAAAACTGAAACTGACACTGATGATGACCCCCTGGTAAGTCAGCATGGGGGCCCCATGACCATTCCAGTAGAACTAAGGGTGCCATCATCCACTGCCCAGGGGTGGTGGAAAAAATGGGACTGAGGCTAAAAACAATTAAAGTGCCCATT
The DNA here is from genome assembly GCF_028640845.1 of Ahaetulla prasina. NCBI lineage: Eukaryota > Metazoa > Chordata > Lepidosauria > Squamata > Colubridae > Ahaetulla > Ahaetulla prasina. The sequence goes on from NC_080540.1 coordinate 187,129,867, forward strand.
ACATTCTGCCAGTTGGATGGGTCAGTAGCTGGGGGTGATCCAGCCCACTTTGTGACTGAAGGGCCGCGGTGTGGCTCAGGCTGTAAGAAGCCTGTTATTAAAATATAGCTGCTTGCAATTACTGCAGGCTCGAGTCCCAACAGGCCCAAGATTGACTCAGCCTTCCATCCTTTATAAGGTAGTAAAATGAGGACCCAGATTGTTGGGGGGGCAATAAGTTGACTTTGTATATAAATATACAAATAGAATGAGACTATTGCCTTACACAATGTAAGCTGCCCTGAGTCTTCGGAGAAGGGCGGGATATAAATGTAAATTAAAAAAAAACAAAAAACAACCGGTTGAGATGTGGATGGGGGACCACCGAGAAACCCTGAGCTTTATCGTAGTCCCTAGTATGGAATGACCCCTCTTGCTTGGACTGCCCCGGGTCCAAAAATGGAACCCGCAGGTGAATTGGAGGAAGGGATGATTACGCATCTGCTCCATCCAGCCAGGGAAAAAAGGGGGAAAACGTTTTTGCATGGCAAAGTTGTGAAGGAGCTGGCAGTGATGGTGAGTGAATGATGGTGAGTGAATTCCTGGGGAGGAAAAAATCCCTAAGGAATATTGGGACCTCAGGGAAGTTTTCAGCGAGAAGGCATCAGATGTGCTCCCACCCCATTGGCCTACAGACTGTGGCATAGAGATCCTCCCAGGGGTGAAACTTCCAAAACCAAAGATCTACTCTATGGCCACTTGTGAGCTGGAGGAGCTGTGGAACTTTATTGATAAAAACCTAAAATGGGGCTTCATCCAACCAGCTGGGCCATGAGTGGCTGCCCCAGTTCTGTTTTGGGAGAAAAAAGATGGTTCTCTTCACTTATGTGTCAACTACAAGAAACTGAATGCCATTTGCATAGAAAATATTTACCTACTACCCCTTATGAAAGACATGTTAGCTCACCTGGCCAAAGAGAAGTTTTTCACTAAACTGGACTTGAGAGAAGCTTACCACAGAGTTCGAATTAAGGAAGGGGATGAATGGAAAACTGCCTTCAATTGTCCCCTGGATTGCTTCCAGTTTAGGGTGCTCCCTTTTGGACTATAAGGGGTCCTGGCAGTGTTCATGCAATTGATTAATGAGGTATTACATGAGCATCTTTACAAGGGGGTCCTGGTCTATCTTAATGACATTCTTATTTACAAGGAGACCATGGATGAACGTGTGAAACTAGTGCAGTCGGTCCTGAAAAAACTCAGAGCAGCCAAACTGTATGCTAAATTGTCAAAATATGAATTCAATCAGAGTAAGATTGACTATTTGGGCTACCGCATATCAAATGAGGAGATAGAAATGGATCTCGAGAAAGTCTGGGTGGTCCTGGAGTGGGTGCCTCTACGCACCCGCAAGCAGCTACAAAGTTTCTTGGGGTTTGCTAACTTTTATCAACAGTTTATCCCCTCATTTGCACAAATTGAATTACCCATTACCAACCTCCTGAAATCAAAGGGAGAGGCCAAGCCAAAATCTAGTCGGCTGCTTGAGAAACTGAAGTGACTGTTTGCCGCTGAGCCTGTCCTAAAACACCCTGACATGGAAGCCCCTTTTGTCGTCCAGGGCGATGCAAGTGATGTGGCCTTCAGGGCAGTGCTACTTCAAGCCAATGCTGATGGAATTTTACAACCTTGCACCTACACCTCCTGTAAATTGTCTGAGACCAAACAGAGATTGGCAATTTGGGAGGAGGATCTTTTGCTGTCCGTTGGGCCTTGTTAACCTGGCACTTCCTTGACGGGGCAAAACACCCCTTTGAGATGTGCCAGACCATAAGAACTTAGAGGACCTAAAAATGCCTCGGAAGTTGTCACCCAAACAAGTCTGGTGGGCACAATACTTTAATCACTTTAATTTCTCTCTGTGCTACCTCCCTGGAGGAAAGAGATTTATGGCTGATGTCCTCTCGAGAGTGCACGGCTGGAGGTGATCTGCTGGAGATGATCTGCTCGGTTATCCCAGCTGGCGGCTCCTGTTGTCACCAGAGCCCAGGAGAGAGGGGACCTGAACATATCCACTGGCTTAAGTGAGCAATTAAGGGTGTCAAGCCTGGAAACCATACTAGGACGTAGGTTTCCAGACGCTGCCACATTTCTCCCCTGAGGGAAAGAAGGGGGGAGATGGGTATGGTTACATTCTTCAAGCGGTCAAGGTCGGATTGTGTTCACATCTGCAGAAGGGGTGGCAAGAGGAGGTTTCGAATAAAGTGGAAGAACGTTGGACCATGTGACCGGCAAAGGGGTTGGGGGGTGGGACTCTTGGGGTTTGTATAACTGAGAAAAGAATCCGGAAGTTTCAGTTTTGGAATTTCACTCATTGTGTGCCAGTTTCCTTATGCTAGTAAAGAACTTTGAAAGACAATGGCTTCAGAGTGTTGTTGTTTTTTTATGCAGAAGTGGTTTTTCTGGAACCTTGACATTATTCCAAAACTCAAACTTTCTTTGGCTTAACGGTACCCTCTCCTCCACTCTGGGGGCCCGTTAGGGGGGTGCTGGGCCCCAGCCTCCGCAAACTCCACAGTGGTGCGAGGACCCAGTGAAGATGGAGAGCCAACAAGCAGAAACCCTTGAAGGGGCAGTGGGGCTGGAAGCTGAGGACTTGGTCAAGATCACCTACTTCCCATCAGAAGATGTGACTCAAAAGCCTGAAGTTGTGGAACCTGCGCGTCAGCTTGGTGCACGGCCTAAAGACTCCGATTCATGGGTAAGCTGTCGCTCCGGTCAAACCCCTCCCCATCAATTGCAAAAAGTGAGATCCCTGGGAGAAAACATTTCCCCAGGGCGGAATGGAGAGCCCCCTCCCTCTTCTCAATCTCAATGGAGGACAGTAAAAACTGGAGAATCGGGAGAGACACTGGATTGGGGCCTGGGAAACCCCCTAAAATAGCAATCCCTATTGGACCTCCCGGAAACTTTGGACCATTTGGAACTGAGGCCTCGCATAAGCTCAGCTCACCTCCCTCAAGAGCCATTGAATTTAGCTCAGCCTAAATTCATCTTCCCTCCCAGCAGAGAGGGGAAAATTACTGAAGCTTGAAGCCATTCCAATGAATGCAGGAGGCCCTCCCTTCCCTCCTTCACACAGCAGGGAGTTCAGGCAGCACAAGTGACTTGGGGGGAACCGCAACCACGCCTAATTGACTTTTCCCACCAGCCGAGGCCTACGTTACCTCCTGCTGCTTCTATTCCTCCCGGTTGGGCATTTTATCCTGGACAGGGATGGGTCCAATACCAATGGCAACCAGCGGTGTCAGCACCTTTCTTTCCTGGGGACCCCCGGCCGGGTTTTGCTGTGCCAACTGAAGCATTTCAAGGACTTTCTTCTCAGCAGCCAGAGGGAATTCCACTCCCCTTTACAACTCAGCAACCAGCCACGGTGGCTTCAGCTCTCCGCCCTCAACAGGCATTTTTAGCTACATATATTGTTGTGACAAAATAAATAAATAAATAAATAAAATAAATCAGCAACAGCCATCCCACAAATTCCTCTTTAACCGCAAGCAGGCCAGCTAAACCCACCTCCACCTCCTCACCCAGCCCCTCCTGCTTTCAAAGCAATCTTTGATGGGAATCCACACCACTTGGTTTACTTCCTCAGCAGAATTGAGGCTTACGTTGAACAATATAGAGATCAATACCAATCAGAAAGAAGCCTAATCAACACCATCTCAGATGGTATGAACGTCGGGCTGGCCTCGGAGTGGATAGCTCAACTACACAATGAACGTGCCCCTGAATTAAACAATGTTAATGGATTTATTGCATTGCTTTGCAACTGGTTTCAAGATGATGACCTAACTGTAGAATGTGAAACCACCTTAAAAACGATGAGACAAGGTAACAGGCCTCTAAAGGAATTTGTATGGGACTTTCGGAGATTTGCTGGTAACCTTAGACATTGGCCAGACCGCGTCCTTCCCCACTATTTCAAAGAGGCAATCGATCAAAAAATCAGAAAAGCCTGCTCCACCAGAGGAATCCCAGAACTGGTACAACATATCCGTAGCTCTGGACAGAGAATTCAACCCCCGCCAAAGAAAATTAACAACTACGACTCCACAACAGCTACCTACAAAACCTTCCCTCTTGAAACCTACCACACCCTCCACCTTTCAATCTTCAACAATAATTAAATGCTACCGTTGTGGAAAACTAGGACACCAGGCTTCAGTTTGCCTGGCCCCAACACCAGTCCCACAGTATCGCCCACCAACTGCTACCCGAGCACACAGGCCCCCTCAAAAGAACCCAAATACCAGTTGCTTTGCAAGACAAGCCGTGGACACCCCCCTCCCTACTGAAATCTCCACTGACCTTCCGTCAACTGATTCACCTCCTGATAACTCAAACGATGGGGAAAACGACCCAATGGTGAGTGCAGCCATTCCTCCTTTTGCTATCAAAGTAAACTTAATAATTCCAGGGGGAGGGGGCAAAAAAGACTTAGAGGCTATTGTGGACACAGGATGCACCAGATGACTAATTTCAACCTTTACAGTCACCCAACTGCATATAAAAACATTTCCCTTGAAACACCCAATTAAATTCCACCAAGTAGATGGAACTTTAATTGGCGGCGTTCCAGCGACCCAAATCACACAACTGGTTCGCTTAGAAATTGGAGACCATCATGACCTTATAAGATTCATAGTAATTTCACAGATGTCAGAATCCATCATCCTGGGTTTAGCTTGGCTGGACAAATGTGAACCCACAATCAAATGGGAGGATGGATTCAGGAAAATTATATGGGTTTTCGGACCCATAGACCCAGTTCCCCCTACTGATAAAAACCTTATCCAGAATGACCATCGGGGGAACCAATAGCCACAATATCCAATCCACCTCATAATGAACCACGGATCCCTAAAGCATACATCGATTTAGCAGACGTTTTTAGTGAGGATGAATGTAACCTCCTACCCCCCCCCTCCACTGACAAACTGATTGCGCAATTGAATTGCACCCGGGGGCAAAATTACCTCAACCCAAAATGTACTCAATGACGCCAGCTGAAATGTCTGAACTAAGGAAGTACATTGACACTAAACTAGCTGTTCTGTTTCTCTCTCCCATGAGTAGAGATGTGCTGAGAGTTGTTAAAAGCAAACTCCACCAGGGACAGGTAATCGGCCCAGTTGTCCTGCTGCTGGTTGATGAAGCAACGGAGATACTGTTCCAGGATACCAATGACCTTCTCTGTACCCCCATTGGTCTCCGGATGGTGTGATGACGACAGACACACCTGCACCTCCAATGCGGCCATCAGGCTCTTCCAGAAGTGAGCTGTGAACTGAACTCTGCGGTCCGAAACCACCCTGTAGACCGTGGAGGCGGAAGATGTGCTGCAGGAAGAGACGGGCCGTTTTGGTGGCTGTGGGCAGTCCATGGCATGGGATGAAGTGTGTCATCTTGGTGAGCAGGTCCACCACCACCAGCACCGTGGTGAACCCAGAGGACGGCGGCAGGTCCGTCAGGAAGTCCATGGAGATCACCCCCCAGGGTCTGTCGCATGTCGGCAAGGGCTGGAGGAGCCCGGGAGGGTCCCCCATGGCAGCCTTGGCTTGCCGGCACAGTACGCAGGATGTCACATACGCATGTACATCATGCCACACTCGGGGCCACCAAAAGGTCCGTGTCACCAGGTGGAGGGTCTTGAAGAACCCTGCTGCAGGGTTGTCGTGGCACTGGGTCATGACGAGGGCTCGGATGATCCTGTGGGCACATATAATCGCCCCCTAAATCCTCCTCCAAGGTCCAAGGAGATGCGGGGCCCACCTCCGCTCTCCTTTGCTGCGACCAGGCGTCCTGGCGCTGCGCCTCTCGCACCTGGGCCCCCAAGACCACCAGTTCCCGTGCTGCAGCCAAGGCTTCTGCCGGCAGCACCGTCTGTGGAGGAAGGGGGTCCTTGGTGCAGAGGTACTCCAGCTTGTGGGACAGGGCATCCGCCCTCCAGTTGTGACCGCTGGGAATGTAGGTAACGCGGAAGTTGAACCGGGCAAAAAACAATGACCACCGGATCTGCCGCTGGTTCAACTTCTGAGCTGTGGTGAGGTGCTCGAGATTCCGATGGTCCTTTCAGACCTCTACCTGATGTCGGGCCCCCTTCACCTGACGAGGGGCTTCCCAGCTACACAAAACCTCTACTTTGCATGGGTCCATGGCTATGCCCTCGGGCGAGATGATATGCCCGAGGAATTCTATGGAAGTCCGGAAGAAGGAGCATTTCTCCAGCTTCCCATTGAGTTGTTGCTCCCGCAAGCATTGCAGAACCAGACCGACGTGCCGAAGGTGCCTTTCCCTGGACCAGGAGCAAATCAGGATGTTGTTCAGGTAGATCCCCATGAACTGATCCAACATGTCTCGGAACACGTCGTTCATAAAGTGCTGGAAGACGGCAGGGGCATTGGTCAACCCAAACGGCATGACGGTGTATTCATAGTGTCCGTATAGGGTGCCAAATGCCGTCTTCCATTCGTTTCCCTCTCGCATCCGCACCAGGTTGTAGGCCCCCCAGAGATCGAGCTTGGTGAAGATCATGGCCTCCCACAACCTCTCCAGCAGCTCCGGGATGAGCGGCAGGGGGTAGCGTTTCTGCACCGTAATGGCGTTTAGCCGGCGGTAATCGCAGCACAGGCGCAAGTCCCCTGTCTTCTTCTTCACAAAGAGGACCGGGGCCGAGAGACGGGACTTTGAAGGCCGGATGAACCCTCGGGCCAGATTTTTGTCCAGGAAGTCCCTGAGGGCGGCCAACTCGGGCTCCGACATGGAATACAGGCATCCCACAGGCAGCAGTGCATTGGGCAGAAGGTCCACAGGGCAATCGTAAGGCCGATGCGGGGGTAATCGGTCCGCCTCCTTCTCGCTGAACACATCGGCGATGTCCGTCAGCTCAGGAGGCAAGGAGATGACAGTGGTGGGGACATTCTGGCTGGCACAAGTATGACGGATGTGGTCGATGCACTGCAGACTCGGGAAAGAGATGGCGTTCCACAACCAGGCCACCTGAGGATCATGGGTCCGAAGCCAAGCCAACCCAAGGACCAAGGGAAAATGAAGGTCCGCCGTGACATAAAACTGGATTGCCTCCTCATGGTCCCCAATAGCTAGGCGCAAAGGCTGGGTGGCGAATTTAATGGGGCCGGACACCAGTTCTCGTCCATCAATTGTCTCTACCCGCATCGGAGGGTCCCCCGGAACTACGGGGACCGCAAACTGGGTCACAAAGGCCTGGTCCATAAAGTTTGTTGTGGCCCCTGACTCCACCAGTGCATGTGCCTGGAGCCCGTCCGACCAGTTCCCCAACCATACCCGTGTGTCCAGAATCAGATGCCGAGGGGGCCCAGAGTCTACTTCCACAATGTCCAGTGGGGGTTTAGTACGTGCCCCACCTAGGGTTTCCCCGAGGTCAGGCCTGCTCCGTTTCCTGATTGGTCACGCTGTGATTCGGGGACCGGCGTGCTTGCCCCATTTCACTTTCTGGGGCAAGAAGCGGCGAAGTGGCCGGGCTCCCCACAGTACAGGCACAATCCCCCTTGGCGCCTCTGGTTCTGCTCCTGGGACGTCAGGTCTGGCCACTCGCAACTCCATGGGCTCCTCCGCAGCGGTTACAAAACGTGGGGCGATCCGGGGTGCTGGAGGCACAGGAAGCGGGATTGCAGATGTTGATGGTGGGTCCCGGGGGCGCGACGGGACGGTCGCCATTGCAGATGGGCATCGAGGCGGAGACAAAGGGGCACCAAGTTGTCGAGGGTCCGCGGCGCCTCCAACCGGGCCAGCTCGTCTTGCAGCTCCTCTGAGAGTCCCTCCTGGAATGCGTCCACCAGCGCTGCGTCATTCCAGTCAGAGTCCTGGCACAAAAGACGAAATTCGGCGATGTATTCCTGCAGGGGGCGCTTCTCTTGACGGAGTTCCTTAAGGCGCCTGGTTGCCGTCAGCGTCCGAACGGGGTCCTCGTACATCATGTGCAGGTGCTGCCAAAAACACTGGTGGTTCGCCAACAGGGGGATGTCCTGGAGCAAGAGGGGCGTGGCCCATCGGGCAGCCGAGCTGGAAAGAAGGTTAATCATGAAGGCCACCTTATTTATTTATTTATTTATTTTATTTGATTTTTATACCGAAGGACTCAGGGCGGTGTACAGGCATAATAGAACCAACAATACAATATACAAGTTTAAAATACGATTTAAAAAACTTATTTAAATTAGCCCAGTGATTAAAATTTACCATACTAAAAAAACCCCGTTTAAAATTAATAAATTTAACATTAAAATCCCAATTTAAGCCAGCCCCGCACGGATAAAAAGATGAGTCTTGAGTTCGCGACGAAATGTCCGAAGGTCAGGTATTTGGCGTAAACCCGGGGGAAGCTCGTTCCAGAGTGTGGGAGCCCCCACAGAGAAGGCCCTTCCCCTGGGGGCCGCCAGCCGACATTGTTTGGCGGACGGCACCTGAGAAGTCCTCTCTATGGGAGCGTGCGGGCGGTGGGAGGTGTGTAACAGCAGGCGGTCCCGTAAGTACCCAGGTCCTAAGCCATGGAGCGATTTAAAGGTCATAACCAACACCTTAAAGTGCACCCGGAAGGCCACAGGCAGCCAGTGCAGTCTGCAGGAGCGGTGTTACATGGGAGCTACGCGTAGCTCCTCTATAACCAGCGCAGCTGCATTCTGGACTAACTGAAGCCTCCGAGCGCACTTCAAGGAGCCCCATGTGAGAGCATTACAGTAATCCAAGCGAGAGGTAGAGCGCGCAGTGACTGTGCATAAGGCATCCCGATCAAGGAAGGCGCAACTGCGAACCAGGCGAACCTGGTGGAAGGCCCTCCTGGAGGCCGTCAAATGGTCTTCAAGCGACAGCCGATCATCCAGGAGGACACCCAAGTTGCGCACCCTATCCTTTGGGGCCAGTAACTGCCTCCAACAGCCAGCCGCTGCAGCTGACTGAATCGGTGCCGGCATCCACAGCCACTCCGTCTTGGAGGATTAAGCTTGAGCCTGTTTCTCCCCATCCAGACCCGTACAGCTTCCAAACACCGGGACAGCACTTCAACAACTTCATTGGGGTGGTCCGGGGTGAAAGTACAGCTGGGTGTCATCAGCGTACTGCTGGTATCTCACCCGAAACCTGATGATCTCACCCAGCGGCTTCATGTAGATGTTGAACAGCAGGCGAGAGAATCGGCCCTGTGGGACCCCACAAGTGAGGCCCTCGCGGTGACCTCTGCCCCCTGTCAACACCGTCTGCGACGGTCGGAGAGATAGGAGGAGAACCACCGATATCGGTGCCTCCACTCCCAATCCCCCAACCGCGCAGCAAGATACCATGATCGATGGTATCGAGCCGCTGAGAGGTCTAATAGGACCAGGGCAGAGGAATATCCCCTGTCCCTGGCCCTCCAGAGATCATCCACCAATGCGACCAAAGCTGTCTCCGTGCTGTATCCGGGTCGGAAGCCGGACTGGAACGGGTCTAGATAGACATCTTCATCCAGGTGTTGGGGCAGCTGTCGCGCCACGGCACTCTCTATAACCTTCGCAACAAAGCGAAGGTTGGAGACTGGACGGTAATTACCCAAAATAGCTGGGTCCAAAGAGGGCTTCTTAAGGAGGGGTCTCACCACCGCCTCTTTCAAGGCGGCAGGGAAAACCCCGTCCAACAAAGAAGCGTTGATAATCCTCTGGAGCCAGCCTCGTGTCACCGCCTGAGTGGCCAGTACCAGCCAGGAAGGGCACGGGTCCAGTAAACATGTCGTGCCGTGAAGCCTCCCCAACAACCTGTCCACGTCCTCGGGAGCCACAGGGTCAAACTCATCCCAAATGTGCTCAACGAGTCGTGCCTCCTCTCCCTCGCTTGGATCATCCCAAATTCGGTCCAGACCGTCCCTCAGCTGAGCGATTTTATCGTATAGATAACCACTAAACTCCTCGGCTCGTCCCTGCAAAGGGTCATCCCGCACCTCCTGATGTAGGAGAGAGCGGGTCACCCAAACAGGGCGGCCGGGCGGTTATCTGCCGGCGCAATGAGGGTGGGCGTGGCGCGCCTCCCTCATTGCCACTAGGTAGGTCCTAGAATAGGTCCTAACTAGTGTCCGATCAACGGGCGACTGGACCTCCAGGTGCTCTCTAGGCATCTTCTCCGGCGTTTCATCTCCCTCAGCCCCTCGGAGAACCAAGGGGCCGGACGAGATCTACGCCGGGTCAGAGGCCGCAAAGGCGCGACACGGTCCAGGGCCCCGGCCCGCTCCCAGGCCACGACCAGTTCCTCAGTCGTGCCGTGGGCCAGATCCTCAGGGAATGGCCCAAGCTCTGTCTGGAACCTCTCAGGGTCCATCAGGCGCCTGGGATGGAACCACCGTATAGGTTCCGTCTCCCTGCGGTGGTGAATGGCGGTTCGGAAGTCTAGGCGAAGGAGAAAATGATCCGACCATGACATTGGTTCTGTTACTAAATCATCTAATACCAGATCATTTAACCACTGTCCAGAGATATAAATCAAATCCAGCGTGCCTCCCCCCGTGTGCGTAGGGCCATCATTTACTCGAATCAGGTCCAAGGCCGTCATGGAAGCCTGGAACTCCCGAGCTGCCGTCGATGACAAGCCAACTGATGGCAAGTTGAAATCCCCCATGACTATACGTCTGGGGGTCTCAACCGCCACAGCAGCCAGTACCTCCAACAGCTCGGGCAGGGCTGTGGTCACGCAGCAAGGAGCCAGGTACGCGATCAACAAGCCCAACTGATTCCTATGGCTCCACCTCACATAGAGGGATTCACAGCCGGCAATCTGAGGAACAGTGGCCTCCCTCGGCTCTAGATCTTCCTTAATAACAACCGCCACCCCCCCACCCCTACCTTGGGCCCTCGGCTGATGAAATGCTCGGAAACCTGGAGGGCACAACTCAACAAGGGGCACCCCCCCCCTCCGGGCCCAACCAGGTCTCCGTAATGCCCATAAGGTCCGTGGACTCCCCCTGAATAAGATCGCAGATCAGGGGAGCTTTATTAGCCACGGACCGGGCATTACATAACATCAACCGAAGATCCAAGCTCTGAGGATCATGGCCTCCTGAGGAACGGGTAGGAACTGAGGGGCCGGAGCACGTGATCGCCTTCAGACATCGAACACGTGCTCCCAGGTCTCGATGCGGCCCCCCCCTCCGCCATATCTGCCTCTCCCACTAACCACACAGATGGAACCACAATTGTCATCTGGAACATCACCCTCCCCCGAAACCTTCGGACCTATTAGCACCCCGCCGCAAACACGCGCAGTGACTGGCCCCACCCTCGGCGGGCTACCCCCAACACCCGCCCTTTCCCTCCCCCCCTTAAAATTCCCCTTAAAATCCCCCATAAAAACGACTAAAGAGTTCATTAAAATCCCTAAGCCTCCTAGATTTCGCATGCCATCTCTCGGGGTTCCAAAACCCGTCCTCAAGATGTGCCCTCGATAATGTGGAGGGCCAGACCTGCGAGAGAGGGGAGTCTCACAGGGCAAGAAGGTCCGCGGTTGAAAATCTTCGCATAAGTAAATAAAGTACAAAACGGTCAGCAGTCCATCCAGGCCGGTCAAAATGTCAAGGTGTTATTGTAGCGCGGTTATTATAGCAACGTTAGGCTCTCTGGCTGGCGAGATGAACCGTGGACTTCCAGGGCTCCATGGGGCCGTTATTCTGCCCTCAAACCCAAACGGTCCCACTTGCCCCAGGTACAGATGACTAGCCATTCTCCGTCGAGTCAGTCAATTGGTGTTAAAGTCAATATGGGCCTTGATGTCAGGGACTCCATACCCAGTTGCTCCGACACTCCAGGCCTGATCTTGAACAGTCCTAGGCCGAGCTGCCGAGGGTCTAAAAGAGGGTCTAAAAGAGGGCCAGCCACACCTCTGAGTCCTCCTCCGAGGGGCGAAACCCTCCAGATGGCAGCATCTGACCCTTTGCCACTACCACTCAGCGGTCGATCTTCTCGACTCTCCTCCTCTCTGGCATTGATGGAAAAACCGTTCTCAGGCATTGATCGCAAACCCTCAGTCCCTGGGACTGGGGGGGGGCCGCCCGCCGCCGCTGCCATCGCCGCCGATACCCGGAAGCCAAGCGCGGCCGCTGTGGCCATCACCCCAGCCAGAGGCCCAGCAAGGCCCCAACAGAAGTCCGAAGGATAAGCCGAGGAAAACGCCAGGCTCCAAGGGAGAGAAGTCCGGCCAAGTCCCGTCCAGCACCGTTGGAAAAAAGGCCCCTAGCTCCTGGGGGCCGCCCGCCCGCCACCGCCAGACCCAAAGGCCCGCAGCGCCCGCCAAGGCCACGGCCACCGCCCCAAGGAAGGTGGGGAGACGCCGAGGGAGCTGCCGGGCCACCGAGGGGGCCACTGAGCCACCGCAGGGCCGCCGCAGGACCGCAGAGCCGCCATTGGGCCGTCACTGGGCCACCGCTCTTCCCGCAGGCCCAGGCAGGCCGTAGCAAAAAAACGCCGGGGCTGAACCGCCATAAAGGCACCAGGGCAGAGTCGCCGGAGCAGAGCCGCCGAGTCAGGGCAGAGCCGCCACCGAGAAACGTCAGAGGAGCCACCAGGGGAGCCGCCAAGCCACCGGGCCCATCGCCGGGCCCACCGCCAAACAACCACCGCCCCGAAGAGATGCTGAGGAAAACCGCCGAGCCTACCGCCGAGCCTATCAGCTGTTCCGAGGCTCGCGGCTCGGCGGGCCTCAGCCCAAGCGCCTCCTCTGATGTTCCGCCGGGAGGGTCTGGGACCGGAGGGCTAAAAAAGACCCCCCTCTCGGTCCCAGACCCCCTGGAAAAGACGCGGACCACACCGCGAAGATCGTCACCGCGCCATCTTGACGCATGCGCAGAAGGTTAATAATAACCTTAGCCCGGTTGTCTGAGAAATCCTCTGGCCGCATAGCCATATAGAGCTGGCACTGTCCCAAGAAGGTCAGGAATATCTCAGGCTGCCCAGAAAACTTATCCGGCATGGTTATCAGGCACTTGCAACAGGGAGGAGGAGTGGGAGGATGTGGTGGGGGGGGCTGCAGGCACATTCCCGGCAGCAAGTTGGCCTGCCAAGTGAGCCACTTGCTGCTGTAGCTGTTGATTAGCCGCTTGTAGCTGCTGTAACTGCTGCTGTACCCACTGCTGGTCCATCTTTGGTGGAAGATGGTTTAGTCGGGGTCTTGGAAAAAATGTTCTGTTTTCCTCTCCCAATACTCCCAACAAAAAGTCAGTCAAAGGCCTTCTTTTCAAATTTATTTACGTTTGACTGGATTCCTTAAGGCACAGAGATGTTCTGGCCACATCTACCCACGCGCCTGCTAAGTCTCTGGAGATAACTAGGAAATTATAGATAAGGCAAGAGTCACTCACGAATATATTCTTCCCTCCATTGAAACAGTTTGCCCGCACAAATTCACTGCTTTGTCCAAGACAAAAAGCCAGGAAGCTCCGCCTCCTGCTTTATAGCCCCTGTGGGTGTCACTCCGTGACTTATCATTCTATAACCTTGTCCCAATGCCTCCTCTGCTGTGCACACCTGTCACGTCTGCACAGTCTCGCATCAAGCCAAGATTGTTCTTGGGGCGTTGCCAAATCAGAAGACGGTCCGGGGGAATCAGGCCTTGCCAGCCCCTCCTCCTCCTCCTGGGTGGGTGCCAGGGAGGGAGAGGGCCCAGGGGAAGCAGGCCTTGCCAGCTCCTCCTCCTCACTCTCTGAATCCTCCTCCTCCAGGGGTCCGAGTCTGGGAACCTGGATCACAACACTAGCTAGGGGGTTCATTGAACCAGCAAAATCACCGGTAGCCGCGCTCATGCTATTTAAACAAAAGAAAGATTATTCGCTTAGATTGTGTATTGATTTCAGAAATATCAATGCGATTTGCAAACAGAACACATACCCATTACCACTAATGCACGATTTGTTGAACCACTTAGCAAAAGGCAAAATTTTCACCAGATTGGATTTAAGGGAAGCCTATTACCGGGTCCGCATCAAGGAAGGTGATGAATGGAAAACGGCTTTCAACTGCCCCTTGGGCAGTTTCCAATACTGTGTCATGCCTTTTGGATTCCAGGGGGCTCCAGCAGTTTTCATGCAACTAATTAATGAAATCCTGCACTCCCATTTCTACAATGGGGTTCTTGTCTATTTAGATGACATTCTCATCTACACGGACAATATCGAACAATACATCAAATTAGTCAGACAAGTCCTTAAAAAACTCCTAGCGGCCAAACTATATGTGAAACTTTCCAAATGCGAATTCTATACGGAATCCCTAGACTACCTAGGTTACCGGATATCAAACAAAGGTATCGAAATGGACCCAGGAAAAGTGAAAGCGGTGTTGGATTGGCAACCGCCACGCACACGTAAACAGCTTCAAAGTTTCCTGGGATTCGCAAATTTTTACCACAAATTCATTCCTTCTTTCGCAGAAGTAGCTCTACCATTGACAGAATTGCTAAAAACTGGGCCATCACCCACCAAACCCAAACCTAACCAACCCCTACCTTGGACAATGGACTGCCAACGGTCCTTTGAACACCTGAAACGCCTATTCTTGATGGAGCCAATTCTTCAACACCAGGATCCAAATAAACCTTTTGTGGTCCAAGCTGATGCAAGTGATGTAGCGGTAGCGGCTGTCTTATTGCAATGGAATACCGACAACAATCTTATGCCCTGCATGTACGTTTCTAAAAAACTGACAGACACTGAACGCAGATGGGCAGTTTTGGAAAAGGAAGCCTCTGCAGTGCGGTGGGCACGCCTCTCCTGGAGACACTTCCTTGAAGGGGGGAAGGAACCGTTCCTTGAAGGAACAAAACCTTGAATACTTAAAAACCCCTCCTTGAAGGAACCGTTCCTTGAAGGAACAAAAACTTTGAATACTTAAAAACCCCTCGAAAACTTTCTCCCAAAACAGTTCGATGGCTCAGTTTTTCAAACGGTTCTATTTCACCCTCAAATACATCCCCGGCGACCAAAATCTATTGGCTGACGCCCTATCTAGGAAATCGCAATTTGACAGCCAATGCGAAGAGGTAGTACACACGATGATTCCCGATAGCAAACCAGCCAGCCAAGCACTTACTCGACCGTGATCACGCCATGGTGCTAACATCCCACCAAATAAACTACTAGCAGAATTAAAATCAGCACTCGCTGACGATGCTTGGTTTAAAGAAAACTTGCCGGACCTGGATGGATTACCCTGGAAGGGAACCAAGATTTATGTACCCGTCACTATGCAGCTGGCTGTACTACAGAGAAGCCATGACTCTCACCTAGGAGGTCACTTCGGGTTTTTGAAAACTCTCCACTTGGCTAGAACGCAATTCTGGTGGCCAAAAATGAAATCAGATGTCGAAGACTATGTGCGGAGCTGTGCCACCTGCGCCACCATGAAATCCAGACCAGGGAAACCCACGGACTCCTACAAACTGTGGCCGAACCCATGAGACCCTGGGAGGAGATTGCCATGGATCTCATTATTGAACTCCCACCTAGTGGGGGAAATACGGTGATATGGACCGTGGTGGATTTGTTCTCTAAACAGGCCCACTTCACCGCATGCAGCGGATTGCCATCAGCGAGAAAATTAGCAAAGCTCTTCGTGAAACACATCTACAGACTACATGGAGTTCCTAAAAGGATAATATCCGACAGGGGTGTTCAATTCACGGCCATGTTCTGGAGGGAATTCCTATGGTCCATTAGGTCGTCTCAAGGACTTAGTTCTGGGTTCCATCCTGAGACCAATGGCGCGGCTGAGAAATTGAACTCAATGGTGGAACAATACATACGGTGTTATATAAATTACCAACAAGAGAACTGATCGGATTTAATGCTGTACACAGCAGCACGGGGTTAACTCCTTTTCAGATAACCACCGGCATGGACTTCGTTCCAATGCCTGAACTCCCCGTGCAACCCCCCACTTCCATTTCCCTAATGGACTGGATGAATTCGTTGAAAAAAGGGTGGGAAAATACAAAAAAGGCCTTAGCTGTAGAAGCTCAAAAATATAAAGCTCAAGCTGACAAACACCGTTCCCTTCAACCCCCTTTTCGCATTGGTGTGAAACAAGTGCATTTGTATCCTGTTCCAAGATTCCCTCAGCAAAGATGTTGGCTAAACTGTTCATTCAACATGTTTATAGGTTACACAGTGTTCCAGAATGAATAATTTCTGACCTCAGAAATTATTTTAGTTCACCTCCCACTTCTGGAGGGAGTTCCTGAGGTTGCTAGGCTCCGCCCAATGGTTAAGCTCCACCCACCATCCTCAGACAAATGAGGCTTGTGAAAGGACTAACTTGGTATTAGAACAATACCTCAGGTGTTATGTAAATTACCAGCAAGATAACTGGGCAGACTTACTGCCATTTGCGGAAGTGGCCTATAATAATTCCATTCATAGTAGTACTGGGTTTACACCATTCAAGGTGGTGTCAGGTCAGGACTTTGTGCCTATCATGGAATTACCGCGGGAAAAACCTCAAATACCATCCTTGGTAGATTGGATCGAACAGCTTCAGGTTACCTGGCCCGTAATTCATAAGGCATTAGACGAGGCTCACAGAGCCCATAAGAAACAGGCTGATAAGAAAAGGGCTATGCCAAAGGATTACCAAGTGGGAAGTAAGGTTTTCTTCTCCACTAAGTACTTACAAACTACCCAAAAGTCAAAAAAACTCAGACCTAAATATGTAGGTCCTTTTTCCATTGTACGAATTGTAAACCTGGTCACGGTACAGTTAGAGCTACCAAAAACTCTCCAGAGAATCCATCTAGTATTCCATGTTAGTTTGCTGAAACCTGTACATACCTCCTCGATTCATCCAGACCAACGCCCCCTTCCAGTTCCCCTCCTCATCGAAGGAGAGCAACATTTCGAAGAGATCCTTGATTCAAAGATATCCTTGATTCTAGAAAACAAGGATATAGAGTACAGTACTTGGTGGCTTGGAAACATTTCCCTTCCTCTCAATCTGAATGGGTGAATGAAAGAGATATCAGAGCTCTGAAACTTTTACAGTTATTTCACAATAAATACCCTGATAAGACTTAATTGTTGGGTTTTATATGTATGTTTTGTTTTTCAATTAGTTGGGGGCTATCTACTCTGTCTATCATATTTTGTTTTCTCTTCTAGGACTAAAGTCTCTTCTGCAGGAGGGCTGAATGTCAGCTTCTATGATGCTTGCTTGCTTTGGCTGCCATAGTAACTTGAGGGGGGAGGTATTATAGGTATTTGGGAGGGGGGAAGTGAGCTGGTGGAGATGTCTCGTGCAAGGGAGGAAAATTCTAACTGTCTTTGTAGCAGCTGCAGGGAATGCTGATAGCAGTCAAGGTCAATCGTTCTGGCATACCAGAGAGATGGGACCATCTGAAGAAGCACCCCACATGACACCTTGGGGAGATATAGATTGGACATTCAACTTGGGTCCTTGGGGGGAGGGATTTGGGGATGCTTTCAATATGTAGTTTTCGTGCCTATTGCTTGAAAGGGGCCTGATTAAGGGGCCAAGCCTACATGAGGTGACCAGGGAAGGGAAGGGCTGCTTCCTGTGCTGGCCATTCCCACCCCATTCACTAGGGCTTATTTTTGGGATAAGTTGTATTTTTGGGAAAACACGGTACACACAGGGACGAATGACATGAAAATGGCCTGAATACAATATTGAGACTTTATAAGCAGCTGGGCAAGAAAGTTAAGGAGTTAGGTACACAAGTAGTTTTTTCATCTATACTGTCAATGAAAGGTCAACATCCAGTAATAGAAGCTAAAGAGTTGGTGTTGCCAAAAGCACTTTGGATTCCTGGACCATGGTCTGCACTACCACCATGATGGGCTTTTTGCAAGGACTGCATCTCACAAAAACTCTGAAGAATGTTTTCAGAAAACAACTGAAACTTATTAAGAAGGCTTTAAACTAAAATTGAGGGGGAGGCTGACCAATCTTTAGGGTCTCCAGGACCTAATTCCAAGCAAAAAACCCTAGAAAACAAATCAAATAATGAGATAAGGAGAGATGGGAAGGAAGGCAAACTCAAATACAAATAGGAAACATAGGAAGCATATCCAGAGTCAGACATAAAGATCTCAAATGCTTATATATAAATGCACAAAGTTTGAGGAACAAACAGGGTGAATTTGAATTATTAATACATGAAAGAAGATATTTATTTATTTATTTATTTATTTATTTATTTATTTATTTATAATTTAATTTCTATACCGCCCTTCTCCCGAAGGACTCAGGGCAGTGTACAGCCATATTAAAATACAGAGAATAAATAACAAATTTAAAAAGAATTTAAAAACAAATATTTAACAGGGCAATCAACTAAAACGGTCATTAGACCGACATAAAACCCCTTAAAATTACAATTAAAATACACTTAAAATACACTTAGGCTAGTCCCGCCTGATGAAATAATAAAGTCTTCAGTTCCCGTTTGAAGGTCCGGAGGTCGGGGAATTGGTGTAAACCCGGAGGCAACTCATTCCAAAGGGCTGGTGCTGCCACAGAGAAGGCTCTCCCCCTGGGGGCTGCCAGCCGACATTGTTTGGTTGACGGCACCCTGAGAAGGCCCACTCTGTGGGAGCACACAGGTCGTTGGGAGGCTATAGGTGGCAGAAGGCGGTCTCATAAATATCCCGGTCCTAAGCCATGGAGCGCTTTAAAGATGGTCACTAACACCTTGAAGTGCACCCAGGAGGCTACTGGCAGCCAGTGCAGGCCACTCAGGATAGGTGTTATATGGGAGCAACGCCGTGCTCCCTCTATCACCTGTGCAGCCGCATTCTGGACTAGCTGGAGCCTCCTGGTGCTCTTCAAGGGGAGTCCCATGTAGAGAGCATTGCAATAGTCCAGGCGGGAAGTAACAAGGGCATGAGTGACCGTGTGTAAGGAGTCCCGGTCAAAGAAAGGGCGCAACTGGCGAATCAGGCGAACCTGATAAAATGCTCCCCTGGCGATGGCCGTCAAATGTTCTTCTAAAGACAGCCGGTCGTCCAGGAGAACGCCCAAGTTGCGCACCCTCCCCCTGGGGGCCAATACTTAATCCCCAACAGTCAGTGAAGGCATAAGCTGACTATACCGGGATGCTGGAACCCACAGCCACTCTGTCTTGGAGGGGTTGAGCTGGAGCCTGTTCCTCCCCATCCAGACCTGCATGGCCTCAAGACACCAGACCATCACCTCGACGGCTTCGTTGGGGTGGTTCGGAGTGGAAATGTACAGCTGAGTATCATCAGCGTACAGGTGGTATTCCACTCCGAAACCACAGATAACCTCACCCAGCGGCTTCATGTAGATGTTGAACAGGAGAGGCGAGAGAACCGACCCCTGAGGCACCCCACAAGTGAGGCACCTTGAGGTTGATCTCTGCCCCCCTGCCAACACCGTCTGCGAACGATCAGAGAGATAGGAGGAGAACCACCGATAGACGGTGCCCCCCACTCCCAATCCCTCCAACCACTTCAGCAGGATACCATGGTCGATGGTATCAAAAGCCGCCGAGAGATCTAAAAGAACCAGGACAGAGGAACATCCCCTGTCCTGAGCCCTCCAAAGGTCATCCACCAACGCGATCAAAGTCGTCTCAGTGCTGTATCCAGGTCTGAAGCCGGACTGGAACGGGTCTAGATAGACAGTTTCATCCAGGTATTGGGGAAGCTGATATGCCACCACACTCTCAACAACCTTTGCCAAAAAGCGAAGGTTGGAAACTGGACGATAGTTCGCCAATACAGCTGGGTCCAGGAAAGGCTTCTTGAGGAGATATGAGATAGTTGGAATCACTGAAACTTGGTAAGATGAAACCAATGACTGGAACATACTGATAGAAGGATACAAACTCTTCAAAAAAACCAGACCCCATAAAAGAGGAGGTGGAATTACACTATATGCAAAGAACCACTATATTGCTACAGAAATGAACAAAACCAAAGATGAAAACCTCCTAGAATGCATATGGGTCAATATAAAAGAAAAAAAGAATGACATGGTCATAGGTGTATACTACAAGTCACCCAACCGAGCAGAATTAACAAACATATGGGGGGCATGGCCAGCGTCACAGCGTCACAGCGGGGTTTTTTGGCGCTCCAGAAGAACCACTGATATCCCAACTGATCTGGGTCTTAATTGGCCTAAGCTGTCTTGTAGGGACAGCGAATTAGAGAAGCACGGCCCGATCAACTCAGGGAATCCACAAACTCCCAGGTTGATCAGAGGTAGTTTCTTGAACTGAACAGCTGAGGAAAGCAGCCCTAGGAGCTGCTATGTGACTGCTAAGCTGAGGCAGTCACAAGGGAGCAGAGAAAATAAGAGAAAGTGCATCATCTGGGTGAGAACTTAATTTTTTAGATAAAAGATTTCCTTTCATAACCACTTGGATTTAATATAGATAGAATGGATAAATGCCTAAAGTGAGGAGGGAGGGGGCGTGGCCATGACAGTGGTGGGGTAAGGACCTTTCCTTCACTTCACAGGGCTTATTAATGAAGATTTATGAGAATTTATGCCGTTTGGAATGCACTGTTATGGATGAAAGTTAATAAATCATGAACTGAAAGTGTTAACAGCCCAGCAGATTGAATTTAAAACTGGTAGGTCATCTGAAACGGCTTGAATTAAGGAGTTTCTACAGCGTGGGATGACCGAGCCGGCAGACAAGATAAGTTGGAATAAATTGCTGTGTTTTGTTTTTCCAAAATTAACTATCGTGTTCTGTGTTAAAAAAAAATTTTCTATTGCTGAGGCTAAGGAGTGAATATTAAGGACTGAATTTGATAATGAGAAGAATTATTTTTTTTTGAGCCTTCCGGAAGTTCAGCCAAGAAGAATTTAATTGAAGAGAAGAGAAACTGACTTTTTATTGGATTGTTTGGCAGTAAGAGGATTTTACTGAGCTAATTTTTTCTTTATTTTTTTTTTCTCTTGAGAGCAAATTAATAGCTTCTTTATATTACAGGAAAAAAAAAAGGATTTTGCTTCGTTTAAGTTGGTTTGTCTTCCTTTCTGCTTTGCTGACGTGGAGGAAAAATGGCGCTGATTAATGTTAGCTGTGAAGTTCTGTGTTTCTTTGTGGAGTATCCTTGAACTTGAGAGATAACAGTGCAAATAAGCCGCTTCGCTTCAATTAAAAGACAGTCGTCCTTTGATCTTCACTAAGACCCTCTGTAAAATTGGTTTGGAATCCTAGTTTGGGAAATTTTTTGGTTTTTTTCAAAATGACTCAACAACTTTCAGAAACGCAGCAACTTGCTGCAGCTTTAAATAAAATTGGGGAAAAAATAGCAGGACTATCAGAGCGTATAGATAATTTGACATTGAAACTGACATCTGAAATGCAGAATTTAAAGCAAGAGATGAATGAAAACTTTGCAAAACAAAAAGAGGAAATGATAATGATTAAAGATGAAATGGAGCAGATGCATGTGCATGAGGTAAAAGTAGATCGGCAAATTGGCAAAATATTTTATAAAAATGAGCAGCAAGATAAGAGAATTTGTCTTTTGGAAGAAGAGATGAGGAAATATAATTTGGTTATCAGAGGAATCTCGGAAGAAAAGGAGGATAAATTGAAACAGCGGGTTCTGAAATGGATTAATGATTTGGATCGCAACTTACGTTCACAATAGCAGACCTGGCAAGTGTTTTAGAATTGGATATAGAAGGCAAAATGGTTCTAACAGGAATGTGCTTGACAGATTCGCAAATGTTGGTGATAAGTTGGAAGTTATGGCCAAGGTGAGAGAGTTGGGAGATGCTTTGAAGTTTGAAGGGAAGACTATTCAAGTCTTCCCGGATATATCAAGAGAAGAAAGGGCATGGAGATTTTTTTTAAAACCAATCACAAAAGTTTTGAGGGATAATGGAATTAAATACAATTGAGGCCACCACAACAATTGAAATTTTTTATAAAGGAAGGATGCGTACAATCACCCCAGATATAGATGCATTATTATATTTACGGGAGCTTGGACTGATTGAGATGGAGGATTTAATGGAGATAAAAGATCAAATGCTTCAGATGGGTGGAACATCTGGAAACATCAATCCCAGAAGAAGAAAAAGGGGCTATTGGAGGCAAGACTCAAAGGGTTAAAGAGGAAAGAAATATCACCTGTGTTGGTTGAACAGAAGAAGAGTCGTGAGGATACAGTAGGAGAAGAAGCAGATAAGAGTCTTGGAAAATACAAAGCTGAATGCGGGTCATCGCTATCTTTTTTTGAGTGATGAATTTAAATAGACAGCCGAAAGAAGTGGCCGGGCATTGGCACGTCCCTCTCCCCATTCTCTTTATAGAGGCGAAACCGATGAGGATGTGGGGAAGAAGATTGTTTGTATTTATTGTTTGTTTTGTTTTTGTTTTTCTGTTTTCTTATTGTTGTTTATGTTAAATATGGTAGTTTAATGTCGGGTGGTGGGCACAGAAAGGAAGATGCGGGATAGGATTAAAAATTTATATTTTAAATGGGAGTTATAAAAATAATGTCATGGAATGTGAAGGTACAGGGAATCAGATTAAAAGAAGAAGATTGGAGCTTAAGATTAAAAGGGATTTACCAGACATTTTATTTTTACAAGAAACCCATCAGAAATCTGAAGATTCAAATAGAATGTATATAAAAGGTATGCAAATATATGAAAAAGCATTTGGAACTTCAAAAGCTAGAGGAGTTGCAACACTGATATCAGATAGGGTGTACTTTGAAAAACATAAGGTAATTTTGGATGAAGATGGAAGATATGTAATAATTGTTGGAAATCTTAATGAGGAAAAAGTGACACTTGTTAATTTATATTTACCGAATGAAAAACAAAGAGAATTTCTTGAAAAAATAACAAAAATTTTGGAGAATGAAAGTGTAGGGAAAGTAATTGTGGCTGGGGATTTTAATTTAATCAGAGATAAAATAGACAGTACTAATCCCACCCGCTGTGGAGGAGCAAATAAAATGGGGATTTTAAATATGTGGATGCTTGAAAGCGTGGTTGATGTGTGAGAGAGGTTAAAGGAATTGAGAGTATACACTTTTTCTCTAAGATATATAATACATATTCTAGAATTGATTATATTTTTCTTTCTAAAGATTTGTTGAATAATGTGGATAAGGTAGATGTGGGAATTTTTAAAGATTCTGATCATGCAGAAGTTATGGTGGACTTAGATTTTAATTTTGAGAAAAAAAGAAGCTATTGGAGATATGACGAGAAATTGTATAAAAATGAAAAGGATAAAAAATGGATACTTAAAAAATTGGAGGAAAGTTGGAGATTAAATGATAACGGGGAGGTTAAATTTGAAATTGTTTGGGATGCGATGAAAGCGGTGTTTAGAGGGGAGAGTATCAAATTATCAAGTAGGAAATATAAAAATTATAAAATTAAAATGGAAAGAGATAAAAATCAGATTAAAGAATTGGAAAATCAATATTTGCTTACTAAAGAAAAAAAAATTCTTCAGGAGCTTAATATGTTAAGAAATAAAATGATAGAAGAAGATACAGAGTTAGTAAAAAGAAATCTGAGATTTTTAAATAGGAATTTTTTTGAATTTAGTAATAGAAATTCTAAATTATTGGCAAAGATGGCGAAAGATAAAAGAGAGAAGAGAGAAATTGGAGTTTTGATAGATGATAGAGGTATAAGATGTTATAAAAAATTAGAGAAATGTGAAGTGGTTAGAAATTTTTTTCAGAATCTATATTCAAAGAAACCAATTAATCGGGGAAAATTGCAAAGCTATTTAGAAAAGTATGTGGTGAAAATTGATCAAACATATAAGGAATTGATGGAAGAAGATATAACACAAGATGAGATTAATGGAATAATACAAAAATTAAAATTAGGGAAAGCTCCAGGTGAGGATGGATTACCTGTTGAGTTTTATAAAGAATTTAAAGAATTAATAATACCAAGATTGCAAAAATTATTCAATGGAATATTACATGGTGGGGAAGTACCTTCGTCATGGAACAGAACGGTGATATCCTTAATTCTTAAACCAGATAAAGATTTAGAAAGGATTGAGTCCTATCGGCCCATTTCTTTAATTAATCAGGATGCAAAGATATTTACTGCCATTATAAGTAATAGATTAAATAGATTTATAGATAGATATATAAGTTATAATCAAGTAGGTTTTGTGAAGGGTAGATACATGAGTGATATTGTTAGAAGAGTATTAAATATTATAGATGTAGCTGAATATAATGGGGATAAAATTGGTATAGTATCATTGGATATTTTTAAAGCTTTTGATTCTGTACAATGGGAAACTATTAAAGTAATTGTGGAGGCTTTAGGCTTTGGTAATAAGTTTATACATGTTATTTCAAAATTGTACCAAAAGAGCAGTGCAAGAGTGAAGGTGAATGGAATATTAACTGAAGAGATAAAATTAGAAGCTGGTACAAGACAAGGATGTCCCCTGTCCCCAACATTATTTTTATTGGCTATGGAAATATTGACAAAAATGATAGAAAAAGATGAAGAATTAGAAGGATATAAGGGGTATAAGATAAATTTGTATGCGGACGATACTTTAATTATTTTGAAAAATGTAGAGAAAGATCTGAAAAAGATATATAAGCATTTGATAGAATTTGAGGAAATGACAGGATTGAAAGTAAATTGGTCAAAGTCAGAATTATTGATGGATAGTAATGGTAATGAGTCGTGAAACTGAATTTGAATATTTAGTATCTCGGATTATGAAAGATGAAATTGGGCTAAAGGGACTCATTAGTAGGGTTTATAAGATTATAAATTCTGATGAAAAATTACAAAGAGTGATGAGGACAAATTGGGAAAAAGATCTTAATATTGAAATACCAGAGTCAGATTGGAATGTGAATTGGAAGAGTAGAATTATGAGAACTTTATCTATAAGGATTAAAGAGCACAATTATAAAGTTGTTTGGAAATGGTATTTGACCCCAGTAAGATTGTCACAAATGGATAAAAAAATTAGTAAAAATGTTGAGATGTGAGATGGAATTGGGGACTTATGAACATATGTGGTATAATTGTGATAAGGTTAAAAGTTTTGGCAACAATTGGAGAAAATGATATTTGAAATGATGGGGAAAGTAATAACATTGAGAGTGGAAACTATATTATTGTTGGTAATTAAGGAAATAGAATTAACAAAATATGAAAAAGAATTGATTAGAATTATGATTATAATAGGTAGAATTATAATAGCTAGATATTGGAAACTAGATGTGATTTTTAGAATAGAAGAGTGGAATTCTGAAATGTGGAAATTAGCTTTAAATGATAAAATGACATGTGATATTAAAATTAGAAGTGGTGTGTATAAAGAAGATATTTTCTGGAAGACTTGGAAACCATTTGTGGACTTTGCGCTTGGAACATTGGACGCTTCAGTACCTGTACCTCGAGAACGTGGATTTTGGCAATCATGAGGATATATCCGAAGACCCAAATCTTCCTTTTATGTATAGCACAAGGGTGTAATAATGTATTTTCTTTTTGTTTGTTTGTTGTAAAAAAAGTAATAAAAAAAATAAATAAATAAAGTGAGGAGGGAGAGCAGGTGTGTATTGGCTCTCAATTTCTGGTATTGAAGCTGCAAAGAAAGTGAAAGCCGAAGCGGCTAGAAAAAATGGCTTTTTTTTTTTTTGAATGGACTAAATGAATGGATAAACTGACTAGGGATTGACTTAAAAGTCTAGATTTGGAATTAATAAAATATAGAAAATTGTTTGATTACTCTGAGGAAGAAGAGAAAGATTATAAATAGATTTACAATGAACAGAAACTGATTAAAGAATCGAGAAAAGCATGGTTTTGTTATACTGCAGTGCCATCTAGTGGAAAAAAATAAAAAACTTTAAAAGACTTTAAGAGTGATCATAAGTTTCAAAGCTGACCCTGATTAGGCTGGTTGAACAGGTGTTGAAGAGAAAAACACATTCTAGAAAGAAATAAAGAGATTGAAGTTCTGAATTTGTTTTTATGTTTTGAATTTTTGTTTTTCTTATTTTTCTAATTGTTTTGTTTTGGTGCTTTTTGAAGTACTTTGTTTTGGAATTTGTGTTTTGGCTATTCTTTCTTGCAGTTTTTTTTCCTTGGTTTTTCTGGTGTACTATTTGGTCTGGGAATAAGGCATGTAAAAATCCTTACTGTTTAAAATTTAGATTAAGGCAAGAAGAGCTTTTCTTTTTGTTGGATGGACAGTATTTGTGGATAATCTTTTTCTTGGGGGCGGGTGGGTATATTGGACTTTTGCAACTTGTATTTTTTAATTTTTTCTATTTTCACTTTTTCTAGTTCACCCATTGGGGTGAACCAGGTATTTGGATTACAAATATCAACCATAAGTGGATTACAAATTTGGGACATACAACATTAAAAGATGAAGAAATTTACAGCACATCTATATTCAGCAGCAAGCTCCTCTATGACAGAAACATTAAAAACTTCAGAAATGATGCATCTAAAAAACCTTATACAGTTACTGCATGATGATTTGAAAGACGATTTAAAAGAAATGAAGGGGCTTCCGGTTTGGCTCTGCTTCGTGAAGAAGCAGCTATGATTTAGCTGCTAACTCCCTAGTCTGTAAAGGTGTCAGGACATCATAAATCTGGGTCCGACAGCTTGGAATTCTTTCCTTCGGGCAAAGAAGGAAAGATGAGCAATTAAGTTGAGGTTGAGATGCCCTAATAAGCTTTTAAAGCTTGCGGGAAGTTCTCCTTCTATAACCTGATAAGTTCCTGGCTGGGTGAGGCATTTGCCTTTATGGCAAACAAACGAAGCGTCCAATTTCCACGGCAGGAATTGATTTATGATGGATTGTAACGTGGACGGAGCAGAAACTGGAGTTCTAGCATTTGTTTGTAAGAAGACTGTAAGCCCCTGAGGATTTATTTGCTGCGAAGATAGGAGAGAAGAAAGCAAATGGCGGTTTTGTGGAATGTGTGTACTGAAAACGAAAGTAGAAATGCTTACTAACGGCTAGTGTTGAAATAGAAGAAAGAAGATACATAGGTTTACTGAGTAAACGGAAGACATGAGAATTTTATGATTTATATCTTTTCTTTTTCTTTGGGATTATAGTGATTTAGAAGAAAAGTTTTTTGAATTTTTTTTTTCTAAATATTTTTTTTCTCTTGGTCTGTTATTAAGTTTTTTGTTTTTTTTTTAAAAATGGCTTTTAAGCAAATAGTGCCAAAAGTGTGTCGAAATAGAAGATACATAGGAAGATACTGACTAAATGGAAGAAATGAGAATCTTATGATTTATATTTTTTCTTCTTCTTTGGGATTATAGTGATTTAGAAGATAAGTTTTTTTGAAACTTTCTTTTCTAATTTTTTTTTCTTTCTTTTTCTTGGTCTATTATTAAGTTATCCTTTTTTTAAAAAAAAAAAAGCTTTTAAGCAAATAGTGCCAAAAGTCATTAAAAACTTTGAAATTTCTTCAGCTCAGATTCAAAAATTAAAAGAAGAAATCAAAAAGGAAGTAAGAAACTCTTTACAGGAGTTTTTGGAAAGTCACTTTTTAGAAATAGATCAAAAATTTGACGAAATAGAGAAAGAGATGTTGGATTTCAAGGAAGTGGTGGAAGAGCAGAAGAGTGAAATGAAAATGGTAAAGGATGCAATTGTGCAAATATTAAGCTCTTGTATTCAGATGCAGGATGATCTTGCAGAAATTAATAAAGCTAATTTAGAGTTGCAAAGGAAAATAGAAGAAATTCAAAAAAATCAAAACAATTGGAACTTAGATAATAAGATGGAAGATATTAAGGCAAAGGTAGATAGGGCAGATTAAGAAAAAGTAATATTATAATATAGATTAATGGAATATGCTATAATGGTGAGGGGGTTGAAACAAAATAGGAAGGAAAATTTAAAGGAGATTTTTACGCAAGCCTTTGCTCAGATAAAGGGTGTGGAGCCAGAAGATTTTGAGACTAATATTGAAAGAATTTATCGTGTTAATTCTTGGTGGGCAAGACAAAATAGAGTACCTAGGGATGTGGTTATTTATTTTACAACTAAAAAGGTTAGGTATGAAATTTTGCAAGCCTTTTATAAAAATAAATTTCAGATATTGGGACAAGATATAAAAATGATGAAGGAAATTCCTCCTAAAATGTTAAGAAACAGAAGAGAATTTGCTTTTTTGGTGGATGAGTTTAAGAAATATTAGATATATTTTAGATGAGAAGTCCCAATGGGTTTGTCAGTGAATTTTAGAGGTAGAAAGTATTTTCTTTTTTTTTTTTTTTTTTTTGCAAAAATTTTTTTATTTTTCCATAATAATTCCCACAATTTGACCAGTGTACAATACAATCACTTATCCAACAATCAGTCCTATACTCAAATTATACTCAGTCAGGGCTGCTCGACTGCCACTCCCCCCTTTAATCCTTTCTTCCCTTCTCATCCTTCTTAAACTTCCCCCACCACCTTCTCCTCGCTTTCCTACTTCCCCTCCTCTTTCCCACTTCTCACTACCATCCTTTCTAACCCTCTATCTTCTCCTTCTCCTCCTCCTATCCTTTCTTCTCCTCCTTCTTTCCTCCCACCCACCTACCTACCTACTTTCTTCCTTCTTTTCCTCTTTCCTTACCCTTTCTTCGGGAGTGTTTGCCGAGCAGTCCCACATTACACCATTCCAACTTGTTTAATTCTACCATTATTCTGTACAATGGCAACCAATCAATTTATAGTCTTCCTTGTTGAGACTTCCCAGAACAGAATACAGGGTATTGTAACTAACAATAATAATCTAAAATATAACATAAAACATATTCCATTTCACACCATCACAATCAATTCCTTCTTTCTTAAACTAATACATAATAATTCCTAACTTCACTCAAAAACTAATTGATATTTTTTAATCTGATACTTATTTTGAATATAATCAATCCACTTCCTCCATTCCAATATATATTTTTCTTGTGTACAGTCTTTCAAGTAGGCAGAAATTTTTGCCATTTCTGCTAAATTTGATACTTTACTAATCCATTCTCCAATTGTAGGTAAGTCTTCTTTCTTCCAATATTGTGCAATCAATAATCTTGCAGCAGTTATTAAATTCAGAATCAGTTTTGTCTCTATAACAGTGCAATCTGAGATTATTCCTAATAAAAAGAACTGTGGAACAAACTTGATCTTCTTTTTCAAAATGTTCTAGAAAGTATTTTCTTAATTCAGTTATGAAAGCGAGACATTTTTATATTAATGTTTTAAAGAGTGGGAATCCTTTGTTGTTAGATGCTAAGTTAACTGGTTTGGAAATGATGGAAAATAGAATGGGAGAGGGGAGGAATGTTTAAGATGTGAATAGGATGATTATGGTTAATTTTTGGAATTGATTTGTTTAGGATATAAATTATAGGATTTTTGTTATTTGCTATTTTTATGGTATAAATCTATGGGATGATATTACTCAATTGTGAAGGATGGAAAGTGAAATTTATGAATTTAGATAATGTGGATGTAATGATTTTAACTGTTTACTGTTATATTGTGGATGTAGTCTAAATGATTATTTGCTTGATATTTGATTGATGGAGTAGTATTGGAAGACTGAATATTAAATCTTATGACAATTGAAGAAATATATAAGTGATGAAAATTTGAATTTGAGAAGCTGGATTGTAATTTAAGAAATGGACTTATGAAATTTGAAGGAATATACAAAAAAATTTGAACTTTAGAAGATGGACTAATTTTAAAATGGACTGTAAGAAGAATGGACATTAAATGTTATGGCAATTGAAGAAATATATAAGTGATAAAATTTGAGTTCGAGAAGATGGACTGTAATTTGAGAAATGGACTTATGAAATTCAAGGAATATACAAGTGGAAAAAAAATTTGAGAAGATGGATTAATTTTAAAAATGGACTGTAAGAAGAAGTAATATGTGAAGTTGGTATTGTTTCTTTTCTTTTCTTTTCTTTTTTTTATTATTCTTTCCTATCTTTTTATTTTTATTGTGTGGGGATCTATAGTTTTTAATTTTTAAGGTGGGAGGTTATGTATATTTTGTATACTTTAGCTTGTGATTGTTGGTCATAATACCCGTATTTGCTCTGGGAAGTCTAAAGGAAAAAAATGACAGGGACCTAACAGAGGCAGAAGAGATTAAAAAGAGGTGGCAAAATTACACAGAAGAACTATACAAGAATGAGCTTAACATTCCTGATAACCACAATGGGATGGTCACTGACCTTGAGCTAGACATCCTAGAATGTGAAGTCAAATGGGCCTTAGAAAATCTGAGCAACAACAAAGCTTGTGGAGGTGAAAGTATTCCAGCTACCTATTCAAAATCTTAAAAGGCGATGCCGTAAAAGTGCTACACTCAATTTGCCAGCAAATTTGGAAAACATAACAGTGGTCACAGGATTGGAAAAGGTCAGCTTACATTCCAATTCCAAAGAAAGGCAATGCCAGAGAATGTTCAAACTATCGCACTATTGCAATCATTTCTTTTTTTTAATAAAAAAAGTTTTATTTCCATTTTCCAACAACATATTCAATGTACAGTCTCTTATTCAACATTAATCATTAACTTTCATTCGTTACTTATTCGGGCCTGCTCAGCTACCACTTCCTTCCTTAACACAACCTTTCCTCTTCCCTTCTCTACCTTTTTCTACTTTCTCCATCCTTCCTCTCTTTCACTTTACTACTTCCTCTCCTCTTTCCCCACTCCTCTCTTCTCCCTTTCTAACCCTCTATATTTCCCCTTTCTCATTCCTCTCATTTCCCCCTCTTCTACTTCTCTCTTTTCCTATCTACTTTCCTATCTACTTTCTTCCTTCACTCTCTCTACTCCTCTCCCTTTCATTTCAGCCCCGATTTCATTTCAAATTATTCAAATTATTTCTTTTTTTAATTACATATTTTCAATCATTCCTGTACATTAATAATCCTTCATCTCCCCCCCCTTCCCCTCCCCTCTGAGACTTCCCAGAACCAAGTACAGGGTATAAAGTTAACAATCATAAATTAAAATACAACATAAATCATAATCCATAGTCACTCCTCACCCTTTGTATCATCAGCTCCTCTCCCAATTAAACATATAAACTAGTATAATACAATTCCTAAATTCACTCATAAACTATTTGGTACTTTTTAGTCTGATACTTATTTTGAATATAATCAATCCACATTCTCCATTCCGATACATATTACTCTTGTGTATAGTCTTTCAAGTACGCAGAGATTTTAGCCATCTCTGCCAAATTTGATACTTTAAGTGTCCATTCTTCAATTGTAGGCAAATATTCTTTCTTCCAATATTGTGCAGTCAAAAGTCTTGCAGCTGTTATTAAGTTTAAAATCAGTTTAGTCTCTATCACTGTATAGCCTGTGATTATTCCCAGTAGAAACAACTGTGGAGTAAACTGTATTTTCTTTTTCAAAATATTCTGCATAACCCACCATACTTTAATCCAAAATGCTTTAACTTTTTTACAAGTACACCATATATGATAATAAGTTGCGTCATCACAATCACATCTTCAACATTTAGCTTGCATATTCGAATACATACATGCCAACTTTTTAGGATCCAAATGCCATCTATAAAACATCTTATAAAAATTTTCTCTCAAGCTTTGTGCTCGTGTAAATTTAACATTCCTCACCCAAATTTTTTCCCATGTTTCCAACATTATAGGTTGTTGTATATTTTGTGCCCATTTTATCATACAATCCTTAACTAATTCTGTTTCTGAATCTATTTCTACCAATACATTATACAACCTCTTAATATGCTGTTGTCCTTGATCTCTGATTTGTTTTACCAAATTATCCTCATTTTGCCTAATACCCATTTTCTGGTCTATTTTCCATCTAGCTTGCAATTGCCCATACTGAAACCATGTATAGTTTATCCCTTCTTTCCCCATTTTATCTCTAGAATTTAATTGTAATTCCCCCTTTTCCATAAAAAGAAGTTCTTTATAAGTAATCACCTCCATTTTTTGATATATATTTATATTCTCTATCATATGCCCATATTGGTATCTTACCATCTAACTTATATTGATATTTCTTCCACACCCTCAACAATGCATTTCTGACTATATTACTTTTAAATGTCATCAGCTTTCTTATCATATAATAAATAAGCATGCCATCCATACAACAACTCATAACCTTCTATGTTCAAAATTCTTTCTACTGTTAAGTTAAACCAATCACTAATTAGTGAAAGAACAACTGCTTCATAATACAATTTCAAATTAGGCATTTTTAAACCCCCTCTTTCACGTATATCTTGCATTATTTTTAACTTTATGCTCGGTTTTTTACCCATCCAAATAAAATTACTAATCCCTTTTTGCCATTCTTGCAAATTTGCATCCTTTTTAAGTATTGGTATCATTTGAAACAAAAAAGAAACCTAGGCAAAACATTCATCTTTATGGCTGCTATTCTTCCCAAAAAAGACAATTGTATCTTTTTCCAGTTCTCCATTTCTTTCCGTACTTTCTGCCACATTACCTCATAATTATTTTTGTATAATTTCGTATTCGAAGATGTAATATATACTCCTAAATATTTAACTTTCTTAACTATATCATATCCAATTACTCTTTCTAAATCTACTTTTTGATGTACATTAATATTTTTAGTTATCAACTTTGTCTTCTGTTGATTCACTTTAAAACCAGATACTTTACCATATTGATCAATTAACTCCTTTAAATATACAGCTGAACATATTGGTTGACATAAGGTAACAACCAAGTCATCTGCAAATGCTCTTAATCTATATTCTTGATGATTAATTTTTATTCCCTTAATTTGATTTGAGCCACGTATTTTATTTAATAATACTTCTAAAGTCAAAATAAACAATAATGACGACAAAGGACATTCTTGTCTCGTCCCTTTCTCAATTCTAAAAGATTCTGTTAATCTACCATTAACTATTATTTGTGCTGTTTGCCTCTGATATATTGCTTTAATAGCTTGTATAAAATAACTTCCAAATTGCATTCTTTCTATTAGTTTAAATAAGAACTGCCAATTCAATCTATCAAAGGCCTTTTCAGCATCCAGAAAAAAGAGCGCTGCTGGAACCTGGCTGTTTCTTTCTAAATATTCCAATAAGTTTACAATTTGTCTTATATTATTTCTCATTTGTCTCCCCCTAATAAATCCTGATTGATCATTATGAATTATTTGACTCATAACTGGCATTAATCTATTTGCTAATATCTTAGCAAAAATCTTATAATCAGTATTTAAAAGCGATATTGGCCTATAATTTTCTGGTTTATTACAGTCTTGATCTTCCTTCGGTATTAGCGAAATAAAGGCTGTCCTCCACGAAGGAGGTACTTCTCCTCCAAATTGAATTCTATTAAACAATTCCTTAAGCAGTTCCACCATCTCATTTTGTAAATTTTTATAATAAACAGCAGTTAAACCATCTGTTCCTGGTGCTTTACCCATTTTAAGCTGTTTAATTGCTAAAATTATTTCTTCTGAAGTTATAAATAGATTCAATTCCTCCCGTTGCTCTACTGTAATTTCTGGAATACCTTGCTCCTGTGAATATCTTCCTATATCTATATCTTTGATACAATCTCTCACATATAACTTTATATAAAATTCTAAAAAGGCTTTTTTAATCAAATTTTGTTGATATACATCTTTACCTCTATATTCTATCTTACCAATAATACGTAGTTTCTGTTTCTTTCTTATTAAATAGGCTAACCACCTTCCAGGTTTATTAGCGTTATTAAAGGTATTATGCTTAACATATTATAAATTGGTTGCAAGTTGGTCTGCCATCATCATATTAAACTGCCCTCATATTTATTGATTCTTTTATTTTTTTATCTCCTGGATTATTTACCAGTAACTGCTCTTTCTTTTTAATTTTCTCCTCTAACTCCATTCTCTTCTTCTGCAATTTATTTCTATATTCAATGTTCATATGTATTAAAACTCCCCTCATATAGGTTTTACTAGCGTCCCAAACCATCTCTATAGATGTACCCTTCTGCATATTTGTAACAAAAAATTCTTTCATTTGTTTTTTACATTCGTTTACATTTTGGTCATATTTAAACAAATTTTCATTCAACCTCCATGATCTTCTAACTCCCTTTTCCTGATCCAATTCTATCCAAACTGGATGATCAGATAAAATTCTTGGGCATATCTTGGACTTCTTCACCCCAGAAAGCAAATCATTAGTAATTAAAAAGAAGTCAATCCTAGAAAATGATTGATGTCTATCAGAAAAAAGAGTAAAATCTTTCTCTTCCATATTGCATTCTCGCCAGATATCTTTTAATTTTAAATCTTCCATCATATCAAAAAAGACCTTTGGCAATTTCGCACGAATTGAAATATTTTGTAATCCTTTTTTGTCTTTTCGGGTATCCATCACTCCATTCCAATCACCCATTAGTATATGTGATCTATAATCCCAATGTACTATTCTATTATGTAGAAATTTAAAAAACTTCTCCTGTTGTTGGTTAGGTGCATAAACTCCAATTAAAAGTATCTTTTTCCCCTCCAATAAGAGTTCAATTGCAATATATCTTCCTTGATTGTCCACCTCAATTAATTTTGCTATTAAATCTTTCTTTATATATATGACAATTCCATTCTTTTTCTCTGGAGCCAAAGCAGCAAAATATATACCCAATCTTGAATTTTTGATCTGAAGTTCTAATATGTGTTTCTTGTAGACAAACTATATCATTTTTAAATTGTTTCAAATAATGAAATATCTTCCTTCTCTTCTGTGGTGAATTTAAACCATTAACATTCCAAGATAAAAGTCTAATTGCCCTTATCGGTATGCTGAAACTTTTGAAGCACCATCCGCAAATCATATTTTGTTTTGGGCCTTGCTCCTCCCACTGTTTCAGTTGTGGTAGTTGCCAGTTGAGCTTGTTGGGCCTTTACTTCTTGTTCCTTACATTTAGCAGCTGCTCTTGTCAACCTTTGTTCTTTTACACCTTCTAATCCCACTTTAGATATATCCACCACTTGCAACAAGTCTTCTTCCATAAATATAACTCTAGCTTGTTCTTGTATCTGTTTCAGCTCTTTTCCCTTCTTTGCTTCATCCTCTTTCCTCCTACCTTCTGGTGAAGGTGGACTTCCAGCTTTAAGTACATTAAGTACATTACTTTAAGTACATTA
This sequence comes from Ahaetulla prasina, assembly GCF_028640845.1. Taxonomy (NCBI): domain Eukaryota; kingdom Metazoa; phylum Chordata; class Lepidosauria; order Squamata; family Colubridae; genus Ahaetulla; species Ahaetulla prasina. The sequence goes on from NC_080540.1 coordinate 187,165,096, forward strand.
CTGCACGAATCAAAAAGAGGGCCGTGAAAATATTTGCAGATCCCTCGCATCCTGGACATAAACTGTTTATCTATCAAAGCTATAGAGCACTGCACACCAGAACAACTAGACGTAAGAACAATTTTTTCCCGAAGGCCATCATTCTGCTAAACAAATAATTCCCTCAACACTGTCAGACTATTTACTGAATCTGCACTACTATTAATTGTTTCATAGTTCCCATCACCAATCTCTTTCCACTTATGACTGTATGACTATAACTTGTTGCTGGCAATCCTTATGATTTATATTGATATATTGACCATCAATTGTGTTGTAAATGTTGTACCTTGATGAACGTATCTTTTCTTTTATGTACACTGAGAGCATATGCACCAAGACAAATTCCTTGTGTGTCCAATCACACTTGGCCAATAAAAATTCTATTCTATTCTAAATTTTATCAATTTGAAAAGCCACATCTGCTGGTCAAACTGCTAATATCTCTGCAAAAGCTTCAGAAAATATTTCTCTCAGGTTCTCCTGTTTATGTTCCTTTAACCCTCTAATTCTTAAAGCAAATTCCATTGCCCTATATTGTACCAAAACAATTTCATCATCTGCTTTCTCCTACTTGAATTTCTAACATCTGATTTTTCATCTCCGACATCTGATTTTTCACTTCAATCATTTCATCTGACATTTGTTTAAATTTCTCTTCAATAAGAGAAGTTTGCAAATTTATAGCATCATTCAGGGATTCTTTCACAAAATCTTTCAGGTTTTCCTGTAATGCTTCCAAATTTAATGCTTTAGTATCTGCTGTATGAGCTGGGGATGCTGCTGGGGATACGCCAACACTTTTAGAAGCAGTTGCTTTTAATTGCTTAGCTGCCATCTTCTTTTAAGCTTTATTTCTTAAAGTTAAAATTAGTAAAAAGTCTTTTTAAATTTTTCTGCAACCACAGTCTTAAAATCTCTTCCTTTATCCTTTTGTAGTTATATTTAAAAATTTCCAACAGTCTCTGGCAGAAATATTAACTAATTATAGTTCTTTCAATTAATTCCAACTGTCTTTTATCAAATAGAAACAGCGGCTTTAAGCATTGCTAAAAGCACTGATGGCTTTAACAAGCAGCTCTTTAACTTTCACTTTCCTTTGTGTATTGCGAGCGGCAATTTAGGTCCACTCAAGTTGAAAGTTAGTTCAAAGAATTCGAAAACAGAAGTTAAGGTTTATTACTTGCAAATCCTCTTGCTAGCCCTCCTGCTTCGTTCTGTCTGCATTGAGTTCTCTTTAAAAATAATCCTCGGCACAGAGATGGTTGTGCTTCTAGTTCTGTGTAAACAGAAGCACCTGGGTTCGGAGCTTTGTCAGGCTGGAGTGAGGCTCTCATTCTTCGGGCCCCTGGTTTAATTCCAGGGGCTCCCGGGGAGCTCTACCCAAATCTGACCACTCTTCTCTCCCCCTTCTCCTGGGAGAAGAATTTTCAAACCGTCTGACAGCCGATTTGTGCTGTCAGAAATGGTTTGACGAAACCCAGGGCAGACAATCCCGAAGAGACGTCCATGAAGCCTGCGTTGCCACCTGACCATTGCACTCCTGACCATTGCACTCATTTCACATGCTAGTAAGGTTATGCTTAAAATCCTACAAGCTAGGCTCCAGCAGTATGTGGAATGAGAACTACCAAAAGTACAGGCAGGATTTTAAAGAGGCAGAGGAATTAGAGATCAAATTGTCAACATACAGTGGATCATGGAGAAAGCTAGGGAGTTCCAGAAACACATCTACTTCTGCTTCATTGACTATGCTAAAGCCTTTGATTGCATGAATCACAACAAATTGTGGGAAGTTCTTAAAGAGATGGGAGTACCAGACCATCTTATTTGTCTCTTGAGTAACCTATATGTGGGTCAAGAAGCAACAGTGAGAACTGGACACGGAACCAATGATTGGTTCAAACTTAGGAAAGGAGTCCAGCAAGGCTGTATACTATTGCCCTGTCTATTTAACTTATATGCAAAGCACATCATGAAAAAGGCGGGGCTGGATGAATCAAAAGTTGGAATTAAGATTGCTGGGAGAAATATCAACAACCTCAGATATGCAGATGATACCACTCTAATGGCAGAAAGCGAAGAGGAACTAAAAAGCTTCTTGAAGCGGGTGAAGGAGGAGAGTGCAAAAGTTGACTTGAAACTTAACATTACGAAAACTTTTTCGACTTCCTGTTTGGCACCGTAGGTGATGGCGGTGATCTTTACGATCACCAACCTCTGGATTATGTGGAATCGCTAGGACAGCTTAAATCTGCTGTCCAGCGGTTCGAAAAACCCCTTCTTCGGGAGAAGAAGAAGTGGTGAGCTGAGGGCAGAGGTAGAACTTCCCTAAAGCCCTTGAGAAAAAAGGGGTTTGAAGGGTTAAGTTCCCTCCAGCAACCCGAAGTGCTCCAGATCCGAGGATTTTTCTGCTTTTTCTGCTTTGGCGGAACCAATCACCACGACCAAACACCGAGATTTATTTTGGACAATAAAGGATTATACCGGACAGAACGAAAGTGGGAGAACTTTATGCAAGTAGCCAAGCCAATTCCCCGTTACTTTGTAACAAGCTTGAAAATAGCAAGAAAATGGAGACGAATTGTTAAGAAGCTAACGAGTGGAAAGCGAAAGTGATACTTTTAGTCCTTGCCGTCGGCTGCTGGTAAATTGCATGTTATTTGCTACTTTAACTCTTTGCTGCCTGCTGATAGAATCTAGGGGAGATTTTTAAATATTGCTTTAAAAGACTGTGTTTCTCAGAGGTTAAGAAGATTTAAAGTGAATATTAAGTTGGAAATAAATAAATAAATAAATAATTTTATAGAAGATGGCAGCCAAACAATTAAAGTCTACAGTAACAAAGGGCTCTGGAATTTCAGCAGCTGGTGCCTCTCCAGCTCATACAGCAGAGACTAGAACATTGAACTTAGAGGCGGTACAAGAGAACTTAAAAGACTTTATGCAAGAAAAATTTAAAGTAATAACTGATGAGATATCAGAAATGAAAGAGCAGATATTAGAAATTCAAGTGGGAAATAAAGAAGTTAAAGAAGGATTTGTAATTGCAGTACAAAGTTTGGCAACAAATGTGATTTTATTAGAAGAGGAAGTTGAAGAAATTAAGCAACATAATTCAAAATTAGAAAATAAAATGGATGAATTTCAAAGTAAAATGGAAAAAACAGATGATGAAATAATTTTGATACAATATAGAAATATGGAATTTGCTCTAAGAATCCGTGGTTTGAAAGAAAATAAAGAAGAGAATTTAAGGGAATTTTTTTCTGAAGTATTTGCTGAGATATTAGCAGCTCGTCCAGCAGATGTGACTTATCAAATTGATAAAATATATTGTGTGAATTCTTGGATAGCAAGGCAAAAAAAGTTGCCAAGGGATGTTGTTATTTATTTTACAAATAGAACAGTGAGAAATCAGATTTTGCAAGCCTCATATAAGGGGGAGAAGATTCAGATTGCTGGTCAAGATATTTTAATATTAAAGGAAATTCCACCAAAAATGTTAAGGGCTAGGAAGGAATTTGCCTTCCTGGTGAATGAACTTAAAAAACGTCAGATTGAATATAGATGGGATATCCCAACTGGTATAATAGTATATTATGCAGGGAAAGAACATCGTCTCAATACAGTTGGAAAAGCAAGAGAATTTTACGTTGAGGCTTTAAGAGCTGGAAGTCTTCCCCCATTGGAAGCTAGAAGAAGGGAGGCTGAAGTGAAGGAAAGAGAAGTGAAGCAGGTACAAGAACAGATTGTGATGGAAAAAGATTTATTACAAGTGTTGGAAATACCTATGACAGGTTCAGATCCAAAGGAACAAAGGCTGACAAGAGCTGCTGCTAAACGCAAGGAACAAGATGTAAAGGCACAACAACAATTGGCAACTACTACAATGGAAACAGTGGGAGGAGCAAGGCCTAAAGCAAAATGTGATCTGCGCTGGTGTTCCAAAAGTTTCCTTTGGCCGATAATGGCAATTAAACTATTCTGTGGAATTCACCACAGAAGAGAAGGAAAGTATTTCATTATTTGAAACAATTTAACAATGACATTATCTGTTTACAAGAAACACATATTAGATCTTTAGACCAGAAATATTTGATAAACTCAAAACTGGGAGTACATTTTGTTGCCTCCGCTTTGGAAAAAAAAACAAACGGTTTAGTTATATATATAAAGAAGGATATATCAGCAAAATTAATTGAGGTGGATAAGCAAGGAAGATATATTGCTATTGAACTTTTGCTGGAGGGAAAGAAGACATTATTAATAGGAATTTATGCTACGAATCAACAACAAGAATTTTTTTTCAAGTTTTTACATAAAAGAATAGTATTTTGGGATTATAAATCATATATATTAATGGGTGATTGGAATGGTGTGTTGGATACTCGAAAAGACAAAAAAGGTTTAAGGAAGATTTCAAGCCGGGCAAAATTACCAAAGACTTTTTTTGAAATGATGGAGGAGAGGACTTGGAATTAAGAGATATTTGGAGAGAACATAATACAGAAGAGAGGGATTTTACCTTCTTTTCTGACAGGCATCAATCATTTTTGAGGATTGATTTTATTTTGATTTCTAATGATTTGTACTCCAGAGTGAAGAAGACGAAGATTTGTTCAACAACTCTATCTGATCATAGTCCGGTTTGGATTGAATTTGATCGGGAAAAGGAGGCTAGGAGATCATGGAGGTTGAATGAGAATTTGTTTAAATATGAACAAAATGTAAATGAATGTAAAAAGCAAATGAAAGAATTTTTTATTATGAATATGAAAAAAGACATCTATAGAGATGATTTGGGACACTAGTAAAGCTTATATGAGAGGAAATCTTATACAAATGAATATTAAATACAAAATAAATTGCAGAAAAGAAAAGGAACTGGAAGAGGAAATTAAAAGAAAGAACAATTATTGATAAATAGCCCAGGAAATAGTAAAATAAAAGAATCAATAAATATATTAAGAGGTCAGCTTAATATGTTGTCGGCAGTACAAGTTGCAATTAACTAACAATATGTAAAACCATATACGTTTTATAATCGCAATAAGTCAGGACGATGGCTTGCCTATTTAATAAGGAAAAACAGAAATCACGAACGATTGATAAAATAGAATATAGGGGTAAGGAAGTTTATCAAAAGAACTTGATTAAAAAAGCATTTTTAGAGTATTATAGTAAGTTATATACTAGGGATATGATTGATGATACAGAGATAGAAAGATATTTACAACAACAAAATATTTGTGAGCTTACAGAAAATCAAAGAGAAGAACTGAATCAATTAATTACTTCAGAGGAAATTTTGTTAACAATTAAGCAACTTAAAATCGGTAAAGCACCAGGTACAGATGGTTTAACAGCTGTTTATTATAAAAATTTACAAAATGAGATGATTGAACCACTTAAAGAGTTATTTAATAAAATTCAAATGGGAGGAGATGTTCCCCCTTCATGGAGGACAGCCTTTATTTCGTTAATACCAAAGGAAGATCGAGATGGTATTAAAGCAGAGAATTATAGGCCTATATCACTTTTAAATACTGATTACAAGATATTTACCAAGATACTTGCTAATAGATTAATGCTAGTGATGAATCAAATAATTCATAATGATCAGTCAGGATTTATTAAGGGTAGGCAGATGAGATATAATGTGAGGCAAATCGTAAATTTACTTGAATATTTGGAACGAAACAACCAAGTCTCAGCGGCATTTCTTTTTTTGGATGCTGAAAAAGCTTTGGATAGATTGGATTGGCAGTTTTTGTTTAAAGTAATAGAAAAAATGCAATTTGGGGATTATTTTATCCGTGCAATTAAAGCAATATATCAGAAGCAAACAGCACAAATAATAGTAAATGGTGGGTTAACAGAAACTTTTAAAATTGGGAAAGGGACGAGACAGGGATGTCCCCCGTCCCCATTACTTTTTATTTTAACTTTAGAAATTCTTCTGAATAAAATACGTGGTTCCGATCGAATAAAGGGAATTAGAGTTAAACATCAAGATTACAGATTAAGAGCTTTTGAAGATGACTTGGTTGTTACTGTATCTCAACCAATATACTCAGCTACTGGTTTAAAAGATATAATTGGTCAGTATGGCAAAGTATCTGGATTTAAGGTGAATCAGCAAAAGACAAAGATGATAACTAAAAATATGAATATACAACAAAAAGAAGAGTTAGAAAGAACTACAGGTTTTGAAATTGTTAAAAAGGTTAAATATTTAGGAATATATATTACAGCTTCAAATGTTAAATTATACAAAAATAATTATGAGGTATTGTGGCAGAAGGTATGGAAAGAAATGGAGAGTTGGAAGAAGTTACAACTATCTTTGTTGGGAAGAATAGCGGCTATAAAAATGAATGTTTTGCCCAGGTTTTTATTTTTGTTTCAAATGATACCAGTGCTTAAGAATGATATTAATCTACAGGAATGGCAAAAGGGGATTAATAAATTTGTATGGATGGGCAAAAAAACAAGAATAAAATTAAAAATAATGCAGGATATAAGGGAAAGGGGGGGTCTTAAAATGCCTAACTTAAAATTGTATTATGAAGCAGTTGTCTTATCATTAATTACTGATTGGATTAATTTAACTGAGGAAAGAGTTTTGAATATAGAAGGTTATGGTTTGTTATATGGGTGGCATGCCTATTTATTATATGATAAGAAAGTAGATAAAATATTTAAAAATAATATAATTAGAAATGCATTATTGAGGGTCTGGAGGAAATATCAATATAAATTAGATGGAAAGATTCCAATATGGGCAATCCCGAGACACATGATAGAAAATATAAATATATATCAAAAGATGGAGGTAGTTACCTATAAAGAACTTCTTTGTATGGAAAAGGGGGAATTACAATTAAAATCCAGAGAAAAGATGGGGGAAGAAGGGAAAAATTATACATGGTTCCAATATGGACAATTACAAGCTAGATGGAAATTAGATCAAAAAATAGGTGTTAAGCAAACTGAGGATAATTTGTTAAAACAAATGAGAGATCAAGGCCAACAGCATATTAAGAGGTTGTATAATGTATTAGTAGAAATAGACTCAGAGACGGAATTGGTTAAGGATTGTATGATTAAGTGGGCACAAAATTTTCAGCAACCAATAATGTTGGAAACTTGGGAAAGAATTTGGGTGAGGAATGTTAAATTTACAAGCGCAAAATATGAGAGAAAATTTTATAAGATGTTTTATAGATGGCATTTAGACCCCAAAAGTTGTCATGTATGTATCCTAATGTACAGGCTAAATGTTGGAGATGGGATTGTGAAGATGCCACTTATTATCATATATGGTGGACTTGTAAAAAAGTTAAAGCATTTTGGAGTAAAGTATGGTGGATCATGCAGAATATTTTGAAAAGAAGATTAAGTTTACCCGCAGTTCTTTCTACTAGGAATAATTATGGATTGTACAGCTATAGAGACTAAATTGATTTTGAATTTAATAACAGCCGCAAGACTTTTGATTGCTCAATATTGGAAGAAAGAAGAATTACCTACAATTGAAGAATGGACACTCAAAGTATCAAATCTGGCAGAAATGGCAAAAATCTCTGCTTACTTGAAAGACTATACACAAGAAAATATATTTTAGAATGGAAAATGTGGATTGATTATATTCATAATAAGTATCAGATATAATATATATCAAATAGCATATGAGTAAATTTAGGAAATATTTTGTATTAGATATATTTCTGAAGGAGAGGGGAATTGAGAGTGTGATTAAGTGTGGAGTGACTAGAGATTATAATTTAGGAATTATTTTAGATTATGATTGTTAGTTTTGATACCCTGCATTTTGTTCTGGGAAGGGTGGGGGTGGGGGTAAGGGGAGGGAATTGGGGGTTGAAGCTAGAGATGGAGTTATGGTTAATGTACAGGATTATTGAAGATGTATAAATATAATTAATGTAGGGTCGGGTCTGCCCAGTTACCATTTTAGAATGGTGGGAGGGAGAAAAGAGAGAGTAGGAGGTAGGAAAGAGGAGAAGAGGAAGGAAGAGGGGTAGAAGAGAAGGAAGGTGCAGGGTGGAGGAGGAGAGGATGTAGATAAGAGAAGGAGAGAAGGTTAGGAAAGTAAAAGAAGGTAGAAGAGGAAGAAGTGTTAAAAGGGGTGGTGACTGGGCAAGCCCGACTAATTGTATATAACTGTACATTGAATGAGTTGTTTGACATGATTGTAAAAATAAAACTTTTTTATAAAAAAAAAAAACTTTTCCAGGGTGAAGAAGGCCAAAATATGTCCAAGAACTTTAACTGATCATAGTCCAGTGTGGGTGGAATTTAATTAGGAAAAGTCAGATAGGAGATCTTGGAGATTAAACGAGAATTTGTTTAGATATGAAGAAAATGTAAAGGAATGTAAAAGACAAATGAAAGAGTTTTTTTGTTATGAATATGAATAAGGGTACTCCAAAAGAAATAGTTTGGGATGCAAGTAAAGCATATATGAGGGGAATTTTAATATGTATGAATAATAAATACAGAACTAGGCAGCAGAAGAAGCGTAGGGAACTAGAAGAGGAAATAAAAAAGAAAGAGCAACTACTTATACTTAATCCAGAGGATAAAAAAGCTAGAGAAGCAATAAATATATTGTGAGGACAGTTTAATATGCTTATAGCTGACCAGGTTGCAATTAATTTACAGTATGTTAAGCACAATACATTTTGTAATGCTAATAAGCCAGGCAGGTGGTTAGCATATGTAATAAGGAAAAAACAGAAACCACATATTGTTGGTAAGATAGAATATAAAGGTAAAAAAGTATATCAACAGAATTAAAAAAATCAAAAAAGCCTTTTTGGAATTTTACTCACGCCCTCGTCACTTCTCGCCTGGACTACTGCAATGCTCTCTACATGGGGCTCCCCTTGAGGTGCACCCGGAGACTTCAGTTGGTTCAGAATGCAGTCGCGCGGGTGATAGAGGGAGCTAGTGGCTATATAACAGATCCGAGGCTGCACTGGCTACCTGTGGTTTTCCGAGTGCACTTTAAGGTGCTGGTTACCACCTTTAAAGCGCCCATGGCATAGGACCGATATCTTGGACCACCTTCTGTTACCACATGCCTCCCACCGCCGCACATAGAGAGGATCTTCTCAGGGTGCCGTCCAAACAGTGTAGGCTGACAGAGATTTTCTGAATTTACCTCTGGAATGAGCTTCCCAGGACTACAACTTCCTGACCTCCAGACCTTCAGCATGAGCTGAAGACATATCTATTCTTCCGAGCAAGACTGGCTTAAATAGGGTTTTTAAACATGGATTTTATTGGGGTTTATTTTATATTTTGTATTGTATTTTAAATTTAGGCCATATTGAATAAGTTTTTTAAATAGTGTTTTTATTGTAATATATTGTATTATTTTATCTGCCTGTGTTGCCCTGAGTCCTTCGGGAGAAGGGCAGTATAAAAATTAAATAATAATAATAATAATAATTATTATTATTATTATTATTATTATTATTATTATTATTATTATTATTATTATATGCTAATGACTCAATTCAAGGTATAGATATAGATAAATATTTACAGGAAGGAAATATTGATGAACTTACGTTAGAACAAAGGGAAAGACTGAATCAATCTATAACATCAGAAGAAATTATTTTAGCTATTAAGCAGCTAAAAATAGGTAAAGCCCCAGGAACAGATGGATTAACCGCTGTTTATTATAAAAATTTACAACTTGAAATGGTGGACCTTCTTAAGGAATTATTTAATAAAATTCAATTCCGAGGAAATGTACCTCCATCCTGGAGAACTGCTTTTATCTCACTGATACCAAAGGAGGATCAAGATTATACTAAGCCAGAAAATTATAGGCCAATATCACTTTTGAATGTTGATTATAGAATCTTTGCTAAAAACTAGCCAATAGATTAATGTTGGTTATACAACAAAAAATTCATAATAATCAATCAGGATTTATAGAAGGGAGACAAATGAGAAATAATGTTAGACAAATTGTGAATTTACTAGAATATTTGGAGAGAAACAACCAGGTCCCTGCAGCTTTTTTTTTCTTGGATGCAGAAAAGGCTTCTGATCGATTGAACTGGGAATTTTTATTTAGAGTAATAGAAAAGATGCAGTTTGGGGAATGTTTTATACAATCAATTAGGGCAGTATATCAGAGACAAATAGACAAATAGCTCAAATAATAGTTAATGGTAGTTTAACAGAAGTTTTTAGAATTGAAAAAGGAACAAGGCAAGGATGCCCTTTGTTGCCATTATTGTTTATTTTAAAGTTAGAACCTCTATTGAATAAGATACATGGGTCAATTAACATAAAGGGAATTAAAATTAGACATCAAGATTATAGATTAAGGGCATTTGCAGACGACCTGGTGGTTACTTTATCCCAACCAATACAATCGGTTATATATTTGATGGATATAATTAGTCAGTATGGGAAGGTATCTGGATTTAAAGTAAATCAACAAAAGACAAAAATAATAACTAAAAATATGACTATACAGCAAAAGTAGAATTAGAGAAAATAACGGGATTTCAAATAGTAAAAAAAGGTCAAATATTTGGGTGTGTATATTGCAGCTTCGAATATGAAATTATATAAAAATAATTATGAAGTTTTATGTCAAAAAGTGCAGAAGGAAATGGAGAACTGGAAGAAGCTGCAGTTATCTTTACTGGGAAGAATAGCAGTTTTAAAAATGAACGTTTTACCCAGGTTTTTATTTTTGTTTCAAATGGTACCAATACTTAAAAAAGATGCAAATTTGAAAGAATGGCAAAATGGAATTAATAAATTTATACGGGCTGGTAAAAGCCCTAGAATAAAATTGAAAATAATACAGGATATACGTGAAAGAGGGGGTCTTAAAATGCCTAATTTAAGACTATACTATGAAGCAGCTGCCCTATCTCTAATTAGTGATTGGTTTAATTTAACAGAAGATAGAATATTGAATATAGAGGGTTATGATTTGTTATATGGTTGGCATGCTTACTTACTGTATGATAAAAAAGTGGATAAAGTTTTTAAAGCTCATATATTAAGAAATGCTTTGTTACGGGTTTGGAAAAAGTATCAATATAAGCTAAACTACAAGATATCTATATGGGCATGTCCTAGACATGCGATACAGAATATAAGTACAGAACAAAAACAAGAGGTAATTACCTATAAATTACCCCTTTTATGGAAAAGGGTAAGCTGCAATTGAAGTCTTTAAATATATTGAAAGAGGAAAAGATAATTCATACTTGGTTTCAGTATGGGCAGTTGCAAGCCAGATGGAAAGAGGGTCAGAAAATTGGTATCATGCAAAATGAAGAAAATTTGGTAAAACAAATTAGAGATCAAAGCCAATCGTATATTAAAAGATTGTATAATGTATTGTTAGAAACAGACTCAGAAACAGAATTAGTTAAGGATTGTATGATAAAATGGGCACAAAATATTCAAGAACCTATAATGATGGAAACTTGGGAGAAAATTTGGGTTAGAAATGTTAAATTTACACAAGCACAAAACTTAAGAGAAAATTTTTATAAAATGTTTTACAGATGGCATTTAGATCCTAAAAAACTAGCGTGTATGTACCCGAACTTGCAAGCTAAATGTTGGAGATGTGATGGGGATGATGCTACTTACTTTCATATATGGTGGACTTGTAAAAAAATTAAGCCATTTTGGATAAGAATTTGGTGGATTATACAAAATATTTTGAAAAAGAAGATAAAATTTACTCCACAATTGTTTTTATTGGGTATAATTATAGATTGTACAAAAATAGAGACTAAATTGATTTTAAATTTAATATCAGCAGCCAGACTATTGGTTGTGCAATACTGGAAGAAGGAACACATGCCTATGGTTGAAGAATGGATATTAAAAGTTGCAAACTTAGCAGAGATGGTGAAAATCTCAGCATTCCTGAAAGACTGCTCACAAGAAAGATACATATTGGAATGGAGAAGATGGATTGACTATATTCAAAAGATGCCAGACTAAGCAATACCAAATAGCTGTTGAATGAACAGTTTACAAGAATTATGTTTATGTTTTTTCTTTGTAAAAGGAGAGTTAAGGTTCTAGGGGAGGATGGGAGTTTACAGATAGTTAGCATAATTTAGCTTATGATTCTTAGATTTAATACCCTGTATTTTGTTCCAGGAAGTCCGGGGTTTGGGAGAGGGAGGAAAGAGGGAGGCTGAAAAGGAGGTAAATCTTTGTAAAACTTTTTCAATAAAAAAAAAACTAAGATCATGGCATCCGGCCCTCTCAATTCCTGGCAGATAGATGGGGAAGAAATGGAGGTAGTGACAGATTTTATTTTCCTGGGCTCCAAGATCACTGCAGATGGGGACTGTAGCCAAGAAATTAAAAGACGCTTGCTCCTGGGGAGGAAAGCTATGGCAAATCTAGACAGCGTACTAAAAAGCAGAGACATCACCCTGCCAACCAAAGTGCATATAGTCAAGGCTATGGTTTTCTCACTTGCAATGTATGGTTGTGAAAGTTGGACCATAAGAAAGGCTGAGCGCCGAAGAATTGAGGCCTTTGAACTCTGATGCTGGAGAAGACTCCTGTGAGTCCCTTGGACTGCAAGGCGAACAAACAAGTCAGTCCTAGAGGAGATTAACACTGACTGCTCTTTAGAAGGCCAGATCTTGAAGATGAAACTGAAATACTCTGGCCACCTAATGAGAAGAAAGGACTCACTGGAGAAGAGCCTAATGCTCACCAGCCCCAGTGCCAAATGGACCCAATAGTGAACTGTGTTCAAACACTTTGAAGAACTTGTGTTCTAGCCTCACTGTACATCAGATCTGAAAAGTAGTTGCAACTTCATTTGGCCAAATTCTAATACTTTGCGAACGAAACCAATCTCCCCTTTAATTGTATTCAGCTGAAAAACAGTTGTTTCTCTTCAGCAACACACAATACAAGAATATTGTATGAGGAAAGCGGTGTTAGTCTATGACTCTATGGTAACCAAAAATCAGGAGGGTTCAGGTAGCACCAAGGCATTAAACTGCTGTGAGCTGCAACTCACTTCATCAGATGCAGTGTTCCTCTTCCATGGTTAGAACCAAAATATTCATCTAAACGCAGTCTCAAATTCCTAGAGATTCTCTGCTTACCCTTACAAAAACAGTCATAACAAAGACCATCTAACCCAGATTTGAAAAATGGGGGAAATCCTGCTTTTCATGTTTGCAATAGCCATTAATGAAAGGTGCATACAACCATTGCTGTCACCACACTAACTTTGTGAGATTGTTTTTTATAATCCCAGCAATTGGGGTAGATGGGGGTGTCCCTCCTTTCACTTTTGTAGACACAAATTTAAATTTAAATGCATGTGATGAAAAGCACTTCTTATCTTATACCGCCCTGAGTCCTTCGGGAGAAGGGCGGTATAAAAGTTTAATTAATAATCTTCCTGGGTGACTTAAATCTACCTCTCATTAACTGGACAACTAATGAATGCTCAACTGACCCAATCCATACTACACTATACAACGCTGTTACAAACCTAGGTCTTGAACAACTTGTAACTAACAATACAAGACTCAACAACTGCCTTGACCTCATCTTCTGCAACAATCCAAACTCAATTTACGGACTACAAATTAAAGAACCTTTTTCAAACAGTGACCACTGCATGATTGATTTTCGTCTCAATATACGTCCATACTTAAATCGTCATAACAACAGAACTCCCAACTACAACTTCAAAAAAGCCAATTACGACCTTATAAACAACGATCTTTCATTTCTGAACTGGCAAAATCTGTTTGCAACCTGCATAACCGCTGATGACCTCTATAGAGTCTTCCTACTTGAAATCAATAGAGTCATTAAATTATATGTACCACGAATGACTACCATGTCCAAGAAAAACAAACTACCCATATCAATAAAAAAGCTTCAATCAAAAAAAAAAATCCCTCTGGAAAAGAAACAAAAAAGGCTATGTTACAAATTTCAGAAATCGCTACAGAAACATATGCAACCAAATAAAAACTGAATGTACAAATTACCACACCAAGCAAGAAGAGAACCTTCTACGCACAAATTCCAATCGTGCCTTTTATAATTTTGTCAACAATAAACTTAAAGACTCAAGATCCATCCCACCACTAAAAGATTCTAACAACAAAGAATGCAATGACGAAACAGTCAAAGCAAACCTCTTCAACATTTTCTTTGGCTCAGTTTTTGTTAACTCCAATAACACATATCCAACATTCCACAAACGAACCAGCAATGACTATGATGATTTAACTCATATAGATTTCACAGAAGACAATGTTGGTAAAGCTCTTCACAACTTAAAACCATCGCTTTCTATTGGACCCAATGGACTATGTGCATATTTCTTAAAAAAACTTTCCATTAATATAGCTGAACCCCTAAGTATTATCTTTGATAAAGCTTTCACTACCAGTTCTCTTCCCAAACTTTGGTCACTAGCCACAGTCATCCCCATCTTCAAAAAAGGAGACCCCAGCTTAGTCGAAAACTACAGACCGATCTCCCTTTGCTGCGTCACCTGCAAAGTCATGGAATCTATCATCAACCAATCCATTACCTCACACTTAGAAACTAACAACCTACTCTCCAACAAACAATTTGGTTTCAGGAAAAAGTTATCATGTAACTTACAACTTCTCCACTGCAAAAACATATGGACTTCAAATCTAGATCAAGGCAAATCAATAGATGCAATCTACATAGACTTCTGCAAAGCTTTTGACTCAGTAGTACATGATAAACTTCTCCTTAAACTAATATCCTATGGCATCTCAGGACCCCTCCACAAATGGATATCTGCTTTTCTGTCTAACAGACAACAAGTGGTCAAAATTGGCAATGCTTTATCAAATCCTGTTCCTGTCAAGAGTGGCGTTCCTCAAGGCAGCGTCCTTGGACCAACACTCTTTATTCTATACAGTAATGATCTTTGTGACCATATCTCAAGTAATTGTGTTCTCTTTGCTGACAATGTCAAACTATTTAACACCACAGACAACACTTCTATCATTCAAAACGACCTTGACCATCTAACCGCTTGGTCTAAAAATTGGCAGCTCCAAATTTCAACCAGCAAATGCTCAGTCTTACATATAGGAAAAAACAACCCTAAAACTAAGTACATACTAGATGGACATTACCTTACAGACGACCCCCATCCCGTTAAAGACCTTGGAGTTTTCATGTCAAATGATCTAAGTGCCAAAGCCCACTGCAACTACATAGCAAAAAAAGCTCTAAGAGTTGTAAACTTAATTTTGCGTAGCTTCTTTTCCAAAAACACCACACTACTAACCAGAGCATATAAAACATTTGCTAGACCAATTCTAGAATACAGCTCACCTGTTTGGAACCCTCACCACATCTTTGACATCAATACAATTGAACGTGTCCAGAAATATTTTACAAGAAGAGTTCTCCATTCCTCTGAAAACAACAAAATACCTTATCCCACCAGACTTGAAATCCTAGGCTTAGAAAACTTGGAACTCCGTCGCCTTCGACAAGACCTAAGTTTAACTCACAGAATCATCTATTGTAATGTCCTTCCTGTCAAAGACTACTTCAGCTTTAATTGCAATAATACAAGGGCAACCAATAGATTTAAACTTAATGTAAACCGCTTTAATCTAGATTGCAGAAAATATGACTTCTGCAACAGAATCATCAGTGCTTGGAATACTTTACCTGACTCTGTGGTCTCTTCCCATAATCCTAAAAGCTTTAACCAAAAACTTTCTACTATTGACCTCACCCCATTCCTAAGAGGACCATAAGGGGCATGCATAAGCATACAAACGTGCCTATCGTTCCTGTCCTATTGTTTTTCTTTTCTTCTTCCTATATATGTTTATATGTGTATATACTATATAATCTTTTTGTATGATGTTGTGACAAAATAAATAAATAAATAAATAAAAAATAAATAAAATCTGGTGGTGATCTCCCACCATTCGTCTGCAACTGTCTTTTTCTGTACAACATCTTTTCTGAAATAAGAGATCCAAAACTACATGGAATTCTAAGTGTGGTCACATCGTTATCTCAGTGACTCTAGTAATTAATGAACGAAAAGGGTCTTTTTTAAAAGTAAAAGATAGATTTAGACAACTCCGCATCAATTCTCCCTCTTTTAATTTTCAGCACATGAGCCACAGCAGCACCTTCTGCCAGCAAGGCGGGGTTGACGAAGGCAGGAGAGACATGCAGGCGTTGAGTCATTTAGGAGCGGCAAGCGCAAATTGCGGGAATACGTCGTACTGCTGCTGCTGCTGCTGCTGCTGAGGCCGGTTCTAACAAGTTAATACCAAGAAAAAGGGAAGACTGCGCAAAACTGGAACGCCATTGCTTGCGCTCTTCCAGTTGGTCCCGAACGGGGGGGGAAAGAGCATCACTACAACGCGCCGGCACGCCGCGTCCCCTCGAGTTGATCCGCTCCTCGGGTTCCTGCCGCCCATCAAGCGTCCCAGTGAAAACGTTTCTCCTCTGAGCGCCGAGGCTCTCGTTATGTTTTTTGTTTGCCGGAGAGCTGCGTTGCGTGCTTGGGTCAGTTTCCAGAACAGAGAGAATAGAGGGCGGGTGCGATTTTCACGGGCTTTGTCACCTTGGAAAGCAACAGCCTTGCTTTCCAACAAATACAGCTTTCCCCAAAGGAGAGGGCGAAGGAAGCTGAAGAGGCGAATCTGCGTTCACTGGATGTATGAAGTAAATGAAGATAACTAGGCACTCCCTAATCTGGCAGCTCTTCAAGGTCTGCCTACGTTTGCCAGGACTATTTTCTGCCTTTCCAGAATATCTGGAAAATAGAGGCTGCACCCTGATTTTACACATTTCATTTTGTGTCTGTACACACCCAATCCAATCTATTCACTACTGTCAGGGCAAAACGGGCAGAAATAGGTCTGCTATTGCTTGATGAGTATCTTTTCATTTCTTCCTGAAATGCTTTTCATACCAATGAAATAAGACAAAAATGAACTAGTGTGAGGCTTAGAATTCTGGGAGCTGTAGTCCAAATTGTACGGAAAGTGCTACGTTAGAGGGAAAGTTGTTTTAGAAACAGACTTGGAAATAACAGGCCCAGCTTCTGATCACCCAAATCAACGTTATATTTATCACAGTACTACTGTTTTCAATTAATTATTTAATAAATGTACATGGCCATCTAACTCTCATACAAATGATTCCTAATGGCAGCACCAACACAATCAGACTAACAATTTGATCAGTTCCATCTCCATATGGGGTCCCCAGGCCCTCTGACAAAACCATGTCTTCAGGATTTTTGGAAAAGCAAGCCAGGTCCCCACCAATCATACCTCTAGGGGAATGATGTTCCATAGGTAAAGGAAAACCACCAAAGTCCTTTTTTGTGGTCCCACCAGATGTACATCCCTAAGAGGTATAATATTTCTTCCTTTAAAGAACAGATCTATTTTTGTAAATTGAAAATGTAATCTGATACATTCTATAGGCTGACTCTGCCCACAGCCAGGAGTTTGATCCTGACCAGCTCAAGGACTTCTATCCTTCCAAGGCTCTTCAGTGGTGGGTTTCAGATTTTTTTTACTACCAGTTCTGTGGGTGTGGCTTGGTGGTCATGGCATGGCTTGGTGATCATGGCTTGGTGGGCATGGCAGGGAAAGGATACTGTAAAATCTCCATTCTGTCCCCACTCCAGGGGTAGGTTACTGCAAAATCCCCATTTCCTCCTAATCAGCTGGGACTCGGGAGACAGAGAATAGATGGGGGTGGGGCCAGTCAGCATTTTTACTACCGGTTCTCTGAACTACTCAAAATTTCCGCTACCGGTTCTCCAGAACTGGTCAGAACCTGCTGAAACCCACCTCTGCCCCTCCTAGAAGAATGAAATATTTTGAGGAATATTAAAAAGGCAGAATATTATATTTCCCTAAATGAGAAATGGAGAAACATGTTTTTTTAGAGGCAGGAAGCAAACTCATTCTTAATACTCACCCCAGCAGATACTTTGTGCCCATTAAGAAAGTCTGGGCCAACCCGGGGTGAAATGCTCCCAGATTGGACCGGCTCATGCGATCTGGTAGCGATGGTGGCTGCTGGTTCAGAGGACTGGTAGCAAAAATCCCTGGCCCCGCCCCCTGCCTCTGCTGAGCCGCATCATCAGCAGAGGTGTTTTTTTTTAACTTTTAAAAGAAGGTTTTGCTTCAGCATGCCTTTAAAAGTAAAAAAAAAAGGGGGGGACTTCCGGGTGGCTCCGCTTCGTTAATGGCGGGCGATCTCAGTCCGCCAGTTCTGTGTGATTCTGTAAGAACTGTTTAGACAGCATTAATCTGCTGTCAACAGCTCGTAAATCTCTGCCCTCGGGCATAGAGGGGGAGATGAGCATTTGAGCTGAAGTAGAGCCCCCAAGAAAAGCCCCAGAATGATTTCTGGTGGTTTGTTGGGAACGCTCCTTCTATAGCTCGAAAAAAGCTCCAGAATCCAGAACGCTTCTGCAAAAGCAGAACAAAACGCAGCGTCCATCTCCGTGACTGAAAAGGATTATTGATAGATTGCCAACACGGAAAGAGCCCAAAATAGGAGGGCTGGCATTTGATTGTAAGATGATTTTAACTCCCTGACAGAGAAGGTATTTGTATTTAAGAGTGGAGATGATGAAAGATGGCGTTCTTGAAAGTGAAAGCTAAGATAAGCGAAAGCTAAGGAAATGCTGATTACAATTGCTGGTGTGGAACCTTTAAGAAGAATATAACAAGATTTTTTTTTTAAATGGAATTCTTTCTTTTTTAAAATCTCTTTTTTTATTATCTTTTTCTTATAGTGTTTAAGAAGAAAAGTTTATTGATTTTTTTCCTTTTAATCCTTTTTCTTCTTCTTCTTGATATTACTTAGTTTAAAAATGGCCTTTAAGCAAAGAGATTTAACCACTTCTAAAATATTGGAAATTTCTTCACTTCAGGTACAGAAATTGAGAGAGGATATTAAAGAAAGTCTAAGGAATTTTTTACAGGAGCTCATGGAGGCTCATCTTTCAGAAATAGATCAAAAATTTAATGAAATGGAGAAAGAAATACTGGATTTTAAAGATTTGGTGGAAGAGCAGAGGAGGGAGATGAAAAAATTAAAGGAATCAATTACCCCATTATTGTTATCTAGCACACAGACAGAAGAAAGACTGGATGAATTTAACCAAATTAATTTAGATTTGCAAAGGAAAATAGATGAAGCTCAAATTAATCTGAATTTAGAAAATAAAATAGACGATATTCAGGTTAAGGTTGATAAGGCAGATGAAGAAAGGGTTATATTACAATATAAATTAATGGAATATGCTATAAGGGTGAGAGGATTAAAGAGTGTAAGGAAGAAAATTTGAAAGAGATTTTTATTCAGGCCTTTGCTCAGATAGAGGAGTGGAACCAGAAGATTTTGAAGTTAATATTGAAAAATTTATCGTGTTAATTCTTGGTGGGCAAGGCAGAAGTGTTTACCGAGAGATGTGGTTATTTATTTTACAAATAAGAAGATTAGGTATGGAATTTTGCAAGCATTTTATAAAAATAAATTTCAAATATTAGGACAAGATATAATAATGATGAAGGAAATTCCTCCTAAAATGTTAAGAAAGAGAAAAGAATTTGCTTTTCTGGTGGATGAGTTTAAGAAACATCAGATATATTTTAGATGGGAGGTTCCAGCTGGTTTAACAGTGAATTATAAAGGAAGAAAGTATTTTCTCAATACAATTTGTAAAGCACGAGATTTTTATACTAATGTATTAAAGATTGGGAATTCTTTATTAATAGATGTTAAGTTGAATGGTGAATAGATGGTGGAAAATGTAAGACAGAAGAAGGAGGAGAATGTTTAACTTTATTATATATGATTATGGTTAATTTTGTAAATGATTTATTGTGGATATAAATGTGTAATTTTAGGGTACTATTTGATATATTTAAGGTATAAAGGAATAGGAAGATGGAATATTGTTTAACTTTATTATATATGATTATGGTTAATTTTTGTAAATGATTTATTGTGGATATAAATGTGTAATTTTAAGGGTACTATTTGATATATTTAAGGTATAAAGGAATAGGAAGATGGAATATTTAATTTTGGAGGATAGATAGTAAAATTTAGGAATTTGGATTAAATATTATATTTAAGAGATGGATGTAATGTTATATGGCTAATTAGAATGTAATTGTTATAATAGATATATTTTGGATAAGTTATAGGTGTAATTTTAATAATGTTATTTGATATAAGTAAGGTAAAGTGAAGATTTTAATTATTACAATTGATATATTGGATATTTGTAATATTATTTGTTGTATATAAATGTTAAAGATGTGAAAAGATGGACTATTGTTTACCCTTGAAGGTTGGACAGAAAAATTAAAGAAATTAAGTTGGAAATATGAACTATTCTTGAGAGACTGCTTAAGGAAGAAAGACATTTTAGAAGAACCCTTGGTGAATATTGGAAGATGGAACGTTGTTTTGATATTGATTGATGAAGGTTGGATATTAAAAACTATGTACTTTATTCAAGAACAAACACTAACTCAATCAGAAATTTCTGAGAACTCTAGGAGTGGAATGGTCTGATATATAATGGATTGGAAGAAAAGTATCTCTCTGGAAGGGGAGTGGAGGTTTTAAGGAATGATTATGGATTATGATTTGTGCTATATTTTAATTTTTGTTGTTAGTTTCATACCTTGTATTCGGTTCTCGGAAGTCCCGGGGGTGGGGGGAGGAAGGGGAAGAAAGGGGAGGGGGTAGAAAAGGGACTGATAGTTAATGTACAAAGATGATTGAAGATGTATAATTAATGTAAGATCGGAGCTGCCCGGCTACCACTTCAGAATGATGGGAAAGAAGGAAGTAGAAGAGAGAAGGAGGTAGGAAAGAGAAGAGGAGGAAGAGGAAAGGAAGGAAGAGGGATAGAAGAGGGAGAAGAAAGGAGTAGGGAGGAAGGAGGAGAGGATGTAGATAAGAGAGGGGGAGGATGGTTGTGGAAAGTAGAAGAAGGTAGAGAAGGAGAGTAAAAGGAAAAGGAAGGGGGTGGTGACCGGGCAGATCTGATTAATTGTATATGATGGTACATTAAATATGTTATTGGATATGTTATTGGATAAGAATGTTAAAATAAAACTTTTTTAAACAAAAAAAAGTAAAAAAAAAAGCCTTTGAGGATCCTGCCCCTCAGCAGAGATCGGCAGAGCCTTTAAACTTAAAAAAAAAATAAAAAATTAAAGGCTACTGTGGAGATCTCACCTGAGTTCCGCATCAGCAGAACCTTAAAAAACATGTTTTCTGTAGAAAACATGTAGAAAAACTCCTTTTAAAAGAGTCTAAGACACTTACCTGATTACTGATCGACCTCATGGCTTTTTTCCCAGTTTCATTTTCAGCACCAATTTTATAAGATGATGTATTGTTGGTATTTAACACCAGATGTTAAATAATGCTAAGATGTATAAAGATATTTCAAATGAATGTTGAAATGTTGGAAATGTAAAAATAAAGAAGGCACCTTTTATCATTTATGGTGGACACATAATAAAGCAAATAAATTTTGGAGTAAGATTCATATTTTAATACAGAAAATTCTTAAAATAGAGATGGAGATGAAGTCAGAGACTTTTCTTCTGGGTTTAATGGAAAAAAAACTTAGAAAAAGCTTTGGAACCTTGATCTTATATATGTTGACAGTAGCAAGATTACTGTATGCACAAAAATGGAACAGCACTTCGACTCCCACCATGGACAAATGGCTACAGAAGTTGATGGAGCCGGTAGAGATGTCTAAATTGACTATTTTGATGAAAAAATATATAGACTGCTTCTGGATTTTGTACTTGAGGTGGAAAAAAATGAAACTTTGATTTTGGGTTTTACTGATTAGATTGATTTGTTGTAATAGAAATGGCTAGTGTCAAGCCTGAATTTGATTGGGATGTGGGATTGTTTATATCCTTGGGCATCCTAGCATGAATTCAGTTTGATACAGCTTGGAACTGGAGGGGGATGGAGCCTTCAGTCAAAATATCATTCCTAGCTGATGAGTCAACCACTTTCCACCGTCTGGCTGACTGGAGGAGAAGGAGGAGAGATGTTGCTGAGCAACAGCTCCCATCTTGGTTGGACAATGTGACAGTTGTTTTGGAAACTTGAGAAACAGAAACTTACATTGAAGTGAAAAGCCCGGGAACTTTAGTATAGGCTTTTCACCAGTAGCACCAAGACGATATATTTAAATACATTTGTACTTTGAGGAAAAGCAATGCCTTGGAGTTCAATTTGTAATGGGTACATTACTTAGAAACTGACAGCTAATTTATATTATTTTGGAAAAGTAAAAAGTTGAGGTTGTATGT
Source organism: Ahaetulla prasina (assembly GCF_028640845.1). Lineage (NCBI taxonomy): Eukaryota > Metazoa > Chordata > Lepidosauria > Squamata > Colubridae > Ahaetulla > Ahaetulla prasina. The sequence goes on from NC_080540.1 coordinate 187,187,562, forward strand.
TAATGCTTTATTCTACTGCAACAGAGAGAGTCGGAAGTCAACGCTTTTTCTTTTCTTCCTCCCCTCCTCACTTTTCTTTCCCCTTTTCCTCCCCATTGTGTTCTGTTATTTGCTTTCATATTTTTCTATTTTATTCTATAATCTAATAAAAATGTTTTTTTTAAATAATCACCCAGTTTGAATTCAGTTTAAATTCAATTTAATGTGGTCAAAGACTATAGAGATAATGAACAAAATAAAATTTAAGACAAAGTTAAAATACATTTATAAAACCTAGTTAACATCTATAAGTGAGATTCAGAATATAGTTTGTATGAAATTATAATGTAAACACTAACATAATATTAAATATGATAACGTCTAAAATGACAATGAAGTAAAGCATTTAAAGCTATTAATATCAACAAAGTAATAATATCTAAAATTTATATGAATTATAATCACAAAAATACATTGCAGGCCCATCAGGGTTTGACATCTTTTGTGCTGCTACACAAAACCTAGCCCAGCTGAAGGGGGTATTTCAATTATGAATGGCATCTGGGCATAGGCTGAATCTGGGCGACCAGGATATCTGCAATCAGAAGTAGTATGAATCTGGTTTGGATGTCTCCATTAGAGGAACAATTAAGAACATGTTCTGTGGTTTCCATCTCTCTGTAATCTCAGGGACAGAGCCTTTCAGCCAACATAACTTTTTTGCATTTACCATCTTATACTGTGCTGCAGAGGAGATTTCATGGCATTAAGCAACAAAGAAAGCTTTCAGATGGCTAGGTGTTTCTAGCTGTGTAAGGTAGCTGGTAGCAGTGACAGTATGTCTGTTGTGTACTGGGAACAATATCGCAACAATACATGGGCACACAATAGATTTAAACTTATGTGAACCGCTCCAATCTTGATTGTAGAAAATATGACTTCAGTAACAGAGTTGTTAATGCTTGGAATGCACTACCTGACTCTGTGGTCTCTTCCCAAAATCCCCAAAGCTTTAACCAAAGACTATCTACTATTGACCTCACCCCATTCCTAAGAGGCCTGTAAGGGGCGTGCATAAGAGCACCAGCCTGCCTACCGTTCCTGTCCTAATGTTCCTTTGATTGTATCCAATTCGTATGGTTATTTCATGCTTATACTTATATATACTTTTCTGTTTGACAAATAAATAAAATAAATAAAACAGAAAGATTGGAACCTTTCTAGATTTGTTTTTTTTTAAATCAAGTTTTATTGTTTTTTTTCTTTCACGCACACCCACATGTTTTATGAACAGAGTATTGACCATATCATGTCATTTGTCATATCCAAATACATTTTACATAGTTACAATTTCTGCGAAAATATTCCTTTTCCCTACTTTTTTATCTTATCTAAATACTTCTACACTTATTATGTAAACAATATCACCACCCACCGTCAAATCCTAATTTTTTAACATTATTTCAATTAGTTATCTTGTCTTATCCATTGTTAATCATATATTGTCAGCCTCTGCCTATGATGCTTGCTTTTGCTATCGGCTGCCATTGTAACGGGAGGGGGGAGGTTTTTCTGGTATATGGGTGGGGGAGAAGTGAGCTGGTGGAAGAAACTTTTCAGGAGGAAAATTCTCACAGGCTTCAAGCAGCTGTGAAAGGAACTGATAGCTGTCAAGGTCAACCGTTCTGGCATGACAGAGAGATAGGGCCCATCTGAAGAAGAGCCCCACATGATACCTTGGGGAGATGTGGATTGGACACTGAACCGGGTTCCTTGACGGGAGGGATTTGGGATTGCTTTCAATATCTAATTTTCGCACCTACTGCCTCAGACCTTGCTTTTCTTTCATTGCATTCAGTTCATACTCAGTAAAAGTACCTTTCTCTATAAACATGGAGTTAAGGGTTTTCTTTCTGCAGTTTTGAATGGAGGCACGGCTGACATATATATTCTCTTTTAACTTTCATATTAATTCGTTCTTCATCCTAATAATTTTTAGAATGTTTGTGGTTTCCTTTCTACCATTTCATCTCTCTTATTTTACAACAATCTTTCTTCTCCTCCTCCTCTCTTTCCCTTTCCTCCCTACATCTATCCTTTTCTACTTTCTTCTTGCCTCCTCTCCTATTCTACTTCCCCTTCCTTTCTTCCCCTCCTCCTTTCTTCCACCCTTCCAACCTTCTCCCCTACTCTTATTTCCCCTCCCTTTCTTCCTCTACTTTTCCCTTTCTTCTATTCCTCTCTCTCCTGCCTCTCTTCTCCTCTCCTTCTATCCCTCTACTCCTCCTTCCATTGTCTCTCCATTGTTGTATTCATTTTCAATTCAATATTTTCCATAATGGTATCGGGGCAACCCCATTTCATTTATTCACTTACTGAATATATTTCTCAAAATCCACATCACATTTTTTTTATTATTCCTTCCTCTCTTTCCTTATTTTTCCTTCTTTGCACTCTTCCCATCTTTCTTTTTTTCCCCTTTCCTCTTTCCTTTCTCCTTTTCTGTCCCTTCTTGCATGCTCAAATGCAAAAGGACAAACATTTCTCCTTTTTGCTTTGTTTTTAGTTTGTTTTGCTAGCCCTCTGCCAGCAAAAATGGAGCCCCCATGCCCCTGCACAAAGCCCCCGTGCCCCAACGAAAATGGCCCCCGCACACCATTTTTGGCTGTGACAGCCTCCTGCAGTCTTCTGTCAGCGAAAATGGATCTCCCCCCAGCTCCATTTTCACTGGCAGAGGGGTGCAGGAAGCCTGTTGTGGCCAAAAACAGGGTTGTGGGGGTGGGCAGCCCACCTAAGTTCCACTTTCACTGGCAGAGGCACTGTGGACCGGTCCTTTGCTGTTTCTAGGCCAGCCCCATGGGCCAGATCTAAGCACCCTGTGGCCCAGATCCAGCCCATGGACCTTGAATTTGATAAGGTAAAGGTAAAGGTTCCCCTCGCACATATGTGCTAGTCATTGTCGACTCTAGGGGGCGGTGCTCATCTCCGTTTCAAAGCTGAAGAGCCAGCGCTGTCCGAAGACGTCTCCGTGGTCATGTGGCCGGCATGACTTAATGCCAAAGGCGCACGGAATGCTGTTACCTTCCCACCAAAAGTGGTCACTATTTTTTCTATTTGCATTTTTATGTGCTTTCAAAACTGCTAGGTTGGCAGAAACTGGGACAAGTAACGGGAGCTCACCCATTACATGGCAGCACTAGGGATTTGAACTGCTGAGCTGCCAACTTTTCGATCGACAAGCTCAACATCCTAGCCCCTGAGCCACCGCATCCCTTGAATTTGATACCCCTGGTCTAATCAGTAAAACCCAAAGTCAGATTTCTACATCAAGCACGAAGTTCAGAAGCGATCTCTATGTGGAAACAAAAGTACTTATGTTCTTTTCTTTAATCAAAGTAATCAATTTTGTCATTTCAGCCAGCTCCATCATCTTCTGCAACCATTTGTCCATAGTAGGAATCAAAGTGTCCTTCCATTTTTGTGCATACAATAGTCTTGCTGTGGTCAACATATATAATAACAATGTTCCAATTTTTTCCCAATTCTTTTTCCATTAAACGCAAAAGAAAATGTTCTGGTTTCATTTTCATCTCCATTTTCAAAATTTTCTGTGTTAAAATATGAATCATGCTCCAAAAATTTGTCACTTTATCACATGTCCACCATAAATGGTAAAAAGTCCCCTCTTTACTTTTACACTTCCAATATTCATTTGATATATCTTTATACATCTTAGATAATTTATCTGGTGTTAAATACCAAAGATACATCATCTTTTAGAAATTTTCTTTTAGATTATAATTTAATGTAAATTTTAAATCCTTCATCCACATATTTTCCCATTGTTCAAGCATCACATTATATCCAAAGTTCCTTGCCCACTGAATCATACAATGTTTTACATGTTCATTTTCCAAATTCAGTTTCAATAACATTTTATAGATCTTAGCAATAATATGTTCATCATTACCACATAATGAAATTTCCAATTCATTTTTAACAAAATCAAATCAGTAACATTTTTAATCAGTTTAAATCTTTCTTTCAGATGTTGATAGGTAAATCACTAGTAAACATAACCTTCTGATTCAAGTTCTTCCCCCGTCTTTAATATTAGGTCACCAGAGTTGACCTAATAGAAAGATAAAATTTTACCGTATATCAACCAATCTGGCTTTGCCACCATTTCTTTTCTAAAAAAGACTTCCTGTGGTGACACCCAAAGGGGTAACTTCATAGAGAGGCTTGTTTTATATTTATACCAAAGTCTTAGTATGGCACATGTAATAAAGTGGTTATTAAAATCCATATTAACTTTCTTTTTATCATACCATATGTAGCCATCCAAATGTTAATTCATGGACCTCTGGTTCAAGTAACCTCTTATTCCTGAGGCTAAACACCCAAAAGTGCTTTTTCAAAAGGCAATTGAACTTGGGTTTTGTTTTCTTTGAAGATGTTTTGCTTCTCATCCAAGAAACTTCTTCAGCTCAAGAAGCTGAAGCTCAGTCCAGTTGCCTTTTGAAAAAGCACTTTTGGGACAACCATGATCTGGATGACTGAGAATCTCCATAGATTTGAAACTTTCTCAAGAGCCTTTATTATCTTCTGATATTCTAGAACATTAACATTAATAGCATTTGTTTCAACTCCAGTTACCAACATTTCATTACCACATACAAATGCATAAAATATTCATTCCATTCAATGGTGAACCAGTTAAAATTCTGTGCCACCCCTCCCACTTTGCCCCACCCCATCCAAACACTCCTCATTTTGCCCACTCACCTGGCATAACTGCTGCTGCTCTCTGTCTGGCTCTCTCACGTGCCTTGACCACACAATCTCTGCAGGCCAGCCAGCTTGCCTGCCTTCGCCACCATGATTGCATCCCACATAGCAATCTCTCCACAGCCCAGATGAGTGGCCCTGATCTGCCTGTGTGAGCCTGCAAGCAAGCCCCGAATCCCAGCCTAGCTGCCTCCCACATGGACCAGCCAGTTTGCCTGTCTTTCGCCACAGCCTTCCACATGGCGGCTGTGGCCCAGCTCTCTACCTCTGCCTTCCTTCACTGATCTCCACTTCTCCTTACTCACTTACAGCCCTCTTTTTGACTCGTGCAATATACAGGTCCTCAATGGAAGGCAGGTTGGTAGCAATTGTTTTTTCTGCAGTTCTAATTATCCTCCAAAGTCTGTGTCTGTCTTGTTGGGTTGCAGAACCAAACTAGACAGTTATAGAGGTGCAGATGACAGATTCAATAATTCCTCGGTAAAACTGTATCAGCAGCTCCTTGGGCAGTTTGACCTTTCTGAGTTGGCGGAGAAAGAACATTCTTTGTTGTGCTTTTTTAATGATGTTTTTGATGTTAGCTGTCCATTTTAGATCTTGCAATATGGTAGAACCTAGAAATTTGAAGGTCTCTACTGTTGATCCTGTGTTGTCTAGTTGCAGTTAATCACTGTTGTGTCATCTGCGAACTTCAGTAGTTTAACAGATGGATCGTTAGAGATACAGTCATTGGTATACAGAGAGAAAAGTGGGAAGAGCACACAATCTTGGGGGGTGGGCTGTACTAATTGTACAGGTATCTGATGTGATTCTGCTTAGCTTCACCTGCTGATTCCTGTTTGTTAGGAAGCTTATGGTCCACTTACAAGTGTGTTCAGGTATCTGTAGCTGGTTTAGCTAAGTTAGAAGAGTGTCTGGAATGATGGTATTGAATGCTGAACTAAAATCTACAAAGAAGATCCTTGCTTTAGCGATTCAAGATGTTGTAGGATGTAGTGCAGAGCCATAGTAACAGCATCATCTGTTGATCTATTTGCTCGGTATGCAGATTGCAAGGGGTCTAATAGCAGATCCGTGATGGTTTTCAGGCGGGACAGCACTAACCTTTCAAAGGTTTTCATGACTACAGATGTTAGAGCAACTGGTTTGTAGTCATTCAGTTCCTTGATGGTGGGCTTCTTTGGCACTGGGATGATAGTAGAGTGTTTGAAGCAAGAAGGAACATAGCACATCTCTAGTGATTTATTGAAGATACAGGTGAAGATGGGGGCTAATTGGTCAGCACAGACTTTTAAGCAAGAAGGAGTTATCTTGTCTGGGCCTGGAGCTTTTCCTGGCTTTTGTCTGTGAAATAGGTCTTGCACTTCCATTTCTGTGATCACTAGGGGTTGTGAACCCAATGGGATGGGGTCAGTTGTAGGAAGCTTGGCTGTTGTTGGTGTGTCTGAGATGAGGGTTGTGGAGATAGGTGGCTGTAGTTTCCTTTCAAACCTGCAGTAAAACATGTTCAGGTCATCTGCCAGTTGCTGATTTCCTTCAGCCTGGGAAGGAGGTTTGCCATAGCCGGTGATATTTTTAAGAGTTTTCCACGTTTGCTGGTTCATTTGTTGAGAACTGATTCTTTAGCTTTTCAGAGTAGCTTATTTTTGCTGCTCTGATCTTCCTTGTTAATACATTTCTGGCCTGATTGTACAGCATTTTATCACCTTTTCTGTTGGCTTCCTCTTTGGAACCACGTAGCTGCTTAAGTTTAGCTGTGAACCAAGGTTTGTTGTTACTGTATATTCGCAAGTTCCTGGTAGGTACACATAGGTCTTCACAGAAGCTGACGTATGATGTTACAGTCTTTGTGAGTTCATCTTAGTCTGCAGAGGTACTTTCAAAAACATTCCAATCAGTGCAGTCAAGGCAGGCCAGTAGCTTTAACTTTACCTCCTCTGTCAAGGTCTTCACTGATTTAATTGTTGGTTTTGTGGTTTTAAGTCTTTGCCTGTAAGCAGGTACAAGGTGAATCATGCAATGATCAGAGTTTCCCACAGCTGCTCGTGGTAAGGACCAATAAGCATCTTTTAGTGTTGTGTAGCAATGGTCTAAAGTATTCTTGTCTCTAGTGGGACAATTGACATGCTGAAAGTATTTTGGTAGCTCTTTTTTGGTAGAGATCTTGTTTAGATCTCTCAAAATAATGACCGGTGAATCGGGGTATTTGGCTTCAGCCTCCAAAATTTGGTCAGCTACAGTTTGTAATGCCTTGTTTACACAGGTTTGTGGTGGGACATAAAACAGCAATTAGAAGAAATGAGGAAAATTCATGAGGTGAATAGTATGATTTTGCAGTTGATAATTAATGTCTCTAAGTTTTCGTCACAGAATCTATATATTATAGTTATATTCTGAGACCAGCTGTTATTGATATATAAGCATAAGCCTCCTCCCTTCTTTTTACCAGATGTTTCTGCAATTCTGTCCGATCGTTGAATCTGAAACCTTGGGATATGCAGGCTGCTATCATCAATTGATTCATTTAATCAGGTTTCAGAGAACCATAGGGCTGCTGAATTGTAAAAGTCAGAATTGTATCTATTTAAAAGGAGTATTTCATCCATCTTATTAGCAAGTGAACATACATTGGTTAGGAAAGTTGAAGGCAGAGGAGTTTTATTTCTCCTATTCCTTAAGCTGTTTAAAATCCCCGTCCTTTTACCTCTCTTTCTCCACTTCCTACATTTGGTTTTTTTTTTGTTTTGTTTTGTTTTTTGGTAATCCATGGCTCTGGGGAAATTGCTTCTTCCTGTGTTAGAATCTCCTCCGCATTTTTAAAGACAGGGGTGTGTGAGATCATAGAAAGCTGTTCCTTAAAGAAACATTGCTTAATTTTTAGCAGATGGTCTCGTGAGTAAGAAATCCATAGTGAGTCACAGAGAATAATTAAAAATAAAGAAACCATTAGAGAGCATTTCACCGAGGCAGCCTTTGGCAGCGCCATCTTGGAAAGATCTTAAATTAATTCTTGCTTTTTTCCCCTGCCAAATATATTTTATGATTATTTTATTAAGATCCTCAAAGTATTTTTTCTCCAATCTTATCGGAATTGTTTGAAACACGTACAATAATCTTGGTAATATATTCATCTTAATTTTGGCCATTTTTCCTATTAACGATAATTGCAAACTTTTCCATTTTTCCAAATGTGTCTTCATTTGTTGTATCAACTTATAATAATCATCTTCCTTAATGTTACACATTGTGCTGTTAATTGAAACCCTAAGTATTTTACTTTCTTAGTAATCTGAATATCTAATCTCTTCATTTACTCCTTTTTTTATTTCTCTGTGGTATTTTTCACTAAAATCTTAGTTTTTTCTTTATTTATTTTCAATCCTGTTACTTCGCCATACGCTTCTATTCTTATTAATTTTGGCCCTGTTTCTTGTGGATCTTCTATGATAAAAACCAAATCATCTGCAAATGCCTGTAGTTTGTATTCTTCTTTTTTATTTCCATACCTTTTATCTAATGTTTCTATTTAATACTTCTAGTGTCAATACACTTGATTCCATTCTGCCATGCAAATGAGCTGAGCTAATAAACAACATAATATAGGAGAGGTGAGAGCGGGGGCAGGTGGGCAGGGCCAATCTAAATTTTCCCTACCCGGATGCCAAAACAGGTGTGAACCAGCTGGATTTCACCTCTGTTTCATTCCTTTGGTGGCTATTTCCAGGCCATTCTCCCACATGTAGGTCCAGATGTGTGCCAGGAAGAACCCCAGCTGCTTGGGGTCTCCATTAAATTTTACACCAAAGGGGGGGGGCATGGCGAGCATCGCGGCAGTATGGCATGGAATTCCAGGGCTATGGAATAATGCCAATATCCTAACCAATTTAGGGGATCCCCAGGGGATATAACTGTCCTGTAGAGACAGTGAAGAACGGAGGTGCAGGCTGGTGCAAACAGGGAAGTCACAAGTTCCCTGAAGTGCCGGCATTAGCCTCTGAACCAGAGGTGTGGGAAGACAGCCATTAGGAGTTGTCAAAAGCCAGGGCAGCTACACAAAAGAAGAAAAGAAAAGAGAGCAAGGCAATCATCTGGGTGAGAAACTGAAGTCTTGGAAACAAGATTTGTTTTATATTTTTATCTCCTGAACTTTAAAAAAAAAGTTTCTTGAAAGACATGGCAAAGAGGAGTGGGGGGAGAGGAATAAGACTACCTCCCCACTTCCGGAATAGCAGTGAAAAAGCGGAAGCCATTAATAAAGACTAATTACAGAAAATTGAAAATTCAACTTAAAGAATTGAAAGCAGATTGGACAAAGAGGTTCTGCATGGCTAAAGAATTGTTTTCTGAAAATTAGAATTTTGTAGCTGGAAGTGCAAAGTGGAAAAAAGAAAAGCATTTTGTTATGTTTAAGGGTATTTTAAGTTAATTGTAGTGCCATCTAGTGGTGACAGAGAAAACTAAATAGACATACTGAACAAAGGAGAAGATGAGAGCAGAATGACCTTGGACAATATTTAGGAAAATGGCAAAAAGATTTTGATAAGAAGTGGTCTTGTGATTCTGTAACAGAAGGAGGGGAAAAAAAGAAGAACGAAAGTTTTTGTAAACTACTAGAATTGAGCTGTCTGTTTTGTTTTTCTTTTTTCCTTTCACTTGAGGGGCTTATAAATTTTCGAAGATTTTGGAATAGTGGTATTTTGGCATATTCTTATTTTTTCCTTTTGTGTTTTCTTTTTGTGTGTGTGTGTGTCTTTGTTTTTTGTTTCTCTTCTGGCTTGTTTTCCTGGATTAAAATTTTCGTGATTGGTATGGTTCTTGTTTTTTATTTTGGTTCCCCACCCCCATTTTTGTAATTTTTTCTTGGGAGACATATTTTACATTTTTTCTATTTTTATTAAGTGATTGAATATTTTGAAATTCTTTATTGGTGAATTTTTATTTTTGTCCTGATTTGGTGTTTTTTTTTGCAATTTTCTTTTACCTCTTTGGCTTTTTGGGTGGTTGTTGATTTGTTTTTGGCATTTTGTTTCTTTCCGAAACAAATGTGGATTAAGGTATCAAGAATCTGAAGAGTTTGATGGATTTGGGAGCAGATTTGGAATTTGAATTTGGAATTTAACTAAAAGAAATAGCTGGAATCTAAGAATTGGATTATTTGGATTACAAAGTGGGTGGTATGATTTGAAGAGACGATGAAGAAAACAACACATCTATCATCACCATCAACATCAATATCTACAGCATCGAGTGTCACAGGACAAAAGATAACAGAAACTGCATCACAACAAAGAAAATTAATACGGATTTAAGAAACATGTTACAGAACATATATGAAGATCTTAAGACAAGATTAGATAAGATAGATGGAAGAATGGAAAAAATGGAAGAAAACATGGAAAAAATGGACAGAGAATTGAAAGGAGTAAAAGAGATAATAGAGAAAAATGAACAAAGATTGCAACAAATGGAAGAAAAATCAGAGGCAACGGAGAAAAATGTTGAAGAGATGGACTATAGACTTACAACCATTGATAAAAATCAGGAAAAAACAATTATAACTCTGGAAATGGATAAAGCTGATTATTATTTAAGATTCCAAAATATTGAGGAAGAAAAGGGTGAAAACCTAGCAGAGAAGATTGTGAAGATATTAGCAGAAGTAATGGAAAAAAGCAAGGAAATAGTCTTAAATGGAATTGACAAGATATATAGAGTGCACACAAAATATGCAATGAGAAACAATTTACCTACAGAAATTCATGTCAGATTCACTAAGAAAACTTTGAGAACAGAGATATTGCAAATGATGAGAAACGCAACGATAAAGCACAAAGGGAGAGAAGTAGTGGCACTGAAACAAATTCCAAGAGGAGTGAGAGACCTGAGAAAATATATCAATTTCTCACGAAGTGTTTGATAAAAAGAGGAATAAATTTTAGATGGCTGATTCCAGAAAGAATATTGGTGAATTGGCAAGAGCAAAGATACAGATTAGATTCAATAGAAAAAGCAGAACTATTTTATGAACAACACATAGGTCTTCAAGAACAAGAAAGACTGAGAGACGAAAAAGGAGATGGACAACAGAAGGAGAAGAAAGAGCAGCCAAGGGAGATGACTAAAGAACAAGAAGAGAGAGCAATAAGAGAAGGAGCAAGAGCAAAAGAAGTTAAAGAACAAAGAGAGATAAGAGTGACTAGATTGACAAAACAAGTAAATAAATAAGAAATGGAGGAAGAAATTAAAGTAATATCCCTGAATATAAATGGATTAATTTCGGCAATAAAAAGAAGGAAGATATTTAACAAATTAGAGAAGCTAAAACTAGAAATTATATGCCTACAAGAAGTTCATATTAGAAAGCAACATAAAAAACTTTTGGAGCGAACAAAATTGGGGATGCTATATACAACATTGGCTTCTCAAAGTAAAAGAGGAGTGGTATTTTATATCAAACAGACAATTCAATCCAAACAAATATTTGAAGATGAGGAGGGAAGAATATTAATGGTAGAAATTGTAATGAACTATAAAAAAAATATTACTTGTGGGAATATATGTTCCAAATAAAAATCAAGAAGAATTTTATGCAAAATTACACAGAAAAATACCAGAATATGAATATGAAGATATTTGCATAATAGGAGATTTTAATGCAATATTTGATAACGAATTATATTATAACTTTACAAAAGTGGGGGGAAAACCAAGGAAGACATTTCTGAAAACATTTTATACAATGGTAGATGAATTAACTCTACTTTTGGAGAAAAACAAACCTAAAGGAAAAGCAATATTCATTTTATTCAAATAAGCATATGTCATGGTCAAGAATAGATATGATATGGATGTCTACAGACTTAATGTCTAACATAGATAAGATTGATATAGAGGCAAATATATGGGCAGACCACAGTCCGATAATGATAGTATGGAAAGGCCAAAGAAAAAGAATGAGATGGACATTAAATCAAAACTTATTAAATAAGAAACTTATACAATATATGGAAAAAAAATTGATATTTTTCTTTAAAGAGAATAGAAAAGAAGATACATCATTGCAAAACATATGGGACACTAGTAAAGCATATATAAGAGGCTTGGCAATGACTTATGCAGGGAAAAGAAATAAACAGAACAGACAAACACAAAAGAAACTGGAGGAGAAATATAAGAAATTAGAGAAAGATTTGCAAAAAAATCCACAAGATAAAAAAATTAAAAACCAAATGGACTTGAAAAAACATAAATTGAACTTAATTGAGAATGAAGACCTGGCAAGGAAAATAAAATCAACAAGGCAATTTTTTTTCAAAAATGTAAATAAATCAGGAAGATGGCTGGCATATAAAATAAAAAAGGAAAAAGAAAGAAAGTTGATAACTCAACTACTAGATCAAGATTGAAAGATATGTTATCAAAATGTGGAAAAGAAAAAAAAAATGAGGAATATTATAAGAAATTATATCAGCAAGAGCAGATACCAGGAGGGAAAATAGAACAATATCTGGAAAAGGCAATAATTCCTTTAATTAATTCTAAGAATTTAAAAAAGCACTAGAAGAAAGAATAACAATGATGGAATTGATGGAGGGGATTAAAAGACAAAAGAATGGAAAACCCCCGGAACCAGATGGATTACCAGTAGAACTATATAAAGAATTGCAAGATGTATTAAGCGATAAAACGTTACAAGTATTTAATGATTTATTAATAGAAGCCAAGGTGCCGAACTCATGGATGGAGGCCTATATAACTCTTATACCAAAAGAAGAAACAGATTTACAACAAATAAAGAATTATAGACCAATTTAACTATTAAATGGAGATTAATAGTTAAATAGGGTAGAGGACAGTGCGGGCAGTCAGGGGATGGGCGCTTTGTGGCTGAGCGACTCCGGGCTGCTTCAGGAGGAGCCCCGGAGCTCTCTCCCTCTGGCGGGGGTGTTCTCGGCGCTGGTAGCGGCCTGGCCCGGCCTTTTCCAGCAGCGGCGGCAGCGGCCGGGTTTTTCCGGCGGCGGTGGAAGCGGCCTGGCTCGGTGCTGCTTCGGGAGGGGCCTCGGAGCTTTCTCCCCCTGGCGGTGGTATTGTCGGCGATGTGGGTAGCCTGGCCTTTTCCAGTGGCGGCGGCGGCCGGGCTTTTCAGTGGCGGCGGCGGCGGCCTGGCTTGGCGTGGCCTTGGGAGGAGCCTCGGAGCTCTCTCCCCTCCAGCGGTGGTACTATCAGCGGCAGTGGCGGCGGCCTGGCGTGGCCGGTCTGGCGATGGCCTGGCCTGTCAGTGGGCGGCTGGGTCCGGCGAACTGGCTCAGTGCTGGGGCTGGTGGCATGACCCAACAAGCCCGGCGGGTGAGTGGCCTACTCCAGCTGGTGGCCTGGCTTAGTGGCTGCAGAGAGGCCCGTTGGTCGCCTTCTTTGTCATCCTGAAGGTCGTCCACGGGCCTAGTGGACGCCCTCTCTATCATCTAGAGGACGTCTATGGGCCGCCTGTTGGGGGCTTTTTCAAGACTGTCGCCCCCCCCCCCTGGACTTTTGGGAGAGAGATGGCTTTGCGGTGGAGCGGCTCGGCCCATTGGGTGCGTGTTCGGCCTGGCGGTTTGACGACCTGGCGGTACGGCCCAGTGGTTGCCAACTGGCCTGGTGGTTGCCTCTTTGTCACCTTGTAGGATGACCACGGGCCATGTGGGTGCCTTTTTTTTTTTTTTTGTTTACATTTATACCCCGCCCTTCTCCGAAGACTCAGGGCGGCTTACAGTGTATAAGGCAATAGTCTCATTCTATTTGTATATTTTTACAAAGTCAACTTATTGCCCCCCCAACAATCTGGGTCCTTATTTTACCTACCTTATAAAGGATGGAAGGCTGAGTCAACCTTGGGCCGGGCTCGAACCTGCAGTAATTGCAGGCTACTGTGTTCTTAATAACAGGCTTTTACCAGCGTGAGCTAAACCGGCCCTTTTTTACCATCCTGGAGGACGCCCATGGGCCGGCTGCAGAGGGACCCTTTTGAGATCTTCGGTCCCCAGCTGGAGGACGGTCCTGGACAATCCTAGCTAGGCTATTGTAGGACTCCATCCTTTCCCCCCCCTTCGTCCACAGACCACCCCTTGGGATTGTATATGAGGGGTTGGTGAATCTGACTGAATCATGGCGGTTTTGTCCATCTACCGCCTAAGAACTATTTCTCGTCTGTTTCTCACCCAGAACTACTGGTGTTGTCAGCTACCATCTCGACTGGTCCAGGATGGGTCTGTTTGCCGGATTCTTACCATGCGGACATTTACTGCGGCTGACCTTCTTGCCCTGCGAGATTCCCCTCTCTCGCAGGTTTGGCCCCCCACATTATCGAGGGCCTATCTTGAGGACGGGTTTTGGAACCCCGAGAGGTGGCATGCCAAAAATAGGAGACTTAGGGGATTTTTAGTTAACTGTTTTAATCGGCTTTTTAAGGGGAGTTTTAATGGGAATTTTAAGGGGAGGGTGGGAATTGACGGGTTTGGGTTGAGGGGGTGGGGGGGAGGGGGGGGAGGAAAACCCTTTGGGGGGGAGATGAGTTCAGCAAGTGTTCGCGGCGGTAAGTTAATTTATTTATTATTATTATTTATTTATTTAAATTTGTATACCGCCCTTCTCCCGAAGGACTCAGGGCGGTTCACAGCCAGGTAAAAATACATAATAAACTATAAATACAATTAAAATACTATTAAAAGACTTATTAAATTGGCCAGAATTAAAATTTAGAAATAAAACCCATTAAAAACCCATAAACTTAAAAAACTAACCCAGTCCAGCGCAGATAAATAAGTGAGTTTTAAGCTCACGGCGAAAGGTTCGGAGGTCCGGAAGTTGACGGAGTCCTGGGGAGTTCGTTCCAGAGGCGGGAGCCCCACAGAAGGCCCTTCCTGGGCCGCCAGGCGACAGTGTCGCGCCGACGGCACCCTGAGGAGTCCTCTCTGTGAGAGCGCACGGGTCGGTGAGAGGTATTCGGTAGCAGCAGGCGGTCCCGTAAGTAACCCGGCCCTATGCCATGGGCGCTTTAAAGGCGTTCACCAACACCTTGAAGCGCACCGGAAGGCCACAGGTAGCCAGTGCAGCCTGCAGGATAGGTGTCACTCGGGAGCCACGAGGGCTCCCTCTATCACCAGCAGCTGCATTCTGGACTAACTGTAGCCTCCGGATGCCCCTCAAGGGAGCCCCATGTGAGAGCATTGCAGTAGTCAGGCGAGGCGTCACAAGGCGTGGTGACTGTGCACAAGGCATCCCGGTCTAGAAAGGGGCGCAACTGGCGCACCAGGCGAACCTGGTGGAAAGCTCTCCTGGAGGCGGCCGTCAAGTGGTCTTCAAAAGACAGCCGTTCATCCAGGAGAGCGCCCAAATGCGTACCCTCTCCATCGGGCCAATGACTCGCTCCCGACAGTCAGCCGCGGACTCAGCTGACTGTGCGGGATGCCGGCATCCACAGCCACTCCGTCTTGGAGGATTGAGCTTGAGCCTGTTTCTCCCCATCCAGACCCGTCGGCTTCCAAACACCGGGACAGCACTTGATAGCTTCATTGGGGTGGTCCGGTGTGGAAAAGTACAGCTGGGTGTCATCAGCGTACAGCTGGTACCTCACACGAAGCCACTGATGATCTCACCCAGCGGCTTCATAGATGTTGAACAGAAGGCGAAGAATCGCCCTGCGGCACCCCACAAGTGAGGCGCCGCGGGGTCGACCTCTGCCCCCCCGTCAACACCGTCTGCGGCCGGTCGGAGAGATAGGAGGAGAACCACCGATAAACGGTGCCTCCCACTCCCAATCCCTCCAACCGGCGCAGCAGGATACCATGGTCGATGGTATTGAAAGCCGCTGAGAGGTCTAATAGGACCAGGGCAGAGGAACAACCCCTATCCCTGGCCCTCCAGAGATCATCCACCAATGCGACCAAAGCCGTCTCCGTGCTGTAACCAGGCCGGAAGCCGGACTGGAACGGGTCCAGATAGACAGTTTCCTCCAGGTGCAAGGGAAACTGATATGCCACCATACTCTCTACAACCTTCGCCGCGAAGCGAAGGTTGGAGACCGGACGATAATTACCTAAAACAGCCGGGTCAGGAAGGCTTCTTGAGGAGGGCCTCACCACCGCCTCTTTCAAGGCGGCGGAAGACTCCCTCCAACAAAGAAGCACTCGTAATCCCCTGGAGCCAGCCTCGTGTCACCTCCTGAGTGGCCAGCACCAGCCAGGAGGGGCATGGGTCCAGTAAACACGTGGTGGCATTCAATCTACCCAGCAACCTGTCCATGTCCTCGGGAGTCACAGGGTCAAACTCATCCCAGACAACATCACCAAGACCGCCCTCAGATGCCCCGTCCGAATCGCCACAATCTTGGTCCAGACTGTCCCTAAGCTGAACGATTTTATCGTATAGATAACCGTTAAACTCCTCAGCACGTCCCTGCAACGGGTCATCCCGCTCCCCCTGGTGAAGGAGGGAGTGGGTCACCCGAAACAGGGCAGCTGGGCGGTTATCTGCCGACGCAATGAGGGAGGAGGCGTAGCAACGCCTCGCTTCCCTCAGTGCCACTAGGTAGGTCCTAGTATAGGATCTAACTAGTGTCCGATCAGCCTCTGAGCGGCTGGACCTCCAAGAACTCTCTAGGCGTCTTCTCCGGCGTTTCATCCCCCTCAGCTCCTCGGAGAACCAAGGAGCCGGTTGGGATCTGCGCCGGGTCAGAGGCCGCAGAGGCACGACACGGTCTAAAGCCCCAGCCGCAGCCCGTTCCCAGGCTGCGGCTAGTTCCTCTGCCGTGCCGTGAGCCAGACCCTCAGGGAATGGCCCAAGCTCCGTCCGAAACCTCTCTGGGTCCATCAGGCGCCTGGGACGGTACCAACGTAGTGGTTCCGTCTCCCTGCGGTGTTGGGTAGCGGTCAGAAAGTCCAGGCGAAGGAGAGTGATCTGACCATGACAAAGGTTCTGTGACTATATCTCTCAAGTCCAGATCCTTCAGCCACTGACCAGAGATGAAAATCAGGTCCAGTGTGCCTCCCCCGATGTGAGTAGGGCCATCCACTACTTGAGTCAGGTCCAAGGCCGTCATGGAGGCCATGAACTCCCGAGCTACTGTCGATGACGGGCCGGCAGATGGTAAGTTAAAGTCCCCCATGACTAAAAGTCTGGGGGTCTCCACTGCCACCCCGGCAAGCACCTCCAGAAGCTCGGGCAGGGCAGCTGTCACGCAGCAAGGAGCCAGGTACGCGACCAGCAAGCCCATCTGACATCTATGACCCCACCTCACAAAGAGGGATTCACACCCGGCAATCTGAGGTACAGTGGTCTCCCTCGGCTCTAGACTCTCTTTAATAATAACCGCCACCCCACCACCCCTACCCTGGGCCCTCGGCTGATGGAATGCACGGAAACCCGGTGGGCACATCTCGACCAGGGGCACGCCCCCTTCAGTGCCCAACCAGGTCTCCGTAACGCCTATAATATCCGCGGCACCCCCCTGAATCAGATCATGTATTAGGGGGGCCTTATTGGCCACGGACTGTGCGTTGCATAACATCAGACGAAGGCCCAGGCTCTGAGGGTCTTGACCATCCGGGGAACGGGAGAAGTCAGGGGGATCGGGGCGCGCGATCGCCTGTATACATCGAACGCGTGACCCCCTAAACCGATGCGATCCCCCCCTTCCGCCATATCTGCCCCTCCCACTTACCGTGCAGATGGACTCACCCTCACACAAAGGAACACACTCCCCCCCCCATAACCTCCGAACCCATTTGATAGTCGCCGCGAGCATGCGCTGGAACTGGTTTCTCTCCTGACGGGCTACCCCCATCACCCGCCCTAACCCCCCCCCCCCCCCCCCACCCCCCCCCCCCCGGTTCCCCCCCCCCCCCTAAAATTTCCATTAAAACTCCCACTTAAAAACGGTTAAAACAATTAACTAAAAATCCCCTAAGCCTCCTAGATTTAGCATGCCAGCTCTCGGGGTTCCAAAACCCGTCCTCAAGGTGGGCCCTCGATAGTGAGGAGGGCCAGACCTGCGAGAGAGGGGAATCTCGCAGGGCAAGAAGGTCCGCAGTAGAAAATCTTCGCATAATAAAGTTGTGGTGCGATTAGCAGCCCATCCAGCCGGTCCAGATGTCATTTCAGCAGAAGTTCCACGCCCAACAGTATAGGCCCTGGCTCCAAATAAGCTAGCCATTCTCCTCCAGTCCGAGCCAGTCCATTCGGCCTAGATGTTAAAAGTTAGTATAGGCCTTGATGGCAAAAGAGGATATGGACTAGAAACTCCATACCAGGCCATTCTGGTTCTCCAGGATTTGATCTTAATCTTAGTCTCAGTCTTAATGAGGGCCAGTATTTGATCTTAATCTTAGTCTCAGTCTTAATGAGGGCCACCACTACCACCATCTCGGAACAAACGGTAGAGGGTCTAAAAGAGGCCAGCCACGTCCCAACTCCCTCCTCAACGGGCTGGACCCTCCAGATAACCCATTAGACCCTCTACCTCTGCTTCTCCCACGTCCGATACTCTCCTCTCTGGCGTCGATGGAATAGCCCTCCGGCGCTGATGAAAACACCTACAGCCCCTGAAATGGGGGGGACGTCCACGGCTGCCGCTGCCCCCGAACCCGGAAGCCATGCCGCGACCGCTGCGACCACTGCCCAAACAGAGGGCCAAGGGACACACCGAGGGAGCACCATGGGAAAGTATCCAGCCATCTCCTATCCGGCAACGCTGTAAAGGCCCGCAGCTCCTGGAGGTGGGCCCGCAGCTCTTGGAAGGGCCTCTGCCGCCGCCGCTGCCGCCGCCAGACCCAAAAGCCATGCCATGCCGTGACGGCCGCCCCAACAAGAGCCGAGGGCAGCACCGAAGGAAACAGCGTGGGGGGGAGCAACTATCCATCCATTCTCCGGCGCCGTTGAAAACTGTCAGGCTCCGGGGGAGGCCTCCGCTGCAGCTGCCGCCGCCGCCGCCAGGCCCAAGGGCCATGCCGTGACCGCCTCAGCCGCAACTGCCGCCCTCAGAATGCCGAGGAAAACGCCGAGCCTACCGCACGTCCTGGACCCTCAATTCCGGCCATAGGTCCGAAGGTGGTGGGGGAGTGTCTCGTTCCAGTTTACCAGGATTTTGTTATCAACACGGTATGTGGGAGAGGCAGATATGGCGGAAGGGGGGGCCACATCAGGTTCTGGGGGCATGTCCTCGCTATTTAAGAGCGATTGCGTGCTCTGGCCCCCCAAAATTCTCCTGTTCCCTGAGTGGCCAGAATACCCGGGACTTGGGCCTTCGGCTGATGTTATGCAATGCAAGATCCGTGGTTAATAAAGCTCCCCTGATTTTAGATCTAATCCAGGAAGGGACCACGGACGTTATGGGCATTAGGGAAACCTGGTTGGGCACGGAAGGGGTGGTTCCCCTAGTAGAGATGTGCCCACCAGGTTTCCGAGCATTCCATCAGCCGAGGGCCCAAGGTAGGGGTGGCGGGGTGGCGATTATTATTAGGGAGAGTCTGGAACCGAGGGAGACCACTGTGCCTCAGATAGCTAGGTGCGGAACCCTCTATGTGAAGTGGGGTCGTAGGACTCAGGTGGGCTTGTTGATCACGTACCTGGCTTGCTGTGTGGCAACAGCCCTGCCCGAGCTGTTGGAGTTGCTAGCTGGGTTGGCAGTTGAAGCCCCTAGACTGTTGGTCATGGGGGATTTCAACTTGCCATCAACTGGCATGGCATCCTCGACCGCTCGGGAGTTCATGGCTTCCATGACAGCCATGGACCTGACTCAATTAATTGATGGCCCTACTCACATTGGGGGAGGCACCCTAGACTTGGTTTTTATCTCTGGCCAGTGGTTGAATGATCTGATTTTAAATGATTTAGTTATCGATCCTTTGTCATGGTCAGATCATTTTCTCCTTCGTCTGGACTTTCAGACCGCTACCCACTGCTGCAGGGAGATGGAACCAATGCGTTGGTTCCGTCCCAGGCGCCTGATGGACCCTGAGAGGTTCCTGACGGAGCTTGGGCCGTTTCCCGAGAATCTGGCCGACGGCACGACTGAAGAGCTTGTCGCGGCCTGGGAACAGGCTGCGGCTGGAGCTTTGGACCGTGTCGTGCCTTGCGGCCTCTGACCCGGCATCGGTCTCAACCAGCTCCTTGGTTCTCCGAGGAGCTGAGGGAGATGAAACACTGGAGAAGACGCCTAGAGAGTGTCTGGAGATCCAGCCGTTCTGAGGCTGGACACTAGTTAGGTCCTATAGTAGGACCTACCTAGTGGCACTGAGGGATGCGAAACGTTCCTATGTTTCCTCCCTCATTGCGTTGGCAGATAACCGCCCGGCCGCCCTGTTTCGGGTGACCCGTTCTCTCCTTCAACAGGAGGGGCGGGAGGACCCCCTACAAGGGCGTGCCAGGGAGTTTAACGGTTATCTATACGATAAAATCGTTCAGCTTCAGGACGGACTGGAACAAAATTGGGTAGATCCAGATGAGAGTTCCGAGACCCGTCTTGTTGAGGTGGGATGACTTTGACCCTGTGACTCCCGAGGACATGGACAGGTTGCTGGGTAGGCTGAATGCCACCACATGTTTACTGGATCCGTGCCCCTCCTGGTTGGTACTGGCTACTCAGAAGGTGACACGAGGCTGGCTCCGGGGGATTACAAATGCTTCTTTGTGGGAGGGGGTCTTCCCCGCTGCCTTGAAAGAGGCGGTGGTGAGACCTCTTCTCAAGAAGCCTTCCCTGGACCCAGCTGTTTTAGGGAATTACCGGCCAGTCTCCAATCTTCGCTTTACGGCGAAGGTTGTAGAGTGTGTGGTGGCATGTCAGCTACCCCAATACCTGGATGAAGCTGTCTATCTGGACC
Organism: Ahaetulla prasina; assembly: GCF_028640845.1. Classification (NCBI taxonomy): domain Eukaryota; kingdom Metazoa; phylum Chordata; class Lepidosauria; order Squamata; family Colubridae; genus Ahaetulla; species Ahaetulla prasina. The sequence goes on from NC_080540.1 coordinate 187,208,186, forward strand.
CGTTCCAGTCCGGCTTTCGGCCCGGATACAGTACGGAGACAGCTTTGGTCGCGCTGGTGGATGATCTCTGGAGGGCCAGGGATAGGGGTTATTCCTCTGCCCTGGACCTATTAGACCTCTCAGCGGCTTTTGATACCATCGACCATGGTATCCTGCTGCGCCGGTTGGAGGGGTTGGGAGTGGGAGGCACCGTTTATCGGTGGTTCTCCTCCTACCTCTCTGACCGGTGGCAGACGGTGTTGACGGGGGGGCAGAGATCGACTCCAAGGTGCCTCATGTGTGGGGTGCCGCAGGGGTCAATTCTCTCACCCCTCCTGTTCAACATCTATATGAAGCCGCTGGGTGAGATCATCAGTGGCTTTGGGGTGAGATACCAACTGTACGCTGATGATACTCAGCTGTACTTTTCCACCCCGGGCCACCCCAGCGAAGCTGTCGAAGTACTGTCCCGGTGTTTGGAAGCTGTACGGGTCTGGATGGGGAGGAACAGGCTCAAACTTAATCCCTCCAAGACGGAGTGGCTGTGGATGCCGGCACCTCGGTACAGTCAGCTGCAGATGCGGCTGTCTATCAGGGGCGAGTCATTGGCCCCGATGGAGAAGGTACGCAACTTGGGCGTGCTCCTGGATGGTCGGTTGTCCTTTGAAGATCATTTGACGACCGTCTCCAGGAGAGCTTTTTATCAGGTTCGCCTGATCAGCTAGTTGCGTCCCTTCCTGGACCGGGATGCCCTATGCACGGTCACTCATGCTCTCGTTACCTCTCGTCTGGACTATTGCAATGCTCTCTACATGGGGCTCCCCTTGAAGAGCACCCGGAGACTTCAGCTAGTCCAGAATGCGGCTGCGCGGGTTATTGAGGGAGCGGTTCAGAGCTCCCACGTAACACCTATCCTGCGCAGACTGCACTGGCTACCTGTTGTTTTCCGGGTGCGCTTCAAGGTATTGGTTACCACCTTTAAAGCGCTCCATGGCTTAGGACCGGGTTACTTACAGGACCGTCTACTGCTGGCTTCTATCTCCCAGCGTCCGGTGTGTTCCCACAGAGAGGGACTCCTCAGGGTGCCGTCAGCCAAACAGTGTCGACTGGCGGCCCCCAGGGGGAGGGCCTTCTCTGTGGGGGCTCCTATCCTGTGGAACGATCTTTCCCTCGGGCTTCGACAACTACCTGACCTTAGGACCTTTCGCCGTGAACTTAAAACCTATTTATTTCGTATGGCTGGACTGGCCTGATTTTAAATTCTAAATTTTAAATTTTAATGGAATTTTGATGGGTTTTAAATTTTTGTAATTTTATGGGGTGTAAGGTTATTTTAAATTATTGGCAAATTTGAATCAGTTTTTTAAGGGTTGTTTTAATTATGATGTATTTCTGTCTGTATTTTATTTGCCTGTTCACCGCCCTGAGTCCTTCGGGAGAAGGGCGGTATACAAATTAAAACATTATTATTATTATTATTATTATTATTATTACAAAATATTTGCATCAATTATGGCAGAAAGATTGAAGAGGTTGCTAAATGAATTTATACATTCAGATCAACATGGTTTTTTGCCCAAAAGTCAAATTAGAGATAATATACTAATTATATTGGATACATTGGAATATTATGAAGCACATTCAGAGAAACAAATGGCATTATTATTTTTAGATGCGCAAAAGGCATTTGATAATGTGAATTGGCAACTTATGACCACACAATTACAAAAGATGAACTTCGGGGATAGATTTTTAAATATGGTTAAGACTATATATAAAGACCAATCGGCAAAGGTAATAATAAATTGCAAAATGACAGAGAAAGTAGATATCAGAAAAGGAACTAGACAAGGATGTCCGTTATCTCCATTGTTATTCATCTTGATGCTAGAAATTTTAAACAGAAAAATAAGACAAGATAAAGAAATAAAAGGGATGAAAATTAAAAGAGAAGAATACAAACTACAAGCATTTGCGGATGATTTAGTATTTATTAGGGAAGAACCAATTGAAACAGACCCAAAGTTAATGCAACAAATAGAGGAATATGGAGAAGTAGCTGGACTGAAAATAAATAAAGACAAGACAAAAATTATGGTTAAAAATATGACAGAAAAACAAAAGAAACAATTTATTCAGAAGCTAGATATTCAAATAGTGAAGAAAGTGAAATATCTGGGCATCCAACTAACTTCAAGATGTATTACAGTGAAGGAAGATAACTACTATAAACTGAGAAACCAAACTGAAATAGATTTGAAAAAATTGAAAAATCTGCAGTCATCATTAATGGGAAGAATAGCGTTAATCAAAATGAATGTACTGCCAAAAATTTTGTTTTTCTTTCAAACAATCCCGATAAAATTGGAGAAGAAATATTTTGAGAGTTTGAATAAAATGATGTGGAAATATATATGGCAAGGAAAGAAAGCAAGAATTAATATCAAATTGCTTCAAAATTCTAAGATCTTGAAGTGATAGCTGATGTGATAGCCGAGTCGGTGGTTGACACCCCCAGGCTTATGGTCATGGAAGATTTCAACTTGCCGTCGGTAGACGAAGCATTGTCGACAGCTTGGGAGTTCATGGCCTCCATGGCAGCCTTGGATCTGACCCAGTTAGTGAATGGTCTCACACACATTGGGGGACACATGCTGGACTTGATTTTCGTCTCGAGACAGTGGCTGAATGACCTGGAATTGGGGGACTTAGTTATTACTCCCCTGCCATGGACGGATCATTCGCTTCTTCGCCTGGACTTTCGAACCGCAAACCCACACCGCAGGAAGACGGACCCAGTTTGGTGGTTTCATCCCAGGCGCCTGATGGACCCGATTAGGTTCCTGACAGAGCTTGGGCTGATCCCTGAGGATCTAGCCCACAGCTCGGCCGAAGAACTTGTTGCCGCCTGGGAAAGGGCGGCGGTGGGGGCTTTGGACTGCATCGTGCCTTTGTGGCCTCTGACCCGACGCTGCTCTCGACCGGCTCCTTGGTTCTCTGAGAAGCTGAGAGAGATGAAGCGCCGGAAAAGACACCTGGAGAGCTCCTGGAGAGCCAGCCGTTCCGAATCTGACCGAACACTAGTACGGTCACATATTCAGGCCTATCTAGTGGCAATAGGGATGGCAAAGCAGGAATCCTTTTTCGCTCTTATCGCATCGGCAGATAACCGCCCAGCCACCTTTTTAGGGTGATCCGCTCCCTTCTTTTTCAGGGGGCTTGGGAGGACCCCTTGCAGGGACGTGCTGAGGAGTTTGGAGGGTATCTGCACGATAAAATTGCTCAGATCTGGGACGGGCTGGACGCTGATTGGGTGGATTCAGATGGGACGACGGAGGCAGTTCTTGAGAATATTACTTGGGCGGAGTTCGACTCTGTGACTCCCGAGGACATGGACAGGATACTGGGGAGGCTGAATGCTACCACATGTTTACTGGACCCGTGTCCCTCCTGGTTGGTGGACTGGTGGACCCATGTCCCTCCTGGCTGCAGACGGTGTTGGCAAGGGGGCAGAGGTTGACCACTAGGCACCTCACTTGTGGGGTGCCATAGGGGTCGATTCTCTCGCCTCTCCTGTTCAACATCTACATGAAGCCGCTGAGGGAGATCATCCGTGGTTTCCGGGTGAGTTGTCAACTGTACGCTGATGATACTCAGCTGTACATCTCCACCCCGAACCACCCCAACGAAGCCGTTGATGTGATGTCCCGGTGCCTTGAGGCCATTCGGGTCTGGATGGGGATGAACAGACTTCGACTCAACCCATCCAAGACGGAGTGGCTGTGGATACCAGCATCCCAGCACAGTCAGCTAATTCCATCGCTGACTGTGGGGGGCAAATCGTTAGCCCCCAGGGAATCGGTGCGCAACTTAAGCGTTCTCCTGGATGTACGGCTGTCTTTAGACGATCATTTGATGGCCGTCGCCAGGGGAGCTTTTTATCAGGTCCGCCTGATTCGCCAGTTGCGCCCCTTCCTGGACCAGGACTCTCTATGCATGGTCACGCATGCCCTCGTTACCTCCCGCCTGGATTACTGCAATGCTCTCTACATGGGGCTCCCCTTGAAGAGCACCAGGAGGCTCCAACTGGTGCAAAATGCGGCTGCGCGGGGGATAGAGGGAGCATCTCGTAGCTCCCATGTAACACCTCTCCTGCGCAGGCTGCATTGGTTGCCAGTGGTCTTCGAGTGCGATTCAAGGTTTTGGTCATCACCTTTAAAGTGCTCCATGGCATGGGACCGGGATATTTACGGGACCGCCTGCTGCCACCAGTAGCCTCCCATCGACCTGTGCGCTCTCACAGGGAGGGCCTCCTTAGGGTGCCGTCGGCCAAACACTGTTGGCTGGCGGCCCCCAGGGGAAGAGCATTCTCTGTGGGGGCTCCTGCCCTGTGGAATGAACTACCCATGGGGCTACGCTTACTCCCCGATCTCCGGACCTTTAAGCGCGAGCTTAAGACTTTTTTCTTTCATCAAGCAGGGCTGGCCTAATGATAAATTTTAATTGAGGGTTTTTTAGCAGCGTTTTAGCGGGGCTATTTTATTTTATAATTTTATCTACTTATTTTAAATATTCAGCTCATGGAATTAAATTTTTAAATATATATTGTATTTTAATTCTTTTGTACATTTGTTTTATCTATGCTGTACACCGCCCTTAGTCTTTGAAGAAGGGCGGAATAAAAATTTGAACAATAAATAAATAAATAAATAAGATTAGAGGACGATTTAGTTTACCAAACTGGGAACTTTACCACCAAGCAGCAATGTTAACTTAGGTTAAAGAATGAATTTTACTGAGAAATACAAGGCTTTGGAAGGACATGATTTGCAACTAGGCTGGCACGCGTTCTTATGGTATGGAAAAAATAGGATACATGGATACTTCCAGAGACATTGTGTAAGAACCAGCTTGTTAACAGAATGGGAGAGAGTGAAAGAAAAACATTATATGGAAATACCAAAGTGGCTTTCAACAATAGAAGCGCTGACACATCCGAATATGATTAACATGAACAATATTGTAAGGTATAAGGACATCCTAACAGAGAAGGGAGAACTAAAACAGAAACAAGACTTAGAAAAACAAGGAATTGAGATTGATTGGTACACAAGATTGCAAATAAAATCAAGATATGATAAAGATTTGAAACAATATGGTTTTAATTTGGGGGAATCAGAATTGGATCAGATAATGACTGGAAACGATGAAAAAATAATTAAAAGATTGTATAATTACTTATTGCAAATTAGACTAGAAGATGAAGAAGTAAAAGAGACAATGATAACATGGGCGAAAAATTTTGGTTATGCAATAGAATTAGAGAAATGGTAACAACTATGGGAAAGGAATTATATATTGACAATGGCAACTGCACATAAAGAAAATTTATATAAAATGTTTTATAGATGGCACATTCTACCAGAAAGGTTAGCAAAAATGTTTAAAGATAAATTAGCTAAATGTTGGAAATGCTTGCATTTACCAGGATCATATTACCACATGTGGTGGACATGTACAGAAGAAAAAAATATTGGTTTAGAACAGGGGTCTCCAACGGTGGTCCCTTTGCTGGCTGAGGGACTCTGGGAGTTGAAATCCACAAGTCTTAAAGGGACCAAGGTTGGAGACCCCTGGTTTAGAATACAGACATGGTTAGAGGAAATGTTACAAAAACCTATAGCATTAAAGCCAGAGATTTTTTTATTGGGTATTTTGCCAGAGAGATACAGCAAAGGAGATATGTATCTAATTATACACGTAATAACAGCAACCAGAATTGTATTTGCGCAAAATTGGAAGACAGAGAGAATCCTGTCAGAAGGTGAAGTAATAAAAAAGATTTTTATTTATTGTGCAGAAATGAATAGATTAACTTTAAGAATAAAAGATAAAGAGGAATTGGTGTATTTCAAGACATGGGAAAGATTCTATGTATGGTTAGAAAAGAGATATGAATAAAAGATGATAGATAAACAATTTAAATAATGGAAAATTAAATGAGGGGAATGACAAAAAAGAAATAGAAACCCAGATAACGCCAGAGTAAATGGAAAAGGGGGATGGTGGGGGAAGAAAGAAGATTATAAATATTAATGTACAATTATGAAATGATAGATTGGATAAAATGGAAAAGAAACTGAAAAGAAAGGGTAGAAGGGAAAGAAAGGGTAGAAGAGCAACCCCAAATGTAATTAATTTTTTATTTATTTATTTACATTTATATCCTGCCCTTCTCTGAAGACTCGGGGCAGCTTACAGTGTGTAAGGCAATAGTCTCATTCTATTTGTATATTTACAAAGTCAACTTATTGCCCCCCCAACAATCTGGGTCCTCATTTTACCTACCTTATAAAGGATGGAAGGCTGAGTCAACCTTGGACCTGGTGGGACTAGAACCTGCAGTAATTGCAGGCAGCTGTGTTTTAATAACAGGCTTCTTACAGCCTGAGCCTCACCGCGGCCCTATGTTTTATCTTTGTGCTTTCTTCAGAAAAAATATATATCTATGGACAAGAGCAGGGGTGAAATGCTCCCAGTTCGGATCGGATCACCCGATCCACTAGCGATGGCGGCGGGTGGTTGGAGAATCGTAGCAAAAATCCCTTTCCCCCTCCCCCCCGCATGCCCAGCTGAGCCGCACGATCATCAGAGGTTTTTTTTACTTTTAAAAGCATTTTTTCTTCAGTCAAAAAAATGCTTTTAAAAGATTTTTTAAAAAGCCTCTGATGATCATGTGGCTCAGCTGGGATCGTCAGAACCCTTTCAAAGCATTATTTTCTACAAGCTCTTCAGCCGAAGAGGCTGTAAAAAAATGCTTTGAAAGGGTTCTGGTGATCAGATAACTCACCTGGGATCATCAGAATCCTTTCAAAGCATTTTTTCTATAAGCTCTTCGGCCGAAGAGGCTGCAAAAAAATGCTTTGAAAGGGTTCTGGCCATCAGGCAACTCACCTGGGATCGTCAGAACCCTTTCAAATCATTTTTTCTACAAGCTCTATAAGTTGGCCATGCCCACCCAGTCACATTACCCCTCCTCCACCAAGCCAGAACCGGTAGTAAAAAAAAATTACATTTCACCCCTGGACAAGAGAATGTACATTTACAATATGTGTATAAGAAAATAAAAAATATTTATTTTTAATATTTTTAATAATATTTATTAAAAAAAAGAATTTTACACCAAGGGTGGGCATCCCATGACCTCTCCCTCATGCAGGGGCAGGTCGGGCTGCTGGGCCTAGTGCAAGGATGGATGTCACAAGTGAGGTGCATTGTGGTTGTGGAGGCAGAAGTGATTACTCCATTTTATTTATTTTATTTATTTTATTTATTTATTTTTCAAATTTATATACCGCCCTATCTCCCTAAGGACTCAGGGCGGTTCACAGGCAGTTAAAATACATATAAATACAAATTAAAAAACAACAATTAAAAAACTTATTCTATTGCCGAATTTAAAAAACAATATAAATAATAAAAAAAAACCTTAAAACCAATAACTTTAAAATCTAATCCAGTCCCGTGCAGATGAATAAGTGCGTTTTAAGCTCGCGACGAAAGATTCGGAGGTCCGGAAGTTGACGAAGTCCTGGGGGGAGTTCATTCCAGAGGGTGGGAGCCCCCACAGAGAAGGCCCTTCCCCTGGGTGTCGCCAGACGGCACTGCCTAGCTGACGGCACCCTGAGGAGTCCCTCTCTGTGGGAGCGCACGGGTCGGTGGGAGGTATTTGGTAGCAGTAGGCGGTCCCATAAATAGCCCGGCCCTATGCCATGGAGCGCTTTAAAGATTGTCACCAACACCTTGAAGCGCACCCGGAAGGCCACAGGTAGCCAGTGCAGTCTGCGCAGGATAGGTGTAACACGGGAGCCCCGAGGGGCTCCCTCTATCACCCGCGCAGCCGCGTTCTGGACCAACTGAAGCCTCCGGATGCCCCTCAAGGGGAGCCCCATGTAGAGAGCATTGCAGTAATCCAGGCGAGACGTCACGAGGGCGTGAGTGACCGTGCATAAGGCATCTCGGTCTAGAAAGGGGCGCAACTGGCGCACCAGGCGAACCTGGTGGAAAGCTCTCCTGGAGACGGCCGTCAAATGGTCTTCAAAAGACAGCCGTTCATCCAGGAGAACGCCCAGATTGCGCACCCTCTCCATCGGGGCCAATGACTCGCCCCCAACAGTCAGCCGAGGACTCAGCTGACTGTACCGGGATGCCGGCATCCACAGCCACTCAGTCTTGGAGGAATTGAGCTTGAGCCTGTTTCTCCCCATCCATCACTTAGTATGGCTGGTCTGGCTGGTCAGTGAGTTTTGCAGCCCAGGTCAGTGCCTCTTGTGCCTTGATATCGTCAAACGAACCTCTCAGGAACTTTATAGCTTGCTCCAGCATCCATTCCTCTCGATCTGGCTTGTCTGTGCTCTGCTCCTCTTCCAGCCCCTCCAGTTCCATGCATGCTTCTCACCGGGAGCTGCCATGGCTCCCACGGGTGAACATCACCCCCATGGGTTTCTCTTCCCATTTCTCCTTTTTCCCAACCCTGAGTAATTGTTGGGGTCTTTGTGGGTCATCCAGCTATTCAGATAGATTTCAATTAGAATAGAGCTGAAAGGGACCCTGGAGATGTTCTATTCCAACCTCTACTCCAGGGGTGAAATCTAAAAATTTTCCCTACTGGTTCTGTGGGTGTGGCTTAATTGGTGGGCGTGGCTTGATGATCACATGACTGGGTGGGTGTGGCCAATAACAATAAATAATAAAAATAATAAACAAAGTATAAAAAACAATAAGAGGTACTAAAAACCAACTTTCACATTTTACACACACACAACACAACACAACACAACTGACTCACACACAATGTAAAAGCAGCTGCACTTCATACAGCCACAAAAAGCTCAAAAACTAACTTTCACACTTTACACACACACAACACAACACAATACAACTGACTCACACACAATGTAAAAGCAGCTGCACTTCATACAGCCACAAAAAGCTCAAAAACCAACTTTCACACTTTACACACACACACAAAATACCACATACAGCTGAGATTTTGTGTGTTTGTATAGTTAGAGTGAAACACTACAGAAACATACCAAATCTCAGAAAGCTGCACAAATATTTTATTTTATTATTTTATTTTATTTTATTTATATTTTTTAGATCAGGGGTCTCCAACTTTAGTAACTTTAAGGTTTGTGGACTTCAGTTCCCAGAGTTCCTCGGCCAGCAAAGCCAGCCAGCATTAGTTGCTCAGTGATGAAATAGATTAGCTAAGCAGCTGATTCTGTCTGGTGCTGAAAGTGAAACTGGGGCTTTCAGGCTGGGAAAAATCATGCGTTCGATCAGTAATCAGGTAAGTGCCTTAGAATCTCTTAAAAGGAGGTTTTCTACATGTTTTTTAAGGTTCTGCTGATGAGGAACTCAGGTAAGATTGCCAGATGAGCCTTTAAATTTTTTTTTTAACTTTAAAGGCTCTGCCGATCTCAGCTGAGGGGCGGGATCCTCAAAGGCTTTTTTTTTTAACTTTTAAAGGCATGTTTCGGCTGAAGAAAAACCTGCTTTTAAAAGTAAAAAAAAACCCCTCTGCTGATGGCTCAGCAGAAGCGGGGGGGGAGGGATTTTTGCTACCGGTCCTTCGAACCAGCAGCCGCCGTCACTACTGAATCGCATGAGCCGGTCTGAACCAGGAGCATTTCTCCCCTGCTCTAATCCACAGGAGACTCTATATCATTTCAGACAAGTGACTGTCCAGTATCTTCTTAAAAACCTCAAGTGATAAATGACCCACAACTTCTCAAGGCAAACTGTTCCACTAGTTAATTGACCTCACATTTAGCAAGTTTTTCCTTAATTCCAGATTGCTTCTCTCCTTGATTAGTTTCCATTCATTGTTTCTTGCCCTGCCCTCTGATGCTTTGGAAAATAAGTTGACCCCCACTTTTTTGTGGCAACTTCTCAAATACTGGAATACTGCTACCATGTCCCCCCCAGTCCTTCTTATTCTTTGGAGAATAAATTGACCTATTAGCAACCCCTCAAAACTTGGAACACTGCTGTCATGTCCCCCCAGTCCTTCTTTTCTCTAGACTAGCCAAACCCAAATCCTGCAATCGTTCTTCATATATTTTAGTCTCTAGGCCTTTAATCATTTTAGTTGCTCTTCTTTGCACATTTTCCAAAATCTCAAGATCTTTTTCATAATGTGGGGATGAAAACTGGATGCAGTATTCCAGGTGTGGTCTTACTAAGACTTTATAAAGAAGTACTAATACTTGTGATTTTGATTCTATGCCTCTGTTTATACAACCAAGGATTGTATCACTGCTTTTCACTGCTCCAACATACTACTGGCTCATATTTAAGTAATCGTCCACTAGGATTCCAAGGTCCCTCTCACAGTTGCTGTTTTTGAGCCAGGTTTCACCTAATCTGTACTTGTACCTTTGGTTTTTCCTGCCCAGGTGTAAAACCTTGCTTTTATCCATATTAAATTTCATTTTGTTAGATTGTTCAAGTCTGTCAAGATTTTTTTGGATCCCGAGCTTGTTTTCTGGAGTGTTGGCTATTCCTGCCACATTGGTCTTATCTTTGGTGAGTTCCTCTTCTATTCCCTCATCTAAATGAAGATATTGATGAGTATTGGGCCTAACATGGAACCTTTTGTTACTTACTGCTTACTTCTCTCCATTTAGATGTAGAACCATTAAGTACTCATTGAGTACGATTGGTCGACCAGTTACCAATCCATCAGTGGGTGAGGCTGTCTACCCCACATTTTTCTAGTTTACCAAGAAGTAGGTTGTGGTCTACTTTGTTGAATTCTTTGCTGAAAACTAAGTATACTATGTCCACAGCATTTTGCTGGTCTACTAATTTAGTCAAAGAATGAAATAAGATTGGTTTGGCATGATCTGTTTTTAACAAACCCATGCTGGCTTTTAGTTATAACTTTATTTGATTGTAGAATTTTACTTAGGCTCTCTCTGATTTGTTAAAACTCTCTCTGAGTTTGTTAAAATCAGCTGTTTTAAAGTTTAAAACACTGGTTGGACTATGTTCTATTGCTTGTGTTCTATTATGTTGAATATGACATGGTCACTCTGACCCAAGATTACAGCAACTTCAGCTCCCTCTATTACTTCTTCTCTATTAATAAGAATTAGGTCCAGAACAGATAGTCCTCAAGTTATGACCACAATTGAACCAAAATTTGTGTTGCTAAGTGAAACATTTGTTAAATGAGCTTGCCCCATTTTACAAAGTTCCTTGCCAGAGTTGTTAAATGAATCATTGAATTTGTTAAGTTACGTAAGTAACATGGTGGTTAAGTGAATCTGGATTCCCTATTGACTTTGCTTATCAGAAGCTTGTAAAATCTAATCACATGACTCTGCGACACTGCAACTGTCATAAATATGAACCACTTGCCAAGCATCTGAATTTTGATCATATGTCCATGAGAATGCTGCAATAGTTGTAGGTGTGAAAAATGGTCATGTCACTTTTTTTCAGGGCCATTGTCACTTTGAATGTCACTAAATGAACTGTCGTAAATCAAGCACTACCTTATATGCTTTTCCTCTAGTTCCCTCCTCTACCTTTTGGATGACAAAGTTGTCAGCTAGGATGGTTAGGAATCTGTTTGATTTCTCACTTGCTGCAGTTTGTTTCCTAGTTAATATCAAGGAAGAAGTTTTTAGGATGCTTCCCCCAAGGTTTTGAACTCTTCCTGATTGCTCCCCTGAGCCAACATAGTTTGCATGGTCCCCATGGTAGAGGTGATTTCCTCTCTGGGTTGACCTCAATTTCAGAGCTAATGTCAGACCTGATCCCTTAGGAAAGAAAGACCCTCAACTCCATTAGCGTGAAGCAAAACATTCTTTTACTAAAAGAGTTGGTTGCAGTAAAGTTAGGCTAGCTCTAAGTTTTCCCCATGCAAAAAAGATACAGAAAAAGTTCCCTTCTCCCCTCTCCCCTGTGACCAGTCTGTGTTTTGCCAATCAGAGCTCATGAAGATGTTATGAGGACACTGAGATGTTGTGTGAAATTCACATTTCTTTTCCAGAATGCAGGATCTTGGTGCCTCTGGTACAAACTGGTTCCAGACTTCTCTGGTCTTCATTACCTGTCATTCTCCCCTCCCTATTTGCCATCATGTACACACAATCATATTGCCCATTTGTCCACCCCACTCTCCCGCTCCAGCCCCTCTAGCCTTTGATGGCAAGAACTAGTAGGACCTGACAGTACATATGAGGAATATATGAATTACAAGAATTACAAGAAGAGAAAGTGCTACCTTGTTTCCCCCAAAATAAGACATCCCCTGATAATAAGCCCAATCGGGCTTTTGAGCACATGGCAGTAAGGCCAAGTGCTTATTTCAGGGTTCAAAAAAATATAAGACAGGGTCTTATTTTCCGTAAAACATGGTAGTCCTATATGAAAAATGTAGTAGTAGATTGATCGCCTAAGAAATGGACAGAACGAAGATATGGAAGCTGGAATAGATTGACAAAAATTATGTTACAAATGGTCATGGAAATACAGTATGTGGAATTACACTAATGAAGGAAGGAAGGATGAAGTGAAAGAGGTAGTGAAAGAAAAATGCATAAAATTGCTGCAAAAGATGTGAATGAGAGAAAAGTATGATATAGAAAAGAATATAAAAATATATTTCCAGCAATAATTCTTCTTGTTTAAAACAAGCAGAGTGATTTTGTTTTGCACATATATTAAGACACCTAAACAAGGGGTTAGGGTAGAGTTAGTGATGATGGATCACCCACTAAGAAATAATATACTCCATCCCAGGAGGGAGTGGTAACCTAGAAAAAAGTGATTGTATAACATGTCACTTTGAAGATGAGGAAATGGGATAACATGTACCTAAAATTAAATAGAAGTTTATGAGGCTTGACAACAGAGGTACAATGATCATATATGTGGATCAATTGCAGAAACCCCAAGTAGGGGCAAAAGGACATGTAGGCTTAAGCTAACTTGAGGACAAAAGGACATGTAGACTTAAACAAGTTAACTCCATAAAAGGTAATAAGAATTTTGTGAAATTTTCCTTCCCTATTTCTGGTATCCAATTGTATAAAAGATCATGCTTTGCTGTTGTTCAGGGTCTCAACGCTTTTAGCAGTTGGGATCCTTTTCCTGAAGTGCTTCAATAAAAGTTTCTGAATAAGACTGTCACTCATGTCTGGCTCTCACTGGCTTCTGTGGTACAACAATGGTATAAAAAGTAACACTAATTAAATTATTTGGGTTTTAAACCAAAGAGAGGTAATGGAATCAGTGGTGGGATTCAAATAATTTAACAGGTTCTGTGGGCATGGCTAGGTGGGAGTAGCTAGATAGTCATGTAATTGGGTGGGCATGACTAGGTGGTCATGTGACTGGGTGGGCATGGCCAACTCAATATCACTCGTATCAAGGGGTGCATCACCTGGCCCTCCCCTCCCAGCCATTCCTTGTCATACCCAGCCTCAACATATCTATAGTTCTGTAAAAATGTTGTTCAGCTTTTTTTGACTTTATTATCTACATATTATAGATGTACTTTCATGGACCACTGAAAGGAGGAAGTGGCTCACATGCTTTGCCCAAGAGTGTGATAGGTAACAGGCTTTTAAGGAGCTGCCGCAAAGAAGGGGGGCAATGTATTTTCCAAAGAAGCAGATGCAAAACAAGAGGCAACGGATGATGAAAACTGAACAAAGAGAGAAGCAACCTAAAACTAGGAGAAACTTCCTGACAGCGAGAACAATTAACCAGTGGAACTGCTTGTCTCCAGAAGTTCTGGGTGCTCGATCACTGGAAGCTTTTAAGAAAAGACTGGACAGACATTTTTCTGAAATGGTTCCCCCCCCCCACAACAAGGTCCCTTCTACATGTTATTCTGTTATTCTGACACCTTTCCCAGGCCCTCTATTCAGATTTTGGCATCCCTGCCTGAGCAGGTGGTTGGACTAAAAGACCCCCAAAGTCCCTTTCAACTCTGTTATTCTGGAAGGGCGAGGATGACATTGCAGCGACATGACATGCCTCACAGGAAGCTCCATGGGACCATTGAAATCCTAGCTGCTGGGTGATCCTAAATCGCCCCAGAGGGGCGATGAACAAATAGAGTGCACTCCGCTGATCTCAAGGAGCCCACAATCTCCCTGATTGATTCAGAGAAGGCTCTCTAAACCTATAGCAGAGAAGGTGGCCAATGCGTGCCGCTCTGAAGCTGGGACAGCGATTGGAAAAAGTGAGAAGACAGAAAGGTGTGATTGATCTGGTGAGAGATGTCCAACACTGGACTTTTTAATCTTAATAGAAGAAAAAAACCCTGGGGAATAATGGAGTGAAAGTGTGACTTAAAAGGGGAGGTAGAATTGAGTTGCAAGAGATGACCACTTATATAAATATAAATGGAAATATAAATGGAAAGAAATAGTAGTTCTAAAACAAATTCTGACATCTTGATCAGCTACTTCTGAAATGGGCTGAGCGATGAGGTCTATAATCCAGGGATGCCTCCAAGAGTGAAATGCTCCCGGTTCGGACTGGATCAGCCTATCTGGTAGCAATGATGGCAGGTGGTTTGGAGAAACAGTAGCAAAAGTCCCTCACCCCTGCCCTTGCCCAGCTGAGCTACACGATCATCAGAGCCTTTTTTTTACTTTTAAAAGCATTTTTTCTACAACCTCTTCAGCCGAAGAGGTTGTAAAAAATGCTTTTAAAAGGCTCTGATGATCTCAGCTGAGTTGCCTGATCGTCAGAGGCTTTTTTTTACTTTTAAAAGCATTTTTTTACAACCTCTTCGGCTGAATAGGTTGTAAAAAAAATTCTTTTAAAAGTAAAAAAAAAGATTGTGCACACACCTGATCATACACACACCACACACACATTGTTTACTTACCCCATGCCTCCTTTCGGCATGCACTGCATGCACGCACCTTGCATTTGGCGTGTGGTGTGCATGCGCAGCCAGAGAACTGGTAGTAAATTGGTTCAGATTTCACCAATGGGTGCCCCCCACATCCTCCATCATTGGTAGATTCTAAAAAGGAGATGGAGATTGATGTAGGGTGATCCAAGTACTGGCTGAGCCATGGGTGGCAGAAATTTCTGGTGTTAGAACTGTCTTGACATTTGAAATGTATCCCTTATATAAACTGGAGGAGGGACTTATTAAAGATTTGGCAGGCTACCCATGAGGGGAGATGGGACAAGGACTGTAAGAAACCCACCCCCAAGCTGCCACAGGTAAGGAGATGGGGACTGCAACCAAAGAATGGCTGCATGGCAATCTTTGGATTTCCAAAGAATACTGGGACCTCTGAGATGTTTTCAGTGAGAAGGGGGTCAAATGCACTCCCACTTCACTGACCAACAGACTCCTACATAGAAATCCTGCCTGGGATTAAACTGCCCAAGCTTAAACTGTATTTGATGATTGCCAGGGAACTAGAGGAGCTACAGATCTTTATAGAAAAAACCCTGAATGGTGCCAGTGCTAAAAGACCCAGACCTCAATGCACCTTTCACCATCCAGTGTCACAGTAGGAATAGTATTGCCAGTGTCAAAGTAGGAGTAGTATTGCAGGAAAATGAGCAAGGAGTCCTATAGTCATGTGCATACACTTCTAAGAAATTAAATTAAATGGAATAGATATGGGCAGTTTGGGAGAAAGAAGCCTATGCTGTATGCTGGACATTCCTAACTTGGAGGCATTTCTTAGAAGGGGGAAAAACTGCATTTGAAGTCGGGACTGATCATAAGAACTTAGAAACCTTGTGAAACCTCAGAGTCAGTTGCCCAGTACTTTAACCAATTTAATTTCACCATTACGATATCTCCCAGGGGGAAGTACTTGCCAGCAGATGCTCTATCCACACTGCCGCAATATAATAGTTCAAAGCTGGAGGTAGCAATAGCAATAGTGCTTAGACTTATATACCGCTTCACAGTGCTTTGCAGCCCTCTCTAAGCAGTTTTCAGAGTCTGCATATTGCCCCCAACAATCTGGGTCCTTATTTTACCACCCTCGAAAAGATGGAAGGCTGCGTCAACCTTGAGCCTGGTGAGATTCGATCTGCCAAACTGCTGGCAGCTGGTGATCAGCAGAAGTAGCCTGCAGTACTGCACTCTAACCACTTCACCACCGCAGTAATTGACAGTCATCCTCTCCAGGCAAATAGCGTCCACAGTCACCACCGATTGTAGGCAAAAGCGAAAGCCCAACTAACTGATGATCTAAAAAGCACCTTAAGAGAAGCCTTTTGGAAAGACAAATGGTACCAGATGCATAAGAATGAATGTACACTGAAGGATGGTCTAGTTTATGTGAGGACCAAACTTTACGTCCTAGAAAGTAATTGGTTGTTGGTCGAATTAAAAAATAATGGGGCATTTTGGGTTTCTAAAAACTCTGCACCTAGTCAAGTGGCAATTTTGATGGCTGTCCCTCAAAAAGGACATAGAAAGCTACAGTATATATCCAGCTGTCCTACCTGTGCCTCTGCCAAATGGAGACAAGGGAAGACATCAGGCCTCCTTCAGTCTGTAGCAGAACCAAAAGCTCCATGAAGAGATATCAATGGACTTTATACGGGAACTGCCTGAAAGTTCAGAGAACACAGTAATTTGGGTGATAACCGACTTGTTTTCCAAACAGGTACATTTTGTTCCCTGCCAAAAAAAACTGCCTCTGCTCACACTTCGGCTACATTATTTGTGCAGCATATTTATCTGTTACACGGTGCTCCAGGGTGGATAATCTCAGATTGCAGAGTCCAATTCACTTCACTATTTTGAAAGGAGTTCCTGAAACTTTTGGGGACCACTCAGAGGCTCAACTCTTTGCATCAACTGCTACTAATGGTGGTCATGAACATGACAATGGGGTCTTGGAGCAGTACCTCAGATACTATATTAATTATCAGCAGGATAAATGGATGGACCTTCTCCCTTTTGTGGAGATTGCTTATAATAACTCAGTACACAGTAGTACCAGGTTCACGCCATTTAAAATGGCCATGGGACAAGACTTTGTATCTATCCCTGAATTGCCTCAGGCCACCCCATTGATTGCATCAGCCCAGGAATGGGTGACCCAATTACAAACCACCTGGGCAGTGGTGAGAAAGGCTTTGGAGGAAACCAGAGCAGTGTACAAATGGCAAGCCAATAAAAAGTTCAAAGTCTAAGGACTTTAAATTGGGCAATAAAGTCTATCTGTCTACTAAATTCATCCAGTCTAGACAACCATCCTAAAAATTGGGCCCAAAATACATTGGACCTTTCCCCATAAAAATAATTATTAACCCAGTAACTGTGGAACTTGAGCTATAAAAACATTCAAATACATATACCCAGTATTTCATTGCAGTCTATTGAAACTGGAAAGCACTTCTTCCCTCCATCCAAAGTTGCAACCACCTCCTGATCCTATCATGATTGACAGAGAACAATGCTTTGAAGTCAGAGATATTTTGGATGGATGGCATGGAAATATTTTCCTCCCTTGGAGACTGAATAAGTTGATTCCAACATATTAAAGATTCCAGACTGCTTAGGAAGTTCCATGAACTTTACCTAGATAAATCCCATTGAACCATTTACTAATGATGAAACATTCTGTGTCTCTCCCTCCCCTCTTCTCTTCCTTTGCAAGACTAACGTCCCTGTCCAGGGGGGCATAATATCAGGTCCTACTAGTTTCTGCCAGTTCCTGCCATCATGGAAGGGCTGGAGGGGTGGTGGAGGAAAAATGGGCAATATGATTGTGTGTACATGATGGGAAATAGGGAGGGGGGAATGACAGGTAATGAAGACCAGAGAAGTCTAGAACTGATTTGTACCAGAGGCACCAAGGCCATGGTGTTACTGATGTTACTGCAACCAAGTAAAAGAACCTTTTGCTTCACTCTAATGTTGAGGGTCTTTCTTTCCTAAGGGATCAGATTTGGGCAGGTCTGACATGTACTATCACATGCTAATACCACTTAATACCACTTTATAATGCCTTGGTAAGGCCACACTTGGAATATTGCGTTCAGTTTTGGTCGCCACGATGTAAAAAAGATGTTGAGACTCTAGAAAGAGTGCAGAGAAGAGCAATGAAGATGATTAGGGGACTGGAGGCTAAAACATATGAAGAACGGTTGCAGGAACTCGGTACGTCTAGTTTAATGAAAAGAAGGACTAAGGGAGACATGATAGCAGTGTTCCAATATCTCAGAGGTTGCCACAAAGAAGAGAGAGTCGGGCTGTTCTCCAAAGCACCTGAGGGTAGAACAAGAAGCAATGGGTGGAAACTAATCAAGGAGAGAAGCAACTTAGAACTAAGGAGAAATTTCCTGACAGTTAGAACAATCAATAAGTGGAACAACTTGCCTGCAGAAGTTGTGAATGCTCCAACACTGGAAATTTTTAAGAAAATGTTGGATAGCCATTTGTCTGAAATGGTGTAGAGTTTCCTGCATGGGCAGGGGGTTAGACTAGAAGACCTCCAAGGTCCCTTCCAACTCTGTTGTTATGTTATGTTATGTTATGTTATGTTATGTTATGTTATGTTATGTTATGTTATGTTATGTTATGTTATGTTATGTTATGTTATGTTATGTTATGCAGGGGTATAGTGGCATGCACATGTATGAAGTATATACATTTTGCTTACATTATTTTTTGTTGGAATGGTTCTTCCAACAAAATAGATATTCATGAAACTTCATCAAAAAGTACCTGCCCACTCAACCCAATATAACCCAACAACACAAGCAAAAAAGGATAATACTGCGAAACATAAAAAACATCTCAAAAAATATGGACAGACTATTACAACCATATGGAATTGGCATAGTATGCAAACCAATTAAAGTCTTCCAAAACATCCTAAGTAAACCAAAAGACCCAGTCAACTACAATATACAGTAAAGATTGCAACAGGGCAAAGAGGTAGAAGACTAATAGAACACATCCATGAATACCAATTAACAGTCAGAAGACATGATGAAAACTCTTTAATTTCACAACACATGGATAGATTTAACCATATTTTCAACAGGGAAACTATGATCATCCTAGACCAGCAGTTCTCAACCTGTGGGTCGCGACCCTGTTGGGGGTCGAATGACGATTTGCCAGGGGTCGCCTAAGACCATCGGAAATATGGGAAGTATACTTGCGAGTTGAAGAATCGCGCTCCAAAGGTTGACTCCACAAGCAATCACCTGCAATCGCTAGCCTAATCTGGCTTCAGGCGTGACAAACTTAATAGGGGAGGAGTCTCCACTTTAATGCCTCCGTCCTCAAGGCAATCGCAAGCAGTTCAGATCGCTAGCCAATATGGCTTCAGGCGTGATAAATTCAAAAAAAACCTAGTTTGCCGCTTTTTTCCCCCTTCTGTGGCTGCTGAGGCGCGCTGAGATCGCTGTGAAAATAATTTTATGGTTGGGGTCGCCACATCATGGGGAATTGTATTAAAGGGGTCGCAGCACTATAAAGGTTGAGAACCACTGTCCTAGACCAAGCCAAGTCCCAAAATGCTAGAGAATTTCTGGAAGCCTGACGAATTGGCGATCAATAGACACATATACATAGACATAGATACTAGGCCATTCAAATATGAACTAAATCATATCCCTAATGAATATACAATAGAGGTGACAAATAGATTTAAGGAATTAGATCTGATAGACAGAGTGCCTGAAGAACTATGGATGGAGGTTTGCAACATTGTACAAGAGGTAACAACTAAAATCATCCCAAAGAAAAAGAGATGCAAGAAAGCAAAATGGCTGTCTGAGGAAGCTTTGCAAATAGCTGAGGAAAGAATGGAAGCGAAAGGCAAGGGAGAAAGGGAACGATATACCCAACTGAATGCAGCATTCCAGAGAATAGCTAGAAGAGATAAGAATGCATTCTTAAATGAACAGTGCAAAGAAATAGAAGAAAATAATAGAATACCGAGGACCAGAGATCTCTTCAAGAAAACTGGAGATATGAAGGGATTGTTCCATGCAAAGATGGGCATGATAAAGGATCTAAATGGCAGGGACCTAATAGAGGCAGAAGAGATTAAGAAGAGGTGGCAAAATTACACAGAAGAACTATACAAGAAGGAGCTTAATGTCCCTGATAACCATGATAGGGTGGCCACTGTCCTCGAGCCAGACATCCTAGAATGTGAAGTCAAATGGGTCTTAGAAAGGCTGAGCAACAACTAAGCTAGTGGAAGTGACAGTATTCCAGCTGAGCTATTCAAAATCTTAAAACATGATGCAATAAAAGTGCTACACTCAATATGCCAGCAAATTTGGAAAACTCACAAGTTTGCTGTGGCAAAAGTTAGCTATTGCAACAGTAGAGACAAATGGTTGATAGACAGTGGGGCAAGTCAAACAATTGTTAATAATTCTAAATTGTTTTACAGGATGGATCCAGCTTCCAGAGATGCAGTAGCCTTGGCAAATGGCCAGAAGGCTAAAGTCATTGGAAGAGGCAGTGTGCAAATTCCATATCTGGAAATGAGGTTTAACTATATATTATGTGTGCCTGAAATACAGCATAATTTATTGAATGTCTCTAGTTTAGACAAGCAAGGATTTGAGACCACATTTGCAAATGGGAGGTGTCTCATAAAACAAAATTAGAATGTATGTGTACAGGGCATAAAAGAGGATAATATTTATGTTAGCAGAGATCGACCACGAGGCACCTCCTGTGTGGGGTGCTGCAGGGGTCGGTGCTCTCGCCTCTCCTGTTCAACATCTATATGAAGCCGCTGGGTGAGATCATCCGTGGTTTTGGGGTGAGTTGTCATCTGTACGCTGATCATACGCAGCTGTACATCTCCACCCCTAACCACCCCAACAAAGCCGTTGAAGTACCTGGAGGCCGTGCGGGTCTGGATAGGGAAAAACAGGCTCCAACTCAACCCATCCAAGACTGAGTGGCTGTGGATGCCGGCATCCCGGTATAATCAGTTGATCTGACCGTGGGGGGCGAGTTGTTGGCCCCCACGGGGAAGGTCCGCAATCTTGGCATCCTCCTGGATGCACGGCTGTTGTTAGAAGACCATATGACGTCCGTCGCCAGAGGGGCTTTTTATCAGGTTCGCCTGATACACCAGTTGCGTCCCTTCCTGGACCGGGATGCCCTGTGCACGGTCACTCATGCCCTCGTCACTTCCCATCTGGACTTCTGCAACGCTGTCTACATGGGGCTCCCCTTGAAGGGTACCCGGAGGCTTCAACTGGTACAGAATGTGGCTGCGCTGGTGATAGTGGGAGTGGCTCGAGGCTCTCATATAACACCTGTCCTGCGCGGGCTGCACTGGCTTCCGGTTGTCTTCCGGGTGCAATTTAAGGTGCTAGTGACCATCTTTAAAGCGCTCCATGGCTCAGGACCAGGATATTTATGGGACCGCCTGCTGCCACCAGTGGCCTCCTATCGACCAGTGCGCTCCCATAGAGAGGGTCTCCTCAGGGTGCCGTCGGCCAGACAATGTCGGCTGGTGACCCCCAGGGGGAGGGCCTTCTCTGTGGGGGCCCCAGCCCTCTGGAACGAACTACCTCCAACGTTGCGCCAACTCTCTGACCTCCGAGCCTTCTGGCGCAAGCTGAAGACTCTTTTATTTCATCGAGCAGGACTGGCCTAATAGTTTTTAATAGTTTTAATTAGTTTTAATGGGTTTAGCAAATTTTTACATTTCAGCCAATTTAAAATTAGTTTTTTAAAATTGCTCTTAACTTTTGTATTATTGCTTTTACTTGGCTGTAAACCGCCCTGAGTCCTTTGGGAGAAGGGCGGTATAAAAGTTGAAATAATAAATAAATAATAAATAAATAAATATGTGTTGCAGGGACAAAAGATTCAATGTGCCCAAATATTTGGAAATGTGACACAGGACGATTCATGTGTTCATCTCTTGCACAGAAAACTTGGCCATGCCAGCTTCAGAGTTTTGTAAAAGATGGACCAGTTTGGAGAAGGATTAAATTTAAAGGGATGTGTAAGGCATACTTGGACTGTGCAGTATGTAAGTTAACAAAGTCCAAGGCATTCGCAGTAAGCTAGTGTAGCACAAGGCAGACAACAAGAACTCTAGAGCTGGTGCATGCAGATTTGGTTGGCCCAATGCAAGCCAGTTTGGGAGGAGCGAAGTATGCACTGGTCATTGTAGATGACTACAGCAGGTTT
This sequence comes from Ahaetulla prasina, assembly GCF_028640845.1. Classification (NCBI taxonomy): domain Eukaryota; kingdom Metazoa; phylum Chordata; class Lepidosauria; order Squamata; family Colubridae; genus Ahaetulla; species Ahaetulla prasina. Next base: position 187,230,375 of record NC_080540.1, read on the forward strand.
GATTTGTGCTATTTACTAAAGAGTAAAATAGAGGTGCTGCAGAAATTTAAGCAATGGGTAAGCCTTGTAGAAAGAAGATATAAACAACAGGTATGCCAGTTGCAAACTGACAGAGGTTCAGAATTCATGTCAACAAGTTTTCAACAGTGGTTCAGACAGTTAGGAATAAAATACAGACACACTAATCCATACACAGCAGCTATGAATGGTGTAATTGAGAGGCAGAATCAAGTCTTAAAAACCATGAAGAACTCACTGCTGGAGGACTCTGGTCTGAGCAGGTCATATTGGGATGAAACCATGTTGACTGCTAATTATTTAATTAATAGGCTGTGGAGTTCATCAATTAATGATACTCCATATGTAGTGTTATATGGGAGAAAGCCATCTCTGACATATTTAAGGGTTTTTGGAAGCAATGTGTTGGTGCATATTCCAAAAGTAATTAGAAGGAAGGGACAACCAAAGGCTAAAAAGCTCAGGTTTATGGGCTATGAGCCAGGCTCAAAGAGCTATCATTTTAGCGATGGGAGCAAAAGAATAGTGATTTCCAGGTCTGCTAACTTTGCAGAGCAAAATCGGAACAGAATTGATGCAAATTTATGGAATGATCCACTTAGCTATGGTAACTCACTTAGTGACAGTAACTCACTTAGTGATGGTGTCAGCATTCAGGGAGGAGAAACTGGAGAAGCTAAAAAAGATATGAAGCAAGAGAGGGTTGAAACACAGGAGCAGTCAATGCCACACAGGTCAGAGCGTTGGAACAAAGGGATTCCACCTGACAGGTATTCTGCTAGTAGAATTAAAGTGTGTAATGTATGGTATGAGCCAAGGAACTATAAGGAAATTTTGGGATTATCTAAAATTGAACAAGAAAAGTGGAAAGAAGCCATGGACAAAGAAACGAAATCCATGGGTGAACATAATGTGTTCACATCTATGACTTTGCCAAAGGGTAGCAAAGACATAGGATGTAAGTGGGTATACAAAAAGAAAGTACTACCCAATAATGAAATACAATATAAAGCAAAGTTAGTGGCACAAGGTTTTTCACAAATGAAAAATGTGCAAAATGATGAGGTATTCACACCTACAGTAAAGAGTGAAAGGATAAATGTAAAAACCAGCCTCTCTCCCCTTCCAAGAAAGTACATACTCTTGAAAACTTTGTATTTCAAAAGGAACCTTTTTATTGAGAAGGGATGAAAGCAAGTCAAGATTCAAAGCAGGCTCTGAGGTCCCTTAGGGCATGCAGTCCAAGAAAAAGGAAATTAGGAACCCCTCCCCACTGTCCAATGTGGATTCCTACCAATCTGCCAGTGTGAAGATGATATCGTACTGGCCTCTCTGAGAAGCAGATAAGAAGAGCTTCCCAGGGCCATTTTTCAATCCACACATTCCGCCCCTCCCCTCTCATTTCCCCAGAGGTGAGAATTCTCCAGGCATTTCTGGTGCCAGGCAACGGTTATAAATCAAGTTAAAGTTTATACAAAGAGGACCAGACAGGAAATAGGATACTTAGTATGCATAGGAAAGAGAACTAAATGTAACAAATTCAAATCCCCCCCCTTTTCCATGAAGAATGGCAGATACATGGATCTGACATATTGCCCTCCTCAGAAAAATGGAAAATTCACCTAGAAAGACATAAAACATATACCAAGATTTAGGATGGTTTGTGAGGGTATTTCAGGTGGAATTTCCTTAACAGTGTGGGGGCTTTTACATGTTTTTTGGCTACCATTCGTTCTGAGAGAATGGTAGGTGCTTCCATGCTGCTAAATATTGTGTGGAGCCATGGTGAGTGCGGGAGTCAAGGATATCTAATTTCAAAATGTTGTTCTCCTTCCACCATAATGGGGGTTGGAGGCGTGGGCAAAGGGGGTCTCACTTTTGAAGTGATTTCTGGCTTGAGTAGGCTGCAGTGAAACACTAGATGAACCTGCCTAAGTGTCTTGGGAAGGAGGAGTTCTACCATGACAGGGTTAATGATTCTGGTGATGGGGAATGGGGCAATGAATTTTGGTCCCAGTTTCTTAGATGGTTGTAAGGATTGTAGAAACTTTGTGGATAGATATACATGGTCCCCAATCTAAATGGTTTAGGTTCACAGCCTTTTTTGTCAGCTTGAATTTTAAAGCTGCTCTAGCCTCTTTAGAGCTAGTTTGACCACTGGCCAAGTGGTTTGTAGGTTATTTATCCACTCCTTAAGGGAGGGGATGTCAGGTTCCTTAGCTGACATGGGGTTGAATTCTTGTCCTTTGGCTACCTGAATTGGGGTGAAGCCAGTGCTACTGTGTACAGAGTTGTTGTAAGCTACTTCATCAAAAGGTAACAGGTCAATCCAATTGTCCCGTTGGTAGTTAGTAAAATATCTTAAATATTGTTCCAATACACCATTGGCTTTCTCCGCCCCCTCCGTTTGTTTGGGGGTGGTGTGAAGAGGACAGTCCCTGGGCAGATCCTAACAGGTTTAAGAAAGCCTGCCAAAATTTGGAGGTGAATTGGACACCCCTATCTGAGATAATCCATTGGGGAGCTCCATGGAGGTGATAAATGCGGACTAAAAACATTTTTGCTAATGCCTTTGCTGTTGGGATCTTCTGGCAGGGTATGAAATAGACCTGTTTTAAAAAGAGGTCCAACAACCCAAATAACTGTTTTCCATGCTTTCAGGCAGCTTGTTAGGAAATTGTTATTGCCCAACTGGTTGGTCAGGAAATATATAAACCAACATTGTGTGTTTGTAGCTAAAAGTATTATGTAGCTTTAAAAACTGTGTTGCATCATCATGCATACTGATTGGCTGAGCCCTGTAGCCAATGTACTTAAGGAAAGCTGAATTATGGTTTGTGTGGATACTACACTATTTTACCTGCTGATATGCTGTAACTCTATATTTGATCTCTATGCATGATCATGGCTATTTATTGATTCTCTAATATTTATTGATTGTTTTTATATTGAACTTTGTTCCTGAATGAAACTAAAGAAGATCTGTTTTATTGTATTTTTCTACAACTGGTAAGAAGACTTTATATTTGAAAAATATCCCTGGACTGATCTTTGTCTCACTTTATATGTGTATGACTTGGATTGTTTTTGAACTATAATTTTGCTTTTTCCTTAAAAGTAAAATATTATCAAAACCCAGTTTGTTTGTATGTTAACTGTTATTATCCACAATCATTCTCAGTTGCTTTCGTGTGTAAACTCAAAGGGTAATCTGCTCAATAAAATACAACATCAGTTGTGAGATAAGACTATCCTTAACACAGCTCCACTATAAAATCCATAGAAATCTCTCTCCAGGGTGCTGAATGTTCTGCTACAGTTTGTAAAATTCTTGGGTATTTTCCTTATCGTCTTTTTGCAGTTGCACAGGTGGGGCAGCTAGCCACATAGCTGTCAATGTCTTTTTTAAGGAATAGCCACCAGAAATGCCTTTTGATTAGATGTAGCGTTTTCACAAATCCAAAATGTCCAGCTATCTTGGAGTCATAGCATCGCTTCATGACTTCCAATCATTGGCTAGCAGGGACATAAAGTTTGTTTTCAACCCAGGCTACGTCGTCTTTGAGCAAGTGAATGTTTTTGTACGCTTGAAACCAGTCGTTCTTAAGTAGTGCCTCCTTAAATTTTGAGACCATTACATTGTTGGCAAGTGGTGCTTTTTTGGCTTGTGCTCGGGTAATTACTTTGGTGGCTAGCTGGGGCGTTTGGAGCATAGGTTTAACAATTTCAGTCTTTTTGCTGTTGTATTGGGGTTTTCTGGACAGGACATCAGCTAAGGTTTTTCCTCCTGGGAGATATTTGAGGGTAAAATTAAAACGTTTAAAGTATTGTGCCCAACGTACTTGTTTGGGGGAGAGTTTTGTGGGGTCTTCAGAGCTTCTAAGTTTTTATGATCAGTCAAGGCTTCTAAGGGGATTTTGTTCCCTTCTAAGAATTGTCTCCATGTGAGGAGGGGCCATCGGACTGCATAAGCCTCTTTCTCCCATATGGCCCATCTTTGTTCAGTTTCTGACAATTTCTTGGATGTGTATGCAAGTGGTTGCAATTGTCCCTGCTCATTGTTTTGAAGTAGGACCACTCCTACTGTCACGTTACTGGCATCTGCTTGGATGACAAATGGTTGCTCTGAGTCTGGGTGTTTTAGAATTGGTTCCGCTGAAAATAGTTTGAGTTTTTTGAATGCCGCTTGGCATTCCATTGTCCAGTTAAGGGGTTGCCTTGGTTTTGGTCCCCCCCTTTCGTCTTTAGCAAGTTCATAATGGGGAGGATGATTTTCGCAAAGGATGAAATGAATTGATGGTAAAAATTAGCAAAACCAAGGAAACTTTGTGTCAGTCTCCGCTCACTACTACTTTATTACTCTGTTTACTCTTGATTGATTTATGCATTTATTGCTCTGCTTGCTACAGCTGTCATGGAAACCGGTGGGGGAGGAGTTGTCTGGGCTGGGGGGAATCATGCTGGTGGAAAAGAGGATTTGAAAAAGTTTCCCTCTGCGTGCCTCGGCAGTTGAGAGGCATGCTGATAACGGTCAAAGCCAACCATCCAGAGGGATGCATACCAGAGGGATGGAGCCAATTGAAGATGCACACCACATGTCCATCTAAAGGAACATGGATTGGACAATACTGACTGGAACTAAGGGAGGAAGGCACTGGGAATATTTCCTACCTTCTCTATTTATTTATTTATTTATTTATTGTTTCAATTTCTATACCGCCCTTCTCCCAAAGGACTCAGGGCGGTTTACAGCCAAAGTAAAGACAGTTAGTACAATTTTTAGGACCAGTTTAAAAGGAAAATTTAGAGTTGGTTGAAGAACTTAAAACCAATAAAACCCCTTATTAAAACCCCACTAGGCCAGTCCTGCACGGTGAAACAAAAATGTTTTCAGCTCGTGTCGAAAGGTCCGAAGATCAGGGAGTTGACGGATACCTGGTGGTAACTTGTTCCAGAGGGTTGGTGCCCCCACAGAGAAGGCCCTCCCCCTGGGTGCCGCCAGCTGACATTGACTGGCCGACGGCACCCTGAGGAGACCCTCCCTATGGGAGCGCACTGGTCGATGGGAGGTTGCCGGTAGCAGCAGGCGGTCCCGTAAGTAACCCAGTCCTATGCCATGGAGCACTTTGAAGGTGGTAACTAACACCTTGAATTGCACCTGAAAGACCACCGGAAGCCAGTGCAGCCTGCGCAGGAGAGGTGTTATATGGGAGCAACGAGTCGCTCCCTCTATCACCCACGCGGCCGCATTCTGAACTAATTGGAGTCTTCGGGTGCTCTTCAAGGGAAGCCCCATGTAGAGAGCATTGCAATAGTCCAGATGAGAAGTGACGAAGGTGTGAGTGACTGTGCACAAGGAATCCCAGTGCAAGAAGGGACGCAACTGGTGTATCAGGCGGACCTAGTAAAAAGCACCTCTGGCGACGGCCGTCAAATGCTCTTCCAACAACAGTCGTGCATCCAGAAGGATGCCCAGATTGCGGACGTTCTCTGTGGGGGCCAATGACTCATCCCCCACAGACAGAGATGGCCTCAGCTGATTATACCGATATAATATATACTGTATATAATGTAATATAATGTATACTGATTATTATTATACTCTATGAAAATGGAGTCAGGGTTTTTCTTTCTTGAGTACTGAAAGGAGGCACATCTGACATTAAGCAAGATCTCAGCAATCAGCCATCCCGGAAAACACCATGGGGGCTGAGAAAAGGATGTCTGATCAAGGCAGCGACCAGGAAAATATGGGGGCTGCTGGATCCACTATCCCCCAGGCACAACCCAGCTGGGATGCTTCAGAATGGTTGGCTAAATTACAGCTTGAAGAAAAGATGGAGAAAGCCAAATGGTCGCTTGGAATAGGGAGGTTACCGGAGCCAGGGGAGAGCCCCCCCTGGAGTGATAACTACAAGACACTGAGGGGGAGTGCCTGCCTGGCAGGAAGAACAGAAAGAAGACCTCCTGATTGCCCAAGCGGTACAGCTACTGAGAGAAGCTTGTGAGAGTTGGAGAGCACATGAAAGGTATGAATTGCCTTCCCAGGGGTTGCCTACCAGGGGAGGAGATGAACACGTCCGAGGGGAAGCTGAAACTTCTGCTTGCTTAGAAGAAACAGCTGGAGGCCACGAAGACACAGCCCAGACCTCAGGAACCCAAGCATCCGCTGTGATCCAGGCCCCCCCTGCTGGGCAGGCATTGCCATGAATGCAGAAAAAGCCCCAAATCCCCTTGCTATCTGGAAAATACGGGGGGGGGGATCCCAAAGGACTGGGATTTTTCTTAACTTAAGTGTTGAACCATATGCAAGACTGGGGGGGAGGATTTTCCATCAGATGCAGCACATGAGGAGCCCTAGAGGAGGTGGCTGCTGAGTGGGTGGTGATTTCACCACAATGAAAATTCCCCATTGTTGAGAAATTATGACCAATTTATGGCAGCCCTCAGAGCATGCTTTGAAGACCCCTTGGCTGAGCGAAGGACAAGAATCAGGATGAAATCCATTCATCAGGGGTGGAGGACGGTGGCAGAGTACCACTGGTGCACTACATGAGAGGATGGTCAGAAGTAGCTCTACTGGAAAGCTATAAGGATGGCCTCAATTGGGATGTCTACAAGGATTGCTGCTCCTGGGGGGCCCCTCAGGATCTGCAAAGCTGGTATGTGCTGGCTGCTGACGTGGAGATTGATTTGGCCAGAGATCACTACTGCAGCGGTCGCACCTGGAGCAAACCCCCCGCCTCATCCTACAAGGAAGCCCCGAAGGCCATTGGGGGACCCATCAGCTCGAAGCCAAGATCCACCATGTGTTTCAGATGTGGAAAGGAGGGGCACTAAGCTTGGACCCAAGGCGACCCCTGGTGGAGGGAAGAGAGCCAACCAACCGCCAGCCAAAATCTGCGATGTCGCCTGAAAGGTGTGGAAGTCATTGAGTTCACTCCACTGAACCAGGGTGAGTTGGGAACTCCAACCGCCACTGATGACAGCAATTCCAAAACTGATTCCGACGAGGACCTCCTGGTAAGTCTGAGGGGGGTCCCATGACCATCCCTGTGGAGCTAAAGGTCCCATCTACTCATGGGAAGATGCTGGCCCTTCTGGATTCAGAGTGCATAAGATGTGTCATCAGCCCTGAAATCATGGAAAAGATGGGTCTAAAGCTAAGATCATTAAATGGGCCCATCGCATTTTGCCAGCTAGATGGGTTGGTAGCAGGGGGGGTCTTGCCCATTTTATAACCGAGCCAGTTGAAATGAGCATGGGAGATCACCAAGAGACTCTGAGCTTTATCATGACCCCTGGCATGGAATGACCCCTCCTGCTAGGACTGCCATGGCTCCGAAAATGGAACCTGCAAATAAATTGGAGGATAGGTGTGTTGTGCATCCATTCTAACCAACAAAGGGAAGAGAGAAGGAACCTCGATTGCGGGGCCCAAGAGGAGAGCGAATTGGCGGCGGCTGCAACGGAACATCTAGAAGGGGAGGAAAGAATCCCAAAAGAATACTGGGATCTTCGGCAGGTGTTTAGTGAGAAAGCATCAGATGTGCTGCCACCCCATCAGTCTACAGACTGTAGCATAGAAATCATTCTGGGGGTAAAACTTCCTAAACCAAAGATCTAGCCCATGACCCCCCGGGAGCTGGAGGAACTATGAACTTCATTGATAAAAACCTAAAACACGGCTTCATCCAACCAGCTAGGCCGCGAGTAGCCACCCCGGTGATGTTCTGGGAAAAGAAGGATGAGTCTTTTTGTCTGGTGGTGGACTATAAAAACTTAAACACCATTACCCCTCATGAAAGACATGCTAGCCCACCTGGCCAAAGGAAAGATTTTTACTAAGTTGGACCTGCGGGAGGCTTATTACAGAGTGCAGAGTAAGGAAGGGGATGAATGGAAAACTGCCTTCAACTGTCTCCTGGGATGGTTCCAGTTCAGAGTGCTCCCTTTCAGACTACAAGGGGCCCCCACTGTATTCTTGCAACTAATCAATGAAGTACTGCATGAGCATATGTACAAAGAGGTTCTAGATGACATTCTTATTTACACCAAAACCATGGATGACCATGTAAAACTAGTGAGGCCTGTCCTGAAAAAACTCAGGGCCGCTGAACTGTATGCTAAGTTGTCCAAATATGAATTCCACCAGGCCAAAATAGACTATCTGGGGTACTGCATATCACATGAGGGGTTAGAAATGGATCCAGAGAAAGTCCGGGCGGTACTGGAATGGGCACCTCAATGTATTCGCAAACAACTGCAAAGCATCTTGGGTTTTGCTTACTTCTATCGACAATTCATCCCCTCATTCGCAAAGATTGCTTTACCAATTACAAATTTTCTGAAAACAAAGGAAGAGGCGAAGCCAAAACCATCCCGGGCTCTCAAATGAACTATGGAATGTCAGGCAGCTTTTGAGAAACTGAAAGTTCTGTTTCCTGCCAAGCCGGTCCTTAAACATCCTGACATGGAGGCCTCATTTGTCATTCAGGCAGATGCCAGCGATGTGGCTGTCGGAGCAGTGTTACTTCAAGCCAATCTCCAGGGGAAGTTGCAACCCTGTGCATATACCTCCCGTAAATTGTCTGACACAGAGAGATGATGGGCCATCTGGGAGAAGGAGGCTGTTGTGACCCAGGTTCCTGGACTCGGACTCCTGGATTCGGATGATTCAGAAAGTGAGGAAGAAGACCTGGCAAGGCCTGCTTCTCATGGGCCCTCTCCCTCCCTGGCACCCACCCAAGAGGAGGAGGAGGGGCCGGTAAGGCCTGATTCCCCCAAGCCTTCTTCTGATTTGGCAACGCCCCAAGAACAATTTTGGCTTGATGCAAGACTGCGCAGAAGTGACCGGCGCGCGCAGCAGAGGAGGCGTTGGGACAAAGTCAAAGAATGATGAGTTATGGAGTGACACGCACAGAGGCTTTAAAAGCAGGAGGCGGAACTTCCTGGCTTTTTGTCTTGGACAAAGCAGTGAATTTGCGCAGGCAAACTGTTTCAATGGAGGGAAAAATATCTTAGTAAGTAACTCCGGCTTTATCTATAATTTCCTAGTTATCTCCAGAGACTTGGCAGACGCATGGGTAGACGTGGCCAGAACATTTATCTATATAAATAAACTAGAAAAAAAGGCCTTTGACTGACTCTTTGTTGGGAGTATTGGGGGAGGGAAACAGAACAGAGGCTTTTGCAGTTCGTTGGGTGCTGTTAACATGGAGGCAGTTTCTGGAAGGGGCTAAGCACCCTTTTGAGGTGTGGACTGATCAAAAAAATTTAGAGGCCCTAAAAATGCCTCGGAAACTGTCGCCAAAGCAAGCCTGCTGGGCCCAACACTTTAATTGTTTTAACTTCTCTCTGCGCTACATCCCTGGGGGAAAGAACTTTCTAGCAGATGCCCTCTCAAGGTTACCTCAGTACAATAGTGCTCGGATGGAAGTGATTCATCCAATTGTTCCCACGAATCAACTGGTGGCCCCAGCAGTCACCCGGGCCCAAGCGAAAGCAGATCAACCCATATCCAGAGACCTGACTGAATAGCTAAAACAAGCATTAAAAACTGATGACTGGTTTTTAGCCCACTCCAATGAGTGCACAATTTGGGACGGTCTCACCTGGGTGGGCGTGAAGCTGTACGTCCCCGCAAGCCTGAGAAGGGCGATATTGTAAAACAGTCATGTTGCTAAAGCTGCTGGTCATTTTGGATTCGTAAAGACATTGCACCTATATAAACAACAATTCTGGTGGCCGGCTCTAAAGAAAGACATAGAAGCCTATTTTGGGAGCTGCCCCGTGTGTGCATCAGCAAAGAAACCTCCAGGGAAGCCCCCTGGGTTACTTCAGAGTGTTGCCAGGCCGGGAACCCCATGGAGGGAAATATCCATGGATTTTATTGTTGAACTGCCTGAGAGTGGGGAAAATACAGTTATTTGGGTGGTTACTGATTTGTTCTCCAAACAAGTACATTTTATACCATGTCCAAAAATCCCTTTGGCTAAAACCCTGGCTAAACTGTTTGTCCAGCATGTGTATATATTACATGGGGTTCCAGAGCGAATAATCTCAGACAGAGGGGTTCAGTTCACCTCCCATTTCTGGAAGGAGTTCCTAGGGTTGTTAGGCTTCACCCAGGGGGTAAGCTTCGCCCACCATCCTCAGACCAATGGGGCTTGTGAACGGACCAATTCGGTGTTGGAACAATACCTTAGATGTTACATAAATTATCAGCAAGACAACTGGGTGGACCTGCTGCCTTTTGCAGAGGTCGCCTATAACAATTCTATCTATAGTAGTACTGGTTTCACCCTGTTCAAGGTAGCCTCAGGTCAGGATTTTGTACCCATCCCGGAGTTACCTGGAGAGAAACCGCAAATACCTTCATTAGCTGATTGGATTGAACAGCTACGGAGTCAGTAACACATAAGGCCCTAGATGAAGCACACCACATGCATGAGAAACAAGCTGATAAGAAAAGAACTCAGATTACAGATTACAAGGTAGGGGATAAGGTATTCCTATCCACCAAGTACCTACAAATTACTCAAAAGTAAAAAAACTTGGACCTAAATATGTGGGTCCTTTTCCTACTGTATGCATAGTGAACCCTGTTACAGTACAATTGGAATTACCAAAAAGTTTGAGGAGGATTCATCCTGTGTTTCATTTTAGTTTACTGAAGCCTGAGCATATTTCCTCCCTCCGTCCAGAACATAAATCCCCACTGGTCCCTATACTCATAGAAGGAGAGCAGCACTTTGAAGTTAAGGAAATATTGGATTTTAGGAAACATAGGGGGAAAGTGCAATATTTGGTGGCCTGGAAACACTTCCCATTGGCTCAAGCTGAATGGGTAAATAAGCTTGATGTAAGAGCTCTGAAGCAACTGAATGTTTTATTCTAAATATCCTGTTAAACCTTAGTTTACTTTTGTAATTTTTTAATTTCTTTTGTAGGGCTAAAGTCTCTTCTGCAGGAGGGCCAAATGTCAGCCTCCGCTCGCTACTACTTTATTACTCTGTTTACTCTTGACTGATTTATGCATTTATTGCTCTGCTTGCTACGGCTGTCATGGAAACAGGGGGGAGGAGTTCTCTGGGCTGGGGAGTAAGCATGCTGCTGGAGAAGTTTCCCTCTGCATGCCTCGGCAGTTGAGAGGTGTGCTGATAACAGTCAAAGCCAACTGTCTGTGCATACCAGAGGGATGGAGCCAATTGAAGATGCACACCACGTGTCCATTTGAAGGAACATGGATTGGACAATACTGATCGGAACTAAGGGAGGAGGGCTCTGGGAATATTTCCTATATGTGAATCTCGCACCAAATGTCTTCCTTTACTTTGATTGTATTCAGTTCATGCTTAGTAAAAGTACCTTCTCTATGAAAATGGAGTCAGGGTCTTTCTTTCTTGAGTACTGAAAGGAGGCACATCTGACACTTTATAGTTGGTTACGGGTTTGGGGCAGCTCCCAATCGATGACGGCTTTTATTTTTGGTGGATCCATCTCTATTCCCTCATGGGATATTCTATATCCCAGGTAGTCAATTCTTTCTTGGTGGAAATCACATTTAAAGAGTTTTGCATAGAGTTTGGCGGCTTGGAGTTCAGTGAGAACTGCTCGGACTAGTTTTATGTGTTCTGCTTTGTTTTGGTGTAAATTAGAATGTCATTAAGATAAATCAGGACCTCTTTGTATAAATGTTCATGGAGCACCTCATTAACTAGTTGCATAAACACGGCAGGGGCCCTTTGTAATCCAAAAGGGAGTACTTTAAATTGGTAGCACCCCAGCAGGGTGTTAAAGGCAGTCTTCCACTCATCACTTTCCCTAATTCTGATGTGGTAGTCAGCCTCTCATAAATCCAGCTTTGAAAAGATTGTTCCTTTTTAGAGGTGGGCCAGTATGTCCTTCATAAGGGGAAGTGGGTACATATTTTCCACACTGATCGTGTTCAGGTTAAAGTAGTCAATGCAGAGGCATAAGGAGCCATCTTTCTTTTCACGGAATAACACTAGGGCTGCTATTTTTGGTCAGGTGGGTTTGATGAAACCCCTTTTTAGGTTTTTGTTAATAAACACTCTGTTTTCATCTAGTTCTCTGCGGGACATACATTTTTGGTTTTGGGAGTTTAGCTCCTGGTAGGATCTCAATGGCACAGTCCATGGCATGACGGGGTGGAAGTTCATCAGATGCCTCCTCACTAAATACCTTAGCCAAATCCTGGTATTCTTTGGGGATGCTAGTGGGCTCAGCAGGGTGACTGACCATTACCGTTTCCCTGTTTTCCTTTCCTTCCTCTTTTCCCTCTAGGATGTTAGTGAAGGTAGAGAAAGAGCTGCTGGGAAGAAGCAGCCAGTCAACCTGGGAGTCAGGATAGCCTTCCTGCCCCTCCCCACCTGCCGCCCCCAAATTGCATTGATAAAGGGAGGCGGGGACTAAGTGAGGGACAGGAAGCCCTGCCATGCTCAGCAAGGAGGGGGGGAACGAAGAGATAGCAAGAGGAGCACCATCTCGCTCCAAGCACCCGAATGAAAGGCAGCAGCAACCTGGCCCTTCCCTCCCCTGCCCTCTCCAGCATTGGAAGCCAAGTGTCAGCTGCATGCCCAGTCGCCCATTTATCCCTTTCTCTGTGTGTCTCTGGGCTCACAGTCCATCACACAAGCCTGGAAGGGCAAACTTGCAGTAGAGTGGCTGGCAGTTGCAGCGGCGGTTGGGCGAGCTCAGCAAACTGCTTGATGAATTTGAGTGGGACGACAAATTCCCACGACAAATTTGGCGTGCCCAGGCAGCAAATGCTGGCCAGGAGGGCAACCTTGCTTGGCTGCAGGAACAGCGGTGGCTCCAGGGACACTTGTGGGGGAGGAGGAGGAGGAAGGGTGCTGGGCTGGTTCCACAGAGGGCTGCCATTACACCCACCTACAGGCCACTGCCCACGAAGAGGCTGCCCAGGTAGCTGCACAGCACCACCAGCAGCTCATGGATCATGATGGCACTGCATGGGGACCGGGCCTGAGACCCTCTTCGCAGGAGCCCCAACTGGCCTCTTTCGGGCAGAGCTGGCTCCAGCCACTACATTGGCCTCCTGTGAAACCAGTGGTGAAATGTAAAATTTGTTACTACTGGTTCTAAGGGCGTGGCTTGGTAGGGAGGGGTGTAATGTGACTGGGTGGGTGTGGCCAACTTTTTTTTTAACTTTCAAAAGCATTTTTTCTACAACCTCTTTGGCTGAAGAGGTTGTAAAAATGCTTTTAAAAGGCTCCTCTGACAATCTCAGCTGAATTGCCTGATCATCAGAGGCTTTTCTTTTCTTTTAAAAGCATTTTTTTTGCCTTTAAAGTAAAAAAAAAGCCTCTGATGAAGAGGTTGTAGAAAAATGCTTTTAAAAGGCTCCTCTGATGATCCCAACTGAGCCGGGCAATCATCAGAGACTTTTTAAAAAACTTTTAAAAGCATTTTTTCGGCAGAACCTCTGATGATCGCACAGCTCAGCTGGGCATGTGGGCGGGGGGGCAGGGATTTTTGCTACCGGTTCTCCGAACCACCCACTGCCATCACTACTGGATCAGGTCTGAAATGGGAGCATTTCACCCCTGTGTTAAACCCTTGTCTGCTGAGGAGTCTGGCCTCACCTGCCGCCCGCTGAGGTGCCCAGACTCCTGGTGATGGGGTCATTCAGGCACTTAGCTTGGCCACCAGTTTAGGCGCTCCAGCCGCTTCCACGGAGCTGCCCTGGGGTTTTGTCTGCACTAACATCATTTGCTTGGAGAGGTGGTGGTTAGAGGAGCACAGGGTGGATAAATTGCTTCGGCGGGCCATATCCGGCCGAAGGGCCGTAGTTTGATGACCCCTATTCTAATACATGGAAAAGGACTGAAAAGAATACAGGTAGTCCTCAATTTACAACAGTTTATTTAGTGATTGTTCAAAGTTACAACAGAACTGAAAAAAGTGACTTATGACCATTTTTCACACTTATGACCATTGCAGTCTCCCCATGGTCATGTGATCAAAATTCAGATACTTGGCAACTGACTCATATTTATGATAGTTGCAATGTCCTGGGGTCATATGATCACTTTTTGTGACCTTCTGACAAGCAAAGGCAACCCCATAACAACTAATTTGGAAGTTCTGGCTCTATCCAGTATAGTGACATTACCGAGGAAATATCAGCCACAAAGTAAGGCAACTTTTCTTACTTTGAGGGCCATAACAAGATTTATTTATTTATTTATTTATTTATTCAAATTTATATACCGCCCTATCTCCCGAAGGACTCAGGGCGGTGTACAGGCATTTAAAAGACATATAAATACAATATAAAACAATTAAAAAACTGATTCTAAAAAGCCCGTAAATTTAGAATTAAAATATCAAATAAAACCCAATTTAAAACCAATAATTTAAAATCTAGCTCAGCCCTGCACAATTAAATAAATACGTTTTAAGCCCGCGGCGGAAGGTCCGGAGGTCCGAGCTGGCGAAGTCCGGGGTAGTTCATTCCAGAGGTGGGGGCCCCACAGAAGGCCCTTCCTGGGTGTCGCCAGGCGACATTGCAGCGCCGGCGGCACCTGAGAGACCCTCTCTGTGAGGCGCGGGTCGGTGAGAGATATTCGGTAGCAGTAGGCGGTCCCGTAAGTAACCCGGCCCAATGCCATGGGCGCTTTAAAGGTGGTCACCAAAACCTTGAAGCGCACCGAAAGCCACAGGTAGCCAGTGCAGCCTCGCAGGATGGGTGTTATCACGGGAGCCACGAGGGGCTCCATCTATCACCAGCGCAGCCGCATTCTGGACTAACTGCAGCCTCCGGATGCCCTTCAAGGGAGCCCCATGTGAGAGCATTGCAGTAATCCAGGCGAGGCGTCACGAGTGCGTGGTGACCGTGCATAGGGCATCCCGGTCCAGAAAGGCGCAACTGGCGTACCAGGCGAACCTGGTAGAACGCTCTCCTGGAGCGGCCGTCAAATGGTCTTCTAGAGACAGCCGTTCATCCAGGAGGCGCCTAAGTTGCGGACCCTTTCCATCGGGGCCAATGACTCGCCACCGATGGTCAGCCGGATTTAGCTGACTGTATCGGGATGCCGGCATCCACAGCCACTCTGTCTTGGAGGATTGAGCTTGAGCCTATTTCTCCCCATCCAGACCCGTCGGCCTCCAGGCACCGGGACAGCACTTGATAACCGTTGGGGTGGTCCGGTGTAGAAAATACAGCTGGGTGTCATCCGCATACAGCTGGTACTTCACACGAAACCACTGATGATCTCACCCAGCGGCTTCATGTAGATGTTAAACAGAAGGCGAGAGGATCGACCCCGCGGCACCCCATAAGTGAGGCGCCTCGGGGCCGACCTCTGCCCCCCCGTCAACACCGACTGCGACCGGTCGGAGAGATAGGAGGAGAACCACCGATAAACGGTGCCTCCCACTCCCAATCCCTCCAACCGGCGCAGCAGGATACCATGGTCGATGGTATCGAAAGCCGCTGAGAGGTCTAATAGGACCAGGGCAGAGGAGCAACCCCTGTCCCTGGCCCTCCAGAGATCATCCACCAACGCGACCAAAGCCGTCTCCGTGCTGTAACCGGGCCGAAAACCGGACTGGAGCGGGTCTAGATAGACAGTTTCATCCAGGTGCAAGGGAAATTGATATGCCACCATACTCTCTACAACCTTCGCCATGGCGGGTTGGAGACCGACGATAATTACCTAAAACAGCCGGGTCCAAGGACGGCTTCTTAAGGAGGGGCCTCACCACCGCCTCTTTCAAGGCGGCCGGGAAGACACCCTCCACCAAAGAAGCAGTCGTAATCGCCTGGAGCCAACCTCGTGTCACCTCTCGGGTGGCCAGCACCAGCCAAGAGGGGCACGGGTCCAGTAAACACGTGGTGGCATTCAACCTACCCAACAACCTGTCCATGTCCTCGGGAGTCACAGGGTCAAACTCATCCCACACAATGTCACCAAGACCACCTCGTGCATCTCGCCCGTATCACTGCAATCTTGGTCCAGACCATCCCGAAGCTGAACGATTTTATCGTATAGATAACCGTTAAACTCCTCAGCACGTCCCTGCAACGGGTCATCCCGCTCCCCCTGGTGTAAGAGGGAGCGAGTCACCCGAAACAGGGCGGCTGGGCGGTTATCTGCCGATGCAATGAGGGAGGAGGTGTAGCTACGCCTCGCTTCCCTCAATGCCACTAGGTAAGTCCTAGTATAGGACTTCACTAGTGTCCGATCAGCTTCCGAACGGCTAGACCTCCAGAGATTCTCCAGGCGTCTTCTCCGGCGCTTCATCCCTCTCAGCTCCTCGGAGAACCAAGGAGCCGGTTGGGACCTGCGCCGGGTCAGAGGCCGCAAAGGCACGACACGGTCCAAGGCCCCCGCCGCGGCCTGTTCCCAGGCCGCAACAAGTTCCTCAGTCGAGCCGTGAGCCAGACCCTCAGGAAATGGCCCAAGCTCCGTCCGGGACCCATCCGGGTCCATCAGGCGCCTGGGGCGGAACCAACGTGTCGGCTCCGTCTCCCTGCGGTGGTGAATGGCGGTCAGAAAGTCCAGGCGAAGAAGAGAGTGATCTGACCATGACAAAGGTTCAATGACTAATTCCTTTAAGTCCAGATCTCTCAACCACTGACCAGAGAGAAAAATCAGGTCCAGGGTGCCACCCCCAATGTGAGTAGGGCCATCAACTACTTGGGTCATGTCCAAGGCCGTCATGGAAGCCATGAACTCCCGAGCTGCCGTCGATGACGAGCCGGACGATGGCAAGTTAAAGTCCCCCATGACTAAAAGTCTGGGGGTCTCAACTGCCAACCAAGCCAGCACCTCCAGGAGCTCGGGCAGGGCAGCTGTCACGCAGCAAGGAGCCAGGTACGTGATCAGCATACCCATCTGACACCTATGACCCCATCTCACAAAGAGGGATTCGCACCCGGCAATCTGAGGTACAGTGGTCTCCCTCGGCTCTAGACTCTCTCTAATCACAACCGCCACCCCCCCACCCCTACCCTGGGCCCTCGGCTGATGGAATGCACGGAAACTCGGCGGGCACAACTCAACCAGGGCACGCCTTCAGTGCCCAACCAGGTCTCCGTAATGCCCATAAGGTCCATGGAACCCCTGTATAAGGTCACAAAGCAGGGGGCTTTGTTCACCACGGACCGGGCATTGCACAACATCAGCCGGAGGCCCAAGCTCTGAGGATCCTGACCATCCGGGAACGGGTGAAGTCAAGGGGTCGGAGCGTGATCGCTTTCAAACATCGAGCACGCGCTCCCGAAACTGGTATGACCCCTCGCTTCCGCCATACCTGCCTCTCCCACTTACCGTGTCAATAGAACCACCCTCACAAATAGGAACACGCTCTCCCCCCATAACCTCTGGACCTAATAAAGAAAAACCGCCGCGAGCATGTGCAGGAACTGGCCCCCTACCCGACGGGTTACCCCCATTACCCGCCCTTACCCTCCCACCCCTTAAAAATTCCCTTTCTAAAAAACCCCATAAACCCTTCTTTTTAGCATGCCACCTCTGTGGGTCCCAAGACCCGTCATAGAGGCCGGCCCTCGATAATGTGGTGGGCCATTCCTGCGAGGCGGGGGCACCTCGCAGGCGCAAGAGTTCCTGTGGCGAATAACGCATAGAATCAACCATCAGCTGACTATGTCCCATTTGGCAGCCGAGATGTTATACTGGGATGTCATTCTGGAGTCCGGTAACGGATGGAAAAAAGAGATGGAAAAAAGAGACAGGCAGTCCGTCCTAAAGAGATGTAAAATCCATTATATCCTGATGGATTAGCAGACAAAAGATCGTAAACCGTCTCAACCCATCCACCAGGTAGATGTTCCGCTGGACCGGAGTATGCCGTCTGCGGGAGAGATGTTCCAGCAGTCCAGGAAGGAGGTCCGGGGGTGGGGGTAAAGGGTAGCCACAGTGTCAGCTGGAGAATACACCTTCCTGCCCCACGCCTCAACATGGTCGTCATGTCCATCACTTGCCCCCACCCTCAGTGGGAGAGATGATCCAACAAGCTGGAAACCAGAAGCCCAAGGAGGCGTAGTCCAGGGGTGCAAACAAGGCGCAGCTGAATAAGCGCCATCTCAACTGAAAAACATGCAGCCCCCTCCCCCCATCTCCACAAGGCCGCCTTCACCAGTCCGCCAAGCCTCCACCGCCGACGGAAAAGATGTTTTGAAAAAGCGAGGGCCAAAGTGCTGAGCCACACAACCCGGGCGACGGGGCGAAGCTGGCATCCGCCGCCCCCCCCACACCTCCACATGGCCGTTCGTCTCCCACCGCTCACCCTGTAACCAACAGGGAGATGACAACAAGAGCGGGGGAGCCGAGTCCATGCGGCTTAGTCCAGGGTGGGTGTCGCCTGATGGAAGCGGTAGCGGCGCTAGAAACCCACGCCGCTCACCGCCAAACAGCTGAGAACAGCTGAGGGTCGGCCGGCCGCCCACGCACCTCCGCAGGGCCGCCATCTTCATCCGCCCCGTCTCCGGTTCCTCCGGCCTCCAGCGCAGCAACCGCGGGTTCAAGGAGGTCCAAAGACCCCACCCGCGATTGCTGAGATGTAATATTCACCGGGCCGAGGGGAGCCAGCGGCATAGGCGACAGCAAAACATCGCCATCAGCCAGGGATCCGCCAGCCGATGATTTCATCAAAATGATGCATTAGGACATCATGAGGTAAAGTTTGTCTCCCATGTATGACATTGCATTGCAAGCACAAAAAAGTGCCTGTGTTGAGGCACAGGCTATTGGATTAGACTGCCAGACACATCATATGCAAATGCCCCTTATTCCTTCCTGTCCACTTTTTTTTTTATTTTGTCACAACAGTATACACAAACATAATATATAAGCAAAAGTATGTAACAACCATATTAATTTGTTATAATGAAAGGGAACAATAGGACAGGAACGGTAGGCACTTTTATGCTCTTATACACGCCCCTTATAGTCCTCTTAGGAATGGGGTGAGGTCAATAGTAGACAGTAGAAGTCAAATTTTCTGCAATCAAGATTGAAGCGGTTAACATTGTTTGAATCTATTGTTTGCTCTTGTATTATTGCGATTGAAGCTGAAGTAGTCTTTAACAGGAAGGATATTGCAATAGATGATTCTGTGTGTTAAACACAGGTCTTGTCGGAGTCAGCAGAGTTCTAAATTTTCTAATTCCAGGATTTCAAGTCTGGTGGTATAAGGTATTTTGTTGTTTTCAGAGGAGCGGAGAAGTCTTCTTGTAAAATATTTCTGGACGCGTTCAATTGTATTAATGTCAGAGATGTGGTATGGGTTCCAGACAGGTGAGCTGTATTCAAGAATAGGTCTAGCAAATGTTTTGTATACTCTGATTAGTAGTGTAGAGTTTTTGGAAAAGAAGCTTCGTAAAATTAGGTTTACAACCTTAGAGCCTTTTTTGCGATGTAGTTGCAATGGGCTTTGGCACTTAGATCATTTGATATGAAAACTCCAAGGTCTTTAACAGGGTGGGGGTTCCATTTCTTGCTCATTTCCATTTCCATTCCAATGAGCAAGGTCATTAAGAGAAACAGAATAGGATTTCTTCCTTCCTTCCTCCAGAGATCTGTTTGTTTTCTGCTAAAAAGGGATCCCTCTTTAATTCTTTTAGTAATTCAGGATAAGGTGGGAATTTATTAAATGGGATGTTATCTGAAGATGCATTAAGAGACTGTATTCAGCCTTCAGCTGGTTGTCAAAGACTACAGGAAAAGAGGGACTTTTTATATTCTATAAGGGAGCATGATAAGTGCACCAGCATGCCTATCGTCCCTGTCCTACTATTCCCATTTATATGTATTCATTTTACATTTATGGCTATGTTTTGATTATTTGTGCCAATTTTTTTCATGTGTCCATGTTTATGTCTAAACTGTTACTTGTTTCCTTGTACTTGTTGACAAATAAATAAATAAATAAATAATTCTGGGTCACAGTATTCCCCTCTCCCACACAGCCCATGCAGATCTCCCTATCTGCAGTCAAATTTCATTGAGCTGGCTGCTGAGCTGGCAAAGAGCGAACGGTCCCTTTCAACGAAGCTGGCTCACGAGATAGATGCAATTCACACGGTCGGGCGTGGGCGAATACCATGATATTTTTACAGAAGTCTGCAAAGTGGGTGGGGTCGACTGGGAAACGGCCACAAATTCTTAAGAGAATAAGCCCATTGAAAACTGGCAGCAGAGAAGGACAACTTGGTTGCACACTGGCTCGATTGCCCTTGTGCCTCACGTACACGCGGCCCCCTCCTTCCTTTAACGACTACAGCTGCTTCTGAGGAGACGGCACCCAATTGGGGCGGGGGAAGAGAAAGATCTCTGCGCTTTACCGCTCCCTGCGCGGGATTGGTTGGAGGAAGGGGAGGGGGCTTTCATCTAACGGGCGCGCGCGAAATGGGGCGTCCTCGAATACGCTGCGTGTGCCGACCGCGCCCCCTCCTTTTGCCGTGCGCGCGCTAGTGGCGTCTTCCGATCCCTCCCTCCGACCCTAGCAGGCTAGGCAAGCAGGCTGGCAGTAGGGCGGGCTGTCGAGATCGGAGGTGGCGGTTTCTGGGGGACTGTGAGTGCGATTCAGGCGACCGCGGGAGCCCTACGGGTGGGCAGAGGCACTGCCTCTCTCCCCTTAATCGTGGGAAAAATTAATTTCGCTGGTTCATCTATAATACCAAGGTTGGGTACGTCAGCTCCCCCTTCCATCATCAGCCTCTTGCTGACGATCTTGGTGGGGGAGAGCGCGTGGGGCTGGAGAGGCCGATTTTTCCAATTTTGATCATTATCACATCGTCGGGAAATAATTCTGATATTACCGACCGAGGTTTTAATAGTGCCACATCTGCGGGATCCATCGAGTATTTAGTCTCTGCTGAAGCGTGTCCTCTTTCCCAGTCCTTTTATGTCTCCCAACACTTATTTTATTCACACCCTTTTATAATATTCGAGGGGAGGCATTTGATTCCCCGCCTAATCTTCCTAAAATTCAGAGTCCTGTTCAGGAGGAGGAGGAGGAGACGACGGAAAGAGCAATCAGGTTAGTGATGACTTGTCGAAAGCCTTTCGACTAGAAATTGCCTCATCTTCTGTGTTCAGGAAGGGAAATGTGCATACGTATGTTATTTTAGAATTCTTTGTCTGAGTACTGATGCTTAAGTGTTAATGGTGACATGCAATCGCAGCTGTGTTAAAAATATTTCTTGCTAGTTTTATATTACAACAAAGCCTCTTCTGTTGTACATATCTTTGAGTAGAAGAAGGTAGTCTGCTGCACAGAAAATACTTTCTTGAACTGTACTGCTTTAGAATACATTTGCAATGAAATAAATATTCTTTTAAACCATGACTTTCTCCTTGCAGTTTTGCTCATGGTCAATTTGCTTTTTCTTTTTTTTCAACTTAATTTTTTTGTACTATAAGAGGGTTTTGAAGGTATGTTTTTGCTGAATGATTCAAAAGATTTTTGTCTCATTAGAGTCATATCACATATTCATGAGTTTCATTTGCTCCCTTAGGATCTTAATCAAATCTAATTTTAGATTATACATTTAAAATCACTTTTTTTCTTCAATAAGGCCTTAAATATAAAAGCTAACCTGAATTATCTTTTCTTTTTCTTCTTGTTTTCCAGATACTGGTGATGCCAGGTACAGCCTTTGTAAGGGCCCTGTTCTAAGGAAGATCCAAACAAGGCATTTGTGTACTTTGAATGCTTAGTCTTCTAAGCTTAATATTCTTTTTTCCTTTGTTTATTCTCCTTTCCATGGAAATAATTTGAGGATTAAACCTCCCAACCAAATTACTTTAGTCATCAGAACAACTGTTAGGTGTGGACCATCAGGGTACCAGGCAAAAACAATTCCCATGACACCTTTCTTTTTTTGGAGGTTCAATGACCAAATCATTCTTGAAGAGTCAAAAGGCATTGAGAGGACTTGATTATCTTCCAAGTGGGTAATAAAAGGGAGAGGAAAAAAAAGAAAGTTCCAGAAATACCTCTACTCAGAAAGGAGGGCAGAAGCAACAATTCATAAGCATTGCTGTTTTTCCCACCTTTGTGGTAAGTTATACTCTGATTATTTATTTTTTTACCCTACTCCTGTTTTAGGAAATAGTGCTAGATTAAGGAAGGGAAGGAAAGGAAAAGGGAGGAGTTTTGAGCATGGTCTTATACAATAATTTGGCATTAGGTTATGCAGTGTAGATGTTCAAATAGCTTGTGTCCTGAATAGACATCCCAACAAAAAGAAAAAACACAGAATGCAGAGGAACTTCCAACAATCCTAGAGAAAGTAAAAATGGAGTTGTTCTTTCTGATTTGTGGAATTATGGGAAAGAATTTAAAGGGTAATTAACTTCATAAGTAGCTGAAAGTAATTGGCTAAGTTTCCCTTATGGACAAGTGAGAAGAAAAAGTTTAAAAAAAAGATGTCACAGTTGGCTGAACAGTGCAGGAGAAACATTCCCTCTTCACCAGGATGTGGCGTCCTTTGCAAATAAAAGAAGTAGAGGAGGTGTATAAGTAGATTGATGCAGTCAAAAAGCATGTTTGATCACCTGGTTTCTGTGGTTATTTCTCTAAAAGGAACATAGCAGTTGATGACTGGCTAATGTTTATGTTACCTTTTTGTGAAGATATTTAATTTAAAGCTTTCATCAGTGCATAACATGTAAAAGGAGGCAGATTAATGCAAAATCGGAATTAATATTTTTAGTTCAACTAGATTTTCATTTTGTAAATTCTAAATATTTCTTTATATAGAACAGAGAACATTTTCTATAAATATGTAAGTTTTATATAGTTTGCACCAAATCTGTATTGAGTTTTTTCATCTATTGATTTTTAATGTTATTTTTTTAAAAAAGGTAGCCTTTTAAAAAGTGTTTATAAATAACAGATTAAGATTTTAAACTACTATAGCACAGATAATATTTGAAATAATCTACCACAGAAGACGACCTTTGTTATTTTTTCCATATGTGGTTCTCTCAGATTAGATAAAATATGTTCATCCTGTCATATGATAAAGGGATGCATCTACCTGATCATCTCACTGTTTCCCAAGGAATAAATATTTCAGTTGATTAAATTCTTTCCATAGAAACTTACTTCAAAGAAATAGTATGTTTAGTTAGTGTTTAACTCTATCAAGATACCATGCTTGTAGTTGTGGGAAAAATAGGAAGAAGTATTAGATAGGTTGCTGCTTTGACTTTTTATAAAAATAAGGGGAAAATAAAAATGAACAAAGGCAATATAATTATATCTATCTTACAGATAAAAATAGCCTTAAACATGTAATATTTAAACAGGCAGGTTTCTTTTAATGGGTTAATTATATATTGTATGATACTGCGCAAAAAGGATTGGATTGCAAAAAATACTGGTCATCTGAATATTGAGGAACTATTGGATCCATGTTCCAAATTATTATTGTACTATACACAGAATTTATACTATATATGCTTGATCACATCCTTATAATCTAAATTCTTGATTTGAGACTATGTCTGGATTTTAATTCCCACAATTATATATAAGGAACACTGACAAATATAGGACAGAATTCCATTCTGTCATGATGGGGCATACATTGAGTACTACTTTTATAGGAATTAGCAAAATATTAACATTAATATTTGAAAGTCATTGAGTAACAGGAGCCCATTCCTACAGGCTGGAAAATATGGCAAAAGTAACATCTTCAATTTTATTCTTATTTATATTTCATATTTTAAGATATTAAAACCTTTGTTTCATGGATTGGCAATCTGTAAAGGGGTCCTTTCATATAATTTTGTGCAATGTCAAGTGAACATTACTCAAAAATGAAATTTATTTTGCATTTTTAAAATTAAAAATCTGAAATCTTGTTCTCTTACACAAACAGATTTTGTGAAATTTAGGTGCCTAGATTGTGACTGTCATTAATTTTTAATTTGACAGGTAACACTTTTTCTGTGTTTGTTTTTTTATACAATGCAGCAAGCATACTAGAAATGGTAACTCCAAACATACTTTGTATGTGACCCTGAACCTCTTATTTATATTCTCCCACACTGAAAAATATCTCTGGAGTAATAATGGCAGATTTTTAAAAATAAACAACTAAATGACTTTCCACCAACTCAATAAAAGAATGTGGTATTCTTTTGACAAGCTTAGCACATCTAAAAAAGTGAAACTGCCCAAAGCAACTCAGAAGATTTTTCCAATCTAATTCTTAATGGCATTATTAACTTCCAAACTGCACACTACATCAGATTACTTAAAAATGTTTTTAATAAAAAATGTAGTCCCTATTCACTCAAAGATTATCCACAACTTTTGTACAGTTCTCCCTCCTCCCAAAAAGGCGAAATCTGAATCCTGGAATTTAGCCTGTTATAAACATCAAAACAAATAAATTGATTTTAACACAACAGATTCAAAGAAGATATCTCAAGGAAGCAAAAATAACAGCCAGTAAAGTTGCAATATGGAGTATATAAGTAATTAGGTCTAGTGGCTGAGGTGGATCAGTTGCTGAACCAGAGATGTTTGTAAAATGTTGTAAATAGAATAATGGCAGAACAAATGGGAGAATGATTTATGTATAAGTAAGCCAAGAAAAAAAAAAGAAAGCTTTGTCACTTGCCTTCATTTTTCTATCCTACACGAGGAGTATGTAGGTTCCATTACTTGTCTCAATAAACACGTAGTTGATGAAAATGAGAGCTGAATTGATAACTTCAGAATTATACCAAATATGTATTCAATGTATGCAGTTACCCACTACTTTATAACACACATATTATTTTTATTTAAAATATTGATTATAGTAGTAAAAACTAATACACATTTAAATTTAAAGAGAAAGGAATAGGAAGGAAGAATAAAGTGAAGAAAAAGCAAAGTGGGAATATAATGAAAAAGAATATACATACTATATACCATATTTTTTGGTGTATAAGGCACACCTTTTTACTCCCAAAAAGAGGGTGAAAATCTGAGTGCATCTTATATGCCGAATGTAGCCCCATCCACCCACCGCCCCCCACCCTTTGGAGGTTGTCGGCCTCTGTGCATCGCATTTTCCGGCGGTTTCAGGCGGCAGGGATCCTCACATTAGGATGCTGCTTGGAACTGGCCTAAAACCCCTGCTGCTGCGTTTTCATGACATGCGGCTCTGCGAATTGCATTGGGGAGGAAAATGGGATGCATGGAGGTGATGCTCTTGCGAAGCAGGAACTTCTGCACGAGAGTGTAAGGTTAGGTGGCTCGCCATCCGGCCTGCCCCTTCCCCAGATGACCCAGGCTGAGGGCAGTTGGCTTCTGCTCCTGGCCGGGAGGTAGGTCTGGCAGATCTGGCCAGGAGGAAAGAGAAGTTTTTGGGTGGCAGCACCTTGCCTTATACCTCCTGCGCAGCGTCCAGCAAGCCACCAGTTCTTTGAAGTTGCAAGACTGATTTCATGAGGACACACGGCTGTGCGAATTGCATCGGGAAGAAAAACGCGATGCATGGAGGCAATGTTCAGCGCTTCTGCGCGAGAGGTGTAAGGCTAGGTGGCTCGCCATCCGGCCTGCCCCTTCCCCAGACGACCCAGGCTGAGGGCAGTCGGCTTCTGCTCTTGTCCAGGAGGCAGATCTGGCCAGGAGGAAAGAGAAAGTGAGACTGTGGAAAAGGAGGAGGAGGGCGCTAATTCTGGTGGCTTGCTGGATGCTACGCAGGAGGTGTAAGGCAAGGCGGTGCCACCCAAAAACTTGCCGCAATCTCTGCTGCCTGGAACCTCCCGAAAATGCGATGCTCTTTCTTTGCCTCTGCATACTCCATTTTTGGAACTGGGGAGGCAGCGGAGATCTCCAGGCATCGGAGATCGTGGCAACAGTGTTTTTGGGTGGCAGTGCCTTGCCTTTTGCCTCCTGCACAGCACCTGCTTCGCCAAGCAAGTCCCGACCTCTGCGCTTCCCCAGGCCGCTCCCGTTATCAAAATCCGAATGGAAGTGATCCTGATGCTGGTAAGCAGAGGCAGAATTCTTTTTTTCTTGTTTTCCTCCCCCAAAATTAAGGTGCATCTTATACTCTGGTGCGTCTTATACACCAAAAATATAGTATATGATTTCCAATATTCATCACAAGTATAAACAAATGTAGTGGCTTTCCATTTCTATCAAGGCTACAAACATACATCTTCATCCCATATCCTCTCCCTTATCCATAAAAGATCAACTTTTCAATCAATTCATCAGCCAAAAGTCTATAAAGTGTTGGACAATTTTCAAAAGTGATTAGAAAATGAGGTTTGTAAAGTTAGTATGTTTAAAAACTGCCAGTGTTGCAAACAAGAATGCTGATCCCTTCATTTCCCAGCACTCAGAAGCACAAAAAACCACTGTCCTGCGGTTTCCTCGCATGAAGCAGCCATCTGGAACATATGGGTGCTGTCTCATCTTAATCCAGAGAAGTTCCAAGAAACCAGTTGACTCACCAGTGTCTTGATCTATTTTGTGGTCATTTCCGCCTTTGCAGAGCTGTTTTTGGTTTGCCATTATCTCCCCTGGAAATCCTCTATCTCAAACATATGGTTTGGGGCACTAATAAGAAATAAATAGATAAAAATATAGAAAATGCTAAATAATAAAGATAGGAGCCAAGGTAAAACCACACAATCAGCATAATCAAGATATGGGCTGAACCATGCACCCTAGGCTCACAGATCTGCTGTATTACTTCTCCTCCAAAAGGAATTCTATTGGATGGGTAGAGATGTCATTTTTGAATCTCAATAATTTTCCCGTAAGATTCAAGTACCTTTCTTGTTCCTTATTTCTTAAATTTTCTTCAACAGGTAATCCTGTTATCCTGATTTCAATAAAACGGTACTGAAAAATAAAAATACTTAAATGGTTTCCATCATTTTAATTAAAAGTATTTTTTCTTTGTCCCTTCTCAGCTCCAATTTGAGCAAGAAATAGGTGGAGCATTAGTTTTTACCAAATTTTACAAGAAAATGAATTGTCATTTGGAATGGTTTATATGTAAATGTGAGCTAAGTTTCTTACTTATATTTTTTAGATATTGCTTTCAAAGGATACCTAAAGTCTGCAGAACTACTTCAAGATGTGTAGCTCTGTTATTCCCAGGCTCTGGTTTTTAACAGATCGACGTATCCGAGAAGATTATCCTCAGCAGGAAATTCTAAGGGCACTTAAAGCCAAATGTTGTGAAGAGGATCTAGACTTCCGAGCTTTGCTGATGGATGAAGTAGTCTTGACCATTGAACAAGGAAATCTAGGTAATAATATTATATAGAAGATATAAATTGATGACTATTAGTAGAGTATGGAGAAGAATGCTTGTAACTCAGGGTTGAAATGTTGAAATGTCCTTGGTGCTCTCTGACCTTGCATGTTTTCTTGCAGATGTTTCATTATCCAAACTAGGCAACATCATTGGTGCTAGTCCGAGTATGGAGATCTCAGAAATGATTGTATTTGGTCAGCCTGGCATTGTCTCTTGTTTTTTTTTTTTAAATGAAGCAAATTAATAATTAAAATGGTAGCCACATCATAGCAGAACCCAAAGGGGATTATAACAGTCCCAAGGGGGTGGGGTGTCAACCTACAGTGCTATGTAATATAAATGTGTCACCAGCTCTGTTCTGGCACTGAACATTGTTCCGTATTACATGGCATATTTCTATTGTGCTGTACCATCAATATATTTCAACTGCGGTGAAAAGCTTCCTACTACAGTCTTCCCTACTCTAAACCCACCTGATTTTTGGACTAATTCCCAGAATTCTCAGTATTCGTTAGATTGGCTGGGAGTAGCTCAATGAAATGAAATGATTGTTTTTTAATTTTAGTTTTTTTTCCCCAAATGAAAGCTATGTCATCATCAAAATGTTCAAATTCTGAAAAAAGTGAATTGATTTCTGAGTCAATTTCCCACGAGAAATTTGCAGAGAGATAATACATATATTAATATCCATCAAAAAATTATTAATTACGATTTATTTCATTTTTTGCAATTTGTATCCATTATAATCATCTGGTTTACAGATTTCACAAGAACATAATACAGATAAAACACTTGTGTTAAGAATAAAATAGTTCAAAATTATTATAAATATATAATGTATGCCCACAATAAAAGAAAATAAATTTCAGAAAATATCCAAAAAATAATAGAACAATATTAATGGTATACTTCAGTCTTCATTAGAAATAATAGAGGTAGTTCTTTTAATGGTCATATTCAACTGTTTGAAATTAAAACACTGCTGAATGAATGAATGAATGAATGAATGCCCTTGCTTGAAGTTACAGCAGTTGTTGCACTGTCATGGTCACATAATAAAAATTCAGGCACTTAAAACTGCAGGGGTGCTCCAATTCTCTACCTGCTTATCTCTTCCAGATTTAGGCTGTCCTGAACAGCAGCACTAGGCAGCCCTCTATATCAGCCCTAGCCCTGCTACTGCCACTCAAATGCCACGTCACTGTATTCTTCAAGGTGTGCACGCTTTGGTGAATGGCACAATTGCCCTCACTGCCCAGTACTCCTGAGGTTTTGCTTTGTTCTTCCCACTTTCATGTGTTTTTCTCCTCCTGTTAAGTGGCTGCAATGACCTGTCTGAGGCAGCTCTCAGAGCCTCTTCATGACTTTGGAAACCTCCAAAAGCCATATGTGATTTTTAGAAACCCCCATAAGCCTGCATGAACAGGGCCCATTCTTTGGAAACTTCTGGAAGCCCAGTTTGACTTTGGAAGCCTCTGGAAGCCCCACATAAAAAGGCTCTTTTCTTGAGCTTTTGGAGGCTTCTGAACTCATACAGGACTTTCAGAGCCTTCCAAAGAACAGATCCTGTTCATGTAGGGCTTCCAGAGGCTTCTGAACTCAGGGATCTTCTGAAGTCATTTGCAAACAGGTTCTATTCTTCAGAAGCTTCAGGAAGTCCCATTTGACTTCAGAAGTCTCCAGAAGTCACACAGAAATTTGGAAGCCTCTGGAAGTCCCGCACCGACGGGCTTCTAAAGAATTGGACAATAAGTCAACCCCCTCTTCTTTGTGAGAGCCTTTTAATTAACTGAAAAGCAGGTATCATGTCCAATATTTTCTTGAAAATCTCTAGTGATGGAGTACCTACAACTGAAGGAACTTTGTTCCATTGGTTAATTTTCTCATTGTCAGGTAATTTTTCCTTAGTTCCAGATTGGATCTCTCTTTAATAAGTTTTTACCCGTTGCTTCTTGTCCTGCCCTTTGGTGCTTTGGAGAAAAAGTCAACCCCCTCTTCTCTGACTGTCTCTCAGAGCAGTGAGAGACCACTATCATGTCACCCCTAATCCTTCTCTTTGATTGGCTCCACATACATACTTCCTTTAAACATTCATAGTATGGTTTAGCCTCCAGACCGCTTATCATCTTTCTTGTTTTTCTTCATACTCTTTTTAGGGTCTCAGGGTCTTTTTTGTATCATGGCAACCAGAACTGAATGCAGTTTTCCAAGTGTGGCCTCACTAGTGCAGTATAAAGCAATACTGTAACTTCTCCTGATTTTGATGCTGTTCCTCTGTTGATGCAACCTAGGGCTGTATTGGCTTTCTTTGGCAGCTGCAACACTGCTAACTCAGCACTTAAATGGTGGGCCACTAGAACACCCCTCAGTTACTACTGTTGAGCCAATATTGCCTATTCTATACCTGTGCATTTGGTTTTTCTTGCCTAAGTGCGGGATCTTACTTTTCTCATCACTGAACTACATCTTGTTGGATAGGGCTCAATGCTGAAGTTTGTCAAGATCCTTCTGAACCTGGTCAATCTTCCAAAGTGTTAGCAATTCCCCCCAACTTGGTGTCATCTGCAAATTTAATGAGTTCCCCTTTTATCTAGATCTTTTATGAAGAAATTGAAGAGCACTGGGCCAGGACAGAACTTTGAGGTATCCCACTGCATGCATCCCTCCATGTACATGTAGTTCTGTTAAGAACTACACATTGACTGCAGTTAGTCAGCTAATTGTAAATCCATCTAGTAGTGGTACTGTCTGTCCAACATTGTTCTATCTTATGAAGAAGTAGGATTATTAAATGCCTTAACTAGTCTAAATATAATACAGGTAGTCCTCGACTTACAACAGTTCATTTAGTGACCGTTCAAAGTTAGAGCAGCACTGAAAAAGTGACTCAAGCAATTTTTACACTTATGACCGTTGCAGCCTTCCCATGATCATGTGATTAAAAACTCAGGTGCTTGGCAACTTACTTATATTTATGACAGTTGCAGTGTCTTGGGGTCATGCAATCACCTTGTGCAACTTTCTGACAAGCAAAATCAGTGGGGAAACCAGATTCACTTAATAACTATGTTACTAACTTAATAATGGCAGTGATTCACTTAACAACTGTGGCAAGAAATATCATAAAATGGTGCAAAACTCACTTAACAAATGTCTTACTTAGCAACAGAAATTTTGGCCTCAATTGCAGTCGCAAGTTGAAGACTACCTATATATCCACATCATTTCCCTGATCCACTAATTTAGTCACTATGAAAAAAGGCAATAAGGTTGGTCACGATGGGTCAGACATGACTTCTCAACTAACAACAAAGCATGATCTATTTCTAACAAACTCACGTTGGTTCTGGAAAGCTCTGTTTATTTCTAGATGCTCACAAATGTGCCATTTTATCATCTTTTCCAGGATTTTCCCAGGTATTAAAGTGAAACTGATTGGTCTTTAGTTTCCTGGTTCCACTTTTTTTTCTGTTTTGAAGATTGGAATCATATCAGCTCTTTTCCAGTCCTCTAGTAATTCTGCCATGCTCTAGAATACCGGAAAGGTTTTGTTCAGTGGTTCCAAATTTTAAAAAAAGTTTAGAAAGAATTCTGAAAATGGATTCATTATGTTTTTTTCCTCCACATTACCAAAGTTACACTTCGTTAATCCGTTTTAGGCCCAGTACTCTTCAGTATCTTCATAAATGACTTATATGAGGTAATACTTACCAAAACTTACCAAATTTGCAGATGATACTAAACTGGCAGGAATAGCTAAAACCTTAGAAGATAGGCTCAAGATCCAGATGGATCTTGACAGACTTGAACACTGGACCCTATCTAATAAAATTAAATTCAATGTAGAGAAAAGTAAAGTCTTACACTTGGGCAAAAAAACCAAAGTACACATATAGACTGGGTGAAACCAGGCTTAATAGCAGTAACTGTGAGAGAGATCTTGGAGTCCTAGTGGACAACCAGCTAAATATGAGCCAGCTGTGTGCAGCGGCTGCCAAAAAAGCCAAGGCAATCCTAAACTGCATTAACAGAGGGATACAATCAAGATCAAGTGAGGTACTAATACCACTCTATAAAGCCTTAGTAAGATCACACCTAGAATACTGCATCCAGTTTTGGTCACCACACTATAAAAGGTTGTTGGGACTCTAGAAAAAGTGTATGATTAGGGGACTGGAGACTAAAACATATGAAGAATGGTTACAGGAACTGGGGATGGCTAGTCTAGTGAAGAGAAGAGAAGGACCAGGGGAGACATGACAGCAGTGTTCCAATATTTGAGGGGCTGCCACAGAGAGGAAGGATCAAGCTACTTTTCAAGCCACCTGAAGGCCAGATAAGGAATAATGGATGGAAACTGATCAAGAAGAGTCAACCTAGGAATAAGGAGAAATTTTCTGACAGTGAGAACAATCAGTCAATGGAACAGCTTGCCTTTGGAAATTGGGAGCTTCAGCACTGGAGGTTTTCAAGAAGAGATTGGACTGCCATTTGTCAGAAATGATGTAGGGTCTCCTGCTTGGCTGTGGGGGGGGGGGGGAGAAGTTGGACTAGATTACAAAATCCCTTCCAATTCTGTTAATCTGATCTAATCCCATGAAAGAGATTCTTTGTTTAAACAGTTTGAGGGAACTGTGTGTCACCTTTTAATTATCAACTGTGTCAATTGCTTGTTTAAACTAAAGACAGTATCGGGGGGGTGGGTGGGCATGCAGAATAGTAGAAACAGACTTGTTCATGTTCTCTGTGTCTCAAGTATGCTTCTGACTAAAATCTTGCCAAAAGAAAAAATTTCCATTCTCTGTCAGCTACTCCCATTCTGGATTGTTACTGAAAATAGGAAGATGTCAAAATAGTGAGACTTCTAAAAATGTTCTATCATACCTACTCAGGTACAAAGCTAAGAGATACTGCTAGCAATATGCTTGTTTCCCAGGTATTTGGTCTAGAAATGTGGCTTTCAGTTGCCATTTGTAAGCAAATGGGGATAGTAAAATTATAGCTGTTGAAACAAATGTCTTTTTGTTCATTTCTTGTGGAATATCCCATGGTAATGTCTTTATATTAAGATGATGTTTTTCATCAGTTAACAATTATGTTTGTGTACCTTTATATTTTGATGGTGTGCTAATGCACTTCTAGGCAATAAATTAGCATTTGATTCTATTCCCCTTCCTATTTATAGTAGTAGCACTTAGACTTACATACCACTTTACAATCATTTACAACCCTCTCTAAGCGGTTTATAGTCAGCATATTGCCCCCAACAATTTGGATCCTCATTTTACCAACCTCGGAAGGATGAAAGGCTAAGTCAACCTTGAGCCTAGTGGGATTTGAACTGCCAAATTGCAGGCAGCCGGCAGTCAACAGAAGTAGCTGCAGTACTGCACTCTAACCACTGCGCCTCCGAGGCTCTTTATGCACACATTTAGATGGTTTGAGACAGTGCTTTTGTTTAGTTATTTTCTTACAGGAAGCTCTATCTTTAACCCTTTTTAATGTGTTAACTTTTCTTCATATTTTCATTTTAGACACTATGATTCTAAGGTGGCCTTAAAATAAAGTTTCCTTTAAGGAGCTTGATCATACATGTGCCAATCTTTCAGAGACCAGGAGATGCTTAAACTAAACAATTGTGTGCTCACAAATCTGCTGCTTGATTATCTTTTCCAGATTTTCCCAAATATTGATATCAATCTGATTTCCTGGCCCCATTTTCCCCTTTTAATAAATTGGAACCACATAAGCTCTTTTCCAGTCTTCTGATAGTTCTCCTATGCTACAGGAGCTTTGAAATGTTGCATTCCATTGTTCTGAGATCACATTTGCCAGCTCCTTTGGAACACTGGGATATAAATCGTCTGATCCAGGTGATCTGTACTCACCTAAGGTAGATAGTTATTCTCTTACCAATTCCTTGCCTATTTTAACTTGCAATTCTGTCTCTCTCGGTGTTTGCTTTTAATACATTGGGCTATTTCTTCTTTTGCGTAGATGCAAAGAAGGAATTAGTTTAGGTTTTTTTTAGTTTACTTTATTGTCATTGCACCTCATACAATGAAATTAAATGCCATCTTCAGTGTATATTATAACTATAAAAATAAAACAAACACACATCCTTCACATTCTATAAAATTGAATTGAAAATCCAATATTGCATTAATATTGCACTATACAGTAGAATTCAGTATAGTTATTGACCTGGGATAGAAGCTGTTTTTCAGCCTACTTGTCCGTGTTTTTATTATCCTGTACCATCTGCCAGATAGTAATAGTTAAAAAAAAGGCTGCCCAAGATGATATGGATCTTAAAGAATGTTTTGAACTTTCTTAAGGCACCGGGAGCTATAAAGCTCTTTCAAAGAGGGGAGAGGGCAACCAATGATCCTCTGGGCAATGATTCTGGAGTGCTATCCTATCTGCCACTGTGCAGCTCTCTATGGCGCAGCAGAAGGTCACCAGCAGTTTTTCATTCAGTTGTTTCCTGAGAAGTCTCAGGTAGTATAATCTCTGCTATGCCCTTTTGACCAGTGCTACAATGTGAGAGCCCCAGGTCAGGTCCTCTTTTATGCTAACACCTAGAAACTTAAAACTGGCCATTTGCTCCACTTGGTCTCCATTGATAAGCAAGGGCTGGATGTCTGACCTATTCCTTCTATAGTCCGCTATAAGATCCTTGGTCTTATTGGTGTTAAGGACCAAGTTACTGTCTCCACACCATGAAAGCAACTGGTCCCCCTCATCTCGATGGGCAGACTCTTCCCCCCCGGAGATGAGTCTCACCACTGTTGTATCCTCTGCAAATTTAGTAATAGTATTACTAGTGTGAGTGGGAATGCAGTCATGCACATAAGAGTATAGAGTAAGGGACTCAACACATAACCGTGTGGTGTACCAGTGTTAAGAATAAGGGATGAAGAGATATGATTACCTAATCTGACCCTCTGAGAGCAGCCAAACAGGAAATTCATAATCCAAAGGCAAACTGATGTTCTATCTTCCTGTTGCCTATCACTTTCTTGCCATCTGCTTCCATTAGCAGACCTATCATTTCATTGACTTTCTAATGTAAGGAACAACATTACATATTGATTTTTTTTTATTTTTTTTTGTCATTTGTTGCAAGTCTTAGTTCATTCTGGACCTTAGCTTTCCTGACTCCCTTTTTGCATAGTTTGGTTGTTTACTGGTATTCTTCTTTAGTTATCTGCTCTTCTTATCGTTGTTGCCAAATGAATTATTTTTTGCCAAGGTGTGTGTTCCATATTTGGGATATTGCCATTATCAGCTGATTTCAAGTATGCAAAAATCAATATTGGAAGAGTCATTTGTTTTTATTTCAGTCTCATTCATGTTTTAAAAATATGTACCTGTAAGGACCAGCTTCTCCCCCCCCCCTTCCTTCCAAGAAAGTATGAATTCTTGAGAACCTTGTATTTCAAAAGGAATCTTTTATTGAAAGGGATGAAAGAAAGTCAAAACTCAAAGCAAGCTCTGGGGTCCCTCAGAGCATGCAGTTCAGGATAAAGGAAATTAGGAACCCCTGCCCACCTTCTGATGTGGATTCCAGCCAATCCGCAGGTGTGAATACAAATGGCATCAGCCTCTCTGAGAAACAGATAAGAAGAGTTTCTCAGGGTCATTTTACAATCCACTGGGTCCCCCCCCCCCCCCCCCCCCCCGAGGTGTGAGATTTCTTCAGGGATTCCTGGAGCCAGGCAGTGGTTATAAATCAGGGTAAAGTTTATACAAAGAGGATCAGGCAAGAAATTGGATACATTCAGTATCATCATACAGAAGTCCAAAAGCAAGAGTGATAATATGGAGTCTTGAAAATCCTTATTTTGCAATTATACATTTACCTTTTTGTTTTTGCTTAACTATACTTCACAAGTAAATTAGAAATAACAATCTTTGTAAGCATAGTTCCCTCATGTACATCATAGCATCAGAAATTCTAAAAACAGAATTGTAGAAAAGGAAAATAATGATTTTACCTACATACAATTTTTTTTACACTTGCTTCCCAACCTCAGAATGTTCCTTTTTGGAATAGAATAGAATAGAATTTTTTATTGGCCAAGTGTGATTGGACACACAAGGAATTTGTCTTGGTGCATATGCTCTCAGTGTACATAAAAGAAAAGATACCTTCATCAAGGTACAACATTTACAACACAAATGATGGTCAATATATCAATATAAATCATAAGGGTTACCAGCAACAAAGTTACAGTCATACAGTCATAAGTGGAAAGAGATTGGTGATGGGAACAATGAGAAGATTAATAGTAGTGCAGATTTAATAAATAATTTGACATGACACAGGGAATTATTTGTTTAGCAGAGTGATGGCCTTCGGAGAAAAACTGTTCTTGTGTCTAGTTGTTCTGGTGTGCAGTGCTCTATAGCGTCGTTTTGAGGGTAGGAGTTGAAACAGTTTATGTCCAGGATGTGAGTGATCTGTAAATATTTTCATGGCCCTCTTCTTGATTCGTGCAGTACTACCACCACTTCTACGGTTTTGAGTGTGTTCAGTTCCAGATTATTTCGGTCGCACCACAAGACTAGTCGTTCAACCTCTCGTCTATATGCGGATTCGTCATTGTCTCGAATGAGACCAATCACTGTTGTGTCATCTGCAAACTCCAGTAATTTAACAGATGGATCGTTGGAGATGCAGTCATTGGTATACAGAGAGAAGAGAAGTGGGGAGAGCACACAGCCTTGGGGGGGGGGGCTGTGCTAATTGTACAGGTATCTGATGTGATCTTGCTTAGCTTCACCTGCTGCTTCCTGTTTGTTAGGAAGTAGCTGGTTTGTTACCTGTAGCTGGTTTAGCTTAGTTAGAAGAGTGTCTGGAATGATGGTATTGAATGCTGAACTAAAGTCTACAAAGAGGACCCTTGCATAGGTCTTTGGAGACTCAAGATGTTGTAGGATGTAGTGCAGAGCCATATTAACAGCATCATCTGTTGATCTATTTGCTCGGTATGCAAATTGCAAGGGGTCTAACAGCGGATCCTTGATGGTTTTCAAGTAGGAAAGCACTAGCCTTTCAAAGGTTTTCATGACTACAGATGTTAAAGATGTCTGTAGTCATTCAGTTCCTTGATGGTGGGCTTCTTCGGCACTGGGATGATGGTAGAGTGTTTGAAGCAAGAAGGAACATAGCACATCTCTAGTGATTTATTGAAAATATGGGTGAAGATGGGTGCCAATTGGTCAGCACAGACTTTTAAGCAAGAAGGAGTTATCTTGTCTGGGTCTGGAGCTTTTCCTGGCTTTGGTCTGTGAAATAGGTCCTGCACTTCCTTTTCTGTGATCACTAGGTGTTGTGAACCCAATGGGATGGGGTCAGTTGTAGGAGCTTGGCTGTTGTTGGTGTGTCTGAGATGGGGGTTGTGGAGATAGGTGGCTGTAGTTTCCTTTCAAACTTGCAGTTGTCACAGAATTTGTAAATTACCTTTAAATCTTGATACCAGTTGATGTTAATATATAGGCATAAGCCTCCTCCTTTCTTTTTACCAGATGTTTCTGTAATTCTGTCTGATCGTTCAATCTGAAACCCTGGAATGTTCAGGCTGCTATCTTCAATTGATTCATTTAACCAGGTTTCAGAGAAGCATAGGATTGCTGAATTGCGAAAATCAGAATAATATTTGTTTAAGAGGAGTATTTCATCCATCTTATTTGCAAGTGAACGTACATTTGTTAGGAAAATTGAAGGCAGAGGAGTTTTAATGCAATTTCTTAATCTGTTTAAGATCCCAGCCCGTTTACCTCTCCGCCATTTATCTCTCCGCTGCTTCCGTCTG
Organism: Ahaetulla prasina; assembly: GCF_028640845.1. NCBI lineage: Eukaryota > Metazoa > Chordata > Lepidosauria > Squamata > Colubridae > Ahaetulla > Ahaetulla prasina. Next base: position 187,267,515 of record NC_080540.1, read on the forward strand.
GTTTTTTTTGGTAATCCATGGCTCTGGGGGAATTGCCTCCTCCTGTGTTAGAATCTCCTCCGTGTTTGTAAAGACTGGGGGGGGGGGGGTGGGGTCAAAGAAAGCTGCTCCTTAAAGAAATGTTGCTTAATTTTTAGCAGATGGTCTCGTGAATAGGAAACCCGTAGTGAGTCACAGAGAACAATTAGAAATAAAGAAACCATTAGAGAGCATTTCGCTGAGGCAGCCTTCGTCGGCGCCATCTTGGGATTAATTAATAATTGTACCAATTAATAATTAATTAATTATAATTATAATATATAATATAATATATATATTATTATTATATATTTAATAATAATTAATCTTGGGGATTAATTAATAATTGTACCAATTATTCTTAATAAGAATGGTTCTTTGGTGTAAAACAACAAGATTCCTCATCCCCAGTTTTACTTGGGGAAATAAAAAAAAAGAGTTTAGACAAACATAAAATTGGAGAAAACAAAAAAGTAGAGATTGTAACAGTCTCCACATACAGCATCATGTAGAATCAATTAAAAATAACTATGCCAACTATTTAAGATAATACAGTAATATGACTTACTCCTATGTTTAACAACTATCCCAATTTCAAATTATACTAGCTCTTTGAAATATATAATGACATTAACTATCCTAAAGAATTTGTTGATATTTTAGAAAATCCAAGGAGGAGCAGGGGAGACTTGTCCAAAAGTCAATAAAAGTTGAAATACTAAGAAGGGCAATAGAAGGTGGTTAGATACAGAATACTTCTTAATATTGATGGCGCATACCTTGGCTCATATTTAATTGGTTGTCCACTGAGACTCTAAGATCCCTCTCACAGTTACTACTTTTAAGCCTGGTTTCACCTAGTCTATATGTGTACTTTTGTTTTTTGGAAATCAATTGTTCATAGTAGTTCAGCTAGCATAATATTAAAATGTCTTAAAAAGCATTTCAGTCATAGTTCTAAAAGTAAAATGCTGAAGAGGAGAGCCTCTTCCAATTCTCCCAATAGAAAATTATTTTTTCTATTGGAAGTGTGGCTGTGGTGCAAAATCTTCCTTTCTACCTTCACAAGGTCCTTATATACATACCCTATTTTTCAGAGTATAAGATACACTTTTTTCCCCCATAAAAGGGAGTGAAAATTTGGGTGCGTCTTATACACCGCATGTAGCCCTGCCCACTTGCTGGCCCCCTGGAAAATGGGGCACACGGAGGTGGCAATAGGCTATGGCAATCCCTGCAGCCTGAAACAGCTGCAGGGATTTCAGGTTCTGGTGCGCTGGCCAGCTAGTCTTCATATGTGCCAAAACCGGAAGAGCAACTACTTGGCATGTGCATGTTTACCAGGCAGGTCTTCCGGTTTCCGGCACAGACACATGCACACTCCCTTTTTGGCACTCAGTGCCGAAAAGGTTCACTAACATTGGTATAGGGTCTCCTGCTTGAACGGGGTTGTACTAGAAGATCTCCAAGGTCCCCTCCAACCCTATGTTCTATGTTTATCATCATCAGTTGTCTATCCACTGCAGGAGGGAGGCTTCTTCCATGTTTTCAACCAATACGGTCCTGAGCTTTCTTTTGCCATTTGGGCCCGCAATACTTGCTGATGTCATTGCTCCATCTTGTTTTAGGTCCTTTTCGTGGATACTTTTTATCAAGTGGGATCCAATCTATGACTGCCTTAGTCCACCTGCCGTCAGTTCTTCTTGCTGTGTGACCCTCCCATTTCCATTTCAATTCTTTAATCTCTTGATGATATCATATACTTTTGTTTATTCTGTAATCCATGTGTGGGTCTTTTATCTTGTCTAGTAATGCTGTACATGTATCTTTCCGTGGCTCTTTGCACCACTTTTAGCTTTTGTATCAGTTGTGAGGTTAATGTTCATGTTTCACTGGCATATGTTAGGAGTAGGTAGCATATGTTGTTCAAAAACTTTTCAGGCATAGGGTGAGATTGTTCTGGAAAATTATGCTTAGCTTGCCGATCATAAGTGATCCATTGTGCTATAGACACTCCTGAACCCTGCCTGCTCCTTTGTCTGTACATCATTTAATATTCTCAATATTCTTTTTGCTATTATCTTAGTGAAAACCTTGTAAAGTGACTGAAAGATACTGGGTAATAGTTCTTTAAATCATCTTGGGCCCTTTCTCTAAAAATTGCTTTAGCATGTTTCCATGCATTATTTTTTCTTCTCTGAGGCATCTCGAGTATAGTTTTGCTATACTTGTATTTTATGTAAACTGGCCACCAGCTTACAGCATTTCAACCGTAACAGTCATTTCCTGAAGCTTTGCCATTTTTTTATTGATTTTATGCCACTTGATACTTCCTTCACTAAGATACCTGGCATTTCCTCTTTCAAGTCCAAAGGGAGCCTGATTTAACTTGGTGATTTTTCACACCCTCTGTCTTTGGGCAGGTCTTCCCGCTGCCATGTATAGTTGCCCTAAGGCAGGGCTGTCAAACTTGCGGCCTGCCAGCTGGATGCATCATGCACTGACCACACCCATGCCAGTTTAGCAAAGGGGAAAAAAAGTCACGATATGTCACATGATGCTGCTGTGGCAACGTCAGTTTCACACCCCTGCCCTAGGGCCTCCTGGGAATGAGGGCCATTTTTGAAGTTGTATTGGCATGTGGAAGTAATAAACCATAATCTTCCACTCTGGTCCAATGCGGGTTGGCAGATGTGATTGATGTTAGTCTGGGGAACAGGCCAAATCATGGCCTGTTTGCCTTGGGAGACCCTTCTGGACATGTGTGACGACATAACCCACAATTTCATTTATCCACACAAGCCCCTTTGCCATCAAGGCCCCCATCATAGAATAAGATGTTCTCATTTGTTACTTTGGGTGACAGATTACCCTTGTCTGCCAAATTTTGTTTTTATTTTATGCAGAAAAAATATAGAATAACATGCTCTATGTTATTTCAGCATAGAATAAAAACAAAAATTGGCAGCCAAGGGTAATCTATCACCAAGAGTAACAGGCTTCACTAACTTCCTGAGCCCTCGTCTGGACAATAACCAAGACTTTGGCAAGATCAGAGCCAATATAAATGTGAGTGGTGTGATGTTCCAAAAGGAAGAGAGTATGTCAAAACATGTTTCTTGTGTCCCACTACGTGATATTCTGTAATCAATGAAACCCAGATCATGTCCTCCTATGAGATCTAATGGAGCAATGTTCTCTATTCGTCAGACTAGATCAGTGGTTCTCAATCTTTTCTTCACTGCCCTCCCTTAAATGCCTTTTGCCATGGACGATGGCCACGGACCCCCAAAACTTAATTCAAGATTTAAACCATACCATTTCTTCAAGTCTTTGCGGATTCCCTTTAAAGATATCATGGCCTTCAGGCATCTGCAGACCACAGGTTGAGAACCACTGAACTAGAGAATTCTTTAGGAAGGGCAAATAGTTTTCTTCTTTTTCAATTCTGGAAGGAATATGGAATATGGAAACACCTTTCACACATCCCCTTGGAGATGGGATTCCTGGGATTCAGTTCATGAACATGTAGAATACGTTTATCTCTCCCCCCCTTCCCCCCCCCCCCCCAGGTCAGGGGAAGAACTAATGTGAGTTCAGAGGGGAACCATTTCCTTATATTAACTAAAGACAACCATTTGCTTATACTAACTAAACCAAAATGGCTTGACTCTTCTTTAACATCAGCAGCTTCAAAATGATCCAGCAATTACCTAGACCCTATGGGTACTATCTTAATTGGTAAGCAATTACATAGAGGTAATTGCCAAGTTGCTGAGCGGAAATAACTCAAATCTTCTCAAATTTGAAGATTTCCTGTTCACCTTGTTGTCAGCATTCCAGAAAACCCCCAACTCCAATTAAAAACTCTGAAGCAAGCATTTCTCAAAGTTCTATTTTTTAGGGTAGGTATACTGGCACATCTGGGAAAACCTGAATCTGAGAGTTCCGGATTTTCCCTCAGTAAATCAAAAACTCCAAAACCATCCCCTCACTCATCAGTCGATCACATGCTCCAATCACCATCCATCCCATCTCGAGATAGCACTCCAACCACTCCTCCAGATGCAGGATCGTCCTGTCCGTGACCAAAAGGAAGAATGCTATTTTGTCTAAAGACAACCTCTCTCCTAAATCCCCCTCCTACTCTTTCCCACACATGAGAAGGTGGCAGCGTGGAAGCTTCCGGCCTAATATGGCTTCCAAAGCTGACACTTGTTTTTTTTTAAAAAAAAAAAAGTTTGCACCACTACCAGAAATAGGATTTCCTACTTTATTTCACATACCCTGAACATATTAGTCCATGGAAGTACATGAAAGAAGAATGAAAGCTAAAATTCTCCCTTTTCTTCACCCTTTCCTTTTTATAAGAAGGCTAGTGAATCGAAAGTTTTAAACTAAATTTTGTGCAAGACAAAAATGTTCTTTCTTGACCTCACATACAGCTTTGTAAAAACAAAAATAAGCAGTGAAATTGAAGACTATTGACACATAACCTTCACAAATTTAATTGTCTGTATATTAAGGGGAATGTATAAAAATATTAAACTAGTATTCAAACTTAAAAAAGGCAAAAAAAAAAAAAAAGCCTGGTGGGTGTGACCTCCTTAACCATAATACAGCAATTGAAGAATACAATAAAATTCAGTTGAGTACTGAAGATGTTACTTGGTTGGGTAATGAAAGCAAACAGTAAAGTTTAGAAAGTACCAAGGACTGCACAATACAATTCAACAATATACAATTTCTTAATTTATTTATTTTATTTTATTTATTGATCAAATTTATATACCGCCCTATCTCCCGAAGGACTCAGGGCGGTGTACAGGCATTTAAAAACATATAAATACAATATAAAAACCATTAAAAAACTTATTCTAAAAAGCCCGTTAATTTAGAATTAAAAATATAGAATAAAACCCAATTTAAAACCAGTAATTTAAAATCTAGCTCAGTCCTGCACAGTTAAATAAATATGTTTTAAGCCCGCGGCGGAAGGTCCGGAGGTCCGAAAGCTGACGAAGTCCGGGGGGTAGTTCATTCCAGAGGGTGGGAGCCCCCACAGAGAAGGCCCTTCCCCTGGGTGTCGCCAGACGACATTGCCGCGCTGACGGCACCCTGAGGAGACCCTCTCTGTGAGAGCGCACGGGTCGGTGAGAGATATTCGGTAGCAGTAGGCGGTCCCGTAAGTAACCCGGCCCAATGCCATGGAGCGCTTTAAAGGTGGTCACCAGCACCTTGAAGCGCACCCGGAAAGCCACAGGTAGCCAGTGCAGTCTGCGCAGGATGGGTGTTATACGGGAGCCACGAGGGGCTCCAGCTATCACCCGCGCAGCCGCATTCTGGACTAGCTGCAGCCTCCGGATGCCCTTCAAGGGGAGCCCCATGTAGAGAGCATTGCAGTAATCCAGGCGAGACGTCACGAGTGCGTGAGTGACCGTGCATAGGGCATCCCGGTCCAGAAAGGGGCGCAACTGGCGTACCAGGCGAACCTGGTAGAACGCTCTCCTGGAGACGGCCGTCAAATGATCTTCTAAAGACAGCCGTTCATCCAGGAGGACGCCTAAGTTGCGGACCCTTTCCATTGGGGCCAATGACTCGCCACCGATGGTCAGCCGCGGATTTAGCTGACTGTACCGGGATGCCGGCATCCACAGCCACTCTGTCTTGGAGGGATTGAGCTTGAGCCTATTTCTCCCCATCCAGACCCGTACGGCCTCCAGGCACCGGGACAGCGCTTCGAGAGCTTCGTTGGGGTGTTCCGGTGCAACTTAAAAAGGAAAAGAAGTAATAAAAAGTCAGGAGCTCATGTTCAGATACAATGGAGCTAGGTACCATGTTTCCCTGAAAATAAGACCCTATCTTACATTTTTTTGAACCCTGAAATAAGCGCTTGGCCTTATTATCATGCGCTCAAAAGCTCGATTGGGCTTATTATCAGGGGATGTCTTATTTTGGGGAAATGGTATTTACTACTGAACAACAGAAAATTTCCCAAATATCATTATGCAGATAGTTTCAAGTTCAAAATGTTCGAAATTGAACATTGCCATTTCAGAAATACCAAACTCAGAAACGAACACACAGTACTTGAAAGTGTTGCCCTGAGCTTGGAAGAAAACAGAGCAGTTCTAAGTTAATTTTTTTCAAGAGTAAGTGCAATAAATATTGTGGGGTACCCAATCCCTGGTACCAGTATTGGTCCATGGCCTATTAGGAACTGGGCCATGCAAATGGCAGATGAGCAAGTGAAGCTTCAACTGCATGCATGGGATCTAGGTTGTGTGTGAAACCATACCCCCAACCCTGGTCTGTGAAAGACAGTGTTTCTTCTGAAACTGGTCCCTGGTGCCAGAAAGATTGGGACCACTGATCTATACTGTAGTATACATAGTATATAATTTATAGTGTTTTTATTTATGCAGACCACCAGGACTTTGGTGTTTGTGTGAAAATAATGTAAAACCTAATGCAATGGGGCATGATATAATATAACAGCTATGTGTCATTTTCCAAAAGTTAAAGGGACTGGAGATACCATTCTGATAGGTTAAATGTAGTGCTTTTTCTTTATTAACTATGATTTTAATCAAATTTGCATCTTTTTATTACTCTTCTCCGCAGGTCTTCGGGTCAGTGGGGAACTCATTACTGCTTACCCGCAAGTAGTGGTGGTTCGTGTACCAACACCATGGGTGCAGAGTGATAGTGATATTACAGTCCTTCGTCATCTGGAGAAGATGGGCTGCAGGCTAATGAATCGTCCACAAGCCATACTTAATTGTGTCAACAAGTTCTGGACATTCCAAGAATTGGCTGGTCATGGTGTGCCTCTTCCAGACACCTTTTCTTATGGTAAGCCAAGAAAAATTCCACAATTATTATGCATTTGTAAAATATTAATTGAAACTAATATTAAGTGCATCATCAGAGCTTTTGTGTTGACAGGAAATTAACCAATGTATAGTTCAATAGGTACCTTCCTGCAACTGAGACTTTGTCATGTGTTTCTGTGTATATACATACATCCCCTCTCCATTTAAATCCAAGGAATAACATTAAATATGCATAGGGTTGGATTAGAAGACCTCCAAAGTCCCTTCTAAATTTGTTATTCTATGCTCTGTGTTCATTTATATTGGCTAGCAATCTCTCACGGGCTGGTAAAATGTAGTTTTCTCTAGCCTCGTGACCTGAGGATTCCTCACATGATGAAGATATGTCTCTTTTTCTCCCCTCTCCATTCCCACTTTCTTCTTTGGCAATTTTCTGATTTCAACTGCTTCTATTTCTTGTCTTGACCCTAGTTTCTTCTGGAACTAACAAGGTTTTAGCAGCCAGTGTTGCCTATAATCCATCTTGGTTCTCCTGTCATTTTTTCTAGAATTCTTTGCCTTTGCCTATCATTTTTTCTAGAATTCTTTGCCTTTTTAATAGTTTATACAAAAATACAAAAGCAAACAATAGGAAAAGTAGGAGAGGAAAAAGGGAAGAGAAAAGTGTAGAGAAGAAGGAAAAAAGAAAGAAAAGGCATTGATTTCCGATTCCCTTTGGTACAGTAGAATAAGAAGTAACATCGAACCTCAAATTTTTACTTTTACATAATACTAGCCATTTCTATAACAACAGATCTATCTAATCAGTAAAAGCCAAAATCAAAGTTTCATTTTTTTTCTACCTCAAGTACAAAGTCCAGAATCAGTTTCCAAGTAGAAACAGAAGTATTTATGTTCTTGTATTTGATCAAAACAATCAATTTAGCCATGTTTTCTAACTCCAACAACTTTTGTAGCCATTCGTCCATTGTGGGAATTGAAATGTCCTTCCATTTTTGTGCGTAGTCTTGCTGCCGTCAACATATATAACATCAAAGTTCCAAATCTTTTGCCATTAAGCTGAAAAGAAAAGTTTCTGGTTTTATCTTTATATTCACTTTAAGAATTTTATATATTAGAGCATGAATCCTACTCCAACATTTCTTTGCTTTATCACATGTCCACTATAAATGGTAAAAGGTTCCTTCTTTACATTTACATTCATTTGAAATACCTTTATACATTCTGGATAACTTGTCTGGTGTTAAATACCAGTGATACATCATCTTATAGAAATTTTCCTTTAAATTAATCCTTTAAATTATAATTTAATTTTAAATTTTAAACCTTTCATCCACATATTCTCTCATTGTTCAAACATAACATATCCAAAATTCCTTGCCCACTGAATCATATAATGCTTTACATGTTCACTTTCCAAATTCAATTTTAATAACATTTTATAAACCTTCGCAATAATATGCTAATCACTACCGCACAGTAAGATTTCCAATTCATTTTTGACAAAATCAAATTTTTTATCTAATTTAAATCTTTCTTTCAATTGTAAACCAATGGCAGACACAACCTTCTGATTCTACTGTAACTCCTTCTTAGACTTGAGGGTGGGATCACCAAAATTAAAAGATATTTTACCATAAGTCTGCCTTCAACTGCATTTTCTTTTCTGAAGAAGGCTTCCTGGGAGGACTCCCAAAGAGGCATCTTCATAGAAAACCTTGCTTTATATTTATTCCATACTCTTAGAATGGCATGTCTAGCAAAATGGTTGTTAAAAAGAACATTTACTTTAACTTTGTCATATCATAAATAACCATGCCATCCAAACCTTAATTCATGATTTTCTAAATCAAGTAGCCTCTTGTTTTGGAGATTCACCCACTCTTTTAGGCAGACCAAACAACAAGCATTGAAATACAGTTTCAAATCTGGTAAACCCAAACCCCCTCTTTCCTTAGCATCTTACAATAGCTTGTATCTAATTCTTGGTTTTTTCCCCTTGCCATATAAACTTGGAAATATCCCTCTGCCCATTGTTTGAATGGAATATCAGTTGCAAGTATTTGTAATATCTGAAACAGAAAATGCATTTTTGGTAAGACATTCATCTTAATTACATGAATTCTACCCAATATTGATAAATGCAATTTGTCCCATCTTTGTAAGTCCTTTTTAATATCATTCCAGAGAAACACATAATTATTTTGAAACAGTTTTGTGTTTGTCAACATAACCCCCAAATATTTTACCTTTTTTTCAACCCTAAAACCAGACTTTTTAGTCAATATATCATAATCTTGAGAGGACATGTTTTTAATCAGCATTATTTTCTGTTTATTTTAAAACATGCTAAAGCCCCTAACTCATTTAATTTCCTCATCAAATATTCTATATCGTTTTTTGGGTCTTGCAGGAATATAACCAAATCATCAGCAAATGCCCTCAGTTTATAAACTGAGAAGAAGTTTATAAACTTCTTTCTTGATGCTTATACCTATTATTTTCTCATCTTGCATAATATCTCTATTCAAAACTTCCAACATCAAGATAAACAAGTACCCTTTTGGATTTCACATGAATTACTTAAATCATCATTGATAACAATTTTTGCTTGCTGTGACATATAAACAGCTTTGACTCCTGGAATAAAATTTTCTCCAAAGTCCATTTTTTTAAACCAGGGGTAGTAAACTTTTTTATACCTACTGCCCATTTTTGTATCTCTGTTAGTAGTAAAATTTTCTAACCGCCCACCGGTTCCACAGTAATGTGCCATGTATCGTCTGCGCACGCCTCTCGCGCATCGTGGATTGGGTTTGGGGGGAGGGACACACTGGCTACCAGCTCTGCTTGTCTATTACAGCTGGGGTGTGTGGGGAGATGCACAAGCTATTCTTGGACGAGGGTCTTTTGTTTGTGGTCGCACTATAGCGCCATTTAGTTTCACTTACATAACGTGAACTAAACTTATGCGCGGGCGATACAAATAGTATATTTTCAGAAATTTAAATTGTCATGGGGAATTTTATGAAAACCTAATGAAAATGTTTTTAAAAATGCTATGAAAATTTTTTAAAAAGTCAATGAAATTAAAAAAAGGAAAGTGTTTCAGTATCGGACAAAATCCCTACCGCCTGCCATAAAAGCTAGAATGCCCACTAGTGGGCGGTAGGGACCAGGTTGACTACCACTGCTTTAAACTTTAAACATAAAGGCCTAATTTAGTTGTCAAAGGCCTTCTCTGGATCTAAGAATATAGAGCTGCCTGTTTCTCGTTATGATATTGTAAATATTTAATATTATTCAAAATAGTTCTCTCATTACCCCTTAACACTCTTTTTGGCAGAAAGCCAGATTGGTCTTCATGAATATATGCGTGAAAAAATATTTTTTAATCTTTCTGCCAAAACTGCAGCAAAGAGTTTATAGTCCTTGTTTAATAATAAGATTGCCTGTAATTTTTGTATCTTTGTAGCATCTTGACCTTCCTTCAGTAGCAACACAATATTGGCTTCTTAACCACATTTTTTTTTAATTTGCATTTATATCCCGCCCTTCTCCGAAGGCTCAGGGCGGCTTACACTATGTCAAGCAATAGTCTTCATCCATTTGTATATTATATACAAAGTCAACTTATTGCCCCCAACAATCTGGGTCCTCATTTTACCTACCTTATAAAGGATGGAAGGCTGAGTCAACCTTGGGCCTGATGGGGCTTGAACCTGCAGTAATTGTAAGCAGCTGCTGTTAATAACAGACTGTCTTAGCAGTCTGAGCCACCAGAGGCCCATTGAGGTATCTTTTCTCCTGTAATATATCATTCATTGTATCCTTTAGTGGCTGAACTTCATCTTCGAAGAATTTATAATATTGGCTTGTAAGGCCATCTGGACCTGGAGCTTTACCTGATTTCATTTTTTTAAGGGCTTCTGATAGTGAAGACATTCATAAATTGTCTCTGAGTTTGTGAAAGTTTAGGCAACCATTATCTTAATAAATATTCATCTATTTTAATCATATCAAACTCCTTTTCCTGGGCCTCGGTGGCTCAGACTGCTAAGACAGTCCGTTATTAACGCAGCTGCTTGCAATTACTGTAGGTTCTAGTCCCACCAGGCCCAAGGTTGACTCAGCCTTCCATCCTTTATAAGGTAGGTAAAATGAGGACCCAGATTGTTGGGGGCAATAAGTTGATTTTTTATATAAATATACAAATAGGATGAAGACTATTGCTAACATAGTGTAAGCCGCCCTGAGTCTTAGGAGAAGGGCGGGATATAAATGCAAAAAAAATAAATAATACAAATTGGAACCGAAATTATGAAAAGACTTTTTAATAAGCTCATTGTCTGTTATTACATTTATTTTATTTATTTTTATTTTATTTTTCGTATTTTTATACCGCCCTATCTCCCTAGGGACTCAGGGCGGTTTACAGGCAGATAAAAAATACATATAAATACAAAATAAAACATCAATTAAAAAACTTATTCCAAATAGCCGAATAATTAAAAACAACAGTATACATAAAAAACCCATTAAAACCAGTTTAAATTTAAAATCTAAAATCTAGTCCAGTCCTGCGCAGATGAATAGATGAGTTTTAAGCTCGCGGCGAAAGGTTCGGAGGTCCGGAAGTTGACGAAGTCCTGGGGGAAGCTCGTTCCAAAGGGTGGGAGCTCCCACAGAGAAGGCCCTTCCCCTGGGTGTCGCCAGACGGCACTGCCTAGCCGACGGCACCCTGAGGAGTCCCTCTCTGTGAGAGCGCACAGGTCGGTGAGAGGTATTTGGTAGCAGCAGACGGTCCCGTAAATAGCCCGGCCCTATGCCATGGAGCGCTTTGAAGATCATTACCAAAACCTTAAAGCGCACCCGGAAGGCCACAGGTAGCCAGTGAAGTCTGCGCAGGAGGGGTGTCACATGGGAGCCACGAGGGGCTCCCTCTATCACCCGCGCAGCCGCATTCTGAACCACCTGGAGCCTCCGGGTGCTCCTCAAGGGGAGCCCCATGTAGAGAGCATTGCAGTAATCCAGATGAGACATCACGAGAGCGTGAGTGACCGTGCATAGGGCATCCCGGTCTAGAAAGGGGCGCAACTGGCGAACCAGGCGAACCTGGTAAAAAGTTCTCCTGGAGACAGCCGTCAAATGGTCTTCAAAAGACAGCCGTTCATCCAGGAGGACGCCCAAGTTGCGCACCCTCTCCATCGGGGCCAATGACTCGCCCCCAACAGTCAGCCGCGGTCGCAGCTGACTGTACCGGGATGCCGGCATCCACAGCCACTCTGTCTTGGAGGGATTGAGCTTGAGCCTGTTTCTCCCCATCCAGACCCGTACGGCTTCCAGACACCGGGACAGCACTTCGATAGCTTCGTTGGGGTGGCCCGGTGTGGAAAAGTACAGCTGAGTATCATCAGCGTACAGCTGGTACCTCACACCGAAGCCACTGATGATCTCACCCAGCGGCTTCATGTAGATGTTGAACAGGAGGGGCGAGAGAATCGACCCCTGAGGCACCCCACAAGTGAGGCGCCTCAGGGCCGATCTCTGCCCTCCTGTCAACACCGTCTGCGACCAATCGGAGAGATAGGAGGAGAACCACCGATAAACGGTGCCTCCCACCCCCAATCCCTCCAACCGGTGCAGCAGGATACCATGGTCGATGGTATAGGAAGCCGCTGAGAGGTCTAATAGGACCAAGGCAGAGGAACAACCCCTATCCCTGGCCCTCCAGAGATCATCAACCAACGCGACCAAAGCCGTCTCAGTGCTGTATCCGGGCCGGAAGCCGGACTGGAACGGGTCCAGATAGACAGTTTCATCCAGGTGCGGGGAAATTGACATGCCACCACACTCTCTACAACCTTCACCGCGAAGCGAAGGTTGGAGACCGGACGATAATTGCCTAAGACAGCTGGGTCCAGGGAAGGCTTCTTGAGGAGGGGCCTCACCACCGCCTCTTTCAAGGCGGCCGGAAAGACCCCCTCCAACAAAGAAGCGTTCGTAATCTCCTGGAGCCAGCCTCGTGTCACCTCCTGAGTGGCCAGTACCAACCAGGAGGGGCACGGGTCCAGTAAACACGTGGTGGCGTTCAACCTACCCAGCAACCTGTCCATGTCCTCGGGAACCACAGGATCAAACTCATCCCAAACAATCTCAACAAGACCGCTCTCCGGCGTCCCACCTGGATCCACCCAATTTTGGTCCAGACCGTCCCGAAGCTGAACGATTTTATCGTATAGATAACCGTTAAACTCCTCAGCACGTCCCTGCAACGAGTCATCCCGCTCCCCCTGGTGAAGGAGGGAGCGAGTCACCCGAAACAGGGCGGCCGGGCGGTTATCTGCCGACGCAATGAGGGAGGAGACGTAGCAACATCTCGCTTCCCTCAGTGCCACTAGGTAGGTCCTATTATAGGACCTAACTAGTGTCCGATTAGCCTCTGAATGGCTGGACCTACAGCAACTCTCTAGGCGTCTTCTCCGGCGTTTCATCTCCCTCAGCTCCTCGGAGAACCAAGGAGCTGGTTGGGATCTACGCCGGGTCAGAGGCCGCAGAGGCACGACACGGTCTAAAGCCCCAGCCGCAGCCCGTTCCCAGGCCGCGACTAGTTCCTCAGCTGTGCCGTGAGCCAGACCCTCAGGAAACAGCACAAGCTCCATCCGGAACCTCTCCGGGTCCATCAGGCGCCTGGGACGGAACCAACGTATTGGTTCCGTCTCTCTGCGGTGTTGAGTGGCGGTCAGAAAGTCCAGGCGAAGGAGAGAGTGATCTGACCATGACAAAGGTTCCGTGACTACATCCCTCAAGACCAGATCCTTCAACCACTGACCAGAGATAAAAATCAAGTCCAGTGTGCCTCCCCCGATGTGAGTGGGGCCATCCACTACTTGGGTCAGGTCCAAGGCCGTCATGGAAGCCATGAACTCCCGAGCAGCTGTCGATGATGTACCGGAAGATGGCAAGTTGAAGTCCCCCATGACTAAAAGTCTGGGGGTCTCCACTGCCACCCCAGCAAGCACCTCCAGGAGCTCGGGCAGGGCGGCTGTCACGCAGCAAGGAGCCAGGTACGCGACAAACAAGCCCATCTGACACCTATGACCCCACCTCACAAAGAGGGATTCACACCCGGCAATCTGAGGTACAGTGGTCTCCCTCGGCTCTAGACTCTCTCTAATAACAACTGCCACCCCCCCACCCCTACCCTGAGCCCTCGGCTGATGGAATGCACGGAAACCCGGTGGGCACCTTTCAACAAGGGGCACGCCCCCTTCAGTGCCCAACCAGGTTTCCGTAACGCCTATAAGATCCGCGGCACCCCCCTGGATAAGCTTATGTATTAGGGGGGCCTTATTAACCACGGACCGTGCGTTCCATAACATAAGCCGAAGGCCCAGGCTCTGAGGGTCTTGACCATCCAGGAAACGGGAGAAGTCAGAGGGATTGGGGCACGCGATCGCCTGCAAACATCGAGCGCGCGCCCCCCTAAATCGATACGATCCCCCCCTTCCGCCATATCTGCCCCTCCCACTTACCGTGCAAATAGAACCACTCTCACAAAAAGGAACGCATTCCCCCCCCATAACCTCTGAACCCATTAAATAACCGCCGCGAGCACGCGCAGGAACTGGTTCCCCTCCCGACGGGCTACCCCCAACGCCCGCCCTAACCCTCCCACCCCTTAAAAATGCCCTATCTAAAAAACCCCAAAGGCTCTTCCTCTTCGCATGCCACCTCTGTGGGTCCCAAGACCCGTCATTGAGGCCGGCCCTTGGTAACGAAGCGGGCCATTCCTGCGAGGCGGGGGCACCTCACAGGCGCAAGAGTTCACAAGACGAATAGCGCATAACGACTGAAGATAAGCAGATAAAAATATAAAAATCGGCGATAAAAAGGCTCCATCTCCGAATGGCAGAGATGTTAAAATATGATGGTAATCCAGAATAAGGACGAGCATAGAATGGAAAACAAAAGGACAGTCTAGATGGTAATCTCTCCAATCCTCATCCAGACATCATGGAACAGGGGGTGGGGGTGCTTCGGTCACGGAATATGTCCTCCTCTGTCCCCAAGCAAGTCTCCTGCTTACTCCCAAATTAGACCCAAACAGGACCAACAACGGCCATAAAGATCCCAAAAGGCCAGGGAGAGACATAGATGGTACAACAACAGTCGCAGGATGACTAGATGGGGACAAATCGGGAGTACCTCCGCTGCCTCCCTGCAGTCCTCCAACATCCGCCTCCAAAAATGGCCAGCAAATACCGTCCAGGGGGGTCACCTCCATCTCTATCACCCCCCTAGTACATCCAACCACTTTGGGAGCCAGATTACATTGTTGCCTTCACAGATTTTCTTGCTCATTCTCTTTTCCCTTTCCTTTCTTAGATTATATGCCAATCATCTTCCTGATTTATTTGCAAACTCAAAAGTGTCTTTGCTTCACATAGTTTAGTTTTGTTTCTATTTCTTGAATGTTAACATAGACAATTTTTGCCGTAAAAGTTTAATTTGATGTAAAAATTTAGAGTCCATAGGTATCTCTTGCAATTCAATTTCTTTTTGTCTAATTTCATCCAATATTTTTTGCATCTTTTCTTGGGATTTTTCTTTTCTAGGCGATTATATTGTATAAAATAACCCCTCATAACTGCTTTACTAGCATCCCAAACAGTCATTAAATTTGTCCTTTTACCTAGATTATCAAAATATTTATTTAATTTCAATTCTCTCCTTTTGCAAGATAGATTCATTTAATCTCCATGTTAAACTCCATTGAGTTTAACTCAAACTCATTTTTCTAAGTACCAAAAGAACTGGCTTATGATCAGAAAAAGATTTAGGTAAAATGTCAACTTTTAAAATTTTATTTGCAAGGTTTTTAGAAGTCCATATCATATCAATCTTTGAATAGGATTTATATTTTTCTGGGGGGGGAAAGGTATATTCTCTAGCAGAGCCATTTTTTTGCCGCCACAAATCTATTAATGCTAAGTTGTCTATCATCTCAAAAAAAAAAAAGTCTTTGGTAGTTTACCCTGGGAGGATTTAATCCCTGAACATAAACCTTTGGTTTATGTTCAGTCCAAAACTGGGAAAATCACTCCATTGCAGTCCTCCAGCATAGGCAAATTTTCATGCAAAAATGGTAGTAATTGATCCATAAGTTATTAAAAGAATTTACTTTTATCATCATTTGGCACATAAAGTCCAACTACTATTGATTTTATTAAGTTCAATTTCCACTACTACAGATCTACCATACTCATCTAATAAAAGTAACAGGTTTAAATGGGGGTTTTATATATTCATAATAACAGAGTTGGAAGGGACCTTGGAGGTCTTCTAGTCCAATCCCCTGCCCAGGCAGGAAACCCTACACCATTTCAGACAAATGGTTATCCAACATTTTCTTTAAAATTTCCAGTGTCGGAGCATCCACAACTTCTGCAGGCAAGTTGTTATATAAGACAACTCTATTGATCTTTTTTAAACCAGCAGATATAATTTCCTCCCCATATCATTTATTTATTAAGTATTTCTTATCTTGTGTCTTGACATGTGTTTCTTGAAAGCAAGTTATGTAAACATTGAGTTTCCTCAGGTAGTGAAATAGTTTTTTACGCTTAGATGGGGCATTTGCCCATTAATATTCCATGTAATAGTCTTAATCTCCATCTTTAGAAAAATGTCAAGTTCCTATACTGACATCTTACCTGCATCTTTTTCTTTGGTGTCAACTTTTGGAGGTTGATTTCTTTTCTGTATCAGGAAGTCCTTAGTTTTTTCTATGGAATTCAGTCTGAATCTTTGCTCTTCATAAGTATTGCTCCTTCAAGTTTATCCCAGTGGAAGGGATTTTTTCTCTTCTTCAAAATACCAGTAAGGAAGAACAGGTTTTACTGATTCTCAAAATTCTAGCAGGTATTTCCTTCATAACAATTATATCCTTGTTTTCCATTCTTAAATTTGGATTTGAAGTGGCAATCTAAAATATGATCTCTAGTGAAGTGAAAAGTGAAATTAAGACATCCCTTGGTAATTTTCTCATAGTAGCAAATCTGGAGTTTACTTTGTCTATTTCAAGGTCAAGGATCTTTTCCCCCCAATTATTTAACTGAGAAAGCTTTATCATTTTAACCTGATATCCTCTCCAGGCCGCTCAGGAATTGCTCGAAATCTTAATTGTAATTTCTTAATCTGGGATTCTGAAATGGTTCTTTTGTGTAAGTCAACTTCATACAAAATGCCTTTCTTCTCCAGTTTGTGCTTCATAAGATCCACTCTATCCTTCACTTATTTGATTTCTCCAGTCAAATGTTGGATTGCCTCTCGGAGTTCCTTTGAAAGTGTATCAAGTTTAGATTCAAGCTTTGTTCCCATTGCCTGAATTAGTTCATGTGTTTTAGCTGTGTAATCATCCAAAAAGTGTCTTTAAAATTCTGTATCTCCTGATTTTTTTTTATTTTCTCCATCATCTAATATGTAGCCATGCCATGAGTGTAACTAAAGCCAAATTAAGAGTTTTAGACTTGTACTTTATAACATGAAATCAATGGGTTAAATGATGCTATTGAAGAGTTAAAAAGGATTACCAGATACTACAGTCTGTTGGCTCCCTCTTGTGGTCAAAAAACACCACTGTATTTATAAGCTGCAAAAAAAGAACTTGGTCTCTGCCTCTTTGTTTAACAGCCGACACAACTAGTCCAATCAAAAGCAAGTAGGATCGGAAGTGTTTCTCCCCCTCCTCACATCAGTATCAAAACACAATTTAAACAGTCCTTCTTTTAAAAAAAATTCAGCAGTCAATTAAAGATATAAAGTCCTCTAAAACATTTAAATCCAAAAGTTTCAAGAGTAGTTTCCACAATGATTTCCAGCTTCTTTATTTTGGCTCGGATACATCAACTCCTCCCCCACTTGCCATCTTAAAGTCATGGGCTGGGAAGTGGCTCAACAGGCTAATGCAGCCTGTTATTAACACACAGCTGCCTGCAATTACAATTACTGCAGGCTCGAGTCCCACCAGGCCCAAGGTTGACTCAGCCTTCCATCCTTTATACGGTAGGTAAAATGAGGACCCAGATTGTTGGGGGGCAATAAGTTGACTTTGTATATAAATATACAAATAGGTTGAGACTATTGCCTTACACAATGTAAGCCGCCCTGAGTCTTCGGAGAAGGGTGGGATATAAATTCAAAAAAATAAATAAAAAAATGGAGCTTCAGAAATGATACTTCAATAAAAAAGAAAAAGTCTGCAGCTAGAGGAAGCCTCTTGACATGAAAGGTAAATATGCAAAAAGATAGTGTCTAAGAAGTGGTGGCATACTTCATTGTCCATTTTAAACAGCTGATTCTTCCATAGTGAATTTGCTTCTTGGTTTCCCTCTCCCCAGCCAGAGACTCACCGGATTATGGAAGCACTCTGAGAGTGTCCAGCTATCTGGGGGTACAGAACGATTGATTTCCAGAGCTTCCCCTTTCCCAGGGAAGTTTCTTCTGACTTAGAAAGCATTCCAAGTATAAAACTGGAGAATCTATAGCAGACCAAAAGATAAGCTACAAGGAAGGAGCCATGTTCCGCCGGAAATGCTTTTCTAGCATTTTCATCCCTCCTTCTTTAGCCAGTCAGCTTAACCCATATCAACTTATTGTCTTCCTATTTTCTGTTGCTGCCTGTGAAAAATGTGTTATCTCTTCTCCCATATCATTTCTCAGCCTTTTGATTAAGATCAAGTGAATTATCTCCAATTTTATGTTAACAGCTGAAAAAACTGTGTACATCTATAAACTCAAGTGACACAATAGTAGATAGCCGTCCAGAAGTTGTGTTCTTTAACACAATAAACATTTTTTTCCCTAATGTTGTGCTTGTGATACAGAATGATGGAACTCTGTTGAAGAGCAAATATTAGTTTGGGTTATATATAACTGAGAGGGATCTAGTATCATCCAGCAGTGGGTTGCAGCTGCAATAAAAGACCAAGGCTGCATCAACAGCGGGATAGCATCAAAATCATGAGAAATGATACTACCACTTTATACTGCTCTAGTGAAGCCACATTTGGAATACTTCATCCAATTCTAGCCATAAGATACAAAAAAATGTTAAAACCCATAGAAAGAGTACAGAGAAGAGCTACAAAGGTGATAAGGAGTCTAAAAGCTAAATCATGAATGGTTAAGGGAACTGGATATGTCTAGTCCAGGGGTGTCAAACTCAAGGCCCAGAAGCCTGATCCGGCTCGCGGGGTGCTTAGATCTGGCCGCGAGCCACTCTGGAAACAACAAAGGACTGGCCCGCAGTGCCTTTTTTACTGGCAGAGGGTTGCAGGAGGCCGTTGCAACCAAAAATGGAGCTTGGGAGCCCATTTTCAATGGAAGAGTGCTTAGGCCACAACAGGCGCCCCGACACGAGATACGTTGAGCTGGCCAGGCCCAACCCAGCCCCCTAAGGTCAAACACAACACTGTTGCGGCCCTTAATGAAATTGAATTTTATACCTCTGGTCTAGCCTTAAAGAGAAGGATTGGGGGGGTATGATACCTATTTTCAAATATTGCAGGATTGTCACAGAGAAGAGGTGGTTGACTTACTCTTCAAAGCACCTGAGAGTAGGAAAAGAAGCAGTATGAAGCTCCAATATTGAAATCCAATATGGAACTAGGAGAAATTTCCTGACAGTAAGAACATTTAAAGTTGGTTACAGGTCCCCTGATGGAACGCTGCATTCGGGGGGAAGAGGCTAGTGGGATTGCATTCTCTGCATACTTTGCTTTTACTGTAACTACATGGCATTTAGGGAGGGGGGGATATCCTGAAGACAGGTGGGCTTCCTTCCAGCCGGTTCTAGCCTGACACCAAGGTTGCTGCACCCTGGGGATGCACTGCCTTCAAGCTAATGCCTCGGATTTCTCAGAACACCTATACAGCATTGTATTGGCTGCCGGTAGACTTGAAGGAGGGTGAGGTTTGAATTGGGAAGAAAATGTCAGGAACTGAGCAAGACAGGGCTGTATGGGAGAAATAGGCATATGCTGTAAGATGAATACTCCTCTCCTGGAGACACCTTTTAGAAGGGATCACAAAAACCTGGAAGCGCTGAAAACCTCTTGTAAACTTTCTCTTAAACAAGCATGTTGGATGCAACACTTTCAGAATTTCCTAGCTGATGCCCTATCATGGATGCCACAATACAATTGCTCCAAAACAGAAATAATCTAATCAGTGCTCCCGTTGCATCACTGACAGGCCAAGTGACCACCAGAGCACAGCAGAAAGAAAAGGTACCAGTTAGCAGCGATGAGGCCTCTGCCCTAAAAAATCTGTGCTAACAGATGATGAATGATTCTGCAGCCATGGTAATGTGGCTGCATTTAGGATGGACTGGCTTGGGTGAGAGCAAAACTGTATTTATTTATTTATTTATTTATTTATTTAATACATATTTATATACCTCCCTATCTCCCGAAGGACTCAGGGCGGTTTACAGGCACTTAAAAACACATAAATACAATATAAAAACAATTAAAAAACTTATTCTAAAAGCCCGTTAATTAAAATATAAAAATAAACCAATTAAAACCCATAAATTTAAAATCTAGCTCAGTCCTGCACAATTAAATAAGTATGTTTTAAGCCCGCGGCGGAAGGTCCGAAGGTCCGGAAGCTGACGGAGTCCGGGGGGTAGTTCGTTCCAAAGGGTGGGAGCCCCCACAGAGAAGGCCCTTCCCCTGGGCGTCGCCAGACGACATTGCCTCGCTGACGGCACCCTGAGGAGACCCTCTCTATGAGAGCGCACGGGTCGGTGAGAGGTATTCGGTAGCAGTAGGCGGTCCCGTAAATAACCCGGCCCAATGCCATGGAGCGCTTTAAAGGTGGTCACCAAAACCTTGAAGCGCACCCGGAAGGCCACAGGTAGCCAGTGCAGTCTGCGCAGGATGGGTGTTATGCGGGAGCCACGAGGGGCTCCATCTATCACCCGCGCAGCCGCATTCTGGACTAACTGTAGCCTCCGGATGCCCTTCAAGGGGAGCCCCATGTAGAGAGCATTGCAGTAATCCAGGCGAGACGTCACGAGTGCGTGAGTGACCGTGCATAGGGCATCCCGGTCCAGAAAGGGGCGCAACTGGCATACCAGGCGAACCTGGTAGAACGCTCTCCTGGAGACGGCCGTCAAATGATCTTCTAGAGACAGCCGTTCATCCAGGAGGACGCCTAAGTTGCGGACCCTCTCCATCGGGGCCAATGACTCGCCACCGATGGTCAGCCGCGGATTTAGCTGACTGTACCGGGATGCCGGCATCCACAGCCACTCTGTCTTGGCGGGATTGAGCTTGAGCCTGTTTCTCCCCATCCAGACCCGTATGGCCTCCAGACACCGGGACAGCACTTCGATAGCTTCGTTGGGGTGGTCCGGTGTAGAAAAGTACAGCTGGGTGTCATCCGCATACAGCTGGTACTTCACACCGAAACCACTGATGATCTCACCCAGCGGCTTCATGTAGATGTTAAACAGAAGGGGCGAGAGGATCGACCCCTGCGGCACCCCACAAGTGAGGCGCCTCGGGGCCGACCTCTGCCCCCCTGTCAACACCGACTGCGACCGGTCGGAGAGATAGGAGGAGAACCACCGATAAACGGTGCCCCCCACTCCCAATCCCCCCAACCGGCGCAGCAGGATACCATGGTCGATGGTATCGAAAGCCGCTGAGAGGTCTAATAGGACCAGGGCAGAGGAACAACCCCTATCCCTGGCCCTCCAGAGATCATCCACCAACGCGACCAAAGCCGTCTCCGTGCTGTAACCGGGCCGAAAACCGGACTGGAACGGGTCTAGATAGACAGTTTCATCCAGGTGCAAGGGAAATTGATATGCCACCATACTCTCTACAACCTTCGCCAAGCGAAGGTTGGAGACCGACGATAATTACCTAAAACAGCCGGGTCCAGGAAGGCTTCTAAGGAGGGCCTCACCACCGCCTCTTTCAAGGCGGGCGGAAGACACCTCCACCAAAGAAGCGGTCGAATCGCCTGAGCCAGCCTCGTGTCACCTCCTGAGTGGCCAGCACCAGCCAAGAGGGGCACGGGTCCAGTAAACATGTGGTGGCATTCAGCCTACCCAACAACCTGTCCATGTCCTCAGGAGCCACAGGGTCAAACTCATCCCAAACAATATCGCCAAGACCACCCTCGAGCATCTCACCCGATCACCGCAATCTTGGTCCAAACCATCCCGGTTGAACGATTTTATCGTATAGATAACCGTTAAACTCCTCAGCACGCCCCTGCAACGGGTCATCCCGCTCCCCTGGTGTAGGAGGGAGCGAGTCACCCAAACAGGGCGGCTGGGCGGTTATCTGCCGATGCAATGAGGAGGAGGCGAGCTACGCCTCGCTTCCTCAATGCCACTAGGTAAGTCCTAGTATAGGACTTCACTAGTGTCCGATCAGTTTCAACGGCCAGACCTCCAGGAACTCTCTAGGCGCCTTCTCCGGCGCTTCATCCTCTCAGCTCCTCGGAGAACCAAGGAGCCGGTTGGGACCTGTGCCGGGTCAGAGGCCGCAAAGGCACGAACGGTCTAAGGCCCCGCGCCCGTTCCCAGGCCGCAACAAGTTCCTCAGCCGAGCCATGAGCCAGACCCTCAGGAAATGGCCCAAGCTCCGTCCGGAACCCATCCGGGTCCATCAGGCGCCTGGGGCGGAACCAACGTGTCGGCTCCGCCTCCCTGCGGTGGTGAATGGCGGTCAGAAAGTCCAGGCGAAGAAGAGAGTGATCTGACCATGACAAAGGTTCAGTGACTATTTCCTTTAAGTCCAGATCTCTCAACCACTGACCAGAGAGAAAAATCAGGTCCAGAGTGCCACCCCCAATGTGAGTAAGGCCATCAACTACTTGGGTCAGGTCCAAGGCCATCATGGAAGCCGTGAACTCCCGAGCTGCCGTTGATGACGAGCCGGAAGATGGCAAGTTAAAGTCCCCCATGACTAAAAGTCTGGGGGTCTCAACTGCCACCCCAGCCAGCACCTCCAGGAGCTCGGGCAGGGCAGCTGTCACGCAGCAAGGAGCCAGGTACGTGATCAGCAAACCCATCTGACACCTACGACCCCATCTCACAAAGAGGGATTCGCACCCGGCAATCTGAGGTACAGTGGTCTCCCTCGGCTCTAGACTCTCTCTAATCACAACCGCCACCCCCCCACCCCTACCCTGGGCCCTCGGCTGATGGAATGCACGGAAACCCGGCGGGCACATCTCAACAAGGGGCACGCCCCCTTCAGTGCCCAACCAGGTCTCCGTAATGCCCATAAGGTCCGCGGAACCCCCCTGTATAAGGTCACAGACAAGGGGGGCTTTGTTCACCACGGACCGAGCATTGCACAACATCAACCGAAGGCCCAAGCTCTGAGGATCCTGACCATCCGGGGAACGGGAGAAGTCCAAAGGGTCGGAGCACGTGATTGCTTTCAGACATCGAGCACGCGCTCCCGGAACTTGATATGACCCCTCGCTTCCGCCATACCTGCCTCTCCCACTTACCGTGTCGATAGAACCACCCTCACAGATAGGAACACACTCCTCCCCCATAACCTCCGAACCTGATAGAGAAAAACCGCCGCGAGCATGTGCAGGAACTGGCCCCCTACCCGACGGGTTACCCCCATTACCCGCCCTTACCCTCCCACCCCTTAAAAATTCCTGCTAAAAAACCCCACAAGCTCTTCTTTTTCGCATGCCACCTCTGTGGGTCCCAAGACCCGTCATGGAGGCCGGCCCTCGATAGTGAGTGTCAACTAACCAAAGGCTCCTGATTATGAAGACATGCCGTGATTCGAAAGCAACCTTCTAAGAAGTTGAGACCCAAGTTTGTTGGACCTGTCCTGATTAAGCACATTGCTAACCCTGTTACAGTAGAGTTAGACCTGCCCAAGCCGCTTCATAAGGTCCATAAAGTCTGTTGAAACCTGAGGTGTTGGGGGTGGAGTTATCCAGAATTAATGGCAGATGCTGAATTTCTGCCTCTGGGCTATGGCAGAGAATGTATTTTAAAAATATTACACCCATCTAAAGATTATGAAATTTAAGCGATTATGAAATGTGAGTTATTTCCCTTGCTTTTCTCCTGAAGATTGGACTGTTTTTGACTCGGAATTGGACATTTTTCAGAGGAGCTTTGAGCTTGAATGTTTGGTTAAAAGGTTTGAGAGGCTTTTGAAGGCAGATGGAAGAGGAAGGGCCCTATGATTGAAAATTGAGAAAGAATTTGGAAAGAGTTTAAAGGAGCACAGCTGAGAAGATAATAGTTGATTTTTAAGTGTATAGTGTGAAGGCCTGTTACTCCCTTCTTTCAGTCAAAGTGTCAAGGACTGGAGAAGGTGGAAGAATTAAATATTTTTAAGACAGAGCCACTAGAATTTTACACACTAGAATTTTATGAATTACACCCAGAAAAACAAGCTTCACTGGTTTCCCTTGATGCTCAAAAGGCATTTGATAATTTGAATTGGAATTTTCTAAAAGAACAACTAAAATTTATGCAATTTGGGACAAAATTTGAAAATATGATAGGGGAAATTTACACAAAACAAACAGCAAGAATAATTATAAATGATAATACTACAGAACAATTTGAAATAACAAAAAGGGTAAGACAAGGATGCCCACTCTCTCCATTATTGTATATATTAACACTGGAGATGCTGTTAAAGAATGTTAAGAGAAGATCAGGAAATAAGGGGTCTAACAATAAAAAACGAGGAATACAAGGTTCAAGCCTTTGCCGATGACTTGGTATTCATAACAGACGACCTGCTAGAATCAGGACCAAAATTAATTAAAAAATTAGAAGCATTTGGAGAAGTCGCAGGATTTAAGATTAATAAAAATAAATCAAAATTAATAACTAAAAATCTTACAAAGAAACAGGAAAGAGAATTGGAAATTAATACACAAATTCAAATAGCTAAGAAGATAAAATATTTAGGAATTTGGCTAACGGCAAGAGGCTCCTCTATAAAAGAAGATAATTACAACAAATTAGTAAAACAGATTACAAAAGATTTGGATAATTGGAAAATTTACAAATACCACTATTGGGTAGGATAGCCACCATTAAAATGAATATATTACCAAAACTGCTATTCTTTTTTTCAGGTTATACCAATACAAATTAGAAAAAAAAATTCTTCGAAACATTAAACAAAATAACAGCCAAATTCACATGGCAGGGAAAACGTCCAAGAATAAGACTTAAATTTCTACAGGATACAAAGGATAGAGGAGGAGTAGCACTCCCACAATGGGAACTATATTATCAAGCAGCAGGCATAACCTGGTTAAAAGAATGGATAGAACTAAGGGATAAAAGAATATTAACAATAGAAGGACACGATTTACAGATGGGGTGGCATGCATTTATTTGGGATGGAAAATATAAAACATTTCAAAAGACATATAATAAGAAATGCATTATTACAAATTTGGTTGAAAATTAAAAAACAGCACTACACAAAAATCCCAATCTGGCTTTCACCAACAGAAGCACTAAAACATCCAAATTTAACAGAATTCAATAAGATAATAAGATATAGAGACCTAATAGACCAACAAGGGAAACTAAAAACAAAACAAGAAATGGAGTTAGATTTAACTAGAGATATAGATTGGTGGACATATATTCAAATACAATCAAAATACAAAGACACAAAAAATTATGAAATACAAATAGAACAACATGAATTAGATAAAATTATACCTGAGACAGAAGAGAAGTTAATTAGCAAGATTTATAAAAAAAATTTGCGCTACAAAATGGAAGAAATAGTGAAAGATACAATGGTTAAATGGGCAGAGAATTTTAATTATACAATAGATTTGGAGAGATGGGAAGCAATGTGGCAAGTAAATTCAAAATTAACATTATCCACGGCATACAAGGAAAACCAGTTGAAGATGTTTTACAGATGGCATCTTCCACCTACAAGACTTGCAAAGATGTTCCTAAATAATAATTCAGCATGTTGGAAATGCAAAAAACTCAGGGAACATATTACCCTCTATGGTGGACGTGTCTGGCCGCAAAAAAATTCTTGGCAAATATTAAAAAATGGCTAGAAAAAATAACAAAACAACCAGTTGAAAGCAAACCAGAAACATTTTATTAGGAATCTTTACAAGAACATACACCAAAGAAATAAAATATCTGATTTTAAACATTATAACAGCTGCACGAATAACTTATGCACAAAACTGGAAACAGGAAGAGATACCAACAGATGAAGAAGTGATAGAGAAAATTTTAGAGTGTGCCAAAATGGACAAATTAACAAAAGAAATTAAAGAGAAAGTAGAGACAGATTATTATACAATCTGGAATAAATAGCATGAATGGCTTGAGTCTAGAAATAAAGGAAAAAATAAAGGAGAAATTAGAATGTACAGAATGTATTAGGAATGTATAATATGTAAATAATAAATATACAAAAATCTAGAAAAGTAAAGCTATTAACATTAGATAATTTAATGTAAATAAAGAAAAGGGGATAAGAAAGAAAATAAAACAACAAATGTGATATGGGGGGGAAGATATAAAAGCGAGAGAAGACCACTAAGAAATGCTGTTTAGAAATAGGAAATAGTTATGTTATACATTGTGTGTCTGTCAGATTGTGTAAAATAAAAAAAAAGATTTGAGCAGGAGCAAAGATTGAACGGAGTATTGTTACCGGGTGAGTGATTGGCCAACTCATAAGTAAGAAGGAAACATTTTTAAAGCTTGAAAGAAGTCCCAACCTGAAATCAGCGGCTAATTGGCACATAGAAATTGAAAGTGAAGAGAAAGGATTTAATTGAAGAAGAGGAAGTAATTATCTTTGTGGATTAACAATTGACATTTTGGAGTCAGACATCGGCTGGTGGAAAGAAAGACATCGGCTGGTGTATTACTCAGACCACCATGGGAAACTACTACTACTGGAGGAGTATTTGTTTAAAGAGCTGGAGCATGATTTCAAAAAGGAGTGGAAAGAATAAGGACTCAAACTGGAAGGGTTTAAATGAACATTTGAATTAGACATTATTTGGAAATTAATTATATGACATTATATGGACTTGAATTTGAATTATACATAAGCTAAAATAATAAATTCAAAAATCCTTTCTCTTTAAATTGATAACATGGAGAGTTGGGAGCATGAGTATGAGGAACTAAGGGAGATGTTTCAAAAAGTGCGAGAAGGGAAATAAAGAAGTGGAGGACTGGTTAGAATGCAAAAAAAAAGGAAAAAGAAAATATGAGTGAGAAGAGGAGGAATACAGAGTTGAAAAGGAAATAATTGAAGATAAAAGTATCGATGATTACACTGGGATTGACAGTGATAGAATAAAAATGGATAGGGTGAAGTATCTCAAAAAAGAGAAGAGAAGGGAAAAGATTTAGGAGAAAAATTGAGTAAAAATTAGAGAAAGGAGGCAGAAAGGAAGATACAAGAAAAAGAAAAAGGGGATAAGAGAATTGGAGAAAAGATTGAGTGGGGAAATTAAAAGAGTAAAAATTAGAGAAAGGAGGTGGAAAGGAAGATACAAGAAAGAGAAAAAGAAGAACATAAGAGAATGGGAGAAAGGAAAGAAAACATTAAGAAATGGAATTTTGGAGAGACCAAAAGAAAATGGTTAAAAGGGAAAGAAAAATGGATAGCAGAAAGGAAATTAAAACATTAATAGGTTGATTTAAGGGAAGGATATCAGTAGTAGAAACTGTATGTAAGAAGTAAATTAGAAGAAGTATATAGATTATTGTAAAAGGGAAATAAGCAAGGATGAACTGAAGTGTACGTAAGAAGCAAAAAAGAAGAAATATACTGTTTAATGTAAAATGGAGAAGTAGATGAAATGTGAAAGATAAAATGTGTTATATGTTTTGTTATCGAAAGATGTATGAATTGGAGAGAATAATAGTGGATGATAAAGAAATATGTTTTAAATATTGAAAAGAATAAAGAAATTACTTGAAGACAGACTGATTTATAGGTGAAAATAATTGAAAGAGAGATATAAAATTAAACAAAATTGAAATGTTAGTAAATGATGTATGCTAAGGAAAGAGAAAAACAATTATTGAACTGGGAATAAGAATTTAAAGAAAATAAGAGGTGGAAGGTTGAACTAACTAAAAGGTTGTGAGGTAAAAATGGAATAAGTTGAAACATATTGTTAAAAACTAAAATATATGAGGGGAATTCTGAGAAATACATTCAATAAATGTAGGAAAAACCGGGGTCGTCTGGACATCATAGTGAAAAATATTGAATTGAAAATGAATACAACAATAGAGAGACAAGAAGGAGTAGAGACAGAAGAAAGGGAGAAGGAGAGAGAAAGAGAAGAAAGGGAAGAGGGGAGGAAGAAAGGGAGGGGAAATAAGAGTAGGAGAGAAGGTTAGATAGGGAGGAAGAAAGGAGGAGGGGGAGAAAGGAAGGGGAATAGAGAAGGAGTAGGAAAGGATGGAAAAAAGTAGGAAGGATAAAAGAAGGGAGGGAGAGGAAAGAGAAAGAGAAGAAAGATTGCTGTAAAACAAAAAAGATGAAATGGAAGAAAGGCAACCCCGAACATGTTTGAACATATAAGGATAAAAACTGAAGTATTAATAAAAGAGAATATATATCAGTAAAAATGGAGAAATTAGAACCTAGGGGCGAAAGAAGATGTGGTTTATATAAACAAGCATAGAAATATTAAGATATGATTAAAAATATGGAAAAAGAACATTTTGGCAGAAATTGTAACTAAGTAAAATATATTTGGATATGTTAAGTTGTATAAGATATGATATGGCCAATACTCTGTTCATAAAATATGTTGGGGGGGGGGGCTTGAAGAAAAAAAAATCAATAAATATTGATTCCAAAAAAAAAAGGAAATGGAAATAGATTGTGATTATAAACAGGCAAGTAGATGAAGAATGGATTTGAGGATTTTTAAAAATAAAGATTTCAAACTCTTTTTACTTCTTGATATAAACTTTTGAAAGTATTAGAAAGTAACCTGAGACTACTCAAGAGTAATATACTTTTTTCTGTCTAGAACACGGGTCAAACTCGCCGCGTCACGTTGCCATCATGTGATGTAGTGCAATGTTTTTTACCTTTGTGGAGCTTGGATGGGTGTGGCCCGCATGTGAGTTATTTGGCCGGCAGATGACCAGTTTGACACCCATGGTCTAGAATCACAGAACTTTGCATTGTAACCACAAGAAAACATCCAAAACTCACATTTGTGTACATCCCTATTTACACTTTTGGCTATTTTTTTTCTAGGGGGTCATGAAAACTTTGCCAAAATGATTGATGAAGCAGAAGTGTTGGAGTTCCCCATGGTTGTGAAGAACACGCGAGGTCATAGAGGTGGGTATATGATGTATATGATAGTTATAGTGTTAAATGAGAGTTGTTTTATCGAAAATGTTTAGCTGCAAAATAGTACAAAGTGCTCTTAATCATAAATACAAAGGTTGTTAAAATGACATAATATTAACAACCTGCTTGCAGAATACATTGAATAATCCACATTTCCTAACTTATTTGTATTCATTTATCAACATTAGATACATTTTTGTCTAATTATACAAGTCATATAGCTACACTATATTGCATCTTTAATGATTGTAATAATAAAAATTTACAATTTTTTTCTTTCAACTACCACAAAACATAGTTAAATATAAGTTTTCTATTTAGATTGTCAAGTTTGAGAAACTTTTGTGACTGTTTGATTCTGCATATAAATTAGTGAAAATGCCCATGAGTTGAAAATAACTTTTGGTAAGTTCATGGACATATTCATGTAGGATTTTTCATGGAAAAGCACAAAGATGGTTTATAATTGCCTTCTGAGATATTTTTCAACTCTCACTCTGTCCTACTGTATTAGTAATATATTTTTAAATGTCATTTTATAAAATTAGTAAAAGATCGCTCTTCTCCAAAATAAAACAGAACTTATTAACAGATGGGAATCAAACAAGTTATATTATGCTCAAAGAAAAGCATAAGGAGGGTATGATATAAACTAAAAACTTAGAAAATATAAAAATAATTACATTAAAATCTAAAAAGTTTGAAAAGAAAAAACAATAAATGAGCATTAAAATCAATTACAAAACACTATAATTATCATCTAGGTGTTCATTAAAACTGATTTGTGGGACAGGTTTTCTTCTGATATATTCTAAGTGCTGCTGTGCAAAAACTTGCAACACTATGTTGTAGCAGGGATAGTATGTTGAAAGCAGCAGGGAAGTATAAAATTGTCTTGTGAGCCCTTGGGTATTCATACACTGAGTTTAGGATAGTAGAAATGCTGAGTTTAGGATAGTAGAAATGTGTCTGTAGTGTAGGAATTGGAGAAGTACATATTCCATTGTTTCTATATAGTGGAGTGGGCATGCATAAGTGCACTAAGGTGCCTGTCGTCCCTATCATTGTATTTTTATACTCTTATTCTTGTTCTTGTTTTTGTTTGACAAATTCCAATAAATAAAATAAATAAATAAATAAAAATATGTCTGGAGTGGGTGTTCGCAACCTGCAGCTCCCAAGCTGCATGCAGCTCTTTGACCCCTCTCCTGTGGCTCCCTGCTGACCTGGGCATGTGACCTGCTCTCCGCCCCGAGACACTGTCCCAACCCGGCCATGACTGATGCCAACCTCGCTAACATGAGGGCTGGTGGGATGGGAATGGGAACTGGGAGGAGGTATAACGGAAAGGGGGACAGGTCCGCAGCTGAGGAGCGAACACAAGTCACGGCAGCAGCTTCGCTGAAGATTACCCTCCTCTTCCTTCTTCTCATGCAACCCCTTGGCTGGTGATTGCAGGGCTGTGAGGCCGCGCATGAGCAGGGATACCCTCAAGTGAGCGGCTGGGCTCAGTCAAAGCGCAGCAAAGGTGCACAAAGTGGGCGGGTGGACCGGCTGATGGGCGAGCATCTTTGGCGAGGGTACTCTGGCTTTCTCCAAGCCTGATCCGGTGGGTGTGCGAGGTTCGGCAGGACCAGCCCCCTTTTCCCATTGCCTGAGCTTCTTTACTCCCCCAGTGGAGTTGATTGAAAACTGTCCTCCGGGAGGTGAAAGTCTCCTGTGTGAGATTTAAAGCTGCCCAGAGGATGCTTTTCAATCAATACCAGTAGCGGCACCGCTCTGCTCTCTTGAGGAGGGTATCTCAGCTTGTGCGCACCCTCACGGTCCTGCAACAGTTGGCTAGGTGGTCGCATGAGGAGGAGGGTCATCTTCAATGAAGCCGCCGCGGTGGCTTTTTGGATTTCCAAAAAGTTGCCAAGAAAAAAGAAAAGGAGTAGCAAAGAGTCCCAAGGAGAGCTTGCTGGTTTGGCCCAGCTTTGGAGAGAGAGAGAAGAGACATAGAGACAGAAAGACAGATTGGTGGGTGGAGAGAGAGAAGAAAGAGAGAAAAGGGGAGAAAAACAGAGAAATGAGAAAATGATGGAGGGAGAAAAAGAGGAAAAAGTGACAAAAGAGAGAAAAAGGGAAGAGAAAGAGGGAGAGAGAAATGAGGGAAGAAGAGAGAGAAAAGGGGAGAAAAACAGAGAAATGAGAAAATGATGGAGGGAGAAAAGAGGAAAAAGTGACAAAAGAGAGAAAAAGGGAAGAGAAAGAGGGAGAGAGAAATGAGGGAAGAAGAGGGAGAGAGAGGGAAACAAATGAGAGAGAGAAGGGGAGAGAAAGAGAGAGGGAAAGGAAAAGAAAAACAAATGAGAGGGAGAGAGAAATGAGAGATAAAGTGGGAGAGAGAGAGAAATGAGAAAATGATGGAGAGAATAAGAGAGAGGAAAAGAAATAAATGAGAGAAGGAGGGAGAGGGAGAAATGACAGAGAGCTGGAGGGAGAGAATAAGAGAGCGAAAAGAGAGGGAAACGAGAGAAAGAAGGGGGGAGTGAGGGAGAGGAATAAATGTAAAACAGATATGAGAGAAAGTGGGAGAGAGAGACCCATTTCCCACAGAAGACACTGGGAACCACAAAACCTGGGTAGGCGTGGCTGGGGTGTGTGTCATGTGACTGGGTGGGAGTAATGTTGAGTTGGCCACACCCATCCAGGTTTTGTGGCTTCTGATGTTTTCTTTTCTGTGGGAAATGGGTCCAAATGGCTCTTCGGGTGTTGCAGACCCCTTGTCTAGAGTCACAGGGTCTCTCTGGGTAAGGATTCTACCTGTATCAGCCTTCAAGGATAGCTGAGGGGAGGGTGTGACATTGTGCCAAAGTAAAGGCCGTTTGGTGATCAGGTATATCAAGATTTGTTAAGTATGCCCTAAGGCTGTGATGGCAAACCTATGGCATGCGTGCCCAAAGTGGCACACAAAGCCATGTTGCCCGCCATGTTTGTTTTCTGGGTTTCTGGCACACATGCGTGCATGATAATCAGCTTTCCTTTGCGTGCACGGCAGTGCTGAAAAATTGCCTGTGCATGCGCGCCAGCCAACTGATCATCGAGTGCGCATATGCGCTAGATCCCGGAGGTTCAGCTTTTCTGGAGTGCAATCCTTTCGAACATGTGGCAGTGCTGAAAACCAACCTGTGCATGCGCACCAGCCGGATGATCGTCTGGTGCGCATGCATGCTAGAACCTGGAAGTTTGGCTTTTTCGGAGCGCAGCCCTGACGAGCGCATGCAATGTTTCTCTGCGACCTTTTCAGCACTTAGTGCCAAACAGATTTGCCATCTCTGCCCTAAGGGTAGCAGAGAACCTGTTGGGTTCACTGGTGAAAGAAGTTGAGAACCTGGATAGGTCAAGTTGGTGCTCTGTGTCTGTTACACAGTTGAATGAGAACTTCAGCCTGATCATATCCTATGCTGGAGAAGATCCCAAGGACCCCAAGGGTGTGATTTTAGTTGTCACTAGATTTTAAATTTTAATTCCTTATAGACCTAAAATCATTCCTGTAGTAAGTGGAGCAAAGCCAAAAAGGAAAAAGAATAATCTAAGCCAGTAGTTGATTATGGTTGCCTACATTCTAGCCTCCACTTTCACGAGGCCTTCTCTAGACTCAAGGTGGTATTACAGAGACATTTTAAGACTTTGAAAGGCCAAGTTTAGGAATCTGTTCTGAACAAGTTCTAGTAGTGCAAAGTTGGAAATGGGCCTGGCACCATAGAGAAGTTGTGCTATTTGGTTGGCTTCAGATATTTTGAATGCTGCAGGGCTGTAGTGGAATCCCCAGTTATATTTCTGTTAGTAGAATTAGGTTTCTGCTGATAAAAGCTGGGCACAATTCTACCTCAGTTCTGCATTATCATCATTGTCATGCCACCACCATCATTAGGTTAGGTGAATAAAAATGTCAAATCCAGTATAAACATCTGGCTGACTATTCAACCAACCATAGTAAACAGCCACTTTGAATGTCTCCGCTGATATGGTAATGTCATAGGGTAAAAATCTTTC
This sequence comes from Ahaetulla prasina, assembly GCF_028640845.1. Classification (NCBI taxonomy): domain Eukaryota; kingdom Metazoa; phylum Chordata; class Lepidosauria; order Squamata; family Colubridae; genus Ahaetulla; species Ahaetulla prasina. The sequence goes on from NC_080540.1 coordinate 187,300,825, forward strand.
TTTTTAAATGTTGATGGTCATGAGGATTTAAAGTCCACCCTACATTAATTAAACGTTGTTGAAATTAATGATTTGCATCTGTTTAGCAATGCAGCAAAATTTGCAGCTGTTTATAAATGTAGCAAAATATTATAATGCCTACTGTGTTTCCCCGAAAGTAGGACATGTCTGGATAATAAGCCCAATTGCGCTTTCAAGCGCATGTGGTAAAATAAGCCCCCCCAAAACTAAGTCCCCCTCAATACTTAGATGCATGCGCAGCTGCCACGCTAACAATCGGGTTAGAGCTGCTGCCATCCAGGCCAGCTTCTGTGAGCCAGATGCACCGCTGCCACTCAGGAGAAGAAGAGAGAGAGGAGGCGCTGCAAGAGAGGCCATTTCTGACATTTTCTTTCTCCCGGGCGGCGGCAGCGCGTTCAGCTCCCAGAATCTGGCTTGCCTATCTTGGCCAGCAAGGGGGAGTAGCAGGTGGGGAGGAGGGTGACAGAGAAGCGAGACGCATGGAGCAAGACAGGGCTCCCTTGCCATCTGTTCTTCCCCCGCCCCCCTCACCGGGCATGGCAGGAGCTGGAAGTGAGGTAAGACACAGCGGAGAAACGAAACACGTGTCTTACCTGATTTCCAGCTCCTGCCATGCCCGGTTGGCATGCGATGGAGGAAAGTCTGTCCATCCGTGGGGAAGCATGGCCAGCAAGAGTCCTGCCGGAGTGGCTGGCCACTGGGGGGGAAATAGGGTCACTCAAAGCCCAGTAAGGCACCCGCTCCCGCTCAGCCCTCGAGATACTCTGTCTTGAGGCGGCTGAGGCGGACGCTATGGGTCTGGATGGTGAGCACAAGCAGCTTGTACTTGTCCTGCAGGCCGTCCGAGACAGTCAGTGTCTCCTTGAAAGGCTCATGCATGCACCAGCATTCTCAGGAAGTCATTGTTGAGGTGGCTCTCATGCTCCTGGCCCTGCCGGAACTTGTTTTCCAGCTCCTCCAGTGACTTCTCCAAGTTGATATAGGTGTCTGCACAGATTCCCTGCTCAGGAGTTGCTGTAGCTTTCCTCGCCATCTAGGTCATAAGTGATGTTCTTCCAGCATGGGTGCCGTGTCCTCAACCTGCCGGCCCAGGAGGGTGAATTCCTCGCGCAGCATCAGAGCAGGTGCCACTGCTGCTGCTGCAGGATGCGAGCATTCACCCTCACCACCTCTATGCAGCGCAGGTGGTTGCGCAAACTAAAAAGCAACTGGCACTTTTCTGGGTCATCATTCTTCTCATAATCCCCGTTGGGCACGAAATAGTGATGCAATGTCCCATTGGACATCTCCGGATAAAGCAGGCCATCAAAATAGCTGTGGCACAAGCTGAGTGAACAACTCAGAAGCCATACCGAGAGGAGCCCCAGCAGCATCCCGGGTGGGGAGGGGAGGGAAGCTGCCCCGACACCCTAAGCATCCCAAAGTGGAGGAGGGCAATGGCAAGTCTGGTCGCACCTAGTTTCAAGTCCTCCAGTTGTGGCTGCCTTTCTTGCAGAGCTTCATTGGAACCTGCTGGGAAGCTGTCGTTTGGCCTTTCTCACTCCCCACGGAGAGTGCACCTGATTTGCCTGCGAGAACTTTGGCGGTTTTTTTGTGACCCAATCCTCGCCAGCAATGCTGCGGGCAAGAACTGGCCACACCTATCCCACTTCAGAGATAAGACCCGCGATAATAAGGCCAAGGCCATATTTCAGGGGTCAAAAGAAAATAAGACCCTGTCTTATTTTTGGGGAAACACGGTATATTCCTTGTAGGAAAATAGTTATTTAATATACTTTCTCTGACAGTTTTTGAAAGAAAATATGCTACTTATTATTTATTTTATTTTATTCACAAGTAACTCCTTACAGCAGCGGTCCCCAACTTTTGCAGCTTGGCGGCCTGCCTGAGAGGGGGAAGGACAACTGGGCTGTGCAAGTGGCGGGCTGGCGCACACACACATGCACACACAGCTCAACTTAGCAAGCCAGAGCCAGTGCATGCACATGTGTGCATGCCGACCCACTGTTTGTGTGAGTTGAGCTGTGTGCATCTGCACACTGGCCTGCTGCTCGCATGCATGTTGGCCCACCACTTGTGCAGCCCAGTTTTGAATAGGCATGGCCCGGTAGTGGGCAGCGGCCCAGGGGTTGGGACCCCTGCCTTACAGTGGTATTTTTTATCTCTCTACAGTTTGCTGATACAGTTTATTCTATCCAATCTTGTGAAATTACAATTACTTTAAATTAATTTGAAATTATGTCTGATTTCCCCCCCCAAACAAATGAGAAGGTTCTATTTAAATCCATATAAAATACAATGGTTGAAGAGAATAGTATAAGTAAAGTGAGAACTCTTGGAAGAGCAATGTAAGATGATTATATTGCAGGTATTGCAGAAGTCTACAGAAGGAGGCTTCAGTTTAACTCTGCTGTTCTTCAAGTGCCTGATGTTCTTCAGTACAGTTTCAGATATAATGTTGCTTTTGAGGATGACTTCAAAATGAAATTACTGCATTTGGGGAGCCATTCTTTTTCATAAAAAATAGGTAATATGAACATTTTGAAATTTAAACTATAAATAATGCAATAGTAGCTAAATAAAAAACTAACATACAATTCTAAAATAATTGTATCGGTCATGTGGACCTATTGTATTATTTTGTTCTCCTATCATGTCACTGGGTTATAGAGATTAAGGTGGACTGCTCTGTCTCACCAAAAATCAACCCTAGCAGAAGCAAGAACACCACTGTTCCATTAAGCATCATGAATAAGTCAGCATTAATCTTTAACTATTACATCCTAGAGATTCCCAGATAGGGACGTGAATGTATTTCAGCTTCATCCAAATCTGTTAAAAGCACCTTTTGAAAAGGAAAATGCAGGCACTAAAAGGAAAGGAAAGTATTATTGTATCACCCTCAAAATTTCCCAGCTCAGTAGAATGTATATAATTATATATTATATATAATTATAGAAAACTTACAGATTCCCTGCAGTACTTCTGCATGAGGAGACAAAATTTTGCAGAGAACAAGAAAAGAAAATTCCAAACCCAGCAGGAATTGATGATATCTCTGCAATATGGTCATTCATAGTGGAACATAAAAATTTAACCAGTGCCCTGCCAGATCATACTTCATCTAATCCAGCAGTTATCTCATAGTACCCAACCAATTGTACAAGAAAGCCTAATAGTCTCCCAGCAGCTAGCCTTCAGAGGAGTGATAACCAGATTTGGCTCTAGGTTTTGCCTCAGTTTACATTCCCAGTAAGCAACCGAGGGGCAATTCTATCCCTTCTCGTTCACTACTTTAGCCCAAAAAACAGTTCCATGAAGGGAAATCCTTCCTTAGAGGGAAGCTTTTCCAACTCCTTGATCATTTTAATTGCCATTTTCTGAACCTTCTCCAGCTGCACTATATCTTTTTATAAGTGTAGCAACCAGAACTGCACACAATATTCCAGATGTGGTTGCAAGAGAGAGGGAGGGGGGCAGGATTTAAGGACATTATGAATCGCCATTAGTTCATTCATGTTACTCTGAATTTCTTTTTAAAACTCCTTTATTAGAGAATGAAAGCAGAAGTGTATGCAGTTTACCTACTTTTATAAATAATGTGTATTTGTTACTATTTTGCTTAGAGCTTCATCTAAGCATTGGAACCTAGGCTTATTTGCAGATTTCAGTCTCTGGATTTTGTTTTGTATTCTCTCACTGCTAGTATTTATTTAGTTTAATTTTTTATGTTAGAATATGTTTTGTAGTCTATGACAGGCTTACAACCCAAGACTTAAGTAGATTTGAATATAAATGAGTAAATCAGATTTCGTAATGAAGAAATTTTAAATAGAATCAACATCTTTCATATTACTTACTGAAAAAAATGATTTATAAAATCCTCCTTAAGATAGCTTGAAATATGTTTTATTTATTAATGATATTATCCTAAATATGGTTGTATTCAACTAAAGGATATTTATCAATAAATTTAACATCTGAATAAATGTATTTAATGTGAATTTTGATTTGGCAAGAATTTTAAATAGGTTTTATATTCCACTGTTATACTAATTGTTTTAATTGGCAGCTGCAATTTAATTGGGACTGGTTTGCTTTCATTGGTCAATTAATCATGAACAGCACCTTGGAATCTCTGCCATCTTTAGACTGTGATTGGTGCAGCCCTCTGTTTTATGTGTCTAGAGAATCCCAAACCTGTTGCAAAACACTCTTGCAACCTAGTTCTACTAGAATAGCACGGATTGAAGGATACTGAGGGAGTGAGAACTGGAATAAGCCCTGGAAATTGTGAGCGTATTCCAAGGTAATATTTTCCAAATTTTGCTGTTTAAGTAGCACTAAATTTATAAGTGCTTTACCATTTTTATTTACATTCAGTTACCAGGATAATGTTTCCAGTACAGAAGTTGAGAATGTATAGACACACTGCCTTTCCAGCTCTTTAAAATACAGGCAGGAAAATCACTGACTAGTTTTCATCTTCTGTGTTTTTTTGATACAGGAAAAGCTGTGTTTCTAGCCAGAGACAAACACCATCTGGCAGACCTGAGCCATCTAATTCGTCATGAAGCCCCTTATCTATTCCAGAAATATGTCCAGGAGTCTCATGGCAAAGATGTGCGTGTCATCGTGGTGGGAGGCCGTGTCGTGGGCACTATGCTGCGTTGCTCAACAGATGGTAGAATGCAGAGCAATTGCTCACTTGGTAAGAATGAAAATGTGTTTGAATTTACTATGTATGTTGAATTTTTAAATTCTAATTTAAGGCATACCACACTTTTCGGAGTATAAGATGCACATTTTTCCCTCCTAAAAGAGGGGGGAAAGGTTGGTGCAGCTTATACACTGAATACAGCCATTTTTGGTCTCCCAAAACCCCACTCAGTACATCCAGTTTTTGCCAAAAACGGTTGTTTTTGGCAAAAAGGGGCCCTGCAGAGGATTTGGGAGGCCTGCAGAGTGCTCCTGGGGGCTGGGGAGGGCAAAAACGTGATGCGGGGGAGGGGAGGTGGGGGAGGGCAAAAACAGACCTGTTTTTCACATAAACGGGCCCATTTTTAGCAAAAAGGGGGGCATTTTGCCCTCTCCAGCCCCAGGAGCACTTTGCAGGCCTCCCAAACCCTCTGCAGGCCCCATTTTTGTGAAAAAAGGGCCCATTTTTAGCCTCCCAAACTCCCATGTGTCACATTTTTGCCCTCCCCAGCCCCCAGGAACACTCTGCACATCCCATTTTGGGGATTCTGCAAACCCTCTGCGCATCCCATTTTTGCGAAAAATGGGCCCGGTTTTTGCAGAAACGGGACGCGTAGAGGGTTTGGGAGGCTGCAGGGTGATCCTGGGAGCCAGGGAGGGCAAAAACTTTTTTTTTCTTGTTAACCTCTTAGAAATCTTGGTGCTGACAGTGGGCGTGGCCAGCACAGGAGGCTTCCCTTCCCCAGTCACCTCAGGGCTTCTTGGCCCCTTAATTGGATCAGCTGAGCCGCTCAGGCTGCCATTACAGCTGATTCATGGGTGCCGCTCTGGCCGGCGCTTCCAGCAAGAGCGGCCGCTTTTGCCATCAATTGCAGCCACTTCTGCAACAGGAGGCCAAGAGATGCACCCCATGTGCCTAGCGGCGGCCTTCTGGAGGGTACTGTAGCAGCAGCTATCCACAGTTTTTTTACTTTTATTTCATCCCAACAGTACTGGGCCACATGGGTTGGGACGAAATAAGGGTTAAAAAATTGTGGATAGCTGCTGCTGCTACCCTTTGGAAGGTCGATGTGAGCCACAAGTCTCCTGCTGCAGAAGTCGGTGCACCTGAGGAGTGCTTTTGGGAGAGAAGGTAAAGGGGAAGCGATCACTTGCAAACTCCCACCCTGCTCCCGCCTCTCTGCCGGGCAACACCCGGCAGCCCCAGATGCCCAAAGCCTACACCCACCCGGCTCCCTTTTCCACAGTGCCTGGCTCTTTATCGAGGGCGGTGGCGGGTGGGATGGAAGAGAAGCGAGACACATGGAGTGAGACAGGGCTTGCTTCTCTTGCTGTCTCTTCTTCCCCTCTCACTGGGCATGGCAGGGCTTCCTGCCCCTGCCCAAATTGAATGCAATTTCGGGGTGGCAGGTGGGAGCGGTGGGGCCAGGGAGACACAAGACGTGTGTCTTACCTGCCTTGCAGCTCTGTCACATGTCTCACCGTTTTCTGCAGGCAAACACATTGTAGGGTAAAAAAACCCCTCACGAGTTCAAACAAACTTCCCGAACTCGCCAGAAGTTTGGTTTTACCCTACAACGTGTTTCCCTGCAGGTAATGGCAAGACATGTGACAGAGCTGCAAGGCAGGTAAGATGCACATCTCGTGTCTTCCCGGCCCCACACCTGCCACCCCTAAATTGCATCCAATTAGGGCAGGGGCAGGAGGCCCTGCCATGCCTGGTGAGAGGGGGAGAAGAGACAGCAAGAGGAGCCCCGTCATGCTCCACGCGTCTCGCTTCTCCGCCGCCCTACCTGCCTCCCCCCCTCGACAAAGAGACAGCAGGGAAGAGCAGAAGCCAGGCTGCTGTTACAGTACCATTGGGGCACGTGGAGACGTCTTACTTGCCTTGCAGCTCTGTCGTGTGTCTCGCTGTTGTCTGCAGGCAAACACGTAGGGTAAAAAAATCCTTGTGAGTTCAATCGAACTTCTTGAACTCACGAGAAGTTTGGTTTTACCCTATAATGTGTTTGCCTGCAGACAAAGGCAAGACACACGACAGAGCTTCAAGGCAGGTAAGACGTGTGTCTTGCTTCTCCCCTGCCCCACATGCCACCCTCCTCAATAAAGAGCTGGGTGCTGTGGAAAAGGGAGCCAGGTGGGCACAGGCTTTGGGCATCTGGGGCTGCCAGGAGTTGTCTGGCGGAGAGGCGGGCGGAGTGGGAGTTTGCAGGTGAAGGGGAGGGATGGATGGATGGATGGATAGATAAGATGGATGGGAGGCGGGCAAGTACCAAGAATGCCGGGGAGATTCCTACCTTTGGTTGCCCCAACGAACAGCTGACAAGCGGCTGTGTTGCGCTGCCACAGCAGCAGCCATGAGGTGGCCACATTCGTTGCCTCCTGCACCCCCAAAATAATAAGACCCCCCGATAATAAGGCCTTTTTTGAATCCCTTATTTTGGGGTTCAAAAAAAATATAAGACATTGTCTTATTTTCGGGGAAACACGGTATCTGGAAATTAACACTCTGAAATGGCCTATATTCTGGATCAATTTTCCTCTTTGTGGGCCTTGTTTCCAAGGTTAATACTATTTCATCAGCTTTCATATTCCTATTTTATTTCATTTCATTCAGTCCTATATTTCATCTCTTTGAGATGAGAGTGGGGAACAAATGCATGGTGAAACACAGATAAGCCTAACTAATTGTGAATTAGTTAAATAAATGGTATGTTTGAAAATAAAGATAAATAAAGAAGATATATTAGCCTCTATTGGTTACCTTCTTATTTACTCATCAGAGTTTTTCTAGAGTGCATTTAGTTTTAACACTAGCAATTAGATTCTTTTTTTTTTATTTAAAATGGAAAATCCTCACAAAATTCCTTAAAAGCTAGCCTCAATACCATCATAAGCATTAAAATATCATAGCACTCTCATGTAGGTTTTTTGATTGAGAATTTGAGTTGGAATACTATTGTACCCTGATTTAGCTTTCTTCCTGTTACTAGGTGGTATAGGTATGATGTGCTCACTCAGTGAACAAGGGAAACAACTGGCAATCCAAGTTTCTAACATCTTGGGGATGGATATCTGTGGCATCGACCTCCTAATGAAGGATGATGGCTCGTTCTGCGTCTGTGAGGCCAATGCAAATGTAGGTTTCATTGCCTTTGACAAGGCTTGCAATCTAGATGTAGCTGGTATCATAGCGGACTATGCCGCTTCACTGCTTCCTCCCGGTCGCTTGACACGACGCATGTCCTTGCTCTCTGTGGTATCCACGGCTAGCGAGACTAGCGAGCCAGAGCTGGGACCTCCAGCTAGTGCCACTGTCGACAATATGAGTGCTAGCTCCAGCTCTGTCGACAGCGACCCTGAAACCACAGAGAGAGAGTTGCTCACCAAGCTCCCGGGGGGGATATTCAATATGAACCAGCTAATAGCCAATGAGATTAAGCTCCTAGTGGAGTGATGCCACATGTAAATAACTATGACCAACTTTCTTGTAAATTTTTTTAAAATACAACCAACTTGTAGTGCTGTTTATTGGAAGCAGCTTATAGAGGTGAGGTGAGGGTTTTAACTTGGGGCTCAGAATCAAAACATGCATGTTCTGTGAATGCTGCTTTCCTATTAATCTTACAGAACATATGTTTAGTTGTTATTTTTAACAACTATTTTTCATTTGATAATATTTTGTTTAATACTCTGCATTGGGAAATAGAGGGAAAGAACTGGATAAGAATTGTTTTTGATAGGGATGCCATCATGATCTTTGAACTCATGAAAATGTTTCATCTTCATTTATGCTATTTGTAATTTGAAAAATTAATGCTCCAAAAGTACCTGTGAACTAATACTTTGCCAACCATCCCCTCACCTCATTGGAGCTCATTCCTATTAGTTATTATATGCCTTTTGCTTTATGTCCTATAGGAGTGGAGAGAAATTAGAACAGCCATTTTTTATTTCATTCAAAGGTTCTAAATATCAGCATTTCTATCTATTATCAGTAAGATCTGTAAAATTGTAACCCTTACAACGGTCCACAATAGCCTCTGAAATTCTAGCCTTTAAGCAGTTTTAGAGGGCGCAACATTGATTACTTCAGCATGAGCTTTTGAAATAGACCTGCAACTTCTGCCATTTCTCTATTGACAGATGTCCACATGCTTAGATTTAATATCAAATTCATTTTCCTTGGGGGGGAGGTTTACTATGTATCTGGATTTTAAAAATAATTTTAAAACCTTGCTTTAGGTCAGGACGGGGAGAAACTTTGTGTAAAATTCAGTTTGGGCCATTGATGGCAGAAGCGGCATGTTTTCTTTTGCAGAACTGAGATAAACAGCACTGTTAACTTTTGGTGTACAAAATAATGTTTAATCCGATGTGAAAAAGAATAACACTAGTTTAAAACAAATGTGCATTGACTTGTATTTGTTAGTGTTTTAGTCCTTTTTGCAAGATATATGCTGTGTTAATGTTTCATTTTTAATACATGCTCGTCCAACACTTCCTTCTCCATGCCTACATCTTTAACAGGGGCCCAATTTGAAAAATACCTGTACTACTCAACATCACCATTAATAGTACCAAACTTATACAAAAAAAATCTGATGCCTAGAAAATATGGGAGGGGTGTGGAGGAGGGTTGAAATGGTTGCAAATTTCAAAATTATATTTTGTAAATTTAATGTGTGACTATTATTGATAGAAGGCATTAAAATCTAAAGTGGCCTGATTTACAAAGGATAAATCCTGAAAGAAACAAGCAGGTTTTGGTTTTGGGAAACACTTTGCCAGTAAGGCCCAGCCAGAATGGGAATATGATTTAAGGCCGCCAGTGTGTGGATCTCAGGCCCCTTTGTATGTGTCTGTATTTTACTTTGTTTTTGTCATTAATTTTTGTCTGTCCAGTTCGTCAGTCTTTTTTCCAGAATGCCTGATGATCTTCTCTCCCAGTCCATCCCTGATACTTCTGGCTGTGCATTTTCTTATTAAATTTGATAAAAGAACCAAAACAACAGCTTTGGGTCTGTTTTAATGGCCTCATCTTCCTCCTCCTCACCCATTTCTCACTCATTTATTTACTTTGGGTATATAACCATATTGAAATTAGAGAAAAATGTAAATAAAATCCTGTTACTTTAAAAACAGCCATCTGCAACACGACACAGTAGAATATTTGTAACAGCAAGTTGGCTTATGAAAGGGTTTTGGAGGATGGGCAGCTTCTTTGTGTAGGGTTGTTTTGTCTCAGTGCTTCAGAACAACAATTTACCTTCCAGGGCTCTGAGCTTCATTCTACTGGCCAACTTCACCACTTAGCTATTTTAACTTTCACTTCAGTATTAAACATCACTTGTGAACACTTTACAGAGACACTAGGAATAAATAGAAAACTATTAGTTTGCTTTCATGAAGGTTAATCATGCTTATTTGTACAGGTTTTTAAAATGCAATAATGACATTTTTGTAGAATTAAATGTTAATGTTAAAAGCAAAATAGAAGGATGATTGTTGGCATTAGCTGATGAAGCAGAGACAATATTTTAGCATGTGTAGGTTGAAGAAAATACAAAGGTTTCTATTTTAAAAAAACTCAGAAAAAGAAAAACCCGAAGTAGCTTTCTTTCCTTCTGCTTTGTGGCCCATCACCCCTTTGTTAACTAGACATGTGCCTTCTAAAATACAGGTTTCTTTAAAAGATTGCACATCTTCCAGAAACATGAGCACCTTTGTTAACTAGCAGAAAAATATTGCAACATTCACAGGAAACGAAGTTGATGCCGGAAGAAGCTTGACAACTCTTTAATACTTCTGATTTTAGCTATTTGAGTTTCTCCACTGTTTGAGAAAAACAAGTTTGTGACAAATATTTTTCACATGATTTTTTTCCAAAATTATAGACCCAATTTACACCACTATAAATGCAATGGAATGACATACACTTTGTTCTGAATCATACACAATGAACACATTAAGGGATTTTATACTTTGGTTTATGTGTTGGTCATGTGATGACCATGTGTGTGTTGTGGTTGTATTGGAAAGATGGAAAAGACACTGAATAACGTTTGGGCAAAGAAAAGTCTCACATGTTGTTGAAATAGAAGCTGGCATTGCATGTTAAAATCATATAGGAAATTCTCTGCTTGAAAAAAATGGAGTGGTACAGTCCCTCCTTACATAATGTATTTTTTTTTAAAAAATGTTGTAAAAGAAGTTTTAAAAACATTACTATTGGTAAAGAAAATGAATTTAGTTTCTAATAACTAGAGTTTTAAGTTCTGTAGAGAGTAATACTACACATCACACTTTGCTGGAAAAAAATACTGACAAGTATATTAAGAGTACCAACATTATTTATCATAATTTGGAATGAACAACTAGTAAAGCAGAATTGAACAATTGGGAAAATAGAAGCTGTAGTGAATGTCAGCATTCAAATAGTACCAAGTTTGGATGATAATGATGGAGTTTAATGAGTACTGTATGTTTTGTTTGTGCTTTTATTTTACAGATGCTGTGTTTATACTTTTTCTATTGTATAGAATTACAGGTTGTATTTGTAGCTTTGTATCTTCTCAGATTTTATATTGTTGATAAAACTTCTCATTCTGGAACACTTTGGTAGAGCATTAATAACAGATGTTGGGAAGACAACATATTTGTGGACTATTTTTTTGTTGTTGTGTTCCACCAAACTTTCAACCTGTTGGATCCAACTACACTGACTTTGTTCAGCAATTTACCGTAGAAGATATGCCAAGAAAAATGTTTTGAACCTGTGAAATTTGGGGTGGGTGGGGGAAAAGACAGTTTTAGAAGTGCTGCATTGGACATGTACCAGATTCGATGAATACTGTTTTAAACTTCATATCCTCACATTTAATAAAAGCAGAGCTCAAGTTGGTTAAATGTATAAGGGTTTAAACTATGTAAGATGTATCAACATGTACAATTCTTTCTCATGGCTCACTCTTTTTGAGAAGGTTTATGAGCTATTTGGCTGGTGTGAGACTCACGACCCACTCCTGTTCTCTCTATGGAATTGTAGGTGCTCAGACAGGTAACCTCTGCTGCTACTGTCTCTTTCATTTTTAATTTTTCACTGTTCTAGGAATTTATAAAGTACTATAGAATTTATGACAAAAGGTTATCTTTTTGCTTTCTTTTTTTTTTCTTTTTCTTTTTAATATATATTTGAGTGTCTTGATATTGGAGGGTGCATTTTGGGATGTTCTGATGATGGCTTGGACCATCATTGGCAATTTCTGTATCCCTCATGTTACAGTTTTCAGTTGAATGACTTTTATTTGTTTAATGCATTGTCAATAACTTGATGTTTTGGGGTGGGAATTTGTAACACTTAAGGAACCACTGTGTAGTGCATACTACTTTTTTTCTGAATGTTCTAACAATTCACACTTTCTTACTGTTCTTTGCAAAACTTTTCAGGAGCCAAAAAAGTCAAACAATCCAGAGAAAAACTTCCCTTCTCCCCTTTCTGGTGACAAGAGAGAGAGAGAGAGAGAGAGAGAGCTTGTGAAAATCCTTGAGAATGTTCCTCCCTAAACTTCCCCCCCCTGTGGTAAAACAATAAACGCAGCAGCCCGGTGACATCCAATACCAACCCCTTGGCAGGTAACTTTCAGCTCTTGATCATCCCGTATTAGCTAATGCTGCTTTCCCTTTTTCTCTTCCTCGGTCATAATATGATTATTGCTGTAAAAGAATGAGTTTTAGGAAGCAAATGGTATTTCTTTTCTTGTTCTTCATTTTATGTATATTTAGTAGAATTAGACTTTAAAGCTTATTGTGATCCATGTGTTCAAGTAGGATCACAGCAAGAGAAAATTTAAACAGTGTGCAGTGACAGAAAGAAACGATGGGATGGTATGTAACTTTACAGATTCTGCCATCTCGATCTTCCCATGTACCTACCTCTTCTTGCTGCCCCTTCCCCCAATATACATTCTTGGCTTAAGTTTTACAGGGCTTTGATGCTTTCCAGGGGCACAGTCAGCACAAAACTAATCGGCATCAATTAACAGGTACGGAAAATAGGAGTAAAAAGTTTATATAATTTTCTATTTCTTATAGCAGGTCTTGGGTGGAGGGTATTGCGTACTTGCAATATTTTATTTCAGGAATTTTCCATATGGGTTGCTCAGTATGCTGGTATTTATTAGTAATAATGAACAATCTGAATAACTTCTTAATATTTTACTTTTGGTTTAATATTCAAATACCTGCATAAACATATGACAGTAGTGACATAACCAGTGGTAGAAATGATGGCTAATATGAAAGAACAAAATGTTCCAGATAAACATCCCCCAAATGACTTTGCATGGGAGTTCACACACGTCTTATTACAAGAAAAGTGTTTTCTTTTGTCAGATTAACTTTATATTTATATGGCTTTGAAATTTAAAAGTGCCAAGATATTCTGCTAAAATAGATTCAGATAGATTAAAAGCAATATTTTTATGTGAAAGATTTACTCTTATTCTACTATTTTTATAACTTCTATTTTTCACGAATACTTAGTCTCTCCCAGATATAGCTAAATTTTTTGCAAATTTATTTGAAACAAAAATGGCTGCTCTTCAAAAGCCTTATAAAATTGTCTTCTGTTATTTTTGACCCAGAGACATTGCGTAAAAAACATTAGATTAAAATTGGCTGTTGAACAGACTTTTTTTTCTTTCTCTTGCCAATTTTAGGCTTTTTGACACAATCTATTCCTACTGCAACTCTTGTGACTTGAAAAAGCTAAACAAGAGGAAGGATCATACTGCAAATTGTTCCTTAAAATTGTCAATGTTGATGCAAATTAGCAGTTGCTGGAATTGGGGGGAGAAGAGGAAAAGTGATATTAAAACTATAGGAGCCTGTATATGTGTTCAACAAAATTAAATTTTCAATTTGTTTGCAATCCAATAAAGACGATATTTGGCACTGCCCAGAGTTCCAGTTTTCAGGAAATGCTGTTTTACTTTTTAATGTTTTATGTGAATTAAGTTTATGAATTGCAGAGTTTGGTTAGAAATATACCGATACTTGGAAAAAGAAATACGGTACTATGAAAGAGGAAAGTAATAACTAGGTATGCTTAATGCAACAGAAAATATTTTGTGTTGAAATGGGATGGTAACATAACAGACAAATCTGATGGCATTTGTATTTTTAATCTGCCATGTAGTATCCTTCTGTAAGGTTACCTCCAAAGTTTATAATTTTAGTCTTCTGTCCAATATTTTTCTGAAAGAGATGGGAGGTATGGGAGGAAAGATTGTAGTGAGCTTCATGCCTTTAAAGGATCCCCATTTTGTGGTTTTTCTGTGAGCTGAACAATAACTTCTTCTATATGCCCTTGTGCTGCAACAGAATAATAAAACTGGTAGGTGGCAGCAGAAGAAGGAGATTATACAGATGGCACCCAAGAACAGAGAATGCTGCCATGTGGGGAGAGATGGATTCCAAAATATTAGCTGATGTAACGTGCAAAGATGAGAGACAGCTTCCTTGACTTGTTACTCTGCATGGTGAGTCTGACCCTTGATCAGTTCTTATTCACCATAACGGATATGTTAAATCCACACTTCTGTTTAATCTGGAATGCTGAATAAGGGAGCTGACAGATTTAGGTATTTCTCTTAATTTCATTATCACTTCCTTAAAACAAGTTGAAGGCTATTATTCTCAACATTTTTCCTTTAACAACTACATCCTTATATTAAATATACAAACGTGATGTTGTAGATTAATTTTCACTTTCTTCTATCCTGCATTGATTCTATTCATGCACATAGAGATGAAGCTGTCACTAAGGATGGGAAATATGTTTACATTGTGAATAGAATGGAAAATGAAGCAATTTCTTAGGAACACTTATCTCCACTTATTTGCCCAGAGGTAATAAATATACTGTGTAAAACAAAAAACTAGGAATAGTTTTCATTAAAAAGAAAATTTCAGCATCTAAATAAATGTCAAACAAAAATGTGTCCCCTAAAAAGTTCAAAATTAATTTCCTTTGGCTCTAATACTTACTTTCTGGCCTTTTCAAAATCATGCTTTGAACCTCCCAATTTTTGAGGCTTATTAGAAATTAGTTGTAGCACTGCAAAATTGTGAATCAGAAAATTTCTTTTAGCTGTTGTTCATAGTGTAAGAGGAATATCATGCTTAATCTCAGAGTTGTGTATTAAGCACAGTATAAATCATTCAGTATCTTATAATTTGAAGAACGTTCTGTGACATTACCAATAATTTCCTCACAGGTGAATTACTGTGATAATTGTAGGAATCACTTGAATCTAAGCAGTACTTCCATTTGAAGGAAAGATGTCCTAGGAGAAGCAATTTATTTGTGGTGCCATATATGTGAATGTGGTATACAGTTTGATAAAGTATCTCAGGAATTTTATTATATGCAAAAGAGGAATGTAAAGGAAAGAGCAGGGAGAGAGGGAGGGAAGGAAGAAAATAGAAAGAAAGAAGGAAAGAAAGAGAAGAGAAAAGAAAAGAAAAGAAAGGAAGGCCCACAAAGGAATATAAGAGATTTATATTGTATTAAATGCTACATTAGTAGCATTAAATTCTACATTAGTATTTAAGTAGAAGTTTCCTGTTTTAAATGTCTTAGGCCCAGTACTCTTCAATATCTTCATAAAAGATTTAGATGAGGAAATAGAAGGGGAATTCATCAAATTTGCAGACAACACTAAACTGGCAGGAATAACCAACACCCCAGAAGATAGGATCCAGAAGGATCTCAACAGACTTGAACACTAGGCCCTGTCTAGGCCCTGTCTCATTTCATAAATGAAATTCAATGTAGAAAAAAGTAAGGTTTTACACTGAGGTGTGAAAAATCAAATGTACAGGTACAGATTAGGTGAAACTTGGCTCAGTAGCAGTAACTACAAGAGGGATCTTGGAGTCCTAGTGGACAATCACTTAAATATGAGCTACAGTATGCAATCCTAGGGATAGGATAGAATCAAGATTACGTGAAGTGTTATTATTATTATTATTATTATTTATTGAATATTTATACCGCCCTTCTCCCGAAGGACTCAGGGCGGTGTTAGTACCACTTATAAGGCCTTGGAAGACCACACTTGGAATACCGCATCCAGTTTTGGTTATCATAATATTAAAACGATGTTGAGGCTTTGGAAAGAGTGCAGATATGAGCAGTAAAGATGATTGGGAGCTGAGGCTAAAACATATGAAGAATGGGGTCTGCGACAACTCGCCACAGCCAAATCACTGTGGTCAACTCGCCATGGCCAACTCGCTATGGGACAATTCGTCACAGAAGAAAAGTTACATTTATATCAAAGAAATAGTGGAATAGAATCATTAGAGAAAGGATGCCAAAGGCGGGACAAAATGAAAGTGAATAACAAAAATTAAAATGATTTTTAAATTATTTTAAATAATCGAATTGTTGAATTGTCCCGCAGTGAGCTGACCAATGGCTAATTGGCCGTGGTGAGTTGTCCCACCACGAATTGGCCATGGTGAGTTGGCTGTGTGAATTGACCATGGCAAGTTGATCATGGCGAGTTGGCTACAGTTAGTCGTCCCATTCTGTGAAGAACAGTTGCAGAAATTGGGTATGTCTAGTTTAGTGAAAAGAAGGGACTAGGGTGACATTATAGCAATGTTTCAATATTTGCTGCTACAAAGAAGAGGGGGTCCACCTATTTTCTATAACGCCAGAAGGCAAGACACGAAGCAATGGTTGGAAACTAACCAAGGAGAGAAGCAATCTAGAACTAAGGAGAAATTTCCTCACAGGGAGAACAATCAGCCAAGGGTATGGCTTGCCTTCAGGAGTTGTGGGTGCTCCATCACTGAAGGATTTCAAAAGGAGACTGGGCAGCCATTTGTCTGAAATGGTATAGGCTTGAACAAGGCCTTGAACTAGAAGACTTCCAAGGTCCCTTCCAACTTTGTTATTCTGTTTATGTTTTTTGCCTATCTGATTTGTATTTGGCTAGAATTCCTGCTGTATCTCTGAAAAGTGTGCTATGATTTATAATTCTAACACTAATCTGCTTCATTTTAAGGAAAAAGTTATATATAAATTGTAAATATACAATAAACATGTACTAATCATTTTACATTATTGCCCTTTGCCAAACCTGTTTACCAAGCAAGCCAAGCCTGAATGTTATAGTTAAGTAGTAAATAAAGAAATGCAGTGGATAAGTATACAGTAGAACCTGTGGTCACGACCATAATTCATAACTTTGGTCGCAAACCGATTTAGTCATGACACGAATCTAATTTTGAAAATTTGGTGCTTACAAAAAAATGGGGCAAAAGGGGAAATCAGCCGCAAAAAAAAAAAAAAATTGTGAATTTTTGGGTCAGAAACCAATTTGGTCATGATCAGAAGCGTTCCTGACTAGAGGTTCTACTGTATAGGAGAAGATTAGCTGATTGAGATTCTATTTTTAATTCAATTCCCTGACTTTCTTAACTTAAGTTTGTACACTTAGATATTACAGGATTATTTTCAGCTTCGGGCCCACATCTGTCATTGTTTGGGTAAAGGTAAAATTAGAATTATGTTTAAAGATAATTTTATATTGGGCAAGTTTGATATTTTCAAATATTTGTCATTCTCTTTTGCTCTGTGAAAAATCCCATTTTCTCTTCTACTTGTTACAAAATACACCCCAAAATATACTGTGTTTCTTTGAGAATAAAAGCAAATAGATAAAGCTAATAAAGTACCACAGCTGGTGATGGAATGGCAAAACATTTTAACATTTTAACTGTTAAAATCTAAGTGAAAGAAAATAACAGGATAGGTTCAACCAGACATAAACTAGAGCTACACCTTTTTGCCAGCATCAGGTTCACTCAGAATCTTTTCACTAATTGGGTGTTTGTTCCAGCAGTCTCATTTCAGGTATCATATTTTTAAAATATAGTTGATCTCTATAAAAGCATTTTTAAATTAGTGCAATTGCTCCATGAGAGCAATTTTGTGGGAAAGAATCACGTATGGGGGGGCAAGGATTGACCTCACCTTGCCTTCCATGCTAGTTTGCCCCTTGCAAATGCTCACATGGCAAAAAGATTTTGAAAATGTTTCATTGGTAATTTATCCTCTTCCCTCAGACATATCCAAAATTAACAGGAAGAATGACAGCATGTGCCAGCTGTCTCCACTTCTTCTCCACTGATATGTAGCCCTGGACAACACTACTCTGAGGAAATATGGCCCTGAAAAGAGGTGATTTCCCAGTTGCATTCAGATAGGTCTCAGGGTGATCATAATGAATCCACAGTCGTCAATTGGAAGCAGGCCTTTTTGGTCACAATGCCTACCTCAGGAATACTGTACCCACAAGATGAGTTCCAAAACACTGAAGATCTAGAGGTGCTTCAGGAGGTTAAATGGACCATGAGATGTTATTGTTGAATGTTTATTAGAATTATTGTAGAATCCATTGTAGGTTTTTAGGCTTTTATTGATATTGGTTTTTGTATTGTTTCTGGTATGTTGTTAATTATACAGAGTCACATCTGCAAGATGGGCAGACATATAAATCAATGTATATTAAATTAAATGTTTTTTAATATTTCCCCTATGTCCTATATTGGAACTTGCATGCAAGTAAAATGTTGCAAGTTTGTCTGAAGTGTTTGAATTCCTCAGGTGTCAGTTCTGTATCCTAACCATGTTGATTGGATGTTGGGAGAAATATTTCCTGCTATTTTAAGTGATTAATTTTATTTCACCTAGTTAATATTTTATTCACCTAGTTAATATTTTATATAAAATATAATATTTTATATTTCTTGATCTGGAAGACCTAAGTACCTCAGTAAGATTGGAGGCATTTACAGTTCCTTGAAGGAGGCAGCAGATAAACCTTTGTCTATAGATCAAACATTTCTTTTTTGGGTAAAAATAACTGAGTAGACTGTGGCAGTGGAAATGTATGGATGGGTTTTTTTTCAGTTTAGATTAAATCGTGAATTATGTAGATTCTAATAATGTTATGGGTGAGAACAAAATCTCAATTAAAATGAACGGCTTTGGGGCAAATTTAAGCTAACCAGAAAGATAGCATTCAGCCTGTGCAAATTTGAGTAGCACTTGAAATGAATTAGATAAGCATAATGATTAAAAACAGGATATTTTTGATATGTCAAATAGCAATGAGATCTTTGATTCTGATTCACAGTTTCTGAAATTCAGCTTACACTTCCTATAATTACAAGCATCTGCATCTTTTGTAGTAGTGGAAATGCACTTTCTAGCTTCAAACACAAGGAAAGCTTAAATCACAGAACCACAAGAAAAATAAAAATGTTGGGCTGATGCTGAGAACTGGACCCAAGATTGTAGTAGTAGTTAATTGTCCTGGAGTAGTTTATTGGGAATAGTTGGAATCTGAAAACAGATAGTCCTCAATTTACAACAGTTCATTTAATGAACATTCGAAGTTACAACAGCACTAAAAAAAGTGACATGACCATTTTTCACACTTACAATCTTTGTGGCATCCCCATGCTCGTGATCAAAATTCAGATGCTTGGCAACTGGTTCATACTTATGACTGTTGCTGTGTCCCAAGGTTATGTGATTACCTTTTGACAAGTAAAATCAGTGGGGAAGACAGATTCACTTAACAACTGTGGCAAAAAGGGTTGTAAAATGGGGCAAAACTCACTTAACAAATGTCTCACTTAACAACAGAAATTTTGGCTTCAATTGTGGTCATAAGGCGAAAACTTACCTGTGTATAGTAGAAAGAATGACAGCATATCTTAGCCCCTTTGAAAAAGAAATAAAAAGACCCTCCCTCTTTTTAAGGCTTCTGAACACAACTCCTCCTGAGACGTTTTCAATAGAGGGCAGGATTGTCTGTATTTTTCATGTCAAACCACACAAGCTTATATCCTTAGCTGTCTAGAGGTTGGGCATAGTCTGATCTGCCCATTCAAGATCCAGTTGTGGATCAACAGACAACTATTCTGAATTGTGTATTATTATGATCTGAGTTTGAGGATGGATTTGTCCAAAACTGAATCCAATCCTGCTCTTTTGGCTCCTGTAGTATGGCATTTGATATAATCACTTGAAAGATTTATTTAAGCTTGGTTGCTATAGTGTATGATTTACAGCATAGTAAGTAGAAGAATGATTAGGAAGCAAAAGTGGGTGAATACAAAACATGATATATTTGTACCACCAATTCTGCATTATGTAAGCAGGAATCTTTTCTTGAATTACCAAATTCATTTTGGAATGAGCCTCATCTGGATCCAAGAATTATGTTGTTTTTCATAAATAGCTTAAAGGAAGATTTGTGGTAATTTATAATACAATTTGTTTATTTTTATATACCCCTTTGGCCATAAAGGAACCAATGTATTAAAACATAGCTGACTTTGCAATATTTTAAAAAGTAAATTCTGAAATCCAGGTGTATCCTTTTTTCTGTCTAAAAGCAAAGAAGAAGATAAAGAAGCTTCATAATAAGGGTCCCAGATGGAGTACGTGGCAGGCAATATGTAAAATGATCAGTTACCTTGATGTTTCCCAATACAGATTTTCCCCTGCAGGTCTGAAGAAAAGGAAGTGGGAGAAGATATGCATCAGATCTCCACTGCAAAAAACAATTTCCCGATTTTACTATGCAGTTTTTCAAGAAGGACACAGGTCTATCAAATTTATAGCTCTGTTTTAAAGTAATGTATTCACCTCTGGATGACTTTGCAAGCAAAAATAATGTGTGTCATTCCATATCTTTATTTTAAAGGGAAGAATGAATAAAAAACACTCCACCTTTTGACTCAGCTTTATATTTAAAACAGGAATAGGAAATGGAATAGGATACTTTATTTGGCCAAGTGTGATTAGATACACAAGGAATTTATCTATGGTGCAGAACCTATACATGTAAAGCAACAGAGTAATAATAATCATAATAATTATACCAATAAGAGGGGTACTAGAAAAGATGAGAAGGATAATAATATTACGGCCATACAACATGGATGAATATACTTAGACATATGAGTACTAGGAGGATTAGATATTCAGAACAATTATGGCACGAGGGAAAAAATGTCCCTGTGTCTATGGTTTTGACATGTAATGGAGGGAGTTGAAACCATTTTATGTCCAGGATGTGAGAGGTCTGTAGTTATTTTCTCAGTCCTTCTGACCCTCACAATATACAGATTATTTATGGAAGGCAGGCTGGTTGCAGTTGTTTTTTCTGCGGTCCTGACTATCGATTGGACTCTGTACCTGTCCTGTTTATTTGCTGTACCAAACCAGACAGTTATAGAAATGCAAATGAGAGACTCAATAATTCCTCTGTAGAACTGTATCAACAGCTCCTGGGGCAATCTGAACTTCCTAAATTGACACAGGAAGAACATGCTTTGTTGTGCCTTTTTAATGATGGTTCTAATGTTAGGTGTCCATTTCAAACTTTGGAAGATTATAGAAAGCAGAAACTTGAAGGGTTCTACTGATGATGCTGTGCTATCAAATATAGTAAAAGGTGATAGAATAGGAGGGCTCCTCCTAAAATCCACTCCCATCTCTAAATTTTTAAGCAAGTTGAGGTCCAGGTTGTTCCTGTTGCACCACAGGGCCGGTTGTTCAACCTTCTGTCTATATGCAGACTCATCACTGTCTCAAATGAGACCGATGACTGTTATATCTTCCAAGTACTTTGACAGAAGGATCCTAAGAGATGCAGCCATTGGTGTGTGTGTGTATGTGTGAGAGAGAGAGAGAGAATGTGTGTGTGTACATACACACACACACACACACACACACACACAAGCGCATATAGAGAGACGGGGGGAAGAGCATTGGAGAGAACACAGCTCTGAGGGGCACCTGTACTAATTGTCCAGGTGCTCAATGTGATTTTTCCTAGTTTCACCTTTTGCTTCCTCTCTGTATATAAATCTGCACCTCTATAACTGTCTGGTTTGGTTCTCCAACCCAACAAGATAGACACAGACTTCAGAGGATAATTAGAACTGCAGAAAAAATAATTGCTACCAACCTGCCTTCCATTGAGGACCTGTATACTGCACGAATCAAGAAGAGAATTGTGAAAATACTTACAGATATCCTGGACATAAACTGTTTCAACTCCTACCCTCAAAACGACGCTATAGAGCACTGCACACTTGAACAACTAGACACAAGAACAGTTTTTTCCCAAACGCCATCACTCTGCTAAACAAATAATTCCTTCAACACTGTCAAACTGTCTACTAAATCTGCACTATTAATCTCATCGTTCCCATCACCAATCTCCTTCCACTTATAACTGTAACTTTGTTGCTTGTATCCTTACGATTTATACTGTAATTGATTGTTTCCTGATTGCTTAATTGTAGCCTATGACTATCATTAAGTGTTGTATCATTAAGTGTTAAATTTGTATTCTATGACTATCATTAAGTGTTGTAAGTGTTGTACCTTGATAAAGGTATCTTTTCTTTTATGTACACTGAGAGCATATGCACCAAGACAAATTCCTTGTGTGTCCAATCACACTTGGCCAATAAAAAATTCTATTCTACGTAAAGTGAGTGTCATAGATATGTAGTTGAATACTTGATGGTGTTCTCGACATATATAATATAGGTCTTTCTCATTGCTTTTCTGTTAAGTTTTTCTATCATGTTTGCTCTCTCTTTCCTATGATATTAGATCCATGTTTTCATTTCTTAATTAAGAAACAAAAAAACAATTAAACACCAGGACCAGATGGGATCCCCACGGAAATATATAAAAAGTTTCAAGAATTATTGGAGGAAACTATCTAGAAATGTATAATGAAGTATTCGAGCCAGCTATAATGCCAATTTCATGGATTGAGGCATTCAATTCCGAAATAAGAGACACATAATCAATTTATTAAAAATTATAGGCCAACCTCGGTGCTGAATGCCGACTATAAAATCTTTGCAACGATTATAGCGGAAAGACTTAAAAGATACTAAATAAGATTATTCATTCAGACCAAAATAGATTTTTAGCCAAAACACAAATAAGAAATAACATAAAAATCATAATGAATGTATTAGAGTACTGTGAAGCCTACCCTGAAAAACAATTAGCACTAGTATTGGTGGATGTACCAATAAAGGCTTTCGATAATTTAAATTGGCAGTTTCTAACCACACAACCGCTATGAAATTTGGAAAAAAATTATCAGAATGATCAAGACAATATATTCAAACCAAACAGCGAAAATAATGGTAAATAGAGATTTAACAGAGAAAGTCATCATAAATAAAGGAGTTAGGCAAGGATGCCCACTATTCCCTCTTCTATTTATTCTTTTGTCAGAAGTTTTGCTGACACTGATTAGGGAAAATCTTGAAATAAAAGGGTTAAAAATAAAAAAAGAGTACAAAACACAGGCATTTGTAGAAGACATGGCTTTTATAATAGGAGACCCCCTGGAAACAGGAGAAATAGTAATTCAGGAAATAGAGAAATTTGGAAAGGTCACTGGTTATAAATAAATAAATAAATTTATAAATATAAATAAAAACAGAATGAAGATAACCAAAAATCTTGGCTATCTTCCAAGAAAATTACCAAATTTTCTTGGTAACCAAAATTACCAAGGCCAAAATAAGGAATTAGAGAGGATATTGGAACTTCCAAGTACTGAAAAAAGAAAAATATCTCGGAATCTAGCTGACAGCAAAAATTTCCTCCATAAAAGAAGATAATTATTCAAAGCTATTACAACAAATTCAAAAGAACTTAGAAAATTTGGCGAAACTACAAATATTCCTGGTCGGAAGAATTGCGATGATAAAAATGAACATTTTACCAAAAATTCTGTATCTATTCCAGACTGTACCTATAAAATTAAGGGAAAAGGTTTTTGAAGAATTAAATAAAATAATTCTAAAACTTATTTGGCTGGGGGGAAAAGCTATAATTAAATTAAAATACCTACAGGATTCCAGAACTAAAGGAGGCTTTGGTCTCCCTGACTGGGAATTATATTATCAGGCGGCAGCTGTAGCGTGGCTTAAAGAGTGGATAATTCTAAAAAATAGAGGAATATTAACAATAGAAGGACATGATTTATAGCGGGGGTGGCATGCCTTTGTCTGGGAGGGAATAAATATATAAAATACATAAATATTTTGGGCGACACCAGGTAAGAGATGCCTTATTAGAGATTTGGCTGCAAATTAAAAGAAATTTCTATACAAAAATTCCTAGATGGATATCAACTATGGAAGCAATGGTTTACCCTAATCTAATTGATTTAAACAGGGTAGTAACTTACAAAGAGCTATTAGATGGGCAAGGGAAACTCAAATCAAATCAGGATCTAAAAACACAGGGAATTAAAATAAACTGATGGCTGTACCTACAGATTCAAACAAGATATAAAAAAGACTCAGAACAATATGGGTTTCAAAAACTTCAAAATGAGCAACAAGAATTAGTATTAACAGATACTGATGAAAAAATGATTACCAAAACATATAATTGCCTTCTTAAATTTAAAATGGAGGAGGAAACTGAAAGAAGCAAAATTTTTGGGCTAAAAATTTTGGGCATAATATTGAATTGAGCATTGAGAAAAATTATGGGCGGGGGCGGGGGGGGGTGGAATTACAAAATGACAATGTTGGCCGCATATAAGGAGAACATTTACAAAATGTTTTATAGATGGCATTTACCCCGGGTGAGATTGGCCAAAATGTTTCCCAATAGATCACCAAATTGTTGGAAATGTAACCACCAACAAGGTACCTACTACCACATCTGGTGGACATGTCCCAAAGCCAGGCAATATTCGACAAAAATTAAAAAATGGTTGGAGGAAATTATTGAACAAAAAATTGATATGAAGCCAGAGTTACTCCTTTTGGGTATAATAAAAGGTAATATAAGCAAATAAATTCAATACACCATGCTCCATATAATCACCGCAGTTCACTCAAATCACATTCACTCAAAACTGGAAGCAAGAAAACACTCTATCAAACACATAGATTATAAAAAAGGTGCTAGAATACATAGAAATGGACAAATTAATGATGGAATTAAGGAACAAAGAGGGAACAGTGTATTATGAGATGTGGAACAGATGGTATAATTGGCTTGAAAAGAAATCTAAAATTAATATGTAGTGAATGTACAGGAAAGATAAATGAAAAAAATGTATATTTTAGAATGTAGTAGACATGTAAATCTTGTATATATTATAAAAAAAGTATGATAAGAATGTATATGTATAAAACAGTAGGCCTATAAATAAGCTGAAATTAAGAAAAAATTCTGAGCAGAAAGCTGTAATAGTTGTGATTTTAAAGATTAAAAATGTTGAATAAAAATATTTAATTAAAAAATCCATGTTTTCTGTCCATCAAGTTTCTTTTATTAGTTTTTTTTAAAACCTCCTACATGTAAAAACTTTTAATAGTCATCCAAAGAGAATATCAGAATATATAAAGAAAATATTGGTATTTGGCTAGCCGCTAGAGGATCACCCAGATATATTATGTATATTATTTTCAGATCCATTGTTGAAGAAAGGTCATTTATCATTAATTAAATAAATGATCAAACCAGGGGTGGGTTTCATTTACCTTTGCTACCGGTTCGCTCGCATGCACAGAAGTGGGGCGTGCGCTTGCTTCGCGCCACTTCTGCGCATGCACAGGTCGTATTTGATGATGTCTCTATGGCTGGGCAGAGTCTCCCCCGCCGCTGTTACCAGTTTGCCGGAACTGGGGCGAATCAATAGCAATTGGATCACTGCTCACCACTGGATCAAATGTTTTCTTTTTTTTTCAATCATCCTGTCTTTATTTTCATGCCCTTATTTCTTGAGCTTTTTTCTAAGTTGCTATCTAAATTTTTACTGTTCTTTTCTCTTGAAGTGAGCTCACTCCTCGTCGTAAGAGGATACATCCTTTTCTTTCCTTAGATGTCATGAAATCTTTCTTTCATTCACATTCCACTTTCTGACAAAAGATGAAATCATTGCCTATAAGTAAACATATATATGTTTACTAGACTAGACAGATATATTTTCTAACTCCATATATTAAAAGAAGGGTGAAAAGTGCTGGATTTTTTAATATGTACCGGTGGAATGGAGTGTTTTTTAATCTGCATTCTATTACTTCAAACAGGTTTCTTAATTCAGCTATGATTACAGAAATGATCTCAATTCAGGAAATAATGCAGAAGGGTTTGCGGACATGCTTCATTTACATCTTAAATTCAATGCATTTCAATCATATTTTCCTTAATCTACATAGCAAAATAATCATGTATAATAAATGTATTCATTCACATGTAATAAATTCTTGAAATGTTAGGTTCCTGATTATATAAACAATCTAGAAGTAGTTATTTAAAGAAATGAGAATTTTTTTCTAATGTGGATTCATTTTTATCCTTTCCATTTCAAGGAAAGTTTTCAAGAAAAGATTTCACATAGAAGCATTTATCCCACACATGGGCAGCAGAATTTACCACTGTGGTGGTACTACCTTTTTGATACTACCATGTTTCCCTGAAAATAAGGCTGGACTTATTTTCTTTTGGGCCCCAAAAATAAGCACTAGGGCTTGTTTTCAAGGGTGTCTTATTTTGTGGCTGCCTGCCCGCTCCCTCCCACCAGCTGCTTGCACATGGCCACAACAGCTTACAGGGCTTCCCATGGCAGACACTTTTTGCCCAAACAGAAATGACGGAGATTTGAAATTTTGTCTGCTTGTAAATGGGATGCTTTGAAACAGACCTAAGCATGTTGAAATTGCCTGCCTCCCCACCTACCCACCCCCATGCCTCTGCCTCCGCCTGGCTGCTGCGCACTTTTTGCCCAGAGGGAGATTAAGCTTTGAGTGCTTGCAAATGGGATGCTTTGAAACGGAGCTAATTGCTTCGTCTCTGGGCGAAAAATGCACAGCAGAGCAGGCAGAGGCACGGGGGAGGGGGGGAGACACGGAATCCCAATGTGCTGCCCACCCTGTCCCATTGTCTCTCAGCTTGCTTGCAGCCATGCCAGGCAGGCACTCATGCAGGGCATCGGGATTGCCTGCGTCCCCCCTCCCCGTGCCTCTGCTGCTTTCTGCCAGTGCTATGCAAGCCTCCCATGAGCCAGGCAGCCACGCAGCATGTCTGGATCACCTGTCTCTCCCCCCCCCCCACCCCACTTCTGCGCTCAGACTTATCTGTGCTGTGCCAAGGGCCGGCGGGCTGTGGCTACTGCCAGACACTTGGCCCCCTTCACTTGCCATCTCTTATGCTGGTCACACCCATCCCTGGGCTTATTTTTGGGGTAGGGCTTATATTAGGCCCACCCCAAAAAATCAGGCTAGTGCTTATTTTCAGAATGGGTCTTATTTTGGGGGAAACAGTATTAAAGATGTGAGCATATTTGCCATGTGCTTGCAAAGGTTTCAGTTAGTAATTTCTGAGAAAAACTATGGGAATGTCAGAGAAACAGATAAAATTAATTTGTTCGGAAATCACTTATTCTCATTTTTCTTTTCAATTAAATATTTTCACAGGACTCTGATGCTGTAGGTCAGCAGGCCAGAGACTGTCATTTTTGTACTGCGGCTCAGATAATCTCTATTGTGCCTCCACCCCGCCCAATATTAAAGAATTATGTTCAAGGCTAAATGATGAGTCTCTATTGGCCACCAATGAAGAAGCCAACTACTCGGGTGGTTTTAGTGATGCTTATATTTTCACTTAGTTATCCATTATATTGTCCTGACCATTTCTCTTTCTGACTTATTTCTATAGGCTTTATGAAGAATCAAGCGTGTTCCTTGCCATTTTGTTTCTTCAGTTCTAAAAGGAATGAATCGCGATGGCACAATGTCCAGAGCTGGAAAAATGACAGCAGTGTTAATGTATAGTTAAAATGGAAGTTATTCAATAAAAAAAATAATTTTTAATTTGAGCGTGCAGTGTGTCTCTGCTGTGAGCTTTACAATGCAACTGATGAACAGAACTGATAACATCTAATGAAAGAACAGAACATCAGTGTTAACCTTGATTTTCTGTTTGCCTGATATTATTTAGAATAATATTTCCAAAGCTTTGTTAGAAAGACCATTTAATTCTATATTTTTATATAATTTATATTGTGACATATGTTTTTTTTTTTTATTAAAAAAGTTTTACAACAATTAAATTTTTCCCCCTCCCCCCCTCCCTCCTAAACCCCCCTCCCCCCCCCGGACTTCCCGGAGCAAACACAAGGTATAGTTCCTTAAACAAAACAGTCATACATTAAACTTTTTAAAATCTAACACAATTATAATCTTTCTCTCTCACATAACCTGACTTCTTCCATTAAAATCAAAAATAACATCCTTCATTCAAAAGCAATCCGAAATTTCTTAATCCAATATCTATTTTGAATATAATCAATCCAGTTCTTCCATTCATTTAAATATTTTTCTTGAGTACTGTCTTTCAGGAAGGCTGAGATTTTAGCCATCTCAGCCAAATTGGAAACTTTCAATATCCATTCTTCTATTGTGGGTAATTCTTTTTTCTTCCAATATTGTCCAATCAACAGTCGTGCTGCTGTTATTAAGTTCAGAATCAACTTAGTCTCAATCACTGTACAGTCCGTTGTTATTCCCAAAAGGAAAAATTGCGGTAGAAACTTTATCTTCTTCTTCAGAACATTCTGCATAATCCACCAGATTCTTATCCAGAAAGACTTAATTTTCTTACAAGTCCACCATACATGAAAATATGTAGCATCATCACAATTACATCTCCAACATTTCGCTTGCATATCTGGATACATACATGATAATTTCTTAGGATCTAAATGCCATCTATAAAACATCTTATAAAAATTTTCCCTTAAATTCTGCGCTTGCGTAAATTTAACATTTCTAACCCAAATTTTTTCCCATGTTTCCAACATTATTGGTTCTTGAATATTCTGTGCCCATTTTATCATACAATCCTTTATTAAATCTCTTTCAGAATCTATTTCTATCAACACAGTATACAATCTCTTTATATGCCCCTGAGTTTGATTTCTAATTTGTTTAACCAGATTTTCTTCATTTTGAATGATACCAATTTTCTGATCTTCTTTCCATCTAGCCTTTAACTGTCCATATTGAAACCAAGTATAATTCCTCCCTTCTTCTTTTAATGTATCCAAAGATTTTAGTTGTAAATTTCCCCTCTCATTGTATAAAAGATCTTTATAAGTAATCATTTCTTGTTCCTGTTCTATATTTATATTCTCTACTGCGTGCCGAGGACATACCCATATAGGAATTTTATAATTTAACTTATAATAATATTTTTTCCAGACACATGAAGAGAAATTCTCAACACATGATTCTTAAAAGCTTTATCTACTTTCTTATCATACAATAAATATGCATGCCAACCATATAATAAATCATAACCTTCTATATTCAAAATCCTTTCCTCCGTCAAATTAAACCAATCACTTATTACCGAAAGAACAACTGCTTCATAATACAGTTTTAAATTAGGCATTTTAATCCTCCTCTTTCCGTGTATCTTGCATTATTTTCATTTTAACTCGCTTTTTTCCTTCCCATATAAATTTATTAATTCCAATCTGCCATTCATCCAAATTTTTATCTTTCTTAATTATTGGTATCATCTGAAACAAGAACAAGAATTTAGGCAGAACATTCATTTTATAGCTGCTATTCTCCTAACAAAGATAATTGTAATTTTTCCAAGTATTCATTTCCTTCTGAATTTTTTTCCATAACACATCATAGTTATTCTTATACAATTTTCCATTTGATGAAGTAAGAAAGACTCCTAAATATTTAACCTTTTTTACAATTTCAAATCCTGTTATTTCCTCTAGTTTTTCTTTCTGGTTCTTAATCATATTTTTGGTTAACACTTTTGTTTTATTTTGATTCACTTTAAACCCTGAGACCCTTCCATATTGATTAATTACTTCCAACAAATATACACTCGAATTTATAGGCTGAGTCAACATAACAACCAAATCATCTGCAAATGCTCTAACTTTATATTCATATCTTCTAATTCTAATACCTCTATCTCCTTAACTCTCTTATCTTATCCAATAAAGGTTCCAAAGATAAAATAAACAATAAAGGTGATAAAGGACACCCCTGCCTTGTTCCTTTCGCAATTTTAAAACTATCTGTCAAACTACCATTAATTATTATCTGAGCTGTTTGCTCTCCATAAATTGCCCTAAGTATTCGTGTAAAACCATTTCCAAATTGCATTTTGTCTGATAATTTAAATAAAAATTCCCAATGCAAACGATCAAAAGCTTTCTCTGCATCCAAGAATATAAACGCTGCCGGAATCTGATTTTTCTTTTCCAAATATTCCAATAAATTCACTATCTGCCTAACATTATTCCTCATTTGTCTCCCTTTTATGAAACCAGACTGGTCAGTGTGAATCCTTTGTTGTACAATTTCCATTAACCTATTTGCCATTATTTTTGCAAAAATCTTATAATCATTATTCAAGAGTGAAATCTATAATTCCCAGGCTTAGTACAATCCTGATCCTCTTTTGGTATCAATGAAATAAAAGTAGTCCTCCATGATGGTGGTACTCCTCCTCCCATCAATATCTGATTAAATAACTCCATAAGTGGACCAACTAAGTGGATCTACCTCTCATTAACTGGACAACCAATGAATGTTCAACTGACCCAATCCATACTACACTATACAACGCTGTTACAAACCTAGGTCTTGAACAACTTGTAACTAACAATACAAGACTCAACAACTGCCTTGACCTCATCTTCTGCAACAATCCAAACTCAATTTACGGTATACAAATTAAAGAACCTTTTTCAAACAGTGACCACTGCATGATTGATTTTCGTCTCAATATACGTCCATACTTAATTCGTCATAACACCAGAACTCCCAACTACAACTTCAAGAAAGCCAATTACGACCTTATAAACAACGATCTTTCACTTCTGAACTGGCAAAATCTGTTTGCAACCTGCATAACCGCTGATGACCTCTATAGAATCTTCCTACTTGAAATCAATAGAGTCATTAAATTATATGTACCACGAATGACTACCATGTCCAAGAAAAACAAACTACCCATATCAATAAAAAAGCTTCAATCAAAAAAAATCCCTCTGGAAAAGAAACAAAAAAGGCTATGTTACAAACTTCAGAAACCGTTACAGAAACATATGCAACCAAATTAAAACTGAATGCACAAATTACCACACCAAGCAAGAAGAAAACCTTCTACGCACAAACTCCAATCGTGCCTTTTATAATTTTGTCAACAGTAAACTTAAAGATTCAAGATCCATCCCACCACTAAAAGATTCTAACAACAAAGAATGCAATGACGAAACAGTCAAAGCAAACCTCTTCAACATTTTCTTTGGCTCAGTTTTTGTTAACTCCGATAACACATATCCAACATTCCACAAACGAACCAGCAATGACTATGATGATCTAACTCATATAGATTTCACAGAAGACAACGTTGGTAAAGCTCTTCACAACTTAAAACCATCGCTTTCTATTGGACCTGATGGTCTATGTGCATATTTCTTAAAAAAACTTTCCATTAATATAGCTGAACCCCTAAGTATTATCTTTGATAAAGCTTTCACTACCAGTTCTCTTCCCAAACTTTGGTCACTAGCCACAGTCATCCCGTCTTCAAAAGGAGACCCCAGCTTAGTCGAAAACTACAGACCGATCTCCCTTTGCTCGTCACCTGCAAAGTCATGGAATCTATCATCAATCAATCCATTACCTCACACTTAGAAACTAACAACCTACTCTCCAACAAACAATTTGGTTTCAGGAAAAGTTATCATGTAACTTACAACTTCTCCACTGCAAAAACATATGGACTTCAAATCTAGATCAAGGCAAATCAATAGATGCAATCTACATAGACTTCTGCAAAGCTTTTGACTCAGTAGTACGATAAACTTCTCCTTAAACTAACATCCTATGGCATCTCAGGACCCCTCCACAAATGGATATCTGCTTTTCTGTCTAACAGACAACAAGTGGTCAAAATTGGCAATGCTTTATCAAATCCTGTTCCTGTCAAGAGTGGCGTTCCTCAAGGCAGCGTCCTTGGACCAACACCCTTTATTCTATACATTAATGATCTTTGTGACCATATCTCAAGTAATTGTGTTCTCTTTGCTGTGATGTCAAACTATTTAACACCACAGACAACACTTCTATCATTCAAAACGACCTTGACCATCTAACCGCTTGGTCTAAAATTGGCAGCTCAAATTTCAACCAGCAAATGCTCAGTCTTACATATAGGAAAAAGAACTCTAAAACTAAGTACATACTAGATGGACATTACCTTACAGACGACCCCATCCCGTTAAAGACCTTGGAGTTTTCATGTCAAATGATCTAAGTGCCAAAGCCCACTGCAACTACATAGCAAAAAGCTCTAAGAGTTGTAAACCTAATTTTATGTAGCTTCTTTTCCAAAACACCACACTACTAACCAGAGCATATAAAACATTTGCTAGACCAATTCTAGAATACAGCTCACCTGTTTGGAACCCTCACCACATCTCTGACATCAATACAATTGAACGTGTCCAGAAATATTTTACAAGAAGAGTTCTCCATTCCTCTGAAAACAACAAAATACCTTATCCCACCAGACTTGAAATCCTAGGCTTAGAAAACTTGGAACTCCGTCGCCTTCGACAAGACCTAAGTTTAGCTCACAGAATCATCTATTGTAATGTCCTTCCTGTCAAAGACTACTTCAGCTTTAATTGCAATAATACAAGGGCAACCAATAGATTTAAACTTAATGTAAACCGCTTTAATCTAGATTGCAGAAAATACGACTTCTGCAACAGAATCATCAGTGCTTGGAATACTTTACCTGACTCTGTGGTCTCCTCCCATAATCCTAACAGCTTTAACCAAAAACTTTCTACTATTGACCTCACCCCATTCCTAAGAGGACCATAAGGGGCGTGCATAAGCGCACAAACGTGCCTACCGTTCCTGTCCTATTGTTTTTCTTCTCTTCTTCCTATATATGTTTATATGTGTATATACTATATAATCTTTTTGTATGATGTTGTGACAAAATAAATAAATAAATAAAATAAAAATAAATAAACTATCTCATCCTGTAACTTTTTATAATATATTGCTGTAAGTCCATCTGTGCCTGGGGATTTCCCTATTTTTAATTGCTTTATTACCAAAATAATTTCCTCAGAAGTTATAGGCCGATTCAACTCTTCCCTTTGTTCATTAGTTAAACCTTTAACTTTATATTCTTTCAAATATTTATCAATATCCATATTCAATATTGTATCTCTGGCATATAAATTTGTATAATATTCCAAGAAAACTTTTTTAATTTTATCGTGACATATGTTAACAAGATGTCCTCTTTAAAAAATAATATAATTGTTCAGATCAGTGAATTGCTGACAGTTGAACCTGCTATGGTTTCATCACTTCTGCGTGTTTGTGTTACTATGTATGTAGTAAAGTAACAGGTCTTCTTAATGTTAAGCATTTTGTTGCTATTTTATCTGGAATCCAAGCAATTGTGCAAAAACTTATTCTAACAAGATGGGCTTTTCTTACATTAATTCACAGTCACGGGCTTTTCTAGCCTGGAAGTATCTCTGATTTATATAGAGTCAGTATACTTCCTCTGTGCATTATTAGAGTCAGACTGCTGTCAGATTGCTCCACATTATCATTCAGATACATAAGTTAGGAAGCCAGGACTGATGAGCTCAAGGGGTAAGGATGAGAATAAGGGATGATAATGGAGCTTTTAGCTACACCCTTCATGAACAATCAAAAACTGCTGAATTGTTCACTCTGAAGTTCAACACTGACATGTGGTCATGATGTGGAATGTTCATTTGATGTAATTTAGATACCTTGGTGGTTTACAGACTGGATCCTTTTTCATTACTTAGTGCAATATTAGGAATAATGAAATTACTTCGTTAAAAATATTAAGTGATCTTCCCTCCATTTCTATGAAAATGAAGTAAGTTACATAGTGCCCACTGTCTGTTGAACTCTAGATTTTAAGGGCAGTGTCATTTCTGTATATTAAATTTTTTAAAAAATTATTTCAGCCATGCTATATAAAAATCTTTATCACAGGCATGCTAGATTTCCATAGT
The DNA here is from genome assembly GCF_028640845.1 of Ahaetulla prasina. Classification (NCBI taxonomy): domain Eukaryota; kingdom Metazoa; phylum Chordata; class Lepidosauria; order Squamata; family Colubridae; genus Ahaetulla; species Ahaetulla prasina. The sequence continues at coordinate 187,334,766 of NC_080540.1, forward strand.
TTATTAAATTTATATGCTGCCCATCTCAGCAAAGCAACTCTGGATGGCTTACAATTAAAATTAAAACCAGGGGATTTGACCAGAAGCGTTGCCGTGAGACGGATGGGAAAAAGCGAGCTTCACCGAGCTCTGAATTCCGGGGCCGACAAACCGCTGTTTGAGGGGTCTTCGGACCAGAGCTGTCCTGTAGGGACGGTGAAGAAAGAGAGGCACCTTGGACGACTGAGAGGAACTGGCAAGTTCCTTGGAGGTCAGAGGGAAGCTGTTCGACTCAGCGGCAGGGGTGATGGCTATGGCAGCCATCATTAAGCTGGGGCAACCGGACCAAGTTTTTGAGCAGGAGCGGTGATTTGGACAGAATATTGAAGCCGGGTGAGTTAATACCAACTCACAAGAAAATACTTTAATTTGACATTAGCAAAAAAAATCTTTGGCGGTGGAATAGCGGCTAAATTAAGAAGGATTGTAAATACAGCAAAATAAAAGAAACTGAAGCATTTTACCTAAAGACCCGAAAGAAATTTGGCTTTTAAAATTGAAGTGGAAACCCCTCAAAAAGAAAGAAAAAATAAGGGAACCCTTAAATAAAGCTGGAAAATTTGGAGACTTAAAACTTATTGCAGAATATAAAAAAGAAGAAGAAAAACCCGGGGGATTTAAAACTACAATGTGGTGAAATTTCTCTGATTTTCTTCTTCCTCTATGAGTTGGAACTAAGTAAATTGGGACGTGGATTTTAACTAAAAAGTTAAAGCAAAACAAAGTGCGGCTCTAAGTAAAAGAAACAAAATGAATACCTTCGTTAATTGTGGATTGGAAAGAGACACCCTCGGGTGGAAGAGAAAATTACATTGACTAACATTTGTTGTGGAAAATTCTTCTACTGGAGTGATAAGGCTGGTGAGAACCGAAAGGGAGGATTTTGTCAACAAACTGTTTGACTCTGATAAAAATAAGAACTACAACCCTGAAAATAAAGAATGGCACAGGGAATAATTGAAATGATGAAAAAGACGCATATGACTTTTAAGCAAGAAATAAAAGAAATAATTACAAGACCGTATGGAAAGCAGGAATCGGAAAAATTAAAGAGCTGCACTGGAACTGATAGCAAACAAACCATGAAACGAGAGGGGGTTGGAAGACAAAGAAAAATATTGATGATGAATTATTAAATGATTGTGAAATTTTAAATCAGTCTAAGGGGGGAGGTGAAGGGACCTTCAGAGAAGGAGAAAATAAAAAGGGAAATAACACAAAGAAGTTGAGACTAAATGGAAAAATATTGAAAACAAGAAGGGTAAAAAAAATAATGAGGGAAGGAAGAGACAAGGAAAGAAAGAAAGGAAGAAAAAAATAAAAAGTCAAAGGACTATACAGGGATCAATAGAGAAAAACAAAAAATGGGGGAAGGGAAGAAAAGGAGAGTGGATAGAAATAAAGGACAAGCAAAGAGAGTAAAGAATTTTAAGAAGAAAAAGAGGAGAAAGAAAAAGAAAAAAAATTGAAATAAATCATGGGTTGAAATATTAATGAGATCTGAAGTACATAAATATTGAGATTCTTTAAAATGAGAAAAATGAAGATTATGATGTATTAATAATGTAGAAGTTAATATGAAGAAAAATAGAATTTTTGCTAGTCTTTCATTTTCTTTCTAGGATTATGGTTAACAATTTATAAATTGTCATTGAAACATAAAAATGATTGATGCTGATGTTAAGTAGAAGATAGATAAGAATGAAATTAGTAATTGGGAATATAAGGGTTTAACATAAACGGGAATAGAAAAAAAGGGGAAGAGGGATAATTTGATAAAAGACTATCAAGATTAGATTTTTAAGAGAAATGCAAATAGGGAAACAAAATGGGAAGCAAATAGAGAAACAAAAATGAGGGAAAATATATTGAAAGCATGTAAGAAGTGTTGGAAAAGACTTCTTGGTTGTGAACATATACCTGGCTGATATTTTGTTCAGAAAAGATACATGTTGCACTTTATGTGTAAAATAAATGAAATTAAAATTAAAATTAAAACCTAAACTGATGGGAACATGATCCAAAGTGAACCGGGGAGAGGCTTGTGGGGGGATAGAATTTTACAAGGGTAAATGGGTATCTTAGTGGATCCATGTTTGCTATCCAAATTAAAAATAACAAAACTTGGGAAGCATCTCACTGGAAACTACAAATGGGGTACTAGTGTGAGATACAGTTTTCACTTTTTGTACTCCTGTTATACAGTTTGCCCAGAGTTATTATGAGAAAAATGTGTTTTTATTATTGTATTATTCATCTATACTTTTGAGTCTTGAAAAAAAAACCTAAAATAGATTATAGTAGCTTGCTTTGAGGAAAGTTGATTTTCCAATTATTAGGCCAGAGAGCAGAATGCAATGATACACTGATTCTGGAAGATGAGGAGCGGTTTTACTTCACTCTCACTTCCAGTAGCTTATCTTCTGATTTTTCCTTGGTCATTACTAACCAGAGTACTTTATAAATATTCAACATCTGGTTCCTTATTTATTTTTCACATTTTTGAATCACCCAGCTCCTGGTGGTATACAATAAAATGTTAAAATATGAAAATAGCATATAAAAATTAAAAAATAAAATTTAAAAAAAATAGAACTTAAAAGGAAGCAACAATGATTGAACCCTGTTAAAAATTAGTGTCAGGCAAGCCCCAGTTCATGAACTTAGGAAAGAAAGACTTTTAAATATTTGATTGAAATAATTGGTTCTTTTACTAAGGTTAAGTGATTGCAGCGAAAGAAAGGCTAGATCTGAAGATTCCCACACATTTTTTCCATTTTCCTGGCCCTCTCTTCTTGACCAGTCCATCTCTGTCCAATGGTGTGCTGTTTAAGTGTTTTGGGAATGACCTGGGTGTTTGCCCCATTCTGTTCTCAGGCCGGGTGTCCTTGAAGATTGGTATATCTATTCGCTATAGATAGATAGATAGATAGATAGATAGATAGATAGATAGATAGATAGATAGATAGATAGATAGATAGATAGATAGATAGATAGATAGATAGATAGATATAGATCCAACGCTATTTATTGGACCCGATGGACTATGTGCATACTTCTTAAAAAAACTTTCCATTAATATAGCTGAACCCCTAAGTATTATCTTTGATAAAGCTTTCACTACCAGTTCCCTTCCCAAACTTTGGTCACTAGCCACAGTCATCCCTATCTTCAAAAAAGGAGACCCCAGCTTAGTCGAAAATTACAGACCGATCTCTTTGCTGCATCACCTGCAAAGTCATGGAATCAATCATCAACCAATCCATTACCTCACACTTAGAAACTAACAACCTACTCTCCAATAAACAATTTGGTTTCAGGAAAAAATTATCATGTAACTTACAACTTCTCCACTGTAAAAATATATGGACTTCAAATCTTGATCAAGGCAAATCAATAGATGCAATCTACATAGACTTCTGCAAAGCTTTTGACTCAGTAGTACACAATAAACGTCTCCTAAAACTAATATCCTATGGCATCTCAGGACCCCTTCACAAATGGATATCTGCTTTTCTGTCTAACAGACAACAAGTGGTCAAAATTGGCAATGCTCTATCAAATCCTGTTCCTGTCAAGAGTGGCGTTCCTCAAGGCAGCGTCCTTGGACCAACACTCTTTATACTATACATTAATGATCTTTGTGACCACATCTCAAGTAATTGTGTTCTCTTTGCTGACGATGTCAAACTATTTAATACCACAGACAATACTTCTATCATTCAAAACGACCTTGATTATCTAACCGCTTGGTCTAAAAATTGGCAGCTCCAAATTTCATCCAGCAAATGCTCAGGAAAAAAGAACCCAAATACTAAGTACATACTAGATGGACATTACCTTACTGATGACCCCCATCCCGTTAAAGACCTTGGAGTTTTCATGTCAAATGATCTAAGTGCCAAAGCCCACTGCAACTACATAGCAAAAAAAGCTCTAAGAGTTGTAAACCTAATCTTGCGTAGCTTCTTTTCCAAAAACACCACACTACTAACCAGAGCATATAAAACATTTGCTAGACCAATTCTAGAATACAGCTCTCCTGTTTTGAACCCTTACCACATCTCTGACATCAATACAATCGAACGTGTCCAGAAATATTTTACAAGAAGAGTTCTCCATTCCTCTGAAAACAATAAAATACCTTATCCCATCAGACTTGAAATCCTAGGCTTAGAAAGCTTGGAACTCCATCGCCTTCGACAAGACCTAAGTTTAACTCATAGAATCATCTATTGTAATGTCCTTCCTGTTAAAGACTACTTCAACTTTAATTGCAATAATACTAGAGCAACTAATAGATTTAAACTTAATGTCAACCGCTTTAATCTAGATTGCAGAAAATATGACTTTTGTAACAATCATCAGTGCTTGGAATACTTTACCTGACTCTGTTGTCTCTTCTCATAATCCTAAAAGCTTTAACCAAAAACTTTCTACTATTGACCTCACCCCATTCCTAAGAGGATCATAAGGGGCGTGCATAAGCGCACAAACTTTCTACTATTGACCTCACCCTATTCCTAAGAGGACCATAAGGGGCGTGCATAAGCGCACAAACGTGCCTACCGTTCCTGTCCTATTGTTTTTCTTTTCTTCTTCCTAAATATATATATGCTTATACCTCCTAATATTTACTCATGTATGTGTTTATATACTATATAATCTTTTTGTTTGATACCTACATATATTGTTGTGACAAAATAAAATAAAATAAAATAAAATAAATAAATATACATACATACATATATATATGTCTTTGGTTGTTCGGGTTTTCTCCCGTGTAAAATTGGAAGTGTCTTGGCGACGTTTCGACGAAGTCTCATTCGTCATCTTCAGGCTTCAGCTTCGTGCTTCTGGGAGCACATTCTTATATGTTGCACAAATAGTCTTATATGTTGCACAAATAGTCTAGCTGAGGTGTGTGCTGAGGGAATTTTTTGACATTGCATGTAGTATACTAGTTTAGAAAAAACATGAGTTATCACAAAAATTACAGTGTTCCCAAGCTTTTCAGCAACTCCACTATTAAGTCCGTTAAGATTTCCTTCTAAGGCGCTTTGGGTTCTGCCACTGGTTGGAGAGAGCCTGGTATTTCCCTTGGCACTATTTTGCAGATGCACAAATGGGGCAGCTGACTAAATAGCTTTCTATGCCCTTTCTACGCAATGGCCATCAGAATTAGCATTTTATACATTGATGAAATCCAAAATTTTCCCTACTGGTTCTGTGGGCATAGCTTGGTGGGTGTGGCTCAGTGGTCATGTGACTGGGTGGGCATGGCTTGGCAATCATGTGACCAGGTGGGCATAGCCAACTTGACATCACTCACTGTTGTGGTCTGTCAGCAGCCTATGGAGCTGGCAATGGAGTCGGACAGCGATGAGGCTGAGGTGAGGCCAGGGCCATCAGGAAGTGAGGTGTGGATTCCAGATCCTCCAGAGACTGATAGTAGTGAGGCAGAGGAACAGGAGGAGCCTGTTCCTAATGCATGCTTGAAAAGAGCTGCCAGAAGGCAAGAGCAGCTCAAGCCGAGAGGACAACTTGGGAGTAGGGCCAAGAGATAATTGGCCACTCCTATAAGGCTTAAAACAGACCAGCACCGGTGTTTCAGCTTTGCCGGAAAAGGAACATTGGCTTACCTGAAGGTTCCTTCTATGTACGCTGCGTAAGAGTCCAAAGCAATGGGTTGTTAACTTCAGCTGATTGGCCAGAGACTGAGTTGAATTTGTTTAAACATGCCTCCTCTTCCTTCTTAGCTCCAGTTTATTAACGAAGAACTGGTACTTGAGAAGACAAACTCAATTGGGAACTGGAAACGGACCAAGAACCTCCAGACCCCTGCATAGAACAAAGAAAACAATAAAGGAACATAGGGCGGGGTTGGACTCTCACGCAGTGTACATAGAAGGAACCTTCAGGTAAGTCAATGTTCCTTCTCCTGTACGCTGCTTAGAGAGTCCAAAGCAATGGGATATACCCAAGCTAAATATCCCTAGGGTGGGGAACAGAGGAATCCAAATTGTCAGCGGCAGGAAGAACTCACTGCAGGACCCTCCATCCGAATGAGGCCTCGGCTGAGGCAAATTGGTCCATCTTGTAGTTTTTGATAAAGGGCGAGGGAGAGGCCCATGTGGCCGCTCTGCAGATGGCCAAGGTAGAGGCTTGAGTGGCCCAGGTGGCTGTGGTGGCTGCACTGCGGGTGGAATGAGCCGTGATGCGGCCTGGAAGATGGTGTTTCTACTGGTCGTAGGCCATGGAAATACAGGCTTTTATCCACCTGCCTATGGTGGATGGAGATACTTTGGTGCTCAGAACCCTTGGTTGAAATGAAACAAACAAGGATTCTGTCTTCCTAAACGGAGCTGTTCTGTCGATGTAGATACGTAAGGCCCTGCCTACATCCAGCGTGTGCCATCGACACTCTGAAGGATGTTTGGGATGAGGGCAGAAGTCCGGCAAGATGGCCTCCTGAGACCTATGGAACCACGTGTTTATTTTTGGAAGGAATGTAGGGTCTAAATGGAGAATGACTCTGTTAGGGTGAAATAAGTCCTTCCTGACTGATAAAGCAGCCATTTCGGAGATCCTGTGGGCGGAGGTTATGGCTATGAGAAAAGCTACTTTAAAGGTTAAGAGCTTGAGGCTGGAGGAGCTCAAGGGTTCGAAAGGGGATGAAGTAAGCATCTGAAGGACCAGGGTTAGATCCCAGGTCGTATACCTGTGGACCGGAGGGGGACGCAGATTGTAGGCTCCCCTTAAGAAATGGCGGATACAGGGATGTTGAGAAAGTGTGGAGGTCCTGTCACAGAAAAGGACAGTGGCAAGAGCTGCAACCTGTCGACGGATAGTGTTGATGGCCAAGCCTTTGTCCAATCCATCCTGGAGAAATTGCAGGATCTGCTGAATAGAAGCAGAAGTGGGGACTATTTGACGTCTAAGACACCAGTGGTGGAAGGATGACCACGTGGCCTCATAAATGTGCTTTTAGGATGGGTGTCTAGAAGCCAGGAGGGTGGAGATGACCCCCACGGAATGCTTTTCCTTCCTTAGTGCCAGGCGGCTAGTTGATAACATTGAGGCTCTGGATGAAGAATGGCTCCTTGGCATAGTGAAATCTGATCTGGTGGAATTCACCAAGGTGGAGTGATGGATAGGCTCATCAGATCCGCAAACCAACTCCGACGAGGCCAGTAAGGGGCTATGAGGAGGACCTCTGCCTTCTGTTCCAAGATCTTCCGAATAACCTTTGGCAGAAGAGGGGTCGGAGGAAAGGCGTAAAGAAGACCCTGGGGCCACTGACATCGTAGGGCATCTGTTCCTTCTGCTCCTGGGGTGTGGAACCTGGAGAAGAATCTCGGCAGTTGGTTGTTGGTCGGGCTGGCAAAAAGATCTATTATGGGCAGGCCGAATTTGTTCGTGATGGAAAGAAACAGATCCGGATTTAGTTGCCACTCTGATCGGTCGATGGTGGTCCTGCTCAGCCAATCCGCTTGTGTGTTGGCGACTCCAGATATGTGTGCTGCCTGTAGTGATAGAAGATGCCTTTCTGCCCACAGGCCCATCTCTGCTGCCTCGTTCATCAGGAGGTGAGAGCGGGTCCCCCCCTGACGGCTTACATGAGCCTTTGTGGTTATGTTGTCCATCAATAACAACACATGATGGCCCACTAACTGTGCTTGGAAGTGTCTTAGAGCCAGATGGGCTGCCCTCAGTTCCCACCAATTTATGTCATTTTTGAGGTCGTTGGGAGTCCAGCAACCCTGGGTCATCTGATCTAGGAGATGAGCACCCCAGCCGTAGAGACTTGCGTCCGTGGTAAGGACGAGGCGGTGATGTTCCAGAAACGAGCAGCCTTTTGCTGGTCTGGGGACATCCACCACTGCAGGGATTTCCTGACCTTTGGGGGCAGGAGGATCCTGGTTTCTGTATGACTGGTGCCTGCCCTTTGGTATGGCAGAAGTAACCATTGTAAGGGTCGTGAGTGGAGGCGTGCCCAGGGAACGATTGCCAGACAAGACATCATCTTTCCCAGTAACTGGGATAGCAACGATAGTGGGATCCGTCTGAGTGCCCTTACCTTCTTTATCGTGTCTCTGATGTTGTTGAAATGGTCTCGAGAGAGGAACACCTGTCAAGATCTGGTGTTGATCCTCGCCCCCAGATGGACTATGTTGAGTGATGGCACCAGATGGCTCTTTTCTCTGTTCACAGAGAATCCATGACCCTGTAGGGTTTGAATCGTTACCTGTAAGTCCAGTAGCGCCTGTTGGAAGGAAAATGACTGGATTATTATATCATCCAGGTAACACTGTATTCGGATGGGAATTGACTGTAGGTGGGCCGCCACTGCATCCAGAATCTTGGTGAAGGTGCGAGGAGCAGATGAGAAGCCGAAGGGAAGAGCCCTGTATTAAAAATGGGCTCCTGCATAGCTGAACCTGAGAAAACATCTGTGGGCTGGCCTGATGGGCACATGTAAATAGGCTTCTTTGAGGTCGATGGATGTTAGATAATCTCCCTTTCTGATGCTTCCCAAAATTGAACTGAGGGAGTGCATCTTGAATCTGCGATACTTGATGTGCAAATTTAGTTGTTTTAGGTCCAGGATGGCTCTGCTTCCTCCTGATTTCTTCTCTACTAAGAATAGAATGGAATAGAAGCCTGTCCCCTGATGAGGTAGGGGTACCGGTTCTATGGCCCTGATGGACAGCAGGTGCTGAATCTCTGCTTCCATTTGAGCCCTTTTGATGGACTCCTTGGGAATGGAGCACTGGATGAACCTCCTTGGGGGTTCGGAATTGAATTCGAGATTTAGGCCTAGTGTGAGTGTCTGGAGCACTCAGGTGTTGGTGGTCGTGTTGTGCCAAATGGAAGCGAATTTGGCAAGGCGACCGCCGATGGGATCCTGATTGGTATAAGTCATTTGTTTCTGCGATAAGGCCAGAAACCGGATCCATGGAAGGGGCGTCTGGCCTGTGGTTGTCTGGACCTGTCTCGGAAAGACTGTCTGTCAGGTGCTCTATCGGGGGGCAACTGGAAGGATCGTTGGTAAGCTGGGGATTGAAACCCGGGATCCTGGGAACGAAAGGGCTTCTTGCAATAGGGGAGAGGAGCCCGTCTGTCGAATCTTCTGGACATATAAGGGAGGACCTTCCGCTTGTCCTTCCCTTCGACTAAAATTGGGTCTAGGGCCTCCCCAAAGAGGGAACTGCCCTTGAATGGGGCAGCTACCAACCGCCACTTGGTTTTCATGTCGGCTTGCCATTGTCTGAGCCAAAGTAATCTTCTGGAAGTGATACTGGAGGCAAGGGCTTGAGATGCAAATTTTGCCGAATTAAGGGTGGCATCAGCAGTGAATTCAGCAGCTGCTACCAATTTATTTATGTCCTGATGCAATCTGGGATCCTCTTGAGAAATCCTTGCTTGCATTTACCTAAGCCAGAGTAAAGAGGTCCTTGCGAAGAATGAAGCTGCTGTGGCTGATCTAATGGCCCATGCAGCCGCTTGGTGGGTCTTATGGGTGGAGAGTTCCGCCCTGCGATCCTCGGTTCTAAGTCCCTCTGCTGCACCTGAAGGAATTATGTTGGAGGAGGAGGCCAAGGTGGCTATGGGGGTATCTACGGTTGGAACCTTAAGAAGGTCCTCGAGCTCCTGATCAGTTGTGTACGTTTTCTTGTCTGAACCAGTAGGGGTGGGAATGGTACCTGGGTGACCCCATTGATGCTGAATGATGTCTAAGAAGAGCTTAGGTGATGGAATTACCATTGCTCTGAAACTGGTTCAGTGAAAAGGAATTTGGTGGGGTCAGATGTATCGGAAGCACCTTCCAATTGGTGTGAAGCAACCCCCATATTGGCTGTGATTTTGGCCTTGTGTAATAAGGTATAAAAAGGTTAATGGCGAAAAAGCCCAGTGGGGGCAGGCTTGTCTGGGGCAGATTCCTCATCCTCTGATAAGTTAAAATCTGCCATGTCTTCTTCTTCCCCCAAAAAGGAATCCTCACTGTGGTGGGAAGGGGTGGGAGAACGTGTGCGTTGAACGCATTGTCTGATGTGATGGCTTTCAAAGTGGGATCTCCGGCCTGAAGATCAAGATCAACTCTAAGAGTTGTTAACTTAATTTTACGTAGCTTCTTTTCAAAAAACACCAAGCTACTGACTAGAGCATATAAAACATTTGTTAGGCCAATTCTTGATTACTGCTCTCCTGTCTGGAACCCATACTGCCTGTATGGGTTGTATGGAACCCATACTGCCATACTGGAACCCATGGCTGCCTGTGGTTTTCCGGGTACGCTTCAAGGTTTTGGTAATGATTTTCAAAGCGCTCCATGGCATAGGTCCGGGTTACTTACGGGACCGTCTACTGCCACCGAATGCCTCCCACCGGCCCGTGCGCTCTCACAGGGAGGGACTCTTCAGGGTGCCGTCGGCCAGGCAGTGCCGACTGGCGACGCCCAGGGGAAGGGCCTTTTCTGTGGGGGCTCCCATCCTCTGGAACGAGCTTCCCCCAGGACTTCGTCAACTTCCTGACCTTCGGACCGTCCGCCGCGAGCTCAAGACACATCTATTCATTTCCGCAGGACTGGACTAGATTTTTAAAAATTTTAAATGTCTAAATTTTAGATTTGGTTTTAAATTGGGTTTTATTGTTTATATGTCTATTTTAAATTTTGGCCTATATAATAAGTTTTTTAGATGAATGTTTTACTTTGTATATTTATGTGTTTTTTATATGGCTGTACACCGCCCTGAGTCCCTAGGGAGATAGGGCGGTATAAAAGTATGAATAAATAAATAAATAAATAAATAATAAATACCATATATCTGACATCAACACAGTTGAGCGTGTCCAAAGGTATTTTACGAGAAGAATTCTCCAGTCCTCCAAAACCAATAAAATACCTTATTCCACCAGACTTGATATCCTGGGTCTAGAAAACTTGGAACTTGGTCGCCTTCGACAGGATCTGGGTTTAGCATATAAAATCATCCGTTGTAATGTCCTTCCTGTCAATGACTTTTTTAGTTTCAATAACAATATCACAAGAGCTACCAACAGATTTAAACTCAATGTCAACCGCTCCAGTTTAGATTGCAGAAAACATGATTTCTGTAACAGAATTGTATATGCTTGGAATGCATTACCTGACTCTGTGGTTTCTTCTCATAACCCCAAAGGCTTTACTCAAAAACTGTCCACGGTTGACCTCACCACTTTCCTAAGAGGACTCTAAGGGGCGTGCATAAGAGCACAAACATGCCTACCATTCCTGTCCTATTGTTTCTTCCCCTATGTATATATATGTTTTTAGTACCTCGTTTCTCCTCATATATACATTCATATATTATATAACCCTTTATGCAAAGCTTGTATATATTCTTACGACAAATAAATAAATAAAATAAAGATCCAGCTGGAGAAGGGGCTGGATCTTACCTCTCTGAGTAAAGGCTGAATCAATGCCTTGGGAAATAGTTTGAATAATAAGATGGCGTATGTCCTGAGGAATATTAGGATTGCTGTCCTCTCTCTGAAGGGTCCCTGCTGCTGTGGGGGTAAAGATGGCAAAAGGTGCCTGATGTGGTGGTTCTGGCATGGGTCTGGAAGTGTCCCCAAATACTGCAGTGACTGTCTCCTGGTTTTCTCCTGAACCACTTGGGAGAGTGGGAGACCATCCAGTTTGGTTTAACAGGGGCTGATGAGAAGCCTCAGTCTGCTGAGGTGAGGTAGAGTCTCTGATGCTCACTGGGGGGGACAGGATCTTCCCTGCAATCCTCTGCTAATTTTTGTTTGGCCTTATCAAATTGCCTATCCAGGGCACGCTGCCTTCTTAAGGCATGCATCCCTTTCTGCAGCAGCAGAGAGGCAGAAGATTTGGATCTAGTAGAGGGTACCCTAGATTTGGATCTGCTTCTATGAGGGGCTGGGGCCACGTTGGAATGGTGTCCCTGGGAGAGTGAGGAAGAAGCCCGGGAAGAAGACCTGCTGCGATCCGCCATCTTGGAATAGAGGCCTGGAGTCAGTGGAAGCCTCAAATAAATTTTCAAGTCACTATAGGCCCGATTCAAGAATCCTGGAATGAGATGAGAGGAAAAGGGCTGATTAGCACCAAGCTGACACCACGGCTTGAAAAGTGCCTTTAAGCTGTGTGGAGGGGTGCAAGGGGGGGAGATCCCCAAATTTATGGCGCGAAGCAGACACCACTGCTTCTCAGGCGCCTAGTCACTGCAGCATTGGCAGGGGGAACTTGCATCCAACAACACGGATCTTTCTCCACCCCTGCAAGCACGAAGCTGACACCACAGCTTCTCCTGCTCTCCACTGGCCGCAACTCACGATTTTGAAGGTCCAGCGATGTCCCAGGCAGTCTGGACAATCCTGCGAGGCTTGGATTCGGCATAATGACCAAAAAAATGGCCGCCGTTGCTCTAGCAGCTCAGCTGAGCAGCACTGGGCTGCGCGCGAAGCGCGAGCCTCTTTCGCCTCGTTTCAGGCTCCCAGCAGCAAGGAATAATAAAGAAAGGGGGGGGGTTTGGAGAGGTTTGAGAATTTTTTTCTTTTAATTTAAGGTCCAAATACGCTGATTGAAGAGTCAAAGCAATGGAGCTAAAGGAGGTAGTCTCTCTATGGCCGACTGAGTTAATAAACGAGCTAAGCAGGAAGAGGAGGCGTGTTTAAACAAATTCAACTCAGTCTCTGGCCAATCAGCTGAAGTTAACAACCGATTGCTTTGGACTCTCTAAGCAGCGTACAGGAGAACAACGTTGTAGCTGTGTCTTCTGCTTCGTCTTCTGCTTCGTGTACGTCTTTGTTTTTGTGGCTTCTGGACGTTTGCCAGGAAGGGCCTTTGGAAGTTTGCCTAATTGGACTAAGGTTTGTTAGATAACCGAGGAATTTGTGTTGGGAGGCATTGTTTTATTTTGAGTTGAACAATGCTGGGAATGAAGTAATTCCCAGCTGTTCAAATAAAGTTTGTTTTTCCATTGACTAAGTTTATTACTACCTACTTGGGTCTGGGTCACAACACTCACGTTAGAGCTACACTCACTGTTAGAGCTAGAAGATGTCATGGATTGAGTAAAATGTGGTGAAACTCACTTAACAATGCTCTTGCTTAGCAACCAAAATTTTGGGCTCAATTGTTTTAAGTCAAGGACTATCTCTGCCTTCCTCTGCATGGCAGCCTTGTCCTAGAAAACTCCTCCTTGCTGGCAATTTTTCTCTCTGTTAGAGGCACCAAAATAATCCAGATGATATAAGGTTTCCTGCTGCAGCAGGGGGTTAGACTAGATGATCTCTGAGATCCCTTCCAGCCCTAGATTGCTGTGCTGTTTCAAAGGGTTTTCTGAAGCCACATCTAGTGCCATGGTTTGTGGTGCTTCCTTCCTCTTCTTTTTTCTCTCTATCTCTCTCCTTTCCTCTTTCTCCTTTTTCTTTCTTTCTTTCTCTTTCTTTCTCTTTCTTGTCTCTCTTTCCCTTCATCTTTCTTTCTCTTTCTTTCTTTCTTTATCTCTTTTTTTCTCTCTGTCTTTCTCTCTCTCTCACACACACTCTCTCTCTCTCTCTCTCACACACACACACACACACCTGGTCTGAGCAGCGGTGGTGGGAGAAGGAAGAAAGTGCTTTGGGAGGGAGGGCAGCCCAGCCTGGAAGCAGTGTGTCCCCGGATGTGGGCAGTGGGACCGAAGGTGGAGGGGAAGGTAAGCGGGCGGCAGTCACCCAAAGGCCCCATGGAAGGCAAGCATGCCAGGCCCAAAAGATGGGGGAGCCTCGCAATGTCCCCCGAGACAGCTCCTCGGCCAACAGCAGCGGATCTCCCACCGCCAGCGTCAACCTTACCTTCTAGATCTCACATGCCTCCACTGGTGTATTCAGCATGCCCATCCCAGCATGCCCATCCCAATGAAGCAGATGGAGGGCGGCCCTCCGGGGAGATGCCATTGCTTGGGCCGAGACTGCTGCTCTGCTGCGGTACAGTCCTGAGACATCTGCCCACCCTCCCAGGGCTGCTCATGCGGAGAAGGAAGAAAGCAAATGACGGTGGAGGTGCTCTGGGAGGGCAGGCAGATGTCCCGGTGCTGCTGCATATGCACACCACCTCCACCCATCTCAGCTCCAGCACAGTGGCTGCATCTCCAACAAGGGCCGCCCACCCACCCACTGGCTGGGATGGGCTGGACACCAACCTTGGAAGGCAAGCAGGCATTGGGGACCATTGGAAAGGCCACGTGGAAGGCAGGCAAGCATGGCAGGGCTGCAGGGAAGGGAGTAGGCTGCTAGTTCCCTTCCCTGTGGCCAGGTGTCTCGCTTGCAGGCAAGCGGACCACAGGGATTGTTGGGAAGGCTGCATGGAAGGTAGGCAAGCATGTCCGGGCCATGGGGAATGGATTAGGAGAGGCCTTTGAAAGCGGGCCTGGCCATGGGGACCACCAGGAAGGCCATGTGGAATGCAGGGAAGACTGGCAGGGCTGCGGGCCATGGCAAATGGTACAGGGGAGGCAGGCTGGGATGGTGGGAGGGCAGGGGCAGCTAGCTAGGCCATGACTTGCAGGCTTACCTGGCAGGCAGATCAGGGCTGCTAAGTTGGGGTGCAGCGCTTCAGGCAGGCAAGCTGCAAAACAGAGACGGCGCAGTGAGCAAGCGGTGACTGGGTGACCAGTTCAGGGGCATAGCCAGTCAGCCGTCGCTACCGGTTTGGTGACCAGGCCAAATGTCTGCTACTGGTTTGCGTGAACCAGCTGGATTTCACCCCTAGTTTTATAAGATGTAGGATTTTTATGAAGCCAAAATGTTCTGCTGTTTTTGAGTCATGGCTCCTTTGAAGGACCATAGTTCACTGACACTCCAGGACATATATTTGGCTTCTACCCATGCTAAGCCATCATATAATGTCGACTCAGTCTGGTAGCCTTGAAAACACTCATCTTTCTCTAATGCTGTTTTTAACGAACTAAATCATCCGCTACCCGAAGTTTGAGTTTTCCTTGCACCCTAGTGATGACTCGGGTTGCTAGCTGTCGAGATAGGATAACTGGTCTGATTATTTCAGGCTTGGATCTATTATATTGTGGGAAACTTGAGAGAGCATCAGCTAAAAATTTCTTCCTTCTTGGAAGGTACCACAATGTAAAGTTGAATGGCTTAGAATACTGAGACCAGCGGACCTGTTTAGGAATAGCCTCCTGAGTTTTCAGGGCCTCCAGATTTTTGTGGTCTTGTCCACACTTCGAACAGGGCTTTGTCCCTTCCAGGAAATTGCTCTAGATCAGGAATGCCCAGTGCACTGTGTATGCCTCTTTTTCCCACACTGCCCACCTGTGCTCGGTCTCAGTGAGCTTTTTAGAGATGTAAGTGCATGGTTGCAAGACCCCCCCCTATTCATTTTTATGTAACAATATGGCTCCCATGGCATCCGCTTGAATAATAAAGGGAGCATTTAGATCGGAGTGCTTTAATACTGCTTCAGCCACAAATAATCACTTAAGTTTTTCAAACGCTGCTTGGTACTCCATGGACCATTTTAGGGGTTGGCTAGGTTTGGGCTTCCCTTCCACTTTGGTCTTTAATAAGTTAGTTATTGACAACACTATCTGCATAAACGATGGGATGAATTGGTGATAAAAGTTGGCAAACCCCAGAAAACTCCAAAGTTGCTTTCTCATGCAAGGTGGAGCCCATTCCAACACTGCCCATATCTTTTCAAGGTTTATCTCTATCCTCTCAAGGGAAATGTACCTCAAAAAGTCAATTTTACTTTGGAGGAATTCACACTTGGACAGTTTAGCGTACAGCTGGCTGACTTAAAGCTTTTTAAGTATGACTCTCATCAGTTTCATGTATTCAGCCCTGGTTTTGGTGTAAATTAAAATATCATCTAGATAAACTATAACTCCTTTATACAGGTAATCATGCATCATTAATTGGTTGCATGAAGATGGCAGGGACATCTTGTAGTCCAAAGGGGAGTACCCAAAATTGGAGACAACCAAGTGGCAGTTAAAGGTGGTTTCCACTCATCCCCCTCCTTTCTTTTAACCTGGTATAAGCATCTTGCAAGACCAGTTTAGTGCAAATCTTCTCTTTGGCCATGTCGACCAGTATGTCCTTCATCAAAAGTAGTGGATATATATTTTTTATGCAGATTGCATTAAGCCCCTGGTAATCACTGCACAGGGGAAGACACCCAACTATATTTTCTTTAAAAAATACTGGGGTTGTCACCCAGGGTCTAGCTAACTGTATGAACCCCGCTTCAGGTTTTTGTCTGAATGTCCAGAGGTCCTCGAGAGTATAGCCTGGGCTTAGATAGTTTGGTCCCTGATAGTATTTCTATGGAACAGTCACAGGGTGGTGAGGGGAAAGTGCATTTGAGCTCTTCTCACTAAAAACATCCCGTAAGTCCCAGTATTCCTTAGGTATTCGGGGATCAGTTTTGAGGCATTCCTGCATTGCTGCTCCCATCCCTACTTTATCTCATCACCCAGTGGTGCAGGCAGCCTCCTTTTGGGTTCTCCATAGGCACTTTTTGCCAAATTTTTAACAGCCTCCTCTAGTTTTTGTAGGGATTCCATTTCAAAATTCAGCACATTTTGTCATTCCATGCCTGGTGCCATGATAAAGCTTAGCGTCTCTATATGGGCCCCATCCTCATCTCGACTGGTTTTGTGATGAACATCATGTGGGGAGGGGCTGCTATTGACCCATCAAATTGGCAGAAAGCCACTGGTACTTTGATTTCCCTAAGTCATAGATCCAGCTTTTTGACTAAGCCGGGGCTGACCAGACATCTAGTAAAGCCCAAGTCCTGGAGGGCAACCAGGGTCCCCTTACAGCTGGAGGAATACACCATCAGTTCTAAGGGGATGATCACTGGGATCACAGAGTGACTTACCAAGGGATCATCATGTCAATGGCACTACTCACCAGGCCCCAGAGGATGTAGTCAGAGTTCTCACACTACTGTTGGAAAATGGGGTGATCAGTCAATGACCTCCACTCCTTCCAGGGCTGTTTTCCTGGCTCTCATTGGTTTCTTAGTGGGCCCTGCGGTGGCCTTTGGGGTTCGATGTGTGGCTCTGCAATCAGTGGCTCAGAGCCCTTCTTTCCTGCCACTGGAAGCAGATAGTGGAGTGTCAGCACAGGCTCAGCTCACATCCTGCTTGTCTCAGGGCCTTTTTTTTTGTTAGGAGGGATGTCACCATGGCTGGAGCAATTCTGGGATTGGGCCAGGTCAATCTTAACTTCCTGAGCCAGGACATACCACCCGTGAAGGGTGCATGGCGCACCCCTGGAGATACAGATGTTGCAGACGTCATTGTTCATATTGGAAGTATTCTATTAGTATGTCCTGTGGTCAGTTGGTCAGCCAGGTGTTGGAACTCTCAGGTGTAGGCAACTACAGGTCACTGACCCTGGCTGATGGTTTTGATTCTCATTCTGGCTTTGCGGTTGACAAGGTCTTCAAACCACTTTCAAAGTGCTGTCATGAAGCAGTCAAAGTTGCACAGCTCTGCATTTTCATGGAGGATGACCATACACTCCACTCCAGTGCCATTGTTATGCACCATACCCTGGCCCCTTTAGTTGGTAGATGTGGACCATATTCTTGCATGTAGGTCCAGACTTGAGCTAGGAAGAACCCAAAATTGCTTCGGGTTTCTGCTTAACTTCACCTAAGGGCTGGTGATTGGTTTCTCCTAGGTGCTGCAGTAAAAGCCAGTGTTGGTGCTTGGGCTCCTATGGTGGATGCTGACTATGGTGCTGGAGCTGGTGCTGCCATGCCAGCAAGCACAGCCATGCCATTGCCTGTTAGGTCTTGCACCAGTTGGGTGGCTGGCAATGCCATCCAGGCTAGAGTCTCATGGGCTCCACTATCTGCTTCAAGAGATAGAATTTGGATACTTTTCTAGAGATTTTATGGTCTTTATTATTTAATAAGAAGCACACAATTGCCTGTGAGATTGGTCTGGATAGTTTGTGATTATAGAAGTTATTAACAGAATCAGACAATTTACAAGTTTACTAAATAAATAAAATACATCCTCCAAAGTTGATAAATGTAGGTAGCCCTCAACTTATAATAACAATTGAGCAATTGAGCAATTTCCATTGCTAAGCAAGGCGGTTCAGTGAGACACATCCAATTTTATGACCTTGTTTGCCATGTTTGTTAAACGAATCACAGCAGTTGTTAATGTGAATCATATCATCAAGTGAATCTGGCTTCCCTGTTGACTTTGCTTGTTGGAAGCCAACTGGGAAGGTTGCAAATGGTGATCACATGACCCCGGGATGATACAGCTGTTATAGAGCCAACTGTCTGAATTTTAATCATGTGACTCTGGGGATGCTGAAGGGCCAGAAATGTGAGGACTGGTTGTAAATCACTTTTTTCAGTGTCATTCTAACTTTGAATGGTCACTAAACAAATGGTTTAGATCCAGGACTACCAGTAGAGTATTTCACAAGTATTAGTGCAATTATCTCACTTTTAATTTCCGAGCAGATACTTTAGAGGGCTTATTATAAAACCTTATCTTTATCACTAAATGCAGACTATCTAAGCATACCAGTGTGAGTGCGCTCTTATGTGACAACGCAAGTATATAACAAATACATTTGGAGTGATGAAAGACAAATATGTGGGCTTATTGTAGCAGAACTAACAAGATAGGTCAATATACATCAAAATTCCCTACTTAGTGATGGATGGGTTTATTATGTTGCTGTTGAAATTAGCAATTACATAAATAAATTTTATTTGTGACAATCTATCCCTAACCTGATCTTTCAGGTCTTCCAACACCACTATAACTGAGGCCATCCACTTTGCTGCTGGTCAGCTTCCTTTCTTTTCACTTTTCCCAGCATTATAGATGATTCCAGAGAGTTAGGTCTTTACATAAGCTATCCAAAATATGACAATTTGTTAGGTCTTTACATAAGCTATCCAAAATATGACAATTTGTGACAATTTGGGTCATTTGTACATTGTGAATTCTGGGTTGAATGGTCCATTCGGTTGCCCATAGGACTTCTGTTTTTTCAGGACTTTTCTCTAATACCAAATTTCAAAAACTTCAATATTATTTCTGCCTTGCTCCTTTAAAGCCCTATTCTCATTTCCATCAAGTGTCACAACCAAGTGTCATGGTTTGAAGGTACAGATATGTCCCAGCATCTCATTATTTTTTCCAGGGCCTTCATGGCTGCTCTAGTACTAAGTGCTAGTCCATAGCATATTTCCTGCCTGTTTTCCTTTTCTGCTGATCCTAAAAGGCAGAAACTTCAATATTTTTACAGTCAATTCTAAGGTTGGTTGTTATCCCTGTTATCATTAGTTTTGGTGTCTTTATACAGGTAGTCTTTGCTTAACAGCAGTAACTCCATGGGCATTTGCATTGGCAACTCCATTGCTAAGAAATGCAGTTTTTAAGTCCAATGTCACTTGATTAACATTTGCCTCCTGTTGGCTCCTACATTGACTTTGTCAGAAGCCAGCAAATTAGGAGTCCTAATGGACAATTATGTAACTAAGAATCATAGAAAGGGAGCTGCTGGCAGGAGGGAAAGACAAACGGCAGGCAAAGAAAAACAGTGGCTTCCTTCCCTCATGCTGGCTGCTCTGTTTCCACTCCCCATTAAAGAGGATCCTGGGTGGACTTCTGGTTGATGTCATGGTGCCCTCAGACACAGTGAACGGGTCTCCACGTTCACTGTGCTGACTTCTCCCTGTTTGTAGATTCTGCGAGGAGCCAAAGCCACTCTGTAGGGGTGGTGAAGCAAAAAGTGCACCCTGTGAGGTCAAGGAAAGTTTCAGCTCTCCTATCTGACCTGGGGTTTCTTTTCCCTCTCAGCCACAGCAAAAGGAAGAGGCAGCTAAAGATGGCTGCTACAAATCTGGGACAACCAATAAACATCTAAGACTGTGCTGGAACGAAGTAGGTGAACAGTGACTGGAACTGGGGGAGAGGATTTCCTTTTGCTTTAAATTCAACCCCAAAGAACAATTTAGAACTATTTGCTCAGAATTATCTGTTTAAACAGCATCTGATCATTCTGAGAAACTACCAGACTACCAGACTGGAAGTGAGAAGCGTAGAAGAGAAGAATAATGAACTTTGAAATATAAAGAAAATTGGACTCTCAATTAGGAAGACATGGTACAGGAAGGCATTTTAAAATGCTGGAATCATTTACTTACAAAACTTATTCTGCTTTTATAATTGTTCTACAACTAAAAGATCACTTGATTAGTGGTAATACTGAAATTTAAGCTGAGAGTGCCACCTGCTGATGAAAGGAAAAATGAAGGTTTGTTAAAATGTATATTGGAATACTTTTATTTATTTTATTTATTTATTTTATTTTATTGTTTCAATTTCTATACCGCCCTTCTCCCAAAGGACTCAGGGCGGTTTACAGCCAAAGTAAAAATTATTAGTACAATTTTTAAAGCCAGTTTAAAAGGAAAATTTAGAGTTGGCTGAAGACTTAAAACCAATAAAACCCATTATTAAAACCCCATTAAGCCAGTCCTGCACGATGAAACAGAAATGTTTTCAGCTCGTGTCGAAAGGTCGAAGATCAGGAAGTTGGTGGATACCTGGTGGTAGCTTGTTCCAGAGGGCTGGTGCCCCCACAGAGAAGGCCCTCCCCATGGGTGCCGCCAGCCGACATTGACTGGCTGATGGCACCCTGAGGAGACCCGCACTGGTCGATGGGAGGTCGCCGGTAGCAGCAGGCGGTCCCGTAAGTAACTCAGTCCTATGCCATGGAGCGCTTTAAAGGTGGTAACTAACATCTTGAATTGCACCTGAAAGACCACCAAAAGCCAGTGCAGCCTGCGCAGGAGAGGTGTTATATGGGAGCAGTGAGTCGCTCCCTCTATCACCCGCACGGCCGCATTCTGAACCAATTGGACTCTTTGGGTGCTCTTCAAGGGAAGCCCCATGTAGAGAGCATTATTTTTTTTTTTTTTTTTTTTTTTTTATTTATTTATTTGTCACAACATCATACAAAAAGATTATATAGTATATACACATATAAACATATATAGGAAGAAGAAAAGAAAAACAATAGGACAGGAACGGTAGGCACGTTTGTGCGCTTATGCACGCCCCTTATGGTCCTCTTAGGAATGGGGTGAGGTCAATAGTAGAAAGTTTTTGGTTAAAGCTGTTAGGATTATGGGAAGAGACCACAGAGTCAGGTAAAGTATTCCAAGCACTGATGATTCTGTTGCAGAAGTCGTATTTTCTGCAATCTAGATTAAAGCGGTTTACATTAAGTTTAAATCTATTGGTTGCCCTTGTATTATTGCAATTAAAGCTGAAGTAGTCTTTGACAGGAAGGACATTACAATAGATGATTCTGTGAGCTAAACTTAGGTCTTGTCGAAGGCGACGGAGTTCCAAGTTTTCTAAGCCTAGGATTTCAAGTCTGGTGGGATAAGGTATTTTGTTGTTTTCAGAGGAATGGAGAACTCTTCTTGTAAAATATTTCTGGACACGTTCAATTGTATTGATGTCAGAGATGTGGTGAGGGTTCCAAACAGGTGAGCTGTATTCTAGAATTGGTCTAGCAAATGTTTTATATGCTCTGGTTAGTAGTGTGGTGTTTTGGAAAAGAAGCTACAAAATTAGGTTTACAACTCTTAGAGCTTTTTGCTATGTAGTTGCAGTGGGCTTTGGCACTTAGATCATTTGACATGAAAACTCCAAGGTCTTTAACGGGATGGGGGTCGTCTGTAAGGTAATGTCCATCTAGTATGTACTTAGTTTTAGAGTTCTTTTTTCCTATATGTAAGACTGAGCATTTGCTGGTTGAAATTTGGAGCTGCCAATTTTTGGACCAAGCGGTTAGATGGTCAAGGTCGTTTTGAATGATAGAAGTGTTGTCTGTGGTGTTAAATAGTTTGACATCGTCAGCAAAGAGAACACAATTACTTGAGATATGGTCACAAAGATCATTAATGTATAGAATAAAGAGTGTTGGTCCAAGGACGCTGCCTTGAGGAACGCCACTCTTGACAGGAACAGGATTTGATAAAGCATTGCCAATTTTGACCACTTGTTGTCTGTTAGACAGAAAAGCAGATATCCATTTGTGGAGGGGTCCTGAGATGCCATAGGATGTTAGTTTAAGGAGAAGTTTATCGTGTACTACTGAGTCAAAAGCTTTGCAGAAGTCTATGTAGATTGCATCTATTGATTTGCCTTGATCTAGATTTGAAGTCCATATGTTTTTGCAGTGGAGAAGTTGTAAGTTACATGATAACTTTTTCCTGAAACCAAATTGTTTGTTGGAGAGTAGGTTGTTAGTTTCTAAGTGTGAGGTAATGGATTGATTGATGATAGATTCCATGACTTTGCAGGTGACGCAGCAAAGGGAGATCGGTCTGTAGTTTTCGACTAAGCTGGGGTCTCCTTTTTTGAAGACGGGGATGACTGTGGCTAGTGACCAAAGTTTGGGAAGAGAACTGGTAGTGAAAGCTTTATCAAAGATAATACTTAGGGGTTCAGCTATATTAATGGAAAGTTTTTTTAAGAAATATGCACATAGACCATCAGGTCCAATAGAAAGCGATGGTTTTAAGTTGTGAAGAGCTTTACCAACGTTGTCTTCTGTGAAATCTATATGAGTTAGATCATCATAGTCATTGCTGGTTCGTTTGTGGAATATTGGATATGTGTTATCGGAGTTAACAAAAACTGAGCCAAAGAAAATGTTGAAGAGGTTTGCTTTGACTGTTTCGTCATTGCATTCTTTGTTGTTAGAATCTTTTAGTGGTGGGATGGATCTTGAATCTTTAAGTTTACTGTTGACAAAATTATAAAAGGCACGATTGGAATTTGTGCGTAGAAGGTTTTCTTCTTGCTTGGTGTGGTAATTTGTGCATTCAGTTTTAATTTGGTTGCATATGTTTCTGTAACGGTTTCTGAAGTTTGTAACATAGCCTTTTTTGTTTCTTTTCCAGAGGGATTTTTTTTTTGATTGAAGCTTTTTTATTGATATGGGTAGTTTGTTTTTCTTGGACATGGTAGTCATTCGTGGTACATTCGTGGTACATTATAGTAGTCCAGATGGGAAGTGACGAGGGTGTGAGTGACTGTGCACAAGGAATCCCAGTGTAAAAAGGGACGCAACTGGCGTATCAGGCGGACCTGATAAAAAGCTCCTCTGGCGACGGCTGTCAAATGCTCTTCCAACAACAGTCATGCATCCAGAAGGACGCCCAGACTACTACTTTAACTATTCTATGACTACTGGAGATCCAACTATGAAAATAAGGAAATCTTCTTAACTAAAGGGACCCCTGTATGTGTATGTGTGTGTGTGTGTGTGTCTATGTGTGTGTGTCTGTGCATGTATGTATGTGTGTGTGTGTGTGTGTGTGTGTGTGTGTGTGTGTGTATATATATATATATATATATATATATATATATATATATATATATATATATATATATATATATATATATATATATATATATATATATATATATATATATATTTTTACATTTATACCCCGCCCTTCTCCGAAGACTCAGGGCGGCTTACAGTGTATAGGGCAATAGTCTCATTCTATTTGTATATTTTTACAAAGTCAACTTATTGCCCCCCCAACAATCTGGGTCCTCATTTTACCTACCTTATAAAGGATGGAAGGCTGAGTCAACCTTGGGCCGGGCTTGAACCTGCAGTAATTACAGGCTTTTGTGTTCTTAATAACAGGCCTTACCAGCCTGAGCTATCCGGCCCTTATATATCCTATATGCCTATATATCAGGGGTGAAATCTAAAAATTTTCCCTACTGGTTCTGTGGGCGTGGCTTAATTGGTGGGCATGGCTTGGTGGTCAGATGACTGGGTGGGTGTGGCCAATAACAATAAATAATAAAAATAATAAACAAAGTATAAAAAACAATGGGGTATCAAAAACCAGCTTTCACACTTTACACAGCCATCTATCTCCATAACCCTCATCTCAGACACACCAACAACAGCCAAGCCTCCTACAACTGACCCCATCCCATTGGGTTCACAACCCCTAGTGATCACAGAAAAGGAAGTGCAGGACCTATTTCACAAACAAAAGCCAGGAAAAGCTCCAGGCCCAGACAAGATGACTCCTTCTTGCTTAAAAGTCTGTGCTGACCAATTGGCCCCCATCTTCATCCATATTTTCAATAACTCACTAGAGATGTAATATAATATAATATAACAACAGAGTTGGACGGGACCTTGGAGGCCTTCTAGTCCAACCCCCTGCCCTGGCAGGAAACCCTAAACCATCTCAGTCAGATGGTTATCCAACATTTTCTTAAAAATTTCCAATGTTGGAGCATTCACAACTTCTGCAGGCAAGTCATTCCACTTATTAATTGTTCTAACTGTCAGGAAATTTCTCCTTAGTTCTAAGTTGCTTCTTTCTTTGATCAGTTTCCACCCATTGCTTCTTGTTTTACCCTCAGGTGCTTTGGAGAACAGCCCGACTCCCTCTTCTTTGTGGCAACCCCTGAGATATTGGAACACAGCTATCATGTCTCCCCTAGTCCTTCTTTTTATTAAACTAGACATACCCAGTTCCTGCAACCGTTCTTCATATGTTTTAGCCTCCAGTCCCCTAATCATCTTTGTTGCTCTTCTCTGCACTCTTTCTAGAGTCTCAACATCTTTTTTACATCGTGGCAACCAAAACTGGATGCAATATTCCAAGTGTGGCCTTACCAAGGCATTATAAAGTGGCACTAACACTTCGCGTGATCTTGATTCTATCCCTCTGTTTATGCAGCCCAGAACTGTGTTGACTTTTTTAGCAGCTGCTGCACACTGCTGGCTCATATCTAAATGGTTATCCACTAGGACTCCAAGATCCCTCTCACAGGTACTACTATTGAGCAAGGTACCACATATACGGTACTGGTGCATTTTGGTTTTTTTTGCCTAAATGTAGAACCTTACTTTTTTCACTGTTGAATTTCATTTTGTTAGATAGCGCCCAATGTTCAAGTCTGTCAAGATCTTTCTGTAACTTGAGCCTATCTTCTGGAGTGTTGGCTATTCCTGCCAGCTTGGTGTCATCTACAAATTTGATGAGTTCCCCATCTATCCCCCCGTCCAAGTCATTGATGAAGATGTTGAAGAGTACTGGGCCTAAAACAGAGCCTTGGGGTACTCCACTGCATACTTCCCTCCATGTGGATGTAGTTCCGTTGAGGACTACACGTTGAGTGCGGTTGATCAGCCAGTTACGAATCCATCTGGTGGTGGTGCTGTCTAACCCACATTTTTCTACTTTATCTAGTAGTAGGTTATGGTCTACTTTATCAAATGCTTTACTGAAGTCCAAGTAAATTATATCGACAGCATTCCTCTGGTCTACTAATTTTGTCATTTTGTCAAAGAATGCGATAAGATTAGTCTGGCATGATCTGTTTTTGACAAACCCATGTTGGCTTTTGGTTATTACTTTGTTTGCTTCTAGGTGTTCGGTGATTCGTTGCTTGATTATCTTTTCCAGAATCTTCCCTGGTATTGAGGTCAGGCTGATAGGTCTGTAGTTTCCTGGATCTGTTTTTTTCCTTTTTTGAAGATGGGAACTACATCAGCTCTTTTCCAGTCCTCTAGCAGCTCCCCTGTGCTCCAGGATCTTTGAAAGATATAGTTCAGTGGTTCTGAGATCACGTCTGCCAGTTCCTTCAGAACCTTGGAGTGTAATCCATCCGGTCCTGGTGATTTGAACTCGTCTAGGGTAGACAGGTGTTCACTTACCATTTTCTTCCCTATTTTAACTTGTGTTTCTAATCTGTTTTTTTGTAGTGCTGTTTTTGATAGGTTGGATTGTTTTTTCCTTTTGTGTAAAGACAGATGCAAAAAATGAGTTAAGTAGATCTGCTTTCTCCCTGTTGCTTGTCATCTTCTTGTTACTTTCTCCCAGCAATGGGCCAATTGTTTCCTTGACTTTTTTCTTGTTTTTAACATGTTGGAAGAAGCTTTTTTTGTTATTTTTTACTTTTGTCGCTAGCCTTTGTTCATTGTGAGCCTTAGCTTTCCTCACTTCATCTTTACAGGCTCGGGCTATTTGCTGATATTCTGCCTTAGTTATTTGCCCCTCTTTCCACTTTTTATATTTGTCCTTTTTGTCTTTCAATTTGTCAGATAGTTCTTTATGCACCCATGCTGGTTTCTTTTGAGATCTATTATTTTTCTTCTTCATTGGTATTGTGTTAGACTGCGCTTTTATAATCTCACTTTTCAAAATTTCCCAAGCTTCTTGAGTTGTTTTCCCCCTGAGGATTCTCATCCATTGAATCCTTCTCAAGCTCTCTCTAAGTTTATTGAAATTAGCTCTCTTAAAGTCCAAGACTCTAGTTTGACTTTGTTCTACTACTTGTATTTGCTTAATGTCGAATTCCAATATTGCGTGGTCACTTGCCCCCAAGGTTCCTGTAGCTTCAACACCTTCTATCATTTCATCTCTGTTAGTGAGAATTAAGTCCAGTATGGCTGATCCCTTTGTTGCCTTCTCTATTTTTTGGGAAACAAAGTTGTCTGCTAGGTTTGTTAGGAACCTGTTGGATCTTCCACTTGGTGCAGAGTTTGTTTCCCAGTTGATGTCAGTGTAGTTAAAATCCCCCATTACTACTGTGATGTGCTTCCTACATACCTTAGTTAGCTGACTAGCAAAAAGTTCATCTACTTCCTCTGTTTGGTTGGGTGGCCTATAGTATAGACCTATGGCAATATCGTTTTTCACCCCTTTTATATTGACCCAAATACATTCAAGATGATTTTCATCATTGTTGTGCTCTATTTCTGTAGAGATGTAGTTATTTCTTATACATAGTGCAACTCCACCTCCTCTTTTATTTGGTCTATTTCTTTTAAATAATTTATATCCCTCTAGCTGTATTTTATTTATTTATTTATTTATTTGATTTTTATACCTCCCTTCTCCCGAAGGACTCAGGGCGGTGTACAGGCAAAATAAAACAATACAATTTACAGATTAAAATACCATTTAAAAAACTTATTTAAATTGGCCTGAGATTAAAAATTTCCATACTAAAAAACCCCATTTAAAAATTAATAAAATTTCCCATTAAAACTAATTTAAGCCAGCCCCGCGCGGATAAAGAGATGTGTTTTTAGTTCGTGACGAAATGTCCGAAGGTCAGGAATTTGACGTAGACCCGGGGGAAGCTCATTCCAGAGTGTGGGCGCCCCCACAGAGAAGGCCCTTCCCCTGGGGGCCGCCAGCCGGCATTGTTTGGCGGACAGCACCCTGAGAAGTCCCCCTCTATGGGAGCGTACGGGTCGGTGGGAGGCGTGTGGTAGCAGCAGGCGGTCCCGTAAGTACCCAGGTCCTAAGCCATGGAGCGCTTTAAAGGTCATAACCAACACCTTAAAGTGCACTCGGAAAGCCACAGGCAGCCAGTGCAGCCTGCGCAGGATCGGTGTTACATGGGAGCTACATGTAGCTCCCTCTATAACCCGCGCAGCTGCATTCTGGACTAACTGAAGCCTCCGAGTGCACTTCAGGGGGAGCCCCATGTAGAGAGCATTACAGTAATCCAAGCGAGAAGTAACGAGTGCATGAGTGAGTATGTTCCATTTGTCAGTTTCATCCCACCAAGTTTCCATAATGGCAACAATATCATATCTGCCCTCATTTACTTGAATTTCTAATTCACCCTGTTTATTCCTCATACTCTGTGCATTGGTGTATAGACATTTGAGTCCATTTGGATTGACCTTGTGTTTACCATCTACATAACCTGTGTTGACTGCCCCTCCTTTCTTGCCACCTGTTGGTTTAGTGCACATGGTATAGCACTCACTGTTAAATGCTTGATTTTGCTTGATAGCAGGGCTGATAGTCTTACCCATACAGACATCTATGTTACATGCACCCTTTTAGTTTTTGATTGCTAGGGACAGAAATTTTCTGTATCAGTTAATTCTCTGTCCCCACTGTTCAGTTTAAATGTTTATCCAGAAAATCTGTGAATGTATTGCTAAGTAACTCAGTCCCTTTCTTTGATGGATGCAATCCATATCTTTTGTACAATTTTTCATTGGACCAGTTGCAGACATCGTGACTAATAAAACCAAAGCCTTCCCTTTTACACCACTCCTTTAGCCACACATTAAACTCCACTACACGCTGGCCTTACCTTTTTGTTCCTTATGTACTGGTAAAATCTCTGAAAAGATAAGCCTACAACCTATGCTATTAAGTTCATACCCCAAGCTCTGGAAATCATTCTGCACAGAAAGTACATCCTTTTGGGAAAGATCATTTGTGCCAAGATGTATAATAGCATCAACATCAGAATCTTTACTGGCATTCTTGACTATCTTAAGAATACGCCTTTAGTCTCCGCTGGCAGTAGCACCAGGTAGACACCTGACCTCTTTCAAAACCTCCATATCCTTTCCTAAATTTACATCCCTTACAATTGAATCACCAATCAGAAGGTGGCTTCTCTTTTTGGATACCATGCTCTTCTTGTGTGACTGATCTGTAATACTTGATACACACTTTTCCAAAGTAGGTTCACACTTTTCCAAAGTAAGTTCTTCATCTCGGACCATAATCCCTTGATTGTTGTTATCAGTATCACAACTACCTTGATCTGTCACTTTAGTGTTCTTATTAAGGTCAGCAAGGGCACTATATCTGTTATACTGGGACACTGTAAAAGCTTTGTGTTTATGGTTCACAGCTCTCACCCTGCCAGATCCCACGGTTGTCCATACTGCCCTTTTCCAGCAGGATCTTTGTGGTAGAGGGGGCTGATGGCACAGCAGCTGGAATGGCTGAATTGGGCACCTAATTTCTGCTTGGAGAGCATAGATTAGAGATTCTAGATATGTAATCTGTCCACGTAGACTGCTAATTTGTTTACAAAGAGGACAGTACCCAAATTTGAAAAGAGTACTGTGAAAGACAGCTGCAAAACAAGTATTGCACTGAACTAAGCCAGTCATTTTGAATAGAAAAAAATCACAATCTCAAGTGGACCAACCCTAAATATATTATTGCTATTTTAACGGCGCGCGGGTTGTGAAAATGAGAAAGAAATGCAGGCAGTTTCCCACCCCCAATTTCTCCTCAAAGCAGCAACTATACTCACGTGCTTCTCTGAAGCAAATCAGGAAGAAATTCAGGCAGTTTCCCACCCCCAATTTCTCCTCAAAACAGCAACTATACTCACGTGCTTCTCTGAAGCAAATCAGGAAGAAATTCAGGCAGTTTCCCACCCCCAATTTCTCCTCAAAGCAGCAACTATACTCACGTGCTTCTCTGAAGCAAATCAGGAAGAAATTCAGGCAGTTTCCCACCCCCAATTTCTCCTCAAAGCAGCAACTATACTCACGTGCTTCTCTGAAGCAAATCAGGAAGAAATTCAGGCAGTTTCCCACCCCCAATTTCTCCTCAAAACAGCAACTATACTCACGTGCTTCTCTGAAGCAAATCAGGAAGAAATTCAGGCAGTTTCCCACCCCCAATTTCTCCTCAAAGCAGCAACTATACTCACGTGCTTCTCTGAAGCAAATCAGGAAGAAATTCAGGCAGTTTCCCACCCCCAATTTCTCCTCAAAACAGCAACTATACTCACGTGCTTCTCTGAAGCAAATCAGGAAGAAATGCAGGCAGTTTCCCACCCCCAATTTCTCCTCAAAGCAGCAACTATACTCACGTGCTTCTCTGAAGCAAATCAGGAAGAATGCTCTACCATCGTCCCAGTGCCGAAGAAGCCCACCATCAAGGAACTGAATGACTACAGACCATTTGCTTTAACATCTGCAGTCATGAAAACCTTTGAAAGGCAAGTGCTTTCCTACTTGAAAACCATCACGGATCCGCTGTTAGACCCAGGGGTGAAATGCTCCCGGTTCAGACCGGCTCGCATGATCCAGTAGCGATGGTGGCTTCTGGTTTGGAGGACCGATAGCAAAACTCTCTGGCCCCGCCCCCTGCCTCTGCTGAGCTGTACCATCAGCAGAGGGTTTTTTTTTACTTTTAAAAGCCAGTTTTTCTTCAGCCGAAACATGCCTTTAAAAGTTAAAAAAAGCCTTTGAGGATCCTGCCACTCAGCTGAGATCAGCAGAGACTTTAAACTTAAAAAAAAAAATTTAAAGTCTCCTCTGGCGATCTCACCTGAATTCCTCACCAGCAGAACCTTACTTGTACTCTTACTTGTAGAAAACATGTTTTCTACAAGTAAGAGTAAAGATTCTAAGGCACTTACCTGATTACTGATGAATGCATGGCTTTTTTTCCAGCCCGAAAGCCCCAGTTTCACTTCCAGCCAGACAGAATCAATTGCTTAGCTAATCTATTTCCTCAGTGATGAACTAATGCTGGCTAGCTTTGCTGGCTGAGGAACTCTGGGATTTGAAGTCCACAATAAAATAAAATAAAATAATAATAATAATAATAATAATAATAATAATAATAATAATAATAATAATAATAATAATAATAATAATAATAATAATATAGTTAAATAATAATTATTAATAATAATAATTATATAATTATTATTAACAATAATTATATAATAATAATTATTAATTAATATATAATTAATAATTATATACACACACACAATAATAATAATAATAATAATAATAATAATTATTATTATTATTATTATTATTATTATTATTATTATTATTATTATTATTATTATTATTATTATTTAATTTCTATACCACCCTTCTCCCGATATAATAATAAAATAAAATATTTGTGCAGCTTTCTGAGATTTGGTGTATTTCTGTAGTGTTTCACTCTAACTACTCAAACACACAAATCTCAGAAAGCTGTATGTGGCATTTGTGTGTGTGTGTGTGTGTGTCAGTTGTGTGTGTGTGTGTGTGTGTGAGTTGTGTGTGTGTGAAATGTGAAAGTTGATTTTTGAGCTTTTTGTGGCTGTGTGAAGTGTGAAGTGTGAAGTGCAGCTACTTTTATATTGTGTGTGAGTCAGTTGTTTTGTGTTGTGTTGTGTGTGTGTAAAGTGTGAAAGTTGGTTTTTGGTACCTCTTATTGTTTTGTATAATTTGTTTATTATTTTTATTATTTATTATTATTGGCCACGCCCACCCAGTCATCTGACCACCAAGCCATGCCCGCCAATCAAGCCACACCCACAGAACCAGTAGGGAAAATTTTTAGATTTCACCCCTGGTTAGACCCCTTGCAATTTGCATACCGAGCAAATAGATCAACAGATGATGCTGTTAATATGGCACTGCACTACATCCTACAACATCTTGAGCCTCCAAAGACCTATGCAAGGGTCCTCTTTGTAGACTTTAGTTCAGCATTCAATACCATCATTCCAGACACTCTTCTAATTAAGCTAAACCAGCTACAGGTACCTGAACAAACTTGTAAGTGGATCACAAGCTTCCTAACAAACAAAGGAAGCAGCAGGTGAAGCTAAGCAAGATCACATCAGATACCTGTACAATTAGCACAGGGGGGCCCTTAAGGCTGTGTGCTCTCCCCACTTCTCTCTGTATACCAATGACTGCATCTCCAACGATCCATCTGTTAAACTACTGAAGTTTGCAGATGACACAACAGTGATTGGTCTCATTCAAGACAATGACAAGTCCACATATAGATGAGAGGTCGAATGACTAGCCTTGTGGTGCGACTGAAACAATCTGGAACTGAACACACTCAAAACTGTAGAAATGATGGTAGTAGACTTTAGGAGAAACCCTTCCATATTTCCACCTCTCACAATACTAGACAACACAGTATCAACAGTAGAAACCTTTAAATTACTAGGTTCTAGCATATCGCAAGATCTAAAATGGACAGCTAACATCAAAAACATCATCAAAAAAGGACAACAAAGAGTGTTCTTTCTGCACCAACTCAGAAAGCTCAAACTGCCCAAGGAGCTGCTGATCCAGTTCTACAGAGGAATTATTGAGTCTGTCATTTGCACCTCTATAACTGTCTGGTTTGGTTTTGCAACCCAACAAGACAGACACAGACTTCAAAGGATAATTAGAACTGCAGAAAAAATAATTGCTACCAACCTGCCTTCCATTGAGGACCTGTATACTGCACAAATCAAGAAGAGGGCCGTGAAAATATTTACAGATCCCTCACATCCTGGACATAAACTGTTTCAACTCCTACCCTCAAAACGATGCTATAGAGCACTGCACACCAGAACAGCTAGACACAAGAACAGTTTTTTCTAAACAAATAATTCTCTCAACACTGTCAAACTATTTACTAAATCTGCACTACTATTAATCTTCTCATCGTTCCCATCACCAATCTCCTTCCACTTATGACTGTATGACTGTAATTTTGTTGCTGGTAATCCTTATGATTTATATTGATATTGATTGTTCCTGATTGCTTATTTGTACCCTATGCTTATCATTAAATGTTGTATCATTAAGTGTTAAATTGTACCCTATGACCATCATTTGTGTTGTAAATGTTGTACCTTGATGAAGATATCTTTTCTTTTATTACACTGAGAGCATATGCACCAAGACAAATTCTTTGTGTGTCCAATCACACTTGGCCAATAAAATTCTATTCTATTCTATTCTATGTTAGAAGGTCAAACCTGTAAAGGGGATGTAAAGAGGCTTTGGATAACCTTTGGTATTATCTAAATTGAACTAATTATTTATTGATGGGATATAAAGAACTGGGACTAGTGCACTCCCTGAAAGGCAATTTAAGAACTGAATAAGAAGTTCTTGGATTGTTGGAAAAAATTGAATCTTTTAAAAAAATAAAACAAGATGCTTCAAGAGGCAGAAATGGGTGGAATTTCAAAGGAGATGGCATACTCTTCCAAAACACAAAAGATACCATGGGGAAAGGATTTAAAGAAATTATGGAAAAAATGGAAAACACCATACAAGGGATGATGAGTAAAGAACAAGACACCCAGGAAAGGGAGGAGTTAGCAAAAGAAACAAAGGAAGAAGACAAAGAGGAAATACAATTTAGAAGCCCTAAAAACCCCAAGGAAACTCTTCCCAAAACAAGTACGATGGGCTCAATACTTTAAATGATTTGATTTTACTCTCAAATATCTCCCTGGGGGAAGAAATTTTCTGGCAGATGCACTATCCAGAAAACCGCAATACAATATTTATTTATTTATTTATTTATTTATTTTGTCACAACATCATACAAAAAGATTATATAGTATATACACATATAAACATATATAGGAAGAAGAAAAGAAAACAATAGGACAGGAACGGTAGGCACGTTTGTGCGCTTATGCACGCCCCTTATGGTCCTCTTAGGAATGGGGTGAGGTCAACAGTAGAAAGTTTTTGGTTAAAGTTTTTAGGATTATGGGAAGAGACCACAGAGTCAGGTAAAGTATTCCAAGCACTGATGATTCTGTTGCAGAAGTCACATTTTCTGCAATCTAGATTAAAGCGGTTTACAATAGTGTGAAGCTAGATGAAATCAAACCCATAGTACAAAACAATCAACTGGCCACTAAAGTAATCACTAGATCCCAGGCAAAACAATAAACATTGCCGGACAATGACACCGGCCAAACTTTTAAACAAGCATTGGACACCGATGAATGGTTCTTGAGCCAAAAATCCAGCTATCCGATGAAAGATGACTTAGTTTTGATGGGAGGGAAGTTATATGTTCCAGCTAGCCAAAGACTGTGCTTAATGGCAAGGTGCCATGACTCCAAATTAGCTGGACACTTTGGATTTGTTAAAACTTTACATTTAATTAAAAGACAATTTTGGTGGCCATATTAAAAAAGGACATAGAGAGCTATATAGCTAGCTGCTTCATTTATGCAGCAGCAAAAAGACGCTGGGGAAAACCCCAGGACTCTTACAGAAATTAGTGGAACCTTCAGCACCCTGGGGAGAGATTGCTACGGACTTTATTGTAGAACCGCCAGAAAGTGCAAGGAATACTATCAATTGGGTTGTGACAGACCTATTTTCAAAACAGGCACACTTTATACCTTGCCAAAAGACCCTGACTGCCAAAAGTTTAGCAAAATTATTTCTAGTACATATTTATCATCTTCATGGAGCACCACAAAGAATCATCTCTGACAGAGGGGTCCAATTCACCTCCAAATTTTGGAGGACATTACTGAATTTACTGTTGTGACCGAGGCCCAAGTAGTGATTACCAAACACAATTCAGTCCTGAACAAACTTATTTTATTAAAACAGCTGAGAATTAATTCATTCTCAGCTTAGTCCAAAACAACTTCTTTATAAACAGTCCTTCAGCTTTATCACCAACCTTTGTTGTCTTTGGCAACCTGTCAAAGGCTTTTCTTGGCAAACACCCTGCAAGTTCAAGAGACACTGACAAGAAGCAATGGAATCAACATTGCTTTCCCACAAACAACCCAACGGCTTATTGCTGCTCTTTTAAGCCTTATGGGAGTGGCCAATCATCTTCTGACCTTACTCCCAAGTTGTCCTTTTTGCTTCAGCTGCTTTTGCCTTCTGGCAGCTCTTCACATGCGTGCACTAGGAACAGGCTCCTCCTATTCCTCTACCTCTCTGCTGTCTGCCTCTGGAGGCTCCAGAGTCCATGCGTCGCTCCCAGATGGCCCTGGCCCCATCTCTGCCTCCAACGCAGAGCCCTCGTCCAGGCCTTCCCCTGACTCCAGGACTGGCCCATTCTCCTCCCCAGCCTCCTCATTGTCCGACTTCGCTGCCAGGTCCACAGGCTGCTGGCGAATCACAACATTTATTGGGCACAGCCCAGGGGTTGAGCTCATTTCATCACGTGTGTACTAATGGTCAAATTGAGATAACTAACTCAGTGCTAGAACAATATCTAAGCTGTTCATTAATTTTCAACAAGATAACTGGACTGAACTTTAACCTTTTGCTAAAGTTGCGTTCAATAACTCTGTACACTCAAGTCCTGGTTTTACCCCTTTTAGAGTAGCAACAGGCCAAGATTTTAGCCCCATGCCTGAACTGCCCACAGAAGAACACACCATCCTCTCACTTAAGGAGGGGATGGACATTTTGCAAAACACATAGCCAGTAGTTAACTACCTTTAAAAGAAGCTAGAGAGGCTTTTAAAATTCAAGCTGACAAAAGAAGAATGGATCCCAAACCTTTCCATGTTGGAGATAGAGTATACTTATCTACAAAATTCCTGAAATCATTACAGCCATCAAAGAAATTAGGGCCAAATTTCATTGGATCTTTCCCTATCACTAGGGTCATCAACCCAGTAACAGTAGAACTACTCCTTCCAAAGACACTCAGGCAAGTCCACCCAATATTTTACATTAGTTTACTCAGACAAGAGGTAATCTTATCCCTCAGACCACCTGCATCTACACCACCTGTTCCCATCATGATAGAAGGTGAACAACACTTTGAAATCAAGGAAATCGTTGACTCTAGGATCCACAGGGGGAAAACCCAATACTTAGTTGGTTGGAAACATTTACTCTCATCCCAAAATGAATGGGTTGCTAAATGGGTTGTCCCGGTGCAACAGCTTGCAGCCCCAGCGGTTACCCGAGGCCAGGTAAAGACTGATGCTTCTTTGCCAGATGAGCTGACCGAGCTGTTGAAGGAGGCATTAAAAATGGATGCCAGGTTTTTAGCCCATTCAAATGAATGTACCATTCGCAATGGTCAGGCCTGGGTGGGGGCTAAACTAAACATCCCTGCTAGCTTAAGGAGGACCATATTACAGCATTGCCATGATGCCAAAATGGCTGGACATTTTGGATTTGTGAAAACCCTACATCTATTGAAAAGACAGTTCTGGCCTGAAGAAGGACATTGAGTCTTACATAGCGAGTTGTCCCATATATGCAGCAGCTAAGAGACCACCTGGAAAACCACCAGGACTGTTGCAAAATGTTGCCTGCCTTGGAGCCCCATGGAGAGAAATATCTATGGACTTCATAGTGGAATTGCCCGAGAGTGGGGGGAACAGTGTAATTTAGGTGGTGTCTGATTTATTCTCCAAACAAGTGCATTTCATCCCATGTCCTAAAATACCTTCGGCTAAAGCATTAGCTAAACTGTTTGTCCAACACATCTACAGACTACATGTGGTCCCTGAACGTATAATCTCGGACCGAGGGGTCCAATTCACTTCCCAATTCTGGAAGGAGTTTTTGCAATTATTAGGCTCCCCCCAGGGGTTAAGCTCTGCCCATCATCCTCAAACTAATGGGGCTTGTGAGAGATCCAATTCGGTTCTAGAACAATATTTGAGGTGTTACATTAACTATCAGCAAGATAACTGGGCAGACCTGTTACCTTTCGCTGAGGTAGCCTATAATAATTCTATTCATAGTAGCACCGGATTCACTCCCTTTAAGTTTGCTTCTGGGCAAGACTTTGTACCAATCCCAGCGCTGCCTGGAGAGAAACCATCTATTCTATCACTTCTGATTGGATTGAACAGGTACAAAGCACCTGGGCGATAACTCGCAAGGCTTTAGATGAAGCACATCAATTGCATAAGAAGCAGGCAGATAAGAAAAGAGCTCCGGCCAAGAATTTCCAAGTGGGAGGTAAAGTTTTTCTGTCTACCAAATATTTGCAAACAACTCAAAAATCGAAGAAACTTGGCCTGAAATATGTTGGTTTTTTCCCCATTGTGCAGGTGATAAATCCAGTCACCCTACAATTAGAATTACCAAAAATCTTGCAAAGAATTCACCCTGTATTCCATGTTAACTTACTGAAACCTGAACACACATCCCCTCTCCAATCAATAGCGGCTAGTCCTCCTGTGCCAATTCTCATTGAAGAGGAACAACATTTTGAAGTTAAAGAGATTCTAGATCAGGGGTGTCCAAACTACGGCCCGCGGGCCAACTGCGGCCCGCGGGTCAGTTTTTATTGGCCCGCAGCAAATTCTGAAAATAAATAAATCCTGTTTCTGTACGTGATTCTTCCGTCCCGGCGCGGGGCTGTTGCAAAGAGGGTTGGGGCAGTTCAGCCGCCGAGCAGTAGGGGGAGCTCGTGCAGCGACGGAAAGGTGGCGCCTGCGTAGCTGCGCCGCCAAAATGGGCGACTCTGAGGATGAATTTCGGCGGCGGGATCCGCCGGGGCGGCGGCGGGGGGCAGCGGCACGCGGGATAGGCACAGGCGCCGCTCCCGCCGCCCCCCCCGCCCCCCCGGGCGCGGGCTGAAGCAAGGCGGGGCCCCTCGGCCGCCCGGGAGGAAGAGGTGGCGGGAGGCGGACGGAGAGCCGCTGGTGGTTCCGGCCAAGTCCCGCTCGGAGGCTGGGCCAGGCAGGAGGCGGCCCAGGGCTGGTGAATCAGGCAGGAAGTGGGGAGTGGGGGGAAGAGGCTGAGGGGATCGCCGCCTGGGAGCCACTGACTGCCGCCTGCTCTCCGCCTAGAGTCGAAGGGCTGCGGGAGGCTGCCGCCCCCGCTGCTGCTTCAAGGGCGGAGGGCGCCCGCGCGGACTCGAGGCCGGGCGGCCTACTGCTTTTGGAGGCCCGGCGCGCCCACGCCCCGCTGCCCGCCAGCCACTGGAAAGGGGCCCTGGCAAATGCGAGGCCGGGCTGGCTGTGGGAGCTGAGCTCGTTGACGGGCACCTCGGCCATAGCTCCTTGGGGGGCCGATCAGGTGCGTGGCTGCGGCGGAGGGTCGGGCTCCTCTCCCGGGGCCTCCCTTCCCTTGGGGCAGCTGAGCCATCGCTCTTTTGCGGCGTTCTGTCCCGGAGCATCCCGAGGCCGAGTTCGCCTTCAATCCAAAGGACAGCATCACTGCTCCCACTGAGAGCAATGTTCTTCACATTATAGGTGAGTTAGAAATACACACAGTAATCATGTGTCAATATGTCACCTCTTGTGTGTGGCCCGGGCCACACATGAATTTACTAGGCTTATATACTGTTTGTTGTCCAGCCGCATGCCTTTCTGAAAAAATATATTTTAAAATATTACATTAAAAATCAACATAACACAAACACACACGTACACAAACATAGAGATACACATGCACATATATATAACTCACACACATATAGTATACTTAAGCCTAAACTGTGCATAGGGACTACCCAGACGGCTGAAAAAAGTGATTTCTGACAGGTTCTCACACTTTTGACTGGTCCTCACACCTACAACTATCTTTACATTTTGCACCCTATCTTGTAACCGTGGTTAAGAGAAGCAGTTGTGAAATGAGTGATATGGTTGTTAAAAATGCTGC
This sequence comes from Ahaetulla prasina, assembly GCF_028640845.1. NCBI lineage: Eukaryota > Metazoa > Chordata > Lepidosauria > Squamata > Colubridae > Ahaetulla > Ahaetulla prasina. The sequence goes on from NC_080540.1 coordinate 187,373,034, forward strand.
AATGGGCATAAATGTGAGGATGGTCATAAGTGTGAGGACTGGTCAAAAATTACTTTTTTTAGCCCTCTGAGTAGTTTCTATGCCCATAGCCACATCCACTCAGTCACATGAGCAGTTAGCCACGCCCACCAGTCACATGACCACCAAGCCACACCCCAAAATAAGCCACGCCCAAAGAACTGGTACAAAAAATTTCCAGCCCCCCCCCCCCCCCCCGGTGGCCCGGGCCTTTGCTTATTTTTCTGTATTTGGCCCTCACTCAAAAAACTTTGGACACCCCTGATCTAAATCTATATTGTGCCCTATATTCTTTGCCCATGCAATCATCGGTTCTTTCACCACCTCTTCCATTCTATCAAATTCTAGTAGGTATTTGTATAATTTAGATATTAATTTTCCTTCCAGGCCTATCAATAATTTGTCTAGTTGATTTGGTTCCATATCAATTCCAAATTCTTCCATGTCTTCCTTATATCTGGATTGCAATTGTAATTATGGCCACCAATCTATCGATATTCGCTGTTCCTTTAATGTCTGAATGTTTTTAAGTTTTCCCTGTTTGTCTAATATTTCCAAATATCTTGGCATCTTACTTATGTCTAGTGTATTGGGGTGGATCATCGCCTCCATAGTGGATAACCAGCCAGGGATTTTCATATAGTGTTTTTTCCTTATGTCTTGCCAATTCCGTACCAATGCGTCTCTTATTCTATGTCTGTAAAAATATGAATGTGTTTTACTTCCTTATCCCACATGAAGGCGTGCCACCCCTTTTGTAAGTCATGGCCTTCCAAGGCTATGATTTGCGAAGGCCTGTATTTTAAACTCTTCTCCTCTAACTTTTGTTCCTTTTATTCCTTGATTTGCTCTTATGCTATTTAAGAATACTTCCAATGTTAAGATAAAAAGGAGTGGTGACAATGGACATCCTTGGCGTACCCCTTTGGTTATTTGGAAGGTGTTAGTGGTATCTCCATTTATTATTACTTTTGCCTTTTGCGTCGAGTAAATTGCCTCTATCATATTTTCGAATTTAGTTCCCATTTTCATATTTCTAAGTTGCCTTATCATAAATTGCCAACTGAGGTTATCGAAGGCCTTTTGGACATCAGGAAAACAAGGGCCATTTGTGCGCTTCATAATATTCCAGTATGTCTATTATTATTCTTATATTATCCTTTATTTGTCTATTTGGTAAGAAGCCATTTTGGTCGGAATGTATAATCTCCTTCAACACTCTCTTCATCCTCTTTGCAATTATGTTCATAAATATTTTGTAATCAGCATTTAGTAGGGATATAGGTCTATAATTATTAATTTGATTTTTATCTGTACCTTCTTTTGCAATTAAAGTGATGTGTGCCTTCCTCCATGATTCTGGTAGTTTTGCTTCTTGCAGAGCTTCATTACCTATTTCTAATAGGACTGGTTCTATAATCTCATTCAATTTTTTATAGACCTCCCCTGGGAGACCATCCAGTCCTGGTGTCTTATTGTTTTTAACTCTTAGGATTGCCCCCCTCAATTCTTCTAGAATTATTTCTTTATTTAACATTACCCTTTTTTCTTCTTCTAGTGATATAAGCCCTTCTTCCAATAGATAATTATCAATTTTATCCTTCGCTGTTTCCTTTTGTTTGTAAAGGTTCATATAATAGTCTTGTACTATTCTCTTTTTCTCTTCTTTATTATTTTGTGGAATCCCCCTCTCATTGTATAGTTGTTGGATAATTCTTTCTTCTTTCTCCATCTTCAACTTGTAAGCCAACCACCGTCCAGTTTTATTAGCGTGTTCAAAGAAATTCTGTTTAAAGAACTTTAATTTTCTTGCAATTTCTACTTGTTCTAATAATTTTAATTTATGTCTAGCAAGAATCAAAGTTTCTTTGACTAAATTATTTCCTGGTTTTGTTTGTAGTTGGTTCTCCCATTTTTCAACTTCTTTCGTTAGGGTATTATGTTCCTTCCATTTTTCTTTATTTTTCTTTGCCATATAAGCTATTGTTATCCCCCTTAAATAAGCTTTCATCGTATCCCATAGATTTGTTAGGGAAGTATGATGTTTTTTATTTTCTTTAAAAAATAATGCCAATTCCTTCCTTATTCTTTCTATGCATTCTGTCTCCTTTAAAATTTGGGGGTTTAACATCCATCTATTACTTTTTTTCTTTTAGCCTCTCCAAATTATCTCAAGGGGATTATGATCTGCCCAAGTATTTGGGGAAATTTCAATTTTTTTCTATTTCTATGCCTAATTCATTATTCATCCAGATTATGTCAATTCTGGACCAAGGTGCATGGGGATTGGAGTAAAATGTAAATTTATTTTCTTTTGGGTGCAGAATTCTCCAAATGTCAATCAGATGTAATTTGTGTATCATTCTAAAAAATGATAATTTTTGGGTAATATGTTTCTGTTTTTCTTGTTCTTTTTATTGCTAGCATAATCTTTGTATAATGTTGACTATTCTGTTATAATCCCCTACAATTCCTGTAGCCTGTCACAATTATTTTTTCGTGCAATTTTTTATAATATTTTCCCTGATTTTTATTAGGCACATAAATTACTACTAACAAGATTGGTATATTTCCTTTTTTTATTTCTATCATCAAAGTTCTTCCTTTTGGGTCTGCAAAGAATTGTTTGGCCACTATTCCTTCTTTGATATAAGCCACCAACTCTTTCTTCTTCTTTTTTGCCAGTGCTGTATATACTTTCTCAATTTATTATACTCTAGATATTTTTCATCCTGCTTTCGGATGTGTACCTTTTGGAGGCACACAATATTTGCTTTTTGCTTAACTAACTTCGTGAATATTTGTCTTCTTTTTACCGTTGCATTTAATCCATTCACGTTTATCGATAATAATTTCAAATCTCCCATCTTATTTTCAATCAGCTCTGTTTTAGTATCTACTGGACTTTGTAACTATCTGAGTTCTAGTCTTAATACCTCCTATTTCTTTCCGTTCCTTTTCTTCTTTACTTCTCTCTTCCTGGGTTCATCCTTTTGCTTCCTGGCTTTGCTGTGAATCTTCTTGACTTACATTCTTGATCTCCTCTTTACTACTCTGATCCTCCTCCTTACCCATCAATTGGTTAAAAAGATCCTGTGCCGGGGGCGTGGCCATGACCGTGGTGGGGTAAGGACCTTTCCTTCACTTCACAGGGCTTTTTAATGAAGATTTATGAGAATTTATGCCGTTTGGAGTGCACTGTTATGGATGAAAGTTAATAAATCATGAAGTGAAAGTGTTAACAGCCCAGCAGATTGAATTTAAAACTGGTAGGTCATCTGAAACGGCTTGAATTAAGGAGTTTCTACAGCGTGGGATGACCGAGCCGGCAGACATGATAAGTTTGGAATAAATTGCTGTGTTTTGTTTTTCCAATTATAACTATCGTGTTCTGTGTTAAAAAAAAAATTTTTTTTTTATTGCTGAGGCTAAGGAGTGAATATTAAGGACTGAATCTGTTAATGAGAAGAATTTAATTGAAGAGAAATTGACCTTTTGTTGGACTGTTTGGCAGCAAGAGGATTTTACTGGGCGGATAATTTTTTCTTTATTTTTTTTTTCTCTTGAGAGCAAATTAATAGCTTGTTTATATCACAGAAAACAAAAAAAAAGGATTCTGTTTCGAAGCTTAAGTTGGTTTCTCTTCCTTTCTGCTTTGCTGACGTGGAGAAAAAATGGCGCTGATTAATGTTAGCTGTGAGGTTCTGTGTTTCTTTGTGGAGTGACTATGAGTCAAAAGTTACTGAGAGATTATCCTTGAAAACTTGAGAGATAACAGTGCAAATAAGCCGCTTCGCTTCAATTAAAAGACTGCCGTCCTTTGATCTTCACTAAGACCCTCTGTAAAATTGGTTTGGAATCCTAGTTTGGGGGAAAAAAATTGGTTTTTTTCAAAATGACTCAACAACTCTCAGAAACGCAGCAACTTGCTGCAGCTTTAAATAAAATTGGGGAAAAAATAGCAGGACTATCAGAGCGTATGGATAATATGACATTGGAACTGACATCTGAAATGAAAAAGTTAAAGCAAGAGATGAATGACAACTTTGCGAAACAAAGAGAGGAAATGATAATGATTAAAGATGAAATGGAGCAGATGCATGTACATGAGGCAAAAGTAGATTGGAATTTAAGATTAAAAGGATTTACCAGACATTTTATTTTTACAAGAAACCCATCAGAAATCTGAAGATTCAAATAGAATGTATATAAAAGGTATGCAAATATATGAAAAGCATTTGGAACTTCAAAAGCTAGAGGAGTTGCAACACTGATATCAGATAGGGTGTACTTTGAAAAACATCAGGTAATTTTGGATGAAGATGGAAGATATGTAATAATTGTTGGAAATCTTAATGAGGAAAAAGTGACACTTGTTAACTTATATTTACCGAATGAAAAACAAAGAGAATTTCTTGAAAAATAACATAAATTTTGGAGAATGAAAGTGTAGGGAAAGTAATTGTGGCTGGGGATTTTAATTTAATCAGAGATAAAATAGACAGTACTAATCCCACCCGCTGTGGAGGAGCAAATAAAATGGGGATTTTAAATATGTGGATGCTTCGAAACGGCATGGTCGATGTGTGGAGAGAGGTTAAAGGAATTGAGAGAGTATACACTTTTTTCTCTAAGATATATAATACATATTCTAGAATTGATTATATTTTTCTTTCTAAAGATTTGTTGAATAATGTGGATAAGGTAGATGTGGAATTTTAAAGATTCTGATCATGCAGAAGTTATGGTGGATTTAGATTTTAATTTTGAGAAAAAAAGAAGCTATTGGAGATATGAGGAGAAACTGTATAAAAATGAAAAGGATAAAAAATGGATACTTAAAAAACTGGAGGAAAGTTGGAGATTAAATGATAACGGGGAGGTTAAATTTGAAATTGTTTGGGATGTGATGAAAGCGGTGTTTAGAGGGGAGAGTATTAAATTATCAAGTAGGAAATATAAAAATTATAAAATTAAAATGGAAAGAGACAAAAATCAGATTAAAGAATTGGAAAATCAATTTTTGCTTACTAAAGAAAAAAAAATTCTTCAGGAGCTTAATATGTTAAGAAATAAAATGATAGAAGAAGATACAGAGTTAGTAAAAAGAAATTTGAGATATTTAAATAGGAATTTTTTTGAATTTAGTAATAGAAATTCTAAATTATTGGCAAAGATGGTGAAAAATAAAAGAGAGAAGAGAGGAATTGGAGCTTTGATAGATGACAGAGGTATAAGATGTTATAAAATTAGAGAAATGTGAAGTGGTTAGAAACTTTTTTCAGAATCTATATTCAAAGAAACCAATTAATCGGGGAAAATTGCAAAGCTATTTAGAAAAGTATGTGGTGAAAATTGATCAAACATATAAGGAATTGATGGAAGAAGATATAACACAAGATGAGATTAATGGAATAATACAAAAATTAAAATTAGGGAAAGCTCCAGGTGAGGATGGATTACCTGTTGAGTTTTATAAAGAATTTTAAAGAATTAATAATACCAAGATTGCAAAAATTATTCAATGGAATATTACATGGTGGAGAAGTACCTTCGTCATGGAATAGAACGGTGATATCCCTAATTCCTAAACCAGATAAAGATTTAGAAAGGATTGAGTCCTATCGGCCCATTTCTTTAATTAATCAGGATGCAAAGATATTTACTGCTATTATAAGTAATAGATTAAATAGATTTATAGATAGATATATAAGCTATAACCAAGTAGGTTTTGTGAAGGGTAGATACATGAGTGATATTGTTAGAAGAGTATTAAATATTATAGATGTAGCTGAATATAATGGTGATAAAATTGGTATAGTATCATTGGATATTTTTAAAGCTTTTGATTCTGTACAATGGGAAACTATTAAAGTAATTGTGGAGGCTTTAGGCTTTGGTAATAAGTTTATACATGTTATTTCAAAATTGTATCAAAAAAGCAGTGCAAGAGTGAAGGTGAATGGAATATTAACTGAAGAGATAAAATTAGAAGCTGGTACGAGACAAGGATGTCCCTTGTCCCCAACATTATTTTTATTGGCTATGGAAATATTGACAAAAATGATAGAAAAAGATGAAGAATTAGAAGGATATAAGGTATAAGATAAATTTGTATGGATGATACTTTAATTATTTTGAAAAATGTAGAGAAAGACCTGAAAAAGATATATAAGCATTTGATAGAATTTGAGGAAATGACAGGATTGAAAGTAAATTGGTCAAAGTCAGAATTATTGATGGACAGTAATGGTAATGACTCTGAGAATATGCAAGAGCAATTTGGGATAAGGATTAAAAACACATTGAAATATTTGGGTATAGTGCTTTCACTCAAGGTTAAAGAATTGAAAAAACTTAATTATGATGTGGTGATTAATGAAATTGAGAAGAAGATAGATAAATATAAAATGTTAAAGTTGTCTTGGTTTGGTAGAATTGCAATGTGTAAGATGATGTTGCTGCCCAAGTTCAACTTTTTATTCGAGATGCTACCACTAAATTTGACAGAGAAAGATATTGAAGGATATCAGAAAAATTGGATAAATTTGTAATGGTGGCAAAAGACCTAGATTAGTGAAGAAAATGTGGTATCAAAATCAAAAGGAAGGTGGATTAGGAATCCCCAAATTATTTAATTATTACTGTGCGTATGGTATCCGGATAGTGGTAAAAATATTTAAAGGTGAAGATAACTATTGGAGAGACTTAGAGTTAAGGGATATAGAGAAATTTGGATCAAGGTGGTTTTTAGATAAAGCAAACCCAAAATGTGTAATTAGAAGTTATTGGTTAAAGGGATTAAGTAAAATGTGGAATAAATTTGTTAAAATTTTAATTCCGGATATAATCTTTTTGGGGGAGACAATTGGAATTTGGCCGATTAAAAATAATATAAAACGAATGAAGTGATTAAAGAGGAAAATATAGAAATTATTAGAGATTGGATAAAAGTTATGGAAATGAAAGGAGGAATAAAGAAATTATTGAAAAATTAGGGTTAAGTTGGTTTGAAAAATACAGATAGAAAATGGACAAAAAACTAAGGGAAAATTATTCGATAAATAGATGTGAAACTGAATTTGAATATTTAGTATCTCGGATTATGAAAGATGAAATTGGGCTAAAGGGACTCGTTAGTAGGGTTTATAAGATTATAAATTCTGATGAAAAATTACAAAGAGTGATGAGGACAAATTGGGAAAAAGATCTTAATATTGAAATACCAGAGTCAGATTGGAATGTGAATTGGAATAGTAGAATTATGAGAACTTTATCTATAAGGATTAAAGAGCACAATTATAAAGTTGTTTGGAAATGGTATTTGACCCCAGTAAGATTGTCACAAATGGATAAAAAAATTAGTAAAAAATGTTGGAGATGTGAGATGGAATTGGGGACTTATGAACATATGTGGTATAAATATGATAAGGTTAAAAAGTTTTGGCAACAATTGGAGAAAATGATATTTGAAATGATGGGGAAAGTAATAACATTGAGAGTGGAAACTATATTATTGTTGGTAATTAAGGAAATAGAATTAACAAAATATGAAAAAGAATTGGTTAGAATTATGATTATAATAGGTAGAATTATAATAGCTAGATATTGGAAACTAGATGTGATTTTTAGAATAGAAGAGTGGAATTCTGAAATGTGGAAATTAGCTTTAAATGATAAAATGACATGTGATATTAAAATTAGAAGTGGTGTGTATAAAGAAGATATTTTCTGGAAGACTTGGAAACCATTTGTGGATTTTGCGCTTGCAACATTGGATGCTTCGGTACCTGTACCTCGAGAACGTGGATTTTGGCGATCGTGAGGATATATCCGAAGACCCAAATCTTCCTTTTTTTATGTATAGCACAAGGGTGTAATAATGTATTTTCTTTTTGTTTGTTTGTTGCAAAAAAGTAATAAAAAAATTTAAAAAAAAAAAGATCCTGTGCCATCTCTAAACTATCAATTTTCACCTTTTTACCTTGCCAGGTGACGAGCATTCCTTTGGCAATATCCACCTAAACAGGATATTTTGTTTATTTAATTGTGAAGCCAGAAAGTGATAGTCCTTATATTGTTCTCTGACCCTTCTCCGGACTTGTTTTAGTGTAATAATTTCCTTTTCTTCATATATCATTGGTCTTTCTCGTGTAATGTTGTAGACAATGTCCTGGATTTTCTTTCAAGTAAATCTAATGTGAACCTCTCTGGGGAGTTTATGGCATCTAGCATAGTTCGTTTGGATTCAGTACACCTCATCCAACTCATTAAGGATTTCTTGTTTGTCTCTTTGAAGAGATTCTGCTATTATGTCTGCCATTATTTGCCTTATATCTTCATCTTTTTCCTCCCTTACATTTTGAAATCTTAAGTAGAAGGATACCCAATCCATTTCTAACTGGACTATTTAATTGTTGAGATCCTTATTGATTGCCATCAATTTCTGATCGAGCAGATCTACTTTTTCCCCTGTTTGTTCTGTTTTGACTTCTATTATGTTTATTTTTTCTTCGTTCTTCTGGATTGCTTCCTGTATTGAATTCATTTTATTGTCCAGTTTCTGGATATCCAGTTTCAATTCTCCATGGTTGTTAAACATTGCTTCCTGCATTTTAATCATTGTTTCTTGGATCAACATCAATGTATCTTACATCATTTGCATACTTGGGGTCATATTAGTTTTTTTCCATCTTTGATGATCCTTCCGTCAGCCGTTGGTTTGATGGGGAGACTGTGAAGAGGGATATGACATCAAAGCTCACGAGTAGGTCGCTGGGCTGTAAGTTTTGTTTCTTTATGATATCTATGAACTGGAATGAGTTTTTTACATGTGAGGCGATGGATTCTGCATAGGGCTGTAGTTGTTTGGCGAGAAATTTGGCTAGGTTTTATATATAACCCCCCCAAGCACATCCTAGATCTGACCAACCACTGCCTATCCAACACATACTTCATCTATAACGGACAAAAATACAAACAAATAGAAGGCGCACCCATGGGATCACCCCTCTCACCTGTCATTGCCAACCTCTACATGGAACACTTTGAAACCCAAGCACTAGAAAAATCTGATCACAAACCCAAACTCTGGCTCAGATACGTAGATGACACCTTCATAATCTGGCCACACGGGATAGAAAAACTTGACAACTTCCTCATACACCTCAATAGCCTACACCCCAAAATACAGTTCACCATGGAAACAGAAGTTAACAACCAACTTCCCTTCCTAGATGTCTTAGTCTACAAGAAACCCAATGGCTCCCTAGGACACACCATCTACCAGAAGAAAACACACACAAACCGCTATCTGCACGCACTCTCACACCACCACCCAGCACAGATCAACTCCGTAGCCAAGACACTCATTTCTAGAACAAAACGCTTAGCTGACGAACAACACCTAAAAACCGAACTACACACTCTCACAAACGTACTAACATCCAATGGATTCCAGAGAAATAAGATTACCAAACTAATCCAAAGAGAACCCCCCACTAAAACCCAAGACAGAGAACAAGAAAACGGCACAGCCCTCCTCCCATATATAAAAGGCACCACAGACAGAATCAGCAAGATCCTCCACAAACATAACATCAAGACAGCATTCTGCACAAACCAAAAAATATCCACCATCCTAAGAAACCCCAAAGACAGAATTGAGTTAGAAAATCAAGGAGTATATGAAATCCCATGCACCGCCTGCCCCACCACATACATCGGACAAACCAACAGAAGAATAAGTGCACGCATTGAAGAACACAAGAACTCAGTCAAAAAAGAGGAACCAACTTCTTCCCGGGTCCAACACCTTAAAGCCACAGGACACGATATTGACTTTAAAAAGACCAGAACTATCACCAAAACTGAACACTTTAACAACAGAATAATCAGAGAAGCCATCGAGATAGAAAAACGCCCACACAGCATGAACAAACGAGATGATACCTCCCGCCTACCAGCCATTTGGAAACCCGCCCTTATTGACAAACGAGTGTCTAACACGAGGAATGACACCAGACCCACACTCACGAGGTCCACACAGGATGTCACCACCGCACATCCACCCAGAAAGCAGACCCAAACCCACACTGATCATGAAGCACGACCAAGGACCAGAAGCCAGACCGCAGCTGCAACATTAGCCATTTCAAACCCCTCCAATCCATACATGCAGCAGACTGACACCCACTATGAAGATGTAGCACGACCACAAAGCCAAACAACAGCTATGCAGCTCACCAGCTCAAATCCCCCTGCAACACAGATTAAACTGAGCACAAACAAGCCCCCACCAACACAGGACACACCCCCAGCCAATCAGAGCACAAAACCCCCCCATCCAATCAGAGCACAGCCAAGCTCCCACCCAATCAGTTCAAACCCCCACTAGCAGTTAAAAGGAAGAAACAGCTGCGATCACACATTGCTCCCAGAAACACGAAGCTGAAGCTGAAGATGACGAATGAGACTTCGTCGAAACGTCGCCAAGACACTTCCAATTTTACACGGGAGAAAACCCGAACAACCAAAGACCTATATACAAACACCCGTGAAAACCTCAGAAAACATATATATATATATATATATAAACTAAATGGATATATTTAATCTTTTTGAATCCTTTTAAATACTTTAAAGTTAGTCCATAGAAAGCAATAAGTGAAAGATATGCCTTAAATATAAAGTTCCATGAATCGGTCCTAAGTGTATGTGAATCCTTCACTCAGTTTTAGATCTCTTTATTTCTCCTGGGTCTTCAGTGCCTCGATTGTGAAGTTATTGTCTTTCTGTGTCTTTTCAAGAGTTCTGTTACAGCAATAAAATCCTTCTCCGCTGTCACATTTGGGTATTCACACCTCTCTTGCAATCGTGGCAGTCAGTTGTCCGCTCTCCCCCCTTCCTCCTTCTCTTTATTTATTTATTTCGTCACAACAATATATATAAGTGTCATACAAAAAATTATATAGTATATAAACATATATGTTGTCGCTCAGGGCTGTCAACTCTCTCCTCTTGTCCACTTTTCCCCTTCTTCAGAGAGTCCCCCTTTTTTGCTGCAAAATCGCTTTTTAAGCTGTTTAGTCCTTCCTCTTCTTTGTCACTTTAGGGTTAAATATATTATGCTGAATCACTGCTCCTCCCGCCCAGTCACCGCCCAATCTCTCTGCTTCTAACCAAGCAGCCATGACTCACTTTTCCAGATGATCTTGCCTTACGATTCTCGGAATACTCAGTCTGCTCGAATGTCACAGTCTGTTATCAAAGTCTTCACTTCCCTATACCTTCTGGCTCATTGCAGCCTCAGGTCTCCCATAGCACGATGGCAGACACTTTCACATTGGGTTGACAGGGGCTTCCTCAGCAGCTGATGATTGCCTTTCACTTTTGCTGCCCTCCGGACTTCCCTTCTAGTCCACAGATCCCTCCAGGCTCTCTGCGCCCTGAAGGGTCCTCAAAATGTGGAATATTCAGGGTTTAGGAACAGAGACTGTCCTCTTTCCCCCACACCACTACAATGATGCCACAGAAAGCCATTCCCCAAAGTATTTCATTCTCTAGAAAGGGAGGAGCTTCCCACAATTTTGAGCAATATTCCATTTGTTTCTTGAAATTTCCTTGCCCTCTAGTGCAGGGATCCCCAATTCCCAGGCCATTGCCCACTACCAGGCCTTGAGCTGGAAGTAGCTGGCGAGCACATGCATGCATGCATCCTCACTTGTGTGAGCAGTGGGCAAGCGTGTGCATGCATGCTCTATTTATGTGAGTGGTGGGTGCCCACCACTTGCCAAAACCCACCGACTCCTCCTGCCAGTCCAGAGAGCCAGAAATGTTGGGGAAATGCTCTATTGAAAGATTCCTAAAACTCCAATATTTCTTTTCTCATTCAATTTGCAAGTCATTTCTTTCTGCTTGTATTTTTTATAGCTCCCTAAAATTGAATATTTATCTTGGACGCAGATACACCTAACCACACACACACACACACACACACACACACCACAGTATATATAGCCAATGAAAGAATTAAAAGAAAGAGTTATAAATAGGCATCACTTCATGACCACAATAGGGACTGGAAACTCTAATTCTTGCAACTTGTGTTTTTATTGTCAGCTTCTCCATTGATTCTGTTTGTCAGAAGCCAAATGTAAACCATGCAAATTGTGATCAAGTGCCTATGGGACCCTGTAACAATCATAAAAAACTGCTGCTTGAGAAGCACCCAAATGTCAATCACATGATCACGAGAATGCTGTGACCATCAAAAATGCAAGGACTGTTCATAAAGTTATTTTTTGTTTTTATGTTATAACTTTGAACAGTGAAACAGGGAGGTACCTTGTTTCCCCCCAAATAAGACATCTCCTGATAATAAGCCCAATCGGGCTTTTGAGTGCATGGCAGTAAGGCCAAGTGCTTATTTCAGGGTTCAAAAATAATATAAGACAGGGCCTTATTTTCAGGGAAAAATGGTAGTTAAGTCAGGTCAACCTGTATTACACTGCCTTGACAAGGCAGGCACAGCAGCATTTAAGAGGTTTAGGAAAGAGAAATCAACCTAATGCTATATTTATCACACCATTTGGCAGAGACTACAAAGATAGGCAATAAAGGCAGGATTTGGATCAGCAACTGAGGCAGTAAATGTTATGTCAATATCCTTTTCTGCTGGCTCAAGGGGCAGAGAGCATCTATTTAGCAGTGGGGGAAAATCTTCTACTATATGAGAAAGGGAGTCCAAGAAAAATCAATATGGAGTCCATACTGTATAATGCCTGATGTCTGTCCATTGCCTACCTTAATTTGCAGATACACAGAAAGAAATCCATATAGTATGATAAATATATTTATTTCAAAATAATACGTTTAGGCTTTGTATCTGTCAATGATATAATTGCAACTTCAAAGAAGGGAAGAGTTAATTTTTGAATAGTTATTTGTTGAATTAATGGTTCAATTTGTTTAATAAATGCTTTCTTATTTAAGTTTTTACCTTTTTGTTTTCAAAAATTCAGGTATTGAAGGCAAACTGCAAAGTTTTCTTCCTCTGAAAGCACATTTATTTATAAATGAAACTCTTCCAGATGGCTATGTTGATCAATCTCTCTCAAAACAGTTTGAAGGTATTCTTTGATCATCTTTACTTGCTTGTCTACCAATACTGAGATTGGGAAAAGAGTTTATGATTCAATACCCCCAGCTGTTTGACAAAGAAATTTAAAAATGGGTTTTGTTTTCCTAAATGGGCTCATGGAGAGACAATAATGCAAGTAGCAAAATGTGTGTCTGCTCTTCATGTATTTGCAGTCAATGTTTGCATGAAAGAGCTTAGATTGTGATATCATAATGCACAGTGAAGTCATTATGCCTGAGCCCCACTCTGTGCAAAATAAAAATAAAATAAATTGCTAGCGCACCCTGCCCTCTCCACATCTACCTTTGTAGTAAATATTGCATGCATTTGTCTGGCTACTTCCAATAAGTAAAGCCTCAGCTTTTATGAGTGAAAACCATCTTCTATAAATACACTAATTCTCCATGGTACCAGTAGCAGAAAGTCAGAACAGGCAAGATGGCAGTTGCATCACCCCTTTGTATCTGTGTGTCTCTTTTTCTTTTTTTTATTGAAAAAGTTTTTACAAAAAAAAAACTTCCCCCCCTTTCCCCGCTCCCCCCTCCCGCCTGGACTCCCCCCTCTTCTCTCCCTTCCCTTCAAAAACCCCCTCCCCCCCTCCCCCCGGACTTCCCGGAACAAACACAAGGTATAGTTAAAAATAAAACAAACATATGCTAAAAATTTTCCCTCCTAACTCAGTTATACTCCTGCATTTCTCATCAAATCCTAACCTCCCCCAATGCAATCAGAAATAATACATCCCAATCATTCAAAGGCAGTCTGATATCTCTTCATCTGATATCTGTTTTGAATATAGTCAATCCATTTTTTCCATTCATTTAAGTATCTTTGTTGCATATTGAGATTTTTGCCATCTCAGCCAAATTGGCAACTTTCAATATCCATTCTTCTATTGTAGGTAATTCTTTTTTCTTCCAATACTGTCCTATCAGTAATCTTGCCGCTGTTATTAGATTTAAAATCAATTTAGTCTCAATTACTGTACAGCCGTGATAATTCCCAATAAAAAAAAATTGCAGCAGGAACTTTATCTTCTTTTTCAAAATATTTCGTAAAATCCATCAAATTCTTATCCAAAAGGCCTTAATATTCTTGCAAGTCCATCAAATATGAAAATATGTAGCATCATCACAATTACATCTCCAACATTTTGCTTGCATATCTGGATACATACACGATAATTTCGTAGGATCTAAATGCCATCTATAAAACATTTTATAAAATTTTTCCCTTAAATTCTGTGCCTGCATAAATTTAACATTTCTAACCCAAATTTTTTCCCAAGTTTCCAATAATATTGGCTCCTGAAAATTTTGTGCCCACTTTATCATACAGTCCTTTACCAAATCCCTTTCAGAATCTATTTCAAGTAACACATTATACAATCTCTTTATATGCTCCTGGACTGATTTCTAATTTGCTTTACCAAATTTTCCTCATTCTGCACTATACCAATTTTCTGATCTTTCTTCCATCTAGCACGTAGTTGCCCATATTGAAACCAAGTATAATTTTTCCCTTCTTCTTTTAATACGTGCAGAGATTTTAATTGCAAATTACCTCTTTCAGTATACAAAAGATCTTTATATGTAATCATTTCCTGATTCTGTTCTATATTTATATTCTCTAGTGTATGTCTAGGACTTGCCCACATAGGAACCTTATAATTTAGTTTATAAGAGTATTTTTTCCAGACACGTAAGAGAGCAGTTCTTAACACATGATTTTTAAAAGCCTTATCCACTTTTTTATCATAAATTAAATATGCATGCCATCCATATAGTAAATCATAACCTTCTATATTCAGAATTCTGTCCTCCGTTAGATTAAACCAATCACTTATTGCAGAGAGAGAAGCTGCTTCATAGTATAATTTAAAATTGGGCATTTTTAAGCCTCCCCTTTTCCGTGAATCTTGAATTATTTTCATTTTAACCCTCGCTTTTTTACCTTCCCATATAAATTTATTAATTCCAGTCTGCCATTCCTCCAAATTTTTATCTTTCTTAATTATTGGTATCATCTGAAAGAGGATAAAAATCGAGGTAAAACATTCATTTTGATAGCAGCTATTCTCCCCAGCAGTGATAATTGCAATTTTTTCCAAACAATCAACTCCTTTTGAACTTTTTGCCATAACACCTCATAATTATTCTTATACAATTTCACATTTGATGGTGTAATATAAGCCCCTAAATATTTAACCTTTTTTATAATTTCAAATCCTGTTATTTCCTCTAATTTTTCTTTCTGTTATCTGGTCATATTTTTTATTAACACTTTTGTTTTATTCTGATTTACCTTAAACCCTGAAACCTTTCCATATTGATCAATTATTTCCAACAGAGATACATTGAATTTATAGGATTTGTTAAAGTAATCACCAAGTCATCTGCAAAAGCTCTCAGTTTATATTCATGTTGTCTAACTTTAATTCCCTCTGTCTTCTTTGATTCTCGTATTTTATCCAATAATGGCTCCAGAGTTAAAATAAACAATAGTGGTGATAAAGGACATCCCTGTCTTGTTCCTTTCGCAATCTTAAAAGCTTCTGTTAAATTACCATTAATTATTATCTGGGCTGTTTGCTCTCCATAAATCGCTCTAATTATTCTTACAAAACCATCTCCAAATTGCATTTTATCTATTAATTTAAATAAAAAATCCCAATGCAATCGATCAAAAAGATAAATGCTCCTGCGATAAAAATTTTCTTTTCTAAATATTCCAATAAATTTACAATCTGCCTAACATTATTCGTCATCTGTCTCCCTTTTATAAATCCAGATTGATCAGTATGAATTCTTCGTTGTAAAACTAACATTAATCGAATTGCTATTATTTTAACAAAAATCTTATAATCATTATTTAAAAGTGAAATTGGCCTATAATTCCCAGGTTTAGAACAATCCTGTTCCTCTTTTGGTATCAATGAAATAAAAGAAGTTCTCCATGAAGGGGGAATTTCCCCTCCTAATTGTGTCTGATTACATAATTCCTTAAGTGGACCTAACATCTCATCCTGTAAATTCCTATAATAGCTTGCTGTAAGCCCATCCATAACAGGAGTTTTCCCCATTTTTAATTGTTTAATTACCAAAATAATTTCTTCAGAAATTATAGGCCGATTCAATTCTTCCCTTTGTTCTAAAGTTAAGCTTTTAACCTTATAATCTTTCAAATAATTATCAATATCCATATTCAATATATTATCTTTAACGTATAAATTTGTATAATATTCTAAGAAAGCTTTTTAATTTTATCCTGTTGATATCTCTCTTTACCTTAATATTCTATTTTTTCTATAATGCGTTGTTTTTGTTTTTTCCTTAAAATGTATGCTAACCAGTTACCAGGTCTATTTGCATTACAAAAGGTATTATGTTTGGCATATTGTATATTTGTTGCCACCTGGTCAGCCATTATCATATTAAATTGACTCTGTAATAACTTTATTGCATCTTTAAATTTTCGATCATGCGGATTATGTATTAATAATTGTTGTTTCTTATAAATTTCCTCTTCTAGATACCTACGCTGTCTTTGTTGCTTATTTTTTTTTTAATTTGAATTTATATCCCACCCTTCTCCGAAGACTCAGGGCAGCTTACTCTGTGTTAAGCAATAGTCTTCATCCATTTGTATATTATATACAAAGTCAACTTTATTGCCCCCAACAATCTGAGTCCTCATTTTACCTACCTTATAAAGGATGTAAACAAAAAACAAAAACAAAAACCTGGCATCCCAAATCATTTCTATCAATGTTTCCTTATTCAAATTATAATCAAAAAATTCTTTCATCTGCTTTTTACATTGATTTACATTATCCTGATATCTAAAAAAATTTTCATTTAATCTCCATGTTCTTCTGCCTTCTTTTTCATACTGCAATTCCTTCCAAACTGGGCTATGATCAGATAAACATATTGAAAATATCTTAATTTTCTTTACCCTAGAAAGCAAATCATTAGAAGTTAATATAAAATCAATACATGAAAAAGATTGATGCCTATCAAAGAAAAAAGTATAGTCTCTTTCCTCCAGGTTTCCTTCATACATCTCTCAACTCAAAATCTTCTATCATCTCAAAAAAAGATTTAGGGAGCTTTGCATGTGCAGTTATCTTTTTAGAAGAAATTCTCTTGTCCTTTCGTGTATCAATTACTCCATTCCAATCTCCTAATATAATATACGATCTATAATCCCATAGAATCAACTTATCATACAACATTCTGTAGTATTTTTCTTGTTGCTGATTAGGTGCATATATACCCAGCAGAATAATCTTTTTTGTTTCTAATGTAAGTTCAATAGCATTCATCTTCCATGAATATCTGCCTCTATTAACTTAGCTGGTATATCCTTTCTTAAATATATCACTATGCCATTTTTCTTAGCCAAAGCTGAAGCAACAAAATGTTTACCTAATTTTGAATTTATTAAGTATTTTTGATCTGATAATTTAATATGTGTCTCTTGTAAACAAATCACATCATTTTTAAATTGTTTCCAATAATGATTATTTTTCTTCTTTCCTGAGCTGAATTCAAACCATTGACATTCCAGGTCAGAATTTTATTTGCCATTACTGGCCTCCTGAAGCTTTTGAGCAATCAGCTGAAGATCCTCCTCCCGTATCTTCGGCCTTGCTCCTCCCACCGCTTCTGTAATAGAATCCTGACCTTTGCTTTGACTTTGTTGCTCCTTTTCTTTATGCTTGAGGGCTCCCCTCGTCACTCTTTGTTCTTGTGGTTGTTCCTCAGATGATAACATCACTGGGGTCACCTCAGCTTCCACAGTCATTTGACTCTCTTGAATTCTTTTTTCTATTACTTCTGTTTCAACTTTCAACACAGTAGAAAGAAAATCTTTAGCCTTAAGCACAGTATCAATATGATATCTTCTTCCTTGATAGTACACTGTCAGACCAACTGGAACTTCCCATCTAAATTGAATCTGGTACTTTTTAAGTTCTTGTGTAAAAAATATGAAGTCTTTCCTATCCCTTAGCATCTTGGGAGGAATCTCTTTCAAAAACCTTCAACTCCTGATCTCCTATTTTCAACTTTTTCTGATATGCAACTTGCAGGATCTGATTTCTCATTGTTCTTTTCACAAAGTAAACCACAATGTTTCTAGGAAGTTTCTTCTGCCTAGCAATCCAGGAATTAACTCTGTATATTTTATCAATTTGATAAGCAACCTCTTGTGGATCAAATTCAATAAATTCAGCCAAGGCTTCTGATAAAATTTTTATGCTTAAAGAGCAAGGGGAAATGTTTGAAGAGAGGTTTAAGGAGATGATGGAAAATAATGAGAAAATAAGAGAAGAAATAAAAGAGAATAATCAAAAAATAAGAGAAGATATTTTGATGGCTTTTCAAGGTTTGGCAAAAAGACTGGCGGGGTTGGAGGAGGAGATGCAAGAAATTGCCCAGTCAAACCAGCAATTAGAAAATAAAATGGGAGGAATGCAAATAAAATTGGACAAAAATGAAGATCAAGTGGTGGTGATGCAGTATAGGATGATGGAAGGAGCACTGAGAATTAGGGGATTACAGGAGGAAAAAGGTTAAGATGTATCTGTGTGTATTTCAATGCATGTGCAAAAAGTGCCAGGCAGTGATAATGCTATTGCTATGTTATCTTGCCTATTTTGACTTCCCTGCAGGTGCCACTACTATTCCTATTGCTTTTAAAATGTATCTGGTGATTATGATACTGTTGCACTAGAATACCTACATGGTCCTATCCAACCCTATTATTCTATGTTCTGTAGGAAAAAAATACTGGTTACTCATTTGCCATCTTCTTTTTTACAATAGATTGCTGTATAGTACTTCTGTTAATGGGGAAATGGCAGACAGACACAGGAAGTAATGGCTCACTTGAGCCCAGTCTGAAGTTGGGCTAAGCAACAGTTTGGTGCTCATTTTTTCAATATACAGGAAAAAATAATATTGAATAGGGTTGTTTTTTAAAAAAAAAATAGTGTTGGTAAATCTGGATACTGATTCCAAGGTCTGAGATCAAGTTTGCTGATCAGTTTGCTGACTTTCTTAATTTTTTTGTTTTTTTTTGTTTACATTTATACCCCGCCCTTCTCCGAAGACTCAGGGCGGCTTACAGTGTATAAGGCAATAGTCTCATTCTATTTGTATATTTTTACAAAGTCAACTTATTGCCCCCCCAACAATCTGGGTCCTCATTTTACCTACCTTATAAAGGATGGAAGGCTGAGTCAACCTTGGGCCGGGCTCGAACCTGCAGTAATTGCAGGCTACTGTGTTCTTAATAACAGGCTTTTACCAGCGTGAGCTAAACCGGCCCCTAATTAGGCTGCAGCTGACACTGTGCCCAAGCACTGAGAGGCTTGTGGAAGCAAAAACAAAGCTTATAGAAAAGCTGGCTGACCACAAGCTGGAGCATGGCAGATAGCAACAACAGCAACAACCAAATGCTGCTCTGCTTTTAGATTAAATTGGAACAAAATCAGAAAAATACTGACATTTGGAGCCCTTCAAAAGTCTTAGCTATTTTGAATTTAGAAGAAAGTAACAAGCAGTGTGAAGAAAAACCTAGAGAGAAACTATGCTAATTTGCATATCATCTATAATTTGCAGAATACAGCTTTGCATTCTTTAGAAATTGATGTTTTCTTCTTTTGTATAAAGTATAAAAATATACATATACAATACCATCACTAACCATATAGTTTCTGGCTTTAAAGTTTCTTGAGGAATAGGAATGAAATATAGCAGCTGATATATTTATACCAACAAGTTAGTGTTGACTCTTGGCAACTGGCTGGACAAGTTCCTGCAGTCTTCTTCAGAAGTGATTTGCCTCCCTCCTAGGGCCAAGAGAAAATGATCACCCAGCTGGCTTTATGCCTAAAATGGGATTAGAACTCTGTCTCCCAGTTTCTAGCATGGTGCCTTAACCACAACATCGAACTCACTCTTTTTACTATTAAGCATTAATTCACAGACAAATTTATAGGCAACTAGACTTCTAAAAGACCAGGACTTGTTCACCCTTAGATAGTTCCTGGACATTATTATCATATTATTTGTATAATCTTATTCATTTTACTGTAATGGAATATCCAGTTGAACCAAGATATTATAGCAAACCTTTTCAAAAACTGGCCCAGCCTGTTTCTAAAGTTCAGCTCTTCAAGTTTGATCAGTTATTATTATTTATTATTATTTATTTGATTTTTATACCGCCCTTCTCCCGAAGGACTCAGGCAAGATAAAACCAACAATACCATATACAGGTTAAAATACAATTTAAAAAACTTATTTAAATTAGCCTGGAAATTAAAATTTACCCTACACTAAAAAACCCGTTTAAAAATTAATAAATTTAACATTAAAATTCCAATTTAAGCCAGCCCCGCGCGGATAAAGAGATGTGTCTTCAGTTCGCGACGGAATGTCCGAAGGTCAGGTATTTGGCGTAAACCCGGGGGAAGCTTGTTCCAGAGTGTGGGAGCCCCCACGGAGAAGGCCCTTCCCCTGGGGGGCCGCCAGCCGGCATTGTTTGGCGGACGGCACCCTGAGAAGTCCCTCTCTATGGGAGCGTACGGGTCGGTGGGAGGCGTGTGGTAACAGCAGGCGGTCCCGTAAGTACCCAGGTCCTAAGCCATGGAGCGCTTTAAAGGTCGTAACCAACACCTTAAAGTGCACTCGGAAGGCCACAGGCAGCCAGTGCAGTCTGCGCAGGAGCGGTGTTACATGGGAGCTACGCGTAGCTCCCTCTATCACCCGCGCAGCTGCATTCTGGACTAACTGAAGCCTCCGAGCGCACTTCAAGGGGAGCCCCAAGTAGAGAGCATTACAGTAATCCAAGCGAGAGGTAACGAGCGCATGAGTGACTGTGCATAAGGCATCCCGATCAAGGAAGGCGCAACTGCGAACCAGGCGAACCTGGTGGAAGGCCCTCCTGGAGACGGCCGTCAAATGGTCTTCAAACGACAGCCGATCATCCAGGAGGACACCTAAGTTGCGCACCCTATCCTTTGGGGCCAGTAACTCGCCTCCGACAGCCAGCTGCGGCTGCAGCTGACTGAATCGGGGTGCCGGCATCCACAGCCACTCCGTCTTGGAGGGATTAAGCTTGAGCCTGTTTCTCCCCGTCCAGACCCGTACGGCTTCCAAACACCGGGACAGCACTTCAACAACTTCATTGGGGTGGCCCGGGGTGAAAAAGTACAGCTGGGTGTCGTCAGCGTACTGCTGGTATCTCACCCTGAAACCACTGATGATCTCACCCAGCGGCTTCATGTAGATGTTGAACAGCAGGGGCGAGAGAATCGACCCCTGTGGGACCCCACGAGTGAGGCCCCTCGCGGTCGACCTCTGCCCCCGTGTCAACACCGTCTGCGACCGGTCGGAGAGATAGGAGGAGAACCACCGATATACGGTGCCTCCCACTCCCAATCCCCCCAACCGGCGCAGCAAGATACCATGGTCGATGGTATCGAATGCCGCTGAGAGATCTAATAGGACCAGGGCAGAGGAATGACCCCTGTCCCTGGCCCTGCAGAGATCATCCACCAATGCGACCAAAGCTGTCTCCGTGCTGTATCCGGGTCGGAAGCCAGACTGGAACGGGTCTAGATAGACATCTTCATCCAGGTATTGGGGTAGCTGTCGCGCCACGGCACTCTCTACAACCTTCGCAACAAAGCGAAGGTTGGAGACTGGACGGTAATTACCCAAAATAGCTGGGTCCAGGGAGGGCTTCTTAAGGAGGGGTCTCACCACCGCCTCTTTCAAGGCGGCAGGGAAGACCCCTTCCAACAAAGAAGCGTTGATAATCCTCTGGAGCCAGCCTCGTGTCACCGCCTGAGTGGCCAGTACCAGCCAGGAAGGGCACGGGTCCAGTAAACATGTCGTGCCGTGAAGCCTCCCCAACAACCTGTCCACGTCCTCGGGAGCCAAAGGGTCAAACTCATCCCAAATGGGCTCAACAAGACGTGCCTCCTCTCCCTCGCTTGGATCATCCCAAATTCGGTCCAGACCGTCCCTCAGCTGAGCGATTTTATCGTATAGATAATCACTAAACTCCTCGGCACGTCCCTGCAAAGGGTCATCCCGCACCTCCTGATGTAGGAGAGAGCGGGTCACCCGAAACAGGGCGGCTGGGCGGTTATCTGCCGACGCAATGAGGGTGGAGGCGTAAGAACGCCTCGCTTCCCTCATTGCCACTAGGTAGGTCCTAGAATAGGACCTAACTAGTGTCCGATCAGCTTCGGAGCGACTGGACCTCCACGTGCTCTCTAGGCGTCTTCTCCGGCGTTTCATCTCCCTCAGCCCCTCGGAGAACCAAGGGGCCAGACGAGATCTATGCCGGGTCAGAGGCCGCAAAGGTGCGACACGGTCCAAGGCCCCGGCCGCGGCCTGTTCCCAGGCCACGACCAGTTCCTCAGTCGTGCCGTGGGCCAGATCCCCAGGGAATGGCCCAAGCTCCGTCAGGAACCTCTCCGGGTCCATCAGGCGCCTGGGACGGAACCACCGTATAGGTTCCATCTCCCTGCGATGGTGAATGGCGGTTCGGAAGTCTAGGCGAAGGAGAAAATGATCCGACCATGACATTGGTTCTGTTACTAAATCATCTAACATCAGATCATTTAACCACTGTCCAGAGATATAAATCAGATCCAGCGTGCCTCCCCCCGTGTGCGTAGGGCCATCATTTACTCGAATCAGGTCCAAGGCCGTCATGGAAGCCTGGAACTCCCGAGCTGCCGTCGATGACAGGCCAACTGATGGCAGGTTGAAATCCCCCATGTCTGGGGGTCTCAACAGCCACAGCAGCAAGTACCTCCAACAGTTCAGGCAGGGCTGTGGTCACGCAGCAAGGAGCCAGGTACGCGATCACCAAGCCCAACTGATTCCTATAGCCCCACCGCACATAGAGGGATTCACAGCCGGCAATCTGAGGAACAGTGGTCTCCCTCGGCTCTAGATCTTCCTTAATAACAACCCCCCCCCCACCCCTACCTTGGACCCTCGGCTGATGAAATGCTCGGAAACCTGGAGGGTTCTCTTAACTCCAAGTTTAATTACCTCCTTTAGAGTAGGATGGTGTTATAAAATTTATAGAGGAAGATGATTGAGGCTGGTAGAAAATTTGCTTCAGCTAAGAAAAGTGAAAGAATTAAAGAGTGTTTATGCCATGTATTATTTCCACTTTCATTATCATTGAGCTATTATTTAGTTTCTGTATTTCTTGTTTTTATTTGCTATGTTCCTTTGCTGCAAGACACTATGTGAAAGGGTGCACAAAAATCAGCATAGAAGCAAGAGTAATTAAATTAGATTAAAAAATAAATGTTCTGACTGGCTTGTTTATGTTGGCCAACATGTTTTCACTTGATGAATAGAAGTAATGACATACATTAACTGCATGAATGCGCTATTACTAATTACAAATCCAGGCAACATCAGGCACAAGACTTTTTGATGGGATCATATAGATGTTTATCCACAACTCAGAACATAGAAATGTTCATGTTGCATACTGCATATTCTCAGATTCTCCATCATTTCCCTATTTTTGCTTACTTTACAATGGATGAATATCTGGATGAATATCTGAATTAACCTAGGACCTTTCCCAATTGCATCTTGCTATAGTGCAAAGATAATCAGCTCTGTCATTTTCACTATGCTACTGGCTTGGGCTGTGCCACCAAAGAGAAGGGCCTGCTGACTACCAGCCCTCGGGGTGAGTTTCGGAGGAGACCCAAAGCAGTTGGGGTTCTTCCTAGCCCAGGTTTGAACCTATATGCAAGAGTATGGGGCCGACTTGCCAATTGAAGGGGCCAAGGTGAAGTGTGTGATTATAGCAATAGAAAAGACTGTAGCAGAGTGGATGGTTACCCTCCACAATGATGATGCATTGGAGGTGCACAACTTCAACTGTTTCATGACAGAGCTCTGTAAGAGATTCGAAGACCCCCCTGCAGATTGAAAGGCCAGGACTTGAATCAAAACCATAAGCCCAGGGTGGGGTCTCTTACACCCAAGAGTTCCAGGAACTAACCGACTGGCCACAGAACATGTTAATTGAATGCTTTCAGGACAAGATAAGTGATGACATCTACAACACCTGCATTTCCAGGGGCATCCCTCGCACTCCACGGGTGGTATGTCTTGGTAGAAGAAGTTGAGATTGACCTGTACCGATTCCAAAATCACCCAAACTGTGGGTGATGAAAGTCTTTTCCAGATGAGAAGAGGGACCAAAGCATATGGGATGTCCCAAAGTGCACAATGATGTTCCATTGGCTGTTTCAAGTGCAGGAAAGAGGGGCACCAAGCCACTGACTACCAAGCTGCAAATCCAGCTCAAAAACTCACCCTGGTGTCAGCTAGGAAGCTGGGGAAGCTGACTTTGAGGACCTGAGAAATGGTGCTGGAGGGAGTCACGATCATTAAGTTCATCCTATCAACCAAGGATGGTGAGAGAACTCTGACCATACCAATGGAGGGCCTGGCAGAGAGTGATATCAACTCGGATGATGACCCCTTGGCAAGTCGCCCTGTGATAGCAGTAACTATTCCCATAGAGTTGGTGGTGCCATCCTCTGGACACAAGGTGAGCTTGGTGGCCATTCTGAACTCATGCTGCATGAAATGCCTGGTCAGCTGGCTTAGTTGAGAAACTAGGTTTAAGACTCACAGTTTAACGTGTCTGTGGCTTTCTGCTAGCTAGATGCTTCAGTGGTGGTTGTGGGAGGGGAGGAGGCTGCAATGTTTGTCACTGAATCCGTAGAGATGAGGATGAGGCCCCACACAGAAACTCTGAGCTTCATTATAGCACTGGGCATGGAAAGACTCCTCATACTGGGCTTGATGTGGCTACTGAAGTGGAACCCTTACATAAATTGAAGGAGGAGGATGTTAAAGATCCAGCAAAACAGTCCTAATGACAACTGTCCAACTAGCAAACAACTAGCAAAACAAGAAATCATTGTCAGGGGACTTGAATTCCCAAAAGTAAATCTTTATTGGATACACCATATCGGTACTGAAGAAACAAAACCAACTCTGGTTTTCCTGTGCAAATGCTTGCCCAGTATTTGAGATACATGGCACAAAGTACATCCCAAGAAAAAGCAATATTCATTTTATTCAAATTGGCATATGTCTTGGTCAAGAATAGATATGATATGGATGACAGCTTCAGGTGTTTTGTGGATAGTTACATCTTATATCCTACATGAAATTCTTCTTGGGGTGTTTGTTTCTTATCAGCTTACTTTTTCTGACTCTCTCTTGCTTTAGCTAAGGCCTTCCTTACATTACCCCACACACTTTGTATAGAGTTAATCCACTACTGGTGGGGGTGGAATCTTGTGCGTACTCTGGCATAGGTACAAATTCCACCCCTGTAGCTATCTTGAAAGGGGTGAGACCAGTGCTACTATGCACTGCATTATTTTATGCCATCTCAGCAAATGGCAGGAGTTCTGCCCAATTAAATTGATAGTAGTTGACAAAGCAACATAGGCATTGCTCCACCATGGCATTACTTGGATGGAATCCAGAACTGAGCCCCATATTGGTCTTATGAATTCACACCAGAACTTCACCGTAAATTGGACCCCTCAGTCCAAGATGGTGCATTTCGGCATTCTATTCAGTCAGTGCTGCAGCAACATTTTGGTAGTCTCTGGTCTGATAGGAGGCTCAGACATGCTACAAAGTCAGCTTGTTTGGAAAACAAATCAACTACAATCCCGATTACAATATTTCCCCCACCCTCTGGGAGTTCTACTATAAAGTGCATAGCTATTTCCTCCCAAGGTCGGGTTGGCTCAGGTACTTGCCCAGAGTCTTTCCTGGTCACCACTTCATGGGAGCACAAACAATGCAGTTTTTTACATAACTCTCTATCTCCTTTTTCATCCCTGGCCACCAGAACTGCCGCTTGCTCAAGTGCAAAATCTTTAGGAACCCGAAGTGGCTAGTTTGTTTAGCATCATGACTTTATGGTAAGACTTGTAGTTGTAAGCTGTCCAGAATGTACAACTTATCCCCTTTCCAGGCCAACTCCCCCCTCATTGTCAATTCCCCTTGGTGGGGCCCCAACCATGTGTCTGTTTGTAGTTCCCTTTTCATTTGTATCAAAGCATCAGTTCCCCCCCCCCACATCTGTTGCCTAGTGGTTACTTGTGCTGCCAGCTGCTTTGTAAGAATAATTGAGTTAACTACTTCTTCCTGAGTGCTCTTATACTGAGGCATCTGGGAACGCGCATCAGCTAAGAAGTTCTCTGTACTCTCAATACATTTTCAATATCTTTTGGCTACTTTAAGAAATACTTAAGCATTGTGTGTGTGTGTGTGTGTGTGTGTATGTGTGTGTGTGTGTGTGTAAAAATTACATTTTCAAATTTTGGGTTAAACTTTCTTTCAATTGTACATATCAAGCACAGGAAAATCCATCATTCCAGTTAACTCATTAGGTTTAAGTCACTCCTTTCAGCTTGTCCTCATGGAGTAAAATCTTTTTCTTCTCTGGAACTTTTACCAAGAAGCCTTTCTTTTTATCATGGTATCTCCAATTTTGTTAATGTCCTTAAAGAAAAAGTCCTAAATTTGTCTTTTTTCTCAATGCTCTTCTTGCAGTTGTGTTGAGAGGTTTATATTTGAACCACAGTAGTGGAAGTTAATATCAGTTTCTTCCAAAACTGTGATAAACTCCTCTGCATTTTCAGCTACTTGTGAAGGTACCTCAGCAGTTTGGTAACATTCTCCACATGTTTTCATCTCAGAAGATGAGATGAAACAACAAATTAGCATATTTTAGTTAGAGACCTTCAAATATATCTCTAATACTTTGATTCACTATCTTGGCTTCCTCTTTTAATCAGAATCAGAAGATTTTAGCCACTCACAGCTCAGAAGATCAAGCTACTATTTACTACAATAGTAAACTAAAAGCATAGCTTTCACTCTTTATCTTTCTCCATCAACATTTTCCCCCCTCACCACACTTCCTTATTTGGCTTGCTTTAGCAGTCTTCTTTCTTGTTATTTGAGTCAAAAAGAGATCCCTAAAATGTCATGAGCCTTCAAAAAGATATAGCAGGCTGTAGCTAGAAAGGGCCTCTTTTTAAGTTGACTTTTAAAAAGATTAATAGTCATTGAAGGTGATTAATAGTCATTGAAGGTGATAAGTTACTGTCCATTTGAAAGGTGAATTTCAAAATGGCAGCTTCTTCAACCCTGAACAGATTGCAGCCCCTCTCCTCCCAGCCTTTGGCATGCAGATAGCTTCGGAGTTCAACTCCAGAAGCAGTTTGCCGACTTACAGCTGAATTGAAGGGTTTAGAGGGGAAGTTCTTCAACACACTAATGGGATGCCACTCCCTTCAGTTAGAAGGGGGAAGAGCTGCACCCCAGGGGAAAATTCCTTTGGAGATCTCTCCCCTAGTTTGTGTTCATAGCCATTTCCCCAGAAGTCCTCCATTTGTCACCTTCTTTAATTCTCATTTGATAGTACACCTCCCTTAGATCCAACTTGGTAAACACCTTCCCTTTGGATAAGTATCCCAGCCTGATGGGAAGTTGATACATATTCTCCACACACATGCTATTTATCCCACAAAAATCCATGCATAATCTCAGTGACCCATCCT
Source organism: Ahaetulla prasina (assembly GCF_028640845.1). Classification (NCBI taxonomy): domain Eukaryota; kingdom Metazoa; phylum Chordata; class Lepidosauria; order Squamata; family Colubridae; genus Ahaetulla; species Ahaetulla prasina. Next base: position 187,400,858 of record NC_080540.1, read on the forward strand.
TTTTCTCCTTGAATACCACAGAGGCTACTACTCAGGATTTTGCGGGCTGGTTTTTATTAATAAAGTCTCTCAACTCCCCTATCTTCTCCAGGGTCATTGAGTACATTTTGGTTTGGGGAGTTTTGCCCCGGCAAGATTTCAATTGTGCAGCCTGTGGGGCAATGGGGAGCAGGATGTTGCATTCCTTCTTGCTGAACACTCTGCTAAGCCCTGATATTGTAAATGTTGTACCTTGATGAACGTATCTTTTCTTTTATGTACACTGAGAGCATATGCACCAAGACAAATTCCTTGTGTGTCCAATCACACTTGGCCAATAAAAAATTCTATTCTATTCTATTCTATATTCTATGGGGATGATCTGAGCATTTGGTGCCAATTCAGTGGCCAATTTTGTATGCTCAAGGCCTTTCCTCTTTTCTCTCTGCTGGTTAGGCTCACCCTGCTTCCTTCTCTTGGGAGTGCCCCCCTGGCCATCATTATGCATCTCTCGCCCTTCCCCCAGGTCACCACCAGGATAAACCCATAAAAGAGGAGGTCGAGTTGTACTGTACGGAAAGCAGTGGTGAAATCTGAACCGGTTTACTACCAGTTCGCTGGCTGTGCATGAGCAGTGTGCACCACGCACCAAATGCGAGGTGTGTGTGCACAATGCATGGCAAAAGGAGGCATGCGGTAAGTAGAACAGCACAAGGGGGTGATCAGCTTTGGCGCGTGACTTTTTTTTAACTTTTAAAAGCATATTTTTTACAACCTATTCGGCGAAGAGGTTGTAGAAAAAAAATTTTTAAAAGTAAAAAAAAGGCTCTGACAATCAGGCAACTCAGCTGTGCGATTGTCAGAGCCTTTTTAAAAACCTTTTAAAAGCATTTTTTAAACAATCTATTTGGCTGAAGACGTTGTAGAAAAATGCTTTTAAAAGTTAAAAAAAGCTCTGATGATTGCACAGCTCAGCTGTAATCGTCAGAGCCTCTTTTTTTTACCTTTTAAAGTATCTTTTACAACCTATTCGGCTGAATAGGCTGGTAAAAATGCTTTTAAAAGTAAAAAAAAAGGTTCTGACGATTGCGTGGCTCAGCTGGGCATGGGCGGGCAGGGATTTTTGCTACCAGTTCTCCAAGCCACCCGCTGCCATTGCTGATCCGGTCTGAACTGATCCGGTCCGAACTGGAAGCATTTCACCCCTGATGTAAAGGACCACTACATGCTACAGAAATGCATGAAACCAAAGATGAAAACCTCCTAGAATGCATATGGGTCAATATAAAATAAAAAAGAATGACATTGCTATAAGTGTATACTACAGGCCACCCAACCAAACAGAAAAAAATAGATGTACTTTTTGCCAATCAACTAAGTGATTGTCTAGTCTCTTTTTAAAAACCTCTAATGATGGACCATCCATGATTTCTGAAGGCAAATGGTTGCACTGGTTGGTTTGTCCTCACTGTTAGGAAGTTTCTCCTTAATTCCAGGTTGCTTCTCTCTTTGATTAGTTTCCAACCATTGTTTCTTGTCCTGCCCTCTGGTGTTTTGGAGAATAATTTGACCCCCTCTTCTTTGTGACAGTCCTTCAAATACTAGAATATTGCTACCATGTCACCCCAACTCTTCTTTTCTTTAGACTAGACTAGACCCAAATCCTGCAGCCCTTCTTCATATGTTTTAGTCTCCAGGCCTTTGATCATCTTAGTTGCTCTTCTCTGAACTTTTTCCAAGGTCTTGACATATTTTTTGTATTATGGTGACAGAATTGGTTGCAGTATTCCAAGTGTGGTCTTACTAGGGTTTTATAAGGCAGTACTAATACTTTACATGATCTTGATTCTATGCCTCTGTTTATACAACCCAGGATTGTAACCCAGCATTTTTGGCTGCTGCTGCACACTGCTGGCTCATATTCAAATGATCATCCACTAGGACTCCAAGGTAGCTCTCACAGTTACTGTTTTTCAGCCAGGTCTCACCTAATCTGTATTTATACATTTAATTTTTCCTGCCTAAATGTAAAACTTTGCTTTTCTCCACATTAAAATTCATTTTGTTGGATTGGGGCCCATTGTTTAAGTTTGTCAAGATCTTTTTGTATCCTGAGCTTGTCTTCAGGGTTGTTGGCTATTCCTGCCAGTTTAGTGTCATCTGCAAATTTGATGAGTTCCCCTTTTATTCCCTCATCTGAGCCATTTATGAAGATATCGAAGAATACTGGGCCTAAGACAGAGCCTGGTAGTACCCCCACTGCTTACTTCTCTCCATGTGGATATAGTACCATTAAGGACTACTTGTTGAGTACCATTTATCAACCAGCTACAAATTCATCTGGTGGTAATGTTGTCTATTCCATATTTTTCTAGCTTACCAAGAAGTAGATTGTGGGTGTTCTGTCCCCTCCTGGCCTCAGCCACATGAGCTGGCTAAATGAGCCAGTAACTGAGTTCATGGCTGCTATCAGTCCTGGCAGGGAATCTGCAGCTGCCTGCCAAAGTCTCCCTTATCTTGGGGTTGCCAGGCCACCAGGAAGTCAGCAATCCAGGCCGAATGTTCAGCTCACTTCTTCATGAGTCAAATAGTTCAGCTCAATTTTTGCTCGTCACGGAGCAGAAGAGCAGCCAGGGCTGCTTTTATACTCTGTGGGGTGTGGCTCCGTAACTCAGCACTCTCTAGGCCTGCCCCACCCCTTCCTTTGTTGTAGCCATCTCTCATATCTCTGAAACCTGGGATCCAGCCAGGCCTGATTGCCATCAGCCGGTCTGGAGGCGTGGCCTGGGGGGGGAGAGTCAGGGGACGGAGGCCTCGTTATCTCCTCCACCTGGCCTGCCTCTGGCTTCTGGAGCTGAGCCAGAGGAGCCGGTGCTCCAGAGGTAAGTCCTGATGGCCCTTCCCTCTCACTTCCCAAGTCACTTTCTGGCAGGGGGCCCGGCTTGGGGGGCGCAGACACAACAGTGGGCTACTTTGTTGAATGCCTTGCTAAAGTCTAAGTATATTGTGTCCACAGTATTTCGCTAGTCTACTAATTTAGTCATTATGTTGAAGAATGAAATAAGGTTGGATTGGCATGATCTGTTTTTAACAAACCCGTGCTGGCTACTAGTTATAACTTTATTTGTTTCTAGTTGTTCACAGATCTGTTTCTTGATTATCTTTTCCAGAATCTTTCCAGGTATTGTCGTAAGTCAATACCTGGAAAGTTAGCAGAGTTAACATAATGCCTCTGTGGCAGCCAAAAGTTGGAGCACCTTCTTGGAATGTCTTGTTAAGAGGATCCAAACTAAAAAATGCTGAAAAATGAAGGGCTGGCCTTTTTCTTTGGCCATGTGGCTTTTATCCCCTTTCCCTCAAGCCCTTCCCATCCTTGCCTTGATGCTCATGTAGAGAAGATGTGTCGCTGCCTTGGCCTTGGCCTTCTAGGTCACTGTTGCTTAGGTTTTAATCCACTTGAATCTCTTGCTTCTAGTTACAGTGGAGTAATTGTTGGTAGCTCTTGGATTTTCATATACCTTTTAATTGTGGTGTACTATTCCCATACTTCTGGCTGATCTGTGAGTCTGGATTGTGCAGCTACAACCTTTTGAGGAAGGCAGGGGAGGGAGATAAGCTCAAAATGCATTCCTAAACTTAATTTAATTAGTTAAATTAATTCAGGGAAAATAATTTATATTACCCCAATAACTCTCAATTTTTAATACAAAAACATGAATTTATGAATAGATTGGCTCAGTCTTTCTGAATGGATACAAAATCTCCATTCCTAAAGACTAGCCTCTTCAAGTTTCTTCTTGAGGCTGTTTTCCTAGACTGGGGCTGTTAAGATTTTTCTCCTCTTCTCCTTTAGGGGAAATATTCTATCCCGCCTCTTTTAATACCCTGTAGAATACTTTTATTTTGGGATTGCCTTCCAGCAATATAACCAGATTTAGCAATCAATCAAAACATTATTTGATATTGTATGCTTAATCAGTTGATCAACAGCCCTAACCACTTTAAAAGTTGGAGGTGCCTTCATTGGAATATTTGTGACAGACTGCCCTCTACTGTAGAAAAGCAAAATGACCTCACCATATAGCTGAGGTCATAGCCTAAAAAGTCTGTGGTTTATTAGAATAACAGAGTTAAGAGGGACCTTGGTCTCCTAATCCAACCCCTCTGCTCTGATCCTGTATCATTCAGGAAAATGGCTGTCCAATTTATTCTTATAAACCTGCAGTGCTGGAGCACCCACAGATTCTGGAGGCAAGTCGTTCCACTGATTAATTTTTCTCAAATGCCAGGAAATTTCTCCTTAATTTTAGATTGGAATTGCAGAAAATGGCCATTTTATATGGGATACCAACATTACCAATTTATGGGTGTGGGAAGCCCTCCCCCCCCAGAAGAATGAAATATTTTGGGAAATATTAAAAAAGGCAGAATATTTTATAACCCTAAAGGAGAAATGGAGAAACATGTTTTTAGAGGCAGAAAGCAGCCCCAAGTCTTTCTTAATAGCCCATGCAGATGCCAGCACTCAAGAAGATAAAGAGCTTATTGAAAGAGGAAGCCAACTATCTAGATGGCTCCATTCATATGCAAAGCAAATACTGTCAGCAGAAGCCCATTCAAGACAGGATATTTTGGAGGAGGCGTAGCCAGCGTTACGGCGATATGACGGGCTCTTTGGGAGCTCCTGATATCTCTGTTGCCCAGAGGTCCCAAGTGACCTAAGTCATCCTGTAGGGACGATGAACAAGAGGAGCACGGACTGACCGGCACAGGGAGACTGCAAACTCCTTAAACTGGACAGTGGAGAAAGTGACCATAGAAGTCGCTAGGAAGCTGGGGTGGCCACAAAGGAAGAGAGAAAAATAAGAAAGCATGTGACATCGAGGTGAGAAAAGACTTATTTTTTAAAAAAGAATTTCTCTTCATACCCACTTGTAATGAAACAGAGTGGAAAAGAGTGGCTGAGAGTGAGGAGGGAGAGTGAGTGTGTATTTATTCTCACTTCTGACATTTTGGCGGCAAAGAAAGCAAAAGTCCAAGGTAAAAATATATTTTTTTCCTGAATGAGAAAAGGGAAGAATTTGGGAACCTTCTTAAAAGTAAGGATTAACCAATTTGAGAAGATTGAATCCTACTTTTTTTTAACAAGATGGAATGGTGGTAAATGACTATGAACTAAAGTTTGAATAGTTCTAATTAAAAGTAGTAAAGGAACATTGAAAGTGCTTTGCCTTACTGAATGAACTAGCCTGCAATGTTATCTAGTGGCAGAAGAAAAAGGAAAAAAATGAATGAATTTTAGCTAAGACTGACCTTGACAACTCTGAACTGAATGATAAAAAAAGCAGATGTGCAAGAGAGAAAGATTGGATTACTAACTTTGTTTTTGCCTTTCAAAACTTTATTTTTTTGTGCTTAGTTTTTTATTTGCCTATTTGTGACCTCTTTGAAGTACTTTGGGCTCTGCTGTGGTGAATAAGTAAAAGACATATTGCTCTATGTTTTTCTTTTTTCTTATGCTTTATTTTTCTATGCTCTCTTGCTATTGGATTGGAAAAAAGCTAGGCTGGTTAGAATTTGGATTAAGACAAGAAGAGATGGAAGAAAATGTTTGTTTGTCTGAATTTTTTATATCTACCTTCTTTTCCCACCTGGCTTTTAAGATTTTTCTTAACAACTTTTTTGGCTTTTGGCTTTTCTTTTTTCCTTCTTTTTTTATTGTTGGACTAGCTGATTACCCAGCATTGCTCGGGTATTTATTTATCCCAATCTTGTATTAGACAGGAAAAGGAATGAATTATATCCTTAGTGTCAAATCAAAGCAACTTTATTCACAGGGTTTTAAAAGTATAAGCACAGGATACAAATTACAAAGTAAAATATTCAAATTAAGAATTATATTAATTTAAGACAAAACTTGACTATAAGCAACATTTTTAGTTTCATGTCCAGGAGCAAGAATAAATAAATTCTGTGGTGAACCCACCCTTGAGCAGACAAAATAAAGTTATGTGTGGGAGAAACATGGTGATCTCAAATCCACTCCACAGTATTTAATAGACTGACCCTGTGACTTATTGATCGTGGTTGAGAATTCAAATCTCAATTTTTTTTCAAAAAATTTTCAAATTTTTTCCAGAGTAAGTCATCTGTGTACCAAGTTTGGTTAAAATTGCTTGAACTGTTCCAGAGTTATGCTGTAACACACACACACACACACACACAGAGAGAGAGAGAGAGAGAGAGAAAGGGGTCTTAGGGGTGTGTTACCACTACAGTATTTTTTTCCAGAGAGTAAGTCATCTGTGTACCAAGTTTGGTTAAAATTGTTCGAGGCGTTTCAAGAGTTATGCTGGAATACACACACACGCAACTACAAATCAAAAATTATAGACTAATATCATTACTAAATGTAGATTATAAAGTATTTACATTGATAATGGCGGAAAGATTAAAGAAAGTAATAAATGAATACATACAGTCTGACCAGAACAGTTTTATGCCAAAATGGCAAATAAAGAACAATGAGAATAATAATAGATATATTGGAATATTACGAAGCAAACCTAGACAAACAAATGGCATTAATATTCTTAGAGGAACAAAAGGCCTTTGATAATTTAAATTGGAGATTCCTTATTTTACAATTAGAAAATGTGAAATTTGGCGATAAATTTGTAAATATGATAAAGAAGATATACTCAACCCAAACAGCAAAGGTAGCAATGAATGGAGATACGACTGAACAATTTACAATAACAAAAGGAGTGAGGCAGGGATGCCCCTTATCTCCTTTATTGTTCATTCTAACATTAGAGATATTGTTAAATAAAATTAGAAGTGATAATGAAATAAAAGGACTGAAAGTAAAAAAAGAAGAATACAAACTTTAAACCTTGCTGATGACTTGGTCTTCATCCGGGAGCAACCGATATCGACAGGACCCAAACTACTATCACAAATAGAAGAATATGGGAAGGTAGCAGGACTCAAAATAAACAGGCTAAAAACAAAGGCACTAATGAAAAATCTTACAAAACAACAGGAGAAGGAATTAGAAGACAAAATGGGTATACAAATGACAAACAAAATAAAATATCTAGGAATTTGGCTAACAAATAAAGGTTCATCAATCAGAGAAGACAATTATAATAAATTAACATAACAGATAAAGAAAGGCTTACAAATTTGGAGCAAATTACAGCTATCTTTGCTAGGGAAAATAGCATCAATCAAAATGAATGTGTTACCAAGAATATTATATTTATTCCAAGTAATATCCATAAAATTAGGGAATTTTTTTAAAAAGACTTCAATAAGCTTATAGCAAATTATATTTGGCAGGGGAAGAAACTAAGGATTAAAATAAAATTTTTACAAGATAGCAGAGGAAGAGGAGGATTCGGATTCCCAGATTGGGAAACCTGTTATAAAGCAACATCATTGATATGGATCAAGGATTGGATAGAATTAAAAAATAAAATAATTCTAGCATTACAGGGGTACGATCTACAAAGAGGGTGGCATGCATTTCTGTGGGAGGGAAAAAGTAGACAACATAGATATTTTCAAAGGCATTTAATTAGAGAAGCACTGCTACAGACATGGCAAGAGATAAAAAAGAACCACTATGATAAAATTCTGGAATGGTTATACACAAAAGAAGCCCAAATTTACCCAAATGCATTAGACATTGGTAAAATGAAAAGATACAAAGATTTGTTAAATAATCAAGGGGAACTAAAAACAAGACAGGGATTAAAAGAAAAGAGTACAGACATTGATTGCTGATATAATATGCAAAATATTATGCATATCTGCTGATATAATATGCAAATAATGCATATAATATGCATTATTTGCATATTATATGCAAATAAAATCCAGATACAAGACAGATTTGATACAATTTGGATTCCAAAAGGAAGCATATGAATTAGACAAAATTCTTCAAGGTACAGAAGACAAATTGATTTAAAAAATTTACAATTATTTATTAAGATACAAATTGGAAGAAGAGGTAGTCAAAGAAAACATGATAATTTGGGCAAAAAAAATTGGCTATAATATTTAATTAGATAAGTGGGAGAAATTATGGAATACAAATTATAAACTAACAATGTCTGTACCCTATAAAGAAAACATGTATAAAATGTTTTATAGGTGGCACCTGCCACCAGCTAGATTGGCAAAGATGTTCCCCAATACTTCACCACTATGTTGGAAATGTAAACAACAAGAGTGAACGTATTATCATATGTGGTGGTTCTGTCTTAAAGTGAAACAATGTTGGCAAAAAATTAAATTACAAATAGAAGAAATTATAAATCAAAATATAGAAATGAGGCCAGAAAAATTTCTACTGGGAATAATTCCAGGGTCATATGAAAAAGAAATATGGTATTTAATGATCCACATAGTTATAGCAGCATGAATAGTCTATGCACAGAACTGGAAAAATAACAATATATCATCTGAAGACAATGTAATTAGAAAAATCATGGAATGTGCAGAAATGGATAAGCTTACGAAGAAGATACAAGAAAAAGAGGAAACAGAATATTATTTAGTATGGGAGAGATGGTATAAATGGTTGGAGGAAAGGGGGGAAAAGTGCAAGGAAAGATTAAATAATGGATAAACTAGGAGTAGAAATAGAAGAACAAATAGGAAGAAACAGAAATTGTGGAAAGGAAATTGGGTACACGTGTATATAAGTATATATGTAAATAAAACAATTAGAATAATATAATATATTATAGTGATATATATATATATATATATATATATATATATATATATATATATATATGTTCTTTGGTTATTCGGGTTTTCTCCCACGTAAAATTGGAAGTGTCTTGGCGACGTTTCGACGAAGTCTCATTCGTCATCTTCAGGCTTCAGCTTCGTGCTTCTAGGAGCAATGTGTGATCGCAGCTGTTTCTTCCTTTTAACTTCTAGTGGGGGTTTGAACTGATTGGGTGGGAGCTTGGCTGTGCTCTGATTGGATGGGGGTTTTTTTGTTCTATGATTGGCTGGAGGTGTGTCTGATTGGATGAGGGGGGTTGTGCTATGATTGGCTGGAGGTGGAGATGACGTTTGGGTGGGGGCTTGGTTGTGCTCAAATTAGTCTGAGTTGCAGGGGGATTTGAGCTGGTGAGCTGCATGCTGTTGTTTGGCTTCATGGTCGTGCTACATCTTCATGGTGGGTGTCAGTCTCCTGCATGTATGGATTGGAGGGGTTTGAAATGGCTAGTGTTGCAGCTGCGGTCTGGCTTCTGGTCCTAGGTTGTGCTTCATCATCGGTGTGGGTTTGAGTCTGCTTTCTGGGTGGATGTGTGGTGGTGACATCCTGTGTGGACCTCGTGAGTGTGGGTCTGGTGTCATTCCTCGTGTTAGGGACTCGTTTGTCAATAAGGGCGGGTTTCCAAATGGCTGGTAGGCGGGAGATATCATCTCGTTTGTTCATGCTGTGTGGGCGTTTTTCTATCTCGATGGCTTCTCTGATTATTCTGTTGTTAAAGTGTTCAGTTTTGGTGATAGTTCTGGTCCTTTTAAAGTCAATATCATGTCCTGTGGCTTTAAGGTGTTGGACCAGGGAAGAAGTTGGTTCCTCTTTTTTGACTGAATTCTTGTGTTCTTCAATGCGTTCACTTATCCTTCTGTTGGTTTTTCCGATGTATGTGGTGGGGCAGGCGGTGCATGGGATTTCATAATTTTTCCAAAATTGGGTAGATTCAGGTGAGACGTCGGAGCCTCGTCTTGTTGAGACTGTTTGGGATGAGTTCGATCCTGTGTGTCCCGAGGAGGTGGACAGGTTGCTGGGAAGGCTTAATGCCACTACATGTTTACTGGACCCATGTCCCTCCTGGTTGGTGCTGGCCACACAAGAGGTGACACAGGGCTGGCTCCAGGGAATTATTAATGCTTCTTTCATGGAAGGGGTTGTCCCTTCCGCCTTGAAAGAGGCGGTGGTGAGACCCCTCCTCAAGAAGCCTTCCCTGGACCCAGCCATTTTAGGTAATTACCGCCCTGTCTCCAACCTTCGCTTTCTGGCGAAGGTTGTAGAGAGTGTGGTGGCATGCCAGCTACCCGAGTTCCTGGATGAAACGATCTATCTAGACCTGTTCCAGTCTGGTTTTCGGCCTGGATACAGCACGGAGACAACTTTGGTCGTGTTGGTTGATGATCTCTGGAGGGATCGGGACAGGGGTTATTCCTCTGCCCTAGTCCTGTTAGATCTCTCAGCGGCTTTTGATACCATCGACCATGGTATCCTGCTGCACCAGCTGGAGAGTTTGGGAGTGGGAGGCATTGTTTTTCGGTGGTTCTCCTCCTATCTCTCTGACCGGTCGCAGACGGTGTTGGCAGGAGGGCAGAGATCAACTATGAGGCACCTCATGTATGGGGTGCCACAGGGGTTGATCCTCTCGCCCTTCCTGTTCAACATCTATATGAAGTCGCTGGGTGAGATCATCAGTGGCTTTGGGGTGAGTTACCAACTGTACGCTGATGATACGCAGCTGTGCTTCTCTATCCCAGGCCACCCCAACAAAGCTGTCGAAGTGCTGTCCCGGTGTCTGGAAGCTGTACAGGTCTGGATGGGGAGAAACAGGCTCAAACTCAACCCCTCCAAGACGGAATGGCTGTGGATGCTGGCATCCCGGTAGAGTCAGCTGCAACCACGGCTGACTGTTGGGGGCGAGTCATTGGCCCCGATGGAGAGGGTCCGCAACTTAGGCATTCTCCTGGATGGACGGTTGTCTTTCGAAGAACATTTGACGACCGTCTCCAGGAGAGCTTTTTATCAGGTATGCCTGATCTGCCAGTTGCGCCCCTTTCTTGACCAGGATTCCTTATGCACAGTCACTCATGCTCTTGTTACCTCTCGCCTGAACTACTGCAATGCTCTCTACATGGGGCTCCCCTTGAGGAGCAACCGGAGACTCCAGTTAGTCCAGAATGCAGCTGCGCAGGTGATAGAGGGAGCTGTTCGGAGCTCCCATATAACACCAATCCTGCGCAAGCTGCACTGGCTGCCTGTGGTCTTCCGGGTGCACTTCAAGGTGTTGGTTACCACCTTTACAGCGCTCCATGGCTTAGGACCGGGTTACTTACAGGACCGCCCACTGCCACCGTTTGCCTCCCACCGACCGATGCGCTCTCATAGAGAGGGACTCCTTAGGGTGCCGTCAGCCAAGCAATGTCAGCTGGCGGCCCCCAGGGGAAGGGCCTTTTCTGTGGGGGCTCCTACCTTATGGAACGAACTTCCCCCTGGACTTCGACAACTTCCTGACCTTCGGACCTTTCACCGCGAGCTCAAGACGTACCTATTTTTCCGTGCAGGACTGGCATAGAATTTTTAGATATTTTTATGGGTTTTTAATTTTAATTAGTTTTTTAGGATTTCAAATGTATTTTAAATTTGGGCCAAATTTGAATAAGTTTTTTAACTATTGTTGTTATTTGTATTGTGTGTATTTGATTGTTGTTTTTATTTGGCTGTTCACCACCCTGAGTACTTCAGGAGAAGGGCGGTATACAAATTAAATTATTATTATTATTATTATTATTATTATTATTATTATTATTATTATTATTATTATTATTATTATTATTATTATTATTATTATTATATACTCCTTGATTTTCTAACTCAATTTTGTCTTTGGGGTTTCTTAGGATGGTGGATATTTTTTGGTTTGTGCAGAATGCTGTCTTGATGTTGTGTTTGTGGAGGATCTTGCTGATTCTGTCTGTGGTGCCTTTTATATATGGGAGGAGGGCTGTGCCGTTTTCTTGTTCTCTGTCTTGGATTTTAGTGGGGGTTTCTTTTTGGATTAGGTTGGTAATCTTATTTCTTTGGAATCCATTGGATGTTAGTACGTTAGTGAGAATGTGTAGTTCGGTTTTTAGGTGTTGTTCGTCAGCTAAGTGTTTTGTTCTGGAGATGAGTGTCTTGGCTACGGAGTTGATCTGTGCTGGGTGGTGGTGTGAGAGTGGGTGCAGATAGCGGTTTGTGTGTGTTTTCTTCTGGTAGATGGTGTGTCCTAGGGAGCCATTGGGTTTCCTGTAGACTAAGACATCCAGGAAGGGAATTTGATTGTTAGCTTCTGTTTCCATGGTGAACTGTATTTTGGGGTGTAAGCTATTGAGGTGTATGAGGAAGTTGTCAAGTTTTTCTTTCCTGTGTGGCCAGATTATGAAAGTGTCGTCTATGTATCTGAGCCAGAGTTTGGGTTTGTGATCAGATTTTTCTAGTGCTTGGGTTTCAAAGTGTTCCATGTAGAGGTTGGCAATGACAGGTGAGAGGGGTGATCCTATGGGTGCGCCTTCTATTTGCTTGTATTTCTGTCTGTTATAGATGAAGTATGTGTTGGATAGGCAGTGGTTGGTCAGATCTAGGATGTGCTTGGGGGGCGGGTTATATTTGTTTTGGATAGCTGTCAAGGCTTCTTTAATTCTCTGGCTCTGCTCCAAGTCCCAGAGGCAGGTCAGGTGGAGGAAATGACAAGGCCTCTGTCTCCTGCATCTCCTCCCTCTCAGGCCATGCCTCAAGACCCAGCTGCTGACAATCAGTCGTGGCTGGACCCCTAGTATCGCAGACAGGAGAGACAGCAACATCAAAAGAAAGGGTGGGGCAGCCTAGAGAGTGCTGAGTCATGGAGCCACACCCCACAGGATATAAAAGCAGGAGGGGCTGCCCTATAGTTCTTGTGATGAACAAACAATTGACTGTTGAAAAGGTTGGCTGTACTTTGGCTCCTGGATTCTGTTTCGTTTCCTTCTAAACTTTGGGATTGTTCCAGCTCAGATTTGGCAAGCACTCACAGGTTCATTGCCAGAATTGTTATCTGCAGCAAGAATAAATTGCTGGCACATCTAGTCAGTTTGCATTTCTAATTGATTGTGGTTGTGGGGGCAGAACAAGTTATGGTGGAACAAACACAGTCACACTCACGGACACACACATGCACACACACACACACACCAGGGGTGTCTTACCCCCACAATATTTGTTTCCAGAAAGTAAGTCAGCTGTGTACCAAATTTGGTTGAAATTGCTTGAGCCATTCCAGAGTTATGCTGGATCGTATATACATACATACATTCATTCATACATACATATGTCCTTTTATATATGTATATATTGGTAATAGTCCTTGCATTTTATTTGGGGGTGTGTGATTAATTTTTATTTTTTTATTTTTTATTTTTCTAATCCAGCTATTGGGAGGATTAGATATTTGGATTACAAATAAATCATAAGTGGATTACAAATTTATTTTAAAAATTTGAAATGAAGAAATTTACAGCACATCTATATTCAATAGCAAGCCCTTCATCAACAGAAACACAGAAAACTTCAGAGACAATGGTGTTAAAAAATCTCATACAATCGCTTCATGATAATTTGAAGCAAAATTTAAAAGAAATGAAAGGGCTGATTGGGAAAAATGAAGAAAGAATTCAAAAAGTAGAGGAAAAAGCAGAGATGACAGAAAAGAAAGTTGAGAAACTAGAAGACTGTATCAGCTGACAAAATTCAAGAAAAAACAATTATCTCGGAAATGAATCATTCTGATTATTATCTAATATTTCAAAATATAGAGGAGGAGAAAGGAGAAAATCTGCCTGGGTCATTGCTGAGATCTTGGCAGAAGTCATGGAAGAACCTAAGGAAAAGATTTCAAACGAGATTCATGAGGTCTTTAGAGTACATACAAGATATGCAATGAGAAATAAACTTCTGAGAAAAGTGCATGTAAGATTTACAAAGAAAGCGTTGAAAACAGAGATACAACAAGTACAGCATTGAAATACAAAGACAAAGAAATAATAGTACTGAGACAAATACCCAGAAGAGTTAGAGATTTGAGGAGAGAATATCAATTTTTAACAAAAATTTTAATAACAAAAGGAGTGAGTTTCAGATGGTTAATACCAGAAGGAATCTTGGTGACATGGCAAGAACAAAGACATAGATTAGATTCTCTTGAAAAAGCAAAGCTATTTTATGAGCAATTTTGTGGACCACTCAAAGAGGAATTGAGAGCAGCAAGAGAGAACAAACATAAGGATGAAGCAAAAGATAAAGAAGAAAGTACAAAGGAACAGGAAGAAACAGCGCTAAGAGAAGGAGAAAGATCAAAAGATTCAAAGGAACAAAGAGAGACAAGGGCAATGAAATTAAAAACTAGTAATAAGTAAAATATGAAGAAATAAAAGCAATATCAATAAATGAAAATGGATGGAATGCAGCGACAAAAAGGAACCAAATTTTAAACAAATTAAATAGGTTAAAGATGGACATTACATACTTACAAGAAGTACATATTAGAAAACAACATACAAAATTATTAGAATATCCAAAATTAGGAGTTCTATTTACTTCATTGATACAACAAAATAAAAGAGGAGTAGCCTTATACATTAAAGAAAAATTAGAGCCTAAATTACTCTTTGAGGATGAAGAAGGCAGGATTTTGATGGTGGAAATAAGAATGAAATTTAATGGATTTTAAATAGAGATTTATAAATATTATAAAAACAATTCATAATAGACAATCAGCTAAGATAATGATGAATGGAGAAATGACAGAAAAAGTCAACATAACAAAAGGTACAAGGCAAAGATGTCCTTTATCCCCACTGCTATTTGTCTTGACCTTAGAAGTTTTAAATAGAAATATCAGATGGAATGAAGAGATAAAAGGGATGAAAATTAAAAAAGAGGAATACAAACTACAAGTTTTGAAGATGCTAAAGATGCTTTAGAATAGAATAGAATAGAATAGAATAGAATAGAATAGAATAGAATAGAATAGAATAGAATAGAATAGAATAGAATAGAATTTTTTATTGGCCAAGTGTGACTGGACCCACAAGGAATTTGTCTTGGTGCATATGCTCTCAGTGTACATAAAAGAAAAGATACCTTCATCAAGGTACAACATTTACAACACAAATGATGGTCAATATATCAATTTAGTATTTATTTTGGAGGAACCTCAGATAATAGGCCCCACACTACTAGAACAAATAGAGAAATATGGAGAGGTTGCTGCAGGGGTGAAATCTAAAAATTTTCCCTACCGGTTCTGTGGGCATGGCTTAATTGGTGAGCATGGCTTGGTGTTCAGATGACTGGGTGGGCGTGGCCAATAACAATAAATAATAAAAATAATAAACAAAGTATAAAAAAACAATAAGAGGTACCAAAAACCAACTTTCACACTTTACACACACACACAACACAACACAACACAACACAACTGACTCACATACAATGTAAAAGCAGCTGCATTTCACACTTCACACAGCCACAAAAAGCTCAAAAACCAACTTTCACACTTTACACGCACACAACACAACTGACACACACACACACACAAACAAACACACACACACAAAATGCTACATACAGCTTTCTGAGATTTTGTGTGTTTGTGTAGTTAGAGTGAAACACTACAGAAACACACCAAATCTCAGAAAGCTGCACAAATATTTTATTTTATTTTATTATTTTATTTTATTTTATTGTGGACTTCAATTCCCAGAGTTCCTCAGCCAAACAGCATTAATCACTCAGTGGTGAAATAGATTAGCTAACTTTAGATTAGTTCAGTCTAGTGCTAAAAGCAAAACTGGGGCTTTCCAACTGTGAGAAAAGCCATGAGGTCGATCAGTAATCAGGTAAGTGGCTTAGACTCTTTTAAAAGGAGTTTTTCTACATGTTTTCTACATGTTTAAGGTTCTGCTGATGAGGAACTCAGGTGAGATCTCCAGAGTAGCCTTTAATTTTTTTTTAAGTTTAAAGGCTGGCGATCTCAGCTGAGGGGCGGGATCCTCAAAGGCTTTTTTTTACTTTTAAAGGCAGGTTTCGGCTGAAGCAAAACCTTCTTTTAAAAGTAAAAAAAACCCTGTGCTGATGGTGGGGCTCAGCAGAGGCAGGGGGCGGGGCCAGGGATTTTTGCTACCGGTCCTCCAAACCAGCAGCCGCCATCGCTACTGGATCGCACAATCCGGTCCGATCCGGGAGCATTTCACCCCTGGGTTGCTGGTATAAAAATAAATAAAGAAAAAATAAAAATATTGGTGAAAAATATTACAGAAAAACAAAAAAGAGAAATAAAAGAGAAATTAGATGTACAAATTGTGAAAAAAAAGTCAAACATTTAGGAATACAATTAACTTCAAGATGTGTAATGATAAAAGAGGATAATTATCATAAACTAAAAAGACAAATTGAGAAAAACTTGGAGAAATGGAAAAACTTGCAACTATCACTTATGGGAAGGATTGCAACAATTAAAATGAATATATTGCCAAGACTATTGTTTCTATTCCAGATAGTCCCAATAAAAATTGAAAAGACTTATTTTCAACATCTTTTTTTTTAATTCAAAAAGTTTTACAGAAAATTTCCCCCCCTTTCCCCCCTCCCCCTCCCTTCACAACCCCCCTCCCCGAATTCCCAGAACGAGCACAAGGTATAGTTAAAAATAAAACAAACATATGCTAAAAAAATTTCGTCCCAACTTAATTATACTCCTACAATTCTCATCAGTTCCTAACTTCCCCCGAAAACAATCAAGAATAATACATCATAATCATTCAAAAGCAGTCTGATAACTCTTAGTCTGATATCTATTTTGAATATAGTCAATCCATTTTTTCCATTCTTTTAAGTATCTTTCTTGCATATTGTCTTTCAAAAAGGCTGATATTTTCGCCATCTCAGCCAAATTGGCAACTTTCAATATCCATTCTTCTATTGTAGGTACTTCTTTTTTCTTCCAATACTGTCCTATTAGTAATCTTGCTGCTGTTATTAGATTTAAAATCAGTTTAGTCTCAATTATTGTACAGTCCGTAATAATTCCCAACAGGAAAAATTGCGGCAGGAACTTTATCTTCTTTTTCAAAACATTTTGTAAAATCCACCAAATTTTTATCCAAAAGGCCTTTATATCCTTACAAGTCCACCAAATATGAAAATATGTAGCATCATCACAATTACATTTCCAACATTTTGCTTGCATATCTGGATACATACACGATAATTTCTTAGGATCTAAATGCCATCTATAAAACATTTTATAAAAATATTCCCTCAAATTCTGTGCCTGCGTGAATTTAACATTTCTAACCCAATTTTTTCCCAAGTTTCCAATAATATTGGCTCCTGAAAATTTTGTGCCCACTTTATCATACAATCCTTTAACATCTTAACAAGATAATAAGGAAGTTCATATGGCAAGGGAAAAAAGCAAAAGACAGTATAAAAATGCTACAAGATGCGAGACTACGTAGAGGATTCGGACTGCTGAATTGGGAACTATATTACCAGGCAGCAGTATTGACTTGGATGAGGGAATGGATTAAATTAAGAAATATAAGACTATTAACTTTGGAAGGACACGATTTACAGTTGGGATGGCATGCTTTTTTATGGTATGGTAGAAG
Organism: Ahaetulla prasina; assembly: GCF_028640845.1. NCBI lineage: Eukaryota > Metazoa > Chordata > Lepidosauria > Squamata > Colubridae > Ahaetulla > Ahaetulla prasina. Next base: position 187,418,306 of record NC_080540.1, read on the forward strand.
TAAGATGCATACGTATTTATTTATTTATTTATTTATTTATTTAGTCACAACAATATATATAAGCATCACAAAAAAATTATATAGTACATAAACATATATATGAAGAAATATAAGGAGGTATAAGCATATATATATATATATATATATATATATATATATATATATATATATATATATATATATATATATATATATATATATATATAGGTCTTTGGTTGTTGGGTTTTCTCCGTGTAAAATTGGAAGTGTCTTGGTGACGTTTGAAGTCTCATTCGTCATCTTCAGGCTTCATTAGCTTCTGGGAGCAATGTGTGATCGCAGCTGTTTCTTCCTTCTTCCCAAAGGAAGAAACAGCTGCGATCACACATTGCTCCCAGAAGCACGAAGCTGAAGCCTGAAGATGACGAATGAGACTTCGTCGAAACGTCGCCAAGACACTTCCAATTTTACATGGGAGAAAAGAACAGTAGCCACATTTGTGCTCTTATGCATGCCCTTTATGGTCCTCTTAGGAATGGGGTGAGAACAATAGTAGAAAGTTTTTGGTTAAAGCTTTTGGGATTATGGGAAGAGACCACAGAGTCAGGTAAAGTGTTCCAAGCACTGATGATTCTGTTACAGAAGTCATATTTTCTGCAATCTAGTTTAAAGCAGTTAACATTAAATTTAAATCTATTGGTTGCTCTTATATTATTGCAATTAAAGCTGAAGTAGTCATTAACTGGAAGGACATTACAATAGATGATTCTATGAGTTAAACTTAGGTCTTGTCGAAGGCGACGGAGTTCTAAGTTTTTTAAGCCTAGGATTTCAAGTCTGGTGGGATAAGGTATTTTGTTGTTTTCAGAGGAGTGAAGAACTTTTCTTGTAAAATATTTCTGGACACGTTCAATTGTATTGATGTCAGAAATGTGGTGAGGGTTCCAGACAGGCGAGCTGTATTCTAGAATTGGTCTAGCAAATGTTTTATATGCTCTGGTTAGTAGTGTAGTGTTTTTGGAAAAGAAGCTACGCAAGATTAGCTCTTAGAGCCTTTTTTACAACTCTTAGTGCCTTTTTTGCTATGTAGTTGCAGTGGGCTTTGGCACTTAGATCATTTGATATGAAAACTCCAAGGTCTTTAACGGGGTGGGGGTCATCTGTAAGGTAATGTCCATCAAGTATGTACTTAGTGTTTGGGTTCTTTTTTCCTATATGTAAGACTGAGCATTTGCTGGTTGAGATTTGGAGTTGCCAAGTTTTAGACCAAGCCGTTAGATGATCAAGGTCGTTTTGAATGATAGAGGTATTGTCGGTGGTGTTAAATAGTTTGACATCGTCAGCAAAGAGAACACAATTACTTGAGATATGGTCACAAAGATGATTTATGTATAGTATGAAGAGTGTTGGTCCGAGAACGCTGCCTTGAGGAACGCCACTCTTGACAGGAACAGGATTTGATAGAGCATTGCCAATTTTGACCACTTGTTGTCTGTTAGACAGAAAAGCAGATATCCATTTGTGAAGGAGTCCTGAAATGCCATAGGATTTTAGTTTTAGGAGAAGTTTATCATGTACTACTGAGTCAAAAGCTTTGTCGAAGTCTATGTAGATTGCAACTATTGTTTTGCCTTGATCAAGATTTGTAGTCCATATGTTTTTACAGTGGAGAAGTTGTAAGTTACATGATAATTTTTTCCTGAAACCAAGAGAGAGTAGATTGTTTGTTTCTAAGTGGAATGTAATGGATTGGTTAATGATTGATTCCATAACTTTGCAGGTGACGCAGCACAGAGAGATTGGTCTGTAATTTTCAACTAAGCTGGGGTCTCCTTTTTTGAAGATTGGGATGACTGTGGCTAGTGACCAAAGTTTGGGAAGGGAACTGGTCGTGAAAGCTTTATCAAAGATTATGCTTAGGGGTTCTGCTATATTAGTGAAAAGTTTTTTTAAGAAGTATGCACATAGTCCATCGGGTCCAATGGATAACGATGGTTTCAAGTTAGGAAGAGCTTTTCCAATATTATGTTCTGTGAAATCTATATGTGTTAAGTCGTCATACTCATTGCTGGTACTATTTGGAAATGTCGGATATGTGTCGTCGCTGTTAACAAAAACTGAGCCATATGTTGAAGAGGTTTGCTTTAACTGTTTCATCATTGCATTCTTTGCCGTTAGAATCTTTTAGTGGTGGGATGGATCTTGAGTCTTTAAGTTTATTGTTTATTGTTCACAAAATTATAAAAGGCACGACTGAAATTTGTGCGCAGAAGGTCCTCTTCTTGCTTGGTGTGGTAATTTGTGCATTCAGTTTTTATTTGGTTGCATATATTTCTGTAGCAGTTTTTGAAATTTGCTACATAGCCTTTTTGTTTCTTCTCCAGAGGGATTTTTTTTTTGATTGAAGTTTTTTTATTGATATGGGTAGTTTGCTTTTCCTGATCTTAGTGGTCCTTTGTGGTACGTAAAGTTTAATGACTCTATTGATTTCAAGTAGGAAAACTCTATAGTGGTCTTCAGCAGTTATACAGGTTGCGAACAGATTTTGCCAGTCAAGAAAGGAGAGGTCGTAGTTTATAAGGTCATAGTTGGCTTTTTTGAAGTTATAGTTAGGAATGCTATTGTTATGACAATTTATGTAAGGGTATATATTGAGACGAAAGTCAATCATGCAGTGGTCGCTGTTGGAAAAGGGTTCTTTAATTTGTAGTCCATAAATTGAGTTTGTGTTGTTGCAGAAGATGAGGTCAAGGCAATTGTTGAGTCTTGTATTGTTAGTTACAAGTTGTTCAAGACCTAGGTTTGTAACAGCGTTGTATAGTGTAGTATGGATTGGATCAGTTGTACATTCATTAGTTATCCAGTTAATAAGAGGTAGATTTAGGTCACCCAGGAAGATGAGAGGATATGGGCAAGAGGTAGCCCATGTTAGCAGTGAGGTTAACATATTTGCATGAGTAATGTTGTAGTCAGGGGCTCTGTAGCATAGTAAGAATCGAAGTGTGGTGTTAAGGGATAGGTCGCATACAATAGTTTCAGGAAGAGAAAGTTTATGTGCAACTTGAATGTTTTTTAGATTCAGTGACTTTTTGTAAAAGATAGCCACTCCACCACCTCTTCAGTTTTCACGATCTGATCGATAAACTTGATATTGATAGATATTGATTGATCGATAAACTTGATATTGATAGACATTGTATAAGAAATGCATTGTTATTGGTGTGGGAGAAGGTTAGAGATAAATTCTGTTTGAAAATACCAATATGATTATTAACAATGCAAGCATTAATACACCCAAATATTATTAATTTTAGAAATATTGTTAGATATAAAAATTTATTAACAGATAATGGGGAATTGAAAGGGAAACAAGAACTGGAAGAACAGGGGATTGAGATGGATTGGTATATGTATATGCAAATACAAACAAGATATGAAAAAGATGTTAAACTGTATGGTTTTTACTTAGAAATGACAGAGTTGGATAGGATACTCATAGGAACAGAGGACAAAATATTTTTTTAATTTTTTACTTGGTATTGAATTAGAGGAAAAACAAATAAAGGAGACAATGATGGCCTGAGATAAATCAGTTAAATGTTGGAAATGTCATCAGACACCAGGATCTTATTATATGTGGTGGACATGTTCAGAAGCTATTGGAGTAAAATTAAGACACGGTTAGAAGAAATGACACAACAACATATTGATTTAACTCAAACTGCCCAAGGAGCTGCTGATCCAATTCTACAGAGGAATTATTGAGTCTGTCATTTGCACCTCTATAACTGTCTGGTTCGGTTCTGCAACCCAACAAGAAAAACACAGACTTCAGAGGATAATTAGAACTGCAGAAAAAATAATTGCTACCAACCTGCCTTCCATTGAGGATCTGTATACTGCACGAATCAAGAAGAGGGCCGTGAAAATATTTGCAGATCCCTCGCATCCTGGACATAAACTGTTTCAACTCCTACCCTCAAAATGACGCTATAGAGCACTGCACACCAGAACAACTAGACACAAGAACAGTTTTTCCCCGAAGGCCATCACTCTGCTAAACAAATAATTCCATCAACACTGTCAGACTATTTACTGAATCTGCACTACTATTAATCGTTTCATAGTTCCCATCACCAATCTCTTTCCACTTATGACTGTATGACTATAACTTGTTGCTGGCAATCCTTATGATTTATATTGATATATTGACCATCAATTGTGTTGTAAATGTTGTACCTTGATGAACGTATCTTTTCTTTTATGTACACTGAAAGCATATGCACCAAGACAAATTCCTTGTGTGTCCAATCACACTTGGCCAATAATAATAATAAAAAAAATTAAAACCAGAGCTGTTCCTATTGGGTATCCTTCCAGAGAAAATCAGTAAAGAAAATATATATTTGATTATACATGTAGTAACAGCCGTGAGGATAGTATCTGAACAAAATTGGAAAGCAGAGAAAATCCCCTTGGAAGGGGAAATAATTAAGAAAATTCTAGATTGTGCAGAAATGAATAGATTAACTTTGATAATTAAAGAAAGCGAGAATACAGAATATTTTAAGATATGGGATCAATTTTATCATTGGTTAGAAAAGAGATATAGATAAATAAATCAATAGCTATATAAGAGAATGGTACAATAAAAGTATTGAATTTTAGGAGAGATGTTGTAATAGATTAAGAGAAAATGAAGATAGGCAGAGTAACAAGAAGAAGTCACTGAAGAAACACCGAGATGACACAAGGAACGATTGACATATTATGCGTTTGTTTGTGTATAAAATAAAATAAAAATTTACAGAAAAAAAAAAGAAGACAGGATATTTTGAAACTCTTTGCAGCAAAGTTTGACTGCTAAAAAAAGCAGAATGGAAGGGTTAGAACAAGCAACTCCTCACCCAAGCTGCAATAGGAATTGCCCAACACCCTTTCAGAACACAAGCCCCTTCATTGCACAACCCCCAGAACAGTTCAAACTTCAAAGTCATAGAAACCTATAAAGATCCATCCGCTCATTCAATCCCACAAGCCCATTGTGGCCCCAGAACCACAAACTCTGGTGGTTCTGTTCACCAATAAATGGACCTTCTTTCCAATCAGCCTCCAGCCTCCATTTCATTTCCAGCGTCTTTCTCCCAGTTTGGAAATGAGCCAGATGGATTTTCCTTCCAACAATTTGGCACTTCAAGATGGGGCTCCAAGCTAACCAGACCAATGGGCCTGGCCCGGGTAAGCCTCCACCTTGCTGGCAGCAGACTCCTTGTGTCTGTGGGTGAGGCCCTGGACCTTGGCCATTTGGAATTTTGAGTTTTGAGCTCAAAGACTGCTTGGAAAGAAGGTGAGTTCATCTAAATTTTAACTTTAAAAGCCCAGGAGGTAAAAGACGCCATGTGTGGGTATATGGATCTACTCCCTCTGTGCCTTTCCTACCCACAGAAAGATCTGTTCAACTGACAGATCTTGGAAAATGTGGGGGTTAATGCAGGACCTTCTGCTAAGAGAAGAGACAGTCTATCAGGAAGCGATTGAAGAAAAGGAAGTGAGAGGTTCACTCCTGGGCAACTAGCTAAGCAAATGGATTTTCCTTCCAACAGGGAGAAATCACAAAAATGTAGATCAAGGAAAGAAGCAATTCATGGGGAGAAAGCAGTGGGAGACCAAATTGGTTTTTCTGATAGCATTAATTTTCATCAAAAATGCAAGTATTCTTCTCAAGTGGCAGATGCGCTGGGTCAAAATTAATCCCTGCCAGTAGTATCTCTTTAGCCAAGTGTAAATTTGGTGTGGTAAAAGAATGAACATTTTGAAATAAGGTTTCTAAATTTGAAGCAACACATAAGCTGCAGAGACAAGGTTCAATTATCAAGATCTGCACCAAAATTCTTGGAAAAGCGCTGAATTTTATTAGTTTAAGCTCATTTTGTAACACTTCCATTCCAAAAGATGGTAACTTAAATAAAATAAAATATAAAATAAAATAAAACTTTGGAATGGGATGAGATCTGCTATTTCAATGGATGCTTTTGTAGACTCACAAATGGGAATTTAATAAGATGGCAAGAAAACATTAATGTATAAGCCTGACCTGGTGTCAGTTTTACACAGTGCAGTCCTGTACAGTATATTGTTCCACTGCTCAATGTAGTTTTTTTCTAGATAAATCTGGGTACATCAATGTGGAGTCTTTGTCCCGCCCTTTCCATTCCTCAGGCCTCAAAAGCAGTTTGAAGTAGACACATGATTCTAGGATCTTAAAAGGTTCAGAGTACACTAAGAATACCTGGGATCAATGGGTGCTGACTAGTGAGATGGCATTGAAACAGAGCTCCATCCCTGGAGTAGCAAACATCTTGTCCAGCAACTTTTCACAACATAAAAAGGAAATATGTTGCCTCCCATTCATTTTTTTCATTTCATTTTTCATTCATTTTTCATTTTTTTATGCTGTACATATTTGACAAGTCATAAAGAAAAATACCTTGAGCGATGCTGTGAAAAGAGCTGCTAACCATGAAGCTACTAATTTTAGTGGTATTGGTAAGATTGTGAAATATCAGCCTGTTGATATAATGCTATAGGGGAGAAAATAAATGAGGAAAAACTGCCGGGCAAGGAAGAGTAATGGAGGCAGGGTGAGGCAAACATTACCATCAATAGAAAATAGCCTACCCAGAAATTAGATAAAGTCAGGAAGCAGTTCTAGCTCCCTGGTTTCAGCTCCTATACCCAGTCAGCAGACCATAAGAAGCCCTGGTTTTTTATTGTTGTTTTTAACGGGTGATAGAGGGTGATAGAGGGAGCTCCTCGTGGCTCCCGCGTGACACCTATCCTGCGCAGACTGCACTGGCTACCTGTGGCCTTCCGGGTGCGCTTCAAGGTTTTGGTGAACGTCTTCAAAGCGCTCCATGGCATAGGGCCGGGCTATTTACGGGACCGCCTACTGCTACCGAATACCTCTCACCGACCCGTGCGCTCTCACAGAGAGGGACTCCTCAGGGTGCCGTCGGCGCAACAGTGTCATCTGGCGACGCCCAGGGGAAGGGCCTTCTCTGTGGGGGCTCCCGCCCTCTGGAACGAACTCCCCCCAGGACTCCGTCAACTTCCGGACCTCCGAACCTTTCGTCGCGAGCTTAAAACTCATTTATTCATCTGCGCAGGACTGGGTTAGTTTTTTTTTTTTTTTAATTTATGGGTTTTTAATGGGTTTTTAGTATTTATCCTAAATTTTTAATTTCAGCCAATTGAATAAGTTTTTTAATTGTATTTCAATTGTATTTATATTGTAATACTATTGTGTTTTATTTGGCTGTGAACCGCCCTGAGTCCTTCGGGAGAAGGGCGGTATAGAAATTTAAATAATAAATAAATAAATAAATAAATGCAAATTGGTTTGTAACAAGGCCTCCCTCACCTGCAATCTAATCATTGATGAGAGGACTGAGACCTGGCTCAGCTTGGAAGGAGGGTGACATAAGCTGAGACTCCAAGGCAAGCATGCATTTTTGGCCATTGTCATCCAGGAATCCCAAATTCCTTCAGAGGTATCCTCTACAGGTTATCAGATTTGAAACCTTATTCATTAAGTTGTGCCCTAGGAAGCAGTGGGAATTGTTGATTCAGTCTCCCTGCTGAATAGCAACCTCTCTGCCTGAGCTCCTTAATTCCATTTCTGGGTTTGTGGTGGAATTCCCTAGCTTCTTGGGGATTTCAATCTGTCTTCTCTGAGTGTGGTCTGAAGTGGTTTATCATGATGGCCATGGATTTATCCCAACTCATTGAGAGCTTGGCATGGAATATTGGTCATACATTGGATCTGGTGTACCTGTTGGAACAGTGGCTATGTGATCTGAAGTTGGAGGAGCTCTCGGTGTCATCCTTGTTGTGGTCAGGCTGTTTCTGCTGGTTTGCTGCATGAACCATCTGAAGCCTTGGTTGATCTTGAAACAGGAGGGCAACTAAAGCTTTGGATTAGATTATACCAATGCAATCCCATTGTCAACTCTGAAGCTAGCCTGACTGAGGCCATTTTGAAGGTTTCAGTGCTGCCACAATGGTGCTGAGGGATAGGGAGGGGGGAAATAGAGATAGCTGTGGTTTTGTAGCCAAAACAAAATAGTTTCCACTGTGAACCAAAGACATTCCCACAGGTGGCTGAAGAGAGGAGGAGTGAAATTCCCAAGCAACTGGACAGCACCTTGATTGGACCATGTTCTTTAACAGATTTACAGAGTTGGAAGGGACCTAATAGGTCATCTAGTCCAACCCTCTGTTCAAGCAGGAGACCCTAAACCATTTTTGACAAATGGCAGTCCAATCTTTTCTTGAAAGTCTCAAGTGATGAAGCTCCCACAACTTCCAAAGGCAAACTGTTCCATTGATCGATTGTTCTCACTGTCAGAAAGTTCCTCCTCATTCTAGACTGAACCTCTACTTGGTCAGTTTCCATCCATTATTCCTTGTCTGGCCTTCAGGTGCTTTGGAAAACAGTTTGACCCCCTCCTCTCTGTGGCAGCCCCTCAAGTATTGGAAGACGGCTATCATGTTTCCCCTGGTCCTTCTCATCACTAGACTAGTCATGTAGCCATTCTTCATATGTTTTATTCTCCAGTCCCCTAATCATCCTGGTTGCTCTCCTCTGCACTTTTTCTAGAGTCATCTAGAACATCTTTTTTATAGTGTGGTGACCAAAACTGGATACAGTACTCTAGGTGTGGTCTTACTACGGCTTTATAGAGTGGTATTAGTACCTCACTTGATCTTGATTGTATCCGGGGTGAAATCTAAAAATTTCCCTACCGGTTCTGTGGGTGTGGCTTAATTGGTGGGCGTGGCTTAATTGGTGGGCGTGGCTTGGTGGTCAGATGACTGGTTGGGCGTGGCCAATAACAATAAATAAAAATAATAATAAATAAGGTATACAAAAAAATAAGAGGTACCAAAAACCAACTTTCACACTTTACACACACACAATACAACACAACTGACTCACACACAATATAAAAGCAGCTGCACTTCACCCAAAATGGCCCCTGTAACAAGCAGGAACCTCACACTTTCACACTTTACACACATACAACACAACTGACACACACACACACACACACACAACGCCACATGCAGCTTTGTGAGATTTTGTGTGTTTGCGTAGTTAGAGTGAAACACTACAGAAATACACCAAATCTCAGAAAGCTGCACAAATATTTTATTTTATTATTTTATTTTATTTTTTTTAGATAAGGGGTCTCCAACTTTAGTAACTTAGATTGTGGACTTCAACTCCCAGAGTTCCTCATTCAGCAAAACAGGAAGTCAAAGCAGGCTGTAATCAGTAGCTGAAGAAAAATGCATGCCTTGCCCGAAAGGAGCAGTAATTATAGGTAAGTGAGGAGGGGGAATTGGCTGGGCATGGGTGGGGATCTTGTAAGTGGGAGCTGTTAAAAAGTGAGTTTAAAGGCCTGTGAGGATCAGGAAACCCCTCTGGGATCACCAGAGGAGGCTTTTAAAACCTCTTTTTTCCCTTTTTCCCCCCCTTCAGCTGAAGAGGGTTTTTTTTAAAAAAAAAACTTTTAAAGGGTTTTGATGGGGACGTGGCCATGACCGTGGTGGGGTAAGGACCTTTCCTTCACTTCACAGGGCTTATTAATGAAGATTTATGAGAATTTATGCTGTTTGGAATGCACTGTTATGGATGAAAGTTAATAAATCATGAAGTGAAAGTGTTAATAGCCCAGCAGATTGAATTTAAAACTGGTAGGTCATCTGAAACGGCTTGAATTAAGGAGTTTTTACAGCGTGGGATGACCGAGCCGGCTGGCAGACATGATAAGTTTGGAATAAATTGCTATGTTTTGTTTTTCCAATTATAACTATCGTGTTCTGTGTTTTTTTTTATTGCTGAGGCTAAGGAGTGAATATTAAAGACTGAATCTGTTAATGAGAAGAATTTAATTGAAGAGAAACTGATCTTTTGTGTTGGACTGATTGGCAGCAAGAGGATTTTACTGGGCGGATAATTTTTTCTTTATTTTTTTTTTCTTGAGAGCAAATTAATAGCTTGTCTATATCACAGAAAACAAAAAAAGGACTTTGTTTCGAAGCTTAAGTTGATTTCTTTTTCCTTTTTGCTTTGCTGATGTGGAGAGAAAATGGCGCTGATTAATGTTAGCTGTGAGGTTCTGTGTTTCTTTGTGGAGTGATTATGAGTCATAAGTTACTGAGAGATTATCCTTGAGAACCTGAGAGATAACGAGTGCAAAGAAGCCGCTTCGCTTCAATTAAAAGACTGCCGTCCTTTGATCTTCACTAAGACCCTCTGTAAAATTGGTTTGGAATCCTAGTTTGGGAAATTTTTTAGGTTTTTTTCAAAATGACTCAACAACTTTCAGAAACGCAGCAACTTGCTGCAGCTTTAAATAAAATTGGGGAAAAAATAGCAGGACTATCAGAGCGTATGGATAATATGACATTGGAATTGACATCCGAAATGAAAAAGTTGAAACAAGAGATGAATGAAAACTTTGCGAAGCAAAGAGAGGAAATGATAATGATTAAAGATGAAATGGAGCAGATACATGTACATGAGGTAAAAGTAGATCGGCAAATTGGCGAAATATTTTATAAAAATGAGCAGCAAGATAAGAGAATTTGTCTTTTGGAAGAAGAGATGAGGAAATATAATTTGGTTATCAGAGGAATCTCGGAAGAAAAGGAGGATAAATTGAAACAGCGGGTTTTGAAATGGATTAATGATTTGGATACGCAACTTACGTTTACAATAGCAGACCTGGCAAGTGTTTTTAGAATTGGATATAGAAGGCAAAATGGCTCTAACAGGAATGTGCTTGTCAGGTTTGCAAATCTTGGTGATAAGCTGGAAGTTATGGCCAAGGTGAGAGAGATGGGAGATGCTTTGAAGTTTGAAGGGAAGACTATTCAAGTCTTCCCGGATATATCAAGAGAAGAAAGGGCATGGAGATTTTTTTTAAAACCAATTACAAAAGTTTTGAGAGATAATGGAATTAAATATAATTGGAGGCCACCACAACAATTGAAATTTTTTTATAAAGGAAGGATGCGTACAATTATCCCAGATATAGATGCAATATTATATTTACGGGAGCTTGGACTGATTGAGATGGAGGATTTAATGGAGATAAAAGATCAAATGCTTAAGATGGGTGGAACATACGCGGAAACATCAATCCCAGAAGAAGAAAAAGGGGCTATTGGAGGGCAAGACTCTAAAGGGTTAAAGAGGAAAGAAATATCACCTGTGTTGGTTGAACAGAAGAAAAGTCGTGAGGATACAGCAGGAGAAGAAGCAGATAAGAGTCTTGGAAAATACAAAGCCGAATGCGGGAGAGAATCATCACTATCTTTTTTTTTGAGTGATGAATTTAAATAGACAGCCCGAAAGAAGTGGCCCAGGCATTGGCACATCCCCTCTCCCCCATTCTCTTTATAGAGGCGAAACCGATGAGGATGTGGGGGAAGAAGATTGTTTGTATTTTATTGTTTGTCTTGTTTTTTTTTTTCCTCTTATCGTTGTTTATATGTTAAATGTAGGTTATATGGTAGTTTAATGTTGGGTTGTGGGCACAGAAAGGAAGATGCGGGGATAGGATTAAAAAATTTATATTTTAAATGGGAGTTATAAAAATAATGTCATGGAATGTGAAGGGTACAGGGAATCAGATTAAAAGAAGAAGATTGGAATTTAAGATTAAAAGAGATTTACCAGACATTTTATTTTTACAAGAAACCCATCAGAAATCTGAAGATTCAAATAGAATGTATATAAAAGGTATGCAAATATATGAAAAAGCATTTGGAACTTCAAAAGCTAGAGGAGTTGCAACACTGATATCAGATAGGGTGTACTTTGAAAAACATCAGGTAATTTTGGATGAAGATGGAAGATATGTAATAATTGTTGGAAATCTTAATGAGGAAAAAGTGACACTTGTTAATTTATATTTACCGAATGAAAAACAAAGAGAATTTCTTGAAAAAATAACAAAAATTTTGGAGAATGAAAGTGTAGGAAAGTAATTGTGGCTGGGGATTTTAATTAATCAGAGATAAAATAGACAGTACTAATCCCACCCGCTGTGGAGGAGCAAATAAAATGGGGATTTTAAATATGTGGATGCTTCAAACGGCGTGGTTGATGTGTGGAGACAGGTTAAAGGAATTGAGAGAGTATACACTTTTTCTCTAAGATATATAATACATATTCTAGAATTGATTATATTTTTCTTTCTAAAGATTTGTTGAATAATGTGGATAAGGTAGATGTGGAATTTTAAAGATTCTGATCATGCAGAAGTTATGGTGGATTTAGATTTTAATTTTGAGAAAAAGAAGCTATTGGAGATATGAGGAGAAATTGTATAAAATGAAAAGGATAAAAATGGATACTTAAAAATTGGAGGAAAGTTGGAGATTAAATGATAACGGGAGGTTAAATTTGAAATTGTTTGGGATGCGATGAAAGCGGTGTTTAGAGGAGAGTATTAAATTATCAAGTAGGAAATATAAAAATTATAAAATTAAAATGGAAAGAGATAAAAATCAGATTAAAGAATTGGAAAATCAATTTTGCTTACTAAAGAAAAAAATTCTTCAGGAGCTTAATATGTTAAGAAATAAAATGATAGAAGAAGATACAGAGTTAGTAAAAGAAATTTGAGATTTTAAATAGGAATTTTTTTGAATTTAGTAATAGAAATTCTAAATTATTGGCAAAGATGGCGAAAGATAAAAGAGAGAAGAGAGAAATTGGAGTTTTGATAGATGATAGAGGTATAAGATGTTATAAAAAATTAGACAAATGTGAAGTGGTTAGAAATTTTTTTCAGAATCTATATTCAAAGAAACCAATTAATCGGGGAAAATTGCAAAGCTATTTAGAAAAGTATGTGGTGAAAATTGATCAAACATATAAGGAATTGATGGAAGAAGATATAACACAAGATGAGATTAATGGAATAATACAAAAATTAAAATTAGGGAAAGCTCCAGGTGAGGATGGATTACCTGCTGAGTTTTATAAAGAATTTAAAGAATTAATAATACCAAGATTGCAAAAATTATTCAATGGAATATTACATGGTGGAGAAGTACCTTCGTCATGGAATAGAACAATGATATCCCTAATTCCTAAGCCAGATAAAGATTTAGAAAGGATTGAGTCCTATCGGCCCATTTCTTTAATTAATCAGGATGCAAAGATATTTACTATTATAAGTAATAGATTAAATAGATTTATAGATAGATATATAAGCTATAACCAAGTAGGTTTTGTGAAGGGTAGATACATGAGTGATATTGTTAGAAGAGTATTAAATATTATAGATGTAGCTGAATATAATGGTGATAAAATTGGTATAGTATCATTGGATATTTTTAAAGCTTTTGATTCTGTACAATGGGAAACTATTAAAGTAATTGTGGAGGCTTTAGGCTTTGGTAATAAGTTTATACATGTTATTTCAAAATTGTATCAAAGAAGCAGTGCAAGAGTGAAGGTGAATGGAATATTAGAAGCAGGTACGAGACAAGGATGTCCCTTGTCCCCAACATTATTTTTATTGGCTATGGAAATTTTGACAAAAATGATAGAAAAAGATGAAGAATTAGAAGGATATAAGGGGTATAAGATAAATTTGTATGCGGATGACACTTTAATTATTTTGAAAAATGTAGAGAAAGACCTGAAAAGGATATATAAGCATTTGATAGAATTTGAGGAAATGACAGGTCTGAAAGTAAATTGGTCAAAGTCAGAATTATTGATGGATAGTAATGGTAATGAGTGTGAGAATATGCAAGAGCAATTTGGGATAAGGATTAAAAATACATTGAAATATTTGGGTATAGTGCTTTCACTCAAGGTTAAAGAATTGAAAAAACTTAATTATGATGTGGTGATTAATGAAATTGAGAAGAAGATAGACAAATATAAAATGTTAAAGTTGTCTTGGTTTGGTAGAATTGCAATGTGTAAGATGATGTTGCTGCCCAAGTTCAACTTTTTATTCGAGATGCTACCACTAAATTTGACAGAGAAAGATATTGAAGGATATCAGAAAAAACTGGATAAATTTTGTAATGGTGGCAAAAGACCTAGATTAGTGAAGAAAATGTGGTATCAAAATCAAAAGGAAGGTGGATTAGGAATCCCCAAATTATTTAATTATTACTGTGCGTATGGTATCCGGATAGTGGTAAAAATATTTAAAGGTGAAGATAACTATTGGAGAGACTTAGAGTTAAGGGATATAGAGAAATTTGGATCAAGGTGGTTTTTAGATAAAGCAAATTTAAAATGTGTAAGTAGAAGTTATTGGTTAAAGGGATTAAGTAAAATGTGGAATAAATTTGTTAAAATTTTAATTCCGGATATAATCTTTTTGGGGGAGACAATTGGAATTTGGCCGATTAAAAATAATATAAAACGTAATGAAGTGATTAAAGAGGAAAATATAGAAATTATTAGAGATTGGATAAAAGTTATGGAAAATGAAAGGAGGAATAAAGAAATTATTGAAAAATTAGGGTTAAGTTGGTTTGAAAGAATACAGATAGAAAATGGACAAAAAATTAAGGGAAAATTATTCGATAAATAGATGTGAAACTGAATTTGAATATTTAGTATCTCGGATTATGAAAGATGAAATTGGGCTAAAGGGACTCGTTAGTAGGGTTTATAAGATTATAAATTCTGATGAAAAATTACAAAGAGTGATGAGGACAAATTGGGAAAAAGATCTTAATATTGAAATACTAGAGTCAGATTGGAATGTGAATTGGAATAGTAGAATTATGAGAACTTTATCTATAAGGATTAAAGAGCACAATTATAAAGTTGTTTGAAATGGTATTTGACTCCAGTAAGATTGTCACAAATGGATAAAAAATTAGTAAAAATGTTGGAGATGTGAGATGGAATTGGGGACTTACGAACATATGTGGTATAAATGTGATAAGGTTAAAAAGTTTTGGCAACAATTGGAGAAAATGATATTTGAAATGATGGGGAAAGTAATAACATTAAGAGTGGAAACTATATTATTGTTGGTAATTAAGGAAATAGAATTAACAAAATATGAAAAAGAATTGATTAGAATTATGATTATAATAGGTAGAATTATAATAGCTAGATATTGGAAACTAGATGTGATTTTTAGAATAGAAGAGTGGAATTCTGAAATGTGGAAATTAGCTTTAAATGATAAAATGACATGTGATATTAAAATTAGAAGTGGTGTGTATAAAGAAGATATTTTTTGGAAGACTTGGAAACCATTTGTGGACTTTGCGCTTGGAACATTGGACGCTTCGGTACCTGTACCTCGAGAACGTGGATTTTGGCGATCATGAGGATATATCCGAAGACCCAAATCTTCCTTTTTTTAGGGTGTAATAACGTATTTTCTTTTTTTTTTGTTTGTTGCAAAAAAGTAATGAAAAAATTAAAAAAAAATAAAAATAAAATAAAGGGTTTTGATGATCTCTGCTCAGCCCCGCGATCATCAGAGGTTGTTTTTTTACTTTTCAAGGCATGTTTCGGCTGAAGAAAAACTGCTTTAAAAAAAAAACAACCTCTGCTGATGGTGCGGCTCAGCAGAGGCAGGGGGCAGGGCCAGGGATTTTTGCTACCGGTCCTCCAAACCAGCAGCCGCCATCGCTACTGGATTGCGTGAGCCGGTCCGAACCGGGAGCATTTCACCCCTGATTGTATCCCTCTGTTAATGCAATTTAGGATTGTGTTGTGACTGATTGTTTGGGAAAGGGTAAAAACTTTTACTTTTAATTAGGTGAAAACTGTGGGAACCTCTAGAGTTGGTTTTCACCAGTCTGTGCCAATATGATATATTCAATAAAACTGTTATTTGAGGAATATACCTGCCTCGGAGTTCTTTTTGCTATGGATGTATTACTTGGAACCCTGACACCTATCCCCTCTTGTGAATCCTGTCACTCCTCATGGTTCTTGGAAGACCTGAAGGAGCTGAATAGAGAGTAGAGATGTCTAGAACACTGCTGGTAGACAATTAAAGACAAACTCAACCAAACATGGGTTAGTTGCTACTAAAGCCTACTTTGTGGCAATAAGAGTAGTGATGCATAAGTATTTCTCTGTTCTTATTGCATCTTCAGACAGCTATCACATGACCTTGTTTAAGTTGACACATGCCCTTTTGGCTAGAGGGCCTTGGATAATTTCTTGCAGGGATATGCAGACAAATTTGCTCAATATTTATTGACTAACTGCTAACTATAACTTCTCTTTGAGATCTTTTCCAGTTTGGTTATATGTTCTTGACAGTACAGTTGTCATAGGAGGTCTCTTGTTTTTCCCTTAAAAGGTTTCTCCAAATTGTCCCAGGCCAGCAAATTGCTCTTTCTAGAAAAACAAAAATAAGTCTTGAATTATTGATTGGCTTGCATTGTGAATGAAAAATGAAAGAAAAGTTAGGTATCAAGGCTTTTCCTTGCACTGGCCAATGAAAAGTTGTTCGTCATAACTTCTTTGTCTCATGTGCACCTTGCCTCAACTAATGCTTGAAATGGAAAACTCCCATCCCATCTGCTAGCCTAAAAAAGATTCATTGGAAGTCCTGTTCCTGGACTAGGTCACCAACACAGGTTTGCTACCTTGGCAGATGCTTCTTAGTGTTGAGGATCTATCTGTTCAAAACCTCTGAGCTTTAGTCTGCTTTTTTCTCTTTAAAAGCTGTGTTTCCAAATGGATAGAATAGAATAGAATTTTTTTTTGAAAAAAGTTTTTTATTTTTTAAAAATCATACAAACATAAAAGCATCTTCCGTTCAAATTTCAAATACAATCTGTCAGTGTGTGGGTTACATTTTTTTGTGCAAACAATTACCTATCATTAATTTGTTTCATCATCCATTTTATCATCCAATTGTAGTCAAATGTTTTAATCAATTAGTCCCTAATAGTCATTCTGGAACAATATTTTATCTTATTACCCTATTTTATTCCATCATTTTAAAACAATTATATCATTCAATAATTTTTACCTTATTAAAAACTCCAATCTTCTTTATCATAATTTCCCTTCTAACCATTGGTAAAATAAGTCCCATATCTTATAAAATTGCTTATCATCCTGTTCTCTAATTTCAAATGTCAATTTACTCATTTCTGCACAGTCCATTATTTTCTTTATAATTTCATCTTGCAATGGCAATTTCTCACTTTTCCAATTCTTTGCAAATACAATTCTAGCTGCTATTATTATATTCACAATCAAATATCTCAATTCTCTACTAGAGGTTTCAGGTATAATTCCCAGTAAGAAAACTTCTGGTTTAAAGTCTATATGCTTTGTTATCAATCATAGTATCTTTAATTTGTTCTTCTTCTAATTTAATCTCTAATAAATAACCATATAGCTTTCTAATTAAATTGTCATCCGTACTGTTAAAATTTTATCTAGATTGGTCAAGTTATTATAGAAACTTTCTATTTTAAAATCATTATCATATCTGGAACGTATTTGCAAGTATGAAAACCAACTCATTTTTATACCTTGTGTTTCTAGTTCTTGAGTTGTTTTTAATTCACCCTTTTCATTCAACAATTCATTATATCTAACAATTTGTTCCTTTCTAAATATTAATGAGTATGAGAATGCCTCAATCGTTGATACCCAGAATGGAGTTTTTAGATAATGTTCTTTCTTAATTCTTTCCCAATTTAATAACAAAGCCTCTCTTATAAGGTGTCTTCTAAAGTACCCTTGTATTTTAGCTTCTCCATACCACAAAAATGCATGCCATCCCAATAATAAACCATGACCTTCCAGTGTAAGTATTCTAGTATTTCCTAGAGTTATCCATTCCTTTATCCACATTAAACTTGCGGCTTGGAAATATAACTCCCAATTTGGCAGACCAAAGCCACCTCTTAACCTTATGTCTTGCAGTAATTTTAGTTTTATCCTTGCTTTCCTACCCTGTCAAATGTATTTCAGTATTATCTTATTCAGTTCTTTGAAATAACCTTTCCCCAATTTGATTGGAATAGTCTGAATCAGGTATAACATTCTAAGCAATATATTCATCTTAATCATTGAAATTTTCCAATCCATAATAATTGTAGATTCTCCCATCTTGCCAGATCAGATGCAATTTGTTGTTTTAATTTATTATAATTATTCTCTTTAAGTGTACTGCATCTTGCTGTCAAATATATTCCAAGATATTTAACCTTATTTATAATCTGCATCTCCGAGCGTTCTGCCAATTCAGTTTTTTGTTTTATTAACATATTTTTTGTTAAAATCTTCGTTTTTTCTTTATTTATTTTCAATCCTGCCACTTTACCATATTCTCCTATTTTGTCTATCAATTTAATTATAGATTCTAATGGGTCCTCAATAATAAAGACTAAGTCGTCCGCAAAAGCTTGTATTTTATATTCTTTTTTTTGGATTTTCATGCCTTTTATTTCTTCATCTTCTCTTATATTTCTATTTAAAACTTCCAGTGTTAAAACAAACAATAAAGGTGACAGTGGGCAACCTTGTCTTGTACCTTTTTTTAATTTGAATTGATTCTGTCAATTCCCCATTAATCATTATTTTAGCTGTTTGTTTCTGGTATATGGCTTCTATAGCCTTAATAAACTTTCCACCAAAGCCCATCTGTTCCAATTGTAAGAGCATAAAATGCCAGTTCACGTTGTCAAAAGCTTTCTGTGCATCAAGAAAGATCAAAGCCATCTGTTTTTCCGGGTGGGCCTCATAATATTCCAAAGTATTTAAAACTACCCTCATATTGTCTTTAATATGTCTCTTAGACAGAAAGCCATTTTGATCAGAATATATAAAGTTATTTAAGTATCTTTTAAGTCTTTCTTCCAATATTAAAGCGAAGATTTTATAATCTGAATTTAACAAAGATATAGGTCTATAACTCTTAATTTGCTGCAAGTCCGTCTCCTCTTTTGGAATAAGAGTTATATAAGCCTCAGTCCATGTCTCCAGTAGCTTCTTCTTTAACATTACTTCATTCATAACTTCTAATAATGGGAGCCCCAGTGACTCCTGAAATGTCTTGTAATATTCTGCTGGCAGTCCATCTGGATGTGGTGCTTTCCTCTTTTTTGATTTTTAAGTGCTTCAATCAATTCCATCATTGTTATATTCCCTTCCAACATTGTTTCAGTATCCTTGGAAATCTGTGATAGGTTCACTTTCTGTAAATACTGCTTTACATTTTCTTCTTCTATGTTTTCTTGTTTATTTATTTATTTATTTATTTATTTGATTTTTATACCGCCCTTCTCCCGAAGGACTCAGGGCGGTGTACAGGCAAGATAAAACAATACAATATACAGATTAAAATACCATTTAAAAAACTTATTTAAATTAGCCTACAATTAAAAATTTCAATACTAAAAACCCCGTTTAAAAAATTGATAAAAGATAAAATTCAATTTAAGACAGCCCCGCGCAAATAAAAAGATGCGTCTTCAGTTCGCGACGGAATGTCCGAAGGTCAGGTATTTGGCGTAAACCCGGGGGAAGTTCATTCCAGAGTGTGGAGCCCCCACAGAGAAGGACCTTCCCCTGGGGGCCGCCAGCCGACATTGCTTGGCGGACGGCACCCTGAGAAGTCCCTCTCTGTGAGAGCGTACGGGTCGGTGGGAGGCATGTGGTAACAGCAGGCGGTCCCGTAAGTATCCAGGCCCTAAGCCATGGAGCGCTTTAAAGGTCGTAACCAGCACCTTAAAGCGCACTCGAAAGGCCACAGGTAGCCAGTGCAGTCTGCGCAGGAGCGGTGTTATATGGGAGCTACGCGGAGTTCCTCTATCACCCGCGCAGCTGCATTCTGGACTAACTGAAGCCTCCGAGTGCACTTCAAGGGGAGCCCCATGTAGAGAGCATTACAATAATCCAGGCGAGAGGTAACGAGCACATGAGTGACCGTGCACAAGGCATCCCGATCAAGGAAGGGGCGCAACTGCCGAACCAGGCGAACCTGGTGGAAGGCCCCCCTGGAGACGGCTGTCAGATGATCTTCAAACGACAGCCGTTCATCCAGGAGGACACCTAAGTTGCGCACCCTATCCTTTGGGGCCAATAACTCGCCTCCAACAGTCAGCCGCGGCTGCAGCTGACTGAATTGGGGTGCCGGCATCCACAGCCACTCCATCTTGGAGGGATTAAGCTTGAGCCTGTTTCTCCCCATCCAGACCCGTACGGCTTCCACACACTGGGACAGCACTTCAACAGCTTCATTGGGGTGGCCTGGGGTGGAGAAGTACAGCTGGGTGTCATCAGCGTACAGCTGGTATCTCACCCCAAAGCCACTGATGATCTCACCCAACGGCTTCATATAGATGTTGAACAGAAGGGGCGAGAGAATCGACCCCTGCGGCACCCCACAAGTGAGGTCCCTCGCGGTCGACCTCTGCCCCCCTGTCAACACCGTCTGTGACCGGTCAGAGAGATAGGAGGAGAACCACCGATATACGGTGCCTCCCACTCCCAATCCCCCCAACCGGGGGGATTCATATAACTTCCTATAAAATTCATATAACTTCCTATAAAATTCTTGTACATTTTTTTTCTTCTCGTCATTCCCGTATCTGAGTTGGCCTTGATCATCCACTAGTCATGGAATTTTCCGAGATTCCTTCTCCTTCTTCAATTTATAAGCTAGCCACCTACCCAGTTTATTAGCATTTTCAAAATAGTTCTGCTTCGCACCTCTAATTTTTTGTGCTTCTTTTTCAATTAAGCCCATTTTGTGTTTAATTAATTCCATTTTAATTTTAGTATCTTTTTTATCTGGAAATTTCTGCAAATCTTCCTCAAATTTCTTGTGGCTAGTTTCTAATGTTTTGTAAGTTTGCCTTTTCATTACATTTCTTTTCCTTATGTAGTTTATCATTAAATCTCTTGCATAGGCCTTCATTGTATCCCAACGGTTCTGTATAGTTGTATCCTGTTTTTTATTTTCCTTGAAGAAAAAGGCCAACTCCTTCTCCATGTTCTGTACAAAGTCCTTATCTTTTAGTATTGTAGTATTTAAGGTTCATCTATTTTTTTTCCTTTGACCTTTCCATTTCATTGTTATAGGATTATGATCCGACCAAGTGCTAGTTTCTAAATCAATTTCTTGAATATTAAGAGTCAATTCCATTGTCATCCATATCGTATCTATTCTGGACCATGATAAATGTCTATTAGAATAAAAGGCGTATTGTCTATTTACTGGATTTCTTTCTCTCCAAACATCTTTTAAATTCGTTTCCTCCACCATCCTGAAAAAGGATTTTGGAAGGGTTTTCCTGCTTTTTTTCATTGTCTTTTGTGCTCTATAATCAAGTTCCATTAACTAAATAAATAATTAAATAAAGTTCCATTAACTACCCCATTAAGGTCTCCCATCATGCAGATATTTTCATAGTCCAATTCTATAATTTTCATGTGTAGTTTTCTATAGAAGTCTTCTTGGTTGTCACTTGGAGCATATACTGCTACTATAAGTATTTTCATATTATTTTCTATTATTTCGACCATCAAAATTCTACCATTTTCATCTGTGTATATTTTCTTCGCCCCAGTCAAATCTTTTATATATAAAGCTATTCCCCTTTTCTTACATTGTGGCAATGAGGTAAATACTTTCCCCAATTTTGAGTGTATCAATAAATGTTCATGTTGTTTTTTGATGTGTACTTCTTGTAAACATATTATATCTATCTTTAATTTCTCTAATTTGTGGAATATTTTATTTCTTTTAGCTGCTGAATTGAGTCCATTTATGTTTACTGTTATCCATTTTCTCTCTTCCATATTTACACTTTGTAATTAGGATTTATAGCTCTAGTTGATCTTGGTTCACATTGTGATCTAGCTTCCATCTTACCATCCACTGCACCTTGTTCTTTTCCAAGCAACGCCAGCAGTTCCTGTAGTTCAATCAATGAGACTTCTCCACTTGTATCCGTTTCTGTCTCCTTAAGATGTTCTGCATGGAATTCTCTGGCTTTATCTAGTGAATCAATTCTATATTTTTGTTGTTGCCATGTAAACATTAGTCCTTCTGGAGCCAGCCATCTATAATTCACGCCTTTCTGTAATAAGATTTTGGTCAAAAAATGATATTCTCTTTGCATCTCTCTCACTCTCCTTGGAACTTGTTTCAGAACAACAATTTCCTTGCCTTTGTATTTCAAAGTCTTGTCTCTTGCCGCCTGTAGTATTTGTGCTTTAATGGACTTTTTGGTGAATCTGATATGAACCTCTCTTGGAAGATTATGTCTTCTTGCATATCTCGTGTGAACTCTAAAAATCACATCAATATTGTCTATCATCTTTTCTTTGTCAATTTTCAAGGCCTAAGCCAAGATTTCTATCATTTTCTCTGCCAAGTTTTCTCTTTTCACTTCTTCTATATTTTGAAATCTGAGATAAAATTCTGCTCTATCCATCTCCCATCCCAGAGCTCCACTTTTGTCTTTTTTGACCTCTTCCAACCTATCAATATTTCTAATTTTTTTGTCTCTTTGTTCTTCTCTTTCTTCAATCCCTTGGAATCTATCTTCATATTTTTTCATCATTTGATGTATATTCTCAATCTTTTCATCTGTTTTCTCCATTCTTTGCTCAATTGTTTGTGTTCTTTGCTCAATTTTTTGTTTTTTGTTCAATTTTTTTCTGATTTCAATTTGATATTTTCCACATCTGTTTGCAATTTTTGAATTCCCTGCCACATCACTTGAAGCATAATTTCCTTGTCTTTCTCCCTATCTTTCTCCTGATCCTTAACCTTTCCTTGTTGGAGCATTGTTTGTATCAACCTTTGATGACCTGATGGTGAAGAAGCAGATGTTGTAGCTGATCCATGTGTCGTACCTTTTCTACTCATTGTAGTATAGGAAATATCCAAGACAAATCTCAGAAAACAGAGGCAGGCCCAAAAAGAGAGGAGAAAGGGAGGAAAAAGAAAATACAAAAATTCCAACAAAGGTTCTTCAGACTCTTGTATGTCTTAATCCAATAGTCTGCATCAATCACAAAAAAGAGAGAAAAAACCTGAATAACAAGCCAAAAAAGGAAAAAATAAATAGAAAAAATAAATAGAAAAGAAGGGAACTATCAATCAAAGTGCTCTCTTTCTCTCTTTTCTTCTTTCTTTCACTCTTTTCCAGTCCAAAAACAAAGAAAATAGAATAGAATAGAATAGAATAGAATAGAATAGAATAGAATAGAATAGAATAGAATAGAATAGAATAGAATAGAATAGAATAGAATAGAATTTTTATTGGCCAAGTGTGATTGGACACACAAGGAATTTGTCTTCGTGCATATGCTCTCAGTGTACATAAAAGAAAAGATACGTTCATCAAGGTACAACATTTACAAAAAGAAAAAAAGAAAAAGAAAAGGGAGTGGAGAAAAAGAAAGATCTCTCTTTTAACAATTCACCAATATTTATCTGACAGCTCTCTTTCCAGAGTCACTGTATTCTTTGAGAATAAATCCTTTTTATAAAACTCTTGTGGCTGATAGTACCCAGTGGAGCACCTGTGTAAACAATGTTTCCCAATCTCTTTGAAGCTCTCACCCACTATTTATTTATTTATTTATTTATTTATTATTCGAATTTATATACCGCCCTATCTCCCAAAGGACTCAGGGCGGTTCACAGGCATATAAAACATCAATATCAATATACAAATTAAAATAATCCTTAAAAAACTTATTCTAGCCAATTATTAAAAATAGAAATATAAATATCAATATAAATATTAAAATCAATTTAAAACCCCTCTAAATTTAAAAATCTAAGCCAGTCCTGCACAGATGAATAAATGTGTCTTGAGCTCGCGACGGAAGGTTCGAAGGTCAGGAAGTTGACGGAGTCCTGGGGGGAGTTCGTTCCAGAGGGTGGGAGCCCCCACAGAGAAGGCCCTTCCCCTGGGCGTCGCCAAACGACACTGCCTAGCTGACGGCACCCTGAGGAGTCCCTCTCTGTGAGAGCGCACGGGTCGGTGAGAGGTATCTGGTCGCAGTAGGCGGTCCCGTAGATAACCCGGCCCTATGCCATGGGCGCTTTAAAGGTGGTCACCAAAACCTTGAAGCGCACCGGAAGGCCACAGGTAGCCAGTGCAGCCTGCGCAGGATGGGTGTTATCACGGGAGCCACGAGGGCTCCCTCTATCACCCGCGCAGTCGCATTCTGAACTAACTGCAGCCTCCGGATGCCCTTCAAGGAAGCCCCATGTAGAGAGCGTTGCAGTAATCCAGGTGAGGCGTCACAAGGCGTGAGTGACCGTGCAAAGGGCCTCCCGGTCCAGAAAGGCGCAACTGGCGCACCAGGCGAACCTGGTAGAACGCTCTCCTGGAGCGGCCGTCAAATGATCTTCTAGAGACAGCCGTTCATCCAGGAGGACGCTGTTGCGCACCCTCTCCATCGGGCCAATGACTCGCCACCGATGGTCAGCCGCGGATTTAGCTGACTGTACCGGGATGCGGCATCCACAGCCACTCTGTCTTGGAGGATTGAGCTTGAGCCTGTTTCTCCCCATCCAGACCCGACGGCCTCCAGGCACCGGGACAGCACTTGATAGCCGTTGGGGTGGTCCGTGAAAAGTACAGCTGGGTGTCATCCACGTACAGCTGGTACCTCACACGAACCCACTGATGATCTCACCCAGCGGCTTCATGTAGATGTTGAACAGAAGGGGCGAGAGGATCGATCCCTCGGCACCCCACAAGTGAGGGGCCTCGGGCCGACCTCTGCCCCTGTCAACACCGACTGCGACGGTCGGAGAGATAGGAGGAGAACCACCGATAAACGGTGCCTCCACTCCCAATCCCTCCAACCGCGCAGCAGGATACCATGGTCGATGGTATCGAAAGCCGCTGAGAGGTCTAATAGGACCAGGGCAGAGGAACAACCCTCATCCCTGGCCCTCCAGAGATCATCCACCAACGCGACCAAAGCCGTCTCCGTGCTGTAACCGGGCGGAAACCGGACTGAACGGGTCTAGATAGACAGTTTCATCCAGGTGTGAAACTGATATGCCACCATACTCTCAACAACCTTCGCCAAGCGAAGGTTGAGACCGGACGATAATTACCTAAAACAGCGGGTCAGGAAGGCTTCTTGAGGAGGGGCCTCACCACCGCCTCTTTCAAGGCGGCCGGAAAGACACCCTCCACCAAAGAAGCGCTCGTAATCGCCTGGAGCCAGCCTCGGGTCACCTCCTGCGTGGGCAGCACCAACCAGGAGGGCACGGGTCCAGTAAACATGTGGTGGCATCCAGCCTCCCCAACAACCTGTCCATGTCCTCGGGAGCAACAGGGTCAAACTCATCCCATAAAATGTCACCAAGACCACCCCCAGCCATCTCACCAGATCACCGCAATCTTGGTCCAAACCATCCCGAAGCTGAACGATTTTATCGTATAGATAACCGTTAAACTCCTCAGCACGTCCTGCATCGGGTCATCCCGCTCCCCTGGTGTAGGAGGGAGCGGGTCACCCAAACAGGGCGGCTGGGCGGTTATCTGCCGATGCAATGAGGGAGGAGGCGAGCTACGCTTCCTCAATGCCACTAGGTAAGTCCTAGTATAGGACTTCACTAGTGTCCGATCAGCTTCTGAACGGCTAGACCTCCAGGAACTCTCTAGGCGTCTTCTCCGGCGCTTCATCCTCTCAGCTCCTCGGAGAACCAAGGAGCCGGTTGGGACCTGCGCCGGGTCAGAGGCCGCAAAGGCACGACACGGTCTAAGGCCCCGCCGCGCCCGTTCCCAGGCCGCAACAAGTTCCTCAACCGAGCCGTGAGCCAGACCCTCAGGAAATGGCCCAAGCTCCGTCCGGAACCCATCCGGGTCCATCAGGCGCCTGGGACGGAACCAACGTGTCGGCTCCGTCTCCCTGCGGTGGTGAATGGCGGTCAGAAAGTCCAGGCGAAGAAGAGAGTGATCTGACCATGACAAAGGTTCAATGACTATTTCCTTTAAGTCCAGATCTCTCAACCACTGACCAGAGACAAAATCAGGTCCAGAGTGCCACCCCAATGTGAGTAGGGCCATCAACTACTTGGGTCAGGTCCAAGGCCGTCATGGAAGCCATGAACTCCCGAGCTGCCGTCGATGTGAGCCGGAAGATGGCAAGTTAAAGTCCCCATGACTAAAAGTCTGGGGTCTCAACTGCCACCCCAGCCAGCACCTCCAGGAGCTCGGGCAGGGCGGCTGTCACGCAGCAAGGAGCCAGGTACGTGACCAGCAAGCCCATCTGACACCTATGACCCCACCTCACAAAGAGGGATTCACACCCGCAATCTGAGGTACAGTGGTCTCCCTCGGCTCTAGACTCTCTTTAATAACAACCGCCACCCCCACCCCTACCCTGGGCCTCGGCTGATGGAATGCACGGAAACCCGTGGGCACATCTCGACCAGGGCACGCCCCTTCAGTGCCCACCCAGGTCTCCGTAACGCCTATAATATCCGCGCCACCCCCCTGAATCAGATCATGTATTAGAGGGGCCTTATTGGCCACGGACCGTGCGTTGCATAACATCAGACGAAGGCCCAGGCTCTGAGGGTCTTGACCATCCGGGAACGGGAGAAGGAGGGGATCGGGCGCGATCGCCTGCAGACATCGAGCGCGCCCCCAGAACGATGCGGTCCCCCTTCCGCCATATCTGCCCCTCCCACTTACCGTGCAAATGGAACCACCTCACCAAAAGGAACGAATCCCCCTATAACCTCCGAACCCATTACTAAACCGCCACGAGCTGCAAGGACTGGCTCCCCACCCGGCGGGCTACTCCCAATACCCGCCCTAACCCTCCCACCCCTCCCGACGGGTTCTCCCCTACCCGTCGAATCCTCCTCCCAACCCTTAAAATCCCCATTAAAACTCCCTTAAAAATTTCTTAAAACAACTAATTAAAAGCCCTAAGCCTCCTATTTTTAGCATGCCACCTCTCGGGGCTCCAAAGCCCGTCCTCAAGGTGGGCCCTCGATAGTATGGAGGGCCAAACCCGCGAGAGAGGGGCGTCTCGCAGGGCAAGAAGGTCAGCCGCCGTAAACATTCGCATCACCAAGAAAGTCCGGCAGGAGGCCCATCCTGGGCCGGTCAAGATGGTAACAGATGATACAGTGACCACAACCGGTCTGTCAGTCAGTCCTGAAGGGAAGCAGTCAATAGTGATCCTCGTGGGGTAGAAAACAAAACCACTCATTCAGTCAGTTCGCCACCCACCTATAAATAGTCAATGACTATCCAGACATAACAAAGTATTGAGCCCTTCAAGCTTTACAAAATAGCAGAGATATATAATAATAATAATAATAATAATAATAATAATAATAATAATAATAATAATAATAATAATAATAATAATAATAATAGTAATAGTAATAGTAATAGTAATAGTAATAGTAATAGTAATAGTAATAATAGTAATAATATTTCAAGCCAGTAGGTGGCAGTGTTGTTTCATTCTTCTCTATTCCCTTCCCATTAAAAAGAGTATTACTTCCACAATAAGGCAAGGAAAAAAATAAACTATAAAATATAAAAAAATGTTCCAAAGATAGCCTTAAACATTTTTAATCTTTAGAAGTATAAACTGTGGTTCTAATACACTCCAGTCCAGTCTCAATATTTATCTCAAGTACAGGCGATCTCTCCAATGTAAAAATTTTTAAAAAGCAGGATAATGAATTTTTCCCTACAAATTCTTAATTTCACAGCTCAGTTTCTTTTTTCTCTATTTTATCTTCTCTTTAATTCTCAGGGTGGTCAAAAAAATTTTTTTTAAATAAAAGAGTCTCTCACCACACCAGCACATTATTTCCACTCTTTCTAGCCAGGATCTGTCCCAACTGGAAGACCCCCAAAGTTCCTACCTACATCAGGGGTCCCCAACCTTTTGGACCTCAGGGACCACCAAGTCCATAATTTTAAATCCCAGGGACCACTAATGCGAATCCAGTGCACCGCTTGCTGAAGCGCCTGGACTCCCAGTGACAGGATGGGGTCCTTCAGGCACTGTCCCTCCTCTCTCTTTCTCTCTTTCTTCCCCTCCCCTCTCTCTTCCACTCATTCTCTCATTCTGTCCACCCCTCTTTCTCTCTCTCCCACTCATTTTGTCATCTCTCTTTCTCTCCCCCCTTTTCTCTCTTTCTCTCTCTCTGTCTTTCTCCCCCTCTCTCTCCCCCCTCTCTTTCTCATTCTCATTCTCTTTCTCTCTCCCCCTTCTCTCTCCCTCTTTCTTTCTCTCTCTCTCCCCTACTCCTTCTCATGGGCCAGCCAGTGTCTTGGGGCTGAGAGGAAGTCAACTGTCTCCCCGAGGGACTGAGGTGCAGGAGCACCAACAAGGGATGGAAGAAACTTGCAGCTTTGCTGTGCAGCTCTTGCCGGCTGGAATGAAATAATGGTGCAAGGGGGGGGGTTTCTTCCCCCTGCTGTAGCTTCCTGTCAGCTGAATTCACCAGTGGCTGTCCCTGCCCCTCGCCCTCCCTTCCCAGTCACTCCTCACCTGGCAAGGGAAGGGGAGGGGAGAATGGAGATTCAATCCATATTCCAGAATGGGAGCGAAGCTTCGTCTCTTGCTGGATCTTTCTCTCTCTCTCCCACTCTTTCTCATGGGCCAGCCAGTGTCTTGGGGCTGAGAGAAAGTCAAGCATCTCCCCAAGAGACCGAGGTGCAGGTCCAACAAGGGCCGGAAGAAAAAGACACAAGATCCAGCTCCTGCTCTGGAATATGGAGCGAATCTCTACTCCCCCCTCACCTTCCCTTGCCAGGCGAGGAGTGACTGGGAAGGGAGGGCAAGACAGCCACTGGTGGATTCAGTCGAAGGAAAGCTACAGCAGGGGAAGAAACAGCCTGGGATTCCCACCACCCGTTGCTTCGGCCCGCCTGCACCATCATTCCCCGACCTTGCACCATTACATGCGAGGGCTGTGCTGCAAAGTTACAAATTGCCCGAACCTCCCTCAACAGTGGAGATTTACAGCCCCACCACAAGCTGCCTGGCCAGTCCCATCTTCTAGAGCTCTAGTCATGGGACTGGCCATTGCTTATCCCAGAGCAGCTCCTCCAACCAGGTGCGCTGCAGACCACCAACATTTTCTCGCGGACCACCAGTGGTCCACAGACCACTGGTTGGTGACCACTGACCTACACAGACTCATATAGAATCTTGTATGAGTGCCTAGCTACTTTATGACCAGATTGAGAACTCCTGCATTCAATTTCTAGAACTGATATTCTAAATAGTTTTTATCTAAAAATGAAAGCATTAATGTTGTTTGAATAGTATCTCAAAATGGTATTCTCTTGACAATCGTGTACTTAAACCTCTAATTCCTAATTTCATTCTTCTTTATTTTCTTGAATTTATTCTTTAATTTTGTATCTTCTAATTATTGTAATGGTTAATATAACCATTGAATAGCATATTATTTTTCAAAGAACAACTTAAACCATGTAATACTAGAGGGGTGTTTTTTGAAAATCTTAACCTTAAGATATTTAACTATCAAAATATCTTTTAACTTAGATGATAACTTTTAATATTTTTGGGACAAATTATGTGTAATACAAATCTTTAAAAAATTAAATCTAATCCTATTAATGCAGCTAAGATAAGCACTCTGCTGGTCTTTCAACAAAAAGGTTGTCTTGCAATTTTCAAGTTCAAAACTCAGCTCTTACTATCCAGAAACGATAACTACTTTGAATGATGCAATAAATCAAAGGTGGGTGTGGGTATCTGTTTTCAGCTCTGCAGGGGGAATTCAAATTGGGAAAGTGTTTAGCTGCTCTGAGATATGAAGCTGAATTTTGGACCATATGTCCAACTTTTCCCCCATTAGGCAGCCACCACATTTCTTGGTACTGTTCTAGAGGCAATTACTAGCAATTTTCTCAACTGTTGAAGCAAATCTAAAAGTAGCTATACCTTATTCTGATGGTAACCTTGATCTAGAAAGGCATAACTAGTCACTGACCTACAGAGTACTGTCCTTCCATGTTTATCTAGCCTTCTCATCAAGTATAAAGTTCATTTTAGATATGTTCTGTGCTTCTGGGAATGCACAAACCCTTTATATAACAATATAACTAATATAACAAGAAGCCTAATTTAAACATTTCATTTTTTATTTATTTTTTTTTATTTATTTTTGTCACAACATCATATAAAAAGGATTATATAGTATATAAACATATATATGAGTAAATATTAGGAGGTATAAGCACCAGTATATATATAGGAAGAAGAAAAGAAAAGAAAAAAAAACAATAGGACAGGAATGGTAGGCACGTTTGTGCGCTTATGCACGCCCCTTATGGTCCTCTTAGGAATGGGGTGAGGTCAATAGTAGAAAGTTTTTGGTTGAAGCTTTTAGGATTATGGGAAGAGACCACAGAGTCAGGTAAAGTATTCCAAGCACTGATGATTCTGTTACAGAAGTCATATTTTCTGCAATCTAGATTAAAGCGGTTAACATTAAGTTTAAATCTGTTGGTTGCTCTTGTATTGTTGCAATTAAAGCTGAAGTAGTCTTTAACAGGAAGGACATTACAATAGATGATTCTATGAGTTAAACTTAGGTCTTGTCGAGCGAGTTCCAAGTTTTCTAAGCCTAGGATTTCAAGTCTGGTGGGATAAGGTATTTTGTTGTTTTCAGAGGAGTGGAGAACTCTTCTTGTAAAATATTTCTGGACTCGCTTAATTGTATTGATGTCAGAGATGTGGTGAGGGTTCCAAACAGGAGAGCTGTATTCTAGAATTGGTCTAGCAAATGTTTTATATGCTCTGGTTAGTAGTGTAGTGTTTTTGGAAAAGAAGCTACACAAGATTAGGTTTACAACTCTTAGAGCCCTTTTTGCTATGTAGTTACAGTGGGCTTTGACACTTAGATCATTTGACATGAAAACTCCAAGGTCTTTAACGGGGTGGGGTCATCTGTAAGGTAATGTCCATCAAGTATGTACTTAGTGTTTGGGTTCTTTTTTCCATTATGTAAGACTGAGCATTTGCTGGTTGAGATCTGGAGCTGCCAAGTTTTAGACCAAGTGGTTAGATGATCAAGGTCTTTTTGGATGATAGATGCATTGTCTGTGGTATTAAATAGTTTGACATCGTCAGCAAAGAGAACACAATTACTTGCGATATGGTCACAAAGATCATTAATGTATAGTATGAAGAGTGTTGGTCCAAGGACGCTGCCTTGAGGAACGCCACTCTTGACAGGAACAGGATTTGATAGAGCATTGCCAATTTTGACCACTTGTTGTCTGTTGGACAGAAATGCAGATATCCATTTGTGAAGGGGTCCTGAAATGCCATAGGATTTTAGTTTTAGGAGAAGTTTATCGTGTACTACTGAGTCAAAACCTTTGCAGAAGTCTATGTAGATTGCATCTATTGTTTTGCCTTGATCGAGATTAGTAGTCCATATGTTTTTACAGTGAAGAAGTTGTAAGTTGCATGATAATTTTTTCTGAAACCAAATTGTTTATTGGAGAGTAGGTTGTTACTTTCTAAGTGTGAGGTAATGGATTGGTTGATGATTGATTCCATGACTTTGCAGTTGACGCAGCACAGAGAGATCGGTCTGTAATTTTCAACTAAGCTGGGGTCTCCTTTTTTGAAGATAGGGATGACTGTGGCTAGTGACCAAAGTTTGGGAAGGGAACTGGTTGTGAAAGCTTTGTCAAAGATTATGCTTAGGGGTTCTGCTATATTAGTGGAAAGTTTTTTTAAGAAGTATGCGCATAGTCCATCAGGTCCAATAGATAGAGATGGTTTCAAGTTATGAAGAGCTTTTTCAACATTTTCTTCTGTGAAATCTATATGGGTTAAGTCATCATATTCAGTGCTAGTGCGTTTATGGAATGTCGGATATGTGTTATTGCTGTTAACAAAAACTGAGCCAAAGAAACTGTTGAAGAGGTTAGCTTTAACTGTTTCGTCATTGTATTCTTTGTTGTTAGAATCTTTTAGTGGTGGGATGGATCTTGAGTCTTTAAGTTTATTCAGAACATCAGAAAGGGAGAAATGAATGTAATGAAATTATAACAAAAAGCAAATTTTGTGGAGCAATAACTCAGTTTCTTTGAGTTCACTCTGTATTGGGACTTCATCCAGATGGATGGAAAATGTTTATGAATTAGGTTGCCTAGGATAAGAAGCATATTATGCACACTATTGCTAATCATGATACTGTAATGAGTTGTAGACAGCCATCTTTAGTGTGTGAATCAAGGAATGAATGGAAACGTTTGGAATGGTTAAATCAAAGTCGCAGATGATGCTGAACAGCAGCTCTGGCTAAATAAAGATCAAGATCAAAGCTCAAAAATTGTCCATTTAGATGGGAATGGAGCTGAAAGGAATAGCAACAACAAGTTATTGTTATATGCTATTGTGAGAAAGTAGTGTTACAAGGAATGGGTAAAGATGTGCTGTGAACAGCAAACTGGGTTATAAAAATCTGTTACAAATGTTTCATTTCATGTTTTCAAAGCAAAGATTTCTCTTACTTTAACTTTAACTCTGGTATTTATAGACCAGCAAAGGAAAATGATCAGCAGCCCAAGACCCAGCTGAGGCGGCAACAGCCTCCATATTTGTGACCTATCCAGCCCAAGAGAGAAAAATATTCCATCTATACTCATCAAAAACCAAGCATAGCAACTTCTTCTCTCAAACCTGTCATCTTCATTTAGATTAACTGCAACCAACCTGTTGCTGAAGGCTAAACAATTGAATAATAACTAAATGACTAAACCAGTGGTAGTCAACCTGGTCCCTACCGCCCACTAGTGGGCGTTCCAGTTTTCATGGTGGGCAGTAGGGTTTTGTCTGATACTGAAGCACTTTCCTTTTTTTTTATTTAATTGACTTTTTAAAAATTTTCATAGCATTATTTAAAAACATTTTCATTAGGTTTTCATAAAATTCCCCATGACAATTTAAATTTCTAAAAATATACTATTTGTATTGCCCATGCATAAGTTTAGTTCATGTTATGTAAGTGAAACTAAATGGCACTATAGTGCAACTGCAAACAAAAAAGCTTGTCCCAGAATAGCTCGCGCATCTCTCCCCACACCACCCAGCTGTAACAGACAAGCAGAGCTGGTAGCCCCCCCAAAACCCAATCCACGATGCACAAGAGGCATGTGCAGAAGACAATACATGGCGCATTACTGTGGAACCGGTGGGTGGTTAGAAAATTTTACTATTAACAGAGATACAAAAGTGGGCAGTAGGTATAAAAAGTTTGACTACCCCTGGACTAAACAATTGAATGAGTAAAGCCTGATTGCCATGTAAGACTAGACTTTACTCATACTCCTTATTTTGTACTGAGTTAGTAACAATAATATACATATAGTATTAGGGGTGTGTTCTGATATGTTATTGATAATAATGTTATCCATTCAATCATGTCTGATTCTCAGCAATTCTATGGACCAGCTCTCTTCACATTTTCTAGTCTTGTACTGTTTCCTTCAGTTGTTTTATAAACAACTTTGTTCATCTCGACGATGTCTAGTTTGTTCATGTTTCTGGCGCATTGTTTCTTTTTACTGCTAAACATTCTAAGCATAACTGCGGTGGTTGGAAATAGTCCTGATGACCACCACCACAGCCAAGGCAGTTATCAGAGCACTCAGGAGACTGTTCACCATGCACAGTCTTCCCAATGTGCTAGTCTTGGACAATGGCCCGCAATTTACAGCTGTCCCATTTGAAGTATTTTTGTCAGAATTGGGCATCAGACATGCCCTGGTTGCCTCCTTCCATCCGGCCAGTTATGGCCAGGCCGAACGATTGGTGAGATTCATGAAAGAGGCTTTGTCCAGGATGGGCCCAGGAGATTGGGAAGCCCGGGTTGATAAATTTTTAGTAATTCAACACATCACACCCAGTGCAGCAATGAACAAAAGCCCCTCGGAACTCTTCATGGGATGGAGGATCTGATCATAATTAGACTGGTTGCACCCAAATTACATTGCAGAAAATCCTCCCAATTCAACAGGGAAAATTTGGAAATTTGGCCTAGGAGACAAGGTCTATGCCCACAATTATTCCAGGGGTGCTCTCTGGATTCTGGGCACCATAGTAGAGGTATCTGGGCCTCGCTCCTACAAAGGTGAGCTGGAGGACGATAGATTGTGGCAACGGCACTTGGACTAACTTCGAAGCCGTATTGTTGGCTCTCCACTCACACTACCAGACACAGCTCAATCCAACAAGCAGCCAAGCCCTGAAGTCGTTAATAATCAAAACGATCAAATGTCTAACCCTAACTCAAACCTGGTTGTACAGCTTGAATGAACCAAGACTCCAGCGCAGACTCCCTGAGGGGTTGGGCCTTCCACTTCCAGCCACACCCCGCGAAGTGTTCCAGGTGATTCCATTGGCTGGTATGGAAACAGCAACTAGTCCACCTGCTCAAGCCAATGCCCAGGACCAAACTGAACCATGCAGGTCAACTAGGATTTGAAGTAGCCCTGCCTACCTGCATGATTACATTTGTAAATAGGTTGTGATTGGTTAAAATGTTTTCCAGGGGGGAGGGGTGTTACATACCAAATGAGGAGTGAGCTGTAGTCTTCACTCAGGTCTGCCAAAAAAACTGGTGGGAAAATAGTGGAAGCTCATTGGCTAGGCTGTCTGGCAGCTCCCTATAAAAGGCCAACCTGTCAGATGAGCCTGTTGTTGAGTTGTACTGGTCTACTAATAAAGAGCTGCTGTTACTGAAGAACCATGTCTGTTTCTTCTGTCAGCCAATCCAACAGGCTGCAGCAGCTCTGTTCTTTCTTTCTTTTTTGAATTTTGTTTTATTTTTTAAACAAACAAACAAACATAAAAACACCTTCAATACAAATACAGAGTGTCAGTTGGTTGATTACAAATCTTTTGTGCAATTTCAGCAAATGTATAATATATGATTTATCTAGTTTTACATTTTATCAATCTGATATGTTCCAAATATATTGGTTTAATCATTGCTTTAAAAAAGTATTTTCCCTCATTTCATGTAAAATATTCTCAGTTTTATGTTAATCATATTACATCATTCAATTCATCTTCCTAAATCAATATGTATTTCAACCATTTTTCCATTGTAAAAACCTCTCTCAGACTTCATTAACATGTTTTTCCTTCTAGCCAATGATAAAATAAGTCCCATATCTTATAATATTGTTTATCTTCCAGCTCTCTAATTTCAAATGTCAATTTATTCATTTCTGCACATTCGATTATTTTCTTGGTAATTTCATCTTGCATCGGTGTTTTTCATTTTTCCAATTTTTAGCAAACACAATCCTAGCCGCTGTTACAATATTCACAATCAAATATCTCAATTCTCTATTATAGGTTTCGGGTATGATCCCCAATAAAAAAACTTCAGGTTTAAAATCTATGTGTTTTTTTATCATTTTGTCCAACCATGTGTGGATTTTAGTCCAGTATCTTTTAGCTTCTACACACGTCCACCACATATGGTAATATGAACCAGGTATCTGATGACATTTCCAGCATTTTTTGGATTTATTCTTGAACATTCTGGCTATTCTTGTCAGGGGTAAGTGCCACCCGTATGACATCTTATACAAATTTTCTTTATATACAGTTGACATTGTCATTTTATAATTTTGCAACTACAGTTTTTGCCATACCTCTAAGTCAATCCTGTGTCCAAAGTTTTTCCCCCACATCATTGTTTCTTTAACTTGTTCTTCTTCCAATTTAACCTCTAATAAATATCCATTTAATTTCCTAATTAAATTTTCATCAGTACCTGTTAATATTTTATCTAAATTAGTCAGATTGTTATAAAAACCTTCTGTCCCGAAAACTTTATCATATGTGGAGTGTATTTGCAAGTAAGAAAACCAATTGTCAGCCTCCGCATGCTGTTTTTATTGTTTTATTGTTGTATTGCTCAGTTAATTGGTTTATTGCTGTCTTTAGTTCTATGCATTGGAAAGGGGTACTGTATCTTTAATTGTGGGCCAGTTGCTTCGGCTGCCATAGGTGGGAGGGGAGGAGACTGATCCAGAAATGAAACTGATGAATTCAAAACCTAAGAAGCAGGCTGATAACCCTCGCAGCCAGTGGTGGGATTCAATTTTTTTAACAACCGGTTCTGTGGGCATGGCTTATTTTGGGGTGTGGCAGCTGGTCATGTGACCAGGTGGGCGTGGCTGGCTGGTCATGTGACTGGGTGGGTGTGGCTAGCTGGTCATGTGACCGGGTCGCCATGGCTATGGGCATAGAAACTACTCGAGGGCTAAAAAAAGTCATTTCTGACCAGTCCTCACACTTTTGACTGGTCCTCGCACTTATGACCATCCTCACATTAATGCCCATTGCAGCATTTTTAGCAACCATGTCACTCATTTCACAACTGCTTCTTTTCACCACAGTTACAAGGTAGGGCGCAAAATGTAAAATGTGAGGACAGTCGTAGGTGTGAGGACCGGTCAAAAGTGTGAGGACAGGTCAAAAATAACTTTTTCAGCCCTCTGAGTAGTCCCTATGCACAAAATGCTGCAAACAGGCATAAATGATGACCGGTCATAAGTGTGAGGACTGGTCAAAAGTGTGAGAACTTGTCAGAAATCACTTTTTTCAGCCCTCTGGGTAGTCCTTATGTGCAAGGGACTACTCAGAGGGCTGAAAAAGTTATTTTTGACCTATCTTTGCACTTTTGACCAGTCCTCGCACTTACAACCGTCCTCACATTTTACGTTTTGCACCCTATCTTGTAACCGTAGTGAAGAGAAGCAATTGTGAAATGAATGACATGGTTAAGAATGCTGCAACAGGCATAAATGTGAATATGGTCATAAATGGGAGGTCTCTTCAAAGGTGTCAGAACCTATCAGAAATCACTTTTTTCAGCCCTCTCAGTAGTCCCTATGCACATAGGGGCTACCCAGAGGACTGAAAAAAGTGATTTCTGACAGGTTCTCACACTTTTAACCAGTCCTCACACTTATGACCGGTCATCATTTATGCCTGTTGCAGCATTTTTAATAGCCATGTCACTCATGTCACAACTGCGGTGCTTCATGTGACCGGGTGGGCGTGGCCAGGTGGTCATGTAACATAGCTTCTTTGCCCTAATGACAGTTTGCTGCAATGTTCGTAAGTGTGAAAAACGGTCATAAGTCACTTTTTCAGTGCCATGCTTGTTAAACCAATTACCAGAACAAATCCATTCTCCCTCCCTCTTTCTCTCCATCTTTCTCGCCCCCTTTCTCTCCTTCATCTTTCTCCCCCCTCTTTCTCTTAATCTTTCTCTCCTTAATCTCTCCTTCTCCCTCCTTCTCTTTCTCTCCATCTTTCTCCCCCCTTTCTCTCCTTCATCTTTCTCCCCCTTCTATCCTTCATCTCTCTTTCTCTCCTTCATCATTTTCTGCCTCCCTGTCAGCCTCCACTCCAATCTTCGTATACTTTTGTACAATTTATATCAGTAGATAGAATGTGAAATGTTTATTTCTGTATTATAAAACAGTTAAGGAAATGAGATGTATCATAGCACCATACAGGGTAAGGGAAAGGGGCCTATTAAGAGTGTCGGCTGACATAACAGTGTGGGAGGGGTGATTAACGGCTGAGTGTTAAGAGCACGGGCTTTTCCAACAGAAACTGCATTCCTAAGATGATTGACAACTAGAGACCTGTGGAAGAAGATTACTACGAGGGGTCGAGAAGGAGCTGGCATTGGACCAGACCAGCCTGACCTCCTGAAGGAGGAGGGACAATTGGGGGGATATGATATGTTAGCCATATTTTGTCTCAGATCCAACTTTACTAAGCTGCTACAAGACTGTAACTTGCACCTTTTCATACCTTTGGCGAGCTGCTTGTCTTTCTTTCACTTCGCGAAGTGAAAGAAAGACAAGCAGCTCGCCAAAGGTATGAATCCCCTATTTGGTCCTCCAGGTGGGAGGGAGAAGAGGAGGAAGAAATTACCAAGGGGCCCGATGGAGGAGTTTCCCAGGGCGGAGAGATTTCAGAAGGCCCAGAGCTAGAAAACCCTTTCCCAGAGGCAGCTGAATTGGGTAGAGACGCATGCCACCTGCTGACCAAGCGAGGCTGCGCAGGGGAAGGAAAAAGCCAAAAATTCCCCCCATATCAGAGAAATTTGATGGAAATGCCAAGGAGCTGGAACTGTTCCTGGCGATAGTGAATGACCACATGATAGACTGGGGGGAAGATTATTGGTCACAGGCGGCACAAGTTAGAGCTGTGACCCACAACTTGACAGGAAGAGCAGCTGCATGGTTTGTGTCGCTATATACCAACCACTCCCCATTACTGCAAAACTACGAGCATTTTATTACTGCACTGAGGAGGAGGTTTGAGGACCCCCTGGCAGAGCAGAAGGCCAAAGGTCGAATGAAAACCATCAGGCAAGGGAGGAGACCGGTGGCTGATTACAGCCAGGAGTTCAGTGATTTAGTTCCCTTGATGAGAGGGTGGTCGGAGGTGACCCTTGTGGACATTTACAAAGATGGTCTGAATGGAGATCTCTATGAACTGTGTCGGGCACGAGCCTCTCCAACCACATTGTACGGCTGGTACACCCTGGCAGCGGAAATGGAAATCGAACTAGTGAAGGACCGTGGCAGAAGACAGCACACTGGAGGACCGTACCCTGCCCATTCTCCTGGAGGCGCTTATAGGGACGTCCCTAGATCGGAGGGTGGGAGACAACGTTCGACTGCGTGCTACAGATGTGGGAAAGAAGGCCATCGAGTAGCCGACTGTCGGGTGAAGTTGGTGCCAAGCACGACCTCTGGTGGTGAAAAGGAACCAGTGAAACCAGCTGCTAAGGCGCGAAAGCCGGCAAAAGTGGGGGAGGGCGTTGCCAAGAAGGGCACGCCCATCAAGGAGGATTGCGAAGCGTCGACCGATACTGATGACAGTAAAACCACGTCAGAGTCTGATGAAGACCTTCTGGTGAGTTGGACACGGGGCCCCTTGGACATTCCAGTCAACCTGCATGTACCCTCTTCGGGTAATAAGGGGGAAATGCTTGCACTACTAGATTCTGGATGTACTAGATGCATGATCAGTCCCGAACTAGTAGAAAAAATGGAACTAAAATTGAGAACCCTAAGTAGGCCCATAGCGTTTGCCCAGTTGGATGGCTCTGTGGCAGGGGGAGGACCCGCCCATTTCGTAACAGAACCCATAGAAATGATAATAGGAGACCATCGCGAGATTCTAAACTTCATAGTAGCCCCAGGGATGGACCAACCCTTGCTGCTAGGGCTGTCATGGTTGCGGAAATGGAACCCCCATATTAACTGGAGAACGGGAGTCTTACGTTTCCGCTCAAGAACATTAAAAAGGGAAAAAGGGGAACCCAAGGAGAGATCGACCGTGGCCATGTTCCAAGATACGTTGGGGGCAATGGTTGAGCGGATAGACGGGGAGGAGAGGATACCTAAGGAATACTGGGACTTGCGAGAAGTCTTTGGTGAGAAAGCATCAGACGTTCTTCCTCCCCATAGGCCTATTGACTGTGCCATAGACATCCTTCCAGGGGTAAAGCTTCCAAAACCAAAAGCTTACCCCATGACCCAAAAGGAATTGGAGGAGCTACGTAAATTCATAGACAAAAACTTAGAGCGGGGCTTTATCCAACCGGCTAGGCCTCGCGTGGCTGCGCCAGTGATGTTCCGGGAAAAGAAAGATGGCTCCTTTCGTCTGATAGTTGACTATAGGAACCTAAACGCAGTGTGCGCCGAAAACATATACCCCATGCCGCTCATGAAAGATATGTTAGCACATTTAGCGAAAGGAAAGTTCTTCACCAAATTGGACCTGCGAGAAGCTTACTACAGAGTTTGTATAAAGGAGGGGGACGAATGGAAAACCGCTTTCAACTGTCCACTAGGATGTTTCCAGTTTCGAGTACTGCCATTTGGACTGCAGGGGGCTCCCGCAGTTTTTATGCAGCTGATAAACAAAATACTCCATCAGCATTTGTTTAAAGGGGTTCTTGTCTACCTTGACGACATACTTATCTATACAGAAACAATGGAAGAACATATTAAACTAGTAAGAGCTGTTCTCAAAAAGTTATTATCTGCAGAACTGTATTGCAAACTATCCAAATGTGATTTCCATCAAACTAAAATAGACTACTTAGGGTATCGCATTTCAGCTGATGGATTAGAAATGGATCTGGGAAAAGTGAAAGCTGTCTTGGAATGGGCCCCCCCCACGCACACGCAAGCAGCTGCAAAGTTTTTTAGGATTCACAAATTTTTATCGTCAATTCATCCCCTCCTTTGCTCAAATTGCTTTACCAATAACCAACCTCTTGAAAACTAAAGGAGACACAAAACCCAAACCATCATTACCTCTCAAATGGACAATGGAATGTCAAGCAGCGTTTGAAAAGTTGAAACGACTGTTTGCCGCTGAACCTATTTTAAAACACCCCGACATGGATGTTCCTTTTGTGATACAAGCGGATGCCAGTGATGTAGCAGTCGGAGCCGTTTTACTCCAAAACAATGTTGATGGTAAACTACAACCTTGTGCTTTCACTTCTCGAAAATTGACTGAAACTGAAAGACGGTGGGCTATTTGGGAAAAAGAAGCATTTGCAGTTCATTGGGCCCTACGCACATGGAGACAATTCTTAGAGGATTCAAATCATCCTTTTGAAGTTTGGACTGATCACAAAAATCTAGAAGCCCTGAAAACTCCTAGAAAACTTTCACCTAAACAAGCCCGCTGGGCTTAATATTTTAACCGCTTTAATTTCACTCTACATTACATTCCTGGGGGGAAAAAATTTTTAGCGGATGCTCTCTCACGTTTGCCCCAATACAATTGCACTCGCTCTGACGTGGTTCGGCCAATACTTCCCGTTCAACAGTTAGCAGCCCTGGCTATAACTCGAAGCCACTCCAAAGCCGAACCATCACTCCCAGATGAACTGACCAAGTCGTTTAAAGAAGCTTTAAACTCCGATGACTGGTACTTAGCGCATTCCCATGAATGCACGCTCCGTGATGGACTAGCTTGGATTGGAACGAAACTATATGTTCCTCTATCACTCAGAGAAACCATCCTACAATGATGCCATGATGCCAAAATGGCAGGACATTTTGGATTTGTAAAAACCTTGCATCTTCTTAAAAGACAATTTTGGTGGCCAAGTCTTAAAAAAGACATCCAAACATATGTAGCAAGTTGCCCTGTTTGTGCATCATCCAAAAGGCCTCTAGGAAAACCTCCTGGG
This sequence comes from Ahaetulla prasina, assembly GCF_028640845.1. NCBI lineage: Eukaryota > Metazoa > Chordata > Lepidosauria > Squamata > Colubridae > Ahaetulla > Ahaetulla prasina. The sequence goes on from NC_080540.1 coordinate 187,459,606, forward strand.
CTACTTCAAACAGTAGCCAGGCCAGGAACCCCATGGAAAGAAATATCCATGGATTTCATAGTGGAACTACCTGAAAGTTCAGGCAATACTGTTATATGGGTTGTGACTGACCTTTTCTCCAAACAAGTCCATTTTATTCCATGTTCAAAAATACCCTCCTCAAAAACTCTAGCAAAGTTGTTTGTACAACACATTTATAGACTCCACGGAGTTCCTGAGTGCATCATTTCAGATCGAGGAGTTCAATTCACTTCTCAATTTTGGAAAGAATTTTTACGACTCATTGGTTCCGCCCAAGGATTAAGCTCCTCCCATGCTGTCCCGGTGTTTGGAAGCCGTACGGGTCTGGATGGGGAGAAACAGGCTCAAGCTCAATCCCTCCAAGACGGAGTGGCTGTGGATGCCGGCATCCCGGTACAGTCAGCTGAGTCCGCGGCTGACTGTCGGGAGCGAGTCATTGGCCCCGATGGAGAGGGTGCGCAATTTGGGTGTTCTCCTGGATGCACGGCTGTCTTTTGAAGATCATTTGACGGCCGTCTCCAGGAGAGCTTTCCACCAGGTTCGCCTGGTGCGCCAGTTGCGCCCCTTTCTAGACCGGGATGCCTTGTGCACAGTCACTCAAGCCCTTGTGACGTCTCGTCTGGACTACTGCAATGCTCTCTACATGGGGCTCCCCTTGAAGGGCATCCGGAGGCTGCAGTTGGGCCAGGATGCAGCTCTTGGTGATAGAGGGAGCCCTCGTGGCTCCCGAGTGACACCTATCCTGCGCAGGCTGCACTGGCTACCTGTGGCCTTCCGGGTGCGCTTCAAGGTGTTGGTGAACGTCTTTAAAGCGCTCCATGGCATAGGGCCGGGTTATTTACGGGACCGCCTGCTGCTACCGAATACCTCTCACCGACCCGTGCGCTCTCACAGAGAGGGACTCCTCAGGGTGCTGTCGGCGCGACAGTGTCGTCTGGCGACACCCAGGGGAAGGGCCTTCTCTGTGGGGGCTCCCGCCCTCTGGAACGAACTCCCCCCAGGACTTCGTCAACTTCCGGACCTCCGAACCTTTCGCCGTGAGCTCAAAACTTACTTATTTATCTGCGCTGGACTGGGTTAGTTTTTTTTAAGTTATGGGTTTTTAATGGGTTTTATCTCTAAATTTTAATTGTGGCCAATTCAAATAAGTTTTTTACTAGTATTTTAATTGTATCCATAATGTATTTTCATTTTTTACTTGGCTGTGAACCGCCCTGAGTCCTTCGGGAGAAGGGCGGTATACAAATTTAAATAATAAATAAATAATAAAATAAATAAATCCCCAGACTAATGGAAGTTGTGAACGTTCGAACTCTGTACTAGAACAATATCTACGATGTTATGTTAACTACCAGCAAGACAATTGGGCAGACCTCTTACCTTTTGCTGAAGTTGCCTACAACAACTCAATTCATAGTAGCACGGGATTTACTCCCTTTAAAATAGCTTCAGGTCAAGATTTTGTTCCTATCTCTGAACTTCCAAAGGAAGAAACCACTGTTTCCTCTTTGTCAGAATGGATAGATCAAATACAAAGCACATGGAAAATGACTCGCAAGGCGATCGACGATGCTCACCGTGCACATAAAAAACAAGCGGATAAAAAAAGGTCCCCTGAGAACAAATACCAAGTGGGCGATAAAGTTTATCTTTCCACCAAATATCTACAAACCACTCAGAAATCTAAGAAACTTGGACCCAAATATGTGGGACCTTTCCCCATAGTAAAAATCATCAACCCCGTGACAGTACAACTAGAATTACCAAAAACACTTAGGAGAATTCACCCCGTTTTCCATGTGAGCTTGCTAAAACCAGAACACACGTCTACTTTCCGTACTAACCATACACCCCCTCCTATACCAATTCTCATAGAGGGCGAACAACATTTTGAAATAAAAGAAATATTAGATTCAAAAAAACATAGAAATAAAATTCAATATCTCATTGCTTGGAAACACTTCCCTTTATCCCAAGCTGAATGGGTGAACAAAGAAGATGTTCGTGCTTCGGAAAAGATAGCACAATTCTATAAAAAATATCCTGACAAACCCTAACTTCTCTTTTTTCTTTCTAGGACTAACGTCCTTGTTGCAGGAGGGCCGAATGTCAGCCTCCACTCCAATCTTCGTATACTTTTGTACAATTTATATCAGTAGATAGAATGTGAAATGTTTATTTCTGTATTATAAAACAGTTAAGGAAATGAGATGTATCATAGCACCATACAGGGTAAGGGAAAGGGGCCTATTAAGAGTGTCGGCTGACATAACAGTGTGGGAGGGGTGATTAACGGCTGAGTGTTAAGAGCACGGGCTTTTCCAACAGAAACTGCATTCCTAAGATGATTGACAACTAGAGACCTGTGGAAGAAGATTACTATGAGGGGTCGAGAAGGAGCTGGCATTGGACCAGACCAGCCTGACCTCCTGAAGGAGGAGGGACAATTGGGGGGATATGATATGTTAGCCATATTTTGTCTCAGATCCAACTTTACTAAGCTGCTACAAGACTGTAACTAGTAAAAGTACTTTTCTTTATTGCAAATGAAGTCAAGGTGAATTCTTTCCTAGTTATAATCAGAGGCAGTCTGACACTCCCTCTTTCTCTCCATCACTCTTTCTCCAAATGGGGTAGGGTAGGCTGGCTCTGCCCTGGTATTCTAACATTTCTTGCCTGGGAATTTCCTGTATATGAATCCTGTTGTGGAGTCTCATAAAATGACACTGTTTTCCCAATCAAGCAGTTATGTACGATTTTTTATTTAAAATGCATCACAGTAATTGTCAATTACACCTGCCCAGAGAGTCATCTCAGTTCTTCCACAATTGGGATAGAGTTATCATATTGATTTGTGCCTTGTTGTCTTTGCAGTAATTGGTAAATTAGCCATTAGCTCTTAGGTATAAAAACGTATCTCAGAGTTATGGCTGCATTATAACCAAAAGAAATCTATGCTGCTCCTGAAAAAAATTCTCTTTAAAATTGGAGGGCGAGAGGTTGCATGTCCCATCTTACATTTGCTGGCAATATGGTAATTCTATTCTTTGTTTTGGGGGAAAAGATTGTCTTCAAGATTTTTTTCTTTTCATTTAACCATGGTATGAATGGGAATTGGAAAAGAGCAGTATATTTTTGATGCATACTTAAAACAGGTGAGCAAATGAACTCAAAATTAGGAGTTCACTATAGACTTTTTGAGAATGAGCTGTGTCAACTTTGACACAGAAAGGATGGCACTATGAGCAATTTTATTCAGCTCAATATGATAGAAAAATAGAAAGATGGATGGATGGATGGATGGATAGATAGATAGATAGATAGATAGATAGATAGATAGATAGATAGATAGATAGATAGATAGATATTATCAATACGATGCCCAGTGATATTTTGGATAAAGCTCAACAAGGTGTCCATTTATTTAGGATATATATCCCAGAGGCTGGTTTCATTTCTGTATCCAGGGGCTATATTAATAAACCAGGATCCAAAGTCTGCAAGGTCTGTTGGCAGGCCTTCTGTCTTGCAGCCCCTTTGTTGCAACTTTAGATGCTAGTTTATTAGTACAGCCATCGTATTAAGTGACAAAGCCAGTGAGAACAAGCCTTGAGAACAAGGCTAAAACATTCAATCTTTTGCAGGGAGCTGGATTTTGGGCAGAAGGTGGGGGCTCCTACCCTGTGGAACGAACTTCCCCCTGGACTTTGACAACTATCTGACCTTAGGACCTTTCACCATGAACTTAAAACCTATTTATTCCGCCTTGCTGGACTGGCTTGATTTTTAAAATTTTTAATTTGATTTTATGGGTTTTAAATTTCTGTCAATTTTATAGGGTGTTATTATATTTTAAATTTGGCCATTTGAATAAGTTTTTTAAGGGTTGTTTTTTAGTATTGTATGTATTGTTTCTTTTGTATTTTATTTTGGCTGTTCACCGCCCTGAGTCCTTCAGGAGAAGGGCGGTATACAAATTAAATTATTATTATTATTATTATTATTATTATTATTATTATTATTATTATTATTATTATTATTATTATTATTATTGTTGTTGTGAAAAAATAGCTGCAAGGGGCAAGGGGCGGGGTGAACTGGCAATTTAACAAACGGTTCGGCTGAACCGCCTAGAACCGGCAGAATCCCACCACTGCTCGCAGCCAATGGTTGTGCATAGCAGAGAGATGACATCATCTGAAGTTGACCTCCACGTGACGCTTGAGGGAGAAGTGGATTGGACCCAACTGTCTGACCTTTGCAGGGAGGTGAGATTTATGTAGGGGCATGTATGTGTAAGACACGCCTCCTATTCAGAACTTGCTTTACTTCGTTGCATTCAGTTCATTCTTACTAAAAGATACCTTTCTCTACAAACAATGGAGTTGAGGTTTTTCTTTCTTAAGTTTTGAAAGGAGGCACTTCTGTCACCAATTCATTTTTATTCTTTGTGTTTCTAATTCTTGCATATTTTTAAGTTCACCCTTTTCATTCAACAATTCACTATATCTAACAATTTGTTCCTTTCTAAATGTTATTTTGTATGAGAATGCCTCAATGGTTGATAACCAGACTGGAATTTTTAAATAATTATTTCTCTCGATATTTTCCCAATTTAATAACAAAGCCTCTCTTATAAAATGTCTTCTGAAGTACCCCTGCATTTTTGCTTCCTTATACCATAAAAAGGCATGCCATCCCAATAACAAATCGTGTCCATCTAGAGTCAATATTCTAGTATTCTTAATGTTATCCATTCCTTGATCCACATCAAATTTGTTGCTTGATAGTATAATTCCCAATTAGGCAATCAAAACCTTCCTCATATTCTAGCATCTTGTAACAAAATTTAATTTTATCCTCGCTTTTTTACCCTGCCAAATATATTTCAACATTATTTTATTCAATTCTTCAAAGTATCCTTTCCCTAGTCTAATTGGGATTGTCTGGAACAAATATAAGATTTTAGGCAATATATTTATCTTGATCATTGAAATTCTCCCTATCAATGATAATTGCAAATTCTATTTTGCTAAGTTTGTCACAATCTGTTGTTTGAGTTTACTGTAATTGTTCTCTTTGAGTGTACTACATTTTGCTGTCAGATTTATTCCCAAATATTTAAACTTGTTTTTGACCTGCATCTCTGATCATTCCGTTTTTTTTTAATTAATATGTTTTTTCTCAAAATCTTCGTTTTATCTTTATTTATTTTCAGTCCTGCGACTTTTCGGTATTCTCCTATCTTATCTATCAATATAGTTATTGATTCTAATGGATCTTCAAGTATAAAAACCAGGTGGTCTGCAAATGCTTGTAATTTGTATTCTTCCTTTTGAATTTTCATGCCTTTTATTCCTTCTTCTTCTCTAATATTTCTGTTTAACACTTCTAATGTTAATACAAACAACAGAGGTGACAGTGGACAACCTTGTCTTGTTCCTTTTTTATTTGGATCGATTCTGTCAATTTTCCATTTATCATTACTTTAGCTGTTTGTTTGTAATATATAGCTTCTATAGCCTGCATAAACTTTTTACCAAAGCCCATCTGTTCCAACTGTAGTAACATAAATCACCAATTCATGTTATCAAAAGCTTTCTGTGCATCAAGAAATATCAAAGCCAGGGTATCCAGAATAGAATAGAATAGAATAGAATAGAATAGAATAGAATAGAATAGAATAGAATAGAATAGAATTTTTTATTGGCCAAGTGTGATTGGACACACAAGGAATTTGTCTTGGTGCATATGCTCTCAGTGTACATAAAAGAAAAGATACGTTCATCAAGGTACAACATTTACAACACAAATGATGGTCAATATAGCAATATAAATCATAAGAATTGCCAGCAACAAAGTTACAGTCATAGAGTCATAAGTGGAAAGAGATTGGTGATGGGAACGATGAGAAGATTAATAGTAGTGCAGATTTAGTAAATAGTTTGACAGTGTTGAGGGAATTATTTGTTTAGCAGAGTGATGGCCTTCGGGAAAAAACTGTTCTTGTGTCTAGTTGTTCTGGTGTGCAGTGCTCTATAGCGTCGTTTTGAGGGTAGGAGTTGAAATAGTTTATGTCCTGGATATGAGGGATCTGTAAATATTTTCACGGCCCTCTTCTTGATTCGTGCAGTATACAGGTCCTCAATGGAAGGCAGGTTGGTAGCAATTATTTTTTCTGCAGTTCTAATTATCCTCTGAAGTCTGTGTTTTTCTTGTTGGGTTGCAGAACCGAACCAGACAGTTATAGAGGTGCAAATGACAGACTCAATAATTCCTCTGTAGAACTGAATCAGCAGCTCCTTGGGCAGTTTGAGCTTGCTGAGTTGGCGCAGAAAGAACATTCTTTGTTGTCTTTTTTTGATGATGTTTTTGATGTTAGCTGTCCATTTTAGATCATGCGATATGATAGAACCCAGAAATTTAAAGGTTTCTACTGTTGATACTGTGTTCTCTAGTATTGTGGGAGGTGGGAGTATGGAAGGGTTTCTCCTAAAGTCTACCACCATTTCTACGGTTTTAAGTGTGTTCAGTTCCAGATTGCTTTGGTTGCACCACAAGGCTAGTCGTTCGACCTCTTGTCTATATGCGGATTCGTCATTGTCTCGAATGAGACCAATCACTGTTGTGTCATCTGCGAACTTCAGTAGTTTAACAGATGGATCATTGGAGATGCAGTCATTGGTATACAGAGAGAAGAGAAGTGGGGAGAGCACACAGCCTTGTGGGGCCCTGTGCTAATTGTACAGGTAATTGATGTGATCTTGCTTAGCTTCACCTGCTGCTTCCTGTTTGTTAGGAAGCTTGTGATCCACTTACAAGTCTGTTCCGGTACCTGTAGCTGGTTTAGCTTAGTTAGAAGAATGTCTGGAATTATGGTATTGAATGCTGAACTAAAGTCTACAAAGAGGACCCTTGCATAGGTCTTTGGAGACTCAAGATGTTGTTGGATGTAGTGCAGAGCCATATTAACAGCATCATCTGTTGATCTATTTGCTCGATATGCAAATTGCAAGGGGTCTAACAGCGGATTCGTGATGGTTTTCAAGTAGGAAAGCACTAGCCTTTCAAAGGTTTTCATGACTACAGATGTTCAAGCAACTGGTCTGTAGTCATTCAATTCCTTGCTGGTGGGCTTCTTCGGCACTGGGATGATGGTAGAGCGTTTGAAGCAAGAAGGAACATAGCACATCTCTAGTGATTTATTGAAAATATGGGTGAAGATGGGGGCCAATTGGTCAGCACAGACTTTTAAGCAGGAAGGAGTTATCTTGTCTGGGCCTGGAGTTTTTCCTGGCTTGGGTCTGTGAAATAGGTCCTGCACTTCCTTTTCTGTGATCACTAGGGGTTGTGAACCCAATGAAATGGGGTCAGTTGTAGGAGGCTTGGCTGTTGTTGGTGTGTCTGAGATGGGGGTTGTGGAGATAGGTGGCTGTAGTTTCCTTTCAAACCTGCAGTAAAACTCATTCAGGTCATCTGCCAGTTGTTGATTACAGGGGTGAAATGCTCCCAGATCGGAGGGGATCATGCGATCCGGTAGTGATGGCAGCTGCTGGTTCGCAGGACCGGTAGCAAAAATCCCTGGCCCCTCCCGCCCTCCCTGCCTCTGCTGAGCCGCACCATCTGCAGAGGTTTTTTTTTTTTACTTTTAAAAGCCGGTTTTGCTTCAGCAGAAACAGGCCTTTAAAAGTGAAAAACAGCAGAACCTTACTTGTACTCTTACTTGTAGAAAACATGTTTTCAACAAGTAAGAGTAGAGATTCTAAGGCACTTACCTGATTACTGAGGAACGCATGGCCACAGCCCGAAAGCAGTTTCAATTTCAGCCAGACAGCATCAATCGCTCAGCTAATCTATTTCCTCGGTGATCAACTGGCTGGATTTGCTAGCTGAGGAACTCTGGGATTTGAAGTCCACAATAAAATAAAATGAAATAAAATAAAATAAAATAAAATAAAATAAAATAAAATAATAAAATAAAATAAAATAAAATAAAATAAAATAAAATAAAATAAAATAAAATAAAATAAAATAAAATAAAATAAAATAAAATAAAATAAAATAAAATATTTGTGCAGCTTTCTGAGATTTGGTGTGTTTCTGTAGTGTTTCACTCTAACTACACAAACACACAAAAACTCAAATTTTGTGTGTGTGTGTGTGTGTGTGTGTGTGTGTGTGTGTTGTGTGTGTGTAAAGTGTGAAAGTTGGTTTTTGAGCTTTTTGTGGCTGTGTGAAGTGTGAAGTGCAGCTGCTTTTACATTGTGTGTTGTGTTATGTGTGTGTAAAGTGTGAAAGTTGGTTTTTGAGCTTTTTGTGGCTATGTGAAGTGTGAAGTGCAGCTGCTTTTACATTGTGTGTGAGTCAGTTGTGTTGTGTGTGTGTAAAGTGTGAAAGTTGGTTTTTGGTACCTCTTATTGTTTTTTTATACTTTGTTTATTATTTTTATTATTTATTGTTATTGGCCACGCCCACCAAGCCATCTGACCACCAAGCCACAGCCACCAATTAAGCCACACCCACAGAACCGGTAGGGAAAATTTTTAGATTTCACCCCAGTTGATTACCTTTAGCCTGGGAAGGAGGTTTGCCATAGCCGGTGATATTTTTAAAAGTTTTCCACATGTTTGCTGGTTCATTTGCTGGAATTTAGCTTTTCAGAGTAGCTTCTTTTGCTGCTCTGATCTCCCTTGTTAGTGCATTTCTGGCCTGATTGTACAGCATTTTATCACCTTTTCTGTAGGCTTCCTCTTTGGAATGTCGTAGCTGCTTAAGTTTAGGTGTGAACCAAGGTTTGTTGTTACTGTATATTCGCAAGAATTATCCTCATATTATCTTTAATTTGTCTTTTTGGCAGAAATCCATTTTGATCAGAATGTATAAAATTATTTAAATAACTTTTGAGTCTTTCTGCCAATATTGTAGCAAAGATTTTATAGTCTGAATTCAACAAAGATATGGATCTATAGTTCTTAATTTGCTGTGAGTGGTATCCTCTTTTGGAATAAGTGTAATGTAAGCCTCTGACCATGTCTTGGGTAGTTTCTTCTTTAACATAACATCATTCATAGCTTCTAGTAGTGGGAGACTCAATGACTCCTGGAGTGTCTTATAGTACTCTGCTGGTAATCCATCAGGGCCCGGTGTCTTTACAGCTCTGTTCTGAATGGAGGGAGAAAAGTTAGCATTTTCTCTGCTGCATTTAACATTGAATTCTGTGGAACACTGGAAAAGAGCTAATATCATTCCAATCTTCAAAAAGAAAAAATGGATCCAGGAAACTACAGATCAATCAGCTTGATGTGAAAGACCCTGGAAAAGATGATCAAGCAACACTAGAAATAAGCAAGACTGTTACTAGAAGCCAAAAGGGGGTTGTCAAAAACAGGTAGTTCCAAACAAACCTTATTGCCTTCTTTGACAAAATGACTAAAATAGTGGATAGAGAAATACTATGAGCATAGTTGCTGTGGTCTACATGGTAAAAGCTTTATTGAAGGCTAAGTAGGCTTCAATAAAGCATTAACATGAACCTAACGACTAAGATTGACATGTGGGATAGTTTACCACCAGATATATTAGTAATTGCCTGACCAACTGCACTTCCATTAAGTAGTCCTTAATGGAATTAAATCTACATGGAGGGATGCAGTAGGGTAATCCAAGGCTTTGTCCTAGGCCCAGTACTCTTCAATATCTTCATAAACAGTTTAAATAAGGAGGTAGAAGGTAAATATCAAATTTGTTGACAACACCAAACTGGGGAAAATAGCCCACATTTCAGAAGATAGTCTCAAGAGCCATAAAGAACTTGAACACTGGGCTCTATCCAACAAAATGCAATTCAGCAGTGAGAAAAGTAACAACTTACACTTTGGTCAAAAAAATCCAAAGGCAAAAGTATAGAACCAGGTGGTACCTGGCTCAAAAATAGTATTGCGAGAGGGATCTAGATGTCCTAATGGACAACCACTTAAATATGAACCAGCAGTGTGCTGCACCTGCCAAAAATTCCAATGCAGTCCTAGTCTGCATCAACAGATGAATACTATTAAGATCATGTGAAGTGTTAGTACTGCTCTGTACTACACTGGTAAGACCACATGTCATGGCATACTGCATCCAGTTTTGATTACCACAATACAAAAATGATGTGAGATTGTGCAAAGAATACAGATGAACAACAGAGATGATTAGGTCTGCAGGCTAAAGCATACGAGAAACAGTTGTGTGAACTGGGTGTATCTATTCCAGGGGATGTCAAACTGGTGGGCCATGGGCTGGATGTGTCATGTGAAGGCCACATTCATCCCAGTTCTGCAAAGGCAAAAAAGTCACGATATGTCACGTGACATCATGTGACGCAATTGAGTTTGACATCCATGATCTAGTCTAATGAAGAAAAGGACTAGGAGTGACATGATAGCAGTCTTCCAATAGACTTCCATTAGAAGAGGGTGTCAACTTATTTTCCAACTTACCTGAGGATAAGACAAGAAGTAACTGATGGAAGCTTATCAAGGAGAGATTCATCCTAGAATTAAGGAGAAATTTTCTGTCAATGAAAACAGTTGAAAACAGTGGAACATCTTGCCTTCAGAAGTTGAGGAGGTTTTTAAGAAGAGATTGGACAGCCATTTTTCCAGAATGATATAGGGTCTCCGTCTTGAGCAGTGGTTGGATTAGGACATCTAAGGCAGGGGTGCTATTCAGCAAGTTCTGAGCAGTTCTAGAGAACCAGTAGCGGAAATTTTGAGCAGTTTGGAAAACCAAAAACCTTTGGCTGGCCCCAGAGTGGGGTGGGAATGGAGATTTTGCAATATCCTTCCCCCAGGAGTGGGGATTTTGCAGTATCCTTCCCCTGCCATGCCCACCAAGCCATGCCCACCAAGCCACACCATGTCCACCAAGCCATGCTCACAGAACCAGTAGTCAAAATATTTGAATTCCACCACTGATCTAAGGTTCCTTCCAACTCTGTTATTCTGTAATAATGTAGGTAGTACAATTCAAACAATCTAACAGAGCAGACTTATTTGAAGAAAATAAAATCAGTCAAATACAAAAATAGAATACTTTTGGTTATGAACCTAAATTATTGTGTTTTGACATTCGTATTTTTTCTTTACTTTAGCTGGTGTACATGGTTAATAGTGGGGAGTGTCAGATCTGTGTATCTGCCATTCTTCATGGAAGAAGGGGGGATTTGAAGTGTCACATTTAGTACTTTTCCTAAATATTCAATTTCTTGCCTGATCCTCTTTGTATAAACTTTACCCTGATTTATAACCATTGCTGGTGCCAGGAATCCCTGAAGAAATCTCATACCTCAGAAAAAGGGGGGAACGAGTGGATTGTAAAATGACCCTGACAAACTCTTTGTATCTGTTTCTCAGAGAGACTGATTCAACAGAATAGAATAGAATGGAATTTTTATTGGCCAAGTGTGATTGGACACACAAGGAATTTGTCTTGGTGCAAATACTCTCAGTGTACATAAAAGAAAAGATACGTTCATCAAGAATTCTAAGGTTAATGATAGTCATAGGGTACAAATAAGCAATCAGGAAACTATATCAATATAAATTGTAAGGATACAAGCAACAAAGTTACAGTCATACAGCCATAAGTGGAAGGAGATGGGTAATGGGAACAATGAGAAGATTAATAGTAGTGCAGACTTAGTAAGTAGTTTGACAATGTTGAGGGAATTATTTGTAGCAGAGTGATGGCATTCGGGAAAAAACTATTATTGTGTCTAGTTGTTCTGGTGTACAGTGCTCTGTGGTGTTGTTTTGAGGGTAGGAGTTGAAACAGTTTATGTCCAGGATGTGAGGGATCTGTAAATATTTTAACAGCCCTCTTCTTGATTCGTGGAGTATACAGGTCCTCAATGGAAGGCAGGTTGGTAGCAATTGTTTTTTCTGCAGTTCTAATTATCCTCTGAAGTCTGTGTCTGTCTTGTTGGGTTGCAGAACCAAATCAGACAGTTATAGAGGTGCAGATGCAGACTCAATAATTCCTCTGTAGAATTGGATCAGCAGCTCCTTGGGCAGTTTGAGCTTTCTGAGTTGGCGCAGAAAGAACATTCTTTGTTGTGCTTTTTTGATGACGTTTTTGATGTTAGCTGTCCATTTTAGATTTGCGATATGGTAGAACCTAGAAATTTGAAGGTCTCTACTGTTGATATTGTGTTGTCTAGTATTGTGAGAGGTTGAAGTAAGGAAGGGTTTCTCCTAAAGTCATACTCAAACTTGTGGATTGGCTGGAATTCACATCGGAAGGTGGGCAGGGGTTCCTAATTTCCTTTGTCCTGAACTGCATGCCCTGACAGACCCCAGAGCCTGCTTTGAGTTTTGACTTGCTTTCATCCCTTTCAATAAAAGATTCCTTTTGAAATACAAAGTTCTCAAAAGTTCATATTTTCTTGGAAGTGGGGGAGAAGATGGTCCTTACATAAAGCAGGCTCTGCAATAGTGATCAACCTGGAGAGAAATTTGTTTTCCTTAGTTTCCATTTACTGAGGGGACCCTGCAACAATGTCTGAACGAAGCAGCAAACAAGGAGAAGCTGAGTGCTGGGGAGAAACCTCAACAACCACCCAGCCAGACACCGGTTCCATATGTCGCATTGAGGACATTGAAGCTGTCCTGGGAAGTCCCATAAAGCCCCGATGGTTGATTGATGTAAGGAAAAAGACAGCTGGGATGGAAGAGCTAAGGGGGTGATCCTCACCATGGCAGCAGTAAGCCTGGGTGGAAAAGGGAGCTGGAGGCCCTCTCCAATCAGGAAGAGCTGACCAAAGAACCACTAGCGGATGATCGACTGAAGCTCTCAACATTCGAGGTGTATAGGGTCACCCACAAAGGAGAGCAGGCGGATCAGTAGCCGAGGAAACTTGAGCCATCACCCCTGACCCAGCCGCGGCTGACCAAGCAGACAACCAAGCTGGCAGAGCAGCAGCCATGCCAGGTACCCAACCTCCCACAATCCCAGCCCAGGCGATCATCCTCAGCCAACCCAAGGGCCCACAGGTAGAGAGGAAAGCGCCTCCCTTGGGGGTAAAATTTGACAGAGACATCCAAAAGTTGGGATTTTTTCTGACTCAAGTCCTCACTTACATGCAAGAGTATCGGCAGAATTTCCCAACCCAAGGGGCACAAGTGTGAGTTGTTACCCTAGCCCTAGAAGGGGCAGCAGCCAGATGGATGGTGAGCTTCCACAACTTTGATGCTCCAGAGCTACAAAACTTTGATCAATTCATGACAGCCCTGCGCCACCATTTTGAAGATCCCCTAGCCCAGTGGTTCTCAACCTTTATAGTGCTGCGACCCCTTTAATACAATTCCCCACGATGTGGCGACCCCAATCATAAAATTATTTTCGTTTTGAATTTATCGCGCCTGAAGCTGTATTGGCTAGCGATCTGAACTGCTTGCGATTGCCTTGAGGACGGAGGCATTAAAGCGGAGACTCCTCCCCTATTTATCGCGCCTGAAGCCAGATTAGGCTAGCAATTGGGAGTGATTGCAGCTGGCTTGAGAGGGAGACATCAGAGCAAAGATTTCTCTTTTTTAATTCATTGCGCCTGAAGCCGAATTCAGCTAGTGATTTGAAGAGCCTGCAGCTGGCTTGTGGAGTCAACCATTGGAGCGCAATTCTTCGACTCGCAAGTATACTTCCCATCTTTCTGATGGTCTTAGGCGACCCCTGGCAAATCGTCATTCGACCCCCAAAGGGGTCGCGACCCACAGGTTGAGAACCGCTGCCCTAGCCGATTGCAAAGCCTGCAACCACATCAGAGTCATTAGGCAAGGCTGCCATCCTGTAGCAGAATACACTGAAGAATTCTGGGACCTGGCTGGCCAAGTCAACTGGCCAGAAGATATTCTAGTTTGCTGGACTCAATGACGACCTGTACACTGCCTGCCTGGCCCATGGTGCCCCTAACTGCCTGCATGAATGCTACCTGATGGCAGAGGAGGCAGAGATTGAAATGACCTGAAACCAGTACCACACTGGCAGGGCCTGGAGAGGATCCCCACCCCAGAGGAAGTGGGAGCCATTCAAATCCAAAACCACCATGGCTCCAAGGCCATCAGGCTGTTTTAAGTGTGGGAAGGAGGGGCACCATGAGCAGAATGCCAGTCAACACCCCCCCCCCCAGAAAGCCTGATTGCCTGCCAGGGGGGAAACCTGCAAAACCAACCCCCCAAGGAAAAGAAACTGTGCTGAGAAGTCAAGAGGCTGCGAAATTCTGTTCCCCTCAAAATCAGAGGAAGGAAGGGGAGGTGAGACCAGAGCCGCAGCGACAAGACAAGGTGTTTGGAAGCTCCCGAAGACCCATCGATATCGCCATTTCCTGGGGGTCTTGTGACCTAAGTCTTTCTGAAAGAAAGACAAACTAGAGGAGCATGGACTGGCCAGCACCGGGGAAGTGCAAACCCCTAGTTGGAACAGGAGAAGCTCCTCAAACTGGGCATTGGAGAAAGCGACCACAGAAGTCACTAAAAAGCTGGGGCGGCTGCAACGGAAGAGGAGGAAGAGAGACAACGTGTTACATCAAGATGAGAGACATTGATATTCTGGGAAAGAAAATAAGAGATTTTCTGCTACAAGCCCACCTGCAAATTAAAGAGGGTGAAAAAGAAGGCTAAAAGGAAGGGGTGAGAGTGAGTGTGTATTGGCTCTCACATCCAGTAAACTAGCTGCGAAGAAAGCTTGTGGGGGGGAAGCTAACTTTTATTTGAAAACCAAAGAGAAAGCTGGAAGATCCCCCATAATATAAAAGTAATTTGGATTTATTGATAGTAACTGGAGAAGTTGAGCCCTATTCTAGATGGGAATAGTGGTAATTGATAAAGGGTATTTTGTAACCCGAATTTAGCAAAGTTAAGAAGTTGAAAGTGGCAAATTTTCTTTGAAAGTATGGTGAACCAACAGTGCCATCTAGTGGCTGAAGAAAAAGTACTTTTAAGACTAGAAAAAACTTTTCTAACCTGACCTTGGCATTTATAACAGATGTGCAAAGAGAAGATCGGAAGCTGAGCTTGTTTTGATTTACAATTTTTTACTGTTTTGTTTTTTGAAACTGGCCTTCTTATTTACCCATTTGTGAACATTTTGAAGAATTTGGCTTTGATTTTTTTTCTTTTTTGTTAGAAGATAATGGGAGGACAAGTAAAATAGCTGAGCTGATATGTGGTATTCCTATTCTTTTCTCTTTTCTAAGAGCTGTTTGGTATTCCTTTTCTTTTTTTTCCCTTGCTAATTTGGAAGTTTTCAGGTTTTTTTTTTTTTTTTCATAGTGGATTAAGACCAGAAGAGTCTGAAGATATATAAGGAAAATGTAATATTTGGTTTTTGTTTTGTATATCTTTTATTTTATATTTCTCCTTTTTCTTCTGGATTTTTTTTCCAACACTATATTTTTAATCTGGATTATAGGGATTTTTGATTTGGGAGGGTGGTGGTTGATTTGGTTTCTCTGCATTTTTGCCTTTTACCTAATCCAACCTTCAAGGAGGATTAGATACTTGGATTACAAACTTACTATATTTTGAATATAAATTTACAAGAATGAATGCAAAGAAAAAGCTTATAACTTTGCTACATCCAGCAGGCAGTCCTGTTTCAACAGAAAAGACCCTGGAGATGGATTTTAAAAAATTCATGCAAACACTTCATGTGTCAGCCTCCACTCCAAGCTTCACTGTATTTGTGTTATATGTGTGCAATTTGTATTCAGTAGTTAGATTGCAGTGTCAGTATGTTAATGTAAAATAGCCATGAACCTAAGATGTATACTATCCTATTCAGAGTAACAGAAGAGGGCCCTTTAAGAGTGTCATCTGACATAAAAGGAGGGGAGGGGGCAGCAAATGTTTGAATCAGCATAAACGGCTTTCCAACGTACCCTGCATTCCTGAGATAAGAAGCTGCCGGAGACCTTTGGAAGAAGATTACCACGGGGGGCGAGAAGGAGCTGGCATTGGACCAGACCTGCCTGACCTTTTGTGGGAAGGAAGGACTAACGAGGGGATATGGGATGTTAGCCATATTCTGTCTCAGATCCAACTTTACACTGCTGTTGTCCGGATGTATTTAGTAAAAGTACTTTTCTTTATTTACAAATGAAGTCAAGGTGTATTCTTTCCTAAATATAATCACAGGCAGCCTGACATTAAGTTGGATCTCACAGCATGTCGACCAACCAGGATTTTAACCAAAATACCGAGGGGGTCGAAAAGAAAACTTTGCTGGGAAGCCTGCCAGCTGTTGAACTGGAGGAGGCGGCCGGAGGTTTTTCTTCTGTTAGTTTTAACCCTGAACTGGAGGATTGCGGAGCCCGGTGGATGGAGCAATTACAGCTGGAAGAAAAAATGTGGCAACCAGATCCTGAAGTGCTTCCTTCTGGAGTGACTAAAAGAAAAAAAGGGAAGGCTAGACTTTCAGATTGGAAACAGGAGCAGGAAATCAGAGACAAGCTCCAATTGGACGAGGCATTGCATCTTTACCGTGAGGTGAAAGTAAGGCAAGCAGCTCGCCAAAGGTATGAATCCCCTATTCGGTCCTCCAGGGGGGAGGGAGAAGAGGATGAAGAAATTGCTAGGGGAGCAACTGGGGGAGTTTCCCAATGCGTAGAGATTTTGGAAGAACCAGAACCAGAAATCCCCTTTCCAGAGGCAGCTGAGTCAGATGGAGGGCATATGCCACCTGCTGGCCAAGTGAGGCTGTGCAGAGGAAGGAAAAAGCCTAAAATTCCCCTCATATCTGGGAAATTCGATGGAGATGCCAAGGAGCTAGGACTGTTCCTGGCGTTAGTGAATAACCATATGGTGGACTGGGGGGAAGAATATTGGTCACAGGCGGCGCAGGTTAGAGCTGTGACCCTAAATCTAACTGGAAGAGCAGCTGCGTGGTTTGTGTCGTTATACAGCAGGCATTCCCCCTTACTGCAAAACTACGAGCATTTTATGACTGCACTGAGGAGGAGGTTCGAGGACCCCCTGGCAGAGCAGAAGGCCAAAGGCCGGATGAAAACCATCAGGCAAGGGAGGAGACCAGAGGCTGACTACAACCAGGAGTTTAGTGATCTGGTTCCCTTGATGAGAGGATGGTCGGAGGTGACTCTTGTGGACATTTACAAAGATGGCCTGAATGGAGATCTGTATGCACTGTGCTGGGCACGGGCCTCTCCAACCACATTGTACGGCTGGTATACCCTGGCAGCGGAGATGGAAATCAAGCTGGCAAAGGATCGCAGTCGAGCAGAGTGCACCGGAAGACAAACCCTCACCCATTTCTCTAGAGGCCCTCCAAAGGACGCCCTTACTACGGAAAGTGGGAGGCAACGTTCCACCACTTGCTTCAGATGTGGAAAAGAAGGCCACCGAGCAGCTGACTGCTGAGTGAAGCTGGTGTCGAAGACAACCCCTAGTGGTGGAAAGGAACCAGGCAAGCCAACTGTCGTGTCCCACTCCTCCGCTGACGGCCGGGTCAGGGAAATCCGAATCAGGTGTGCCTCTGCAGCTCTGCCAAAGTCCTAGCAAAGTCCTCAGGGCAGGCAGGAGACCAGAAAGTGACTTCAGCAAGATATGTTTAGACTTTGCCTGACTCAGAGAATGCCAGAAAGCAGATCCTTTATATAGGCCATGGGGTGTGGCTCCATGACTCAGCACTTATCCAGGCCTGCCCCTCCCTTCCTTCTGTTGCCTCCGCCTATCAAGTCTTCTGACGCGAGGGTCACTCCAATCGGCAGCTATTGGTAATTGACCTTCCTCAGGCTCACATGCTGTGGAGGAGGGGGAGGGGTCTAGTTGCTCCGTTTGCCTGGGCATGGAGCCAGAGCTGGGGGCTGGAGATACTTGCTCTTCTTCAGCCTGTCTGGGCATGGAGCCAGGGCTGGGGCCGGGAGGACATTCTTCAGCGTTCGGAAGCAGATAAGCAGACCCCGGCTGCGGTGAGAGCGGGCAACACACAACACTAACTAAGAAGGTGTGGGAACTGGCAAAGGTGAGTGTAGGCGTTGCCAAGAAGGACATTCCCTTCGAGGAGGAGCGTGGGATGCTGACCGAGTCCGATGACAGTGAAACCATGTCCGATTCCAATGAAGACCTTTTGGTGAGTTGGAAAGGGGGCCCCTTGACAATCCCAGTCAAACTTCATGTCCCTTCCTCGGGGAATAAAGGTGAAATGCTAGTGCTCTTAGACTCCGGGTGTACCAGGTGCATCATCAGCCCCGAAGTAGTTGAGAAAATGGAACTAAAACTAAAAACCTTGAGTCGGCCTATAGCTTTCTGCCAGCTAGATGGCTCTGTGGCAGGGGGAGGCCCCACCCACTTCATTATGGAACCCATAGAACTGATGATGGGAGACCATCGGGAGGTCCTAAATTTTATAGTAGCCCCGGGAATGGACCAACCACTGCTGCTAGGCATCTCATGGCTCCGGAAATGAAACCCACATATTAACTGGAGGACAGGGGTTCTACATTTTCGCTCTAAAGCACCAAAAGTGAAAGAAAGAGACACTAGGGACAAGCCTGCCATGCCCCACGACGTGATGGGTGCAATGACGGAATGGATAGAGGGGGAGGAGAGAATCCCCAAAGAATACTGGGACTTTCGAGAAGTATTTAGTGAAAAAGCTTCTGATGCTCTACCCCCCCCATAGGCCCACTGACTGTGCAATAGACATACTCCCAGGGGTAAAGCTCCCAAAGCCAAAAGCTTACCCCATGACCCAAAAGGAATTAGGGAAACTACGTAAATTTATAGACAAAAATTTAGAGTGGGGTTTCATTCAACCAGCTAGACCTCGGGTGGCGGCACCAGTGATGTTCCGAGAAAAGAAAGATGGCTCCTTTCATCTTATAGTTGACTATAGGAACCTGAACGCCATTTGCGCCGAAAACGTATACCCCATGCCGCTCATGAAAGACATGCTGGCCCATCTAGCGAAGGGGAAATATTTTACCAAGTTAGACCTATGAGAGGCATACTACAGAGTTCGTATAAAGGAAGGGGATGAGTGAAAAATCACTTTCAACTGCCCCTTGGGATGTTTTCAGTTTCGAGTGCTTCCATTTGGTCTGCAGGGGGCTCCTGCAGTTTTCATGCAACTGATAAATGAAATATTCCATCAACATTTGTTTAAAGGGGTCCTTGTTTATCTTGATGATATACTTGTTTACACAGAAACCATGGATGAAGACTTCTGGTGGCCTCCGTCTTCCCCGGAGGATGTCTGGAATGGCGTCCCGAACCGAGAACCTGTAAAAGTTGGTGAAACAGCGGAGAACAGCCGTTAGCCAGCTTCAAAGCTTTTCTCTGGGTGAAAGAGATTAGCAAGAGTGGCTGGATAGCAGAAGATTGCCCCAGGGCTCTGCTTTGTTATGCAGAGTCTCGGAGGGGTGCCTACCTAACCCAGCCCTACTCCAGACTCGGCTCGATCCTGCTAATTAGGCAGGACAAGAGGAAGATGCCCATCTCTGCTCAATTGATTCCGTTTTGAATACTAGAAGCAGACGGGGACAAATACAAGTGATCGATTACTGGGGAAGCAAGAAGAGAGCTGACTTCTACTTCTTTTAAAAAAGGGGAAAACTTTTTCTCACTTTAACTTAGTGAAGGAAAAAATGGTGTCTGAGAGGAAGTGGATTGGAGGCTGCTTGTGAGAGAAAGCGAAGTTCGTCTTTGTGGATTTTAGCTGAATAAAAGCTCTCCTTAGGAGGCAAGGTGAAAGTTTTTATTTTACAACTTTAATTTGAGACTTTTTGAGACTTTGAGATTTTACAATTCTAATTAGAGACTTTACTTAAATTAAAATGGCTTTTAAGCCACCAAAAGCTCCCATGACGAGAAGGAGGTCTGAAACTAACTTAGAAGATATGTTAAAGGAACAGAACAGAGTTTCTGAAGAGAGATTTAAAGAAATTATGAATAATATTCATGGTGTGAAGGATCAACTTAGGGAAGAAATTAAAGAGACTAATAAAAAAATTAGAGATGATTTATTGATGGTTTTTCAAGGTTTAGCAAAAAATTTGGAAGTAATGGAGGATAAAATGGAAGTAATTAGTCAAGCAAATCAGTATTTGGATAATAAAGTTGGAGAGCTCCAAAATAAAGTGGATAAAAATGAGGACCATGTGGTGGTATTGCAATATAGAGCGTTGGAGAAGGCTTTGAGAATTAGAGGTCTCCAGGATCAGAAGGAAGAAGATCTTTAAAAAGTTATATCAGAAGCCTTAGCTGAAATGTTAGGAATGGACCCTCGAGAAGTTGATTTTCAAATTGATAAGGCATATAGGGTTAATTCTTGGGTAGCGAGGCAGGAAAAGCTCCCAAGAGACATTGTAATTTAGTTTTTGACTTCTGCAATAAGAAATCAGATTTTGCAAGCTACATACCAAAAGAAATTGCAAATAGGAGAACAGGAGGTGTTGGTTTTGAAGGAGATCCCTGCTAAAATGTTAAAGGATAGAAGGGATTTTAGGTTTTTTACACAAGAGCTTAAGAAGCATCAGATTCAATATAGATGGGAGGTTCCAATTGGCTTAACAATATTTTTTCAAGGCAGGAGATATCGAATTGATACTGAGTTGAAAGCAAAAGATTTTCTTTTTAATGTATTGAAAGTGGATGTAGAAACAGTGGATAAAAGTCTTCAAGAGAAAAAGAGTGGGGAAGTTGAAACTACACCTGTGATGTCAGTACCTCCAGAACAACCTCAAGAACAAAGAGTGACAAGGGGAGCTATTAGGCGTAAGGAGATAGAGGAACGACTTCAAAGACAGGAACGGGATTCTACTACTGAAGCTGTGGGAGGAACCAAGCCGAAGAGTGAGGGTTTTCAGCTAATTGCTCAGAAGCTTCAAGAGGCCAGTGATGGCAAATAAATTTTTGACATGGAATGTTAATGGTTTGAATTCAGCACAGAAAAGAAGAAAAATATTCCATCAACATTTTGTTTAAAGGGGTCCTTGTTTATCTTGATGATATACTTGTTTACACAGAAACCATGGATGAAGACTTCTGGTGGCCTCCGTCTTCCCGGAGGATGTCTGGAATGGCGTCCCAACCGAGAACCTGTAAAAGTTGGTGAAACAGCGGAGAACAGCTGTTAGCCAGCTTCAAAGCTTTTCTCTGGGTGAAAGAGATTAGCAAGAGTGGCTGGATAGCAGAAGATTGCCCCAGGGCTCTGCTTTGTTATGCAGAGTCTCGGAGGGTGCCTACCTAACCCAGCCCTACTCCAGACTCGGCTCGATCCTGCTAATTAGGCAGGACAAGAGGAAGATGCCCATCTCTGCTCAATTGATTCCGTTTGAATACTAGAAGCAGGCGGGACAAATACAAGTGATCGATTACTGGGAAGCAAGAAGAGAGCTGACTTCTACTTCTTTTAAAAGGAAAACTTTTCTCACTTTAACTTAGTGAAGGAAAAATGGCGTCTGAGAGGAAGTGGATTGAGGCTGCTTGTGAGAGAAAGCGAGTTCGTCTTTGTGGATTTTAGCTGAATAGAAGCTCTCCATAGGAGGCAAGGTGAAAGTTTTATTTTACAACTTTAATTTGAGACTTTTTGAGACGTTGAGATTTTACAATTCTAATTAGAGACTTTACTTAAATTAAAATGGCTTCTAAGCCACCAAAAGCTCCCATGACGAGAAGGGGGTCTGAAACTAACTTAGAAGATATGTTAAAGGAACAGAACAGAATTTCTGAAGAGATTTAAAGAAATTATGAATAATATTCATGGTGTGAAGGATCAACTTAGGAAGAAATTAAAGAGACTAATAAAAAATTAGAGAAGATTTATTGATGGTTTTCAAGGTTTGGCAAAAAATTTGGAAGTAATGGAGGATAAAATGGAAGTAATTAGTCAAGCAAATCAGTATTTGGATAATAAAGTTGGAGAGCTCCAAAATAAAGTGGATAAAAATGAGGACCATGTGGTGGTATTGCAATATAGAGCGTTGGAGAAGGCTTTGAGAATTAGAGGTCTCAGGATCAGAAGGAAGAAGATCTTTAAAAGTTATATCAGAAGCCTTAGCTGAAATGTTAGGAATGGACCCTCGAAGTTGATTTTCAAATTGATAAGGCATATAGGGTTAATTCTTGGGTAGCGAGGCAGAAAAAGCTCCCAAGAGACATTGTAATTTAGTTTTGACTTCTACAATAAGAAATCAGATTTTGCAAGCTACATACCAAAAGAAATTGCAAATAGGAGAACAGGAGGTGTTGGTTTTGAAGAGATCCCTGCTAAAATGTTAAAGGATAGAAGGGATTTTAGGTTTTTTACACAAGAGCTTAAGAAGCATCAGATTCAATATAGATGGGAGGTTCCAATTGGCTTAACAATATTTTTTCAAGGCAGGAGATATCGAATTGATACTGAGTTGAAAGCAAAAGATTTTCTTTTTAATGTATTGAAAGTGGATGTAGAAACAGTGGATAAAAGTCTTCAAGAGAAAAAGAGTGGGGAAGTTGAAACTACACCTGTGATGTCAGTACCTCCAGAACAACCTCAAGAACAAAGAGTGACAAGGGGAGCTATTAGGCGTAAGGAGATAGAGGAACGACTTCAAAGACAGGAACGGGATTCTACTACTGAAGCTGTGGGAGGAACCAAGCCGAAGAGTGAGGGTTTTCAGCTAATTGCTCAGAAGCTTCAAGAGGCCAGTGATGGCAAATAAATTTTTGACATGGAATGTTAATGGTTTGAATTCAGCACAGAAAAGAAGAAAAATATTCCATTATTTGAAACAATTTAAAAACGATGTGATATGTTTGCAAGAGACACATATAAAATTATCAGATCAGAAATATTTGATTAATTCGAAATTAGGTAAACATTTTGTTTCTTCTGCTCTGAATAAGAAAAATGGTATAGTTATATATTTGAAGAAAAATATATCAGCTAAATTAATTGAAACGGACATTCAAGGAAGATATATTGCTATTGAATTGATTTTAGAAGGAAAAAAGACACTTGTGATTGGCATATATGCACCTAATCAACAACAAGAAAATTTTTATAAACTGTTACATGAAAAATTGACTCTTTGGGACTATAAAACATTTATTATATTAGGGGATTGGAATGGTGTAATGGATATTAGAAAAGATAAAAGAACTCTTTCTAAGAAAATTCCTATGCATGCAAAACTGCCTAAATCTTTTTTTGATTTGATGGAAGATTTTGAGTTGAAAGATATATGGAGAAGGCAGAATTTTGATGACAGAGACTATACTTATTTTTTGGACAGGCACCAATCTTTTTCACGTATTGATTTTATATTAATTACCAATGACTTGCTTTCTAGGGTTAAGAAAACAAAGATATTTCCAAGGTGTTTAACTAATCATAGTCCGGTATGGGTGGAGCTGCAATATGAAGGTAGAAGAAGATCATGGAGAATAAATGAAAATTTGTTTAGATATGAGGATAATGTAAATCAATGTAAAAAACAAATCAAAGAATTTTTTGATTATAATTTGAATATGGGAACTTTGATAGAAATGGTGTGGGACACTCACAAGGCCTTTATGAGAGGAAATTTGATATATATTAATAGTAGACAGAGGACAAAATTACAAAAACAGCGTAGGGATTTAGAAGAGGAAATTCAGAGGAAACAACAATTACTGGTATATAATCCACATGATTTAAAAATTAATGAGGCGATAAAGATATTACAGAGTCAATTTAATATGTTAATGGCAGATCAGGTGGCAACCAATATACAATATGCTAAACATAATACTTTTTGTAATGCCAATAAATCAGGGAGGTGGTTGGCTTATATGTTAAGGAAAAGACAGAAAGCATGTACTATTGAAAGAATTGAATACAAGGGTAAAGTGAGATTTCAACAGGATAAAATTAAAAAAGCTTTCTTGGAATATTATACAAATTTATATGCCAGAGATACAATATTGAATATGGATATTGATAAATATTTGAAAGAATATAAGGTTAAAGGTTTAACTAATGAACAAAGGGAAGAGTTGAATCGGCCTATAACTTCTGAGGAAATTACTTTGGTAATAAAGCAATTAAAAATAGGGAAATCCCTGGGCACAGATGGACTTACAGCAATATATTATAAAAAGTTACAGGATGAGATAGTTGGTCCACTTATGGAGTTATTTAATCAGATACTGATGGGAGGAGGAGTGCCACCATCATGGAGGACTACTTTTATTTCATTGATACCATTGATTGGATCAAGATTGTATTAAGCCTGGGAATTATAGACCGATTTCACTCTTGAATAATGATTATAAGATTTTTGCGAAAATAATGGCAAATACGTTAATGGAAATTGTACAACAAAGGATTCATACTGACCAGTCTGGTTTTATAAAAGGGAGACAAATGAGGAATAATGTTAGGCAGATAGTGAATTTATTGGAATATTTGGAAAAGAAAAATCGGATTCCAGCAGCGTTTATATTTTTGGATGCAGAGAAAGCTTTTGGAAAGCATTGGAAATTTTTATTTAAATTAACAGACAAAATGCAATTTGGAAATGGTTTTATACGAATACTTAGGGCAATTTATGGGGAGCAAACAGCTCAGATAATAATTAATGGTAGTTTGACAGATAGTTTTAAAATTGCGAAAGGAACAAGGCAGGGGTGTCCTTTATCACCTTTATTTTTATTTTTTAATTTGCATTTTTATTTATTGAATTTCTAGACCGCCCTTCTCCCAAAGGACTCAGGGCGGTGTACAGCCAGGCTAAAAACATACACAATATACAAGATTAAAAAACTAAATTAAAACACTTATTACACAATTGGCCAAAAAATTAAAATAATTAAAATCTAAAAAAACCGAATTTAAAATATAAATAGAATTTAAAATTTAAAAGCTAAACAGTTTAAAAACGTTTAAGCTAGCCCCGCGCAAATAAACAAATATGTTTTCAATTCGCGACGAAAGGTCCAAAGGTCAGGTATTTGACGTAATCCAGGGGGAAGTTCATTCCAAAGAGTAGGAGCCCCCACAGAGAAGGATCTTCCTCTGGGGGCCGCCAGCCAACATTGTTTGGCTGACAGCACCCTGAGAAGTCCCTCTCTGTGAGAGCGTACGGGACTGTGGGAGGCATTAGGTAACAGCAGGCGGTCCCGTAAGTACCCAGGTCCCAAGCCATGGAGCGCTTTAAAGGTAGTAACCAAAACCTTGAAATGCACCCGGAAGGCAACAGGTAGTCAGTGCAGTCTGCGCAGGAGAGGTGTTACATGGGAGTTACGTGGAACTCCCTCTATCACCCGCGCAGCTGCATTCTGGACCAACTGAAGCCTCCGAGTGCATCTCAAGGGGAGCCCCATGTAGAGAGCATTGCAATAATCCAGTCGAGAGGTAACGAGAGCATGAGTGACCGTGCATAAGGCATCCCGATCGAAGGGGCGCAACTGGCGAACCAGGCGAACCTGGTGAAAGGCTCTCCTGGAGACGGCTGTCAGATGATCTTCAAACGACAGCTGTACATCCAGGAGAACACCCAAGTTGCGCACCCTTTCCCTTGGGGCCAATAACTCGCCCCCAACAGCCAGCTGTGGCTGCAGCTGACTGTATCGGGGTGCCGGCATCCACAGCCACTCTGTCTTGGAGGGATTGAGCTTGAGCCTGTTCCTCCCCATCCAGACCCGTACGGCCTCCAAACACCGGGACAGCACTTCGACAGCTTCGTTGGGGTGGCCCGGGGTGGAAAAGTACAGCTGAGTGTCATCAGCGTACTGCTGATATCTCACCCCGAAGCCACTGATGATCTCACCCAATGGCTTCATATAGATGTTGAACAGGAGAGGCGAGAGAATCGACCCCTGTGGCACCCCACATGTAAGGTGGGGTTTTATATCCCGCCCTTCTCTGAAGACTCAGGGCGGCTTACACTGTGTTAGCAATAATAATAATTTTGTTTTTGGAACCTTTATTGGATAAGCTAAGAGAGTTAAGGGAGATAGAGGGTATTAGAATTAGAAGACATGAATACAAAGTCAGAGCATTTGCAGATGATTTGGTTGTTAGGTTGACTCGGCCTATAAATTCGAGTGTATATTTGTTGGAAGTAATTAATCAATATGGAAGGGTCTCAGGGTTTAAAGTGAATCAAAATAAAACAAAAGTGTTAACCAAAAATATGATTAAGAACCAGAAAGAAAAACTAGAGGAAATAACAGGATTTGAAATTGTAAAAAAGGTTAAATATTTAGGAGTCTTTCTTATTTCATCAAATGTAAAATTGTATAAGAATAATTATGATGTGTTATGGGAAAAAAATCAGAAGGAAATGAATACTTGGAAAAAATTACAATTATCTTTGTTGGGGAGAATAGCAGCTATAAAAATGAATGTTTTGCCTAAATTCTTGTTCTTGTTTCAGATGATACCAATAATTAAGAAAGACAAAAATTTGGAAGAATGGCAGATTGGAATTAATAAATTTATATGGGAAGGGAAAAAAGCGAGAGTCAAAATGAAAATAATGCAAGATACACGGGAAAGAGGAGGATTAAAAATGCCTAATTTAAAACTGTATTATGAAGCAGTTGTTCTTTTGGTAATAAGTGATTGGTTTAATTTGACGGAGGAAAGGATTTTGAATATAGAAGGTTATGATTTATTATATGGTTGGCATGCATATTTATTGTATGATAAGAAAGTAGATAAAGCTTTTAAGAATCATGTGTTGAGAATTTCTCTTCTGCGTGTCTGGAAAAAATATTATTATAAGTTAAATTATAAAATTCCTATATGGGCAAGTCTTCGGCATGCAGTAGAGAATATAAATATAGAACAGGAACAAGAAATGATTACTTATAAAGATCTTTTATATAATGAGAGGGGAAATCTACAACTAAAATCTTTGGATACATTAAAAGAAGAAGGGAGGAATTATACTTGGTTTCAATATGGACAGTTAAAGGCTAGATGGAAAGAAGATCAGAAAATTGGTATTATTCAAAATGAAGAAAATTTGGTTAAACAAATTAGAAATCAAACCCAGGGGCATATAAAGAGATTGTATACTGTGTTGATAGAAATAGATTCTGAAAGAGATTTAATAAAGGATTGTATGATAAAATGGGCACAGAATATTCAAGAACCAATAATGTTGGAAACATGGGGAAAAAATTGGTTATTTATTTATTTATTTATTTATTTATTAAATTTTTATACCGCCCTTCTCCCGAAGGACTCAGGGCGGTGTACAGCCAAAATAAAACAAGAATGTATACAATTTAAAACAACAATTAAAAAGAGCAAATTTTAAAGGCTGATTATTAAAATTTAAATTAAGAAGTTAAAAATATTAAAAAACCCAATTAAAATACATCCCTAATTATGCCAGTCCCGCTTTAATGAATAAATATGTTTTGAGCTCACGACGGAAGCTCCGAAGATCAGGCACTTGACGCAGGCCGGGGGGAAGTTCGTTCCAGAGCGTCACTGCCCCCACAGAGAAGGCCCTACTCCTGGGGGCCGCCAGCCGACATTGTTTGGCGGACGGCACCCTGAGGAGACCCTCTCTGTCTTGTCTGGTCGGTGGGAGGCAAAGGGTAACAGCAGGCGGTCTCGTAAGTACCGGGTCCTAAGCCATGGGCGCTTTAAAGATAGTTACCAAAATCTTGAAGCGCACCCGAAGACCACAGGAAGCCAGTGCAAGCTACAGCAGCGATGTCACGTGGGAGCCACAGCGGCTCCGTTACTACTCAGCGCAGCCGCATTCTGGACTAACTGCAGCCTCCGGGTGCACCTCAAGGCAGCCCATGTAGAGAGCATTGCAATAATCCAGCCTAGACGTAACCAGAGCGTGAGTGACCGTGCATAAGGCATCCCGATCAAGGAAGGGACGCAACTGGCGAACCAGGCGAACCTGGTAAAAGGCCCTCCTGGCGGCGGCCGCCAGGTGTTCATCAAAAGACAGCCGTCCATCCAGGAGGACGCCCAAGTTGCGAACCACCTCCTTTGGGGCCACTAACTCGCCCCCAACAGTCAGCTGCGGATGCAGCTGACTGTACCGGGATGCCGGCATCCACAGCCACTCCGTCTTGGAGGGATTGAGCTTGAGTCTGTTTCTCCCCATCCAGACCCGTACAGCTTCCAGGCACCGGGACAGCACTTCGACCGCTTCGTTGGGGTGGTCCGGGGTGGAGAAGTACAGCTGAGTATCATCAGCGTACAGATGATAACTCACCCCGAAACCACTGATGACCTCACCCAGCGGCTTCATATAGATGTTGAACAGGGTAGGCGAGAGAATCGACCCCTGAGGCACCACACAAGTGAGGCACCTCGAGGACGACCTCTGCCCCCCTGTCAACACCGTCTGCGACCGGTCAGAGAGATAGGAGGAGAACCACCGATACACGGTTAGAAATGTTAAATTTACGCAAGCGCAGAATTTAAGGGAAAATTTTTATAAGATGTTTTATAGATGGCATTTAGATCCTAAGAAATTATCATATATGTATCCAGATATGCAAGCGAAATGTTGGAGATGTAATTGTGATGATGCTACATATTTTCATGTATGGTGGACTTGTAAGAAAATTAAGTCTTTCTGGATAAGAATTTGGTGGATTATGCAGAATGTTCTGAAGAAGAAGATAAAGTTCCTACCGCAATTTTTCCTTTTGGGAATAACAACGGACTGTACAGTGATTGAGACTAAGTTGATTTTGAACTTAATAACAGCAGCAAGACTGTTGATTGGACAATATTGGAAGAAAAAAGAATTACCCACAATAGAAGAATGGATATTGAAAGTTTCCAATTTGGCTGAGATGGCTAAAATCTCAGCCTTCTTGAAAGACAATACTCAAGAAAAATATTTAAAAGAATGGAAGAATTGGATTGATTATATTCAAAATAGATATCAGATTAAGAAATTTCAGATTGCCTTTGAATGAAGGACGTTGTTTTTGATTTTAATGGAAGAAGTCAGGTTATGTGAGAGAGAAGGATTATAATTGTGTTAGATTTTAAAAATTTAATGTATGACTGTTTGTTTATTGAACTATACCTTGTGTTTGCTCCGGGAAGTCGGGGGTGGGGGGAAAGGGGGGTTTTGGAGGGAGGGGGGAAGGAGGGGGAGGGGGAGGGGAGGGGAAACATTTAATTATTGTTGTAAAACTTTTTCAATAAAAAAAAAAGAAAGAAACCATGGATGAACACATAAAGTTAGTAAGAGCAGTGCTCAAAAAATTACTCGCAGCAGAACTCTATGCCAAGCTATCCAAGTGTGAATTTCATCAAACAAAAATAGACTATCTAGGATACCGCATTTCAGTGGATGGATTAGAAATGGACCCAGAGAAGGTAAAAGCGGTCTTGGAATGGGCACCCCCTCGCACGCGCAAACAGTTACAAAGCTTTTTGGGATTTGCAAATTTTTATTGTCAATTCATCCCCTCTTTTGCTCAGATTGCTCTCCCTATCACCAACCTCCTAAAAACTAAAGGAAATGCAAAACCCAAACCTTCATTACCCCTAGAATGGACAATGGAATGTCAAGCAGCGTTTGAAAAGTTAAAACGACTGTTTGCTGCTGAACCTACCTTAAAACACCCCGACATGGATGTTCCTTTTGTAGGACAAGCAGACGCTAGTGATGTAGCAGTCGGAGCAGTTTTGCTCCAAAACAACGCTGATGGTAAACTACAACCTTGTGCTTTCACTTCCCGAAAATTGACTGAAACTGAAAGGAGGTGGGC
Organism: Ahaetulla prasina; assembly: GCF_028640845.1. NCBI lineage: Eukaryota > Metazoa > Chordata > Lepidosauria > Squamata > Colubridae > Ahaetulla > Ahaetulla prasina. The sequence continues at coordinate 187,489,356 of NC_080540.1, forward strand.
TATTTGGGAAAAGGAAGTGTTGTGTCTTGCCCGCCCTCAGAGCAGCTGGGGCCTTCTTATCTGCTCCCGAACACGGAGGAATGTATGCCTCCCGGCCCCAGTCCTGGCTCCATGCCCAGACAAACTGCAGAAGAAGGAGCACCTCCCTGCCCCAGCCCTGACTCCATGCCCAGGCAAACGGAGCAGCTAGACCCCTCCCCCTCCTCCACAGCATGTGAGCCTGAGGAGGGTTTATTACCAACAGCTGATTGGAGTGATCCTCGCATCAGAAGATTGGATAGGAGGAGGCAACAGAAGGAAGGGAGGGGCAGGCCTTAATGAGTGCTGAGTCATGGAGCCACACCCCATGGCCTATATAAAGGATCTGCTTTCTGGCAGTCTCTGAGTCAGGCAAAAGTCGAACTTATCTTGCTGAAGTCACTTACTGGTCTCCTGCCTGCTCTGAGGACTTTGCTAGGACTTTGGGCAGAGCTGCAGAGGCAAGCCTGATTCGGATTTCCCTGACCCGGCCGTCAGCGGAGGAGTGGGACATGACAGGAAGCTTTTGCGGTTCACTGGGCTCTTCGCACATGGAGATACTTCTTGGAGGGATCTAACCATCCTTTTGAAGTTTGGACTGACCATAAAAATCTAGAAGCCCTAAAAACACATGGAAAATGACTCGCAAAGCTATTGATGATGCCCACTGTGCACACAAAAAACAAGCTGATAAGAAAAGATCTCCAGAGAACAAGTACAAAGTTGGAGATAAGGTTTATCTTTCCACCAAATATTTGAAAACAACTCAACAGTCTAAAAAACTGGGACCTAAATATGTGGGACCTTTCCCAATAATAAAAATCATAAACCCTGTGACTGTACAACTAGAATTACCAAAAACCTTGAGAAGAATTCACCCCGTTTTCCATGTTAGCCTACTGAAACCAGAACACACATCTCCATTCCATGCTAACCATACACCCCCTCCTCCACCAATACTCATAGAAGGCGAACAACATTTTGAAGTAAAAGAAATCTTAGGTTCCAGAAAACATAGAAATAAGATCCAATATCTTATTGCTTGGAAGCCTTTCCCTCTGTCCCAGGCTGAATGGGTGAACAAGGAAGATGTTCGCGCTCCAGACAAAATAGCACAATTCTATAGAAAATATCCTAACAAACCCTAACGTTTCTTTTTCTTTTCCAGGACTAATGTCCTTGTTGCAGGAGGGCCGAATGTCAGCCTCCACTCCAAGCTTCACTTTATTTGCGTTATATGTGTGCAATTTGTATTCAGTAGTTAGATTGCAGTGTCAGTATGTTAATGTAAAATAGCCATGAACCTAAGATGTATACTATCCTATTCAGATTAACAGAAGAGGGCCCTTTAAGAGTGTCGTCTGACATAAAAGGAGGGGAGGGGGCAGCAAATGTTTGAGTCAGCATAAATGGCAGACTTTATGGCTTTCCAACGTACCCTGCATTCCTGAGATAAGAAGCTGCCGGAGACCTTTGGAAGAAGATTACCATGGGGGGCGAGAAGGAGCTGGCATTGGACCAGGCCTGCCTGACCTTTTGTGGGAAGGAGGGACTAACGAGGGGATATGGGTAGTTGATGTCCCCACCCACGTCGGGGGTAACACACTGGACTTGATTTTCGTCTCCGGATAGTGGCTAAATGATCTGGAGTTAGGAAAATTAATATCTCAACCCCTGTCATGGTCAGATCATTTACTCCTTCAGCTAGACTTTCGGACCGCTACACCTCACCGCAAGGAGACGGAACCGGTTCAATGGTTCCGTCCTAGGCGCCTGATGGACCCTGAGAGTTTTCTGATGGAGCTTGGGCCATTTCCGAGGGATTTAGCCCACGGCTTGGCTGAGGAACTGGCGGCCGCCTGGGAGGAGGTGGCGGCCAGCGCCTTGGACCGCATCGTGTCTTTGCGGCTTCTGATCCGGTGACGAACTCGACCAGCCCCTTGGTATAACGAGGAGCTGAGAGAGATGAAGCACCGGAAAAGAAGCCTAGAGAGCGCTTGGAGGTCCAGCCGCTCCGAACCTGACCGAACACTAGCGAGGTCATATATTCAAACCTATCTAATGGCGATCAGGGCGGCGAAACATAACTATTTCTTCGCACTCATTGCATCGGCAGATAATCGCCCAGCCACCCTGTTTAGGGTGACCCGCTCCCTGCTTATGCAGGAAGCTCGGGAGGACCCCTTACAGGGTCGTGCTGAGGATTTTTACAGTATCTGTCTGATAAAATCGCTCAGATTCGGGACGGCTTGGACACTGATTGGATAGATCCGGGTGGGATGGCAGGGATGAGTCTTGAGAATGTTATCTGGGCTGAGTTTGATCCTGTGACTCCTGATGACATGGACAGGTTGTTGGGTAGGTTGAATCCCACCACATGTTTATTGGACCCGTGTCCCTCCTGGATGGTACTGGCCACACGGGAGGTCACACGAGGCTGGCTCCTGGGGGTTACCAACGCTTCTTTGTTTGAGGGTGTTTTCCCCGCTGCCTTGAAAGAGGCGGTGGTGAGGCCCCTCCTCAAGAAGCCCTCCCTGGACCTGGCTGTTTTAGTTTTTTTTTGTTTGTTTACATTTATATCCCGCCCTTCTCCGAAGACTCAGGGCGGCTTACAGTGTATAAGGCAATAGTCTCATTCTATTTGTATATTTTTACAAAGTCAACTTATTGCCCCCCCAACAATCTGGGTCCTCATTTTACCTACCTTATAAAGGATGGAAGGCTGAGTCAACCTTGGGCCGGGCTTGAACCTGCAGTAATTGCAGGCTACTGTGTTCTAATAACAGGCTCTAACAGCCTGAGCTATTACGGCCCATGTGACTAGTGTGACTAGTGAACTATCGTCCAGGCTCCAACCTTCGCTTTCTGGCGAAGGTTGTTGAGAGTGTGGTGGCATATCAGCTTCCTCAACACCTGGAGGAAACTGTCTATCTGGACCCGTTCCAGTCCGGTTTCAGACCCGGATACAGCACCGAGACGGCTTTGGTCGCGTTGGTGGATGACCTCTGGAGAGCCCAGGACAGGGGTTGTTCCTCTGTCCTGGTTCTGTTAGATCTCTCGGCGGCTATTGATACCATCGACCATGGTATCCTGCTGCGGCGGTTGGAGGGATTGGGGGTGAAAGGCACTATTTATCGGTGGCTCTCCTCCTATCTCTCTGACCATTCGCAGACGGTGTTGGCAGGGGGGCAGAGGTCAGCCCCAAGGCGCCTCACTTGTGGGGTGCCTCAGGACTCTGTTCTCTCGCCTCTCCTGTTCAACATCTATATGAAGCCGCTGGGTGAGGTTATCCGTGGTTTCGGGGTGGATTATCATCTGTACACTGATGATACTCAGCTGTACATTTCTACCTCGAACCACCCCAACGAAGCCGTTGAGGTGATGGGCCGGTGTCTTGAGGCCGTGCAGGTCTGGATGGGGAGGAACAGGCTCCGACTCAACCCTTCCAAGACAGAGTGGCTGTGGGTTCCGGCGTCCCGGTACAGTCAGCTTACACCATCGCTGACTGGGGGGGCGGAAGTACTGACCCCCAGGGAAGGAGTGCGCAACTTAGGCATTCTCCTGGATGATCGGCTGTCCTTAGAGGAACATTTGACAGCCATCGCCAGGGGAGCATTTTATCAGGTTCACCTGATTTGCCAGTTGCACCCCTTCCTTAACCGGGACACCTTACGCACGGTCACTCACGCCCTCGTCACTTCCCGCCTGGACTATTGCAATGCTCTCTACATGGGGTTCCCCTTGAAGAGCACCAGGAGGCTCCAGCTAGTCCAGAATTTGGCTGTGCGGGTGATAGAGGGAGCACCGCATTGCTTCCATATAACACCCATCCTGCGCGGCCTACACTGGCTGCCGGTAGCCTTCCGGGTGCAATTCAAGGTTTTGGTCACCATCTTTAAAGCGCTCCATGGCTTAGGACCGGGATTTACGATTTACGAGACCGCCTTCTGCCGCCGATTGCCTCCCAACGACCTGTGCGCTCCCACAGAGCAGGCCTCCTCAGGATGCCGTCAACCACACAATGTAGGTTGGCGACTCCCAGGGGGAGGGCCTTCTCTGTGGCGGCACTGACCCTGTGGAACGAGCTTCCTCCAGGGTTACGACAACTCCCCGACCTCCGGACCTTCAGACATGAACTGAAGACCTTATTATTTCAGCAAGCTGGACTAGCCTAAGAATAAAATATTTTAGTTAAATTTTAATCGGTTTTTAATCGGTTTTTACTGTTTTAGTGATTTGGCTATTATAATATTTAGTTTTAATTGGGTTTTATATTGCTTATTTATTATATTGTTTTATTTTAATATGCCTGTGAACCGCCCTGAGTCCTACGGGAGATGGTGCAGTATAAAAGTATGATTAATAAATAAATAAATAAATTTACACTGCTGTTGTCCGGATGTATTTAGTCAAAGTACTTTTCTTTATTTACAAATGAAGTCAAGGTGTATTCTTTCCTAAATATAATCAGAGGCAGCCTGACATCATGATGATTTGAAACAAGATATAAAAGAAATGAAAGACATGATGGAGAAGGGAGCATCCAAAAAGTAGAAGAAAAGATGGAAGAGACAGAGAAAAAAATTTAGAAATTAGGAGGAAATTTTTAACTGATAAAATCCAAGATTTACAGGAAAAAAACAATAATTCAGCTGGAAATAGATAAGGCTGATTTTGATCTAAGATTTCAAAATATTGAGGAGGAGAAAGGAGAAAATCTGTTGGAGGTGATAGCTGAGATTTTGATGGAAGCCCTGGATCAACCCAAGGAGAAGATTTTAAATGAAATTGATGAAGCTTTTAGAGTACGTACAAGATATGCGATGAGAAATAAATTGCCAGGAGAAGTACATGTAAGATTTACAAAGAAAGCATTGAAAATAGAGATATTGCAAGCAGCAAGAATTACAACACTAAAACACAAAGATAAAGAAATTGTGGTATTGAGGCAGAACTGAGAGAATACCAGTTTTTAACAAGACTCCTAATATCCAAAAGAGTGAATTTCAGATGGTTAATCCCAGAAGGAATTTTGGTAATTTGGTAAGAACAAAGGCTTAGATTAGATACCATTGATAAAGCAAGATCCTTTTATAATCAATTTATTGGACCAGTAGAAGAGAATAGGGGAGTGACAGGAGACATAAAACAAAAAGAAGAAGAGAAAGAAGAGAAAATAAAAGAACAGGAAGAAAGAGAAAAAGCACTGAGAGAAGGAGCACAGACTAAGGAACCAATGGAACAAAGAGAAACCACGCCGATGAAATTAAAAACTTGTTGTTAGTTGTTGTCCGACCCATTGCGACCCCATGGACAACATTCCTCCAGGCCTTCCTGTCCTATACCATCCTCTGGAGTCCATTTGAACTCATGCCTACTGCTTCAGTGACTCCATCCAGCCACCTCGTTCTCTGTCGTCCCCTTCTTCTTTTGCCCTCAATCTTTCCCAGCATTAGGCTCTTCTCCAGTGAGTCCTTCTTTCTCATTAGGTGGCCAAAGTATTTCAGTTTCATCTTCAGGATCTGGTCTTCTAAAGAGCAGTCAGGGTTGATCTCCTCTAGAACTGACTTGTTTGTTCGCCTTGCAGTCCAAGGGACTCGCAGGAGTCTTCTCCAGCACCAGAGTTCAAAGGCCCCAATTCTTTGGTGCTCAGCCTTTCTTATGGTCCAACCTTCACAGCCATACATTGCAACTGGGAAAACCATAGCTTTGACTATACACACTTTTGTTGGCAGGGTGATGTCTCTACTTTTTAGTACGCTGTCTAGATTTGCCATAGCTTTCCTCCCTAGGAGTGTCTTTTAATTTCTTGGCTGCAGTCCCCATCTGTGGTGATCTTGGAACCCAGGAAAATAAAATCTGTCACTACCTCAATTTCTTCACCATCTATCTGCCAGGAATTGAAAGGGACGGATGTGATGATTTTAGTTTTCTTTTCTTTTTTTTAATTGAAAACTGATTCTGAATTTAATAACAGCAGCAAGACTGTTGATTGGACAATAATCTCTTCTAGCTATTCTCTGGAATTTTGCATTCAACTGGGTGTATCTTTCTCCTTCTCCCTTGCCTTTCGCTTCCCTTCTTTCCTCAGCTATTTGCAGAGCTTCCTCAGACAGCCATTTTGCTTTCTTGCCTTTCTTTTTATTTGGAATGGTTTAAGTTTTAATTAAAAACTACTAACAAGTAAAACACAGAAGAAGAAATAAAAGCAATATTGATAAACGTAAATGGATTAAATACAGCGATAAAAAGGAATAGAACTTTAAACAAATTAATTCTTTGAAGATGGATATTACATGTTTGCAAGAGGTTCATATTAGAAAGCAACATGAAAAATTATTAGTGCACTCAAAATTAGGAACTTTATTTACACCATTAATACATCAAAGTAAAAGAGGAATAGCCATGTATATTAAGGAAAAGTTAGAACCCAAGTTTCTCTTTGAAGATGGAGAAGGTAGAGTCTTGATGGTGGAAATAAAAATACATTTCAAACAAATACTTTTGATAGTACTATATGCCCCAAATGAAAAATAAGAAGCTTTTTATAAGAGACTACACAGAAAATATTAGAATTGGATTATGAACATATTTGCATAATGGAAGATTTCAATGCCATAACAGATGCAGAATTGGACTATAAAACAATAAAGATAAATAAAAAAGTAAGGAGAACAGTGCCAAAATCCTTTTGTACGATGACAGAAGAGTTGAGCATTCAAGATATTTGGAGTCAAAAACATTTAAAAGAAAAACAATTTTCTTTCTATTCAAATAGACACTTATCATGGTCGAGAATAGATATGATATGGATGTCAGCAGACTTGATAGAGAATATACAATAAGTATATTGGTTCAAATATATCAGCAGACCATAATCCAAAGATGATAACATAAAAAGGACAGAAGAAAAGAAGAAGATGGACTTTGAATACATCAATATTAGAAGAAAATGATTTGCAACAATATGTGGAAAAAGAATTGAAGTCTTTCTTTGAAATAAATAAAAAAAGGACACGTTGCTTCAGAATGTATGGGATATGATGAATGCATATATTAGGGGACTGGCAATAATCTATACCACAAAGAAAAACAAAAGGAAAAGACAACAGACAGAATTGGAAGAAGAATACCAAAAACTAGAGAAAGAATTTCAAGAAGATAGCCAGAATGACAGAGTTAAGAAAAGAATGGAACTAAAAAACATGAAATAAAACTAAATGAACAAGAGTTGTTAGCAAATAAATTAAGAACATCCAGGCAGAATTTTTTTGAAAATGAAAACAAACCAGGAAGATGGCTAGCATATAAAATAAAAAAAGAAAAGGAGAAGAAAATAATCAAGCATTTATTAAAAGGAAAGGGGAAACTACACTATAGTAATGAAGACATTTTGGAAAAAGAGACAATAAAATACTTAGAAAACTCAGATTTACCAAAAATATTGGAACAATGTAAGGCATTGTTAGAAAAAAATAACAATGATGAAATTGACTGAAACAATCAAAAAACAAAAAAGTGGGAAGGCACCGGGACCAGATGGCCTACCAGCAGAACTATACAAAATATTTCGAGAAATAATGAATACTGTAATGCTAGAGCTGTATAATGAACTTCTAGATAAAGGAAGAATGCTAGACTCATGAGTTCTAGATAAAGGAAGAATGCTAGACTCATGGAGAGAGGCATAGGGGTTGGCAGTTGAAACCCCTAGACTGTTGGTCATGGGGGATTTCAACTTGCCATCAACTGGCGTGGCATCCTCGACGTCTCGGGAGTTCATGGCTTCCATGACAGCCATGGACCTGACTCAACTAGTGGACGGCCCTACCCACATCGGGGGAGGCACTCTAGATCTGGTCTCAACCAGCTCCTTGGTTCTCCGAGGAGCTGAGGGAGATGAAACGCCAGAGAAGACGCCTAGAGAGTGCCTGGAGATCCAGCCATTCTGAGGCTGACCGGACACTAGTTAGGTCCTATAGTAGGACCTACCTAGTGGCATTGAGGGATGCGAAGTGTTCTTACGTTTCCTCCCTCATTGCATCGGCAGATAACCTCCCAGCCGCCCTGTTTCGGGTGACCCATTCTCTCCTTCAACAGGAGGGGCGGGAGGACTCATTACAAGAGCATGCTGAGGAGTTTAACGGTTATCTATATGATAAAATCGTTCAGCTTCAGGATGGATTGGATCAAAATTGGGTAGATCCAGGCGAGAGTTTTGAGACCCGTCTTGTTGAGACTGTTTGGGATAGTTTTGACCCTGTCACTCCCGAGGACATGGACAGGCTGCTGGGAAGGTTGAATGCCACCACATGTTTACTGGACCAATGCCCCTCCTGGTTGGTACTGGCCACGCAGGAGGTGACATGAGGCTGGCTCTGGGGAATTACAAATGCTTCTTTGCAGGAGGGGGTCTTTTCCACTGCCTTGAAAGAGGCGGTGGTGAGACCTCTCCTCAAGAAGCCTTCCCTGGACCCAGCTGTTTTAGGACCATCCAGTCTCCAACCTTTGTTTTACAGCGAAGGTTGTAGAGAGTGCGGTGGCACATCAGTTACCCCAATACCTGGATGAAACTGTCTATCTAGACCCATTCCAGTCCGACTTCCGGCCCTGATACAGTACTGAGATGGCTTTGGTTGTGTTGGTGGATTATCTCTGGAGGGCCAGGGATAAGGGTTACTCCTTTGCCCTGGTCCTATTAGACCTCTCAGCGGCTTTCGATACCATCGACCATGATATCCTGCTGTGCCGGATAACAAGAAGATTTATATGGCAAAGGAAAAAAGCTAGAATTAGTCTAAAGATGTTACAGAATACAAGGCTAAGAGGAGGATTTGGATTGCCAAATTGGGAAATATACTACCAGGCAGCAGCACTGACCTGGATGAAGGAATGGGTGGAACTAAGGAATACAAGTTTACTGATTTTGGAAGGACATGATTTGCAACTAGGATGGCGTGACTTTTTATGGTATGGGAGAAGTAAGATACACACATACTTTCATAGACATTACATAAGAAATGCATTGCTGAAGTAGAAATAATAGAAAAAAGAATTCAAGAGACTCAAATGGGTGTGGAAGCTGAGGTGATTCCAGTGATGTTACCATCTGAGGAACAACCACAAGATCAAAGACTGACGAGGGGAGCCCTTAAGCGTAAAGAAAAGGAGCAACAAACTCAAAGTAAAGTTCAGGATTCTGCTACAGAAGCGGTGGGAGGAGCACGGCCGAAGATACAGGAGGACGATCTTCAGCTGATCGCTCAAAAGCTTCAGCAGGCCAGTAATGGCAAATAAAATCTTGACCTGGAATGTCAATGGTTTGAATTCAGCTCAGAAGAGAAGAAAAATATTTCATTATTTGAAATAATTTAGAAATGATGTAATTTGTTTACAAGAAACACATATTAAACTATCAGATCAAAAGTACTTAATAAACTCAAAGTTAGGTAAACATTTTGTTGCTTCTGCTTTGGACAAAAAACATGGCATAGTGGTTTATTTGAGAAAAGATATACCAGCCAAGTTAATAGAGGCAGATATTCACGGAAGATATATTGCTATTGAACTTACAATAGAAACAAAAAAGACCCTTTTGTTTGGTATATATGTACCCAATCAGCAACAAGAAAAATTTTATAGAATGTTGTATGATAAATTGATTCTATGGGATTATAAATCATGTATTCTATTGGGAGATTGGAATGGAGTAATAGATACACGAAAGGAAAAGAGAACTTTTTCTAAGAAGATACCTGCACATGCAAAGCTGCCTAAATCCTTTTTTGACATGATAGAAGATTTTGAGTTGAGAAATGTATGGAGACTGTGGAATTTGGAGGAAAGAGACTATACTTTTTTCTCTGATAGGCATCAATCCTTCTCACGTATTGATTTTATTTTAATTTCTAACAACTTGCTTTTTAAGGTGAAAAAAACTAAGATATTTCCAAGATGTTTGTCTGATCACAGTCCTGTTTGGATGGAATTGCAATATGGAAAAGGAGGTAGAAGAACTTGGAGATTAAATGAAAATTTGTTTAGATATCAGGATAATGTAATTCAATGTAAAAAGCAGATGAAAGAATTTTTTTATTATAATTTGAATATCGAAACATCGATAGAAATGGTTTGGGACGCAAGTAAAGCTTTTATGAGAGGTGTATTAATATATATTAATAATAGACAGAGAAATAAGCAACAAAGACAGCGTAGGTATTTAGAAGAGGAAATTTATAAGAAACAACAATTATTAATACATAACCCGCATGATCAAAAACTTAAAGATGCAATAAAGTTATTACAGAATCAATTTAATATGATAATAGCTGATCAGGTGGCAACAAATATACAATATGCCAAACATAATACTTTTTGTAATGCAAATAGACCTGGTAGATGGTTAGCATATACCTTAAGGAAAAGACAAAAACAACGTACTATAGAAAAAATAGAATATAAAGGTAAAGAGAGATACCAACAGGATAAAATTAAAAAAGCTTTTTTAGAATATTATACAAATTTATATCTTAAAGATAATATATTGAACAGGGATATTGATAATTATTTGAAGGAATATAAGGTTAAAAATTTAACTTTAGAACAAACGGATGAACTGAATCGGCCTATAACTTCTGAAGAAATTATCTTGGTAATTAAACAATTAAAAATGGGGAAAACTCCTGGTACGGATGGGCTTACAGTTAGTTATTATAGGAATTTACAGGATGAGATGTTAGGTCCACTTAAGGAATTATTTAATCAGATACAATTAGGAGGGGGAATTCCCCCCTCATGGAGAACCTCTTTTATTTCATTGATACCAAAAGAGGAACAGGATTGTTCTAAACCTGGGAACTATAGGTCAATCTCACTTTTAAATAATGATTATAAGATTTTTGTTAAAATAATAGTTAACAGATTAATGTTGATTTTGCAGCGAAGAATTCATAATGATCAATCTGGATTTATAAAAGGGAGACAGATGAGGAATAATGTTAGGCAGATTGTTAATTTACTGGAGTATTTAGAAAAGAAAAATTTTATTCCAGCAGCATTTATTTTTCTTGATGCAGAGAAAGCTTTTGATCGATTGCATTGGGATTTTTTATTTAAATTAATAGAAAAGATGCAATTTGGAGATGGTTTTATAATTAGGGCAATTTATGGAGAGCAAACAGCACAGATTATAATTAATGGTAGCTTAACAGAACCTTTTAAGATTGCGAAAAGAACAAGACAGGGATGTCCTTTATCACCATTATTGTTAATTCTAACTCTAGAACCATTATTGGATAAAATACGAGAAGTAAAGGAGATAGAGGGAATTAAAGTTAGACAACATGAATATAAGCTGAGAGCTTTTGCAGACGACCTGGTGATTACTTTATCAAACCCTATAAACTCTAGTAAATCTTTGTTGGAAATAATTGATCAATATGGGAAGGTTTCAGGGATTAAGGTAAATCAGAAAAAGACAAAAGTGATAATAAAAAATATGGCCAGACAACAGAAAGAAAAATTAGAGGAAATAACAGGATTTGAAATTGTAAAGAAGGTTAAATACTTAGGGGTCTATATTACATCGTCAAATGTGAAATTGTATAAGAATAACTATGAGGTTTTATGGCAAAAAGTTCAGAAGGAGTTGATTGTTTGGAAAAAATTGCAATTATCCTTGCTGGGGAGAATAGCTGCTATTAAAATGAATGTTTTACCTAGATTTTTATTCCTCTTTCAGATGATACCAATAATTAAGAAAGATAAGAATCTTGAGGAATGGCAGAAGGGAATTAATAAATTTATATGGGAAGGTAAAAAAGCTAGGGTTAAAATGAAAATAATTCAAGATTCCCGGGAAAGGGGAGGTTTAAAAATGCCCAATTTTAAATTATACTATGAAGCAGCTGCTCTCTCTGTAATAAGTGATTGGTTTAATTTAACAGAGGAAAGAATTTTGAATATAGAAGGTTATGACTTGCTATATGGATGGCATGCATATTTAATTTATGACAAAAAAGTGGATAAGGCCTTTAAAAATCATGTGTTAAGATCTGCTCTTCTGTGTTTGGAAAAATACTCTTACAAACTAAATTATAAGGTTCCTATATGGGCAAGTCCTAGACATACAATAGAGAATATAAATATAGAACAGAATCAGGAAATGATTACATATAAAGATCTTTTGTATACTGAAAGAGGTAATTTGCAATTAAAATCTCTGCATGTACTAAAAGAAGAAGGGAAAAATTATACTTGGTTTCAATATGAGCAACTACGTGCTAGATGGAAGGAAGATCAGAAAATTGGTATAGAGCAGAACGAGGGGAATTTGGTAAAGCAAATTAGAAATCAGTCTCAGGAGCATATAAAGAGATTGTATAATGTGTTACTTGAAATAGATTCTGAAAGGGACTTGGTAAAGGACTGTATGATAAAGTGGGCACAAAATTTTCAGGAGCCAATATTATTGGAAACTTGGGAAAAAATTTGGGTTAGAAATGTTAAATTCACGCAGGCACAGAATCTGAGGGAAAATTTTTATAAAATGTTTTATAGATGGCACTTAGATCCTAAGAAATTATCGTGTATGTACCCAGATATGCAAGCAAAATGTTGGAGATGCAATTGTGATGATGCTCCATATTTTCATATTTGGTGGACTTGTAAGGATATAAAGGCCTTTTGGATAAAAATTTGGTGGATTTTACAAAATGTTTTGAAAAAGAAGATAAAGTTCCTGCCGCAATTTTTTTTGTTGTGAATTATTATGGACTGTACAGTAATTGAGACTAAATTGATTTTAAATCTAATAACAGCAGCAAGATTACTAATAGGACAATACTGGAAGAAAAAAGAACTACCTACAATAGAAGAATGGATATTGAAAGTTGCCAATTTGGCTGAGATGGCGAAAATATCAGCCTTTTTGAAAGACAATACGCAAGAAAGATACTTAAAGGAATGGAAAAAATGGATTGACTATATTCAAAGTAGATATCAGACTAAGAGTTATCAGATTGTTTTTGAATGATTATGATGTATTATTTTTGTTTGTTTTTGGGGGAAGTTAGGAATTGATGATTGTAGGGGTATAATTAAGTTGGGACGAAATTTTTTTAGCATATGTTTGTTTTATTTTTAACTATACCTTGTGCTCGTTCCGGGAGGTCAGGGGAGGGGTTGTGAAGGGAGGGGGGAGGGGAGGTGGGGGGAAAGGGGGGGAAAATTTTCTGTAAAACTTTTTGAATAAAAAAAAAAGAAATGCATTGCTAATGGCATGGGAGAAGTTTAGAAATAAACACTATATGAAAATTCCAACATGGTTATTTAAAATGGAGGCTTTATACATTCAAATACTTTTAATCTTAGAAATATTGTTAGGTATAGGGACTTGTTAACAGACGGGGGGAACTGAAGCAGAAACAAGATTTGGAAGAACAGGGGATTGAGTTAGATTAGTATATATATGCAAATACAAGCAATATATCAGAAAGATGTTAAATTCTATGTTTTTTATTTAGAAAAGACTGAGCTAGATAGGATTCTCACAGGAACAGAGGACAAATTAATCAAAAAAACTTATAACTTTTTGTTGGGGATTGAGTTAGAAGAGGAACAAATAAAGGAAACTATGATAGCTTGGGCTATAAATTTTGGATATTCAATAGACCTAGACAAATGGCAACAGCTATGGGAGAGGAACTATAAATTAACAATGTCCACTGCATATAAAGAAAACCAATATAAAATATTCTATAGATGGCATATGCCACCTGAGAAACTGGTGAAAATGTTTAAAGACAAATCAACCAAATGTTGGAAATGTCATCAGTTACCAGGATCTTATTACCATATGTGGTGGACATGTCCAGAAGCCAAAAACTATTGGGAGAAAATAAAGGGATGGTTAGAAGAAATAACCCAACAACATGTTGATTTAAAACCGGGGATCCTACCAGAGAAAATTAGTAAAGAAAATATTTATTTGATTATAAATGTAATTACAGCAGCAAGAATAGTTTTTGTGCAAAATTGGAAAGCAGAGAAAATACCCCTGGAAGGAGAAATTATTAGAAAAATTTTAGATTGTGCAGAAATAAACAGATTAACTTTGATGATTAAAGAAAGAGAAGATTCAGAATATTTTAAGATATGGGATAAATTTTACCATTGGTTAGAAGTAAGGTAGAGATAAGCAATGGATAATTATGTAAGAAAATGATAATAATATATCTGTGGAAAAATGGTAATAGTTCAAATTGAAACAACAAAATGATGGAGCCAGAAAGAAAACACCGAGACGTCACACAGAAGGAATTACTGGTGTTTTAAATGTATGTTTGTCTATAAAATAAAAAAAATTATTTAAAAAAAACAACAAAATCAGAGGAAGGATCTCTGATGCCCCAAGAGGACCTGAGCCACTCCAAAAGCAATCTGAAAGACAACCCTCTGGTAAGCAACCCAAGTGAACCACTCATGCTACCCCTAAGACTTTTTATTCCCAGCCGAGGGATAGGGGAGGAAGTAGCAGCATTGCTGGATTCGGGGTGCACCCAATGCCTAATTAGCCCAACCCTGGCAGATTAGGTATTCACTGAAGGAAAATGAAAATCCCCATTGCTTTTTTCCAGCTAGACGGAACTGTAGCAGGGGGGTGGAGGGTGAGCCAGCCAATGTTGCCATGGAACCATTGCAAATTAAGCTGGGGAATCATAGCGAGACCCTCACATTCATAGTAGCCCCTGGAATGGAATGGCCACTAGTCCTAGGATTAACATGGCTGCAGAAGTGGAACCCAAAAATAAATTGGAAGAGAGGAACCATAAAATTCCAGGGGCATGTAACTTTCACAAATGTGAAAGAGGAAGGAAAGGAAAGCAGGGAAACAGCAATGACCAGCCACCCTGCTGCACCCACTAGCATCCCCAAAGAATACCAGGATTTGGCTGAGGTATTTAGTGAGGAGGTGTCCAATGAACTTCCACCCCATCGTGCCATGAACTGTGCCATTGAGGTCCTACTAGTGGCTAAATTTCCAAAACCAAAAATGTACTGCATGTCCCACAGAGAACTAGAAGAACTCAGAGCATTTATCGACAAAAACCTAAAAAGGGGCTTCATCGATCCCACCTGACCAAAAATAGCAGCCCCAGTGTTATTCTGCAAAAAGAAAGATGGCTCTCTATGCCTCTGCGTTGACTACTATAATCTAAACACAATCAGTTTAGAAAATATATATCCACTCCCCCTGGCTCACCTCTCTAAAGCAAAAATCTTTTTAAATCTGGATTTATGAGAAGTGTACAACCGCATCAGAATTAGGGAAGGGGATGAGTGGAAGACTGCTTTTAACACCCCGCTGGAGTGCTACCAATTTAAGGTTCTCCCTTTCAGATTACAAGGGGCCCCTGCCATGTTTATGCAATTAATTAATGAGGTGCTCCATGAACATTTATACAAAAGGGCCCTGATTTATGTTAATGACATTCTAATTTACTCCAAAACAAAAGCAGAACACATAAAACTAGTCCGAGCAGTTCTTGCTAAACTCCATGCTGCCAAACTCTATGCAAAGCTCTCTAAATGCGAGTTCCACCAAGAAAGGATTGACTACCTGAGGTATAGAATATCCCACGAGGGGATAGAGATGGATCCACTTAAAGTAAAAGCTGTCATTGATTGGGAGCCACCCCAAACCCATAAATAATTACAAAGTTTCCTTGATGTTGCTAACTTTTACAGTCAATTCATTCCAGCCTTTGCTAAAATTGCCCTCCCAATTAAATTAAATTAAATTAAATTAAATTAAATTAAATTAAATTAAATTAAATTAAATTAAATTAAATTAAATTAAATTATTAAATTAAATTAAATTAAATTAAATTAAATTAAATTAAAAAGGGGGGGAACCAAAACCAAGGCAACCCCTTAACTGGACAATGGAATGCCAAGCAGCATTTGAAAAACTCAAACAACTATTCTCAGCCGAACCAATCCTAAAACACCCAGACCCAGAACACCCTTTTGTCATCCAAGGAGATGCCAGCAACGTGGCAGTAGGAACAGTCCTACTTCAAAACAATGAACAGGGACAATTTGCAACCATGTGCATATACAGCCAAGAAACTGACAGAAACCGAGCAAAGATGGGCTATGTGGGAGAAAGAGACTTATGCAGTATGATGGGTCCTCCTCACATGGAGACAATTTTTAGAAGGGAACAAAATACCTTTTGAAGTCTGGACTGATTATAAAAACATAGAAGCTCTGAAGATCCCATGAAAACTCTCTCCCAAACAAGTACGTTGGACACAATATTTTAAACATTTTAACTTTACCCTCAAATATCTCCCAGGAGGGAAGAACTTCTTAGCTGATGTCCTGTCCAGGAAGCCCCAATACAACAGTAAAAAGATTGAAATTGTTAAACCTATGCTCCAAACACCCCAGTTAGTTGCCAAAGTTGTTACCCATGCACAAGCCAAAAAAGAACTGCTTGCCAACAATGCAACAGTCTCAAAATTTAAGGAGGTGCTACTTAAGGACGATTGGTTCCAGGCATGCAAACACATTTGTTTTCTCAAAGATGATTTAGCTGGGTTGAAAACAAACTTTACATCCCTGCTAACCAAAGATTGGAGCTTATGAAACGATGCCACAACTCCAAGATTTTATTATTTATTTATTTATTTATTTAATCAAATTTTTATACCACCCTATCTCTCGAAGAACTCAGGGCGGTTTACAGCCTGATAAAAATACAAATATAATACAAGATAAAACACTAATTAAAAAACTTATTTAAATAGGCCAAAATTTAAAATTACAATTAAAATGATAAAACCCCATTAAAATTAAATTTAAAATTAAAATTCTAGTCCAGTCCTGCACAAATAAATAGATGTGTTTTAAGCTCGCGGCAGAAGGTTCGAAGGTCAGGAAGTTGACGGAGTCCTGGGGGAAGTTCATTCCAGAGGGTGGGAGCCCCCACAGAGGGTGGGAGCCCCCCCAGAGAAGGCCCTTCCCCTGGGTGTTGCCAGTCGGCACTGCCTGGCAGACGGCACCCTAAGGAGTCCCTTCCTGTGAGAGCGCACGGGTCGGTGGGAGGCAATCGGTGGCAGCAGACGGTCCCGTAAGTAGCCCGGCCCTAAGTAGCCCGGCCCTAAGCCCTAAGATAGCTGGACATTTTGGATTTGTGAAAATGCTACACTTAATCAAAAGGCAATTCTGATGGCCAGCCCTTAAAAGAGACATTGAGAGCTACATGGCTAGCTGCCCCACCTATGCAGCATGGCTAGCTGCCCCACCTATGCAGCTGCAAAAAGACGACAAGAAAAGTCCCCAGGGCTCTTACAAACTGTAGCAGATCCTTCAAGCACCTTGGAGAGAGATTTCTATGGTTTTTATAGTTGAGCTCTGACAGATTGGGAAACCCAGTTATTTGGGTTGTAAAGGACCTCTTTACAGTAGCAAAAATGTTTTTAGTCCACATTTACCACCTCCATGGAGCTCCCCAACAGATTATCTCAGACGGGGTGTCCAATTGGCCTCCAAATTTTGGCGGGCTTTTTAAAATCTATTAGGCTCCGCCCAGGGGCTGTCCTCTTCATACCACTCCCAGACAAATGGGGGGGGGGGCTGAAAAAACAAATGGCATATTGGAACAATACCAAAGATGTTTTATTAACTATCAACAGGACAACTGGACTGACCTGTTATCTTTTGTTGAAGTAGCTTACAACAACTCTGTACACAGTAGCACTTGTTTCACCCCTTTTTGGGTAGCCACAGGACAAGAATTTAACCCCATGCCAAAGCTACTCTCTATGGAACCTGACATTCTTAAGGAGTGGATAACAGCCTATAAACCACTTGGCCAGTGGTCAGACTAGCACCACTGCTAGTCTGACAATGAGCAGACTAGTGTTCAAAAGTACTCTGATCACTGTAAACAAAGTGTACCAATGGGTACAAATGGCTTTTGTTCTTTTGTCACAGAAAAGCCTTCAACCTATTGAGACAGTGTCTCTTTCGCTGTATTGCAGATGATTCTTGCTCAGTTTCTTCCAAAGATCCATAGTATGGGTTTTATTTTCCTGAACACTGTTATTCAGGAGAAGGACCTCAGGGACACCTGGTGTTGACTCAGAGATGAAAGAAAGTAAATATGAATGTCACTGACCCAAACATGACTAAGTCCATGTTTATCATAGCTGATCTGTTCTGAGGCCCATAGAGAACATTTAAAGCTCTGCAGCAGTCTTGGTTTTTGGAGTGTGAATCTAACCTCTGCCACTTATCATTCAAGCCATGGGGGCAGCCACCTTTCTCAGGGCTCTGACTCTACTGATATTCACAGCTTTGGCCTCTTCAGATCAGTAAGACTTTATTTATTCCTTTGTTTGGAAGATTTCAAATGGTATATCAATGGAGGGAGAAACATCTGATAAAATATTCAAATATTTCCTCACTAGAGGTTTACTGTACTTTGCCTTCTCATTGTTTATGCAATATCAATATGGAAGTTTTATTAATTGCCATTCAAAGTTTTCTCATATTTTTTGGAACTTGCAAACTGTCAGATTTGGGAAAGAACAATTTCTATAGCTACACTGCTTTAGTAACATTTTAATAAGGTGGGGTTTTGACAGATATAGTAACATTTTTACGCTTCTAATATTTTTTATTTTTTAACAAAAAAGAACAACAATACATAACATACATTGACATAAAACATATGACAAAAAAGAATAACAATACATAACATACATTGACATAGAACCTATTTTCCTTCTTTACATCAGCTTTGTTTCTTTATTCCTCTCATATTTACATCCTTATTCCTCTCTCGTTTCATTTAATTAAATGTTTCTTTTTGGTCCCATTCTCTCTTATTATCTTCTATCCTATCTATCCTTCTGACTATTCATTTTCTTTCATACCTTGCCATTTTATATACATGTATATGTAAGCTTTTCACCTTTTTTCATCATCTAGTATTTCTAGTCTCTAGCCAATTCCCTAATTTTACATTTTCTAGCAATTTTCTATAATCCTTTTTGATGTGGACCTCCTGTAAACATATCACATCTACTTCTATTTTTTTTTAATTTGTTGAAGGTTAGAGCTCTCTTTCTTGGTATGTTTAAACCATTAATGTTTATTACAAACACCTTGATTGCATCTCCCTTTTTTTATTTATTCTGCCTTTTTTGTGCTTCTTATCTCTCTTACTAGCCTTCCTCCTTCTCTTTCTATCTGCTCTTTTTCTTGTCTCTTTTGTGTTTCTCTTTCTTGTTCTATTTCCACTGGTATCTCTTCATCTTGATTTCTGCTCTCAAGTTCCTTCTTACTTTCCTGTTCTTCTTCCTGTGCAAAGTGTTGTTCAAAGAAATCCTGCGCTTTTTCAATTGTGTCTACCTTATATTTTTTTGCCTGCCATGTTATGAGTATGCCTTCTGGTACTAACCATCTAAACCTGACCTTGTATCTTGTTAATTGTGTTGTGAGAAATTGGTATTGTCGTCTCTAGTCCCTTATTCTGCATGGTATTTGTTTTAATACTATAATTTGTTTACCTTTGTATATTATAGATTCCTCTCTTGTTTGTTTGTATATTTCATCTCTCGTTGCTCTTTTAATAAACCTTATATGTACCTCTCTCACCTTTCTATGTCTTTTTGCATATTTAGTGACATTTTAAGCAACTGAATATCAATAAATTTTTGACATACTTATACAGTTCAGTGTTTGTTGTTTACCATAATAAAAAAAGAAAACTACAATTACTTTCCACATTTATCTTCCAGTAGCAGAGCAATGGCTGAGTAGAACTGAAAGCCCCAAATTAAGCACAACCTGGACACTTATAGGGAGTTTTAGCAAGTGGTTTTTGATGAAAGATTAACTTCAATGAGCTAATAAGGGATTGACAGGATACGTTTGTAAAAATACAATGGGGCATCTGGACCAATCTAAAGTAATTGCAAGAGTCAGATCTGGCTTCAATGGTGTAGGCACCCAGACTATAGCATGCAGAATAAATTTCAAGAATGATGTTATTACCATATTACAATTTAGCTTCTTTTCCTTAACTTTAAATCATAGCAATTATTCTACTCTTTGGAATCCAAACAATACAGAAATGGAGCAGAAACATTTCTGATCCTGATTGAAACATGTGCTCTTCTTGGGTGAAAGACTATCAGACAAGGCAAGCTTTGAGAGATACCATATTTTTTGCACTATAAGATGCTCCAGACCATAAGATGTGCCTAGCTTTTGGAGAGGAAAACAAGAAAACAAAAAATGGTTTTGTTTTGACCACGAAAATCTTGCATGGCTTTGTCTAAACCTTTTAAGACTTATCTTTGATTCCCTCTTGTAACATGCTATTATACAGAATAACAGAGCTGGGCCCAGAATATTATATCTGTTCCAGACAATCCCAATCAGATTGGGGAATTTTTTTTTGAGGAATTGAATAAAATGATACTCAAATATATTTGGCAAGGTAAAAAAGCGAGGATAAAATTAAAACTATTGAAAGATGTAAGAATAAGAGGGGGTTTTGGGTTACCCAACTGGGAACTATATTAAGCCGCAAGCTTAATGTGGATCAAGGAATGGATAACCTTAAGGAATAATAGAATATTGACTCTGGAAGGCCACGACTTGTTAATGGGGTGGCATGCCTTTTTATGGTATGGACAAACAGCGGTGTCGAACAGCAATGGTAATAGGCGATGGCAGCAACAGGTGGCAATAGGCGGTGATGATAGGCCATTCGCTGCCACTGCCTGTCACCGCTGCCACACCAACCCCCTCCCCTGCCTGTCATCGTGGCCCAGTCTGTGACAAAATATTCGCTCCATAAGATGCACAGACATTTTCACCCACTTTTTTGGGAGAGAGGAAAAAGTACATCTTATAGTGCAAAAAATATAGTATATCTCTTCAGGTTGATATTGTTAACCATCTAAATATTGTAAGAAATCAGGTTTCATATCCCAAAATATTAGTTATATTCAGAGAATGTATTTATTTGATTAGCCCAGGGCAACTGTGTTAATAACTATTCCAGTTATCTGAAATACTATTTGCAGACTCTTTGACGTCTACCCACATTACCATCTTCTCCACACTCTGAGATCCTGAAACAAATGTTGTTACTCCTTGGCATTTGCATGAAAAGTAAGGTCCTGCCCTTAGGCATGAAAAGCCAAATGCACAGGTACAGAATAAGTAATATCTTATTCAACTTATTTTTCAAAGCATCTGAGGAAAGAACAAGAAGTAGTGGGTGGAAGCTCATTAAAAAGAGATCCAACCTGGAGCTAAATTTCCTGACAATGAGAATAATTAATCATTGGAATGGCCCCTGTAGTTCTGGGTCTCCATCACTAGAGGTTTTCATGAAGAGATTGAATAACCATTTTTCCAGAATGGTATAAGCAGGGGATTAGACTAGTAGATCTCCAAGGTCCCTTTCAATCCTATCATTCTATGATTCTATGCAATCAGTCCCTATTTTTAAAAAAAATGTTGGCTCTTATATAACTAAGTTCCACCTTGCAGAAGCCTATGAGAGATTTCATTTCTGATTAGGAAGCAGGTAACAAACATTGTTTGTTGTTGTTGTAACAGACATTGTCTACAATTCCCTTATACTTATTGACATAGTCAGTTTCTGCTCTAGATGCCAGTGATGGGAATCAAGCCACCAAGTTGGGGAACACCCTTCTATATCACACATTGGATGCAAGCCTACTGCAGTCTAAGGTTTATGTTGATGTGGTCTGTAAACCTCTGACTCAATATCCTTGCCTTAGAAAGCAATTCTTTTTTGTCTTTGTAGCTTATCCACTATGAAACAGGATTCACTACTTTACACTTCTCTTTTTATTCCAGACACTACTTGATCATCTTCCCAGCATTCATTCATCATCCCAGTACAGAAAAGTTCTGTATATTTCTAGATTCCTTCTCAAAGTCTGTCCATGTCTCAGTAACATTAGAGATGAAGCTACAGAACCATACTCTGTTGGAGAAAGATGTGAACACACCAGGGACCTTTGAGTGCACCAGTTTCCAGGTCCATTTTTTAGTTGTATACAACACAGTAAGAAGAGCTAACCTTATTCATTTAAAAAAAAATATTGGAGAACTGATAAAGTCAATTTCAGTATAAAAAAGAGGAAAGGAAGATATAGGAAACTAGAAACTACTTAGCTCAATAACCACGAAAGATTATCAAATAGCATCTCTGAAAAAATTATTGTAACAAGCATAGGGTTATCCAGGACAAATTATGTTATAACGATATATCTTTTTAAGGCAGAGACTAAAGACAAGGAAATGTTGTAGAAATAGTACATTCTGATATCAGAAAATCATCTTTGTCATGAAAAAGCTAGAGAGTTCTTTTCAAGTCTCTATTGATGACCCTGTGCTATTTAATTAGTTTATAAATGGTTTATAATAATACAAGGTAGAATAAAAATGATGCTTATTTGCATATACTATTAAGCTAATTAAAGAATAAAACTGCAACTCAAAATAATCTCAAGAGCTTGAACACAAGTCAAATCCATCAGGATAATCTTTAAAAGTGACACGTGTAATGGTTTTTGATGGAAAAAAGATTGAACACACAGAGACAATTTGGGGGAGATCTAGCTTGTAGGAAGGATTCTGACTTTCTATTCATTTGAAGATCAAACTTTAAAGAAATGATGGCTAGGGGAGGTAGCTACAGCTGCAAGATCATTATAGTACATATGTCAATTCCAAATAATAAGCAATAGTCCACCCCCCCCCCCAATTTATAAACTGCAGTAAAATGTAACTAATCATTTTAAGAAACTTTGTGCCAATTTAGCATTTCTCCCCATCTCACCTCTGTTCATTCTTTTGTACATATCAATCTTTCTCTAGGTTCCAAAGTTTGTTCCCAGGAACCAGGATTTTGGCTT
The DNA here is from genome assembly GCF_028640845.1 of Ahaetulla prasina. NCBI lineage: Eukaryota > Metazoa > Chordata > Lepidosauria > Squamata > Colubridae > Ahaetulla > Ahaetulla prasina. Next base: position 187,512,353 of record NC_080540.1, read on the forward strand.
TTACTATGTAAGTCTGTCTTCTAATAACCATTCTCTGACTGAGAGACCTGAACACTGGAAAAACTAAGGAGAGGTATAAGGAGTGAAAAAGGGTAGATTTTTTTCCAAGTCTTTGGAATAAGAAAGAAGGCAACATCAAGAAAGGAAGTATATTAAAGTAAAAAGATAAATGGAGGCTCCAGTACAGATTTGAGAAGGTGATAGTGTGTAGATATGTATGCAAGAAGATATTCTTACACTCTCTATTAATAATAGAGAGTGTTGTCAGAATGACCCAATTCCTGGAGAAGAGACCATAGTTTAGCAGAATAACACCCATCTGCAAATACTGCTTTGTTCTCAGAACTTTAGCAAAACTTGCTCAATTTGTATTCTATAAAGGAAGAAGAAGTGGCCTATGTTCATGTCCTTATCCAGCATGACAAAAACACAACATTTGAAAACCGAAAGAAAGTTCTAGTCAAGAATGCTCATAAAAGGACCCTCATAGAACTAGACAAACCCTTTTACAAACCTGGAGAAGAAGGTAAACATAAGTATATATTTGTCAAACACAACAATATATATAAGTATAAGCATGAAATAACCATACAAATTGAATACAACCAAAGGGAATATTAGGACAGGAACGGTAAGCACGCTGGTGCTCTTATGCACGACCCTTACAGACCACTTAGGAATGGGGTGAGATCAACAGTAGATAGTCTTTGGTTAAAGCTTTGGGGATTTGGGGATCAGACCACGGAGTCAGGTAGTGCATTCCAGGCATTAACAACTCTGTTACTGAAGTCATATTTTCTACAATCAAGATTGGAGCGGTTCACTTTAAGTTTAAATCTATTATGTGCTCGTGTATTGTTGTGGTTGAAGCTGAAGTAGTCTTCGACAGGAAGGACATTTTAGCAGATGATTTTATGAGTTATACTCAGGTCATGCCAAAGGTGGCGTAGTTCTACATTTTCTAAACCCAGGATTTCAAGTCTGGTGGCATAAGGCATTTTGTTGTGATCAGAGGAGTGGAGAACTCTTCTTGTAAAATATTTCTGGACACGCTCAATTGTATTAATGTCCGAAATGAAGTGTGGGTTCCAGACAGCTGAGCTGTACTGGAGAATTGGTCTAGCAAACATTTTGTATGCTCTGGTTAGTAGTGTAATCTTTCCGGAGAAGAAGCTATGCAAGATTAGGTTTATAACTCTTAATGCCTTTTTGGTGATGTGGTTGCAGTGGGCTTTGGCACTTAGATCATTTGATATGAAAACTCCAAGGTCTTTGATGGAGTGAGGGTCATCTACAAGGTCATGTCCATCAAGCTTGTATTTAGTGTTCTGATTCTTTTTTCCAATATGTATCCCATATTTGGAATTTGTTACTATGTACACAATATTTAGAAGTGCTATGTGGAGAGACTTTGAAGTCCAAAGTCCTTTTTGCCTTAAAAGAAGAGGCCCACTTAATGTAGCAGGACTGACTAGTTTACAAATGGATTAACACACACTTAACTAGCTAAAGAGAACATATCTGCTCCCATCAATTACATACATACACAATTAACTAAGTGAATGATTCACAAAATTACTGGAAAAACAAATCAAGCATTTCAAGAGGTAAACTGTTAAAGAAAAGCAAAATTTTTAACTGGTAATGTGACTTGAATACTGGGATGGCTGGTTGATTGTTATGGGTGATGGGGGGCTTGGAGGTGATTTTTTGATTGTAGGTTTTATTTTTTATGCAATCAGCATGGTAGTCAATGTATAGGTTGGATTCACCATTGTCTTGTCTTCTTTTAAGTTCTGTGCGAAGTTCACAAGAACGTATCCGTTGTAGAAAGGATAGATCAGGACGTGATCTAAGTTTACTGTAGGTAGGGTTGGATTTAGCAATTGAGTTTATAGTATAGATGAATTTGCGTTTACTGTCCTTTTGACTCTACAAAATCTTGGTGCTGTTGACCCATCACTGTTTTTATATTCTGGTCCATCTCTGGAGACAGCAATTATTTCATTTGGGAAGATGGTTAATGAGTTATAATTTCCAATGATGTTGTGAATCTTATTTATATCTAGTTCGTTAGTGTTTTCAAGTCCAAATAATATTGCATTATTTATTTTTTGTCCTCTCTCCATTGCATCTCTGATTAGTTGGTTAATAGTTATTTGATGTTTAGGTTGTGTTGTATTAATTTGCTGTCTAGGTTGAGTTGTAGGTGGTGTATTAGGTTGTGTATTTTGTGATGATAGATGAGTTTGGAAGAGATTTGGATCATTTGAGTTTTCATTTTTTAGCATTGAAATTTGTTTTATCAAGTTTGTGAAACTTTGTTCAATAACTGATAGAATTTTTTTTTCTAAGTTTTGTTCAATATTTAGTATTCTTTTTTCTAGGTTTTGTTCAATAGCTTGTAATCTTTTATCTAAGTTTTGTTCAATAGTTATTAATCTTGTTTCTAAGATTTTATCAGCGTTGGATTTTCTGGCTGGCATAATGATAATCTTTCTTATTTCTTTGTTTTATTTCATTTACTAAAATTTTATTTTATTTATTTATTTTATTTACTAAAGTGTCAGTAATCAGAAATAACACCTTTTTTGCTTTACAAAATATAGTAAGTAATATATCTACAATATAAGTTTCCACACTTTCTTTAACACTCTGAAACAATTTCACAAACTCAGTACCCTAAAACAGCCTTTTCATTAACATATTAAAACAAATATTGCTTTAAATTCTAATATTTCCACTACACCTCAATCTCACATTTTCATTTTGCATGTAAAGTGACTTGATTTTTTAATATATATAATTTGAACCTAAGCATCTAGCATCCAACAATTCAATGATATGTTTTTATTTATTAAATGAATACATTTACACAATTATATAATTTCTACAAATTTGCACTCTCTTGTTTTCATTTTCACACTTTTACTTTGCATAATATATTCTCTTTCAGTGTCTTTAACTAACTTAATCACTTCAAGGTCTTACGCTGAATGTATTGTAGTATTTTTAATTCAGATCTCTATTTGTATTTATTTGCATATCCAAATATTTATTTGGATATTTATTTATTTTGAAATATTTTCAGTTCCACTTCACTCAACTTTGAGGGAAACTAGTTCTTAAGCAATCTTCCTAAGCAATAATAAAGTCCAACTTTTATGTTTTTCAGTAAAGTTTCGCATTGTGACGCTTGATGAAAAATTTCAAACCATTGAAGAAGCTGTAAGTATTACTCTCTTTTTAAAGAAAAATATAAATTCCTCCCCACCAAATATCAAAAGTCAGATTTGGACTTAGTACTGTTGAAAGAAAAATCCGGTTCAGTTACAAGCTGGGAGAGAGGTGCTGGAAATAAAGTGGAAGCTAAAAAGAAGGATTCCATTTATTGATAAGCAGAACTACAGGGTGCAGTTCTGGGACAGCTGACAAATTGGTTTGATGAGTGCAACGATTTTTATACAGTTTCTGAAATGCTGTAGAGGGTTGGGCAATGTAGTGAGCCTGATGTCTTTTACTATTCTAATGGTGGTGGGTTAATCCTATTATGTCCTAAAGGTATGTCCTGTTCCTAGAATTTGTGTGGGAAGATGTAAATTCTTAATCCCATCATCTGGACCTGAAGGTGTTTTGTTTATGAATAGGCTGGCTTGGATTTCTTAATGGGCACAAAATATCCATCTCTAAAGACTTCAGGCATCTGCAGGATGCTATTAAGAAAGACTGGGGCTGCTTTCTGCCTCTAAGAACATGTTTCTCCATTTCTCTTTTGGGGAAATATAATATTCTACCTTTTTTAATATTCCCCAAAATATTTCATTCTCTAGGGGGGTGGGCTTCCAACAGTATGCACATTGTTTCTTTTAAAAAAAATAGATTTTAAAAAATGGTCACATAGAAATACTTCGAACAAAAGCATAGTTTTTTCATGCTTTCATTTTAAACTGAGTACACAATTTCTAAAAATTGTATTTTTGAACCATTTTCCTCATTTCTTCATACTTTAAAAAATTGGTTGAAAGAGGAAAAGAATAAAAGCTCCATAGTTTGGCTGATGAAGATGCTGGCTCTGTTTCTTAAGCTGAGCTAGTGAGTGGAGTGATTCATATATGCCAACTGCTTGTAAGTCAAGCAAACTCAACTGCTTGTAAGTCAAGCAAACACAACTTAGTCAATTTAAGCAAAATATCTCTCACAAAATAGGGCTCATGAGAAACACTTCTGTGGAAGAAGCTTAAATTCAGGTCATTTGCTTTTAAAGGAAAGTCAGCAAATATTGGTCTAAGAATACTGAGAATAAGAAGCCAAGAGAGGAAGGAAAAAAGGAATCTGCAAAGGAAAAATGAGTTAGAGAATTCAGAAACAGTAAGGAAAGACCTGGTAAAAGAAAGTGACTGTGCATATGCAGATGCATGAAGCAGAAGAGGAGGAAGGCCAATGAGTCAAGAGAGGGCAGATCAATTTATTTTGTTGCTGAATCTAACATTAGACTGAGATGCAGAAACCTATGTTTGATGTGTAGCAGAAAAGAACAAGCAGAGATTGCCTTCCGAATGGCTTGAGGGTTAAAAAAAGGATGATATTGTTAATGCCTTCCCTCAAAATATATTACCTGAACCCTTTCTGTGCCAAACTGGTCATATGGATCAAACCCCTGGAGAAGGAATCTAGAGTAAACTGTCCCCTTTATCATCTTCTAACTCTAAGTTGCTGTTCAAGAGGAAACTAGAAAGAATGACTGAAATTAGTATATGTCCACTTAAACTGAGGGCCAAAAAAATCTCTACAGAGTTAATCACAACATCTTAGGAAAATAGTAGGTGATGAAAGATATTGTCAATGAAGACAGAAGAAGTACAGAAAAATTGTTGATGAGGTTTGTAAGCTGCTCAGAGTTGCTTGTTAATGACATGAGTGGCATCTAAGCTTAATAGATAAATAAAAAGTAGTCCTCAAAGACAGAAGAAGCTATGAGGAAATGTCAGGAAAGTAGAGGACAGACATTATAAAATAAACTGTATTATTGTGACTCAATATACAGAACTCAGGAGATAGAATACAGAATTTCACAACTTGATTTGAACCTCCTGTGAATAACAGGAGTTGGAAGGGACTTTGGAGGTCTTCTGGTACAACTTCCTGCTTGAGCAGAAGCCCCTATACCAGTGGTTTTAAACCTATTCTTCACCACCAATCCCCTTTAAATACCTTTTGTGGCCATGGACCATGGCCATAGATCCCCAAGACTTAACTCAAGATTGAAATCATAACATTTATTTATTTTATTTTATTTATTTATTTTGTCACAACAACATATGTAGGAATCATACAAAAGATTATATAGTATATAAACATATATGAGTAAATATAAGGAGGTATAAGCATATATATAGAAAGAAGAAAAGAAAAACAATAGGACAGGAACGGTAGCACGTTTGTGCGCTTATGCACGCCCCTTATGGTCCTCTTAGGAATGGGGTGAGGTCAATAGTAGAAAGTTTTTGGATAAAGCTTTTAGGATTATGGGAAGAGACCACAGAGTCAGGTAAAGTGTTCCAAGCACTGATGATTCTGTTACAGAAGTCATATTTTCTGCAATCTAGATTAAAGCGGTTGACATTAAGTTTAAATCTATTAGTTGCTCTAGTATTATTGCAATTAAAGCTGAAGTAGTCTTTAACCGGAAGGACATTACAATAGATGATTCTGTGAGTTAAGCTTAGGTCTTGTCGAAGGCGACGGAGTTCCAAGTTTTCTAAGCCTAGGATTTCAAGTCTGGTGGGATAAGGTATTTTGTTGTTTTCAGAGGAGTGGAGAACTCTTCTTGTAAAATATTTCTGGACACGTTCAATTGTATTGATGTCAGAGATGTGGTGAGGGTTCCAAACAGGCGAGCTGTATTCTAGAATTGGTCTAGCAAATGTTTTATATGCTCTGGTTAATAGTGTGGTGTTTTTGGAAAAGAAACTACGCAAGATTAGGTTTACAACTCTTAGAGCTTTTTTTGCTATGTAATTGCAGTGGGCTTTGGCACTTAGATCATTTGACATGAAAACTCCAAGGTCTTTAACGGGATGGGGGTCATCTGTAAGGTAATGTCCATCTAGTATGTACTTAGTTTTTGGGTTCTTTTTTCCTATATGTAAAACTGAGCATTTGCTGGTTGAAATTTGGAGCTGCCAATTTTTAGACCAAGCGGTTAGATGATCAAGGTCGTTTTGAATGATAGAAGTATTGTCTGTGATGTTAAATAGTTTGACATCATCAGCAAAGAGAACACAATTACTTGAGATATGGTCACAAAGATCATTAATGTATAGTATAAAGAGTGTTGGTCCAAGAACGCTGCCTTGAGGAACGCCACTCTTGACAGGAACAGGATTTGATAGAGCATTGCCAATTTTGACCACTTGTTGTCTGTTAGACAGAAAAGCAGATATCCATTTGTGGAGGGGTCCTGAGATGCCATAGGATATTAGTTTTAGGAGAAGTTTATTGTGTACTACTGAGTCGAAAGCTTTGCAGAAGTCTATGTAGATTGCATCTATTGATTTGCCTTGATCAAGATTTGAAGTCCATATGTTTTTGCAGTGCAGAAGTTGTAAGTTACATGATAATTTTTTTCTGAAACCAAATTGTTAGTTGGAGAGTAGGTTGTTTGTTTCTAAGTATGAGGTAATGGATTGGTTGATGATAGATTCCATGACTTTGCAGGTGACACAGCAAAGGGAGATTGGTCTGTAGTTTTCGACTAAGCTGGGGTCTCCTTTTTTGAAGATAGGGATGACTGTGGCTAGTGACCAAAGTTTGGGAAGAGAACTGGTAGTGAAAGCTTTTTCAAAGATAATACTTAGGGGTTCTGCTATATTAATGGAAAGTTTTTAATTTGCATTTCTTCAAGCATTCGTGGATCCCCTATGATGACATTCTGCCCCCCCCCAGGGTTCTATGGACCACAGGCTGAGAACCATGGTCCTATACCATTCTGGAAAAATGGTTTTCTAATCTATTCTGGAAAATCTCCAGTGATGGAGCACCCACAACTTCTGGAGGCAAGCTGTTCCAATGATTAATTGTTCTCACTATCAGGAAATTTCCCCTTAGCTCTAGGCTGGACCTCTCTTTAATAATCTTCTATTCCTTGTCCTGCCCTCAGCTGCTTCAGAGAATAGGTCAATTCTCTCTTCTCTGTTACAACTGCTCAAGTATTGGAAGACTGCTATCATGTCACTCCTAGTGTTTCTCATTGCAAGGCTAGACATACCTAATTTTTGCAACCGTTCATTGTACGCTTTAGCCCAAAGTTCCCCAATCTTTCCAGGTTGGTGGCCTGGAGGGGTAGAGGGGGAAAAGAGGGGATGGTTTTGTGGGAGGAGCAGCCATGTGTGCGTGTGTGTGTGAGCAGTGAATGCTTGAGTGAGTAGGGCTGAGAACAGAGAGTGCCTGTGACACTCCCGGTGTTGTGTCCCACTCCTCCTCTGACAGCCGGGTCTGGAAAGTCTGTATCAAGCGTGGCCATGAAGCCTCTGCAGCTTTGCCAAATTCCTGTCAGAGTTCTCAGGGCAGGCAGGAATCCAAGGTGTGACTTCAGCAACCAGATGAGACTTTGCCTGACCCAAGGAATGCCAAAAAGCAGATCCTTTATATAGGCCATGGGATGTGGCTCCATGACTCAGCACTTATCCAGGCCTGCCCCTCCCTTCCTTTTGCTGATGTCGCCTCTCCATTCTCTGGAAGCGGGGATCTGCCCACCTTTCGTCCTCCTGCTCAGCTGCCGGCAATTCTAGCTTGTGGCTGGCTTTGTGCTCACACGCTGTAGGAGGGAGGTTTGTTTGCTCAGTCTATCTGGGCATGGTGCCAGGGCCGGGGGCTGGAGGCATGCCAGGCCATTCTTCTTCACTATCAGTCTCTGGCTCAGATAGCAGGAGATGAGAGGGGCCCGGCTGAGGAAAGGAGGGCGGGCGAGTCACAACATCCGGAAGTGGGGCCACAAGCACCCATGATGCTCCCACAAGTGGGGCCACAAGTACCTGCACCATTCTCACAAGTGAAGCCCTGAGTGCGCACAATATTTGTGTGAATGGGGACATGAGCCCCTGTGACATTCGTGCATGTGCACACATCTACCAGCCACTCACATGGCCCAGTTGCGAATAGGCCATAGATTAGTAGTGGCCATGGCCCACAGATTGTGACTGTTGTGGCTCACCAGAGGCCAGCAGAGCTGGCAGCAGATTCAGCTGACAGTGAGGAGGTTGGAGAGGAACGTTGGCCAGTCTTGGAGTCTGGAGAAGGCTCAGACGATGGCTGAGTTGGAGGCAGAGAGGGGGCCAAAGCCATCTGGTAGTTCTTTGATGCCTCTGGAGTCCCCAGAGTCTGACATCAGCGAGGCAGAAGAACAGCGTGAACCTGTTCCCAGTGTGCGCATACATAGAGTTGCCAGGAGACAGGAATAATTAAGGAAACACTTGGGAGTAAGGTTTGGAAATGATTGGCCCCTCCCATAAGACATAAAACAGAAGCGAACAGGACGTAAGCTTTTGCAGGAATCAATTAGTTCATTTGCCTGATTCAAGGTTTGAAAAGACAATAACATACCGACTGAAGATAATTTGATTAGTGAAGTCTTGGAATGTGCAGAAATGGATAAACTTAACAAAGGAGATACAGGAGAAAGAGGAAACAGAATATTATATAGTGAGGGAGAAATGGTATGAATGGCGAGAGAGAGATAAAAGGCAAAGAAAGATCAAATAAGGGAAAAAAAGGAAAAAGCATTAATCTGTTGATTTAAGGGAATGGCATTAGTAGTAGAAACTATGTAAGAAGTAAATTAGAAGAAGTACATAGATTACTGTAAAATGGAATAATTAAGATACAAAATTGAAATGTTAATAAATGATGTACATAGGGATGAAATGCCTCTTTTTCTTCCCCGTCCCTCCAAGATGGTTCTGGTCCAAAGACACACACACCCCGACAGTGGTTTGTCTGGCTGGATTTTCATGAAGCTTGTCGGAGCTCACTGTTTTCCAGCCAGTATCGCTGCGACGTTTCTGGTTCCTCCCCACCCATATGAATTAAATACATTTGCCGGGGCTATGTTTGTGCTGTTTAATTTCTAAGGAAGCCTAGGTCAGAACAGGGACCTCTGCTTTAGTTTTCAAATCCCTAATCATCTCTTTTGCTCTTCTCTGTGCTCTTTCTAGAGCCTCAACATCTTTTTTGTATCATGGTGACCAGAACTGCATGCAGTATTCTTTGTGTGGTCTTACTAGTACAAGATCGCACCTGCCAATTCCTTCAGAACCCTGGAGATCAATCCATATAATACTGATGATGGATTGACTCATCTAGACTGGATAGGTGTTCTCTTACTATTTTCTTGTCTGTTTTGACTTGTATTCAAATTCTGTGTTCTGCGATACTGCTTTTGTCAGGTTGGACTATTTTTTTCCTTTTGTGTAAAGACAGATGCAAAGAATAAATTAAGCAGTTCCATTTTCTCCCTGCTATCCGTCACCTCCTTGTCATCTCCTGTTAGCTGACCAATCTTTCCTTGATTTTTTGCTTGTTTTTTACATGTTGAAAGAAACTTTTTAAAGTTATTTTTGGCATTTGTTGCAAGTTTTATTCATTTCTTGACTTCAATCTTGCATATTTGGACTATTTGGTGGTATTCTGTTTTAATTATGTAAATACTTTTCCATTTTTAAGAATTTTCCCTTTTTAGTTCTTAGGCAACCATGTTGCTAGATTTGGTAATCTAGCTGTCTCTTGTTTTTCTTTCTCAGTGATATTGTGCTAGACTGGGCTTTCATAATTTCATTTTTCAGAGTTTCCTAAGCTTCTTGAATTGTTTTCCCCTTTAGGATTTCCATCTGTAGATTCTTTCTTAAGGTCTAAGTTTGTTGAAGTTAGCTCTCTTAAGTCTAAGACAGTAGTGACTTTGCTTAATTATTTGTGCCTGTATTGGGTTGAATTCCAATATGACATGGTCAGTCTCTTCCAAAGTTCCTATTAGTAAGAATTAAGTCCAGTATAGCTGATCTTCTGATTCCATCCTCTAGCTTTTGGGTGACAAAGTTAGCTGCTAGATTCATGTAGAACCTGTTTGATCTCCCACTTGATGCAGAGTTTGTCTTCCAGTTAATGCCACATAAATATACAAATAGGATGAAGACTATTGCTAACATAGTGTAAGCCGCCCTGAGTCTTTGGAGAAGGGCGGGATATTTAGAGACTTTAATTATCATCCGCAATCCATACTATTTGCCTTGTGAATTTTCCTCATTTCTTCTAATTGCTGTTTATGTCCCACCACAAGCCTGTGTAAACAAGGCATTACGAACTCTAGCTGACCAAATCATGGAGGCTGAAGCCAAACACCCTGATTCACTGGCCATTGTTTTGGGAGATCTAAACAAGGCAGACTTAAGGCAAGAGCTACCAAAATACTTTCAGCATGTCAATTGTCCCACCAGAGGCAAGAATACTCTAGGCCATTGCTACGCAACACTAAAAGATGCTTATCGGTCTTTACCACGTACAGCTGTAGGACACTCTGATCATTGCATGATTCACCTTGTACCTGCTTACAGGCAAAGACTTAAAACCACAAAACCAGTGAAGATCTGGATGGAGGAGGCAAAATTAAAGCTGCAGGCATGTTTTGATTGCACTGATTGGAATATATTTGAAGATACCTCTGCAGACCTGGATGAACTCACAGATACTGTAACATCATATGTCAGCTTCTGTGAAGACCTATGTGTACCTACAAGGAACTTGCAAATATACAGTAACAACAAACCTTGGTTCACACCTAAACTTAAGCAGCTACAACATTCCAAAGAGGAAGCCTACAGAAAAGGTGATAAAATGCTGTACAATCAGGCCAGAAATGCACTAACAAGGGAGATCAGAGCAGCAAAAAGAAGCTACTCTGAAAAGCTAAAGAATCGGTTTTCACCAAATGAACCAGCAAACATGTGGAAAACTCTTAAAAATATCACCGGCTATGGCAAACCTCCTTCCCAGGCTGAAGGTAATCAACAACTGGCAGATGACCTGAATGAGTTTTACTGCAGGTTTGAAAGAAAACTACAGCACCTATCTCCACAACCCCCATCTTAGACACACCAATAACAGCCAAGCCTCCTACAACTGACCCCATTTCATTGGGTTCACAACCCCTAGTGATCACAGAAAAGGAAGTGCAGGACCTATTTCACAGATAAAAGCCAGGAAAAGCTCCAGGCCCAGACAAGATAACTCCTTCTTGCTTAAAAGTCTGTGCTGACCAATTGGCCCCCATTTTCACCCATATTTTCAATAAATCACTAGAGATGTGCTATGTTTCTTCTTGCTTCAAACGCTCTACAATCATCCCAGTGCCGAAGAAGCCCACCATCAAGGAACTGAATGACTACCGACCAGTTGCTTTAACATCTATAGTCATGAAAACCTTTGAAAGGCTAGTGCTTTCCTACTTGAAAACCATCACGGATCCGCTGTTAGACCCCTTGCAATTTGCATACCAAGCAAATAGATCAACAGATGATGCTGTTAATATGGCTCTGCACTACATCCTACAACATCTTGAGTCTCCAAAGACCTATGCAAGGGTCCTTTTTGTAGACTTTAGTTCAGCATTCAATACCATCATTCCAGACATTCTTCTAACTAAGCTAAACCAGCTACAGGTACCGTAACAGACTTGTAAGTGGATCACAAGCTTCCTAACAAACAGGAAGCAGCAGGTGAAGCTAAGCAAGATCACATCAAATACCTGTACAATTAGCACAGGGTCCCCCCCCAAGGCTGTGTGCTCTCCCCACTTCTCTTCTCTCTGTATACCAATGACTGCATCTCCAACGATCCATCTGTTAAGCTACTGAAGTTCGCAGATGACACAACAGTGATCGGTCTCATTCGAAACAATGACGAATCCACATATAGACAAGAGGTCGAACGACTAGCCTTGTGGTGCAACCAAAACAATCTGGAACTGAACACACTCACAACCATAGAAATGGTAGTAGACTTTAGGAGAAACCCTTCCATACTCCCACCTCTCACAATACTAGACAACACGGTATCAACAGTAGAAACCTTTAAATTTCTAGGTTCTATCATATCGCAAGATCTAAAATGGACATCTAACATCAAAAACATCATCAAAAAAGGACAACAAAGAATGTTCTTTCTGCGCCAACTCAGTAAGTTCAAACTGCCCAAGGAGCTGCTGATTCAGTTCTACAGAAGAATTATTGAGTCTGTCATTTGCACCTCTATAACTGTCTGGTTCGGTTCTGCAACGCAACAAGAAAGACACAGACTTCAAAGGATAATTAGAACTGCAGAAAAAAATAATTGCTACCAACCTACCTTCCATTGAGGACCTGTATACTGCACGAATCAAGAAGAGGGCCGTGAAAATATTTACAGATCCCGCACATCCAGGACATAAAGTGTTTCAACTCCTACCCTCAAAACGACACTATAGAGCACTGCACAACAGAACAACTAGACACAAGAACAGTTTTATTTGCTAAACAAATAATTCCCTCAACACTGTCAAACTATTTACTAAATCTGCACTACTATTAATCTTCTCATAGTTCCCATCACCAATCTCTTTCCACTTAGGACTGTTTGACTGTAACTTTGTTGCTGGCAATCCTTATGATTTATATTGATATACTGACCATCAATTGTGTTGTAAATGTTGTACCTTGATGAACTTATCTTTTCTTTTATGTACACTGAGAGCATATTCACCAAGACAAATTGTGTGTCCAATCACACTTGGCCAATAAAATTCTATTCTATATAAATGCAAATTTAAAAAATGCCACAGTAGTTATAGTCTTCGATTATTACTGTAGTTTGCTTCCTGCACACCTTAGCTAACTGATTAGCAAAAAGTTCATCTATTTTTTTTCCTTGGCTGTAGTATACACCTACGGCACTGTAGTTTCTTTTTATATTAACCAAAATGCATTCAAGAAGGTTTTCATTCTTGGTTTTGCATATGTTGTAGATTTGTAGTTATTTCTTACATATAATGCAACTCCATCTCCTCTTTTGTTAGGTCTGTTCTTTGAATAATTGAAATCCTTCCAGCAATACAAACCAGTCATGGGTTTCATTCCACCAAATTTTGGTAATGGAAACAATATTATCCCTCCCCTTTCATACTAGGACTTCAAGTTCACCCTGTTTGTTCTTCACACTTTGAGTGTTAGTATATAGCTATCCAAGTCCTTTTTGGCTGCTCCTGCATTTGCTGTCTCCTGTTTTATATCTGAATTCCCCTTTTTTCACATTACTTGATTGGTTGTATTGAGGCTTATACTTGGGATTAGGTCCTAAAGATTGGTCTATCTCCCCTACCAGATTTAGTGTAAAGTACTTTGGATAAGCCAAACCGGTTGTTTTCTAAACATGTTTTTTCTAGTTGTGAGATATAGTCCATCCCCTGCCAGAAGCCCTTCATGTAGGTAATTTAGACAATGGTCTAGGAATCCAAAGTTCTTTCACTGACACTATTCTTTTAGTCTTTATTTCTAAAATACTCCATTGCCTCATTGGATGTTGACCTTCTATTGGAACTATGGGTGAAAACATCACCTGTGTTCCTATCTCTTTCTGTTATCATTATTCTCTTTTTGTTAGCCATGATTCTTTAGCCGAGAAGATGCCCCAGGTATGACCCAAAGTGTGAAAGAGAATCAGTGGGCAATAGTCAACTGGCATCAGGGAACTCTTCTTCATCTCCTTATCCCCCTAGCAACAGTAATATAATTTTCCCACCCCACTATTATTCTACAATTATCTGCCCCTGCCTCTGCTCAGTTAAAAGATGGTGGGTTGCAATAGCTTCAGGATATAGCAGTGTATTTGCACATTATATGGGGTAGGAAAGAATGGAGGGAGCCCTGTTTGTTATGACTCTTGATTTATTTATTTTTTTTAATCATTTGCAGATCCCAATGATAAAGTTGGAGGTGAGTATCTGTTCATGTTGATATTTACATCCATTATTCAAGATCTTTAATTTATTGTTTGCTAGATTGCTTGTTTCAAATATGTGTGAGCCACCTACTAATACATGTCTAATTAACTGCTTTCTTTTCAATATGCAAGGGACAGCCTTTACCAGTTCTTAAACACAAAGGGGTAAGGGCAATTTGGTCTGGGGAATAAGCTTTTCTAGACAGAAGAGTTGTCATTTGGAATAATCATCTTTTGGGTCCCAATCCAGTGTACTGTATTCTCATAGTGGAGAGATCCAGAGTACCATCTCTCTGTTGGCTTACATAGAAGTAGATTCTACTTGGAAAAGGCAGTCCTGAACATTATAAGGGCTTAAGCTACCCTGTGTTTTAAGAGATTACCCCACATCTTGAACTGAGTCTTGAGGAATACTGCAACCAATATAATTCCCATACAAAATTCTGTAACACTATCTAGCACCAGTATGAAGTTGCATTCTATGCAGCTTCTAAATTATGCTCAAGGGTAGATTCACATAAAATTATAGCAGTCTAAGTTAACTCAGGGCTGATTTCCTCATCTTCTGACAGACCCTTCAAAGCTGCCCAAATCTTGGCAAATTCTCCACTGTTGTTTCAGCAACTGTTTTGAGTCCAGATCAACCTCCAGGTTATGTAGTACTACCCACCTACAATAAGGAATGCCTCTGAGATATCACTCTATATACTGTAAGAGCTTCAGTGGCACAGTGGTTAGAATGCAGTATTGCAGGCTAATTCTGCTGACTGCCAGGGGATTGATCCCACCAGCTGAAGGTTGACTCAGCCTTCCATCCTTCTGAGGTTAGTAAAATGATGACCCAGATTATACACACACACACACACACATATTGCTGATAAAGAAATAAAGGGAAACTGCTATAGATCTATTTCAAGCTTTTTAGCTAGCAATACTCTTACTCGGATTCGAACTTGGGCTGCCTCCATATTTGGCAGTTGTATTAACCTCTGAGCCATAAGTTCTCCTCCGTTTATCAGCTGAGCCAGGGGAGAGGTTTAAGTGTTTTTCTGTCCAAGCACCTGGTCTGTCCCAATGTGGGAGGGAGCATACTGCTTCCCTTTCGCCTTTCAGCTCCAATATACAGGATATATACCCTGTTTCTTCCAAAATAAGACATCCCCTGATAATAAGCCCAATCGGGCTTTTGAGTACATGGCAATAAGGCCAAGTGCTTATTTATACTTGTGTGTGTATGTGTGCGCGTGTGTGTATGTGGTAGAAATTATTCTGGAAACTAATATCTGGATATGCTAGAAAAATCAAGAAGGATATTTTAATTCCATGTTCTTTCTATGAGCCGTTTCTGTGAATTAAAAGAGATGTATTTATATATCATAATATTTATACATATTTATGAATATTTTCATTTATTTCCATTGGATATAATTGCATTAATAAATGATCCATAACAGTATCTCCCTTCATAAATATAGATATCCAACAAATGAAATACATAAATTTCTCCCAATTATCTGCTATTCTGAACTAAAAGCACTTCAGTTATCATTTGGATCCAACTTGTATTTGGCCAAAGGAGACATGAATGAAGTGGGCAAATACTGTATAAGTCGCATGCTTAATTTATCAAAATAGCAGGAAGGATGTCTGAGAAATTTTAGAATTATGATGTGTGGGGCAGGAATACTTACTTTTCTTCTTATCACAATCACCCAAATACTCCATCACCAAATGCTTGTGGGCACTCCATCACTGGAGGTTTTTAAGAAGAGACTAGACAGTCACTTGTCTGAAAAGGTATAGATTCTCCTGCTTGAACAGGGAGTTGGACTAGAAGATCTCCAAGGTCCCTTCTAGCTCTGTTCCGTTCCGTTCCGTTCCATTCCGTTCCATTCCATTCCATTCCATTTTCTCCACAAGACTCACATTTTCTTTTTAAGAGAAAACTTAATGGGCCTTGAGAAGAATTTTTTTTGAGAACCATGTCTAGAAGAAAAAGGCTAACATTTATCTACTTCATTTTTGTTGTCCTAAGGCATCTCTGATTTGATCCTCAGACCTCCTTACCATCCAGTAACATTCTTGAAGGTCTGCGGTTGTGAATAATAAAAATCCTATCACCTGCTTTGGTTTGTGTCCAGTAACTTGTATGTGTTGATGGGGTTTCTCTGGGTTTTTTAATTTCTTGTTTATTCTTTAATCTCTAAATCCAAATGTAGGCCTGTGTTGTGATATCAAAAATTAGCATTATAAAATGGAAGAACTTTGTTCTTTCCTTGTTGTTACTGCGAAGTGTCTGACCCATCACAACCTCATGGATAATGTTCCTCCAAGCCTTCCTGTCCTCTACCATCCTTTGGAGTCCATTTAAGCTCACGCCAACTGCTTCAGTGACTCCATCCAGCCACTGCATTCTCGGTCATCCCCTTCTTTTGCCCTCAATCTTTCCCAGCATTAGTCTCTTCTCCAGTGAGTCCTACCTTCTCATTAGGTAGCCAAAGTATTTGAGTTTCATCTTCAAGATCTGGCCTTCTAAAGAGCAGTCAGGGTTGATCTCCTCTAGGACTGACTGGTTTGATTGCCTTGCAGTCCAAGGGACTTGCAGGAAGGCCTCAATTCTTTCGTGCTCAGCCTTTCTCATGGTCCAACTTTCACAGCCATACATTGCCACTGGGAATACCATAGACTTGACTATATACACGTTTGTTGGCAGGGTGATGTCTCTGCTTTTTAGTATGCTGTCTAGATTTGCCATAGCTTTTCTCCTCAGGAGAAAGCGTATTTTAATTTCTTGAATGAAGTCCCCATCTGCAGTGATCTTGGAGCCCAGGAAAATAAAATCTGTCACTACCTCCATGTCTTCCCCATCTATTTGCCAGGAATTGAGAGGGTCAGATGCCATGATCTTTGTTTTCTTAATGTTGAGTTTCAAGCCAACTTTTGCACTCTCCTTCTTCACCTGCATCAAGAGGTTCTTTAGTTCCTCTTCACTTTCTGCCATTAAAGTGGTATCATCTGCATATCCGAGGTTGTTGATATTTCTCCCAGCAATCTTAATTCCAACTTTTGATTCATCTAGCCCCGCCTTTCTCATGATGTGCTCTGCATATAAGTTCAATAGGTAGGGTGATAGTATACAGCCTTGTCGGACTCCTTTCCCAATTTTGAACCAATCAGTGGTTCCGTGTCTCACTGTTGCTTCGTGACAAGCAAGCTTCTTACTCTTGTTTCTCAAGAGACAAATAAGATGGTCTGGTACTTCCATCTCTTTAAGAATTTGCCACAATTTGTTGTGATCCACACAATTAAAGGTTTTAGCATAGTCAATAAAGCAGATGTTTTTCTGGAACTCCCTAGCTTTCTCCATGATCCAGCATATGTTGGCAATTTGATCTCTAGTTTTTCTGCCTCTTCGAAATCCTGCCTGTACTTCTGGTAGTTCTCGATTCATAAACTGCTGGAGCTAGCTTGTAGGATTTTGAGCATAACCTTACTAGCATGTGAAATGAGTGCAATGGTGCGATAATTTGAACACTCTTTGGTATTGCCTTTCTTTGGAATTGGAATGTAAACTTACCTTTTTCAACCATGTGGCCACTGTTGTGTTTTTCAAATTTGCTGGCAAATTTACTGCATTGTCTTTTAAAATTTTGAATAGCTCAGCTGGAATACTGTCTCCTCCACTAGCTTTGTTGTTACTCAGATTTCCTAAGGCCCATTTGACTTTCACATTCTAGTATGTCTGACTCGAGGTCAGTGACCACCCCATGGTGGTTATCAGGGACGTTAAGCTCATTCTTGTATAATTCTTCTATGTAGTTTTGCCACCTCTTCTTAATCTCTTCTGCCTCTGTTAGGTCCCTGCCATTTTGGTTCTTTATCATGTCCACCTTTGCATGAAATGTTCCCTTTATATCTCCAATTTTCTTGAAAAGATCTCTGGTCCCTATTCTATTGTTTTCTTCTATTTCTTTCACTGTTCATTTAAGAAGGTATTCTTATCTCTTCTAGCTATTTTCTGGAATGCTGCATTCAATTGGGTGCATCTTTCTCTTTCTCCCTTGCCTTTTGCTTCCCTTCTTTCCTCAGTTATTTGCTAAGCTTCCAGAGACAGACATTTTGCTTTCTTGCATTTCTTTTTCTTCGGGATGGTTTTAGTTGCTACCTCTTGTACGATGTTGTGAACCTCCATCCATAGTTCTTCAGGCATTCTGTCTATCAGATCTAATTCCTTAAATCTATTTGTCACCTCTACTGTATATTCAAGTTCTTTCTTAACTTTCCTGATATTCTCGTCCAAGCTGTCTTCATCACATTGTCTCATATATCACCCTACAAACTTCATATATGTGATCCTGTGCTGGTGACTGCAGTCAAGCAAGGTCAAATAACCATTCTCCCCTCTAACTTCTGTGTGCAGGATCCTGACAAGAACCGAATTGCCCAGTGGGTGGATGTGAAGCCTTTTCATGGCATTCTGGATCTGCATTTCACTCTGGCCTCTGAAGCACCCCTGGGCACATACATCATTAAAATTGGACAGGAGGAGTTTGGAAACGAAAAAAAATTCACAGTGGAGGAATATGGTAAGATAAAGAAAGGGGGAAATTTAAGAAAATCTCAATTAAATGAACCTAACTTACCCATAAAATACTCTCAGTGTTGAATGTACAGTGGGAGTGTCTGTTTTCCAGGTTAAATGTATTCTTTAGAATATCTGCCACATACATGCAGTATGTCAAGGAATGGAGCCTCTCAGGAAAAGTAGTTTCCAAACCAGTTTCTTTGATTGTATTCCCAAAGTTTCACAGAATCAAAGAATCAGTGTTGAAAGGGATCTTTGAAGTTTTCTAATCCAACACCCTTCCCAGTAAAGGAATCTTCATAAAACCTTTATACAAATATACAACCTTTGTTTGAAAACAAAATAAAAAACAGTGCCCCAGGAGCTTGAGGGCCAGACTGGGCACTTGCCCTCTCTTCCCAGGGTTCCAGGTAGGCTGCGCTGCTGTCCAGAGGTCCTCCATGTGGTCTGATAGGGATAGCAAGGCTCCCCTGGTGGACAAGGCCTTGGTGCTCACCCTGGTCTCCACTTCCTCCACTGGAGACCTCTGGATCCTCCTACCAGACTTGCCTGCCCCCTCCCCACAGGAGGTGGAGGATGGCACTGCTGCATGTGGAAGCATGGAGGAGAAAGTTTGCAGAAAACAGTTTCCTCCAAGTCAAGAGGAGGAGTGGGTGGTGGGGCAGCTGCATAACGGAAGTCTTCCCCAACAAGCTAGCATCCTTACCACACACAACTGGAAACAGGCCAGCCTCCCTTGTGCAGGGAGCACTGCTCCCCTGCCTCTTCCTCTTGCTCTCTAGAGATCTGTCAAGCAGAAATTGGACTTTTTCCTGCAAACCTTCTCCTCCATGCTTCTCCTGGCCACTATGAGTCATCATAGTCTTACATGCAACTGGCCCTTTGAGGGTAACCATAATGCTGATGCCACCCTAAGTCAAACTGAGGTTGACACTCCTGAACTAGACGGATAGCTAAACTGGATTTAATTCTTACTGATAGAGGTGAAATGATGGTGGAGTAGATAATGTAGGAAATTTGGAGGAGAACAACCATGTAATAACATAAC
Source organism: Ahaetulla prasina (assembly GCF_028640845.1). Classification (NCBI taxonomy): domain Eukaryota; kingdom Metazoa; phylum Chordata; class Lepidosauria; order Squamata; family Colubridae; genus Ahaetulla; species Ahaetulla prasina. The sequence continues at coordinate 187,532,008 of NC_080540.1, forward strand.
ATAACATAACATAACATAACATAACATAACATAACATAACATAACATAACATAACATAACATAACATAACATAACATAACATAACATAACATAACAACATAACATAACATAACATAACATAACATAACATAACATAACATAACATAACATAACATAACATAACATAACATAACATAACATAACATAACATAACATAACATAATAACAGAGTTGGAAGGGACCTTGGAGGTCTTCTAGTCCAACCCCCTGCCAAGGCAGGAAACCCTACACCATTTCAGACAAATGGCTATCCAACATTTTCTTAAAAATTTCCAGTGTTGGAGCATTCACAACTTCTGCAGGCAAGTTGTTCCACTTATTGATTGTTCTTACAGTCAGGAAATTTCTCCTTAGTTCTAAGTTGCTTCTCTCCTTGATTAGTTTCCACCCATTGCTTCTTGTTCTACCCTCAGGTGCTTTGGAGAATAGTTTGACTCCCTCTTCTTTGTGGCAACCCCTGAGATATTGGAACACTGCTATCATGTCTCCCCTAGTCCTTCTTTTCATTAAATTAGACATACTGAGTTCCTGCAACCGTTCTTCATATGTTTTAGCCTCCAGTCCTCTAATCATCTTTGTTGCTCTTCTCTGCACTCTTTCTAGAGTCTCAACATCTTTTTTACATCGTGGTGACCAAAATTGAATGCAATATTCCAAGTGTGGCCTTACCAAGGCATTATAAAGTGGTATTAACACTTCACGAGATCTTGATTCTATCCCTCTGTTTATGCAGCCCAGAACTGTGTTGACTTTTTTGGCAGCTGCTGCACACTGCTGGCTCATATCTAAATGGTTATCCATTAGGACTCCAAGATCCCTCTCACATATACGGTACCTGTGCATTTTCATACTATTTTATTTTTATTTTATTTTATTTTATTTTCATACTATTTTCATAGTAGAATTTATCATAATGTAGGCACAAGTAACTGAACTAAGTCAGACTAGTGTTTTAGACTTTAAGAGAGTTGCCTTCAACAAAATAAGAGAGAGAATAGGAGGGATTTCATGGATGTTAATCTTAAGAGGGAATAACAGTACAGGTTGCTTGGGATACTCTGAAAAATGAGATACTAGAGGCTTTGCAAAAAGCATTATCACAGAGGAAAAAAAACAAGAGATTCCAAATAAGACCACCATAGTTACACAAAGAGCTCCCTGTCAGGTTTGTCCCAGCTTGGATGTTTAGGAAAGAAAGACCCTTGACTCCATTTGTACTGAGAGGTATAACTTTTACTGAAGCCAAGTGGTTAAAGCATAGAAAAACCAGATATGAATATTCCCATGTAAACCCTTCTGCCAACTCCCCTCCTCTTGATCCTCTCATAATTATCCAATGAAGATCAATCTAAATGTTTTGGTAACAGTCCTAAAGTTTGATGCCTCTTTGGTGGGCTTTCACATTCTATTCTCATGCTTGGTCCTTGAAACTGCCAGGCTCTGGCAAGAAAAACCAAAAATACATATATAGATTGGGTGAAACCAGGCTTAATAGCAGTAACTGTGAGAGGCATCTTGGAGTCTTAGTGGACAATCAGTTAAATATGAGCCAGCAGTGTGTGGCAGCAGCCAAAAAAGCCAACAAAATCCTAAATTACATTAACAGAGGGATATAATCAAGATCAAGTGAGGTACTAATATCACTCTATAAAGCCTTAGTAAGACCACACCTAGAATACTGCATCCAGTTTTGGTCACTACACTATAAAAAAGATGTTGAGACTCTAGAAAAAGTGCAGAAAAGAGCAACCAGGATGATTAAAGGACTGGAGACTAAAATATATGAAGAACGATTATGGGAACTGGGCATGGCTAGTCTAGTGAAGAAAAGGACAAGGGGAGACATGATATCAGTTTTCCAATATTTGAGGGGCTGCCACAGAGAGGAAGGGTTTAAACTATTTTCCAAGGCACTGAAGGCCAGACAAAGAATAATGGATGGAAACTGATCGAGGAGAGATTCAACCTAGAAATAAGGAGAATTTTTCTGTCAGTGAGAACAATCAACCAATGGAACAGCTTGCCTTTGGATGTTGTGGGAGTTTCATCACTGGAGGTTTTCAAGAAGAGATTGGACTGCCATTTGTCAGAAATGGTGTAGGATCTTCTGCTTGGGCTGGGGACTAGACTAGATCCTAGAAGGTCCCTTCCAACTCTCTTAATCTAATCTAACCTAGAATTCTCATCCTGTCATTCCCCCCTCCAGTTCTTCTCATCCTGTTATCTCCCTCTTCCCTATATCCCCTTACTCTCTCTTCCCCCCTTTTATGGCAGGATGCCATCAGAGTGAAGCAGGGCTGGGCTGAACTGATGCAATGGCAGACCTAATATCCAGTTCTTCGTTGATAAGGACAGGGGTTGGAAATGACTTTTTCTTGGGGCACATGGCAGAAGTGGCTACAGGGAAACACTGGGTGGATATGTCTGAGGGACTTGTGAATTTCAATTGCACAGTTACTGGGTTGATAAGTTTGTCTATGGGAAAGGCCTGATGTATTTTGGCTGGAGTTTCTTTGAGGGCTGTCCGAATTGAAGATATTTAATGGATAAGTATATCACCATGAATTTTGAAGTCCATCAGTTTGGAGTGCTACTTATCAGCTTGTGTTTTGTAGTTTTCTCATGTTTCTTCAAGCGCCTTGAACACAACTCGACAGGTGCTTTGAAGAGTGTTGAGCCATTCACTTAATGATGTGTCTCAAGTAGTTACTTGGAGCAGTTCAGGCATGGCCTGAATGGCCTGAAGCCAATGCAATCCTAGGCTGCATCAACAGAGGGATAGTATCTAGACCATGGGTATCAAACTCAATCAAGTCATGGGCTGGATCATGATGTATCAGGACTTTTTTGCCTTTGTGAAGCCAGAGTGGGCATGGCCTGCATGGGCTGTATACGGCCTGAGGGCCGCCAGTTTGACAGACCTGATCCTAGATCATGAGAAGTGATAATACTGCTTTATGTCTCACTAGTGATACTACACCTGGAATACTGAATCCAATTCTAGTCATGATGATACCAAAAAAAAATTGCTAAGGCACTTTCTAGGGTGAATGTAGGCAGATAAGAGCAATAAAGATGGCAAAAGGTCTGGAGGACAAAATCATATGATGAACAGTTGAGAGTGCAAATGTCTAGTCCCATGATGGCGAACTTATGGCACGCGTGCCGGAAGTAACACACAGTGTCATTTTGCCTGGCACGTGCAGCATCGCCCATTCCTCTTCTGGGTTTCCAGTGCACGCATGCACATCAGCCAGCTAGTTTTCTGGTTATTGGTGTGCATGCACATGCGCACGTGACAATCAGCTGACCTTCACGTGTGCAGCAGTGGCAGAAACCGAAAGATCAGCTGGCCAGCTGATTGTTGTGCATGCACATGTGCCAGTAAACAAAAGACTAGCTGGCCGGTGCGCATGTATGCCCCGGGACATCCACCCCTTTGCCAGCCAGGAGCGCTCCCCCAGTCACTCCCCTCCACCCATCCACCTGCCTGCCTACCTTGTCTCTGACACCACAAGGAAAGGCCCCGAAGCTGCACTGCCTGGGATCCACATGGGCTGCCACAGGGGGATGCCAGGCATAATTGGCTGGATGCTGCCCGAAGTGCAAGGCATGCAGGAGGATGAGAAGCTGCCGCTGCCTCTTAGCTGGTGCAAACAACCTGCTGCCACAGCCTGCCACCGCCCTCTCTGATGCACTGTAAATGGTAAGAGGTGCGCCGGCTGGGAAGCAGTCATGGTCCCTTGGAAGAAGTGGCTGGAGAGGGTTGCACCAACCTTTGCTGGGGTGAATGGCCATACTGGATGCTGCCCAGAGCTCGAGGCTGCCAGGAGAAAGCAGAGAGGTGGCGGCAGACCGTTTGTGCCAGCAAAGTTTGGTGCAGGAGCCTTTCCAGGCCCAAAACAGGGCACAGGGGTGTATGTATGGGTGGTGGCAGTGTCTTGACTGGGCCACCTCAGCCTCCGAATGTGTGGCCTCTGCTGCCCTGCCTGGGCTCCTCCCGCTGGGAGCCGCCAGCAAAGCAGGTGTGGCTGGTGGGGCTTTGGTGGACCAGCAGCTGGTGAGGGTGGGGGGGATGGGCTGCCTGCGCAGGTGACCACATGGCCGCTGTCAAAGCAGGGCTGAGAAACCCTCTTGGCTCGCTCCACCAGCCGCAACATCTCCTGGACTGTGGGCATTGCCACCTCCCCCTGCAGCAGCTAGAGAGCCTTGCTTGGCAGTGGGTGTGACAGGGGTTGGATAGAGTTTGGGCGGGGGTGATGCGCTGCCTGGGGTTGGACCTATTGCCTGATCTCCACCATGCCCACCGCTGTGCCACCAGCCGAGACAAAGCCGGAGAAGGAGCAGCAAGTGGGGCAGCCGGCCGCCCTTCTGCTCCTTCCCCTGCATTAGCTCAGGGTCACAACTGCGAAACCCATCCAGAGTAGAGAGGGGACTTTGAGACAGGGATGCGATCATTACCCCGCATCCTTCTTGGCTTGCAACAGATGGCTTGGGTGGGATGCAAGAAGGCGAAGTGTAAATTAATGTGTGGCTGCAGTGCAGGTTCAGTTCATGTTTGAAGGTTACTCAGGAGAGATCATTGGCTCAGCCGGTGGTGCAGCAGTGGGCATGGTGGAGGTTGAGCAAGGGGCCCAACTGTGAGCAGTGCGGCACCCCCACCCGACCCCCGCAGTGCTGGGGAAAGAGCAGAAGTGCGGCCAGAGTTTCTCTTTTTCCATGCCCTGAAATCTTTTGAAACTGACACCTGAAGAATCTGAATCTGATACCTGAAGAATCTGAATATCTCTCTCTCCCTCCCTCCCTCCCTCCCTCCCTCCCCCCCATCCTCACCCCCTCTCTTTTTTCCTTCTGAAAAATCAATTCGGCAAATAAGCACCCTGGTCCTGATCTCTCCTAAGTAGCCTTCAGTCATGAACGCACCTTACTTTACAGGTGCCTCTACTTTCAGCAAGTAGAGCACTGGTGGGTGGGTAGAGGGGAGTTTTGCATTTCAGCACCCACCCTTCCTATCCCACGATTCAAACCCAACTGGAGAGAGAGGAATGGAAGAAAGGGGAAGGAGACGAAGATAGGATAGAGGACAAGAGTAGGAGAGAAGGTGAGGAAGGAGGAAAAGAAGGGAGGAGTGGGGGAGAGGAAGGGGAAGGAGGAAAGAGAGGAGGAGGAAGAAAGTAAGAGAGGTGAGGAGGGAGGGAGGGGAAAGAAGAGAAGAAGGTTTGTTGTGAAATGAAGGAAAAGAAAGGGTAGAAGAGCAACCCCGAATGTAATTAAAATGTTTTATCTTTGTGCTTTCTTCAGAAAAAATATGTATGATTATTTATGGACAAGAGAATGTACATTTACAACATGTGTATAAGAAAAGAAAAAAATTTTTTTTAAAAAAGAATTGGTTGGGCCAAACAGCCCTGCCTCGCAATAACAATGCCAAAAGCAGAGGGGTGGGAAGTGATATGGAGGGTGCATGAGCGGGGAGGGGGGCATGCGTGCATGCATATGGGGGGTTCATGTTGCATTATGGGTGCTGGTACACGTGTGTATTATCACGCGCGCACACACACACTTCCAGCACGCAACGAGAAAAAGATTCGCTGTCACTGGTCTAGCCTATCAAAGAGAAAGGTGCTTAAAACTGGCCCGCAAGGCTGGCCTGGAAATATCAAAGGACCGGCCCGTGGTGCTTCTGCCGGCCAAAATGTGCCATGGGGGGGGCTGTGGGTGGCCCTCCAGCACCCTGTTTGACCAGTAGAAGGGAGAAAATGACAAATTTTAAGTAAGAACCAGTAAAAAAGGAATGGAAAAATCCCTATCTTTAGATTAGCATTTCTCAGTCTTGGCAAGTTTAAGATGGGGGAACTTCATGCTGCCTGGGGAATTCTTGGAATTTAAGTCAAGACGCCATAAAGTTGCCAAAGTTGAGGACCATGGGTAGAGCTTAGGATTTTCCATTCCTGTTTTATTTAGAGTTTGGTGCAATTAAATAAATCAGTTGTGGTTTCCTTAACAAATAGTTATTAAAGTGATATGAACCATTACTGGACTTTTTGTGAGAAACTGAAATATGGGTTAGTAAAAGTTTGATATCTTTTTTACTTATATATTTACCAAAGAAAGTTGGAAGTCATTCTTTTTCAATTTTCCTTCTTTTCCTCTTTCTTTCTTACACTTTCACTCTTCTTCTTTCCCAAGCCTTTTCTTTTTTCAAATCTGTTTTTTATTTGTTTATCCCTTAGCTTTGTATTTTTTTGATGTATGAAGGATCAAAGACTCAGGCATTATAATTCTACATTCCTTATTTATAGAAATCATATCAAAATTTAGAATGAAATCCACAGAGAACCATCTCATATACGGCAGAGTCTGAGTCCCTCTAACCAAAAAGAGTTTATCGATAGAAGAGAATATTTGTAGCTCAGTGTTGAACTGTGGGTTCCTTGGTGCTCTCTGAGCTTGATGGTTTTCTTGCAGATGTTTCATTACCAAACTAGGTAACATCATCAATACTAGAAGGGAGTGGAGTTTTCTCTTATTTTCATATACTAGTGGCTTACCCTGTCAGTAGTAAGTGATCAGTGATCAGTTCCTTCACAAAAAGTGTTTTGATTGGTGCCGGGTCTCTACAGCCTCAGACAGAGAAGGGCTAGTCCACACCCCTCCCTCAAATGTTCTTTAAAATACAGTTTCCCAGCATTTTTTTAGGAACCTCCAACATGCAAACTGGGGTTACTCATCCTTAAAATAAATCTTCTTTATTTGGATCTTAAAAATTTGCTGTTTGCTAGGAAGATGTGTAGCTAAAAGTCAGTGTACATTTAATCTACAACTGACTTTGGGGATATTTCCTTTTTTTTTTTTTGAAATATTTTTTTATTTTTTAGACAGACAGACATACATAAAAACATCTTTAATACAAACACAAGCAGTGTGTCAGTTGGTTGATTACAAATCTTCTGTGCAATTTCATCAAATTCATATCTTTTAATTTATCTAATTTCACATTTTACCAATCTGATATATATCCAATTGTTTTACTCCATTATTCATTTGTTTAACTATAAGTATTTCTTCCCTCACTTCATACAAAGTATTCTCAATTTTGAATTAATTAGATTCAAATATAATATAATATATTGTTCATTTCGCCATCTTGAATCAAACCGCTGATATTCCATTTTATTTTATATATTTCAACAATTCTTACATTATAAAAATCTCTATCAAATTTGATTAACATATTTTTTGTCTAACCACTGATAAAATAAGTCCCATTGTTTATCTTCCTGTTCCCTAATTTCAAATGTCAATTTGCTCATTTCAGCACATTCCATTATTTTCTTGATAACTTCATCTTGCGTTGGTATTTCCTCATTTTTCCAATTTTTAGTAAACACAATTCTAGCCGCACATTCACAATCAAGTATCTCACTTCTCTATTGTAGGTTTCAGGTATGATCTCCAATAAAAAAAATCTCTGGTTTAAAATCTATGTGTTTTTTTATCATTTTTTCCAACCACGTGTGGATTTTAATCCAATATCTTTTAGCTTCTACACATTTCCACCACATATGGTAATATGAACCTAGTATCTGCTGACATTTCCAACATTTTTTGGATTTGTTCTTAAACATTCTGGCTATTTTCATCGGGGGTAGATGCCATCTATAAAACATCTTGTACAAATTGTCTTTATATGCAGTTGGCATTGTCATTTTATAATTTTGTAGCCACAATTGTTGCCATTTCTCTAGATCAATCCCATGTCCAAAAATTTCCCCCAAGCAATCATTGTTTCTTTAACTTGTTCATCTTCTAGTTTAATCTCTAATAGATAGCCATACAATTTCCTAATTAAGTTGTCATCAGCACCTGTTAAAATTTTATCAAAACTAGTCAAATTACTAAAGAAACCTTCTACCTTGGAATCCTTATCATATCTGGAGTGTATTTGCAAATAAGAAAACCAATTCATTTTTATGCCTTGTAGTTCTAATTCTTGCATAGATTTAAGTTCACCCTTTTCATTCAATAATTCACTATATCTAACAATTTGTTCCTTTCTAAATGTTATTGAGTATGAGAATGCTTCAGTGGTTGATAACCAGACTGGCATTTTAAAATAATGTTGTCTCTTAATCTTCTCCCAATTTAACAGACCTAACATTGCGATGGGACAGTGGGCAATCTTGGTGCTCCAGGATCACCATCGATATCTCCATCACTGGATGGTCCATTTCAGACCTCACTGTCCTGTAGAGATGGTGATAGAGGAGGGCACATCCTGTTGATCCCAGGGACATCGCAAAGTCCCTGGTTGATCCAGGAAAAGCCCTTTTTTCCAGTGGTGGAAGAGGCAGCCATTAAAAGCTGCTGAAGTTGGAACAGCTCTGGAATGGCAGAGAGTGAAAGAAAGTGTGTCGGTTCAGTGAGAGAAATTTTTCTTAAACAGACTATTAGAGAGAACACCCTGAGATTTAAAGAAAGTTAAAATTGAGGACAAAAGAAATTAAGTGGCAGAATTAAGCCTGGATCCAAGGTAGTTATTCCGTGCTTTTTTAATCTACACCTTTATATGGATGTCTATGAAAGATTTTACTTTTTAACAGTCCAGACTGGACTGGAAACTTTTATCCTACTTTTTTAATTTTTAAACTTTTAGTGCCTTTTTAGAATAATTCTTCTCTGGTCCTACTCTTTGTTTAATTTCCTCCCCCCCCCTTTTTTTTTTATTCTATTGTGTATTGGCTATGAAAAGGAGAAAAAGTGGAGAAAAATTAAGCAACATTGTCACCTAGTGGTCTGGAGATATTCTTTTTTTCTGCTCATTTGATTCTAAGGAAGAAACATTGTATACTTTTCAAGGACTCTGAGCTTATTCTAGATAAGATAGTGGGGAGAGCTTCAAAGATGTTTTGCAAGATTGTTGATTCAGGTGCTCTTCTGGGAACTATCAGTGGCAGAGTCTGAAACTGAAAAGGAGAAGACTGCAGTGACTCTGGAAAGAGAGCTGTAAATATTATTTGAGAGTTAACAAAAGAATTTTTTTCCTTTCCCTCTTTGGCCTTTCTCTTTTTCCCTTTTTTTTCAATTGGAGAATGTGAATGTGGTTGACACTTTTTTGAATAATTGGATTAAGACATACAAGAGTCTTAAGATTTTTTTCTTTTCCCCTTTTTTTCTTTTCTGTTGTTGGTTTTTTTTGGTGTTTTTTTTTATCGTCACTTGGGAGAACTTTTGCTCTACACATACGTGGATTAAGGTATAGAAGATCTTGAAGATTACATCAAAATTAGTAGAAAGGCAACAATTTTTAGTTCTCCCACAATGGCTCCCTCTTCTTCACCATCTGGGACACAATGTTTAATACAGACGATGTTACAACAGCAAAAGGAAAAGGAACGAGAAAAGAAAAAGGAAGTGACATTGCAAATGATTTTGCAAGGAATCTAACAAATTCAAACAAGAGTGGAGAATATCAAACAGAGAACAGAAAAAATTGAACACAGAACAGGAAAAAACAGATGAAAAGGTGGAGAATATACATCAAATGATGCAAAAATATGAGGATAGACTCCAAAAAATTGAGGAAAAAGAAGAACAAAGAGATAAAAAAAATTAGAGATATTGATAATAGATTAGACAAGGTTCAATGAGACAAGAGTGGAATATTGGAATGGGAGATGATAGATCAGAGTTTTACCTCAGATTTCAAAATATAGAAGAAAAGAAGGGAGAAAACGGCAGAAAAAATGGTAGAAATTTTAGCAGATGCATTAGAAATTAGTAAAGAAAAGATGATGGATGGCATGGATGAGATATTTCGAATAGTTGCAAGATATGCAATGAGAAATAAACTACCAACAGAAGTCCACATAAGATTTACTAAAAAATTGTTCAAAGTGCAAATATTGCAGGTTTCCAGAGATAAAACATTGAAATACAAGGATATGGAAATTGTGGTTCTGAAGCAAATACCAAGAAGAGTGAGAGAGATGAGAAGAGAATATCATTTTTTTTACTAAAATACTACTCCAGAAAGGCATGAACTATAGATGGCTGATACCAGAAGGCTTGGTGTTCACATGGCAACAACAAAAATATAGAATAGATTCAATTGATAAAGCCAAAGCCTTTTATGCAGAATACTTCAGAGAGAAAGAAGTAGAGTCAAGTACAGAACTTATATTGATTGAACTACAAGAAGAAGAATTATTAGCAATGATTGAAAAAGAAGAAGGTACAGTGGGTGGCACTGTGGAAGTTAAAGAAAAATGAGAACCAAGATTGACTAGAGCAATAAACCCTTCTTATAAAGTATAAACATGGAAGAAAAAAGATTGATTTCATTAAACATAAATGGACTCAATTCAGCTACTAAAAGAAGAAAAAGATTAGAGAAATTAAAACTTGACATAATTTGTTTACAAGAAGTACATATTAAAAAGCAACATGAACAATTATTGGTACAGCCAAAATTGGGGAAAATATTTACTTCATTGCCACAATGTAAGAAAAGAGGAGTAGTTTATACATAAGAGATACAATTTTGGCAGAGCAAAATTATACAGATCAAGATGGAAGAATTTTGATGGTGGAAATAATAGACAATAAAAGGAAAATACTTTTAATAGCAATATATGAGCCAAATGATAATCAAGAAGATTTTTACAGAAAATTACATATGAAAATAATTGATTTGGATTATGATAATATTTGCATGATGGGAGATTTTAATGGTATAGTGGACAAGAAATTAGATTATAATACACAGAAGACAACAAGACAAAATAGAAAGACTCTTCTGAAATCCTTTTTTAAAATGATAGGGGAAGTAAACTTAAAAGATATATGGAAAGAAAGAAAGAAAGAAAGAAAGAAAGAAAGAAAGAAAGAAAGAAAGAAAGAAAGAAAGAAAGAAAGAAAGAAAGAAAATAGACAATACACTTTTTATTCAAATAGACATTTATCATGGTCTAGAATAGATATGATATGGATGACTATGGATTTGACTTCTAATATAGAAAAAATTGTTATATAAACCAATACCTGGGCAGATCATAATCCTATGATGATGAAATGGAAAGAATAAAGAAGAAGATCTAGGTGGACCTTAAACAACACAGTATTAAAAGATAAGGAATTCATACAGAAGATGGAGAAAGAATTGGCTTTCTTTTTAAAAAAAATAGAAAAGAGGATACATCAACACAAAATCTTAGGGATACAATGAAGGCCTATGCTAGAGGTCTGATAATAGACTATATAAGGAAAAGAAATATTAAGAAAAGACAAGCCTACAAAACACTAGAGGATGACCATAAGGAACTCGAGAAAGAACTACAGAAATCTCCACAAAAAAAGGATATTAAAACAAAAATGGAAATAATTAGATATAAAATGGGGTTAATAGAAAAAGAGGATTTAGCGCAAAAAAATAGAATTGTGAAACAGAATTATTTTGAAGATGCTAACAAACCAGGAAGATGGTTAGCATATAAATTGAAAAAAGAGAGAATCAAGAAAAATAACATGGCTAGTGGATGATCAAGGACAAATCAGATATGGAAATGAAGAGAAGAAAAAAATTATGCAACATTCTTATAGAAAATTGTATGAGCAAGAGAACATAGAGAAAGAAAGTATTAAAAGATACCTGCAGAAAACGAATTTACCTCAGATTCCCAAAGACATTGAAATGATGTTAGAAGGAAATATAACGATGATGGAACTAACTGAAGCTCTCAAAAAACAAAAGAATGGGAAGGCACCAGGACCAGATGGATTACCAGCAGAATACTACAAGACACTACAGGAGTCGTTGAGTCTCCAATTGTTAGAAGTCATGAATGAAGTCATGTTAGAGATGAAACTACCTAAATCATGGTCAGAAGCTTATATTACACTTATTCCAAAGGAGGATACTGACCTACAGCAAATTAAGAATTATAGGCCTATATCATTGTTAAACTCAGACTATAAAATCTTTGCTTCAATATTGGCAGAAAGACTTAAAAGATATTTAAATAATTTTATACACTCTGATCAAAATGGGTTTCTGCCAAAAAGACAGATTAAAGATAATATGAGGATAATTCTGGATATCTTGGAATACTATGAGGCACATCCTAAAAACAAATGGCTTTGATACTTCTTGATGCACAGAAAGCTTTTGATAATGTGAATTGGTGTTTTATGCTACTACAATTGAAACAGATGGGCTTTGGTAGAAAGTTTATCCAGGCTATGGAAGCCATATACCATAAACAAACAGCAAATGTAATGATAAATGGAGAAATGACAGAGCCTATTGAAATAAAAAAAGAAACAAGACAAGGTTTTCCACTGTCACCCCTGCTATATGTATTAACATTAGAAGTGCTCCTTCGAGGCCAAATGGCATTACTTTAAATTGGAAGCTCCCTAGGGGACAATTAAATGCCATTTTCCATTTGTCTCCTTCTTTGATTTGCACCTGGCAGTATGCCTCTCACAGGTCTAATTTGGTGAAGACTTTTCCTTTCACCAGGTGGGCTAGCAAGTCTTTCATGGGGGGAGTTGGTACATATTTTCCACACAAAAGCTGTTTTTCTCCCTAAAATCCACATATAGCCTCATTGACCTGTCTTTTTTCTCCTTCAAAAGGACTGTGGCGGCCACCTCAATTTTGCTGGTTGTATGAACCCCCTAGCTATGTTCAAATCAATATACTCCCTTAGTTCCTTGATTTCCTTAGGGGTCATGGAGTACATTTTTGGCTTGGGTAGTTTCATTGTTTTTGTCCTGATCCCCAATTTTGTGTTGTTGCTCCTGCCAGCTATCAGTTAGTCAGTTGGAGGCAGCAAACCACTGGAGAGCATTTGCATTTGCACGGTGCCATGCACTTCCATCGGAAGTCCTGAATGGCAAGTATAAAAGAATACTATTCACTGAAAGACTCTGTCCCTGCGGCTCAAGAGAGGTGAAGATTGTGGGTCACATGCTCTTTAGATGTTGCTTTTTTACCGAGATTAGGAAAAAAATATTCTGCCAATAACTGCTAGTTATCCTGGCTGTTCTGACACTACCTATCTTCAGTGACTGCTTAAGGATGAAGTGCAGTTGGCTAGATTCTGCACAGCAGCACTAGGGATTCATCGCAAGCATGTGTCTTCTCCACCATAGCAATGTTATATAACAATTGTGGCAAACCCTTTGTACTGCTTAGTCATTTTCCTTTTAGCGTTGAATCTACAAAGGGCCACACAGTTTAGGGATTGCAACTATTGTATAGTCAGACCATGTATAATTGAAATTGGATTTTATTATAGATTTTAGTTGTTATTTATTATTTTTATTTATTATTTATTTATTATTTTATACTAGAATATATACTGAGTGCTTTTATTTGTTGTGGTCACTAAGACTGTAATAATAAATTGTTGTTGTTGCTGTGGACCCATGTTTCTTGTGCCAGTTGAGTTCAAGGTCCATGGCCACCGCCATTCAGTACCACTCATGGATACGATCAGGGACCCCTTGACAGATGCACATGTGAAGCATCTCTGGATGTAGGCCTTCTTTAAAAAAGTAAGCCAGGAGTCTTTCTGGCCAGTGCTGCAGCTTCCCAGCAACTCTTTTGAATTCCCTGACATACTCTTTGGCAGGGCGACCTTTCTGTTTGATTTCGCAGATTTCCACTTCAACTTGCTGGGCTTGGGACTCATCTTCAAATCTAGCCCTCAACTCCTCCAGGAAGATGTCAATGTTTCCCAGGTCTGGTGTATCTTCATCGTGAAGCTGGGTCACCCACTCAGCTGCTTCCCCCTCTAGGTTTGTAGATACAGCTTGGACCAAGCTTGATTTGTGGAGTAGTTATGGCCATGGTTGTCGATGTGAGCCCACATCTGGTTCAGGAAGAACACAAGCCTCCATTGAAAGTGGCTTTGATCAGTAGCAGAGCAGCTGGGGGGGGGCAGAGAAGTGGGCACAGGGATCTACGGTGGCATCCCAACAGGGGCCCACTGCACTTGGACTCAGCCATGCCTGGGGTAGTAAGTCCACATGGATGCCACGCTGGCTGTTGGTGCAGGTGGCCAAGTGGGCTTTTCACCCCTACGAGGTCTCAGTGGGCTTCATCATGGCCCTGGGCTTGACTGTGCTGAGGGGACCAGCAGAGGGCTGGATAATTGGGATGTTGGAGCAGAGGCTTGATTTTGTCAGGGAGGGAATGTCAGGGTTGGCTGGCTAAGGATCACTCTGCTCTCTCAGCCAGGCATGCTTGCCCCAGACTTTGGAGGCTCCATCCTGTCAAACCTCTCTGGTAAACCCTTCAAGGTCTGGCTGTGGAATACCATCTGGAATCTCCAGTCCCTGGATTCATCCAACTCCAGAGGTCCCTTCACCCTCCATTGGGGAATGGTACCCATCGGCTCCCATGTCGAGGTCACGGGGAAGTCTCTTGCCAGTCCCTGGACTGACTCCCAGCATCTGAAGTCCTTCTCTGCCTGGTACAGATCCCTGATGGTTGGCCATTCGGTGCAGACTTTCAGCCAGGTTGCCATTTGAAAGGCAATTTCTGCCATTGTCACCACCACCTGCTGCCTTTCTGTGAGAGTCTGTAAGCTCTCAAGGAGGCCAGCACCGGGGCTTGGGACTTCTTCTTGCTTCTCCAACTCTGCAATCTTCCCTGAGTCTTCTCTGTTCCTTCGGTAGATTGCGTGAGCCGCTGGGGTTCAGGATCCCAGAGAGCAGTTCCTGTTACACTGGAGGGTTAACATAGAGTTGGTTTAATGTCAGCATTTGAAATAATGCATCCATAGAAAGCTGAACTCTGAGGCAGGTAGATTTTTTCAAAGAACAATTTATTGGATATATCATATTGGCACAACTGGTGAAAACTGACTCTGAAATTTGAATTTCACCTAATTAAAAAGTAAACGTTCCCCCTTCCCCTAAGTCACCAGTCACATTGTACAATAGAGGTGCTGTCCAGTTGCTTGGTTACTCCACTCCTTCTCTCCCCAGCACCTGTTGGAATGTCCTTGGTTCCCACAGAAAAACTTTTTGTTTTGACTACAAATCCCAGTTATCTATTTTCTTCCCTCCCTGCCCCATCTTCTACCTTGTGGCAATCCTGAAGCCTCAAAGGTGGCCTCAGCCAGATTCACTTCAGGATTGACACAGCTTCCTTACCACACATTATTGGAAATGGGGATTCCCTTTTGAGAAGAGCCAGCCTCCCTTGTGCAGGACTGGGGATTAATCCTTGCCTGCTCCTCTTGCTCTCAAGAGATCTGTCAAGACAGAAGTTGGATGCGGAGGAAACTGCTTCCTGAAAACTTTCTCCTCCACACTTCCACACACAACAGCATCATCCTTCATCTCCTGCTTTGCTGGGAGAGGGCACCAGACAGGGAAACACTAATGATGTTTGAGATTGGGAGAAAACCATCTCCTTTGGCAATCTGTGCACACACATACATTCCAAACTTGGATACTTTTATCCACATCTGAGCTTGCAAACTGTCAATCATGCCTGGACTTGGGGAAAAGGCCCTATCCTTCCTCTGTGAATAAAAGTCCCCAAACTTAGAATGTGGTGTATGTTTGTGTGTTTGTGTATGCATGCACACATGCACTTGGCTGCCAGCAATTTGGGGAGGCAAAGAGGTTGTGGGGCACCAAATTGTCCCCATGTCAAGTTATCTGGTGCAACTTGTTTCATCCCAACCCAGCTGTTCTGATTCAGCTGCACCCAGCCCTTAATAAAATTGAGTTTGACACCCCTGTATGCATGGCCATGCTTGGGCAGCACTATAGCACCCCATCCTCCATCTGCCACACTTGCGTGGCACCACAGCATTCTGTCCCCTGATCATCTGGCAGGCAGATGTGCTACAGTATACAAAATCTCTGAGCTCTTGCTCAGAGCTTAGTGAGCAATTCGGAAGAAAAAGCAACAGGACCAACAGGAACTTGTGTCTTTTCCTGCTAGTTTCCCCACTGCCTCTGCTTATGGAAAGACAGCAGGAAAGCTGCAAATGGCAATAACATGACCATGGACACTGCAACCATCATATAAATGTGAGCCAGTTTCAAAGTGTTCAAATTGCGATCATGTGATCATGAGGGTGCTATGATAGTTGGAACTTCAAGGATTGGTCATATCACTTATTCCATGACATTGCAATTTTGAATGGTCATTCAATGAGAATACTTCAGAATTAGTGAGAATACTTGTACCAGGAAGCATAGAGGCAGTAGCAGCTTGAAGGAGGTGCAGTGCAGTGAATTTTGGACTGAGAAACAGATGAATTCCCACCATCATTTGTAAAGCCACTACCCAAAATGGGAATGTATTTGGTGTAACAATAAGGCAAGTGATTTAATACGGTTTCTCTAATAATACTTCTATGTAGTCCACTGTTTATAAGCCTTTTCAATTTCTCAGATAGTGTGGTTCAAATTTACTCTATCTCACATTATTTTTACTGGTTTTTTTAATGATAGTGCTACCTAAATTTGAAGTGTTATTTGAACATACACAACTTGTCACTACTTCAGATGAAGAAATTCGTATCAAAGTGTTTGGCAGGTTAGTAAATTTTTGTGGTATTTTCAAGACCTTTCTCCTAATTGATCACTTATTTAGGAGATACACATGCCCTCTGCCCTCTTAATGGGTCTGGATATTTTACAATAAAATTGTTTAAAGAAATTAAAAGCATAACACATCAAACAAAAAGCGTAGCATTAAAAGCTGACTCCATAAATATGGTCTGAATCCTCTTAAAAAAAGGGGGGGAATTCAACAGCAACAGTAGTTTGTTGTGTAATAAGAGTCCCACTCTAGAGACAGTGGCTTATGAATTATTCCTATTATGGCGAAATTCTTGACATATTATTTATAGGAATTCCCACCAAGAAACTATTTTTCCTGTGCTTGGCAATATGGTTGGAAAACATGAGCAGGGTCAACCAGCCCAGGAATGGGTACAACTGGTACATAAACACTGTGAGAATAGCGGTATATAAAATTGATAAATAAATAAAAATAAATATACTGGATTTATAGAAACACACCCTCCCTCCAGCAAATAACTGCCACCTGTTCCTTCGGCAGAGTCGTGAACCCAAAAGGACCCCAAAATTATACAGCAGTTCTGTTTGGGGGAATGGCACACTGTCAAGAATCAAAGATGACAACTCTCCAGATCCAGGAGGGCAAAAAGAATCAGAGTCACTCCATCTTGCTAGGATTGGTTAACAACCTCTGTATTCTGCCCTTAGCAACAGCAAACACTGAACTGCTGTTGCTAAGCAACATAGTTACATGATGTCACACTTTATGTCCACATCACTTAGTAACAGAAATTCCTTGTCTTTTTATTTATTTTTGTTAAAATTAATATTGATCTTCTCAATTATTTCACAGATACACATATGGGAAACCTGTACATGGAACTGTCCATCTTCATTTGACTCGAACTCCATCATATTATTTTTACAGTGAGATTATGAGAAATGTGTCTGCCATTAAACTTAGTTACACAGACCAGGTAAGAATGACATATCTTTCCCTCCAGGATAAATATGAAAGTGAAGGTGCCATAGAGACCTTGTTTGAGAAAGAATGCCTCAGCCAGCTATTGTGTGGATTGAGATTTTCTTATAACTCATCTGCAAAAACTGAAAGTAACCGCATAATCAATAATTTAGGCAAAATGTTTAAATATCTCATATATTCATTTATTTATGGAAAGAAGCCAACTGGAGCAGGAAGGACAGCAAGGACCAAAAAAGGTATCTGTGAACATATTGGTGCCTCCCCCAATTAGGATTTCAGATTTAAGATCTAGGTAAGCAAAGAAGGAAGGAAATGCAGCTTATCCTTGATGGATTTTCCAGCATCCTCAAGGCTGCATTAAAAATAACAAGAAAATTGTGGAAAGATTGAGGCTTCTTTGAAATTTTCAACACATAGTGAAAACAGATTTCTTTCCTATTTATGGTTTAAAACTGATGCAGGTTATTTGTCCAATAGTTCAGTGGAAATATAAAAGAATTATTAATACAATAATATTAATCCTCGACTTACCACTTCATTGATTCACTGAAGATAGGTCTCCTTTCTAGGTATGGATACATCTTGTATATAATGAATAAGAAAGTCTCTTCTGTGGCTTTCCCGAGAGTTTTGAGTCCAGAAGATCTATAAATTTATTTCTTACTTCATTTTACTGAATGTCAATCCCACATAGGATATACACACAGTCTTCAAACTTACAATCATTCATTTAGCAACTGTTCAAAGTTACGATATTGAAAAAAAATTGACTTATCATTGTCCCTGTGGTCAAAATTCGGCTGCCTGGCAATCGGCATACTTTTATTCATATGATTGCCATTTCTGACCTTCCCAGGGGCTTTCAACAAATAAAGATCATGGGAGATGTTGGACTCACTTAATGACCACAACAAAAAAGCTATAAAACTGAGTGCAATGTGCAACTCACTTAATAACCGCTTCCTTAGCGATGGAAATTCCAGTCCCAATTGTCAAGGAATACCTGTACTACACAGTGTTTGGTCGAACATATATTACAAGATGTACTTCCATGGCTAAACAATACTGAAATTCTGATTGAAGTATTTCATTACAGATAGTCCTTGAGTTACCATTATTCATTTAGTAACCATTCAGAGTTAAAATGGCACAGAAAAAAATTAATTTGTGACCATTTCCCCACAACCCTTGCAGCATCCCCATGGTCACATGATCAAAATTTTGATTCTTGGCAACTGGCATGTATTTATAATGGTTGCAGGTTCAGGTTGCAGGACCTTTTGGGATCTTCTGACAAGCAAAGTCAATAGAGAAGCCAGATTCATTTAACAACTGTGTTACTAATTGAACAACTGCAATGATTCACTTAATAACTGTGGTAAGAAAGGTTGTAAAATGGGGCAAAGCATACTTAACTGTCTTGCTTATCAATAGAAAGTTTGGGCTCAACTTTTGTAAGCTAAGTGTTACCTGTACTTCCAATTAATAATTACCCTTAAAAAGGAAAGAAATTAAATTCAACTGAATTTAGAAAAGAAAGAATGCAACACAGGAAAGAAAGGGTATCTGAATGGCAAGCAGATTTAAGATCAATTGCATCATTGAGTGCTTCTTACTGTTGGAAATTATGGTAGATAAATTATCAACAGATAATTTCCTGTTGAGTTGGCACTCAGGTCACTCCCAATCCCTACATCCAGCTTAGAGCAAGCACACATGCTAGGTAGATCAGCTAGCAAACAAAATAGCTTGAAATTAACAATAGCTTTTAAATATTAACAAACATAAGATACCTTGAACAGAAAAAAATGGTGTAAAAGGCAGGCAAAAGCAGGGGAAATAAGATACATGAAAAACAAGCAACAATTTATATTATAGCTATATCAAAGAATAGCTTTCCAGAGCCATTAGAAACAATACTATGGGGAATTAGCATAGACAGTCCCAATAACAGTTGATTATTTCAGTTTTAAGTTTGAGAGTGTTGACTCAATGTTTACATCTGACTGGACAACTCCCTATAGTTTTTGTCACAAGATTTTGGAAATGGTTTCCACTGCTTCCTTCCTAGGGCTAAGAGTGAGTGGCTGACCCAAGGCCACCCACATGGCTTTGGCCCTAAGGTATAAGTCATGGTCTCCCAGGTACTAGCCTGGTGTCTTAACCATTATGTAAGCCCCCCCCCCGCTCCTCACAGAAATGGCAGGAATCTGACATGCTTCCCCCTAGAAAAATGAGTTCACTATAAAGAAAGCACAAGAGAATGTTGGGGTACTGCGAGTGGAACGTTTTCAGTAATGCGGGGGCCCTAATATGTTTTTTAGCTAACCACATGTTCTGGGAGGGGGGTAAATGCTTCCAGGTTACTAGATATTGTGTGGAGCCATGGTGTGTGTGAGTTTAGGATTTTCTTAATCTCAAAGTGCTGTTCCCCCACAATCATGATAGGAGTTGGAGGAATGTCTGCAAGTGGCCTTAGGGGTGAGGTAATTTCTGGCTTCAGCAGGCTGCAGTGAAACACTGGGTTGACTTGCCTAAATGTTTTGGAGAGGAGTAATTCCACTGTCACTGGGTTAATGATCCTAGTTATAGGGAAAGGTCCTATGAATTTAGGTCCCAACTTTTTGGAGGGTTGCAAGGACTGTAGGAATTTAGTGGATAAGTAGACCTTATCCCCTATTTTTAAAGGTTTTGGTTCTGTTCTTTTTTTGTCAGCCTGAGCTTTACAAGTGGACTTGGCCTCACTCAGAGCCAATCTTACTACTAGCCAGGTGTTTTGCAGTTGTTGTATCCACTCCTTAAGGGAGGGTATTGTTTGGGGGTGGGTTCTACTTACCTTTATTACCGGTTTGCAATGGGAGTGCATGCACACTTCTGCACACGTGCAGATTGTTCACAGTGAAGTTTGGGTGGGTGGAGCCTCCTGCCGGTTTTACTACTGTTTTGCAAGAACTGGACTGAACTGGGGCAACCCATCACTGATATGGTTGGGTCCTTTACTGGGAGCTCTGGCATTGGGGTGAAATCCTGGCCTGCTGCAACTCAGAATGGGGTGAATCCAGTGCTAGAATGCACAAAGTTATTATATGCAACTTCTGCAAAGGTCAGTCCAATTATTAATAAACATCTCAAATATTGTTCTAGAACACTGTTTGTTCTCTCTGATCCACCATTAGTGGCCAGATGATGACTTGAACTCAAGCCTTGTCCAATACCTAGAAGGCCCAAAAAAACTCTCCAGAACTTTGAAGTGAACTGAACCCCCTGATCAGATACTATTCTTTGTGGGGCCCCATGCCCCACAAAATTTGTTGCAGGAACATTTTTGCAAGTGCCCTGGCAGTGGGGATTTTTTGGCAAGGGATAAAATGGACCTGCTTGGAAAACATGTCTGTTACGACCCAAATGACAGTATTCCCCTCGCTTTTGGGCAGTTCGACAATAAAATCCATAGAGATCTCTCTCCAGGGTGCTGAAGACTCAGTTACAGTTTGTAAAAGTCCCAGGGTTTTTCCCTGCCTCCTTTTTTGCTGCTGTGCAGAAAGGGCAACTGGCAACTTAGCTTTTTATCTTCTTGAAGGATGGCCACCAGAACTGTCTTGTGTAGGGTGTAGGGTTTTCACAAAGTCAAAGTGGCCAGCCAGTTTGGAATCGTGGCATACTTTCTAGCTAGCCAGAATGTATAATTTACCGCCCCAACCAAGCCAAGTCATCTCTAAGTAAACCGATATTTTTATGGGCTTGGCACAATTTGTCATTTAGTAGGGCTTGTTTGAACACCTGAACAGTGGCATTGTCCATTGGGGGTCTTTTTTACCTTGTGCTCTGGTTATTACCTTGGCCGCCAGCTGGGAGCATGGGTTTGATCACATCAGGCTTTTTGCTATTACACTGTGGTTTTCTGGACAGCGTATCTGCTAGAAAAAAATTTCCCCCAGGAAATACTTGAGGCTGAAGTTGAAACATTTAAAATATTGAGCCCAGCACACTTTCTGGGGGGAGAGTTTCCATGGGGTCTTAAGAACCTCCAGATTCTTATGATCAGTCCACACTTCAAAAGGGATTTTGTTTCACTCTAGGAATAGGTTTCTAGGTCTGTAGGAAAGGAGAGCCCATCACACTGCATATAGAATAGAATAGAATAGAATAGAATAGAATAGAATAGAATAGAATAGAATAGAATAGAATAGAATAGAATAGAATAGAATAGAATAGAATTTTTTTATTGGCCAAGTGTGATTGGACACACAAGGAATTTGTCTTGGTGCATATGCTCTCAGTGTACATAAAAGAAAAGATACGTTCATCAAGGTACAACATTTACAACACAATTGATGGTCAGTATATCAATATAAATCATAAGGATTGCCAGCAACAAGTTACAGTCATACAGTCAAAAGTGGAAAGAGATTGGTGATGGGAACTATGAGAAAATTAATAGTAGTGCAGATTCAGTAAATAGTTTGACAGTGTTGATGGAATTATTTGTTTAGCAGAGTGATGGCCTTTGGGAAAAAACTGTTCTTGCGTCTAGTTGTTCTGTTGTGCAGTGCTCTATAGCGTCGTTTTGAGGGTAGGAGTTGAAACAGTTTATGTCCAGGATGTGAGGGGGTCTGTAAATATTTTCACGGCCCTCTTCTTGATTTGTGCAGTATACAGGTCCTCAATGGAAGGCAGGTTGGTAGCAATTATTTTTTCTGCAGTTCTAATTATCCTCTGAAGTCTGTGTTTTTCTTGTTGGGTTGCAGAACCGAACCAGACAGTTATAGAGGTGCAAATGACAGACTCAACAATTCCTCTGTAGAACTGAATCAGCAGCTCCTTGGGCAGTTTGAACTTACTGAGTTGGTGCAGTTCTCACAGATAGCTCATCTCTGTTCAGTGTCTGTTAGTTTTTTAGAGGTGTATGCGCAGGATTGTAGTTGGCCCTGTTCATTTTCTTGGAGTAGAACTGCCCTGACAGCCACATTCCTGGGGACTGCCTGTATGATAAAAGGTTTTTCTGGATCTGGGTGCTTTAAGATTGGCTCAGCCGAGAATAATTGTTTCAACTTCTTGAATACCGCCTAGCATTTCATAGTCTAATTTAAGGGTTGCTTTGGCTTTGGCTTGTCTCCCCCTTTTGTTTTCAAAAGATTAGTGATGGGGAGTGTAATTTGTGCAAAAGCCAGGATAAATTGTCGATAGACGTTTGCAAACCCCAGGAAACTCTGCAGTTGTTTGCTTGTGCGGGGAGGGCCCCAGTCAATCACCGCTTGTCCTTTCCCTGGGTCCATCTCCACACCCTCATATCTGGTATCCCAGGTAGTCTATCTTATCCTTGTGGAATTCACATTTAAACAGTTCTGCATAAAGCTTAGCGGCACGGAGTTTGTTTAGAACTGCCTGGACAAGTTTTACATGCTCAGTTTTCATTTTGGTGTATATTACAATGTTATCTAAATACACAAAACCCCTTTGCATAGGTGCTCATGGAGCACCTCATTTATGAGTTACATGAACACAGTGGGAGCCCCTTGTAGTCCAAACAGAAGCACTTTGAATTGGTAACACCCCAAGGGGGTGTTAAAAGCTGTTTTCCATTCATCCCCTTCCCTAATCCTGATTTGGTAGTAAGCCTATCCAGTTTTGAAAAGATTTTCTCTTTGGGTAGGTTGGCTAACATGTCCTTCATGAGAGGAAGGAGGTACACATTCTCTACGCTTACAGAGTTTAAATTTCTATAGTCTTTTTTTTTTCTTGAAACAACGCTGGGGCAGCAATTTTTGGTCGTGTTGGTTCAATGAATCCCCTGGCCAGATTATTATCTATGAAGATCCTCAATTCCTTGAGTTCTCTGCGGGACATGCTATACATCCTAGGCTTTGGTAGTTTGGTGCCTGGGAGGATCTCAATGGCGCAGTTTTTGGGATGGATGGGGGGACTCATCAGAGCCCTCTTCAATGAACACTTCAGCTAAATCCTTATATTTCTGGGGAATGCCCTGCATTGGCATGCCGCTCCCAGCCACAGTTCCTCCCTTCTGGTCCAGTCACTCCCCATTGTAATCTTAGGGTTCCTTGCTGCCAGTTTACTCTGGGGTTCCATTTCCTTAGCCAAGTGAGTCCCAGGACTAGCAGCCATTCCATTCTGGGTGCCACAATAAATGTGAGTCTCTCATCATGGGTCCCCATGACTATGTCTAGGGTTTCTGTAGCAAAAGTTGCTCCCCCCCCCCCTCATGACTGATCTGTCTAACTAGCAAAATATGATGGGGTTTCCACAGGTGGATGCCCAGTTTCCCCACCAGAATTGGGCTTATTAAGCATCGGGTGCATCCTGAATCCAGGAGGGCCAAGAGTTTTACTCTTTTCACCCGGCTGAGGATGAATAGTCTTGGGGTAGGGTTCAATTGGTTTGCTTACCAGCAGGTCATCTTCAGGGTCACTTTCAGACAGGCTGGGTCCTTCTCCTGGCAGTTTCAGAGTTCCTTTTTCCAACTTTGCAATGGGATGAAACTCCACAGCCTCTCCACTTCTCAGTGTGGGTTCTCAGTCTTTTCCGTGTGGATTGGTTTTCATGGACTTTCCGCCTGACATGCATTCAGGTTTCCTGGCAGGGGTTTTCAAATGGCACTCAGCTGCATGGTGCCCCTCCTTTCCATACTTGAAACAGGTGGATGATCTCGGCGCTAGGGCAGTTTGTGGCTTGGTTACCTCCCACTTTATTAGGCATCCTTGCTGCCTTGAGTTGTTTAAAAAAATAAAAATTTAAAAAGCTAAAAAAAAAAATAGCAGAATTGTGCAAGAAGGGATGTGCTCAGTAATACTTTTTTAAAGCCAAGAATGCCTGCGACCCTATGAAAAATAAAGGGATGCCACCATTGGGCCGGAATAGCTCAGGCTGTAAGGAGCCTGTTATTAGAACACAGTAGCCTGCAATTACTGCAGGTTCAAGCCCGGCCCAAGGTTGACTCAGCCTTCCATCCTTTATAAGGTAGGTAAAATGAGGAGCCAGATTGTTGGGGGGACAATAAGTTGACTTTGTAAATATACAAATAGAATGAGACTATTGCCTTATACACTGTAAGCCGCCCTGAGTCTTCGGAGAAAGGCGGGATATAAATGTATATAATATAATAATATATAAATATATATATTTACATTTATATCCCGCCCTTCTCCGAAGACTCAGGGCGGCTTACAGTGTATAAGGCAATAGTCTCATTCTATTCTATTCTATTTCTCCCGTGTAAAATTGGAAGTGTCTTGGCGACGTTTCGACGAAGTCTCATTCATCATCTTCAGGCTTCAGCTTCGTGCTTCTGGGAGCAATGTGTGATCGCAGCTGTTTCTTCCTTTTAACTGCTAGTGGGGGTTTGAACTGGTTGGGTGGGAGTTTGGCTGTGCTCTGATTGGCTGGGGTTTTTTTGTGCTCTGATTGGCTGGGGGTGTGTCCTGTTTGGGTGGGGGCTTGGTTGTGCTCAGTTTAGTCTGTGTTGCAGAGGGACTTGAGCTGGTGAGCTGCATAGCTGTTGTTTGGCTTTGTGGTCATGCTACATCTTCATAGTGGGTGTCAGTCTGCTGCATGTATGGATTGGAGGGGTTTGAAATGGCTAATGTTGCAGCTGCGGTCTGGCTTCTGGTCCTTGGTCGTGCTTCATGATCAGTGTGGGTTTGGGTCTGCTTTCTGGGTGGATGTGCGGTGGTGACATCCTGTGTGGACCTCGTGAGTGTGGGTCTGGTGTCATTCCTCGTGTTAGGGACTCGTCTGTCAATAAGGGCAGGTTTCCAAATGGCTGGTAGGTGGGAGGTATCATCTCGTTTGTTCATGCTGTGTGGGCATTTTTCTAACTCAATGGCTTCTCTGATTATTCTGTTGTTAAAGTGTTCAGTTTTGGCGATAGTTCTGGTCTTTTAAATTCAATATCTTGTGCTGTGACTTTAAAGTGTTGGACCAGGGAAGAAGTTGGTTCCTCTTTTTTGAATGAGTTCTTGTGTTCTTCAATGCGTGCACTTATTCTTCTGTTGGTTTGTCCAATGTATGTGGTGGGGCAGGTGGTGCATGGGATTTCATATACTCCTTGATTTTCTAACTCAATTTTGTCTTTGGGGTTTCTTAGGATGGTGGATATTTTTTGGTTTGTGCAGAATGCTGTCTTGATGTTGTGTTTGTGGAGGATCTTGCTGATTCTGTCTGTGGTGCCTTTTATATATGGGAGGAGGGCTGTGCCGTTTTCTTGTTCTCTGTCTTGGATTTTAGTGGGGGGTTCTTTTTGGATTAGCTTGGTAATCTTATTTCTTTGGAATCCATTGGATGTTAGTACATTAGTGAGAGTGTCTAGTTCGGTTTTTAGGTGTTGTTCGTCAGCTAAGCATTTTGTTCTGGAGATGAGTGTCTTGGCTACGGAGTTGATCTGTGCTGGGTGGTGGTGTGAGAGTGCGTGCAGATAGCGGTTTGTGTGTGTTTTCTTCTGGTAGATGGTGTGTCCTAGGGAGCCATTGGGTTTCTGTAGACTAAGACATCCAGGAAGGAAGTTGGTTGTTAACTTCTGTTTCCATGGTGAACTGTATTTTGGGGTGTAGGCTATTGAGGTGTGTGAGGAAGTTGTCAAGTTTTTCTTTCCCGTGTGGCCAGATTATGAAGGTGTCGTCTACATATCTGAGCCAGAGTTTGGGTTTGTGATCAGATTTTTCTAGAGCTTGGGTTTCAAAGTGTTCCATGTAGAGGTTGGCAATGACAGGTGAGAGGGGTGATCCCATGGGTGCTCCTTCTACTTGTTTGTATTTTTGTCCATTATAGATGAAGTATGTGTTGGATAGGCAGTGGTTGGTCAGATCTAGGATGTGCTTGGGGGGGTTATATTTGTTTTGGATAGCTGTCAAGGCTTCTTTGATTGGCACTTGGGTAAAGAGGGATATAACATCATATATAAATATATATATACTTATATATATATATATATATATATATATATATATATATATATATATATATATATATATATATATATATATACCAGGGGTCCTCAAACTTTTAAAATAGGGGGCCAATTCATGGTCCCTCAGACTGTTGGGGGGCCAGACCAGCTGGGGGTGTGTGGCTAAGTGGTCATATGACTGTGTGTTGCTAGGTGATCATGTGACCAGTTGGGCATGGCCAATTTAGCAATCGATTAAACAATACATACAAACTTTAATTTGGTTTAATTTGGTTTAATTAAAACATCCGCTCCTGGGGATGTTTTAGTTGCTTTTGTTTGCATGTTGCTCTTTTGGTTGACTTTTCTTTTTATTAGATTGTTGTTGTTTTTTTAGGAGTCTAGTGGTCCACTGCAGGAAACTCAGTTTTGCAGCAATTCTCAGTCCCAAGGGTCTTACAATCAACAAGTAGAAGAAGCCAGGGAAAGCATTGCCTCTCCTTGTTTTGGGTGGGTGGGAGGCAAGGGACTCAGCCCAAGAGCTGGGCCTCCTTAGAGAGGCAAAGGAGCAGGTTTGTCTACTTCAGAACCTGAAAACATGCACCCCTCAGCAGCAACCTCCTGCATACTTGGGATTGTCCCCCAACCAGCACAGGCTCCTTTTGCTCTCCCTCCACTGCTGCTCAGTGCCAGAACAGACAAGAAAGAAAAGGGTGCTTCTCCCCTGGGCTTGATTCCTCTGCTGCCTCCCCAATAGCTTGCTTGCCAAGATAACATGTTTCATTGTGGCTGAAGCAGCAGCCATGAGACCCAGGCAAGCCCCTTCTGGCATAAGGGCCTCCTCTGCCTTCCTGGGCTGAGCTAGACTACCAAGAATAGTAGCCTGCCTGCCCCCTTAATTGGTGGTGGAAGAGAAAATGAGGAATTACTAGACTGGGCTGCCTTCCTAGAAAGGGCTGTCTCTCTCTCCCACTCCAAGCCACCAATTTGGCTATTGAAATTAAGGCTGGCTTCCCCTCAGCACCACTTTTGATCAGGGAGCCCATAGCCTCAATTTGAAACCTACAAAGAGGGATAGGGGAACACAGGAGACGAGCTCGCATATTCCAGTTAAGAAAACTTCCATATTTTTTTTATTTCTCATAAACATATTTAAATGTACAGTCTCTTATCCATCATTAATAATTGATCATTCATCTTATCCTTTAGCTTTATTTGTTCGGGGCTGTTCTTTTACCATTTCTTCTTTGTTTTACCACAACCTTTCCTCTTCTTCTTCCCTCCTCTTCCTTCTTCTATCCCTTTCTACTTTCTTCATTCCTCCTCTCCTCTCCTCCCCTTCTACTTCCCCTCCACTTCCCCCACTCCTCTCTTCTTCCTCCCTTTCTAACCCTCTGTCCTACACTTCTTTCCCTCCCTTTTCTTCCTCTCCTTTTCCATCTCTGCTATCCCTCTCTTTTCTTTCCTCCCCTCCTTCCCTCTCTCTATTCCACTCTCCTTTCCAACTCCTTTGTTGTATCCATTTTCAGTTCAATCTAAAATAGTATTTGAGCAGCTCCAATTTTCTATTTATCTTCATTTCAAGTTCTTTTTTGTCTAATAATTACATCTGTTTTATCATTCATGTACACTTTTATAGTAACACTTTTTTTCTTTTTCCCCCTTCCCCCTTTTCCATTTACCTAGACGTCATCTGAGTTTCTATTCTTTTTATTGTCTTTTCTTTTTTTTTTTTTTTGTTTACATTTATACCCCGCCCTTCTCCGAAGACTCAGGGCGGCTTACAATGTATAGGGCAATAGTCTCATTCTATTTGTATATTTTTTACAAAGTCAACTTATTGCCCCCCCAACAATCTGGGTCCTCATTTTACCTACCTTATAAAGGATGGAAGGCTGAGTCAACCTTGGGCCGGGCTCGAACCTGCAGTAATTGCAGGCTTTGTGTTCTTAATAACAGGCCTTAATAACAGGCCTTTCTCTTATTTGTCTTTTCCCTATCCACTTCATTTATTTATCTTTATTTATATTTCTTTTCTAACCAATCATAAAAACTTCCCCATGTCTTGAAATACATTGATTCCTCTTTATCTTTTATTCTCAATGTTAATCTATTCATTTCATTCTAAAATTTTATTTATTATCTCTCCTTCCGACAGGATTTTGTCTGCTTTCCAGTTTTTTGCAAATACTATTCTAACCACTGTTATTATGTGAATAATCAAATATATATCTTCTTTATTATATTTCTACAGCAGTATTCCTAATAAGAATATCTCTGGTCTTAGCTGTATTCATTACTGTAGTATTTCCTCTAACCATATCTGTATTTTAACCCAATAATTCTTTGTTTCTTTACATGTCCACCACATATGGTAATATGATCCTGGCAGTTGATGACATTTCCAACATTTAGCTGATTTATCTTTGAATATTTTAGCTAATCTTTCTGGTGGCATATGCCATCTATAAAACATCTTATAAAGTTTTCTTTATATGCTGTTGCCATTGTTAATTTGTAATTTCTCTCCTATAATTGGTGCCATTTCTCCAATTCAATAGTATAACCAAAGTTTTTTGCCCATGCTATCATTGTTTCTTTTACTTCTTCATCTTCTAATTCAATTTGCTATAGATAATTATATAATTTCTTAATCATTTTTTCATCTTTTCCTGTCAGTATCTCATCCAACTCTGATTTCCCCAAATTAAAACCATTCTGTCTATGGTCTGCTTCAAATCTTGATTGTATTTGCAATCTTGTATACCAATCTATCTCAATCCTTTCTTTTTCTAACTCTTGCTTTTGTTTCAATTCTCCCCATTCTGTTAAAATATCCTTGTATCTAACAAAATTCCCCATATTTACAATATTTGGATATGTCAAAGCTTCTATTGTTGAAAGCCACGTATGTTCAAATAATGTTTTTTTTCACTCTCTCCCAACTAATAACAAACCATTTCTTACATAATGTCTCTGGAAATATCCATGTATCCTTTGTTTCCCATACCATAGGAAAGCATGCCAACCTAGTTGTAAATCATGTCCCTCCAACATTAATAGTCTTGTGTTTCTCAATAAAATCCATTCCTTAATCTACGTTAATGCTGCCACTTGGTAATATAGTTCCCAGTTCAGTAGTCCAAACCCACCTCTAGTTCTTGCATCTTGTAGCATTTTTATATTAATTCTTGCTTTTTTCCTTGCCACACATATTTCCATATTATTCTCTTCAAATTTTCAAAGTACTTTTTCTCCAATTTTATTGGTATTGTTTGAAAGAGAAAGAACAGTTTTGTTAATATATTCATCTTTATTAATGCTATTCTTCCCATTAATAATAGTTGCAGATTCCTCCATTTCTCCAAGTCTGTTTCAATTTGTTTTTTCAATTTATAGTAATTATCTTCCTTGATAGTTACACATCTTAATATCAAATGAATACCCAAATATTTCATTTTCTTCATTATTTGAATGTCCAGTTTTCCATTATTTCCTTTTTTATTTTCTCTATTACAAAAATATTAGTAAAAATATTTTTTTTTTAATTTTCAATCCATATTTTTGGATTTTTCTCCATATTTTTCTATTTGCTCAAGCAGCTTTAAAACTGTCTGTATTGGATATTCCATAATAAACTCCAAATTATCTGCAAATTCTTGCAATTCATATTCCTTTTTTAAAATTTTCATTCCTTTTATATCCTATCCTGTCTCACTTTTCTATTTAAAAGCTCTAGTGTCAAGATAAATAATAGTGGAGATAACAGGCAACCCTGTCTTGTTCCTTTTCTAATATCCACTTTTCCTGTCATTTCACCACTTACCATCAACTTTGCTGATTAATCTTTGTATATAGTTTTAATATATTTATAAATATGTCCATCATTTTTAACTTATTATTATAAATTGCCAATTCACATTATCAAACGCTTTCTTTGCATCTAAAAATAGCAACACTATTTGCTTCTCTGAATATGCTTCATAATATTTCAAAGTGTTTAATATAATCCACATATTGTCTCTAATCTGCCTTTTTGGTAAGAAATCATTTTGGTCCATATGTATAAACTCATTTAATAGTTTTGTCAGCTCGCCTCAGATCAGTACTTAAGAAAATAAAGACCCAACTCCATCATTTTGAAGAAATTGGTAATTTTTACTAAGTAAGTCTGATAATGATTCAAGCTAAGCCAGAACTGGAAGTAAATCGAAACCACAGAGTAATATCCTCTCCTGAACCCTCCCTCTACTAGAGGTCATACAGTAAATTATCCAATGTTGTCTCCCTCCTTGGCCATGTGTCGTTTCACTTCCGATATTCTCCCTCTGTCAATCTTCAGGATGGAATGTGAGGCCAGCATCTGCCATTACATTCACGTACCAAAACAATTCAAACTTCTGTTCAAAAGGCTAACTCCCTCCCCCACACATGCAATGTCAGCCGAACGCTGGGAACAGTAAAAACCTCCCCCCTCCTCCATTAATCATGTAAGACACTCAGTAGAGCAAACTTTTAACAAGGTAATAAAACAGTAAAACAGTTTAGTAGGAGAAATGCACTTAATTAAAGCGGAGGCGGACAAGTTTTTTCAATCTTTCAGCCATAATTGATGCAAAAATTTTATAATCCACATTTAGTAGGGATATCGGCCTATAATTCTTTACTTGTTGTAAATCCAACTCTTCTTTTGGTATCAAGGTTATATATGCCTCCATCCATGAGTCCGGAATCTTGGCTTTTAATAGTAATTCATTAAATACCTGCAGCATCACATTACTTAATACATCTTGTAGCATTTTATATACCTCTACTGGTAATCTATCCAGACCTGGTGTTTTCCCATTCTTTTGTCTTTTAATTCCCTCTACGAATTTCTTCATTGATATTCTTTCTTCTAACATTTTTTTAAAATTTTCTGGAATCTTAGGTATTTTGGCTTTTTCTAAGTACTGTTCTATCTTTTCCTCTGCAACTATCTCTTGTTTATACAGTCCATTATAATATTTCTCAATTATTCTTTTCTTTTCCTCATTTTTGTAACATACATTTCCATCTTTTGTAACATACATTTCCATCTAATAATTGATTTATTTGCTTCTTTTCTTGCTCTTTTTTCATTTTATATGCTAGCCACCGTCCTGGTTTATTTGCATTTTCAAAAAAGTTTTGCTTTGTAGATTTTATTTTGTTTGCCAACTCTTCATTTTCCATTAAATTCAACTTGTGTTTTTTCACGTCCGTCAGATTCTTAATCTTTTTATCTTGTGGATTTTTCTGTAACTCCATCTCTAACTTCTTGTACTCCTCTAATTTCTTATGCATTTGTTTATTTTGCTTATTCCATTTTCCTAAATATGTTATTGTCAATCTTCTAATATATGCTTTGTTAGTGTTCCACACATTTTGTAGTGATGTATCTTCTTTCCTGTTCTCTTTAAAGAAAAAAGTCATTTCCATTATTTCCACTATTTCCATTATTGTTGAAAACTCTTTTCACTTAATAATTTTTGATTTAATGGCCATCTCATTTTTTTTTCTTGCATCCCTTCCATATTATTGGATTGTAATCTGACAATGTACCTGTTTCTATATCAGTCTTTTGTATTTTAGATATTAATTCTGTTGACATCCACATCATATCTATTCTTGACCATGACAAGTGCCTATTTGAATAAAATGTGTTCTGCTTTTCTTTTGGGTATCTTTGTCTCCATGCATCTTGCAAACTTAATTCATCTATCATTATAAAAAATGTTTTTGGAAGAGTATTAATTTCTTGTTCACTTTTGTGGATTTGTAATCCAATTCATTATCTACAATCGTACTGAAATCCCCCATTATACATATGTCTTCATCTTCATCTTCTATTATTTTTTAATGCAATTTCACATTAATTTCTTGGAATGGAGATGTGGTGAAGGGACTGCAAGACAGAAAGCTGCCTTCAATCCAGGGAAGGGACCACAGCCTCAGGAGCTCTGTCTGAAGAAGCTGCATCAGTCGAGCAGCATCCCGAAAGTGCTCTGAAGATGCTGCCTCGTAGGCCAGAGCAGGGACGGGCTTGGATCTCCCTGCTGAGCAACCCTGGTGAAGGAGGCACATCATCGGGGGTCTCTACCCCTGGTAGCTCCTGGGTGGCAACTCCTGCTCAGCGGACTTGCTCAGCCCAAAGGAGGCAAAGCAGCCAGTTAGAAAGGCTGAGTAGAGGTGGTAAAGCACAACCAGGCCCAGCAGGCAAAAGATAGCCACCATAAGTGGGGAAAGCCAGATCCCCATTGGTGCCCTGGCTGCCCAGGTCCAGCAGAGATGAGGGTGAAGACATGTGATCCTGGCTGGGCTTGGGCAGCCATAGCGCCGATGTGAATCGAGCTTCCTCCAGGCCTGATGCTCTGGGTAGCGACAGCAGAGGCCTAATGGATGGCCTTGGTGATGCCAGACCCATGAGGGGGTCAAGGGTGATGCCAGACCCATGAGGGGACCAGCAATGACCTACTTTTCAACCACAAGCCAAATGAGACAGGACGGAGTAGGCAGCAGCCACCCCACACCCTCCTCACCTTGTTTTTGCCCACAGCAGCAGCAGTAGCTGAAGGCAGAGGCACAGGGGAGAGGCTTGCTGGATGCGCTGGGCAGCCATCTGCCCTGTACTCCACATGAGATGGAGTAGGCACATCTGGTGGTCTGCATCACATGTCTCCCCCACCACTCTGCCTGCTGCTGGTGCCAGTGCTGCCACCACCATGCCTGTTTCTTGGACAGCCAGCTGTGGAGTCCCTGCTGCTGGACATCTGCATCTTGGTGGATGCCACTCCTTTTTCCACTCCTTTTGCATCCTGTTGTGTCTGCACCCCCCGATCCGGGCCCCCTGCCAGAAAGTGACTCTGGAAGTGAGGGGGAAGAGCCATCAGGACTTACCTCTGGAGCACCGGCTTCCCTAGCTCAGCTCCAGGAGCCAGAGGCAGGCCAGGTGGAGGAGATAATGAGGCCTCCATCCCCTGACTCTTTCCTCCCCAGGCCATGCCTCCAGACCTAGCTGATGGCCTGGCTGGACCCTAGGTTTCGTAGGCAGGAGAGGCAGGAACAACAGAAGCAAAGGTGGGGCAGGCTTAGGAAGTGCTGAGTCATGGAGCCACACCCCACAGGATATAAAAGCAGCAAGGGCTGCTATACCACTTCGTGGCAAGCAAATCAACTGCTTAGAAGGAGAATTAGAGCTGAAGTCCTGTTTGTTCCTGGTTTCCTGGCTGACTCATTGGCATCAAGCGAGATAACAGAGACACTTGGCAGACGCTCGTTAGTTTGATGCCAGAGCTGATAGTTGCCGGCTAAGACTTCCGAACCGCCATTCACCACCGCAGGGAGACGGAACCTATACGGTGGTTCCGTCCCAGGCGCCTGATGGACCCCGAGAGGTTCCTGACGGAGCTTGGGCCATTCCCTGAGGAACTGGCCCACGGCACGACTGTGGAACTGGTCGTGGCCTGGGAACAGGCCATGGCCGGGGCCTTGGACCGTGTCGCGCCTTTGCGGCCTCTGACCCGGCGTAGATCTCGACCGGCCCCTTGGTTCTCCGAGGGGCTGAGGGAGATGAAACGCCGGAGAAGATGCCTGGAGAGCACCTGGAGGTCCAGTCGCTCCGAAACTGATCGGACGCTAGTTAGGTCCTATTCTAGGACCTACCTAGTGGCAATAAGGGAAGCGAGGCATTCCTACGCCTCCACCCTCATTGCGTCGGCAGATAACCGCCCGGCCGCCCTGTTTCGGGTCACCCGCTCTCTCCTACATCAGGAGGTGCGGGATGACCCTTTGCAGGGACGAGCCGAGGAGTTTAGCGGTTATCTATACGATAAAATCGCTCAGCTGAGGGACGGTCTGGATCGAATTTGGGATGATCCAAGCGAGGGAGAGGAGGCACGTCTTGTTGAGTCCATTTGGGATGAGTTTGACCCTGTGGCTCCTGAGGACGTGGACAGGTTGTTGGGGAGGCTTCACGGCACGACATGTTTACTGGACCCGTGCCCTTCCTGGCTGGTACTGGCCACTCAGGAGGTGACACGAGGCTGGCTCCAGAGAATTATCAACGCTTCTTTGTTGGAAGGGGTTTTCCCTGCCGCTTTGAAAGAGGCAGTGGTGAGACCCCTCCTCAAGAAGCCCTCCCTGGACCCAGCTGTTTTGGGTAATTATCGTCCAGTCTCCAACCTTCGCTTTGTTGCGAAGGTTGTAGAGAGTGCCGTGGCGCGACAGCTACCCCAATACCTGGATGAAGACGTCTATCTAGACCCGTTCCAGTCCGGCTTCCGACCCGGATACAGCACGGAGACAGCTTTGGTCGCATTGGTGGATGATCTCTGGAGGGCTCGGGACAGGGGTTATTCCTCTGCCCTGGTCCTATTAGACCTCTCAGCGGCGTTCGATACCATCGACCATGGTATCTTGCTGCGCCGGTTGGGGGGATTGGGAGTGGGAGGCACCGTATATCGGTGGTTCTCCTCCTATCTCTCCGACCGGTCGCAGACAGTGTTGACAGGGGGGCAGAGGTCGACCGCGAGGGGCCTCACTTGTGGAGTCCCTCAGGGGTCGATTCTCTCGCCCCTTCTGTTCAACATCTACATGAAGCCGTTGGGTGAGATCATCAGTGGTTTCAGGGTGAGATACCAGCAGTACGCTGATGACACCCAGCTGTACTTTTCCACCCCGGACCACCCCAATGAAGTTGTTGAAGTGCTGTCCCGGTGCTTGGAAGCTGTACGGGTCTGGATGGGGAGAAACAGGCTCAAGCTTAATCCCTCCAAGACGGAGTGGCTGTGGATGCTGGCACCCCGATTCAGTCAGCTGCAGCCGCGGCTGGCTGTCGGAGGCGAGTTATTGGCCCCAAAGGATAGGGTGCGCAACTTAGGTGTCCTCCTGGATGATCGGCTGTCGTTTGAAGATCATTTGACGGCCGTCTCCAGGGGGGCCTTCCACCAGGTCCGCCTGGTCCGGCAGTTGCGCCCCTTCCTTGATCGGGATGCCTTATGCACGGTCACTCATGCGCTCGTTACCTCTCGCTTGGATTACTGTAATGCTCTCTACATGGGGCTCCCCTTGAAGTGCGCTCGGCGGCTTCAGTTAGTCCAGAATGCAGCTGCGCGGGTTATAGAGGGAGCTACACGTAGCTCCCATGTAACACCGATCCTGCACAGGCTGCACTGGCTGCCTGTGGCTTTCCAAGTGCACTTTAAGGTGTTGGTTATGACCTTTAAAGCGCTCCATGGCTTAGGACCTGGGTACTTACGGGACCGCCTGCTGCTACCACACGCCTCCCACCGACCCGTACGCTCCCATAGAGAGGGACTTCTCAGGGTGCCGTCCGCCAAACAATGCCGGCTGGCGGCCCCCAGGGGAAGGGCCTTCTCTGTGGAGGCGCCCACACTCTGGAATGAGCTTCCCCCGGGTTTACGTCAAATACCTGACCTTCGGACATTTCGTCGCGAACTAAAAACACATCTTTTTATCCGCGCGGGGCTGGCTTAAATTAGTTTTACGGGGAAATTTTATTAATTTTAAATGGGGTTTTTAGTATGGAAATTTTTAATCTCAGGCTAATTTAATAAGTTTTAAAATGGTATTTTAATCTGTATATTGTATTGTTTTATTTTTTGCCTGTACACCGCCCTGAGTCCTTCGGGAGAAGGGCGGTATAAAAATTAAATAAAATAAATAAATAAATAAATAAATTAAGTCATCGCTCATGACTCCCGGACTGCGGAGGGGGACAGAACACATCCTCACCTGCTGTCATGCCCCTGGCAGAGTCTGAATCCAAAGGGGAAGAAGAACGGCTGACAGAGAGTGAGAGAGTGGATCCATTGGCTGTGGAAAAAACTGTGGAAGAGCAAAGTCAGACTGGGCAGAGCAGGGAAGAGGTAGAACAAGGGAGAGGGGGTTCAGATGAAGATCCTCATCCTAGGCTGTGCAGGGAGGAACTGAGAAAAGAGTAATGTGGGTTGCATGGCTTACAAGGGAGGAAAGGGACCCAATCCTCTTTACAAGACACAGGTGCTACTGGAGTTTAAAAGGAAAGGCAAATGAGAGGGGTGTTTGTACATTTCAAAAATGTACAAATATTTTTTCTGATTCCAAAGTTTTCCAGACAGGTGTTAATCCAGCTATGGGGTAATGAGTCAAATGCCTTCTTGTAATCAATCCATGCCATATTTAAATTTGTTTTTCTTCATTTTGCATTTTTTAGTACCATTTTGTCAATGAGCAGCTGATCTTTTGTTCCTCTTGATTTTTTATAATTTCCTTTTTGTTCTACTGGATACAAACTGTTTTTCATCAGATGATTGAATACGGAATTTGCCAGTATTCTTCTAAAAAGATTGGATGTTGTTGGCAGACAAGTAATTGGGCAATAGTTGCTTGGCTCTGTGCCCTTTTCTGGATCTTTTATTATCAGGGATGTTCGACCAGCTCTTTGCCTGTCACAATTTGAAGCATTTGATCAAATTGATTGGCCATGCAATGATGGAGGCTGGTCAGGTGTTTTAGCCAGTATCCACGCAGTTCATCTAGACCAGGTGCACTCCAATTCTTGATCTCCTTTGCTTGTTTTGCAACCACGACAGTTGTTATTACAATATTTTCCATTTTGTTTTGTATTGTCTGTTGTTGAATATCTTTGATCCAGGAGGCAGTTTTGTTGTGTTCTACTGGGTTTTCCCACAGTTCTTTCCAAAAGTTCAAAGTTTTTTCTTTACATGGATGAACATTAGTTTGTACTCGATTTTCATCAAGGGACTGCTAGAAGAATGTTGGTTTCTTCTGAAGTGGACATTTTCAAGATATTGTTTAATTCATATTTCGTATCTTTCAATTTTCTTTGCTGTTGCTATTACACTTTGTTTTAGTTCTTCCATGATTTCTGTTATTGTTTTTTCCTCCAGGTTGTATTTATTGTGTAAACTATTTTTCAGCTTTTTGTTATTTAGTTTTCCTTCTTTCAAGTACTTCAGATTGCTGATATCTCCTCGTAATTTTTTTATTTTATTTTCAAGTCGAATTTTCCACTTTGGTGTCTCTTTTTTGGCATTTTATAACCCAGTTCTGCAGTTATAATGGCAGCTGTGCTATACCTTAGTTGGTTGGTTTTATATGGTGTGCTGGATGGGATGGACGTTAAAATGCTGTTCATGGCAGTTAGTAGATCTTTCACTCATTTGCTATATACTTTGCAAATGGTAGGTAGTCTTTTTCTTTCTATCTTTTCTTTGATGTGGTTTTCAATCTTTTCTTTCAGCATTTTTGCTATACCACTTAGCTCTACACTTTTGAGTTGTTGCACAAGAGGATTTTCATCCTGTATGTTGGTTTCTTCCACTGGTTGGTCAGTTTGTTCAGGTGTTGGAACAGT
Source organism: Ahaetulla prasina (assembly GCF_028640845.1). Taxonomy (NCBI): domain Eukaryota; kingdom Metazoa; phylum Chordata; class Lepidosauria; order Squamata; family Colubridae; genus Ahaetulla; species Ahaetulla prasina. Next base: position 187,569,886 of record NC_080540.1, read on the forward strand.
TTCTTCAGCCTGTTCTTCATTACCTGTTGTTGTTTTTTTAGCCAATATTTCTAGATGTTGCATTTCCACATCTATGAAAACTTTATTATGGATGATGAAACGTTTTTGATCCATTAATCTTTGTTCAGTTATGTCACTTTCCCAGTGTTTTTTCTTCCACAGTTTTATCATTCTTTTTTGAAATCCTCTGGCTGTTGGTTCTGCTTGGTAATAATATTTGATGATTTCTCTGTTTTCTTCAGTTGTCCAAGTTTTGCACTTTTGTTTTAGTCACAGTTGCAGTCCCTGGTTCTCTAGCAGTAACAATTGAGCCCTGTAGCCCCTTTTTTGACAGATGTCCAGGAGCCATAGCATCTGACGTGTCCTTATTAACCCGGGCGATGACTGATCCGGTGTGGAATTTCATTGATTCCTTCTCATCATTAGTGATGGTGGTTGTTGTTGTTGTTGTTGTTGTTCTTATTATTATTATTATTTTATTTTCCAGTGTTTGGTAAGAGTGGTTTGACGTGATCTGTTTTTACAAACCTGTGCTGTTTAAATTTAAGCATGCTGTAAAACATGGCTTAAAGGAGCAGCTTAGGAGTTTTAAAAATAGTGTAATATGGCATGGGGTTATCCCTAAAATAATAGACCAAATCTAGGTAGTTGTCCATCTTCAAAATTCTGCTCCTAGAAGTCCTTTCCGTGGTCCTTAAGTGCCATCCAGATTATGGAATCCATTTTATATGTACATTATCTCCCTGGATTTGAGCAGAAGTATCATCATTGTATTTGACATATGTCCATTTTTACCTATATAATAAATAAATGAGAAAAGGGAAGGCACTGAACCCTGAAAAAAACAGCAATATAAGTTTCCAAGCAGAGAAGGAGTTCCCAAAACTATTGATCAAAGTACAGATCAAATACTGTAATTTCAATAGCTATCCCATTCATTCTGTAGCATCATCCACAACACATCACAATGATACCATGTGACACAAAGCTCTCTTGTTTTGATGCAATAGCTAAAGAATTCTTGTTAATACATATAAATTTTGTTCTTTTTATTCTCAGACAGACAAAGCTGGATATGCTTCCTTTATTGTTAAAACAACAGATATTAAAATATCTCAAAAAGAATACATCAGTACTATTGAGCTTTATGCAGAAGTGGAAGAGGAAGGAACAGGTACAAGGAAATGGGAAATTCAATGTTATATCTGGATATGTAAATTTAACTGAATATTCTGATTTGATTTTGTCTTCCATTCTACAGTACTATTCTAAAGAAAAATGGTATTTAAAAAATATTTTCCACCATTGGGTTCTGTTTCTTTAAGCCATGTTGTAGTCTTCCAAATAACATGTAGAACTTAAACTTATTCACCACAAGCCCATAATTTATACAAAGAAACTGCCACAATTTTAGGCACCTGCCAGGAGACACACTTGCCTCCACTAGGGCTTGCTGTCTACCTTTTGGCATCTTGAATAAGTAGTTCAGTTCTGGTACCCCCTGCTGTAGGGGACTGTCTCCCAATTTTACTAGAGATTTTTAAATAGGTGCTTCCCTTTCTTGCTTTTCTCCACCAACATACTAGAATCTCCTACTTTCGTTTAAACAACAAAACTCCTCTGGGAGCAGAGGTATAAAGCAAATGTATAATCTTTCTTCTCATTTTGCATGAAAAGCAGGTTCCAGAGCCAAAAGTTCTAAATGGAATTGTCATCCACCTAATTGTTTTCATCACACAGTGACTGGATCCCTGCCTTTCAGGTGGGATGCCTTCTTCTGCTCAACAAATAGCATGCCTAAGCCATAGTTGCTGCTTAGTTTATGTTGCAATCTGGGAAAATAAGTTTATTGGGGAAACATACTTTTTATGGCTGAATCCTGTGTTCCCAGGAGAGGAACAAAGGAGGCCTTATCGCAAATGTTATGATCTCATTAAGATTGGTTTGTACTTTGTAGCTCAAAACTCTTCTGCTTTTCTTGATTGGAGTCTCAGGGCGATAGTCATTTTGAATGTATGGGATCAACAGACAAGAAAAGTAAATGGATGTAAAGTTGAGCCAGATTAATTTGGGATCAAAAATCCTCATACTTTTTAACTGCTTTTGTTACTCTGAAGGAGATTTGTAATTTTGCCTGCTCTATGGAGTATTTCCACAATCTACTGACTAAGATCACTCATTGGTCCTACCTATCATTCCTTTGCAACACTCTTCTGAATGGAGTGCTGGACTCTAGTTAAAAGCAGCCCAACTTCCTGGTCCTAAACATAGAGTAGAGGTTGCACCAAACTGGACGTTACACCCATAACCTTTCTTTCACCTCTGTGACCCATCAGTCAGGCTGCTCTTTTAGAAATATGGAACTGGCGGGATAATTGGAGCTATAGACTTGGGACTGGAAGGAGACCCTAAGCATGCATGTGACTGGGCTGCTTCGCACATCTTCCAAATTTAAATTTATGACCGTTGCAGCATCCCCATGGTCACATGATCAAAATTCAGATGCTTGCCAACTGGTTCATATTTATGATGGTTGCAGTGTCCCAGGGTCATGTGATCCCTTTTTGTAACCTGACAAGCATAGTCAATGGGGAAGCCAGATTCACTTAACTGTGTTACTAGCTTAACTTCAGTGATTCACTTAACAACTGTGGCAAGAAGTGTCATAAAATTGGGCAAAACTCACTTAACAAATGTCTCAGGAGCCCTAGCCAGCCTCTTCTACTGTCTGCAATTTATTTATTTATTTATTTTTCATATTTTTATACCGCCCTTCTCCGAGGACTCAGGGTGGTGTACAGCACAAATAAAACACAGATATCAAAAAATTTAAAATACAATATTCAATTAAAAATCTAATTCAATAAGCTGTATGTTAAAATTGCTGGATAAAAATTAATAAATAAATTAAAACCCCTTAAAAACCCACTAAAACCCCTCAATATTAAAATTAATCATTAGGCCAACCTTGCTTGATGAAAGAAAAAGGTTTTGAGCTCGTGCTTGAAGGTCCGAAGATCAGGGAGAAGACGTAGTCCCACAGGTAGATCATTCCATAGGGCCGGAGCCCCCACAGAGAACACTCTTCCTCTGGGGGCCGCCAGCCGACATTGGGTGGCCGACGGCACCCTAAGGAGGCCCTCCCTATGAAAGCGTACTGGTCGATGAGAGCTAAGTGGTGGCAGCTGGCGGTCCCGTAGATTGATTGATTAGAAGGCATGCAGCCTTCACAGAGCTTCATTGTCTCTGCAAAAGTGGTGATGGAATCACATTGCCGTTGACTCCGCAGACCTGTTTTCAAGTGAACCAAAAAAGGAGGATTCTTTTTCTGATTTATCCAAGGCAGCATTACAAACAGGGTTAATATGAGCAACATGTGGCAATTTGAAGGAAAGGCATGTCTTTGATTTTCTAATTGGCACAAGACAACTTTCACAGAGCAGATAACACTATAAGAGTAGATGCCCAGGCAAAAAGAGGTGAGACAATTAAGCTTGCCACTCCCTACAATATCACTATAATTGGTGTCTCATTTTCCATCAACCAATCATGAAGATAGCAGAACTAGAGCAATCCTCCAATTACTGTATTTGGCATGCCTTGCCTAAATGACTAACCCAAAGATGAATCAGGTCAAGGACCAGCTGCCCATTGGAGAAAGAAAGAGAGGCAGAAACTTTCCTCCAACTTATTTTTTTGTTGGTTGAAGGAAGAGTGAGCATGTAAATTCAGCCGTGAGAAACACTGACTGAAATTGGGGAAATAAATAAGCAAATAAACACAAGATCAATAAGAAATTAAATGTTGACGGTTGTCGTGTCCCACTCCTCCGCTGACGGCTGGGTCAGGGAAATCCGAATCAGGCTTGCCTCTGCAGCTCTGCCCAAAGTCCTAGCAAAGTCCTCAGAGCAGGCAGGAGACCAGTAAGTGACTTCAGCAAGATAAGTTCGACTTTTGCCTGACTCAGAGACTGCCAGAAAGTAGATCCTTTATATAGGCCATGGGGTGTGGCTCCATGACTCAGCACTCATTAAGGCCTGCCCCTCCCTTCCTTCTGTTGCCTCCACCTATCCAATCTTCTGATGCGAGGGTCACTCCAATCAGCTGTTCTTGGGAGTAAACCCTCCTCAGGCTCACCTGCTGTGGAGGAGGGGGAGGGGTCTAGCTGCTCCGTTTGCCTGGGCATGGAGTCAGGGCTGGGGCAGGGAGATGCTCCTTCTTCTGCAGTTTGTGTGGGCATGGAGCCAGGACTTGGGCCGGGAGGCATACATTCCTCAGTGTTCGGGAGCAGGTAAGAAGGCCCTGGCTGCTCTGAGGGCGGGCAAGACACAACAACGGTGCACTTAGATATCTGCTTGGTTTTTCTTTTCTTTTCTGTATTCTGTCTCTGCAGGAGTAAACATCTCAGGAAATAGCCTTATCTCAGTGGTCAACAGAGTAGTTCAAATAAAATTCTTAAACCATGACACATTCTTTAAACACGGAATGCCATATACTGGAAAGGTTAGTCAATGCAGTTTTCTTTGTGTGACACTCCTTTCTGTTCTGTGTGCAACAGAAAAACAATATGTTCAGCACTTCCCCCACTTATAAGCTGCAATTTCAATTGCTAGGCTGGGGAAGAAAAGATGTTTCCAATAATGTTTCAGGGCTAACTTTTAGGTATATTCAGGATATACCTGAATATGTGTTGGGTCACAACAAATTTCTGTTTTATAAGTATTTGTTTATATTTATTATTTTTAATAATTTTAGCCACTTTAACCAGAATTTATTAAACTACTTTTTTCCAAATGAAAGCGATTGGTGCTTTTGGCATGTTGTTTCCTACGGAGGGTGCAGGTTGGTTAAATGGTATGGACTTTAAGTAGTAAAAATAATATTTTAGCTAGAAATTTATTGTAAACTATTAAAAACAGTTTTAAATCTGATTTATAACCTGAATATGACATTTTTTTTATTTGAATTTATATTCCGCCCTTCTCCGAAGACTCAGGGCGGCTCACATTGTGTTAAGCAATAATCTTCATCCATTTGTATATTATATACAAAGTCAACTTTTATTGCCCCCAACAATCTGGGTCCTCATTTTACCTACCTTATAAAGGATGGAAGGCTGAGTCAACCTTGGGCCTGGTGGGACTTGAACTTGCAGTAATTGCAAGCAGCTGTGTTAATAACAGACTGCTTAGTCTGTTGAGCCACCAGAGGCCCCCTTTTAATAATAATCTAGTATTTTAATAATCTAGTATGTTTACAACCTGTAAACATCATAGAGCAATGCTCCATGAATTCCATACAATATCTTAACTATCATTACAACAATAATAGGGCATTGTATTCCTGTAGATGAAATGCACTGTCAATGATATACCCTTAAAGAACCAGACTGTGTACCTTACTGTTGATATTGATGATGTGGAAACTCATATTTCATACATCACTGATGAGAATGGGGAAGTTCATTTCACCTTGGACACAACAACATGGAAAAACACTTCAGTTGCTCTACGGGTAAGCAGTAGTTCTCTCCCTGGTTTTTCTTTCTTTCCTCCCTTTTTAAACACACATACATACAAACACACACAAAACTATAGCCTCTTGAACCACTCTTAGATTTCAGGAGAACCAGGGGGGGAAGAAGAGCTATACATGGTGGGAAAAATAAAAAAAAATCATATTACATACAGAAAATCTCTAGTTTGGATCCAGGATACCTGTTTATGCTAAGTACTACACAAAGCTATAGGTTAGTTTTGATTCTAGTTTTTTTAGCTGTTGCTGACCTATTCTGTGGCTTTTTTTACAGGGTAGGTATTCCCTCTCAAATGTAACTCATGGTGATGTCAGCATGTTATATAATGATGCTTTTGTTTGGCTGAAGCCTTTCTACTCAGAGAGTAATAGTTTCCTTGAGATTCAGCATATGGAGGAAGAGCTGCCCTGTGGAAAAAATCAGGAAATATTGGTTGATTACATCCTTGACCGGAAAGAGCTGGGCCCCACGGCTGACTACATAGATTTCTATTACTTGGTGAGCATAAACATTTGTGAAAAGGGCAACAGGATGTGATAATAAAAAGTATAAATTGTCAACTAAAGGCAAAGAATCCTTTTGACTCCTGTTGATTACAAGTTTACCAGAAGAACTATTGCTTTATTTATAATCTTCCAGTCCAAATTCCCCAAAGGTTTACATCCCCCTTAAGCTGTAGAACTACAGTTATACAGAATTCTGTTCTTCTGGTAGCAAGCCTCTCAGCAGCATCTACAGGGGAGGGAAAGGAAGGGGCAGAACAATGAACACAGGATTTTATTGTTTCTGTAAGCACTATACCTTTTGTACATGCATTATGACACTGTATGCATGTACAAAGGGTAGAGCTTGCAGCATCATTTTGACAAAGTAGCAAAGATGCCAGAGATGTCTGACATATTGTCCTGATTCACCTTGAAAACTTGTTTAGGACACAGCAAGTTGTAATGAATATTTTCTTTATGACTTAATATGTGCTAAATAAGCCCCTGTGGTATTTATAGAAATTTATAGAATTGTGATCCATGAACTTGGGCCACTTTTTCCCTGCAGGTTGTATCAGAAGGAAATATTGTCTCCAGTGGACAGCAACAGGTTCCAATTGACCTGAAAGAGAGTAAGTGACAGTAAATCTATGGTGCAATACGGACTGACATAATTACACAAGACTCCCACATTCTGTTCTTTCAGAAAAGCACTAGTCTCATGTTCAGAAATAGCCATGACAGATAACAGGTGTGGAAGATGGTTGGTGAGGAGCATTAAGAGACATCCCTTCCATTTTATGGAATGGCAAATGCACCCTCCTAGCATTTGCCATTTAGTAATCAGGTAGCTGAACAGGCACCTAAACTCAGCATTCAAGGTCTCCAGTCTCCATTTACTCAATCCCACCCTCCTACTAAGTAGGGTGAGTACTTGTTTTTTTTTCCCCATTAGCAGGTGATACTTGGTGGGAAAGGAGAAGAGGTTGTGGAAATCCATCCTATCATACCTGTTTTTTCACCTTCATTAAGGGAAGATAACAAATGACAAAGACAAAATAGGCAGGCACATTTTATGCTATTATATATTTTTGCCAGTTCAAGAATTTGTGGATAGTACTATGGAAGAGTACTATTTGGAAGAGCCTTAACTTCTTCACTTCATTCTTCTGTATATATAGTAGGGAACAGGAGGAACCTAGAAGAAATGAACCACAAAGAAGAAAAGTCCAGGCAGAAGAAATAGGTTATTTCATTGTGATGTAAGAAAGGAAGAATGTTTCCATCCTAATTTTGAGACACAGAAGTAGTAGTCTTGGGCAGGAAGTTCCCTGTCCTTGCTATACTATATCAGCTTTATTTCTATTTGGCAGAAATTATTTACCCGTTATATGAACTTAAATCCTGTCTTTCTCATCCTTTCTTCCCCTGACCCAGCACTCAAAGGCAACTTCTCCCTCATTTTAACCCCGAGCTCTGACCTGGCACCCAGTGCCAGTCTTCTGTTCTTTACTGTGTTTGCTGATGGTGAGGTAGCAGCTGACAGTGCTGTATTTGCAATAAACAAGTGCTTCAAGCATAAGGTTAGTGTGCAGCAGGGGTGGGTTCTACTTACCTTTACTACTGGTTTGCAATGGGAACTCAGTATTAAGTGCTGTTGGTGACACTAATACCAGTTATATGTTGTTGGACATAGCTGTCCTATGTTTTGGGTTTGCTTTCTAGGTATAGCCTGACTGTTTCTGGTATGGATCCATAGATGGGGATCCCACAGGAATTCCCATGACTTGTTAGTACAGACTGGAAGTAGGTAGAGAAACTAAAGTTTAACATTTCCATGAGGTTAGGAATCAAAATCTTGGTGTATTTTGTAATGTTTTGTTCTTGTGTTGCATAGATATTATTATGGATAGCCAAGAAAATTAATTAGCCAAATTAATTTAGAACAAAGCAAATTAATTTAGAACAAAGCAAATTAATTTAGAACAAATCAATCCAGAGTCCTCACTTGAAACTAAAATGCTCAAATTTTCATATTTTTGACATTTTATGTAGTCTCAAAGAAAAAATAACACTAATTCTCTTTTTCTGGTATCCTAAATTATCTATCATTCTTGGAGGTTTCCTTGTATCATTTATCTCTTGTATCCCCATCCATAGGTGACATTGGACTTCTCTAAGCAGGAAGAGCTTCCAGGGGCAAAGGTCAGTCTGCACATAGAAGCTGCCCCTGGTGCTCTGTGCTCCGTCCATGCTGTGGACAAGAGTGTTCTTTTGCAGACAAACCAAACTCTGACACCAGAATCGGTAAGGAAACGCAGCCCTTCCCTGTGGTCAATGAATTCTTCATCTGTTCCTTTCCTCATTAATGCATGAGCGGTAAAAAAAAAAAAAAAGGAGACTGTGTGTGCAAACTAAAGTAAAGGTATACTGTATAAGCAACTTGAGACAATTATCTGATTTTAATATTAATTAGAAGCTTTCAATCTAGAAGCACTTCAGTGTCTCTGACACAAGTTTAAAAAAATAACTAGAGGCAGCTCTCCTGATCAAGGAAAGTGATGTTACAGTTGCACTTTTCAAAATGTCTTTGCAAATATTTTTCATGTATTTTTAATGTCTTTACTGCTGTAAGAGTTAAGATCTTAATTTCTAAAATAAAAACATACATTCAAAATTGGCTAAATTGTGTGGCTGGAACAGTGAACTGCATTTTTAAAAATTTGTTTAGATATCTAGGGATGTTTCGATGTGGAAACAAATGTGTGGGTGGGTAATCCTGTTTTGAAATTTTGATGAGATGGCTACTTAATTCTGAATCATGTGCAAATGCTACCAGGAATCAGACTTCTATGGATATTATGATTATAATTCTAAGCATTGCTTTCTTCTGGTTTGCTTTTGTTTATGCCAATTCTCTCTGCTTTCAGGTGTATAGGTCTCCTTACCCTTACCTTGAAGCCATGAATGCAAGAGGATTTCACTTTTATTTGGAAGATTTTGAGCCCTATCCTTGTCTTCCTTCAAATAGTGAAAGGCACAGAAATCATTTGATAGCTCCCTGGTTTCAAAGTCAGGCTGATGTTTACAATCTGTTCAAGGTAAGTGACATTTGCAATGAAAACAGCTTTCTCCAAAACCTACGCTGTTTTGGCATTGATTGGAGTTCCATGAATAGGACACATTAATGATTCTAAATAGTGAAATAAATCACAAAATCGTGTTTAAAAAGAAGTTGTGGGAAAATTAGGTTGCAGAGCAGTGGTGGGTTTCAAAAGTTTTTACTACCGGTTCTGTGGACGTGGCTTGGTGGGCGTGGCAGGGGAAAGATACTGTAAAATCTCCATTCCCACCCCACTCCAGGGGAAGGATAATGCAAAATCCCCATTTCCTCTTGATCAGTTGGGAGGCAGAGAATAGATGGGGGCAGGGCCAGTTAGAGGTGATTTTTACCAGTTCTCCAAACTAGTCAAAATTTCCACTACCAGTTCTCCAAAACTGGTCAGAACCTGCTGAAACCCACCTCTGTTGCAGGGTTATGGAAAACAATTCAGTATTTAAAGGGAAAAAAATTCTCTACAGGTAGTCCTCAACTTATGACAGTAATGGAGCCTGCTCATTTCGGTTGTAAGGCAGGAGGACATTAATTGAAACTCATTAAGTTAGTTAGTTTACTTTATTGATTAGCCCTTGGGCCATATCAAAGTGCAGAGTTCCAGAAATAAATTATTACTAAAATCTGATAAAAAAACAATTTAAAATGGAATTGGATAAAATACAATAATTTAATATATTATAAAATAAAATAAAATATGATAAAATTATATTTCGGTGTCAGCCCTACAATCTACCCCAATCAATCCCACATATGCCAATCTTAATCGAACCATTTTGTTTAAGTATTGTGCTGTGTTAATTGTTATTTTCAGATTCTGACCACACATAAGGTAAGTTGTTTTGATATGTGGATCCCAATGGGTCATTTATTTAGTACATAGACCAAGGTACCTTTCTTTCACCCTTTTATACAGACAACAATCAAGTAGGACGTGAGCCAGGTCTTCTACCTCTGCCACTGCGCAAAATGCAGAGATGTCCATTATAGGATGTACAATAGAATCCCCCATATCTGACCATTGTGTCAAGCTATTTGAATCTCACTTGCATAAATATCTCCCTAAGATGTTTTGGCAGTTGTAATTTTAAATAGCTGTCTATTTGAAAAATATTTTGTATTTGTTTAGCCATTTCAAGTTCCCCGCCTTACTAACAGGGGTGGGCTTCAAAAATTTTAGCAAGGGGTTCTCTGCCTGGTTGCTGGGTGGGCTTGGCCTAGTCAGCCTCCTGCACCACGGCAAGGGAGGGCACTTTTGCCCTCCCCAGGCTTCGGAAGCTTTTCTTGAGCCCCTAGGAGGGCGAAAATGGCCTTCCCAGGCTCCGGAGGCCATCTGGAGGCTAGAAACGGGCCCATTTCCAGCCTTCCCGCACTTCCGGTAGGCCCGTTTTTCACCCTCCACAAGCTTCTGTGCACACCCTGCACTTACCTGCCTCCAAAATGGGCCACATGGGCACACCTGGAAGGAGCACGGGGTAACCTTAGCTTTATATAGTTTAATTAATGGGGCTAGGGATCCTGGGTAACTATGATTCTTTCATTTAAGCAGTAAATTGAAGCTTTACTGCTTTACAAGCTTTTGCTCTAAGTGTCCTCCATTGATGACAGCTAGCCCAAGATCCAATTGTCAAGCTTCCAAGTAATATGTTCCCTGATTGAATAACCACATTCATCAAAGGCAAAGGCAAAGGCAAAGGCAAAGGCAAAGGCAAAGGCAAAGGCAAAGGCAAAGGCAAAGGCAAAGGCAAAGGCAAAGGCAAAGGCAACCATATTTCATCCAAGTCTTTTTATTAGGAACATATCAAATTGGCAAGGTATTGGTGTAATTCTGGCTCTGACCAAACCCTGGAATTATACCCAATAAAAAGCAAAAGTTTGAAACTTCCTTCCAAAGTCACATTCTCCAATCAGCTCACAGTCCAGTGACTCCAAACTCCACTTTCAGCCATCTGCAGGCACATTCTCAGTTCCTGTTAAGTTTGGGCAATGAGGAGGCAGGAGACAGTCATTTGTGACAACAGCTCTTAAGTTTATTGTGAGAACCCCAGCAAAAACAATTGGCAAACAGCCCTCTTTATATAGTCTTTTGGCTGAGGCACCAGCCAATCAGAAATGTGTTTTTTCCCGCCCAATTTTACCTCCAAAAATTCAAATACATAACACTCCTCCCCTCCCAGAAAACAGTTAGTCAACTATTTACATATTATTTACAAGCATAATCAAGCAGGTAGCTGGGGCATCTCCTAATCCTGGCTGACCTCGCAATTCATTCCCTGGTGGGGAGTTGAGCTGGTCAGAGGGAATCTCCATTCCTCCCAGCTCCTCCAATTGGCCTTCCAGCCCTGGATTACTATCAGGATCATCTCCACCGGTTTCTGGAGGGATCGTGGGGTGTTGCTGGACTTGGTCATTTTCAGATAAGTCCTCCGATTGCCTCGGGCTTGAGCTAGCTGTTGGCGTAAACATTTGGTAGTCAGGGCCTGGTTGTTCGGTATCTGTTTTGGCTTCTAGTCTTTTTTGGAACTGATCTATGTGCCTTTTCCAAACCCTGCCATCTCCCATATCCACTAAATATGATTTGGGACCCGTTATCCCTAGAATTGTCCCCCCCAACCAAAGGGAGCCTTCACCATATTTATGGGCAAAAACAGGGTCCCCTGTGGCAAATGGCCTTGTTTTATCTCTCATTGTTGAATACCCATCAGGGGAATAAGTCGGGTTTAGCCTATCTAATGGGCATCGGAGTCTCCTTCCCATTAGTAGCTCCGCTGGGCTGTGGCCAGTGGCCATGCAAGGTGTCCCATGCTGTACAGCCAAGAAAGTGTCAATTTTGGTTTGCCAGTCCCCCGGGCTAATTCTTGATAGGGCTTCCTTGGCACTTCTCACAAAACGTTCTGCAAGGCCATTGCTGGCCGGATGGAAAGGCACTGAGAGGGCATGGCGGATGCCCAATTTGGCCAAGTACCCTTCGAATTGAGTGGCCATGAATTGTGGTCCATTGCCTGACACCAATGTGTCCGGCAATCCATGCGTTACAAATAGTCTCCGCAAAACCCTTATAACTGCTTCAGCAGTTGTGGTTTTCATCAATATTATTTCCAACCACTTGGAATAAGCATCTACGACAATTAAGAACGTTTGCCCATGAAAAGGGCCCGCAAAGTCAATATGGATTCTAGACCACGGTCCCTGGGGTTTTTCCCATTCCCTCACTGGGGCTGTTGGGGGTAATGGCCTAGAATCCTGGCAAGCCTGGCATTTGCCTACCTGGTCACTGATGTCTTTGTCCATCTGGGGCCACCACACATAACTCCATGCTAGACTTTTCATACATACAATCCCCAGATGCCCCACATGCAACAAATCCAATAGATTATCCTTTAACCATAAAGGAATAACCACTCTATCACCCCATAATAAAAATCCTCCTTGTACAGACAATTCCGAACGTTTGGTTGCAAACTGTTTAAATTCCCCGCCCGGTGCAATGGGCCATCCCCTCTGCACCCAGCCAATTACAGTGTGGATAATAATGTCTTTAGATGACGCCTTAGCCACTTCAGCAGAAGTGACAGGGCCAGTGTCCAAAGAATCAATTAGTAAACTCAGCGTTCCCGGGGTCGGGTCTTGGATTGTGTCCGGCAAGGGACACCTGCTCAGAGCATCAGCATGTCCCAATTCTTTGCCTGGTCGGTGTGTCAGGTGGTAAGAGTATGATGCCAGGAATATAGTCCAACGGGCCAGTCTGGGGGACAGTGTAATTGGCATAGGGCGGTCTCCCACCAACAAACCCAACAATGGCTGATGGTCCGTGACAATTTCAAATCGCCGCCCAAACAAATATTCGTGAATTTTTTTAACGCCCAAGATTATTGCTAACGCTTCTCTATCTAATTGACTATAGTTCCTCTCTGCTCCCAATAAAGTGCGGGAAAAGTAAGCAGTTGGGGTTTCTGCCCCATTAGGCAACTTGTGGCTGAGAACAGCCCCTACTCCATAGGGTGAAGCATCACAAACCAAGACGAGAGGCAAAGTTCCATTATATTGGATCAGCAGACTGTCACTAGACAACAGCTTTTTGACAGCTTTGAAAGCTGCTGCTTCAGTCCTGCCCCAAATCCACAGGGAGTTTTTTGCTAGCAGTCTGTGTAGCGATTCAGCCACGGTTGCTTTGTCTTTTAAAAAACTGAATAAGAGACTTCCGGTATGGTTCCACTTCATGGAGAAGCAGCTCTGATTAGGCTGCTAACTCCCTAGTCTGTAGAGCTGTCAGGACATCGTAAATGTTGGTCTGACAGCTTGGAATTCTCTCCCTCGGGCAAAGAGGGAGAGATGAGCATTCAGGCTGAAGTTGAGACACCCAAATATAGTCACACAAGCTTCTGAGGCTTACGGGGAGTTCTCCTTCCATAGCCTGATAAGCTCCTGGCTGGGGGAGGCATCTGCCTTTATGGCAGACAAATGAAGCGTCCAATTTCCACGGCAGGAATTGATTTATGATGGATTGTAACGTGGACGGAACAGAAACTGGAGTTCTAGCACTTGTTTGTAAGAAGACTGCAAGCCCCTGAGGATATATTTGCTGCGAAGATAGAATAGAATAGAATAGAATAGAATAGAATAGAATAGAATAGAATAGAATAGAATAGAATTTTATTGGCCAAGTGTGATTGGACACACAAGGAATTTGTCTTGGTGCATATGCTCTCAGTGTACATAAAAGAAAAGATACGTTCATCAAGGTACAACATTTACAACACAATTGATGGTCAATATATCAATATAAATCATAAGGATTGCCAGCAACAAGTTATAGTCATACAGTCATAAGTGGAAAGAGATTGGTGATGGGAACTATGAAACGATTAATAGTATTGCAGATTCAGTAAATAGTCTGACAGTGTTGAGGGAATTATTTGTTTAGCAGAGTGATGGCCTTCGGGAAAAAACTGTTCTTGTGTCTAGTTGTTCTGGTGTGCAGTGCTCTATAGCGTCGTTTTGAGGGTAGGAGTTGAAACAGTTTATGTCCAGGATGCGAGGGATCTGCAAATATTTTCACGGCCCTCTTCTTGATTCGTGCAGTATACAGGTCCTCAATGGAAGGCAAGTTGGTAGCAATTATTTTTTCTGCAGTTCTAATTATCCTCTGAAGTCTGTGTTTTTCTTGTTGGGTTGCAGAACCCAACAAGAGAGAAGGAGAGAAGGGAGAGAAGGAGAGAAGAAAGCAAATGGCGGTTTTGTGGAATGTGTGTACTGAAAACGAAAGTTAAAGAAATGCTTACTAACAGCTAGTGTCGAAATAGAAGATATATAGGAAGATACTGACTAAATGGAAGAAACAAGAATTTTATGATTTATATTTTTTCTTCTTCTTTGGGATTATAGTGATTTAGAAGAAAAGTTTTTTGAATTTTTCTTTTCTAATTTTTTTTTTCTTGGTCCGTTATTAAGTTATATTTTTTTAAAAAATGGCTTTTAAGCAAATAGTGCCAAAAGTCATTAAAAACTTTGAAATTTCTTCGGTTCGGATTCGGAAATTAGGAGAAGAGATCGGGGGGGAGTTGGGAGGTTTTTTGCAGGAGTTTTTGGAGAGTTGTTTTTTAGAGGTAGATCGGGGATTTGATGGGATAGAGAAGGAGATGTTGGATTTTGGGGAAGTGGTGGAGGAGCGGAGGAGGGAGGTGAGGATGGTAGAGAATGCGATTGCGCAAATGTTGGGCTCTTGTATTCAGATGGAGGATGATCTTGCAGAGATTGGTAGAGCTAATTTGGAGTTGCAGGGGAGGAAGTTCAAAAGAATCAAAGCAATTGGAACTTGGATAGTGGGATGGAAGATGTGCAGGCAGGAGTGGATGGGGCAGATGAAGAGGGAGTAATATTGCAGTGTAGATCGGTGGAGTGTGCTATGGGGGTGGGGGGTTTGGGGCAGAGTGGGAGGGAAAATTTGAAAGAGATTTTTGCGCAGGCCTTTGCTCAGATGGAGGGTGTGGAGCCGGAAGATTTTGAGATTGGTATTGGGGGAATTTGTCGTGTTGATTCTTGGCGGGCAAGACAGGGTGGAGTGCCGAGGGATGTGGTTATTTGTTTTGCAACTAAAAGGGTTGGGTATGAAATTTTGCAGGCCTTTTGTGAAGGTAGATTTCAAATATTGGGACAAGATATAGAAGTGATGGAGGAAATTCCTCCTAGGGTGTTGGGAAGGGGAGGGGGATTTGCTTTTTTGGTGGATGAGTTTGGGAAGCATCAGGTGTATTTTGGATGGGAGGTTCCAATGGGTTTGTCGGTGGGTTTTGGAGGCAGAAAGTATTTTCTTAGTTCAGTTATGAAGGAGAGACATTTTTATGTTGATGTTTTGGGGAGTGGGAGTCCTTTGTTGTTGGATGCTGGGTTGATTGGTTTGGAGATAATGGAGGGTGGAATGGGAGAGGGGAGGAATGTTTGAGATGTGAATATGATGATTATGGTTGATTTTTGGAATTGGTTTGTTTGGGATATAAATTATAGGACTTTTGTTGTTTGCTGTTTGTATGGTGTGAATCTATGGGATGATATTGTTTAATTGTGACGGATGGAGGGTGAAATTTATGAATTTAGATAATGTGGATGTGGTGGTTTTAACTGTTTGCTGTTATATTGTGGATGTAGTTTAAATGATTATTTGTTTTAATTGAGTAGTATTGGAAGATTGGATATTAAATGTTATGACAATTGAAGAAATATATAGGTGATGAAAGTTTGAATTTGAGAAGCTGGATTGTAATTTAAGAAATGGACTTATGAAATTTGAAGGAATATACAAGTGGCTGAAAAAAAATTGAATTTTAGAAGATGGACTAATTTTTAAAATGGACTGTAAGAAGAACGGACATTAAATGTTATGGCAACTGAAGAAATATATAAGTGATGAAAATTTAAGTTCGAGAAGATGGACTGTAATTTGAGAAATGGACTTATGAAATTTGAAGGAATATACAAGTGGGAAAAAAAATTGAATTTGAGAAGATGGATTAATTTTAAAAATGGACTGTAAGAAGAAGTAATATGTGAAGTTGGTATTGCTTCTTTTCTTTTTTTCTTTTTATTATTCTTTCCTATCTCTTTATTTTTATTGGGAGGGGATCTAAAGTTTTAAATTTTTAAAGGTGGGAGGTTATGTATATTTTGTATACTTTAGCTTGTGATTGTTGGTCATAATACCCGGTATTTGCTCTGCGAAGTCTGGGGGAAGGGGAGGAGGGGAAAGGGGAAATGATACATGGATTGATTATTAATGTACAGTAATTTTTGAAGATATGAAAATAAAATTTAAAATGATATTGGGGATGCTCGATTGCCATTTCAGAAAGAAAAGGAGAGAGAAGTAGAAGGAGGGAAGAAAGTAGGTAGGAAAGAGTAGAGAAGGAGGAGGGGAATAAGAAGGTTAGATAGGGTAAGAAGGGAGGAGTGGAGAAGGAGGAGAGGAAGTAGTAAAGCGAAGGAGATGAAGGATGTGAAAGTAGTAGAGGGTAGAGAGGGAGATTGTGAAGAAAGGAAGTGGCAATCGGGCAGGCCTGAATCAGTAATAAATGAAAATTAATGATTAATTTTCATTAATAGTTTGCACATAAATATGATGTTGGAAAATGGAAATAAAAATTATTTATTAAAAAAAAACTGAATAAAAGTTCAAAAGTCCTAAAAAGGCTTTTAACTCCGCTTTGTTTTTTGGTGGTGGAGCCTTCCGAATTGCTCGCACCTTGCTCTCTGTTGGATGAATGCCCTCCTTATCTATCCGATATCCCAAAAATTCAACTGAGGCCACTCCAATATGACACTTATTGAGCTTGACTTTAAGTCCAGCAGCTCTAAAAATGGACAATACTCTTCGCAGTTTGTCCCTCAACTCTCCCATGTCACACGCTGACACCAATACGTCGCCAAAATAGGGAACTACCCCCGGTAGACCCTGCAATAAGCATTCCATGAGGTTTTGGAACACCCCTGTGCGTATCTATCATTTGTGCCTCAGCTGTCTTGTTATCAACAGGCAACTGTTGATACGCCTGAGCCAAATCAAGTTTGGCGAAAATTTGTCCCAGTCCTAACGTGTGTAGCAGATGTTGTACTATGGGGACAGAGTATGCACTTTTCTGCAAAGCCTTATTTAGTGTTGCCTTGTAATCGGCACAAATACAGACAGATCCATCTAGCTTAACGAGTGTCACTATTGGCGTCTCCCACTTAGCATGGTCGACTGGGATTAGTATGCCCTGTTTAATCAGTTTGTCTAGTTCTTTATCAATTTTGGGTTTCAGGGCAAACGGAACCCTCCTAGCCTTGAGCCTAATTGAGGCTATTTGTGGGTCTAAATTAAATGAAATGGGAGTCCCCACATTCTTGCCCAGGCTGTCCTGGAACACATCCTCAAATTCCTGCAGCAGTTCCTCCCTCAGGTCGCCTCCGACGCTGTAGACTCTGGTGATGCCCATTCCTAAAGCCCGGAACCAATCGAGACCTAGCAGGCTGGGTAGGCTTCCATCTACGATGGTGATCGGTAACGATTTGGTGTATTGTCCATACTTGACTCGCATTGTGGTGATGCCTCGGACAGGGACTCGGTTTCCCTGATAGTCTTGGACTCTCAATCTCTGAGGCTTCAATTGACGCTTCGCGATGCTTGGGAGGTTCTTGGTGATCGTATCTCAGGACACGATTGTAATCGATGACCCAGTATCGACTTCCATCTTACACGACACCCCTTCTATGCAGACCCTTGTGAAGATCTTTTTCTCCAGTCGCGTTGAGGCTTGGCCCACTCGTACTGTTGTGTGGTTGGACTTCGCGCCTTTTTTGAATGGACCAATAGGTGGCTGTCTTGCAGAGCTGGGGGTTTGTTGATAGGCTGGTTTGAATTCGATTCGGAATTTTCGGCGGCACAGCTGAGGAGCTTGACAAACTCGTGCCAGGTGGCCTTTTTTGTCACACCTTCGTAGATGGCTTCTTTAAAATGGCAGTTTTGTCGCTGGTGCTGGCCTCTGCAACTCACACACTCATTGCGGTCATTTCTCTCCGGCTTCCCCGTTTGGAAAACCTCTTCTTCACTCTCGCCTTCACATTCAGACTGGATTTCCTCACTGTGGACTGGTGTCGCTTTAGCTGAGGAACTTAGCGAGGTTGGCTTTTGCAACATTTCAGCTGCTTTGGTAGACAGTTAATGTGCCCTAGCTTCATCTAGGGCTATTGTGAGAGTCAGATTACTTTTGGTGAGCAGACACCTCTGCAGCCAAATGTCCCGAACTCCACAGATGAGTTGCTCCAGTAGAGAATCCTCTAAATCCCTATATTCGCAGTGAGTCGTGGCTTTTCTTAGTGCAGCCATGTAAACGCTGATTGATTCGTCTTCACGTTGGACTCTTTGTCGGAGTTCATATCTCTGCACGAACTTCAATGGCACTGGGGCGTAGTGCGCTGAGTGTTGTCTGTAACACTGGCCAGGGCACTGACTGGACGGGCGTCGGTTCTGACAACGATTCGGCGGTATCGAACACTTCAGTCTGCAATGGCTCAAGAAGTATGCACACTTCCGATTGTCCGATACCCCTTGCGATTCGTTGGCTTCAAGAAAACACTCGAAACGAGCCATGTATGACACCCACTTCTCTTGGCTGGGTCAAATGGCACTGGCGGCGTGTAGTTAGACATTTCCAATCATTTCTATGTGGCCGCCCTAAAACTGGCTGGGTTCTAAGCTATTTCTCCACTTCAGCTCTTTCTTGGTCTCACTGCCATCCACATCCCATCCTCGTCGCCAATGTTAAGTTTGGGCAATGAGGAGGCAGGAAACAGTCATTTGTGACAACAGCTCTTAAGTTTATTGTGAGAACCCCAGCAAAAACAACTGGCAAACAGCCCTCTTTATATAGTCTTTTGGCTGAGGCACCAGCCAATCAGAAACGTGTTTTTTCCCGCCCAATTTTCCCTCCAAAAATTCAAATACATAACAGTTTCCACAGGAAAGAATGCCACCTAGCCATAACATCCCCCCTTATCTCTACAACCCCACATCCTACTGCTAGAAAGTGGCAAGCCTGAAGCATTACTAAATTCCTTTACCGAATACCCAGAGAAAGTTTAGAAAAAGAATAGGAAATGACTACAATAAATCATGGCTACATATATGTCTGCTTCAGGGTTGACCCCAATCTTGGAAAAAGTTATGCCTAAATATACAAAGGTGTTAACCTGCTCAATTGGTTCACTGTCTAATTGCCATCTATGATGATGTTTTCCAACACCATGATTTTTTACTTAGATTTACTAATGGTTAGGGAGTTATCCTGGCAATAGGAGCTGATTCCCATTTTGACCTAACTGGAGCAGAATATACTGGAGCTGTGAAGGGGGACAGTTTGCATCTAGAGAATATACAGAGCAGCTATCTTCACTAAATTGTTCACAACAGTGCCAATTCTGCTTCAGGATGCATAAATAAAGGTCAGCAGCAAAAACAAAAAGGGCCTTGAAAAGAAAACTTAAAAGGAGACATAAATTTGAATTACAATTGGGAGGAAATCCCAAACATAGACAACCAAAGATAAAGGAGTTATTTCAAATAATGGACTCTGCAAGTAAGTCTTCTTCTTTATTTTGCTCTTTCCCACTCCTAATCTCAGTAAATAGGCCCTGTTCCTTGCTGGAGTGAGAGGAGGATGACTGTTTTTCACTGGAAACTGAGGCTCCATTAAGAGACAAATGGGAGAACAAGGATAATATTAAGAGAATTAAAGGCGATTTGGATTTGGTTACCATGAATTGCTTCCTGACAGCACAGTTATTGTTATATTTGACCAGCTCTTGGAAGCAAACAAAAAGATTGAAGAATTAAAGTATTTAATGGGAAACTACATCTCTAAATTAGATAAGGAAGCAAATAGCAAAGCTCATGCTTCCAAACATACTCTTAATTCACAGATAGCTCACATGGATTAGGGGCTTCAAGATGGAGAAGACACAGAGGAGAGGTTGGTCCTACAGAGACATAGGATGTTACTCCAAGTTGCTGATATTTCTTTGAACAGGGCCAGGTGGCATAATAGATGAGTAATACTGAACCTTCTTTCCCAAGACTTACACTGTAGGTTATATTCTAACAGAGATTGCTTGGCTCCCCAGCAGGCATGGTTGCAAAAGAATATTGTTAACCTTTGGGCAGATTATTCTTCCTTTGATGTTATTCAGCCTTGAAACCTTTTTAAGGAAATATTCTATTCAGCCAATAAGGGTGTTCAATACCACCAAAATCCAGTCTCTGCTAAAATCTGGACAGAGAGCCAAGACAGTGAGTCTCAAGTTAGTAAGGAAAACTAACTTCAACCCTGAAAATTCCAAAATATTAATGACTAAGCAAAGAACCCCTTTATTTACAAGGATAGAACAAGATAAGGAAAATAAAAAAGAGAACTCAGATCTACTAAATAGACAGTTACAGTTTATGAATGAGGAAGAATTAATCCAACAGTTTGTCCAGAACAACAGCTGATCCTAAAGAAAATCGGAATAATTAGTTCAATGTTGAAATTGGTAACTAATGCAACAGAAAGCCTGAACACTCTGTTTCCCTCTCACTGCTACTCTGAGGAATTGTTACCAAGCTCAGTTTCTGAAAAAATCAAATCCCCAACAAATAAAAAGAGAAGGCGTGTCAGCCCAAAGCAAAAAGTAAAGGATACTTGGCAGGATATAATAGTACAAGTCCAAATTAACCATCCAGTAGAACAATTAGATAATGAGAAGGAGGTCAGAGTCTTCATTCATCAGTAGAAAGGCCAATCTCAGATCAAAATCAGAGGAATACTAACAGTCAAGATACAGAGTAGCAACAACGACAACAACTTTTGAGGAGGAATATTGAATTTTACAATAATTTACAATATACACAGGAAGCATAGTGTCAGGGTTCCAAGTAATAATCCCATGGGAAGCAGAACCCCAAGGCAAGTAGTTTCCTCAAAGAACAGTTTTATTGGAGATATATTGGTATAAGCTGGTGAAAACCGACTCTGAAAGTTCGCACAGTTTTCACCTGATTAAACAACAATCCCCAAACAATCAGTCACATGGTCCAATCAAGGTTCTAGCTGGTAGCCTAGTTACTTCACCCCTCCTTCTCCAGCCACCTTTTGGAATCCTTGGTTCCCACAGGAAACTATTTTGTTTTGGCTACAAAATTCCCATCTAACTATGCTCCCCCTACCTATTATTATTATTATTATTATTTATTGAATTTTTATACCGCCCTTCTCCCGAAGGACTCAGGGCGGTGTACAGCCGGAGATAAAATACAAAATATGTACAATTAAAACAAATTAAAACATAGCAAAATTACAAAAACGGCTAATAATTAAAATTAAATTTAAAATATTTAAGAATATTAATAAAACCCCAATTTAAAATCAAACTATTATGCCAGTCCCACTTAAATAAATAAGTGTTGTGACCCAGGTTCCTGGACCCGGACTCCTGGACTTGGATGATTCAGAAAGTGAGGGAGAAGACCTGGCCAGCCCTGCTTCTCTTGAGCCCTTTCCCTCCCTGGCACCCACTCAAAGGGAGGAGGAGGGGCCGGCAAAGCCTGATTCCATGGAGCCTCCTTCTGATTTGGCAACGCCCCAAGAACAGTTTTGGAGTGATGCAAGGTTATGTAGACTTGATCGGCGTGCGCAGCAGCGGAAGAGTTGGGACAAAGCCAAGTCATAATTGTCATGCAGTGACATCTGCAGAGACTATAAATAGGAGGCGGGACTTCCTGGTTTTTTGTCTTGGACAAAGTAATGAATTTGGGCGGGCAATCTGTATCAACGGAGGGAAGAATATATTCGTGAGTAATTCTGGCCTTATCTGTAATTTCCTTGTTATCTCCAGAAACTTGGCAGGCCCGTGGGTAGATGTAGCCAGGACATTTATATATATGTAAATAAATCAGAAAAGGAGGCCTCTGACTGACTCTTTGCTGGGAGTATTGGGGAAGGGAAACAGAACATTTTGTCCAAGACCTGACTAAAACATCTTCTACCAAAGATGGACCAGCAGCAGGTACAACAGCAGTTACAGCAGCTACAAGCAGCTAATCAACAGCTCCAGCAGCAAGTGGCTCACTTGGCAGGCCAACTTGCTGCCAGGAATGTGCCTGCAGCCCCCCCCCATCCTCCCACTCCTCCTCCTCGTCGCAAGTGCCCGATAACCGTGCCGGATAAGTTTTCTGGGCAGCCTGAGATGTTCCCAACCTTCTTGGGACAGTGCCAGCTCTACATGGCTATGAGGCCAGAGGATTTCCCAGACGACCGGGCTAAGGTGGCCTTCGTGATTAACCTTCTTTCCGGCTCGGCTGCTCGATGGGCCACGCCCCTCTTGCTCCAGGACAGCCCCCTGCTGGCGGACCAACAGCGTTTTTGGCAGCACCTGCGCACCATGTATGAGGACCCCATTCGAATGCTGACGGCAACCAGGCGCCTTAAGGAACTCCGTCAAGGGAAACGCCCCCTGCAGGAGTACATCGCCGAATTTCGTCTTTTGTGCCAGGACTCTGACTGGAATGATGCAGCGCTGGTGGACGCGTTCCAGGAGGGACTCTCAGAGGAATTGCAAGACGAGCTGGCCTGCGTGGAGGCGCCGCGGACCCTCGACAACTTGGTGCCCCTTTGTCTCCGCCTCGATGCCCGTCTGCAACGGCGACTGTCCCAGCGCACCCCGGGACCCGCCGTCGACATCTGCACCCCACTTCCTGCACCACCAGCACCCGGGTCGCCCCGTTTTGTAACCGCTGCGGAAGAGCCCATGGAGTTGGGAGCGGTCAGACCTCGCCTGACAGCCCAGGAGGCGGATCCGGGCGCCAAGGAGGATTGTGCCTGTACTGTGGAGAGCCCGGCCACTTCACGCTTCTTGCCCCAGAAAGTGAAGTGGGGCACGCCGGTCCCGAATCACAGCGTGACCAATCGGAAGCGGAGCAGGCCCGACCTCGGGAAACCCTAGGTCGGGCACGCATAAGCCCCACTGGGCGTTGCGGAAGTAGACTCTGGGCCCCTCGGCATCTGATTCTGGACACACGGATATGGTTGGGGAACCAGTCGGACGGGCTCCAGGCGCATGCGCTGGTGGACTCAGGGCCACAACAAACTTTATGGACCAGGCCTTTGTGACCCAGTTTGCGGTCCCGTGGTTCCGTGGACCCTCCGATGCGGTAGAGACAATTGATGGGCGAGAACTGGTGTCCGGCCCCATTAAATTCGCCACCCAGCCTTTGCGCCTGGCTATTGGGGACCATGAGGAGGCGATCCAGTTTTATGTCACGGCGGACCTACATTTTCCCTTGGTCCTTGGGATGGCCTGGCTTCGGACCCACGATCCTCAGGTGACCTGGTCGCGGATCGCCTACCCTTTCCCGAGACTGCAGTGCGTCAACCACATCCGCCACACCTGTGCCGGCCAGAACGTCCCCACCGCTGCCATCACCTTGCCTCCTGAGCTGATGGACTTCGCCGGCGTGTTCAGCGAGAAGGAGGCGGACCGACTACCCGCGCCGGCCCCTCGATTGCCCGTGGACCTTCTGCCCAACGCACCACTGCCTGTGGGACGCCTGTATTCCATGTCGGGCCGAGTTGGCGCCCTCAGGGACTTCCTGGACAAAAACCTGGCCCGAGGGTTCATCCGGCCTTCAAAGTCCCTCTCTCGGCCCGGTCCTCTTTGTGAAGAAGAAGACAGGGACTTGCGCCTGTGCTGTGATTACCGCCGGCTAAATGCCATTACGGTGCGAATCGCTATCCCCTGCCGCTCATCCCGGAGCTACTGGAGAGGTTGCGGAGGCCACGATCTTCACCAAGCTCGATCTCCGGGGCCTACAACCTGGTGCGGATGCGAGAAGGAGGCGAATGGAAGGCGGCATTCGGCACCCGATACGGACACTCTGAATACACTGTCATGCCATTTGGGTTGACCAACGCTCCGCCGTTTTCAGCACTTCATGAATGGCGTGTTCGAGACATGTTGGATCGGTTCGTGGTTATCTACCTGACGGACATCCTGATTTACTCCCGGTCCAGGAAAGCCACCTTCGACACGTCGGTCTGGTTCTGCAACGCTATGGAGCAACAACTCAATGCGGCTGGAGAAATCGTCTTCTTCCGGACTTCCATAGAATTCCTCGGGCATATCATCTCGCCCGAGGGCATAGCCATGGACCCATGTAAAGTAGAAGCTTTGTGTAGCTGGGAAGCCCTCGTCGGGTGAAGGATGTTCAGCGCCTGCTGGGCCGCCAACTACTACGGACCTTCATCCCGGGCTTCGCCACACTGACGGCTCCACTTACCCAGCTCCTCAGGAAGAAGGTTGCGTTCCGGTGGGGTCCCCCGCAGCAAGAAGCATTCACAGCCCTCAAGAAAGCCTTCGTCATGGAACCCGTCCTGAGGCATCCCGACCCGCTCCGGCCTTTTGTGGTGGAAACGGACGCGTCCAATGTGGCTCTGGGAGCGGTGCTGCTACAGGCTCCGGCGAATGGTGGCACACTTTTCCCCGCGCTTACTACTCCGGAAACTCAATCCTTCCGAGCGCAACTACACTATCTGGGAAAAGAGTTGCTGGCTATCAAGGCTGCATTCGAGGCTTGGCGACACCATCTGGAGGGCCCGACATCAGGTGGAGGTCGAGCGGACCATCGGAATCTCGAGCACCTCACCACAGCTCGGAAGTTGAACCAGCGGCAGATCCGGTGGTCATTGTTTTGCCCGGTTCAACTTCCGCGTGACCTACATTCCCAGCGGTCACAACCGGAGGCGGATGCCCTGTCCCAAGCCAGAGTACCTCTGCGCCAAGGACCCCTTCCTCCACGGACAGTGCTGCGGCAGAAGCCTTGGCCGCAGCACGGAGCCAGTGGACTTGCGGGCCCAGGTGCGAGAGGCACAGCGCCAGGACGCCTGGTCGCAGCAAAGGAGGCGGAGGTGGGCCCCACGTCTCCTTGGACCTTGGAAGAGGACTTACTCAAGTTTGGGCGATTATATGTGCCCACAGGACCACTCGAGCCCTCGTCATGACCCAGTGCCACGACAACCCTGCAGCAGGACATTTTGGGTTCTTCAAGACCCTCCACCTGGTGACACGGACCTTTTGGTGGCCCAGTGCGGCATGATATACATGCCTCGTGACATCCTGCGTGCCGTGCGGCAAGCCAAGACCGCCACGGGGCACCTCCCGGGCTCCTCCAGCCCTTGCCGACACCGACAGACCCTGGGGCGATCTCCATGGACTTCCTGACGGACCTGCCGCCGTCCTCTGGGTTCACCATGGTGCTGGTGGTGGTGGACATGCTCACCAAGATGGCACACTTCATCCCATGCCGCGGACTGCCCACAGCCGCAAAAACGGCCCGTCTCTTTCTGCAGCACATCTTCCGCCTCCATGGTCTACCGCACAGGGCGGGTTCGGACCATGAGTTCAGTTCACAGCCCGCTTCTGGAAGAGCCTGATGGCGCGTTGGAGGTGCAGGTGTGTCTGTCGTCATCGCACCATCCGGAGACCGACGGGGTACAGAGAAGTTCATCGGTATACTGGAACAGTACCTCCGTTGCTTCATCAACCAGCAACAGGACAACTGGGCCGACTACCTGTCCCTGGCGGAGTTTGCTTTTAACAACTCTCAGCACACCTCTACTCAGATGACCCCGTTCTTTGCCAATGTGGGGTACCATCCGCGGCTCTTCCCTCTGGCACCACCGGATTCTCCTGTTCCTGAAATGCAGACCTTCCTGACGGAATTGCATGTGGTCCAACAGTTGGTACGCCAGCAGCTGAATCGGGCAAGGAGGACTACAAACGGTCCGCCGACCGCTCCCGACGGGGAAGGGCCCTGCGGTGAGGGATAGTGTTGTGACCCAGATTCCTGGACCCGGACTCCTGGACTCGGATGATTCAGAAAGTGAGGGAGAAGACCTGGCCAGCCCTGCTTCTCTTGGGCCCTTTCCCTCCCTGGCACCCACTCAAAGGGAGGAGGAGGGGCCGGCAAAGCCTGATTCCATGGAGCCTCCTTCTGATTTGGCAACGCCCCAAGAACAGTTTTGGAGTGATGCAAGGTTACGTAGACTTGATCGGCGTGCGCAGCAGTGGAAGAGTTGGGACTAAGCCAAGTCATAATTGTCATGCAGTGACATCTGCAGAGACTATAAATAGGAGGCGGGACTTCCTGGTTTTTTGTCTTGGACAAAGTAATGAATTTGGGCGGGCAATCTGTATCAACGGAGGGAAGAATATATTCGTGAGTAATTCTGGCCTTATCTGTAATTTCCTTGTTATCTCCAGAAACTTGGCAGGCCCGTGGGTAGATGTAGCCAGGACATTTATATATATGTAAATAAATCAGAAAAGGAGGCCTCTGACTGACTCTTTGCTGGGAGTATTGGGGGAAGGGAAACAGAACAATAAGTATGTTTTTAGCTCACGACGGAAGGTCCGAAGATCAGGCACTTGACGTAGGCCAGGGGGGAGTTCATTCCAGAGCGTCGATGCTCCCACAGAGAAGGCCCTACCCCTGGGGGCCGCCAGCCGACACTGTTTGGCGGATGGCACCCTGAGGAGACCCTCTCTATGAGAGCTTACGGGTCAGTGGGAGGCATAGGGTAACAGCAGGCGGTCTCGTAAGTACCCGGGTCCTAAGCCATGGAGCGCTTTAAAGGTGGTAACCAAAATCTTGAAGCGCACCCGAAAGACCACAGGAAGCCAGTGCAGACTACGGAGCAGTGGTGTTACGTGGGAGCCACGAGCGGCTCCCATTACTACTCGCGCAGCCGCATTCTGGACTAACTGCAGCCTCCGGGTGCACCTCAAGGGCAGCCCCTATCCCTTCTTTGCATTGTGGCAACCCTAAAGCCACCAAAATGGCCCCAAACAGGTTCACTTCAGAGTTGTCAATCAGACCCCCCCCTTCGGAAAAGAGGAGTTCCTGCAAAAGAAGATAAATTACAGAGGGATTAATTAATGTTCATTCACCCCCTCTTCCTCCCCCCAGAGGTCCTTTTGGTTTTTGAGGGTACTTCTCATGAAACTGATTGATTAGTCTGTCTGCTTTTACATCCCAGCTCTTTACCCATGTAGCTTAGGACAATGGGTATCCCTTCCACTGTATTAAGTACTGCAGTGGTGGGAAAAGTGACTGGTGGAAGTGAAAGCGGAAGTGCCAAGTGACAGGAAAGAGCCTGTCATGTTCCACTCCTCCGCTGACGGCTGGGTCAGGGAAATCCAAATCAGGCTTGCCTCTGCAGCTCTGCCCAAAGTCCTAGCAAAGTCCTCAGAGCAGGCAGGAGACCAGTAAGTGACTTCAGCAAGATAAGTTCGACTTTTGCCTGACTCAGAGACTGCCAGAAAGTAGATCCTTTATATAGGCCATGGGGTGTGGCTCCATGACTCAGCACTCATTAAGGCCTGCCCCTCCCTTCCTTCTGTTGCCTCCGCCTATCCAATCTTCTGATGCGAGGGTCACTCCAATCAGCTGTTCTTGGGAGTAAACCCTCCTCAGGCTCACCTGCTGTGGAGGAGGGGGAGGGGTCTAGCTGCTCCGTTTGCCTGGGCATGGAGTCAGGGCTGGGGCAGGGAGATGCTCCTTCTTCTGCAGTTTGTGTGGGCATGGAGCCAGGACTTGGGCCGGGAGGCATACATTCCTCAGTGTTCGGGAGCAGGTAAGAAGGCCCCGGCTGCTCTGAGGGCGGGCAAGACACAACAGAGCCAGAAAGAAGTGACAAACGGCCAAACAGGCAAGCAGGGCGATTGGGTGGGGGATGAGCAGGGGGGGGCAGGGATTTTTGCTACCAATTCTCCAAACCATCCGCTGCCATCGCTAACAGATCGACTGATCCGGTCCAAACTGGGAACATTTCAGCCCTGCTCTATGTCCTTCTTCATTTTTGAACACCAGAACCATCTTCTGGCCAAGTGCAGCATCTTTAAATAGGCGAAATGTCTGGCAGGTTTTGAGTCATGGCTTTTCTGGAGTATTTGAAGTCGCAGCTTGTTGGGCACGTATATTTTGGATCCTTTCCAGGCCAGACCATCTCTGATGGTTAGTGCCTCTCTGTTGTCTTTTACCAGGGATCAGTCAGTAGCTCATCCTTCATCTTTTGGGTCATTGTTCCCCCGTCAGCTGTTCGTCATTGCTTGGCTTTGGTTATGGTGGTAATTCCACTGGGAAGGGGGAATTATGGTGTGGATTATTTCCTCTCAGTTACTGTTGAATTGAGGTTTTCTGGATAAAACCAACAGGTTTTTTTCTCTCCCGGGATGTGTTTTAGCTCAAAATTGAAACTTGTGAAGTATGATGCCCTGCGAACTTGCTTGCGGGAGAGTTTTCAAGGGGTCTTTAGTGCCTCTAGATCTTTGTGATCAGTCCATATTTCAAATGGCACCTGACTGCCCTTGAGGAAATGCCTCCAAGTTAGTAATGCCCATCAGACTGCATAGCCTTTCTTTTCCCACACGGCCCACCTTCTTTCGGAGTCCATGAGTTTTTTAGAGGTGTAGGCGCATGGTTGTAGGTTACTATTTGCATTCTGTTGGAAGAGGACTGTGGCAACTGCCACATTGATGGCATCCACTTGCACCCCAAAGGGCTGGTCTGGGTTGGGGTGTTTGAGGATTGACTGCCCGCTGACACTCTAAAATCCAATTTAGAGGTTGGCTGGGCCATGGCTTTTGCAAGTCCCCTTTGGTTTACAACAACTCAGTGGTTGGCAGGGCAATTTCAGTGAAGGAAGGACTAAACTGTGTGTAAAAGTTGGTAAACCCTAAGAAGCTCTGGAGCTGCTTATGCATGCAAGGGGGTTGCCAGTCCAGCATTGCTTTAACAGTGGGCAATTGAAGGCTGTTTTCCATTTGTCTCCTTCTTTAATCCCCACCAAGTAGTATGCCTCCCACAGGTCTAGTTTGGTAAACACCTTCACATACTGCATTTATTCCTCTAAAATCAACACAGAGCCTCATTAACCCATCCTTTTTCTCTTTAAAGAGGACTGTGGTGACTACCCTGGACTTTTCTGGCTGTATGAACCTACAGGCTAGGTTAATGTCAATGTACTCTCTTAGCTCTGTCATTTCCTTGGGTGTCATGAAGTTTGGTATGGGTAGCTTGGCCCCCAACATGAACTTTATGGCATAGTCAATGTATCGATGTCGGGGCAAGGTGTCGCACTCTTCCTTGATAAACACTTTTGCCAGGTCTCACTATTCTCTGGGGATCTGGAGGATCCCAGGGCATGGATTTGAGGCAGCAATGGCTGTTTTGTTTCACCTAGTCTTGTTCAGGTGTTGGAGAGCTCTTCTCTCCATCGAGCTGGGAGAGAGGGTTGGGCTCACCGCTAGCATTAGTTTTATGTAGTGATCAGGGTTGGGTTCTAAGCATTTTTACTACCGGTTCTGTGGGTGTGGCTTATTTTGTGGTCGTGGCTTCATGGTCATATGACAGTGGACGTGGCTTGGTCATGTGACCTGGTAGGTGTGGTTTGGTGGTCATGTGACTGGGTGGGCGTAGCTGGGTAATCAAGTGACTGGGTGGGTGTGGCCAAGTTGATGTCAGTCAGGTCAAAGGTTAATGTCACTGACGTCAATTTCCCTGTCTATTTATTTACTACTACTGAACATCCAGAATATACTATTAAATCCTATGTATATATGCCATATGTGTACATACATATTACATAGTATAGCGTGTATAGGCACACAAAAAGATACATTATCTACTATATATATATACTGTATGTACATATACACACACACACAGAGAGACACACACCCCTTTTCTAAAACTATACACATTCAACTTCACTTACTACATTTGGAAAAACACACCTAGAGTCCACTTTCTGCCACACATTTAACTATAACTTCTGTACATTTAGAACATTACACACACTTCAGATGTTCTTCCCTAACTTGCACATGACTGTTAGAGCCAGGAGAGATCATGGATTGAGTAAAATGTGGTGAAACTCACTTAACAACACTCTTTTGGACTCAATTCTGGTCATAAGACAAGGACTATCTCTGCCTTCCTCTGGATGGCAGTCTTGTCCTAGTAAACTCCTTCTCCTTTCTGGCAATTTTCCTCTCTGTTAGAGGCACCAAAATAATCCAGATGATAGAAGGTTTTCTGCTGGAGCAGGGGGTTGGACTAAATGGCCTCTAAAGTCCCTTCCAGCCCCAGATTGCTGTCCTGTTTCAAAGCGTCTTCTGAAGCCAAGTCTAGTGCCAGGGTTTGTGGTCCTTCCTTCCTCTTCTCTCTCTCTCTTTTCTCTCTCTCCCTTCCTCTTTCTTTCTTTCTTTATTCCTTCCTTCCTTCCTTCCTTTCTTCTTCCTTCCTTCCTTTCTTTCCCTTTTTCTTTCTTTCCCTCTTTCTTTCTCCCTCCCTCCCTTTCTTTCTCTTTCTTTCTCTCTCTCCCTCCTTCCTTCCCTCTCTCTCCCTCTTTCTCTCTCTCTCTCTCCCTCCCTTTCTTTCTTTCTCACCCTCCCTCCCTTCTATATTTATTTCTGTCTCTTCCTCCCTCCCTCTTTCTCTTTCTTTCTCTTCCTCTCTCTCCTTCTTTCTCTCTCTCCTCCTTCCTTCCTCTCTCTCTCCCCTTTCTTTCTCGCTCCCTACCTCTTTCTCTTTCTCACCCTCCCTCCTTTCTTTCTCTCTCTTCCTCCCTCCCTCTTTCTCTCTTTCTCTCTCTCTCTCCCTTCTTTCTTTCTTTCTCCCTCTCTTCCTCCTTCCTTCACTCTCTCTCTCCCTCTTTCTTTCTCTCTCTCTCCCTCCCCTTCTTTCTTTCTTTCTTTCCCTCTTTCTCTCTCCTTCCCTCCCTTCTTTCTTTCTTTCTTTCTCTCACTTCCTCCCTCCCTCTTTCTTTCTCTCCCTCCCTCTCTCCTTCTTTCTCTCTTTCTTTCTCTCTCTCTCTCTTTCTCCCTCCCTCTCTCCATGCAGAAGGACTAAACTTTGGCCACACCAAGCCAAAAGCCTGCAGTCCTTTGGCACATCGGGACTTGGGGTGAGCAGTAGCTTCCCCAACCTGGTGCCCCCATGTGCGGGGCAGGGGAGAGAGCCCACCCCACCCCCAAGATCCCACCCCTCGGGAAGGAGCAGGAGGGAGGCTCTGCTCTTCCCCAGCCCCCCAGCCCCCCAGCCCTCGCCCCCCCCAGCCCTTCCGCAACTCAGCTTTTCTTGCGCAAGCAAGAGGTTCTTCCCCGTGAAAGCGCTCTCGGAGTTGGCGCTTCTCTCAGCTGCGCCCGGCACCCCCGCTGGCTCCTTTTGCACAGCTCCCTTCCCCGGTTTCCTGAGCAGGTCCGGGTTGGGGGAGGGAGAGGTGGGCTGGGGGGGTCTCCTGCCGCCTTCCTCCGAGATGCTGCCTGCCTTCCTCCCTCCCTCCCCTCGGGGGCCGGTGCCAGCTGGTACTTGCCACTGAGAAGGATCCAGTCTTTGAGGCTCCATTCTGGTGCCAGCCACCGCAGGCTATGGATTTATTTATTCGATTTTTATACCGCCCTTCTCCCGAAGGACTCAGGGCAGTGTACAGCCAAGTAAAAATTCAGTATATACACATTAAAAGAGATTAAAAAGAACATATTATAATGTGGCCGAAAATTTAAAACAATTTAAAACCTTAAAATATAAATAACCCCAATAAAATTTTAATCCAGTCCCGCTTGAATAAATAGGTGCGTTTTCAGCTCACAGCGAAAAGTCCGAAGATCAGGCACTTGACGTAAACCAGGGGGAAGTTCATTCCAAAGCGTAGGAGCTCCAACAGAGAAGGCCCTTCCCCTGGGGGCCGCCAACCGACATTGCTTGGCGGACGGCACCCTGAGAAGGCCCTCTCTGTGTGAGCGTACTGGTCGGTGGGAGGCAAAAGGTAACAGCAGGCGGTACAGTAAGTACCCGGGTCCTAAGCCATGGAGCGCTTTAAAGGTGGTAACCAAAATCTTGAAGTGCACCCAAAAGA
Source organism: Ahaetulla prasina (assembly GCF_028640845.1). NCBI lineage: Eukaryota > Metazoa > Chordata > Lepidosauria > Squamata > Colubridae > Ahaetulla > Ahaetulla prasina. The sequence continues at coordinate 187,602,001 of NC_080540.1, forward strand.
CCACAGGGAGCCAGTGCAAACTGCGCAGGATTGGTGTTACATGTTTCTCCCACTATTACCCGCGCAGCTGCATTCTGGACTAGCTGCAGCCTCCGGGTGCACTTCAAGGGCAGCCCCATGTAGAGAGCATTGCAATAGTCCAAGCGGGAAGTGACAAGGGCATGAGTGACCATGCATAAGGCATCCCGGTCAAGGAAGGGGCGCAACTGACGCACCAAGCGTACTTGGTGGAAGGCCCTCTTGGAGATGGCCGCCAAATGATCATCAAATGACAGCTGCCCATCCAAGAGGACACCCAAGTTGCGCACCCTCTCCGTTGGGGCCAATAACTCGCCCCCCACAGCCAGTTGCGGCTGCAGCTGACTGTACCGGGGTGCCGGCATCCACAGCCACTCCGTCTTGGAGGGATTGAGCTTGAGTCTGTTTCTCCCCATCCAGACCCGTACGGCTTCCAGACACCGGGACAGCACTCCGACAGCTTTGTTGGGGTGGTCTGGGGTGGAAAAGTACAGCTGCGTATCATCAGCGTACAGATGATAACTCACCCCGAAACCACTGATGACCTCACCCAGCGGCTTCATGTAGATGTTGAACAGGAGGGGGCGAGAGAATCGACCCCTGAGGCACCCCACACGTAAGGTGCCTCACGGTCGACCTCTGCCCCCCTGTCAACACCGTCTGCAATTGGTCGGAGAGATAGGAGGAGAACCACCGATAAACGGTGCCTCCCACTCCCAAACTCTCCAACCGGTGCAGCAAGATACCATGGTCGATGGTATCAAAAGCCGCTGAGAGATCTAATAGGACCAGGGCAGAGGAACAACCCCTATCCCTGGCCCTTTAGAGGTCATCCACCAATGCGACCAAAGCTGTCTCCGTACTGTGACCGGACCGGAAGCCGGACTGGAACGGGTCTAGATAGAATGGAAGCAGCAAAGAGAGCCAGGAAGAAGACCGAGCCCAGGGCCAGCGTCTGCCACATCCCAACAGGCCGCCGGCTTGGCTCTGCTCCGCCCAGCCTCCAGGAGCTCCCGAAGCCTCTCACTCGGCACTCCCCCCCAGCGGGGCAAGAGGCAGGGACGCCCTCCAGAGCCAGCCACTCCCCGCTTGCCCTTCATGTCGGCTCCGGCGTAGCAAGCGACCTCTGGCTGAGCAGCAAGCGAGCGAGGCAGAGAAAGAGCAAGGGAGGAGGTGGGTGGGGGGCTCCTTTAAGACTTGTGGACTTCAACTCCCAGAGTTCCTCAGCCAGCAAAGCTCTGGGAGTTGATTGGTCCACAAGTCTTAAAGGAGGCAAGTTTGAAGATGCCTGGAGGCGGCGGGGCAGCAGCAGCAGTGGGGGCGGCGGGGCAGTGGTGGTGGTGGCAGGGGGGTGGCAACAAACATGGCGGCCAGGGCAAGTGACCAGCTACCAGTTCCGGGGCGTGGCCAGCCATCTTTTAGTACCGGTTCTGCGAACTACTAAATATTTTTACTACCAGTTCTCCTGAACCGGTGAGAACCGGTAGCCACCCACCACTGGTAGTGATTTTCCCAGGAGATGATGGGGTACCATTTATCTAGACATGTCAAGCCTAGGATGATGGCTTCAGTCATTTTTGTCATCACCACGAACCAATGGCAGCCCATTTCCAGCCTTACGGGCTGAGTAACTAGTTTAGCCTGGATTCCCCTTATCAACAACCCATTGACCTCTTCAAACCATATGGAGTTTGCTAGGGGATTCGTACTTATGCCTAGCTTGGTGACAGTGGGGAGGCTGATCAGGCAGCAGGTGCATCCAGTGTCTATGATGGCCTCTATTTCACCCTGGACTCCTGTTTTTGGCACCACTAGCTTTGATTTAATGATGAAGGGATGGATAGAATAGAAAGTAGAATAGAAAGATGGCCACCATCTTCAGGGTTGACATCCTGTCTCTGGCTTCATAGCAACTATGAGGCAGCACAAGATATCTTCAGCCAGGTTCACTTCAGAGTTGACACCAGGCTTTCAGAGATGGCCTTCCCCTGCCCAAAAAAACAAAGAACAAGGGGAGACCCTCTGGTGGACTATCTATATTTAGCAAGAATTTCAATGCCAGAGGGAGAAACTATATAATAAAGAGCAGTTCTCATACTTTCTGATTGTGAAATTTAGATATGAGAAGTTTGAATTAATATTAGTAAATGTATACATTCCTCCAAACTGACTATTGGACATGTTTAGAAGTTATACTAGATGATATATCCATACTGCATCCTCAAGCCATAATTATATTGCTTGGAAATTTTAATGCTAAATTAGATCCGTCGTTGCATGAGTTTGCTCAAATGAAAGGATTCCCAAAGGAATTTCTTGATAATCATCCTCAGTGGTTTTCTAGAGACAACAAAAGTAATACTACTGGTTTCTTCCTAGTCTCTTTAATTTTTAAAGTAATGTTCAAATCCTGGGAAGGAAGGATAATCATTACATATACCCTTACACATACCACTCAGCCCAAGTAGTGTGCCAGATCTCTTTTGTGTTTCAAGAGATAAAGTTGACCTCTTTTCAAAGGTTACTGTACATTTAGGTGATGAAAGCGATCATCAGCCTGTGAGTATGACATTACAAGGTCATTCAGATTTAAGATCATTTAACACGACCAGCAGATGGCTCACTAAAAACTTAGAGGTGACTCAAAATAAAAGGTTAATTTGGGCTAAAGTTGAAACTCTTTAAGTGAAAGAGCCCTCATCCTGGATCACCCCAATGCATACATTAAACAAATGTAGGGGTGAAGGCAGGGGTCATTAAAAGCGCATGGGCTGGGGGAGGCATGGCCAACGTCGTGACAGAATAGACACGAATCCCGGGAGCTCCGGGGTGAGTGCAGATAATCCCCTTGAAAGGGGGGTCCATCTTGGACCATAGCTGACTTGTAGGGTTGGCAAAGAATGAGGGAGCCGCCAGAGTGGACGGGGAAGCTGCAAATTCCCTGTAGCTCCAGTTTTTTTCCCTCGACCGAGCCAGGAGGACCGCAGCGATCAACAGCTGCTTGAAGTCGGGACAGCCACAAGAATGGGCAGGAGGAGTAAGCATAATCATTGAACAAGATATTGAAGCCAGGTGAGTTATCATCAGCTTGGGGAGAGGCACTGAAGGCAAGTTTGCTAATAAGCATTTTAAGAAAAACTATGAACGGCGGTTAATTGAAACAGGAAATGAAAACGGAAGGAAATAATTAAAGATACCCAAAACCTGGAAAAAGAGGTTTGGAACCTATCTTAAGAATCCTAATTGTAGGATCCTAATAGTATTGGAAGATTGGACATTAAATGTTATGACAATTGAAGAAATATATAAGTGATGAGAATTTGAATTTGAGAAGTTAGATTGTAATTTAAGAAATGGACTTATGAAATTTGAAGGAATATACAAGCGGGTGAAAAAATTTGAATTTTAGAAGATGGACTAATTTTTAAAATGGACTGTAAGAAGAACGGACATTAAATGTTATGGCAATTGAAGAAATATATAAGTGATGAAAATTTGAGTTCGAGAAGATGGACTGTAATTTAAGAAATGGACTTATGAAATTTGAAGGAATATACAAGTGGGGAAAAAAATTGAATTTGAGAAGATGGATTAATTTTAAAAATGAATTGTAAGAAGTAATATGTGAAGTTGGTACTGCTTCTTTTCTTTTTTCCTTTTTATTATTCTTTCCTATCTCTTTATTTTTATTGTGAGGGGATTTAAAGTTTTAAATTTTTGAAGGAGGGAAGTTATGTATATTTTGTATACTTTAGCTTGTGATTGTTGGTCATAATACCAGGTATTTGCTCTGGGAAATCCGGGGGGTAGGGGGAGGAGGGGGGGAAAGGGGGGGGAAATGGTACATGGATTGATTATTAATGTACAGTAATGTTTGAAGATATGAAATTAAAATTTAAAATGATACTGGGGCTGCCCGACTGCCATTTCAGAAAGAAGGAGAGAGGAGTAGAAGGAGGGAAGAAAGTAGGTAGGAAAGAGTTGAGAAGGAGGAGGGGAATAAGAAGGTTAGATAGGGTGGAAGAAGGGAGGAGTGAAGAAGGAGGAGAGGAAGTAGTAAAGTGAAGGAGATGAAGGATGTGAAAGTAGTAGAGGGTAGAGAGGGAGGTTGTGAAGAAAGGAAGTGGCAATTGGGCAGGCCTGAATCAGTAATAAATAAAAATTAATGATTAATGATGGATAATAGTTTGTACATAAATATGATATTGGAAAATGGAAATAAAAATTATTTTAAAAAATAAGAATCCTAATTGAATTGGAGAAAATAAATACTTTAATTACAATTGACTTTGGAGAACTTTAAAAGTTTTTACTGACTATTTTAATAATTACAATCAAGAAGAGGGGGGGAAGGAAAAAGAAGAAAGAAAAAAAATGGAATTGATTGATCTTAAAAATGGATTTTATTTGACTTTATTTTAACTCCTCCACTCTTTACAATTTTGGTTATAAAGAATTACAGTGTAACTATTTGTAGGACTGAAAGGAGACTTTAAACTGAAACAAATTGAAACAAAGGAAACTTGGCTCCAGAATGGATACTTTGCTAATTGTGGATTGTAACTACAGTACAAAGACTGACACCTAAAGGCAGGAGAAAAAAATGCAAAGCAACAAATTGAAATAAATTGAAACAAAGGATTTGACTCTAAAATGGATACTTTGCTAATTGTGGATTGTAGCGTAAAGATTGACACCTAAAGGCAGAAGAAGAAAAGCAGTTGGGAAATGTTCTTGTGATTTCAGAGCATCTTCAAAAGAAGATTTTTGCATCCAGATGGTTGACCTTTAAGACTGATAATACCAAAGAACAACATAGAAAATAATATTAAATAACTATTAAAGACTGACATCTAAAGGCAGAAGAAGAAATACAAGGGGAATGTTTTTTTTTCTTTTTTCTTTTTATAAGTAATTTTTATTTCCATTTTCCAACATCATATTTATGTGCAAACTATTATCTATCATTAATCATTAATCATACTGATTCAGCCCTGCCCGATTGCCACTTCCTTTCTTCACAACCTCCCTCTCTACCCTCTACTACTTTCACATCCTTCATCTCCTTCACTTTACTATTTCCTCTCCTCCTTCTCCACTCCTTCCTTCTTACCCTATCTAACCTTCTTATTCCTCTCCTCCTTCTCTACTCTTTCCTACCTACTTTCTTCCCTCCTTCTACTTCTCTCTCCTTTTCTTTCTGAAATGGCAATCAAGCATCCCCAATATCATTTTAAATTTTATTTTCATATCTTCAAAAATTACTATACATTAATAATCAATCCATGTATCATTTCCCCCCCCCTCCCCCCCCCCCGACTTCCCAAAGCAAATACCGGGTATTGTGACAAACAATCACAAGCTAAAGTATACAAAATAAACATAACCTCCCACCTTTAAAAATTTAAAACTTTAGATCCCCTCACAATAAAAATAAAGAGATAGGAAAGAATAATAAAAAGAAAAAAAGAAGAAAAGAAGCAATACCAACTTCACATATTACATCTTCTTACAATCCATTTTTAAAATTAATCCATCTTCTCAAATTCAATTTTTTTCCCCACTTGTATATTCCTTCAAATTTCGTAAGTCCATTTCTCAAATTACAGTCCATCTTCTCGAACTCAAATTTTCATCACTTATATATTTCTTCAATTGCCATAACATTTAATGTCCGTTCTTCTTACAGTCCATTTTAAAAATTAGTCCATCTTCTCAAATTCAATTTTTTTCCCCACTTGTATATTCCTTCAAATTTCATAAGTCCATTTCTTAAATTACAATCCAGCTTCTCAAATTCAAATTTTTATCACTTATATATTTCTTCAATTGTCATAACATTTAATATCCAATCTTCCAATACTACTCCCAATCAAATATCATTTCGAATAAAATCTCTCAAATATAATATTTCCAGCTTAACTTCATAACTTTTACTATCTATAAACATGTCAATTAAAACAAATAATCATTTAAACTACATCCACAATATAACAGTAAACAATTAAAATCATTACATCCACATTATCTAAATTCATAAATTTCACTTTCCATCCTTCACAATTAAATAATATATCCCATAGATTTATACCATACAAATAGCAAATAACAAAAATCCTATAATTTATATCCTAAACAAATCAATTCCAAAAATTAACCATAATCATCATATTCACATCTTAAACATTCCTCCCCTCTCCCATTCTATTTTCCATCATTTCCAAACCAATTAACTTAGCATCTAACAACAAAGGATTCCCACTCTTTAAAACGTTAATATAAAAATGTCTCGCTTTCATAACTGAATTAAGAAAATACTTTCTGCCTCTAAAATTCACTGACAAACCCATTGGAACTTCCCATCTAAAATATATCTGATGTTTCTTAAACTCATCCACTAAAAAAGCAAATTCTCTTCTCTTTCTTAACATTTTAGGAGGAATTTCCTTCATCATTTTTATATCTTGTCCCAATATTTGAAATTTATTTTTATCCAACATCTCTTTCTCTATTTCATCAAATTTTTGATCTATTTCTAGAAAATAACTCTCCAAAAACCCCTGTAAAGAATTTCTTAATTCCTTTTTGATTTCTTCTTTTAATTTTTGAATCTGAACTGAAGAAATTTCAAAGTTTTTAATGACTTTTGGCACTATTTGCTTAAAAGCCATTTTTTAAAAAAATATAACTTAATAACAGACCAAGAGAAAATATATATATATATTTAGAAAAGAAAAATTCAAAAAACTTTTCTTCTAAATCACTATAATCCCAAAAAAAAAGAAAAAATATAATAATAAAATTCTCGTTTCTTCCATTTAGTCAGTATCTTCCTATATATATATATATATATATATATATATATATATATATATATATATATATATATATATATATATATATATATATATATATATATATTTAGTCAGTATCTTCTATTTCAACACTAGCCATTAGTAAGCATTTCTACTTTCGTTTTCAGTACACACAGTACACACATTCCACAAAACCGCCATTTGCTTTCTTCTCTCCTATCTTCGCAGCAAATATATCCTCAGGGGCTTGCAGTCTTCTTACAAACAAGTGCTAGAACTCCAGTTTCTGCTCCGTCCACGTTACAATCCATCATAAATCAATTCCTGCTGTGGAAATTGGACGCTTCGTTTGTTTGCCATAAAGGCAAATGCCTCCCCCAGCCAGGAGCTTATCAAGCTATGGAAGGAGAACTCCTCGCAAACCTCAGAAGCTTATTAGGGTGTCTCAACTTCAGCCTGAATGCTCATCTTTCCCTCTTTGCCTGAGGGAAAGAATTCCAAGCTGTCGGACCAAGATTTACGATGTCCTGACAGCTCTACAGACTAGGGAGTTAGCAGCCTAATCATAGCTGCTCCTGCATGAAGCAGAGCCAAACCGGAAGTTCAAGGGGAATGTTTCTTGTGATTTCAGGACATTCCAGAGAATTTTTTTTTTATTTTTATTTTTTGTATCTAGATGGTTGACCTTTAATAAGACAAGGAATTTAATAAGAAAATATAGTTTTTGAGCACTTTGTGAAGTTGAAAGCTTTTTGAAATATGAATATTGAGTGAGAAATGGGATATGTTTGTTACTCCTTACTCTGTTTTTTATTTGGTGACAAAAGTTCTAGTAGAACTATTTGAATACCAGTTATATGTGAGAATGCTTGAAATTAAAACTTGTATTAATGTTGAGAAGAGGAAGATGGGAGAAAACAAGTAATTTAATAAGTTAAGAAAATACAATTTTTTGAGCACATTTGTAAAACTGAAAAAACCTGAAGATAAAGCTTTTAAGTAGAAGATTTGAAAATGATTAATGTGTGAGAAATGAGATACTGTTTGTTCCTTTCCTACTTTTTTTTGACTTTATCATTTTAATATTCTTTACTTTGGAATGGGATTGTGAAGGCTTAAGATAGGAGAGGTTTTTTATTTTGTTTTTATGTTTGTTCCTTTTTATGTTGCTTTTTATTTGGAGATTAAATTTCCAATATAACTATTTGAACATGAGTAATATTTGAGAAATGTGTGTTCTTTTTTAATTTGCTTTTTTGCTTTATTTTATGCTTTTTATCTGGAAAGGGATTTTGAAATAAATAAGTGATGGGAGACCTTTTAATTAGGGTGAGAGTTAAAGCAGAAGTGATTTTTTATTTATTTATTTTTATTTTATTTATTTTATTTTTAGTATTTTTATACCGCCCTATCTCCCTAGGGACTCAGGGCGGTTCACAGCTGGATAAAATACATATAAATACAGGATAAAACATACATTAAAAAACTTATTATAAATGGCCGAATAATTAAAAATAGCAGTACACATAATAAAAATTCCCAATTAAAACCAATTCAAATTTAAAAATCTAGTCCAGTTCTGCGCAGATAAATAGATGTGTCTTAAGCTCGTGGTGAAAGGTTCGGAGGTCAGGAAGTTGACGGAGTCCTGGGGGAAGTTCGTTCCAGAGGGTGGGAGCCCCCACAGAGAAGGCTCTTCCCCTGGGTGTCGCCAGCCGGCACTGCCTGGCTGACGGCACCCTGTGAGAGTGCACGGGTCGGTGAGAGGTATTCGGTAGCAGCAGACGGTCCCGTAAGTAACCCGGCCGTATGCCATAGAGCGCTTTGAAGATAGTTACCAAAACCTTGAAGCGCACCCGGAAGGCCACAGGTAGCCAGTGCAGTCTGCGCAGGAGAGGTGTCACATGGGAGCCACGAGGGGCTCCCTCTATCACCCGCGCAGCCGCATTCTGAACTAACTGGAGCCTCCGGGTGCTCCTCAAGGGGAGCCCCATGTAGAGAGCATTGCAGTAATCCAGATGAGACGTCACAAGAGTGTGAGTGACCGTGCATAAGGCATCCCGGTCTAGAAAGGGGCGCAACTGGCAAACCAGACGAACCTGGTAAAAAGCTCTCCTGGAGACGACCGTCAAATGATCTTCAAACGACAGCCGTCCATCCAGGAGGACACCCAGGTTGCGCACCCTCTCCATCGGGGCCAATGACTCGCCCCCAACAGTCAGCCGCAGCTGCAGCTGACTGTACCGGGATGCCGGCATCCACAGCCACTCTGTCTCGGAGGGATTGAGCTTGAGCCTGTTTCTCCCCATCCAGACCCGTACGGCTTCCAGGCACCGGGGACAGCACTTCAATAGCTTCGTTGGGGTGGCCCGGTGTGGAAAAGTACAGCTGAGTATCATCAGCGTACAGCTGGTACCTCACACCGAAGCCACTGATGATCTCACCCAGCGGCTTCATATAGATGTTGAACAGAAGGGGCGAGAGAATCGACCCCTGCAGCACCCCACAAGTGAGGCACCTAGGGGCCGACCTCTGCCCCCCTGTCAACACCGTCTGTGACCGATCGGAGAGATAGGAGGAGAACCACCGATGAACGGTGCCTCCCACCCCCAATCCCTCCAACCGGTGCAGCAGGATACCATGGTTGATGGTATCAAAAGCCGCTGAGAGGTCTAATAGGACCAAGGCAGAGGAATAACCCCTATCCCTGGCCCTCCAGAGATCATCAACCAATGCGACCAAAGCCATCTCAGTGCTGTATCCGGGCCAGAAGCCGGACTGGAACGGGTCTAGATAGACAGTTTCATCCAGGTACCGGGGTAATTGACATGCCACCACACTCTCTACAACCTTCGCCGCGAAGCGAAGGTTGGAGACCGGATGATAATTACCTAATACAGCTGGGTCCAGGGAAGGCTTCTTGAGGAGAGGCCTCACCACCGCCTCTTTCAAGGCGGCCGGAAAGACCCCTTCCAACAAAGAAGCATTCGTAATCTCCTGCAGCCAGCCTCGTGTCACCTCCTGAGTGGCCAGTACCAACCAGGAGGGGCACGGGTCCAGTAAACACGTGGTGGCGTTCAACCTACCCAGCAACCTGTCCATGTCCTCGGGAGCCACAGGATCAAACTCATCCCAAACAATCTCAACAAGACCACTCTCCAACGTCTCACCTGGATCCACCCAATTTTGGTCCAGACCATCCCGAAGCTGAACGATTTTATCGTATAGATAACCACTAAACTCCTCAGCACGTCCCTGCAACGGGTCATCCCGCTCCCCCTGTGAAGGAGGGAGCGAGTCACCCGAAACAGGGCGGCCGGGCAGTTATCTGCTGACGCAATGAGGGAGGAGACGTAGCAATGTCTCGCTTCCCTCAATGCCACTTGGTAGGCCCTATTATAGGACCTAACTAGTGTCCGATCAGCCTCGGAATGACTGGACCTCCAAGAACTCTCTAGGCATCTTCTCCGGCGTTTCATCCCCCTCAGCTCCTCGGAAAACCAAGGAGCCGGTTGGGACCTATGCCGGGTCAGAGGTCGCAAAGGCACGACACGGTCTAAAGCCCCGGGCGCGGCCCGTTCCCAAGCCACGACTAGTTCCTCAGCCGTGCCGTGAGCCAGACCCTCAGGAAATGGCCCAAGCTCCGTCCGGAACCTCTCCGGGTCCATCAGGCGCCTGGGACGGAACCAACGTATTGGTTCCATCTCCCTGCGGTGTTGAGTGGCGGTCAGAAAGTCCAGGCAAAGGAGAGAGTGATCTGACCATGACAAACGTTCAGTGACTACATCCCCCAAGTCCAGATCCTTCAACCACTGACCAGAGATAAAAATCAAGTCCAGTGTGCCTCCCCCAATGTGAGTAGGGCCATCAGCTACTTGAGTCAGGTCCAGGGCCGTCATGGAAGCCGTGAACTCCCGAGCTGCTGTCGATGATGTGCCGGAAGATGGCAAGTTGAAGTCCCCCATGACTATAAGTCTGGGGGTCTCCACTGCCACTCCAGCAAGCACCTCCAGGAGCTCGGGCAGGGCCGCTGTCACGCAGCAAGGAGCCAGGTACATGACAAACAAGCCCATCTGACACCTATGACCCCACCTCACAAAGAGGGATTCACACCCGGCAATCTGAGGTATAGTGGTCTCCCTCGGCTCTAGACTCTCTCTAATAACAACTGCCACCCCCCCAACCCCTACCCTGAGCCCTCGGCTGATGGAATGCTCGGAAACTCGGTGGGCACATTTCAACAAGGGGGACGCCCCCTTCTGTGCCCAACCAGGTTTCCGTAACGCCTATAAGATTTTTTACTTTGTAAAAGATTTTTACTTTGTTTCTGTGTGAGGCTCTTTATTTGGAATGGGATTTTTGAAACAAATAAGTGATGGGTGATCTTTCAATTAAGGTGAGATTTAAGATAGGAGAGATTTTTACTTTGCTTTTAATACTTTTAATGTGTTTTTATATGAGAAGTGGGATAATGCTTGTTCTTTACTATTTCAATTGTTTTTCTTTTTTTTTTATTTGGAATGGGATTTTGAAACAAATAAGTGATGGGTGACCTTTTAACTAAGGTGAGATTTAAGATAGAAGAGAATTTGACCTTGCTTTTATTTTATTTTTTGGTTATAGGTCTTTGATAAATATTAGAGATAATTGAGTTGTATTTTGTTTATTGAAAGGGAGGGGCAAGAAAAGGGACAAAAAAAATATGGGAATTAGATTTGACCAAATAATTTTCAGGATAAAGGGATGGAATAAATGTTTTAAAAGAAATGGGCTATTATAAAATTTGAAGAGGGGAAAATATTGGATAAATGATACAATGAGGCGGTGAAATTTGAAATATGTTTAAGTATGTACCCAACTGATATCTTGTTCAACGAAGATCTGTATGTGGTTTGTTTTGTTTAACAAACTTGTTTTTTTTTAAAAAAAAAAAAAGTGCATGGGCTGCTACAGGGATGCCTGTCTTGGGCTTCCCAGGGCCTCCCCCAACTCCTGAGATACCCTTGTGCTCTGCTTCCTTTCCTTTGGGTCCCCACAGCTATCTCCATCCCTCACAATCCTTGCTTACCTTCCGGAGTTCTGTAGAATTCAGTATTGTGGGCCATTCTTACTGGGCCAGTAGGGGGTGTCATTTAATGGGGGGAAAATTAACTTTTGCAATTTTTTTCAGTGACGGGTTCTAAAAATATGTGTTTTACACCTTTTTTACAATTCAAATCTGCTTATTTTTGCAATTGCACATTTAGCTTGATATGGTAAATCCACATCTGATCATATACCCCACAAATCTTCTCAAAATTGCACCCTGTGCTCCAAAAATTAAAGTTTTTTTCTGCATGAATATTATACAGCTAAGCAAAAAATAATCCATCCAATCATAAACTAACATCAGAAAGCAATTATCTGAGTAACAAAAATGTTTAAGCAAGTTTCATCAAGTCTGGTTTTGATTCATTTTTTTTTAAAAAGTTTTTTTTATTTATTTTCCATTTAAAAAAATATATAAACATTTCATCTTTCCTTAAGCAGTGGGTCGTCTGGGTACAAATATTTCTGCACAACATCCTTCCACAAATTATATACACTGAACAATTAATTATACCTTATAGAACTCTTCATTTCCTTCATAACGTATCTTCTAATAAAAATACAATAACATTAAACATGGTTATTCTCATCATACTCATGTTATCAATTGTCATTTTATTCTTATCTCTATCTTAATATATTTTATATTCTTATTGTCTTCTTCCTTTATTTCCAATTTCCTTTTTTATTCTCTAACCTTTGGTAAAATGCTTCCCATATGATATAAAAATCAGTTAGTTCTTTCTCTTTAATTGCTAGTGTTAGTCTATTCATTTCTGCACATTCTAATATTTTCCTAATCACCTTCTCTTCAGTAGGAATCTCTTCACTTTTCCAATATTGTGCAAATACAATTCTAGGTACTGTTAATACATGAATAATTATATATATATAGTCTTTGTCATAAATTTCATGCAAGATCCCCAAGAAAAATACTTCTGGTTTAAACTCAATACGTTGTTTTATCATCTTTTCCATCCATATCTTTATTTTTGTCCAATACTTTGCTTCTCCACATGCCCACCACATATGATAATAAGTATCTGGTGGCACTCCCAACATTTACCTGATTTGTTTTTAAACATCTTTGCCAACCTTGCTGGTGGAAGATGCCATCTATAAAAAATCTTATATAAATTCTCTTTATATGCAGTTGACATCATTAATTTATAATTTCTGTCCCACAGTTTCCATTGTTGAAAGCCAGACTGGTATCCTCAAATAATGTTGTTCTGTAGTTTTCTCCTGTACCAAAATTACTGCATTTCTTATATAATGTCTCTGAAAATTTTATTTATTTATTTATTTATTTGATTTTTATACTGCCCTTCTCCCGAAGGACTCAGGGCGGTGTACAGGGAAAAGTAAAAAAAACAACAAAAAAACAGACAATACAATATACAATTTAAAATGCAAGTTAAAAAACTTATTATAATTAGCCTAAAGACTTTAAAATATATAAAAAACTAAAACCCCATTTAAAATTAGTAATAAGAAATTTAAAATCGATAAAACTTAAGCCAGCCCCGCGCGAGTGAAAAGATGTGTCTTCAGTTCGCAGCAAAAGGTCCGAAGGTCAGGTATTTGGCGTACACCCGGGGGAAGCTCGTTCCAGAGTGTGGGAGCCCCCACAGAGAAAAACCTTCCCTTGGGGGCCGCCAGCCGACATTGCTTGGCGGACGGCACCCTGAGAAGTCCCTCTCTGTGAGAGCGTATGGGTCGGTGGGAGGCATGCGGTAACAGCAGGCGGTCCTGTAAGTACCCAGGACCTAAGCCATGGAGCGCTTTAAAGGTCGTAACCAAAACCTTAAAGTGCACTCGAAAGGCCACAGGTAGCCAGTGCAGTCTGCGCAGGAGCGGTGTTACGTGGGAGCTACGCGTAGCTCCCTCTATCACCCGCGCAGCTGCATTCTGGACTAACTGAAGCCTCCGAGTGCACCTCAAGGGGAGCCCCATGTAGAGAGCATTACAATAATCCAAGTGAGAGGTAACGAGCGCATGAGTGACTGTGCACAAGGCATCCCGATCAAGGAAGGGGCGCAACTGCCGAACCAGGCGCACCTGGTGGAAGGCCCTCCTGGAGACGGCCATCAAATGATCTTCAAATGACAGCCGTTCATCCAGGAGGACACCTAAGTTGTGCACCCTATCCTTTGGGGCCAATAACTCGCCTCCAACAGTCAGCTGCGGCTGCAGCTGACTGAATCGGGATGCCAGCATCCACAGCCACTCCGTCTTGGAGGGATTAAGCTTGAGCCTGTTTCTCCCCATCCAGACCCGTACGGCTTCCAAACACCGGGACAGCACTTCAACAACTTCATTGGGGTGGCCCGGGGTGGAAAAGTACAGCTGGGTGTCATCAGGGCCGGTTTAGCTCACGCTGGTAAAAGCCTGTTATTAAGAACACAGTAGCCTGCAATTACTGCAGGTTCGAGCCCGGCCCAAGGTTGACTCAGCCTTCCATCCTTTATAAGGTAGGTAAAATGAGGACCCAGATTGTTGGGGGGGCAATAAGTTGACTTTGTAAAAATATACAAATAGAATGAGACTATTGCCTTATACACTGTAAGCCGCCCTGAGTCTTCGGAGAAGGGCGGGGTATAAATGTAAACCAAAAAAAAAAAAAAAAATCAGCGTACTGCTGGTATCTCACCCCGAAGCCACTGATGATCTCACCCAACGGCTTCATGTAGATGTTGAACAGAAGGGGCGAGAGGATCGACCCCTGTGGCACCCCACAAGTGAGGCACCTCGCGGTCGACCTCTGCCCCCCTGTCAACACCGTCTGCGACCTGTCGGAGAGATAGGAGGAGAACCACCGATAAACGGTGCCTCCCACTCCCAATCCCCCCAACCGGCACAGCAAGATACCATGGTCGATGGTATCAAAAGCCACTGAGAGGTCTAATAGGACCAGGGCAGAGGAATAACCCCTGTCCCTGGCCCTCCAGAGATCATCCACCAATGCGACCAAAGCTGTCTCCGTGCTGTATCCAGGTTGGAAGCCGGACTGGAACGGGTCTAGATAGACGGCTTCATCCAGGTATTGGGGTAGCTGTCGCGCCACAGCACTCTCTACAACCTTCGCAACAAAGCGAAGGTTGGAGACTGGACGGTAATTACCCAAAATAGCTGGATCCAAAGAGGCTTCTTGAGGAGGGGTCTCACCACTGCCTCTTTCAAGGCGGCAGGGAAAACCCCTTCCAACAAAGAAACGTTAATAATCCTCTGGAGCCAGCCTCGTGTCACCTCCTGAGTGGCCAGTACCAGCCAGGAAGGACACGGGTCCAGTAAACATGTAGTGGCGTGAAGCCTCCCCAACAACCTGTCCACGTCCTCGGGAGCCACAGGGTCAAACTCATCCCAAACAGACTCAACAAGACGTGCCTCCTCTCCCTCGCTTGGATCATCCCAATATATATCCCAATAAATATCCATGTATCTTATTTTTCTCAAACCACAAAAAAGCATGCCACCCCAGTTGTAAATCATGTCCTTCCAAAGTCAATAATCTTGTGTTCCCCGATACAATTTACTCTTTCATCCGTGTTAATACTGCAGCCTAGTAATACAATTCCCAGTTTGGTAGCCCAAAACCACCACTGCTTCTTATATTTTTCATTATTTTCAGACCAATTCTTGATTTTTCCCCTTGCCAAATATATTTGTATATTATTTTATTAAGTTCTTCAAAAAAAATTCCAATTTTATCAGGATTGTTTGGAATAAGTACAATAGTCTTGGCAATATGTTCATTTTAATTGTTGCTACTCTTTCTACCAGTGATAATTATAGGTTCTTCCACTTTTCCAGTATATTTGAATTTGTTTCAACCACTTATAATAATTATGTTCTTTAATTGTCAACTGGATCCCTAGGTACCGGTACTTAACTTTCTTTATAATCTGAATGTCTATTCTCTGTTAACTCTATTTTTTGCTTATCCATGTTTTTAACTAAAATCTTAGTTTTCTCTTTATTTATTTTCAGATCTGCCACTTCTCCATATTCTTCTATTTTTTTTATTAACGCCTGTAGCTTGTACTGTTCCCTTTTAATCTCCATACCTTTTATCTCAATATCTTGTCTAATTTTCCTGTTATATTGACTTCCAGTGTCAATATAAAAAATAATGGGAACAGGGGACATCCTTGGCTTGTACCTTTCTTAATGCTAACTTTCTCAGTCACATTTCCATTTACCATTATTTTTGCTATTTGTTTATGGTATATTGCCTTGATCATATTAAGAAATCTCTCCCAAAGTCCATCTTTTCTAGCTGAATTAACATAAATTGCCAGTTTACATTATCAAACACTTTCTGTGCATCTAAGAAGATCAACGCCATTTGCTTCTCTGGATGTGCTTCATAATACTCCAAAGTGTTCAAGATTATTCTCATGTTATCTTTAATTTGTCTCTTAGGTAAAAAACTATTTTGGTCATGGTGTATCAATTGATTTAAAAATCATTTTATTCTTTCTGCCATTATTGAAACAAATACTTTATAATCCGCATTCAACAAGGATATTGATCTGTAGTTTCTTATTTGTTGTAAATCTGCATCTTCTTCCGGTATAAGGGTACTATATGCTTCCATCCATGAATTCAGTATCTTTGCCTCTAACAAAAGTCCACTAAATACTTCCTGCATTGGATTACACAAAGTTTCTTGTTTTGATTCACTCTTTGACATCAGCTGCCAACTTGCTTCTTGGTCTCTGATATTACTCTCATGTTTCTCATGTGTATACACTCTGCTTGCTGCCTCTGTGACCTGTTTCATACATCTCTGTATTGATTGGACATGACAGGGCCACTGTGGTTCTTGCATTGGTTCATCAATGAACTTCAGTCTGTAGTCAGTTTGCATGTCAAAGGTGGCTCATATACACCTTCAGACCAGTCAATCAGCTCCAGAAGAGTGGATGCTCTGGCTTGACCTCTACCCAATTCACAGCCTAGATTAGATTAAATTAGATTATTATCTTAGATTATTATCTTAGATTAGCAGAGTTGGAAGGGACCTTGTAGGTCATCTAGTCCACCACCACCACCCAGCTCAAGCAGGAGACCCTACACCATTTCTGACAAATGGCAGTCCAATCTCTTCTTGAAAGCCTCCAATGATGAAGCTCTCACATCTGAAGGAAAGCTGTTCCATTAGTTGATTGTTCTCACTGTCAGAAACTTTCTTTTTATTTCTAGGTTGAATCTCTCCTTGCTCAGTTTCTATCCATTATTCCTTGTCTGACTTTCAGGTGCCTTGTAAAATAACTTGACCCCTTCCTCTCTGTGGCAGCAACTCAAATATTGGATTATTTATTTTATTTTATTTATTTTATTTATTTTGTCACAACAATATATGTAGGAATCATACAAAAGATTATATAGTATATAAACATATATGGATAAATATAAGGAGGTATAAGCATATATATAGAAAGAAGAAAAGAAAAACAATAGGACAGGAACGGTAGGCACGTTTGTGCACTTATGCACGCCCCTTATGGTCCTCTTAGGAATGGGGTGAGGTCAATAGTAGAAAGTTTTTGGATAAAGCTTTTAGGATTATGGGAAGAGACCACAGAGTCAGGTAAAGTGTTCCAAGCACTGATGATTCTGTTACAGAGGTCATATTTTCTGCAATCTAGATTAAAATGGTTGACATTAAGTTTAAATCTATTAGTTGCTCTAGTATTATTGCAATTAAAGCTGAAGTAGTCTTTAACCGGAAGGACATTACAATAGATGATTCTGTGAGTTAAGCTTAGGTCTTGTCAAAGGCGACGGAGTTCCAAGTTTTCTAAGCCTAGGATTTCAAGTCTGGTGGGATAGGGTATTCTATTGTTTTCAGAGGAATGAAGAACTCTTCTTGTAAAATATTTCTGGACACGCTCAATTGTATTGATGTCAGAGATGTGGTGAGGGTTCCAAACAGGCGAGCTGTATTCTAGACTTGGTCTAGCAAATGTTTTATATGCTCTGGTTAATAGTGTGGTGTTTTTGGAAAAGAAACTACGCAAGATTAGGTTTACAACTCTTAGAGCTTTTTTTGCTATGTAATTGCAGTGGGCTTTGGCACTTAGATCATTTGACATGAAAACTCCAAGGTCTTTAACGGGATGGGGGTCATCTGTAAGGTAATGTCCATCTAGTATGTACTTAGTTTTTGGGTTCTTTTTTCCTATATGTAAAACTGAGCATTTGCTGGTTGAAATTTGGAGCTGCCAATTTTTAGACCAAGCGGTTAGATGATCAAGGTCGTTTTGAATGATAGAAGTATTGTCTGTGATGTTAAATAGTTTGACATCATCAGCAAAGAGAACACAATTACTTGAGATATGGTCACAAAGATCATTAATGTATAGTATAAAGAGTGTTGGTCCAAGAACGCTGCCTTGAGGAACGCCACTCTTGACAGGAACAGGATTTGATAGAGCATTGCCAATTTTGACCACTTGTTGTCTGTTAGACAGAAAAGCAGATATCCATTTGTGGAGGGGTCCTGAGATGCCATAGGATATTAGTTTTAGGAGAAGTTTATTGTGTACTACTGAGTCGAAAGCTTTGCAGAAGTCTATGTAGATTGCATCTATTGATTTGCCTTGATCAAGATTTGAAGTCCATATGTTTTTGCAGTGCAGAAGTTGTAAGTTACATGATAATTTTTTTCTGAAACCATTACTAATTACTAATTGCTAATATCATGTCTCCCCTGGTCCTTCTCTTTACTAGACTAGCCATGCCCAGTTCTTGTAACTGTTGTTTATATATTTTCAGTCCCGTAATCATCCTGGTTGCTCTCCTCTGCAGTTTTTCTAGAGTCAAAATCTTTTTTATAGTGTGGTGACCAAAGCTGGATGCAGTATTCTACGTTTGGTCTTATTAAGGCTTTATAGAGTGGTATTAGTACCTCACTTGATCTTGATAGCATCCCTCTGTTAATGCAATTTAGGATTTTGTTGGCTTTTTTTGGCTGCTGCGGCACACTGCTAACTCATATTTAACTAGTTGTCCACTAAGACTCCAAGATGCCTCTCACAGTTACTGCTATTAAGCGTGGTTTCACCCAGTCTATATGTGTACTTTTGGTTTTTCTTGCCTAAGTGTTTAGGCAAGACTTTATTTTATTAACTTTTTTAACATTTGTAGAATGTGCTCTAATGGTCTTCAAGCTTTTGTCAATGCCTTTCTTCTTCATGAAATACACCAAATTATCTGCAATCACTTGAACAGGTTTCCTGTTTTTAAGCCTTTCTCTGGAATGAAATGATAATGATATGTTCCACCTGGCACACTGCACACAAAATAATGTTCTTCTTTGATGGTACTGGGGAATTGCTGGTCTGAATTGTTTGCTGAGGAAATTCTGGTCTGAAAAGTTGTGATATTTATGTACAGAAGTTACTTACCAAGCACATCTAAATTATATTTCATCAGAATATTTCATTTTAACCAATAGTTTAAAATGCTTTAAAAAGAAAAAAAAAGTTCTGAAGATTATGCGTCGCTCAGCTGATCGTCAGAACTTTTTAAAAAAAACTCTTAAGCATTTTTTTACTACCGGTTTGGGCAAATAGGCAGCTCGGCTTATTCTGTCACTTTGCTTGTCAGAAGGTTGCAAAAAAGTGGTCATATGATTGCAGGACACCGCAGGTCATAAATGTGAGTCAGTTGTCAAGTGTCTGAATCTTGATCACATAAACATGGGAATGCTGCAACAGTCATATGGGTGAAATATGGTCATAAGTCACTTTCTTCAGTGACGTAACTTTGAATAGTCACTAAATGAACTGTTGTAAATCGAGGATTACCCATATGCAATATTATTGGGAGCACTTTGTGATGATTCCCTGCCAGATACGCAGGGAATATTTTTGCTTCCAAAAGGTTGCCTTCCATTGTATCTCATTTCCAAACTGACCTTCATTTTGTTTTGTTTTGTTTTTGTTTTGTTTTGTTTGTTTTTTTCGTAATGTCTGCAGGAGCTGGGTTTGAAACTTTTCACCAACACCAGAGTTAAGAAACCAGTATCCTGTGAGCTGCCCCATTTTCAGAGAAGGGTTTACCACGCAGATCCCACTCTCTACCGTGAGATTCATAGCCATCATTTGGCAATTCTTTCTAAAATGCACTGTAGAAAGAGAGACAACAGATCCCAGCCACAGCTGCATCAATAGCTAAAATAGACAATGTTGATAAAGAATTTTAGGTGAACCGACTGAAACATCAGTTCTCTAGATTGACAGTAAGTAGTATTGGGGGAATCGGGCTAGAACATGAATTTTGTGCTGGATGCTCACAAAATGGCTGCCATAGATGGTTAAGGACACATTGCCTATTCTAGAAGTGCTGCCACAATGATCTTTCCTATTATAAAGCCTCCATTTATCATAAAGCAAATAAGCAGGGGTGAAATCTAAAAATTTTCCCTACCGGTCCTGTGGGCGTGGCTTAATTGGTGGGCGTGGCTTAGTGGTCAGATGACTGGGTGGGCATGGCCAATAACAATAAATAATAAAAATAATAAACAACATATACAAAACAATAAGAGGTACCAAAAATCAACTTTCACACTTTACACACACACAACACAACACAACACAACTGACTCACACACAATGTAAAAGCAGCTGCACTTCACCCAAAATGGCCCCTGCAACAAGCAGGAACCTCACACAGCCACAAAACACTCAAAAATCAAATTTTCACACTTTACACACACACAAAACACAATACAACTGACTCACACACGCACACACACAAAATGCCACATACAGCTTTGTGAGATTTTGTGTGTTTGTATAGTTAGAGTGAAACACTATAGAAACACATCAAATCTCAGAAAGCTGCACAAATATTTTATTTTATTATTTTATTTTATTTATATATTTTTAGATCAGGGGTCTCCAACCTCAGTAACTTTAAGGTTTGTGGACTTCAACTCCCAGAGTTCCTCAGCCAGCTTTGCTCTGAGAGTTGAAGTCCACAAGCCTTAAAGTTACTAAGGTTGGAGACCCATGTTTTAGATAAAAGCAGCTAAATTTAAAACTTCCTTAACATTAAATTGCTGTCAAAAAAAAACTCTTTAAAAAAACCCAATTAACTATTTTTTAAAGCTCCCACCCCCCATTTACTTACCCAATTGGAGGCAGGCAAATTGAGTTGCTCACCGAGGAGATGGATTGCAGGCAGGCAGATTCAGTTGCTAGCTGATGCAACTGATTGCAGCAGTCAAAGGAAAGCTTGGCTTTGCGAGCCCGAAAGGAGCAGCAATAAGGCAAGTGGGGATGGGGCATTGGGTGGGCATGGGCGGGGGCTGTTGTAAGAGGTTGTAAAAAATGATTTTAAAAGCCTGTGATGATGAGGCAACTCAGCTGGGATCACCAGAGGGAAAAAAGATTTTAAAAGGCTCCTCTGATGATCCCAGCTGAAGTTGCCTGATCGCAGACCAGAGCCTCTTAAAAGGATTGTTTTTTTTTTTATTCAAAAAAGTTTTATTTTGACATTCTTATCCAATAACATATCCAATAACATATTTAATGTACCTTCATATACAATTAATCAGGTCTGCCCGGTCACCACCCCCTTCCTTTTCCTTTTACTCTCCTTCTCTACCTTCTTCTACTTTCCATAACCATCCTCCCCCTCTCTTATCTACATCCTCTCCTCTTTCCTCCCTACTCCTTTCTTCTCCCTCTTCCCCTCTTCCTTCCTTTCCTCCTCCTCCTCTTCTCTTTCCTCCTTCTCTCTTCTACTTCCTTCTTTCCCATCATTTTAAAGTAGTAGCCAGGCAGGTCCGATCTTACATTAATTATACATCTTCAATCATCTTTGTACATTAACTATCAATCCATTTTCTGCCCCCCCCTCCCTTCCCTTCCTCCCCCACCCCCAGGACTTCGAGAACCGAATATAGGGTATAAAACTAACAACAAAATTAAAATCTAGCACAAATCATAATCCATAGTCATTCCTTAAAACCTCCACTCCCCTTCCAAAGACAAAGAAGATACTTTTCTTCCAATCCATTATATATCAGACCATTCCACTCCTAGAGTTCTCAGAAGTTTCCGATTGAGTTAGTGTTTATTCTTGAATAAAGTACATAGTTTTTAATATCCAACCTTCATCAATCAATATCAAAACAACGTTCCATCTTCCAATATTCACCAAGGGTTCTTCTAAAATGTCTTTCTTCCCTAAGCAGTCTCTCAAAAATAGTTCATATTTCCAACTTAGTTTCTTTAATTTTTCTGTCCAACCTTCAAGGGTAAGCAATAGTCCATCTTTTCACATCTTTAACATTTATATATACGACAAATAATATTACAAATATCCAAAGTATCAATTGTAGTAGTTAAAATCTTCACTTTACCTTACTTATATCAAATAACATTATTAAAATTACACCTATAACTTATCCAAAATATATCTATTATAACAATTACATTCTAATTAACATTACATCCATCTCTTAAATATAATATTTAATCCAAATTCCTAAATTTTACTATCTATCCTCCAAAATTAAACAATATTCCATCTTCCTATTCCTTTATACCTTTAATATATCAAATAGTACCCCTAAAATTACACATTTATATCCACAATAAATCATTTACAAAAATTAACCATAATCATATATAATAAAGTTAAACATTCTCCCTCCCCTTCTTCTATCTTACACATTTTCGACCATCTATTCACCATTCAACTTAACATCTGTTAACAAAGAATTCCCAATCTTTAATACATTAGTATAAAAATCTCGTGCTTTATAAATTGTGTTGAGAAAATACTTTCTTCCTTTATAATTCAGTGTTAAACCAGCTGGAACCTCCCATCTAAAATATATCTGATGTTTCTTAAGCTCATCCACCAGAAAGGCAAATTCTTTTCTCTTTCTTAACATTTTAGGAGGAATTTCCTTCATCATTATTATATCTTGTCCTAATATTTGAAATTTATTTTTATAAAATGCTCGCAAAATTCCATACCTAATCCTCTTATTTGTAAAATAAATAACCACACCTCTCGGTAAGCACTTCTGCCTTGCCCACCAAGAATTAACACGATAAATTTTTTCAATATTAACTTCAAAATCTTCTGGTTCCATTCCCTCTATCTGAGCAAAGGCCTGAATAAAAATCTCTTTCAAATTTTCTTCCTTACACTCTCTTATTCCTCTCACCCTTATAGCAGATTCCATTAATTTATATTGTAATATAACCCTTTCTTCCTCTGCCTTATCAGCCTTAACCTGAATATCATCTATTTTATTTTCTAAATTCAAATTAATTTGAACTTCATCTATTTTCCTTTGCAAATCTAAATTAATTTGGTTAAATTCATTCAGTCTTTCTTCTGTCTGTGTACTAGATAACAATAATGGAGTAATTGATTCCTTTAATTTTTTCATCTCCCTACTCTGTTCTTCCACGAAATCTTTAAAATCCAGTATTTCTTTCTCCATTTCATTAAATTTTTGATCTATTTCTGAAAGATGAGCCTCCATAAGCTCCTGTAAAAAATTCCTTAGACTTTCTTTAATATCCTCTCTCAATTTCCGTACCTGAAATGAAGATATTTCCAATATTTTAGAAGTGGTTAAATCTCTTTGCTTAAAAGCCATTTTTAAACTAAGTAATATCAAGAAGAAGAAAAAAAGGGGGGGGGGAATAAAAAGAAAAAAAAACCAATAAATTTTTCTTCTTAAACACTGTAAGAAAAATATAATAAAAAAAAAAAGAATAGATTTTTAAAAAAAGAATTCCATTTAAAAAAAAATCTTATTATTTTCTTCTTAAAGGTTCCACGCCAGCAATTGTAATCAGCATTTCCTTAGCTTTCACTTTCAAAACACAAAACGCCATCTTTCTTCATCTCCACTCTTAACTTCTCTGTCAGGGAGTTAAAATCATCTTACAAATAAATGCCAGCCCTCCTGCTTTCGGCTCTTTCCGTGTTGACAATTTACCAATAATCCTCTTCAGTCACGGAGATGGACGCTGCGTTTTGCTCTGCTTTTGCAGAGGCGTTCTGGATTCTGGAGCTTTTTTTGAGCTATAGAAGGAGCGTTCCCATCAAACCACCAGAAATCATTCTGGGGCTTTTCTTGGGGGCTCAACTTCAGCTCAAATGCTCATCTCCCCCTCCTTGCCCGAGGGTAGAGATTTACGAGCTGTTGACAGCAGATTAACGCTGTCTAAACAGCTCTCACAGAATCACAAAGAACGGGCGGACTGAGATTGCCCGCCATTTAGCGCAGCGGCGCCACCCGGAAGTCCTTAAAAGGATTGTTTTAACAACCTCTTCGGCTGAAGAGCTTGTAGAAAACATGTTTTTTAAGGTTCTGGTGATGAGGTAACTCAGCTGGGATCTCCAGAGGAGCCTTTTAAAACCTTTTAAAAAAAGAGTTTAAAGGGTTCTTCTTCAGCTGAAGAAAAAATGTTTTTAAAAGTTAAAAAAAACCTCTGATGATGGTGTGGCTCAGCAGGGACAGGGGGCAGGGGCAGGGATTTTTGCTACCGGTTCTCCGAACCACCAGCCACCATCGCTACCGGATCAGGTGACCTGGTCCAAACCGGGAGCATTTCACCCCTGCAAACAAGTGAGGTTCCTCCAGGCCACTTTCAAAATTACCCTTTCTTCTCATTTTGTAAGAAAAGCAGACTTGTGCCCTGAAAAAAAAGAGAGCCCTGGTTTAAATAGCTGGGTAGTTACATAAAGAAGCCCTCTTTCCCTGTGATGTGGACACCCTAAAAAACTTGGAATAGTTTCAGACCATTATGCGAAAAAAGAAACAACTTCAGGAAGTTAAATGCTTACCTATTTTACCTCTGGGAAAGCATAAAATCTATGTTTGACAGATTGTCAGTAACCACCCTCTTGTCATAACCTCCACTCCCCCATCCTCAGGGATCTACTTTTGCATCTGCTTACAGGAGGCATCCCTGTGGCTTATTCAATAGCCAATACAATTCCAGAAGCTCTTGATTCAGTTTCCCAGAAGGAAGAGGAAGCCAAACCTAGAACATACTTTCCAGACACCTGGATTTGGAATCTGATCCCTGTCAAGTAAGTGAAAGTTCAATGGGGGAAGAACTAAAATATAATTTCAGAGGATGAAATCTGATTTTACTTACTGCAGTGAAAGAAATCACCCATTCGTTTGTATCCTCCAGAAGAACAAATGCTTTCAAACATATTGCTGTCTGGACATTCGTATCTGGATGCTTAGATTTATTCAGTTTATACTTTGCACTAAATTGCAAAGTAATTGGCAACAAATCTCTAATTTCTCTTTAGAGACTGTTAATTTTTACATACTTAGCATTTTTAGATAATGGACAACCAGATTGTCCAATAATCAATCTATTGAAGACCATATTCATTGTTCAAACAATCATCTAATGTCTTTCTTAAAAGTGAATGCAAATTATTGACAACCTCCATTAGTGCATAATGTCATAGCTGAGGCTTGGCTTGCTTTGCAAACCCCGCTCTCACAGCTGAACAAGCAGCAATGGGGAAGGGAATAGATTGGAATTCAGGGGAGGTATGGGAGGGCATCACTGCACTACTGCTACAGTGCCGTGATGACATGAAAATGGTGGGGCCTTTTAGATTTTGGAAAACTCTCCACCTAGTAAAACAACAGTTCTGGTGGCTGTGCATAAAATAGGATATAGAGACCTATGTAGCCTGCTGCCCAGTGTGTGCATCAGTGAAAAGGCTAATCGGAATACCATCAGGGCTGCTACAGACCACAGCCAACACCTCAACCCCTGGAAGGAAATATCAATGGACTTCATCGTGGAGTTGCTGGAGAGAATTGGTGTTGTGTCTCACCCGCTCCCCCTGCCGCAGACGGGCCCCTCTTATCTCCTGCCAGACGCTGATAGTTCGGAAGAATGTCCTGTCATGCCTCCAGGCCCCAGCCCTGGCACCATGCCCAGACAGGCCGAGCAAGACGAAGGGCCTGACGTGCCTTCAGCCCCCAGTCCTGGCACCATGCCCAGGCAAACGGAGCAACTAAACCCCTCCCCCACAGCATGTGAGCCTGAAGAATGTGAGGCCAGTCATGAGCTAGAATTGCCAACAGCTGGAGGCTGGAGAGATCCTCGCTTCTGGAAAGTTGAGAGGCGATGACAGCAAAAGGAAGGGAGGGGCAGGCCTGGATAAGTGCTGAGTCATGGAGCCACACCCATGACCTATATAAAGGATTTGCTTTCTGGCATTCTCTGAGTCAGGCAAAGTCTAACTTGGATTGCTGAAGTCACTTCCTGGTCTCCTGCCTGCCTTGAGAACTCTGATAGGACTTTGGCAGAGCTGCAGAGGCATGTTTGATACGGACTTCCCCGACCCGGCCATCAGCGGAGAAGTGGGACACGACAATTGGGTAAAACTGTGATCTGGGTTATTACAAACCTTTTCTCTGTAAATAAACACACTTTGTGTCTTGCCCCAAGATTCCCTCTGCCCAGTCACTGGCTAAGCTATTTGTATAGCATGTGTGTCAGTTGCACAATAACTGCATAATAACAGATGGAGAGTACAATTTATTTCAAAATTTTGGTGTGAATTCTTGAATGTTAGGTTTCCCCCAGAGTAAACATAAACATAAACATAAACTGTTTCAACTCCTACCCTCAAAACGACGCTATAGAGCACTGCACACCAGAACAACTAGACACAAGAACAGTTTTTTCCCGAAGGCCATCACTCTGCTAAACAAATAATTCCCTCAACACTGTCAGACTATTTACTGAATCTGCACTACTATTAATCGTTTCATAGTTCCCATCACCAATCTCTTTCCACTTATGACTGTATGACTATAACTTGTTGCAGGCAATCCTTATGATTTATATTGATATATTGATCATCAATTGTGTTGTAAATGTTGTACCTTGATGAACGTATCTTTTCTTTTATGTACACTGAGAGCATATGCACCAAGACAAATTCCTTGTGTGTCCAATCACACTTGGCCAATAAAAATTCTATTCTATTCTATTCTATTCTCCCAGAGTCTTAGCTCTGCCCATCATCCACAAATGAATGGAGCTTGTGAATGTACAAATGTTGCACCAGAGCAATAACTCCAATGCTATAGTTAGTTCCTGCCTCACCGGTCTTCTCAAGAAAGCAGAACTCTTGAAACAAAAGGCATTTAAAAAGGAACTTTTATTGGAAGACAGTGTTAGCAGAGAGAGTGTAGGCAGAATCTGTATTTCCCACACCAGAACATTAAATTAAACCACTTCAATCAAGGCCCCTCCCAATGTCCAGTTCAACTGTGAGCCAATCCCAAGGTACGAAGATGTTTTGAGAACTTCAGGTTGAGAAGATAATAACAGGCAGTTCTCAGGTACCATGATCTCGCTCCTCTGGTGTTGAGACAAAACAGATACCCCAGGCACATTCTCCCCCACCTCCTATTTTCCCAAAAGGTACAGCAAAGCAGAGAAAGGAATAAAGAAAAACAGAAAAATAAAGAAAAACATGCAAAAGCATCCTCAAGCCTCACCCCCTCCCACAGAATGGCAGTGTCCCAATTCAATTCTACCTGCAGAGAAACTAACAAAAGGGAGAGAAAATAATAGGAACAATTAGTTAGGTTTATCAGCGTAAAGTTGGTGGAAACATTTAATTAATTTTGGGGCTCTAATGTGCTTTTTATGAACCCATTTGTTTTGTGACAAGGGGAGGTATTTCCATGCTACTAGGTACTGGGTGGCCCCATGGTGAGTGGATAGGTAAACCCAGTGTCTGGTTTTAAATGGTTTGGGTTCCACTCCCTTTTTATCTGCCTGCACTTTGTAGGCTGCTTTGTCTAAGGCTTTGCAGCAAGGGTGAAATGCTCCTGGTTTGGACTGGATCACCTGATCTGATAGCGATGATGGCGGGTGGTTCAGAGAACTGATAGCAAAAATCCCTGCCCCCCCCCATGCCCAGCTGAGCCACGCGATCATCAGAGGTTTTTTAAAAAACTTTTTAAAGCATTTTTTCTTCAGCCGAAAAAATGCTTTTAAAAGTAAAAAAAAGTCTCTGATGATCGCATGGCTCAGCTGGGATTGTTAAAAGCCTTTTAAAAGCATTTTTTCTACAACCTCTTTGGCCGAAGAGGTTGTAAAAAATGCTTTTAAAAGGCTCTGATGAACCCAGCTGAGTTGCCTGATCATCAGGGGCTTCTAAAAGCATTTTTTTTACAATCTCTTTGGCTGAAGAAGTTGTAGAAAAAATGCTTTTAAAAGGCTCTGATGATCCCAGCTTAGTTGCCTGATCATCACAGGCTTTTAAAAGCATTTTTTACAACCTCTTCAGCCGAAGAGATTGTAAAAATGCTTTTAAAAGTAAGGGGGGGAAAAGTTGGCTACTCCCACCCAGTCACATTACCCTCTCTACCAAGCCATACCCACAGAACCAGTAGTAACAAATTTTACATTTCACCACTGCTTTGCAGACTATTGGCCAGGTGGTTCTTAACTGATTGATCCACTCCTTCAAGGAGGGGATAGTGGGCTCAGTGGTGGGCAGCTCGAGCATTAGATTGAATTGTTGACCTGCAGCTACTTGAAATTGAGAAACCCCATGCTGGTGTGCATGACATTGTTGTAAGCAACCTCCGCAAAATGTAATAGGTCAGTCCAATTGTCTTGTTGGTAATTAATAAAGCATTGGCGGTACTGCTCCAGAACTGTGTTAACTCATCCTATCACTCCATTTGTTTGAGGATGGTGATTAGAACTAAGGCCCTAGTCAGTTCCTAAAAGGTCTAAAAATGCTTTCCAGAACTTGGAAGTGAATTGAACCTCTTAGTATGATGTGATACGATGTGGGGCACCATGCAGTATATGTGGAATAAGAACCATTTTGCTAGAATCTTAGCCATCGTGATCTGGCATGGGATAAAGTGGACCTGCTTTGAAAATTGGTCTGTAACCACCCAAATGACTGCGTTTCTGGCACTCTCAGGGAGTTCCACAATGAAACCCATAGAAATCTTTCTCCAGGGAGCTGAAGAATCAGCTACCAGCTACAAAAGGCCAGGTATTTTTCCTTGCCTGCGTTTTGCTGCAGTGCAAGTGGGGCAACTAGCAGTATAGCTTTCAGTGTCCTTTTTTAGGGACAGCCACCAAAAATAGTTATTTTAAAAGGTGCAGTGTCTTCACAAACCTGAAGTGTCTCACCAATTTTGAGTCATGGGAGGCTTGCATGGTTTTTAATTGCTCACTGGCTGGGGCATATAGTTTGCCTGCCACCCACAATACTCCATCTTGCATAGAGCAAGCAGTTTTGTGGTTAAGAAACCACTTATCCTTTTCTAGGGCTTGTTTGAAAGTTAAGGTGGTGGTGTTGTCTATAGGTGGGTCTCCTTTCACTTGCAGTTTTGTGGTGAGCCGACCTGCTAATTGTGATGCAGGAAGCATAGATTTAACTATTTCTATCTTTGCATTATTGTACTGGGGTAGTCTCACAAGGTGTCTACCAGTAAGTTTTTCCCTGGTAAATAGTGGAGGGTGAAGTTAAACCACTGGAAGTATTGGGCCCAATGGACTTGTTTGGGGGATATCTTCCTTGGAGTCTTTAGAGCTTCCAGATGCTTGTGGTCTGTCCACACCTGGAAAGGGATTTTATTCCCATCTAAGAAGTACTGCCAGGTGAGGAGAGCCCACCTGACTACAAAAGCTTCTTTCTCCCATACTGCCCAATACTGCTCGGTTTTGGATAGTTTTTTCAATGTGTATGCACAGGGCTGTAATTGACCCCCCCCCTCGTTTTCCTGGAGTAGGACAGCCCCAACTGCCAAATTGTTGGCATCTGCCAGAATTACAAATGGTTTTTCTGGGTCCAGGTGCTTTAGCACCAGCTCGTCTTTGAAAAGCTATTTGAACTTTTCAAATGCAGCTTGGTATTCTATGGTCCATTTTAGCAGTTGGCTAGGTTTAGGCTTATTTCTCCCCTTGGTTCTCAACAAGTTAGTGATAGGAAGGGCGATTTGAGCAAATGATGCAATGAATTGCATATACAAGTTTGAGAATCCCAGGAAGCTTTGTAGCTATTTTTGGGTGCACAGAGTCCCATTCTAACACACCTTGCACTTTCTCTGGGTCCATCTCTACCCCTTGGTGCAAGATCTGGTACCACAGATAATCTATTTTGTCTTGGTGAAATTCTCCCTTGGAAAATTTAATGTATAGTTTGATGGCTGAGAGTTTTTCAGGACTGCCCAGACCAGCTTTATGTATTCAGCCTTTGTTTTGGTATATATTAGAATGTCATTGAGGTACACCAAACACCCTTATATAGGTATTCATGCAACACCTCATTTATCAACTGCATGAACACTGCAGGGGCCCCTTGGAGCCCAAATGGGAGCATGTTAAACTGGAAAAACCCCAATGGGCAGTTAAAAGCCATTTTCCATTCATCTCTCTCCCAAATTCTGGCCTGGTAGTAGCTTCATGCAAGTCCAGCTTGAAAAAATCTTGCCCTTTGAAAGATGGGCCAGCATGTCCTTCATGAGGGGCAGGGGTAAACATTTTCCACACACACTGCATTGAGACCCCTATAATCCACACATAAGCAAAGTGAGCAATCTTTCTTTTCCCAGAACAGTACCGGGGCAGCAACCTTGGGTCTGGTGGGTTTGATGAAGTTGTATTCTAAATTTTTGTCTACAAAGTTGCTCAGTTCATGTAGCTCCTGGGGCATCATGAAGTATAGCTTTGGTTTTAGCAACTTAATTCCAAGGACAATTTCAATGGCGCAGTCCATGGGTTGGTGGGGAAGGAGTTTGTCCAACCCAGTCTTGCTAAATACCTTAGCCAGGTCACGGTACTCCCAGGGGATGCCCTGTAGTGGCTCACTCCTTTCAACAGTCACTCCTCACCTCATGACTTTCAGTTTTTAGGATTTCTCTTGGCCCGGAAACTTCAGGAGCCCCTTGGTCCAGTCTACCCATGGGTTCCACTTTTTTAGCCATGTCAGTCCTAAGACTAAGAGGCATTCCATGTCTGGTGCCACAATAAAGGTAATAGTCTTGGAATGGCTTTCCATGGCAAGATCCATGGGCTCCATGATGAACATGGTTGGGGGTCCCCCTGTAACAGATCCATCAAGCTGGCAAAATGTGATGGGGTATTTTAACTGCATTAGGTGAGCCCCCAGCTTCCCCACTAGGGTTGGACTTATTAAGTACCAGATGCTTAAGGCCCGAGTCTAGTAAGGCCATCAATGCCACTTTTCTCCCCGACCTTGGGATTAGATGTTCTATGAGTATGGTGATTGGCTTGATCAGCCCCCTTACCAGGGGGTCATCATCATAGTCACTGTCCAATGGGCGCAGTTATTCTTCCTGTGGGGCCAGAGTTCTAGGTCCTTGCTTAGGGGAGGACCAGAACTCTATGATCTCATCACTATTTAGGGCCGTGTCCTTGGGGTGCTGTGATGGCTTCGCTAGCTTCCCTCTGGACAATCAGTCTCCCTTTCTGGTAGGGGTCTTTCTGCAATATTCTGCAGCATAGTGGCCTTCCTTCCCACACTTGAAACAAACAGTCTAGTATGGCAGCATGGATTGGGCTTCTCTTTTCCACTTTGGTGATGATCATTTCCAAGTCCTGCTCAAACAGTATTGGTTTCAGGCTTGATCAATCTCAGCCTCTTAGGCCAGAATGTACCAGTTGTGGAGATGGGCTGGGGGTCCTCAGGTGATACAGGTCATCATTCAGCCCATCCTTGAAACAGCTCACCAGCATTTCTTCTGGCCAGTCCACATGGCAGGCCAGATCTTGAAACTCCTCCATGTATTTGGCTATTGAGTGGCAGCCTTGTTTGACAGTTTTGATGTGGACCCTCGCCCCTTTGGTTGGAAGGTCCCTCCCATACTCTTTCATGTAGATAAGTACCTGTGTGAGGAAAAACCACAGCTGTTGCAGGTTTCTGTTGAACTTGATGCCTAGGGGGATGCCTTCCATTCCAGTTGGGGCATTCCCTGTACTTCCGCCAGTGCACGGGGCATTCACTGTCCCTGGGTCTTTCCAAAGAGGGTTTGCAGGGATGGCTATGGGCTCATCTGTGGCTTCAGTGGTTCCTGCAGACATCCCCAGGGCTGGGAAGTCCTCTCTGTCACAAGTATCTGCCTGTCGCCCTCTCTTGTCTCCTGTAGCACAAGCTCAGACATCTCAGGCTTTCATGGTTTGGAGGGCTTCCATCATGAGGTGTATTGCTTGCTTCATGAATTTGTCAGTTTGGTCCAATGCCTCCTCCATCTTGTAGTCATTGTACAGGGTTTCCAGCTCATGTTCCAGCCCTGCTGTCAGCTGCCTTAGGTGAAGGTGACTTCCTTGGATCCTAACCCAGTCCTCTTTCTTCCTCACATCAATGGAACATTTCAGCTTTGCAAAGTCTCCCATCTTCCATTCACTTGCTGGAACTCTTGTCAGGTTGAGCCTTGGTGGAGATTTCCCCATCAGCATTCAACTTCCTCATGCTTGCTGCCCTGGTTGGACATTGTGTGCACGGTCCCATGGTAGGGCTGAAGCCACTCCTCATTTACCACTTTGCAGATTCTATCTAATGTAAGATCCTGCCTCACCAGTTTTTTCAAGAAAGGAGAACTCTTGAAACAAAAGGCATTTCAAAAGGAACTTTTATTGGAAGACAGTGATAGCAAAAAGAGTGTTGGCAGAATCTGAATTTCTGTACTAGAATGTGCCAGAATTCCCTCAGCAGACCCCTTCAAATGCATCACTGGCTGAATGGATCAGCACTCTACAAAATACCTGGCTAATAGTTTGTAAGGTGCTAGACTCCACAAGAGAAACACAGAAAAGATAGGCTGACAGGAAGAGAATGCCCCAAGAGGAGTTTAGAATAGGATGTATCTGTCTACCAATTTCCTGCAGTTAAGACAACCCTGCACGAATCTAGGTCCCAACTACATGGGACCCTTCCCCAGCATCTAGATCATAAATCCAATGGTAGTAGAATTCAGGCTGCCAAAGATCCTATGCATCCACCCAGTGTTTCATTGTAGCCTATTGAAACCCTTTCATAGCTCCCCACTGGGATCAGTTGCAGGACTACCCGCTTCACCCATATGGGTAGAAGGAGAAAAACATTTTGAAGTTAAGGAGATTCTAGACTCCTGAATTCACAAGGTGAAGCTGCAATACTTAGTCCTATGGAAGGAGTTCCCTCTAGCATATGGGTATCCATCCCAATTTCATTGCGGGCTGAATCAGCATTGTGGTTTTCCTGGGGGAGCTGGGGTGAGGGAGCATGGCTGGGGTGGTCATGGCCAACTGGGAGTGGCCCAGGGGCATGGCCAGCTCGATGTTGTGCACGTGAGCCAGGCGGTATTGGGGAGGGAATCCAGGGGTCTCCAGTAGATGGGGAAGTAGGAGGGAGGCTTGTCCCCCAGGATGAAGTGTGGTCAGGTGGGGTGTGGGTGCTGCCACTGCAAGGTGACGCAGGGAGTGGGGTGGCTGGTGCAGGAAACTGTCAGCCATTGTGCGCTCACTGCCCTTGGTTAGGGTTGGTTAGTCCGTGGGGGGGGGGGGCGATGTTTTCTGGCAGCACTAGCAGCCTGCCAACCCCTCAGCTGGTGCACTCTTGGCTACGAAGCCCGCTGCACATGGCTGGCCATCCCAGCAGCATGCATGGCAGCGACAACAGACAGAGGGGGGGAGGCAGATGATGCACTTACTCTGTCTGTTTTTGCTTGCAGCTGGAGAGCAGGTCACCACTGGTCATTTTCTCAGCCTCCTCGCAGGTCTTGCCCTTGGCCTGAGCATTGAGCGTGTTGCCCTCATGTAATAGATGCACCTCAGCCCTACTGTGGGATGCTGCTGCCGCACTCAACAAACCCGCCCAGCCCAAAAGAGGTGAAGCAGCCAGCTAGAAAGGCCGAGTACAGGTGGTAGAGCACGACCGGGCCCAGCAAGGAAAAGACAGCCACAGTGAGCTGGGAAAGCTGGATCCCCACTGGCGTCATGGCCGTCCAGGCCAGGGTGAAATCCAGCAGGTTCTGGAGAACTGGTAGCGGAAATTTTGAGCAGTTCAGAGAACCCGTTGTGGAAATGTTGAGTAATTTGGAGAACCGGCAAATACCACCACAGAACCAGTAGTAAAAAAATTGGATTTCATCATTGTTCCAGACCCAGCAGAGATGGGGGAGATCTGCAAGGGGGCTGGGACCTGCAAGGAGGCCGAGGAGATGACCAGTGGTGATCGATCTCTCCAAACGCAAACAAAAACAGATGGGATATAGGGCTGATGGTGTCTGGCAGCAGCCACTCCATTCCCTGCCTCACCTTGTCTCAGCCCACAGAGGCACCAGTAGGCAGAGGTGCAGGGGGCAGGCATGTGGTCCAGCCTGCTGAATGTGCTGGGTAGCTGTCTGCCCATTCCAGCCATGTGAGATGGAGCAGGTGCATCCAGTGGTCCACATCACAGGCCTCCCCCCTACTCTGCCAGCTTCAGGTGCCACCGCCACCACCCCTGCTTTTTGGAGGGCCAGCCCCATGGTTGCAGCAAGCTGCAGAGCCCTTACTCTGAGACACCTTCCCCCCCAGATGTGCCCACACACACAAACACATGTGTGAGTCTGGGAGAAATAAGTGGAGAGCCACGCACAGGCAACGACGGGAGAAGGATCAAAATGGGAAACCTCTGTCCAGAGCCTCTGGCAGGTTAAAAAAAACCCTGTGAAACAGAAGCTTCCCTTTGTGTCCACACTCCCAGTTCTGCTTCTCTTCCCCCCCCCCTCACAATGCCAGAAGCCTCATGCCACTGCTGCACACCTGCCACATTCTTCACATAGCCCCTGCAATCACCTATCGCCATTGCATCTGGCTGGCAGAAGCCCCATTGTCCTAAAGGTTACATTACATCTCCTTGCTATCTTTTTCCTTCCTCTGTGCTCAAGAAGGGATGAGGGCAAGGGGAGAGATTGGCATGTGGAGGTGGGGCACTGATCTGCAACATGATGGCTGCCATCCAGGCTAGGCTTAGATCTGCACCGCTGCCTCATTGAGAGTACGCATAGGAGGTGGTGAGCACATGAGGGCTGGCATCCTGGATGAAAGGGAAGCACTCAGAATGCAGTCCCCAGGGATGCCCAGACCCACGCACTCACCAGATCCTGTGTGCACACCCGGGGGCAGGACCAAGGCAGCACTGCGTATCTAAGGCTAGCCATGATCCAGCCCAGATGGCCACCATCAGGTTGCAGATTAGTGCCTGGTCAGCCTGGGCCAGTCTGAGGTACCATGGACCAGTCCTTTGCTGTCTTGTCAGATCTAACCACCTCACAGGCCAGATCTGGACCGTGAGCCTTGAGTTTGACAACCCTGCTCTAGCAGAATGGGTGGGGCCATCACAGGTCTATGCACCTAAGCTCACACACAAATTCCATACCAAATACCCAACTGAGCCAGGAGGACATTAGTCATCGCTGAGGAAAATGTACCACTAATTATGTGCATGTGTTTGTTCTGTTTCAGGAATAATCTTCCTATTGGAGGGGCAGTATGTCATGGCTGAGGCTTGGCTCACTTTGCAAACCCTGCACACAGCCAGACAATAAGCCCACAGGGGAGGTATGGTGGGGGGGAGTCTACTAGGCAGAGAGTCCATTACCCAAACAAACTGAACTGACCATACTGATTGGATGGAATAAAATGACAATGGGAGGGTCAGGGGAAAAGGAAAAATTTAACTATGCTATTTGTGCATGAAACCATTAGAATTGACTTTGCTACTTCTGTATTGGTGTTGACTCAATAAATTATACTCTTGGTAATAAAAAATATCCCAGCAGTCTTTATTTGCTGCATGATCCATGTGGAATAGTTGACATATAGACTGATTTGTTTTCCTTTTAGTTATTTTTGACTCCTGGTAACTGGGTAGATTAGTCCATGCAGTTTTCTAGGCAAAACCTTTCTGCCTCTAACCTGTTGCTAAGAATGTGAGTGGCCCAAGGTTGGCTTCATGCCTCAGGTAGAAATCATGAACTCCCAGTTTCTCTTTAATTACTGGTAGCCCCAATTTATGATTGTAATGGGATTTTTGGAATTTAAAAATGGAATTTATCATTATATTGAATTATGTATTTATTAATAGCAAGATGATATTTTTTTTAATTTTAAAAAGAGTATTATTTCAATGCAGCAAAACCACAGATGAAAATGTTCTTTCATCAGGTCACAGCTTCTATTTAAAAATTAGGAAGATATTACTCTCTGAATGGACTATAATAACTATGGTTATTTTCTTTCCCTTCTTTGTGCCTATTAACAATAATATGAGTAACCATTTTACATTTTAAAATTTTTATTTAAAAAAAATAGGAACAGTATAGATCATGCTTCTTGCATAGTCCTTCTGACCAACTGCTGTTATATTCTGTTAAATTGGACAACAGCTGATTTTGCTGACACAGCCTCCTGCTCTGGTGTGACCATTCACTAAAATTCTCTTCCTGTTTTGCAGTGAGGAAGGGAAAGCAGTTCACTCAGTCACTGTTCCAGACACAATCACGGAGTGGAACGCAAATGCATTCTGTCTGGCAGACATAGGCTTTGGCCTCTCTCAATTAACCACAGTCAGGGTTTTCCAGCCCTTCTTCATTGATTTGACTTTGCCATATTCTGTGATTCGTGGAGAGACTTTCCAGACAAAGGTCACGGTCTTTAACTTCCTCAAGGACTGTATCCAGGTGAGAGCCCATTTGTTGTGTCTGCACCCCCTGAGCTGGGCCCCCTGCCAGAAAGTGACTCGGAAAGTGAGGGGGATCAGGACTTACCTCTGGAGCACTGGCTCCTCTCGCTCAGCTCCAGGAGCCAGAGGCAGGCCAGATGGAGGAGGCCTCCGTCCCCTGACTCTCCCACCCCCAGGCCATGCCTCTAGACCCGGCTGATGGCAATCAGGCCTGGCTAGATCCCAGGTTTCAGAGATACGAGAGGCGGCTACAACAAAGGAAGGGGTGGGGCAGGCCTAGAGAGTGCTGAGTCACGGAGCCACACCCCACAGAGTATAAAAGCAGCCCTGGCTGCTGCTCTGCGCCGTGACGAACAAAAATTGAGCTGAAATATTTGACTCATTGAGAAGTGAGCTGAACTCTTTGACTCGTGGAGAATTGAGCTGAACATTCGGCCTGGATTGCTGACTTCCTGGTCACCTGGCAACCCCAAGATAAGGGAGACTTTGGCAGGCAGCTGCAGATTTCCTGCCAGGACTGATAGCAGCCGTGAACTCAATTACTGGTTCGTTTAGCCAGCTCGCATGGCTGAGGCCAGGAGGGGACAGAACACCATTTAGGACAAGTCAGAAATCTTACAAAATTTAGGAGGAGGAAATTCACGATAAGTTTTAGACATGGAGACCAAGACTACAAACAGAAGCATTGTATTCCTTTCTGTGCCTGACACTGTGCCATACATTCCTAGCGGCCCCAGTTTCTTCCCCACAAATCATGATGGGGGGAATAAAGTTGATGAAGTAGCTTCAAGGTTTGCAAAACAAAATTCTCCAAAGGGTTCCTGCCAATCTGAGCTGGCAAAAAGTAGTTTTTTGACCCACATATGGTCTTGAATGTCTAGTGGACATAACTCCATATTAGCCCATCGTGCATGTGGGATATCCCATCCCAAGCTCAGTGGGCACAGCACTGGCAGTCAGCCTGTATGGGCTCACATTGTGCTTTCCCCTGAATAGTTGCCTTTCGCTAGGCCCAGATGCATAGCTCATCTTGTGTCTCATCCTTTGTGTCTCATTCAGGTGAGAACAACCCTGCTAGAGTCCGAGGAAGTAGAGGTGAAACCCTGTCCTGACTGCCTGTTCACCGCCTGCCTGTGCGCTGAGGAAGCCAAGGTCTTCTCCTGGAATCTGACAGCCACTCAGCTGGGTAAGACTGAGACCAAGGTGTAGGGGGTCAGTGTGTTGAATTGGCATCTTTTTAGTTCTTCAGATTTATTTATTTATTTATTTATTTATTTGATTTTTATACCGCCCTTCTCCCGAAGGACTCAGGGCGGTGTACAGGCAAGATAAAACCAACAATACAATATACAGGTTAAAATACAATTTAAAAAACTTATTTAAATTAGCCTGAAAATTAAAATTTGCCATAAACTAAAAACCCCGTTTAAAAATTAATAAAATTTAACATTAAAAATTCCAATTTAAGCCAGCCCTGCGCGGATAAAGAGATGTGTCTTCAGTTCGCAACGGAATGTCCGAAGGTCAGGTATTTGGCGTAAACCCGGGGGAAGCTCGTTCCAGAGTGTGGGAGCCCCCACAGAGAAAGCCCTTCCCCTGGGGGCCGCCAGCTGGCATTGTTTGGCGGACGGCACCCTGAGAAGTCCCTCTCTATGGGAGCGTACGGGTCGGTGGGAGGCATGTGGTAACAGCAGGCGGTCCCTAAGTACCCAGGTCCTAAGCCATGGAGCACTTTAAAGGTCGTAACCAATACCTTAAAGTGCACTCGGAAGGCCACAGGCAGCCAGTGCAGTCTGCGCAGGAGTGGTGTTACATGGGAGCTACGCGTAGCTCCCTCTATCACCCGCGCAGCTGCATTCTGGACTAACTGAAGCCTCCGAGTGCACTTCAAGGGGAGCCCCATGTAGAGAGCATTACAGTAATCCAAGCGAGAGGTAACGAGCGCATGAGTGACTGTGCATTAGGCATCCCGATCAAGGAAGGGGCGCAACTGCCGAACCAGGCGAACCTGGTGGAAGGCCCTCCTGGAGACGGCCGTCAAATGATCTTCAAGCGACAGCCGATCATCCAGGAGGACACCTAAGTTGCGCACCCTATCCTTTGGAGCCAGTAACTCGCCTCCAACAGCCAGCCAGCCTGTCAATCAAGAGCACTCAGCAGAAATTACACTGGAACTTTGGAGGGACAGGTGGGTGGGGTCTGTTTTCTAACTTTCTAACTAATATATGGTCACTTTGAAACATCTGTTAATGTTGAAGTGGAACCAGGACTGTGGACAGATTCATGAACATAGCCCATATCTCCTCTGTCTGTTCAAGAGTCATTCAGCCCCGCTGCACTCAGATCTGCATCCAACTCCATTGGTGGAGAGGTGCAGAGGTGGCCTTGGCATTGCGTTTGCAGTATCTATTAATGGTGGTGGTGAGTTATAGAATGGATTTTGGGCAAAAAGGAAAGAGCAGTCATTTTTGTTCACACTAAACTGACGGCTGGAAGTCTGGAACTGGCTGTTCTCTATTGCTTTTGCCTTCTTATAGGACATGTGAACATCTCAGTGAGAAGTGAGGCTGAGGAGACCCAAGCATTGTGTGGCAACAAGATCTCTGTCACTCCCATGCATGGCCGGTCAGACACAGTTATCAGATCTTTACTTGTCAAGGTTAGTGAAGACATCAGTCAAACTCTAGTTCAAGCACTAACCAATATCCCAAAGGTGAAAGATGAGGACCATATGTGGTTTAATCCAATTAAACTGATTTGTTACTAAACATGCTTATGCACAGGAATCAACTTAATTAATGCTTAGCATTATCTTTGTGCTACATAAGAATCAGTGGAATTCAAGAAAGGTTGGACTTAAATCAGTTTGTGACTATGTAAAGACTCTTGGCTAGGACTGGCAATTAATTGGGACTGTTGTGGAGGGCCAAACCAATAGTTCCAGGCTATGCTCTGACACAGCATAGTTCCAGGCTATTCTCTGAGATGATGGGGGGTGGCTAAGCCTAGGTCCCCTCATATGTTGATCACCATCACCTCCTCAGGCTGCTCTAGGCAAGGGGTGAGCACTGCACAGATGCAGAAAAGTATTTTCTCTTCTCATCATCCCATGGCCACCAGCTGACTGATGGAGCACACAGAGATTCCACAGAACTGAACCAAATTGGACTTTTTCTCCCATTCCCTTAGATACATTTATTTACAGATGTGGCCTGAGACTGTAAATTACCCAGGTCTGCTCTTGGCTGATTCATCTTGACTCCACCCCCAGATTCTTCTTCTCTATCTCCTATAGAACTCAGAGATTGTTTTGTAGAAGGGCTGAAAATAATAAGGGATTATTTTCTTCAGTGTCAATAGCTTCTGAATCTTGCAGTGCCTTGTGTTTTCAAGGCTACGTCCAGGTGGATGGCTGCTCTTCTTTGCTCAGTCAAAGGCTTGGCATTAAAGTCCTCCAAAAACATCACATCAAATAACCCATAACTCATTTTTCTATCCACAGCCAGAAGGTGTACTTGAAGAAAAAGCCCAGAACACTTTCCTATGCTCTTCAGGTATGGCTGAGCTGCATCTTTTGTTTAGCATTACTGTATTTGTGGTGAGTCCACAAAGAAGATCAGCCTGTTTCTCTGGTTGCTTCTTCTCTGAGAACTAGCTCTGCTATAAGAAAGCAATGCAGTGATGTGTCTTCCTGCTACAGGACAGATGGAAGGAACCACGGGTAAAAAGGCAGTGTGTGTTTTTTAGCTGGGAGAACTTCAGAAATGTGTGTTCTTCCTGCTCCAGTCTTTATGGAGGGCAGCTATAGGCGCTACCTCTCATGTTCAGGTCTCCATTGGAAAAATAAGATGATTCTGTCCTGCACAGCCACTTGTTTGATAGAAAAGGAATGTTCTGGGTGCTTGCAGAAATGTTGTATGCAGTGAAAGTTATCGCAACTACATTTTTGCAGCTATTCTAATTCTACATTTTTATTCACACATGTACTTCCTCCAGGAGAACCCGCATCTGAAGAAGTTTTCCTAACAATGCCCGAAGCAGTTGTGCAGGATTCTGGACGGGCCATTGTATCTGTCATTGGTGAGAAAGATATCTTCTTTAGCAAAGAGAAAGCAGACATGGCAGGCTTAATGCTTGACTATCGCATGTTTTGTAAAATATTTGAAAGGAGGGGCATTGAAAATAGAATGCTGCACTATATTCTTCTATGCAGGTGAAAGTTGGGCAGCCTTGGCTGCCAGACAAAGGTTTTAAAATCATCCTAGTTGTTAGATTGGGTGAATGAAGAGATGGGAAAGTCAGGCTTATACAACTATTCTTTATTGTAGCTCTGTATCATCCAGCAAAACCCTGCCTGACAGCTTGCCCTTATATAGGGAGTTGTCAGGTGTCTCAACCAATCAGGTTTAAGTATTTTTCCCACTTGTTCAGTGGACCTGAGTGAAGCCTACTGCTTCACTGTTAGTATTTAACATTCCTCCCCTCTCAGAATGGGTTATTCCTTCAATTAGCATACATAGTGCCATAAGTAGGTGGGGAGTTTTGGGGCTCTTGGGGACCTGTGCAGCTCAGTTGAAATCGCAGCAGTGGTACGTTCGGTAGGGACTGCTGTTTTTCCCTGCTCTACCAATGGAAGTTCTTGGAAACTTCTATGGGGCGCTTCTTTTGGAACTGGTTTGGAGTTGGCTCATCACTGGATACTTGGTTCTTCAGGTAAGTCCTCTGGTTCCCTCAGGTTTGAATTAGCTGTGAAAGGAGTGTTTTGTGAGTCAGAGTTTGGTATTTCTGAACAGTTTTAGAATTCCCACCTTTTCAATTCAACAGGTTCAAGGTGGCTTCTGAGCTGGTCTATGTGCCACCTCCATATTCGCCCATCACCTAGTTCTACCCTGTATGATCAGAGCCTGTTATAGTGATTATTTTACCAGGTACCCACAGCACTCCTTCAGCATAGTTATGTGCGTAAACCAGGTCTCCTATGTTGAAGGACCTGATTCGGTTAGCTGAGTCAGAGATTTGTTCTGTTGAATATTTGGGGTCCAGTTGAGTCTAAGATGGATCTTAGCCAGTGATCCATTAATAATTCCGCAGCCTGTGGTTGCGCTAGGGGTGATGTGCTGAAACAGTAGGAATTTATCTATTCTGTCCTGCCAGTCCCCTGGTCCCATTCTAGAAAGGGTTTCTTTGGCTGGCCTCACCATTCTCTCAGCCTGCCCATTACCGGTCAGATGGAATGGTGCAGTCAGGGCATGCCGGACTTCCTGTTCAGCTAAGAACCCTTTAAATTGTGTGGCTGTGAATTGTGGCCCATTATCCGATACCATGACATCGGGCAGGCCATGTGTGGCAAACATTTTCTGGAGTACCCTGATCACGGCCTCCGCTGTTATTGTATTCATGAGGACTACCTCTAACCATTTCGAATAGGCATCCACAACAATCAGGAAGGTTTGACCGTGCACTGGTCCAGCAAAGTCAATGTGAATTCTGGACCAGGGAGTTGGGGCTTTTCCCATTTGTGTGCTGGGGCTACCGGGGGAGCTGGACAGGATTCTTGGCAGGGAGAACAGGTGGCAACTCATTCAGTAACCCCCGGGTGCCCCACATACAATGCATTTAACACATTTGTTCTCAATTTAGGTGGAACAACAACCCAGTCCCCCCGTTAACAAACAGCTCCCTTGAGCAGACGTTTCATGCTGTTTTACAATATATGATTTGAATTCAGTGCCTACCCGTGCTTTAGGCCAGCCCCTCCACACCCAGTTCAAAACAGTGCAGAGGACATTGTCCTTAGCCGAATGCCTGGCAATCTCAGCAGATGTAACCAGGCCCAAATCCAGGCAGTCAATCAACAGAACCAGAATGCTGGGGGTCAGGTCCTCAATCAAGTCTAGTAGAGGGCAGCAGCTGAGGGCCTCAGCATGCTCCAGAGTTTTTCCTGGTCAATGGGTCAGTTTGTAAGAGTATGGTGTGAGGAAAATTGCCCATCTGGTGAAACAAGGTGACAATGTGGTCAGAGTGGGGTGGTCCCCAGCCAAAAGTCCCAGTAACAGCTTATGGTCAGTGATAAGTTCAAACCCCTGACCGTACAAGTACTCATGGAAACATTTTAGCCTGGCTACTTCAGCCAGTGCTTCTCTGTCCAGCTGGCTGTAGTTCCACTCCGCGCTAGACAGAGTCCTGGAGTAATAGACGATGGGGGATTCCATGCCATTAGGGAGGCAGTGGCTGAGGACAGCCCCCCCATGCCAAAAGGGGAAGCGTCACAGATGAGCACTAACGGCAGGACCTCGTTATATTGAATCAGAAGGCTGTCAGCCAAGAGCAGTCTTTTAACTGTGGTGAAAGCAGCGGCTTCTGTCTGGCCCCAGGTCCATTTGGCCTTTTTGCTCAAAAGTTTGTGCAGTGGCTCTGCCACAGTCACCTTGTCCTGGAGAAAGACTCAATAAAAGTTCAAAAGTCCCAGGAAAGCCTGCAGTTCAGTCCAATTATGGAGTGTGGGTGCCTCCTGGATCGCCCTGACCTTGCTCAGGTTGGGGTGGATGCTGGCTCCATTGATTCAGTAGCCCAAGAATTCTACCTCGGGCACCACAATCTGACACTTGTCACTCTTAACTCAGAGGCCAGCGTTTCTAAATTTGGTAAGAACAGCCCTTAACCAGCTCTGCAATTGAACCTTGTCATTGGCAGTAATTAAGATATTACCAAAATAGGGCACTACCATGGGGATTTTATGCAGAAGCTGTTCCATGACACTTTGAAATAACCTCAGGACCTCATTAACACAGAACTGGAGCCGGTGACATTTGAATGCCCCTTGTGCGTAACAATGGTCTGAGCCTCCACAGTAGCGCCATCTACCAGCAGCTGCTGATATGCATGCATGAGGTTTAGTTTGGCAAATATTTTTCTGGGGCCCAGATGGTGCAACAAATGCTGAACAATGGGCACAGGGTACGCACTTTGCTGGACGGCTTTATTCAGAGTGCATTTATAATCAGCACAGATGTGCACTGATCCATCAGATTTGATTGGCGTTACAATCAGGGTCTCCCATTTCTCATGGTCGACTAGTTCCAGGATCCCCTGGCTAATAAGCTTATCCAGTTCCCTGTCTATTCTTGGTTTAGGGCGAATGGAACCTTACGGGCCTTCATTCAAATTGGCACTATCTGAGGG
The DNA here is from genome assembly GCF_028640845.1 of Ahaetulla prasina. Classification (NCBI taxonomy): domain Eukaryota; kingdom Metazoa; phylum Chordata; class Lepidosauria; order Squamata; family Colubridae; genus Ahaetulla; species Ahaetulla prasina. The sequence continues at coordinate 187,645,842 of NC_080540.1, forward strand.
TCTAAATTAAAAGATATAGGGGTGCCCACATACTTGCCCAGATCAGCACTGAATACGTTCTGAAATTCATGCAGCAGGTCATCCACTCTGCTGCTGGCAATGGAGTTGATGCCCAAGACTCCCATGCCAAGGGCTTCAAACCAATCTAAGCCTAGCAGGCTTGGCAGCTTGGCTGATGACAGTTAGTGACAGCTCTTTATCATACTTGCCGAACTGCACCCGGAATTTACTGGAGCCTACAACGGGAATCCAATTCCCTTGATTTTTAATTGCTGGTGCCTTAGCTGTCTTCTCTGGAGGTGTGGAATAGCCCTCTTTAGAGCAGCCCAGGAAATGATGGTCACTAATGACCCTGTGTTGATCTCCATCTCACATGGTGACTCCTCAATGTGGATCATTATCTGCAATTTTTTGTTGTAGGGTATGCTGGCTTGGCTGATTTTCATTTGATATGTTTCTGGCACCCAGAATGGAAGTTTTTTTATTTAGGTCTCTCTGGGTCTCATCTGGGAGCTTTCGGAGGTTCCGTCAGGGTCCTAGGTTGTTTAAGCTGGTGAAAAATGGGTTGGCTTGCCCTGCAAACTTGTGCTAGATGACCCTTCCACCCACAATGCCTGCAGATAGCATCTCTAAAATGACAAACAGCTCTCTGGTGATGTTCTATCTCCTTCCCCACTTCAGACGCACGAGCTGGCCTTCAGCCAGTGGATTCACAACTCTTATCAGTCCTGGCAGAGAAATCGCAGCTGCCTGCCAAAGTTCAAACAAATGACTCACGTAGCAAGACTTTCAGCTCTTTTTGAAACGGATCAGCTAAACTTTGCTTCCCGTGGAGTGAGAGCAATCCCAAAGCTCCTTATATATCCTGTGGGGTGGGGCTCCTGCCCCACCCTTCCTTTTGATGATGCCGTCTCTCTAATCTTCTGAAGCATGGGTCAAGCCAAGCTTGATTATTATTATCAGCTGGGTCTGAAGGCGTAGCCTGGAGAAGGGAGGAATCAGGGGATGATGGCCTCATTATGTCCTCTGAGTGGTCTGGTTCTGGCTCCTGGAGCGGAGCCAAAGGAATCAGTACTCCCGAGGTAAGCCTTACTGGCCCTTCCCCCTCACTCTTGGAGTCACTTTTGGGCATGGGGCCAGGTTCGGGGCCTGGAGTCACAATAGGTGTTGTCCCCTGCAGCTAGCGCACCCTACTTGCTTGTCGGTCTCAAGGTTTCTTTTCCTCTCTGTGCGGAACATTTCCTTGTCACTGTCCTTGGCATCTTCATCCAGGACAGCTTCTTTAGGAATGGTGGCTGTTTTCTGATGTGTTGGGGAGGGTCTGTCTTTGCAGTGACTCTGCCACCTTATTAGATGCTTCTGTCACTCTTGCTTCATCTAGGGGGACATGTAGGGTGAGGTTTGTCTTTGCCAGTAACCAGCATTACAGCCAAATTTCTTGTACGCCACAGATGAGTTGATCTAGGAGAATGTCGTCTAGATCTCTGAACTCACAGTTTGTGGCCGCCTTTCATAATGCTGCGATGTACTAGTTGATCGATTCCCTATCCCTCTGGTTCCTTTGGCAGAAATTGTGGTGCCACACCACCTTTGATGGTACCGGAGCATAGTGCGTTCCCAGCATATTCTGCAGCACTTGCCAGGGTACCAATTGTACTGGGATTGGCTCCGATAGAGACTCAGCCGTGTCAAAAACATCATGCCTGCAACAGCTGAGGAAAAGAGCTCTTTTTCTGTTATTAGACAGCCCAAAGAAATCATTTGCCTCCATGGAACATTCAAACTTGGTCATACAGGAGCCCCATTGTTCCCAGGCTGGTCAAATGGCATTGGCAGGATGAACGCTCACACTGTTGCTGATTCCAGCATTTCAAATTTGGCATGCAAGATGGCCCCCGTTCCAATGTCTGTTCTCGCCTGGCTGGATGAAGTTGTCAGCTCTTTTTTCCCTCCATCTATGTCAGTCCCATCTTTATCACCAATGTTAGATTTGGTGAATGAAGAGATGGGAAAGCCAGGCTTATACTGTAGCTCTGTATCATCCAGCAAAACCCTGCCTGACAACTTGCCCTTATATAGGGAGCTGTCAGGCATCTCAACCAATCAGGTTTAAGTATTTTTCCCACTTGTTCAGCGGTCCTGAGTGAAGCCTATTGCTTCACTGTTAGTATCTAACACTAGTCATGCATCTGCCATGGGCTGGCCTACTGAGGAACAGCATCTCAGTAGCTGCTCCATGATGTCATGTGTTGGGCTCATGCCTGCCTGGCCAATTGTTTTTCAATTCAGTTTGCAAGAACTTTCCTGAATGTAATGTTCCAGTTTCTGGGAGGAAGAAAAAGGTTTTCTGGATTTGAAGGAAGGCAAATCTTTTATATTTTGTTAACATTCAGGTGATATTATGGGAGCTGCGCTAGAAAATATAGACCATCTGCTTCAGATGCCCTTTGGCTGTGGTGAGCAGAATATGGTCAAGTTTGTTCCCAACATCGTTGTACTCCAGTACTTGGAAGAAACCAATCAGGTGACTCCGGAGTTAAGGAATCTGGCAATAGAGCACATGAAAAGTGGTGAGTTGGGCCTTTTTTTACCTGTCTCTTATTTGGAAGGTCTTCAAGGGAAGGTCAGGCTTTGCAAGTACCAGGTGGCATCCAGGGACCAGATTAATTCGGTACCTAGCCTGCCATCTCATCCTTCCTTATACCAGTCATTTTTAGTGAAAGTTAAATACTTTCTGCATTTTTATATCTGGGAAGTTATTTTTATGTCTGAAGATGATGCTTATGGGGTGAAATTGAAGAGTGTCAGCAGAGTCACATAGGATCAAGGCAGACTTGAGAGCATTCTTTTCTCCTTATTCTGCAGGATATCAACGGCAGCTGCTTTATAAACACAATGATGGTTCTTATAGTGCCTTTGGAAAACGTGACGAAGAGGGAAACACTTGGTAAGGGACTTGAGCAGAACAGCCATTTTTCTAAGAATGTTCTCTCTCATAAATTCATCAAATGACAGGAGGAAATACTTTTGGAGTTGCCAGCAGGGCTATTATGCCTCCCTCAAACAGAAGCAGCGGGATCTCTCCCCTCCACACCCAATATTATTAAGAAGACACTTTCTGGGCCTGCCCTTTCACCCATTTACTTTTCTCTGATTATTTCTCATAACTCTCAGCTCACCAGATAGCAGGTGCAAGATCATGAGCAGGTGGATATGGAGAAGCTGAAGGTCTTGCTACTTCTTCAGTATTTTCTTTCTTTTCTGATGCTCAGGCTGACTGCATTTGTGGCCAAGGCTTTTGGCCAGGCAAAGAGCTACATCTATGTGGATGAAAAACATATTCAGAATGCCGTGGACTGGTTGAGGAAACACCAACTTCCCAACGGCTGCTTTGAAAGTGTGGGGAGGCTCTTTAACAATGCCCTGAAGGTAGGACCCATGTGATCTGAGGCAGTACTGTAGGAGATACCCATGTGGTAAAGTCATGTGAATCAAGGTATCAGGAAAGAGGCTCTTGTGACTTCTCTAGCTGGTTTTTTCTCTACGTCCACAGGGTGGTGTGGATGATGACCTCTCTCTGACAGCCTATGTCACTGCTTCTTTGCTGGAGCTGCATCTAGAGAATAATGTAAGTCTTTGGAGACCTTAATTTTCATGCCGATCTCTAGGACATCCCTGGGGCCTTCCTGAGACTTTTTGGGTGGTCCCAATGCACCATCTGCCTTCAGAAATTAGTAATCCAGGTTTTTCAGGGAAATAGGGATTGCAAGAAACTATTTATAAACTTTTGGAGGCAGGAAGATAGAAGAGTAGCCAACCTCAGGACTGGGGTAAGAAGAACACAAGTCCTGACTGGACAGGTTTTCTGCCCAATCATAGTAGTTCTATGCAGATCACAGAGAATAGGATATTCTTATAGGCCAGTGGTCCAATGCTGGTGCAGTGCAGGGGAGCCAGACTGCATTCTCCCTGCCCAATTTTCTGCATTTTGGAAGCCAGTAATGGCAAAGCAGGTCCTTGGAGGGGACAGCTATAGTGAGGGGAACATCCAGAGGTGACAGGGAGAGGAATGATCCCCTGTTATGAAGGGTGAGAGCCCTGAAAACTGGTGCAGAAGAGACCAGCTGTCAAGGTGAGGTCTGGAGACATGGCAGCCCAATAAAGATATGAGAGGAAGCAGAAAGTGAGAAGTGGCAGAAGTATCGGTGGATAGGAAAAAGAAAAAACGTGGAACACTGAACTATCTCTCTGGTGGATGGGATTTACAAAATCTATTGAATAGAAGTGAGTCTCTGAGGTGGAGGTGGCGGCATCTTAGCAGTGGTAGCGGAGAAGGAAGAAGACAGACTTGTTGTGGATTGGCGAGGAGGGAAAGTGAAAGTGGATTGAATTGCTGATATCTTGGAAACAGTGTTTCGAGGGATAAAAATCTGTAGTGAAACCCAGCAGGAGGAAAGAAAAGGCTACTTTTCAGGGACAGTGGTGATTGAAGTGGAGGAAAGTAAAGAAAGTGAAGAGAAGGACAATGACAGTGACAGTGCAATTAAAGGCAGCCACCATTCTGGAAGCAGAGAACAAGGAAGTTGAGGAGTGAACAGAGAGACCAAAGACAAACAATTGTGGCAACTTAAATGACTCTGGAGGAGACCTGTTCTTAAACAGTTGTATATTATGAATACCTTGGATATTTCAAACTTTTACTGTATATTCTAAATACTTAGATAAGCCTCAAAGAGACTTACTACTGAGATATTTACATTGAATTATTAGCTCTATACTTTAATAGTTTATAGAAACATATTGCTTTTTCTGATTTCAAACTTTCGATTGATTTAAGTATATTTAAATAAATTAATTAGTCTTAAATACCTACTGTTGATTAATAATTGCATACATAGAGATCGGGGTGAAATCTAAAAATTTTCCCTACCAGTTCTGTGGGCGTGGCTTAATTGGTGGGCATGGCTTGGTGGTCAGATGACTGGGTGGGCATGGCCAATAATAATAAATAATAAAAATAATAAAATAATAAAAATAATAATAATAATAAACAAAGTATAAAAAACAATAAGAGGTACCAAAAACCAACTTTCATACTTTACACACACACACACCACAACACAACACAACTGATTCACACACAATGTAAAAGCAGCTGCACTTCACACTTCACACAGCCACAAAAAGCTCAAAAACCAACTTTCACACTTCACACTTTCATACTTTACACACACACACACAACACAACTGACATACACACACACACACAAAATGCCACATACAGCTTTCTGAGATTTTGTGTGTTTGTGTAGTTAGAGTGAAACACTACAGAAACACACCAAATCTCAGAAAGCTGCACAAATATTTTATTTTATTATTTTATTTTATTTTATTGTGGACTTCAGTTCCCAGAGTTTCTCAGCTAGCAAAGCCAGCCAGCATTAGTTGATTATGAGGAAATAGATTAGCTAAGCAATTGATTCTGTCTGGCTGAAAGTGAAATGGGGCTTTCGGGCTGGAAAAAAAGCCATGTGTTCATCAGTAATCAGGTAAGTGCCTTAGAATCTCTACTCTTACTTGTAGAAAACATGTTTTCTACAAGTAAGAGTACAAGTAAGGTTCTGCTGATGAGGAACTCAGGTGAGATTGCCAGAGAAGACTTTAAATTTTTTTTAAGTTTAAAGGCTGTGCCGATCTCAGCTGAGGGGCGGGATCCTCAAAGGCTTTTTTTTACTTTTAAAGGCATGTTTTGGCTGAAGAAAAGCCGGCTTTTAAAAGTTTTTTTAAAAAAATCTCTGCTGATGGTACGGCTCAGCAGAGGTGGGGGGGCGGGGCCAGGGATTTTTGCTACCAGTCCTCCAAACCAGCAGCCGCCATCGCTACTGGATCGCGCGAGCCGATCTGAACCGGGAGCATTTCACTCTTGATAGAGATCCTTATATTTACTCATAGGTATAAGAGTTATAAGGAATTTTAAGAAATTGGATGTTATCACTGTATTATTATTGTAAGGAATGTTTAGAGTGAAAAAGGTGATAATTGATGGTATTGTGGAATAATATTTTCAAAAATTTAAAAATGTTGAATACATCCACAGTAATTAAAGTGGCAAAAAACAACAACAATGTGAATGACAGCTTCTCCAGCAGGGCAAAACTTAATTACAGATATGGCGTGCAGTGAAAAACCAGGTCCAACACCAACCCTGCAAAGCCTGCAATCTTCACTAAATATGATTCAGGAGTTTATGACAAAAACGCAGGAATCAATAACAAATAATCATGAGGATATGAAGAGTGAATTAGGAGAAGTAAAAGCAGACATAAAGAAACTGGATAATAGAATGGGAAAAATTCAAGATTCAATAACTAAAAATGAACAGAAAATAAAAGCGATAGAAGTAAGAATGGATCAAACTGAAAAGAAACTAGAAGAAACTGAAGAAAAATTGACAGCGGAAAACAGACTTAGTAGAGGCAATTACTCATCTGGAATTAGAGAGATCTTCCTTCTACCTGAGGTTCCAAAATATTACAGAAACAAGTGATGAAGACCTACACAAATTGATGACAGACATTCTAGCTGACCCCTAAAAATGAATTAAGGAACAACATTGATGAAGTATATGGGGTGCAAATGAATTATGCTAGGAGACACAGATTACCACGGGAGATACATATAAGATTTGCGAAAAGAACGGTCAGAGATGAAGTTTATAGAAGAACGAGGGATGACCAATTGACCTACAAAGGAAGAGAGGTCATAACCCTCAAATAGATACCAAAGAAAATAAGAGAGAAATGAAGAGATTACTAGTTCCTTACAACACAATTAATAAAAAATAAAATAATGTTTCACTGGTTCATGCCAGAAGGATTGCTAATAACATTAGGAGAAGAAAATAAAGATAGACACAATGGACAAGGCCCAGGAATTTTATGCATGTTATATAGAGGAAGAATCGGACAGCAGAGAAGAACTGGAAACTAGAGTCAAGAAGAACAACAGCTAGAGGAAAAGAAACTGGAACAAAATATGAGAGAGAGAAGTGATACTGAGACCCAGGAAAGAGAAGGAATGAGAACAAGAAAGCAAAGGGAAATGAGACAAAGGAGGGAAGTAAGGGTGACAAATAAGTAGTGGTATGGAGGAAGAAGTGTCATTACTTTTGGTTAACATAAACGGATTAAACTCACTGATAAAGAGAAGACAAGTAATTGCTAAACTCCAAAAACAAAACACAGAAATTATATGTTTATAGGAGGACCATTTGAAAAAAGGAGAAGGTAATCTTTTGGAAGCCTCTAAATTAGGTAAATATTTTTGGCTCTAACAGAAGTAAGGAAAAGAGGAATCGCAGTCTATATAAAAGATCAGTTAAAACCCAAATAAACATAAGGGGACAAAGAGGGAAGAACGTTATTGATTGAAGTACTAATAAAACAAAAAAGAACATTAATTGCAGTCATATATCCACCAAACACACAACAGAAAGAATATTACAGCAAATTACAAAAACAAATTGCAGAATTGGAAATAGATAATGTATGTGTATTAGAAGATTTCAACGTGGTGGTTGATCCCAAAAGAGACTACAAATCAGGAAGTTAAAAAAATTATTAAAGGAGAACATTACCAAAGACGTTCTTTGAAATGACCTGAGAGTTAAATCTGAAAGATATTTGGAGAGAAATTAATCCATAAAAAAATCAATATACATATTTCTCCAACTCACATAGCCCATGGTCCCAGATAGACATAATTTGGATGGATTCAGAAACAGGAAAAAACATAGAGGAAATAGAGATAAAACCGAATACCTGGGCAGATCATAGCCCGATAATAGTCAAATGGAAGGGGGGGGGGAGAAAAAAGTGATGGACCATGAATCAAAGGATAATGAAAGAAAAAAATTACATTCAACACATAGAAAAAGAATTAGGGTTATTCCTATAGGATAATTGGAATGAACAAACTATACAAAACCTGTGGGACACAACTAAAGCTTACGTCCGGGGTCTTACAATAGCATATACTATATGAAGAAATAAAAATAAAAGAAAACAATATATAGAATTGCAAGAGAAATTGGGAAAATTAGAAGATAAAATGCAGAAAGAACCCCACAACCAGGAAATTAGAGATGAAAAAGAGATAATTAAAAATAGTTTTAACCTAATTACACAAGAAGAAATAGTGCAAAAAAATAGAGCAAACAAACAAAGCTACTTTGAAAATGCTAACAAACCAGGAAGATGGTTGGCCTATAAATTAAAAAAAGAAAATAAATTAATACAACAACTAGAAGATGAAAAGGGATAGCACACCATCAGAAGGAAGAAAAGGAAAATATAGCAGTAAGATATTATCAAAATCTATATAGTTGGGAGAACATAGAAGAAGATGACATTAAAAGATATTTATAGCAGAGAAATCTCCCAACCTTACCAGAAAACATAAAAGAAACATTAGAGAGAAAAATAATGATGTTAGAATTAAAAATGGCAATCCAAAAACAAAAAAGCAATAAAACATTGAGTCCAGATGGAATTCCTGCAGAATTTTTCAAAGAATTACAAAGACCATTGCAGAATTTAATATTACAAACATATAACAAAATACTAGAGCGAGCAATGATACCAAAATCTTGGATGGAGGCACTGATAACCTTAATTTCCAAAGACAATGTGGAAAAGAAAAAAATCCAAAATTATAGGTCAATCTCGCTGCTGAATGCTGACTATAAGATATTCATCACAATAATGGCAGAAAGGATGAAACATATACTAAACGAAATCATACAACCAGACCAGAATGGATCCTTAGCTACCAGACACATAAAGAATAATATAAGAACGATAATGAATACACTAGAATATTATGAAATACAAAATAATATCCAAATTCATATGGCCAGGTAAAAAACCTTGCATTAAATTTAAGCTGTTATAAGGTAATAGGAACCACAGGAGTTTTGGCCTCCCACACTGGGAGTTCTACTACCAGGCAGCAGTGCTAACATCATTAAGAGATTGGATTCAATTCAAAAACAAAAGAATATTAGTATTAGAAGGACAACAATCTCCAACTAGGTTGGCACAGGTTTCTATGGGAAGGTAAAAATAAAACACATTCATATTTTCAGAGGCATATACCATATTTTTTAGTGTATAAGACGCACTGGAGTATAAGACGCACCTTAATATTTGGGGAGGGGGGCGGAAACAAGAAAAAAATTCTTTCTCTGCCTACCAGCATCAGGATCAGTGGCGTCCTCACTTCCATTTGGATTTTGATAACGGGAGTGGCTTGGGGAAGCGTGGAGGTTCTGGACTTGCTTGGCGAAGCAGGCACTGCGCAGGAGGCAAAAGGCAAGGTGCTGCCACCCAAAAACACTGTTGCCGCGATCTCCGCCGCCTGGAGATCTCCGCTGCCTCCCCAGTTCCAAAAATGGGATGTGCAGAGGCAAAGGAAGAGTATTGCGTTTTCGGGCAGTTCCAGGCAGCAGAGATCGCAGCAACAGTTTTTGGGTGGCAGCGCCTTGCCTTACACCTCCTGCACAGCACCCAGCAAGCCACCAGTTCCTTGAAGATGCAAGACCGTTTTCATGAGGATGCGTGGCTGTGCGAATTGCATCGGGGAGGAAAACGCGATGCATGGAGGAAATACTCTTGTGAAGTGGGCACTTCTGCGTGAGACGTGTAAGGCTAAGTGGCTCACCACCCAACCTGCCTTCTCTTTGTAATATCATTTCTCTTTCCCCCTCTCTTTCTCTCTCTCTTTCCCTCCCTCTCTCTCTGTCTCTCTTTCTTCCCCCCAGCTTTCCCTCCCTCCATCTGTTTTTCTCTCTCTTTCCCTCCCTCCCTCTCTATTTTTCTCTCTGCCCCTCTCTTTCTCTCTCTCTTTCCCTCCCTCTCTCCCTCTCTTTCTCTTTCCTTCCTTCCCTCTCTCTTTTTCTCTTTTTCTGTTTCTTTTTTTCTCTGTCTCTCTCTCTCTCTGTGTCTCTGTGCCTTTCTCTCTCTCTCTCTCTTTTCCCTGTCTCTCTTTTTCTCTCTATCTCTCTCTTTCTCTCTTTCTCTGTGTCTCTTTTTCTCTCTTTCTTTCTTTCTTTCTTTCTCTCTCTCTCTCTTTCTTTCTCTCTCTCTTTCCCTTCCCTCTCTCTCTCCCTCTCTCTCTCTCTCTGCCCTCTCTCTCTGTTTCTCTCTCTCTCTGTTTCTCTTTCTTTCCCTCCCTCTCTCTCTCTTTCTTTTTCTCTCTCTATCTCTCTGTCTGTGTGTGTGTGTGTATCTCTCTCTCTGCGCCTCTTTCTCTCTTTCTCTTTCTCCCTGTCTCTCTCTCTCTCTCTCTTTCTCTGTGTCTCTTTTTCTCTCTTTCTATCTCTCTCTCTCTCTCTCTGTGTGTCTCTTTCTCTCTCTCTCTCTCTTTTTCTCTCTCTCTTTCTCTGTGTCTCTTTCTCGCTCTCTTTGTGTTTCTCTCTTTCTTCCTGTGTCTCATCTATCTATCTATCTATCTATCTATCTATCTATCTATCTATCTATCTATCTATCTCTATCCATGCTCTCCTGTCCAGCTTCACATGTCTTGTGAATTCAACCACTTGAGCTGTGGAGGGGGAGTGGAGGCTGGCAGGCAAAGTCAAGCATTGGAGTTCCACACAAAATAAGGCAACTCCAACCTGGATCCTGTTGGGGAGACACCTCCCCATTTTCTTCTCCCTCTCCCCCCCCAGCAGGGCCCCAGGTAGCCTGAGCACAGCTCCCTCCTCGGAGGTGACCAGCAAGCAAACAAATGTGGCGCTCTGGCTGGGAGGCAGTGGCACAGAGTCCCACCTTTAGGCTTGCGAGAGTGAAGCAAGCAGGGTGTGCACCTTCCCTGCTGCCACCGCCACGCTGGCGCTGGCCTGGAGGGATGCGCAAGCCAAACATTTGGAGCCACATTCTATGGAGTTTGCAAGCAGGCTCGGTGGGGCTGCTTAGTAGGGACAGAGATCCTGGCCCATTTGGTTCACTTCAGTGTGGGATGGGAATGCAGAAGGCAGAGGAAATCCATGCCTCTTGGCATTCAGCCCTCAAAGACTCCTTTGGAGTGACTGGGAGGGGAGGGTAAGGGGTGGGGCCAGCCAGTGGTAGCATCACCCAACAGGGAGCCGCAGCAGAATGATGACAGAGCCCGTGGCTTGCCAACATCCACTCTATGGCATACTGTGCTGGGGCAATGGTGCCTGTGCCTACAGAGAGGGCTCTTCATGCCCACCTCTGGCATGTATGTTATAGATTCACCACCAGGGTTATAGGCTATCCTCCTGCTTGAGGCCTTACTGAATATTTTTGTAATATAGGGGAGCCTGGTAGATGATGCCTTACTCTGCCTGAAGAGGAACCTGAACTTTATGAACAGCATCTATTCCAAGGCTTTGCTGGCTTATGTCTTCACATTGGCTGGAGAAACAGAGATCCGACAGCAGCTCCTCAGAGACTTAGAGGAGGCGGTTCTCAAAACAGGTAGGAGATACCATTCTGCTTAAGAGTGCTCTGTTTGATCACCTACTCTTCTGTGAACAGGGTGAGTTCTAAGACTTGCCTTACTAGATTATTTTAGGTGAGTTTATTTCATTTTTATACATCATATTTTTTAAAGAATGGCTTCAGATTATTCTCTTGAAATAGTTCAATAATAATAATAATAATAATAATAATATTTTAATTTGTATACCGCCCTTCTCCCGAAGGACTCAGGGTGGTGAACAGGCAGATAAAATATACATACACACAATAATTAAAAACATCCCTTAAAAAACTAATTTAAATGCCCAAAATATTAAAAAACGTACTTCCCCGTAAAATCACAGAATTTTAAAAACCCATCCAATAAAAATAAGAATCAGGCTAGTCCAGCCATACGGAATAAATAAGTTTTAAGTTCGCGGCGAAAGGTCCTAAGGTCAGGTAATTGTCGAAGTCCGAGGGGAAGTTCGTTCCACAGGGTCGGAGCCCCCACAGAGAAGGCCCTCCCCCTGGGGGCCGCCAGTCGACACTGTTTGGCTGACGGCACCCTGAGGAGTCCCTCTCTGTGGGAACGTACCGGACGATGGGAGATAGAAGCCGGCAGTAGACGGTCCCGTAGATAGCCCGGTCCTAAGCCATGGAGCGCTTTAAAGGTGGTAACCAATTCCTTGAAGCGCACCCGGAAAACAACAGGTAGCCAGTGCAGTCTGCGCTCCGAGACGCTCCCTCAATAACCCGCGCAGCCGCGTTCTGAACTAGCTGAAGTCTCCGGGTGCTCTTCAAGGGGAGCCCCATGTAGAGAGCATTGCAGTGCAATGAGACGTTCCAATAAAAGCCATTCTTTTGTTCATCATATCTGAGGAAAAATTTTCTCCTATAAATTTCTTTCAGGAAATAAGAGAGGTGGGAAAGAATTAATATTTCTATTGAATATTTATTTCTAAATAAATAAATATTTAAATAAATAAATATTTCTATAATAGAAATATTTCTATTTCTATATCTCTTCAACCTTATTGTTGGTGTTAGAAATTGTTTTCCCTCCAGAATGAATGGGGTCAAAAATGTTGGCTTTTTATTTTGGTAGGTTGGGAAGCAAAATGAATGGGCTGTCAGACTCTTAAACATAGCCACAATCACTCCATACATATACGGAAACATATGACTAGTCTTTCTTTCTCAATTACTTGTATAGGGATTATTCTCTATACTATGTATGTTGTTTTGTATTTTCTGTTATGGATTGCCCCAGAGAGGCTAAACCAATTTTGTTGTATATATGATGTACAATGACAATAAAGGCTATACTATACTATATTAATGACTTAAGCATCACAAATATTTATAGCACATATTTCCTCCTTTAAATTTCATGAACCCTCTCTCTCAAAAGTTTTTTTTAATAAACTCATACGCTATAGCTTCTTATTAATGCCCCATTTTGTCCATACCTCTGCAAGTTATATTCCTGAATTAAAACAAAGGTTATAACATTGAAAGGAAAAAGTAAACATTTCAAGAGTAAAAGAGTGCTTCTGCAGTTGCCTTCAGAATAAGAATGTGTCCATTAGGGTGAACGGATTTGACAGCCTAAACTTATTAACATTTGCTAATAATAGTGGGATTACTTTCTCTTTGGCTTTTTGTATTTCAATGCAAGAAATACAGGTTTGTTGAGGCAAAGGACTGGTTTAAAAATTAGCAAATGTTCCCATTGCCATTGGGAACAAATATTGAAAAAAAAGATGTAGAGGCTAGGAACTTGGATTGCTCAAGGTTTACTACTTCATGGGGCTTTTGCTATCCTCTCATTAAGATACTATTTTTCAATATGGAGTTTATTGGTAGCCCCCCCACCCCTTGTTATTTTCCTAACAGCCTGATAGAGGGCATCAATACAATTCCCATTTTCGCAGTAATATGCAAATTGCTCACAGGCATCCAGAAAGTAAATAATCAAGTAGGAATTTGAATCCAAATGTTATATTCTAATCAGTGACTTTCTATGAATATGTCAATGGTATGTAGGAGGTTAGCACTTACCCCCCTCCTAGAAGAATGAAATATTTTAGAAAATATTTAAAAGGCAGAATATATTTCCCTGGATGAGAAATGGAGAAACATGTTTTAAAGAAAAAGCAGCTCTCTGCAACTTCCTGCCAACCCCCCCCATCTTTGTCAATGGGCCATTAAAGCCTCAGCCAAGCTCACTCATTTCCCCCCCACCTTTGTCAATGGGTCAGAGGTAGAAACTCATTCTCCCCACCTTTTGTCAATGGGACCATCATCTGCAACATAATAGGACCCATCTAGCAACTGAAACTCACCACATGACACCTGGGAAGATTACATCAGCCAGCAAGGCTAGCTAAGACCCCCACCTCCTGGGAGTCTTGACAGCCAATCAGGGTACTCTTCTTGTGCCCCAGGAAATTCAAAGCTCAGAAAAAGCATAAAGCTAGGGAGTGCACAGGATCTCAGCCTTTTCTGTTCAGGATCTCAAGCCATGTGATCCTGGCCACCATTAAACCATCTTTCCAAGCAGCCTCCATGTTTCCAGTGTCTTTTTCCCCACTTGGAACTGAACCCAGATGGATATTTCTTCCAACAGGTATAAGGGAAAAGAGGGCTCCTGAACCACAAGCTGCTTAATCCTACCATGATTTTAAAATTTTAAAGAAATACAAGTTTACAAAGTAAAATAAAAAGCTTATTTCAGAAATTTAAGTAAGTTCTCAGTGGGGCTTGTTATTCAATGCATATGGAAGTTTAGCTTCCAAGATTTCTTCCTTTTTTTTCTTTTCTATTTTTTTAGACACATCATCCTCACAGACTGAGATCATTGCCTATTTTCTTTTGGCTTACTTGTCTAAACTGGAGGTATCCATAGATGATATTAAGTATGCTTCCAAGATAGTGAAAATCCTTGTTAAATTACAAAATCCATATGGAGGTTTTTACTCCACACAGGTAAAAGGTCAAATTTTGGGATGGGAACTATTAGAGTAGAGCATATATTGGTGTTAGGATGGTTGATCAATCAAATATGAAAATTCTGCCAGTTAATCATTGATATAGTAAGAATTTTCCCCATCTGTATTTAACCTTTTCCTGCTGTATCTGCATAACTTGCCCTTACCTCTTCCCTAGCCATCAGAGACAGCCTTAAGTCATTCTTAGCCATACCAGGGTATTGTAAAATATTCTGCCATTATTCCAAGGGCAGCCTCAATCTCTGGAAAATCTGTTAAGCTTTTATTACACACTTTGAAAAGCAGTTGGGTAAGTGCTGTCATTGAGAATAGAGGCAATAGATGCAAATGGGGATTAGCAATTAACAATGTATTTTATGGTAATATAGCTTTCTGCTAATTCACAAATAGGTGGATAGCACTTTAGTTCAGCAATGTGGGTGGGTGGGGCCTCTCTTTGTGGTTAAGAGAGGCAACATTTGTAGCAAAACATTTAAGGCAACTTTTACAATAAGAAGTTACCGAACGGAAAAAGATTAAAAAGAGAATTGTAAATTTATTCAATTTATTTTTTAAAGTAGAAACAATGTTGTATATTTCTGTAAGTCATACAGCAAGATGCTTCTTTTAAAACTGAGCCATGAATCCACAGAACATGTCATTGAGGGTATAGGTTGGGTGTCAGCAACCCATGGTTCAAAGCCACTTGTGGCTCTTGGAGCCCTCTGTTGCGGCTCCCTGTCCCATCACTGACTGGACCCACCCCTTGCCCTCTCCTCCTAGTCACTCCTCACATGGCCAAAAAGGTAAGGGCAATAGTGGGGGTTGGAGAAGAAGCCAGGGCTGATTCTCCGGTGCCTCAGTCTTGCTGGAGCTTCTTCCAGCCCTTGTTGGTACTGGCCATGCCTTGGTCGCTTTTTTTTTTTTTAATTTATATCCCGCCCTTCTCCGAAGACTCAGGGCAGCTTACACTGTGTTAAGCTTGGGGAGATGTGCAATCTGCTCTCTGCCCCGAGACACTGACCCAACCCAGCTGTGACCAATGCTGGCCTCACTAACATGAGGACTGGTGGGGTAGGAATGGGATCCAGGAGGAAGGAACGACAGAAAGGGGGACAGGCCTGCCGCACCCAGCTGCAGCTTTAAGAAGCTCAGGGCAGCGGGAAAAGGAAGCTGGCCCCACTGGACCTCACACACCCACCTTG
Organism: Ahaetulla prasina; assembly: GCF_028640845.1. Taxonomy (NCBI): domain Eukaryota; kingdom Metazoa; phylum Chordata; class Lepidosauria; order Squamata; family Colubridae; genus Ahaetulla; species Ahaetulla prasina. The sequence continues at coordinate 187,661,523 of NC_080540.1, forward strand.
TGGGTCAGAAATGCCGAGACTGGGCCAAGCTGGCAAGCTCTTCTTGGGGCTCATTACTGCTTTTCTTTCTTCTTTTGGGGAATCTGGGCTGGCTGAGGAACAAACACGAAGCCCAATGGAGGCTTCCCTTCAGGTGATCCTCCTTCTTCTCCTCTTACGATCCCCTGGCCAGCTGTGGTGGAGCTGGCAGTTTGCGCACAAGTGGGGAGACCCTCCTCAAGCAAGCAGTCACCCATCCCATGCATGTCTTTGCTGCGCTTTAGCCGAGCCCCCAGCTCACTTGAGGAGGGTCTCCCTGCTCATGGACACACTCCTGCCACAGCCGGCCAGGGAGTTGCAAGAGGAGAAGGAGGAGGAGGGTCACCCAAAGGGAAGCTTCCACTGAGCTTTGTGCTCATTCCTCAGCCAGCCCAGATTTTCAAAAAGAAGAAAGAAAAGCAGTAGCAAAATACAGATACACACACACACACACAGAAATAGAGAGAGAGAGACACAGAGAGAGAGAGAAAGAGAGAGAGAAAGAGAGAGATACACAGAGAGAGATACAGAGAGGGGGAGGGGGGAAGATAGAGAGGAAGTGGGAGAGAGACATACAGAGAGAGGAGAGAGAGGAGGAGGAGAGAGAGACATAGATACAGAGAGGGGGAGGGGGAGAGGGGGGAGATAGAGAGGGAGAGGGGGAGAGAAAGATAGAGATAAAGAGAGAGGGGGAGAGAGATACAGGAAGAGGGGGAGAGAGGGAGACATAGATACAGAGATGGGGGGAGAGAAAAAAGGATTTTATGGTTCCTGGTTCTCTGCCCTAATGACCGGCTGGGTAGGTGTGGCTAGGGGAGTCATGTGACTGGGAGTGAGTAACATCAAATTGGCCACGCTCACCCAGGTTTTGTGGCTCCTGGTGTTTTTTTTTTCCTATGGGAAACAGGTCCAAATGGCTCTTTGAGTGTTTAAGGTTGCAGACCCCTGGTATAATTGCTACATAAATGATGTGGTTGTAAAGTGTAATGTCATGTGATCACATTATTTAGTGATAGCAATCCCAGTTGCCATTATAACCCTAGGACTATAGGTCATTAAATGAGGATTTCATGTGACCATGATGTGGGAAAAGGCAAGGGTTCCAGGCAAACAGGTCAGTTAGTGAGAGTTATGGCCAGGCAGGGAGTGCAGATGGGCACTAGAGAATGCCGACAAATGGATGCTGCAAATGGGCAAAAAAGCAGCAGAAGCAGGAACAACTTGCAATCTGTTCTCTTCCCCATTGATTTTGCTTGTGTGAAACTGGCAAGGAAGGTTGCAAATGGCAATTATATGACCATAGGATTCTGCAACCATCGTAATTGTGACCCAGTAGCCAGGCACACATGACCACCAACTTCAAGAACCATTGGTAAGTCAGGGCCATCATAACTTTGAATGGTCACTGAATTAGTAATCATAACTCAACGACTACCTGTATATCATGTTATAGAAAAATTGCAGACAATATTCTGCAGAAAACAAGGTTTGTCACTGAGAGAACAGAACATAGTCCAGTATTAGATAGGTTCAGGTCAGATATGCTTGTGAAAAGAAGTTATGCAAATGTTAAATTCATTGTTATATCTGAGCAAGTATTTATTTGATGGGTAAGAAGAATGGAGTGTGCGCATTTCATCAGGTATTAAATCCTTTGATGAGGCAAGATTATGATAAGGAAAAAACATAGAAAAGCAATGAAATACCTACAGAGGAAGATTGGATTATAAAATTAACTGAACTTGCAGAAGTAGCAAAGCTGACCAGTCTGGTCAGAGAAAAAATAACAAAAAAATTTAAATGTTGAAGGACTGGAAAGAGAAATTTGAGAAACTGGATTAAAATTGTCCAAGCAAGAGGGACCTAGGAATGGGGTTTTTTTAAGGAGGGAGAGAACCCAGGCCTCCTTAAAAGCTTGTAGTTATATCCCCTCCTACAGTGATAAATTTGTCATTGAACGCACTTAGCTGTCACCATCCTCAAGCCAGGAGTGAAAAGGATTTAATTGACAGCTTTACGGACTCTATCAGAATCAAACTGTTCCCAGATAAATGGGTAAGACTATTCCCCAGGAATCTTTAAAGCACCTGCTCTATACTTGGATTCCAGCTGGGAACGGACCTAAGTGACTTTGTCCATCAAATGTTCCACAAATTCCTAAGAAACTGCCATTCCATAAAATGGATTTGTGCTTAGGACAATGTTGTTCACTTAGCAACCACATGGTTCACTTAATGGCCATAATGACATGCATAATGACGTTGTAAAATTGAGTCTGATCATGGATTTGCAACCACAAGAACAATAAACAAAATTCCAATCCCAATCTGCTGAAATCCAAAAATTAAACATTAATATTACAGAGGCATCATGCCTAATGGCTTCAAAGTGGGAAAGTGCACTTTAAAACTATACATATTATTATTTTCTTCCAGGATACTGTGGTTTCCCTGCAAGGTTTAGCCAGGTATGCAGCATTGACATTTGTTGAGATAGAAAATCTAAAGGCAGTGGTAAAATCCAGTAAAGGCTTCCAGCATGAATTCCATGTGAACAAGCAAAATCGGCTGGTGCTGCAGCAGGCCTCCCTTCCAGAGATCCCTGGTCAGTACAAGGTGGAGCTCTCAGGTCATGGCTGTGTTTATGTGCAGGTGAGCCTAGAGGAATAAATAATAAAAGCTTGTGTGATTTGCCTTTGATCCCCTGGGAGCAGCATCTTAATATGCAGACATCTCAATATCTCAAACTTGAGGAGTAAATGTGTGATCTTGCTCTATAACCACAATCTTCTCAAGCTAATATCTATTGTAATTCATTGACTGTGCTTATTATGCTATATCTCAACATTGGGACATACAGATTCAAGTCAACTTGTTAGCAGGGGCACTGACAAAAAGACAATATAATTAATTAATTACTGTATACATGATTTTAGACTACATACACTTCTCATCCCATGAACATATTTCACCTTTATAGAATGCCCAGAGTGAAATCTTGATACTTTAAAAGACAATAGGAATAGGGCTTCCAGTTTGGCTCCGCTTCGTTGATGGCGGTCTTTTTTTAGACCGCTAACCCCATAGTCTGTAGAGCTGCCAGGACAGTGCAAATCCCCCTCGGGCAAAGAAGGAGAGATGAGCATTCGGGCTGAAGTTGAGCCACCCGGAAAAGCCCCAGAAAAGTTTCTGGAGGCTTGAGGGGAGTGCTCCTTCTAAAGCCTGAAAGAAGCTCCGGACTTGGAAGGCATCTGCCTTTTGGCAGAAAAAAATGTAGCGTCCAATCTCCGCAGCAGAAATGGATTTGTGATGGATTGTAATGCGAACAGAGCAGAAACTGGAGTTCTAGCATTTGTTTGCAAGAAGCCTGCAAGCCCCTAATAGAGGATACATTTGTTGCGAAGATAGGAGAGAAGAAAGCAAATGGTGTTTTGTGGAATGCAAGCAAATGGCAATTTGTGTATTGGAAACGAAAGTTAAGGAAATGCTTATTAATAGCTAGTGTGGAACTAGGAGATATACAAGAAGATACTGACTAAATGGAAGAAATGATAATTTTATGATTTATATTTTTTCTTCTTTGGGATTGTAGTGATTTAAAAGAAAAGTTTTTTGAATCTTTCCTTTTTAACCCCTTTTTGTCCTCTGTTACTGGGTAGGTTATATATTTTAAAAAATGGCTCTTAAGCAAATAGTACCAAAAGCCACTAAAAACTTTGAAATTTCTTCAGTTCAGATACAAAAATTAAAAGAAGACATCAAAGAGGAATTAAGAAATTTTTTACAGGAGTTTCTGGAGACTCGTTTTTCAGATATAGATCAAAAATTTGATGAAATAGAGAAAGAGATGTTGGATTTTAAGAAAGTGGTGGAAGAGCAGAAGAGGGAAATGAAAATGGTAAAGGATGCAATTTCGCAAATATTAAGGTCTTGTATTCAAATGTAGGATAGTTTGGAAGAACTTAATAAAGTTAATTTAGAGTTGCAAAGGAAAATAGAGGAAATTCAAAAGAATCAAAACAATTGGAACTTAGATAATAAAATGGAAGATATACAGGCAAAGGTAGATAGGGCAGATGAAGAAAGAGTAATATTACAATATAGATTAATGGAATATGCCATAAGGGTGAGGGGGTTGAAGGTGAGTAGGAAGGAAAATTTAAAAGAGATTTTTACGCAAGCTTTTGCTCAGATAAAGGGTGTGGAGCCAGAAGACTTTGAGATTAATATTGAAAGAATTTATCGTGTTAATTCTTGGTGGGCAAGACAAAATAAATTACCGAGGGATGTGGTTATTTATTTTACAACTAAAAAGGTTAGGTATGAAATTTTGCAAGCCTTTTATAAAAATAAATTTCAAATATTGGGACAAGATATAAAAATGATGAAGGAAATTCCTCCTAAAATGTTAAGAAAGAGAAGAGAATTTGCTTTTTTAGTCGATGAGTTTAAGAAACATCAGATATATTTTATTTTTATTTTTATTTTATTTTTTTTGGTAAAAAGTTTTATTTTCATTTTCCAACAATCTATTCAATATACAGTCTCTTATTCAACATTAGTCATTAACTTTCATTTGTTACTTATTCGGACCTGCCCAGCTACCACTTCCTTCCTTAACAAACCTTTCCTCCTCCCTTCTCTACTTTCTTCTACTTTCTTCATCCTTCCTCTCCTTCGCTTTTCTACATCCTCTCCTCCTTCCCTACTCATCTCTTCCACCCTTTCTAACCCTCTCTCTTTCCCCTTTCTTCTTCCTCTCCTTTCCCCCTTTTCTACCTCTCTCTTTCCTACCTACTTTCTTCCTTCACTCTCTCCTCTCCCTTATTCCCTTCTGAAATGGCAGCTGAGCAGCCCTGCTTTCATTTCAAATTATTTCTATTTCTTAATTACATATCTTCAATCATTCCTTTACATTGATCCTTCATCTCCCCCCCTCTCCTCCCTTCCTCTCCCTCCCCCCTCCCCCCCTGAGACTTCCCAGAACAAAGTACAGGGTATAAAATTAACAATCATAAATTAAAATACAACATAAGTCAAATCCATAGTCACTCCTCTCTCTAAGACCTTAACTCCCCTTCCAGAAACAAAAAAGTACATTCTTCTTCCAGTCCATTATATATCAGTCCATTCCACTCCTAAAATCTTCAGAATCTTCCAATTAAATTAGTATTTCCAGTTCATCAATAAAATACATAGTTTTTAATATCCAATCTTCATCGATTGACACCAAATATATATCAATCCATTCCACTCCTGAAGTCTTCAGAATCTTATAGTTTTTAATATCCAATCTTCATCGATCAAGACCAAAACAATATGCCATCTTCCAGTATTCATCAGAAATTCTTCTATAATATACCTTTCTTCCTTAAACAGTATCCCAAATATAATTCATATTTCCAGCTTAAATTCTTAAATTTTTATCCAATCTCCAAAAATAAACAATATTCTATCTTCTCATATCTTTAATATCACTTACATAAATCAAATAACATTGCTAATATTAATATTTCTTCAATTTACCTTACATATATCAAATAACATTATTAAAATTATACTTATAACTTATATCCAAAATATATCAATTATAACAATTAAATTCTATTTAACCAAATACCAACATTACATCCATAAATTTTTCTATCTGTCCTCCAAAAGTTAAACAATATTCCATCTTCCCATTCCTTTATACCTCACATATATCAAATAGTGATATACCCAAAATAAGTCAGTTGTAAAAATTAAACCCTATATATATATATATTAAAAAAAGAGAAAATACCATCAAAATCACATCTTAAGCATTCTTCTTCCCCTTGTCTTCTATCTTACACATTTCCTTACACATTTTCTTACACATTTTCCACCATCTGCTCACCAATCAGCTTAACATCTAACAATAAAGAATTTCCAATCTTTAATATATTGGTGTAAAAGTATCTTGTTTAAAAAACTTATCAAGAAAAGATAAGCCTCCAAAAGTTCCTATAAAAAAAAAATAAAAAAATTCCATATTTGAAATGAAGAAGTTTGCAAGATTTTAATAGTTAGTTCTGTTTGCTTAAGAGCCATTCATAAACTGTAAACTCTACCAAAAAGAGAAAAAAAAATTCAATAAACTTTTCTTCTTAAACATTGTGATAAAGAAAAAGGTAAAAAGAGAAAAAAATCATTAACAATTCTTGTTCATTCCATTTAAAAAAGTAGCTTGTTATGTTCTTCTTCTTTATAGTTTCACTTTCCTTTGTATATTGCAAACGCCATTTTAAATCCACTCAAGTTGAAAGTTAGTTCAAAGGAAAGCTATTTAAGAGCTGAAGTTAAGATTTATTACTTGCAAATTCTTGCTAGTAGTTCCTCCTACTTTGTTCTGTCTGTGTTGAGTTCTCTTTAGAAATAAATCTTGGCACAGAGATGGTCGCGGCTTCTCGTTCTGTATAAACAGAAGCACCCTGGGCACGGAGCTTCGTCAGGCTAAAGGGGAGCTCTCACCTTTCGATCCCCTGGTTAAATTCCAGGGGCCCCCGGGGAGCTCTACCCAGACCTGACCACTCTTCTCTCCCCCTTCTCCCGAGGGAGAGAATTCCAAACCGTTTGACAGCCCATTTACGCTGTCAGGGACGGTTTGACGAAACCCAGGGCAGACGATCCCAAAGGAACGTCCACGAAGCCTGCGTTGCCAACCGGAAGCCCCCCGAAACATCAGATATATTTTAGATGGGAAGTTCCAATGGGTTTGTCAGTGAATTTTAGAGTAGAAAGTATTTTCTTAGTACAGTTATGAAAGCAAGACATTTCTATATTAATGTTTTAAAGAGTGGGAATCCTTTGTTTTTAGATGCTAAGTTAACTGGTTTGGAGATGATGGAAAATAGAATAGGAAAGGGGAGGAATGTTTAAGATGTGAATATGATGATTATGGTTAATTTCTAGAATTGATTTGTTTAGGATATAAATTATAGGATTTTTGTTATTTGTTATTTGTAAGGTATAAACCTATGGGATGATACTATTTAATTGTGAAGGAGGAAAAGTAAAATTTACGAATTTAGATAATGTTGTGGATGTAATGATGTTATTTGTTTACCGTTATATTGTGGATGTAACTTAAATGATTATTCGTTTTAATTGATACATTTATAGTCAGTAAAAATTATGAAGTTAAGTTGGAAATATTGTATCTGAGAGACTTTATTCGTAATGATATTTGACTTATGAAGTAATATTGGAAGATTGGACATTAAATGTTATGACAATTGAAGAAATATATAAGTGATGAAAATTTGAATTTGAGAAGATGGACTAATTTTAAAAATGGATTGTAAGAAGAAGTAATATGTGAAGGGAAGATTGTATTGGTATTGTTCCTTTTCTTTTTTCCCTTTTATTATTCTTTCTTATCTCTTTATTTTTATTGTGAGGGGATTTAAAGTTTTAGAGAGGGGTGGGAGTTTATGTATATTTTGTATATTTTAGCTTGTGATTGTTGGTCATAATACCCGGTATTTGCTCTGTGAAGTCCGGGGGGGTGGGGGGAAGGGGGGGAGAGGGGTGGAAAATGATACATGGATTGGTTATTAATGTACAGTAATGATTGAAGATATGAAATTAAAATTTGAAATGATATTGGGGCTACCCAACTGCCATTTCAGAAAGAAAGGGAGAGAGGAGTAGAAGGAGGGAAGAAAGTAGGTAGGAAAGAGTTGAGAAGGAGGAGGGGAATAAGAAGGTTAGAAAGGGTGGAAGAAGGGAGGAGTGGAGAAGGAGGAGAGGAAGTAGTAAAGTAAAGGAGATGAAGGAGGGGAAAGTAGTAGAGGGTAGAGGGAGGTTGTGAAGAAAGGAAGTGGCAGTCGGGCAGGCCCGAATCAGCAATAAATAAAAATTAATGATTATTGATGGATAACAGATTGTACATAAATATGATGTTGGAAAATGGAAATAAAATTTTTTTATATATTAAAAAAAAAGACAATAGGAATACAAGTCAAAATAGGCAAGAAAATGCTAAGACAACACTACTGTATCTACTCTATACAAGTTCAAATCACCAGGATCAGACGGATTGTATCCCAAGTTTCTGAAGGAGTTGGAAGATGTGATCTCAGAACCACTGAACAAATTCTTTCAAAGTCCTAGAGCACCAGGGAACTGTCAGGCAATCGGCAAAGGGCTATTTATGAGCCACAGTGGTGCTGTGGTTAGAGTGCAGTACTGCCGGCTATTTCTGCTGATCATTGGCTTCCAGTAGTTTGGCAGATGAAATCTCACCAGGCTCAAGGTTGACTCAGCCTTCCATCCTTCCGAGGTGGGTAAAATGAGGACCCAAATTGTTGGGGGCAATATGCTGACTCTGTAAATCAGTTAGAGAGGGCTGTAAAGCACTGTGAAGCAGTATATAAGTCTAAGTGCTATTGCTATTTAGTTATAATCTTCAAAAAAAGAGAAAAAGTGGATCTAGGAATTGATGTCAATCAGCTTGATATCAATACTTGGGAAAATCCTGTATAAAATCAAGTAACTGGTCTCCGAATATCTACAAACAAGCAATGCTATTATTAGAAGCCAGCATAGGTATATCAAAAACAAATCTTGCCAGACAAACGTTACATTCTTTGAAAAAGTGACAAAATTAGTGGATCAGGGAAATACTGTGGGCATAGCTTACTGAGAGCTCAGTGAGACATTTGACAAAGTGGACCACAGCCTACTTCTTGGTAAGATAAAAAAATGTGGAATGGACAGCATCACCATCAGTTGGATTCGTAACTGGCAGCCCAACTTCACTCAATGTATAGTCCTTAATGGAACTACTTCTACATGGAGGGAAGCATGCAGTGCCATTGTGCAGTTAGACCCAGTACCAGTGGTGGGTTCCTGCCAGTTCGCACCAGTTGTCCCAAACCGTATGTTAATTTTCTGAGCAGTTCGGAGAACCAGTTTTTGGAAGAATTTTTTTCTCATTTTACAGGGCTAATCCTGCAAGGAAGGAAAGATTCTAGTGTGCCTGTATTTCTAGCCTAATCCTTATCTTAATTGCCGCCCCTGCTGCTTTAATTGTTTCCAGAAACTGCCTCTAACAGCCTTAATGGTTCTTGGCAGTACTGTATGCCCAGACTTTCTGTCTATAGCTGAGCTTCTCTGGAGTCGTCCCCCCCCCCCGCCCCGAGTTTTTGTGATACTTTTATTCCTGGGGCTTGAACAGTTATTTACAGAAGGGTTGGCATAGCCATAGAAGAAATGGCTGAGAGGCAGGATGCAAGCTTGGCATTCTGTCTGATTTTTTTACTGCCTTTCTAGGGGCATGTGATCTTTCTGTAAACCTGGATGATTACCTAAGGATGTCTTGTGAGGTGAGTGAGACCAGCTGGTATCTTTAAGTGGTGCAAATGAATCTAATGATTGCTTCTCCTGGGTGCTTTGTCAGTTCACTGAGCCCAGGGGTCTCTTGTCTACGGGGATTCTTCAGTCATCCAGGTCATGGTTGTCCCAAAGGTGCTTTTTTCAAGAGGAATTGGACTTTCTTGGTTTCCAGAAAGTCCAGTTGCCTCTTGAAAAAGCACCTTTGGGACAGGAGTCTCTTGCATTGCTTCGGAGTGGCCAAGGCACATGATTGCTCACTGATAATAAGTGGATCCTCTTTCCAATTTGTTATAGTTTGCTCTCATGATAATATGGCATAGTAACATGGCACCAATTGTAGAAAGTTAGCACCTACCCCTCTCCTAGAAGAATAAAATATTTTTAGAAATATTAAAAAGGAAGAACATATTTCCCTAGATGAGAAATGGAGAAATATGTTTTCTTAGAGGGAGAAAGCAGCCCCCATCTTCCTTAATAGCCCACAGCAGATGTCAGCACTTAAGAGATAAAGAGATAGATAACTATATTCATAGGCAAAAATTCCCTGCAACAAGGTCTGAACAAAGACAGGATTAGCCCTTACACAAGATGTTAATTTGTTAATTTCTCTCCTTAGCTCCGCATTTTGTAGCCCAAATATGCCCACCCACTTTCTGGAGATCTTAAATGATCTCTCTGCTAAAGGGTTTCACTTTATGAGCAAGAGTTGGCTGTATTTTAACTATTTTTTTTTTATTTTACACAATCTGACAGACACACAACGTATAACATATAAATATTTCCTATTTCTAAACAGCGTTTCTTAGTGGTCTTCTCTCACTTTTATACCTTTCCCCCCATATCACATTTGTTATTTTATTTCTTATCCCCTTTTTTTTATTTACATTATCTAATATTAATAGCTTTACTTTTCTAGATTCTTATATATTTATTATTTACATATTATACATTCCTAATACATTCTGTACATTCTAATTTCTCCCCTTTATTTTTTTCCTTTATTTCTAAACTCAAGCCATTCATACCATTTATTCCAGATTGTATAATAATCTGTCTCTTCTTTCTCTTTAATTTCTTTTGTTAACTTGTCCACTTCGGCACACTCTAAAACTTTTCCTATCACTTCTTCATCTGTTGGTATCTCTTCCTGTTTCCAGTTTTGTGCATAAGTTATTTGTGCAGCTGTCATAATGTGTAAAATCAGATATTTTATTTCTTTGGTGTATGTTCTTGTAAAAATTCTTAATAGAAATGTTTCCACTTTGCTTTCAACTGGTTGTTCTGTTATTTTTTTCTAGCCATTTTTTAATATTTGCCCAGATTTTTTTTGCCGCCGGACACGTCCACCATAGAGGGTAATATGTTCCCTAAGTTTTTTTTTGCATTTCCAACATGTTGAATTATTATTTGGGTACATCTTTGCAAGTCTTGTATGTGAAAGGTGCCATCTGTAAAACTTCTTCAACTGGTTTTCCGGATAATGTTATTTTTGAATTTACTTGCCACATTGCTTCCCATCTCTCCAAATCTATTGTATAATTAAAATTCTGTGCCCATTTAATCATTGTATCTTTCACTATCTCCTCTTCCATTTTGTAGCACAACAAAAAATTATAAATCTTGCTAATTAACTTCTCTTCTGTCCCAAGTATAATTTTATCTAATTCATGTTGTTCTATTTGTATTTAATAATTTTTTGTGTCTTTGTATTTTGATTGTATTTGAATATATGTCCACCAGTCTATATCTCTATTTAAATCTAACTCCATTTCTTGTTTTGTTTTTAGTTTCCCTTGTTGGTCTTTTAGGTCTCTATATCTTATTATCTTATTTAATTCTGTTAAATTTGGATGTTTTAGTGCTTCTGTTGGTGAAAGCCAGATTGGGATTTTTATGTAGTGCTGTTTTTTAATTTTCAACCAAATTTGTAATAATGCATTTCTTATTATATGTTTTTTGAAATAACTATGTGTTTTATATTTTCCATCCCAAATAAATGCATGCCACCCCACCTGTAAATCGTGTCCTTCTATTGTTAATATTCTTTTATCCCTTAGTTCTATCCATTCTTTTAACCAGGTTATGCCTGCTGCTTGATAATATAGTTCCCATTGTGGGAGTGCTCCTCCTCCTCTATCCTTTGTATCCTGTAGAAATTTAAGTCTTATTCTTGGACGTTTTCCTTACCATATGAATTTGGCTGTTATTTTGTTTAATGTTTTGAAGAATTTTTTTTCTAATTTTATTGGTATAATCTGAAAAAAGAATAGCAGTTTTGGTAATATATTCATTTTAATGGTGGCTATCCTACCCAATAGTGATATTTGTAAAAATTTTCCAATTATCCAATTCTTTTGTAATCTGTTTTACTAATTTGTCGTAATTATCTTCTTTTATAGAGGAGCCTCTTGCCATTAGCCAAATTCCTAAATATTTTATCTTCTTAGTTATTTGAGTTTGTGTATTAATTTCCAATTCTCTTTCCTGTTTCTTTGTAAGATTTTTAGTTATTAATTTTGATTTATTTTTATTAATCTTAAGTCCTGCGACTTCTCCAAATGCTTCTAATTTTTTAATTAATTTTGGTCCTGATTCTAGCAGGTCTTCTGTTATGAATACCAAGTCATCGGCAAAGGCTTGAACCTTGTAGTCGTCGTTTTTTATTGTTAGACCCCTTATTTCCTGATCTTCTCTAACATTCTTTAATAGCATCTCCAGTGTTAATATATACAATAGTGGAGAGAGTGGGCATCCTTGTCTTACCCTTTTTGTTATTCCAAATTGTTCTGTAGTATCATCATTTATGATTACTCTTGCTGTTTGTTTTGTGTAAATTTCCCCTATCATTTTTTTAAATTTTGTCCCAAATTGCATAAATTTTAGTTGTTCTTTTAGAAAATTCTAATTCAAATTATCAAATGCCTTTTGAGCATCAAGGGAAACCAGTGAAGCTTGTTTTTCTGGGTGTAATTCATAAAATTCTAGTGTGTTTATTATTATTCTTATATTATTCTTAATATGTCGGCCTGGTAAGAATCCATTTTGGTCTGGATGTATGTAGTTGTTCAAAAAATTTTTAATTCTCTCTGCTATAATTGCTGCAAATATCTTATAGTCGGTGTTTAATAAAGAGATTGGTCTATAGTTTTGTATCAACTGGTGGTTCGTAACTTCTTTGGGGATTATGGTGATTATTACTTCTGTCCAGGTTGTTGGAATGTTTGCATTTTCTAGAGCATCGTTATATACTTTTAACATAATATTTCCCAATTTTTCCTGTAAGTTTTTGTATATTTCCACCAGTAGTCTATCTGGGTCAGGTGTTTTATTATTCTTTTGCTTTTTCAGCACCAATTCAAACTCAAATTTAGTTATTGGTCTGTTTAGTATTTCTTTCTGTTCTTCCGAAATTTTATTCATATCTGACCTTTCTATATATTGTTTAATTTTTTCTTCCTCTATTTCTTCCTGTTTGTATAAATTTGAGAAAAAGGTTTGTATAATTTTCTTTTTAGATTCTCTTCTATATTGTATTTCCCCATTCTCATCTTTGAGTTGATATATCATTCTTTTATGGTTTTCTTTTTTCAATTTATATGCCAGCCATCTACTGGTTTTATTCATGAATTCAAAATAATTTTGTTTTACCATTTTTATTTTCTGGGCTATCTCCTTTTGTGTCGTCAGATTTATTTTATGTTTGGTTATATTCCATTCCTCTCTTACTTTTTTGTTTTGAGGGTTTTCCTGTAATTTATCTTCTGCTTTTTTTAATTCATCATATAATTTCTCTTGTTTCTGTCTCCTTTCCTTATTTTTCCTTCCTACATACACGATAGTTAATCCGCATATACCGTATATACTCGAGTATAAGCCGAGTTTTTCAGCACGTTTTTTGTGCTGAAAAACGTCCCCTCGGCTTATACTCGAGTATATCTGACTTTCTCGAGTTTTTTTCTTCTTTTTCACATTATACGGATGGTGCAAACTTGGCGGGCTTTTGCATTAGCGTGGGAAGCCCTGCCGGTGCAGTGAGAGGCGGGCGGGGAGCCAGCCTTCTCGGCTGAGGAGGAGGCTTTCCTGACCGGTAGCTGCCTCATTTCCCTCCCTCGGCTTATACTCGAGTCCCCAGTTTACCCCAGTTTTTTGGGGTAAAATTGGGGACCTCGGCTTATACTCGGATCGGCTTATATTCGAGTATATACGGTATATGCTTTTGTGGTATCCTGGATAATTTGTAGGGAGGTATCTTCTTTTTTATTTATTGTGAGAAATGCTTCCAATTCCTTTTCTAACTTTTTTTTTAATAAAAAAGTTTTATTTCCATTTTCCAACAACTATTCAATATACAGTCTCTTATTCAACATTAGTCATTAACTTTCATTTGTTACTTATTCGGACCTGCCCAGCTACCACTTCCTTCCTTAACAAACCTTTCCTCCTCCCTTCTCTACTTTCTTCATCCTTCCTCTCCTTCACTTTTCTACTTCCTCTCCTCCTTCCCCACTCTTCTCTTCCACCCTTTCTAACCCTCTCTCTTTCCCCTTTCTTCTTCCTCTCCTTTCCCCCTCTTCTACCTCTCTCTTTCCTACCTACTTTCTTCCTTCACTCTCTCCTCTCCCTTTCCATTCCCTTCTGAAATGGCAGCTGAGCAGCCCCGATTTCATTTCAAATTATTTCTATTTCTTAATTACATATCTTCAATCATTCCTTTACATTGATCCTTTATCTCCCCCCTCCCCCCCTTCCCCTCCCTCCCCTTCCCTCCTCCCTTCCCACCCCCGAGACTTCCCAGAACAAAGTACAGGGTATAAAATTAACAATCATAAATTAAAATACAACATAAGTCATAATCCATAGTCACTCCTCTCTCTAAGATCGTAACTCCCTTTCCAGAAACAAAAAAGTACATTCTTCTTCCAGTCCATTATATATCAGTTCATTCCACTCCTAAAATCTTCAGAATCTTCCAATTAAATTAGTATTTCCAGTTCATCAATAAAATACATAGTTTTTAATATCCAATCTTCATCGATTGACACCAAATATAGATCAATCCATTCCACTCCTGAAGTCTTCAGAATCTTATAGTTTTTAATATCCAATCTTCATCGATCAAGACCAAGACGATATTCCATCTTCCAGTATTCATCAGAAATTCTTCTATAATATACCTTTCTTCCTTAAACAGTCTCCGAAATATAATTCATATTTCCAGCTTAAATTCTTAAATTTTTATCCAATCTCCAAAAATAAACAATATTCTATCTTCTCATATCTTTAATATCACTTACATAAATCAAATAACATTGCTAATATTAATATTTCTTCAATTTACCTTACATATATCAAATAACATTATTAAAATTATACTTATAACTTATATCCAAAATATATCAATTATAACAATTAAATTCTATTTAACCAAATACCAACATTACATCCATAAATTTTTCTATCTGTCCTCCAAAAGTTAAACAATATTCCATCTTCCCATTCCTTTATACCTCACATATATCAAATAGTAACACCTTACACCCAAAATAGATCAGTTGTAAAAATTAAACCCTATATATATATATTAAAAAAACCCCATCAAAATCACATCTTAAGCATTCTCCTTCCCCTTGTTTTCTATCTTACACATTTTCCACTATCTGCTCACCAATCAGCTTAACATCTAACAATAAAGAATTTCCAATCTTTAATATATTGGTGTAAAAATCTCTTGTTTAAAAACTTATTAAGAAAAGATAAGCTTCCAAAAGTTCCTATTAAAAAAAAAATTCCATATTTGAACTGAAGAAGTTTCCAAGATTTTAGTAGTTAGTTCTGTTTGCTTAAGAGCCATTTTTAAACTGTAAAATCTACCAAAAAGAGAAAAAAAAATCAATAAACTTTTCTTCTTAAACATTGTGATAAAGAAAAAGGTAAAAAGAAAAAAAATCATTAACAGTTTTATTCATTCCATTTAAAAAGTAGCTTGTTATGTCCTTCTTATAGGTTCCATGCCAGCAGTTATAATAAGCAGTTCCTTAACTTTCACTTCCAATACACAAAACGCCATTTGCTAAAATCTTCTTACAAGCAAATGCCAGCACACTCCAACACTTTTAAAAGCAGTTGTTTTTAATTGCTTAATTGCCATCTTCTTTTAAACTTTATTTCTTAAAATTAAAATTAGTAAAAAATCTTTTTAAATTTCTCTGCAGCCACAGTCTTAAAATCTCTTCCTTTATCCTTTTGTAGTTTCACTTTCCTTTGTATATTACAAACGCCATTTTAAATCCACTCAGATTGAAAGTTAGTTCAAAGGAAGGCTATTTAAGAGCTGAAGTTAAGATTTATTACTTGCAAATTCTTGCTAGTCCTCCTGCTTTGTTCTGTCTGTGTTGAGTTCTCTTTAAAAATAAATCTTGGCACAGAGATGGTCGCGGCTTCTCGTTCTGTATAAACAGAAGCACCCTGGGCACAGAGTTTCGTCAGGCTAAAGGGGAGCTCTCACCTTTCGATCCCCTGGTTAAATTCCAGGGGCCCCCGGGGAGCTCTACCCAGACCTGACCACTCTTCTCTCCCCCTTCTCCCGAGGGAGAGAATTCCAAACCGTTTGACAGCCCATTTACGCTGTCAGGGACGGTTTGACGAAACCCAGGGCAGACGATCCCAAAGGAACATCCACGAAGCCTGCATTGCCAGCGGAAGTCCTTTTCTAACATTTTTTTATACTCTTTGACTCTGCAAATTGCCGATTATCTGGTGGGCTTCTCATGAAGGCCGCTAATGAACGACAGATGCAAGGATTTCTCGGGGTGAGAGCCTAGAGCATGTCTGGGATGAGAAAAAACCCAGAGCAAATTCCAAAGCCCCCTTTTATTGTGTTTAGGTAAAAGTGGGTGGTTACAAAAGGTAAGCAGGAGAGGTTACATATTAGCATATAAACAGCATATAGTACGTGACTGCAAGCACATCTACAAGCCTATGATTTTGGGAGGAAGCCTGTAATTTTTTGGGAGGAGTTTTGCCATGAGGTGGCTACTGAAGTTTCTTCTTTGTTCTCTGCCATGAGGTCGTCTTTATTCTCTGCTTTTCCCCACGTGGTACAGCTGCATGGCAGCCTACACAGGGCTACAAGGACATCACTCCCACAGCAAATATTTTGGTTCATTATCCATCTTCTAAATGTTTTTTGTCCTCTCCATTTTATAGTGATTGGGTTGTATATATTTGTTTTCTGAGGTTTTCGCGGGTGTTTGTATATAGGTCTTTGGTTGTTCGGGTTTTCTCCCGCGTAAAATTGGAAGTGTCTTGGCGATATTTCGACGAAGTCTCATTCGTCATCTTCAGGCTTCAGCTTCGTGCTTCTGGGAGCAATGTGTGATTGCAGCTGTTTCTTCCTTTTTAACTGCTAGTGGGGGTTTGAACTGATTGGGTGGGAGCTTGGGAGAGTGTGTAGTTCCAAAATAAAAGCCTCCCCCATCAGCGAAGAAATCCAACAAAGAATCATTCCCAGAGAGAAATCATCCAGATGCCCTAAGCTCTACAGCCTCCCCAAGATACACAAAGAAGGAACCCCACTCAGACCCATAGTCAGCTCCATAGGCTCACCTCTACAAAACCTAGCCAAATTTCTCGCCAAACAACTACAGCCCTATGCAGAATCCATCGCCTCACACGTAAAAAACTCATTCCAGTTCATAGATATCATAAAGAAACAAAACTTACAGCCCAGCGACCTACTCGTAAGCTTTGATGTCATATCCTTCTTCACCCAAGTGCCAATCAAAGAAGCCTTGACAGCTATCCAAAACAAATATAAGCCCCCCAAGCACATCCTAGATCTGACCAACCACTGTCTAGCCAACACATACTTCATCTATAACGGACAAAAATACAAACAAATAGAAGGAGCACCCATGGGATCACCCCTCTCACCTGTCATTGCCAACCTCTACATGGAACACTTTGAAACCCAAGCACTAGAAAAATCTGATCACAAACCCAAACTCTGGCTCAGATACGTAGACGACACCTTCATAATCTGGCCACACGGGAAAGAAAAACTTGACAA
This sequence comes from Ahaetulla prasina, assembly GCF_028640845.1. Classification (NCBI taxonomy): domain Eukaryota; kingdom Metazoa; phylum Chordata; class Lepidosauria; order Squamata; family Colubridae; genus Ahaetulla; species Ahaetulla prasina. The sequence goes on from NC_080540.1 coordinate 187,678,971, forward strand.
CTTCCTCACACACCTCAATAGCCTACACCCCAAAATACAGTTCACCATGGAAACAGAAGTTAACAACCAACTTCCCTTCCTAGATGTCTTAGTCTACAAGAAACCCAATGGCTCCCTAGGACACACCATCTACCAGAAGAAAACACACACAAACCGCTATCTGCATGCACTCACACCACCACCCAGCACAGATCAACTCCGTAGCCAAGACACTCATCTCTAGAACAAAATGCTTAGCTGACGAACAACACCTAAAACCGAACTACACACTCTCACAAACGTACTAACATCCAATGGATTCCAGAGAAATAAGATTACCAAACTAATCCAAAAGAACCCCCACTAAAACCCAAGACAGAGAACAAGAAAATGGCACAGCCCTCCTCCCATATATAAAAGGCACCACAGACAGAATCAGCAAGATCCTCCACAAACATAACATCAAGACAGCATTCTGCACAAACCAAAAATATCCACCATCCTAAGAAACCCCAAAGACAAAATTGAGTTAGAAAATCAAGGAGTATATGAAATCCCATGCACCGCTTGCCCCACCACATACATCAGACAAACCAACAGAAGAATAAGTGCACACATTGAAGAACACAAGAACTCAGTCAAAAAAGAGGAACCAACTTCTTCCCTGGCCCAACACCTTAATGCCACAGGACATGATATTGACTTTAAAAAGACCAGAACTATCGCCAAAACTGAACACTTTAACAACAGAATAATTAAAGAAGCCATTGAGATAGAAAAACGCCCACACAGCATGAACAAACGAGATGATACCTCCCGCCTACCAGCCATTTGGAAACCCGCCCTTATTGACAAACGAGTCCTAACACAAGGAATGACACCAAAACCACACTCACGAGGTCCACACATGATGTCACCACCACACATCCACCCAAAAAGCAGACCCAAACCCACACTGATGATGAAGCATGACCCAGGACCAGAAGCCAGACCGCAGCTGCATCATTAGCCATTTCAAACCCCTCCAATCCATACATGCAGCAGACTGACACCCACTATGAAGATGTAACACGACCACGAACACAAAGCCAAACAGCAGCAGTGCAGCTCACCAGCTCAAATCCCCCTGCAACTCAGACTAATCTGAGCACAACCAAGCCCCCACCCAAACAGGACACACCCCCAGCCAATCAGAGCACAAAAAACCCCCCATCCAATCAGAGCTCCCACCCAATCAGTTCAAACCCCCACTAGCAGTTAAAAAGGAAGAAACAGCTGCAATCACACATTGCTCCCAGAAGCACGAAGCTGTAAACACCTAGCCTGAAGATGACGAATGAGACTTCGTCGAAACGTCACCAAGACACTTCCAATTTTACGCGGGAGAAAACCCGAATAACCAAAGACCTACATACAAACACCCGCGAAAACCTCAGAAAACATATATACACACACACACACACACACACACACACACACATATACATACAAATATCACGATATATTTTTTGTTTTTGATTTATATTTCTTTATCTCTCTTCTCTCTTCACATATTAGGTTTCTGGCTGTAGTTTTCTGCTGTGCTATTGCATCAGTCTCTTTCAGTCTCTTTCAAACTCTTTCACTCCCCTCTCCAGTCTGTCTATCTGCTTTTCTTCTATTCTTTTTAAATGTTAAATCTCAGTTTTTTAACAGTCACCAATCCCAATTTACATTTGTAAGAGTGCTATGTCTGCCACAAATCTTCCCTTCTTTTGTTATTCCTCTCTCTGGGCTCTTCCTTCTTTCGCACTAACCTTCTTTCCAGTCTCTTTCACACCACGCTTCCAATCTGTTCTGTTGCCGCTTTGTTGGAGTTATATTGTCCACCCCTCTGCACCTCTATCGTTTTGTGCCTTCATTTCTCCAATTTCTTTTTGTCGTCTTCTTATGAGTCGACTCCTTCCACACTTGAAACTTTTTTTTATCACTCTTTGCTTCCACACTATATGGCCATCACCGCTCCTAGTCAGTCTACAGGCCAACTTTTTCTCCACCAGATTTAAAGGGATTGCCTCTTTTCCTCCCTGGCAATTGCATGTCACCCGGGGGCTTCGGAACTTCCCCTTTTATTCCTCAATCTCTACGGGATCAAGGATGCCCTAAAAAGAGCTCCTGGTGGAGAAGTTTTGGGTTTTGGTTACAGCACACTGTTCCCTCACCCTCTTAATGATGACATCACCAACGGAAGTCTAACTATCTTAGTTCCTGAGTGTGCTCTGGCACCCTGCCTGATTTGTAACTCTGGGTTGCAGATATTTGCTGAGGGAAAGGAAGGTATTTTCCTAGCTTTCTTATTTATTTTTTTGGTTTTATAGTCCAAGTCCACATCCACAATTGCATTGAAATCACCTACTATACATATATTTTCATACTCCAATTTTATTATTTTCCTGTACCGTATAATTTACCATAGAAGTCTTCTTGGTTATCATTTGGTGCATATATCACCATTAAAAGTATTTTTTTATTAATGTTTTATTAAATATACAATTTAAAAACATTAGACATAGTGCGACTAGTCTGCTACAAACTTTTCTAACACTTTTTCTTTTGTGTAGATTACATAACATCATGCTTATTCCATATATACTTTTTTGTACATTCAATCATACTCCAGTGACACACATATTCCCTTCATATCTATTCAAATCCTGTTTACTTCTTCCTTCGGGAGAAGGGCGGTATACAAATATAATAAATAAATAAAATAAATATTTTTAATAATATTTTATTTATTTCCCCCCCCCCTATTTTTCACTTTGCTTCTTATTCTCTATCCCTACATTCCTCCTTTTCTCTAGCCATTTATAAAATATATTCCAGGTTTCATAGAATTCCAATTTCATGAAATTAGGAAGTGTGATTATGTACAAAGACATATTGAATGAAAGCTGAGGTCAAGACAGGACTTACAAGAAGAAGGGATAGAACCAGGGGTGAAATGCTCCCAGTTTGGACCGGATTGCCCAATCCGGTAGCGATGGCGGTGGGTGGTTTGGAGAACCAGTAGCAAAAATTCCTGGCCCTGCCCCCTGTCCCAGCTGAGCCGCAGAATCATCAGAGGGGTTTTTTTAAACTTTTAAAAGCCTTTTTTCCTCAGCCAAAAAATGTTTTTAAAAGTAAAAGAGTCTTTGATGATCAAGCAGCTCAGTTGGGATCGTCAGAACCCTTTAAAAGCTTTTTAAAAACAACTTCTTTGGCCGAAGAGGTTATAAAAAAAAGCTTTTAAAAGGCTCCTCTGGCAATCCCAGCTGAGGTGCCTGATTGCCAGAACCTTTAAAAAGCATGTTTTCTATAAGCTCTTCGGTCGAAGAGGTTGTTTCACTCTAACTACACAAACACACAAAATCTCACAAAGCTGTATGTGGCATTTTGTGTGTGTGTGTGTGTGAGTCAATTGTGTTGTGGTGTGTGTGTGTGGAAAGTGTGAAAGTTGGTTTTTGAGCTTTTTGTGGCTGTGTGAGGTTCCTGCAAGTTGCAGGTGCCATTTTGGGTGAAGTACAGCTGCTTTTACATTGTGTGTGAGTCAGTTGCGTTGTGTTGTCTGTGTGTAAAGTGTGAAAGATGGTTTTTGGTACCTCTTATTATTATTTTTATTATTTATTGTTATTGGTTATGCCCACCCGGTCACCTGACCACCAAGCCATGCCCACCAATTAAGCCACGGCCACAGAACCGGTAGGGAAAATTTTTAGATTTCACCCCTGGATAGAACTAGAATGGTGGGCATATCTTCAGCTCCAATCCCAATGCGTGAGAGATAAAAATGAATGGGGCATAAGGACCGAACCTATAGAATTGGACAAAATCCTACAAGGGGCAGATGTGCAGATGATTAGGAAATTATATAAATATCTATTGGATTATGACATGATAGAAGAGCAAGTGAAAGAGACCATGCTCACCTGGAGCAAGAATTTTGGATATGGCATTGATTTAAATGGTTGGCAAAAACTATAGGAGAGGAATAGAAAACTTACCCTAGTCATGGCATATAAAGAAAATCAATACAAGATGTTTTATAGGTGGCATTTCCCACCCACAAGATTGGCCAAGATAGGCAAAAATTGCTCACCAAAATGTTGGAGATGCAAAGCAACACTAGGCACCTACTATCATATGTGGGGGGATGCCCAAAAGCCAAGGACTTTTGGCTTCAAATAAAACAGTGGCTAGAAGAGATGTTCAACCAGACAATAGATATGATGCCAGAACTCTTCCTTTTGGGCATAATAAGGGATAATTACAAAAAAGAAGAAATATATCTTATTATGCACATATTAACAGCAGCGAGGTTGACTTACACACAAAATTGGAAATGCAGAGAGAACCCACAGAAGGCAGAAATAATCAATAAAATATTGACCTGTGCAGAAATGGACAGGTTAACAATGGAGCTCAAAGACAAAGATGAATTGGAATTCTAAAAGTATTTGTTTATAGTTCATTGTTACCGCCACCATTAATATCCTCCCTTCCTCATCCATGAAAATTGGTTTGGTCTTTATTTATTTATTTATTGTTTATTTATTGTTTTGATTTATATACCGCCCTTCTCCCGAAGGACTCAGGGCGGTTTACAGCCAAATAAAACAGAAATATAAAAATTAAAAACATTATTAAAAAACTTATTCAATTTGGCTAACAACTAAAATTCAATAAAAAACTAAAGCTCAATTTAAAAGCCCCCATTAAAACTATTAGGCTAGCCCTGCATGATGAAACAAGAATGTCTTTAGCTCGCATCTAAAGGTCCGGAGGTCAGGGAGTTGACGTATCCCTGGAGGTAGCTAGTTCCAGAGGGCAGGAGCCCCCACAGAGAAGGCCCTCCCCCTGGGGGTCACCAGTCAACATTGTCTGGCCGACGGCACCCTGAGGAGGCCCTCCCTATGGGAGCGCACTGGTGGATGGGAGGCATTTGGAAGCAGCAGGCGGTCTCGTAAGTAACCCGGTCCTATGCCATGGAGCGCTTTAAAGATGGTAACCAACACCTTGAATTGCACCCAGAAGACCACCGGCAACCAGTGCAGCTTGCGCAGGAGAGGTATTACGTGGGAGCCTCGGGTTGCTCCCTCTACTACCCGTGCAGCCGCATTCTGGACCAGTTGGAGCCTCCGAGTGCTCTTCAAGGGGAGCCCCATGTAGAGAGCGTTGCAGTAGTCTAGGCGAGAAGTGACGAGGGCATGAGTGACCGTGCATAAGGAATCCCGGTCTAGGAAGGGACGCAACTGGCGTATCAGGCAAACCTGATAAAAAGCTCCCCTGGCGACGGCCGTCATATAATCTTCTAAAGACAGCCGTACATCCAGGAGGATGCCTAGATTGCGAACCCTTTCCACGGGGGCCAATGCCTCGCCCCCTACAGTCAGCGAAGGAGTCAGCTGACTGTATCAGGATGCCGGCATCCACAGCTACTCGGTCTTGGAAGGGTTGAGTCGAAGCCTGTTTTTTCCCATCCAGACCCGTATGGCCTCCAGACACCGAGACATCACTTCAACGGCTTCGTTGGGGTGATTGGGGTGGAAATGTACAACTGTGTATCATCAGCATACAGATGACATCGCACCCCAAAACCACGGATGATCTCAGCTAGCGGCTTCATGTAGATGTTGAACAGGAGAGGCGAGAGAACTGACCCCTGTGGCACCCCACACATGAGGCGCCTCGCGGTCGAACTCTGTCCCCCTGTCAACACCGTCTGCGACCGGTCAGAAAGGTAGGAGGAGAACCACCGAAAGACAGTGCCCCCCACTCTCAACCCCTCCAGCCGTCGCAGCAAGATACCATGGTCAATGGTATCAAAAGCCGCTTGTTGTGTCTTGCCCGCCCTCAGAGCAGCCGGGGCCTTCTTACCTGCTCCCGAACACTGAGGAATGTATGCCTCCCGGTCCCAGTCCTGGCTCCATGCCCACACAAACTGCAGAAGAAGGAGAATCTCCCTGCCCCAGCCCTGACTCCATGCCCAGGCAAACAGAGCAGCTAGACCCCTCCCCCTCCTCCACAGCATGTGAGCCTGAGGAGGGTTTATTACCAACAGCTGATTGGTGTGACCCTCGCATCAGAAGATTGGATAGGCGGAGGCAACAGAGGGAAGGGAGGGGCAGGCCTTAATGAGTGCTGAGTCATGGAGCCACACCCCATGGCCTATATAAAGGATCTACTTTCTGGCAGTCTCTGAGTCAGGCAAAAGTCGAACTTATCTTGCTGAAGTCACTTACTGGTCTCCTGCCTGCTCTGAGGACTTTGCTAGGACTTTGGGCAGAGCTGCAGAGGCAAGCCTGATTCAGATTTCCCTGACCCAGCTGTCAGCGGAGGAGTGGGACACGACACCGCTGAAAGATTTAATAGGACCGGGGCAGAGGAACAACCCCTGTCCCGAGAACTCCTGAGATCATCTACCAACACGACCAATGCCATCTCTGTGCTGTACCAAAGCTGAAAGTCAGACTGGAATGGGTCCAGATAGACAGTTTCATCCAGGTGCTGGGGGAGCTGTTGAGCCACGATACTCTCAACAACCTTTGCCACAAAACGAAGGTTGGAGACAGGATGATAATTCTCTAAAGCAGCTGGGTCCAGGGAGATCTTCTTGAGGAGGGGCCTCACCACCGCCTCTTTTAAGGCAGCGGGGAAGACACCCTCCATCAAAGATGCATTGAAAATTCCCTGGAGCCAGCCTCGTGTAACCTCCCGGGTGGCCAGTACCAGCCAGGAGGGACACAGGTCCAATAAACATATGGTCGCTTTCAGCCTCCCCAGTATCCTGTCCATGTCCTCGGGAGCCACAGCGTTAAACTCTTCCCAAATAACGTCACCAAGATCTACCTCTGTCATCCCGCCCGCATCTGCCCAATCTGCGTCCAGACCATCCCAGATCTGAGTGATTTCATCATGCAGATATCGTCCAAAATCCTCAGCATGCCCTTGCAAGGGGTCCTCCCGTGCTCCCTGCAAAAGGAGGGAGTGGGTCACACTAAACAGGGCGGCTGGGCGATTATCTGCCAATGTGATAAGAGCAGAAAAATACTCCCGTTTTGCCCTTCTTATCGCCACTAGATAGGTCTGAATATGAGACCTTACTAGTGTTCGATCAGATTCAGAACGCCTGGCCCTCCAACCACTCTCTAGGCGTCTTTTCCGGCACTTCATCTTTCTCAGCTCCTCAGAATACCAAGGAGCCAGTCGAGACCAACGCCGGGTCAGAGGCTGCAAAGGCATGACGTGATCCAAAGCCCCAGCCGCCGCCCTATCCCAGGCGGCCACTAGTTCTTCAGACGAGCCGTGAGCTAGATCCTCAGGAAATGGCCCAAGCTCCATCAGAAACCTCTCCAGGTCCATCAGGCACCTGGGATGGAACCAACGAGTCGGCCCCGTCTCCCTGCGGTGGGGGTTGGTGGTTCGAAAGTCAAGTCGAAGGAGCGAATGATCCGACCATGACAGGGGTTTGATGATTAAATCCCTTAATTCTAGATCAATTCAACCACTGCCCAGAGACAAAAACCAGATCCAGTGTGTTTCCCCCGATGTGAGTGGGACCCTCCACTAACTGGGTCAGGTCCAAGGACGTCATGGAAGCCATGAACTCCCGAGCCGCCGTTGACGATTCACCAACCGATGGCAGATTGAAATCCCCCATAACCATAAGTCTGGGGATATCAACCGCCATCCCGGTTATCTCCTCCAGCAGCTCGGGCAGGGCTGCTGTCACGTAGCAAGGAGCCAGGTACGTAATCACCAAGTCCACCTGCATCCCCAGGCCCCACTTCACAAAGAGGGACTCACATGCAGCTATCTGTGGTACAGTGATCTCTCTCGGATCCAGACCCTCTTTAATAATAACCGCCACCCCCCACCCCTCCCCTGGGCCCTCGGCTGATGAAATGCACGGAAGCCCGGTGGGCACATTTCAACAAGGGGCACCCCCCTTCTGTGCCCAACCAGGTCTCTGAAATGCCCAACAGGTCCGTACCCCCCTCTTGTATAAGATCGAAAATGAGGGGGGCTTTGTTTACCACGGACCTGGCATTACATAGCGTCAGCCGAAGGCCCGGGCCTCGAGGATCCAGACTACTCGGGGAACGAGAAAAGTCAGGGGGACTGGAGCATGTGATCCCTCGCAAACAGCGAGCACACACTCCCCGAACATGATACGGGCCCCGCTTCCGCCATATCTGCCCCTCCCATTTACCGTGCCAATGGAGTAGCCCTCACAGAATCAAGCCCCCACCTCCTCCCCCACCTCCGAACCTAAAATCTCCCTACCATGAGCCCTCGCAGGGTCCAGGCTTGGCCCTAATGAGTTTCCCTCAAAACCCATCTGAGCCCTCCCACCCCTTAAAAACCCCTTACTTGAATCGTTTACAAAAATACTAAAAAATGATTCTAAAAAACCCCTGAGTTCCTTTTTTGAAGCATGCCACATCTCCAGATTCCAAAATCAATCATCGAGGTAGGCCCTCGATATAGTGGAGGGCCACTTCTGCGAGAGGGGGGTGTCGTGTCCCACTCCTCCTCTGACAGCCGGGTCTGGGAAGTCTGTATCAAGCGTGGCCACGAAGCCTCTACAGCTTTGCCAAATTCCTGTCAGAGTTCTCAGGGCAGGCAGGAATCCAAGGTAACAAAATGCAACCACATGAGACTTTGCCTGACTCAAGGAATGCCAAAAAGCAGATCTTTTATATAGGCCATGGGGTGTGGCTCCATGACTCAGCACTTATCCAGGCCTGCCCCTCCCTTCCTTTTGCTGACATCGCCTCTCCATTCTCCGGAAGTCCACTGTGTCTTTTCGTCCTCAGCTGCCGGCAATTCTAGCTCATGGCTGGCTTCATGCTCACACGCTGTAGGAGGGAGGTTTGTTTGCTCATTCTGTCCGGGCATGGTGCCAGGGCTGGGGGCTGGAGGCATGCCAGGCCATTCTTCTTCACTATCAGTCTCTGGCTCAGATAGCAGGAGATGGGAGGGGCCCAGCTGAGGAGAGGAGGGCGAGCGAGGCACAACAGGGGGAATCTCGCAGACCAAGAAGTTCTGCTGGAGAGTATCTCATAGTTCCGGGAGAGTGGCGGATAGTTTTATCTCAGTCGGTCCGGATGATGGTAAAGCAGGTCTCAGGCTGGAACGAAATTAGGTGACACAAAGTCCAGGTGGAAAATGGAGAGGCAGGATGGTAGGTCATATGGAGGTGGACCACCTCTCAGGCAAAGTTGGAATAATTGTCAGCAATAAACCCACCAGCCACTCCGAGCACAGGGTCCTCCGTCAGTGACCAAGCAACTGCCCCCCATCACCGTCGTCTGCCGTCATTCACACCATCCTCACTCCACTCCACCCCACACCCCCTATCACAAGGGGGGTAGGGTCCGTGTCAGGGTGGCCCAGGCAGCAACAAAATCCATTGCCTCCTTAATATACAATACAATGCCTCTCTTAGTTTGATGTGTAAGCGAGGCATATAGTTTCCCCATTTTAGGATATTCCCCCAAAAAATTATGTTGTTTTTTTTGATGTGAACTTCCTGTAAACAAATTATATCCTGTTTTAAATTTTCCAATTTGTTAAAAGTTCTTTTCCTTTTTATTGCCGAATTCAGTCCATTTATGTTAATTGATGTTAATTTTATTTCTTCTTCCATGTTTTACTTATATGTGAATTTTGTTGCTCTAGTCGTCCTTGTCTCTCTTGTCTCTCTTGGTTCCTTTGCCCTTGCTCCTTCTCTTATTGGTATTTCCTCCCGATCCTTGACAGCTTCTTTTTGTTGTTTGTCTCTCTCTTCCATGAGCTCTTCCTGGTATCTCTCTCTCTCCTCCTTTTCTCCTCTTGTGGTCCCAAATATTGATCATAGAATTGTTCTGCCTTCTCTATCGAGTCTAGTCTGTTTCTTTGCTCCTGCCAAGTTGTCAACACTCTGTCAGGTATCAGGCATCTAAATTTTATTCCTTTTTTAATTAAACATTTTGTCAAAAACTGATATTCTCTTCTCAAATCTCTGACTCTTCTTGGTATTTGTTTTAACACTACTATTTCTCTACCCTTGTACTTCATAGGGATGTTTCTTACTCTCTGTAAAAGTTCTGTTTTTATTGCTTTTTTGGTAAATCTAACATGCACTTCTCTGGGTAGATTATTTCTCATTGCATATCTTGTATGCACTCTAAATATTTCATCAATATTGTTCAGGATTCTTTCCTTAGGTTCCTCCATTGCTTTCGTCAACAAATCTGCCATTATCTTTACTAAATTTTCCTTTTTCTTCTTCCATATTCTGAAATTTCAAATAATAATCCGCTCGATCCAATTCTAAAGAGATAATTATATTTTCTTTATTTCTCTCTGCCACTGTTAATCTATAATCCAGCTCTCCCACTCTTTTTTTTTCTTTGTTAATTTGGCTTTTTCTTCTACTTCTTGCATTCTTTGCTCATTTTTCTCCATAATCCCTTGAACATTTTAAAATTCTCCTTCTACTTTCTCCATTCTCTCATAATTTTCCAATTCTTTCTTTCAAATCTTTACAAAGAGCTTGTATCATAGTCTTTCATTCTAATTGCATAGCATTGGTTTTTTCTTGTTGTGCCATAGAATCTAATATTCTCTGACCAGCAGGGCTAGAAGTCGCAGAGGATGACACTAAAGACAATGCTGATGTTGTTTTCTTCATCTTGTAATATCTTGATATTTTTAATCCATCAAATATAGCTCGTATTTTCAAGTCAATTTATATCCAAGGCTCACCAAAAAAAAGCAAAGAAAAAAAAATAGAAAACCAGAGTGATGACAAAAATAACGAAAAATAAAAAATAAAAAGGAGAAGCCAAAAAACTTTGTAATCCAAATCTAAATCTCAGAGTTTTTCTTACTTCTTTTCTTCAGGTTCTTCTTACCTTAATCCAAATTGCCTCAGAGAGAGGAAAAATAAAGTTTATAATCCAAATCAAACCCTCCCATAAGCTCCAAACTTACAGTTATTCCAAAAGAAAAATTCACCACATTACACAAGGCAGAAAAAAGATATAAGTAGAAAAAATAGAAAAATAAAAAAACAGGTAACAGCCACTTAAAAAGAAAAATGTAGAAACCTTATGTCAGCCTCTGCATGCTATCTTGATTGTTTTATTTACTTAGTTAAGTGTTTAATTGTTTTATTACTGGTTATTGCTTAGTTAAATGTTTTATTGCTATTTTAGTGTTAAGTATTAGGAATGGAGTAATATTCCTTTAAGATTGCTTTGGCTGCCATACAAAGAGGGGGAGGAGGAATTCAAACTCCAAGATGCGGGCTGACACTAACAAACTCTCCATACCAGAGAAGCAGAGGTCCCCGGAAGAAGAACGCCACGTGAAGCCTAAGAAGAAATGAATTGGACTAGATTGTTTGACCTTTGGAGGGAGGAGGGATTTATGAGGGATATGCTTGTGTATATCCTACTATCTATATCCTCCTACTATTCAGATCTTGCTTTTCTTTTGCTGCATTCAGTTCTACCCAGTAAAAGTACCTTGCTCTAAAAATATGGAGTCAGGGGTTTTCTTTCCTGGGTTCTGAATGGAGGCACTCCTGACACCTTATTTCAAAGTGCCACCAAAAAGGGGAAAAAGGTTTCCCCTTTACCTGTTTCTGTTATTCCTCCTTTTAAGTTCCAAGAGCTACACTATTCAAATAAAAAACAACAAAGTTTCCAGTGCTCTGCTCTCTAGCAAAAGAGGATGCCTGCCTTGGGTAGCGAGGTTGTTGAAGGTTTTTACTGTTATTGTCGAGGCTTGCCAAGGAACAGCCCATCTGCACTTGGAGATTCTGTGGAAGAAGGGCAGATAGGACTACGCATGCTCAAGATGGCGCTGTGGTTGTGAGAGTGAAGGGGGATGGCGACTTTTTTCCGGTCAGCCCTGAACAGGGAGACTGTTTTCAATCTTTGGGGTCCCCTGCCCGACTAGATGAACAACTCACCAGCCAGGGAGAGCAGGGCTGGTGAAGAACGAGGCCAAGGAAAGCCAAGGGAAGCCGAGGGAATCCATGGCTCCGGTGGTGAGGCTCTGGTGGTGAGGCCATATGATGGCTGCGGGGGAGGCGTTCCCAGCATTCCCGGTCATCGATGGCGTTATTTCCTGTGGCGGCGGATGAGGAGGCGACGGCGATGGTGACGACAGTATCTCCCCCCATATGGAGGGAGCTTCACAAAGTATCTCCCCCCTACGAAGGGAGCTTCACGGAGTCTTCGTGGGGGTGTGGCCGCCGCGGCTGTGGCCACCGTGGTGGCGGTGGCGGCATCATCGTTTTGAGTCGGCAGTGATATTCCTGATGTTCCTGGTGGCGGTGGCGCTGTTCCAGCGGTGGTGGCGGCGACGATGGCGGCGACGACGACGATGATGATGTCTCCCCCATGAAGTCCCACGGAGCCCCCCCTCCCCCACGGAGCCTCCTTGGGGGTTTTGGTTGGCTGCGGCCGCTGCGGTGATGGACGCTGCAGCTGCGGCCGCCATGGCGGCGGCAGCGGCAACATCTCTCAGCAGCGGTGACCTCTTTCCCTTTTTGGGGCCCCCCGGAGGCCCGAATAGTTGGTCTGGGTGGCGACTGAGGCAGCGGCGATGGTGGCAGCAACGTCTCTTGGTGGCGATGGCGCTTTTGCGGCAGCGGCAGAGGTGGCGATGGTGGTGACTTCTTTCCCCCCTTGGGGCCCCTCTGAAGCTGAGCACGTGTGACTCAGCGATGGAGGCCTTGGATTCATTGTCATTTAACTTCCTAGTTGGAGATTTTCCATCTGGACTGGCCGGGATAAGAATACTCGCTACTCTTCAAATCACATATGTACTTGGCAGTGGAACTCCTTGGTCTGCGAGATTCCCCCCTCTCGCAGACATGGCCCTCCATTCTATCGAGGGCCTACCTTGATGATTGATTTTGGAATCCCGAGAGGTGGCATGCAGCAAAAAAGAGTCTTCAGGGTTTTTTAAATGTGTTTTTTAAAGGGTTTTTAAGGGGAGGGAGGGAAAGGATGGGCATTGGGGGAAACCCGTCAGGGATTGGGCCAGACCCTGCTAGGGCTCACGATATAGCTGCAGTAGGTTCGGAGGCGACGGAGAAGGCTGGATCTCGATTCTATGGGGGCTATCCCATTGGCACAGTAATTGGGAGGGGCAGATATGGCAGAAGTGGGGGCCCGCATCTTGTACGGGGAGTGCACACTCGCTGTTTGCGAGTGATCGCGCACTCCGGTCCCTCTGACTTCTCCCATTCCCTGAATGGCTGGAATCCTCAGAGCCTGGACCTTCGGCTGATGCTATGTAATGCCAGGTCCATGGTGAACAAAGTCCCCCTTATTTTTGATCTTATACAAGAGTGGGGTGCGGACCCGATTAGCATTTCGGAGACCTGGTTGGGCACAGAAGGAGGGGCACCCCTTGTGGAAATGTGCCCACCATTTCATCAGCCGAGGGCCCAAGGTAGGGGTGGGGGGTGGCGGTTATTATCAACGAAGGTCTGGATCCGAGGGAGCCCACTGTGCCACAGACAGCTGGTTGTGAGTCCCTCTGTGTGAAGTGGGGTCAGGGGATGCAGGTGGGCTTGCTGATTACATACCTGGCTCCTTGCTGCGTGACAGCAGCCCTGCCCGAGCTGTTAGATGTGATAGCCGGAATGGCGGTTGACACCCCCAGACTTATGGTCATGGGGGATTTCAACCTGCCATCGATTGGTGAAGCATCAGCGGCAGCTCGGGAATTCATGGCTTCCATGACGGCTATGGACCTGACCCAGTTAGTGGAGGGTCCCACTCACATCGGGGGAAACACTCTGGATCTGATTTTCATCTCTGGACAGTGGTTGAATGATCTAGAATTAAGGGATTTAGTTATCAAACCCCTGTCATGGTCAGATCATTTGCTCCTTCGACTAGACTTCCAAACCGCCATCCAACACCGCAGGGAGATGGGGCCGATTTGTTGGTTCTGTCCCAGGCACCTGATGGACCCGGAGAGGTTTCTGACAGAGCTTGGGCCATTTCCTGAGGATCTAGGCTCGGCTGAAGAACTAGTTGCTGCCTGGGAAAGGGCGGCAGCTGGGGCTTTGGACCGTGTCGTGCCTTTGCGGCCTCTGACCCGGCACCAATCTTGACTAGCTCCTTGGTTCTCTGAGGAGCTGAGAGAGATGAAACGCCAGAAAAGACGCCTAGAGAGTGGATGGAGGGCCAGCTGTTCTGAATCCGACCAAACACTAGTAAAGTCTTATATTCAGACTTACCTAGTGGCGATAAGAGCGTCAAAACGTGAATATGTTTCTGCTCTTATTGCATCGGCAGATAACCGCCCAGCCGCCCTGTTTAGGGTGACCCGCTCCCTCCTTTATCAGGAGGCACGGAAGGACCCACTACAAGGGCATGCTGAGGATTTTGGACAATATCTGCACAATAAAATCGCTCAGATCTGGAATGGCCTGGACTCAAATTGGATAGATTTGGACAGGATGACGGAGGTAGGTCTTGGGGATATTATCTGGGAGGAGTTCGATACTGTGGTTCCTGAGGATATGGACAGGATACTGGGGAGGCTGAATGCGACCACATGTTTATTGGACCCGTGTCCCTCCTGGTTGGTAGTGGCCACACAGGAGGTCACACAAGGCTGGCTTCAGGGAATTTTCAATGCTTCCTTGACTGAGGGTGTCGTCCCCACCGCCTTAAAAGAGGCGGTGGTGAGGCCCCTCCTCAAGAAGCCCTCCCTGGACCCAGCTGTTTTAACAAACTATCATCCTGTCTCCAACCTTCGTTTTGTGGCAAAGGTTGTTGAGAGTGTGGTGGCACGACAGCTCCCCCATTACCTGGATGAAACTGTCTATCTAGACCCGTTCCAGTCTCACTTCAGGCCTGGGTACAGCACGGAGACGGCTTTGGTCGCATTGGTGGATGATCTCTGGAGGGCTCGGGACAGGGATTGTTCCTCTGCCCTGGTCCTATTAGATCTTTCAGCGGCTTTTGATACCATCGACCATGGTATCTTGCTGCAACGGCTGGGGGGTTTAGGAGTGGGGGGCAATGTTCTTCAATGGTTCTCCTCCTATCTCTCGACGTTGCAGACGGTGTTGACAGGAGGGCAGAGATCGGCCGCAAGGCACCTCATGTGTGGGATGCCACAGGGGTCGGTACTCTCGTCTCTTCTGTTCAACATCTGTAGGAAGCCGCTGGGCGAGATCATTCGTAGTTTTGGGGTACTTTTACTTTCTTAGTTCTTTTGGCTCCTCCTGCCTTCCTCGCCTCTGTTCTTCCAGAGGTGGAAGGAAAAAGCCAATTCCACCTCCTCCTTTTAAACCTCCCTCTCTTCTCCTCTATTCTTCCAAGGAGGTTCTTCGTACAAAAGTTTCAAAAGAAGTTTCAAAAAAATAAGTCTCACCCAAACCAATCACACCTTCTTCCACCTCCATGCTCTTGCTGTGACTGACCCAGCTTCATAGTGACTCATAATGGCTGCCTTCTCAGTTGTCGGCTTAAGGAGCTTTTTCCAGATCATTCAGGGAATTTGTGGATTCCCTGAGATTGCCGGAATTTGCTCCCCTTGCTCACCATCCCTACAAGATGGCTTCTGTCCTGAGAGACCACCCAGCAACAGGGATATCAATGACTTCCTCAGGAGCCCCCCAAAAATACGTCATCTTGCTGTGACGCTAGCCATGCCCCCCCAGAAGGATCTTGACAGACTTGAAAATTGGGTCCTATCCTACAAAATGCAATTCAGCAACAAGAAAAATACAGCCTTACATTTAGGCATATACAGGTATAGAATAGGTGATAGGTGGCTCAACAGCAGTAACTGTGAGATGGATATAGGTGTCCTAGGGGTCAGAGTAAGGTCCTACACATAGGCAAGAAAAAGCAAATGCACAGATATAGAATTGGTTGTACCTTGCTCAACAGCAGGATCTAGGAGTCCTAATAGACCACTACTTAAGTATGAGCCAAGAGTGTGCTGCACCTGCCAAAAAAAGCTAATTCAGTCCTAAGTTGCATCAACATAGGGGCAGTTTCAAACTTACAAGAAGTGATAATACTGTTTTACATTGCACCAGTGAAACCACACTTGGAATATTCCATCATCTTTGGTCATGATGATGCAAAAAACTTTGAGACCCTAGAAAGAGTGCAGAGAACATAACAAAGATGATATAAGGAGTCTGGATGATAAATCATATGATGAATGATTGCAGGAACTGGGTATATCTAATCTAACAATAAGAATGACTAGAGGTGATATGATAGCAGTCTTCCAGTACTTGAGGAGCTGTCACAGAGAAGTGTGTATCAACCTATTCTCCAAAGCACCTGAGGGCAGGACAAGAAGTAATTGGTGGAAGATTATCAAAGAGAGATCCAACCTAGAAGTAAAGAGAAATTTCCTGTCAGTGATAATTTACCTGCAGAAGTTGTGGGTGCTCCATCATTAGAGGTTTTCAAGAACAGATTGGATAGTCATTTGTCTAGAATGGTAAAGGGTCTCCTACTTGAGCAGGGGTTTGGACTAGAAGATCTCCAAGGTCATATATATATTCTATAAGATATCTGTGAATTCGGTAAAACCTGCATACCTTTTCCATAAACTTATGGAAAATTATGTAAATTATATCAAATTTATGTAAATTATTATAAATTTTGATTTAATGGATACCTCTTCCTCTCAATTGACTTATGATATTGAGGTTTTATGTAATTTGTTTTGAGAGCAGCAAGATTAGTAAATGCTATCTTATTCATACATTTATCGTATTCAGCATTGTCCCACATTACAACACAAATTTGAATATAGCAACCTTTTTTTTTTCAATTAGACTGTCCTTCGATATAACCAGCCACCGCAGAAGACAAATAGTTTTACTTTGAATGTGGAAATATTCCCAAATGTGTATGAGTCCTGGAAGCATTTTCTCATTCTGCTAGAATTGAGGTATGGTGGATTCCTAGCTTAGAACACTCTCATTAGCAAGTCCATCCCATATCTAATGAGAATTGTTTGCTTTTCCTGCAAAAATGTTTATTCATGATTGCAAACCACTGGGAATCCTTGATAGATTCAGTGGTGAATGAATGAACAAATTTCTGCCTCCAGTCAATTATTATCTTTTCCAGAAGAAAATTTCCTTTTATTTACCACCATATAATTCATCCATTCAGATAAACCACCAATTAAGTGGCCAGCAGTTTGAATTATGGCACAGAGCTGAATACCATATTTATTCTTATTCAGAAGTCCCCTCTTCATGTTTGTCAGACCAACAAGGCATATAGCTAGGTGCCATGGTAACTGCTCTGCCTGAGTTGCTCATTTTCCTTCAGTTAGCCCAAAAGACTATGTAATGCTCAGGGAGAACTTTGTATTTGGGGTAATCTAAAATAGTGAATAGCCGAAGCAAAGCAGAAGGGCTAGCTCCTTAAAAACAGAAATTGCTTCAAACTTCGTAAGCTGAGTCTGCTGATCATGCTTACTTTTGTCACAGGCTCAGAGAATTATCATTGGAAAAAAAGGAGTCTGTGAGTGTCTCTTGAACCTGAAGAAAATTCACGGTCATCTTCTTTTCTCATCTGCATTATCTTTTCCAGAATTTTCATTTCTGTTTTGATTGAGAATTCTCTTGTTTCTTTGTGTAGCTACATAGGTCAACGGGAAGCAAGTAATATGGCCCTAATAGAAGTGAATATGGTATCAGGATTCATTCCTCTGAAGAAATCTGTGAAGAAGGTAAGAAAACCTTAACTTTCATCTTCTGCTGTTCCTGATATATTAAGAAATATTTCTAGCATTTTCAGTAAAAATTACCCTTATGAATTATACATGCTTGTTACTATGAAATTCAGCAAACTACTGTTATTGCCAGTTTTCAGAATCTTGTTGGCTTGCCCTGATAATATGAGAACAATTACAAGACACTATCACCACTTCTAAGGAGGAACTAATGGTACTACAGATAGCCCTAGTTTAACAACATTAATTGGGACCAGAAACTCCATTGTTAAGCAATGTGATCATAAGTCAAAAAACAATGTAACCACATTGCTAATCAACAGCAATTCCAGCAGCTATAGTTGCCATCATTAAAAACGGTTCATGCAGGTCATTGAGTGAGAATCTCATGTGATTGTGACCAGTGGTGGGATTCAAATAATTTAACAACTGGTTCTCTGACCTTTCCCTCTTTCTCCTCCCTGCTCCTCCTCCTTCCCTTGGGCTGGTGGCTCCATTTCCATTTCTCCATAGCAGTGCAGCAGCCGAGCTTGCCCCACCCACCACTGCCCAGATGCCCTCACTTCTCTCAAGCATTTCCTTGCTAACCTGATTTCCAGCTCTGTCGCATTTCTCCATCATGTTTCTCACCATTGTGTGCAAGGAAACAAAAGTTTGTGGGACTAAAAAAAAAAAGTTCAATCAATTCCAACTTCTCACAAAAAAAAAGATCTTGTGAAGTAGGAATTGAATGATTGATTTTTTTTTTTTAGTCCCACAGACTTTTGTTCCCCTGCACACAATAGCGACAAATGCAACAGAGAAATGTGACCGAGCTGGAAATCAGGTAGGCAAAGAAATGCTTGGAGGAAGCAAGTTGCCCAGGGCAACCGGAGGGAAGGCGGCATCTTCCGGCACTTAAATGCGGCAGCATTCCAGCTCTGGCCAGGAAGGGGCAGCCAGCATGGCTGCTGAAGGCAAGATTCCTGCTCACTTCAGGACTCTCCCCGCCCCTCTAGTGTTCTGCCAGCATTTTGGCCCTGGGCTGCTGCCTTATGTGCAGTCCCCCCATCTCTGCTGCCTGCTGTAAAGTAAGACATCCCTCAAAAATAAGATCTAATGGGTCTTTTCAAAAGACCCGGTCTTATTTTTGGGGAAACAGGGTAGTTTTCACCTGAGTGACATGACTGAAGGAGCCGCGTTTCCATTTGGTTTCATATGTTTTGGCTAAAACATAGGAAGAACGGTTACAGGAATTGGGTATGTCTAGTTTAATGAAAAGAAGGACCAGGGATGATATGGTAGCAGTCTCCCAGTATTTGAGGGGCTGTCACAGAAAAGAGGAGGCCAACCTTTATCTCCAAAGCACCAGAGTGCAGGACAAGAAACAATGGATGGAAAATACACAAGGAGAGAAGCAACCTGGAATAAGGAGAAACTTCCTAACAGTGAGGAGAATTAAGCACTGGAACAGCTTGCCTCCAGAAGTTGTGGGTGCGCCATCATTGGAGGCTTTCAAGAAAAGACTGGACAGCCATTTGTCTGGAATGGTAGAGGGACTCCTGGTGATCCCTTCCAGCTCTATTCTGATTCTAATTCCTCCCTTTCTAACAGGCAGTGATATCCTATGTCTTTTCCTTGCTTCCCTTCAACCAAGACTGCAATGGAGCTTGTTATCTGGGTTTATTTTGACGACTGCTTATTTCTTGAACTGAACCTATGATAGCACTGTTTTTCGGCCATCTTTCCATCAATGGTGGTTAAAGCATTGATTGGAAAATAAATTATGCCCCCTTCCCCAACTAAGCAAGTGGAAAACATGGGGTCTCCTCTCCAGCATTTAGAATCATAGGATCCTAGGGCTCTAGTCCAATCTTCTGCTCAAGTAGGAGACACTACGGCATTCCAGACAAGTGGCTGTCCAATCTTTTCTTAAAAACCTCCAGGAATCGAGCATCACAACTTCAAGGGCAAGCTGTTCCACTGGTTAATTGTTCTCACTGTTAGGAAGTTTCTCCTCAGTTCTAGGTTGCTTCTCTTCTACATTACTGTAGTTTCCAGCATTTTCTTTCCTTCCCTCCTTCCTTCCTTCCTTCCTTCCGTCTTTCCTTCCTTCCTTCCACCTGTTCCTCCCTCCCTCTCCTCTATCCAACTATCCATCTATATCTCATTCACTTTCCACTCCCTCCCTCCCTCTTTCTTTCACTTTCACTTTCCCTTCCCTCCTTTCTTTCTTCTTTCTTTCTTCCTTTCTTGCCTCTCTTTTCTTTCTTTCTTTTTTCTTTCTTGTCTTCCCCTTGTCTCTCTCTTCTCTCTCTTCTTTCTTTCTCTCTCTCTCTCTCTCTTTCTCTCTTCTTTTTTTCTTGCCTCCCCCTTTTCTTTCTTTTTTTCTTTTTTGTCTCTCCCTTTTCTCAGAGCCCAGGCATGGGAGGGGTGCCCCAAAAGAGGCAGAGCAAGTGGGCACATCAAACCTGAGGCATTGGGGGAGCTCAGCAGAGCCGATGGATGCTGCCCAATGGTGGGATACAAATCATTTAACAACCTTTTGTTTTCTGAACAAAAGTTTATGGGACTAAAAAAAAAGTTCAATCAAACAATTTTTCATGGGAAAAATAGATCTCACTTATGGAAGTTGGAATCCCTGCAAACAATGGTGAGAAACATGACGGAGCTGGAAATCAGGTTAGCAAGGAAACAGTTGCAGGAAGCAAGGGCATCTTGGCAGAGGTGGGAGGGGCAAGCTTCACAGCAGGGCCACTGCACTGCAATGGAGAAATGGAAATGGAGTGGCTGGCACGAGGGAAGGAGGAGGAGCAGGGAGAAGAAAGAGGGAAAGGTCAGAGAATTGGTTGTTAAATTATTTGAACCCCACCCCTGCCCCCTTCCCTCCACATCCTCCCCCCCCCCCCCCACAGCACTTCCTTTCCAACCAAATTTGGCTGGCCTCATCATAGCAACAGAGGAGGGGCTGGGGCACACATGGCAGCCAGGAAGGAAATTGCACCAACAAACAGAACCACTAAATTTGTGTGAGGCTGAGATGTTTGCAGTAGATGTAAAAACTTACTTAAGCTACCTTAAAGTGGTTCAGTGCATTTTTCCCCATTTCCTGCCACCTTCCCACTTTCTCCGCTTCTCTCTTCTTTTTTTCTTGCCTCCCCCTTTTCTTTCTTTTTTTCTTTTTTGTCTCTCCCTTTTCTCAGAGCCCAGGCATGGGAGGGGTGCCCCAAAAGAGGCAGAGCAAGTGGGCACATCAAACCTGAGGCATTGGGGGAGCTCAGCAGAGCCGATGGATGCTGCCCAATGGTGGGATACAAATCATTTAACAACCTTTTGTTTTCTGAACAAAAGTTTATGGGACTAAAAAAAAAGTTCAATCAAACAATTTTTCATGGGAAAAATAGATCTCACTTATGGAAGTTGGAATCCCTGCAAACAATGGTGAGAAACATGACGGAGCTGGAAATCAGGTTAGCAAGGAAACAGTTGCAGGAAGCAAGGGCATCTTGGCAGAGGTGGGAGGGGCAAGCTTCACAGCAGGGCCACTGCACTGCAATGGAGAAATGGAAATGGAGTGGCTGGCACGAGGGAAGGAGGAGGAGCAGGGAGAAGAAAGAGGGAAAGGTCAGAGAATTGGTTGTTAAATTATTTGAATCTCACCACTGCTCCCTTCCCTTCACATTCTTCCCCCCCCCCCCCACAGCACTTCCTTTCCAACCAAATTTGGCTGGCCTCATCATAGCAACAGAGGAGGGGCTGGGGCACACATGGCAGCCAGGAAGGAAATTGCACCAACAAACAGAACCACTAAATTTGTGTGAGGCTGAGATGTTTGCAGTAGATGTAAAAACTTACTTAAGCTACCTTAAAGTGGTTCAGTGCATTTTTCCCCATTTCCCTGCCACCTTCCCACTTTCTCCGCTTCTCTCTCTTCACCGAACTATCTCCTCCAGAGCTATCTCCTCCAGTGGGTGAAGTCAAGGGAGACTCTGCTTGGGGCCTGATGATGCAGCAGAAGGGAGAATTCTCATTGGTCCTTCCCCATTCCTGGCTACTCCCAATTTCTAAATTTATTTATTTATTTATTTATTTGATTTTTATACCGCCCTTCTCCCGAAGGACTCAGGGCGGTGTACAGGCAGAATAAGATGAACAATACAAAATACAATTAAAACGGAATTTAAAAAACTTATTCAAATTGGCCTGAAAATTTAAAAATTTACCAAACGCTAAAACCCCATTTAAAATTAATATAAATTTAAACATTTAAAATTCAATTTAAGCCAGCCCCGCGCGAATGAAAAGATGTGTCTTCAGTTCGCGGCGGAAAGTCCGAAGGTCAGGTATTTGGCGTAAACCTGGGGGAAGCTCGTTCCAGAGTGTGGGAGCCCCCACAGAGAAGGCCCTTCCCCTGGGGGCCGCCAGCCGACATTGTTTGGCGGACGGCACCCTGAGAAGTCCCTCTCTGTGAGAGCGTACGGGTCGGTGGGAGGCATGTGGTATTCAAGGAAATTCATTCAAATTCAAGGAAACTGCTTCCTCCCCCTAATCCAGACCCCACTGATTCCACCTCTGAGGCTAGGAGCATCCGACTCTTTCTCCTCTCTCTTTGGGGCTGCTTTTGGGGCAGCATCTATGGGCTTTGCTGGGCTCCCCCGATGCCGCAGGTTTGATGTACCCATCTGCTCTGCCTCTTTTGGGGCACTCCTCTCATGCCCAGGCTCTGTCGCTGGGGCTGTGTGTGTGCAAGTGGGGGGAGAGGGAGACAAACAAGGGCTGGAGTAAGAGAGTGATTCACTCCTTACCAAAGTGGTGCCTTCACTCCCCCAGAGTGGAAGGAGGAGAGAGAGAGAGAGGCCCATGGGGTTGTCCTCGCAGCTCTCAAACCTGTGGAAGATGGGGGGGTGGCTCCTGGCCTGCATGGTGGACTGTGCACCGGCTGAGCCCAGAGACACACAGAGAGAGGGGGGATGGATGGGTGACTGGGTTGACACTTGGCTTCCAATGCCCGAAGGGCAAGGAAGGGAGAGACTGCTGCTGCCTTTTATTGGGGCGTGTGGAGAGAGATAAGGCTCCTCTTGCCGTCTCTTTTCCCCCCATTACCAGGCATGGCAGGGCTTCCTGCCCCTCACTTAGCCACCTGCCCCCCTTTATCAATGCAATTTGGGGGTGGCAGATGGGGGGGGGAGGAAGACTATTCAGCCGGTTTGCTAAACTGCAGAAAAATTTGATGAGAACCAGATGAATCCCACCACTTATTGTGATTTCTGACTTCCTGCTGCTGGCTTCCCTATTGACTTTGCTTGTGGGAAGTCAGCAGAAACATTGCAAAACATGATCACATGACTATAGTCATTACAAGGACCACCTATTAGAATTTGTAACTGTTTAAAATGCTGTGGGATGCAGAGATGCTTATTAGGTCAGAAGTTAATTTATTTTATTTATTTATTAATCAGATTTATATGACTGCCCACCCAATTTTCAAAGTTGCAAATTGCATGTATTGTGGCTATAGTGTTTAAACCAAAAACAGTATCAAAAACTCTAAAAAGCTTCCAATGGCAATTACTACTCATAACATCTCACAAGCCTGTGAAAATCTATTCTTGACATTCCAGCATTTTTAAAAAGGCAGCCCAACCGGTGACAAACAAGATTCAAGTCTAGCTAACTAGAAAGAGAGGTAGGACCTATGAGGAGTTGGAGTGGAATGCAATCTACAGGCTGTGGACTGGCCTTCCTCATTAATATAAACATCCTGTAACCTACATGTCACATATAATTTCATTTCATATTTTGCATAGGTCTACATGTAGCGCATTAATTCATGGCTCATATGATCAGTCATACTATTCCCTGATTATTCTTTACTGTTCTATATTCTAATAGCTGGAAGGCAAAGGCCATGTAAAGAAAGTTGAACTTGATCTAGACAAAATCACTATGTATCTGGATCAGGTAAGACCTCTTAATTGTCAATTTGATATGAAGCTGGGTTTAAAGGGGGTAAAGATGATGTGGAAATTCATTCCAGATGACAATTCATCTTCTGGGAAGTTGAAAATGTGGAATTAATATTAAGACCACTTTCTGTGGACACGAGACTTGACTTCAGAACAAAACTTTTTTCTACTTTTCTTTTTCTTCAGCTGGATAATACAGTTCAAAAGTACAATTTGCATGTGGTACAAGAACATAAAATAACAGATCTTAAGCCTGCAATAATTAAAGTTTATGATTATTACCATCCAGGTAAGCATATCCCTAGTTGCTCCCCATTCACCTCTTTTTTTGTCCAAAGAACTGTGGTTCTTCACCATTCTTTCTACACATTTCAATCTTGTTTCCATCCAACACTGGACTGAGCACCAAGATTGGTAGCTGGCATCCTTAATTCTGGTCTGAATTAGTGCTATTCACCAGGCATTGAATTGGTTAAAAACTATATTGGCAGAAAAATTGCTGTTCATACTGGTGAGTTCTATCCTGCCACAGATGTTGTTCTTATTTATAATGTACCTGACATACAAAAGACAGGGATTCTTTGCTGCCCCTTTCAGTAAAAATCATTAGTTGGTGGAAGAACATTCTTCAGTTGCTCTATTTAATATGAGATAAAGCTAGAGAATGGGCAAGGGAGCATGATTAGATTGTTGTTCAGTTGAAAATATAGGTCAACCACTAGTATTGAAAAATGTGTGTGCCTCGCATCAGTAAGCAGATCCCATCCAAGTCCATATTTTTAATTATACCTGTGATGGTTTTTCTACCAATACATGAAGTGATGTGGATACTCACATATTCTATGAATACAAAGATGATGATGATACTGCATGATATATTTGTTCTAATATTCCTAAATTCCCTATTAGATCATGCCATGTTACTATGGTTGTATACAGAAATCTGCTTAATCATTACTTTTCAAAAGGAAAAAATAACAGTTGTTTCCACAATGATAATCTGAGTCGGGTTTCAAACACAAGGCTCCCCAGGCCAGATTCAGCCGTGATATGGTTGGATCCAGCCTGCGGGGCTATCTTGGAAAATGTAAGGGGCCGGCCCGTGTCTCTTTGGCCCGGTCTACCCACTTCACTTCGGCCCAGTCTACCCATGTTGCTTTGGTCTGGTCTACCCACATCACCTCAGCCCAGTCTACATCGGGCCAGTGTGGCTTTGGCCTGGTCTACCCATTGCAAAGAGGAAACATCGGGCTAGCGTGACTTCGGCCCGGTCTACCCAGTGTGAAGAGGAAACATGCCAGCAGTTTGGGGAATGGCATCAAGCTGACCATGCCCACCCTGTCAGCCACACCCATCCAGTTGGCCACATCTGCCCGGCCCCCCAAGGTCAACCACAGCTCTGATGAAATTGAGTTTGACACCCCTGATCTAAATGAAGGTTCCTGATTCTCTCCACTATGCTATAACAAGTACTGGTATTGGGGATTGGCTGATTAAAACTGCAGCTCCCTCTCAAGTTGAGTAAACTTTTGCACCATGTAATATGAGAGGGAATGTGTTCTGCTTTTAGGAAAAAAAGATGTTCTTGTAAATGATACGATTTTTTTAAAATTTATGGTTGCATTACTTCTCTTGTAAATAACCTTGGGTGCTTTTTTTTTGTTTGAGAAATGACATAAAGACCTTACCCTCTATCCTTTTTTTATTATTCAGATGACAATACTGTTGTTGAATATAATGCTCCTTGCAGTGAAGGTAAAGATGATGTAGTAATGCTTTTACAATTTTTTGTCTATTATTGATTTTGTAATTGACTTCTTTCCCAGATTATGATCCAATTCATAGTCTGTTGTGGAAAAGTTATTTTTAGAGTGACAAAATGTGATAGAATAGAATAGAATTTATTGGCCAAGTGTGATTGGACACACAAGGAATTTGTCTTGGTGCATATGCTCTCAGTGTACATAAAAGAAAAGATACGTTCATCAAGGTACAACATTTACAACACAATTGATGATCAATATATCAATATAAATCATAAGGATTGCCAGCAACAAGTTATAGTCATACAGTCATAAGTGGAAAGAGATTGGTGATGGGAACTATGACACGATTAATAGTAGTGCAGATTCAGTAAATAGTCTGACAGTGTTGAGGGAATTATTTGTTTAGTAGAGTGATGGCCTTCGGGAAAAAACTGTTCTTGTGTCTAGTTGTTCTGGTGTGCAGTGCTCTATAGCGTCGTTTTGAGGGTAGGAGTTGAAACAGTTTATGTCCAGGATGCAAGGGATCTGCAAATATTTTCACGGCCCTCTTCTTGATTCGTGCAGTATACAGGTCCTCAATGGAAGGCAGGTTGGTAGCAATTATTTTTTCTGCAGTTCTAATTATCCTCTGAAGTCTGTGTTTTTCTTGTTGGGTTGCAGAACCGATTGTGCATCATTGCTCTCCTGATAAAAGCTGCAAGCAGACATAATTAGACTCTAGGCAGTCCCAGGTTTTCAGAATTTTGGGGATGCCTTTATCCTGTTTTGCCTGTACCTATAGATGAGATATAGTAATAGGTTGAGGAGCAGTAAATTTCCTCCTCCCTTTTTCTGAATAGAATAGAATAGAATAGAATAGAATAGAATAGAATAGAATAGAATAGAATAGAATAGAATAGAATAGAATTCTTTATTGGTCAAGTGTGATTGGACACACAAGGAATTTGTCTTTGGTATATATACTCTCAGTGTATATAAAGAAAAATAAAATACATTCATCAAGAATCATAAGATGCAACACTTCGTGATTGTCATAGGTTACTGTTGTTGTCAGTTGCGAAGTCGTGTCCAACCCGTCGTAACCCGATGGACAACGTTCCTCCAGACCTTTCTATCCTCTACCATCCTCTGGAATCCATTTAAGCTCACACCTACTGCTTCAGTGACTCCATCCAGCCACATCATTCTCTGTTGTCCCCTTCTTCTTTTGCCCTCAATCTTTCCCAGCATTAGACTCTTTTCCAGTGAGTCCTTCCTTCTCATTAGGTAGCCAAAGTATTTGAGTTTCATCTTCAGGATCTGGCCTTCTAAAGAGCAGTCAGGGTTGATCTCCTCTAGGACTGACTTGTTTGTTCACCTTGCAGTCCAAGGGACTCGCAGGAGTCTTCTCCAGCACCAGAGTTCAAAGGCCTCAATTCTTTAGCGCTCAGCCTTTCTTATGGTCCAACTTTCACAGCCATACGTTGCAACTAGGAAAATCATAATCTTGACTAGACACACTTTTGTTGGCAAGATAATATCTCTGCTTTTTAGTATGCTGTCTAGATTTGCCATAGCTTTCCTCCCCAAGAGCAAGCGACTTTTAATTTCTTGGCTGCAGTCCCCATCTGCGGTGATCTTGGAGCCCAGGAAAATAAAATCTGTCACTACCTCCATTTCTTCCCCTTCTATCTTCCAGGAATTGAGAGGGCCGGATGCCATGATCTTAGCTTTCTTAATGTTGAGTTTCAAGTCAACTTTTGCACTCTCCTCCTTCATCCGCATAAAGAAGCTTTTTAGTTCCTCTTCGTTTTCTGCCATTAGAGTGGTATCATCTGCATATCTGAGGTTGTTGATATTTCTCCCGGCAATCTTAATTCCAACTTGTGATTCATCCAGCTCTGCCTTTGTTATGATGTGCTCTGCATATAAATTAAATAGGCAGGGCGATAGTATACAACCTTGCCAGACTCCTTTCCCAATTTTGAACCAATCAGTGGTTCCGTGTCCAGTTCTCACTGTTGCTCCTTGACCCTCATACAGGTTTCTCAAGAGACAAATAAGATGGTCTGGTACACCCATCTCTTTAAGAACTTTCCACAATTTGTTGTGACCCACACAATCAAAGGCTTTAGCATAGTCAATCAAGCAGAAATAGATGTTTTTCTGGAACTCCCTAGCTTTCTCCATGATCCAGCGTATATTGGCAATTTGATCTCTAGTTCCTCTGCCTCTTCGAAATCCTGCCTGTACTTCTGGTAGTTCTCGATCAGCATACTGCTGGAGCCTAGCTTGTAGGATTTTAAGCATAACTAGCATGTGAAATGAGTGCAATGTTGCAATAATTTGAACATTCTTTGGCATTGCCTTACTTTGGAATTGAAATGTAAAACGACCTTTTCCAATCCTGTGGCCACTGCTGAGTTTTCCAAATTTGCTGACAAATTGAGTGTAGCACTTTTACTGCATCGTCTTTTAAGATTTTGAATAGCTCAGCTGGAATACTGTCTCCTCCACTAGCTTTGGAGCTTCCTGTTGCTGTGTACGGGCAGGTATCCTGATTGGTTGTGAGACTCCCATGGGGCCATGCAGGGTAACTTTGTAGGTTTTCTTGAATCCCAGGCCTGGTTGAATCTTGCTGGATAATCTTCCCAGGTGCCATGTAGTTTGATAGGTAAGGGCTAATCCAATTATGTCCTGAGGATGAAGGTCTTTTGTGTTGTTGATAAGCTGGCCCAGCCTTTCTGTGGCTGTTAGCAACATTAGCATGTTTCTCCTTTTCTCATCCAGGTAGGTATACTATTCTAACTTTTTAATATTTCCTAGAATATTTCATTCTTCTAGGAGAGGGGTGGGTGCTAACTTTCTACAATAGTAATACAGTCTTAGTAAATAATTGTTATTGTTGTGGGAATTAGTTGTTTAGCAAAGTGATGGCATTTGGGGGAAAAAACTGTCCTTATGTCTAGTTGTTCTGGTGTGCAGTGCCCTATAGCATCATTTTGGGGATAGAAGTTGACACAATTTATGTCCAGGATGTGAGGGGCCTGTAGATATTTTTACAGCCCTCTTTTTGACTCATGCAGTATGCAGGTCCTCAATGGAAGGTAACAATAGTTTTTTCTGCAGTTCTAATTATCCATTGAGGTCTGTATTTGTCTTGTTTGGTTGCGGAGCCAAACCAAACAGTTATAGAGGTGCAGATGACAGACTCAATAATTCTTTACTATAGTTGCAAACTATTAAAATACATTTGCTTTTTTAAAAAAAGCATTGTTTTAAATATTACAGAATTCATTTCCTGCAGTTCTTTAGTTGGTATTGTTATTTCTTTTTAAAGATTATATTTTTAATTATAGGTAGTCCTCAACTTATAACAGTTCATTTAGTGACCAAATTTACAATAGTATTGAAAAAAGGGACTTAAGACAATTTTTCACACTTATGGCCCTTACAGCATTTCCATGAATTTCATCAAAATTTAGATACTTGGCAACTGACTCATATTTATTATGGTTGCAATGTCCCAGGTCATATGATCCCCTTTTGTGATCTGACAAAGTCAAAGGGGAAGCCAGATTCATTAGCAACTGTGTTACTAACTTAACAACAGCAGTGATTCACTTAAAAACTGTGGCAAAAAAGTTTGTAAAATGGGGAGGAAATTCACTTAACAACCATCTCGCTTAGCAACAGAAATGTTGGGCTTAATTGCGGTCATACATTGAGGACTACCTGTACGTAACATGTTACATAATTCTGATTCAGGGAAGGGAAGGGTGGTTCCATGCTGCAGCTTCAAGCTGTTTGTCTCCAGGGCATAAACCTGGTGAAAATAAAGAAATTTCTTGCCGGGTTTCTACCTGTACTTGAATTCTGGCCATTGTGATAGCCTGGAGTTCTTTTTGGACTGTGCAAAGATTGAAAGATTTCCCTGCTTCTTTACTCACACCATCCATGCCACGAAAGCAAACAGCAAAGAAAAAGATAGAAAATGCCACTATTATTTACTATTATGCCTTTCACTGGCAAATCAGAAATCTGGCATTCCTGTCTACTTTATGTGATTTACTAAATAAAAATACACACTGTTAAAAAAATAGCCTTTCACTGGTCCATCAGTGAATCTATTAAAATAAGAAAGTTCAGCCAATCCCCAGATCAGCACCTCTGGATGAAAAGTCCATGAGGGCAGCAACAAGTGACCAAAGGGGTCACACTTGCTGCAGTACACCAAACATTTAGAATGGATGCCTTTGCCTAAAATGAAATGAAGTACAGCACTGTCTGTGCAGCACTGTCTGAACAGTGTACCAAGCCCACCCAAATTAGAAAGACAGAAAGTTTTCCCACTGCACTGGTTACAGATAGATACTTATGCTAACACACACTGGTTGTGTGGATCAGCCTTACAAGAAAAAGTAAGTGAGTGAAAGAAAATTATAGTTAGTGCAATTAATGCTGGAATATTTAAAAAGACAGCAAAGAAAATATCTCAGCAATGGTAATTTTAAGAGTCCATAAAAGAAAGGTAGTTATTTTTATTCCATTAATTGATTGTTTTGTTATTTTAGCCAATTATTATTTAACCCATATAAAATTCTTCATACTGTGATTATTTTAATGTTGAGATGGTAATCCCAAGAATTTCTTGATTATGGTGAGTTAAAATATTAAAACATACAGGATAGGAAAAAAATGGAGGAAAGCAATTTGCTTTTTAACAAAAAAACAGGTTCACTCTGATGATAAATGAAAAAAGGAATAAAATGGAATAGGAACCTTTTTCTTCTCTAAAGCAAAATGTACATTAAAAATGGGAGGAATAGAAACACTAAAAAGGAATAAAACTCTCAATTCCTGATTTGCAATAGGAAAGTGTTGATTTTGTAAGCGCTAGGAACCATTTTTCTGAAAATAGTCCTTGTCTCCCCCCACCCAAAAAAACCTCATGGAATATTATGTAATCTTAAATTTCTGTTTCTTTTTACAGAAAAATAGAAAAAAGACATCCACTGAAATCTTTATTTTCATATCTGAAATCTAAACATTAAAATTTCTGAAAATGATTGTTCTTGTCTTGTTTCATTTTGATGGGGATGTAAATGAAGACTAAATCATCCAGGCCAAAAGTATCTAGAAAGGTTAAATCAGTGGTCCCCAACTGCGTGGGCCTTACCATCACCACGAGTTGCACACGGGCACTACCATAGCTGCAAGCCCCGCATGCATGCTATTGTTGCTGTGACCCCTACTCGGGTTCTACCATAGCCAGGAATCCCATACAAGTGCTTTCGTCACCGCCCCTTTGCATCATGCATGCTTGCTTGCAGCCCTGTTCGGACATGCGCATGTGCGTGTAAAGGCCCCAGCCCCCCCCCCCCCCGGGCCACCAACCATGAAAGATTGGAGAACTTTATTTATAGATGGCATCCATCCATCTATAAATCAAAACACCTATTCACCCATCGATCAACTCACAAATCCTCAACAACCCATTCAAAAACTCCAATCATCTAAGCAGAAATTTTTGCCATTTCTGCCAGATTTGATACTTTGAGTGTCCATTCTTCAATTGTAGGTAATTCTTCTTTCTTCCAATATTGAGCAATCAAAAGTCTTGCGGCTGTTATTAAGTTCAAAATCAATTTAGTCTCTATAGCTGTACAATCCATAATTATTCCTAGTAGAAAGAACTGCGGAGTAAACTTAATCTTCTTTTTTAAAATATTCTGCATGATCCACCATACTTTAATCCAAAATGCTCTAACTTTTTTACAAGTCCACCATATATGGTAATAAGTGGCATCTTCACAATCGCATCTCCAACATTTAGCCTGTACATTAGGATACATACAGGACAACTTTTTGGGGTCTAAATGCCATCTATAAAACATCTTATAAAAATTTTCTCTCATATTTTGCGCTTGTGTAAATTTAACATTCCTCATCCAAATTCTTTCCCAAGTTTCCAACATTATTGGTTGCTGAAAATTTTGTGCCCACTTAATCATACAATCCTTAACCAATTCAGTCTCTGAGTCTATTTCTACTAATACATTATACAACCTCTTAATATGCTGTTGGCCTTGATCTCTCATTTGTTTTAACAAATTATCCTCAGTTTGCTTAACACCTATTTTTTGATCTAATTTCCATCTAGCTTGTAATTGTCCATATTGGAACCATGTATAATTTTTCCCTTCTTCCCCCATCTTTTCTCTGGATTTTAATTGTAATTCCCCCTTTTCCATACAAAGAAGTTCTTTATAGGTAACTACCTCCATCTTTTGATATATATTTATATTTTCTATCATGTGTCTCGGATTGCCCATATTGGAATCTTTCCATCTAATTATATTGATATTTCCTCCAAACCCTCAATAATGCATTTCTAATTATATTATTTTAAATATTTTATCTACTTTCTTATCATATAATAAATAGGCATGCCACCCATATAACAAACCATAACCTTCTATATTCAAAACTCTTTCCTCAGTTAAATTAATCCAATCAGTAATTAATGATAAAACAACTGCTTCATAATACAATTTTAAGTTAGGCATTTTAAGACCCCCCCTTTCCCTTGTATCCTGCATTATTTTTAATTTTATTCTTGGTTTTTTGCCCATCCATACAAAGTTATTAACCCCCTTTTGCCATTCCTGTAATTTAATATCATTCTTAAGCACCGGTATCATTTGAAACAAAAATAAAAACCTGGGCAAAACATTCATTTTTATAGCTGCTATTCTTCCCAACAAAGATAGTTGTAACTTCTTCCAACTCTCCATTTCTTTCCATACCTTCTGCCACAATACCTCATAATTATTTTTATATAATTTAACATTTGAAGCTGTAATATATATTCCTAAATATTTAACCTTTTAAACAATTTCAAAACCTGTAGTTCTTTCTAACTCTTCTTTTTGTTGTATATTCATATTTTTAGTTATCATCTTTGTCTTTTGCTGATTCACCTTAAATCCAGATACTTTGCCATACTGACCAATTATATCTTTTAAACCAGTAGCTGAGTATATTGGTTGAGATACAGTAACAACCAAGTCATCTGCAAGAGCTCTTAATCTGTAATCTTGATGTTTAACTTTAATTCCCTTTATTTGATCGGAACCACATATTTTATTCAGAAGAATTTCTAAAGTTAAAATAAAAAGTAATGGGGACAGGGGACATCCCTGTCTCGTCCCTTTCCCAATTTTAAAAGTTTCTGTTAACCCACCATTTACTATTATTTGTGCTGTTTGCTTCTGATATATTGCTTTAATTGCATAGATAAAATAATCCCCAAATTGCATTTTTTCTATTACTTTAAACAAAAACTGCCAATCCAATCTATCAAAAGCTTTTTCAGCATCCAAAAAAAGGAATGCCGCTGAGACTTGGTTGTTTTGTTCCAAATATTCAAGTAAATTTACAATTTGCCTCACATTATATCTCATCTGCCTACCCTTAATAAATCCTGACTGATCATTATGAATTATTTGATTCATCACTGGCATTAATCTATTAGCAAGTATCTTGGTAAATATCTTGTAATCAGTATTTAAAAGTGATATAGGCCTATAATTCTCTGCTTTAATACCATCTCGATCTTCCTTCAGTATTAACGAAATAAAGGCTGTCCTCCATGAAGGGGGAACATCTCCTCCCATTTGAATTTTATTAAATAACTCTTTAAGTGGTTCAACCATCTCATTTTGTAAATTTTTATAATAAACAGCTGTTAAACCATTTGTACCTAGTGCTTTACCGATTTTAAGTTGCTTAATTGCTAACAAAATTTCCTCTGAAGTAATTAATTGATTCAGTTCTTCTCTTTGATTTTCTGTAAGCTCACATATTTTGTTGTTGTAAATATCTTTCTATCTCTGTATCATCAATCATATCCCTAGTATATAACTTACTATAATACTCTAAAAATGCTTTTTTAATCAAGTTCTTTTGATAAACTT
The DNA here is from genome assembly GCF_028640845.1 of Ahaetulla prasina. Lineage (NCBI taxonomy): Eukaryota > Metazoa > Chordata > Lepidosauria > Squamata > Colubridae > Ahaetulla > Ahaetulla prasina. The sequence goes on from NC_080540.1 coordinate 187,712,376, forward strand.
CCTTACCCCTATATTCTATTTTATCAATCGTTCGTGATTTCTGTTTTTTCCTTATTAAATAGGCAAGCCATCTTCCTGGCTTATTGGCATTATTAAACGTATTATGTTTTACATATTGTAAATTAATTGCTACTTGATCTGCCATCAACATATTAAACTGACCTCTTAATATATTTATTGATTCTTTTATTTTACTATTTCCTGGGCTATTTATCAATAATTGTTCTTTCTTTTTAATTTCCTCTTCCAATTCCTTTTTCTTTTTCTGCCATTTATTTTTGTATTTAATATTCATTTGTATAAGATTTCCTCTCATATAAGCCTTGCTAGCGTCCCAAATCATCTCTATAGATGTTTCTTTTTTCATATTCATAATAAAAAATTCTTTCATTTGCTTTTTACATTCATTTACATTTTGTTCATATTTAAACAAATTCTCATTCAACCTCCATGATCTCCTAGCCTCCTTTTCCCGATCAAATTCAATCCAAACCGGACTATGATCAGATAGAGTTCTTGAACAAATCTTAGTCTTCTTCACTCTAGAATACAAATCATTAGTAATCAAAATAAAATCAATCCTCGAAAATGATTGATACCTGTCAGAAAAGAAGGTAAAATCCCTCTCTTCTGTATTATGTTCTCTCCAAATATCTCTTAATTCCAAGTCCTCCATCATTTCAAAAAAAGCCTTTGGTAATTTCGCCCGGCTTGATATCTTCCTTAAACTTTTTTTGTCTTTCTGAGTATCCAACACACCATTCCAATCACCCATTAATATATATGATTTATAATCCCAAAATACTATTCTTTTATGTAAAAACTTGAAAAAAATTTCTTGTTGATTTGGAGCATAAACTCCTATTAATAATGTCTTCTTTCCCTCCAACAAAAGTTCAATAGCAATGTATCTTCCTTGCTTATCCACCTCAATTAATTTTGCTGATATATCCTTCTTTATATATATAACTAAACCATTTTTTTTTCCCAAAGAGGAGGCAACAAAATGTACTCCCAGTTTTGAATTTATCAAATATTTCTGGTCTAAAGATCTAATATGTGTTTCTTGTAAACAGGTAATGTCATTTTTAAATTGTTTCAAATAATGAAATACTTTCCTTCTCTTCTGCGGTGAATTCAAACCATTAACATTCCAAGATAATAGTTTAATTGCCATTATCGGCCAAAGGAAACTTTTGGAACACTAGCCGCAGATCACATTTTGCTTTAGGCCTTGCTCCTCCCACTGTTTCCGTTGTAGTAGTTGCCAGTTGTTGTTGTGCCTTCATCTCTTGTTCCTTGCGTTTAGCAGCAGCTCTTGTCAGCCTTTGTTCTTTTGAGTCTGAACCCGTCGTAGGTATTTCCAACACTTGTAATAAATCTTCTTCCATCACAATCTGTTCTTGTACCTGCTTCACTTCTCTTTCCTTCACTTCAGCCTCCCTTCTTCTAGCTTCCAATGGGGGAAGACTTCCAACTTTTAATGCCTCAACATAAAATTCTCTTGCTTTTCCAACTGTATTGAGATGATATACTTTCCCTGCATAATATACTATTATACCAGTTGGAATATCCCATCTATATTCAATCTGACGTTTTTTAAGTTCATTCACCAGGAAGGCAAATTCCTTCCTAGCCCTTAACATTTTTGGTGGAATTTCCTTTAATATTAAAATATCTTGACCAGCAACCTGAATCTTCTCCCCCTTATATGAGGCTTGGAGAATCTGATTTCTCACTGTTCTATTTGTAAAATAAATAACAACATCCCTTGGCAACATTTTTTGCCTTGCTATCCAAGAATTCATACGATATATTTTATCAATTTGATAAGCCACATCTGCTGGACGAGCTGCTAATATCTCAGCAAATACTTCAGAAAAAATTTCCCTTAAATTCTCTTCTTTATTTTCTTTCAAACCACGGATTCTTAGAGCAAATTCCATATTTTTATATTGTATCAAAACTATTTCATCATCTGTTTTTTCCATTTTACTTTGAAATTCATCCATTTTATTTTCTAATTTTGAATTAGAAAAGGGACTCGCAGGAGTCTTCTCCAGCACCAGAGTTCAAAGGCCTCAATTCTTTAGCGCTCAGCCTTTCTTATGGTCCAACTTTCACAGCCATACGTTGCAACTAGGAAAATCATAATCTTGACTAGACACACTTTTGTTGGCAAGATGATATCTCTGCTTTTTAGTACGCTGTCTAGATTTGCCATAGCTTTCCTCCCCAAGAGCAAGCGACTTTTAATTTCTTGGCTGCAGTCCCCATCTGCGGTGATCTTGGAGCCCAGGAAAATAAAATCTGTCACTACCTCCATTTCTTCCCCTTCTAATCAATCATAAATTGGATAAACTCCAATCATCCAACGATCAACCACTCACCACTCAATCAACCTACCATCTACCACCTGTTACAAAAACCAATCAAAACTAGGTATGCATGCCCCTTACCTCTCCTACACTTAATTCTACAGGTCTCAAATGTAAATTATTAAATGCAAGAAGTATTGTAAACAAATTACCTGAATTTATCCTCTTATTAAACAATGGTACATTTGATATCATATTTGTTTGTGAAACATGGCTAAACTCATCCTTCACTGACTCCATTATTTCAAACAAAGAATACCAAGTCCTTCGATCAGATCGTGATCACCGCAGAGGTGGTGGAGTAGCTATTTTTTACAAAAAATCACTGAACTTAAAAAATATTCAAGTTGCACATAAACTCTCTCTACCTGAAATATTGTATGTGACCTATCCACCAATACCACATTAAGATTCATACTATGCTACAGAGCCCCTGACTACGACATCGCTCATGCAAATATGTTAACCTCACTACTAACATGGGCTACCTCTTGCCCATATCCTCTCATCTTTCTGGGAGACCTAAATCTACCTTCTATAAACTGGATAACAAATGAATGTACAACTGAACCAATCCATACTACACTATACAATGCAGTTACAAACCTTGGCCTTGAACAACTAGTAACTAACAATACTAGACTCATGAACTGCCTTGACCTCATCTTTTGTAATAACTCAAACTCAATTTATGGACTACAAGTAAGAGAACCCTTTTCCAACAGTGACCACTGCATGATAGACTTTTATCTAAACATAAATCCTCGTATAAATCGTCTCAACAATAGTACTCCAAACTACAATTTTAAAAAAGCCAACTATGACCTTATAAACAATGATCTCTCATTTCTTGACTGACAAAATCTATTTTCAACCTGTATCACTGCAGAAGACCACTATAAAGTATTCCTACTCGAAATCAATAAAATCATCAAACTATACATTCCACAATTCATCACCAAAATCAAAAGGAAAAGCAAATTTCCCATATCAATAAAAAAGCTGCAATCCAAAAAAAAATCCCTCTGGAAAAAAAACAAAAAGAGTTATGTAGCAAACTTCAAAAACTGCTACAAAAATATTTGCAACAAAATAAAAACAGAATGTAACACTTACCACACTAAACAAGAAGACCTTCTACGCACCAATTCCAGTCGTGCTTTTTATAATTTTGTGAACAATAAACTTAAAGAAACAAGATCCATTCCACAACTAAAAGAACCTAACGGCAAAGAATGTACTGACGAAACAGTTAAAGGAAACCTTTTTAACTCATTTTTCGGCTCAGTCTTTGTAAACAGTGATGGCTCACATCCAACATTCCTCAATCGCATCAAAAATGTTAACAACGACTTAACTCAAATAGACTCAACAGAAGATAACAATGACCTATCACATATAGACTTCACAGAAGATAATGTTAAAAAAGCCCTTCGCAACCTGAAACCATCATTATCTATTGGTCCAGATGGACTATGTGCATACTTTTTAAAAAAACTTTCAATTAATATAGCTGAATCCCTAAGCATAATCTTCAATAAAGCCTTCAAAACTAGTTCCCTTCCAAAACTCTGGTCTCTAGCCACAGTCATCCCTATCTTCAAAAAAGGAGATCCAAGCCTTGTTGAAAATTATCTCTCTATGTTGTGTCTCATGCAAAATAATGGAATCCATCATAAACCAATCCATTACACTACATCTCGAAACAAACAACCTTCTCTCTAATAAACAATTTGGTTTCAGAAAAAAATTGTCTTGTAACCTACAACTTCTCCACTGCACAAACATATGGACTACCAACCTTGATCAAGGAAAAAAAATAGATGCAATCTACATAGACTTCTGCAAAGCTTTTGATTCAGTAGTACATGATAAACTCCTCAAACTAAAATCCTACGGCATTTCAGGACCTCTTCACAATTGGATAAATGCCTTCCTGTCAAATAGACAACAAGTGGTCAAAATTGGCAACACTATATCAAATCCTGTTCCTGTCAAAAGTGGCGTTCCCCAAGGTAGTGTTCTTGGACCAACACTCTTCATACTATACATAAATGATCTTGTGACCTCATCTCAAGTTATTGTGTTCTCTTTGCTGATGATGTCAAACTATTTAATACCACTAATAATACTTCTACCCTTCAAGAAGATCTCGACTTAATTTCCGATTGGTCTAAAACTTGGCAACTCCAAATCTCAACCAGCAAATGCTCAGTCTTACATATAGGAAAAAAGAACCCTAACATCAAGTACAAACTTAATGGACATTCCTAACTGACGCCCCCCACCCTGTTAAAGATCTTGGAGTTCTCATATCAAATGACCTTAATGCCAAAGCCCACTGCAACTACATAGCAAAAAAGTTTACAACTAAGAGTTGTAAACCTAATTTTACGCAGCTTCTTTTCTAAAAACTCTACACTACTAACCAGAGCATACAAAACATTTGCCAGACCTATTCTTGAATACAGCTCATCCGTCTGGAACCCATACCACATCTCTGACATAAATACAATAGAACGAGTCCAGAAATATTTCACTAGAAGAGTTCTTCACTCCTCCGAAAACAACAAAATATCTTATACCAACAGACTTGAAATCCTGGGATTAGAAAACTTACAACTCCGTCGACTTCGACATGACCTGTGTTTAACACACAAAATCATCTATTGCAATATCCTTCCTATAAAAGACTACTTCAGCTTCAATCGCAATATTACAAGAGCAAAAAATAGATTCAAGCTAAATGTCAGCCGCTTCAAACTTGATTGCAGAAAATATGACTTCTGTAACAGAGTTGTTAATGCTTGGAACTCATTACCTGACTCCATAGTCTCTACTCAAAATCCCAAAATCTTCAACCAAAAACTGTTTACTATTGACCTCACTCCATTCCTAAGAGGACTATAAGGGGCGTGCATAAGAGCACAATAGTGCCTACCGTTCCTGTCCTATTGTTCCCTTCATTATATCAAATTAATATAGTTGATGCATATTTTTTACTTATATATTTTCTTTAAGACATGTTGTTTTATCTATGAAATTGTTTGTGTATACTCTTGTGACAAAAGAAATAATAATAAAAAAAACTCTGGTTAAATCATAGCAACTGGAATAAAGTTTATTAAAATTGAGACATTTTATTACTCATCCAAGTAACTTCTTCATTTACATGTTGCTTTTCATTTTGGGGAGAAGACCCATGCAGTCTGTATGGCAAGAATTGGTTCACTCCAGTGACTTTCTGACTCTACCTACCCAAAATTTTCATTTTGACTGAAGACATTACTTGGATGAGTTATGCTGTTAGCCTGTTAGCTTCCATCTTGCCTCAGTTCTTGCCCCCTTGTTCTCAGTATAGAACAACTGGTGACGAGGATGGGATGTGAATGAGGCAACGGAATGAGCTAGTCACTGCGAGAGCTGAACCAGTCACTAACTGGAGTTAACTTCGGAAATTGATGACGAGAGGTTGTCAGAAGAAGTCAGTCTCCAGAGACATATCGATGTAAACAATTAGGACTATCAGAAAAATGTCTGCTTTAACCACATTAGTGGCATTCAACCAAGCCACTGAAACTTGGGATTCATATTTATCCCGTTTTGAATGTTTCCTATTGACTAACAATTTTGGAGAACTGTCTAGCAAAAGAAAGAAGACATATTTCCTTAGCTTTTGTGGCAATGATGTGTTTGAGATGGCATGGGCTCTAGTGGCACCTCAATTAATAACAGATGTGGTTTGGGATGTACTACTAGTCAAATTACAAAATCATTATGCTCCCAGGCCAGCACGCATTGCACGCAGGCATACTTTTCACCAGAGGAATCAGGCTGAGGGAGAAACAGTAAACCAATTTATGGCAGCCCTGATGGCAGCTACCCTCTATTGTGAATTTAGAGATCTTGATGATGTCCAATTAGATAGATTTGTCTGTGGAGTTCGAGACCTCCGGCTGCAGAACCGCCTCCTGGCCAGACATGACCTGACCCTGCAAATGGCATTGGATGAAGCATAAGTGGTTGAGATGTTGGAGAACTCTATAGCTGTCATCCAGAAGCTGAACAGTCGAGCTTCGCCAGAAAACCTCTCTCAGTGCATCACGAGGAGTCTGATTCTGGAGAGACAACAGATGACGGTGTGGATGAAGACATCCATCGCCTCAAGCCTGTGATAAGCATACAAGATGCATGGAGAAATAGTAATTTGAAAGAAAAACAATATACAATATACAAATAGACACTTGTCATGGTCTAGGATAGATATGATATGGATGTCAACAGATTTAATAGACAATGTACAAGAAATAAATATAGATTCAAATCTTTGGGCGGACCATAATCCGATTATTATAAAATGGAAAAGACAAAAGAAAAAGTATAGATGGACGTTGAACCAAACAATTGTAAATGAAAGACTTTCAACAATTTTTTGAAAAAGAATGAGAGTTTTTCTTCAAAATAAACAAAAAGGAAGAAACATCACTGCAAAATGTATGGGATACAATGAAAGCATATATTAGAGGTTTGGCGATAACATATTTAGCAAAAATAAATAAAAATAAGAGACAAATGCAGAAGAAATTAAAAGAAGAATATAAAAAACTAGAGAAAGGATTACAAAAAAATCCACAAAAGGGTAAAGTTAAAAAGCAAATGGAAGTGAAAAAAGATGAATTAAATTTAATTGAACAAGAATTTTTGGCACATAAATTGAGGTCTGCCAAGCAGAACTTTTTTGAAAATGCAAATAAACCAGACAGATGGTTGGCATACAAAAGGAAAAAGGAAAAAGAGAAGAAGTTATGAATGTTGTAAGGAAACATGGGAAAAAGAAAGAGGAGAGAGGTGTGTTAATAGTAAACTAAGAAATGTGGGAGAAATGTTACAATAAATGAAATGATGACATTATGAAATGATTAACATTGAAGAATAAGAAGAAACAAAAGATGTATTCAGATGAAGCACTGAATGATTTATAATGTATTGTATGTTTGTTTGTAAAATTAAAATTTTTTTTTAAAAAAGATCCCCAACAGGAATAGTTCCGGTTTTAAATCAATATGTTGCTGTTTCCTCTTCTCCAGCCACATACAAATTTTTGCCCAGTATCTTTTTGCTTCCACACATGTCCACCACATATGATAATATGACCCTGGTGTCTGTTGACATTTCCAACATTTAGTTGATTTATCTTTAAACATTTTTGCCAATCTGTCGGGTGATAAGTGCCATCTGTAAAACATCTTATATAAGTTTTCCTTACGTGCAGTTGACAATATTAGTTTATAATTCCTAACCCATAGTTGCTGCCATTTATATAGCTCTTATAACATATAACATAACATAACATAACAACAGAGTTGGAAGGGACCTTGGAGGCCTTCTAGTCCAACCCCCTGCCCATGCAGGAAACCCTACACCATCTCAGTCAGATGGTTATCCAACATTTTCTTAAAAATTTCCAGTGTTGGAGCATTCACAACTTCTGAAGGCAAGTTGTTCCACTTATTAATTATTCTAACTGTCAGGAAATTTCTCCTATCATGTGGCCAAAGTTTTTTGCCTATTCTATCATTGTTTCTTTGACTTGTTGTTCTTCTAATTTAATGCTCAGTAAGTAACTGCACAATTTTTTTATCATTCTCTCTTCTATTCCTGTTAATATCTTATCCAATTCTGTCAATTCCATATAAAAACCATAAAGTTTAGCATCCTTTTCATATTTAGATTGTATTTGCAACTGTGTATATCAACACAGCAATATATGGTGGTGATTTATGCACCAAATGAGAACCAAGAAGATTTCTATAGTAAACTTTATAGAAAAATAATAGAATTGGAATATGAGAATATATGTGTTGTAGGTGACTTCAATGCAGTTGCAGATGCAGAATTGGACTATAAAACTAAAAAAAAGAAACAAAAGAGCTAGGAAGACACTTCCAAAAATCTTTTTTAAAATGGTGGAAGAATTAGGTATGCAAGATGCTTGGCAAGGGATACATCTGGATAAAAATTAATATACATTTTATTCTAATAGACATAGTCTTGGTCTAGACTAGACATGATATGGATATCAACTGAGCTACTACCCAATATATAAGAAATAACTATAGAAATAAGCACATGGGTGGATCATAATCTGATGAAAATTATATGGAGAGGCCAAAAAAAAAGTTAAGATGGACAATGAACCAAACAATTTAAAAAAAAATTATACAATTTATGGAAAGAGAGTTGGCTTTCTTCTTCAAAGAGAATAGAAAAGAAGAAACATCATTACAAAATGTATGGGATACAGCAAAAGCATATATTAGAGGACTGGCAATAACATATGTGGGAAAGAGGACTAAAAAGAAAAGACAAACTCAAAAGCAATTAGAAGAGGAATATAAGAAGCTAGAAATGGAACTACAAAAAGACCCATAAAAAAGAACATCAAAAATCAAATGGACTTGAAAAAACACGAACTAAGCTTAATAGAAAAAGAAGACATAGCACAAAAGATTAAAAGTGCTAAACAAAACTTTTTTGAAAATGCAAATAAACCGGGAATATGGTTGGCATATAGACTGAAAAAAGAGCAGAAGAAAAAGTTAATTCACCAATTAATAGATGGGAAGGGAACTTTACATTATAGAAATGAAGAAAAAAGTGAATGATCCATGACTACTATGAAAAATTATAAAAGTGGCTGGAAAATAGCGAGCTCCAACAAGCTTCACAAAAAGCCAGCCAACAAACCACTGTTGGAGGGGTGGTCTTCAGACTGGAACCATCTTGGAAGAAAGATGGGGAAGAAAGAGAGGCACCTCGGAAGACCAAGAGGTACAAGCAAGTTTCTTGAAGGGTCAGAGGCAGCTCTTTGATCCAGCGGTGGGGGCAGTGGCCATTGAAACAACTGCTACAAACTGGGGCAAAAGCACTAAGATTTGTGCAGGAGCAGGTGAGCAATTGGCCAACTCACAGGTAAGAAGAAAAATTTTCTGAAAGCTTAAAAGAGGTCCCAACCTGAAATAAGTGGCTAATTGGCACTTGAGAATTCAAAGTGAGAGGAAAAACAAAAAGGAACTTAAAAAACTAAAGCCCAAAAAGGAAAACTTTCTACCTGGATTTAAAATTGGATTTGGAGGAAATTAAAAACAATATAAGAAAAAGAAAACTGAGGGAGAGCATTATTTAACAATAAAAGGAATTAATGGAAGAAAAGAAAGTACTGCCTTTGTGGATTTACAACTGATACTTTGTTGCCTGATGATTTGCGGTTTGGAGAAAGACATCTGCTGGCAGAAAAGAAGTATTACAACAAGTGCTTTAAAGACTGAAGGAATAAAGGATTCAACCATTTTGGGAAGTTTAAGGAGTATTTGTTTAAACAGCTGGAGCACGATTTCAAAAAGAAGTGGAAAGAATAAAGCCTTAAACTGGAATGATCTAAATGAATATTTGAATTGGACACTACTTGGAAAGAAAAAAGAGACACTATATGGACTTGAATTTGAACTATATATAAATTAAAATAATAATAAACTAAAACATCTTTTCTCTTTTAATTGACAACATGGAAAAATTGAGAGTATGAATATGAGGAATGAAGGGAAATGTTTCAAAAGGTGCAAGAAGCATTTAAGGGAAATAAAGAAGCGGAGGACTGGTTAGAATAAAAAAAGGAAAAGAAAATACAAGTGAGAAGCAAGAACATAAGGCAGGAAAGAAAATAATTGAAGATAAAAATATCAATAATTACACTGGGATTGACAGTGACAAAATAAAAATGGAAAGGGGGAATATTCCTCAAAAAAGAAGGGAAGAGAAGGAAATGGGAAAAGATTGAGGGGGAGAATTAAAAGGGTAACAATCTTAAAAACTAGAGAAAAGATGCAGGAGGAAAGATACAATAAATACAAAGAGAAAAAGAAGGAAATAAGAGAATGGGAGAAAATATTAAGAAATGGAATTCTGGAGAGACCAAAAGAAAATGGTTAAAAGGGGAAGAAATAATGGATAGTAGAAAGGGAATTAAAGTATTCATATGATGATTTAAGGGCATGGTACTAGTAGAAGAAATTGTATGTAAGTAAATTAGAAGAAATATACAGATTACTGTAAAGTGGAATAATTATTTGAAATTAAGATACAAAATTGAAATGTTAGTAAATGATGCAAGTAAGGATGAAATGAAATGTATGTAAGATGCAAAAAAGAAGTATATTGTTTAGTGTAAAATAGATCAGCAGATGCAATGTGAAAGATAGAGTAGTTTATATGTGAAAATAATTGAAATTGAAATATAAAATTGAAATGCTAGTAAAAAAGAAAAACAATTCATTTCCAGATGATACCTATAATTAAAATAATAATAAACTAAAACATCTTTTCTCTTTTAATTGACAACATGGAAAAATTGAGAGTATGAATATGAGGAATGAAGGGAAATGTTTCAAAAGGTGCAAGAAGCATTTAAGGGAAATAAAGAAGCGGAGGACTGGTTAGAATAAAAAAAGGAAAAGAAAATACAAGTGAGAAGCAAGAACATAAGGCAGGAAAGAAAATAATTGAAGATAAAAATATCAATAATTACACTGGGATTGACAGTGACAAAATAAAAATGGAAAGGGGGAATATTCCTCAAAAAAGAAGGGAAGAGAAGGAAATGGGAAAAGATTGAGGGGGAGAATTAAAAGGGTAACAATCTTAAAAACTAGAGAAAAGATGCAGGAGGAAAGATACAATAAATACAAAGAGAAAAAGAAGGAAATAAGAGAATGGGAGAAAATATTAAGAAATGGAATTCTGGAGAGACCAAAAGAAAATGGTTAAAAGGGGAAGAAATAATGGATAGTAGAAAGGGAATTAAAGTATTCATATGATGATTTAAGGGCATGGTACTAGTAGAAGAAATTGTATGTAAGAAGTAAATTAGAAGAAATATACAGATTACTGTAAAGTGGAATAATTATTTGAAATTAAGATACAAAATTGAAATGTTAGTAAATGATGCAAGTAAGGATGAAATGAAATGTATGTAAGATGCAAAAAAGAAGTATATTGTTTAGTGTAAAATAGATCAGCAGATGCAATGTGAAAGATAGAGTAGTTTATATGTGAAAATAATTGAAATTGAAATATAAAATTGAAATGCTAGTAAAAAAGAAAAACAATTCATTTCCAGATGATACCTATAATTAAAAAGGATAAAAATTTGGAAGATTGGCAGAGTGGGATTAATAAATTTATATGGCAGGGTAAAAAGGCGAGGGTTAAAATGAAAATAATACAGGATTCACGGGAAAGAGGTGGTTTAAGAATGCCTAACTTTAAACTATATTATGAAGCAGTAGCCCTTTCAGTAATAAGTGACTGGTTTAACTTAACAGAGGAAAGAATTTTGAATATAGAAGGTTATGACTTGTTATATGGATGGCATGCGTACTTATTTTATGGAAAAAAAGTGGATAGGGCTTTTAAGAATCATGTGTTGAGAAGTGCTCTTTTGGTCTGGATTAAATATTCCTATAAATTAGATTACAAGATTCCTATATGGGCGAGCCCTAGACATGCAATAGAGAATATAAATATAGAACAGAAACAGGAAATGATTACATATAAAGAACTTTTGTATGCTGAAGGAGGTAGATTGCAATTAAAATCATTACAGGTATTAAATGAAGAAGGAGGAATTATACTTGGTTTCAATATGGGCAAATAAGTGCTAGATGGAAAGAAGATCAAAAATTGGTATAATGCAAAGGAGGAAAATTTAATAAAGCAAATTAGAAATCAGACCCAGGAGCATATAAAGAGATTGTATAATGTGTTGCTTGAAATAGATTCGGAAAAGGATTTGGTAAAGGATTGTATGATAAAATGGGCACAGAATATTCAGGAACCAATAATGTTGGAAACATGGGAGAAAATCTGGGTTAGAAATGTTAAGTTTACACAAGCACAGAATTTAAGGGAAAATTTTTATAAGATGTTTTATAGATGGCATTTAGATCCCAAAAAATTATCATGTATGTATCCTAATATCCAAGCGAAATGTTGGAGGTGTGATTGTGATGATGCTACATATTTTCATATTTGGTGGACCTGCAAGAAAATTAAGGTCTTTTGGATAAGAATTTGGTGGATTATTCAAAATGTACTGAAGAAGAAGATAAAGTTCCTGCCACAATTTTTCCTTTTGGGAATTATAATGGACTGTACAGGGATTGAGACTAAATTGATTTTGAACTTAATAACAGCAGCAAGACTGTTGATTGGACAATACTGGAAGAAAGAAGAGATACCTACAATAGAAGAATGGATATTGAAAGTTATTAATTTGGCTGAGATGGCTAAAATCTCAGCGTTTTTAAAAGACAATACGCAGGAAAGATATTTAATTGAATGGAAAAAATGGATTGATTATCTACAAAACAGATATCAGATTAAGAAATATCAGATTGCCTTTGAATAATTAGAAAGTTATTTTATGTAATGGGGAGGGGGTTGGGAGACGAAAAGCTTTGGATGTGGTTATTTGGATTGGAAGGGAAAATTTTATTCTATGTTTGGTTTATGTATAACTTTACCTTGTGATTGACCCGGGAAGCCGGGGGGTGGGGGAGGGAGGGGGGTGTTTTGTTTTTTTTTGGGAGGGAGGGGGAAAAAAGGGGGGGAAATGTTTTTGTTTTTTTAAAACTCTTTCAATAAAAAAAAAAATTCATTGATGGGGGAGTAAGAAATTAGGAACTAAAGAAAATAAGAGATGGAAGGTTAATTTAGTCAAAAGGTTTTAAGGTAAAAATGGAATAAGTTGACAAACATTGTTAATAATTAAAAAATGTGATGGAACTCTGAGAAATAAATGGAGGAAAAATCGGGTTGCCTGGACATCATAGTGGAAAATACTGAATTGAAAATGAATACAGCAATAGAGAAAGAATGGAAGAAGGAGTAGGGAGATGGAAGGAAGGAAAAAGAGAGGAAGGAGAGAGAGGAATAGAAGAAAGGGAAGATGAGAGGAAGAAAGGGATGGGAAATAAGAGTAGGAGAGAAGGTTAGGGAGGAAGAAAGGAGAAGGGGGAGAAAGGAAGGTGAAGTAGAGAAGGATCGGGAAAGGAGGAAAGAAGAAAGTAGGAAGGATAAAAGAAGGAAGGGAGAGGAAAGAAGAGAGGGAGAAGAAGGATTGCTGTAATACAAAAAAGATGAAATGAAAGAAAGGCAACTCTGAACAAGTTTAAATCTATCAGGATAAAGAATTAATTACTATGAAAGTTAAAAGAGAATATATATGATTAAAAATGGAGAAATTAGAATTTGTTTATAAAATAAGCATAGAAATATTAAGCTATGATTAAAAAATATGAAAAAGAATATTTTGGCAAAAATTGTTTACTATGTAAAAAGTATTTGGATATGACAAGTTGTATAAGATATGATATGGTCGATACTCTGTTCATAAAATATGTGGGTGTGTGTGAAAGAAAAAAATCAATAAAACAGAAATATAAGCAAGAGTTTGATTCTGTGGCTCCCGAGGACGTGGACAGGTTGCTGGGGAGGTTGCATGCGACCACGTGTTTACTGGACCCGTGTCCTTCCTGGTTAGTACTGGCTGCTCAGGAAGTGACACGAGGCTGGTTCCAGGGGATTATAAATGCTTCTTTAGTTGAAGGGGTTTTCCCCGCCGCCTTGAAGGAGGCGGTGGTGAGACCTCTCCTGAAGAAGCCTTCCCTGGACCCAGCTATTTTGGGAAATTATCGTCCAGTCTCCAACCTTCGCTTTTTAGCGAAGGTTGTAGAGAGTGTGGTTGCATGGCAGCTTCCCGGCACCTGGAGGAAGCTGTCTATCTAGACCTGCTCCAGTCCGGCTTCCGCCCGGTTATAGCACGGAGACGGCTTTGGTCGCGTTGGTGGATGACCTCTGGAGGGCCAGGGACAGGGCTGTTCCTCCGCCTTGGTCCTATTAGATCTTTCAGCGGCTTTTGATACCATCGACCATGGTATCCTGCTGCGCCGTTGGAGGATTGGGAGTGGAGGCACCGCTATCGGTGGTTCTCTCCTATCTCTGACCGGTCGCAGTCGGTGTTGACAGGGGGCAGAGGTCGCCCTCGAGGGGCCTCACTTGTGGGTACCCCAGGGGTCGATTCTCTCGCCTACCCTGTTCAACATCTACATGAAGCCGCTGGGTGAGGTCATCAGTGGGTTCGGGGTGAGTTATCATCTGTACGCTGATGACACTCAGCTGTACTTTTCCACCCCGGACCACCCCAACGAAGCGGTCAAGTGCTGTCCCGGTGCCTGGAAGCCGTGACGGGTCTGGATGGGGAGAAACAGACTCAAGCTCAATCCTCCAAGACGGAGTGGCTGTGGATTCCGGCACTGGTACAGTCAGCTGCATCCGCAGCTGACTGTTGGGGCAGTTAGTGGCCCCAAAGGAGGTGGTTCGCAACTTGGGCGCCCTCCTGGATGGCCGGCTGTCCTTGAGGAACATCTGGCAGCCGCCACCAGGAGGGCTTTTACCAAGTTCGCTGGTTCGCCAGTTGCGCCCTTCCTTGACCGGGATGCCTTATGCACGGTCACCACGCCTGGTTACGCCTCGGCTGGATTATTGCAATGTTTCTACATGGGGCTGCCTTGAGGTGCACCCGGAGGCTGCAGTTAGTCCAGAATGCAGCTGCGCGAGTGGTAATGGGAGCCGCCGAGGCTCCCACGTAACACCTCTGCCCGTAGTTTGCACTGGCTTCCTGTGGTCTTCGGTGCGCTTCAAGATCCTGGTTACCACCTTTAAAGCGCCCATGGCTTAGGACCCGGTACTTACGAGACCGCCTGCTGTTACCAGATGCCTCCCATCGACCAGACGCTCACAGAGAGGGTTTCTCAGGTGCCGCCCGCCAAACAATGTCGGCTGGCGGCTCCCAGGGTAGGGCCTTCTGTGGGAGCACCGACGCCTGGAACGAACTCCCCTGGCTTACGCCAAGTTCCTGATCTTCGGACCTTCCGTCGTGAGCTAAAACATACTTATTTATTCAAGCAGGACTGGCATAAATAGTGATTTTAAATTGGGGTTTTAGAGATTTTAAACATTTGTAAATTTTTTAATTTTTAAATTATCGGCCATTTATTAATAGTTTCTTTTAATTTCTTTTAATTGTATATACTCTGTATTTTATTTCGGCTGTACACCGCCCTGAGTCCTTCGGGAGAAGGGCGGTATAAAAATCTAATAAAAAAAAAAAAAAAAAAAAAAAAAAAAAAAGACAATCTCAGAAGAAAAAACAAAACAATATTTTGAAAAATCTGAATTATCTATAATACCAGAGGCATTTAAAAAGGCACTAGAGGAAAGAATAACAATGATGGAACTCACAGAAGCTATTAAAGGGCAAAAGAATGGTGAAACACCGGGTCCAGATAGTCTACTAGCAGAACTGTATAAAACTCTACAAAATGTTATAAGTAATATGATGTTGGAAGTATTTAACAACCTGCTGATAGAGGCAAAAATACCGACTTCGTGGATGGAGGCATATATTACTCTTATACCAAAAGAAGATGCAGACTTGCAACAGATAAAAAATTACAGATCGATCTCTCTGTTGAATGTGGATTATAAAATATTTGCTTCAATTATAGCAGGAAGACTAAAGAGATTCTTAAATGAGTTTATACATACAGAACAAAATGGATTCTTATCTAAGAGACAAATTAAAGACAATATGAGAATAATCTTGAACACATGGAATATTATGAAGCGCATCCAGGGAAATAAATGGCCTTGATTTTTCTTGATGCTCAGAAGGCCTTTGACAACGTGAATTGGCAATTTATGCTGATGCAACTAAAAGTTATGGCTTTTGGAGAAAAAAGTATTAATATGATTAAGACAATATATCATAAGAAATCAGTAAGGATGATGGTAGCATTTTCTCCGCACTGCCTGTGACAGGCTGCTTTTTGCGATTCCATGTCCTTTGCAGGCACCTCAGCACCAGCCGTGGCCTTCTTTGTGTTGGCTCAGAAAGAAGGGGAATGGGGAGGAGGAGCTGCCGCCACCAGATGCAAGGAGGGAAGAGCTCTGGCTCCCCTGCGCAGCCCGGGCTCTCCTGCACTGCACAGTGGCCCACTGCTCACCTCACTGGATGGAAGGGAGGGAGGGAGCGAGGAGAGAAAGAGAAGGGAGGGAGGGAGGGAGGAAGGGAGGAAAGAAGGAAGGAAGGAAGGGAGATAAAGAGATGGAAGGGAGAGAGAATGGGAGGGAGGGAGGGAGGGAGGAAGGGAGAGAAAGAGAAGGGAGGAAGAGAGGAAGAGAGGAAGGAAGGGAGAAAGAAGGGAGGAAGGGAGAAAGAGAAGGGAGGGAGGAAGAGAGGAAGAGAGGAAGGAGGAGAGAAAGAGAAGGGAGGAAGGGAGGGAATGGGAGGGAAAGAAGGAGGAGGAAGGAGAGAAAGAGAAGGGAGGGAGGGATAAAAGGAGAACAAGAAGGAAGGAGTAAGGGAGATAAAGAAAGGAGGGAGGGAGGGAGGAAGGAAGAAGGAAGGAGAGAAAGAGGAGGGAGGAGGATGGAAGAGAGAAAGAAGGAGGAGGAGAGAAAGAGAAGGGAGGGAGGAGGAGGGAGGAGGAAGGAAGAGAAAGAGGAGGGAGGGACGGAGAGAAAGAGAAGGAAGGAAGAAGAAGGAAGAAGAGAAAGAAGGAGGAGGAGAGAGAAAGAGAATGGGAGGGAGGGAGAGGAAGGGAGGAGAGAAAGAGAAGGGAGGGAGAAGGAAGGAAGGAAGGGAGAGAAAGGGAGAGGAGGGAGGAAGGAAGGAAAAAAGGAAGGAAGAGAAATGAGAAAATGATGGAGGAAGAGAATGAGAGAGAGGAAAAAGAGAGAAACAATTGAGAGAGAGAGAAGGGGAGAGAGGGAGAGAGAGAGAAATGAGAGACAGCTGGAGGGAAAGAAAGAGTGAGGGAAAAGAGGGAAACATATGAGGTAGAGGTAGAAAAAAGAGAGGGGATGATGGAGAGAGGGAGGGAGGGAGGGAGAGGGGGACAGGGAGAAAGGGAGAAAGAGGAGAGAAAGAGATGAGAGAGGGGGGAGAAAGGAGAGAGGGAGGGAGAGAGGGAGGGAGAAATATGAGAGGGAGAGGGAGAGAGAGAAAGAGAGATGGGAGAGGGAGGGAGAGGGAGAGGAAGAGGAAGAAAGTGAGAAAGAGAGAGGGGGAGATGAGAGGGAGAAAGAGAGAGATTTATACCTGTTTCCCATAGAAATGAAAACAGGAAAAAGGAAACAAATGAGAGAGGGAGAGAGAGGGAGGGAGAAAGAGAGACAAAGAGAGAGATGAGGGAGGGAGGGAGAGGGAGGGATAGAGGGAGAAAGGGAGCGAAAGAGAGAGAGAGAGATGAGAGAAGGGGAGAGAGATGAGAGGGAGGGAGAGGGAGGGAGAGAAAGAGAGATGAGAGAGAGATGAGAGAGAGAAAGAGAGATGAGAGGGAGGGAGGGAGAAAGAGAGAGAAAGAAAGAGACTCACACAGAGAGAGATACCTGTTTCCCATAGAAAAGAAAACACCGGGAGCCACAAAATCTGGGTAGGTGTCAGATCCCTAACATGATACTGCCATTCAAATGGAGAGAGGGGGGACCATGGGGATAAGCTGTATTTTTATAACCTTTTCCTGGCACCTAAACACCCTGCAGCATTCTCACTTTCTTTGGAATGAAATGAGGAGGAAGGGCCATGTGGATTGTTTCAGTTTGTTGAAAGTGGAAGGACGACCTTTACCGAGAACATCTTCAAACCTGTGGATTGGCTGAAAGCACATTCGGACTGGAGGGAGGGATTCTAAAGCCCTATTTCTAACTATAGTTTGGGAGGGAATTTAGAGTCTGCTTCACCTGTCCTGCTATCACTTCTTCTCAACAAAAGATTCCTTTTGAAATACCACATTTCAAGAGTCTATACTTTCTTGGGAAAGGAGGAGAGGCAGGGCCTGACAGAAAGCAGACTGGCCCTTCCTCCTTATTTCATTCCAAAGAAGGTGATTCTGGAATCAAGGATGTCTTTGATTTCAAAATGTTGCTGTTAGATTCGGGCAATAACGAGGCAGGAGACCAGGGTAGTGACAACAGCTCTTTACTATATGGTGAACCCAGCAACCGGGCTGGGGAAAAACCTCTCCTTATATACAGTTTAACCGGCGGCTTCAACCAATCAGCAACGTGCTTGTTTCCCGCCAAAATATTTAAAGATACATTACACTCCTTCCCTCCCAGAAAACACTTTACCCATACATTTACATTTATTTACATATTACTTTTCAACGTAATCACGTAAATAGACTGGGCGTCTCCTGACTCTTTCGGACCTGCGCAGTACAGTCTCTGGGAGCGGGTTGAGTTGGCCGGAGGGGCTGTTTGCTCCTCTCGGCTCCTCCTCTAGGCCATCCGGCCCTGGATTATTTTCCGAGTTGTCCCTGCTGTTTTCTACAGGAACCTGTGGGCGTCGCTGGACCTCCGGGAATTCAGTTAAGTCCTGCGATTTTCCCGGGTTTAGGTCAGCTGTTGGTTCAAACATGGAATAGTCAGGGCCTGTTTCGTCTGACTCGGGTTGTCCGGCTAACCGTTTCCTCAATTGATCTATATGTCGCCTCCATACTCGGCCATCAGTTAACTCTACCAAGTATGATTTGGGACCTGTTATGTTTAGAATTTTTCCTGCTACCCAGGTCGGGCCCTCACCATAGTTGTGTGCCCATACCCGGTCACCTATACCCATTCCTTGTCTTTTCGAGTCCCCTTGTATCCCTCCGGTGTATAGTTGGGATTTAAACGGTCTAGTGGGCACCTGAGTTTTCGGCCCATTAGTAATTCGGCAGGGCTTCTGCCGGTGGTGGCACAGGGGGTTCAGTGTTGGACGGCTAGGAAAATATCTATCTTTGATTGCCAGTCGCCTGGCTTGAGTCTGGACAATGCCTCTTTCGCGCTTCGGACGAAACGCTCTGCAAGGCCATTCGTCGCAGGGTGGAAAGGCGCCGAGAGGGCATGGCGGATGCCCTCTTCTGCCAAGTATTCCTCAAACTGTGTTGCCGTGAATTGCGGTCCGTTATCGGAAACCAATGTGTCAGGCAACCCGTGTGTTGCAAATAGGTGCCGTAGGACTGAGATCACGGCTTCGGCTGTCATGGATCTCATGAGAATGATTTCCAGCCATTTGGAGTAGGCATCGACTACTACCAGGAAGGTTTGGCCGTGGAAGGGGCCGGCAAAATCAATGTGGATTCTCGACCAGGGCCCTTGGGGTCTTTCCCATTCCCGAACCGGGGCCGTTGGGGGTAGAGGTCTGGACTCTTGGCAGGCCTGGCATTTCCCTACCCTTTCAGCAATTTCGGAGTCCATTAAGGGCCACCACACATAGCTTCTCGCTAGACCCTTCATCCTAACGATCCCTGGGTGACCCTCGTGCAGGAGATCCAACACCCTTTTTCTTAATTTCTCTGGGATCACCACTCTATCCCCCCATAGCAGGCACCCCCCTTGAGCCGAAAGTTCCCCCCGTTTTTTTACAAATTCTTTAAAACGCTCGCCCGGCGCAGCGGGCCACCCTCTTTGTACCCAACCGAGTACAGTCCTCAAAATAATGTCCTGGTATGATGCCCGAGCCACCTCCTTAGATGTGACTGGGCCAGAGTCCAGAGAGTCAATTAGCAGGATGGGTGTCCCCGGAGTGGGGTCTTCGATCGCCCCTGGTAGTGGGCATCTGCTTAAGGCGTCCGCATGCCCCAACTCTTTTCCGGGTCGATGCTGCAGCTTGTAGGAATAAGCGGCTAAGAAGATAGTCCATCGGGTCAATCGTGGCGAAAGTGCCACAGGCGTTGGGCGATGTCAGCCAGTATCCCTAACAGAGGTCTATGGTCTGTAACAATTTCAAAGTCTCTACCGAAAACGTATTCGTGAAACTTTTTTACCCCTGACACAATGGCTAGCGCTTCTTTATCCAACTGGCTATAGTTCCTCTCTGTCGAGGACATCGTTCTGGAGTAGAAGGCTATTGGGGCTTCTGTGCCGTTTGGAAGTCTGTGGCTGAGCACAGCCCCCACCCCGTAAGGGGAGGCATCGCAAACCAATAATAATGGCAATGAGCTATGATACTGGATCAGTAAGCTATCGCTCGAGAGTAGGTTTTTTACTGCTTCGAAAGCCCTAGCTTCCGACTTTCCCCAAGACCAAACAGTATTCTTTCCCAGAAGCTTATGCAGCGGCTCAGCAACGGTTGCCTTGTTTTTTAAAAAAACCGCGTAAAAATTCACTAGCCCCAGGAATGCCTGTAGCTCTGTTTTGTTTTTGGGCGCTGGAGCCTTTCTTATTGCCTTGACCTTGCTTTCAGTGGGGTGAATTCCCTTCTTGTCTATTCTGTAGCCCAAGAACTCTACGGATTCTACCCCTATCTGGCATTTGTTCACTTTAACCTTTAGACCGGCTGACCGGAAAATGCCCAGAACTTTTCTCAAGCGCTCCCCCAATTCCTCTAAATTTTCGGCTGATATCAATACATCATCGAAGTAGGGGACTACCCCTGGGAGCCCTTGCAGAAGTCGTTCCATTAAATTTTGGAATAGCCCCGGTGCCACACTCACCCCAAATTGTAATCAGGTACACTTGAAAGCACCTCTGTGAGTTACAATCGTTTGGGCTTCGGCTGTGTTGGCGTCTACGGGCAGTTGTTGGTAGGCTTGAGCCAAGTCTAACTTTGCAAAGACTTGCCCTTGCCCCAACGAGTGCAGCAAGTGTTGCACCACGGGAACCGGGTAAGCGCTTTTCTGTAAGGCTTTGTTTAACGTCGCCTTGTAGTCAGCGCAGATTCTAACTGACCCATCTGGTTTCACTGGGGTGACGATTGGCGTCTCCCACTTTGCGTGATCGACTGGCACCAGAATCCCCTGATTTATGAGCTTGTCTATCTCCTTGTCAATCTTAGGTTTAAGGGCAAAAGGGACTCTCCTTGCCTTTAACCTGATGGGGGCTACCTGGGGGTCTAAGTTGAAGGAAATAGGGGTCCCCTTGTACTTGCCCAGGCAGTCCTTGAAGACATCTTCGAACTCGTTCATGAGTGTGTCTTTTAGGTTACAGTCACTTCTGTAGATGCCAGTCACTCCCATGCCCAATGCACGGAACCAGTCTAGTCCCAACAGACTTGGCAGGGTCCCTTCGACTATCGTGATGGGCAGGGTCTTCTTGTGTGGTCCGTACTCGACGCGGACGGAGGTGGTCCCTCGAACAGGGATGCGATTCCCTTGGTAGTCGTGCACTCGTAGCCGTTGTGTTTGCAGTTTGCGTTTGGCGGTTTTCGGCAAAGCTTTTGCAAAAGTGTCCCAGGACATGATTGTGATCGCTGACCCTGTGTCCACTTCTAGTCGGCACGGCACTCCTTCTATCTTTGGTCTGGTGAAGATTTTCTTCTCGACGCGGGTTGCTGCACGGCCTATTACAACGGTCGTTCTATTTGAATTCGCGCCCTTTCTGTTTTGACCAATCGCGGGTCGCCTTGCCGATCCTGCGCTCTGATTGGTCGATTTGAATTTTCGGCGGGAAGGTTGGGGTGCTCGACAGACTTGAGCCAGGTGCCCCTTCTTCTCGCACCGCCGACATGTAGCGTCCTTGAACTTGCATCGTTGACGCTGGTGTTGCCCTCCAACTTCCGCATTCATCGGTCTTCTTTGCCCCTTCTCTCGGTGAGGCAAACTCCTTCCTCATCCTCGCCGTCTGATTCGGTCTGGATTTCTTCGTTGTGCACCGGGTTTCTTTGCACTCGCCGTTGGCGTGAGTGGCTTTTGTAGGGTTTCCGCCGCTTGGGTGGACATCTCATGAGCTCTGGCCGTCCAGGCGTTTGCCAGCGTTAGATTGCTTTTGATAGCAGCCGCCTCGCAAACGCATGTCTCTGCCCCCACGGATGAGTTGCTCTAGTAGCTCCTCGTCCAAATCTCGGTACCCACAGTCTTTGGAGGCTTTTCTCAGGGCAGCCATGTACTCGCTGATGGATTCGCCCTCTTGCTGTCTGCGCTCTCCGAATTCAAAACGCCGTACGTACTTGGACGGTGTTGGCGCGAAATGGTTCTTTAGGAGATTTTGCAGAGTTTGCCACGATACCGATTGTACCGGCGTTGGCTCTGCCAGGGCTTCCGCGATGTCGATGACCTCGGGACCGCAGTGGCTCAGGAAATATGCCCTTTTGCGGTTGTCTGGAACTCCTTGCAGCTCATTTGCCTCCAGGAAGCTCTCGAAACGGGTCATGTACGTTCCCCATTTCTCCCTGGATGGGTCAAACGGCGCGGGCGGAGTGCAGCTGGCCATCGCTGCGATTCTGCCCTGAGCTTTGCTGGGTTCGGTTCTTTCGTGTGTTCAGCTCGTTCCTGGTGCTCTTAACCTCGACATCCCACCTTCGTCGCCAGTGTTAGATTCGGGCAATAACGAGGCAGGAGACCAGGGTAGTGACAACAGCTCTTTACTATATGGTGAACCCAGCAACCGGGCTGGGGAAAAACCTCTCCTTATATACAGTTTAACCGGCGGCTTCAACCAATCAGCAACGTGCTTGTTTCCCGCCAAAATATTTAAAGATACATTACAGTTGCTCACCCTCAACCATTATGGATGTGTGTGGTGTAGTGGTTTGAAGTCTAAGTGAGGATGTGACTTCTCTTTTTAACAGGCTAATGTGAAAGTCTAGGTGTCCTTGTCTAAGTGTTTTGGGGAGTGCTAATTCTACTATAACTGGGTTGATAATCCTAGTGATTGGAAATGGTCCCACAAATTTTGACCCTAATTTCTTTGAGGGTTGTACTGTCTGCAAGAAGCAGTGATCCCTGCGGAATGGCAGCTCCTTCCCTTCCCAAGTCACCTCACGGAGGTGCAGCCCCTTAATCATGGCCCCATGGATCAGCTGAGGAAGGACGGAAGCTGCCTCTCATTCTGTCTCTCCAGGTGCCTGGAGGTGTTTCTGGCATACTCTCACCAACCCTGGCCTTGCGATGGTTCTTTGCCTTCCTGGCTGCACTGCTCTCAGCCACCCTGTGGCATTGGTGGGCAGGAATTCCATGGTGGACCTGCAGTGGGAGGGAGGGGGAGATGGCTCCTTTCTCCTCCATTCATCTACTCCTGCCTGGTGCAGGGCAATTTTTAGGGCGCAAAGGAGTGTTGGAAGTTATGATTCACTCTTCGTCTAGGAAAAGAAAAAGAAATTAAAAGGGCAGGAAAATTCCCTAAAAGAAAATAGAAGTAGAAACTCAGGCAGAGATTCAGTCCCCACCCTTGTCAATGGGCCATTAAGAGCTGAAGCCACTCTATTTTCCACAACAAAGGAAGGACAAAAAATTACAGGTCCTTGCAACATCCAAACAGGCTTGGAACATGGAAAAAAGCCTACAAAAATTAGCTAAGACCCCGCCCCCTGCCCCTAGAAATTAAATAGATGGCAAAAACTATAAACTTGTGAAAACAGTAAAAAAAGCAAACACCCCAAAAAAATAAAGAAATCAAGCCAAAGTAATTAGAACCTTTAAGCACATGAGAAAAGGAGGCATTCACTAAAACACAATAATAGCAAACTGATTAATTATAGGGAACGAACAACTACAAAGGCTAGGAAAAACAGAGATTGGACTATAAAACAATTATTTGTTTGCCAAACCTAATCACAAAAAGCAGGATTTAAACACCATAAAACAATCACACACACAAATCAAAGGGTTCACATGCCAAATCAAAAGAATTTCAAAAGACTTTAAAGGGTCACATACAAAATAAAAAGACTCTTTAGGATATAAAAAAGGGGTTTGTTTTTTTACAGTTTAATCAGGCTAGCCTCGGAACACTGTGCATGTTTTTGTTTCTTGCCTGCTTTCCTATAAACAATAAACTAATTCTGTCTTCCACGCAGCTGACCTCCAATCATTTCGAAGTAATCTCCCAGCCGGGAGTTTTGAATTCAAAAAGGGAAAACTCTGCCTTCCAGAGTTAAAGGGAAAGACTTCATTTTCCTTTCAACAGGAGGAAGGAGTGATCTCCCCTCCCTCCTCCATCTGTCTGTTCCACTGCAGGGCTGCCACAGAGCTCCTACCTACCAAAGCAGTAGCTCACCCAACCCACTTTCTGATGGCATGTAGATATGCAGTTTGTAAGGATTGCCTCTTCCCCTAACTTAAGAAAGCAAAAACTCTTGAAACGGAATATTTCAAAAGGAACCTTTTATTAAGCAGAAGTGACAGCAACAGATTTAAAGCAATGTCTGAATACCCTTAGGCAAGACAAGTAGGATTAAAGCAGTAGAGACCCCTCCTTTTAGCCAGAATACAGATTTTAGCCAATACACAAGTGTGAAGATGTTTTCTTTACCAGCTGCCCTGAGAACCATTGCTATCCTCCATTATCCTTTAAAGTGAAACAGCCCACATGGTTGTCATAAACATTCCCCAAAGGTAAGGAGATCTCAGGGCACTTCGGTGGCAGGATATAGGTTGTAAAACATCTGTTGACACAGGCAATGCTAATACATCGAATCCAAGCCCCCCCCCCATCTCCCAATTGAATGGCATCATCACTTTTAGGGATCTGACAGTTAGACCAAATGGGTTTGCTTTGTTCTCACATAAATCATCCCCAAGGAAAGGAAGATCAGCAGGACCCCCCCCCCTGCAGATCTGAAAGAATTTTCCTCACCCTGCCCGCCCATTGTGCAGGTGTTTCCAATCTTTCTCTCTATGACAAAAATAAATAAATAAATAAATAAATAAATAAATAAATAAATAAATAAATAAATAAATAAATAAATAAATAAAATGAAATTCAATGTAGAGAAAAATAAAGTCTTACACTTAGGCAAGAAAAACCAAAAGTACACATATAGACTGGGTGAAACCAGACTTAATAGCAATAACTATGAGAGGGATCTTGGAGTCTTAGTGGACAACCAATGAGCTAGCAGTGTGCGGTGGCAGCCACAAAAGCCAACACAATCCTAAATTGTATTAACAGAGGGATACAATCAAGATCAAGTGAGGTACTAATACCACTCTATAAAGCCTTAATAAGACCACACCTAGAATAATGCATCCAGTTTTGATCACCACACTATAAAAAAAGATGTTGAGACTCTAGAAAAAGTGCAGAGAAGAGCAACCAGGATGATTAGGGGACTAGAGACTAAAGCATGAAAAACGGTTACAGGAACTGCACATGGCTAATCTAGTGAAGAGAAGGACCAGGGGAGACATGATAGCAGTATCATGCTATCAATATTTGAGGGACTGCCACAGAGAGGAAGGGGTCAAGCTATTTTGCAAGGCACCTGAAGGCCAGACAAGGAACAATGGATGGAAACTGATCAAGGAGAGATTCAACCTAGAAATAAGGAGAAATTTTCTGACAGTGAGAACAATCAACCAATGGAACAGCTTTCCTTCAGATATTATGGAAGCTTTCAAGAAGAGATTGGACTGCCGTTTTTCAGAAATGGTGTAGGATCTTTTGCTTGGGTGGGGAGATGGACTAGATGACCTACAAGTTCCCTTCCAACTATGTTAATCTGTAAATCACAGAGACATTCATGTGATGGTATGAGGATTTGTTCCTTGGACAGGGACTGCACCAGGAGACCTCCACATTTCTTTGAACTCTGTGAATCCAGGAATGGATAGAGATGTTCACTTTACTGGTCAGATGTGTTTAATTCAATTCTGTGCATGACTTGATTTGGGATTCAGTTTAAAGTTATTTGATTGGATGAATTAACCCCTTTTTGGGGTTCCCACGACATGCTTAACCCTCCTCCTTTTATCATACAACCGAACTTGTATGTGCATAGAGTGATCCTTCTTTCTTCTACATATATTCAGGCTAAGGGCCTGCAAAGTAAAAGCACTACTGAGCACTAACCAGCAGATTGGTCATTATAGTATCTATTGATGTGATTGAACCCTTCTGCCATTGTCCCTCTATGAGAAGGTCTGCTCTCAGTTGTTAGAATAAAGTTTAGCATGCTGAAACAGGGGACTCTGACAAACGTAGGCAAAATTATAGAATGAAAACACAGGAAAATTTTTGGAAACCAATTAGACCAATTATGCAGAAACCGCTATGAAGGATGTAGCTACAGCATAGCATGAGGAAACCACCATCTCCAATTTATTGTGCGTGAATGTTCTGGGCAATAGGCTGCTGTATATAGAGAGCTTGCTTGTAGCACACATTTCCCTACATTTCCTTTTAATGTTCCAGAATCTGTCGCAGCATGCATGAAATCACCCATTATTCTTCAATATGCAACACCATGTTTTAATCATACTGTGTGTCAGACCTGGAAGCCATCTTTTGCATTGATTCTTCAGGCCTGCCACATTTAATGCTGTGGGAAACTGGGAGGGGGGATTGTATGGAGCGGGTGATATATAGTCATAAACAACGTTCCTTTCTCAGAGAGTCAAGGACATCTTGCCCTGCACCTGGAGGGATGTGACTGGGAGGCATCTCCAGTTGGGACAGTGCTTTGATTGGACCATGTGGTGGACATGTGGGTGCTGGGCAAGGACTTGGACTTTCCTTTGGGTGGGGAAAACCTGGAAGCTTTCAGATTCGGGTTTTCCCAGATGTGCCAATATGACATCTCTAATAAAAATTAGCTTTAAAAACTCTAATAAAATGGAACTTTGAGGAATTTAAAGCCTCGGAATATTTCGTTGGGGATATTACTTGGAACCCTGACATTGTGTAGGGATCTACACAAAGTTTAACAGGAAAGTATTCCATTCTGCCAAATTCTTCAGTGACACGGTTCCTGCAGAGCAAAAGCCTCTCCCCTACTAAAATCATCCTATTCAAGAAAATAGCAATCCTTGAAATTCATATAAAAACAGTATATTTGCATATTTATTTAAATTTCATAGCAATCCTGAATTCTTCAGTAGCTTCTTTCTCAGATTAAATAATTTTCTGAATGCCTATTTTAAACTGAGATGTCTAATCTTATTCATTATCTGAATCTTTCTTCTATTCTCAGTGATTGCATTTGGGGAGGGACAGGAAAGTGGAAAGCCTCTGGGAAATCCCTTGCTCACATTTCCACTCCTGTTTTTTCCATTAAAAAGCAGGCAAGGAAACATTGTGCTGCTGAAACTTGGTGATGCAATCTTGGGGTGAAGGAGACAAGTGTGGAATCTGAGCTAGTTACTTTCCCTATCCTTTCACATATTAATTTCTGTCTCAAAACTTGCTTTCATAAATGCTATCAAAATTTGTATCTCTGTGTTGTAAGGTGTGAAACTAAGATTTTAAAAAAGTCATGTATTTGGAGAAATGACAGCATCTCTATATCTTCTAAACATGACTGGAAGGTACATGATCGTGTATGTTTCTAATTTCCTTTATTATTTCAACCCTTCCATGATCACCCAGAAGTTGGGGAAATTTCTGGAGCAACAGGTGATAATGCAGGGAGTGATTTGGATGGGGATCAGAGGCAGGAGGGGAAATTAGTGAGCTCCAGCTGTATTTGGAGAACTGTTGTTCAAATAGACAGAAAAAAATGTGGGGCTCAGACCCATTGTTTTACTTCAAAAGCAACAATTACAAAGATGGAAGATCTGCTCCAGCACTTCCAGTATTCCCTTAAAAGACAATTGTTGTTTCTGTGAGATATACAAAAAAAACAAGACACAATAAGCAAGAATGTGAAGAGCAATCTCCCCAAAGATATTGTCATATCTGCAATAGCGTTAGGTGAAATCAAGCAATTAGAAAGTATACACATGCACTCTTTTTTAATCACAACTGTTCCTTTGCACCAAACGGATACACAGAAGAACAGTTAAAGATGAACTACTGGCATCCTCGTTCCTGACACGCAGCTGTAGAGTGGAGTGGAATAGAATAGAATAGAATAGAATAGAATAGAATGGAATGGAATGGAATGGAATGGAATGGAATGGAATGGAATACGGAATGGAATGGGAATGGGAATGGGAATGGGAATGGGAATAGGAATAGGAATAGAATAGAAATTGGAGCTAGAAGGTATCTTGGAGGTCTTCTAGTCCAGCCACCTGCTCAAGCAGGAGAACCTATACCATTTCAGATAAGTGGCTGTTTAGTTTCTTCTTAAAAACATCCAGTGATGGAGCGCCCATGATTTCTGAAGGCAAGCTATTCCACTGGTTAATTGTCCTCACTGTTAGGAATTTTCTCCTTAATTCCAGGTTGCTTCTCTCTTCTGTTAGTTTCCAACCATTGTGTATTGTCCTGCCTTCTGGTGCTTTGTAGAATTTGACCCCCTCTTCTTTGTGGCAGCCCCACAAATACTGGAATATGGCTATCATGTGTAAGGTCCTGCCCCTACTCCCCATTCAAGAAAATACAGACTCTTGAGATAGCAGCATTTCAAAAGGAATCTTTTATTGAAAGGAAGTGATTGCAAGACAAAAGCAAAGCAGACTCTAAGGTCCCCTTAGGTAATTCTCTTAGGATAAAGGAGTTAGAAACCCATCCCCTCAGTCCGATGTTGAATGAGCCAATCCACAGATGTGAAGATGTTGTGAAAAAGGTCATCCTGGGAAGGAGATAAGGGACTGTTCCCAGGTGCTTCAGGAGGCTTCAGAACTGAGACAAAACAGATGGCCCTCCCCACCACCTTACACATTCCCCAAAGGTAAATCAAAGCACAGAGCAGATAAGTGTCAGAGCTAGTGTTATAAACTAAGGGATTACAGGATGTGTTGGAAACAGGAAGAAGGTATTAAGTGAATAAATGATACAGGCCCCCTTCCCCAGAGAAATAGCAGTATCACGATAGGGATCTGACATGCTGTCCCTCTAGAAAAATGAGGGGTCCACCTGTAAAGAAAGCACAAGAGAAACAACATAGTGAGTTATTTGGGTTTGTCAGGGTACTGCAAGTAGAACTTTTTCAGTAATGTGGGGGCCCTAACATGTTTTTTAGCAACCCACTAATTCTGGGAGGCGGGTAAATGCTTCCAGACTACGAGATACTGTGTGGAGCCATGATGAGTATAGGATTTCCTTAATCTCAAAGTGTTGTTCCCCCTCGATCACAATAGGGGTTGGATTGGAGGAATGTCTGCAAGGTGGCCTTAGGAGTGAGGTAATTTCTGGCTTCAGCAGGCTGGATGGACTTGCCTAAATGTTTTGGGGAGGAGTAATTCCACTGTCACTGGGTTAATGATCCTAGTTATAGGGGAAGGTCCTATGAATTTAGGTCCCAACTTTTTGGAGGACTGGATGGACTGTAGGAACTTGGTGGATAAATAGAACTTACCCCTATTTTAAAAGGTTTTTTGCTCCATTCTTTTTTTTTTGTCAGCTTGAACTTTATAAGCGGCTTTAGCCTCACTCAGAGCCAATCTTACTACAGGCCAGGTGTTTTGCAGTTGTTGTACCTACTCCTTAAGGAAGGGTATGGTTCAGGGGTGGGTTCTACTTACCTTTACTACCGGTTTGCAACGGGAGTGCATGCGTGCTTCTGCGCATGCACAGATTGTCCATAGTGACATTTAGGCAGGTGGGCGGAGCCTCCTGCCAGTTTTACTACCGGTTCACAAGAACTGGACTGAACTGGGAACACTGGGGACAACCCACCACTGATATGGTTGGCTCCTCTACTGGGAGCTCTGGCATTGAGGTGAAATCCTGTTCCTTGCAACTTGGAACAGGGTGAATCCAGTGTTAGAATGCACAGAGTTAATGGATGCAACCTTTGCAAAGGGCAGGAGGTCAGTCTTGTTGATAGTTAATAAAACATCTCAAATATTGCTCTAGAATGCTGTTGGTCCTTTCTGATCCACCGTTAGTGGCCGGATGATGACTTGGACCTGATGTCCAGTACCTAAAAGGCCCAAAAAAGCTTTCTAGAACTTTGAAGTGAACTGAACCCCCCGATCAGATATTATCCTTTGTAGGGCCCCATGCAGACAATAAATGTGTTACAGGAACATTTTTGCAAGTGTCCTGGCAGTGGGGATTTTTTGGCAGGAGATAAAATGGACCTGCTTGGAAAATAGATCCGTTATGACCCAAATGACAGTATCTCCCCCCCCCTTTCAGGCAGCTTTACAATAAAATCCATAGAGATTTCTCTCCAGGGTGCTAAAGGCTCAGCTACAATTTGTAAGAGTCCCAGGGGTTTTCCCTGCCTCCTTTTTCCTCTGCACAGACAGGGCAACTGGCAACGTACCTTCCTATATCCTTCTAGAGGGATGGCCACCAGAACTGTCTTTTAATAAGGTGCAGGGTTTTCATGAAGCTGAAGTGGTCAGCCAGTTTGGAATTATGTCATACTTTCAAGAGAGGCAGCTTCTGGCTTGCTGGAACATACAATTTATCCCTCAACAAAGCCTAGTCATCTCTAATTAAACAGGAATTTTTATGGCTTGGAACCATTCTTCATTTAGTAGTGCTTGTTTGAATGCCTGAATGGTGGCATTGTCTGCTAGGAAGTCTTTTTTAGCTTGTGCCCTGGTTATCACCTTGGCCACCAGCTGGGAGCAGAGGTTTGATCACCTCGGGCTTTTCACTATTATACTGTGGTTTTCTGGACAGCGCATCTGCTAGAAAATGTTTTCTCCCAGGAAAATATTTGAGACTGTAGTCGAAACATTTAAAATATATGAGCCCAGCGCACTTGTTTTGGGGGGAGTTTTTGCAGGGTTTTAAAAGCCCCCAGACTCTAATAATCAGTCCACATTTCGAAAGGGGTTTTGTTCCCCTCTAGGAAATGTCTCTAGGTAAGGAGAGCCAATCGCACTGCATATGCCTCTTTCTCCCAGATAGCCCATCTCTGTTCAGTGTCTGTTAGATTTTTCACCCCTAATTCTTTTTTTCTTTAGACTAGCCAAACCCAAATCTGCAGCCATTCTTTGTGTTTTAGTCTCCAGGCCTTTGATCATCCTAGTTGCTCTTCACTGAACTTTTCCAAGATCGTAACATCTTTTTTGTAGTATAGTGACCAAAATTGGTTGCAGTATTCCAGGTGTGGTCTTATGAGGGTTTTATAAAATGGTTCTAGTACTTCATGTGATCTTGATTCTATGCCTCTGTTTATACAACCCAGGATTGTATTAGCTTTTTGGCTGCTGCTGCACACTGCTGGATCATATTGAATTGATCATCCACTAGGACTCCAAGATCCCTCTCACAGTTACTGTTTTTGAGCCTGGTCTCACCTAATGTTGGATAGGGCCCATTGGTCAAGTTTGTCAAGATCTTTTTGGATCCTGAGCTTGTCTTCTGGGGTGTTGGCTATTCCTGCCAGTCTTGTTTCATCTGCAAATCTGATGAGTTCCCCTTCTATTCCTCATCTAATTAGAAAGAAATCAAAGTATACCTGCTAATAGCATTTTTAAATTATTGTTATAAGTTCAATCCCGCTAATGCTGTTTAGAAAAGTACCCAAGAACAACTGTATTTCTTCCTTACCTTCACCACAAGGAGCATTGTATTCAGCAATCAATTTGTCTCCTATGTTCGTGTGAAAGAAACAGAAAATAATAGGTGAATAAGCCCCCTGCAGGAGTTTGAGCTCTTCAGTACCTGGTGGGCCACACATTTTTCAAGTATATTCTCAAAATCTGTGGATATCAGCTACAATTAAGTCTGCTTTAATTTGGATCCCCATACTGAGCAGTGGTTGGGCTTAAGTGTCCAAGTGGCCCAGCCAAATCTTTAATTCTAATTAGCATTTTATTCATTCCCAGATTCCAGAAAACTATTGCCAGCCATCTCCACAATCCCCATCACAGACACATCTATAACAGCCAAGCCTCCTACAACTGACCCCATCCCATTAGGCCCACCACTTCTGGTGATTACAAAAAATAAGGTGCAAGCTTTTGACTCAGTAGTATTATTATTTATTATTATTATTATTTATTGAATTTTTATACCGCCCTTCTCCCGAAGGACTCAGGGCGGTGTACAGCCAGGGATAAAACACAAAATATATACAATTAAAAACAAATTAAAACATAGCAAAATTACAAAACGGCTGATGATTAAAATTAAATTTAAAATATTTAAAAATATTAATAAAACCCCAGTTTAAAATCAAACTATTATGTCAGTCCCGCTTTAATAAATAAGTAAGTTTTTAGCTCACTTCGACCGCTTCGTTGGGGTGGTCCGGAGTGGAAAAGTACAGCTGAGTATCATCAGCGTACAGATGATAACTCACCCCGAAACCACTGATGACCTCACCCAGCGGCTTCATATAGATGTTGAACAGGATAGGCGAGAGAATCGACCCTTGGGGCACCCCACAAGTGAGGCGCCTACAGGACGACCTCTGCCCCCCTGTCAACACCGTCTGCGACCGATCGGAGAGATAGGAGGAGAACCACCGATAAACGGTGCCTCCCACTCCCAATCCCTCCAACCGGCGCAGCAGGATACCATGGTCGATGGTATCAAAAGCCACTGAGAGATCTAATAGGACCATGGCAGAGGAACAACCCCTGTCCCTGGCCCTCCAGAGGTCATCCACCAACGCGACCAAAGCCGTCTCCGTGCTGTAACCGGGTCGGAAGCCGGACTGGAACGGGTCTAGATAGACAGCTTCCTCCAGGTGCCGGGGGAGCTGCCACGCAACCACACTCTCTACAACCTTCGCCACAAAGTGAAGGTTGGAGACTGGATGGTAGTTTCCCAAAATAGCTGGGTCCAGGGAAGGCTTCTTCAGGAGAGGTCTCACCACCGCCTCTTTCAAGGCGGCGGGGAAAACCCCTTCAACCAAAGAAGCATTTATAATCCCCTGGAGCCAGCCTCATGTCACTTCCTGAGCAGCCAGCACTAGCCAGGAAGGACACGGGTCCAGTAAACATGTAGTACACGATAAACTTCTCCTAAAATTAAAATCCTATGGCATTTCAGGATCCCTTCACAAATGGATATCTGTTTTTCTGTCTAACAGACAACAAGTGGTCAAAATTGGCAATGCTCTATCAAATCCTATTCCTGTCAAGAATGGCATTCCTCAAGACAGCGTTCTCGGACCAACACTCTTCATACTATACATTAATGATCTTTGTGACCATATCTCAAGTAATTGTGTTCTCTTTGCTGACGATGTCAAACTATTTAACACCACAGACAATACATCTACCATTCAAAAAGACCTTGATCATCTAACCGCTTGGTCTAAAACATGGCAATTCCAAATCTCAACCAGCAAATGCTCAGTCTTACATATTGGAAAAAAGAATCCAAACACTAAGTACATACTTGATGGACATTACCTTACATATGACCCCCACCCTGTTAAAGACCTTGGAGTTTTCATATCAAATGATCTAAGTGCCAAAGCCCACTGCAACTACATAGCAAAAAAGGCTCTAAGAGTTGTAAACCTAATCTTGCGTAGCTTCTTTTCCAAAAACACTATACTACTAACCAGAGCATATAAATCATTTGCTAGACCAATTCTAGAATACAGCTCGCCTGTCTGGAACCCTCACCACATTTCTGACATCAATACAATTGAACGTATCCAGAAATATTTTACAAGAAGAATTCTCCATTCCTCTGAAAACAACAAAATACCTTATCCCACTAGACTTGAAATCCTAGGCTTAGAAAACTTGGAACTCTGTCGCCTTCAACAAGACCTAAGTTTAACCGCCATCCACCATCGCAGGGAGACGGAACCTATACGGTGGTTCCATCCCAGGCGCCTGATGGACCCTGAGAGGTTCCTGACGGAGCTTGGGCCATTCCCTGAGGATCTGGCCCACGGCACGAC
Source organism: Ahaetulla prasina (assembly GCF_028640845.1). Taxonomy (NCBI): domain Eukaryota; kingdom Metazoa; phylum Chordata; class Lepidosauria; order Squamata; family Colubridae; genus Ahaetulla; species Ahaetulla prasina. The sequence goes on from NC_080540.1 coordinate 187,746,510, forward strand.
TGAGGAACTAGTCGCGGCCTGGGAGCGGGCCGCGGCTGGGGCCTTGGACCGTGTCATGCCTTTGCGACCTCTGACCCGGCGCAGATCTCGTCTGGCCCCTTGGTTCTCCGAGGGGCTGAGGGAGATGAAATGCCGGAGAAGACGTCTAGAGAGCACCTGGAGGTCCAGTCGTTCCGAAGCTGATCGGAAATTAGTTAGGTCCTATTCTAGGACCTACCTAGTGGCAATGAGGGAGGCGAGGCGCTCATACGCCTCCACCCTCATTGCATCGGCAGATAACCGCCCGGACGCCCTGTTTCGGGTGACCCGCTCCCTCCTTCATCAAGAGGTGTGGGATGACCCGTTGCAGGGACGTGCCGAGGAGTTTAGTGGTTATCTATACGATAAAATCGCTCAGCTCCGGGATGGTCTGGACCGAAATTGGGATGATCCAGGCGAGGGAGAGGAGACACGTCTTGTTGAGTCCATTTGGGATGAGTTTGACCCTGTGGCTCCCGAGGACGTGGACAGGTTGTTGGGGAGGCTTCACGCCACTACATGTTTACTGGACCCGTGTCCTTCCTGGTTGGTACTGGCCACTCAGGAGGTGACACGAGGCTGGCTCCAGGGGATTATCAACGCTTCTTTGTTGGAAGGGGTTTTCCCTGCCGCCTTGAAAGAGGCGGTGGTGAGACCCCTCCTCAAGAAGCCCTCCCTGGACCCAGCTATTTTGGGTAATTATCGTCCAGTCTCCAACCTTCGCTTTGTTGCGAAGGTTGTAGAGAGTGCTGTGGCGCGACAGCTACCCCAATACCTGGATGAAGCCGTCTATCTAGACCCGTTCCAGTCCGGCTTCCAACCCAGGTACAGCACGGAGACAGCTTTGGTCGCATTGGTGGATGATCTCTGGAGGGCCAGGGACAGGGGTTATTCCTCTGCCCTGGTCCTATTAGACCTCTCAGCGGCTTTTGATACCATCGACCATGGTATCTTGCTGCGCCGGTTGGGGGGATTGGGAGTGGGAGGCACCATGTATCGGTGGTTCTCCTCCTATCTCTCTGACCGGTCGCAGTCGGTGTTGACAGGGGGGCAGAGGTTGACCGCGAGGGACCTCACCTGTGGGGTGCCGCAGGGGTCGATTCTCTCGCCCCTTCTGTTCAACATCTATATGAAGCCGTTGGGTGAGATCATCAGTGGCTTTGGGGTGAGATACCAGCTGTACGCTGATGACAGCCAGCTGTACTTTTCCACCCCAGGCCACCCCAATGAAGCTGTTGAAGTTCTGTCCCGATGCGTGGAAGCCGTACGGGTCTGGATGGGGAGAAACAGGCTCAAGCTTAATCCCTCCAAGACGGAGTGGCTGTGGATGCCGGCACCCCGATTCAGTCAGCTGCAGCCACGGCTGACTGTTGGAGGCGAGTTATTGGCCCCAAAGGATAGGGTGCGCAACTTAGGTGTCCTCCTGGATGAACGGCTATCGTTTAAAGTTCATTTGACAGCCGTCTCCAGGGGGGCCTTCCACCAGGTTCGCCTGGTTCGGCAGTTGCGCCCCTTCCTTGATCGGGATGCCTTGTGCACAATCACTCATGCGCTCGTTACCTCTCGCTTGGATTATTGTAATGCTCTCTACATGGGGCTCCCCTTGAAGTGCACTCGGAGGCTTCAGTTAGTCCAGAATGCAGCTGCGCGGGTGATAGAGGGAGCTCCACGTAGCTCCCATATAACACCGCTCCTGCGCAGACTGCACTGGCTACCTGTGGCCTTTCGAGTGCACTTTAAGGTTTTGGTTACTACCTTTAAAGCGCTCCATGGCTTAGGGCCTGGGTACTTACGGGACCACCTGCTGTTACCACATGCCTCCCACCGACCCGTACGCTCTCACAGAGAGGGACTTCTCAGGGTGCCGTCCGCCAAGCAATGTCGGCTGGCGGCCCCCAGGGGAAGGTCCTTCTCTGTGGGGGCTCCCACACTCTGGAACGAACTTCCCCCGGGTTTACGCCAAATACCTGACCTTCGGACATTCCGTCACGAACTGAAGACACATCTTTTTATTCGCGCGGGGCTGGCTTAAATTGAATTTTATTAAATTTTAAATTTTATTAACTAATTTTAAATGGGGTTTTTAGTTCATTGTATACTTTTCAGGCCAATTCTAAAATAAGTTTTTTAATTGCATTTTAAATTGTATATTGTACTATCTGTTTTATTTTTGCCTGAGTCCTTCGGGAGAAGGGCGGTATAAAAATCAAATAAATAAATAAATAAAAATAAAATAAACTCATAGAATCATCTATTGTAATGTCCTTCCTGTTAAAGACTACTTCAGCTTTAATTGCAATAATACAAGAGCAACCAACAGATTTAAACTTAATATTAACCACTTTAATCTAGATTGCAGAAAATATGACTTCTGTAACAGAATCATTAGTGCTTGGAACACTTTACCTGACTCTGTGGTCTCTTCCCATAATTCCAAAAGCTTTAACCAAAAAATTTCTAATATTGACCTCACCCCATTCCTAAGATGACCATAAAGGGTGTGCATAAGAGCACAAACGTGCCTACCATTCCTGTCCTATTGTTTTTCTTTTTCTTCTTCATATATAACTGCTAGTGGGGGTTTGAACTGATTGGGTGGGAGTTTGGCTGTGCTCTGATTGGATGGATCTGATTGGATTGGATGGAGATATATATATATATATATATATATATATATATATATATATATATATATATATATATATATATATATATATATATATATATATATGCTTATACCTCCTAATATTTACTTATATATATGTCTATATACTATATAATCCTTTGTATGATACCTATATTTATTGTTGTGACAAAATAAATAAATAAATTAAAAAAAATATTCACAGACAAAAACCAGGAAAAGCACCAGACCCAGACAAGATAACTCCTTCTTGCTTAAAAGCTTGTGCTGACCAACTGGCTCCCATCTTCTCCCACATCTTTAATAAATCACTAGAAATGTGCTATGTTCCTTCTTGCTTCAAATGCTCTACTATCATCCCAGTTCCGAAGAAACCCTCCATCAAGGAACTGAATGACTTCAGACCGGTTGCTCTAATATCTGTAGTAATGAAAACCTTTGAAAGGCTGGCCCGCCTGAAAACCATCACAGATCTGCTGTTAGACCCCTTGCAATTTGCCTACTGAGCAAATAGATCAACAGATGATGCTGTTAATATGATTCTGCACTACATCTTACAACATCTTGAATCTCCAAAGACCTATGCAAGGGTCCTCTTTGTAGACTTCAGTTCAGCATTCAATACCATCATTCTAGATATTCTTCTAACTAAACTAAATCAGCTAGCTGTACCTGACCACACTTGTAAATGGATCATAAGCTTCCTAACAGACAGGAAGCAGCAGGTGATGCTAGGCAAAATCACATCAGATACCTGTACAATTAGCAAAGGAGTCCCCCAGGACTGTGTGCTCTTCTCTTCTCTCTATACACCAAATGACTGCATCTCAAAAGATCCCTCTGTTAAAGTTCTGAAGTTTGTACAGATGATACAACAATGATTGGTGTCATTCGAGACAACGATGAATCTGCATACAGATGGGAGGTTGAACAACTAGCCTTGTGGTGCAACCAGAACAATCTTGAACTAAATACACTCAAAACCATAGAAATGGTGGTAGATTTTAGGAGAAACCTTCTTGTACTACCACCTCTTACAATACTAGACAACACAGTATCAACAGTAGAGACCTTCAAGTTTCTAGGTTCTATCATATCTGAAGATTTAAAATGGACAGCTAACATCAAAAAAGCACAACACAGAATGTTCTTCCTGTGCCAACTCAGAAAGCTCAAACTGCCCAAGGAGCTGCTGATTCAGTTCTACAGAGGAATTATTGAGTCTGTCATCTGCACCTCTATAAATGTCTGGTTTGTCTCTGCAACCCAACAAGACAGACAAAGACTTCAGAGTATAATTAGAACTGCAGAAAAAACAATTACTACCAACCTGCCTTCCATTGAGGATCTGCACAAGTCAAAAAGAGGGCTGTGAAAATATCTACAGACCCTTCACATCCTGGACACAAATTGTTTCAACTTCTACCCTCAAAACAACAGTATAGGGCACTGCACACCAGAACAACTAGGACAGTTTTTCCCCGAATACCATCACTCTGCTAAACAACTAATTCCCACAACACTGTCAAATTATTCACCAAGACTGTATTACTATTATTCTTCTCATCCTTCCTAGTCCCTATCTCTTCCCACTTATGACTATAACCATATTGCTTGTATCATTACAATTTATATTGTTTTGTTTCCTAGTATGATTTGATTGCTTATTAGTAACTTATAACTATCACTGTTATATCTTATGATTCTTGATAAATGTATTTTATTTTTCTTTATGTACACTGAGAGCATAGCCTTTAGTTGCCTTTGGTGATGTGTCTCTCTTCCCATCTTTAGGGAAAGTTACAGTTCTTATTACATATCCACTTTACCCAATATTCTTCTCCTACTAATTGACATCAAGTTAAAGACATCTGATTCTCATTTGTCTTCTTGCAGTCTCTGAAGAGAAAGTTACCAGTACCGGAGCAGAAATTACACAATGCCTGGAAGGGTCATGCTTAGCAGACATGACTTAACTTATCTTAATCATATTAGTATGCCTTGGCTAAATATATTTTTAATAGTCCTTATTAATAGTCCATATGAGTAGACCACCACTTAAGTAACTTAAATCATTATCTCAGAAATGTTATCCTGTCAAAACATTTGTAGAGCCTATTATTCACTTACAGATGAGTGTCCATTGTTCCATTTCCAGTCCTTTCTAGCTGTATAAAACTATGGTTTCTACTATGCTTCTTTCAGTGGCTCCTTTGCTGAAAGGATGCCAATTAGGTCTCATTATTGTTAAATCTAATATCATTAAAAACTCACAAATCAATCTACATTCAGAAGGGGATGGATAATTTATATGATAAATGTTAATATATGGTTTAGACACAAGTGTTCAGTATTCATAACTGTATTCATACAGTATTCACACAGTCAATAAGGAGAGGTACAAAAGGACTGGAATGCAATCTGGGCCATAATCAGAATTGTGGCACTGTTTATCAACCTTTTTTGATAAATTAAACCTATTTCTTTACCACTGAAACACTTACCTGGATAATAGTAGTCATAAATTTTCACTATGGCTGCCTTCAGATCCCACACTTCTGTTTCCTGCTCCACACCGAAGTTATACTTTTGAACATTATTATCCAACTGGAATGGAAAAGGAGAAAACAATGAAAAAAAAATGTTGATCCATTAGGGAATAAAAACTATGTATTAGAAACATAATGTTTGCATTAGAAACATTAAACATAGCAGACAAGGTCTGAGCTCCTTAAAGTTCTAATTCTGGTTAAATATAAAGTAAAAATGAGGAAGGGGCCTCCAGTTAAATTCAGCTGCTCCTTAGCCATTTATACTACACATAGTATCCTAGATCCAGCGGTGGGATTCTGCTGGTTCGCACCAATTTGGCTGAACCTGTTGTTAATTTTTTGTGTAGTTCGACAAACTGACTGTTCCCACCCTGCCCACTTGGGTTGCCATTCAGGGTGAGGAGGCTGCAGGGGTATGACTGGCAGCCGCGCTGATCAGCTGGAAGGTGGCAACGGACCGGCCGCACCAATCAGCTGGAAGGCTGATCAGTCAGTTCAATCAGACCTCCAACTTAGCGAGATCTTTTTTCCCCAGAGAAGTTGGAAGGTCTGATTGAACCTTTTTTAAACTGGTAGTAACTTGGTCTTCTTTTGTTGCCCTGCACACAGGAGAACGGAGCTAAAAAGCAGGTTAGTGAGGAAATGATGATTGTTCTGGAATGGGGTGTAAGTGAGGATTTTGCATTATGATGGTTGTGGAATGTGGTGGAAGTGAGGATTTTACATTATCTTTACTCTGGGATGGGGTGGAAGTGAGGATTTTGCATTATGATTGCTTATAAATAAGAACCAATAAAAGAGGATCTGTCTGTAAACCCTATCTGTAGATCAGGGTTTTTCTGTCTTGGCAAGTTTAAGATGGGTGAACTTCATGCTGCCTTGGGAATTTTGGGAATTGAAGTCCATGTGCCTTAAAGTTGCCAAAGTTGAGAAGCATGGGTCTACTACATTAGCGCTTAGGATTCTCCATTCCTGTTTTGTTTAGAGTTTGGTGCAATTAAATAAATCAGTTGTGGTTTCCTTAACAAATAGCGATTAAAGTGATATGAACCATTACTGGACTTTTTGTGAGAAACTGAAATTAAAAGTTGACCTGAGCTTTGATGATTAGATATGGGATTATGGAAATAACATAGACAAATGTTAATCTTAGAGTAAGAGTTTGATATATTTTTTACTTATATCTGTACTAATGAAAGTTGGAAATCATTCTTTTTTGGTTTTCCTTCTTTTCCTTTCTTTCTTACACTTTCACTCTTTTTCTTTCCGAGCCTTTCCTTTTTTCAAATCTGTTTTTTATTTGTTTATCCCTTATCTTTGTATTTTTTTGATGTATGAAGGATCAAAGACTCAGACATTAAAATTCTTCATTCCTTATTTCAAGAAATCCTATCAAAATTTGGAATGAAATCCACTGGGAGCCATCTCATATAACGCAGGCTCTGAGTTCCTCTAACTAAAAAGTGTTTATCAATAGAAGAGAATATTTGTAGCTCAAGGTTGAACTGTGGGGTCCTTGGTGCTCTCTGAGCTTGATGGTTTTCTTGCAGATGTTTCAGTACCAAATTAGGTAATATCATCAGTACTAGAAGGGAGTGGAGTTTGCTCTTATTTTCATATACTAGTGGCTTACCCTGTCAGTGTTGATCAGTTACTTCACAAACAGTGCTTTGATTGGTGCCGGGTCTCTACAGCCTCAGGCAAAGAAGGACTATTCTACACCCCTCCCTCAAATGTTCTTTAAAATACAGTGTTTCCCACCATTCCTTTAGGAACCTCCAACATGCAAACTGTGGTTACTCATCCTAAAATGAATCCTCTTTACCTGGAGCTTCAAAATTTGCTGTTTGCTGGGAAAATTTGCTGGGAAGATGTGTAGCTAAAAGTCAGTTTACATTTATAGTGTACATCTGACTTTGGGGATATTTTTTCATAACCAAACAAAAGTGTATTTTCTGTGCAGTTCACACCCCTTGCTCGTTGGATCTGGATGTCACAAAGCAAAACCCACTTTTTGTAATTAACCCCCATGGCCCATTTTGACTGGCAGAGTGTTGCAGAAGGCTGAGTGCTGCCACACCCCTTGGCCATGGCTACTGAGCCGGTAATTAGGACAGAGAACCAGTTGTTAAATTATTTGAATCCCACCACTGCCTAGATCCATACCAGCTTTCCTTCATTCCCACATGGGCTATTGATTGAAAGAATACTTCAGAATACTTTCTCCATTTGTCTCTGACTTACAGCAAGTGAATAGTGATCTTCATAGAATTAGAATTAGAATTCTTTATTGGCCAAGTGTGATTAGATACACAAGGAATTTGTCTCCCATGCATAAGCTCTCAGTGTACATACAACAATAGTGATAGATGATTATCACAGTCATTGTAAAAATACATTCATCATAAAACATTAAATGCAACACTTAGTGATAGTCATGGATAAGAAATGGATAGTCATGTTGATAAGAAATCAACATAAATCATACTAGGATACTAAGTAAAAAATATAAATTGTAAGATACAAGCAACAAAATTATAGTTATAAGGAGATAGGTAATAGGGAAGATGAGAATAATGATGGTAATACTGCCTTTCTAGATAGTTTGAAAGTGTTGTGGGAATTAGTTGTTTAGCAACTTTAGCTCTCACCTGATCCAGGTAAATGCTTATCTTCTCAGGATCAAATTCCACCTTTTTAATCAATGGTTTCTCTAGCAGCTATCACATGCAGAAAAGGAAAAAATATTGCTGTTAATGAACACTGAGACAGCCTCAATTTCAGAGGTGGTATTCAGCAGGTTCTGACCAGTTCTGGAGAACTGGTAGCGGAAATTTTGAGTAGTTCAGAGAACTGGTAAATACCACCTCTGACTGGCCCCATCCCCATCTATTCTCTGCCTCCCGAGTCCCAGATGATTGGGAGGAAACGGGGATTTTGCAGTAACCTTCAGCGGGAATGGGGAGGGAATGGAGATTTTACAGTATCCTTCCCCTGCCATGTCCACCAAGCCATGCCAAGCCCACCAAGCCACTCCCACAGAAGTGGTAGTAATAAAATTTGAATCCCACCACTGCTCAATTCAGGTTATGTAATATTTTCAGGCCAAGAACCAGTTTTGGTTTTTGAGTGAGCATTCTTCAACAGGTGAACAGGACCAAGGCAAATATTTGGGTAAGTCAGGACAAAGGTAATAATGATTGGATTCACTTAATACGATTATTCCTTGAATTAATTTACATTATTGAACAGTAGAGCAGTACATCAACAACTTTTGAAGGGAACTCTTAGGGACATAACACATCTGAAATGTTGCTTCTGAGTCTCACCTTCTGCATCCTTATTAATCTAATCAATATTAACTTGGGAGTTAATATTTCTGCCTATTAAAAACTGACAATACAAGAAGCCATTTTTTGTAAATACAATTGCACTTTTCTAAACAATCATTCCAAAAACAATAGACCAATACTATTTTTTGTGTTGTGCAGTACTAAAGGAGGGGGAAAAAGCCTAAAAGTGAATGAGTAGGGCCTGGCTGGGGTTGCTACAAATTATACTTCGGTAGCATCGTAAGAATCAAAGATTGCCCATCTTTGTTCCAGAAAGATGAAAAGGAAATGTTTACACCTTTCTGTAATGACAGCTTTCACTGTGAAACATGGTTTTAGCTGTAATGACTGTGCAAAACTGCTTTTATCACTGACTTTTCAGATACAGAATAACAGAGTTGGAAGAGACCTTGGAGATCTTCTAGTCCAACCATCGACTTAAGCAGGGGACCCTATACCATTCTGGACAAATGGCTGTCCAGTCTCTTATTAAAAACTCCACTGATCACTGGACTTCCTGTTTTGCACCGTAGGTGATGGCGGTGATCTTTACGATCACCAACCTCTGGATTATGTGGAATCGCTAGGACAGCTTAAATCTGCTGCCCAGCAGTTCGAAAAACCCTCTCTTCGGGAGAAGAAGAGATGGTGAGCTGAGGGCAGAGGTTGAATTTCCCTAAAGCCCCTGAGAAAAAAGGGGTTTGAAGGGTTAAGTTCCCTCCAGCAACCCGAAGTGCTCCAGATCCGAGGATTTTTCTGCTTTGGCGGAACCAATCACCATGACCAAACACCGAGATTTATTTTGGACAATAAAGGATTATACCGGACAGAACGAAAGTGGGAGAACTTTATGCAAGTAGCCAAGCCAATTCCCCGTTATTTTGTAACAAGCTTGAAAACAGCAAGAAAATGGAGGCGAATTGTTAACAAGTTAACGAGTGGAAAGCGAAAGTGATACTTTTAGCGTTTGCCGTCTGCTGCTGGTAAATTGCATGTTATTTGCTACTTCAACTCTTTAACTCTTTGCTGCCTAGAATCTAGGGGAGATTTTCTTTTTAAATATTGCTTTAAAAGACTGTGTTTCTCAGAGGTTAAGAAGATTTAAAGTGAATATTAAGTTGGAAATAAATAAATAATTTTATAGAAGATGGCAGCCAAACAATTAAAGTCTACTGTAACAAAGGGTTCTGCAATTTCATCAGCTGGTGCCTCTCCAGCTCATACAGCAGAGACTAGAACATTGAACTTAGAGGTGGTACAAGAGAATTTAAAAGACTTTATGCAAGAAAAATTTAAAGTAATAACTGATGAGATGTCTGAAATGAAAGAGCAGATATTAGAAATTCAAGTGGGAAATAAAGAAGTTAAGGAAGGATTTGTAACTGCAGTACAAAGTTTGGCAACAAATGTGATTTTATTAGAAGAGGAAGTTGAAGAAATTAAGCAACATAATTCAAAATTAGAAAATAAAATGGCTGAATTTCAAAGTAAAATGGAAAAGACAGATGATGAAATAGTTTTGATACAATATAGAAATATGGAATTTGCTCTAAGAATCCGTGGTTTGAAAGAGAATAAAGAAGAGAATTTAAGGGAAATTTTTTCTGAAGTATTTGCTGAGATATTAGCAGCTCGTCCAGCAGATGTGGCTTATCAAATTGATAAAATATATCGTGTGAATTCTTGGATAGCAAGGCAAAAAGTTGCCAAGGGATGTTGTTATTTATTTTACAAATAGAACAGTGAGAAAACAGATTTTGCAAGCCTCATATAAGGGGGAGAAGATTCAGATTGCTGGTCAAGATATTTTAATATTAAAGGAAATTCCACCCAAAATGTTAAGGGCTAGAAAGGAATTTGCCTTCCTGGTGAATGAACTTAAAAACGTCAGATTGAATATAGATGGGATATTCCAACTGGTATAATAGTATATTATGCAGGAAAGTACATCGTCTCAATACAGTTGGAAAAGCAAGAGAATTTTATGCTGAGGTATTAAAGTTGGAAGTCTTCCTCCATTGGAAGCTAGAAGAAGGAGACTGAAGTGAAGGAAGAGAAGTGAAGCAGGTACAAGAACAGATTGTGATGGAAGAAGATTTATTACAAGTGTTGGAAATACCTACGACGGGTTCAGACTCAAAAGAACAAAGGCTGACAAGAGCTGCTGCTAAACGCAAGGAACAAGAGATGAAGGCACAACAACAATTGGCAACTACTACAACGGAAACAGTGGGAGGAGCAAGGCCTAAAGCAAAATGTGATCTGCGGCTAGTGTTCCAAAAGTTTCCTTTGGCCGATAATGGCAATTAAACTATTATCTTGGAATGTTAATGGTTTGAATTCACCGCAGAAGAGAAGGAAAGTATTTCACTATTTGAAACAATTTTAAAATGACATTACCTGTTCACAAGAAACACATATTAGATCCAGAAATACCAGAAATATTTGATAAATTCAAAACTGGGAGTACATTTTGTTGCCTCCTCTTTGGAAAAAAAAATGGTTTAGTTATATATATAAAGAAGGATATATCGGCAAAATTAATTGAGGTGGATAAGCAAGGAAGATACATTGCTATTGAACTTTTGTTGGAGGGAAAGAAGACATTATTAATAGGAGTTTATGCTCCAAATCAACAACAAGAAAAATTTTTCAAGTTTTTACATAAAAGAATAGTATTTTGGGATTATAAATCATATATATTAATGGGTGATTGGAATGGTGTGTTGGATACTCAAAAAGACAAAAAAAGTTTAAGGAAGATATCAAGCCGGGCGAAATTACCAAAGGCTTTTTTTGAAATGATGGAGGACTTGGAATTAAGAGATAGTTGGAAGAACATAATACAGAAGAGAGGATTTTACCTTCTTTTCTGACAGGCATCAATCATTTTCGAGGATTGATTTTATTTTGATTACTAATGATTTGTATTCTAGAGTGAAGAAGACTAAGATTTGTTCAAGAACTCTATCTGATCATAGTCCGGTTTGGATTGAATTTGATCGGGAAAAGGAGGCTAGGAGATCATGGAGGTTGAATGAGAATTTGTTTAAATATGAACAAAATGTAAATGAATGTAAAAAGCAAATGAAAGAATTTTTATTATGAATATGAAAAAAGAAACATCTATAGAGATGATTTGGGATGCTAGCAAGGCCTATATGAGAGGAAATCTTATACAAATGAATATTAAATACAAAAATAAATTGCAGAAAAAGAAAAAGGAACTGGAAGAGGAAATTAAAAAGAAAGAACAATTATTGATAAATAGCCCAGGAAATAGTAAAATAAAAGAATCAATAAATATATTAAGAGGTCAGTTTAATATGTTGATGGCAGATCAAGTAGCAATTAATTTACAATATGTAAAACATAATACATTTAATAATGCCAATAAGCCAGGAAGATGGCTTGCCTATTTAATAAGGAAAAAACAGAAATCACGAACGATTGATAAAATAGAATATAGGGGTAAGGAAGTTTACCAAAAGAACTTGATTAAAAAAGCATTTTTAGAGTATTATAGTAAGTTATATTCTAGGGATATGATTGATGATACAGAGGTAGAAGGATATTTACAACAACAAAATATTTGTGAGCTTACAGAAAATCAAAGAGAAGAACTGAATCAATTAATTACTTCAGAGGAAATTTTGTTAGCAATTAAGCAACTTAAAATCGGTAAAGCACCAGGTACAGATGGTTTAACAGCTGTTTATTATAAAAATTTACAAAATGAGATGGTTGAACCACTTAAAGAGTTATTTAATAAAATTCAAATGGGAGGAGATGTTCCCCCTTCATGGAGGACAGCCTTTATTTCGTTAATACCGAAGGAAGATCGAGATGGTATTAAAGCAGAGAATTATAGGCCTATATCACTTTTAAATACTGATTATAAGATATTTACCAAGATACTTGCTAATAGATTAATGCCAGTGATGAATCAAATAATTCATAATGATCAGTCAGGATTTATTAAGGGTAGGCAGATGAGATACAATGTGAGGCAAATCGTAAATTTACTTGAATATTTGGAACGAAACAACCAAGTCTCAGCGGCATTACTTTTTTTGGATGCTGAAAAAGCTTTTGATAGATTGGATTGGCAGTTTTTGTTCAAAGTAATAGAAAAAATGCAATTTGGGGATTATTTTATCCATGCAATCAAAGCAATATATCAGAAGCAAACAGCACAAATAATAGTAAATGGTAGGTTAACAGAAACTTTTAAAATTGGGAAAGGGACGAGACAGGGATGTCCCTTGTCCCCATTACTTTTTATTTTAATTTTAGAAATTCTTCTGAATAAAATACGTGGTTCCGATCGAATAAAGGGAATTAGAGTTAAACATCAAGATTACAGATTAAGAGCTTTTGCAGATGACCTGGTTGTTACTGTATCTCAACCAATATACTCAGTTACTGGTTTAAAAGATATAATTGGTCAGTATGGCAAAGTATCTGGATTTAAGGTGAATCAGCAAAAGACAAAGATGATAACTAAAAATATGAATATACAACAAAAAGAAGAGTTAGAAAGAACTACAGGTTTTGAAATTGTTAAAAAGGTTAAATATTTAGGAATATATATTACAACTTCAAATGTTAAATTATATAAAAATAATTATGAGTATTATGGCAGAAGGTATGGAAAGAAATGGAGAGTTGGAAGAAGTTACAACTATCTTTGCTGGGAAGAATAGCGGCTATAAAAATGAATGTTTTGCCCAGGTTTTTATTTTTGTTTCAAATGATACCGGTGCTTAAGAATGATATTAAATTCATGACAACTTGAGTTGTCATGTATGTATCCTAATGTACAGGCTAAATGTTGGAGATGCGATTGTGAAGATGCCACTTATTACCATATATGGTGGACTTGTAAAAAAGTTAAAGCATTTTGGATTAAAGTATGGTGGATCATGCAGAATATTTTGAAAAAGAAGATTAAGTTTACTCATAGTTCTTTCTACTAGGAATTATTATGGACTGTACAGCTATAGAGACTAAATTGATTTTGAACTTAATAACAGCCGCAAGACTTTTGATTGCTCAATATTGGAAGAAAGAAGAATTACCTACAATTGAAGAATGGACACTCAAAGTATCAAATCTGGCAGAGATGGCAAAAATCTCCGCTTACTTGAAAGACTATACACTAGAAAAATATATTTTAGAATGGAAAATGTGGATTGATTATATTCAAAATAAGTATCAGATAAAAATATCGAATAGCATATGAGTAAATTTAGGAAATATTTTGTATTAGATATATTTTTGAAGGAGAGGGGAATTGAGAGTGTGACTAAGTGTGGTGTGACTAGAGATTATAATTTAGGAATTATTTTAGATTATGATTGTTAGTTTTGATACCCTGCATTTTGTTCTGGGAAGTCGGGGTGGGGGGTGGGGGGTAAGGGGGAGGGGAATTGGGGGGGGGTTTGGTAGAGATGGAGTGATGGTTAATGTACAGGGATTATTGAAGATGTATAAATATAATTAATGCAGGGTCGGGTCTGCCCAGTTACCATTTTAGAACGGTGGGGAGGGAGAAAAGAGAGAGTAGGAGGTAGGAAAGAGGAGAAGAGGAAGGAAGAGGGGTAGAAGAGGGAGAAGGAAGGTGTAGGGTGGAGGGAGGAGAGGATGTAGATAAGAGAAGGAGAGGAAGGTCTGGAAAGTAGAAGAAGGTAGAAGAGGGAAGAGTGTTAAAAAGGGGGGTGGTGACTGGGCAAGCCCGACTAATTGTATATAACTGTACATTGGATGAATTATTTGATATGATTGTAAAAATAAAACTTTTTATAAAAAAAAAAAAAGAATGATATTAAATTACAGGAATGGCAAAAGGGGGTTAATAACTTTATATGGATGGGCAAAAAACCAAGAATAAAATTAAAAATAATGCAGGATACAAGGGAAAGGGGGGGTCTTAAAATGCCTAACTTAAAATTGTATTATGAAGCAGTTGTCTTATCATTAATTACTGATTGGATTAATTTAACTGAGGAAAGAGTTTTGAATATAGAAGGTTATGGTTTGTTATATGGGTGGCATGCCTATTTATTATATGATAAGAAAGTAGATAAAATATTTAAAAATAATATAATTAGAAATGCATTATTGAGGGTCTGGAGGAAATATCAATATAAATTAGATGGAAAGATTCCAATATGGGCAATCCCGAGACACATGATAGAAAATATAAATATATATCAAAAGATGGAGGTAGTTACCTATAAAGAACTTCTTTGTATGGTAAAGGGGGAATTACAATTAAAATCCAGAGAAAAGATGGGGGAAGAAGGGAAAAATTATACATGGTTCCAATATGGACAATTACAAGCTAGATGGAAATTAGATCAAAAAATAGGTGTTAGGCAAATTGAGGATAATTTGTTAAAACAAATGAGAGATCAAGGCCAACAGCATATTAAGAGGTTGTATAATGTATTAGTAGAAATAGACTCAGAGACTGAATTGGTTAAGGATTGTATGATTAAGTGGGCACAAAATTTTCAGCAACCAATAATGTTGGAAACTTGGGAAAGAATTTGGGTGAGGAATGTTAAATTTACACAAGCGCAAAATATGAGAGAAAATTTTTATAAGATGTTTTATAGATGGCATATAGACCCAAAAAAATTGTCATGTATGTATCCTAATGTACAGGCTAAATGTTGGAGATGCGATTGTGAAGATGCCACTTATTACCATATATGGTGGACTTGTAAAAAAGTTAAAGCATTTTGGATTAAAGTATGGTGGATCATGCAGAATATTTTGAAAAAGAAGATTAAGTTTACTCCGCAGTTCTTTTTACTAGGAATAATTATGGACTGTACAGTTATAGAGACTAAATTGATTTTGAACTTAATAACAGCCGCAAGACTTTTGATTGCTCAATATTGGAAGAAAGAAGAATTACCTACAATTGAAGAATGGACACTTAAAGTATCAAATCTGGCAGAAATGGCAAAAATCTCTGCTTATTTGAAAGACTATACACAAGAAAAATATATTTTAGAATGGAAAATGTGGATTGATTATATTCAAAATAAGTATCAGATAAAAAAATATCGAATAGCATATGAGTAAATTTAGGAAATATTTTGTATTAGATATATTTCTGAAGGAGAGGGGAATTGAGAGTGTGATTAAGTGTGGAGAGACTAGAGATTATAATTTAGGAATTATTTTAGATTATGATTGTTAGTTTTGATACCCTGCATTTTGTTCTGGGAAGTCGGGGTGGGGGGCGGGGGGTATGGGGGAGGGGAATTGGGGGGTTGAGGCTAGAGATGGAGTGATGGTGAATGTACAGGGATTATTGAAGATGTATAAATATAATTAATGTAGGGTCGGGTCTGCCCAGTTACCATTTTAGAACGGTGGGGAGGGAGAAAAGAGAGAGTAGGAGGTAGGAAAGAGGAGAAGAGGAAGGAAGAGGGGTAGAAGAGGGAGAAGGAAGGTGTAGGGTGGAGGGAGGAGAGGATGTAGATAAGAGAAGGAGAGGAAGGTTTGGATAGTAAAAGAAGGTAGAAGAGGGGAGTGTTAAAAAGGGGGGTGGTGACTGGGCAGGCCCGACTAAATGTATATAACTGTACATTGAATGAATTGTTTGACATGATTGTAAAAATAAAACTTTTTTACTAAAAAAAAAAAAAAACTCCACTGATCACCCACAACTTCTAGAGGCAAGCTATTCCACTGATTAATTGTTCTCTCAGGAAATGGATGTTGATTATTACCTGATATGCCCTTTCTCAGCTTAGAAGAAACAGCAGTCAGGAATGGGTTAACTCTATCTGTTAACCGCTTGGACTGAGTCTGCGAATTTGTTAAGCCATGCCTCTTCCTGTTGCTTGCCAGTTTTTTGACGAAGGCAATGACGCAGACTGTCAGCCTCCGCTTTTATTTTAAGTGTATATTTACCTATTGGAGTGTTTTACTGTTTTATTACTTCGTTAAAGGTTTTCTTCTTGCTGAATGTCTTACTTGATTTATGAGGGAGGGAGGAGGTTTATACTGTTGGCAGAGTTCGGCTGTCATTACAGGTGGAGGAGGAGATAGTCTTTCAAACAGACGTTTGAACTGATTTGGCGCGTGAATGTAACGGGAGTTGCCTGTTTCACATTCCATCCAGAAGATTGACAGAGGGAGAACATCAGAAGTGAAACAACACGTGGCCAAGGAGGAAGAGGACATTGGACTATGACTGTTTGAACTCTGGAGGGAGGAGGGTTCAAGAGAGGAATTACTTTGTACAGTTATAACTACTTTCAGTTCTGGTTTAGCTTTCATTGCAATCTGACATGTTTAGTAAAAATTACCAATCTCTTCAAACTGATGGAGTTGGGTCTTTATTTTCTTAAACATTGATTGGAGGCAATCTGACAAAGACTGACATGTTGAGCTGTAAAGAAAAAAGAAAAAAGCCCTACCCTCCCAAATCCCAGGACGAACAACCTTGGCAGGGCTGACTGCTGTTTCTTCTAAGCTGAGAAAGGGCATATCAGGTAATAACCAACGCCCATTCTCCATCCAGAATGAAATAGCAGTCAGGAATGGGACATACCAAAGCCTTTGCAGAACGCTTCTGCCAAAAGCCGCTTCAGTCGAGGCATAAAAATCAAGTTTGTAGTGATGTACAAAGGGAGAAGGAGAAGACCAAGTAGCCGCCCTGCAGACTCTTCCAGAGAGGCCTGCGTAGGCCAAGCTGCTGAAGTAGCAGCACTACCGTTTGAATGAGTGGTAATAATACGTCTGGGCACAGGTAAGGATTGGGCCTCATAAGCTATAGAGATACAAGCCCTGATCCAACATCCCAATGTGGGGGAAGTAACCCTGCAGCCAAGGGCGGCAGGCTGAAAAGAAACAAAAAGGGACTCTGTCCTCCTCAGAGAAGAGGTCCTTTTAATATAGATGAGGAGAGCCCTCCACACGTCCAATCTATGCCAAACCCGTTCCAAACAGTGGGAAGGCTCAGGGCAAAAATTGGGCAGGATCAACTCCTGAGCCCTATGAAACTAAGTGTTTATCTTGGGACGGAACATAAGATCAAGGTGTAAAACCACTTGGTCAGAGTGAAATACACAGAGATCCGCCCTGATGGACAGAGCTTCCAGCTCAGATATATGCTGAGCAGAAGTGATAGCCACTAAAAATGCTACCTTATAGCAAAGGAATTTTAAACTAACCTCTTGTAGAGGTTCAAAGAGACTCCGGGTAAGGGCAGTTAAGACCTTATTCAAGTCCCACATGGGAAAGCGATGGACCACGGGAGGTCTGAGATTGGTGGCCCCTCTGAGGATCTGTCTAATTACTGGTTGCCTCGACAGGGAATCCCTGGTTCCACAGGCCAAAATGGAAGAAAGGGCTGCCACCTGTCTCCGAAGAGTATTAGGAGCCAACCTGTTCTGTTTCCCTCCCCCAATACTCCCAACAAAGAGTCAGTCGAAGGCCTCTTCCTAATTTATTTACATTTGGCTAAATTCCTTCTGGCACAGAGATGTCTCCCCACACGCCTGCCAAAATCCCTGGAGATAACCAGAAAATTATAGATAAAGCACGATTCACTCACAAACAGATTCTTCTCTCCATAATACAGTTTGCCCGCGCAATTTCACTGCTTTGTCCAAGACAAAAAGCCAGGAAGTTCCGCCTCCTGCTTTTATAGCCTCTGTGCATGTCACTCTATGACTCATCATTCCTTGACTTTGTCCCAACGCCTTCTCTGCTGCCGCGCCGGTCACGTCTGCGCAGTCTTGCATCAAGCCAAAATTGTTCTTGGGGCGTTGCCAAATCAGAAGAAGGCCCGGGGGAATCAGGCCTTGCTGGCTCCTCCTCCTCCCCTTGGGTGGGTGCCAGGGAGGGAGAGGGCCCAGGAGAAGCAGGCCTTGCCAGGTCTTCTTCCTCACTTTCTGAATCATCCGAGTCCAGGAGTCCGAGTCCAGGAACCTGGGTCACAACACAACCTATCATCTAAACCCTTTTGAAGAAATTCTAAAAGCTGAACCACAGAAACAGAAGTGGGAACCAGATCCCCTTTTTTGCACCAGTGTCGTGTCCCATTCCTCCGCTGACGGCCGGGTCAGGGAAATCCGAATCAGGCTTGCCTCTGCAGCTCTGCCCAAAGTCCTCAGAGCAGGCAGGAGACCAGAAAGTGACTTCAGCAAGATAAGTTCGACTTTGCCTGACTCAGAGATTGCCAGAAAGCAGATCCTTTATATAGGCCATGGGGTGTGGCTCCATGACTCAGCACTCATTAAGGCCTGCCCCTCCCTTCCTTCTGTTGCCTCCGCCTATCCAGTCTTCTGATGCGAGGGTCACTCCAATCAGCAGCTGTTGGAAATAAACCTTTCTCAGGCTCACATGCTGTGGAGGAGGGGGAGGGGTCTAGCTGCTCCGTTTGCCTGGGCATGGAGCCAGGGCTGGGGCCGGGGGGTGCTCCCTCCTCTGCAGCCTGCTTGGGCATGGAGCCAGGGCTGGGACCGGGAGGTGCCCCCTCCTCTTCAGCTTGTCTGGGCATGGAGCCAGGACTGGGGCCGGGAGGCATACATTCCTCCGTGTTCGGGAGCAGCCCCGGCTGCTGTGAGAGCGGGCAAGACACAACAACCAGGTACAGAACACCCTCCATGTAGCATTATAGATAAGATTGGTGGAATCCCTGCGGGAAGCCTGGATAGTAGCAGTGACCCTGGAGGAAAAGTTGTCACTCCTCAGCAGGACTCGCTCAAGCGCCAAGCGGTTAGTTGAAACTACTGAGAGTTTGGGTGTACCAATGCCCTCTAACTAAGGAATATCCTGTCCTGAGGTAACTTCCAGGGTCAGTCCACTGAGAGGGCCACTAGATCTGTAAACCGAGGTCTCCTGGGCCAATGAGGGGCCAGAAGCAAAAGTTCTGCCCCTCCTCCAAAAGCTTCTGGATGACTCTGGGAATCAGAGGAAGAGGAGGAAAGGCATATAGGAGCCCTGATGGCCACGGGTTCCACAACGCATCCACTGCTTCCACCTCCAGAGCTGGAAACTGAGAGAAGAACCTTGGAACTTGATGGTTGTCCTATGTGGTGAATAGGTCCATCAGAGGTAGCCCAAACTGGTACATCAGATCTTTGAACAGAGACAGATCCAAGCACCACTCTGCCTGGTTGACTGAGGTCTGACTAAGCCAGTCTGCCTGGACGTTCACCACTCCCGAAATGTGGTCCGCTCAGATGGAAGATAGATGAGACTCCACCCATAGGATCAGCTGCTCTGCCTCCTGCATCAGAGCCAAAGATCTGATCCCTCCTTGACTTTATGTGGGCCTTGGCAGCCACATTGTCTATCAGCACTAAGATGTCCTTCTCAAAACTAGGGACTCAAAACTCTTGAAAGCCAGGTGGACGGCTCATAGCTCCAACCAGTTGATGTTGTGCGAAAGATCCTCCAGAGACCACTGACCTTGAGCCATGTGGGATCCGAGGTGAGCTTCCCAGCCGAAAAGGCTGGCATAAGTCATCAGGATGAGATGATGAGGCTCCCAGAACTTGCAACCCTGGGCAATGGCGTCAGAAGACCACCATGTGAGGGAAGACTGGACCACTGGTGGAACCTCTACTCGCAGTGATGGCGTGCTGTGCCGAGCTCATTGGAACGGAAGGAGAAACCACTGCAGAGCCCTGCTGTGGAGACGAGTCCAAGGTATGATGCTGAAACACGACACCATCTTTCCCAGAAGCTGAGAGAGAAGCAGCAGGGAAGAAGTCCGATCGAACTTTTAACAAGGTAATAAAACAGTAAAATAATCTAGTAGGAGAAATACACTTAATTAAAGTGGAGGCGAAGTATTTGGCTCATCGAGCTTGTTTTGGCGATAGTTTTCTGGGAGGTTTTAGGGCTTCTAAGTTTTTATGATCAGTCCATACCTCGAATGGGTGTTTGGCCCCCTCCAAGCCTTCACGCCGGGATGAAATGCTCCCGGTTCGGACTGGATCGCATGATCCAGTAGCGATGGGGGTGGCTAGTTTGGAGAACCAGTAGCAAAAATCCCTGCCCCCCCCACCTCGCTGTTCCTCTTCTCTGTCCCTGAAGCTCTCGGTGGTGATATAGCTGCAAACGGCCTTAAATGACTGCCACAGCGCTTCAAAGGGCCGCACTACAGCTGATCAGTGCTGTAGGTGGTGTTGTGTCTCGTCCGATCTCACCTCAGCCGGGGTCTTCTTATCTGCTTCCGAACACGGAGGAATGTTCTAGTATGCCTCCCGGCCCCAGCCCTGGCTCCATGCCCAGACAGGCTGAAGAGGAAGAAATACCTCCAGCCCCCAGCTCTGGCTCCATGCCCAGGCAAACGGAGCAACTAGACCCCTCCCCCTCCCCATGTGAGCCTGAGGGAGGTCAATTACCAACAGCTGCCGACTGGAGTGACCCTCGCGTCAGAAGACTTGATAGGCGGAGGCAACAGAAGGAAGGGAGGGGCAGGCCTGGATAAGTGCTGAGTCATGGAGCCACACCCCATGGCCTATATAAAGGATCTGCTTTCTGGCATTCTCTGAGTCAGGCAAAGTCTAAACATATCTTGCTGAAGTCACTTTCTGGTCTCCTGCCTGCCCTGAGGACTTTGCTAGGACTTTGGCAGAGCTGCAGAGGCACACCTGATTCGGATTTCCCTGACCGGCCGTCAGCAGAGGAGTGGGACACGACAGGTGGCTAGTACACCAGTGCCTCTATTTTTAAAGAAGGTAGACCGGTGCTTCCCAATAAAAGGCAATTGGTAGACTGGTGCCTCTATTTTTAAAGAAGGTAGACTGGTGCCTCCCAAAACAGGGAAATTGGTAGACCGGTACCTCTATTTTTAAAGAAGGTAGAATGGTGCCTCCCAATAAAAGGCAATTGGTAGACCCAGTGGTGGGATTCAGCCAGTTCGCACCACTTCAGGAGAACCGGTTGTTAACTTTCTGAGCAGTTTGGCAAACTGGTTGTTGGAGGAAATCATTAGAGCAGAAGACCGGTTGTTAAATTGCTTGAATCCCACCACTGGGTAGACCAGTGTCTCTAATTTTAAAGAAGGTAGACCGGTGCGCTCCCAAGTTTTGTACACTTTATTATTTTTATTATTATTGGCCATGCCCATTCAGTCACCTGACCACCAAGCCAAGCCCACCAATTAAGCCACACCCACAGAACCGGTAGGGAAAATTTTTAGATTTCACCCCTGCTACACGCAGCTTCACAATGGCCACCGAGCCTCCCACGGCTCCAGAAAGGCAACCACAACACAATTTTGGCTGAAAAATGGCCGCTGCGAAGCACAAGGCTCTTCTTCGCCACTCCATCCGATGCACAGGTCAGCACTATGGAGCCAGGCTCATGGGTGCTGCCTGAAGGTGCTTTCAACGGTGCTGATCCCACACACTCAGTAGGCAAGCACTACGAAGCAAGTTTGTGGGCACTCCCTTTGCATTGCAGGGGGACTGAAGCCTCGAATCCCCCATGGGTCAGCTGTTCGAGGCAAAGCTTGTGAGAGCTGCCTAGAGATCCTCAGCCAAGAGACCTCATGCCGTTCCCATGGCCCTCAGCGAGCTCAGGCTGAATCGCCCTTCACTGGAAGAAGGTCAAATTAAAAGAAAAAGAAATCTCCAACCTTTTTTCCCTAGGAAAAAACAATCACGAATGGACAGCTCAAAGAAAAATTTCTGTCCAGCTCGACTGAGTCTAAAAAGCTGGCAAGCAACAGGAAGAGGCATGGCTTAACAATTTTGCAGACTCAGTCCAAGTAGTTAGCAGATGGAGTTAACGCATTCTTGACCACTGTTACTTCTTGGATGGAGAATTGCTCCTAAGTTCTAAGTTCGATCTCTGCTTGATAGGTTTCCATTCAATACTTCTTGTCCTGCCCTCAAATGCTTTGGAAAATAGGTTGATCCCCCTCTTCTTTGTGGCAAATATTGGAATGTCACCCCTACTCCTTTTCTTTTGTAAATAATTTTTATTTCCATTTTCCAACATCATATTTATGTACAAACTATTATCCATCATTAATCATTAATTTTTATTTATTACTGATTCAGGCCTGCCCGATTGCCACTTCCCTTCTTCACAACCTCCCTCTCTACCCTCTACTACTTTCACATCCTTCATCTCCTTCACTTTACTACTTCCTCTCCTCCTTCTCCACTCCTCCCTTCTTACCCTATCTAACCTCCTTATTCCCCTCCTCCTTCTCTACTCTTTCCTACCTACTTTCTTCCCTCCTTCTACTCCTCCTTCTTACCCTATCTAACCTTCTTATTCCCTCCTCCTTCTCTACTCTTTCCTACCTACTTTCTTCCCTCCTTCTACTCCTCTCCTTTTCTTTCTGAAATGGCAGTCGAGCATCCCCAATATCATTTAAATTTTAATTTCATATCTTCAAAATTACTGTACATTAATAATCAATCCATGTATCATTTTCCCCTTCCCCTCCCCTTCCCCCAGACTTCCCAGAGCAAATACCGGGTATTATGACCAACAATCACAAGCTAAAGTATACAAAATATACATAACCTCCCACCTTTAAAAATTTAAAACTTTAGATCCCCTCACAATAAAAATAAAGAGATAGGAAAGAATAATAAAAAGAAAAAAAGAAAAGAAGCAATACCAACTTCACATATTACTTCTTCTTACAGTCCATTTCTCAAATTACAGTCCATCTTCTCGAACTTAAATTTTCATCACTTATATATTTCTTCAGTTGCCATAACATTTAATGTCCATTCTTCTTAGAGTCCATTTTAAAAATTAGTCCATCTTCTAAAATTCAATTTTTTTTCAGCCACTTGTATATTCCTTCAAATTTCATAAGTCCATTTCTTAAATTACAATCCAGCTTCTCAAATTCAAATTTTCATCACTTATATATTTCTTCAATTGTCATAACATTTAATACCCAATCTTCCAATACTACTCCATCAATCAAATATCATTTCGAATAAAATCTCTCAAATATATTTCCAGCTTAACTTCATAACTTTTACTATCTATAAACGTGTCAATTAAAACAAATAATCATTTAAACTACATCCACAATATAACAGTAAACAGTTAAAATCATTACATCCACATTATCTAAATTCATAAATTTCACTTTCCATCCTTCACAATTAAATAATATCATTCCATAGATTTATACCATACAAATAGCAAATAATAAAAATCCTATAATTTATATCCTAAACAAATCAATTCCAAAAATTAACCATAATCATCATATTCACATCTTAAACATTCCTCCCCTCTCCCATTCTATTTTCCATCATTTCCAAACCAGTTAACTTAGCATCTAACAACAAAGGATTCTCACTCTTTAAAACATTAATATAAAAATGTCTCGCTTTCATAACTGAATTAAGAAAATACTTTCTGCCTCTAAAATTCACTGACAAACCCATTGGAACTTCCCATCTAAAATATATCTGATGTTTCTTAAACTCATCCACTAAAAAAGCAAATTCTCTTCTCTTTCTTAACATTTTAGGAGGAATTTCCTTCATCATTTTTATATCTTGTCCCAATATTTGAAATTTATTTTTATAAAAGGCTTGCAAAATTTCATACCTAACCTTTTTAGTTGTAAAATAAATAACCACATCCCTCGGTACTCTATTTTGTCTTGCCCACCAAGAATTAACACGATAAATTCTTTCAATATTAATCTCAAAATCTTCTGGCTCCACACCTTTATCTGAGCAAAGGCTTGCGTAAAATCTCTTTAAATTTTCCTTCCTATTTTGCTTCAACCCCTCACCCTTATAGCATATTCCATTATTCTATATTGTAATATTACTCTTTCTTCATCTGCCCTATCTACCTTTGCCTGTATATCTTCCATCTTATTATCTAAGTTCCAATTGTTTTGATTTTTTGAATTTCTATTTTCCTTTGCAACTCTAAATTAGCTTTATTAATTTCTGCAAGATCATCTTCCATCTGAATACAAGAGCTTAATATTTGCGCAATTGCATCCTTTACCATTTTCATTTCCCTCTTCTGCTCTTCCACCACTTCCTTAAAATCCAACATCTCTTTCTCTATTTCATCAAATTTTTGATCTATTTCTAAAAAATGACTCTCCAAAAACTCCTGTAAAGAATTTCTTAATTCCTTTTTGATTTCTTCTTTTAATTTTTTAATCTGAACTGAAGAAATTTCAAAGTTTTTAATGACTTTTGGCACTATTTGCTTAAAAGCCATTTTTTAAAAATATAACTTAATAACGGACCAAAAAAAAAAATTAAAAAAGAAAAATTAAAAAAACTTTTCTTCTAAATCGCTATAATCTCAAAATATAAATCATAAAATTCTCGTTTCTTCCGTTTAGTCAGTATCTTCCTATATATCTTCTAATTTGACACTAGCTGTTAGTAAGCATTTCTTTAACTTTCGTTTCCAGTACACACATTCCACAAAACCGCCATTTGCTTTCTTCTCTCCTATCTTCGCAACAAATATATCCTCAGGGGCTTGTAGTCTTCTTACAAACAAATGCTAGAACTCCAGTTTCTGCTCCGTCCACGTTACAATCCATCATAAATCAATTCCTGCCGTGGAAATTGGACGCTAAGTTTCGTCTGCCATAAAGGCAGATACCTCCCCCAGCCAGGAGCTTATCAGGCTATGGAAGGAGAACTCCCCGCAAGCCTCAGAAGCTTCTGTGGCTATATTTGGGTGTCTCAACTTCAGCCTGAATGCTCATCTCTCCCTCTTTGCCCGAGGGAAGAGAATTCCAAGCTGTCGGACCAGATTTACGATGTCCTGACAGCTCTACAGACTAGGGAGTTAGCAGCCTAATCAAAGCTGCTTCTCAATGAAGCGGAGCCATACCGGAAGTCCCTACTCCTTTTCTTCATTAGACTAGACATATCTAGTTTCTGCAACTGTTTATCATATGTTTTAGCTCCAGCTCCTAAACATAATTGTTTCAACCTCATTTTTGTACCATGGTGACCAAAACTGGATGCAGTATTCTAACGTGAAATGGTACTAATGCTTTGAGTGATTTTTATACTATCCTTCTGTTGATGCCTAAGACTGCATTGTTTTTCTGGCAGTTGCAATAGATTGCTGGCACAAACCTAAGTGCCTAAGGATGTCCACTAGGATTCATAGATCCTTCTCAAGTTACTGCTGTTGAGCCAGGCACCACCTATTCTATATCTGTGCATATTTTTTTCTTGGCAAAGTGTAAAACCTTACTTTTCTCATCACTAAAATACATTTTATTAGATAGGGCTCAGTATTCAAGTCTGTCAAAAGATATTTAGCCTATCTTCTAAAGTGCTGGCTATTCCCACCAGTTTGGTGTCATCTGCAAATCTTATTTGGAGGGACAGCTAACCATTCTGTACTTTTTTGTTATGTGGAGATTTTCACTTGCGGACCTTCTTGCCCTGCGAGATTCCCCTCTCTCGCAGGTTTGGCCCTCTACATTATTGAGGGTCCATCTTGAGGACGGGTTTTGGAACCCCAAGAGTTGGCATGCTAAATCTAGGAGGCTTAGGGGATTTTTAACAAATTGTTTTAATCGTTTTTTAAGGGGGGTTTTAATGGGGATTTTAAAGGGGGGAGGGAAATTGACGGGTTGGGGTTGGGGGGGAGGATGGGTGGGGTGGGAATCCTGTCGGGGAGGGTGCCAAGTCCAGTTGATGTTCGCGGCAGCGATTTAATGGGTCCTAAGGTGGCAGGGGTGGGTTTAGTTCCAGTTTATCAGGGTCGGGTCATCGACACGGTAAGTGGGAGAGGCAGATATGACGGAAGGGGGGGCCACATCAGGTTCAGGGGGTACACCCTCGCTATTTAAGAGCGATTGCGTGCTCCGGCCCCCCAGGAGGATTTTCCCGTTCCCCGAGTGGCCAGGGTACTCAGGACCTGGGCCTTCGGCTGATGTTATATAACACGAGGTCCGTGGTTAACAAAGCCCCCCTGATATCAGATCTGATTTTAAGGGATTTAGTTGCTGAAACTTTGTCATGGTCAGATCATTCCCTCCTTCGTCTAGACTTTCTGACTGCCACCCACCACTGCAGGGAGACGGAACCAATTCGTTGGTTCCGTCCCAGGCGCCTGATGGACCCGGAGAGGTTCCTGACGGAGCTTGGGCTGCTTCCTGAGAATCTGGCCCACGGCACGACTGAAGAACTAGTCGCGGCCTGGGAACAGGCCGTGGCTGGAGCTTTGGACCGTGTCATGCCTTTGCGGCCTCTGACCCGGCGCCGATCTCAACCAGCTCTTTGGTTTTCCGAGGAGCTGAGAGAGATGAAATGCCGGAGAAAACGCCTAGAGAGTGTCTGGAGATCCAGCCACTCCGAGGCTGACCGGACACTAGTTAGGTCCTATAGTAGGACCTACCTAGTGGCATTGAGGGAGGCGAAGCGTTCCTACGTTTCCTCCCTCATTGCGTCGGCAGATAACCACCCGGCCGCCCTGTTTCAGGTGACCCGGTCTCTCCTTCAACAGGAGGGGTGGGGGGACCCATTACTAGGGCGTGCCGAGGAGTTTAACGGTTATCTATACGACAAAATCGTTCAGCTTCGGGACGGATTGGATCAAAATTGGGTAGATCCAGGCGAGGGTACCGAGGCCCGTCTTGTTGAGGCTGTTTGGGATAGCTTTGATCCTGTGACTCCCGAGGACATGGACAAGTTGCTGGGAAGGTTGAATGCCACCACATGTTTACTGGACCCGTGTCCCTCCTGGTTGGTGCTGGCCACACAGGAGGTGACACGAGGCTGGCTCCAGGGGATTACAAATGCTTCTTTGTGGGAGGGGGTCTTTCCCGCTGCCTTGAAAGAGGCGGTGGTGAGACCTCTCCTCAAGAAGCCTTCCCTGGACTGAGCTGTTTTAGGTAATTACCGTCCAGTCTCCAATCTTCGCTTTACGGCGAAGGTTGTAGAGAGTGCGGTGGCATGTCAGCTACCCCAGTACCTGGATGAAACTGTCTATCTAGACCCGTTCCAGTCCGGCTTCCGACCTGGTTACAGTACTGAGACTGCTTTGGTCGCGTTGGTGGATGATCTCTGGAGGGCCAGGGATAAGGGTTACTCCTCTGCCCTGGTCCTATTAGACCTCTCAGCGGCTTTTGATCCCATCGACCATGGTATCCTGCTGCGCCAGCTGGGGGGGTTGGGAGTGGGAGGCACTGTTTATCGGTGGTTCTCCTCCTACGTCTCTGACCAGACGCAGACGGTGTTGACAGGGGGGCAGAGATTGACCCCGAAGTGCCTCCTGTGTGGGGTGCCGCAGGGATCGATTCTCTCGCCTCTCCTGTTCAACATCTATATGAAGCCGTTGGGTGAGATCATCAGTGGTTTTGGGGTGAGGTACCAGCTGTACGCTGATGACACTCAGCTGTACTTTTCCACCCCAGGCCACCCCAACGAAGCTATCGAAGTGCTGTCCTGGTGTTTGGAAGCCGTACGGGTTTGGATGGGGAGGAACAGGCTCAAGCTTAATCCCTCCAAGAAGGAGTGGCTGTGGATGCCGGCACCCCAGTACAGTCAGCTGCAGATGCGGCTGTCCGTCGGGGGCGAGTCTTTGGCCCCGACGGAGAAGGTGCGCAATTTGGGCGTGCTCCTGGATGGACGATTGTCTTTTGAAGACCATTTGACGACCGTCTCCAGGAGAGCTTTTTATCAGGTTCGCCTGATCCGCCAGTTGCGTCCCTTCCTGGACCTGGATGCCCTATGCACGGTCACTCATGCTCTCGTTACATCTCGCCTGGACTACTGCAATGCTCTCTACATGGGGCTCCCCTTGAAGAGCACTCGGAGACTCCAGTTAGTCCAGAATGCGGCTGCGCGGGTTATTGAGGGAGCAGTACGTAGCTCCCATGTAACACCTATCCTGCGCAGACTGCACTGGCTATCTGTGGTCTTCCGGGTGCGCTTCAAGGTTTTGGTGATGACCTTTAAAGCGCTCCATGGCTTAGGACCGGGATATTTACGGAACCGTCTTCTGCCAGCTTCAATCTCCCAGCGACCAGTGCGTTCTCACAGAGAGGGACTCCTTAGGGTGCCGTCAGCCAAACAATGTCGACTGGCGGCCCCCAGAGGGAGGGCCTTCTCTGTGGGGGCTCCTACCCTGTGGAACGAGCTTCCCCCTGGACTTCGACAATTGTCTGACCTTAGGACCTTTCGCCGCGAACTTAAAACCTATTTGTTTCGTCTCGCTGGACTGGCTTGATTTTTTAAAAAAATTTTAATCTGATTAATTGGGGTTTTAAATTTTTAATAATTTATAGGGGGTAATTGTGTTTTAGTATTGGCCAATTGAATGAGTTTATTAAGGGTTGTTTTAATATTGTCTGTTTTTCTGTATTTTAACTGGCTGTTCACCGCCCTGAGTCCTCCGGGAGAAGGGCGGTCTATAAATATAATAATAATAATAATAATAATAATAATAATAATAATAATAATAATAATAATAATAATAATAATAATAATAATAATAATAATTATTATTATTATTATTATGTGTGTGTGTGTGTTATTATTATTAGCTCTCCTTCTGGGCCTAACACAGAACCATGGGATACCCAATGCATGCATCCATCCATGTAAATGCAGTTCCATTAAGAACTACACATTGAGTGTGGTTTGTCAGCCAGTTATGAATCTATCTATTGGTGATGCTGTCTATCCCACATTGTTCTATTTTACCAAGAAGTAGGTTGTGGTCTACTTTGTCAAATGCCTTACAATAGTCCAAGAATAACATATCCACAGCATTTTGCTGTACCACTAATTTAGTCACTTTAGTCAAAGCATGCAATAATGTTTGTTTGGCATGATCTGTTTTTGACAAATCCATGTTGGCTTTTAGTAACAGCTTTACTTGTTTCTAGATGTTCATGGTCCATTGCTTGAGTATCTTATCTTCAGATTCTACATAACAATGTAATGAGATGAAATTGTCAAAAGTTTAAAAACAATCCAAAATAGCTTACCTTTGTTACAGATTTCTTTACAGGAATATACCCAGATATCATATTCACCTCCAATAGAACCATATTGCTTGCCTCTCGTTGGCCTGTGTAACTGTGGAGGAAAAGGAAGGAAGTTTAAAAAAGCAAGAAATTGTCATAATACATGAAAAGCGGGATCCCATTAGCTTCATTTTTTTTTTGAGGGATGGGTAAGATTTCTCACGGGGTTTGAATGGCCTCAGACATAAATAGAACATCTAAATTCTGTCATTTTCTGACTAGTCCTAATCTTTGGTAAGATTACTTTGGTTTATTAACAGATATTTAGCCTCACTTTGAGGACTATATTTTATTTTTATTTGTACGTATTGTACTGTGGATAGTTAATTACTTTGGAATTAATATCTTCATGAGCAGTCAACTAGATTTGTTTGCTGCAAATTATCTTGTAGGACAGCTTTACTGCTTTGAGATTTCATGTAAAGTTGCTATTTTTTCCATTTGATGTAGACTGCATAATATAATGTATTATGCTGGAATCCATTTTTGTGAAATATCTTGTTGTGAAAAAACTTGCCAAAGCCTATCAGTTGAATCCCATTTTTTGCTTGTAATATGTTTGACTCGCCTCAGTACCTCTTTCTTACCACCCTCCCCTGGCCACAGCTGTGAACACGTACAGTATAAAGGTACTTTGTATCGCTGCTGAGCATCTCTTCTTCTTCAACATTCCAGAACAAAAAAATACTCATATATTTCTGTGTCTATATAAATTTAGATATCCCCATTTTTTTTAATATGGGAGAAGTTGCTACTTGCAACAAGATAACCAAATTTATGGTCAAATAAGATTAACATGCAAAAAAAAGTGTTGTGGAAGATGTTATAAAAGTACACATCTCAGAAGTTTCAGTCAGCAGTCCAAAACTTTAAAAAATTAGAAACTTAGTTTAGCAGTGTATGGATGATCAGGTTTCCTAAGCTTGGCACACATGAATTATACTAAGAGAAGACAGGCTGGGATATTTCCTAAATGGTTGTCAGCTTTTTCCTCTTTTATGTCATAATCAGAACTACCATTATTGACACAAAGATGTACAGGAATATTTCCTTATAAAGAATGCCTGATTGGAGATAAAACACCTATCTTTTATATATAGGCAGGGAGGACTTATAGAAGTAATTTCCAAATGAGCTCCTGAGTAGAAAATGTGGAGAGCTCAGAGTTCTCTTCTATGCTCTCTTCCACTGTAGATTAGTAGGCTTCACCCTGACAAGATGATTTGCTAACTGTTTAGTGAGGACAGATCCTCACTATAGAGCCTCCATCTTGGAGCCTACCTGCTGCCACGATGGGTTGGAGATGGATCAAAATAGTGTTTTCCATCAGGGAAGCCAATACAATCTCCAATGAGAATATTCTAATTCACAAAGAGAAATAGCCTGAGGGCTACAGTATGTTACAAAGAAATCACTTTTTTACTGGGACCTCTAGAAAAGATTCATGGCAGACTGATTTTTGTATATGGTAATTACATCAAGATTATATGTTCAAAAATGGAAGAATGATCAAACTCTCATAGTGGAGGAATGGATTGTGAAAATGTGAGAGATGGCTAAGATTATTTGTTTCATTCGGGGAAAAAATCAACAAGGACTGTTTTTGAAAGACTGGAAATCTTATATGAACTTTTATATGTTGTAAAAAAAAGAATACGATTTATGGCTTTCAGGTTTAAAACAGATGCAGATTAAGTGTGGGGTTGAGGATTTTGCATAATATTTAAGAGGGACAGAAGATAACAAGATTGTAAGCAACGACTATAAAGAAGATCCGAAGTCACTATATTCCATAACTTGAATTTGCTTTCTTTTTCTTGAAGAAAAAACCTTTTTCTTGTTCTCTTTCTCTTTAGATTTATATTTTAATTTATATAAAACTTTTAATAAATAGAAATTTAAAAAACAGAAAGACCCTCGGACAGTGATGTTTTTTCCCTCGGGTGCCAAAAACGAGCCCTGACACCCATAATGTAATTTATTATTATTATTATTTTATTTATACACATTAAAACATAAGACAAAGACTTCCGGGTAGCACCGTTCGTGATGGCGACGGTCTTTCAGATTGCCAGCCTTGGGATCTTGTAAGAATCGCTAAGACAGCATCGATCAGCTGTCAAGCAATTCGGAAAACCTTCCCCTTGGGAGAAGAGGGGAAGGTGAGTTAAGGGGCAAAGGTAGAGCACCCCAAGAATCCTTGGAACGATTCCAGGGGTTCAGAGGGGAGGGCTCCCTAGGAAGCCCCAGGAAAACTCCGGATCCAAGGCTTTTCTGCTGGCTAGCAGAACAAATCACAATGTCCACTCCTGGGACCAATACTGGATTATAAATTGAATCTTTACCAGCGGAGCAGAAGCAGGAGGACGAGCTGTGGCAAGTAACAAATCCTTACCTTCCCGATACTTTGTTTTTTGCTAAAGACAAGAACGGAAACGCAGCCATTGAAATAATAGGCTGAAAGTGAAAGTGACAAAATTCTTATTGTTTGAAGTGCTGAATCACCAGAGACTGTTGGAGTGCTTTATAAAAAAATAAAAAGAAGGGAAAAAGGAGAGACTTTGAAAGTGGTGGAAGATTGAAGAAGTTTTAATGACTTTTATTGACTTTGATTAAAATATAAGTTTAGAGATGGCAGCTAAACAAATTAAAGCAAGTTCTACTAAAGGAGCTGGGGCATCCCCAGTTCATACAGCTGAAGCCAAAGTATTAAATTTAGAGACATTACAAGACAATCTGAAGGATTTTGTGAAAGAATCTCTAGGTTCACAAGCTTCCCTTATTGAGAAGAAATTTAAGGAGATGGTGGGGGAAATTTCTCAAATTAAAGAGGAGGTTTCAGAAATTAAGGAAGGAAACAAAGAAATAAGAGAAGGAATTAATATAGCAATCCAAAGTCTGGTATAAAATGTTGAGAAGTAGAAAGGATTTTGCTTTTCTGGTAGATGAACTCAGAAAACGACAGCTGGAATATAGATGGGATATTCCAGCTGGTATAATAGTTTTTCAAGCAGGGAAAGTACATCGTCTTAATACAGTTTTGAAAGCGAAAGACTACTATGTTAATGTGTTAAAAGCTGGAAACCTATCATCACCAGAAAGACGAAGTAGAAGGGACTCTGATGAGACAAAGAAGGGGAAAGAGAAGGTACATGATGATTCTGTGGTGATAGTTATGGAGGAAGGTTTGTTGCAAGTTACAGAAAGCCCAAAAGAACAAAGGCAGACTAGAGCTGCCACCAAGCGGATGCAACAAGAATTAAAAACTCAACAAACTCCAAAGGCACTACAAGATACTAAAACAGAAGCATTGGGAGGAGCTAGGTTGAAGATCCGGGAGGACTGGCAGCTGATGCTTCAAAAGCTTCTGTTTGCCAAAAATGACAACTAGATTTCTATCCTGAAATGTTAATGGTTTAAATTCACCATGTAAGAGACAGAAGATATTTCATTATTTGAAACAGTTTAAATATGATGTAATATGTCTACAGGAAACCCATATTAGAACTTCACATCAAAAGTATTTGATAAATTCCAGGCTTGGTACACATTTTGTTGCAGCTCCAGAGAAAAAAACGGTATAGTTGTGTATTTTAAGAAGGGTTTAATAGCAAAACTAACTGAAGCAGATACTCAAGGAAGATATATTGCTATTGAACTTTTACAAGAAGGAGAAAAGATACTTATAATTGGAATTTATGCTCCTAATCAATAGCAAGAACTTTTTTTAAAATTTCTACATAATAGAACCACACATTGGGATTATAAATCGCATATATTAATGGGAGATTGGAATGGAGTTTTGGATACAAAACAAAAAGGGCTTACTTCACAATATTTCAAGTCGTGCAAAGTTACCTAAAGCCTTTTTGATATGATGGATGATTTAGAACTAATAGATGTTTGGCGAGAACGGAATAATGAAGAAAGACTTTACTTTTTTCAGACAGACATCAATCTTTTCAAGGATTGATTTTATATTAATTACTAATGATTTGCTTTTCAGGGTGAAGAAAACTAAGATATGTCCAAGGATATTGACGGATCATAGTCCTGTGTGGATAGAATTTGATCAGGAGAAGGGTGTTAGGAGATCATGAAGGATGAATGAAAATTTGTTTAGATATGAAGAATATGTAAAATTAATATATATGAACAATAAATATAGATGTAAACTACAGAAAAAGAGAAAGGAATTAGAGGAGGAAATTAAAAAGAACAGCAGTTTATAAAGAGTCCTGGAGTTAAGAAAATAAAGAGTCAATAAATATATTACGAGGGTAATTTAATATGATGGTGGCAGATCAGGTGGCAACTAATCTACAATATGCTAAACATAATACATTTAATAATGCTAATAAATCTGGTAGGTGGTTAGCTTATATATTAAGGAAAAACAGAAATTACGTACTATTGGTAAGGTAGAATATAGGGGTAAAGAAGTATATCAACAGAATTTGATTCAAAAAGCCTTTTGGAATTTTATACAAAGTTATACCAGAGATTTAATTAAAGAAATAGAGAAGGAATTAATATAGCAATCCAAAGTCTGGTATAAAATGTTGAGAAGTAGAAAGGATTTTGCTTTTCTGGTAGATGAACTCAGAAAACGACAGCTGGAATATAGATGGGATATTCCAGCTGGTATAATAGTTTTTCAAGCAGGGAAAGTACATCGTCTTAATACAGTTTTGAAAGCGAAAGACTACTATGTTAATGTGTTAAAAGCTGGAAACCTATCATCACCAGAAAGACGAAGTAGAAGGGACTCTGATGAGACAAAGAAGGGGAAAGAGAAGGTACATGATGATTCTGTGGTGATAGTTATGGAGGAAGGTTTGTTGCAAGTTACAGAAAGCCCAAAAGAACAAAGGCAGACTAGAGCTGCCACCAAGCGGATGCAACAAGAATTAAAAACTCAACAAACTCCAAAGGCACTACAAGATACTAAAACAGAAGCATTGGGAGGAGCTAGGTTGAAGATCCGGGAGGACTGGCAGCTGATGCTTCAAAAGCTTCTGTTTGCCAAAAATGACAACTAGATTTCTATCCTGAAATGTTAATGGTTTAAATTCACCATGTAAGAGACAGAAGATATTTCATTATTTGAAACAGTTTAAATATGATGTAATATGTCTACAGGAAACCCATATTAGAACTTCACATCAAAAGTATTTGATAAATTCCAGGCTTGGTACACATTTTGTTACTGCAGCTCCAGAGAAAAAAAACGGTATAGTTGTGTATTTTAAGAAGGGTTTAATAGCAAAACTAACTGAAGCAGATACTCAAGGAAGATATATTGCTATTGAACTTTTACAAGAAGGAGAAAAGATACTTATAATTGGAATTTATGCTCCTAATCAATAGCAAGAACTTTTTTTAAAATTTCTACATAATAGAACCACACATTGGGATTATAAATCGCATATATTAATGGGAGATTGGAATGGAGTTTTGGATACAAAACAAAAAGGGCTTACTTCACAATATTTCAAGTCGTGCAAAGTTACCTAAAGCCTTTTTTGACATGATGGATGGTTTAGAACTAATAGATGTTTGGCGAGAACGGAATAATGAAGAGAAAGACTTTACTTTTTTTTCAGACAGACATCAATCTTTTTCAAGGATTGATTTTATACTAATTTCTAATGATTTGCTTTTCAGGGTGAAGAAAACTAAGATATGTCCAAGGATATTGACGGATCATAGTCCTGTGTGGATAGAATTTGATCAGGAGAAGGGTGTTAGGAGATCATGAAGGATGAATGAAAATTTGTTTAGATATGAAGAATATGTAAAATTAATATATATGAACAATAAATATAGATGTAAACTACAGAAAAAGAGAAAGGAATTAGAGGAGGAAATTAAAAAAAAAGAACAGCAGTTTATAAAGAGTCCTGGAGTTAAGAAAATAAAAGAGTCAATAAATATATTACGAGGGTAATTTAATATGATGGTGGCAGATCAGGCGGCAACTAATCTACAATATGCTAAACATAATACATTTAATAATGCTAATAAATCGGGTAGGTGGCTAGCTTATATATTAAGGAAAAAACAGAAATCACGTACTATTGGTAAGGTAGAATATAGGGGTAAAGAAGTATATCAACAGAATTTGATTCAAAAAGCCTTTTTGGAATTTTATACAAAGTTATACCAGAGATTTAATTAAAGAAACACGTATAGATAGATACTTACAAGGTGGAGGTATTCATGAAATTACATTAGAGCAAAGGGAGGAATTGAATCAATTTATAACAATAGAAGAAATAATTTTAGCAATTAAACAGTTGAAAACGGGTAAAACTCCAGGTACAGATGGCCTAATGGCTGTTCATTATAAAAATTTACAAGAGGAAATGCTAGAGCCGCTTAAGGAGTTATTTAATAGAATCCAATCTGGAGGAGGAGTGCCTCCATCATGGAGAACAGCCTTTATTTCATTGATTCCGAAGGAAGAACAAGATTGTAGTAAACCAGAAAATTATAGGCCAATATCGCTTTTAAATACTGATTATAAGATTTTTGCTAAGATATTAGCCAATAGATTAATGTCAGTCATGAGTCATACGATTCATAGTTTAATATCAGCAGCGAGACTTTTGGTGGCACAATATTGGAAGAAAGAAGAACTACCTACAATTGAAGAATGGGCACTTAAAGTTTCTACCACCACTTTATGGCAGCCCTGAGAATGAGATTTGAGGACCCCTTGGCAGAGCAGAAGGCCAAGATCCACATGAGGTCCATCAGACAAGGGAGGAGACCAGCGGCTGGACTACAACCAAGAGTTCAGTGATCTGGTGCCTCTCATGAGAGGGTGGTCGGAAGTGGCTCTTTTGGACATATATAAAGACGGCCTAAATGGGGATTTATATAAGTTGTGCAGAGCCCGAGTGTCCCCAACTACCCTGCATGGCTGGTACACCCTGGTGGCAGAAATAGAGATTGATCTAGCCAAGGACCGCCTGCGAAGTGATTGCGCTTGGAAGCAGACCCCAACTCAGTTCCAGAAAGGACCGCCCAAGGATTTTGCCGCAGCAGAAGGTGGGAAGAAGAAAACCATGGGCTATTTCAGATGTGGAAAGGAAGGCCACCGAGCGGCTGATTGTCGCACAAAGCTGGCACCAAAGACGACCCCTAGTGGCAGAAAAGCAACGGTGCAGGCAGAAACTAAGACGCGAGAGGTTGCAAAGAGGGGAGCGGATGTCGCCAAGAACGCTCCTCCCATTGAGGAGGAACTAGGGACTCCTTCTAGTCCAGATGAGAGCGAGCCATCTTCGGAATCAGATGAGGATGTCCTGGTGAGTTGGAAAGGGGGCCCCCTTACCATTCCAGTGAAACTGTGCATCCCATCCTGGAGAATGCAGGGGGAAATGCTAGCCCTCTTAGACTCTGGGTGTACCCGATGTATCATCAGCCCCGAGTGGAGTGGTGGAGAAAATGGAACTAAAGCTAAAAACATTGAGCAGGCCCATAGCATGTTGCCAGCTAGATGGGTCGGTGGCGGGGGGAGGCCCAGTCCACTTTGTGACAGAACCCATAGAGATGACCATAGGAGACACCGAGAAATCATAAACTTTATTGTGGCCCCAGGGATGGATCAGCCACTCGTACTGGGTCTCTCGTGGCTCCGGAAATGGAACCCGAAAATCAACTGGAGAACGGGGGTGTTGCGACTCCGCATAAGGGCGCAAAAGAAGGAGAAGATAACTTTAAAAACCCCTGACCCCGAACCTGCTGAGATACTGGGGTCAATGTTTGAACAGCTGGAGGGGGAGGAAAAAAATCTTAAAGGGTACTGGGACCTACGAGAGTTGTTTAGTGAAAGGCCTCTGACGTGCTACTCCCCATAGGCCTACAGACTGTGCTATAGACATCCTTCCGGGGTGAAACTCCCAAAACCGAAATCATACCCCATGGCCCAGAAAGAATTGGGAGAATTGCGAAACTTTATAGATAAAAATTTGGAGCGAGGATTCGGGTTGCAGCCCCAGTCATGTTCTGGGAAAAGAAAGATGGCACTTTTTGCTTAATAGTGGACTATAGAAACCTGAACTGTGTGTGGAGAATGTGTATCCCATGCCTCTCATGAAAGATATGTTCGCCCACTTGGCCAAAGGGAAATTCTTCACCAAACTGGACTTACATGAAGCGTATTACAGAGTGTGCATAAAAGAAGGGGATGAATGGAAAACAGCGTTCAATTGTCCCCTTGGTTGCTTCCAATTCCGAGTTCTACCATTTGGGCTGCAAGGGGCCCCAGCAGTATTCATGCAACTAATGAAGTGCTCCATGAACATTTGTTCAAAGGGTTCTTGTTTATCTTGAGGACATATTTATCTACACAGTGACCATGGAGGAGCATGTGAAGCTAGTAAGAGCAGTACTCAAAAAATTACTGGCTGCACAACTTTATGCAAAATTGTCTAAATGTGAATTCCATCAAACGAAAATCGATTACCTGGGATACCGTATTTCCTCTGACGGGTTGGAGATGGACCCAGCAAAAGTCCAGGCAGTACTAGAGTGGGCACCCCCTTTCATCTGCAAACAGTTACCAAGTTTCCTGGATTTTGCTAACGTCTTTCGCCAGTTCATTCCCTCATTTGCTGACATTGCCCTGCCAATCACCAATCTCCTCAAAATAGAATAGAATAGAATAGAATAGAATTTTATTGGCCAAGTGTGATTGGACACACAAGGAATTTGTCTTGGTGCATATGCTCTCAGTGTACATAAAAGAAAAGATACGTTCATCAAGGTACAACATTTACAACACAATTGATGGTCAACATATCAATATAAATCATAAGGATTGCCAGCAACAAGTTATAGTCATACAGTCATAAGTGGAAAGAGATTGGTGATGGGAACTATGAAACGATTAATAATAGTGCAGATTCAGTAAATAGTCTGACAGTGTTGATGGAATTATTTGTTTAGCAGAGTGATGGCCTTCGGGAAAAAACTGTTCTTGTGTCTAGTTGTTCTGGTGTGCGGTGCTCTATAGCGTCGTTTTGAGGGTAGGAGTTGAAACAGTTTATGTCCAGGATGCGAGTGATCTGCAAATATTTTCACGGCCCTCTTATTGATTCGTGCAGTATACAGGTCCTCAATGGAAGGCAGGTTGGTAGCAATTATTTTTTCTGCAGTTCTAATTATCCTCTGAAGTCTGTGTTTTTCTTGTTGGGTTGCAGAACCGAACCAGACAGTTATAGAAGTGCAAATGACAGACTCAATAATTCCTCTGTAGAATTGGATCAGCAGCTCCTTGGGCAGTTTGAGCTTACTGAGTTGGCGCAGAAAGAACATTCTTTGTTGTCCTTTTTTAATGATGTTTTTGATGTTAGCTGTCCATTTGAGATCTTGCGATATGATAGAACCTAGAAATTTGAAGGTTTCTACTGTTGATACTGTGTTGTCAAGTATTGTGAGAGGTGGAAGTATGGAAGGGTTTCTCCTAAAGTCTACCACCATTTCTACGGTTTTGAGTGTGTTCAGTTCCAGATTGTTTTGGTTGCACCACAAGGCTAGTCGTTCGACCTCTCGTCTATATGCGGATTCGTCATTGTCTCGAATGAGACCAAAACAAAAGGGAATACTAAACCCAAGCCTTCCTTACTACTGAAGTGGTCAATGGAATGTCAGGCCGCTTTTGAAAAGTTGAAGCGATTGTTTGCCGCCGAGCTGGTCCTCAAGCATCCTGACATGGAGTCCCCATTCGTGGTTCAAGCAGATGCTAGTGATGTTGCAGTTGGAGCAGTCTTGCTCCAAAACAATGCTAAAGGTGAGCTTCAACTGTGCGCGTACACATCTTGTAAGCTCACTGAAACAGAGCAGAGATGGGCCATCTGGGAGAAAGAAGCTTTTGCAGTGCACTGGGCTCTCCGAACATAGAGACAATTCTTGGAGGGGGCCAAACACCCTTTTGAGGTATGGACTGATCATAAAAACTTAGAGGCCCTAAAAACTCCCAGAAAACTATCGCCAAAACAAGCTTGATGGGCCCAATACTTTAACCATTTTAATTTTTCCTTGCATTAAATTCCTGGGGGAAAGAACGGATGCCCTTTCCCATTTGCCTCAGTACAATAGTGCTCGTAAGGAAATAGCATGCCCTATACTCCCAGTTCAACAACTAGCTGCCCCAGCTATTACTTGTAGCCAAGCACAAACCGATGCAGCGCTACCAGAAGATCTCACCAAGTTGCTCAAGGAAGCCTTAGACAAGGACGACTGGGTGCACTCTTTGCGATGGACTAGCGTGGGTGGGGGCAAAAATATATGTCCCTGCATCTGAGAGAGGCCATACTTCAACATTGCCATGATGCTAAAATGGCGGGACATTTTGGGTTCGTGA
This sequence comes from Ahaetulla prasina, assembly GCF_028640845.1. NCBI lineage: Eukaryota > Metazoa > Chordata > Lepidosauria > Squamata > Colubridae > Ahaetulla > Ahaetulla prasina. The sequence continues at coordinate 187,786,432 of NC_080540.1, forward strand.
AAACATTACACCTCTTGAAAAGACAATTCTGGTGGCCGGTGCTTAAAAAGGACATTGAATCTTATATAAAAAGTTGCACTGTCTGTGCAGCAGCAAAGAGACCACCAGGGAAGCCTCCTGGGTTGCTTCAAACAGTAGCCCGGCCAGGAGCCCCATGGAAAGAAATATCCATGGATTTCATAGTGGAGTTGCCCGAAAGTGGTGGCAATACAGTGATCTGGGTAGTTACAGACCTGTTCTCCAAACAAGTGCACTTCAACCCTTGTTCTAAAATACCTTCTTCAAAAACTTTGGCAAAGCTGTTTGTGCAACACATCTACAGACTCCATGGAGTTCCGGAATGGATAATCTCAGACCAGGGGGTGCAATTCACTTCCCAATTTTGGAAAGAGTTTTTGCGGCTGATAGGCTCCGCCCAAGGACTAAGCTCCGCCCACCATCCTCAAACTAATGGGGGTTGTGAACGCTCGAACTCGGTACTGGAACAATATCTAAGATGTTACATTAATTATCAACAAGATAATTGGGCGGACTTATTACCTTTTGCTGAAGTAGCCTACAATAATTCTGTTCATAGCAGTACTGGGTTCACCCCATTCAAAGTGGCTTCAGGTCAGGATTTTGTCCCCATTCCTGAACTTCTTGAAGAAAAACTATCCATTCCATCACTGGCTGAATGGATAGACCAATTGCAAAGTACATGGAAAATTACACGCAAAGCAATAGATGATGCACATCACGCACACAAAAAACAAGCAGATAAAAAGAGAGCTCCAGAGAAAAAATTCCAAGTAGGAGATAATTTTTCTTATCCACTAAATATTTGCAAACTACATAGAAATCAAAAAAGCTTGGACCCAAATATGTGGGACCGTTCCCCATTGTGAAAATCATTAATCCAGTCACTGTCCAACTACCAAAAACTTTGAGGAGAATTCACCCAGTTTTCCACGTTAGCTTGGTGAAACCTGAACACACAATCCCCCCATAGGGCTAACCCCACTAAGCCCCCAGTTCCAATCCTCATAGAAGGGGAAAAGCATTTTGAAATCCTAGACTCTAGAAAATATAGAAATAAAATCCAATATTTGGTAGCTTGGAAACACTTTCCTCTTTCACAAGCCGAATGAGTTAACAAAGAAGACGTTTGCGCCCCCCAAAAGCTAGAACAATTTTATAACAAATATACTGGTAAACCCTAACATTTCTCTTTTCTTTTCCAGGACTAACGTCCTTTTTTCGAAGGAGGGCCAAATGTCAGCCTCCACTTTATTTGAAGTGTATATTTCAAATTGGGCCTCTGTAGCTCAGACTGGTAAGACAGTCTGTTATTAACAACAGCTGCCTGCAATTACTGCAGGTTCAAGCCCCACCAGGCCCAAGGTTGACTCAGCCTTCCATCCTTTATAAGGTAGGTAAAATGAGGACCCAGATTTTTGGGGGCAATAAGTTTATTTATTATTTATTATTATTTTTTATTATTTAAATTTTTATACCGCCCTTCTCCCGAAGGACTCAGGGCGGTTCACAGCCTGATAAAAAATACAAAATAATACAATATAAATACGATTAAAATATAATTAAAAAACTTATTAAATTGGCCACGGTTAAAATTTAGAATAAAAACCCATTAAAAACCCATAAGTTTAAAAACTAACCCAGTCCAGCGCAGATGAATAGGTGAGTTTTAAGCTCGCGACGAAAGGTTCGGAGGTCCGGAAGTTGTGAGTCCTGGGGAGTTCGTTCCAGAGGCGGGAGCCCCACAGAGAAGGCCCTTCCTGGGCATCGCCAGGCGACACTGTCGCGCGGCGGCACCCTGAGGAGTCCCTCTCTGTGAGAGCGCACGGGTCGGTGAGAGGTATTCGGTAGCAGCAGGCGGTCCCGTAGATAGCCCGGCCCTATGCCATGGAGCGCTTTGAAGACGTTCACCAACACCTTGAAGCGCACCCGGAAGGCCACAGGTAGCCAGTGCAGCCTGCGCAGGATAGGTGTCACGTGGGAGCCACGAGGGGCTCCCTCTATCACCCGCGCAGCTGCATTCTGGACTAACTGAAGCCTCCGGATGCCCCTCAAGGGGAGCCCCATGTAGAGAGCATTGCAGTAATCCAGGCGAGACGTCACAAGGGCGTGAGTGACTGTGCATAAGGCATCCCGGTCTAGAAAGGGGCGCAGCTGGCGCACCAGGCGAACCTGGTGGAAAGCTCTCCTGGAGACGGCCGTCAGGTGGTCTTCAAAAGACAGCCGTTCATCCAGGAGAACGCCCAAGTTGCGCACCCTCTCCATCGGGGCCAATGACTCGCTCCCAACAGTCAGCCGTGGACTCAGCTGACTGTACCGGGATGCCGGCATCCACAGCCACTCCGTCTTGGAGGGATTGAGCTTGAGCCTGTTTCTCCCCATCCAGACCCGTACGGCTTCCAGACACCGGGACAGCACTTCGATAGCTTCATTGGGGTGGCCCGGTGTGGAGAAGTACAGCTGGGTGTCATCAGCGTACAGCTGGTACCTCACACCGAAGCCACTGATGATCTCACCCAGCGGCTTCATGTAGATGTTGAACAGAAGGGGCGAGAGAATCGACCCCTGCGGCACCCCACAAGTGAGGCGCCGCGGGGTCGACCTCTGCCCCCCCGCCAACACCGTCTGCGACCGGTCGGAGAGATAGGAGGAGAACCACCGATAAACGGTGCCTCTCACTCCCAATCCCTCCAACCGGCGCAGCAGGATACCATGGTCGATGGTATCGAAAGCCGCTGAGAGGTCTAATAGGACCAGGGCAGAGGAACAACCCCTATCCCTGGCCCTCCAGAGATCATCCACCAACGCGACCAAAGCCGTCTCAGTGCTGTAACCGGGCGGAAGCGGACTGGAGCAGGTCTAGATAGACAGTTTCCTCCAGGTGCAGGGGAAACTGATATGCCACCATACTCTCTACAACCTTAGCGCGGGCGGGTTGGAGACCGGACGATAATTACCTAAAACAGCCGGGTCCAGGAAGGCTTCTTGAGGAGGGCCTCACCACCGCCTCTTTCAAGGGGGCCGGAAAGACTCCCTCCAACAAGGAGGCGCTCGTAATCCCCTGGAGCCAGCCTCGTGTCACCTCCTGAGTGGCCAGCACCAGCCAGGAGGGGCACGGGTCCAGTAAACACGTGGTGGCATTCAATCTACCCAGCAACCTGTCCATGTCCTCGGAGCCACAGGGTCAAACTCATCCCAAACAATATCACCAAGACCGCCCTCAGACGCCCCGTCCGAATCGCCACAATTTTGGTCCAGACCGTCCCGAAGCTGAACGATTTTATCGTATAGATAACCGTTAAACTCCTCAGCACGTCCCTGCAACGGGTCATCCCGCTCCCCCTGGTGAAGGAGGGGGCGGGTCACCCGAAACAGGGCAGCTGGGCGGTTATCTGCCGACGCAATGGGGGGGGGGGCGGAGCAACGCCTCGCTTCCCTCAGTGCCACTAGGTAGGTCCTAGTATAGGATCTAACTAGTGTCCGATCAGCCTCTGAATGGCTGGACCTCCAAGAACTCTCTAGGCGTCTTCTCCTGCGTTTCATCCCCCTCAGCTCCTCAGAGAACCAGGGAGCCGGTTGGGATCTGCGCCGGGTCAGAGGCCGCAGAGGCACGACACGGTCTAAAGCCCCAGCCGCAGCCCGTTCCCAGGCTGCGGCTAGTTCCTCTGCCATGCCGTGAGCCAGACCCTCAGGGAATGGCCCAAGCTCCGTCCGGAACCTCTCTGGGTCCATCAGGCGCCTGGGACGGTACCAACGTAATGGTTCCGTCTCCCTGCGGTGTTGGGTAGCGGTCAGAAAGTCCAGGCGAAGGAGAGAGTGATCTGACCATGACAAAGGCTCTGTGACTATATCTCCCAAGTCCAGATCCTTCAACCACTGACCAGAGATAAAAATCAGGTCCAGTGTGCCTCCCCCGATGTGAGTAGGGCCATCCACTACTTGAGTCAGGTCCAGGGCCGTCATGGAGGCCATGAACTCCCGAGCTACTGTCGATGACGAGCCAGCAGATGGCAAGTTAAAGTCCCCCATGACTAAAAGTCTGGGGGTCTCCACTGCCACCCCGGCAAGCACCTCCAGGAGCTCGGGCAGGGCGGCTGTCACGCAGCAAGGAGCCAGGTACGCGACCAGCAAGCCCATCTGACATCTATGACCCCACCTCACAAAGAGGGATTCACACCCGGCAATCTGAGGTACAGTGGTCTCCCTCGGCTCTAGACTCTCTTTAATAACAACCGCCACCCCCCCACCCCTACCCTGGGCCCTCGGCTGATGGAATGCACGGAAACCCGGTGGGCACATCTCAACCAGGGGCACGCCCCCTTCAGTGCCCAACCAGGTCTCCGTAACGCCTATAATATCCGCGGCACCCCCCTGAATCAGATCATGTATTAGGGGGGCCTTATTGGCCACGGACCGTGCGTTGCATAACATCAGACGAAGGCCCAGGCTCTGAGGGTCTTGACCATCCGGGGAACGGGAGAAGTCAGGGGGATCGGGGCACGCGATCGCCTGTATACATCGAACGCGTGACCCCCTAAACCGATGCGATCCCCCCCTTCCGCCATATCTGCCCCTCCCACTTACCGTGCAGATGGACTCACCCTCACACAAAGGAACACACTCCCCCCCCATAACCTCCGAACCCATTTGATAGTCGCCACGAGCATGCGCTGGAACTGGTTTCCCTCCCGACGGGCTACCCCCATCACCCACCCTAACCCTCCCACCCACCCCCAACCCAAACCCGTGGTTTCCTCCCCTTAAAATTTCCATTAAAACTCCCACCCGGCGGGTTTCCCCCAACACCCGCCCTACCCCTCCCACCCCTTAAAAATCCCTCACCCTTAAAATCCCCATTAAAACTCCCCTTAAAAAATCTATTAAAACAATTAGTTAAAAATCCCCTAAGTCTCCTGGATTTAGCATGCCAACTCTCGGGGTTCCAAAACCCGTCCTCAAGGTGGGCCCTCGGTAGTGTGGAGGGCCAAACCTGCGAGAGAGGGGAATCTCGCAGGGCAAGAAGGTCCGCAGTTGAAAATCTTCGCATATCAAAAAGTACGGTAAGCAGCCCATCAAAGCCGGTCAAGATGTCAACCACAGCAGAACGGGCTCTCAGGCTGGCAGGACGGACCGCGGACATCTAGGGTCCATGGGGCCGGTACTCCATCTCCAAACCCAGCGGCCACCACTCGTCCTAGGTCCAGATGACACCCATTCGAATCAGTCACTCTCCTCTGAGCCAGTCTAGCCAACCAATGATGTTTAAAAGACGATATATGGTCTTAATCACAGTCTTAATCTTGGTCTTAGTCTTAGTCTTAGTGAGGGACACAATCCAGGACAAGCCCATCAGATGATAAGGCCATCGCGTCGCCGACAGCCAGGATTCCCAGCTGACACCGACGCCGCCACCATGGGCCATCCTAGTCCAAACTGCTGAGGGTCCGAATGAGGGCCAACCTCACCTCCAGCTCCAACTCCCTTTCAAGGGATTGGGCCCTCCAGATGACTCTTCGGGCCCTCTGCCTCTCATAAGTCCGACCCTCTGCCTCTCCAGCGTTGATGGAAAAAAAACTCTGTCCCATGAGGAGGTCGCTGCCGCCGCCGCCGCCGCAACCCGAAAGCTACACTGCGACCGCCGCGGCCAGCGCCCCAGCACAAGGGCCCAAAGAGAACGCTGATACCTGCCACTCATCCCCGGCCTCACCAGCACAGATGGCAAAAAGCGCTGGTGGTCAAAAGGCTCCAGCGCCGAAGCTCAAAGGCTCTCCAATAACAGAGAGCGATGACAAAAAAGCTCCCAGTCCCCTGAGGAAGCCGCCGCCGCCGCCGAAAACCCGGAAGTTCGGAGGCCCAGCCGCAGCCGCCGCAGCAGCCGCCCCAGCAGGAGCCTGGAGAACGCCAGCCGGCCCGATCGTCCCCAGGCCACTAGCTCGTCCAGCCTTACCCCGTTCACCGCTCCTGATGTTCCCCCGGCCGGGGCTGGGACCGGAAGGTAAAAAATAGCCATCTCCCGGTCCCAGGCCCCCGAAAAAGGCCGCTCCCCCGTTCCTACGAAGATGTTTCACTGCGCCATCTTGGGCATGCGCAGATAAGTTGATTGTGCATACAACATACAAATGGATGAAGACTATTGCTTGACATAGTGTAAGCCGCCCTGAGTCTTTGGAGAAGGGCGGGATATAAATGCAAATAAAATAATAAAATAAAATAAAAATAAAATATATTTACCTATTGGAGTGTTTTACTGTTTTACTTCATTAAAGGTTTTCTTTACTGAATGTTTTACTTGATTTATGGGAAGGGGGGGAGGTTTGTACTGTTGCCAGCGTTTGGCTGATCATTGCAGGTGAAGAAGGAGATAGTCTTTCAACCAGACGTTTGAACTGATTTGGCGTGTGAATGTAACGGGAGTTGCATGCTTCACATTCCATCCAGAAGATTGACAGAGGGAGAACATCAGAAGTGAAACAACACGTGGCCAAGGAGGAAGAGGACATTGGATTATGACTATCTGATCCCTGGTGGCAGGAGGGTTCAAGAGAGGAAATACCTTTGTACAGTTGTAATTACTTTCAGTTCTGGTTTAGCTTTCTCTGCAATCTGACGTGTTTAGTAAAAATTACCAATCTCTTCAAACTGATGGAGTTGGGTCTTTATTTCCTTAAACACTGATCAGAGGCAAGCTGACAAAAAGTTTCTCTTCTATCTCCTCATCTAAACCTTTAATTCAGCTACAACTAATGTCTATCAATGCCACTGACAATCTTGCATCTAATAAGAGAACTAGTTCTCAGAGGCTTATACTATATAAAATGTCATAGTATCTTTGTAGCCATTATTTCATCCTGTCTAATAGGAACTTGTACTGTGATTCACCAGGAACTGGTGGTTTATGAAAAGCACTGTACCTCACTTCAAGTCGGATCTCAAAAGATTTCCTGGAACTCTGGGTGCATTTGTTTGGTGATGTTTCCACTTTCAAAGCAAAAGCATCAGACTCTGGAGGCATCCTGTTATATCGAAGATTAGTCTACAGGAGAAAAGTATGCCATTGCATTAAAACAATGACTATTCCAAAAAAGGAAATTGCACAGGAATGCTATGTTGCCCAAATTACTGAATCCTCTCCCATCATTTGATTACGTATCTTGAAACACTTGTTCCAAGTTCCATAAAACTACTCCATACAATATAGGCAAGCAAAGCCTATGTCATCTTCTGGAGCCAAGGTACTGAAATTCATCAAATGTATTGATTATGTCAGAATCACAAATGGTACCTGAAACATGTTACAAGAAAGAGTGGTCCAATCCATATCGTTTTGCAGAATCATCCCTATTCCATTTTCTTTCAAGTCTGCCCCAGTTATTAATTGCTCATTAAGAAATTCCAGGAATGCAGATCAGATTGAAAAATCAAAAATGCATTTATTGCAGAAGAAAGTAACAGCAAACTACCTCTGTGTTGTTGCTATGATCCCAATAGTCATCAAAAGTTAAGATCTAGGTAGTCATCACAAGTTAAGGTCAAGACTCAAGGAAGTCTTTATCTTTCCAGCATCAAAGCAAGTTTTGAGTTCATATGTGAATGAATGAATGAATTGGAATTAATCAGTTAATTGAGCAATATACTGAAGAGAGGGGTGTGGCCAGCATCGCAACGGGACAGTGTGCCCTGGGGCTCTGGGTGAATGCCGAAATTCCTGCCGTTCTGGGGGTTCTCAATGAACCATAGCTGTCCTGGAGGAACAGTGAAGAAAGAAGGCACTTGCCGGCGCAAATAGGGAAGTTGCAAATTCCCTGCAGCACCGGCATCCAGCCTTCAACCCAATAACAGGAAAGGCAGCCATTAGAAGTTGCCAAAGTTGGGGATGGCTACACAAAAAGATTGTGCAGGAGGTGAGATCAGAACAGAGTATTGTTACTGGGCGAGCAATTGGCCTCGCAGGTAAGAAGAAAAAACTTTTAAAGCTCAAAAACTCTCCGATTTGAAGTTAGTGGCTAATTGGCATGCGGAAACTTGGAGTGAGAGGAAGTAAACAACAAAGAGGATTTACAAGACAAAAGCCCTAAAAGACACAACATTCCATCTGGATTTAAAAGTGGTTTTGGAAGAAAATGTAAATGTTGGAAGGAGAAGAAGACTGAGAGGAAACAGCTTTTGCTAACGAAAGGATTTAATAGGGTGACATTTTGTTGCTGGAGAAGAAAAAGAAGGTGACATTTTGTTTTGTCTAAAGGGAGGAGGAACATTGCAACATTGAGGAGTATTTGTTTGAACAGCTGTGGTAATGATCAAGATTGAAATTGAAACCTGGACGATCTAGAGGAAAAAAAACATTTGAACTGGCTTCCATTTGGAAATAGAAAAAAGGGGAAGAGAGACAATATTTTGGACTTGAATTTGGACTATATATAAGTTAAGATAAATAAATCTAAAGTTTTTCTCCTCATATCAAAAACAAGGAGATTTGGGAGGAATTATGGGAGATGCTTCAAATGGTACGAGAGTCCTTTAATAGGAATAAACAAGAAGAACTGTGGCTTAAAAATAAAAAAAGAAATTATGAGGAAACAAGAACAAAATATAATGTTGAAAAAGAAATGAGTGAGGATAATACAGATGATCATATTGGGACTGATATTGAAAGAATAAAAATGGAGAGGGAAAGATATTTTAAAAAAGAAAGGGAAAAAAGAAAAGATTGAGGGGGAAAATTAAAAGAGTGAAAAAAACGGATGATTACACTGGGACTAGCTGTGACAGAATAAAGAGAAGAGGAGGAAATAGAAAAAAATTGAGGGGGAAAATTAAAAGAGTAAAAGTCAGAGAAAGGTGGAAAAGAGGATGCAAGAAAGGGAAAAGAAGAAGATTAAAGAACGGGAGAAAAATATCAGGAGATGAGATCTGGGAGAGACTGAAAGAAAATGGTTAAAAGAAGGAAAAAAATGAATAGTAGAAAAGAACTAAAATAGTGGTAGAAACTTTTTTCTTTCTTTCTGAAATAATGGAAATTAGAAGAAATATATGGATTATTGTAAAAAGGTACTAAAAAAGGTTGAAATGAATGAAGGAAATTAAAAAAAAGAGAAGGAGGAGAAGTAAATTACCGTATATACTCGAATATAAGCCGATCCGAGTATAAGCCGAGGTCCCCAATTTTACCCCAAAAACTGGGGTAAACTGGGGACTCGAGTATAAGCCGAGGGTGGGAAATGAGGCACCTACCGGTTGGGGAAACCCTCCCTCCCTCAGCTGAGAAGGCTGGCGGCTCCCCCGCCCCGCCCTCTCACTGCACCGGCAGGGCTTCCCCACGCCGTCCGGTAAAATGTGAAAAAAAGAAGAAAAAAAAACTCGAGTATAAGCCGTATATACTCGAGTATAAGCCGAGGGGCTTAAAAAAAAACAAAACTCGAGTATAAGCCGTATAGACCCGAGTATAAGCCGAGGGGACGTTTTTCAGCACAAAAAACGTGCTGAAAAACTCAGCTTATACTCGAGTATATACGGTAAATGTGGAACATATAATGGGATATATGTTTTCTTTTTTTGTTTGTGTCTGAGAATACATGGAATGAGAGAGAATTAAAGTTGATGGTAAGGAAATAAATTTTAAATATATAAAAGAATGGAAAATCCAGTAGATGAAATGTGAAAGATAGTATGGTTTATGTGAAAATGATTGAAATTAAGATGTAAAAGGGAATAAAATTGAAATGTTAGTGAATGGTGTACATTATCGGAAGAAAATAATAAGTATTGAATTGTGAACAAAAACTCTAAGAAAATAAGAGGTGGAAAGTTGCATTAATTGATTGTATGATATAAATGGAATAAGATGAAGACAATGTTAATAACTAAAATATAGGAGGGAAGGTTTGAGAAATAGGTATAATAAATGAGAAAATCGGGGTTGTCTGGACACCAGAAATATTGAAAATATATACAGCAATGGAGAGAGATAAGAAGAAGGAGAGAGATGGAAGGGGAGAAGGAGGGAGAGAGAAAGAAGAAAGGGAAGAGGAGAGTAGGAAAGGTAAGGGAAATAAGAGTAGGAGAGAAGGTTAGATAGGGAGGAAGTAGGGAGAAGGGGGAGAAAGGAAGGGGAAGTAGAGAAGGAGTAGGAGAGGAGAGAAGAAAGTAGGTAGGATGAAAGGAGGGAGGGAAAGAAGCGAGAGGAGAAGAAAAGACTGCTGTGAAAAGGAAAAGATGAAATGGAAGAAAGACAACCCCGAATATATTTGAATATATTAGGATAAAAATTGAAATAGTTAAAAAAAAGAATGAAAGGGAATGAATATGAATAAAAATGGATAAATTAGAACTTGAGGGTGAAAGAAGATGTGACTTAATAAAATGAGCAAGAAAATATTAGGAAATGAATAAAAACTATGAAAAAAGAATATTTCGGCAAAAAATGCAACTAAGTAAAATATATTTGAATATAATGAATTGTATAAGATATGATATGGCCAATACTCTGTTCATAAATTATGTATGTGTGTAGGGAGGGAAACTAAAAAATCAATAAAAACTTGTTCTAAAAAAAAAGAGCAATATACTGTGTTCATTCAACAGCAATACTATAACTCTGTTTCATCTTAGTGACTCCTGAATAATTACACTTCATTTATTTAAGGTTATGTTTTTTAGTGACACCAAAATATGAAATGCTTTACCACAAGAAGAGTTAGGGTTACTTTTTAAAAAAATTGCTAGAGCCAGTATATTTAATTAACTATTAGCTGATGATCTGTTGTTGGACAATACCACCCATGCAATCATTATTTATTTTTCAGGATTCCACAAAATTTAAAATATCACACCCAACATCCAGTGTGCATGACTGTCTCTAAAATGGTCATGGGCTGAACATCTCATGCTGCTTCAAGGAGCAAAAGCTAAAGCTATCCCCAGGCTCACCTGCACATAAACACAGCCATGCCCTGAGAGCTCCATCTTGTACTGACCAGGGATCTCCGGAAGGGAGGCCTGCTGCAGCACCAGCCGATTTTGCTTGTTCACATGGAATTCATGCTGGAAGCCTTTACTGGATTTTACCACCACCTTTAGATTTTCTATCTCAGCGAATGTCAAGGTTGCATATCTGGCTAAGCTCTGCAGGCCAATCACAGTATCCTGGTGGCAAGAAAATAGTTTTGATGGATTAGAAGACAATGTATCTTTGGAATTACATGATAAACTTCTATGAAGATCAAGGTTCTTTACTGAATGCAACAGATTCTGACTGGACAATAGGTAACTCTCTCAATGTTGTGAACTCCAACTTCTTTTGTCTAGCCAGCATAACCAAACTGTGAAGGAGAAGACAATGTTGCAATTTATGGTTTGCTGAAATAACCTCTTTACACACATTCTGCTGCTCCACTTAGGTTTATACTAATTTTCAAAGCTTAGTTTATATCTACAAAGTCCCAATTTCTGGGAACCTGTTGTGCCATAACACCACTCTTCTTACTCATTAATCAACAACAGAAACATACTCTTATCCCATATTTCCTAATCCTACCACAGAGTTTCATGTGACAAATTTTGAATTGCTGGCATTTTTGATATTACCACACAGTGCCAGAGTGCACCTCAAGTCCCATGAGCAGAAGAGCCAATTTTACTTCCAAATATGTCCAACTTCCTCAGTTTTTAGATTCGATGTATTCAGATTTTACCTAATTCAGATTAAATCCTCTGCAAAGCTTTTGCTCCCCCAACTTGTTTTTCTGGAGTCATTTCTACAAATGGGAACTATGAGAATGAGAATGTTACCTGGGTAGAACTAAATCCTCCATAGGTATTCCGTTGTTTATTAAGGTTGACTACCAACTGAGAGGCATAGTTTATATCTTCTGTGGATACTTTCATCATAGAAAGGTGAGCCAACAGCACATAGGCCATTGTTTCAATATTTGGAATATCATCTTCTGCAAACATCAAAATAAAGACTGCAATTAAATTTTTAAAAACCCACTACTGAGATCTGAGTCCTACAACATTCTTCCAAACTATTTTTTGAAGCAGAAACCATTTGTTCCCCCTCCCCCATTGTTTTGTTTTTTGTTTGATTATTGTTTGGGGGGGTAGCAGTGGTGAGATTTTGCCGGTTCTACCCAGTTTGGGCAAATCGGAAGCTGCGGCTATAGGAGACTCCGCCCACCCATCTGGACATCATCACATCCTATTTTTGATGCTCTGTGCATGTATCAGAAGGTCCTGCGTGTGTGCAGAGGTGGCACACGTGCTCACATTTGTGAACTGGTCAAGTTGACTCCCAGTCCGGCCCACCTAGACAACTCCCAGGCTGGCCTAGGCTGCTGCCACTGCGCTGCCCGCCCCTCCATCCCTGGCCTTGCCTGGCTAGTTCTGCAGGCACCACCCTGTCTCCATCGCACTCGGCACTCATGGCCTAGCTAGCTAGCTGCCCTCTTCCAGTCCCTGGGTTTGCTTGTCTTGTTTAACCACCAGTGCTGCAGCTCCATTCCTGTGCTTCCCACTTGCCTCTGAATGCCAGCTGAGAAGCCGCATGGGCGCGCTAGCTGCTCTGCTCTCTCCCCTCTGGCCAGGAACTGAATGGCTGTACTGGCTGGGAGAGTGCTCTCTTCCCCCCTGGCTGGTAACTGCATGGCTGCGCTAGCATGACCCTGCTGGGAGGACACTTGCCCCACTGGTCAGGAGGCTGCTCACCTGCCTGGCCAGTGTCATAAGAGAGGGAGGCAGAAAAGTTTGGCAAAGTCTGCTCCTCCTTCTCGGCCTCAAGCAAACAGGCACACACACCTCATGGCACCGGGATCTTCTCTGAGGGTGCGTGCCCATGCACCGTCTCCTTGCAGAAAGTCCCAGCACTGTGAGATGTGTGCATGCTCTCTGTGTGTTTCAGGCTGAGAAGGAAATGACTTGGCGGAACATTTCCTGCCTCGGAAGCTGACTTTAACTAGCAAGGACAGGCTACGGCAGCTGCCTTCCAAGCAGCTTTAGCCGGCCCAAAGAACAGGGCAGTGATAGTGGCAATGGGCCAGGAGAATGGCGGGACAAGTCAGGACAGCACCAGCCTGAAGCTCGTCAGCAGGCCATCCTCCTTGCTGGTTCTGGTCGTGACTGGTACCGGCAGGCAATGGAGTGCGTGGCTGGCATGAAGAACAGGCCGGTGGCAATGGGATTTCTGGCAGCCAGGCATCCCATTGCCTGCCAGTGCCGCTCGCAGTCAAACCCAGACAGAAGGATGGCCTGCTGTCGAGCTTCAGGCCGGCACTGTCCTGATGTGTCCCGCCACAACCGCTGTTGCAGCCTTGCTCACTGTTGGACTCGCCAGTTCCAATGGTTGCCACTCCGTGCCCCCTCCCCTAGGTATAGTGAGCCCCAAATTGGGACTCGACAGCATGCTTTTCACTCCAAGTAGCCTGGACTTGAAAACGCATGGCTGGGGTGGAAGAGCAGTCCTTCTTAACAAGCTCCAAACTGAGTTGCAAGTCTGGGTTCCCAGCACGAGAGCTGGAAGTCTGGTAGTCTGGTACACTCATCTCTGTTTCCCACTATGACCGGCCTTGGAAAAAGCCTGCCTTCACAATCGCATGTCTGCAGCCAAATCTGGGCTTGCAGCTCTCATGTGGGGAACTCAGGCTTGCAGCAACAGTTTTCAGCTTGTTAAGAAGCACTGCTCCTCCACCCCAGCCATGTGTTTTCCAGTCTTGGAGTGAAAAGCATGCAATTTGTTGCCACTCCCAGGATTCCCTGTACGAGTGCTGGAAGAAAATTGGCCAAGCTCCCAATGCCTGAACCAGCGAGCTGGAAGACAGATTCACTGTTGTGCTGGTGAGTATGTATGGACTGAGTAGGCTTTTTGCTCCCCCCACCTCTCCATTCCGATCCAGTGTAGCACGGAAAACAGGGCATTTCCATTGGCTCTGCTCTTTTCCCCCCCTAGCCTCCTTTTTGCCAGTATTCGGCAGGCAGGCAATACTTTTTAATCAGGCTTTTATTTTGTCAGCCCAAGGGCGGAGAGGGGAGAAGGTAGGAAATAGCCCTGTCTCTGCAGCATCGGTTATGTGACGGAGTGGTCATGGCCAACTCCATGTCACTCACAGCAAGGTGCCACCCCACCTTGCCATGAGTGACATGGAGTTGGCCAAACCCACCTAGTCACAGGTCCACCTTAGCCACACCCACCTTAGCCACACCCATAGAACCGGTTGTTAAATTATTTCAATCCCACCACGGGGCGGGGGGGTAACCATATGAGGTAACACTATACAGCATCATTTAAGAATGTAAATTCATTCAGACATATTGTTTTGCATATACACATGCATTTGTCATTTACATCCAGAGACAGTGAATATCAGGCAGAAGAAAGTATTGGAATCAAACCTCCAACAAACATGTTTATCATATATTTCTGTTAGCAACATGGAAATTACTGACAGATCTCAAAAGAAAGCAGTTTATTTGTTTATGGATAAACCAGGTTCACAGAATGCATCAAGATTCACAGAAAGGAATTTTCACAAGCAAAGCATGGAAAAAAACTACATAGCTCCTCCTACCTGTTCTGAGAATGTCCTCTTCTAATTCTTCGAGGAGCTGTTGCTGGGTCTTTGTGTCCCCAGCCAACGTGAACACATAAGCCACCAAAGCTTTGGAGTAGGTATTGTTCATAGAGTTCAGGTTTCTTTTCAGGCAGAGTAAGGCATCATCTACCAGGCTTCTCTATAATTCCAAAATAAGGCTTCAAGCAGGAGAACCTACAAGGATATCCTATTCTCTGTCATCGACACAGAGATAAATGATTGGGCAGAAAACCTGTCAGTCAGGATTTGGGTTCTTCTTACCCATCCCTGAGGTTGGCTGCTCTTCTGTACCACATCCCCCCAAAGTTCATAAATGGATTACTTCCAACCCTTCTTACATTCACTGTCTTTGGAATCACAAGTTGATTCTGTACCTGAAAAATCTAGAGTAGTTACTTCTGGAGGCATCTATTCTATACCCGTGCATTTCTTTATTTTTGCCCAAGTATAAGACCAAACTTTTCTAATTACTGAACTGCATTTTGTTGGATAGGCCCAGTATTCAGATCTGTTAAGGATCTTCTGGACCTTGAGGCTATCTGCTATGGTGTTGGCTATTCCCCCCAGGTTGGGATTATCTGGAAATTTGATGAGTTCCAGTTCCATCCCCTCATTTGAATCATTTATGAAGATGCTGAAGAATACTGGGCCTAAGATAGCATCTTGGGATACTCCACTGCCTGCTTCCCTCCATTAAGGATTACACATAGAGGGCAATTGAAGACCACATTCAATGTCCCAGAGATCTGCATGAAAATTAAAGTCTCCAAAGACTTACATTATTCTCTAGGTGCAGCTCCAGCAAAGAAGCAGTGACATAGGCTGTAAGAGAGAGGTCATCATCCACACCACCCTGTGGACGTAGAGAAAAAACCAGCAAGAGAAGTCACAAGAGCCTCTTTCCTGATACCTTGATTCACATGACTTTATCACACGGGTATCTCCTACGCTACTGCCTCAGATCACATGGGTCCTACCTTCAGGGCATTGTTAAAGAGCCTCCCCACACTTTCAAAGCAGCCGCTGGGAAGTTGGTGTTTCCTCAACCAGTCCACGGCATTCTGAATATGTTTTTCATCCACATAGATGTAGCTCTTTGCCTGGCCAAAAGCCTTGGCCACAAATGCAGTCAGCCTGAGCAGCAGAAAAGAAAGAAAATACTGAAGAAGTAGCAAGACCTTCAGCTTTTCCATAGTCACCTGCTCATAATCTTGCAGCTGCTATCTGGTGAGCTGAGAGTTATGAGAAATAGCTAGAGAAAAGTAAATGGGTGAAAGGGCAGGCCCAGAAAGTGTCTTCTTAATAATATTGGGTGTGGAGGGGAGAGATCCTGCTGCTTCTGTTTGAGGGAGGCATAATAGCCCTGCTGGCAACTCCAAAAGTATTTCCTCCTGTCATTTGATGAATTTATGAGAGAGAACATTCTTAGAAAAATGGCTGTTCTGCTCAAGTCCCTTACCAAGTGTTTCCCTCTTCGTCACGTTTTCCAAAGGCACTATAAGAACCATCATCGTGTTTATAAAGCAGCTGCCGTTGATATCCTGCAGAATAAGGAGAAAATAATGCTCTCAAGTCTGTCTTGATCCTATGTGGCTCTGCTGACACTCTTCAATTTCACCCCATAAGCATCATCTTCAGACATAAAAATAATTTCCCAGATATAAAAATGCAGAAAGTATTTAGCTTTCACTAAAAATGACTGGTATAAGGAAGGATGAGATGGCAGGCTAGGTCCCAACTTAATCTAGTCCCTGGATGCCACCTGGTACTTGCAAAGCCTGACCTCCCCTTGAAGACCTTCCAAATAAGAGACAGGTAGAAACAGGCCCAACTCACCACTTTTCATGTGCTCTATTGCCAGATTCCTTAATTCTGGAGTCACCTGATTGGTTTCTTCCAAGTACTGGAGTACAACGATGTTGGGAACAAATTTGACCATATTCTGCTCACCACAGCCAAAGGGCATCTGAAGCAGATGGTCTATATTTTCTAGCGCAGCTCCCATAATATCTCCTGAATGTTAACAAAATATGAAAGATTTGCCTTCTTTCAAATCCAGAAAACCTTTTTCTTCCTCCCAGAAACTGGAACATTACATTCAGGAAAGTTCTTGCAAACTGAATTGAAAAACAATTGGCCAGGCAGGCATGAGCCCAACACATGACATCATGGAGCAGCTGCTGAGATGCTGTTCCTCAGTAGGCCAGCCCATGGCAGATGCATGACTAGGATGCTTTTAAAACCTTTGTCTGGCAGCCAAGGCTGCCCAACTTTCACCTGCATAGAAGAGTACAGTGCAGCATTCTGTTTTCAATGCCCCTCCTTTCAAATATTTTACAAAACATGCGATAGTCAAGCACTAAGCCTGCCATGTCTGCTCTCTCTTTGCTAAAGAAGATATCTTTCTCACCGATGACAGATACAATGGCCCGTCCAGAATCCTGCACAACTGCTTCGGGCATTGTTAGGAAAACTTCTTCAGATGCGGGTTCTCCTGGAGGAAGTACATGTGTGAATAAAAATGTAGAATTAGAATAGCTGCAAAAATGTAGTTGCGATAACTTTCACTGCATACAACATTTCTGCAAGCACCCAGAACATTCCTTTTCTATCAAACAAGTGGCTGTGCGGGACAGAATCATCTTATTTTTCCAATGGGGACCTGAGCATGAGAGGTAGCGCCTATAGCTGCCCTCCATAAAGACTGGAGCAGGAAGAACACACATTTCTGAAGTTCTCCCAGCTAAAAAACACACACTGCCTTTTTACCCGTGGTTCCTTCCATCTGTCCTGTAGCAGGAAGACACATCACTGCATTGCCTTCTTATAGCAGAGCTAGTTCTCAGAGAAGAAGCAACCAGAGAAACAGGCTGATCTTCTTTGTGGACTCACCACAAATACAGTAATGCTAAACAAAAGATGCAGCTCAGCCATACCTGAAGAGCATAAGAAAGTGTTCTGGGCTTTTTCTTCAAGTACACCTTCTGGCTGTGGAAAGAAAAATGAGTTATGGGTTATTTGATGTGATGTTTTTGGAGGACTTTAATGCCAAGCCTTTGACTGAGCAAAGAAGAGCAGCCATCCACCTGGACGTAGCCTTGAAAACACAAGGCACTGCAAGATTCAGAAGCTATTGACACTGAAGAAAATAATCCCTTATTATTTTCAGCCCTTCTACAAAACAATCTCTGAGTTCTATAGGAGATAGAGAAGAAGAATCTGGGGGTGGAGTCAAGAGGAATCAGCCTAGAGCAGACCTGGGTAATTTGCAGTCTCAGGCCACATCTGTAAATAAATGTATCTAAGGGAATGGGAGAAAAAGTCCAATTTGATTCAGTTCTGTGGAACTGTGTGCTCCATCAGTCAGCTAGTGGCCATGGGATGATGAGAAGAGAAAATACTTTTCTGCATCTGCGCAGTGCTCACCCCTCGCCTAGAGCAGCCTGAGGAGGTGATGGTGATCAACATATGAGGGGACCTAGGCTTAGCCACCCTCCATCATCTCAGAGAATAGCCTGGAACTATGCTGTGTCAGAGCATAGCCTGGAACTATTGGTTTGGTCCTCCACAACAGTCCCAATTAATTGCCAGTCCTAGCCAAGAGTCTTTACCTAGTCATAAACTGATTTAAGTCCAACCTTTCTTGAATTCCACTGATTCTTATTTATTTTATTTATTTTTATTTTATTTTTCACATTTATATACCCCCCTATCTCCCTAGGGACTCAGGGCGGTTCACAGGCAAGTAAAAAGTACATATAAATACAGACTAAAATAACAATTAAAAAACTTATTCTACATAGCCGAATTATTAAAAACTATCTAAATAATAAAACCCATTTAAAACCAGTAAATTTAAAATCTAATCCAGTCCTGCGCAGATGAATAAGTGTGTTTTAAGCTCACGACGGAAGGTTCGGAGGTCCGGAAGTTGACGAAGTCCTGGAGGGAGTTCGTTCCAGAGGGTGGGAGCCCCCACAGAGAAGGCCCTTCCCCTGGGTGTCGCCAGACAGCACTGCCTAGCTGACGGCACCCTGAGGAGTCCCTCTCTGTGAGAGCGCACAGGTCGGTGAGAGGTATTCGGTAGCAGTAGGCGGTCCCGTAAATAGCCCGGCCCTATGCCATGGAGCACTTTAAAGATTGTTACCAGAACCTTGAAGCGCACCCGGAAGGCCACAGGTAGCCAGTGCAGTCTGCGCAGGATAGGTGTCACATGGGAGCCACGAGGGGCTCCCTCTATCACCCGCGCAGCCGCATTCTGGACTAACTGAAGCCTCCGGATGCCCCTCAAGGGGAGCCCCATGTAGAGTGCATTGCAGTAATCCAGACGAGACGTCACGAGGGCGTGAGTGACCGTGCATAAGGCATCCCGGTCTAGAAAGGGGCGCAACTGGCGCACCAGGCGAACCTGGTGGAAAGCTCTCCTGGAGACGGCCGTCAAATGATCTTCAAAAGACAGTCCTTCATCCAGGAGGACGCCCAAGTTGAGCACCCTCTCCATCGGGGCCAATGACTCGCCCCCAACAGTCAGCCATAGACTCAGCTGACTGTACCGGGATGCTGGCAACCACAACCACTCTGTCTTGGAGGGATTGAGCTTGAGCCTGTTTCTCCCCATCCAGACCCGTACGGCTTCCAAACACCGGGACAGCACTTCGATAGCTTCGTTGGGGTGGCCCAGTGTGGAAAAGTACAGCTGGGTGTCATCCGCGTACAGCTGGTACCTCACACCGAAGCCACTGATGATCTCACCCAGCGGCTTCATATAGATGTTGAACAGAAGGGGCGAGAGAATCGACCCCTGCGGCACCCCACAAGTGAGACGCCTCGGGGCCGACCTCTGCCCCCCTGTCAACACCGTCTGCAACCGGTTGGAGAGATAGGAGGAGAACCACCGATAAACGGTGCCTCCCACTCCCAATCCTTCTAACCGGCGCAGCAGGATACCAGGTCGATGGTATCAAAAGCCGCTGAGAGGTCTAATAGGACCAGGGCAGAGGAACAACCCCTATCCCTGGCCCTCCAGAGATCATCCACCAACGCGACCAAAGCCGTCTCAGTGCTGTAACCAGGCCAGAAACCGGACTGGAACGGGTCTAGATAGACAGTTTCATCCAGGTGCAGGGGAAACTGATATGCCACCATACTCTCTACAACCTTTATGTAGCACAAAGATAATGCTAAGCATTAATTAAGTTGATTCCTGTGCATAAGCATGTTTAGTAACAAATCAGTTTAATTGGATTAAACCACATATGGTCCTCATCTTTCACCTTTGGGATATTGGTTAGTGCTTGAACTAGAGTTTGACTGATGTCTTCACTAACCTTGACAAGTAAAGATCTGATAACTGTGTCTGACTGGCCATGCATGGGAGTGACAGAGATCTTGTTGCCACACAATGCTTGGGTCTCCTCAGCCTCACTTCTCACTGAGATGTTCACATGTCCTATAAGAAGGCAAAAGCAATAGAGAACAGCCAGTTCCAGACTTCCAGCCATCAGTTTAGTGTGAACAAAAATGACTGCTCTTTCCTTTTTGCCCAAAATCCATTCTACAACTCACCACCACCGTTAATAGATACTGCAAATGCAATGCCAAGGCCACCTCTGCATCTCTCCACCAATGGAGTTGGATGCAGATCTGAGTGCAGTGGGGCTGAATGTCTCTTGAACAGACAGAGGAGATATGGGCTATGTTCATGAATCTGTCCACAGTCCTGGTTCCACTTCAACATTAACAGATGTTTCAAAGTAACAATATATTAGTTAGAAAGTTAGAAAACAGACCCCACCCACCTGCCCCTCCAAAGTTCCAGTGTAACTTCTGCTGAGTGCTCTTGATTGACAGGCATCTGAAGAACTAAAAGGATGCCAATTCAACACACTGACCCCCCTACACCTTGGCCTCAGTCTTACCCAGCTGAGTGGCTGTCAGATTCCAGGAGAAGACCTTGGCTTCCTCAGCGCACAGGCAGGCGGTGAACAGGCAGTCAGGACAGGGTTTCACCTCCACTTTCTCGGACTCTAGCAGGGTTGTTCTCACCTGAATGAGACACAAAGGATGAGACACAAGATGAGCTATGCATCTGGGCCTAGCGAAAGGCAACTATTCAGGGGAAGGCACAATGTGAGCCCATACAGGCTGACTGCCAGTGCTGTGCCCACTGAGCTTGGGATGGGATATCCCACATGCACGATGGGCTAATATGGAGTTATGTCCACTAGACGTTCAAGACCATATGTGGGTCAGAAAACTACTTTTTGCCAGCTCAGATTGGCAGGAACCCTCTGGAGAATTTTGTTTTGCAAACCTTGAAACTACTTCATCAACTTTATTCCCCCCATCATGATTTGTGGGGAAGAAACTGGGGCCGCTAGGAATGTATCCTCTGTCAGGCACAGAAAGGAATACAATGCTTCTGTTTGTAGTCTTGGTCTCCATGTCTAAAACTTATTGTGAATTTCCTCCTCCTAAATTTTGTAAGATTTCTGACTTGTCCTAATGGTGTTCTGTCCCCTCCTGGCCTCAGCCACGCGAGCTGGCTAAACGAACCAGTAATTGAGTTCATGGCTGCTATCAGTCCTGGCAGGAAATCTGCAGCTGCCTGCCAAAGTCTCCCTTATCTTGGGGTTGCCAGGCGACCAGGAAGTCAGCAATCCAGGCCGAATGTTCAGCTCAATTCTCCACGAGTCAAAGAGTTCAGCTCACTTCTCCAGGAGTCAAATATTTCAGCTCAATTTTTGTTCGTCACGGAGCAGAGCAGCAGCCAGGGCTGCTTTTATACTCTGTAGGGTGTGGCTCTGTGACTCAGCACTCTCTAGGCCTGCCCCACCCCTTCCTTTGTTGTAGCCACCTCTCGTATCTCCGAAACCTGGGATCCAGCCAGGCCTGATTGCCATCAGCCGGGTCTGGAGGCGAGGCGTGGCCTGGGGGTGGGAGAGTCAGGGGACGGAGGCCTCCTCCACCTGTCCTGCCTCTGGCTCCTGGAGCTGAGCGAGAGGAGCCAGTGCTCCAGAGGTAAGTCCTGATGGCCCTTCCCCCTCACTTTCCGAGTCACTTTCTGGCAGGAGGCCCAGCTCAGGGGGCACAGACACAACAAATGGGCTCTCACCTGGATACAGTCCTTGAGGAAGTTAAAGACCGTGACCTTTGTCTGGAAAGTCTCTCCACGAATCACAGAATATGGCAGAGTCAAATCAATGAAGAAGGGCTGGAAAACCCTGACTGTGGTTAATTGAGAGAGGCCAAAGCCTATGTCTGCCAGACAGAATGCATTTGCGTTCCACTCCGTGATTGTGTCTGGAACAGTGACTGAGTGAACTGCTTTCCCTTCCTCACTGCAAAACAGGAAGAGAATTTTAATGAATGGTCACACCAGAGCAGGAGGCTGTGTCAGCAAAATCAGCTGTTGTCCAATTTAACAGAATATAACAGCAGTCGGTCAGAAGGACCATGCAAGAAGCATGATTTTCTCCAAATTATTAATTCTACTGCAATTTCAGCCAGAATGGCTTAACTGGAAATTTTTTTTGTAAATAGTGCAGAAAATAATTTTTTGGCCTTTATATTTGTGCAACTGTTCTCTGTGCTCCTTAGCAGTGAGCTCCCTTCCAGTGCCAACTGCAGCTAATGAGGGACAAATTCTATGCAAGACTAGAATGGAGAGGAAGATGAATTTCTCATTCTTTTTCTTTTTAAAATATTTTTTAATTAGACTTTTAACTTTTAAAAACAAAATAAAGAAAAGTACAACAAAAAACAAAAACACATTAAAAACACGTAACAGACATAACATTACATCATATATTATTTTACAGCTTGCTGTATCTACATAGATATATATTCTCTGTTCTTATTCAATCGTTCCTCTATGTGCTTATATTTACATTGGTATCAATTTACCAAATCGTCATTATCCGGTTAACACTATTCAGTAACTTTAACTTAATTAGATTAACATTCCGATTTATTATTTTGATTTTTTTCTAACCAATCATATAATTTGTTCCATACTTTATAGTATTCTGACTCTTCCCTTTCCTTAATTTCCAGCATCATCTTGTCCATTTCTGTGCACTGTAAGATTTTTTGAATTATTATTTTCTCTCCGGGTACATTGTTCTGTTTGCATCCATATGTGACAGCAATCCTTGCTGCCACTAATATATGAAGTATTAGGTATTGCAAAGATTTATCTATTTTTGAGTTAATTATTCCTAATAAATAAAGTTCCACTATAAATTCCATTTTTAATTGGGTAATTCCCTCTAACCAATTTTTAATTTTTTTCCAAAATTTTTTTATCTTGGGGCACATCCACCACATATGGTAGTATGTGCCTAGCTTGTAACCACATCTCTTACAATTCAGTGGTAAATTTGGGAACATTTTGGCCAATCTCGCTGGTGCCAAGTGCCATCTATGGAACATTTTGTACAAATTTTCTTTATAGGCTACTGCCATTGTTAATTTATACTTTCTATCCCACAATTTGTCCCACTTTTCTAATTCTATATTGTGCCCAAAATTTTTGCCCAACAGATCATGGTTTCTTTTACTGTTTCATCTTCCATTTTGTATTTTAAGAGGAAATTGTAAATTTTTGTGATCATTTTCCCCCCAATCCTAATAGATTTTTGTCTATATCCAATTGTTCTCTATGTATGCCATATTGCTCCTGGTCTTTTTTGAATCTGGTTTTTATTTGTAGATACAGCCACCATTCCATGTTTAATTCTTGTTGTTTCAAATCTTGGATTGATTTTAATTCCCCTTTTTCATTGAGTAGCTCTGCATATCATGTTACCTGTATCCATGGTATTTGGGTGTAATATTGCTTCCATAGTTGATAGGCAAATTGGGACTTTTGTATAGCGATCCTTCTTAATTTTCTCCCAAACTTGTAAAAGGGCATTTTTTAATACTGTAAATGTCTTTGAAAATAGGTATGATATTTATTTTTCCCATCCCAGAGAAAACTGTGCAAACCAATCTGGAGATCATGGCCTTCTATCATTACAACTCATTTATTTTGTAGCTGGATCCATTCTTTAAGCCATGTTAGTGTTATGGTCTGATAATAGAGCTCCCAATTTGGGAGACTAAAGCCACCTCTCCTTCTACTATCTTGCAATATTTTAAATTTAATGAATTTTGATGTGATTTTATTTGATTGTTTGAAGAATTTTTTCTCTAATTTAATCGGTATAGTTTGAAACAGATATAACAATCTGGGTAGTATGTTCATCTTTATCGTTGAAATTCTACCAATCAACGATATTTGCAATTTGGACCAAGTTTCTAAATCCTTTTGAACTTTTTGTAGCAATGTGTCATGGTTATCTTTTTTTATTGTGCATTTTGCGGATATCTGTATTCCAAGGAGCTGCTGATCCAATTCTACAGAGGAATTATTGAGTCTGTCATTTGCAACACCTGTTGGGTTCTGCAACCCAACAAGAAAAACACAGACTTCAGAGGATAATTAGAACTGCAGAAAAAATAATTGCTACCAACTTGCCTTCCATTGAGGACCTGTATACTGCACGAATCAAGAAGAGGGCCGTGAAAATATTTGCAGATCCCTCGCATCCTGGACATAAACTGTTTCAACTCCTACCCTCAAAACGACGCTATAGAGCACTGCACACCAGAACAACTAGACACAAGAACAGTTTTTTCCCGAAGGCCATCACTCTGCTAAACAAATAATTCCCTCAACACTGTCAGACTATTTACTGAATCTGCACTACTATTAATCGTTTCATAGTTCCCATCACCAATCTCTTTCCACTTATGACTGTATGACTATAACTTGTTGCTGGCAATCCTTATGATTTATATTGATATATTGATCATCAATTGTGTTGTAAATGTTGTACCTTGATGAACGTATCTTTTCTTTTATGTACACTGAGAGCATATGCACCAAGACAAATTCCTTGTGTGTCCAATCATACTTGGCCAATAAAATTCTATTCTATTCTATTCTATTCTAAATATTTAATTTTTTTGACTCTCGAAATCCCCACTTTCTCCTCTAATTTTTCAATTTGTTTATTTGTTAGGTTTTTGGTCAACATTTTAGTTTTGTCCTTGTTTATTTTGAGCCCTGCCACTTTACCAAATTGGTTTATGAATTCGAATAGTAATTGTCCGGATTCTAGGAGCTCCTCAATAATGAATACCAGATCAGCAAATGTTTGGACTTTGTATTCCTGTGCTTTAATTTTTAATCCTTTTATTTCTGAATTCTCTCTAATTTGTGACATTAATATTTCTATGGATAGAATAAATAATAAGGGGGACAGAGGGCATCCCTGTCGTATTCCTTTTCTATATTAAAGCTTTCCGTATATTCACCATTTATAATTATTTTTGCTCTCTGGGTAGAATAAATTGCTCTAATCATTTCTATAAAGTTTTCCCCCAATTCACTTCTATTAATTGGTTGATCATAAAGTCCCAGTTCAGGTTATTGAAAGCTTTCTGTGTGTCTAAGAATATCAGAGCTACTTGCTTATCTGGGTGGGCTTCATAATATTCAAGTACATTTATGATGGTTCTCATGTTATTTTTGATGTCTCTGTTGGGCAAAAAAACATTTTGATCTGATTTAATAACTTTGTTTAATATACCTTTAATCGTCTCTGCTATTATGGCCATAAATATCTTATAACCAGCATTTAACAGCAAGATTGGCCTATAGTTCTGAATCTTCTGTTTTTCGGTATTGCTTTTGCGGATAAGTGTTATTAAAGCTTCCGTCTAGGATTTTGGCACCTTTGCATTCTCTAATACTTCATTATATGTTTGTAATAATAAATTATCTAATAATTCTTGAAATTCCCTATAAAATTCAGCCGGGATTCCGTCTGGGCCTGGAGTTTTGTTATTTTTTTGTTTCTGTATTGCCCTTTTCAACTCAGCTGTCATTATTTTCCTGTTTAATATTTCTTTAGTTAGATCTGATATAATTGGGTGACTCCTCTCTCTTAAATATCTCTTAATATCATTTTCATCTATTTTTTCTTGTCTGTACAGGGCTTGAAAGTAGTTTGTCGCTATGGTTTTTATTTTGGCTTTCTGAAAATGTACTGTCCCTTCTTCATTTTCTAGATTTCATATTAATTTTTTCCGTCCTGAAACTATTGTATGTGACCTGTCCATTAACACCACACTTCGATTCTTACTATACTACAGAGCTCCTGACTACGACATCGCTCACGCAAATATGTTAACCACACTGCTAATATGGGCCACCTCTTGCCCATATCCTCTCATCTTCCTGGGTGACCTAAATCTACCTTTTATTAACTGGATAACAAATGAATGTACAACTGAACCAATCCATACTACTCTATACAACGCCGTTACAGACCTAGGTCTAGAACAACTAGTAACTAACAATACAAGACTCAACAACTGCCTTGACCTCATCTTTTGCAATAACACAAACTCAATTTATGGACTACAAATAAAAGAACCCTTTTCCAACAGTGACCACTGCATGATAGACTTTTGTCTCAATATATGCCCTCACATAAATCGTCATAATAATAGTACTCCTAACTACAATTTCAAAAAAGCCAACAATGACCTTATAAACAACGATCTCTCATTTATTGACTGGCAAAATCTATTCTCAACCTGTATCACTGCCGAAGACCACTACAGAGTTTTCCTACTTGAAATCAATAGAATCATCAAACTATACGTACCACAAATCACCACCAAAATAAAAAAAAACAAATTACCCATATCAATAAAAAAAATTCAATCCAAAAAAAATCCCTCTGGAGAAAAAACAAAAAGGGCCATATAGCAAACTTCAAAAACCGCTACAGAAATATTTGCAACCAAATAAAAATGAATGCACCATTTACCACACAAAGCAAGAAGAAGATCTTCTGTGCACAAATTCCAATCGTGCTTTTTATAACTTTGTGAACAATAAACTTAAAGAATCAAGATCCATCCCACCACTAAAAGAATCTAACGGCAAAGAATGTAACAATGAAACAGTTAAAGCAAACCTCTCTAACACATTCTTTGGCTCAGTCTTCGTTAACAGTGATGGCACATATCCAACATTCCCCAATCGTACCAACAATGATTACAACGACTTAACATATATAGACTTCACAGAAGATAATGTTGAAAAAGCTCTTTGCAACCTGAAACCATCTTTATCTATTGGCCCTGATGGACTATGTGCATACTTCTTAAAAAAACTTTCAATTAATATAGCAGAACCCCTAAGCATAATCTTTGATAAAGCTTTCACGACTGGTTCCCTTCCCAAACTTTGGTCTCTAGCCACAGTCATCCTCTCTTCAAAAAAGGAGATCCCAGCCTAGTTGAAAACAACAGACCAATCTCTCTATGCTGCATCACCTGCAAAGTAATGGAATCTATCATCAACCAATCCATTACCCTCCACCTTGAAACAAACAACCTACTCTCTAATAAACAATTTGGTTTCAGGAAAAAATTATCATGGAACTTACAACTTCTCCACTGCAAAAACATATAGACTACTAATCTAGATCAAGGCAAAGCAATAGATGCAATCTACATAGACTTCTGCAAAGCTTTTGACTCAGTAGTACATGATAAACTTCTCCTAAAACTAAAATCCTATGGCATTTCAGGACCTCTTCGCAATTGAATAACTGCTTTCCTATCAAACAGACAACAAGTGGTCAAAATTGGCAATGCTCTATCAATCCTGTTCCTGTCAAAAGTGGTGTTCCTCAAGGCAGCGTTCTTGGACCAATACTCTTCATACTATACATAAATGATCTCTGTGACCATACCTCAAGTTATTGTGTTCTCTTTGCTGACGATGTCAAACTATTTAACACCACAAACAATACTACTACCCTTCAAAAAGACCTTGACTTTGTGCTCTGGCAGCAAAATAACGAACGTCTGCCAAGTTCTCTGATATCTCCCTCGACGCTGGTGAGTCACTTAAGCTCTTAGTTAATCAGTTGATTTGCTGGCTACGAAGAGACACAGCAGTGCTCACTGCCTTTATATCCTGTGGGGTGTGGCTCCATGACTCAGCACTTCCTAGGCCTGCCCCACCCCTGCTTCTGTTGTTCCCTCCTCCCCTGCCTACGAAACCTAGGGTCCAACCATGCCTGATTGCTATCAGCTGGGTCTGAAGGTGTGGCCTGGGGGGGGGAAGAGTCAGGGAACGGAGGCCTCATTATCTCTTTCACCTGGCCTGCTTCTGGCTCCTGGAGCTGAGCCAGGGAAGCCGGTGCTCCCGAGGTAAGTCCTGATGGCCCTTCCCCCTCACTTTCCAAGTCACTTTCTGGCAGCAGGCCTGGCTCCAAGTCACTTTCTGGCAGGAGGCCCGGCTCCAAGTCA
Source organism: Ahaetulla prasina (assembly GCF_028640845.1). NCBI lineage: Eukaryota > Metazoa > Chordata > Lepidosauria > Squamata > Colubridae > Ahaetulla > Ahaetulla prasina. Next base: position 187,814,415 of record NC_080540.1, read on the forward strand.
CTTTCTGGCAGGAGGCCCGGCTCGGGGGGTGCAGACACAACATGAACCTTACATTCCAGGAGTGGGAATGTCGCTTCTGCTCTAAAGGACTTATTAAATTGATTGATTTTCTAAGCAGACGGGAATTTCACAAGCGTTCAATCTTTGATGTAGAATCAGCACGGCAAGTACCGACTCCCTTTTTGAAACTTGAAACCTTTCTTTGTCTTTGATTAATTGACTTTTAAAATGGCGTCTGAAAGTGAAAGTAAATTTTTTTAGTACGATGAAGTAGCGTTATTTGTGGATTGTTACAAACAGAGTTTTTTTATACTGAAAGGAGGGAAGGAAAGTTATTAAGTTTGAATTCCTGATTCTTTTGAAGACAGAATGGCAGCTAAACCTTTAAAGCCTTCTGGAAGAAGGGGATCTGAACCAAGTCTTGAGGAAATATTGAAAGAACAATTAAAACTTTCTGAAGATAGGCAAAAAGAGATGATGGAGAATTTTAATGCAAAAATAAGAGAAGATATTCTCATGGCAGTTCAAGGACTGAGTAAAAAAATTGAGGGATGGAAGTGGAAATGCAACAGATCTCTCAGTCAAATAAGCATTTAGAAGACAAAATGAAAGGTGTTCAGAAAAAAGTGGATCAAAATGAAGATCAGGTTGTGATATTACAATATAAACTTATGGAAGGAGCTCTTAGAATTCGTGGTATGCAAGAAGAGCGAGGAGAAGACTTAAGAAAATTATATCAGAAGCATTGGCTGAATTTATTGAAGTGGAACCCCAAGAGGTAGCTTACCAAATTGATAAAATATATAGAGTTAATTCCTGGATTGCAAGACAGAGAAAGCTTCCTCGGGACATTGTGGTTTATTTTGTGAAAAGGACTATGAGAAATCAGATTCTGCAAGTTTCATATCAGACAACTTTAAAAATTGGAGAACAGGAGTTGAAGGTGTTGAAAGAGATTCCTTCAAAGATGTTAAGAGATAGGAAGGAATTTGCTTTTTTTACACAAGAACTTAAAAAACATCAGATTCAATTCAGATGGGAGGTGCCAGTTGGACTGACAGTATTCTATCAAGGAAGGAGATATAGAATTGACACTGTTTTAAAGGCAAAGGATTTTCTTTCTACAGTTTTGAAAGTCGAAATAGAAGTGATAGAAAACTTCAAGAGACTCAAGAAGGCGTGGTGATCCAAGAGCCTTTATTGCTGCCAGTATTAGAGGAACCACAAGAGCAAAGGGTGACAAGAGGATCCTTAAGCGTAAAGAAGAGCAACAGTCTCAAAGTAAAAGTCAGGATCCCAGTATGGAAGCTGTGGGAGGAGCTAGACGGAAGATACCGGAGGAGGAGCTTTCGTTGTCTGCTTCAAAGCTTCAGGAGGCCAGTAATGGCAAATAGAATCTTGTCATGGAATGTTAATGGCTTGAATTCAGCTCAGAAAAGAAGGAAAATATTTCACTACTTGAAACAATTTAAAAATGATGTGATTTGTTTGCAAGAGACACATATAAAATTATCAGACCAAAAATATTTAATTAATTCAAAATTGGGTAACCATTTTGTTGCATCAGCTTTGGAAAAGAAGCATGGAATTGTTGTATATATCAGGAAGGATATACCAGCTAAGTTAATTGAGGCAGATATTCAAGGAAGATTTATTGCTATTGAACTGGTGATAGATGCAAAAAAGACTTTGCTGATAGGTATTTATGCACCTAATCAGCAACAAGAAAAGTTTTACAAAATGTTACATGAGAGGTTGACCCTCTGGGATTATAGTTCGTTTATTTTATTAGGAGACTGGAATGGAGTAATTGATAGAATAGAATAGAATAGAATAGAATAGAATAGAATAGAATAGAATAGAATTTTATTGGCCAAGTGTGATTGGACACACAAGGAATTTGTCTTGGTGCATATGCTCTCAGTGTACAATACAAGAAGGGATAAGAGAACCTCCTCCAAGAAGATACCTATACATGCAAAATTACCAAAATCCTTTTTTGAAATGATGGAAGACTTTGAGTTTAGAGATATATGGAGGTTACGGAATCCAGATGAGAGAGATTTTACTTTTTTTTCTGATAGGCATCAATCTTTTTCACGTATTGATTTTATTTTAATTTCTAATGACTTGCTTTCTAGGGTGAAGAAAACGAAGATATTTCCGAGGTGTTTAACTGACCATAGCCCAGTATGGATGGAATTATTACAAGGGAAAAAAGGTGGTAGAACATGGAGGTTGAATGAAAATCTGTTTAGATATGAGGATAATGTAACTTATTGTAAGAAACAGTTAAAAGAATTTTTTGATTTTAATATGTACAAAGGGACACCTATAGGAACTGTGTGGGAGGCGAGCAAAGCGTTTATTAGAGGGATATTGATTTACTTGGACAATAGGCAAAGGAATAATAAACAAAGGCAGCGAGGTACTTGGAAGAAGAAATTCAAAGGAAGCAACAGTTATTAATTCAAAACCCACAAGATCACAAACTTAAAGAGGCTATAAAAATATTACAGAGTCAATTTAATATGTTAATGGCAGACCAGGTGGCAACGAATATACAATATGCTAAACATAATACCTTTTGTAATGCAAATAAACCTGGGAGATGGTTGGCATATAATTTAAGGAAGAAACAGAAAGCACGTGTCATACAAAAAATAGAATATAAAGGTAAAGAGATATACCAACAGGATAAAATTAAAAGGCATTCTCAGAATTTTATACTGCACTATATGCAAAAGACAAAATATTGAATAGGGACATTTATGATTATTTGAAAGATTATAAGGTTAATATTCTAACATTAGAACAGAGGAGGAGCTGAATCGGCCGATAGCTACTGGAGAAATAGTGGAGGCAATTAAACAATTAAAATGGGAAAACCCTGGTACAGATGGTCTTACAGCAACTTATTATAAAAACACAGGATGAAATATTAGGCCCACTTAAAGAATTATTTAATCAGATACAGTTAGGAGTGGGAATACCCCCGTCATGGAAAACATCTTTTATTTCACTGATACCAAAAGAGGAGCAAGACTGCTCTAAACCTGGTAACTACAGGCCGATTTCACTTTTAAATAATGATTATAAGATTTTTGTAAAAATAATAGCAAATAGATTAATGTTAGTTTTACAACAAAGAATTCATACTGATCAATCTGGTTTTATAAAAGGGAGGCAGATGAGGAATAATGTTAGACAGATTATTAATATATTGGAATATTTGGAAAAGAAGAATACTTCAGCAGCACTTATTTTTTTGGATGCAGAGAAAGCCTTTGATCGATTGCATTGGGATTTTTTATTTAAATTAATAGAGAAAATGCAATTTGGAGACTGTTTTGTTAGAATAATTAAAGCGATTTATGGAGAGCAAACAGCACAGATTATAGTAAATGGTAGCTTGACAGAAGTTATTAAGATTGCGAAAGGAACGAGACAGGGATGTCTCTTATCACCATTATTGTTTGTTTTGACTCTGGAACCATTATTAGATAAAATACGAGAATTAATGAAAATAGAGGGAATTAAGATTAGACAATATGAGTATAAAGTTAGAGCTTTTGCAGATGATGTAGTGGTTACGTTAACGAATCCTATAAGTTCAAGTAGATTTTTGTTGGAAGTAATTGATAAATATGGAAAGGTATCAGGATTTAAAATAAATCAGAATAAAACAAAAGTGATAATTAAAAATATGTCTATACAACAGAAACAAAAACTAGAGGAAATGACAGGATTTGAGGTAGTAAAAAAGGTTAAATATTTAGGGGTCTATATTAGCTCATCGAACAAGAAACTTTATAAGAATAATTATGACTTGCTATGGCAAAAGTTCAGAATGATATGAGTGGCTGGAAGAAATTGCAGTTATTCCTATTGGGAAGGATTATGGCTATTAAAATGAATGTGTTACCTAGATTTTTGTTTCTGTTCCAGATGATACCAATAATTAAAAAGGATAAAAATTTGGAAGATTGGCAGATTGGGATTAACAAATTTATATGGCAGGGTAAAAAGGCGAGGTTAAAATGAAAATAATACAGGACTCACGGGAAAGAGGTGGTTTAAGAATGCCTAACTTTAAATTATATTATGAAGCAGTAGCCCTTTCAGTAATAAGTGACTGGTTTAACTTAACAGAGGAAAGAATTTTGAATATAGAAGGTTATGACTTGTTATATGGATGGCATGCGTACTTATTTTATGAAAAAAGTGGATAGGGCTTTTAAGAATCATGTGTTGAGAAGTGCTCTTTATGGTCTGGAAAAAATATTCCTATAAATTAGAATACAAGATTCCTATATGGGCGAGCCCTAGGCATGCAATAGAGAATATAAATATAGAACAGAAACAGGAAATGATTACTTATAAAGAACTTTTGTATGCTGAAGGAGGTAGATTGCAATTAAAATCATTACAGGTATTAAATGAAGAAGGGAGGAATTATACTTGGTTTCAATATGGGCAAATAAGTGCTAGATGGAAAGAAGATCAAAAAATTGGTATAATGCAAAGGGAGGAAAATTTAATGAAGCAAATTAGAAATCAGACCCAGGAGCATATAAAGAGATTGTATAATGTGTTGCTTGAAATAGATTCAGAAAAGGATTTGGTAAAGGATTGTATGATAAAATGGGCACAGAATATTCAGGAACCAATAATGTTGGAAACATGGGAGAAAATTTGGGTTAGAAATGTTAAGTTTACACAAGCACAGAATTTAAGGGAAATTTTATAAGATGTTTTATAGATGGCACTTAGATCCCAAAAAATTATCATGTATGTATCCTAATATCCAAGCGAAATGTTGGAGGTGTGATTGTGATGACGCTACATATTTTCATATTTGGTGGACTTGCAAGAAAATTAAGGTCTTTTGGATAAGAATTTGGTGGATTATTCAAAATGTACTGAAGAAGAAGATAAAGTTCCTGCCACAATTTTTCCTTTTGGGAATTATAACGGATTGTACAGGGATTGAGACTAAATTGATTCTGAATTTAATAACAGCAGCAAGACTGTTGATTGGACAATACTGGAAGAAAGAAGAGATACCTACAATAGAAGAATGGATACTGAAAGTCATTAATTTGGCTGAGATGGCTAAAATCTCAGCGTTTTTAAAAGACAATACGCAGGAAAGATATTTCATTGAATGGGAAAAATGGATTGATTATCTACAAAACAGATATCAGATTAAGAAATATCAGATTGCCTTTGAATAATTAGAAAGTTATTTTATGTAATGGGGAGGGGGTTGGGAGATGAAAAGCTTTGGATGTGGTTATTTGGATTGGAAGGGAAAATTTTATTCTATGTTTGGTTTATGTATAACAATACCTTGTGATTGACCCGGGAAGCCGGGGGGGGGGGGAGGGAGGGGGGAAGGGGTTTGTTTGTTTTTGGGAGGGAGGGGGGAAAAAGGGGGAAAATGTTTTTGTTTTTTAAAAACTTTTTCAATAAAAAAAAAAACATGAACCTTACATGAACTTCACTGGGAAGTCTGTGTTGTTGCGCATAGTTGGTGTGTACACGATATGCTTCATCAATATTGTTTCATGTTTATTCATTTGCAGTGACTCCGCCAACACTTCCGTCATGAGGTTACAGAGGTCTTCTTCTTTACTTTCTTTTACATTCTGGAATCTTAAGTAGAAAGATCTTTCTAACTCTAAATGGATTATCATCTCTTCCATCTCTCTATTTAGTGCTGTTAATTTCTCCACTGTGTCTTCCAACTTCTTTTCAGTTTGTTCTGTTCTTGCCTCTACCAGTTTACTGGTTTTTTACTCGTTTTTTGTTATCGTTTCTTGAATCTTTTCCACCCCGTCATCCAATTTTTTATGTCTCCCTTTAATTCTCCCATTTCTCCTTTCATTTCTTTGTGGTTGTTGGTCATAGACGCCTGTGTTTTCATCATTACTTCCTGAATCATGTTTAATGCTGTTTGTATATTTTGTAGTGTTAGGACTGATCCTAGTTTCTCAGTATTTGGCATATCAATTATTAATTTTTGTCCTGCAGGAAAGACTGTTCCTGGGGTTGCCTTCTTAACTGTTTTCGTAACTGTGGATGTGTTTGACATTTTAAGTACTTGAAAGAAATTGTTCCACCATACCATACAGAATTTAATCCTATATTATAGAAAGATCTACCTTTTATCTCTCTGAAGGTTATACTAAATAAAATGCAAATTTAATCTAATCAAATGTAAAATCTATTTGCTATCCACCATTAATATACCAATCAACTATTATATACAGCACTATTTTACCTGTTTTTACCTATTTGAAATCAAACATACAATATCTTAAATTAGTCCTAATTAATATATTAAATTAATCCAGTTCAACAATATAATAAACAAAGAAGTAAGACCCATTTTATAGTCAATTCATAAATCTATAAAAGAAAAACTATTTTATAACTAAGTATAGGTTTAGAGAAAAAGGGAGGGGGGAACAATTAATATATTAGAATCTATTTGATAGAACGTATAGAAATATATTGATATATAAAATATGTAGAAGAAAGTCAATTAATTATAATTAAATCCTGCTCCATAGTTATCACCCAGGTAGTCAATTTTTTTAAACTTAATCTTTATGCTTTCTAAATTCACTGCTACCTGTCATTCTCCAAGATGGGAAATGGCTGCTATCAATAGATTGCACAGTCACTGTCCCTTCTCTACAGCTTCTTCGTCTTTCTCTCTTTTTTTTCCTTTCCAAGTATGATCTGCTGTTCCTCTGCTCTCAGTATAAATCCCGCAATATTGTCTCTATTACAGCAAATCTCCCAGTCTTTAAATACGGCAATCTTTCAGATCACTATTCACAATACACAAACACTTTCACTCTCGGTCCATTTGATACTGTCTCTTTCTGCTTACTTTTTTCCCCCCTTTTCCGCTCCTACCGCTTAGGCACCACTTTTCACTTTGGGAGCTCACTCAGCCACTTCTTGGCAGATTTCCACAGCTTAGAGAAGTAGAACGGTGTTCTATTTTTACTTAAACTTTTACCGCTGATACTTCCTGCTGTTTGTCACTCTTTCACTTCCTCGCCATTTGCTCAGGCTGTCACGCCTCTGGACCTAGCTGAAGGAGCAGGTAGTCTCTTCTGTGTTGGATTTCAGGGAATCCACCCTCTGTGACAAGGGATCGCCCTTCACCCCATCGCCTCCGAGTGTTCCCTTTGCTTTTGCTGTCCTCTACAGGGTCCAAATTTACTGTTGCCTGTCTCCAGACACAAAAAATCGGGCAAAAAGAATCCTATCTTCCTACACCACACCAGCATGACACCACCCTGGAAGTCCTTGAATTTCTCATTCTTAGCCAGCAGTGTGAATGTGGATCTCATCTTCACTTCCCCACTCCCACCAGGTCTACAGATTGTGCCATCAAGATTTTACCAGGGGCCAAACCAGTGGTGCAATTCAAATTTTTTTTACTATCAGTTCTGTGGGTGTGGTTTGGTGGGGATGGTATGGCAGGGGAAGGATACTGCAAAATCTCCATTCCAACCCCACTCCTGGGGAAAGGATATTGCAAAATTTCCATTCCAACCCCACTTTGGGGTGGTGTTTTCTGGTTCTCCAAACTATTCAAAATTTCTGCTACCGGTTCTCCAGAACCTGCTGAATAGCACCCCTGGGCCAACCTACCTAAGCCAAAACTTTATGTCATGACTCCCCAGGAACTGGATGAACTGCAGAAATTTACAGACAAAATCCTCGAGCGTGGATTCATCAAACCGGTGAGACCCAAGGTGGTCACCCCAGTCCTGTTCCAGGAGGACAGCTGTTACACTTATGTGTTGACTATAGAAATTTAAACGCTAATTGCAGAGAAAATCTCTATCCCCCACCCCTAATGAAGGACATGCTGGCCCATCTGGCAAAGGGGAGAATTTTTTCCAAATTGGACTTAATAGAATAGAATTCTTCATTGGCCAAGTGTGATTAGACATACAAGGAATTTGTGCATTGGTGCATATGGGAGGCTTATTACCAGATCCGGGAGGAATGGAATGAATGGAAATAGCATTTAATTGTCCATTGGGATATTTTCAGTTCAAGGTTTTGCCATTTGGGCTCCAAGAGGTTCCCGCCATTTTCCAGCAGCTGATTAATGAGGTGCTGCATGAGCACTTGTATAAGGGAGTTTTTGTTTATCTTAACGATATACTGATTTATACCTGGGGTTCGCTAACTTTTATTCCCTCTTTTGCCTAAATAGCAAAAATAGCCGATTACAAATCTGTTAAAAACAAAGGGGGTAGATAAACCAAAACCTAGCCAACCACTGAACTGGACTATGGACTGCAAAGTGGCATTTGAGAAACTGAAAAGACTCTTTTTGTCTGAATCTATGTTAAAACACCCAGACCAAGAGAAATCATTTGTAATTCAGGCCGATGGCAGTGATGTGGCAGTTGGTGCGGTTTTACTCCAAGAGAATGAAGAAGGCAAATTACAACTATGTGCATAAACTCTAGGAAATTAACTGAAAATGAACAGTGATGGGAAAAAGAGGCCTTTGCAGTCAGGTAGGCATTCCTAACTTGGAGACATTTCTTAGAAGGAAGTAAAATACCTTTCCAAGTATGGACCGACCACAAGAACTTGGATGTTGTGGTCCATCAGCAGCCTACAGAACTGGCAATGGAGTCAGACAGCAATGAGGCTGAAGTGAAGCCAGGGCCATCGGGAAGTGAGGTGCGGACTCCAGAGCCTCCAGAGACTGATAGTAGTAAGGCAGAGGAACAGGAGGAGTTTGTTCCTAATGCATGCATGAGAAGAGCTGCCAGAAGGCAAGAGCAGCTCAAGCAAAAAAGACAACTCGGGAGTAGGACCAAGAGATGATTGGCCCTTCCCATAAGGCTTAAAACAGACCAACACTGGCATTTGAACTTTGCCAGAAAACAACGTTGGTAGCTTCATCTTCTGCTTCGTCTACCTTTATTTTTGTGACTTGTGAACGTTTGCCAAGAAAGGTCTTTGGCAGTTTGCCTAATTGGACCAAGGTTTGCGAGAGAACTGAGGAATTTGTGTTGGGAGGCATTTGTTTTAATTTGAGTTGAACGACGCTGGGAATGAAGTAATTCTCAGCTGTTCGAATAAAGTTTATTTGTTTTTTCACGGACTGAGTTTCTTACTACCTACTTGGGCCTGGATCACAACATTGGAAGTACTCTAAATCCCACAGAAAATGTCCCCAAAACAGGTCCGATGGGCACAGTACTTCCAATGCTTAACTTTGCAGTATTTACTGGGAGGGGAACACTTTTTTGCAGATGCCTTGTCCAGACTACCGCAATATAACAGTGTCAAGGCAGTAGTAATTAAGCCCATGCTCTCAGCCTCCCAATTAGTGGCTAAGGTTTGTCACACACTCTCAGACAAAAAAACAATCCTTCCACCTTAGAAAATAAGTTTTATTAAGACGTATTATTTTGGACAGAGGGGTCCAATTCACATTCAAGTTCTGGAAAGCCTTTTTGGACCTACTCAGAACTGAACAGGGACTTAGTTCTAGTCATCATCTGCAAACAAATGGGGCCACAGAACAAACAAACTCAGTTCTGGAACAGTACCTGGGTTGTTTTATTAATATATCAGCAGGACAACTGCAGCTATTGCTTTTTGCAGAAGCGGCCTATAATAATGCAGTTCTCACTAGCACAGGTTTTACACCATTCAGAGTGGCCACAGGGCAAGAATTTAGTGCTATGCCAGAGTTACCCTGACATGAACCAGAAATCCACTCCTTGAAACAGTGGGTCAGCCATTTGCAAACCATTTGGCCAGTGGATGAAGCCAAGCTGCCTATAAAGCACAAGCAGACAAGAAACGAATAGAACCTAGACCTTACAAAGTGGGGAACAAAGTTTAACTTTCCACCAAGTTTCTAAAACTTTGCAGCAGTCTAAAAAGCTGGGCCCTAAATACATTGGACCTTTCCCCATTGTTTGTATTATTAACTCTGACACGGTAAAATTGCAACTCCCTAAATCATTACGGCAAGTCCACCCCATTTTCCATTGTAGCTTGCTGAAGCCGAAAGTCACCTCTGACCTTTGTCTGGCTACTACCCCTGTTCCACCCCCTATTATGGTAGAGGACAAACAACATTTTGAAATTCAAGAAATTCTAGACTCTAGGAAATTCCACCGAGACACTCAGTACCTGGTGGCTTGGAAACACCTCCCCTTCTCACACAATGAATGGGTTCACAAAAACATGTGCATGCCCCTAAATTAATACATATATTTCATCAATTGCACCCTGACAAACCTCGTTGATTTTATGTTTTCTTTGTCTTCCCTTCCCTCTTTTTGTTTTCTTTCAAGTGGACTTCCCATTTTTCTAGGGGGGCGGCATGTCAGATCTCATAGATTTCTATTAGGATGCTGGCATTCTGGGGGGAGAGGGAAGGATTGGAGGGATCTCTATCTGAAATTTCTGTTTCTATTTCCTGCTTGGAGAGATCGCTATATGAAGGTTCTGTTTCTGTTTTCTGCATTGCTGGGCTGTGAGTTTCCATTTCCTGCATTGCTGTACTGTGGGAGGGGTTTTGTTTGCACTGCCTTAAATTGCTATTTTTTAAGTGGTAAAATTTAGTTCCTACATAGACTTTTTGCTATCACAAGCGTTTCAATAAAAGCTCATTTTGGAACAACTTCAATTTCAAGAGTCCTGCTTTCTTGGGAAGAGTGGAGAGGCAAGACCTTACAGTTCTTATGGGGGTTAAAATGGGGTTTTTAACTACCCTGACATCAACTGGGAGACAAACTCTGCACCAAGTGGAAGATCCAACAGATTCCTAACAAACCTAGCAGACAACTTTGTTTCCCAAAAAGTAGAGAAGGCAACAAGGGGATCAGCCATACTGGACTTAATTCTCACTAACAGAAATGAAATGATAGAAGGTGTTGAAGCTACAGGAACCTTGGGGGCAAGTGATCACACAATATTGGAATTCAACATTAAGCAAATACAAGTAGAACAAAGTCAAACTAGAGTCTTGGACTTTAAGAGAGCTAATTTCAATAAACTTAGAGAGAGCTTGAGAAGGATTCCATGGATGAGAATCCTCAAGGGGAAAACAATTCAAGAAGCTTGGGAAATTTTGAAAAGTGAAATTATAAAAGTGCAGTCTAGCACAATACCAATGAAGAAGAAAAATAATAGATCTCAAAAGAAACCAGCATCGGTACATAAAGAACTATCTGACAAATTAAAAGACAAAAAGGACAAGTATAAAAAGTGGAAAGAGGGGCAAATAACTAAGGCAGAATATCAGCAAATAGCCTCAGCCTGTAAAGATGAAGTGAGGAAAGCTAAGGCTCACAACGAACGAAGGCTAGCGACAAATGTAAAAAAATAACAAAAAAAAAAGCTTCTTCCAATATGTTAAAAACAAGAAAAAAGTCAAGGAAACAATTGGCTCATTGCTGGGAGAAAGTGGCAAGAAGGTGACAAGCAACAGGGAGAAAGCAGTTCTACTTAACTCATATTTTGCATCTGTCTTTACACAAAAGGAAAAAACAATCCAACCTATCAAAAACAGCACCACAAAAAACAGATTAGGAATACAAGTTAAAATAGGGAAGAAAATGGTAAGTGAACACCTGTCTACCCTAGACAAGTTCAAATCACCAGGACCAGATGGATTACACCCCAAGGTTCTGAAGGAACTGGCCGACGAGATCTCAGAACCACTGAACTATATCTTTCAAAGATCCTGGAGCACAAGGGAACTGCTGGAGGACTGGAAAAGAGCTGATACATCTTCAAAAAAGCAAAAAAAACAAATCCAGGAAACTACAGACCTATCAGCCTGACCTCAATACCGGGGAAGATTCTGGAAAAGATAATCAAGCAACGAATCACCGAACACCTAGAAGCAAACAAAGTAATAACCAAAAGCCAACATGGGTTTGTCAAAAACAGATCATGCCAGACTAATCTCATTGCATTCTTTGACTAAGTGACAAAATTAGTGGACCAGAGGAATGCTGTCGATATAATTTACTTGGACTTCAGTAAAACATTTGATAAAGTAGATCATAACCTACTACTAGATAAAGTAGAAAAATGTGGGTTAGACAGCACCACCATCAGATGGATTCGTAACTGGCTGACCAACTGCACTCAATGTGTAGTCCTCAAGAGAACTACATCCACATGAAGGGAAGTATGCAATGGAGTACCCCAAGGCTCTGTTTTAGGCCCAGTACTCTTCAACATCTTCATCAATGACTTGAACGAGGGGATAGATGGGGAACCCATCAAATTTGCAGATGACACCAATCTGGCAGGAATAACCAACACTCCAGAAGATAGGCTCAAGATACAGAAAGATCTTGACAGACTAGAACATTGGGCGCTAACTAAGAAAATGAAATTCAACAGTGAAAAAAGTAAGGTTCTACATTTAGGCCAAAAAAACAAAATGCACAGGTACTGGATATGTGGTACCTTGCTCAATAGTAGTAACTGTGAGAGGCATCTTGGAGTCTTAGTGGACAACCATTTAGATATGAGCCAGCAGTGTGCAGCAGCTGCCAAAAAAGCCAAAACAGTTCTGGGCTGCATAAACAGAGGGATAGAATCAAGATCACGTGAAGTGTTAATACCACTTTATAATGCCTTGGTAAGGTCACACTTGGAATATTGCATTCAGTTTTGGTCACCATGATGTAAAAAAGATGTTGAGACTCTAGAAAGAGTGCAGAGAAAGGGTGTTGGCTTACCTGAATGCATCTTCTATCGATTGCAGGGCCAGCAGTCAGATTGGGGAGTGACTCATGCCTGATGACGACTGAGTCTGCCAGATGAGAAGCTCCTCCTCTTCCTTCCGCTTCCCATCTTTCAGATGAAAGAGATACGGCAGACTGACATGCTGAACTGCAATGATATTGTTAGTGCCACCTACCCCTCCAAGCAAGATCTATCCGGGGCCCCCTCCTGACCCGGAGGACCAGAAAAAAAGGCAAAACAGGGTGGGGCTGACTGCTGGCCCTGCAATCGATAGAAGATGCATTCAGATAAGCCAACGCCCTTTCTTCTCGATTGCCGGGCCAGCAGTCAGATTGGGGACATGCCAAAGCTGCTTCCCTATAGGGAGGGATGAACTGGGTCTGATGGGGCAGATCCCTGAAGAACCCTTTGGAGAACCCTACGGCCAAATGCTGCCTCGGCTGAGGCAGATCTGTCCAGTTTATAGTGACGGATGAACGGGGACGGAGAGGACCCCTTTGCAGACTTCCTCTAAGGAGGCCTGCGTGGCCCAGGCAGCCGAGGTAGCGGCACTGCGAGTTGAGTGTGCTGTGATGTGCCGAGGGGCGGGAAAGGCTTGGGAAATATAGGCTGTGGCGATAGTTGCCCGAAGCCATCTACCTATAGTGGGAGAGGATACCTTCCGACCCAAGGTCGCCGGCTGGAACGAAATGAAGAGCACTTCCGTCCTCCGAAGAGAAGAGGTCCGTTTAAGATATATACGGAGGGCCCTGAGGACATCCAGCTTGTGCCAGGCGCGTTCCAGGTTGTGGGATGGATTGGGACAGAAGTTGGGAAGAATCAGTTCCTGGGCTCTGTGGAATGGTGTGTTGACTTTGGGTACGAAGGTGGGGTCCAATCTGAGGATGACCCTGTCCGTGTGGAATATGCAAAGGTCCGGCCTCATGGAGAAGGCTGCCAGTTCTGAGATCCGGCGTGCCGATGTGATAGCCACCAAAAAGGCCACCTTATAGGATAAGAACTTTAGTCCCACTAGATAGGTGACGGACTAAGGTTGGAAGCGGCCCATAGAAATTCCCGGATGAGGGGAACTTGCGAAAGAGGACTCCTTGACCTGCAGAACTGAATGGATGAAAGTGGGGCGACTTGCCTGCGTAATATATTCAGAGCCAGTCCAGCGTCCAGTCCGTCCTGAAGAAAATCCAATATTCGAGTGGTGGGAGCTTCTGAGGGAACCAAACCTTTCTTGGTGCACCAGGCCATGAACGTAGACCACGTGGAGTCATAAATCCAGTTCGTGGACGGCCTTCGGGCTGATTGCAAGGTGGAAATTACCCGCGACGAGACGTCAGCCCTGGGGGAAGGGCCCTGCGGTGAGGGATAGTGTTGTGACCCAGGTTCCTGGACCCGGACTCCTGGACTCGGATGATTCAGAAAGTGAGGGAGAAGACCTGGCAAGCCCTGCTTCTCTTGAGCCCTTTCCCTCCCTGGCACCCACTCAAAAGGAGGAGGCCATGTTGATGGAAAAACCGTGGGCTCTCAAGACCCAAATGGTTGTAGTCAGGTCTTGCTGCACTAGACTCTCTGAGCTGGACTGGATAAGGAGATTGTCCAAGTAGAACTGAATCCTTATCGGCAGCATACGAAGGTGGCCCGCTAGCGCAGCCATCAGTTTGGTGAATACTCGAGGGGCCGAGGCCAGACCGAATGGTAGAGCCCGATATTGGTAGTGCCGACTCGCATAACAAAATCTCAGAAACTTCCGGTAAGCGGGATGAATAGGGACATGAAGGTAGACCTCTGTCAGATTGACCGATGTTAGAAAGTCCCCCTCACGAAGTCCCTCCAAGATGGTCTGGAGTGACTGCATCTTGAACCGCCGATAAACTATCCGACGGTTCAAGGATTTGAGGTCCAGAATTGCCCTCCATCCCCCCGAGGATTTCTGGATAACGAACAGGTGAGAGTAATAGCCTTGTCCGTGCTGTTCCTAAGGAACCGGCTGAATTGCCCGAATTTCTAGCAAGTGGTTTATTGCCAATTCCAGCAAGAGGCGCTTGGACCGATCCCTCGAGAGAGGGCATCGCAGAAATCGAGTCGGTGGGGTGGAGATGAATTCCAGAGAGAGACCCATGCGGACCGTCTCCAGTACCCAGGCATCTGAGCTTGTGACTTCCAACTGGCTGCCAAACAGTGGCGGCCCCCAATGGGAAGATCTGCTAATCTGTCAATGGTAGTGTCGGTAAGGGCGCCTTCTGCCACCCCGAAATGGGCGTTTGGAGGACCTACGTTGGCCAGAACTCCCTTGCCTATCCTGCAGTCGACCCTGACTGGAAGGGAAATAGCGTTGGACTCTGCTACCTGAACTCCCCTGGTCTGAGGCTCGAAAGGGCCGATATGATGTGGAGGTGCATGGACGGGCCTCCCTTCTGCAAGATAGACTGGGCAGAATCTTCCGCTTATCCTTGGTCTCAATAAGAAGAGGCTCGAGAGGAGCTCCGAAGAGCTTATCTCCTTGAAAGGGTGCCAACGCTAGGCGCCATTTGTTTTTGGCATCCACTTGCCACTGATGAAGCCACAAAAGGTGATGTGAAGTTACAGTGGCACCTATGGCCTTAGCGGAGAAACGTGAAGCATTCATGGTGGCATCTGCTGAATACTCCAACGATGCCACAATCTTATTTATATCTTGATGGGATCTTACATCCAAACTGGGTAATCTGTCCTGCAATTGCTTAAGCCATAGGAGAGCTGCCCTGTTAAAGAAGGAAGAAGCTAGGGAGGACCTAACTGACCAAGTAGACGCTTGGTGAGCCTTGACCAGGGAATATTCTGACCGTTTATCTTCTGGCCTCAGATTTTCCTCAGGTGGTCCCGTAGTGACCATGGGTGAAAGCAACCCCACCACTGGGGTGTCTACTGGAGGTACTTGAAGGAGATCAGAAAGTTCGGGGGCCTAATTATATAATTTCCTATCTAAGGGAGAAGGATTAGGGCCCGATGAAGGTGCCTTCCATTGGCGATGAATTACATCTTGGAATAATTTGGGGGCTGGGATCTCCTCTGATTCCAGAGTAGGTTCCTCAAACAAAGGGAGTGAAGGTTGATCAGATTTACCAACCTGGTCAGAAGTACGAGGATTAGCCAGACCCATGGTAGCCTTAGCTTTGTGTAAGAGAGATCGGAATAGTTGGGGCTTAAAAAGGCCTACAAACAATGGCTGGTCTGGTGTCAGATCCTCATCGTCCGATAAATCCAGATCTCTCATATCCCCCGCTTCTGAAGAAGCCTGACTGGGAGAATCTCCAGGGAAGGCATGTGCCCGGGAGTGGGACTGATCTAGAGATAAATGTGACTGGCATTCTGCAGCACTATCGCATTCAGATACCCAGGACTCGTTATGCCCTGTAATTCTGTAGCTAAGCTTTTTTGGATAACAGCCTGGATCATAGTGGCCAATTCAGGTAGAATGATAGGCTTAGACTCAGGTACCCCCGGCTTCTCTTTCCTCAACCCTCTTAGAATCAGACTGATGAGGGATGGGGGGTGGGGCCTGTGAAGGAGATGGATTGGTCTGTGAAATAGGCCCAAAAAACCTCTCATTTACACCCTCCCCCAGTCTGTGGGAGAGACGCATCGCCCCCATCTGGGGACATGGCTGTGAGAACTTCCATCCCTGTGATAGCCACAGGACTCTGTGCTGAAGGAACCAAAGCTGAAGCCGAAGAAATTGGATTTGTCTGCTGAGGAGGGGTCTCCTTGAGGGCAGATAGATGGACCGCCTTCTCTATGGCCTTTTCAAGCGCTTTATGGCGCTTAAGGGAGTCCTTGTCAACTGCAGCAGAAGATTTGGCTGACTTGGAAGACTGTGACTTGGAAGATCTAGCCCTCTTTGTTGATTGAGAAGCTCCCGGGGACTCACTAGCTCCCTCTTATTGGAGCAATGAGTAGCAGGATCGGCCATTTTGAAATTATGGTAGGCCTCTATATTGCCACGTGGCAATCCAAAATGGCGGCCGGCTCCCGCTCTAACTATTCCTCCCAGACCAGCAAAAATTGACGATAAAAGAACTTTAAATATACCCCCAAATGCCTGAATACCCCAACTGGGGTGTAATTGGGAGGATCTCACCTTTGGAAGTTCGTCTGGCTCTGTCCTTCCGACTCTCCAGGTAAATAGGCTAATTCTTAGCCACGCAGCCTTCCGAAGCTTTCCCTCAGCCGAGGGAAACCACCAATCACCCACGAGGCTTGTAGCAAAGCCGAGGGTGAGAAAGCTCCCAGGAGCAGCCCAAACTGGCGTTCCAATGTCCTCCTCCGATGAAGAATGCAGCCGGCCGCCCACGAGGCTCAGAAAAAAAGCCGAGTTCAGTTTGCACCCCGGCGCGGCAAAAGCAGGCGCTGGCAATCAACTGGGCGTCAGAAGCCTCCAGATGCCCACGCGGCTATTGGGCGTGAGGGAAAAGCCCGAAAAGCCGCTCTTCGCTCTACTGGCCGGTAGAGCAGCCACTGGTCTTGCGCTCCGAGCAGTCTGCGGCGTGAGCCATTCCCGCTGTTAAAAAGCAGAGCCTGCAGCCTGGTATTGAGGGCTCTGTTTCCCCGCCTTCAGAGGTTTTGGGCGTGAGCCCTTCTCGCTGGAAATAAGCAGCCCAATAAATCAGCTTGGGGAAGCCTCAAAAAGAATTTAAATCTAAATAAAAGGTGATTTTATAGAAAAAACACTGAGCAGCTCAGCCAAATATGTCTAAAGTCGATGACTGAGTCTGAAAGATGGGAAGCGGAAGGAAGAGGAGGAGCTTCTCATCTGGCAGACTCAGTCGTCATCAGTCACTCCCCAATCTGACTGCTGGCCCGGCAATCGAGGAGAAGAGCAACAAAGATGATTAGGGGACTGGAGGCTAAAACATATGAAGAATGGTTGCAAGAACTCGGTATGCCTAGTTTAATGAAAAGAAGGACTAGGGGAGACATGATAGCAGTGTTCCAATATCTCAGGGGTTGCCACAAAGATGAGGGAGTCAAACTATTCTCCAAAGAACCTGAGGGTAGAACAAGAAGCAATGGGTGGAAACTAATCAAGGAGAGAAGCAATTTAGAACTAAGGAGAAATTTCCTGACAGTTAGAACAATTAATCAGTGGAACAACTTGCCTGCAGAAGTTGTAAATGCTCCAACACTGGAAATTTTTAAGAAAATGTTGGATAACCATTTGTCTGAAATGGTGTAGGGTTTCCTGCCTGGACAGGGGGTTGGACTAGAAGACCTCCAAGGTCCCTTCCAACTCTGTTGTTGTTGTTGTTATTATTATTATTATTTTATTTTTATTTTTAAAAAAAATCCTTTTGCTTATCTTTCTGCAAGTTGGTTGAGCAGTAGTTGTCAGCATCCACCTATTTGCCCTTGAGGTAAAAAAAAAAAGGAGCAAGGGAGTCATTCATTGTTTTTTTGCAACTAAAATGCTCTCTTTTAAATTCTATTGCCAGAATATTCAGATTATTTCCAGGACTATAAGGTAATCTTCGACATACAGTTCATTTAATGACCATTCAAAATTACAACAGCCCTGGAAAAAGTGACCTATGACCATTTTTCACACTTACCACCATTGCAGCAACCGTGTGGCCATGTGATCAAAATTCAGATGCTTGGCAACTGATTCATATTTATGTTGCTTGCAGTGCCTTGGGGTTACGTATCAGCTTCTGCAACCTTCTGACAAGCAAAGTCAATGGGGAAACCAGATTCACTTAACAACCATGTTACTAAACTGCAGTGATGCACTTAACTACTATGGCAAGAAAGGTCGTAAAATGAAGCAAAATTCACTTAACAAATGTTTCACTTAGCAACATAAATTTTTGGTTCAATTGTGGTCCTAAGTCAAGGACTACCTATAATGTGTTTTTTGGTAAAATATTATTCTTTATTGGAGAGTTTATTGTACTTTGTTATTCCCCTGGGTTTTTAACCTCCACAAAAGCATTGTTAATTACAGAATAACCCAACAAGAACTGAAAAAAGGAAAAAAAATAAGTTATATTTTTAGAAATTACATGTAGCTATAACTGAGGAGTTTTACAAAGATGGAAAATCATAATGTCTCTCAACTTATCAACAACTGAAAGATTTTATAGAGGTAGTCATTTAAAATATCTCTGTGAAATAAATGGATAAAAAGAAGAAAAGGAAGGTAAGCACATATTCCTATCAGAACTATATTTGGGGACATGTTTTTCATTATATACAGATTTCTGCTCCTCTTCCAATTATCCTTTTATTTTCAGCACAAAAAAACAAAACCCAAAGGGGTTTATAATCATTTCTACAATTCATTTATAATTTTTATGTTGTCAGAAACAGAACTGGGACATCTGAGAAATTGTTTGCTTCTTAATTTGGAGAATGTCGATAGTAATTAACACCCTTGTCATTGAAATACAAGGCAAGTTAGGTCACTACAATTACAGGTTGTCCTCACATGTCAACAATAACTGGAAGTGAGAAGTCCATCACAAAGTGATGCAGTTCTACGGCACAGCAGCACAGCAGACTGTACTAATTTACAGTGCAATTCCAGCAAGGCCAGCTTCTGTTGCTAAGTGAATCCAGTGTAGTTGCACCATCCTAGTCATATGATCTCCATTTGCAACCTGCTGACCTTTGATTATAAGAAACTGACAGTGTGGATTACAAATGGCAATCATATGACTGTGTGACACTGCCAAAAAATTGTGAGCTGGCTGTCAAGCAACTGAATTGTAATTGTGTGACTGCAGGGGTGCTGTGATGGCCACAACTATAAGGACTCGTAAGTACCATTCACTCAGTGGCATTGTAACTTCAAATGGTCACTGAATGGACATCAAATAAGGACTACCTGTATGAGAATATTTCTTTTTCTGAGCAAAGGTTGGAATTCACTTACTCAACAGGTACTAAATCCCAAATCCAGGTTTCTGGAAAGCGTGTCCTGGGTTTGGTTTCCGCATCCTGCCTTGGTTTTGTGGCAGCGATATCTTGAAATATATTTTCAAGATGTTCAGTAACTGAAGTACCTAGAAGATGAACACAAAGTTAGAAATAAGGTTAGTAAAAAATGGTTCTGCAACAATTAAGGACAGGTTTCTGAGAGATATGGTGGAACCAATTATAGCCTTCCTGAAAGCTAAGCCAGCTGTGTGACCTTGGGCCAATTACTAAACCCAACCCACCTCAAAGGGTTATGGTGAAAATAGGTGGGAATATTATGTATGTTGACTTTTTTTATAAAGTGATACTGTAAAGGTGGTATAAAAATCTAATCTAACAATGCATAACATTTAGGATCTGGTTCAGGTGACAGGTGGTGATGTGAACAGCAAGTTTCATTTGGCTGAGGATTAGATTATTGTGAGAAACACTAACATCGCAAGGAATAAAAGCAGTTAAGATCCATAGAGAGCTGCAAAATGAAGCAAGAAAAAGAAAAAGTCCCTTTCAAAACTTTCCAGCAACAAAACATCTAATCAGCCATGATTCTTACCTCTTGCCCTGCCACTTTTGAAAGCAATTCTCTCTGGAGATGGAAGGTCACAGGAAACAGGCTTTTTCATTTCTGTGTTTGTTAAAATTTTCAATCTTGATTGCTGTGAGAAAGAGCAGGAATGTGAGGAGTGAGCAGAAATAAACGTACTCATAATATTTAGGAAGGAGAATCAGGCAGCAGGGACAACACTGCCCCTTACCACTGCACTTCACTCCTTTTGTCAGTTTCTATTCCCCCCTTGTGTTTACTCATTCTCTAGAACTCGCAAGGATGCACCTCTGTTTCAGTCAAACATGAATCAAATTGGATATGTTCACATAGATCTGACAAAGCAGCCTAAATCTATAAAAGTTCTCACTAAAAGTAAAGTAAACCTGACTGAAACTTTATGGTCTTGATCCCCAAACTTTGCTGTCCAGCATTGTCCAATTCTGCAAAGAAATTAAAAATGGTATTTCAGCTTTCCTTGAAAACATAAAAATTTAATGACCCCTAGTTAGCCCTGTCTGTCAGCCTGTCCACCTACTTACCTACCTAAGCTGTATATTCTATTCCCCCCTTGTGTTTAAGTGAATCAGCGCAGTTGTTAAGTTAATAACCCGGTTTTAGGTGAATCTGGCTTCCCCATTGACTTTGCATGTGAGAAGGTTGCAAAAGGTGATCACATGACCTCAGGGCATTGCAATCATTATAAATATATCCTAGTTGCCAAGTGTCTGAATTTTGATCACATGACCATGGGGATGCAGCAAGAGTTGTAAGTGTGAAAAAAGTCACTTTTTTCAGTGCCATTGTAATGGAACAGTAACTAAATGAGCAGTTGTAAATCATACATCTAATTGTATAATTAATACAGCTCACCTCAGAAGAACTTGAATGGAAGATCCCTTTGAAATTCTAGATGGTTAGTATCATGGAGAAGTCAAAAAGGAAAAGGTAACAGTAAACTTCTTCTATAGTAGGGATTCCCAACCCCCAGGACGCAGCCCACTACCAAGCCACGGCCTATTTGGAACTGGGCTGTGTGAGCACATGCACAACTCAACTTATGCAAACGGCAAGCTGGCAGGCACTCATATGTGCTGGCCTGACCCTCACGCAAGTTGAGCTCCATGCTGGCCCACCACTTGTGCAAGGGCTGTATGCATGCGCACAGGACTGCCACTCACATGGCCCAGGTCCTCTCTCCCTCAAGCCGGGCTGCCAAGCTGCAAAGAATAGGGACCACTGTTCTATATCATTATCAAGAAAAAAGCATGGATACAGCCCCCCAGGAGCTGAGCTTGGCTGGACCTATTTTCCTTAATAAAACAAAGAGTATACAGGTAGGTAAAAATGAGGACTATACATTTTAGGCCTTAATTAAACTATAATGAAATTAGTTTCATATTGTTCTTAAGACTCTTTTGTTTCTCTCCTTTACCCTTAATGAACTCAAAGGAAAACACCAGAATAAAACAAACAGGTAGGAAAAAAGCATACTGTATGGGCAGTTATTAATGAATTCTATAGCTTCTTGAGTAGCCCTAGTCACTTGAAAAGAGGTGGGGATGATTGTTAAAATGTGTATTGCTATTTTGCAACACAAGCTCTATGAGTTTCAAATCTGTGTCTGATATTGGGATTTATCAGAGTTTGCATCATGAAATCACTTTGTCATTTTTTTGCCACTTAAGTTTGGAACATTTGCCTATGCTAATAGCTCATGGAAATGAATAACACAGTTTTCTTGTTCATTAGGTTCAAGAGAAGAGGCCACTTACCTTGAATAGGCTATAAACATCAGCTTCTCTTTGATACCAGGGAGCTGTCCTGGAAGACTGATTTTTCCCTTGTTTAGGATCCAGAGGGGACAAGCAAGGGTAAGGTTCAAAATCTTCCATGCGATGGTGAAATCCTTCTACTATTAAATCCAACCAATATTCTGACGAAGCAGTATATACCTAGGAACAAAAATGGCTGCAATAAATAACAACACCACTGTATTCAATAGTAATAAAGTAGAATCATACACAGTTAGTGTAAATAATTTTTATACTCTACTGTTTACACACAATAAAACTGTTGCAACATGTATAAGCTACCTAGGCAATTAAGGAAGGGAAATACAAAACAAATCATGATGCTAAATGATTTAGATTAAAGTATTAAAATCTTTAAAATATTCCAGAATACCTGGGTCTGTTATGAAAATCTCTAGTGTACTTGTCTATAAATAATTATAAGTCTATGTAGCCTAATAAAATCATAATGTTAAAAAAGTTTAAGCACTCAGATAATATAAAGCACATTAATCAAGATTATTTTGCAGTGATATTGCTATTTTTTAAATGGAGCAAACAGATAAATTATGAAATCCATCATCTACCAGCCATAAAAGATAACAAGATAATGGAGGAGGAAAAGTATAATTTATTCTTGGGCTTGGTTTAGGAGGATATTTTTCCTTACTGTTAATGGTGTCAGAGTTAAGTTCCTTTTCAAGAGGACACTCTTGTCCACAGCTTGGACAGAGCAGAGTGCACCAGGGGCAGCTTCTATCTGCAGATTGATCTTTGACCCTGGAAGCTCTTCCTCTGATGAGAATCCCAACTTCACCTTTGGTGGAAAAGAAGAGAGGGAGATTTTTATTACAAGGGAGATCCATGTTGACAGTGGAGAATAGACTAAAGAAAGTACCTTATAGAAAGATGAACAATGGGGAAGGGAAAAAAGATCATAAAGCGAGAAGTATGTCAAAATATTAAACACAATAACTGTGTTCATATGTTGTCTATGGTTCCCAGAAGGGAGTCTATATCTACTAACAAACATATAGACACTCCATTTGATCCATTACAGATTTCCTGTACTTTCCAACTTCATTTAAAATAACCATTTTAAATTGGAAGTTGGAATTCTGCCAAGTAAAAAGCTAGGCTTTACTAATTGTATGTTCCGCAAAAGTCCCATATTTTAGAAGATAAAAATAATGGGTGAATGAAACCAAGTGCTTTGATTCAAAGAGGTCAGGAAAAAAAAGACCACAATAAATTAGGAAGATAAAATTGCCTTGATGGAAGGAAGCAAGGTGATTGTCTTACTGTTTTCATTGGGTTTGGTTCTGAGCTGCCTATGATATACTATACTGCATTCTAAGGTAAAAGTCGTGGATAACAAGCACATGTATCACTTCTTACTTCATTTTATGCACAATGAGGAAGGTATAATGGGGACAAATGACAGCACACTGCTTTAACATACTATGACTTTTTGTGATGTGTGATTGCACGTTCTTTGCTCTGCCCCTCTTACTTTCTCACAAACCTTATGTTCGAAGCACATGTTTATTGTGAACACATCAACATCAGCTGCCACCTCACCATCAGCGAAGACTGCAAACAGCAAAAGCTTGGCAATGGGTGCCAGCTTAGAGCTGGGAGTCAGGGTAAGAGAGAAGGTGCCTTTGAGTGCTGGTCAGTGGGAGGAAAGGGTGGTGGAAAAGGAAAACCAAAGAAAGAAAAATTATGCCTGCACTATGACATTCATAATTATGTACTCTGTGAGGAAAGAAAAGTTAATAAAACTTCTCACCCTCTGCTTTGTCAGTGTAACCAATTTCTTGTCAATTCTGAAGAATTTCCAAATAGATTTGAGTCTTGTTCAGGATAAATCTACTGAAGTCCATTTAGTCAAAACTATCATGGCAATTCATCTTAATTTTGCAAGCCACTACTGAGCCTAGGCTGTAGCAGAGCGGTCTCTAACCTTTGCGGCTTGGTGGCCCAAGAGCTTAGTTGCGAATAGGTCACGGCCCGGTAGCGGGCTGCGGGCTGGGGATTGTGGACCTCTGTTGTAGCAGTTTGAAAAGCAAATGCTCTGTATCATCATTATGGTGAACTAGCTTAGTCTGGATATTTTCAGAAATACATTTGGTTTCTAAAGTGATGTAAAAATATGTGCATGATAATTACATATAGAACAAATCAAATCTAAGTTATTATAAAGTTTAGTGTTATATCTAAACATGCTGTGCATCTTTTATATTAATGTAATATCATATTAATTTTATACTAACATTAAAGGTGCATGTCATATTATATTATCTTAATGTTTATTATACCACTTAACCTAAGTTTTACATTTTTGTTTACCACAAAGTGCAAGGTTTGGATTTGGAACTTTTTTCCAAATCCAAATCCAATTATAAAAAGAAAGACAGAGGTGAATCAGTCTGCAGCTCTTTTTCTATAAAATTGGATGTAACTTAGATATTGACTTAACCCTAAGGGAACTCGCTGTCTAATCCTGCATCAGTTAATAGTGGTGTTCCACAAGGCAGTGTTTTAGGTCTCATACTTCTTTTGCTCTATATCAACGATTTATGTGATCAACTTAAAAGCAATTGCATTCTTTTTGCCGATGACATAAAATTATTCAATTCTACAGTTAAATCTGTTGTTTTGCAAAGTGATCTCGATCATGTGTCTGAATGGTCATCTATTTGGCAAGTTCAAATTTCAATTAATAAACGCTCTGTCTTACATGCTCTGTCTTACATATTGGTAAACATAATCAGAATGTCAACTCTAAGCTAGGTGGAATTGATCTAGCAGATGACCCTCACTTTGTTAAGAACCTAGGTGTACTTATCTCTGACAATTTATGCTCCAAAGCTCACTGTAACAGCGTTGCTAAACGCATTAAAAGTTGTAAACTTAATTTTGTGAAGCTTTTTTTCTGGCAACATTGTATTACTAATTAGAACTTATAAAACTTATTATGCTAGACCAATTTTAGAGTATTGTTCAACTGTTTGAAATCCCACCATATATCTGATATCAGTACAATCAAGCGGGTTCAGAAGTACTTCACGAGAAAAGTCTTGCATTCTTCTGTACACAATAGAATTCCTTATGCTACTAGGCTTGACATTCTCGGTTTGGATAACTTAGAACGGTGTCGCTTGCGGTCAGACCTAGGTATTGCATACAAAATTACATGTAGTAATGTTTTACCTGTAAATTTTTACTACCGGTTCTGTGGGCATGGCTTGGTGGGCGTGGCTTGGTAGGCATGGCAGTGGAAGGATACTATAAAATCTCCATTCCCACCCCACTCCAGGGGAAGGTTACTGCAAAATCCCCATTTCCTCCTGATCAGCTGGGATTTGGGAGGCAGAGAAGAGATGGGGGCGTGGCCAGTCAGAATTTTTACTACCGATTCTCCAAACTACCAAAATTTCCGCTACCGGTTCTCCAGAATTGGTCAGAACCTGCTGAAACCCACCTCTGATATTACTGTATATATTTGAGATGCTGTCTAGATTTAACTTTGTGAAATTAAAACAAAATAAATAATACCTGAAATAAACACTAACTAGATAAAACAGGATTTTGAATAACACAAAAGGACTGTAGGTGCATTATAACAATGTAATTGTACACTTACTCTCATCCTGGCCAACAAGCACTTGCTTCTGTCCACTGGAAACAATCTTTCCTTTTGATACAAGCTGGTAGTAAGAGAAGTACTAAATTATTACCTATACAAAACACTGCATACAGAAAGAAAATGAAATGCAATGATTTAGGATAGGAGGAACAGCATCAAAGCAGTGGTGAAATGTAAAATTTGTTGCCACCAGTTCTGTAGGCGTGGCTTGATGTGTGTGTGTGTGGGGGGGGTAATGTAACTGGGTGGGCATGGCCAACTTTTTTTTTACTTTTAAAAAGCATTTTTTTCTTTTTGTTTTCTTTGTTTTTTGTTTTTTGTTTTGTTTTCTTTTAAAAGGCTCTGACGATCAGGCAACTCAGCTGGGATAATCAGAGCCTTTTTAAAGCATTTTACAACCTCTTCGGCCAGAGAGATTGTAGAAAAAATGCTTTTAAAAGGCTCTGATGCGCAATCATCACAGGCTTTTTTTTACTTTTAAAAGCATTTTTTCGACCAAAGGAAAAATGCTTTTAAAAGTAAAAAAAAAGTCTGATGATTGCGCGGCTCAGCTGGGCGGGGGGGGGCAGGGATTTTTGCTATCAGTTCTTCGAACCACCCGCCGCCATCGGTACTGGATCGGGTGATCCGGTCCAAACCGGGAGCATTTTACTCCTGCATCAAAGATGTTATTATAGAAGACCTGTAACAAGAGGAAACGAATAGCCCTATATTTTTTATAGATATTATTTTCCTTCAAGATACTTAGTGAACAGTACATTGTCTGGGTCAATTTACTTTATACAAAATCTTGATAACAAAAATGATATTAATTAAATATATATAATAATATTCTTTCAGCTTCTCAGATTTACATTATAATGCTTTCTATTTTGTGGCAGTATATAAAATAGTGTTTTTCTAATTTCTACTTCCTATGTCTTATTACTATTAAATTCCCATATTAAGAGGTATTATGTATCTATCCATCATCCCTTATTTTTTACTTTTTAATCCTCCATAATAGTAATCTTGACTTTTAACATTTACTTATATATATTAACTATAATAGCTTCTATCATATAACATAATAACATTTTCCCAATTTTTAATTTCTAGCTCTATTTTTTAGTCTTTACTAAAACAAATCCCATATTAAGATGTATTCTATATCTATCAATCATCTCTTGCCCTTTTTAGTATTTCAACTCTTACTGACTTTTTAATCAGTCTCCCTTGCTCTTCTCTTGGGATCTTGTATCCCTCTACATCACTCATGTTTAATCTAAATGTCTTCTGTGCCTCCACATCGGCCTCTTGCTGTCTGCTCTTTAAAATACCCATCAGAACCTCTTTGGCCTCTTCAAAAGAATCTTTCTTTTCACTCTCTTCTACATTTTGGCCTCTTAAAAAATCATTTATCTGTTCTATTTTTACTGTCTCTTCTATATCTTTATCGACTTGTATCATTTGTTGGTTTGTCTCCTCTCTTCTTTCTTCTGTTCCTTCTGAACTCTCCTCTATTGTTTGAATTTTTTGTTCATTATCCATTATCATTTGTTGGCAATTTCCCGATCTCCGATCTATATTGTGCATCACTTCCATCATCTCCCTATGATTCCTTGATAGTTTCCTTGATATCTTGAAACATTAATAGCATTAATGGGGTATATTGGGGTATATTTATTTCTTCTTGTTGTAACATTTTGCTTTATTTAGTTGGCTAAAAGTTACTCAATAATCCATCCAAGTCCCAGTGTCCCAAGTTTTCAAGAATGTCAAAAAGTCAATCTTAAAAGAATTTGCTCAGTCCTTGAACTGTTCCTCAAAATCCATAATGTTTGTAATCCTCAAAGTCTGCTGTTTTATTCCCTCTGAGTTATTTAAGTTTATAAGTGTTTAATTTTTTTTCCTCCTTTCACCTTGTGGAATATTCTATCAAATGGTATTTGTAATCCAGAATGGCCCCCAAAATTTCCCCATGACTCATTAACGCACAGAATCAGATGTTCAGTTTCAAGGGCAATTCCAGTGGTGAAATCCAATTGTTTTACTACCGGTTCTGTAGGCGTGGCTTGGTGGGCGTGGCAGGGGAAGGATATTGCAAAAACTCCATTCCCACCCCACTCCAGGGGAAGGATACTGCAAAATCCCCATTGCCTCCCCACTCCTGGGGGAAGGATTTCCATTCCCATTCCACCCTGGGGCCAGCCAGAGGTGGTATTTGCCAGTTCGCCAAACTGCTCAAAATTTCTGCTACCGGTTCTCTAGAACCTGTCAGAACCTCCTGGGCAATTTCTATCCTTTAAAATCCACATTGCTTTCAAAATTTCAAAAGGCTGTTGACAATTCAACCATATATAAACAAATAACATCACTACAGTCACATCGCCAACATTTAAATTATAAATTCAAACAGATACAAATAAATTTTACAAACTCCAAATAACTATTCTTACAAACATATATAAGTTAACAAAAGTTAATTATTCTCCTTTACATCCCCTACTTTTTCCAATGCTTCTTCTGCATCAGTTTTAATCCCAACTATTTGATGTGGACTTCCAGCCTTTAATACATTAATATAAAAATGTCTTGCTTTAGGTACTGTATTAAGACAATATCTTCTTCCTATATGATTTACTGTTAAACCAGCTGGAACATCCCATCTAAACCATATCTGACAATTTCTAAGCTCATCCACCAAAAAAGCAAAATCCTTTCTATTTCTTAACATTTTAATAGGAATTTCTTTCAAAATTAATATTTCTTGACCTAATATTTGGATTTTATTTTTATAAGATGCTTGTAAAATTTCATTCCTCATCCTCCTGGTTGTAAAATAAATCACAATATCTCTTGGTAGCTGTTTCTGACTGGCAACCTTAGAATTAACACGATATATTTTTTTAATTTGAATTACAACATCTTCTGGTTGCTCTCCAGTCACCTGTGCAAAAACCTCTGCAAAAATTTCTCTTAAATTCTCTTGTTTATTTTCTTTAAGTCCTCTAACTCTCAGAACAAACTCCACTGATTTAAATTCAAACACCACCAATTCATCGTCTACCTTCTCTACCTTTGTCTGAACCTCCTCTATTTTATTTTCCAAATTCAAATTAACTTGATTAATTTCTTCTACTCTTTCATCCAACTGGATCACACATTCACACAGTCGTTTAAATGCTGCCAACACATCATTTCTTGTATCCTCATTCTGATCTTTAATTTCCAGGATTTCTTCTTGAATCTGCTTAAATTTTTGATCTATAACCAAAAATTGTGACTCCAAAGCTTCCTTTAAAAGTCCCTTTAAAAATTTTTTCATATCTTCCTGTAGCTTATGTATTTGAAATGACGAGACTCCACTGTCCTTAACATTAAACTTTGCATCTTTAAGATCCATTTCTCAGTTTAATTTTATACTTTGCAACAATTTCAGTAAGTCTGTAATCTTTTCCAAAAAAAAAAGAGAAAATATCTTATTCTCCTTATAAAATCGTCATCAATTTAAATTATCATATTGATCACAGAGATGGCCGCGGTGATTTGGTCTGCTAAAAAGCAGACTCGTCCCGGATCCGGAACTCTCAGGCTTAAACTGGGAGCTCTCACCCTCAAGCCCCTAGAATCACTCCTGGGGCTTTCCGGGGAGCTCTACCTCCGCCCGTACTCTCACCTTTCCCTCTTCTCCCGAGGGAAAGGTTTCCGAGCCGTTAGACAGCCGATTTGCGCTGTCTAGACGGCTCTAACGTGATCTCGGGGCTGGCAGTCTAAAAATACTGTCTCCATCACCAACGGAGCCAACCGGGAGTGAATTATTTTATTTGGGGGTGTCTCGATAAAAACAGAATAAGAAATGGACTTAATTGTACTGCGCATGCCCAAGATGGCCGCCGCACCGCTGAACAGCTGTTGCGGCGACGGGCCTATTTTGGGCCGGACCGGGTGGGGGGGGTCTTTTTGACAGCTTGGACCCCCCGCCCGGGTAGAAGACAGTGCGGTGAGTTAGAGGATGGGCGAATTGAGGCGGGGCGTCTCCGGGTTCCCTCAGGAGGAGTCCCGGAGCACTCTCCCTCCGGCGGCGGTGTGGCTGATGATGGTGGCGGCGGCGGCAGCGGCCCAGCCTTTTCCAGCGGCCCGGCCTTTTCCAGCAGCGGCAGCGGCCCGGCCTTTTCCAGGCCGGGCGGCAGCGGCCTGGCTGGGCGGCAGCGGCCCGGCTTTTCCAGCGGCGTCGGCGGCATCGGCGGTGGCGGCCGGTTTTTGCCGACGGTTCTCCGGCGGCGGTGGTCGGCAGCCTGGCTTGGCCCTGCTTCGGGAGGGGCCTTAGAGCCTTTCTCCCCTCTGTCCCCTCCGTCTGCGGTGCCGGTGGTGTGGGCAGCCTGGCCTTTTCCAGCAGTGGCGGCGGCGGCGGCCGAGTTCTTCGGTGGCGGCTGCGGCCTGGCCTGGCAGTGCTCTGGGAGGAGCCTGGAGGCTCTCTCCCCCCGGCAGCGGTAGTGGCGGCGGCGGTGGCGGCGGCCTGGTTGGACCGGCTTGGCCATGGCCTAGCCTGTTGGTGGTCGACTGGGCCGGCGAACTGGCCCAGTAGTTGGGGCCGGTGGCATGACCCAGCAAACCCGGCGGGTGAGTGGCCTATTCCAGCTGGCGGCCTGGCTTAGTGGCCACGAAGGGGTCCGATGGTCGCCTTCTTTGCCACCCTGAAGGTTGTCCACGGGTCTAGGGGACGCCCTCCCTACCATCTAGAGGACGTCTATGGGCCGTCTATGGGGGGCTTTTTGAGTTCTTTGCCCCCCCCCGGACTTTGGGAGAGAGATGCCTCGTCGGTGGAGCAGCTTGGCCCATTAGGCGCGTGCTTTGGCCTCTTTGTCAACTTGAAGGACGATCACGGGCCATGTGGGCACCCTTTTACCATCTTGGAGGACGCCCATGGGCTGGCTGCAAGGGGATCTTTTGAAGACCTTTGGTCCCCAGCTGGGGGAATTGAGGATGGTCCTGGACAATCCTAGCTTGACTATTGTAGGACTATATCCTTCTCCCCCCCTCGCCTATAGACCACCCCTCAGGATTGGAGATGAGGGGTTGGAGCTCTGACTGAATCATGGCGGTTTATCTACCGCCTAAGACCTTTATCCCGTCTGTCTTCCACTCGGAATTACTGGTGCGTCAATTTCCATCTTGACAGGTCCAGGATGGGTCTGTTTGCCGGACTCTTATCATGCGGACATTTACAGCGGCTGACCTTCTTGCCCTGCGAGATTCCCCTCTCTCGCGGGTCTTGCCCCCCACATTATCGAGGGCCCATCTTGAGGACGGGTTTTGGAACCCCGAGAGATGGCATGCCAAAAATAGGAGACTCAGGGGATTTTTAATTAATTATTTTAATCAGCTTTTTAAGGGGAATTTTAAGGGGAGGGCGGGAACTGACGGGTTTGGGTTGGAGGGGAGGTAGTGTCGGATGGGGGTGGGAGGTTAGGGCGGGTGTTGGGGGTAGCCCATCGGGAGGGAAACCAGTCCCTGCGCGTGCTCGTGGCGATTATTTAGTGGGTTCGGAGGTTATGGGGGGGGAATGGTGTTCTTTTTGTGGAGGGTGGTTCCATTTGCACGGTAATGGGAGGGGCAGATATGGCAAGGGGGATCGATCGGTCTAGGGGTCACGCTCGATGTCTGCAAGCGATCGCGTGCCCGATCCTCTGATTTCTCCGTTCCCTCGGATGGTCAAGACCCTCAGAGCCTGGCCCTTCGCCTGATGTTATGCAACGCACGGTCCGTGGCCAATAAGGCCCCCCTAATACATGATCTGATTCAGGGGGGTGCCGCGGATATTATAGGCGTTACGGAGACCTGGTTGGGCACTGAAGGGGGCGTGCCCCTGGTTGAGATGTGCCCACCGGGTTTCCGTGCATTCCATCAGCCGAGGGCCCAGGGTAGGGGTGGGGGGGTGGCGGGTGCTATTAAAGAGAGTCTAGGGCCGGGGGAGACCACTGTACCTCAGATCGCGGTGTGAATCCTCTTGTGAGATGGGGTCATAGGTGTCAGATGGGCTTGCTGGTCACGTACCTGGCTCCTTGCTGCGTGACAGCTGCCCTGCCCGAGCTCCTGGAGGTGCTTGCCGGGGTGGCAGTGGAGACCCCCAGACTTTTAGTCATGGGGAACTTTAACTTGCCATCTGCCGGCTCGTCATTGACAGTGGCTCGGGAGTTCATGGCTTCCATGACGGCCTTGGACCTGACTCAAGTAGTGGATGGCCCCACTCACATCGGGGGTGGCACTCTGGATCTTATTTTTATCTCTGGTCAGTGGTTGAAGGATCTGGATTTGAGAGATGTAGTCATAGAACCTTTGTCATGGTCAGATCACTCTCTCCTTCGCCTGGACTTTCTGACCGCCACTCAACACCGCAGGGAGACGGAACCACAACGTTGGTTCCGTCCCAGGCGCCTGATGGACCCGGAGAGGTTCCGGACGGAGCTTGGGCCACTTCCTGAGGGTCTGGCTCACGGCACGGCAGAGGAACTAGCTGCAGCCTGGCAACGGGCTGCGGCTGGGGCTTTAGACCGTGTCGTGCCTCTGCGGCCTCTGACCCGGCGCAGATCCCAACCGGCTCCTTGGTTCTCCGAGGAGCTGAGGGGGATGAAACGCCGGAGAAGACACCTAGAGAGCTCCTGGAGGTCTAGCCGTTTAGAGGCTGATCGGACACTAGTTAGGTCCTATACTAGGACCTACCTGGTGGCACTGAGGGAAGCAAGGCGTTGCTACGCCTCCTCCCTCATTGCGTCGGCAGATAACCGCCCAGCCGCCCTGTTTCGGGTGACCCGTTCCCTCCTTCACCAGGGGGAGCGGGATGACCCATTGCAGGGACGTGCTGAGGAGTTTAACGGTTATCTATACGATAAAATCATTCAGCTTCGAGACGGTCTAGACCAAAATTGCGATGATTCAGATGAGGCGTCTGAGGGTGGTCTTGATGACACTTTCTGGGATGAGTTTGACCCTGTGGCTCCCGAGGACATGGACAGGTTGTTGGGTAGGCTGAATGCCACCACGTGTTTACTGGACCTGTGCCACCACGTGTTTACTGGCCACTCAGGAGGTGACACGAGGCTGGCTCCAGGCGATTACAAGTGCCTCCTTGTTGGAGGGAGTCTTTCCGGCCGCCTTGAAAGAGGCGGTGGTGAGGCCCCTCCTCAAGAAGCCCTCCCTGGACCCGGCTGTTTTAGGTAATTATCGTCCGGTCTCCAACCTTCGCTTCGCGGCGAAGGTTGTAGAGAGTATGGTGGCATATCAGTTTCCCCTGCACCTGGATGAAACTGTCTATCTAGACCCGTTCCAGTCCGGTTTCCGGCCCAGCTACAGCACGGAGACGGCTTTGGTCGCGTTGGTGGATGATCTCTGGAGGGCCAGGGATAGGGGTTGTTCCTCTGTCCTGGTCCTATTAGACCTCTCAGCGGCTTTCGATACCATCGACCATGATATCCTGCTGCGCCGGTTGGAGGGATTGGGAGTGGGAGGCACCGTTTATCGGTGGTTCTCCTCCTATCTCTCCGACCGGTCGCAGACGGTGTTGACAGGGGGGCAGAGGTCGGCCCCGAGGCGCCTCACTTGTGGGGAGCCGCAGGGTTCGATTCTCTCGCCCCTTCTGTTCAACATCTATATGAAGCCGCTGGGTGAGATCATCAGTGGCTTCGGTGTGAGGTACCAGCTGTACGCTGATGACACCCAGCTGTACTTTTCCACACCGGGCCACCCCAATGAAGCTATCGAAGTGCTGTCCCGGTGTTTGGAAGCCGTACGGGTCTGGATGGGGAGAAACAGGCTCAAGCTCAATCCTTCCAAGACAGAGTGGCTGTGGATGCCGGCATCCCAGTACAGTCAGCTGAGTCCTCGGCTGACTGTTGGGGGCGAGTCACTGGCCCCGATGGAGAGGGTGCGCAATCTGGGCGTTCTCCTGGATGAACGGCTGTCTTTTGAAGACCATTTGACGGCCGTCTCCAGGAGAGCTTTCCACCAGGTTCGCCTGGTGCGCCAGTTGCGCCCCTTTCTAGACCGGGATGCCTTATGCACGGTCACTCACGCCCTCGTGACGTCCCGCCTGGATTACTGCAACGCTCTCTACATGGGGCTCCCCTTGAGGGGCATCCGGAGGCTTCAGTTAGTCCAGAATGCGGCTGCGCGGGTGATAGAGGGAGCCCCTCGTGGCTCCCGTGTGACACCTATCCTGCGCAGACTGCACTGGCTACCTATGGCCTTCCAGGTGCGCTTCAAGGTGCTGGTGACAATCTTTAAAGCGCTCCATGGCATTGGGCCGGGCTATTTATGGGACCGCTTACTGCTACCAAATACCTCTCACCGACCTGTGCGCTCTCACAGAGAGGGACTCCTCAGGGTGCCGTCAGCTAGACAGTGCCGTCTGGCGACGCCCAGGGGAAGGGCCTTCTCTGTGGGGGCTCCCACCCTCTGGAACGAACTCCCTCCAGGACTTCGTCAACTTCCGGACCTCCGAACCTTTCGTCGCGAGCTTAAAACACACCTATTCATCTGCGCGGGACTGGATTAGATTTTAAAGTTATGGGTTTTAAGGGGTTTTTATTATTTATACTATTTTAAATTTGGGCAATAGAATAAGTTTTTTAATTGTTGTTTTTAATCTGTATTTATATGTATTTTAACTGCCTGTGAACTGCCCTGAGTCCTTAGGGAGATAGGGCGGTATATAAATTTGAAAAATAAATAAATAAAATAAATTAATTAAGGAATGCATGAAAATGGCTATAAATTATTTGGTAATTTATAGAGTTGGAAATATGGGGAATAATTGGGATAAGGGCCTCTGTGGCTCAGACTGGTAAGACAGTCTGTTATTAACAGCAGCTGCTTGCAATTATTGCAGGTTCAAGCCCCACCAGGCCCAAGGTTGACTCAGCCTTCCATCGTTTATAAGGTAAGTAAAACGAGGACCCAGATTGTTGGGGGCAATAAGTTGACTTTGCATATAATATATAAATGGATGAAGACTATTGCTTGACATAGTGTAAGCCACCCTGAGTCTTCGGAGAAGGGCGGGATATAAATGCAAAAAAAAAATTAAATGTAAATGGTATTGTTTGAATTTATATTCTAAATGTTGGAGTGATTGTAGTAATGCTAGTTGATTATATGTGGATTTGTTAAAATTTAAATTAATTTGGATAAAAAATAAGGTGATGATAATAGATTAAGAAATGGAGTATTAAGGATTGGATAAAAATGATATTATTTATTATTATGTATAATGGATCTATAAATCTGGTTGACTATACAAGATATTACTTCGGAGAATAATAGGGAGTAAATTGATTTTAATTTTAATATCAGCAATTGGATTTTTGCTACTGAAATATTGGAAGATGGAATATCGTATACTATTGAAGATTGGATACAAAAATGAATGAACTTAAAATAGAAACCAGAAACTTTAGAGTACTTAAAAGACTGTCTAGGAAAGAATATTGGAATGGAGAAGAAGGATTGAAAAGCTTAAGAATGGATAGAATGTAATTGTAATAGTTTGTTTTCTTTTCTTTTTCTTTCTTTCTTTTTTTTGAATAGATAAGGGGAGTTAAGGTACTAGGGGAGGGATGAAAGTTTATGGATTGTTTGCTTATTCTAGTTTATGATTGTTAGGTGATATATCCTGTATTTTGCTCTGGGAAGTCCGGGGGTGGGGGGTGAGGGATTGGGTGAAGGGGGGTGGAGGGAGGGGATAGGGTGAGGGTTGGAGGGAGGAGGGGGGAAGTATGGGTAAAAATGTTTGTAAACTTTTTGAATTAAAAAAAAAATCAAAAGGCTCACCAGTTTTTTCTAAACCGCCAAAAAGTAACAAGTAGAGACAACAGAAAAAACAAAGAGATAGCCTTCCAGATGTTGTTTGCCTTCTTCTTCTCTTATCTCCTCCTATGACTCTTCTTCCTCCCCACCCCCAACTCTCTTTCAAGGTCTTTTCCAGCCCTATATCAATATAGTATTTTCTTTGGCCAGTAGATGGCAACACAGCTCAAAATTTCAATACCAAAATGGGGCTGCCAGCTGATTGTCAAAGTTCAATACAAAGGGGAAAAAACTGTTTTTCTTTATATAATTTCTCCCAACATTCAGACAATATTTCCAGCAGATTTAAGTCACTGTTCACAACATAACAAATTCCAGTTCAGTCTTTAAAAACTTCATATTCTTCCATTAACATTTCATTTTTCTTTTGGGTCTACAGTTTATCTCCATGTGTTAATTCGCAGCTTTTTTCACACTTCGGAGTTTTTCAAAAATTCTTTTTTTTAAAGTGGGTCTCTAATAAAAAAAAAATGAAAATTGTCTCACCCAGTTCCAATCCACTGTACACAAACCGCTCCAGCTCATTTCTTTCTTCAGTCGGCCAAGCTTTGGTTGATCATATTGGCCATTTCTCTTTGTTGGTTTGGGGGGTACCTCAGATCAAGCAGAAGAGCCTCCACAATCAGCAAGGGATCCCTCCTTTCTTCGACACCACTCCAGGGTGACTTTGGCCCCTTAGGGCCCCCCAACGAAGAAGTATCAGCCAGGATTTCACACTGCCCCGCTATCCCAACTGTGTCATCGAGACACCAAACCAGAAGTCCTCAGCCCTGTGTGTGTGTATGTGTGTTATATATATATATACTACACAATGTACTACACAACTGAAGTTTTTCGGGTTTTTCTTCTGAAAATTTAAAATCAGGCAAGAACTGCAGGTCTGAATTCTTCCTTATGATCTTCCTCTGAAAGTCTTCACAGAGAAGCTCCCCATGTACTGGAGTTTGTCACAGTTACTGCTGTAATGTGACTTCATACAGTGAACCACCAACATGTAAGATACAGAAATGCCATTATCTCAGGAAACAATTTTCTATTTTGTTCTTCTTATTCTTTCATCCTACTTAGTTTAGAATTTCCCTTTTCTTTCTTCTTTTCAGGAATTGGGAACTATGTTGTCTGTATTAATATTTTATTTCTCCCTTATTTATTTTTGTTGTTTTCCATTCTTTGAGTTCTTTTTGTAGACTTTAGTTCAGCATTCAATACCATCATTCCAGACACTCTTCTAACTAAGCTAAACCAGCTACAGGTTCCTAAACAGACTTGTAAGTGGATCACAAGCTTCCTAAAAAACAGAAAGCAGCAGGTGAAGCTAAGCAGGATCACATCAGATACCTGTACAATTAGCACAGGGCCCTCCCCCCAAGGCTGTGTGTTCTCCCCACTTCTCTTCGCTCTATATACCAATGACTGCATCTCCAACGATCCATCTGTTAAACTATTGAAGTTCGCAGATGACACAACAGTGATCGGTCTCATTCGAGACAATGATGAATCCGCATATAGATGGGAGGTCGAACTACTAGCCTCGTGGTACGACCAAAACAATCTGGAACTGAACACACTCAAAACCGTAGAAATGGTGGTAGACTTTAGGAGAAACCCTTCCATACTTCCATCTCTCACAATACTAGACAACACAATATCAACAGTAGAAACCTTCAAATTTCTAGGTTCTACCATACTGCAAGATCTAAAATGGACAACTAACATCAAAAACATCATCAAAAAAGGACAACAGAGAATGTTCTTTCTGCGCCAACTCAGAAAGCTCAAACTGGTCAAGGAGCTGCTGATCCAGTTCTACAGAGGAATTGTTCAGTCTGTCATCTGCACCTCTATAAACATCTGGTTTGGTTCTGCAACCCAACAAGACAGACACAGACTTCAGAAGATAATTAGAACTGCAGAAAAAAACAATTGCTACCAACCTGCTTTCCACTGAGGACCGTGAAAATATTTACAGATGAGGGCCGTGAAAATATTTACAGATCCCTCACACCCTGGACATAAACTGTTTCAACTCCTACCCTCAAAATGACGCTATAGAGCACTGCACACCAAAACAACTAAACACAAGAACAGTTTTTCCCCGAAGGCCATCACTCTGCTAAACAAATAATTCCCTCAACACTGTCAAACTACTTACTAAATCTGCACTATTAATCTTTTCATCGTTCCCATCACCCATCTCCTTCCACTTATGACTGTATGACTGTAACTTTGTTGCTGGTATCCTTATGATTTATATTTATATTGATTGTTTCCTGATTGCTTATTGTACCTATGACTATCATTAAGTGCTGTATCCTTAAGTGTTAAATTTGTACCCTATGACTATCATTAAGTGTTGTAAATGTTGTTGTACCTTGATGAAGGTATTTTCTCTTTATGTACACTGAGAGCATATGCACCAAGACAAATTCCTTGTGTGTCCAATCACATTTGGCCAATAAAATTCTATTCTATTCTATTTTATCATAGATATCCTGTTAACCTTTCCTGTTAGATATCCTGTTAATCAATTGTTATATGCTCACCAAGTAATAAAAATCTATGTGGTCAGCCTCAGGGTCCAGCTCTTTCTGGTCAAGGATATAATCTACCAATACTTCCTGATCCTTTCCACAGGGCAGCTCCTCTTCCACATGCTGAATCTCAAGGAAACTATTACTCTCTGAGTAGAAGGGCTTCAGCCACTTATAGTCTTCGAAGTTCGACATCCGAGCAATCTGTTCTTCAGTTTTATTCCCAATTGTGTCTGTTGCCTATAAGGAAAAGGCATCAACAATGGGAATTATCAGTGTTCAAGCATATTTTAGAGTGATATTTAGAATGGTTTGACAGGAAAAAACTGGGTGGTTAATATGTCAAAATAGGTCAGTGCTATAAAGTTAAACCAGTTCTCAAACTGATTTAAGGTATTTCTATTGCAGAGAGTCATTGGTTAGCAAGCACAATTGGGACTCTCAATTTAGTCACCAAAAGACATGGTCACTAATTGACTGTGACACAAGATTTTACTTTAGCTTTCCTTTTCCCCCACTTGCTTGCCCTTTGGAATGGGATAATTAGCAAGGGAATTAATATTTGTATTTACGTTCATTGGAAAAAAAAAGATTATAAGCAGCATACAATGGAAAATATACTTACCATGTTTTCCTGAAAATAAGACCCTGTCTTATATTTTTTTGAACCCTGAAATAAGCACTTGGCCTTATTGCCATGCGCTCAAAAGCCCAATTGGGTTTATTATCAGGGGATGTCTTATTTTGGGGGAAACAGGGTAGAAAGAAATGAACTAGCCCCAGCACTCCCCATTCCTTGTTTAGAAGGCAAACAAAAGCCAAAGATGTGAAACTGATTAGTCTTGTCAATTATAGGCAGCAACCACCAGCTGGCTAATTAAAGTCAGAGAGCTGAGCTTCTTAACTTGGTGTCAGCAAAACACTGCAAAGGAAGGAACTCGGGTTTTCTGGGGGGCATGGAGGAAAAAAACATGTCAGGCACAAGACACTGTACATTAATTTGACTACATGACAGAAAGAGAGATGCTATGAAGGTCATAAATGTGGGCACAGTTGCAGTTTTACTTTTTCATTATCACTGTAAAGTCTTTGAAAAGTCTGCCTGAGGCAGTCACTAAGGATTGTTTACATGTACTGAGAAGCCCAACTGTGACAATATTTCGATACATAAAAGAGTGTATACATTGGCTAAGATGTCCCTTTTGTTTCTAAAAAAGTGAAAGAAGAAAGTCTAATGTTGTCAAAATGAAACTCATTTCCTCACAAGGATTAGACACATATGTATTGCCCAACCTGAATAATTCACACTTCATTTTGTTGTAGCTACTGCACATATTTTTATTACAGTCTAACTACTGCAAGTTTAGAATTTAAATCTTTTCATCCATTTTTGTTGTATTTGATATTGGGAATATGAACATTTTACTGTCAGTGGAGTAACTAAACTACATTGTTAATATGGAACTGGACACTGTGATGCTTGGCAAAATCCCTATTAATTTGTGTCAACTCACCTTTATAGAAACCATGGTGTTGTTCCAGGCAGTTGTATTCAGAGAGAAATAGACAATACCATTCTCATCTGTGATATATGTAATTTGGGCCAGCACATCATCAACATCAACAATGAGATAGACAGTGTAGTTTTGGACTGGTGAATCATCGACTGAAACTTTAATCTGTAGGAATAAATATGCATGTGAACTATACAATAAATATGCAAATGAGAATTCATTTCTACCCATTCTTAAGAAGGACTGAACCAGGGCAATGCATTCCTTCATTTACAGGGTTTGAAAAGGTCTTTAGGCCATCAAGTCCCACCCTGCTCAGTGCAGGAATCTGCCTTAAAGCATCCCTGGCACAGTTATCTGGTTTCTGATAAAACACATCTGATGGAAATTGCTTTCATACTAAATTATTGTTACTATTTTTAACATTCAGTCAGAACCTGGCTTATTACAGCTTGGATCCATTATTCTTGACTTGGAACAAAGAACAGGTCTTAAAATGTTACTATCAGTTACCTGAAAAGTGTTTTCGATCTTTCCTCAGTCTTCTCAAGTCTAAACATGCTCAGCTCCCTCATGGGACATAGTTTATAGCTCTCTTGTTATTTGAATCTCTTCCCCTTTAACTGTTTGAAAAGTACAGTGGCCAGAAATAGACAGACCGAAGAATAAAATGGAACTATTATTCTTTCTATTATATGAAACTACAATTTCACTGATGTTGTTTAAAATGCACTTATTCTTTTTGCAATCATATAACTCTGTTGGCTTATATTCAGTTTGTGATCAATTATTTGCAAGAGTATAACTACTTTAGCATCAGGACAATCAATTCCAAGAGTGTAGGGGCCTTGGTGCTCTCTGAGCTTGGTTGTTTTCTTGCAGACATTTCATTAGCCAAACTAGGTAACAATATCAGTGCTAGTAACATCACTGATCGTTAGCACGGATAGCTACTACTGATGATATTACCTAGTTTTGCTAATAAAACGTCTACAAGAAAACGAGCAAGCTCAGAGAGCACCAAGGATCTCTCATTTCAACCCTGAACTACAAATATTCTCCTTTATAAGTTCCAAAAGTTTTTTTCATTAATATCAAGCCACTTTTTCCAATCCTTTGCACATATATTTGATTTCCGTTTTCTCAGTGAAGAACTTTGCCTTTATCTCTGTTAAATTTCTTTCTGTTTGTTTTCAGCCCATTGCTCTAATCTATCAATTTGAGAGGTGTTCTCATTATTAGTTCAGTGGTGGGCTGTCGCATGGTCACAAGGGTTCGAATGAATCCTTAGCTCTGATTGCTGGCTGGGCCTGTCCACCCATCCCTGTTCTATGCTATCCATTTATAACTTACTTTCTGGATCATTGGCTGGCCCAGCTGCGTTCCGGGCTGGCCCTG
Source organism: Ahaetulla prasina (assembly GCF_028640845.1). Lineage (NCBI taxonomy): Eukaryota > Metazoa > Chordata > Lepidosauria > Squamata > Colubridae > Ahaetulla > Ahaetulla prasina. Next base: position 187,855,415 of record NC_080540.1, read on the forward strand.
CTGTTCTCACCAGACCTGCCTGAGCTGATTAGGAGTCTGTTTGAAGCTCTGTTTCTCTCCCAAAAGGGCACGCATGCTCACAACCAGCAAACCCTTTGTTAAAGAAAGTGCAGCCTACCTCTGTATTAGTTATGTTACCTAAGGTGATGTCACAGGCCAATTTAGTAAATATTCCCTCCACTTCTTCATTTAAGTCATTATCTAAAATTTCGAACAGTAAAACCCCAGGATGAAGCCTTATGACACTTCATCCAATAACAGTTTGATGAGAATCATGGGTTAGAATTATTTGTGTGCAGTATTCAAGCAAGCTAAGTATCCAGTTAATTGGCTGCTTCACAACAGGCTGGGGGCAATTCCACCCCATTTCAGCATGAGGAAGGGAGACTTTTTTTGATGCTGGGAGATGTTGTACTAGAAAGACTTAATTCACCTCCTTCTCCTTTTCTTCTTTTCACATCCATTAATGGCAAGAAAGAAACAGCAAAAAACCAGCAAAGAACAGCTCCTTTCCTGCCCCTTTCTTCAGCTCCATAGAGCAATCACTTCATGAAATTAGAGAACCAGTAGCAGAAGGACTAAATGGCATCAACAAAGGTTCTCCATTCCTGCCTGCAAGCTCATATTGACTGATGCAGACAGAAGCCCTGTCTGCCTTGTTGCCAATGCAGAGTTGAGATTGGAGATAAGATAGCACTTTTACAGCCAGCAGTTTTCACACAGAATAGGAACACTTCAGTGGTGCTGTTCAGAGGTTTTCTTAGTTTTACAGACAAGGATTTCATTTATTCATCCACTAACTTGTAGTATTTAGCATTTACTCTCTTTATTTATTGAAAAAGTTTTTACAAAAAAAAAAGCTTTTCCCCCCCTTTCCCCCTCCCCTTACCCCCTCCTTCAAAAACCCTCCCCCCCCCACTTCCCGGAACAAACACAAGGTATAGTTAAAAGTAAAACAAACATATGTTAAAAATTTTCCCTCCTAACTCAGTTATACTCCTACATTTCTCATCAAATCCTAACCTCCCCCAATGCAATCAGAAATAATACATCCTAATCATTCAAAGACAGTCTGATATCTCTTCATCTGATATCTGTTTTGAATATAGTCAATCCATTTTTCCCATTCATTTAAGTATCTTTCTTGCATATTGTCTTTCAAAAAGGCTGAGATTTTTGCCATCTCAGCCAAATTGGCAACTTTCAATATCCATTCTTCTATTGTAGGTAATTCTTTTTTCTTCCAATACTGTCCTATCAGTAATCTTGCCGCTGTTATTAGATTTAAAATCAATTTAGTCTCAATTACTGTACAGTCCGTAATATTTCCCAGTAAAAAAAATTGTGGTAGGAACTTTATCTTCTTTTTCAAAACATTTTGTATAATCCACCAAATTCTTATCCAAGTCCATATATTCTTGCAAGTCCACCAAATATGAAAATATGTAGCATCATCACAATTACATCTCCAACATTTTGCTTGCATATCTGGATACATACACGATAATTTCGTAGGATCTAAATGCCATCTATAAAACATTTTATAAAAATTTTCCCTTAAATTCTGTGCCTGCGTAAATTTAACATTTCTAACCCAAATTTTTTCCCAAGTTTCCAATAATATTGGCTCCTGAAAATTTTGTGCCCACTTTATCATACAGTCCTTTACCAAATCCCTTTCAGAATCTATTTCAAGTAACACATTATACAATCTCTTTATATGCTCCTGAGACTGATTTTTAATTTGCTTTACCAAATTTTCCTCATTCTGCACTATACCAATTTTCTGATCTTCCTTCCATCTAGCACGTAGTTGCCCATATTGAAAACAAGTATAATTTTTCCCTTCTTCTTTTAATACGTGCAGAGATTTTAATTGCAAATTATCTCTTTCAGTATACAAAAGATCTTTATATGTAATCATTTCCTGATTCTGTTCTATATTTATATTCTCTACTGTATGCCTGGGACTCACCCACATAGGAACCTTATAATTTAGTTTATAAGAGTATTTTTTCCAAACACACAAAAGAGCAGTTCTTAACACATGATTTTTAAAAGCCTTATCCACTTTTTTGTCATAATTTAAATATGCATGCCATCCATATAGCAAGTCATAACCTTCTATATTCAGGATTCTGTCCTCCGTTAGATTAAACCAATCACTTATTGCAGAGAGAGCAGCTGCTTCATAATATAATTTAAAATTGGGCATTTTTAAATCTCCCCTTTCCCGGGAAACTTGAATTATTTTCATTTTAACCCTCGCTTTTTTACCTTCCCATATAAATTTATTAATTCCAGTCTGCCATTCCTCCAAATTTTTATCTTTCTTAATTATTGGTATCATCTGAAAGAGGAATAAAAATCTAGGTAAAACATTCATTTTGATAGCAGCTATTCTCCCCAGCAAAGATAATTGCAATTTTTTCTTAACAATCAACTCCTTCTGAACTTTTTGCCATAACACCTCATAATTATTCTTGTACAATTTCACATTTGATGATGTAATATAAACCCCGAAATATTTAACCTTTTTTACAATTTCATTTCCTGTTATTTCCTCTAATTTTTCTTTCTGTTGTCTGGTCATATTTTTTATTACACTTTTGTTTTATACCATGAAACCTTTCCATATCGATCAATTATTTCTAACAGAGAAACACTTGAATTTATAGGATTTGTTAAAGTAATCACCAAGTCATCTGCAAAAGCTCTGAGTTTATATTCATATTGTCTAACTTTAATTCCCTCTGTCTCCTTTATTTAGCATTTACTCTTACGTTCCAAGTTGCAATGTTAATAATTCCTTATTAAACTGGAAAACTGGATTCAGTTGGGTTGTTACCTTTCCAGAGTAAGGGAAACCTTGCTTATAGAAAGGACTGAGTTCTTCAAATACCAAATTCACTTCACTGATAGCTATAGGAATGTTGTCCATATTTGTAGCCTCCAGTCCTACACAAAGAGAAGATATGAAACATGTCAGGAAAACATGATGGAAATAGATAAAACTGAGCACGAAAAAGTAATAGGACTAACTAATGAAAATGTCCATGTGTGTTAAAGTCTGAATATGGATGAAGTAGAGATATTTAATAGAGAGGCTTCTAAAGGAGAGTTTTATTGTACAATTATCTTACCTTACTCATAACCTTTCATTAAGGGAAAGCTGAAATTCTGATCTTCCTATTAATACTACCATTTCTCTATTTTCTTTTTCATTTCCACCAACATATGTCACAGTTAAGTAAGAAAAAACAGCTGCAGAGGTTCCTTCAAATAGTAAGCACTAGAAGCATTTCTTTCTGGAAGCAAAACTATACAGATAAAATTCGAAAAATTAGAATAGCGTGCAAAAGTTCATTAATTTCAGTAATGCAACTTAAAAGGTGAAACTAATATATGAGAGAGACTCATTACATGCAAAGCGAGATAGTTCACACCTTGATTTGTCATAATTTTGATGATTATGGCTTACAGCTCATGAAAACCCCAAATTCACAATCTCAGAAAATTAGAATATTGTGAAAAGGTTTCATATTCTAGGCTCAAAGTGTCCCACTCTAATCAGCTAATTAAGCCATAACACCTGCAAAGAGTTCCTGAGCCTTTAAATGGTCTTCCAGGCTGGTTCAGTAGGAATCACAATCATGGGAAAGACTGCTGACCTTACAGTTGTGCAAAAAACCATCATTGACATCCTCCATAAGGAGGGAAAGCCTCAAAAGCTAACTGCAAAAGAAGTTGGATGTTCCCAAAGTGCTGTATCAAAGCACATTAATAGAAAGTCATGTGGAAGGGAAAAGTGTGGAAGAAAAAGGTGCACAAGCAGCAGGGATGACTGCAGCCTGGAGAGGATTGTCAGGAAAAGGCCATTCAAAAGTCTTGGGGACTTTCACAAGGAGTGGGTTGAGGCTGGAGTCAGTGCATCAAGAGCCACCATTTATTTATTTATTTATTTATTTATTTATTCATATTTGTATACCGCCCTATCTCCCGAAGGACTCAGGGCGGTTCACAGGCAAATAAAACATTTATGTACAAATTAAGATAACCATTAAAAAACTTATTCTAATGCCAAATTATTAAAAATATAAATATAAATATTAAAAACCAATTAAAACCCCTATAAATTTAAAATCTAGTCCAGTCCTGCACAGATGAATAAATGTGTCTTGAGCTCGCGACGGAAGGTTCGGAGGTCCGGAAGTTGACGGAGTCCTGGGGGGAGTTCATTCCAGAGGGTGGGAGCCCCCACAGAGAAGGCCCTTCCCCTGGGCGTCGCCAGACGACACTGCCTAGCTGACGGCACCCTGAGGAGTCCCTCTCTGTGAGAGCGCACGGGTCGGTGAGAGGTATTCGGTAGCAGTAGGCGGTCCCGTAGATAACCCGGCCCTATGCCATGGAGCGCTTTGAAGGTGGTTACCAAAACCTTGAAGCGCACCCGGAAGGCCACAGGTAGCCAGTGCAGTCTGCGCAGGATTGGTGTCATACGGGAGCCACGAGGGGCTCCCTCTATAACCCGCGCAGCCGCATTCTGAACTAACTGCAGCCTCCGGATGCCCTTCAAGGGGAGCCCCATGTAGAGAGCATTGCAGTAATCCAGGCGAGACGTCACGAGGGCGTGAGTGACCGTGCATAGGGCATCCTGGTCTAGAAAGGGGCACAACTGGCGCACCAGGCGGACCTGGTAAAAAGCTCTCCTGGAAACGGCCGTCAAATGATCTTCAAAAGACAGCCGTTCATCCAGGAGGACGCCCAAGTTGCGCACCCCTTCCATCGGGGCCAATGACTCGCCCCCAACAGTCAGCCGAGGACTCAGCTGACTGTACCGGGATGCCGGCATCCACAGCCACTCTGTCTTGGAGGGATTGAGCTTGAGCCTGTTTCTCCCCATCCAGACCCGTACGGCCTCCAAACACCGGGACAGCACTTGAACGGCTTCGTTGGGGTGGCCCGGTGTGGAAAAGTACAGCTGGGTGTCATCAGCGTACAGCTGGTACCTCACACCGAAGCCACTGATGATCTCACCCAGCGGCTTCATATAGATGTTGAACAGAAGGGGCGAGAGGATCGACCCCTGCGGCACCCCACAAGTGAGGCGCCTCGGGGCCGACCTCTGCCCCCCTGTCAACACCGTCTGCGACCGATCGGAGAGATAGGAGGAGAACCACCGATAAACGGTGCCTCCCACTCCCAATCCCCCCAACCGGCGCAGCAGGATACCATGGTCGATGGTATCGAAAGCCGCTGAGAGGTCTAATAGGACCAGGGCAGAGGAGCATCCCCTATCCCTGGCCCTCCAGAGATCATCCACCAACGCGACCAAAGCCGTCTCAGTGCTGTAACCGGGCCGGAAGCCGGACTGGAACCACAAACAGATGGATCCTGGATATGGGCTTCAAATGTCATATTCCTCTTGTCAAGCTGCTCCTGAACAACAAACAATGTCAGAAGCGTCTTACCTGGGCTAAAGAAAAAAAGAACTGGTCTGTTGCTAAGTCCTCTTTTCTGATGAGAGCAACATTTGGAAACCAAGGACCCAGAGTCTGGAAGAAGAATGGAGAGGCACACACTGCAAGATGCTTGAAGTCCAGTGTGAAGTTTCCACAGTTTGTTGATTTGGGGAGCCATATCATCTGCTGGTGTTGGTCCACTGTGCTTCATTAAGTCCAGGGTCAACGCAGACATCTACCAGGAGATTTTGGAGCACTTCATGCTTCCTTCCGCAGTCGAGCTTTATGGGGATGCTGACTTCATTTTCCAGCAGGACTTGGCACCTGCCCACACTGCCAAAAGTACCAAAACCTGATTCAATGCCCATGGGATTACTGTGCTTGATTGGCCAGCAAACTCGCCTGACCTGAACCCCATAGAGAATCTATGGGGCATTGCCAAGAGAAAGATGAAAGACATGAGACCGAACAGTGCAGAAGAGATGAAGGCCGCTATTGAAGCATCCTGGTCTTCCATAACGCCACAGCAGTACCACAGGCTGATAGCATCCATGCCACGCTGCACTGAGGCAGTAATCGATGCAAAAGGGGCCCAAACAAGTACTGAGTACATGTGCATGCTTATACTTTTCAGAGGTGCAATATTGTTCTATGTACAATCCTTGTTTTATTGATTTCATGTAATATTCTAATTTTCTGAGATTGTGAATTTGGGGTTTTCATGAGCTGTTTATGAGATGATTATGTAAGCCATAATCATCAAAATTATGACAAATCAAGGCTTGAACTATCTCGCTTTGCATGTAATGAGTCTATCTCATATATTAGTTTCACCTTTTAAGCTGCATTACTGAAATAAATGAACTTTTGCACGATATTCTAATTTTTCGAGTTTCACCTGTATTTGCATGCCATTTTCACACTCACCTGTCCCCCCTCCAATTATTTTATTAAACTACTATTCACTGCCACAGCATTTTCAATATTAATATTTTAAAGTTGGCTTTGGATTTTAGAAAGTTCAATCACAAGCCAAACAGCAACAACCCAGGGGTGAAATGCTACCACTTCGCTCTGGTTTGGGCGAATCGGTAGTGATAAAAACTACCGGTTTGGGAAAACTGGTAGTAAAAAAATGCTTAAAAGTAAAAAGTAAAAAGAAATGTAAAAATGAGCTGTAAAGTAAAAATGAGCTGTGCCATGCAATCATTGGAACCTTTTTTTTTTTACTTTTTAAAGCATTTTTTTACTACCGATTCAGGCAATAGGTAGTAAAAAATACTTTAAAAAGTAAAAAACAAAGTTGGTCATGCCCACCCAGTCACATGACCCCCTCCCACCAAGCCACACCCACCAAGCCACACCCACCAAACCATGCCCACAGAACTGGTAGCAAAAAAATTTTTATTTCACCACTGCAATATCCTTTGGAGGAGTGTTCTCCAACAGGCTTTGGCATGAGAAAATGGTGTTGAGTTCCAATTGCACACATCCAGTTTTCTCCAGTTAAAGAATGGCAGATACATGGATCTGATACCTATGGCCATCACCACCTGAGGGAGAGAGTGGGGCCTGTCAACTCTGGGTGAATCAAGGCCGCATGATCCCCTGAAGACAACCCATGATTGGGACCAGGGGATCCCCCCCGAGGAACTCCAGTGGGCCGAGCCATGACTGCCTGAGGCTGCAGCAGAGCCCGCCGGGGTGCTGTGAAGACCACTCTCCTGACCGCCCCCAGCCCCAGCCAGCAGGGCTGGTGCAGCCTTTTGGGAATTACGACCTGGATTGCAGCTGGCCCTACGCACCATGGGTCTTTGCCCTTTATGCGCCGCAGCCAAGGCTGACCCAGCCTCCCCACTGGCCTACTGCCTCGGCACAGAATGAGAACTTGTGTCAGAAGCACCAGCTCAGTCAGCAATTTCCTCCACGGCCGGGAGAAACTTCCTGTCAGCTTGCCTCCGATCAATGTTTAAGAAAATAAAGACACAACTCCATCATTTTGAAGAAATTGGTAATTTTTACTAAACACGTCAGATTGCAAACAAAGCTAAGCCAGAATTGAAAGGATTCTAAAACAGAGATGGAAAGGATTCTAAAACAGAGATGTCATATCCTCTCCTGAACCCTCCTCCCACTAGGGTTCAAACAGTCATAATCCAATGTCATCTTCCTCCTAGGCCACGTGTAGTTTCACTTCTGATATTCTCCCTCTGTCAATCTTCTGGATGGAATGCGAAGCAGGCAACTCCCGTTACATTCACGCGCCAAATCAGTTCAAACGTCTGTTTGAAAGACTATCTCCCCACACACACATGCAATGTCAGCCGAATGCTGGCAACAGTACAAACCTCCCCCCCGCCTCCATAAATCATGTAAGACATTCAGTAAGAAGAAAACCTTTAACGAAGTAATAAAACAGTAAAACAGTCTAGTAGGTGAAATACACTTAAAATAAAGCAGAGGCTGACACTTCTGCCATGCCTGTGGTAGCTCCCGGCAGTGGCCACCAAAGCCCCGACCAGCCAAACTTGGCCGAGTCAGGCCCTGGAAAAGGAAGAACCATGCCGCCTAGACTGGCCCCAGAGGAACCCCACCTAGTGAGGGAGGGGGCTCATCCCTCTCAGTGACATCTCCTCCCAACCAGTCTGCTGCCCCACCATGGATCAAGAGCCAACCTCCGCAGTGCCAGCTCAGCAAGTGGCCCCCTCCCTGACCGAGTGAAGCCCTTGCTGGATCCATGAGACCCTCGAAGGTGGTGGGATGGGTCTCTATCTTAGACAGGCCCGTTTCCCACACCAATCCCTCCAGCTCACTGGTCAGCAGCTGAGGCGTAAGTTGAGGGCCAACCAAAGAGGCACCTGCTCGGCCGACAGCCCATCCCTGGAACCTCTGTGGAGCGGCTGAGTGGAACTCCCCATGGCCAACTGAGAGGCCTGCGGGGCTGCGATCGGGGCCCAACTGGGAAAATCGCCACGGGGACCGATGGCTACTGCCATTTGTGGAAGGGAGTGGTGCCTGCCAGCCCTGGGTGAGACAAAGCTGTGCAACCCCGAGGCCAGCCCACGACCAGGACCTGGGGATCCTCCCAGGAAACCCCAGCAAGATGAGCAACAACCATCCAACCACCAGTGGGCCCAGGGCAGCCCGGTGGGAATTATGATTTCGGCTGCAGATGGCTCGGCCCACCATGGGCCTTCATTCCCCAGCCGCCACCTGGCCCGATACAGCCTGAAAGAGGCTGCAACACTGCCAGTGGTTGGTTCGACTTACCACGGGCCTTCATACTTCTGCTGCCGCAGCACTGGTCTTGATGCAGCCTGGAGGGAGGTAAGACACGGGCTGTGGCTGGCTCAGCTTGTCATGGGCCTTTGTTCCCTAGCCACTGCAGCCACTGGAGCTGACCCAGCCTCCCAGCTTGCAGGACACTGCCCCCATGACCCATGAGGGCCCGCGGCCAAGACGTCAACTCAGCCGGCATTTTCCCCTAAGGCCAGGGGAAGCTCCAGCCTTGCCTGCGAAGCAAGTCAGCAGGGACAGCAAGAGCTCTCACCTGCTAAGCTTGAATGAGGCGGAGGTTGAGAAGCTGAAGACCATGGGTGGGACCCCTCCCCCCTCAGCTGCTGCTGCTCCTCCCCATCAGCTGGCCACATCACCGCAGGTCAAGCAGCAGCATCCAGAACGGCAACTCGGCAGGAGGGCATCCCCACACCGGGTGAAGCAAGGAGAGGCCTGGATCAGTCTGACGAGGCCAACAACTCCTCGTTGGAGGTGCTGAAAGGAAAGCCCCCCTTGCAAACCCAAAAGCAGGGTGGGCAGAGAGAGACCCCCTCACAACTAGCTGAGGGGTCCACAGAGCCTGAGCACCCTACAGATGGCTCCAAGCTAGAGGCTCCTGACCCCATGACACAGAGGAGGGATCTAAAGAGGAGAGGGGAAAGGAGGAAAATCCACCTGGCAGATTGCAGAAGTCTCCTCCCCCACCATTGAAACCGAAGGGATGCCAGAGACCTATTACAGCGATGACGAGGGTGAAGATGACCTGATGGTGAGTGAACTAATCCATGCCTTCGCCAAAAAGGTGAAGATAATAGCGCCAAAGACAGGGGCCAGCGAGGAGCTAAGGACAATAATTGACACAGATTGCACCCGCTGTTTAATCAACCTGCCCGCAGTCCTAAGGTTGAGGATCAGGATGAAGATGACCCGACCCATACATTTCGAACAGGTCGATGGGTCACTGATCGGCGGGGCCCCTGCCATGCTCTTCATTGGACCCATAATGCTGGAAATGGGTTGACACAGAGAATGCCTCCAAAACTTGTACTTATAGTGGGGTGGAAAGCACGGGAGCTTTAGTACTGGCTTTCCACCAGATCATGCCAAGATAATGTATCTAAATAAATTTGTTCTTTTAGGAAACAGAATGCCTTGGAGTTCAATTTGTGATGGGTGCATTACTTGGAACCTGACACACAGTACTTTTCAATATCTTCATAAACGATTTAGATGAGGCCATAGAAGGGAAACTCATCAAATTTGCAGATGACATCAAGTTGGCAGGAGTAGCCAACATCCCAGAAGATGGGGTCAGGATCCCAATGGCTCTCAAAGAGACTTGAACACTGGGCTCTATCTAACAAAGTGAAATTCAATAGTGGGAAAAACCAAATGTACAGGCACAGAGTAGATGAAACTTGGCTCAATAGCAGTAACTGTGAAAGGGATCTTGCAGTCCTAATGGACAATCACTTAAATATGAGTCACCAGTGGGTTGCAGCTGCCAAAAAAGCTAATACAATCCTAGGCTGCATTAACAGAGGAATACAATCAAGATCACCTGAAATGTTAGTATCACTTTATAAGGCCCTGATAATAACACACTTGGAGTACTGCGTCCAGTTTTGGTCACCATGATATAAAGATGTTGAGACTCTGGAAAGAGTGCAGAGAAGAGCAGCAAAGATGATTAAGGGGCTGGAGGCTAAAACATATGAAGAACAGTTGCAGGAATTGGATATAGCTAGTTTAAAGAAAAAAAGGACTAAGGGTGACATGATAGCAGTGTTCCAATATTTGAGGGGCTACCGCAAAAAAAGAGGGGGTAATCTATTTTCCAAAGCATCAAAAGGCAAGACAAGAAGTAGTGGATGGAAACTAATCAAGGAAAGAACTGAGAACACAGAACTAGAACTAAGGAGAAATTTCCCAACAGTGAGAAAAATTAACTAGTGCAACATTTGCCTTCAGAAGTTGTGGATGTCTATCACTGGAAACTTTTAAGAAGAGACTGGACAGCCAGTTTGAAATGATAAAGGATCTCCTGCTTGAGCAGGAGGTTGGACTAGAAGACCTCCAAGGTCCCTTCCAACTCTGTTATTCTGACGTCTGTTAAAGGGGAAAATTCAGACCCTTGGAAGACGGTGGTTACAGTGGTTATGTTGTGACCCAGGCCCAAGTAGGTAGTAGGAAACTCAATAGTATAAAAACAAACAAACTTTATTAGAACAGCTGAGAATTAACTCATTCCCAGTGTAGTCCAACTAAATTAAAGCAAATTCCTCTCAACACAATTCCTCAGTCCTATCACGAACCTTGGTCCAATTAGGCAAACTGCCAAAGGCCTTTCTTGGCAAAAGTTCAGAAGACACCGATACGAAACAAATGCAACAAGACAAAGCTATCAACGTTGTTTTCCAGCAAAGAGCCCAAATGCTGTTGCTGGTCTTTTAAGCCTTATGGGAGGGGCCAATCATCTCTTGGCCCTACTCCCAAGTCGTCCTCTTTGCTTTAGCTGCTCTTGCCTTCTGGCAGCTCTTCTCATGTGTGCATTAGGAACAGGCTCCTCCTGTTTCTTTGCTTCACTACTGTCAGCCTCTGGACGCTCTGCAGTCCACACATCACTCCCCGATGGCTCTGGCCCCATCTCTGCTTCTGACGCAGAGCCCTCATCCGGGCCTTCCCCAGCCTCCAGAACTGGCCCATGTTCTTCTTCAGCCTCATCACTGTCTAACTCTGTTGCCAGCTTGGCAGGCTGCTGGCGGACCACAACAGGTTATCACATTTGCAAGTCACCCACAGTTGTTTTAAATGGTCAGCACACAAATCTTTAAAATAAATGAATAGTGGTATTTCACCTTCTGTTATATCCCACAAGGGATTTTCATGGACAAATATAGATTTGTCAAATGTTTACAAATATAAACAAAGCAAAAGTGAATCTTAGAACAACAATAAACATTGCATTTCCTTGTACCTGTTCCTTCCTCTTTCATTATTGCAGATAATACTATCAGGTTCCTGTAGCCTTTTTCAAACAGATTAATATCAATCCCGTTAATAGTAAAAGTGGCACAGCCATTTTTGTCTGTCTAGTTATAAAAACAAAAGAGAAATAATGATTAGCACAGCTCAAACTCTAACACATTGAACAGGTGAATTGTGATTCTTTTGTGTCATACCAGTTACTCAGAACTGCTTAGATATTTTTTGAAATACAATGCTGTTGTTGTACCATTAGTATGCATTGAATTGCCCAGCAGCATAGTGGGAACAAAAATGTTTCAGCATCTGATCTATCTTTGATACACACAGAAGCAGGCATCCCCAACTCTGGGCCACAGCCCATTCGGAATCAGGCCATGCAAGCAGTGGGTGAACACTGAACACCACTGAAAACCACCACTGAACACCACTGAACTTGAACACCACACTTGCCAGTCACACAGAACCATTCCCTCTCCCTCCCCTCACTGGTCCACAAAGCTGGGAAGGTTGGGGACCGCTGTTTTACAGCTTTCTCTAATTGGTTTACAGAGTCAGCATATTGTCCCCAACAATCTGGGTCCTCATTTTACTGACTTCCCAAGAATGGAATGCCAAGTCAACCTTGAGCCTATAAGGATCTAACTGCTGGCAGTCAGTAGAATTAGTCTGCAATACTGCATTCTAACCACTGCACTACCACATCTGTTTAGAGATACAGGTAGTCTTCGACTTATGACTTACAGTTGAGCCCAAAATTTCTATTGCTAAGGGAAATAGTTGGCAACTAAATTTTGCCCCATTTTATGACCTTTCCTACATTCCGTTAAATTGTTAAGTTAGTAACATGGTTGTTAAGTGAAGCTGGCTTCCTCACTGACTTTGCTTGTCAGAAGGCTGCAAAAGGTAATCACATGACCTGTGGCACTGCAACCATTTTAAATATGAGTCTGTTGCCAAAAGTCTGAATTTTGATCAGATGACCATGGGGATCCTGCAACAGTTGTAAGTGTGAAAAACAGTCATATGTCCCTTTTTTCAGTGCAATATTAACTTATCTAAGTTAATATTGGACTGAAAAAAGGGACATATGACTAAATAAACTCTTGTAAATAGAGGACTACCTGTATTTGCCCTTGAAGAAAAATTAATATAAAGTTTTTCAGTGAAATGCACATGATCTAATACAATGATACAAAACAATGTGAAAATACATATTAATGACATTTCAATTCATACACTTTCTAACTACACAAGAGAGTGGAGAATAGGTGCAGAGTTGCCATTTTATGCAACATATATAATATATTGGTTGAAGATCTTATAGTTTTGCAAAATGGTACTTTGTCTTTGGAGCTATTAGGAAAGCAATAAAAAATAAAAGTGGATATTATAGTACTTCTCTTAAATCTTTCATATGACTAAACTTGTAATCCTGTATTACATTCTGTTCAGCACCCCTCACTGCAGAGTTAGAAAGGAAAAATGCAGTTAATTTGGTCAAGATACTTCAATTCCAGATGTCTATTCTTTGAGCTCTTTATCTTAAAAAAAAGAAGTGTAGAAGGTAAAAGGACATTATCAAGGCATATAAAATTATTCATAATGAAGCAAATAAGATATCCCAAGTCAAATAAAAAAGAGTAATTTTTGTTATGTTTATAGAACATACTTAAAGTCTAGAATTTGCTACCACAACACATAATCCAGCCACCTTTCAACCATTATAAGAAGTTTAGGTTTAGGGAGAGTATGGCTGTAGGTACCAGTATAGTTAAAAGGGTGGATAGCACCAAAAAGCAAACAAATGAGTTAGGGTTAATCCTTCTAATGTTCTGACAAACATATTTATTATGTACAGATCTATCTTAAGGGCCTTACCCCTTTACATCTCTCAAAATCCTAGGAGATCCTAAGTGTCTAACTTCTAGCTAATGGACAATAATTTATAGGTTTGCAAAGTGGCCTCTAGATCAGAGTCCCTGTCAGCCTCCACTCCAATCTTCGTATACTTTTGAATGATTATATCACTAGATAGAATGTGAAATGTTTATTTCTGTATTATAAAACTATTAAGGAAATGTGATGTATCATACCACCATACAGGGTAAGGGAAAGGAGCCTATTAAGAGTGTCGGCTGACATAACAGTGGGGGAGGGGTGATTAACGACTGAGTGTTATCAGCGCGGGCTTTTCTAACAGACACTGCATTCCTAAGATGACTGACAACTAGAGACCTGTGGAAGAAGATTACCACGAGGGGCCGAGAAGGAGCTGGCATTGGCCCAGACCAGCCTGACCTCCTGGAGGAGGAGGGACAATTGGGGGGATATGATATGTTAGCCATATTTTGTCTCAGATCCAACTTAGCTTAGCTGCTATCAAGACTGTAAATAGTAAAAGTACTTTTCTTTATTCCAAATGAAGTCAAGGTGAATTCTTTCCTAATTATAGTCGGAGGTAGCCTGACATTAAGTTGGATCTCCCATCATGTCTACCAACCAGGATTGCAATCGCAATACCGGGGGGGGAGAAAACCCAAATGTGATGGAAGGCCAGCTGCCGGCTGAGCTGGGGGAGGCGTCCGGAGGAATTTTTGCTGACACTTTTAACCCTGAGCTGGAAGATTGCAGAGCTCGGTGGATTGAGCAATTAAAGCTGGAAGAGGAAAGGTGGAAACCAAGTACCGAAGAGCCTCAGTCTGGAGTAACAAAAAGGGGGAAAAAAAGGACGGTGAGACTTTCGGATTGGCAGGAAGAGAGAGAGATAAGAGACAAACGCCAGTTGGAGGAAGCATTTCGTCTTTTCCGTGAGGTGAAAGTAAGACAAGCAGCTCGCCAAAGGTATGAATCCCCTATTCGGTCCTCCAGGTGGGAGGGAGAAGAGGAGGAAGATAAGACAAAGGGGCCAGCTAGAGGTGATTCCCAGGACGGTGAGATTTCTGAAGAGCCAGAGCCGGGAACCCTCTCCCCAGAGGAAGCTGAATTGGATGGGGGTCGCGCGCCACCTGCTGATCAAGCAAGGCTGCGCAGGGGAAGGAAAAAGCCAAAAATTCCCCCCATATCAGAGAAATTTGATGGAAATGCGAAGGAGTTGGGACTGTTCCTGGCGAAAGTGAATGACCACATGATAGACTGGGGGGAAGATTATTGGTCACAGGCAGCACAAGTGAGAGCTGTGACCCACAATTTGACCGGAAGAGCAGCTGCGTGGTATGTGTCGTTATATACCAACCACTCCCCCTTACTGCAAAACTACGAGCATTTTATGACTGCACTGAGGAGGAGGTTTGAGGACCCCTTGGCAGAGTAGAAGGCCAAAGGTCGAATGAAAACCATCAGGCAAGGGAGGAGACCGGTGGCTGATTATAACCAGGAGTTCAGTGATTTAGTTCCCCTGATGAGAGGGTGGTCGGAGGTGACCCTTGTGGATATTTACAAAGATGGTCTGAATGGAGACCTCTATGAACTGTGTCGAGCACGAGCCTCTCCAACTACGCTGTATGGCTGGTACACCCTGGCAGCAGAGATGGAAATCAAACTAGTGAAGGACCGTGGCAGAAGACAGCGCACTGGAGGGCCATCCCTTGTCCGGTTCCCAGGAGGCACCTATAGGGACGTCCCTAGATCGGAGGGTGGAAGACCACGTTCGTCTGCGTGCTACAGATGTGGGAAAGAAGGCCACCGAGCAGCCGACTGTAGGGTTAAGTTGATACCAAGCACGACCTCTGGTGGTGAAAAGGAACCAGTGAAACCAGCGGCTAAGGCGCGTAAGCCGGCAAAAGTGGGGGAGGGCGTTGCCAAGAAGGGCACGCCCATCAAGGAGGATGGCGAAGCGTCGACCGATACTGACGACAGCAAAACCACATCAGAGTCTGATGAAGACCTTCTGGTGAATTGGGCACGGGGCCCCTTGGACATCCCAGTCAATCTACATGTACCCTCTTCGGGTAATAAGGGGGAACTGCTAGCACTACTCGATTCTGGATGCACTAGATGTATGGTCAGTCCCGAACTAGTAGAAAAAATGGAACTAAGATTGAGAACCCTAAGTAGGCCCATAGCGTTTGCCCAGTTGGATGGCTCTGTGGCAGGGGGAGGACCCGCCCATTTCGTAACAGAACCCATAGAAATGATAATAGGAGACCACCGCGAAATTCTGAACTTCATAGTAGCCCCAGGAATGGACCAACCCCTGTTGCTAGGCCTGTCATGGTTGCGGAAATGGAACCCCCATATTAACTGGAGAACGGGAGTCCTACGTTTCCGTTCCAAAACATTAAAAGGGGAAAAGGGGGAACCCAAGAAGGGATCTACCGTGGCCATGCACCAGGATACGTTGGGGGCAATGATCGAACGGATAGACGGGGAGGAGAGGATACCCAAGGAATACTGGGACTTGCGAGAAGTCTTTAGTGAGAAAGCATCAGACGTACTTCCTCCCCATAGGCCTATTGACTGTGCCATAGACATCCTTCCGGGGGTAAAGCTTCCAAAACCAAAAGCTTATCCCATGACCCAAAAGGAATTGGGGGAGCTACGTAAATTCATAGACAAAAACCTAGAGCGGGGTTTTATCCAACCGGCTAGACCTCACGTGGCTGCGCCAGTGATGTTCCGGGAAAAGAAAGATGGCTCCTTTCGTCTTATAGTTGACTATAGGAATTTAAACGCGGTGTGCGCCGAAAACATATACCCCATGCCACTCATGAAAGATATGTTAGCACATTTAGCGAAGGGAAAGTTCTTCACCAAACTGGACCTGCGAGAAGCCTACTACAGAGTTCGTATAAAGGAGGGGGATGAATGGAAAACCGCTTTCAACTGTCCACTAGGATGTTTCCAGTTTCGAGTACTACCCTTTGGACTGCAGGGGGCGCCCGCAGTTTTCATGCAACTAATAAATGAAATACTCCATCAGCATTTGTTCAAAGAAGTTCTTGTCTACCTTGACGACATACTTATCTATACCGAAACAATGGAAGAACATATTAAACTAGTAAGAGCTGTTCTCAAAAAGTTATTATCTGCAGAACTGTATTGTAAGCTATCCAAATGTGATTTCCATCAAACTAAAATAGACTACTTAGGGTATCGCATTTCAGCTGATGGGTTAGAAATGGATCCAGAAAAAGTGAAAGCTGTCTTGGAATGGGCCCCCACGCACGCAAGCAACTGCAAAGTTTTTTAGGATTCGCACATTTCTATCGTCAATTCATCCCCTCCTTTGCTCAAATTGCTTTACCAATCACCAACCTCTTGAAAACTAAAGGAGACACGAAACCCAAACCATCATTACCTCTCGAATGGACAATGGAATGTCAGGCAGCTTTTGAAAAATTGAAACGACTCTTTGCCGCCGAACCTATTTTAAAACACCCTGACATGGATGTTCCTTTTGTAATACAAGCTGATGCCAGTGATGTAGCAGTCGGAGCCGTCTTACTCCAAAACAATGCTGATGGTAAACTACAACCCTGTGCTTTCACTTCTCGAAAATTGACTGAAACTGAAAGACGATGGGCTATTTGGGAAAAGGAAGCATTTGCAGTTCATTGGGCTCTACGAACGTGGAGACAATTCTTAGAGGGTTCAAATCATCCTTTTGAAGTTTGGACTGATCACAAAAATCTAGAAGCCCTAAAGACTCCTAGAAAACTTTCACCTAAACAAGCCCGCTGGGCTCAATATTTTAACCGCTTTAATTTCACTTTACATTACATTCCTGGGGGGAAAAACTTCTTAGCGGATGCTCTCTCACGTTTGCCCCAATACAATTGCACTCGCTCCGAGGTGGTTCGACCAATACTTCCCGTGCAACAGTTGGCAGCCCCGGCTATAACTAGAAGCCACTCAAAAGCTGAACCCTCACTCCCAGATGAACTGACCAAGTCGTTTAAAGAAGCTTTAAACACTGATGACTGGTACTTAGCGCATTCCCATGAATGCACACTCCGTGATGGACTAGCTTGGATTGGAACAAAACTATATGTTCCTCTATCACTCAGAGAAACCATCCTACAACGATGCCATGATGCCAAAATGGCAGGGCATTTTGGATTTGTGAAAACTTTGCATCTTCTTAAAAGACAATTTTGGTGGCCAAGTCTTAAAAAAGACATTCAAGCATATGTAGCAAGTTGCCCTATTTGCGCATCATCCAAAAGGCCTCCGGGAAAACCTCCTGGACTACTTCAAACGGTAGCCAGGCCAGGAACCCCATGGAAAGAAATATCCATGGATTTCATAGTGGAATTACCTGAAAGTTCAGGCAATACTGTTATATGGGTTGTGACTGACCTTTTCTCCAAACAAGTCCATTTTATTCCATGTTCAAAAATACCCTCCTCAAAGACTCTAGCAAAGTTGTTTGTACAACACATTTATAGACTCCACGGAGTTCCTGATCGCATCATTTCAGATCGAGGAGTTCAATTCACTTCTCCATTTTGGAAAGAATTTTCGACTCATTGGCTCCGCCAAGGATTAAGCTCCTCCCATCATCCCCAAACTAATGGAAGCTGTGAACGTTCGAACTCTGTACTAGAACAATATCTACGATGTTATGTTAACTACCAGCAAGACAATTGGGCAGACCTCTTACCTTTTGCTGAAGTTGCCTACAACAACTCAATTCATAGTAGCACAGGATTTACTCCCTTTAAAATAGCTTCAGGTCAAGATTTTGTTCCTATCTCGGAACTCCCAAAGGAAGAAACTACTGTTTCCTCTTTGTCAGAATGGATAGATCAAATACAAAGCACATGGAAAATGACTCGCAAGGCGATCGGCGCTCACCGTGCGCATAAAAACAAGCAGATAAAAAGGTCTCCTGAGAACAATATCAAGTGGGCGATAAGGTTTATCTTTCCACCAAATATCTTCAAACCACTCAGAAATCTAAGAAACTTGGACCCAAATATGTGGGACCTTTCCCCATAGTAAAATCATCAACCGCGTGACAGTACAACGAGATTTACCAAAAACACTTAGGAGAATTCACCCCGTTTTCCATGTGAGCTTGCTGAAACCTGAACACACATCTACTTTCCGTCCTAACCATACACCCCCTCCTATACCAATTCTCATAGAGGCGAACAACACTTTGAAATAAAAGAAATTTTAGATTCAAGAAAACATAGAAATAAAATTCAATATCTTATTGCTTGGAAACACTTCCGTTATCCCAAGCTGAATGGGTGAACAAAGAAGATGTTCGTGCTCGGAAAAGATAGCACAATTCTATAAAAATATCCTGACAAACCCTAACTTCTCTTTTTCTTTCTAGGACTGGCGTCCTTGTTGCAGGAGGGCGAATGTCAGCCTCCACTCCAATCTTCATACTTTTGAATGATTATATCAGTAGATAGAATGTGAAATGTTTATTTCTGTATTATAAAACTATTAAGGAAATGTGATGTATCATACCACCATACAGGGTAAGGGAAAGGAGCCTATTAAGAGTGTCGGCTGACATAACAGTGGGGGAGGGGTGATTAACGACTGAGTGTTATCAGCGCGGGCTTTTCTAACAGACACTGCATTCCTAAGATGACTGACAACTAGAGACCTGTGGAAGAAGATTACCACGAGGGGCCGAGAAGGAGCTGGCATTGGCCCAGACCAGCCTGACCTCCTGGAGGAGGAGGGACAATTGGGGGGATATGATATGTTAGCCATATTTTGTCTCAGATCCAACTTAGCTTAGCTGCTATCAAGACTGTAAATAGTAAAAGTACTTTTCTTTATTCCAAATGAAGTCAAGGTGAATTCTTTCCTAATTATAATCGGAGGTAGCCTGACAGTCCCTAACTTTCATAGAACAGTGTGAGCGTCCTTAGGGTAAAACTGGGCTCTGGTTGTGTTGGTGGCATAGTGGTCAAAATACAGTAAAACTGATCGTTAGCAAGAAATGACGTATAGATACAACTGAGCTGGTAGACTAATATGTATCATTACCATCTTACTAAAAAGCTTGATGTGAACATACTAGTTGACTAAACCTATGACAGATGGTGGACATCAATATCAATGTGTCCATTTGGCAATGTCCATGAGATATGAAAGATTGTGAATGTTAAAAGAAATAGTGAACAGCATGATTTAATAAATTAAATGAAAAAAAGTATTTATGTTGTATGCCTATATACCTAAAACAGAAGCATGTCATCAATATGAATAAAGGTGGTCTTGTATTTATAGAGTGGAGTTGATAAAACATGCAAAGAAATGAAAGTACAGATTTAATAATGAGTGAAAGGGCTAAAAAGTATGTCAGAAAGTATGAACTGGTGTCATCTAGGTTTTATGCGTGCATATGATAATAGGAATGCATTGGTTGGTAATTAAGGCATTTATGCTCCATTGAAAAATGAAAAATTAAAGTGTTGAAGAGCAGAAAAAATAAAAAATAAAATCAGAAATTAGTTTTGAGACCAATCAAACAATATTTTGAATGAATATGATTCAAGGGAAAATTTCCATTTTAGAACACATAATTGGGTGGTAGGAATTAAACAAGAGGAAACGATAAATGACTGAGCCATTTGAAAACTCAAGAATGAATGAAAGTAGCATTTACAGGTAGGCCTTACTTAGCAGTTGCTTTGTTTAGTGACCATTCATAGTTACGGTTGGGATGAAAAAGTAACTTAAGAACCAATCTTCACATTTACAATCTTTAAAGCAAAGGAAAGCGGAAGTAAAATTATAAGCACAGTCTCTGTTTCACTTACTAACCACTTCACAACGACTGAGTTGTTGGTCCCAACTATAATTGTAAACAAGGATTACCTTTAGTTTGTATCTTCTAAATGTCTACTTCAAAAACATGGTTTAAGAATAAGTCTATGCATATGTATAGAAAAGTTAAAAATTAAAAAAGTATTATTATTCAATTTTGCAACGAGAAGCTCATGATCTGAGCCACAGTCAGCTCCTGGTCTTGTTTTTACTGACTGTTTTTACTGACGTCTCCATCTTTGGCTGCAGAGCATAGTCAATCTGATTTTTGTGTTGATTGTGTGGTGATGTCCATGTGTAGAGTTGTCTCTTGGGTTGTTGGAACAGAGTGTTTGCTATGGCCATCATATTCTCTTGACAAAAAGAAAGTAGGGAAAAGCACTAGGTCACTCAGTATGAACTAAATCAAATCCCTGATGAATATACAGTAAAGGTGACAAATAGATTTAAGGAATTAGATCTGATAGACAGAGGGCCTGAAGAACTGTGGATGGAAGTTCGCAACGTTGTACAAGAGGTAGCAACTAAAACCATCCCAAAGAAAAAGAAATGCAAGAAAGCAAAATGGCTGTCAGAGGCAGCTTTGCAAACAGCTGAGGAAAGAAGGGAAGTGAAAGGCAAGGGAGAAAGAGAAAGATACACCCAATTGAATACAGAATTCCAGAGAATAACCAGAGAAACATCCTCAGCTGCATTTCCTTATCTCTGCCCATCGTGCATACCTAAACTAGACAAATTTATTGTCCTGTTTGATAGGGTCAACACCATAGAAACAAGACTAACATCCATTGACTCCATAGAAGCATGTTTAGAAGCACGTTCAGCATCTCTTGGGGAAAAAAATACCACACAGAAAAGTGAACATCCAACCACAACCACTACCACAAATAACACCCAACCCAGCAAATAGTATCTCCATACTCATCAAAGACGCCATTGAATGTGAACAGAAACAACCAAATGCTATTTTATTTGGTCTAGAAGACACCAATGATTCTGATGATATCACTAAGGTTCACAACATTATCAGCAAATTTCAGACATCAACATCTCCCCCCAATGAAGTCATTGAAATCTCCCAGATGGCCCTGAGTTCAAGAACAGTGATGGCTCGGTGGCACCACGCTTTTGCAGGGACGTTTGCAAGAATGAGTCCAGCAAACTCTAATTCATTTATACAATAAACTCAGTCACCAAAACCAACACCAACCATAACAAACTTCGCTCACTTCTGACCTATCCATACTACAATGTGCCCGCTCCCATGAACTCTGCTCAAAACTTAAAAGATGTCAAGAACAAGGAGAGACTGACTTATATATTGACTACTGCACTGACTGTATTCGGGCAAATAGGTAGAAAAAAATGTTTTTAAAAGTAAAAAAAAGGTTCTGGCGATCGCGTGGCTCAGCTGTGATCATCAGAGCCTTTTTTTTACCTTTTAAAAGCATTTTTTTACAACCTATTCATCTAAATAGTTTGTAAAAATGCTTTTAAAAGTAAAAAGAAGGCTTTGACAATCATGCAGCTCAGCTGTGATTGTCAGAGCCTTTTTTTACCTTTTAAAAGCATTTTTTACAACCTATTCCTACCATTCGGGTGGAAAAAAATGAGTGAGCCGGAAAGAAGCAGCAAGCAGGCAAGCAGGTGACCAGGCAATTGGGTGGCATGGGCATGGGGGCGCGGATTTTTGCTACTGGTTCTCCGAACCACCCGCCGCCATTGCTACCAGATCGGCTGATCTGGGAGCATTTCACCTCTGCAGAGCCCGATTACGACCTTGTACATGAGAACAAGCTAACTTCACTACTAACATTGGCAGCCTCCTGCCCACACCCTCTTATCTTTCTTGGTGACATCAATCTACCTCTTATTAATTGGACCCTAAACAAATGTATAACTGAACCCATACATGTAACTCTGTACAATGCTGTTACTAATCTGGGACTGGATCAACTAGTAACTAAGTACACTAGATTCAACAACTGCCTTGATCTCATCTTCTGCAACTGTTTAAACTCAATTTATGGTCTACAACTAAAAGAATCCTTTTCCAACAGTGACCACAGCATGATTTACTTTTGTCTCAATATATATCCTTACAAAGAATATCATAACGATGGAATCAAAGCCAACTATGATCTCATCTCTCATCTCTCGATTGACAAATTCTGTTCACTGGCTGTAATACTGCCTAAAACCATTATAATGTTTTTTGCTCAAAATCAAAAGAGTCATTAAACTATACTATTCCCCCAAAATCAGAAAAAACAAATTACCCATAACAATAAGGAAGCTTCAATCCCCCACAAAAAAATCTCTTTGGCAAAAAAACAAAACTGGCTAACATAGCTAACTTTAAAAGCCGCTACAAAATCTTATGCCACCAGATAAAGACAGACTGCATCAATTACCACAGTAAACAAGAGGAAAACCTTCTATGCACAAAATCCACCTGTGCCTGTAATTTTGTAAACAACAAACTTAAAGATCTCACTCCTAAAAGGACCTAACGGTAAAGACTGTAATGATGAAACCGTAAAGCCAACCTCTTTAACACTTTCTTCAGTTCAGTCTTTGTAAACAGCAATGGCTCATGCCCCACATTTCCTGGCTATACCACAACTAATTGCAACGATCTACTACGTATCGATTTTACAGAAAATAAAGTTGAAAAGGCACTACGCAGCCTAAAACCATCTCTAGCTATTGGACCTGATGGATTATGTGCCTACTTCTTAAAAAAGCTTTCCACTGCCATAGCAAAACCTCTAAGCATAATCTATGAAAAATCTTTCAGAACCAGTTCCTTGCCCAACCTATGGTCACTAGCCACAGTCATCCCTATTTTCAAAAAGGGTGACCCCAGCCTAGTTGAAAATTACAGACCATCTCTTTCTGTTGCATCACCTGCAAAGTCATGTAATCAATCATAAACCAATCCATTACCCTCCCTTAGAGACAAACAACCTACACTCTAACAAACAATTTGGTTTCAGGAAGAAATTGTCCTAAAATCTGAAACTCTTACACTGCAAAAACATATAAACTACACAATTCAACCAGGGCAAAGCAATAGATGCAATTTACATAGACTTTTGTAAAGCCTTTGATTCAGTGGTACACAACAAACTACTCCTAAAACTAAAAACTTATGGCATTTCCAGATCCCTGCATAACTGGATAGCTGTGTTCCTATCAAACAGGCACCAAGTAATCAAAATAGGGAGCGCCCTATCAAACCCTGTACCTGTTAACAGTGATGTCCCACAAGGCAGTGTTTTAAGACTCACACTCTTTATATTTTACATAAATGACCTTTACAATCATATTATAAGCAACTGTGTTCTCTTTGCTGATGATGTAAAAGTATTCAACACCACCGACAATGCTGCTACCCTACAAAGAGACCTTGACTGTGTGTCAAAATGGTTAAACAATTGGGAACTCCAAATCTCAACCAACAAATGCTTTGTCTTACACATTGGCAATAAAAATCAGAACACAAAATACAAACTGGGCAGATACAACCTCGTAGATGATTCTCACTCTGCCAAGGACCTTGGAGTACTCATCTCTAATGATCTAAGTGCCAGAATTCACTGTAACAGTATTGCCAAAAAGGCATTAAGAGTTCTTAACTTAACCTTGCGAAGCTTCTTCTCCGGTAATATTGTATTGCAAACTAGGGCATACAAAACCTTTACTAGACCAATTCTTGAATACAGCTCATCTGTCTGGAACCCTCACTGCATACCAGACATTAATACAATTGAGCGAGTCCAGAGATATTTCACAAGAAGAGTCCTCCACTCCTCTGCTCACAACAGAACACCTTATGCCACCAGACTTGAAATTTTGGGCTTAAATAACTTAGAACTACTCCGCCTTCGGTCTGACCTAAAGGTAGTATGCAAAATTATCTGCTATACTGTCCTACCTGTCAATGACTACTTCAGCTTTAACCGCAACAATACACGAGCACACAATAGATACAAACTTAAGGTAAACCGCTCCAAATTCGATTGCAGAAAATAAAACTTCAGCAACAGAGCCTGGAATGCACTACCTGACTCTATGGTTTCATCCCCTAACCCCCTATAACTTTAACCTTAGACTATGTTGACCTCATCCCATTCCTAAGAGGTCTGTAAGGGGCATGCATAAGCACACCAGAGTGCCTACCATCCCTGCCCTACTGTCCCCATTTATCCGTATCCATTACTTGCATTCATAATCATGTTAATACTTATATCTGTTATCTTATACATGCTTGACAAATTAATAATAATAATAACAATGAAGAAGAAGAAGAAGAAGAAGAAGAAGAAGAAGAAGAAGAAGAAGAAGAAGAAGAAGAAGAAGAAGAAGAAGAAGAAGAAGAAAAGGAGGAGGAGGAGGAGGAGGAGGAGGAGGAGGAGGAGGAGGAGGAGGAGGAGGAGGAGGAGGAGGAGGAGGAGGAGGAGGAGGAGGAGGAGGGATTCGACAGCCACAGCCCCCTAGAAAATCGACTGGGAAACTGCAGTGGAAAACCAGGTTGGAGTTGAAAATCAAGAGCCCCCGAGCAGATGCAAGCAATTTGAAGAATTGGCAGGAGAAAAAGCTGAAGAACAGCAAGATCAAGAAACATCTGATAAAAAAATACGGGCTTAGCATAAGAAAAATTGATTAAGCATTGAAAATTGCTTCATTCAAGCAACAATTCACAACAAAGATACGAAACCAGAATCATCCAGTACAAACAAAATCACTTGTTCCAATCAGACCAAAGTCGCTTCTATCAGAGTCGGAATCAGACGGGGAATACAAAAATTGAAAAACCTGAGACAACGGCAACTACTCAGTTTTGGAAAGATCTGTGGGAGACTGAGAAAGCTTATAACAAAAATGCTGGGTAGATCAGAGATTTTGAGATGAAATTCTCCAAAAACAAAATGGACCAATTGAAAATAACTACTGAAATGATAAGCAACAGAGTGAAGAAAGTCAAAAACTGGATATCGCCTAGCAATGATAAACTGCATGGCTTTTGGCTCAAATACCTTACCAGCCTGCACGGAAGAATGGCCAAACAATTCAATGAGATGCTGCAGACAGGAAACATCAGCGAATGGTTAACATTTGGGAAAACTTACCTGATACAGAAGGATCCAGCAAAAGGGGCAACACCTACAAATTACAGGCCAATAACATGTCTGCCAATCCTGCTCAAGCTGCTGACCAGCTTCATAGCTGATAGGATCCAGGACTATCTAGAAGCAAATAACTTCTTCCCAGTAGAGCAAAAAGGAAACAAATGAGGAAGCAGAGGAACAAAAGATAATCTCCTGATCGACAAAATGATTCTAGAGAACTGCAAAAGCCGAAAAACAAATCTGCATACAACTTGGATTGACTACAAGAAAGCCTTTGATTCACTACCGCACAGCTGGATCATCAAATGCCTGGATGTCATCGGAATATGCAAGTGCATTGGTATTCTCCTTGCAAATGCGATGAAGCACTGGAAAATGGAACTGTTTATTGGAAGTGAAAGCTATGGCCTGGTCAATATCAAAAGAGGGATTTTCCAGGGTGATTCTTTGTTACCTCTGCTGTTCACCATCGCTATGATCCCCCCTGTCAACAATTTTACAGAAAACTAACCTGGGGTATCAAACTGTTAAAAATTCACAGAAAATCTCTCACTTGCTGTACATGGATGACCTGAAGTTATATGGAAAATCAGAAATTGAAATCCAGTCACTGACCAATACAGTTCGAGTTTTCAGCACTGACATCAGCATGGAGTTCGGCCTGGACAAATGCGCCACAGTGGCACTGAAGAAAGGGAAGATCATAGAAAGTGATGGAATTGAAATGCCCAATAAACAAACCATCAAGTGCCACCAACCTGAAGCCTATAAATACCTGGGCATACTACACCTGGACAACATCAAGCATGGGCAAGTGAAAAATGTGGTCAGGAAAGAATACATACAAAGGGTCAGGAAACTTCTAAAAAGCAAACTGAATGGCGGTAATAACATCAAGGCTATAAATACCTGGGCCATACCCTTCATCAGATATACTGCTGGGATTGTAAACTTGACACAGGCAGAGTTGGACAGCCTGGATAGGAAAACAAGAAAACTGATGATCATACACTATGCACTGCACCCGCATAGTGATGTCGACAGGCTATATTTGCCCAGAAAAGTAGGTGGCAGAGGACTTTTGCAAATGAAGCAGACAGTCAAAGAGAAACATGCTCTGGCAGATTATGTGAAAGACAGTGTTGAACCAGTTTTGATGGAGGTCAACAAGAGGAAGCTGCTAAAAGTACAGCAAACCAAGTATCAATATAGGAAAATAGCGATGCAAACTCGAGTTGACCGCTGGTGCAACAAAGCACTGCATGGACAGTTCCTTGACAAGATCCAAGGAAAAGTAAATAAGGAAAAGACCTCATTATGGCTGACCAATGGAACACTGAAGAAAGAAACGGAAGGCCTGATTCTTGCAGCCCAAGAACAAGCCATCAGAACGAATGTAATCAAAGCCAGAATAGAAAAATTTGCTGATGAAACCATTGATCACATACTGAGCTGCTGCAAGACAATAGCTCAGACTGACTACAAACAACGTCACAGTTGCTCAGATGGTCCACTGGAACTTCTGTCACAACTACCTTTGCCTGTGGCAAAGAACTGGTGGGACCATAAGCCTGAAAAAGTGATCGAAAATGAGCAAGCAAAACTACTGTGGGACTTCTGAATACAGACTGACAAAGTTTTGGAACACAATACCCCAGATATTACGATTGTGGAGAAGAAAAAAGTGTGGTGACAGCAGAATTGACGAGAAACAACTTGAAAAACTCACCAGATATCAGGACTTGAGAATTGAACTCCAGAGATTCTGGCATAAACCAGTACAGGTGGTTCCAGTGGTACTCAGCACACTGGGGGCTGTGCCTAAAGACCTAGGCAAGCACTTAAAAACAATTGGCGCTGACAAGATCACCATTGGTCAGCTGCAGAAGGCCACTTTACTGGGATCTGCTCGCATAATCCGCCGATACATCACGCAGTCTTAAATGCTTGGGAAGTGTTCAACTAGTGATTAGTGATAGGAAATCCAGCATAGTTATCTCATTTGCTGTGTATACTGTCATTTTGTGTATAATAATAATAAATAGCTAGAAGAGATAAGAATGCCTTCTTAAATGAACAGTGCAAAGAAACAGAATAAAACAATAGAATAGGGAGGACCAGAGATCTCTTCAAGAAAATTGGAGATACGAAGGGAATGTTTCATGCAAAAATGGGCATGATAAAGGAACAAAATGGCAGGGACCTAACAGAGGCAGAAGAGATTAAAAAGAGGTGGCAAAATTACAGAGAAGAACTATACAAGAACGAGCTTAACATCCCTGAAAACCATCATGAGGTGGTCACTTGAGCCACACATCCCAGAATGTGAAGTCAAATGGGCCTTAGGAAATCTGAGCAACAACAAAGCTAGTGGAGGTGACAGTATTCCAGCTGAGCTATTCAAAATCTTAAAAGATGATGCAGTAAAAGTGCTACACTCAATTTACCAGCAAATTTGGAAAACTCAACAGTTTACATTCCAATTCCAAAGAAAGGCAGTGCCAAAGAATGTTGAAACTATCACACCATTGTACTCATTTCACATGCTAATAAAGTTATGCTTAAAATCCTACAAGCTAGGCTCCAGCAGTATGTGGATTGAGAACTACCAGAAGTACAGGCAGGATTTTGAAGAGACAAAGAAACTAGAGATCAAATTGCCAACATATGCTGGATCATGGAGAAAGCTAGGGAGTTCCAGAAAAACATCTACTTCTGCTTCATTGAGTATGCTAAAAGATACCACACATTTGATTGTGTGGATCTCAACAAATTGTGGCAAATTCTTAAAGAGACAGGAGTACCAGACCATCTTATTTGTCTCTTGAGAAACCTATATGTGGGTCAAGAAGCAACAGTGAGAACTGGACACAAATCCACTGCTTGGTTTAAAATTGGGAAAGGAGTCCGGCAAGGCTGTATACTATTGCCCTGCCTATTTAACTTATATGCAGAACACATCATGAGAAAGATAGAGCTGGATGAATCAAAAATTGGAATTAAGATTGCCGGGAAAAATATCAACAACCTCAGATATGCAGATGATACCACTCTAATGGCAGAAAGCGAAGAGGATCTAAAAAGCCTCTTGATGCGGGTGAAGGAGGAGAGTGCAAAAGTTGGCTTGAAACTCAACATTAAGAAAACTAAGAACATGGCATCCGGCCCTCTCAATTCCTGGCAGATAGATGGGGAAGAAATGGAGGTAGTGACAGATTTTATTTTCCTGGGCTCCAAGATCACCACAGATGGAGACTGCAGTTAAGAAATTAAAAGACGCTTGCTCCTGGGGAGGAAAGCTATGGCAAATCTAGACAGCGTACTAAAAAGCAGAGACATCATCCTGCCAACAAAATTGCGTATAGTCAAGGCTATGGTTTTCCCAGTTGCAATATATGGCTGTGAAGGTTGGGCCATAAGAAAAGCTGATCGCCAAAGAATTGAGGCCTTTGAACTCTGGTGCTGGAGAAGACTCCTGCGAGTCCCTTGGACTGTAAGGCAATCAAACCGGTCAGTCCTAGAGGAGATCAACCCTGACTGCTCTTTAGAAGGCCAGATCCTGAAGATAAAACTCAAATACTTTAGTTTAGAGGCTGAGGCGTGACCAGCATCGTGGTGACACAGTGTGGATTCTGAGGCTCTGGGAGAACTCTGACATCCCAGCTGTTTAGGGGATCCCCAGTGGATCATAGATGTCCCGTAGAGACAGCGAAGAACGGAGGTGCAGGCTGGTGTGAACAGGGAAGTCGCAAATTCCCTGGAGCACCAACATCAGCCTCCGACCCAGCAGCAAGGGAAGACAGCCATTAGGAGCTGTTAAAAGCTGGGGCGGCCACACAGAAGTAGGAAAGAAAAGGGGAGCAAGGCAATCATCTGAGTGAGAAACTGAAGTCTTGAAAACAAGATTCCTTTTAAATTTTCATCTCTCAAACTTTAAAAAGCTTTTTGAAACGTTATGGCAAAGAGGAGAGGGGAGGCAGAGAAACATGACTACCTCCCCACTTCCGGAACAGCGGCGAGAAAGCGGAAGCCATTAATAAAGACTAATTACAGCAAATTTAAAAATTAATTTAATGAATTGAAAGCAGACTGAACAAAGAGATTTTGCATGGCTAATGAATTGATATTTAAAAATTAGAATTTTGGGGTTGTAAGCTTAAAGTGGAAAGAAGAAAGGGTTATTGTTATATTCAAAAGCATTTTAAATAAACTGCAGTGCCATCTAATGGTGACAGAGAAATTAAATAGGAGTACTGTACAGAAGAAGATAAAAGCAGAATGACCTTGGACATTTTTTGGGAAAATGGCAAGAAGTTTTTGATAGGAAGTGGTCGTGTGATTTTGTAACAGGAGGACGGGAAAAAGAAGAAAGAAAGTTTCTGTAAACTATTTGGATTAAGCTGTTTGTTTTGCTTTTTGCTTTTTTCCCCTCTTTTTTGAGGCTTGATAAGCATCAGAAGATTTTGGACAGTGATATTTTGTCTTCTTCTCCGTTTTTTCCTTTTGGCTTTTTCCTCCTGGATTAAAAAAAAAATTTTTGTGATTGGTATGGTTTCTATTTTTGCTTTTGGATCTTTTTTTCTTTACGTTTTTCATTTTTGTAATTTTTTGGGGGTAGAAGATACTTTATACCTTTTTTACTTATATTGAGTGATTGGATATTTTGAAATCTTGAAACTTTGAAATTTTGTAACTGGTGAATTTGTATTCTTCTTTCAATTTGGCTTTTTCCTTTTTTAATTTTCTTTTTTCTCGCTTTGGCTTTTTGGGTGGTTGTCGGTTGGCTTTGGATATTTTGTTTTTGACTTGGATTTAGACATTCTTCCTTTCTTCCTTAAAATGGATTAAACATAAGTGGATTAAGGTATCAAGAACCTGAAGAGCTGGAGGGTTTCAGGAGCAGTTTTGGAATTTGAATTTGGAATCTAAACAAAGAAAGAGTTGAAACGCGAGAACTGAACTATTTGGATTACAAATTGGGTGCGGTGATTTGAAGAGATAAGATGGATAAGGGGAAGAAAGCAACACAACAAAGACAACAGAAACTACATTACAGCAAGAGAAAGTTAATATGGATTTAAAAAATACATTACACTATATACATGAAGATCTTAAGAAAGGATTAGAAAAAATGGAGGGAGAATCGAAAGAAGTGAAAGAGATAATAGGGAAAAATGAATGACGATTGCAACTAATGGAAGAAAAAACAGGCAACGGAGAAAAAAGTGGAAGAGATGGACTATAGACTCACAACCACTGATAAAAATCAGGAAAAAAACAATTATAACCCTAGAAATGGACATGGATGACTATTACTTAAGATTCCAAAATATTGAGGAGGAAAAGGGAGAAAACCTACCAGAGAAGATTGCAGAGATATTACAGTGGTGACGGAAGAAAGTAAGGAAATAATTTTAAATGGAATTGATGAGATATATAGAGTGCATACAAGATATGCGATGAGAAATAATCTACCCGGAGAAATGCATGTCAGATCACTAAGAAAACTTTGAGAACGGAGAAGAGCTTAATGCTGGGAAAGACTGAGGGCAAAAGAAGAAGGTGATGACAGAGAATGAAGTGGCTGGATGGAGTCACTGTGTTGTGACCCAGGTTCCTGGACCCGGACTCCTGGACTCGGATGATTCAGAAAGTGAGGGAGAAGACCTGGCAAGCCCTGCTTCTCTTGGGCCCTCTCCCTCCCTGGCACCCACTCAAAGGGAGGAGGAGGGGCCGGCAAGGCCTGATTTTCTCGAGCCTTCTTCTGATTTGGCAACGCCCCAAGAACAGTTTTGGAGTGATGCAAGACTGCATGAGCGTGACCAGCGCGCAGCAGAAGCAGCATTGGAATAAAGCCAAGGAATGATGGTCATGCAGTGACATCTGCAGAGACTATAAATAGGAGGCGGGACTTCCTGGTTTTTTGTCTTGGACAAAGCAAAGAATTTGCACGGGCAAACTGTATCAATGGAGGGAAGAATATATTCGTGAGTAATTCTGACCTTATCTATAATTTCCTCGTTATCTCTAGAAACTTGGCAGGCCCGTGGGTAGATGTGGCCAGGATATTTATCTATGTAAATAAATTAGAAAAGAAGGCCTTTGACTGACTCTTTGATGGGAGTATTGGGGGAGGGAAACAGAACACACTGGAGCAGTAGGTGTGAGCTTAAATGGACTCCAGAGGATGGTAGGGGACAGGAAGGCCTGGAGGAACGTTGTCCATGGGGTCATGATGGGTCAGACACAACTTTGCAACTAACAACAACTAATTATTATTCATAATGAAAAATTGAGAGAGTTAGAGAAGGATATAAGATAAGCGGTTTGAATGTGGAAGAGAAAGAATAGTGTGGAATTTTGCTAATAAGAAATATGGAGATGAAATGTTGAAGTGAAAGAGACTATAGATAAGGAAATATAGGAGAATTATTTGCAAAGCTATGAAAAATGTGAAAATATGAAAAATATATTTCAGAGTCACTGGTATGAGATGGGTGGCTATACAAATTGAATGAATGAACAGTAGATGGAAATAATGTAATCAAAGAAGAATTAAGATTAATAGAAGCAGATAGCTACAGAGAAATTTTGATGGAAAGAAATTTGAAAACTGTTAAAAAGGATTTGTTGTTACATTTTATCTTACCTCTGGTTTTAATTTCATTCATTACATTTCACTCTTTTTCAATATTTTGCATAGTATTTCTTATTTCAAAAAGAAATAGAGTAAATGATTCACAGGTTTTCACATTTCAAGTTCTTTTATTAGTTTCTTTTTATATAATTCACTCTCATGCAAACATTTGCATTTCTATGTGCTTGTCTGTGTAGATGTATTAACTTCCGATGGAGAAGAAGCATATAAATCTAACAATACATACTTTGAAGAAAAAAAATGGCCTCCGAAGACTCTTTCTGAAATACAATAATTTTCTAATAAATAACTTGTTTTAATATTAGCAAGTTTTCCTCTTCTTTCTTATTCAATGTCTCCTAATCCCAAAGATTATAAAACATACTACATAAACCTTCATTTTGGCCTACAGTAACTGGCCCTCTCTAGGTCAGGGATCTCCAACCTTAGCAACTTTAAGCCTGGAGGACTTCAACTCCCAGAATTCCCCAGCCAGCTTTGCTTTGCTGTCTGGGGAATTCTGGGAACTGAAGTCCGCCAGGCTTAAAGTTGCCAAGATTGGAGACCCTGCTCTAGGTAGCTCTCTTTCTTTCCACTCTCTGTCTTTGTCTTTGTGTATTATAAGGGTAACATGAGACCTTCAGCCTGTAAACCAAAGAAAAGGAGTAATTCATCCAAACCTTCCTTTGTGCAAAGACAACCTTACCCATTCTCTGTATTGCTTTAAAATCTTGGGCAAAGTTATGTTCGTAACTATTTCAAAAGCTTCTGATGGTTCCCTTGTCAAGGTGATAGACACATTTCCTTGAACAGGTTTTCCATACGTGTACCTGTGAGAAACAAATGGAAGAATGGAAAAAAATATGCTTGAGTGTTAAGTAATGGTTTTGTGCTGCATCAGGGGAAATCCTGAATGTATCAAGAATTAAACCGTAAACATTCCTTCAAATTAGTTCAGCTGACCCTGGTGGGTCTAAGTATACTTAAGCCTAGACTAATTCTGGTGGTTTTCTGAAAGTCCAGAAGAAAACTCATGTCCTGCCCTAACGTGAAGGACCCTTCAATGGACAGGTCAAAGCATAACATTATGTTTTTAATTTTAAAAGTTTGAAAGACATGGGAGAAAATGCCTATCTGCAAATGATGGGCCATCTTTGTAAATGTAGTGCCACAAACATCTGACATGGAAGACAGTCTGGAACTTTGAAAAAACAAGAACAATTTTTTTGGTAATTTAGTAATTAATGAGAAGAGCAATTTTCCACATTTGATTGGCACAAGTTACATGGCACTTCTTCAATTAAGGAGCAAGAAACAAACAACGTTATCATCAAATTAGTGTAAATGTCAATAAAATACATTCTTTTAATTTCTGCTTTCTAAAGATTAGGAAGAACTGTAAGTGGAAGATAGAAAAAGTGAGAATTAATATTGCCTTTTTCATGGACACCCTGTACAGGGGGGAAGGAGGGAGGGAGAGAGAGAGAATGAGAATGAGAATGAGAATAACAGCAATACAATAAAATGGAGATCCCGTTACATGCTCTTGGTTTAAAAAGGTTGAAATCACCATCTGTGGGAACACATTTACAGCACAGGAAGGCAAATATTTTTATCTTCCATTTTTTTTCCATAATATTTTCAACAATTTAACCAGTGTACAATACATTCAATTATCCAACATTTATTCCTCCCCATAAATTATGCTCAATCGGGCCTGCCTAGTCGCCACTCCCTTCCTTAAATCTTTCTACCCTTCTCTACCTTCTTTTACTTTCTCCACCTTCCTCCACCTCACTTTCCTACTTCCTCTCCTCCTTCCCACTTCTCACTTCCATCCTTTCTAACCCTTTCACTTCCCCTCCTTCTTCTCCCCCTACTACCTACCTACCTACTTTCTTCCTTCTCTCTTCTCCTCTCTCCCTACCCTTTCCCTTCTGGAGTGGTTGCTGAGCAGGCCCGACTTTGCACCATTCCAACTTAATTAATTCTTCAATTATTTGTGTACATTGGCAATCAATCAATTTATAATCTTCCCCCTCCCCCCCCAAGACTTCCCAGAACAAAATGCAGGGTATTATATTTAACAAACATAATCTAAAATATAACATAAGACATAATCTCCAGTCCTTTCACACCTTCCCACTATCAATTCCCTTCTTTCTTAAACTTACTAATACAAAACAAATCCTAACTTCACTCAAAAGCTAATTGGTATTTTTTAACCTAATACTTATTTTGAATGTAATCAATCCACTTTCTCCATTCCAAAACATATTTTTCTTGTGTATAGTCTTTCAAGTAGGCAGAAATTTTTGCCATTTCTGCTAAATTGGATACTTTACTAGTCCATTCTCTAATTGTAGGTAAGTCTTCTTTCTTCCAATATTGTGCAATCACAAATCTCGCAGCAGTTATTACCGTATATACTCGAGTATAAGCCGAGTTTTTCAGCACGTTTTTTGTGCTGAAAAGCGCCCCCTCGGCTTATACTCGAGTCTACGTCTCGATGTACTTCGGGAACCCCGCACAGGAGACGCCAAAGAGGCGGCGAGATCGTCCGGCGGGATTTGCCCAAGGTTGAGCAGTTCGCGCGGACCGAGCCAAGCGGTCCCAGTCAGCTGAGCGGTGAAAGCGGGCGGCGCTCGGCATGTCGAAACCCTCCTCCCTCAGCCGAGAAGGCTGGCGGCTCCCGCCCGCGCGGACCGAGCCAAGCCGGTCCCAGTCCAGCCGAGCGGTGGCGACATGCCGAGCGCCGCCCGCCACCGCTCGCTGGACTGGGACCGGCTTGGCTCGGGTCCGCGGCGGGCAGGGGAGCCACCAGCCTTCTCGGCTGAGGGAGGAGGGTTTCGACATGCCGAGCGCCGCCCGCCACTGCTCGGCTGGACTGGGACCGCTTGGCTCGGGTCCGCAGTAACTCCCGCCAGGCTGTGCCGCGAGGAAACCATTTAAAAGCCCAGCTTCGGAAGCAGGGAGGGAGAAGAAAGAAAGCCCTGGCGGTGCAGGGAGAGGGCGGGGCGGGGGAGCCGCCAGCCTTCTCGGCTGACGCTTTCACCGTTCGGCTGGACTGGGACCGGCTTGGCTCGGGTCCGCAGTAACTCCCGCCAGGCTGTGCCGCGAGGAAACCATTTAAAAGCCCAGCTTCTGAAGCACGGAGGAGAAGAAAGCCCTGGCGGTGCAGTGAGAGGGCGGGGCGGGGGAGCCGCCAGCCTTCTCGGCTGACGCTTTCACCGTTCGGCTGGACTGGGACCGGCTTGGCTCGGGTCCGCAGTAACTCCCGCCAGGCTGTGCCGCGAGGAAACCATTTAAAAGCCCAGCTTCTGAAGCACGGAGGGAGAAGAAAGAAAGCCCTGGCGGTGCAGTGAGAGGCGGGCGGGAGCCGCCAGCCTTCCCGGCCGACGCTTTCACCGTTCGGCTGGACTGGGACCGGCTTGGCTCGGGTCCGCGCGGCGGGGCAGGGGAGCCACCAGCCTTCTCGGCTGAGGGAGGGAGGGTTTCCCCGACATGCCGAGCGTCGGCCGAGAAGGGTGGCGGCCCCGCCCGCCTCTCACTGCACCGCCAGGGCTTTCTTTCTTCTCCTCCGTGCTTCAGAAGCTGGGCTTTAAATGGTTTCCTCGCGGCAGGCGGGAAGAAGATGCTCGGTAGCAGCGGCGGCGGAGGCAACCACCACGTCAGGAGGCTTTCAAGAAGGCGGCGTCCAAGGGGAGCAAGGCCATGATGCAGAAGGAGAACTCTACAATATATAATGCTCCCCACTCCCAACCCTTGAGGGCAAGCCAGAAAGATACCAAGATTGATGATAGTAGGAGCCATCCAATTAGAAAAAAAGATACAAGTGAATGGTTGAAGACCTGAATATTACTATTCCCTACTGGAATAGCCTAATATCAGTTTTCTTCTGAATTTACATTAGATAACATTCAACTTATAGAGCCATCTAATTGATTTGCTCAAATAATAGAAGTTAAAAAATATGCCTGTGCTTTGCCATCTGAATTACTTATACAAATAACTCATGATGGCAAACGTATCCAGCAGACATTTTCCTCCCTACAACCACCACACTCTGAGGCGAATATGGCTGAAGGAGTATGATTAGCCCAAGGTCAGAACTCATGGTCTCTGGCTTTCTAGCATGGTACCCTTTAGACCAAACCGACTATTTTTATTATATCTCGTAGGAATTATGCCTGGTAGGTAGGTACAAAGTCTAAATTACTTACAAGACATAAAGTACATTGCATTGGGAGACATTTGTTTGTATCTGAAAGCTTTCAAAAACTACTGAAGAAGTTGCCACCAAACTCTATTTTACTATGACAAAAGGTGAAATCTATTTATAATACAGCAGGTGAGTATATTAACTGTATTTAATTAATAGAAGCCTCTTCCTACTTTTGGAAGGCAGCTGCAAGCATTATCCAAACAAACAAGATTTAAGTATCAAGTATAAAAATAAATATTCAAATAAATATTCATGTTATTTTACTTGGCTCTATCTTTATTTTTTACATTGACCAGTAGCTGCCTCATTTCCCACCCTAGGCTTATACTCGAGTCAATAGTTTTTCCCAGTTTTTTGTGGTAAAATTAGGTACCTCGGCTTATATTCGGGTCGGCTTATACTCGAGTATATACGGTAAGTTCAAAATCAATTTAGTCTCTATAACTGTACAGTCTGAAATTATTCCTAATAAAACAAACTGTGGAGTAAACTTAATCTTCTTTTTCAAAATGTTCTGCATGATCCACCATATTTTAATCCAAAAAGCTTTAACTTTTTTACAGGTCCACCATATATGATAATAAGTAGCATCTTCACAATCACATCTCCAACATTTTGCTTTCACATTTGGATACATACCCGACAATTTTTTTGGATCTAAATGCCATCTATAAAACATTTTATAAAAATGTTCTCTTAGATTTTGTGCTTGTATAAATTTAACATTCCTCACCCAAATTTTTTCCCATGTGTCTAGCATTATTGGTTGTTGGAAATTTTGTGCCCATCTTACCATACAATCTTTAACCAACTCTGTTTCTGAATCAATTTCTACCAATACATTATATAATCTCTTGGTCTTTTATTTGTTTTACCAAGTTATCATCACTTTGCCTAATACCAATTTTCTGATCTATTTTCCATCTAGTTTGCAGTTGTCCATACTGAAACCATGTATAATTCCTCCCTTCTTCCCTCAATTTTTCCCTAGATTTTAATTGTAATTCCCTCTTCTCCATTATCAAAAGCTCTTTATAAGTAATAAACTCTACTTTTTGAAATATATTTATATTATCTATCATATGTCTGGGGATTGCCCATATTGGTATCTTACCATCTAACTTATATTGGTATTTTTTCCAAACCCTCAACAAAGCACTTCTAACCATATTATTCTTAAATGTCTTACCAATTTTCTTGTCATATAATACATATGCATGTCAACCATATAACAAACCATAACCTTCTATATTCAAAACCCTTTCCTCTGTTAAATTAATCCAATCGGAAATTAAAGATAAGGTGACTGCTTCATAATACAATTTCAAATTAGGCATTTTTAAACCCCCTCTAATATCTTGCATTATTTTTAAGTATAACCAGGAAGGCAAATATTTTGTACCATGGCTGTGATGATTCAAAATGATGATTGCCATTTAGCAGCCAAAGATAACAATAACTAGTAAGAGTAAGAAAGTTAATAAAACTACTCCCCACCCTATTTTACCTTATCTACTTTAGGTTACCTTTCAAAAGTGTTCATGTAAACCCAGAGGCATTCTTGCACCTAAAGATAATGTTAAAGCCTGATGACTTGCTATATAGGGGAAAAGAAAGCTTAGTTTACTTTCAGGTTTTACTTACTTTCCACAGACACTGAGCTGAAATACTTCATCTAAAATGGTAACCAGTGGTGGGTACTTGAAGAAAATTTCAAACCTAGGCAGCTCTGCAACAC
Source organism: Ahaetulla prasina (assembly GCF_028640845.1). Classification (NCBI taxonomy): domain Eukaryota; kingdom Metazoa; phylum Chordata; class Lepidosauria; order Squamata; family Colubridae; genus Ahaetulla; species Ahaetulla prasina. The sequence goes on from NC_080540.1 coordinate 187,893,612, forward strand.
CCAATAAACCAGAGAAGAAAGGAAGGAAATGGAAAATTTAGCTCATATAAAGATGAATCCATTATACACAACCACAAACTAATTGGTCTGGAGTAAGCACAAATCCCATCATGAAAGTTTAGGGATTTTAAACTTAGGAAAAGGAGACAACATGACAAAAACTGAACTTGTCTCTGTTTCTAATAGTCCTAGAAGTCAAGATGGATAAACAAAAATATTTTCTATCCAGCAGCGTTGACCTGTAGAATTCACCATTACATAAATGTCAGCATGGGTACCTTTAAACAGGAATTAGACACATTCAAAAGTCTATTTTCTTCCTAACAATAGAGACAGCTATTTGATGCCTATGAAACCAGAAGAGAGAACTAAAGGAGTTTTCTAGCATCTTCTTAGGTTAACATATTTTAAATAAATTATCCCTAAGATCTTTGGCATTCCAGATCAAGGAAGATTGCCATTGGAGTTTCTTTGTTTTTAAAGGCTCCATCTGCTCCTCAGAGCTGTTTCTCCCTTAAGACAGTGGTGAAATCTTCTGTGGTTTGCCACTGGTTCGCTGACCACGCATGCACAGTGTGTGCCAAAGGCACGCTGCATGCGCATGCATGTGCAGTGCGCACCAAATGTACACTGTGTGTGCATGTGCAGTGTGCATCAAGATGACAATTAAGAGGCAAATTATACATGACACTAGTTGTCTAAAATATAAATAATGTATTTATTTAAATAAAAATCCAATATTAGCTGTGGCCCTCTTTTTTTTTTTTTTATTCAAAAAGTTTTACAAAAAATTTTTTTCCCCCTTTCCCCCCAACCCCTCTCCCTTCACAAACCCCCTCCCCCCTGACTTCCCGGAACAAGCACAAGGTATAGTTAAAAATAAAACAAACATATGCTAAAAAAAAAAAATTTTCCCCAAAACTATTATACCAATTTTCCCTCTCTAGCTCTGACTTCCTCCTTACATAACCAAAATCCTTCAAAAATTAACAATAAACAGTAATAAAATATATAGATCAATAGAACAAATTAATCCTAAAGTATTTAAAACCAGCTAAAGCATAAAAATCCAATCCAATTCAGAGAATATCTCCCTTATAGCTTCTATAACCATATAATTTCCCCCCCAAGTCTTTCTTACATAAGATCTTTCGAGAATATTCTATTTAAAATTCAATACAACAGATTATAAAATTTCAATACAGGGAAATTACAATATCTATTCAACTTTAGTCCTTCCTCGTCAAAATCCAGTATAAATCCAAATTTATAAAACATATAATCAACCCATTTCTTCCAAATCTTTCTCACGTATTGTCTTTCAGGAACGCTAATATCTTTTTCTGTTAATATTTCAAAAAAAAAAAATTCTTTCAAGGATGATACTTTTGTCTCTTGCCATTTTTGATGCATTAGTCTCTGTCTTTCCTTCATTACTCCTTTTGAAAAGTCAGTCACAATATTTCCTAATAGTTCCTTATGTCCAAGAATCCACGAGTTACTGCCGTATATTCCCTCAATCCGAAAAGAGAACTCTTGGAAAGCATTAACCCTGTGAATTTTTCCATTTCGGGAGACAGCCTCCTGTAGCACAAATTCAGGCATTTCATCCAAACTTTTTAAAAAAGGCTTCTTTACATCAACTTGTTTATTCAGGATCCTATCTTCATATTTATCCACTTTTGTTATCTCCTCCATTCCATATTCCAAGTCCTGATTACATTGGTTAATTTCCTCCAAACTCTCATCCAAAACGCCTCCATTTTTTTCCAATTCATATTTTTGAGTAATTAAATACATTCTTTCTGTATAATCCTGTATAAAGTCACGAATCCATTCTTCTGAAAAAACCTTCATGGCAAAGTTCTTGCTGAAAATCCCCTTATAAAATACTTAAACAAACTAAAATAATCCAACAATCCACAGTCCAGTACAATAAGATAAAATCTCCATTCAGTTTCACTTTCTCAACAAGTAAACGCCATTTTATTTCATTGTGTTGATTATAGATGAGAGAATTTTTTTAAAAAAAAAAAATAGAAGTCAGATTTAATACTTGCAATTTAAATGACTGATCTCCTGTGTTTATTCCGTCTGCTTATAAACATCCATAACAATCACTTGAAGCAGAAGTGGTCGCTCTCTTCTCTGTCTGCATGAAGCAGAGACACGTTGGGGCTGGAGCTTTTTTTAGAAGGATTTCCAGGGAACTTTCCCTTTCAAGTTCCCCAAACAGGGCCTCTAGAGAGAGCTCTACCTTTCCTTTTTCTTGCTCTTTCCCTTCCCCTTACCGGGGAAGGTACTTTCAGCCGCTGTTTTCGCCGGCTTTTACAGAATCCCAGCGCGGGCACCCTTAGGGCGTCCTTCGGAGAGAGCGGAGCCACCAGAAGTCCAGCTGTGGCCCTCTTTAGTGTAGTATCAAAAACAATTTTACTTTGCCACAGTGGTGGTTCAGTGATGCTATAATTCACTAGTGTAAAAATTGTAAGCACTGTAAAAAAATGGCTAAATCAGTCATTTGAATGCTGGTGCACTTGGAACTTCAGCTCCTAGAATTTCCACAAGAATGTAAATGGAGAATGGTAGCTTAGCTAAGACTGTTATAAAATAAAGCAAAATTATCTAGAGAGAGAGAAAAAAATATACAGACACACACTATACTGTTATAATTTTAAGTTAAATCATCCGTTACAATTCAATATGAATAATTTCTAAAAATATTTTCTTCAAAGGAGTTTGCCTACTTTTCTCCATTTTGTTTTTAATCTCATTTTTCTCTCTTCTACAAATTGAAAGAGTACCAGAGGAAAATCTGAGTTATGACATATACCATATTTTTGGGAGAATAAGATGTACTTTTTTCCCCCCTAAAAGAGGCTGAAAATTTGGGTGCGTCTTCTACTCTGAATGTAGCTTTTTTGAAGCTTTTTCTTCAGCACTAACGAGGCACTAGTGAGTGAAGCAAGATCTCGCTTTGCCTGCTCCCTCCGACTCTCAGCTGTTTTTTAGAAGCTTTTTTTCAGTCCTAAGGAGGCACTAGCAAATGAAGTGATCTCTGTGCTTTGCCTGTTTTTCTCATTGCTGAATGAATTTTCATTCTCACAGAGGCACAAAACCCAATCTCTCTCAGCCCTAGGAAGAAAGTTCTGAAGCCACTTCCAAATGTTGCTAAGAAAACTGCAGGACCTCATTCTTGTAATCATCAAGATTGACTCAAAAGACAGTCACAACAACAAACACTAGAAAAGGATTACCATCACAAGGGAAAATTTGCTATATAAGTAGTCCTCAACTTACAACTACAATTAAGCCCAAAATTTCTGTTATTAAGTGAGACATTTGTTAAGCACGTTTTGTCCCATTTTGCAATTTTTCTTGCCACAGTTGTGGCAAGTTATTCCAGTTGATGAGTGAGTAACCCAGTTAAGTGAATCTGGCTTCCGCCTTGACTTTACTTGTTAAGGTCACAAAAGGGGATCACGTGACCTTAGGACATTGCAACAATCATAAGTATGAACCAGTTGCCAAGCAACTGAATTTTGCTCACATGATCATGGGGATGCTGCAAAGGTCGTAACTTTAAAAAATGGTCATAAGTCACATTTTTCAATGCCATTGTAACTTTGAATGGACAGTAAACGAACTGTTGTAAGTCAAGGACTACCTGTACAGGACACTGCTTTTAAAAATAAGTAAAGAATCTGGACATCATAGACTTACCATAATATGCTTTATATCTATTCATTATTTAACTATTTAACTATTAAACTATTAAATTTAACTACTTAAGAAAAACAAGAAATCCAAGAATAAACCAGCATGGTTGCACAAAGATCTCTCTGAGAGACTGAAAGACAAAAAGGACAAGTACAAAAAAATGGAAAGAGAGACACATAACTAAGGCTGATTATCAGGAGATAGCCAGAACATGGAAAGACCAAGTCAGGAAACCAAAGGCTCTGAATGAACAAAAAGTCAAAGATAATTTAAAAAAAGTTCTTTCAACATATTAATAACAAGAAAAAATCAAGGAAACAATAGGTCCACTAAAGAGAGAAGATGGCAAGGAAATAACAGGCAGTAGAGAGAAAACGGAACTGCTTATCTCATTCTTTGCATCGGTCTTCATGCAAAAAGAAACTATAGCCCAACCTACCAAAAACATAACTGTAAAAGACAGACTAGAAATAAAAATATGCAAGAAAATGGTAAAAGAACACCTTTTTTAACTTGATGAATCACTTGATGGATTACATCCCAGAGTTATGAAGGAGCTGGCAGATATTATCTCATAATCATTGTACCATATCTTTAGAAAATCCTGTAGCACTGGGGAACTACCAGAGGATTGGAAAAGAGCTGATGTGGTTCCCATCTTCAAAAAAAAGTGGGGGGAGACCCAGGAAACTACAGACTACCAGCCTAACATCAATACCTGGGAAGACACTGGAAAAATAATAATAAAACAAATATATAAACATCTAGAAACAAATAAAGTTATAATTAAAAGCCGGCATGGGTTTGTTAAAACAGATCATGCCAAACTAATTTTATTTCATTCTTTGACAAAGTGACTTAATTATTAGACCCATGAAATGCCTTGGACATTTCACTGGTCTAATGCAAGGCAATTGACAAAGAAGGCAATTGACAAAGATGACCACAACCGTCTTTTTGGTAAACTAGAAAAATGTGGGATAGACAGCATCACCACCAGATGGATTTTTAACTGGCTGACAAATTGTACTCAATGAGTCATCCTTAATGGTATTATCTCTTCATGGAAGGAAGGAAGCAGTGGGGTACCACACAGTTCCATCTTAGGCCCAGTATTCTTCAATATCTTCAAAAATGACTTAGATGAGGGAATAGAAGTAGAACATATCAAATTTACAGATGACACTAAATTGGCAGGAATAGCCAATATCCCAGAAGACAAGCTCAGAATCCAAAAAGATCTTGACAGACTTGAACAATGGGCCCTATCCAACAAAATGAAATTTAATGTGGAAAAAAGCAAGGTTTTGCACTTAGACAAGGATAGAAGAACAGATTAGATGAAACCTGGCTCAAAAACAGTAACTGTGAAAGGGACCTTGGAGTCCTAGTGGATGATCACTTAAACATGAGCCACCAGTATGGGGAAGCATAGGATCAAATTCACATGATGCGTTAGTACCGCTTTACAGATCCTTAGTAAGACCACACCTGGAATACTCATCCCATTTTGGTCATCACATTACAAATAAGATGTTGAGACTTTGGAAAAAGTGCAAAGAAGAGCAACTAAGATGATTAAAGGCCTGGAGATTAAAACATATGAAGAACACTTGCAGGAATTGGGTTTGAGTAGTCTAGAGAAAAGAAGGACTGGGGGGAACATGATAGCAGTGTTCCAGTATTTCAGAAGTTGCCACAAAGAGGAAGGGGTCAACTTATTTTCCAAATCACCAGGGGCAAGACAAGAAACAATGGATGGAAAGTAAACAAGGAGAGAAGTAACCTTTAATTAAGGAGAAACTTCCTAACAGTGAGGACAATTAACCAATAGAACAGCTTGCCATCAGAAGTTGTAGGTGCTTCATAACTGGAGGTTTTTAAGAAGAGACTGGACAGTCACTTGTCTGAAATGGTATACAATATTTCCTAGGAAGCAAAGGGAGGCTTTGTATTTATTAAATAAATTATTGAAAGGTTCATACAATCATCCAGAGAGGCAGCAAACAGAGTGCATGTATGAGTGAATAGTAATTTAATATATCATGTTTTAAAGTTTTCCCAACTCCAACAGCTAATATGTTCTCCCTTTGAAATATCACCATATTCCTCCACTTTGAATACTTCAGCAGCTTTAGATCTCAGTTCTTTGTCTTCCATTTCAATAGTGTATGTGCCCAAGGCTGCTTCAGAGGCTAGAGGGAAAGACAGATCTACAATGCCATGAAGAGGCTTCACATCCACCCATTGGGCAATTCGATTTTCATCAGGATCCTGCACAAAAGAAGACAAAAAATGTTTTGTTCTCCTGTGGTGGCTGTCATCATCAGCAAGAGTGCTCAGGATCACAAAACAAGCTGTGTCAAATAGAAAGCTTGTATTGAAAACACATATAGAGGACTTTAATCACAAGAAACTTCTAAGGACTTTTATTGTGTCAGTTCAGGTATGATGACAGATTCAGGTAGAGAGGGACAGACTTCCTATAGACATGCACTTTTTGCTACTGAAAATTTTACAAAAAGATTATAAAAGATTTTACATTGAAATTTGATGTTTCAGCCTTGTTCATTTCAGAAAATTTTAGGTTACATTAGTATTTATTCTTAACTAAACCGCTTAAATTTTTATTCTCATCGTTTTACTCTATACCATTTCAGATAGGTGCCTCTCCAGTCTTTTCTTAAAAACCTCCAGTGATGAAATACCTACAACTTCTGAAGGCAAGGTGTTCCACTGGTTAATTGTTCTCATTGTTAAGAAGTTTCTCCTTAATTCCAGGTTGCTTCTCTTCTTGATTTGTTTCCATCCATTATTTCTTGCCTTGCCTTTTGGAGTTTTGGAAAATAAGTTGACCCCCTTTTCTTTGTGAGAATCCCTCAAACACTGGAATAGTGATCTCATGTCTCCCCAGCCCTTATTTTCTCCAGACTGGCCACACCCAATTCCTGCAGGTATTCTTCATATATTTTTCACTCCAGGTCCTTAATCATCTTAGTTGCTCTTCTTTGCACTTTTTCCAAAGTCCCAACATCTTACTTGTAATGTGATGACCAAAACAGGATGAGTATTCCACGTCTGGTCTATAAGAACTATAAAGCGGTACTAATATTTCACATGATTTTGATTTTATGTCTCTGCTTATACAACCAAGAATTGTATTAGCTTTTTCGACTGCTGCCATATACTGCTGGCTTATGTTTAAGTGATCATCCACTAGGACTCCAAGGTCTGTCTCACAGTTACTATTTTTGAGCCAGGTTTCATCTAATCTGTTCTTGTACCCTTGGTTTTTCCTGCCTAGGTGTAAAACCTTGCTTTTCTCCACATTACATTTCATTTTGTTGAACAGGGCCAACTGTTCAAGTCTGTCAAGATCTTTTTGCATCCTGAGCTTCATCCTGTATCTTGGTGTGTTGGCTATCCCTGCCAGCTTAGTGTCATCTGCAAATTTGATTGAAATTCGTCAAGTCATTTTTGAAGATATTGAAGAGTACTGGGCCTAAAATGGAACAGTGTGGTTGGTACACCACTGCTTACTTAATGTTATGTAGATGTGATACCATTAAGGACAACTTGCTGAGTACAGTTTGTTGGCCAGTTAAAAATCTATCTGATGGTGATGCTGTCTATCCCACATTTTTCTAGTTTACCAAGAAGAAAGTTGTGGTATACTTTGTCAAATGCCTTGCTGAAGTCTAAGTATACTATGTCCACAGCATTTCGTTGGTCTATTAATTTAGACACTTCATCAAAGAATGAAATAAGATTGGTCTGGCATGATCTATTTTTAACAAACCCATGCTAGCTTACTTTATTTGTTTCTAGACCTTCACAGATTTGTTTTTGTTTTTTGTTTTATTTTTTCCAGAATTTTCCCAGATATTGATGTTAGGCTGATTGGTCTGTAGTTTCCTGGATCTGGGTCCCCCTGCCCCATTTTTTGAAGATGGAAACCACATCAGCTCTTTTCCAATCCTTTGGTAGTTCTCTGGTGCTCCAGGATTTTTAAAATATATGTTACAATGGTTCTGAGATAACATCTGCCAGCTCAGGGGTGAAATCTAAAATTTTTCCCTATTAGTTCTGTGGGCATGATGAAGCTTCCACAACTTCCGAAGGTAAACTGTTCTATTGGTTGATTGTTCTCACTGTCAGAAAATTTCTCCTTATTTCTAGGTTGAATCTCTCCTTGATCAGTTTCCATCCATTATTCCTTGTCTGGCCTTCAAGTACCTTGGAAAATAGCTTGGCCCCCTTCCTCTCTATGGCAGCCCCTCAAATATTGGAACACTGCTATCATGTCTCCCCTAGTCCTTCTCTTCACTAGACTAGCCATACCATGGGTTTGTTTCTTTTTTATTCTGTCTGGTTCTTGAAATACTTGCCATTCTTTATTCTTTTATTTTTGTCTCCTTTTGCATTTACCCTTGGTTTTACTGTTTTTATTTGTGAATTGCTCAGTCATTAAATAATACTTTTAATTCATAACTCATTTAGATTTTAGTGTTCTGCTTATATTTTCCCAAATTGCTCAAAGCCTGCAATAAAACTTTGATTAATTGATAACATAAATTAGGGAGTATTATAATTGTAGTTCTCTATTATGGTCTTTGGCTTTTAACCAAAATTTCCTAGCATCTTCCTAAAGATTGATTTTGAGACTACTGAATTGTAATTTACAATCTGAAAACTTTTAATTTCTGTCATTAAATCTATATCATAGATGCATTAAGTGGCTTTATGAGGTTATTATAAGAATTTCAATAACAGATCTAATTTTACCTTCAGCTGTATCAGAGGAATCTGTAAGAAACGAGAGAGAAAAAATGTTTCAAAGAAACAGAAAAACCTTCCAGTTCCACTTTAAAGGCAATCAAAGAACTGCTACAATAAAAATTGGTGGGCTTGGTAGCTTCAATAAAAATGTTAATGTTCAGAGTTCTTCATAAATTCACAGAAATACAGGTAGCCCTTGACTTATGACCACAACTGATCCCAGAATTTCTGTTGCTAAGCGAGACAGTTGTTAAGTGAGTTTTGCCACAGTTAAGCGAATCACGGCAGTTATTAAATTAGTAACATGGTTGTTAAGTGAATCTGGGTTCCCATTGCTGTTAGTTGTCAGTAGGTGCAAAAAGACCCCAGGACACTGCAAACATAATAAATATAAGTCAGTTGCCAAGCATCTGAATTTTGATCATATGACCATGAGGATGCTGCAATGGTTGTGTGAAAAATGGTCATCGGTTAATTTTTTTCAACTTTCCTGATACTTATGTTTCAGTAAAGTTGTCCATGAGCAGCAGTCACATATAACAGAAAGCACTACTCACTATTTTATCAATGGCCTTAAATGCATCATCAAGCCTCACAATGCGCCACTTGACTGGAAAAAAAACCATGAATATTAAATACGAAAATATTATTATTTTAACAGTACTCCCTTTCCCCTTTTTAAAAAAAATTCACTTCATATTAGTGACATTCTGATTTTTCATAAATTTATCTTTTATTAAGAAAATCTTGTTCAGGTTAGATTAATAACTGTGTGCTATCAGCAGAGAATCTGGACTCCTGGCAGGGAGCTCTGTTTTAACTACCCACTCATGCAATGCTTACTCTCCTCTCCAAAGGCCCAATTTTGAAAGACCCGGTGCCAGGTCAGGAAGCTATTCCAGATTCTAGTAAAGGATTTATGCTTACCTATCTCTCCAGGCTTGTATAAGGCCTTGCTAAGTTGTATAAGGTCCCTGGAAGAAGCTTTCTTGAGTAGCACTTTCTTCTGGGCCTCGAAGGTCACAGTGCTGCCCTTTCGGATTAGAATATGCACTTTGGCTATTGCTTCTTCCTACATCAGACAAAGAAGGGTAGGTTTTCTTAATGGGATGACTAAGAACAGAAAAATATTCACTTCTCTATCTGCCTCCCCTAGTTGGGCCTCAAACTACAAATGCAGGCACCCACGAGCACACCAGGATCTAGCACTGTAAGATAAAAAAACAACACTGCATCCTCAAGACACAAGCTTTCATACACTCATGTGACGTCAGTGTCACCAGGGGTGATATCTAAAAATTTTCCCTACCTGTTCTGTGGGTGTGGTGCAGTGGTGGGATTCAGCCAGTTCGCACCACTTCGGGAGAACCGGTTGTTAACTTTCTGAGCAGTTTGATGAACTGGTTGTTGGAAGAAATCATTAGGGCAGAGAACCGGTTGTTGAATCACTTGAATCCCACCACTGGTGTGGTGTAATTGGTGGGCGTGGCTTGGTGGTCATGTGACCAGGTGGGCGTGGCCAATAGCAATAAATAATAAAAATAATAAAGTATACAAAACAATAAGAGGTACCAAAAACCAACTTTCACATTTTACACACACACAACACAATACAACTGACTCACACACAATGTAATAGCTACACTTCATCCAAAATGGCCCCTGCAACAAGCAGGAACCTCACACAGCCACAAAAAGCTCAAAACCCAACTTTCACAATTTACACACACACACAACACAACATAACTGACTCACACACACACAAAATGCCACATACAGTTTTGTGAGATTTTGTGTGTTTGTGTAGTTAGAGTGAAACACTACAGAATCACATCAAATCTCAGAAAGCTGCACAAATATTTTATTTTATTTTATTTTATTATTTTATTTATATTTTTAGATAAAAGCAGCTAAATTTAAAACTTCCTTAATTTTAAATTGCTATGTCTAAAAAAAAAAAAAAACTTTAAAAAAAACCTAATTAACTATTTTTTTAAAGCTCCCCCCTTTACTTAACCAATTGAAAGGACAAGGCAGGCAGACTGAGTTGCTCACCGATGAGATGGATTGCAGGCAGGCAGATTGAGTTGCTAGCTGATGCAATTGATTGCAGCAGCTGAAGCAAGGCAGGAATAGTGAGCGAGCCCGAAGGAAGCAGCAAGCTGCCAAGTAGGCAAGTGGGGACTGGGTGATAGGGTGGGCACGGGTGGGGGGAGGGCAGGGATTTTTGCTACTGGTTCTCCGAATTACCCCCCCCCCCATCGCTACATGTCTTTACATGTAGCGATGTAATACGCACACACACATGGGGTGTGCCCATGTGCGTATGTCTCTGCATACGCACATGGTCACACCCAAAATTGTCTTTCTCCTGAATATCTTTGTTCCATTTTTCTCCCTCCTTCTGCACTTTTTTCATGTTCTTTAATCATGCTAATCCTTCCATAGCCAGAGGGATGCCAGTTGGAGATTACTGGAATTAAAAGAAAACCTTCTAATGATGGGAATAAATGAATTAGAAAAAAGAGGATTGTTAAGTGGGACAAAACTTACACCATAATAAGTCCTGCTTGTGGAAACAAAGCTTGGGGCCTGAAGGGGGAAAAAAACAGTTTAGCAGTCTTTTAAATGTACCCAACACACCATCAAAATAAATAGGCTACATGTTGCATATATACTACTTTCCTAAGATATGTTTACTCAGTGTCTAAATTGATGTACCAGTTGATGTACTAAATTAAAGCTATGGTTTAGTTAATTCTGTTCTGTTGACTAAACTATAGTTGGCCGTTGGGTTATACTGTGTTAAAAGGATACCACATTATGGTTTCCCATGTGGTATGAATCCAAAAACAGCCAGTCAGAGAAAATCCTTTACAGCTGAACATTAATCAAATTTAAAATGTATGTTGATCAATGTTGCTTAATTTTTCTTTCAAATTTCAAATGGATCACAAATTATTATTTTGATTTATCGGTATAAGTGTGCACAAACTGATATTGTTGTGAGTTCGAAACTTATTTGTAAGACACATATAAATTATAATCAAATAACATCCTTAAAAAAATAATTTAGGGTCTGAGGATGTAGGTCCGGTAGCTGTATGATATTTATTAATGTCAATATATTTATATTCTAAATACTTGCTCCTTTGAAGATGGAGACAATAATTTTTATTGTGCAATGGTTATGCCTTATTCACTGAATTTGACAGAGAATCCATTAACAGTTATTCATTATCCTCCCTTCATATACCTTTTCCATCATTTTTCTGACCACAGAATATCTATTAAGGAGAACATTAAGGAGAGATATTGGACTAGTTGCACAGCTCTCTGAAGGTGAAGAAATAAACATATTCTACAGGATAAGCTGCATCTAGAAAAAACAGATGATATATTGTACTTGTCCTTCCTATTTTTTAAATACCACAACCATCACTTTTTCTATTTTATGGACCTTGTTTTCCTTGAACTCAGCACAAGTTGAAAGCTTGGAAGAATAAACTTCTGGTCCTGGTGACCAACTTAGATTGGATCCTTTTTTTTTCCTTCTACTTTTAAAATCCCTCTAATTTCATTTACTCTCTGTTCTCTGTTACAATTTGCATTTCCCAGATACTTCCAGAGTCAGCACATCTAAAGCAACTGCAATTATTCTCTTATCAATGAAGATTCTCAACAACTGCTGAAGACAAATTCAATGTCAGATATCACCTCTCAATACCAGTTGCAGAAAGATACAAGCAGATGGATGTTCTTGTTGAAGGCTCCCCAAACACATCAGGTGGCTGTTAGATTGGTCTTTTCTTCTAGAACTTTATTTCTCAACCCTGGCAACTTTAAGATGCACACTGGATGGGGAATTGTGAGCAGGTTCAAGGTTGCAAGGTTGTAGTATCTGTTCTTTTTTGTCTTTAAATGCAATCCACACATTTTAAAGTTACCAAGGTTGTGAAATACTGTTCTAGAGGCCAATTTTTGCCTATCCTCCCCTCATTTCAGGTGTCTATAGTGTACAATTAAGAAAGGTGGCAGCCAAAACTGTGCAAGTTCTGCCTGTGACAATGTGATACCTACAAATAGTAGGTAGAGTTTTAACCTCAGCACCATGAATGCCATTTTTTAAAATTATACCCGGCAGATATCCCTGCCTTATTCTATGCCATCAGAAGTGACTGGCAGAAATAAAAATTTCTACATGGAACTAAATCACATGATACGTTTTGCTAATCTGATAGAAGCAGGGAGGTGATGGTTACAACAAATCCAGTTCTTCAGGACTGCAATGAAAGCCCTGCCTATGCCCTTCCAAATTATTCTTTTTCTGGAGCAACTTGCCTGGAAGTGGATACACTCAAAGGTTCCTGGTGCTTCCACGTCCTTCTCTGCTAAGGTGTGGTTCTGATTCTTCAACTCCAAGGTAACCAGCAGATAGTTAGTCTCTTCGAGGGAGCGTAATAATATGCAGAACTTTTCTACATTGGGATGATCAATTATGGCTGGGAAAACCACCAGGTAATGACTGGAAGGTAAGAGAAAGGGTTTAGCCTGGAGGTATTTCAGACTTGGTAAGTTCAAGAATGTAACATTTCCAGCCAACTTAAATTAGTTTATATCCTTTTCTCCTTATTTTCTCACTAATCCTTACATTAAAATATTTGTCTGTGGAAAAACTCAATTTCCCACATTAGTACAAATCTGACTATCAAGCATAGTGATACACTTGTCAGCTGGTCCTGCTTGTCAGAAAGCAAGTGCAATTGCATCGATGCCCACAAAAACCCATAGTGTTTCTTCTCCTATTTTGGTCAACTTAATTTATCAGCACTGTTCTTTCAGAAATAATCTGACACTTTTAAAGAGTGGCAAATTTGAGTAATCTAAATCTGCACTTTCTCTCTCTTTCCTTGCATGCAGAAATTATGATCTCTTCCAGGGTAGTGCAAATCCAGTCCCTGTCTGCATTTCCAGTCTCCACTCCAGAAATATTGTTTTCCTTCCGAAGCCATCTCAAACACTTCTGACCAGTTGGTCTATTGTGCTTCCCTTAAGTCTTGCAGAAGACTCAGCTGCTGTTTTTATCTTATAGACAAACCTGTGGGATAGGTAAGGACATTCTGGAAATGAATATTAAGCTGACATTAATAAGTCAAATGGAACAAAGAGTCAAATAGATGTGGCCCCAGACATTACTTAATCTGCCCTAAAATTTCACTTCCCAACTTCACTTGGGAATTCTGAACTAATATCATTCACATATATTAAAAAATTCTTGCTCTTACTAATGCATCTGCACTGATATTCCTCCATGAAATTGACTGAGCAAAGAAAGAGATTTTTTTTTGAAATCTTACGGATCTGAAATGACCAAAGCTGATTGTGACAGCAAAGCCAGAATCCAAAGTAGGATGGCTGTCTGCATGACTTGTCCTATTATAGGCAGCAGAAGTTAAATCCAATTCCAATACTGATGTCTGGTGGCAGATATTTAAATACTCTTCTAGAGACCCTGTTCCAAAGAGCATATGTACTCTGAACTGATGAATTTCACTTCCAAGGCCAGTGATCCCCATATTTATTTTTTTCCTTCTCTGTACATAGTTAAGCAATATGCATCCACAAATGAACTCCCATCATTCCCTACCAAACACTTGTCACAAGGAATGTAATGAAGCATGAACTTGAGGTATATTTCAGCAGAATCAGGAACAGGACATCAAAATAATGCAGAATGACAGAGTTGGAAGGGACCTTGGAGGTCATCTAGACCAACCCCATGCCCAAGCAGGAGACCCTATATTCTGGACAAACGACTGTCCAATCTCTTCTTAGAAACCTCCAGTTATAAGCACCCACAACCTCTGGAGACAAGGAGTTCCACTGATTAATTATTTTCACTGTCAGGAAATTTCTCCTTAGTTCTAGGTTGCTTCTCTCTTTGATTAGTTTCCATTCATTGCTTCTTGTCTTTATAGAATATGTTCTCTCCCACTTCTTTGGAACAGGCTCTCAAATATTGGAAGAAACAGGAATGAATAACAGAAATTGCTGAATGTTGACTCCACTAATTTTGCTCAAGGAATTGTGAGATTTGTAGTCCAGCCACATCTTTGCAGATGAGGTTTCCTAATGTCAATTTATTAGTAAAACTGCACACATAATATTTAAACAGCACTGTTCAGTTGCTATCCATTAATGCGCAGCTTCAAGGTTGCAATAGCTGTATCTTTTTGTCTTTATGCAAAATCTGGACTAGTCAAAACTTCAGAATAGCTTCTCCACCCTGGCAAAAAAGGTTTCTGAATTTTATTCCTGAGAGTAAATACCCAACAATCTCCTACTTGCCCCAGACTGCATGACCACTTGCAAAATACTACCGTCTTTCCCCTAAAAAGACCAGGTCTTATATTAATTTTTGCTTCAAAAGACGCTTCAGGGCTTATTTTCTGGTTAGGTCTTATTTGAGGGGAAATATGGTACTAAATGCATCCATCTGGCTGACAATCTTAACTGGGGCTTATTTTGTGGGTAAGGCTTATATTATGAGCATCCTGAAAAATCATGCTAATACTTATTTTCCGGTTGGGTCTTATTTTGGGGGAAACAGGGTAGTCCAAAGTATCTGGAGAAATTGTTTACTGTGTTATCAAGATAATGTTTGGCTTGAGATGAATAGAAAACAGCAAGGGCCAGGAGAATTCAACACAGTCACCATAGTTGACCCATCTCACAATATGTACCAACAGAGGAAAGTTTGCTCTTTTTTTTAATTGACTGAAATTCAGTTGCTATGTGTAGATCATTGTGCACATATGTTGTGCCACAGATCTAAAGTGAACTTTATACATGTTGGAAAAGTCAATTAAAACCCAGGGGAGGATACTGTGAGTCAGTGACCAGAAAACATATCAACATCAAACGGACCATCAGTAGGGAATGAATAAAAGTTTGAATTTTTAACTCTGAACTCTGAATGCTTTAGGACTAAAGTTAGAATAAAGACAAGATTTCTTTTGGAGGGAGAACAGATTATAAACATTAGGAAGCAGGGGACGGCAGAAAAAAACAAGTTTTTATAAAATGAAATAAACTTTGCAATATACCAAAATTGTAAAATACAACTCATTAATATAATCTTCATTATCAATTACTTCATTATCAATTACTTTCTGTTTCTTCAACAACATTTTGAAAAAGCACACACACACAAAAAACATCAATACAATCAATATTAAGGTCAAACATAGAAATAAATTAATAATTACAAACTTGTTATAAGGGGTGTATGTTTTGCCATCTTCCTAAAGATTGTGAAAGTGGGAACCAAAAATATCTCCCTATGAAGATCTCTCATCTAGCTTCAGGCATTAGACATCTAAAAGGTAACGGTAAAGGTTCCCCTCGCACATACGTGCTAGTCATTGCCGACTCTAGGGAGTGGTGCTCATCTCCGTTTCAAAGCCGAAAAGCCAGCGCTATCCAAAGATGTCTCCGTGGTCATGTGGCCGGCATGACTCAACGCCAAAGGCGCACGGAACGCTGTTACCTTCCCACCAAGGTGGTCCCTATTTTTTCTATTTGCATTTTTACGTGCTTTCAAAACTGCTAGGTTGCAGAAGCTGGGACAAGTAACGGGAGCTCACCCCGTTACACGGCAGCACTAGGGATTCGAACCGCTGAACTGCCGACCTTTCAATCGACAAACTCAACGTCCTAGCCCCTGAGCCACCGTGTCCCCTAGTAGACATCTATCAATCATCAATTAAAGATAGTTTATCTTAAATTATACCATTATATCAAATTTTAAGATATTTTCAACCTAATATATATTGTCATTTTGGAATAATCATATAAAGCTTCTTTAGATTAGAACTGCAGAAAAAATAATTGCTACCAACCTGCCTTCCATTGAGGACCTGTATACTGCACGAATCATGAAGAGGGTCATGAAAATATTTACAAATCCCTCACATCCTGGAATGTGGAATGTGGAACGCCAGAAAGAATGAAGCGACTTGGCCAAAGCCGAAAGGACGCTCAGCTGTGGATGTATCTGGTGGTAAAAGGAAAATCCGATGCTGTAAAGATTTTTTCTCCATAGGAACCTGGAATGTAAGATCCATGAATCAAGGCAAGCTGGATGTGGTCAAACAGGAGATGACAAGACTGAACATCAACATCTTAGGAATAAGCAAACTAAAATGAACAGGAATGGGCAAATTTAATTCAGATGAGCATCAGGTATACTATTGTGGGCAAGAATCCCTCAAAAGATATGGAGTAGCCTTCATAATCAATAAAAGAGTAGGAAAAGCAATACTGGGATACAATCCCCAAAATGACAGAATGATCTCAGTTCGAATCCAAGGCAAACCATTCAATATCACAGTAGTTCAAGTCTATCCCCAACCACTGGTGCTGAAGAGGATGAAATTGACTGGTTCTATAAAACCCTACAGCACCTGATAGAATTAACACCAAAAAATGATGTCCTTATCATCATGGAAGATTGGAATGCTAAAGTAGGAAGCCAAAAGATTACCGGAATAACAGGCAAGTTTGCCTTTGGAGTACAAAATGAAGCAGGGCACAGACTGATAGAATTGTCAAGATAATACAATGGTCATAGCAAACACTCTTTTCCAACAACCTAAGAGACAACTCTACACATGGACATCACCAGATTGTCAACACAGAAATCAGATTGACTATGTGCTCTGCAGCCAAAGATGGAGAAGCTCTATAAAGTCAGTAAAAACAAGACCAGGAGCTGACTGTGGCTCAGATCATGAGCTGCTTCTTGCAAAATTTATGCTTAAACTGAAGAAAGTTGAGAAAAACACCAGGCCACTCAGGTATGAACCAAATCATATCCTTGATGAATATACAGCAGAGGTGACAAATAGATTTAAGGAATTAGATCTGATAGACAGAGTGCCTGAAAAACTATGGACAGAGGTTTGCAACATTGTACAAGAGATAGCAACTAAAACCATTTGTCAGCCTGCCCCAGATCAGTGTTTGAGAAAATAAAAACCCAACTTCATCATGTTGAAGAATTTGGTAATTTATATCATACAAGTCTGGATGCAGTGGAAGCAAAGCTGGAACTGGAAGTAAATCAAAACCCCAGAGTCACATTCTCTCCTGAACCCTCCCCCTACTAGAGGTCATACAGTAATAGTCCAATGTCTTCTTTCTCCTCAGCCACGTGTAGTTTCACTTCCGATATTCTCCCTCTGTCAATCTTCTGAATGGAATGTGGAATCAGCAGCTGCCGTTTCATTCATGTGCCAACACAATTCAAACCTCTGGTTTTGAAAATGGCATTTCCCCTCTCCCCCACATACAATGTCAGCTGACGCTGGGAACAGTGAAAACCTCCCCCCCTTCTCCATAAAGCATGTAAGACAATCAGTAGAGCAAACTTTTAACAAGGTAATAAAATAGTCAGATAATCTAGTAGGAGAAATACAGTAAATTAAAGCGGAGGCTGACACCATTCCAAAGAAAAAGAAATGCAAGAAAGCAAAATGGCTGTCTCTGGAAGCTTTGCAAATAGCTGAGGAAAGAAGAGAAGTGAAAGGCAAGGGAGAAAGAGAAAGATACACCCAGTTAAATGCAAAATTCCAGAGAATAGCTAGAAGAGATAATAATGCATTCTTAAATGAACAGTGCAAAGAAATAGAAGAAAACAATTGAATAGGGAAAACCAGAGATCTCTTCAAGAAAATTGGAGATATGAAGGGAACGTTTCATGCAAAGATGGGCATGATAAAGGACCAGAATGGCAGGGACCTAACAGAGGCAGAAGAGATTAAGAAGAGGTGGCAAAATTACACAGAAGAACTATACAAAAATGAGCTTAACATCCCTGATAACCACAATGGGGTGGTCACTGACCTTGAGCCAGACATCCTAGAATGTGAAGTCAAACGGGCCTTAGGAAATCTGAGCAACAACAAAGCTAGTGGAGGAGAGAGTATTCCAGCTGAGCTATTCAAAATCTTAAAAGATGTTGCAGTAAAAGTGCTACACCCAATTTGCCAGCAAATTTGGAAAACTCAACAATGGCCACAGGTTTGGAAAAGGTCAGTTTAGATTCCAATTCCAAAGAAAGGCAATGCCAAAGACTGTTCAAACTATCGCACCATTGCACTCATTTCACATGCTAGTAAGGTTATGCTTAAAATCCTACAAGCTAGGCTCCAGCAGTATGTGGATCGAGAACTACCAGAAGTACAGGCAGGATTTCGTAGAGGCAGAGGAACTAGAGATCAAATTGCCAACATACGCTGGATCATGGAGAAAGCTAGGGAGTTCCAGAAAAACATCTACTTCTGCTTCATTGACTATGCTAAAGCCTTTGATTGTGTGGATCACAACAAATTGTGGCAAGTTCTTAAAGAGATGGGAGTACCAGACCATCTTATTTGTCTCTTGAGAAACCTGTATGCGGGTCAAGAAGCAACAGTGAGAACTGGACACGGAACCACTGATTGGTTCAAAATTGGGAAAGGAGTCCGGCAAGGCTGTATACTATCACCCTGTCTATTTAACTTATATGCAGAGAACATCATGAGAATGGCAGGGCTAGATGAATCGAAAATTGGAATTAAGATTGCTGGGAGAAATATCAACAACCTCAGATATGCAGATGATACCACTCTAATGGCAGAAAGTGAAGAGGAACTAAAAGCCTCTTGATACGGGTGAAGGAGGAGAGTGCAAAAGTTGGCTTGAAATTCAACATTAAGAAAATTAAAATCATGGCATCCGGCCTTCTCAATTCCTGGCATATAGATGGAGAAGAAATGGAGGTAGTGACAGATTTTATTTTCCTGGGCTCCAAGATCACCACAGATGGGGACTGCAGCCAAGACTGTTATTGCTTAACACTGTGTAAGCCGCCCTGAGTCTTCGGAGAAGGGCGGGATATAAATTCAAATTTAAAAAAAAAGAAATTAAAAGACGCTTGCTCCTGGGGAGGAAAGCTATGGCAAATCTAGACAGCATACTAAAAAGCAGAGACATCACCCTGCCAACAAAAGTGTATATGGTCAAGGCTACGGTTTTCCCAGTTGCAATGTATGGCTGTGAAGGCTGGACCATAAGAAAGGCTGAGCGCCAAAGAATTGAGGCCTTCGAACTCTGGTGCTGGAGAGGAGATCAACCCTGACTGCTCTTTAGAAGGCCAGATCCTGAAGATAAAACTATAATACTTTGGCCACCTAATGAGAAAGAAGGACTCACTGGAGAAGAGCCTAATGCTGGGAAAGGTTGAGGGCAAAAGCAGAAGGGGACGACAGGGAACGAGCTGGCTGGCTGGAGTCACTGAAGCAGTAGGCATGAGTTTAAATGGACTCCAGAGGATGGTAGAGGACAGGAAGGCCTGGAGGAACGTTGTCCATGGGGTTGCAATAGGTCGGACACGACTTCGCAACTAACAACAACAACACATCCTGGACATAAACTGTTTCAACTCCTACCCTCAAAACGACGCTATAGAGCACTGCACACCAAAACAACTAGACACAAGAACAGTTTTTTCCCGAAGGCCATCACTCTGCGAAACAAATAAAACTAGATATTCAACACTGTCAAACTATTTACGAAATCTGCACTACTATTAATCTTCTTATCGTTCCCAGCACCCATCTCTTTCCTCTTATGACTGTATGACTATAACTTTGTTGCTGGTAATCCTTATGATTTATATTGATATTGATTGTTCCTGATTGCTTATTTGTACCCTATGATTATCATTAAGTGTTGTATCATTAAGTATTAAATTTGTACCCTATGACCAGCATTAGTCTTGTAAATGTTGTACCTTGATGAAGGTATCTTTTCTTTTATGTACACTGAGAGCATATGCACCAATACAAATTCCTTGTGTGTCCAATCACACTTGGCCAATAAAAAATCCTACTCTATTCTATTCTATTCTATTCTATTCTATTCTATTCTATTCTATTCTATTCTATTCTATTCTAGATAATTTTGGGTTCAAGTTCTAGTTTTGGGTTCAAAATATATCAACTATTCCTATCATATTGTTTTGAAGGTTATGGTGCTGTATATTAATTCTGAAAACTGCATTTTGATTCTTTTTCTCACACAAAATGGATGACAGACATTAACACCAGTAACAATGGTTATATATGAATGGATAGAAATGTAAAGAGCCGGGATTTCTATTATTAGTCAACAATTGGATAATTGAGTGTTTGGCAAATAGTTAAAGGTGCAGGGTTAGGAATGGGGAGGACTCTCTTGGAACCAGAAGCTAGTTGGTGACTTTGGGCCTCAATCTCTTTGGGACTGAATCTCTGCCCTATATCAGGAAATTGAAAAAAGTGTCCTAGAGCAGCAGTTCTCAACCTGTGGGTCGCGACCCTGTTGGGGGTCGAATGACGATTTGCCAGGGGTTGCCTAAGACCATCGGAATATGGGAAGTATACTTGCGAGTCGAAGAATCGCACTCCAATGGTTGACTCCACAAGCAATCACTCCCGATCGCTAGCCTAATCTGGCTTCAGGCGTGGTAAACTTAATAGGGGAGAAGTCTCCGCTTTAATGCCTCCGTCCTCAAGGCAATCGCAAGCAGTTCAGATCTCTAGCCAATACGGCTTCAGACGCGATAAATTAAAAAAAAACAGTCTGCCGCTTTTTTCCCCCTTCTGTGGCTGCTGAGGCATGCTGAGATCGCTGCAAAAATAATTTTACAGTTGGGGTCGCCACATCGTGAGGAATTGTATTAAAGGGGTCGCAGCACTATAAAGGTTGAGAAGCACTGTCCTAGAGGGTGATGCTGGCAAACCACCTGGAAATGTTGCCTAAAATGCATAGATTTGTCCTTTTAGTTGCCAAAACTCCAGATTAATTTAGGAACAAAAAAAATATGATAATGATGAAGTTGCATTATTTTCTACGCTAAAAGATAAATATATATTCACTGCCATCCACTGGCAATAATTTTCTGTACAACTACATTTATTGATAACTCAGTTTGGACTAGGAACATTTTTAATTTCAAAAAAATTAATCCATTAAAACAATCACTAATTCCAAAAACATTACATGAAAATCCCTAATTGGGTTTCGACAATGGAAGCAATGATCCATCCCAATACTCTGAATCTAAGTAAAATGGCAAAATACAGTGAAATTCTAGATAACCAGGGGAAATCTAAAAAATAGGCAAGAATTGGAAGAACAGGGAATAAATATAGATTGGTGGCCTTATTTACAATTAAAATCAAGATATATAAAAGATAAAGATGAATACAGTATTGAAATTCTACCAAAACAATTAGACAAAATATTGACTGGTCTGGATGAAAAATTAATAACCAAAATTTATAATTATTTATTAGAATTCGACAGAGCAGAAAATATAGTAAAAGGAGCTATTATAGCCTGGGCTAGAAATATTGGGCATAATATCGAATTAGATGATTGGGAAACAATTTGGAACAAAAATTATAAACTAACCAGATCGGCAAAATACAAAGAAAATCAATATAAAATGTTTTAACGTTGGTATTTGGCACCTTCTAGATTGGCAAAAATATATCCAAATTTAAACCCCAATTGCTGGAAATGTGGACAAAAGCAAGGTACCTTCTTTCATACATGGTGGTCATGCTCCGAAACAAAAAAATATTGGATGAAAATACATAGTTGGATACAGGAATTAACAGGGTTCCAGATAGAATACACACCAGAGCTGTTTCTTCTAGGAATGATGAAAACAAAATATGAAAAAAACCCAACATATATTATATTATTTATATATTATTATATTATTTATATATTATATTATATATTATTATATTATTTATATATTATATTATATATTATTATATTATTTATATATTATATTATATATTATTATATTACATTATATATATTATTTTGTGGGATGCGGCGGCTCAGGGGCTAGGATGTTGAGCTTGTCGATCGAAAGGTCGGCAGCTCAGCGGTTTGAATCCCTAGTGCTGCCATGTAACGGGGTAAGCTCCTGTTACTTGTCCCAGCTTCTGCCAACCTAGCAGTTTCGAAAGCACATAAAAATGCAAGTAGAAAAAATAGGGACCACCTCTGGTGGGAAGGGAACAGCATTCCGTGCACCTTTGGTGTTGAGTCATGCTGGCCACATGACCATGGAGACATTTTCGGACAGCGCTGGCTCTTCGGCTTTGAAACAGAGATGAGCACCACCCCCTAGAGTCAGGAACGACTAGCACGTATGTGCGAGGGGAACCTTTACCTTTACCTTTTATATTATTTTACATATGACAACGGCGGAAGATTGGCATTTGCAGCAACGTTGGAGTAGCTCAAATACACCCTCTGAAGAGTTAATAATTAGAAAAATATTGGACTGCACCAAGATGGACAAAATGCACTTGAACTGAAAGGACAGATGGATTCAGATTTTTATATAATATGGGAGAAATGGTATAATTGGGTCAAAAATAGGAAAAAAGGGGAAATAACAGATAGTAGAATTAGTAAGAATTAGAAATTCAAATTAGAATTAGTAATATAATTTAGTAAAATTATATAGAGCATAGAAGAACACTAATGGGATATAATCATCAGTGATAAATCAGTGGTTCTCAACCTTTATAGTGCTGCATCCCTTTTAATACAATTCCCCACGATGTGGCAACCCCAACCATAAAATAATTTTCGTTCATAGGCCTAAGTAACTGTACTTTTGCTAATGTTATAAATCGTAATCATAATGTAAATATCTGATATACAGGATGTATTTTTATTGTTAGAAAGTGTACAATTGGCTCTAACCAATTGTAAAAGTCAGCCATATAATCTAACTTCAAATTTACACCTCAATCATTGTTTATCTTTCAGTATCTCTTTC
Source organism: Ahaetulla prasina (assembly GCF_028640845.1). NCBI lineage: Eukaryota > Metazoa > Chordata > Lepidosauria > Squamata > Colubridae > Ahaetulla > Ahaetulla prasina. Next base: position 187,917,004 of record NC_080540.1, read on the forward strand.
GTTCTTCGTCTTTTTAATTGACCACTTGGTCCCCTGAAGGATCAAAGGTTCAAAGGGTGAGATACTTCTCAGAGGCTCTGATCACACAAATAAGTTCCCAGAGAAAAGGTGTGGGGAGACCAGGCTCTGATCACACATTTTGAGAGATGCCAGATATTTTCAGAAGAGATCTCAATAACAACAATCCAGGATGTTAGTCCATTTGGCATATTTGTGTTACAAAAGGCATAATATATATGTCAATGTTACATGAAGCAGATATTTGCAGTATGCAGTTACAAAAGACATAATATATAGATTGTTACACTTGATCGCGAATGGAAGGGGGGGTAGGTCCTTAGTTGGCTTGACAGAACTTGCTAGTTGAAAGTTCTGCTGGTTAAACATAACGTTGTCACCCTAATCAAAAAAAAACAAAAACATATTTCCGATGGTCTTAGGCGACCCCTGACAAATCGTCATTCGACCCCCAATGGGGTCGCGACCCACAGGTTGAGAACCGCTGATATAAATTGTCACAGTCATGTACAAGAGTTGAATGAAAATTGTTTAATTGTTGAAATTCAATAAAAAGGGCATTGGTTTATCTTCTGTCGATTGCAGGGACAGCAGTCATGATAGGATTGGAAATGACTCCTGTCTGATGACAACTGAGTCTGCCGGTTGAGAAGCTCCTCCTCTTCCTTCTGCTTCCCAGCTTTCAGATGAAGGAGATATGGCAGACTAGCATGCTGAGCTAAAAAGACAAGGTGAGTACGCCCGCCCCTCCCTGCCTAACTTGTAACAGATCCCCGGAGGACCAGGAATAAACAACAGGGTGGGGCTGACTGCTGTCCCTGCAATTGACAGAAGATGCGTTCAGGTAAACCAATGCCCTTTCTCTTCGATTGCTGGGACAGCAGTCAGGATGGGGACATGCCAAAGCTGCTACCCTATAGGGAGGGATGAGAAACTGAGTCCGACGGGCCCAGAACTGGAATAACTCTCTGGAGGACCCTATGACCAAAGGCAGCTTCGGCTGATGCAAATCTGTCCACCTTATAGTGTCTAGTGAATGGTGAAGGAGAAGACCATGTGGCAGCCCTGCAGACCTCCTCTAAAGATGCCTGCGTAGCCCAGGCCGCTGAGGTAGAGGCACTATGGGCCGAATGGGCTGTAATGTGGTGCAGAATGGGAAGGGCTTGAGAGGTATAGGCTGTGCCAATAGATGCCCTAAGCCATCACCCTAAAGTGGGAGAGGAAACCTTCTGACCTAATGAAATTGGTTGAAATGAAATAAAGAGACCTCTGATCTCCAAATGGGAGAAGTTTTTTTTGTTTTGTTTTGTTTTGTTTTGTTGCATTTATATCCCTTCTCTGAAGACTCAGGGCGGCTTACACTATGTTAAGCAATAGTCTTCATCCATCTGTATATTATACAAAGTCAACTTATTGCCCCCAACAATCTGGGTCCTCATTTTACCTACCTTTATAAAGGATGGAAGGCTGAGTCAACCTTGGGCCTGGTGGGACTTGAATTTGCAGTAATTGCAAGCAGCTGTGTTAATAACAGACTGTCTTAGTCCATTGAACCACCAGAGGCCCACTTGAGGTATATCTGGAGAGCTCTGCGAACATCAAGGGTATGCCAGGAGTGTTCTAGGGCATGGGATGGGTTGGGACAGAAATTGGGAAGGACCAATTCCTGAGCCCTGTGAAAGGGAGTGTTGATTTTGGGAACAAACGTGGGATCCAATCTAAGGACTACTCTGTCCGTGTGGAAAACACAAAGGTCTGGTCTAGAAGAAAGGGCTCTAACTCTGAAATCCGGTGAGCGGATGTAATCGCCACCAAAAAGACTACCTTGTACGTCAAGTATTTCAGACCCACCTCCCGTAAGGGCTCAAAGGGAGATTTGGTGAGGGCATTGAGAACCTTAGAAAGGTCCCATGAAGGATAACGGTGTAAAGTGGGAGGTTTGAGATTGGAAGCAGCCCGTAAAAATTCCCAAATGAGAGGGACCTGGGAAAGGGAACCTCTAGCCCTGCATACCCTGATGGAGGAAAGGGCGGCTACCTGCCTGCGTAAGGTATTAGGGGAGAGACCTGCATCTAACCCATCCTGGAGGAAGTCCAAAATTCGAGAGGTGGAAGCCTCTGTGGGAACCAAGTTCTTCTCAGAGCACCAAGTGTCGTGTCCCACTCCTCCGCTGACGGCCAGGTCAGGGAAATCCAAATCAGGCTTGCCTCTGCAGCTCTGCCCAAAGTCCTAGCAAAGTCCTCAGAGCAGGCAGGAGACCAGAAAGTGACTTCAGCAAGATAAGTTCGACTTTGCCTGACTCAGAGACTGCCAGAAAGCAGATCCTTTATATAGGCCATGGGGTGTGGCTCCATGACTCAGCACTCATTAAGGCCTGCCCCTCCCTTCCTTCTGTTGCCTCCGCCTATCCAGTCTTCTGATGCGAGGGTCACTCCAATCAGCAGCTGTTGGAAATAAACTTTCCTCAGGCTCACATGCTGTGGAGGAGGGGGAGAGGTCTAGCTGCTCCGTTTGCCTGGGCATGGAGCCAGGGCTGGGGCCGGGGGGTGCTCCCTCCTCTGCAGCCTTCTTGGGCATGGAGCCAGGGCTGGGGCCGGGAGATGCCCCCTCCTCAGCCTGTCTGGGCATGGAGCCAGGGCTGGGGCCGGGGGGACATTCTTCAGCGTTTGGAAGCAGATAAGCAGACCCTGGCTGCGGTGAGAGCGGGCAAGACACAACACCAAGAAGCAAACTTAGCCCAAGTAGAGTCATATATCCTGTTCATGGAAGCTCGCCTAGTTGACTGTAAAGTCTTGATGACTCGAGGCGAGATGTCTGCTTCCCTCAGGAGGCTCCTGACAACCGCCAAGCAGTTAGCTGAAGCCAGCCTGCTGACGGGTGTATCAGGGATCCTTGAGTCAAAACCACCTTGTGAGGCGGAATCCTCCAAGGAGGTTGGACTGATAGTGCTTGAAGGTCCGCAAACCAAAGCTAGCAAGGCCAATAAGGTGCTATCAAGACGATGTCCGCTTGTTCTTCTAACAGCTTCCTGACTACTCTGGTGATCAAGGCGAGGGGGGAAAGGTATACAGGAGGCCGGGAGGCCACCTGCTGCATAGAGCGTCCACGCCTTCCGCCCCTGGAGAAGGAAACCTGCTGAAAAATCTCGCTGTCTGGGCATTGGCCCGTGTGGCAAAAAGGTGGACTTGTGGGGAGCCGAACCATTCCGACAGTTCCCTGAACAAGTCCGGGTGAAGGCTCCATTCCCTTTGGTCCACTGTGGCTCGACTGAGCTTGTCTGTGTCAGGCTACCTCCGACTATAATTAGGAAAGAATTCACCTTGACTTCATTTGGAATAAAGAAAAGTACTTTTACTATTTACAGTCTTGATAGCAGCTAAGTAAAGTTGGATCTGAGACAAAATATGGCTAACATATCATATCCCCCCAATTGTCCCTCCTCCTCCAGGAGGTCAGGCTGGTCTGGGCCAATGCCAGCTCCTTCTCGGCCCCTCATGGTAATCTTCTTCCACAGGTCTCTAGTTGTCAGTCATCTTAGGAATGCAGTGTCTGTTAGAAAAGCCCGCGCTGATAACACTCAGTCGTTAATCACCCCTCCCCCACTGTTATGTCAGCCGACACTCTTAATAGGCTCCTTTCCCTTACCCTGTACGGTGGTATGATACATCTCATTTCCTTAATAGTTTTATAATACAGAAATAAACATTTCACATTCTATCTACTGATATAATCATTCAAAAGTATACGAAGATTGGAGTGGAGGCTGACAGTCTGCCTTGACATTCGCCACACCTGAGATGTGAGTTGCTTTTATCGATCTGAGGTGCCGTTCCACCCAAAGACCCAATCTCTCCGCCTCCCTCATCAAAGGATGGGAGTGGGTCCCTCCAAAGCAATTGAGGTTTTGAGGGCTTGGACTTCTTTGAAGAGTGTGATGACTCAGGAGTTCCTCTAGAAGTATGGCCTCTTTTACAAGATTGATGAGAAGCAGAGTCGGCCATTTTGAATAATAGACTAGCCGCTCCCCCACCACCCTTGATAATCCAAGGTGAAACCCACTATGAGATCAAATAAATCCTTGACTCTAGACTATACAGAGGTCAATTACAATATTTAGTCCACTGGAAGAGATATCCATTATCTGAATCTACTTGGGTCAAAAGTTGGAAAGTAAATGCGGACAATTTGATTAAACAATTTCACGACACTTTCCCTGACAAACCTAGAAAACCTCTTGGAGGGGGGAGAGGGGGGTAGAAGGGACTACTCTACACCGGCACTCTTCTTTATTAATTCTTTGTTTTCTTTCCTAGGATATAGCTTCTTTTCCAAGGGGGGATGCCTGTCAGGCCTGGAGACCATACTAGCCTTAGGGTTCCAGATGTTGCCACATTTTTCCCCTGAGGAGAAGAAGGGGGGTTGAGGGGTATGGTAACATTCTTCAAGCGGTCAAGGTCAGATGGTGTTCACTTCTGCAGGAGGAGTGGCGAGAAGATATTCAAATGAACTGGGAGAACGTGGGACCATGTGACCAGCACAGGGGTTAGGGGGGTGAGACTCTTGGGGTTTGTATAACTGGGAAAAGAATCCGGAAGTTCAGTTTTGGAATTTCACTCATCGTGTGCCAGTTTCCTTATGCTAGTAAAGAACTCTGAAAGACAATGGCTTCTGAGGTTTTTTTTATGCAGAAGAGGTTTTTCTGGAACCTTGACACATGACTACTGCCAGGTGAAGGTCCCTTGGAATTTCGACACAGAGCCACTGCAACTAGGATTGTAACAGAATTGAAGATAATCAATTAGATTAGTGAGTGATTTGCCTAGAATGATGGCTGAGTGAAGTCAATCAAAAACTGGGAATAGAATACAGCTGTCTGAGATAATGATTCCATTCAGCACTTACCAATATAGACTGGCATAGTTGAACCTAGCTGAGAAAGAAGCTAAACAAAGTTAAAAACAAGCTGAATCAACTTTATGTCAGAGTAGACTCAGAATCACATGTTGATAAATCTGATTTTAAAAAATTCAAGATCTAAAAGCAATGATCTCTGGTCAAGAAGCATAAACTGCCTAAATTACAACATACTTTAGGAAAACAGGTTAAGAAACAAGAGAAACTGGAGGACCATCTTCTTGACCAACTCTAAGCATCATTTTACAATTGCAAATTGATATGTTTTATTAGGACTAACTTGCTCCCTTGTAACCTGTCATCTGAGCTAGCAGCTCATCCTTAAACAAGACCTATCGTAGAGAAAAACAATGCTGAATAGAGGTAATCCTCGACTTACAAGCACAACTGAACCCGAAATTTCCATTGCTAAACAAGACATTTGTTAAATGAATTTTGTTCCATTTTAGGACCTTTCTTGCCACAGTTGTTAAGAGAATCACTCCAGTTGTTAAGTTAGTAATACGGCTGTTAAGTGAATATAGTTTCCCCATTGACTTTACTTGTCAGAAAGTTGTTAAAAGTGATTACATGTCCCCAGGATACTTCAACCATGACAAATATGAGCCAGTTCCAAGCACCCAAATTTTGATCATATGACCCTGGGGTGCTGCAATGATTGTGTGAGAAATGCTCATAGGTCACTTGTGGTTGTAACTTCAAATGATCACTAAATAAATGATTGTGAGTAGAGGACTATCTGTACTTCTAACTAAGAAACGTAGGACAACTTACTTTTCCTTGTGCTGGCCTGGAACAGAAATAACCTCACTCCTTTATATGCTTGCTATATTCATACAAAACTTGGCACAGCCAAATCGCGCTCTCTATATATATGCAGAGATAGAAAATAGGGAAGATGAAGAGTGGTAAAGGATGGCAAAGCAATCCTGGAGAATAATGTTGACACATTTATATATATTTCACTCAGGAACCATTCTGGCTCTGATCCCTGACTATTGGCTGTTGTGACGACAACACCAACAATGTGTGATGAACAGCAGTGGTGAGCATTGCAGTAGCTGACAAACTGTGACTAATGAACAGCTGTTCATCTAATTTCCCATTTTTTCCACTAGACAACTGGATACTGCCTTGCTTACGATTACCTGATTTTCTTTAGTTTGCCTCCTCTCCTAAGGAATAGCTCTTTCTGTCTCTGTTGTTCTTTTCCATATTCAGTCTTCAGATCACACTATAGTTACAACAACAGCCCTACTAACCTGAACCTAGGATCAGGGAATGGAACATCACTGAGTGGAAGAGAGTTAAGATATTCAGTTGTGAAATCTACCCCTGTAGCAAATAGGGTACACTGTAGATCAGGAGGTCAGGCGAACTGAAAGGGGAAGAAATGGTTCAGGTTCACAGGTTGCATTAGGATCAGGGGTGAAATGCTCCCAGTTCAGACCGGATCGGCCAATCTGATAGTGATGGTGGTGGGTGGTTCGGAGAACCAGTAGCAAAAATCTCTGCCCCCCACCCACCCATGCTCACCAAATAGCCCGGTCACCCCCTTGCCCCTTCTTTCTGGCTCGCTCGTTTTTCTCGCTCAAATGGTAGGAATAGGTTGTAAAAATGCTTTTAAAAGGTTAAAAAAAGGCTCTGATGATCACAACTGAGTCGCGCGATCGTCAAGACTCTTTTTTATCTTTTAAAAGCATTTTTTAACTAAAAAAATTTTTAATTAAAAAAAAGAGATTCCGACGATCGCGCGCCTCAGCTGTGATCGTCGGAATCTTTTTTTACTCTTTAAAAGCATTTTTTTACAACCTATTCATCCGAGCAGGTAGTAAAAAATGCTTTTAAAAGGTAAAAAAAAAGAGGCTGCAATGATCACAGTTATGACGCGCAATTGTTGGAAACTTTTCTTTAGGTCGGGGTGGGGGATCAGTTTTTGCCCCCAGCAGGCTTCCCTGAAGCCTGATAGGCCAAAAACGGGGTGTGTGGGCAAAAAACAGGAGGGTGGGGAAGGCCCATTTTTGCTCCCGGGAGGCTTCCCTGAAGCCTGCTAGGCAAAAAGCGGGGGGTGGGGGTCCGTTTTTAAGAGGGAGAGAGGGAGAGGGAGAGAGGAAAGAAGGAAGGAAGGAAGGAAGGAAGAAAGGAAGGAAGGAAGGAAGGAAAGAAAGAAAGAAAAAAGGAGAGGATGGAAGGACTACAAACCTGGCACTAGACGCAGCTTCAGAGGATAATCCAGGGCTGGAAGGGACCTGGAGGTCATCTAGTCCAACCCTGCTCCAGCAGGACATTGTTAGTGAGTTTCTGTCTTTTGGTCTCCCACTCACATGGTTACATAGACACTGTCCGGCCTGGAAACCATACTAGACTTTAGGGTTCCAGACGCTGCCACATTTATCCCTGGATGTGACCCGCCCAGTCACATGACCCCTCTCAAGCTACGCCCACCAAGCCATGCCCACAGAACCGGTAGGAAAGAAATTTAGATTTCACCACTGATTAGGATACTGTTTATCACTAAAGCCACTGAATCTGTGGCTGATCTCCTGAATCCAGAGCTCAATAGCACCTAGAAGAAAAAGAGTAATGAGATGTGAGTTAAGTGAGTCGGGATCCTGATTATAGTTGCAGCAAGAAGGGTAGCAAAGGGAAGGAAGCTGAAGAGTATTCATGGTACTTACTCTCACACCTGCTGTTCTGAATGCTCTCTCACCTGCTCATGTGATGGAAATAGCAAATCATCACACAGCTACGTGTCCGACCACTGGATGAAATAGAGCATGGCATCAACAGGCTCATAGGAACAATGCTCAACATATATACATGTTGCAGCTATCAGCCATTTTGACTTGTGAAAGGGGGCACAGGTTTGGTGGTTGTATTATGCTAGTAGGGCTAATGCCATACTTTCATCAACATGTTAGGGAATTGGGTGTCCAAACCCAAAAGAGGGGCAAGCAACAACAGCAGTAGCAGCACCTAAAAAGAATCAACTGCATATTTATACTTAGGGTGTAATTATTATGACTACCTTAAGTGTGCAGAATCTAAGAGCTGGGGCTCCTGTACTCATATCCATACACAGCAAGGATGTGCATCCCAGTTGATCTTGCACCGAAAGAAACAGCAGTGAGCACCCAGCAGCAGCAGTTCCTAGGAAGAAACAATGAGCACATGAGCAGAGAGGGTGGGAGGTACGATCAGCCCCTCCCCCAAGATCACATTTAAAGTCGATAACTCTAAATAAGTAGAGAGCCCAGGTGGCGCAATGATTAGAATGCAGTACTGCAGGCTTTCTCTGCCAACTGCCAGCAGTTTGATCCTGACCTGCTCAAGGTTGATTCAGCGTTCCATCTTTCTGAGGTCAATAAAATGAGGACCCAGATTGTTGAGGAAATATGCTGTCTCTGTAAGCCACTTAGAGAGAGCTGTAAAACTCTATGAAGTGGTATATAAGTCTCAATGCTATTGCTATTTTTGTCTACTCCGTAAGATCTGACAGAGTGGTTTTATTTCAATTCCTAATGTTAAGCTACATCATCTGGTGGCATTGTGCCCATTTGGTATGTAGTCTGCCTTGGTAATGTGATGCTATTCTCCCTGTTATAGAATAGAATGGAATAGAATTTTTTATTGGCCAAGTGTGATTGGACACACAAGGAATTTGTCTTGGTGCATATGCTCTCAGTGTGCATAAAAGAAAAGATACGTTCATCAAGGTACAACATTTACAACACAATTGATGGTCAATATATCAATATAAATCATAAGGATTGCCAGCAACAAAGTTACAGTCATACAGTCATAAGTGGAAGGAGATTGGTGATGGGAACGATGAGAATATAATTCTCATTCTATTTTTTATTATTATTTTTATTTTATTATTTTATTTTATTATTATTTTATTATTTTATAATTATTATAAATTATTATAATTATTATTATAAATTATTATAATAATTATTATAATAATTATTTTATTAATATTTTTATTTATTAGAATGAGAATATAATTCTCATTCTATTTGTATATAAATATACAAATAGAATGAGACTATTGCCTTACACAATGTAAGCCGCCCTGAGTCTTCGGAGAAGGGCGGGATATAAATGTAAAAAAAAAAAAAAGATTAATAGTAGTGCAGATTTAGTAAATAGTTCGACAGTGTTGAGGGAATTATTTGTTTAGCAGAGTGATGGTCTTCGGGAAAAAACTGTTCTTGTGTCTAGTTGTTCTGGTGTGCAGTGCTCTATAGTGTCGTTTTGAGGGTAGGAGTTGAAACAGTTTATGTCCAGGATGTGAGGGATCTGTAAATATTTTCATGGCCCTCTTCTTGATTCGTGCAGTATACAGGTCCTCAATGGAAGGCAGGTTGTTTTTTTTTTCTGCAGTTGTTTTTTCTGCAGTTCTAATTACCCTCTGAAGTCTGTGTCTTTCTTGTTGGGTTGCAGAACTGAACCAGACAGTTATAGAGGTGCAAATGACAGACTCAATAATTCCTCTGTAGAACTGAATCAGCAGCTCCTTGAGCAGTTTGAGCTTACTGAGTTGGCGCAGAAAGGACATTCTTTGTTGTCCTTTTTTGATGATGTTTTTGATGATAGCTGTCCATTTTAGATCTTGCAATATGATAGAACCTAGAAATTTAAAGGTTTCTACTGTTGATACTGTGTTGTCTAGTATTGTGAGAGGTGGAAGTATGGAAGGGTTTCTCCTAAAGTCTACTACCATTTCTACAGTTTTGAGTGTGTTCAGTTCCAGATTGTTTTGGTTGCACCACAAGGCTAGTCATTTATCACATAAACGACATATCACGTTTAGCTCCATGTGATATTGCATCGATTTTTAAATATTGCATTGGTTTCAAGTGTATGCTACCCAGAGTCTATGCTGAATAAGACAGTTTTTATAAATCTTAATTTTATTATGTGCCATGAAGTCAGTGTAAATTCTTAGCAACCACATAGATAGATTTTCTCCATGTTCATCTGTCTCTACCTGGGTCCTTCATGTCAAACAGTACCCTCATCCCAATTGTAATTGAGTCCATCCACTTTGCTACTGTTTGTTCTCTTTTCTTTCTTCCACTTTTCTCAGTATTACAGCCTTCTCTAGAGACCTGAATAATGTGTCCAAAGTAGATAATTTTATTACTTTATAGCAGATTGCATAAAAAGAAATAAGTTAGCATAACTTCTATTCCTGTAATGGCTGGAATGATGGGTTATCAATCTTAAGGGCACCAAAATGAAAAAAAGCTAATTTCAATACTGTCAGAGCAATAGGAAGAAAAACAAGTAAATATAGAAAAACATACAGAAACTAAACTGATAAAGACTGTCTTGGCAGCTACCTTGCAACTGCAAATGGAGAGTGCAGTACAAAGAGCAAAACAGAACAAAAACCTAGCCAGCAAGCCTAGGTGCCACATTCTCTGTTTTACTTTTATCTTATCTCCTCCAGGAAAGTCATGTAACAAAAGCAGGCAAATGGCTTTCTTCCTTCAGTCCCAGACCTTGGCCAGCCACTTCCATTCCACAGTACTTGACCTCCCTGGCTTCCAGGTTTCTATTCAAATGGAGAACAGCTATGTGAGCAAAGGAGCCTGAGACTCAAGTATTTGTTAACTGCTCATGAATGTTTCTCTCCAGTGCAAGCTGGGATAAATTACGAAACTCCATGAGGCAGAGGCATATAAGAGACTGGACAAAGCTGAAAATCTCAAGTGCATGTTTGCGTACATATCTGGAGACTGAAAGAATATAAAAACAGGCAGGTTCTTGAGGAAAAAGTCAAATCATCAACTAAAATTCAAAGTTGACTTGGAAATTGTTCAGAAGTACAAAGTCTGTATGCTTTATTCTACAACAATTATTTATAGGATTCAACTTGGCAATTGTCTTAAATACGTATCACTGACTTTGAAGGCATGCATCAACAAATTGCAAAGGGCTTTTCCAAATCCCTATAAAATATGAAATTACACTTATAAAGATAAAATCAAAATAATCTATTATATTTTCATTTAAATGGAAGATATCAATAAATAGAGAGAGAGAGAGAAATAGCTGTGGCAAATGATAGTTCCAGCTTTCAAAACAGATAAATGCAACTCTATGGACAAAATATTGGGCATGATGGTTTTGGTGTAATGTGCCATTAAATACTCAGATCATTACTTGAAAATCTTGGCTAATAATTTTTAATGTGGTTACAGTAAACCTGACTAAGGATTATCCCATACTTTTAAATTTGCTTTTAGTAAATATGTATATATGATTTTGTAATTTTTCAGTATTTGATAATTATTTAAAACCAGATAATTTCAAATCTCTCATGAACCTGAACATCAGCTTCTGATGCTTATTATTTCCATTTTATATTTTGCTTTTAATAAAAAATAAATTTTCAGTTGGATTAGAATGCAAAATTATCCATTAGCAGAAAAAAAAACCCAACCCTGTACTCTAAAGCAGGAAGATGAACCATACTTCAGCTTATTCTTATTCCTAGCTAATTCTTTCATAGTGGAGAGAGCCCATCATATTAGTGATGCCACTACAAAGAACATTGCATTTTGTGTACTATCCAGTGTAACATATATGATAATGGAATGAGGTGGTGGTGTCATATTTAACAGTAGAGGTTATTTCTGGCCCCAACAATACTTGTTTTGAAATAAGTATCTTGGTGATTGGTGACATTTTTGATGGGAATTTGTTTTTGTTTATGCAGCTTAACAGTATGAAATAAAGACAAATTTAGTACACGGAACTGGACATACAGACATATGCATCTTCTCTAAAAATAGCATGGTGAAGTAATCCAAGAATCTTTTTAACGTCCCTCCCCAAATCTCTTCCACAGTGAATAATCTGACAAGGGGAGCTCAAAAAGCCAGGGAATGTTCACTTTGCTCTTCTGCCATAAGCACCTTCTCCTTTTGCTAAAGTTTTAACTGAGGTGGTGTCCATGGCACTAACAAACCTCTCAATGGTGGCATCATTTTCAGGTCATCTGGAGTCTGTGATTTTAATAGGAAGGAAAGTTTGTTCTCTCCCCCACTAGCTTCCCCCAGTGCATATGGGGAACCTAATATTCATATGAATAAAGACATCATTGGACAACTCTAAATGATGAAAGCCCAGAAAAGACAAATGAATCTTGAGTTGCAGAAGAGGTAATATTGCTGCAGGATCAAAATTAAAACAAAAGCAGTACGAAGTTTGACTCAGCCTAGCAACTCTATGCAAAGAATATTAGTAAAATGAGTTTTTCAATTTGTTTAGGCTATATGCAGCTCAACTTTCCATAGAGTTAACGAGCTGTCAACCTTTCCCCTGTTTTAGTTTTAATTTTGATCCTGCAGCAATGTTGCTCTTTTGCAACTCAAACTTTATCTGTCTGCAAAAACTCTAAAGATAGTATGGTAAACTTAGCCAAGAATCTTCTCCACCTTTTACCATCAGGTGGCTGAGATAGCAGGCATTTGGAAATCCTACCAGAGAATTAAAACAAAGCACAGAACCCTCAAACTGCCAAGCCGCTGGGTAGAGGACGTGAAATTGAGGAAGATCCATACTACCCATACTACCCATTATTACACACATATTCATACCGTATATATTATGTTGGAGCTTAAATGCATATGGTTATTACTTTTATTCTATGCTCTATGATAATCAACTATGTGATCCTGCCTCACCCATCAGTAAACATTTTGAGGACCTTATAATTGCTACTATCACCACCCCAACCACCTAGGCTGATCATTTACTATTAGCTGAAATTGTAAAAACAACATTTTAGCACACTATAATGGGAAGACTATGACCTGGTAAGTTCAAGGTAGGTTGGAGTTCCTAAAAAAAGAGAAGCTAAAAGCATTATTGCAAACAATTCTAATAAGAAAAAACTGGAAGGCAGCAAAAAATAGCCACAGAAAACTTAAGGAAGATCTCTGTATAATAAGGATATCTCACACACACACACACACACACACACTTATTTATTTATTTATTTTATATCTCTGTATATAAGGATACATCCAGGAAATGAAAAGACCAGGTCCCAAAGGAAGGACTAATGTGAGCAAAAGGAAGCTCAGAATGCATTACACTTAAAGATAAAGGTAAAGGTTCCCCTCGCACATATGTGCTAGTTGTTCCCGATTCTAGGGGTGGGTCTCATCTCCGTTTCAAAGCCGAAGAGCCAGCACTGACCAAAGATGTCTCTGTGGTCATGTGGCCAGCATGACTAAGCACCAAAGGTGCACGGAACGCTGTTACCTTCCCACCAAAGGTGGTCCCTATTTTTCTACTTGCATTTTTTACATGCTTTCAAACTGCTAGGTTGGCAGAAGCTGGGACAAGTAACGGGAACTCACCCCGTTACTCACCCCGTTACGCAGCACTAGGGATTCAAACCGCTGAACTGCCAACCTTTCGATTGATGTTATATTTACATAAAGTACATTACATTGTTAAATTACATTACATTGCATTACACTTAGTGGATGCTTTAAAAATACACACACACACACACAAGGTTAGATACAATCTCTGTAAAAGCTGCTTGGTGAAGTTGACAAAATACTTCAAAATCAAATCAGATCCTTTACTACAATCAATAACCAGATATACCTACAATTCAGTAACAGTATTAATGGGGGGAAATGATAAAGGGGGCTGAGAGCATTTTAAACAAGGCAGAAGAGGAAAGATACAAAGTAGCAAGTAGAAACTGGAAAATCAGAATATGTTTAAAGTTTGTAAGGCAGCAAAAATGGCAAGATATGCTTAACTGTTAAGCAAGCACAAAGCAATATTGCTGTACAAGAACCAAGAACCTAGAACAGTATTGAATAGAATAGAATAGAATAGAATAGAATAGAATAGAATAGAATAGAATAGAATAGAATAGAATAGAATAGAGAACAGAACAGAATAGGAATAGATCTGGAAGGGAGGTCTTCTTGTCCAGCCCCCTGCTCAAGTAGGAGAAGTATTTTCTTTAAAACCTCCAGTGATTGAGTGTCCCTGTGAAGGCAAGCTGTTCCACTGGTTAACTGTCCTCACTGTTAGGAAGTTTCTCTTTAATTCCAGATTGCTTCTCTCTTTGATTATTTTCCAGCCATTGTTTCTTGTTCTGCCCTCTGGTGCTTTGTGGAGTAATTCAACCCCCTCTTCTTCGTTGCAGCCTCTCAAATACTGGAATACTGCTATACTAAATAAATTTATTTAGATCATAGATACATAATAAATACTGATTTATTAAAGCATTTGGACAATTAAAAATGTGGTGATGAAATGCAGCTATGTTCACTAAAATGCAATAGCTCTACCTGGAATACTTTGAACATAATTGATTACCTATGCTTAGTTAATAGTTTAATTGTTGTTGTTGTTGATGATATGGGTAATAGCAGGAAAGTTAAAGAAACAAACTGAGGGACTAATTCTGGCTGCACAAGACCAAGCCTTAAGGACAAATGCTGACAAATCCAGAATTGAGATTGAGCAACAGACAGTAAGTCTTTCTATGCAAAGAAGCTGAAGAAACAGTGGGCCACTTGGTAAGCTGCTGCAAGAAGATCATCCAGACTGACTACAAACAACAAAGTAGCAACAATGAGACATCGGAAGATCTGCAAGAAATATCATGTGCCTGCAAGCAAGAACTCGTATGATCATAAAATATAGAAAGTCATAAAAAAATCTGGATAGTGGATGTGGTGGTACCTGGAGACAGCAGAATAGAAGAGAAAGAATTGGAGAAGATAACAAAATACAAAAACCTACAAATAGAAATAGAATGACTGTGGCAAAGGCAAGCAAGGGTAGTACCAACAGTAATAGGCCCCTTGGGTGCAATGCCAAAACAACTGGAGCACCACTTGAACAGCATTGGCATTGACAAATTCACCATCAGTCAATTGCAGAAGGCGGGTTTACTTGGAACTGCTGCCATCCTGTGAAGATATCTGTAACACCATCTAACACCCAGATCTGCCTATTCCAGGTCCTTGGTAAGGACTTGATAGGTAGACAAAAATGCCAAACCTAGTCTGAATATCAGGCTCACTGTGCGATGATCAACAGCAATAACAACAATGATGATAATTTTCTCCAGGTTATATAAGACTGCACAAGAGTTTACAATAGAGAAAAGAGTTTTAAAAAGTATAGGACAGGGGTGTCAAACTCGTGGCCTGCAGGCCAGATGCATCATGTGATAGCCCTGCCCCCACCTGGTTTAGAGAAGAGGGGGAAAGTCCCAAAATGTCATGTGACATCACCGTGATGATGTGAGTGTGACACCCCCCTGGTATAGCAGAATGGCAGTGAAATTCAGATTACTATTATGTATTAAAAAGAAAATGTGGTCATTCAATTAAAGCTTAAAGGTTATAAGAGCACCACAACCATCATTGACAATGTTAATTTGTGATCTTAGAACAGTTCAGTAAATTAACTCCAAGCAATACTGTCTTAAACCAAACTTCATCTTTTGTTTCTATTTGACTACTTCATTCTGTAACTTCCCTTTAAAGTGGAAGAAAATGTCAATGTTTGAAGTGATTCCGATTATTGCTTTTTTGATTTCAAACTCAGAAAAATGCAGTGTTTTTGATACAAATATGGATGTGTACAGAGGCTTTTTGACACACAAAAAGCAAAATCATCACTGGAAAGCCAGTCTACAGACATAGCTTTAGAAAAATAGTTAAAGTTGCATGAAATGAGAGTAAAATGGCAGCATGCACTTTTTATTTCTTTCATCCATTTATAAGTCACCTTAATCATGTGTATTAAATCCATAAAACAAATAGAAAATGTAAATAATCAGTATCTATTTTGCTACCAATTATTTTGTGGAAAGAAACATGGAGAACTAAGAAATAAAATCTCAGTATTGCCTCAGGACCATAAACTTCCCCCTAGGTCTGCAGAAAAAGCCACATATTCCCGAAATGACAGTAAGTTGGGACCCTGCAAACCTTGATGAACGTACCTTGATGAACGTATCTTTTCTTTTATGTACACTGAGAGCATATGCACCAAGACAAATTCCTTGTGTGTCCAATCACACTTGGCCAATAAAATTCAATTCAATTCAATTCAGATACAGGCAACTACATAAAAGCCACATCTCCATGACATCGTTTTAACAATACCTGCTTAACTAAATCTAAATGCTTTAACAAATTATGCCAAGTGAACCAAGATCAACCAAATCCACTCAGGTTAAAATGTTCCTAAGGCCAATCACATTAAGCCAATAAATGCATATAGTTTGTTCCTTTTTGCTTCACATGTTGCACAAATAGTCACTGTAATTCAAGCAATCATAGCATATCTGAACGTCAGAAGGTGACAGCTATTGGCTGCTTTGGGGTCTGCAGGCTAAGACTGGGGAGTTTGGAAGCATTACAGAAGAAAGCGAACTCCTTTCATTCTCTTACCAATAAAATCACCTAGACTTGTCCATTAAGTTAGCAGCATTTCCAGTGAATTTAAAGGAGCATTTCTCTTTAAATCGTGCAGAAATATTTTCACTCAGTTTTTTCTCTCTCCAAGAAGCAAAAACAACATTACCTGATCCCTAATTCCATTCTGGCCAGATTCACAGGTTGATAAAGTGGCTTGTTTGAAGTTTAACAGCCAACCTACCTTGAATGGTAGGCCGCGATTCTCCCTCTCTCCATCCTCTCTTCCCTCCCCATCACTCAGGTCCTACCCAGGCCACTCCCATTCAATTAGGCCACCTTTAACATGACAATGATTCGTGAAGGTCTGTCTGCCGCAAGGCGGGCCATAAAAGGTACCCCAAGGAGGCTGTGGGGCTTCTATAGCTCTTCCCGTAGGCTTCCGCGTTCCACCCATGAACGCCCAGCTGGCCATAAATACTGCTTATCGAGCCTACACCTCCGGAGCAACGGTCCCCGTAATGGGTTATGAGCAGTATTACTGGCCTTCCCCAGAGGAGAAAGCGCAGGAGCCAGTGGACAGTTCGAAGGGGGGCCCTCCCCCAGAAGCTTTAAGTGACGTGGAGGAAAAGGCGCCCCACAAAAACCCAAGTAAGTTTCCAAGGGTAAGGGCTCCACTTCTAATATTTTGGTGGTTCCCTTGCCTGGGAACGGGAGCGAGTGTTCGCGCATCGGTGCGAGTCTTCTCTCAGTACACGTGTGTAAATCTAACTGTTCTGGTTTGTGTACTTCACTGTTTTACCTGACTCGATGTGTAATCTTAGTCCTAGACGGAGCTGTTCGTTTCTCGAAGGGTCAGAGCCTCTACAATTGATTTGGGAAAGTCTTCGGACGGTTCAGCCACGTGGGATTGCAGCCGAGTAAAACGCATCTGCTGCAGTGTTTCACGTAACCCACGTTTTAAGTCGATAAGAGTGAATTTTCATCATGCTAATTCCATATAACCCGACATAGTAGTGACAAACTACTATGGCTGATTCATAGAAGACTAGAAGCGAGCAAAATTATGTGTGAGCCTAACTTTTAGTGAACTCTTTACTAGAACTTTGAATGAACATGTGTGGAGCTTTTAAGGAGCATCTTAAGCAACTAAAATCCCCTTTGGAGTTGCACCTTGAAAGTAAAATCCCCCAGCGTCTCCATATTTACTCCGAAGTAGTTCGGAGATGGGGAATGAAGGGGATGGGACTGAAGCGGGTCCTTCGCGGCTAAGAGTTCTTAATAGGATGGCAATCAGGAAGAGTCGCCCCTGATTTCCACCTTACCTTGCTTAATCGGCGCGCGAGAGGAAAAAAGCCGCCTTTCAAGTAAGGCGATTGTTCGAGATTGGAAGGTTTCCCACGAGCGAGATAGATCCAAAGAAAAGGAAGCTGGTGCTGGGAAGCGGGCCTGTCATGGCTTGGGTGTTTAGTACCTTCTTAAGTTTGGCCCACAAATTTCTTTTCCAAATTTGAGAGAGTATTCTGGCTGTTTGCTAGTTTTGTAAACTGCAATTATTAATGTTTAGTCATGTGCGTTGCAAAACCAGTTATATGTTTAAAAACTAGGCATTTGGATGCTTAAAAGTGCACTGTTTGTATTTTAAAACAATGGATGTTGCTGTTATGAAATATTATGAAATACAGTGTTAACAATATAAAAACATAAAGACACCAGCCAGAATTTAGTTTCTTTAATTGAATGCAGTGTTTGCTGTCCACTCAGAAATAGTTTGAGCATTTTTCCTGCAAAATAAATGAAAATATTTTTTTTTATTTCACTAGGCAAAAATAAATTAAAATTTAGGAATTTTTTGTGAAACAATTTGATATTAAACATGGCCAATTAGAGTTTGACACTTTTATTAATTGATGACTCTAAAAATCTATTAAAATGTATCATACTGAATTAATACCTTTCATTCTGCATGCACATTTTTTCAAATCTCAAAAATCTAAGAATTTAGATTTAGTTTGAAAGTCTGTACATCATTTCATCCCTTATGCACAGTGAGAAAATAGCTCTTTATTTACTTTATATATATAATCTAACATTATTTGAGGACCTTGGTGTTCTCTGAGCTTAGTGGTTTTCTTGCAGAGGTTTCATTGCCAAACTAGGTAACTTCATCAGTATTAGAAGGCAGTGGGGTTTGTTTTATTCATATACACTAGTGGCTTACCCTGCCAATGTTTAGTAGTTTAGTAATGAGACCTCTGCAAGAAAACCATCACTCTCAGAGAGCATCAAGGACCCGACAGTTTCAACCCTGAGCTATAAAATATTCTATTGATCTAATTTATTTAAAAGTCATCATCTTTTGCCCTTAAATGCTGTTTTATACTTGATTTCTAGATCTTTCTTCAAGTTCTGGAATATTAATTCTTTACACCCCCGACTCTGCCACCAGTCCCAACAGACAGTCCTCTTCTCCACAGCTGACTTCTACACCCCAGAAATGCAAAGAGGAAAATCCGGGAAGCAGGAAAGTCAAAACAAAAACACGCACAGCTTTCTCTCAAGAGCAATTGGAGATACTGCACCGCAGATTTCAGAGCCAAAAGTATCTCAGTCCACAACAGATTCAAGAATTGGCTGCAGCCTTGAAACTCACTTACAAACAGGTAAGGACATCTGGCACAGCCTGAATTCAGCCCAAGACATTTCCATAATTATAGAGAGTTAGTTTGGTGTAGTGGTTAAGACACAAGGCTAGATACCAAGAGAACATGAATTAGTCTTGCCTTAGGCAAAAAGCCAACTAGATGACCTAGCTCAGGCACTCTTTTTGACCTAGAAAAGAGGCAATGGCAAACTATATGTGTATATAATACAGCGATCACCAACTGGTGGGTCCGTGGACCACTGGTGGTCCGCGAGAAATTTTGGTTTTTTATTTTATTTGCATTTTTTATATTGCATTAAATCAGGGGTCCTCAAACTATGGCCCCTGGACTGGATACATGCAATGAACGCTTGTGTTGCTGCAGAGTATCCCCCTTCAGGGTCTTTTTGTATGGGTTAGAGTCTGCTTCAGCCTCCTGGTGTGAGGCTTTGGGCGAAGGCTGGAGGGAAGTGCTACTGGTGGCAAAGAGCCGGAGGACCTTATATTCCAGTGGGACTGCATCATGGCCTGGAACTGGCTGACCATCTCAGCCCACTGAGCCTCCAGGTGCCTGTATCTGGTCTTACATTCCTGCAGGTCTTCCCTCTGCTTGAAAAGCCTATGCTCCTAATCCTCAGTGAGGTGCTTCTGCTGAGCCTCCTTCTCAGTCAGATCCAATTTGAACTGAGTCAGCTGTCTTGCCAACTCTTTCTCATAGTGGCTGCTTAGCTCCAACAAGTGCTTCCTGTTGGGGCCCTAAGGAGCCCAGGCAGGCAGGGGAGGAGGGGAGAGGGGGGAGTAGAGGCCAGTGAAGCGGCCCTTCGGTGAGTGACATCAAGTTGGTCATGCCCACCCAGTCACATGACTACCTAGCCACACCCACCCAGCCAGTCATTAATGGTCCATGGGATTTAAAATTATGAATTTAGTGGTTCCTGAGGTCTGAAAGGTTGGGGATCCCTGATATAATAACAAGGTTGATGTGGGAGAGTTTTAACTGGTCTGGAGGATATCTAATTTAGACAAGTCTGAATCCTAAACCTAAACCTCCAGAATTAGATTTTGAGTTATTTTGACTAGAGGCTCTTAGGATCAGTCTTTAAGGTTGTCTTGGTGTCTCATAATCTTTGAGCATAAGTTCTTTCTTATTCTTTCTCTAGCTATATCTAAACTGCATTTCTCAATCATGTGAATGTTTAAAGTGAGATTGATAGATTCCCAAATAGTTTTT
Source organism: Ahaetulla prasina (assembly GCF_028640845.1). Lineage (NCBI taxonomy): Eukaryota > Metazoa > Chordata > Lepidosauria > Squamata > Colubridae > Ahaetulla > Ahaetulla prasina. The sequence goes on from NC_080540.1 coordinate 187,937,237, forward strand.
AAGTCCTCTGAACAATTTTTCCTAATTTTTTTTATTTCTGCAAAGCTTGGGGTTCCTTCAAGCCTGCTGCCACCTACTGGGCCCTATCTAGTTGTAGGTAATGACTATTGGTTTTCTGAGCAGCAAATAACAAAATCATCCAAGTGCATTGTATAAGCCTGTCCAGCATCTTTTTTCCTCTTACTGCATGCTGCCAAGAATTGGAAGCATAAGGATATCTGAATTGTCTAGCTCTGCTGGTCTCATTGTTGGACAGCCAGGTGCCTTAGGACAGGGATCCCCAACCCCCGGTCCATGGACCAGCACCAGTCTGCGACATGCTAGAAACTGGGCTGCACAACCAAACAAAGCCCCATCCGCGGGATGCAGGAAGCACGTGAAACCACGCCTCCTCCAGTCCATGGAAAAACCTCTCTCCATGGAACTGGTCCCTGGTGCCCAAAAGGTTGGAGGCCACTGCCTTAGGGAAGATCACATATTCTGACAAGAGAGTAGTAATTCTTTTTCATGTTGTTCCTTAGAATCTGGTGTTTAAGACTGCCTGCAATTCTTAAGGATAAGGGTTCCTAAGATAATTAAGAGCCATCAAGACTCTAGCTGTGAATTTTATCCAGTCTCCTTTGAAAACACCTAAACCAGAGACCTATTACTACATTAAATTGTGGTAAATTCTATACTTTAATTTTGTCTTGTAAAAAGAAACATTTTTCTTTACTATCCTCAGTAAGTGCTAACGTTATAAGAAGTGGAGGCAAATTCTTGACTTATGCCTTCTCTACATTGCATATTTTAAATACTTCTGTAGTAACCAAAAATGTACACTGTATTCCAAGAGCCAAGTCTGCTGGAGCCTTTGTGTCCAGAAAAGGACAATGGCAAATGGTATCCTATTTTTTCATCACATTCCAGGTAAAAACATGGTTTCAGAATCAACGGATGAAGTTTAAGCGAACTCAGAAAGAAACTCTGTGGATGAGAAAAGGAATGTGTCAAACTCAGGTAATCTGGTAACCCACTCTTAACACCTATTAAAAAGATGCTCATTCTTTATTAAAGTAGCCTGATGGTACATGGAATCATAGCTGACAGGTGAAGCACATGTTTTGCATGTTTTCCCGTGCTCAAAGCCTTGCATTTTCAACTGGAACTGCAAAAATGCTTCTGCCATAAAACTTAGAATATGACTAGATAGAGGGAATGTTTTTGACCTAGAGGGAATATTGATTATAAAGCACCTTCTTCTATTTTCAATCCCTATTGTTTAAGAACTGGGGGCTAATGCATATGGGGCTTTTTGAACAAAAATGCACCAATACAACTCTTGTTTTGCTTGTTTCTCACAGAATAGTTATTTGGACATAAACCCAAGCTATCATGAAGGTTACAGTATTGGTGAGGCCAGGAACATCCATTCACTGGCTGCTGTGCATGAGAACTACACCAGCAATCAAAACTATAGCAGTTATAATAGTGACCACCACCAGGCCTACTCTAGTCCTCAGAATTTTTATCCAGTTGGTGAGGATGGGAGCTTCTTTGGAAAAGCTGGTGGGGCCTGTTATAGTCCACAAACCATCAACTATATCAACCACCAAAAGATGAATTTTTATCCTGGCTTCTCTGCAAGCATGGAGTATGCCACCATGAAGATGGAAGATGGGTATACCTTCCAAAATACATCTGCTGCATTACCAGGAGCCCCTGTCCTCCAGCACTATCAAAGTCCTCTACAAACTCAAGGACCACGGAGCAACTGTAACTCCTAAGCTGCTTGCTTTTGTAGTGTTCTTTATTTTACCAAAGTCTCCTACCTCTTCCCACTCCCTCCAGCAAAGGGACCGTGGCACTTTTCAAAAGCTAGGCTTTTGCATAGATAACAGTGTGTTTGTGTGTATGTGTGTGAGTGATTCTGAACTTGACTTTCATTTTGTCTCTCCTGGCTGGCCTCTAGGAAGAGATTGAATATGGAAGGCAGTTCTCATTTAGGAAATGAGAATTCAGGGAACATCAGAATTATTAGCTCTGTGCATGACTTGCCTTTAGTTCCCCCCCCCCATTCCCTTAATGCCACTTTATAAATAATTTAGCTGGAGTTCAGTACAGTTGGGAAGAGGCTCTGATTTGTGAACCAGTTCCTTTGTCTGATGTCCTTAGGCAGATTGGTTGAATTTTTCAACAAACAGATCATTTTGCATGTGGCCAATTTGAGATTTTTAATGGCATTAAAATCCAGGAATCAATATGATAGTGAATTTTTGTTTATGTGCAAGATTCACAGAATGAAGAGATAACTATGATTTACTGTTTATTGTCAGAATAGTCAGTGTAGCAATTCTAAGAAAGTGAGAAAAATGCCTTTCAGTAGGCTTTCCATTCCACTTGCTACCTTGTCTAGATAGCCACTCACCTGAAAGACAAGAGTCATTCTGACTGAACCTGAACCGTGAGCATTTCCCATTTACCTGTTAATAACCTGTGCATTCCTCTTTGTACTTCATCAGATCAAGAGGACAGGTTTTTGTTTGTTTCTCCTTTAAATAAGTATTAGTTGCTTAGAGAATTATCAAGAATCCAGCATCATTGTCGTTAGAATGCAATAGATATTACTAGCCAATTGAGAGACGTTTCTATATTCCAGTTCTTTTTGCTGTGCAAAAATATATTTGTATGAGTGATTTACGTGGAAAGAGCTTTTGTTGTAGTTGGCAGAAGTGTATTTCTTTCCTATGAAACTTTGGTGCTCTAGGTTTATTTCTGATTAGTTCTACTTAACAATTTTTCAGTTCCATAAGTTATCAACAACCAAAAAGCCTGGAAGTTAGAAGAAAAATCTATTGCTGGCAGCTTTTCAGAATAAAAAGTTGTAATATAGTCGCTTTCCAAATAGGGGGAAGAAACTGGTGGAAGTACAGTTTTTGAATTCTTAAGTGTTGCTTTTAATTATTGGAAGTTTGTTACAGGAAGACCTCACAAAATGTTTTGTTAATCTGCAGCATTTTGCTCTATTATCACTAGTTTTTCAACTTACGTACTGTAAGGGATTTATGCTACAGTGTTATAGTAAAAAGCATGAAACCTGACTAATGGGTTCTGTTCTTGAGTTTGATTTATTGTACATATTTTACTGATTTAGGGTTGGAAGGAGCTGCTGAATCTGACACACTATTCAGTTCTGGAGTCTAAGTTAAAGCACCCCTAATACATGATGTTCATCACATATGCAGGGAAGGAAGTCCCACCATTTTCCATTTCTACTGTCAAACTATTGTTTTTATTGGCACTAGCAGCACAGATTATCAATCCTTTGCTCAGTGTGAGCTCTAAAGTATGACTGAAGGCTGACACCTTCCAACCTCTCTATGAAGATTGCCAGTGAAGGGAAAGGTGCCACTACAGGAGGCAACCTAATATTCAGCTGAAATTTGATTTCAATTATTTACTTTTCTGTTCTTTGAGCTGATCCTCCAAGCATCAAGATGACTTGCCAAAATCAGGATCATGCATGTGAAAATGGAGAAAGTGATTTTATTTTTGGTTCTGAATTTGTTTTCAGTTTCAAACAAGAATCTTCCTGGACATTTCATTATCAGGGAGGGTAGATTTTTTAAAAAATAAATTCCACAGCATCTCTGATATATAGAGTAGAATTGCTGTGCTAGAGAAGGTCTATCAATGCTTCAATGTCAAATCACTTTCCACCAGTGCCAATACTAGAGTCCCGTAGTAATCTTGGTGGACTGGGCATAGAATCTCAATAAATCTGTTGGTTAGACCATGGTTACTGAAGCTCAGAGACCAACACTGTTCAAACTTGGAAGCTTATACCATTTGACTAACATTCCAAAAGCAATTGAGAGGAGGGGAATAAATCTACATAAGGACAATTTTCAAAAATCTGTAGCCATATTAAAGCTCTGGGAGCCATAACTTGCCAATTGAGAGATTGGTTCTCCAACAGCTTAGGACATGCCTCCCACCTGACTTTGACAAATATCAGTTTACCTACAGGGGGAATAGGTTGACAGACAATGCCATAGCTACTGCTTTACATTCTGTAGTGAGCCATCTGGAGAAACCCAGGAACTATGTCAGGATACTTTTCAGCTCAGCCTTTAACACCATTCTGCTGAGCATCATTGAAAAGCTGACTGACTTGGATTTTGCCTCTTCCATCTGTGACTGGGTCAAAGACTTTCTGAGGGACCGGCCACAAACTGAGGGTTGGGTCTGTCATATTCACGCCCCTGAAGCTTAGCACTGGCTCCCCACAGGGCTGTGTGCTCGGTCCCTACCTGTATTCACTGTACACACATGATTGTGTACTGTCAGACCCATCTACTGTGATCATTAAGTTCGCAGATGACACCACTATACTGGGTCTTATTATAGGTGGAGACGAAACAGCGTACAGGGAGGACGTTCAAAAACTATCCACATGGTGCTTAAAAAACAACCTGTATCTGAACATCAGCAAGACCAAGGAGATGGTGTTGGACTTTGAGAGGAAGAGAGAGGAACTTGCCCCACTTCACATCGAGGGGAGCTGTAGAGAAAGTTTCCTCCTTTAAATTCCTGGGAATCCATCTCAGCAAAGACCTCACCTGGAAAAACAACACTTGGCCCAACACAAACTCCATTTCCTTAGGGTCTTGCATAAAAATGGTGGAACAACAACTGATGACCTCCTTTTACCAGTCCACAATAGAAAGCATCCTCACATATTGCATCATGGTATGGCATGCTTGTCTGACAGACATGGATAGAAAAATATTACAGAGGGTGATGAGCACAGCACATTGCAAAGCATAAATTACATAAAATTTATAATTTTATATAAATTTACATAAATTGTAAAGCACATTGTAAAGCATAAAGCACTACTTTATCTTCCTTCCTACCTAGATATAGAAGTATAGTGAGTTGCACAAACAGGCTGAAGAACAGTTTTTATCTGTGGGCTGTCAGACTCCTGAATAATAGGAGTCTAACTCCTTACTAACTATGTAGTAAGATGGATTGCAGGGCCGGCTCAATGTGTAACATGTTCACATCGGTGCAATAGGACTGGGTGTTTTGTTAATATGATTTCTTGGGTTAGGGATTTTTTGTCTTCACTGTGAGTTGTATTGTGTTGAGTGGGGTGCACTGAGGGAGCTCAAACAATCTCATTGTAGGTATGTTGTGCACTGACAATAAAGATTTGAATTGATCAAATGCTTTTTTAAAAGAAAATAATGCAGGCCAGTGGCAACAGCTGGTGTGCTACCTGCCCTCAATTTCTAAATTCTTTGTGTGTCCAATCACACTTGACCAATAAAGAATTCTATTCTACTCTAAATGATTTTCTCAACACAAGCTCTAGAGCCTGGACTCTGACACAGGTCAACCGGTAATTACACTAGTGAAATTTCCTCTTCATTTTGATGAAATAATGGCCAGATTTTTTTCAATAGCTATGCTTTTTGAAAGTCTGTGCATATATTTGAAGCATTGCTTTCCTTTAGTCTCTAATCCAGTAAAACATGATTAATCTTCATTTTAAAGTTAAGCAATATGCAGAAATTTAGCATATTCCTCAGCTTGAAGGACTTTTGTCTGCTAGAATTTAAATTGTGTAATTGCAGCAACCACAACTCCAATTCCATTCTATTTTGCTTTTGTACTGGATTGAAGAATAATTGTATTTAATGATTTCTATTACATGTCATATCAACATTTTGAACTGGGGACTAAATTATAGACTGGTCATTTTTGAAACTTGGAAGTATTTGAATAAAAATGGTAAAAAAACCATAGGGATGATGGTTGGGAAGTGACAACATAACAAAAGCAAATTTTAAGCAAAGTGATACTACTCTCTCCAAGTCTTTATGAATGTTAGTCAATATATGAGCAGTATACAAGCCAAAACCAACAAACCTTCATTGTCCCAGTGGAATCTTATAAAAGCCTATTCAGAAGCAAGACAATATTGAGATCACCATCTTAAAAGTATTAAAACAGATTGAGTGGAGTTTCTCCCCCACCCCTTCATTACTCCAGGAAAACAAGCTGGAAAACAATCAGAAGAAAGTTTTGAATTATTTTCTAATCACAAGTTGCAAAAGGGGAATCTTACTGATAAAGATGGAATAAACTTATCCATTTCTTATTCCTACCAGCACATTTCACAGTCCAGTCCAATCTATCTTCTTGCTGGAAGTAACAATAGTTCTTTAGCCCAAAACATGCCTTTGTCTAGGGATTATCCATGGCAATGGGAGAAATAAGAGTGCACAGTAATTATTTGAACTGCACACTGTTTCCACTATAGGGAAGGAGGAATTTCAAAGATAGAAACATTCACTGCCTGCATGACAAATATGCTGTTCTAATAACTTTCTTCTCTAGCAGTTTATTATCTTTCTGCTTGTGGTAACAGATTGCCCACTTTTGTTTTGCTCCAGCATTTATGTTTTCAATAGTTACTTGACATAAAAATAATTTTGTTCATCCTTTACCCATCAATTATCACCAAGTTTTTACCTGCTAAGTTTATTTCCCATACATTAGGCTGTTCAGGATACAGAAAGCATGGAAAGCACAAAAAGTTTTGATTGCAACGATGTGGTACCAGTGTACTTTAAAAAGTTTGCCTAAATTTATTTTTTATTTATTTATTTATTTAGTCATAACAGTATATATAAGCATAAGCATAAGCATATATATAAGCATCAGTATGTAATGACTATATTAATTGGATATAATGAAAGGAGACAATAGGACAGGAACAGTAGGCACGCTGGTGCTCTTATGCACGCCCCTTACAGACCTCTTAGGAATGAGGTGAGGTCAATAGTAGACAGTTTTTGGTTAAAGCTTTGGGGATTTTGGGAAGAGACCACAGAATCAGGTGGTGCATTCCAGGCATTAACAACTCTGTTACTGAAGTCATATTTTCTGCAATCAAGATTGGAGCAGTTAACATTAAGTTTAAATCTATTGTCTGCTTGTGTATTGTTGTGACTGAAGCTGAAATAGTCTTCAACAGGAAGGACATTGTAATAGATGATTCTATGAGTTAAAATCAGGTCATGTCAAAGGTGGCGGAGTTCTAAGTTTTCTAAACCCAGGATTTCAAGTCTGATGGCATAAGGTAGAGAACTTTTTTTATCTTTTACAAAAAGACACTGAATCTAAAAAATATCCAAGTAGCACATAAACTCTCTCTTCCTGAAACTATAGTATGCGACCTATCCCTTGACACTACTCTTCGATTCTTACTATGCTACAGAGCCCCCGACTATGACATTACCCACGCAAATATGCTAACCTCAATGCTAACATGGACTACCTCTTGCCCATACCCTCTTATCTTCCTTGGTGACTTAAATCTACCTCTCATTAACTGGACAACCAATGAATGTTCAACTGACCCAATCCATACTACACTATACAACGCTGTTACAAACCTAGGTCTTGAACAACTTGTAACTAACAATACAAGACTCAACAACTGCCTTGACCTCATCTTCTGCAACAATCCAAACTCAATTTACGGACTACAAATTAAAGAACCTTTTTCAAACAGTGACCACTGCATGATTGGATTTCGTCTCAATATCGTCCATACTTAAATCGCCATAACACCAGAACTCCCAACTACAACTTCAAGAAAGCCAATTACGACCTTATAAACAACGATCTTTCACTTCTGAACTGGCAAAATCTGTTTGCAACCTGCATAACCGCTGATGACCTCTATAGAATCTTCCTACTTGAAATCAATAGAGTCATTAAATTATATGTACCACGAATGACTACCATGTCCAAGAAAAACAAACTACCCATATCAATAAAAAGCTTCAATCAAAAAAATCCTCTGAAAAGAAACAAAAAAGGCTATGTTACAAACTTCAGAAACCGTTACAGAAACATATGCAACCAAATAAAAACTGAATGCACAAATTACCACACCAAGCAAGAAGAAAACCTTCTACGCACAAATTCCAATCGTGCCTTTTATAATTTTGTCAACAGTAAACTTAAAGATTCAAGATCCATCCCACCACTAAAAGATTCTAACAACAAAGAATGCAATGACACAGTCAAAGCAAACCTCTTCAACATTTTCTTTGGCTCAGTTTTTGTTAACTCCGATAACACATATCCAACATTCCACAAACGAACCAGCAATGACTATGATGATTTAACTCATATAGATTTCACAGAAGACAACGTTGGTAAAGCTCTTCACAACTTAAAACCATCGCTTTCTATTGGACCTGATGGTCTATGTGCATATTTCTTAAAAAAACTTTCCATTAATATAGCTGAACCCCTAAGTATTATCTTTGATAAAGCTTTCACTACCAGTTCTCTTCCCAAACTTTGGTCACTAGCCACAGTCATCCCCATCTTCAAAAAAGGAGACCCCAGCTTAGTCGAAAACTACAGACCGATCTCCCTTTGCTGCGTCACCTGCAAAGTCATGGAATCTATCATCAATCAATCCATTACCTCACACTTAGAAACTAACAACCTACTCTCCAACAAACAATTTGGTTTCAGGAAAAGTTATCATGTAACTTACAACTTCTCCACTGCAAAAACATATGGACTTCAAATCTAGATCAAGGCAAATCAATAGATGCAATCTACATAGACTTCTGCAAAGCTTTTGACTCAGTAGTACACGATAAACTTCTCCTTAAACTAACATCCTATGGCATCTCAGGACCCCTCCACAAATGGATATCTGCTTTTCTGTCTAACAGACAACAAGTGGTCAAAATTGGCAATGCTTTATCAAATCCTGTTCCTGTCAAGAGTGGCGTTCCTCAAGGCAGCGTCCTTGGACCAACACTCTTTATTCTATACATTAATGATCTTTGTGACCATATCTCAAGTAATTGTGTTCTCTTTGCTGACGATGTCAAACTATTTAACACCACAGACAACACTTCTATCATTCAAAACGACCTTGACCATCTAACCGCTTGGTCTAAAATTGGCAGCTCCAAATTTCAACCAGCAAATGCTCAGTCTTACATATAGGAAAAAGAACTCTAAAACTAAGTACATACTAGATGGACATTACCTTACAGACGACCCCATCCCGTTAAAGACCTTGGAGTTTTCATGTCAAATGATCTAAGTGCCAAAGCCCACTGCAACTACATAGCAAAAAAGCTCTAAGAGTTGTAAACCTAATTTTGCGTAGCTTCTTTCCAAAACACCACACTACTAACCAGAGCATATAAAACATTTGCTAGACCAATTCTAGAATACAGCTCACCTGTTTGGAACCCTCACCACATCTCTGACATCAATACAATTGAACGTGTCCAGAAATATTTTACAAGAAGAGTTCTCCATTCCTCTGAAAACAACAAAATACCTTATCCCACCAGACTTGAAATCCTAGGCTTAGAAAACCTGGAACTCCGTCGCCTTGACAAGACCTAAGTTTAACTCACAGAATCATCTATTGTAATGTCCTTCCTGTCAAAGACTACTTCAGCTTTAATTGCAATAATACAAGGGCAACCAATAGATTTAAACTTAATGTAAACCGCTTTAATCTAGATTGCAGAAAATATGACTTCTGCAACAGAATCATCAGTGCTTGGAATACTTTACCTGACTCTGTGGTCTCTTCCCATAATCCTAATAGCTTTAACCAAAAACTTTCTACTATTGACCTCACCCCATTCCTAAGAGGACCATAAGGGGCGTGCATAAGCGCACAAACGTGCCTACCGTTCCTGTCCTATTGTTTTTCTTTTCTTCTTCCTATATATGTTTATATGTGTATATACTATATAATCTTTTTGTATGATGTTGTGACAAAATAAATAAATAAATAAATAAATAACTCTTGTAAAATATTTCTGGACACGTTCAATTGTATAAAGTCAGATAATCAGGGCCAAAGCAATACAGCCAATTTATTTGATATATTTATCTGTACAAACGACCATCTGGGTGGATGTATTCTGTAATAAAGTTGGTGCTGAGATGAATTCCAAATTAATAATTTCTTTGGCCATCTAGTCCATTTTACTTGCCAAAGACCACACTTTTAAATACTACATTCATCTAGCTCTTAATACTTCAATGTAATTTGGCCTTTTCTGATGTGGCCCAGATACTTGCAACTTTTGCAGTGCAAATGCCCTCATATGATCAAATGATCTTCCTCTACCAGACTTTTACCCATAATTGGCTGCCATAGGTGTTTGTTTTAGGGGAGATGTTTAGAGCTCATGTATTGTTTTATTCTTGGAATATTGTAATACGCCCAGAGTTTGGAGTGAGCTGTAAAATTTATAACAAAATTGATCATACAGTATCTACTCTCTTGAGTATCAACTACTCAAATCTGCCCTCAGACACTCGACTGCAGTTTTTTCAGTTTGTCTACAATGACTACATGGTTAAAATGAACAAGTACTGAGAGTGAGTTGGACCACCATATAAATTTTCTAAAAAATTTTATGTAAATGAAAACAGTGGGTAAAATAAAAAGCCAAGACATTTCAGAAGCTACAAGTGGAATATAAATCCACCCACTGTGCTATTTTCTTGCTTTGCTTTCAGAAATTATTGCAGCTATAATAACATTACACTTTAAAGCCTGTTCAACAAGATTGGTTGATAATGCTGGAAGCTACCAAGAGGTGATACTTTTCTATACAAAATTATAGCTCTCCACTCCAACCATTTATTTCCTGATATAAGGAATATATCTGATATATCTATTTTCCATTTCTAAGACTGGAAATCAGATTGAAATTGATTTAATTAGTCAAAATAATCCAAGGTTGCCTGCAACTGAAACTTTATTCCCTCCTTTCCATTATTTAACTCAAGAATAATATGTCAGATGAAAAGCAATCATTTGTCGAAGATTACAGAGAATATTTTCTGACGATACCAAAAATCCTATTTCATCTGCAGAGAAGCAGATACTGTATTATTTTTAGTACTCAGCAGATCCAGTATTTCACTATTGAGCTCCTGAATGAAATCTCTACGGTGATTGGTTGTGTAAAGTGGCGGCTTTGAGCCACTCACTCTGTCTCAGGTAAACTCTCTAACAGTTGATAACATTAGGAGAAATTAACCTGTAAGGCAGAGAAAGTTTTTTTTTTGTGTGTGTGAATATAACATACAATGAACTTAAAGGCAGTTCCAATAATAGTATAGTTTCCTCTATTTAACTACTTTTGATAAAGATAATTGTTTTGTCTTGCTCATCCTCTTGTTGCAAAGGATATTGATTAAACTTCACATAGCTTCCCTGCTATTTATGGACCCTGAGATCCCCTCAAGACTGCACCCCACAAAAATTCAATGAAGTCCAAATCACAGAGGCTGGATTTTACCATAGTTTTCTACAGAAGCGAGAGGTAGAGGGGGGAAGAGAGAGAGAGAAGAAATACAAAAGGAAGGGAGGGAGGAAGGCAAAAATTTGGTAAAGCAATATGTGTGGGCCAAATAAAGAGATAAAGAGATAAATACCCATGATATGCAAGAGATTGGGCAGGGGGAAAAAATCATCTCCTTTTGCAAATAGTTTCAGGGGCTCAGTCCATGCCCGAAGGAGAGGCAATTTTGCATTTCATTTTGCAGTAGCCTGAGGCTTTGGCACCCCATGCTATGTCTGCACTTTCAGGAAACCTGGGACTGAGGATGTTGATTGAATGAATGGTCAGTCTCAATAAGAGTCAGTTTCCTTGTTGCAGCCAGGGTTGATTTCTTTGACATTTTCTTGACCTGTGGCATTAGAGGAAAAATTTTTGCATGAGAAACTGCAAAGCTTAAGCCTTAATGCTTGGATATATCACTTCAGGGGACAATTATAATGGCCCTGCTGTTCTGTCTCATTTTCACCCAAGTAGGGGGAAAATACCTTGCAGGCTTCTTTATAAGGATTACCAAGATTATGCATGCATGGCATTCCAGAGCATATAAATGCTAATATATATGATGATTTTGAACAGTGCTTGTGGAAGAAATAGGAAATCCAATTCATAAGGAAGTTGGAGGGCAAATGTGTCTATTTTTTCTGGCACCAATTCATTTTAATTTGAAGTTTTAATAGATCCTTTTTGTGTTCAAATGCCAACAGTAGTGGCCAAAATTGTGGAAACCTTTTGGGAAAAGTGTATTTTCTAAAACTAGCTAATAACACCACTTTTTTTAGTAGTACCATAAAATTATATATCAATGGAAAGATAATTTAATCAAGAATGTATTGCAATAATTTTTATGAAGGATTTGAATAGCAGTTACAGTATAAAGAAGAAAAGTGAAACACGTCGAAAAAACAAGATTTACAAAAATTATCACCATAGAAAAAATGAGATATTCAAAAATTATCACTTCAGTTAATACTTAGTTGGGTATTTATTTATTTTATTTATTTTATTATTTAAATTTATATACCGCCCTATCTCCCAAAGGACTCAGGGCGGTTCACAGGCATATAAAACATCAATATACAAAATTAAAATAATCTTTAAAAAAAAAAAAAAAAAAGGGTAACCTTTAACATGACCTTATAACATCTTCCCATGGAGTGAACCAAGTCTTTTAATTCTACAGCTGTTATAATGTGAAACCAAGATTGAATGAATGATTGCTTCTATTTACTGGGTTTTATTGCTGGATCGCTTCTGACTAACAAGTTTCTTTAGTTAGCTCCATAGCTTTTCAATTGGGTTAAGGTCTGGGCTATTCCCAGGCCATTCCAGCAGTGGAATATGATTATCTTGAAACTCCCCCCAAAAAGTGGTGTTATTAGCCATCAAACCTCAAAAATACATGTTTCCCAAAGTTTCCACAATTTTGGCTGCTATTCTACTAAAAAAGTTCCACAGGCATATATCTCTTTCATATGCAGAATGGATGAGGCAATTATTTAATAAAACTTAAACAGCTCATATATAAACCCCAGATGCCAACATTTTTCCATTGTCCAAACTTCTCAGATGTGAAATTATGTAATGCTATAAAATTCAACCTATTGGAAGAAATAAAGCAGAAACATACCAGACCCCACAGAAGTCTCTACAGCTAATGCTGTATAGTAAATAAACCTATACGATGGGAAAGGTTTGTCTATTCTAACTCCATTCCTGAGTTTTTAAAAATAGTTTGTTGTGCAGATATTAAGCACATCAGATGAAATCCAGGTATGGAAATAAAATGATCAGGGAAGCCTCACTGGAGCCTTTGAAAACTTACTGCCACAAAGATGGGGGGGGGGGGCATCAACCTATTTTCCAAAACAGGTGGCAGGATAAGAAACAATGAATGGAAACTAATCAAGAAGAGAAGCAACTTAGAACTAAGGGGACATATCCTGACAGAACAATTAGCCAATGGACTGTCTTGCCCTCATAACTTGGGGATGCTTTGTCCCTGGAGGCTTTTAAGAAGAGACTGGACAGCCATTTATCTGAAATAATATAGGATCTCCTGCTTGACCAGAGGGTTGCATAAGAAGACCTCCAAGGTCCTTTCCAACTCTGTTATTCTGTGGTTATTATTACTTGGATTCCTGAGAGGCATACAAGCAGGTTCTTTAATCAAATATCTGAGGTTCAGAGGCAAATAGTCCTGATGCTCAGGTGACTCTGAATGACGAGAAGACTTTGGCAGCAATTCTGCTTTCTCCTTCTCCAGAAGGCCAACTTGCACTGAAACTTTTCAAAGCCAAGACCCTGCCACAGCTTTCATGTGGAGCTCAGTTAAACCTAAGCATTACCTGTGATAAAGAGAGTCCCAAACTGCCTTCCAAGACAGTTATTCTGAGAACTGAAATTTGTTCCTAATGTTATCTACATTGGGAGGGAGGGAAGAAGGAAGGAAAATGATATGTTGAAAGCTAATTTTAATCAAAGTTTGATACATCTTATTTTAATAGAAGAGAATATATGAAAGCTCAGCCTGACAATGTGGACAATTAATGAGTGGAAAGGCTTGCCTCCAGAAATTGTGGATGCTCCATCACTGAGGTTTTAAAGAAAAGATTGGACAATAATTTGTCCAAAATGATATAAGGATTCTTGTCTTGGGCAGGGGGTTGGAGTAGAAGACCTCGGAGGTCCCTTTCAGCCCTAGGATTCTATGAACTGCTTCTTGGTGATTTCTTGGTGCTATCTGGTTTTGATTGCTTGCAGATATTTCATTACCCAACTAGATAACATAATGAGTATGAGTGAATGCTGGGTTTGCTGCTTGTTTATGTATAGTACCTTACCCTGCCAGTTTTGGTAGAGGCATGGTTTCCTCCTTGGTGGTTCCTTGATTATTCTTATTCTGATAGACAAATATTTTTATTTCTGCAACCAAAAAATATAAGCTAAATTACAATAACTGGATTTTCCAGCTGAAAGGTTGATGTCCATAGGACACAAGCAAAATATAATAGTTCTCAAAGGATTTCAGTATAAGACAAACAGAAGAGCATAATCCTTGACTTTAAGGCAGCATTATATTTTGACTGACTTAGATTTTGTAGGTTTTTCATATTATTACTATTTAATATCTTGCTATCAGCTCTGCTGGAAGGTAAAATTTGGAAATTGATTTATTTATTATGTGCCATCAAGTTATTTTTTTTACCGTAAGCAACCACAACCTACTCTCCAATAAACAATTTGGTTTCAGGAAAAAATTATCATGCAACTTACAACTCCTCCACTGTAAAAACATATGGACTACAAATCTTGATCAAGGCAAAACAATAGATGCAATCTACATAGGCTTCTGCAAAGCTTTTGACTCAGTAGTACACGATAAACTTCTCCTAAAACTAAAATCCTATGGCATTTCAGGACCCCTTCACAAATGGATATCTGCTTTTCTGTCTAACAGACAAGAAGTGGTCAAAATTGGCAATGCTCTATCAAATCCTGTTCCTGTCAAGAGTGGCATTCCTCAAGGCAGTGTCCTTGGACCAACACTCTTCATACTATACATTAATGATCTTTGTGACCATATCTCAAGTAATTGTGTTCTCTTTGCTGACGATGTCAAACTATTTAACACCACAGACAATACATCTATCATTCAAAAAGACCTTATTTATTATTTATTTATTTTATTAGATTCTCCCGAAGGACTCAGGGCGGTGTACAGCCAAGATAAAAAGAGACAATATACAATTAAAAAATAAATTAAAAAACTTATTACACAGTGTGGCCGAAATTAAAATAATTAACATCTAAAAACCCCAGTTAAAACTAAAAATTTAAAATTATAAACTAAACAATTAAGAAAGCCCCGCACGAACAAACAAGTATGTTTTCAGTTCGCGGCAAAAAGTCCGAAGGTCAGGTATTTGTCATAAACCAGGGGGAAGTTCGTTCCAAAGAGTAGGGGCCCCCACAGAGAAGGATCTTCCCCTGGGGGCCGCCAGCCGACATTGTCTGGCGGACGGCACCCTGAGAAGGCCCTCTCTATGGGAGCGTACGGGTCGGTGGGAGGCATGAGGTAACAGCAGGCGGTCCCGTAAGTACCCAGGTCCCAAGCCATGGAGCGCTTTAAAGGTGGTAACCAAAACCTTGAAATGCACCCGAAAGGCAACAGGAAGCCAGTGCAGTCTGCGCAGGAGAGGTGTCACATGGGAGCTACGTGAGACTCCCTCTATCACCCGCGCAGCTGCATTCTGGACCAACTGAAGCCTCCGAGTGCATCTCAAGGGGAGCCCCATGTAGAGAGCATTGCAATAATGCAATAAGGCGGGAGGTAACAAGAGTATGAGTGACTGTGCATAGGGCATCCCGATCAAGGAAGGGGCGCAACTGGTGAACCAGGCGAACCTGGTGAAAGGCTCTCCTGGAGAAGGCCGCCACATGATCTTCAAGCGACAGCCGTGCATCCAGGAGAACACCCAAGTTGCGCACTCCCTCCTTTGGGGCCAATAACTCACCCCCAACAGTCAGCTGCGGTTGCAGCTGAGTGTATCGGGGTGCCGGCATCCACAGCCACTCCGTCTTGGAGGGATTGAGCTTGAGCCTGTTCCTCCCCATCCAGACCCGTACGGCTTCCAAACACCGGGACAGCACTTCGACAGCTTCGTTGGGGTGGCCCGGGGTGGAAAAGTACAGCTGAGTATCATCAGATGACCTTGATCATCTAACCACTTGGTCTAAAACTTGGCAACTCCAAATCTCAACCAGCAAATGCTCAGTCTTACATATAGGAAAAAAGAACCCAAACACTAAGTACATACTTGATGGACATTACCTTACAGATGACCCCCATCCCATTAAAGACCTTGGAGTTTTCATGTCAAATGATCTAAGTGCCAAAGCCCACTGCAACTACATAGCAAAAAAGGCTCTAAGAGTTGTTAACCTAATCTTACGTAGCTTCTTTTCCAAAAAACACTACACTACTAACCAGAGCATATAAAACAGCGGTTCTCAACCTGTGGGTCGCGACCCCATTGGGGGTCAAATGAAGATTTGCCAGGGGTCGCCTAAGACCATCGGAAATATGGGAAGTATACTTGCGAGTCGAAGAATCGTGCTCCAATGGCTGACTCCACAAGCCAGCTGCAGGCTCTTCAAATCGCCAGCCGAATTCAGCTTCAGGCATGATGAATTAAAAAAGAGAGAAATCTTTGCTCTGATGTCTCCCTCTCAAGCCAGCTGTAATCACTCCCAATCGCTAATCTAATCGCCTAATCTGGCTTCAGGTGCGATAAACTTAATAGGGGAGGAGTCTCCGCTTTAATGCCTCCATCCTCAAGGCAATCGCAAGCAGTTCAGATCGCTAGCCAATACGGCTTCAGACGTGATAAATTCAAAACAAAAAATTTTTTATGGTTGGGGTCGCCACATCGTGGGGAATTGTATTAAAGGGATTGCAGCACTATAAAGGTTGAGAACCACTGATATAAAACATTTGCTAGACCAATTCTAGAATACAGCTCACCTGTTTGGAACCCTCACCACATCTCTGACATTAATACAATTGAACGTGTCCAGAAATATTTTACAAGAAGAGTTCTCCACTCCTCTGAAAACAACAAAATACCTTATCCCACCAGACTTGAAATCCTAGGCTTAGAAAACTTGGAACTCCGTCGCCTTCGACAAGACCTAAGTTTAACTCATAGAATCATCTATTGTAATGTCCTTCCTGTTAAAGACTACTTCAGCTTTAATTGCAATAATACAAGAACAACCAATAGATTTAAACTTAATGTCAACTGCTTTAATCTAGATTGCAGAAAATATGAGTTCTGTAACAGAATCATCAGTGCTTGGAATACTTTACCTGACTCTGTGGTCTCTTCCCATAATTCTAAAACCTTTAACCAAAAACTTTCTACTATTGACCTCACCCCATTCCTAAGAGGACCATAAGGGGCGTGCATAAGTGCACAAACGTGCCTACCATTCCTGTCCTATTGTTTTTCTTTTCTTCTTCCTATATATATATATATATATATGCTTATACCTCCTAATATTTACTCATATATATGTTTATATACTATATAATCTTTTTGTATGATGCCTACATATATTGTTGTGACAAAATAAAGAAAGAAAGAAAGAAACAAACAAACATGGATAGATTTTCAATCAACCCTAACCAAGTTTTCCAGGTGTTCCAACAGGGCATGGATTGTCACTGTAACTGAATTCATCTACTTGGCTGCTGGTCATCCTCTTCTTCTCTTTTCTTCCACTTGTCCAGAGAGTTGGGTCTTTGCATAGCATCCGGATAGGATAATTTGAACTGACCATTTGTACCTTGAGTGAGAACTCTGGGTTGATTTGTTGGATGATTCATTAGTTTGTTTACTTGTCTTCCCAGGTTATTTTCTGGCCTCTTCTTTAACATCAAAGTACAAAAATATCAATACTCTTCCTATTCTGCTTCTTCGAAGTCCAAATCTCACTCATAGAGTGCCACAGAGAATACTATGACTTTCATGATTTTGATCTTTATGGACATGGACACACCCCAGCATTTGAATACTTTTTCAAGACTTTCTTGGCTGCTCTACCAAATACTAGTATGTTGGGCATTTCCTAACTGCTTATTTCTTTATTATTGGTGGTTGATCTTAAAAGTCAGGAACTATCTGTTGTGCCTTGCCCACTCTCACTGCAGCCGGGGCCTTCTTATCTGCTTCCGAACGCTGAGGAATGTCCTAGTATGCCTCCCAGCCCCAGCCCTGGCTCCATGCCCAGACAGGCTGAGGAGGAGGAAGCACCTCCCGGCCCCAGCCCTGGCTCCATGCCCAGGCAAACGGAGCAACTAGACCCCTCCCCCTCCCCTACAGCATGTGAGCCTGAGGGAGGTCAATTACTAACAGCTGCCGACTGGAGTGACCCTCGCTTCAGAAGAATTGATAGGCGGCGGCGTCAGAAGGAAGGGAGGGGCAGGCCTGGATAAGTGCTGAGTCATGGAGCCACACCCCATGGCCTATATAAAGGATCTGCTTTCTGGCATTCTCTGAGTCAGGCAAAGACGAACATATCTTGCTGAAGTCACTTTCTGGTCTCCTGCCTGCCTTGAGGACTTTGCTAGGACTTTGGCAAAGCTGCAGAGGCACGCCTGATTCGGATTTCCCTGACCCGGCTGTCAGCGGAGGAGTGGGACACAACATCTTGCCTGACTCCTACACATCTACACCACAAGATGGATCAGCAAAAGCTGGCGCAGATTGTGCAGCAGCTACAAGCAGATAACCAGCAACTGCAACAGCAAGTCGCCCAGCTGACTGCTCAACTGGCTGCTGGGAATGCCCCAGCAGTCCAACCTCCTCCTCTTCCTCCTCAGCGCCATAGCCCGGTACCGGTGCCGGAGAAGTTCTCAGGACGGATGGAGATGTTCCCGGCCTTCATGGCCCAGTGCCAGATCTACATGGCAATGCGGCCGGGGGACTTTCCAGATGACCGGGCCAGGGTGGCCTTCGTGATGAATCTGTTGTCTGGCTAGGCTGCTCAGTGGGCCACGCCTTTGGTGCTCAGGGACAGCCCCTTGCTGGCGGACTACCAGGGGTTCTGGGGGAAACTGCGCCTAATGTATGATGACCCCGTGTGGGCCTGGACGGCCGCCCAGTGCCTAGGAGAGATCCAACAAGGGCCGCGCCCCCTCCGGGAGTACATCGCGGAGTTCCGGTTGCTGTGCCACGATTTGGACTGGAACGACATAGCACTGGCAGACACGTTCCAGAAGGGCCTTTCGGAAGAGCTCCAGGATGAGCTGGCTCGGGTGGAGGCGCCACGGACCCTCGTTGACCTGGTGCCCCTCTGCCTGCGCCTCGACACCCGTCTCCAGCAACGCCCGTCCCGTCGCCACCAGCAACCGTCAACGACCGTCGCACTCCCTCGACCCGTGCCGACCCCGTCCCGTGCCGCCCCGCGCTTTGTGGCTGCCGCCGAGGAGCCCATGGAGTTAGGAGCGGCCAGGCCTCGCCTGACGGCCCAGGAGCGGAGCCGGAGGCGCCAAGGGGGGCTGTGCTTGTATTGTGGGGAGCCCGTCCATTTCGCCGCCGCATGGCCCAGGAAGCGCGGCGGAGCACGTGCGCCCGTCCCCGAATCCCGGCCTGGCCAGTCGGGAAACGGGGCAGGCCCGGCCTAGGAAAAACCTTAGGCTGGGTACGGACCAAGTCCCCGCCAGACATGGCCGACGTGGACCCCGGGCCCCCTCGGCACCTGATTTTGGACACCCGGGTGTGGGTGGGTGACCGGCCGGAGGGGATCCCGGCGCACGCACTGGTGGATTTGGGGCCACCACGAACTTTATGGACCGGGCCTTCGTGGACCATTTTGGGGTCCCCTTGGTACCGGTGGACCCTCCGATGAGCGTCGAGACCATCGACGGGAGGGAGCTGGTGGCTGGACCCATTAACTTCGCCACGCAGCCCTCACCATCGGGGACCACGAGGAGTCGATTCGCTTCTACGTGACGGCGGACCTCCACTTCCCGGTGATCCTCAGACTGGCCTGGCTGCGGACTCACGACCCTCAGGTGGCCTGGTCACGGAACGCCATCTCATTCCCCAGCCTGCAGTGTGTCGACCACATCCGCCACACCTGTGACAGCCAGGACGTCTTCACCCCGGCCGTCACCGTGCCCCCTGAGCTGCAGGACTTCGCTGACATCTTCAGTGAAAAGGAGGCGGACCGCTTGCCCCCGCACCGGCCCTACGACTGCCCCGTGGACCTGCAACCCGGCGCCCCGCTGCCAACGGGACGCCTGTATTCCATGTCCGAGCCCGAGTTGGCCGCCCTCAGGGACTTTCTTGACAAAAATCTGGCCCGAGGGTTCATCCGGCCTTCCAAGTCCCCTCTGTCGGCCCCGGTCCTCTTCATGAAAAAGAAGACGGGGGATTTGCGCCTGTGTTGCGACTACCGCCGGCTGAACGCCATCACGGTGCGGAATCGCTACCCCTTGCCGCTCATCCCGGAGCTGATGGACCGGCTGCGGGAGGCCTCCATCTTTACCAAGCTCGACCTCCGGGGGGCCTACAACCTGGTGCGGATGCGTGAAGGGGATGAGTGGAAGACAGCGTTCGGCACCCGGTACGGACACTACGAGTACACGGTCATGCCGTTCGGGCTGACCAACGCCCCCGCCGTCTTCCAACATTTTATGAACGATGTGTTCCGGGACATGTTGGATCGGTTCATGGTGATCTATCTGAATGACATCCTGGTCTACTCCCGGTCCAGGGAAAGTCACCTCCAGCACCTCCGCCTGGTCCTGCAGCGCCTGCGGGAGCACCAGCTCTACGCCAAGCTGGAAAAGTGCTTTTTCCTCCGGACGTCCATCGAGTTCCTCGGGCACATCCTCTCACCCGAGGGGATCGCCATGGACCCGCGCAAGGTGGAGGCCCTGAGCAGCTGGGAAGCCCTGCGTCGGGTGAAGGATGTCCAGCGGCTGCTGGGCTTCACCAATTACTATCGGACCTTCATCCCGGGCTTCGCCACGCTGACGGCTCCACTCACCCAGCTCCTCCAGAAGAAGGTCCCGTTCCGGTGGGGTTCCCCGCAGGAGGAAGCCTTCACGGCTCTCAAGAAGGCTTTCGTCACGGAGCCCATCCTGCGACATCCCGACCCGCACCGGCCTTTCGTGGTGGAGACGGATGCCTCCAACGTCGCCCTCGGAGCGGTGCTGCTACAGGCCCCGGCGGATGGTGGCACTCTTTTTCCCTGCGCATACTACTCGCAGAAGCTCAACCCTTCCGAGCGCAACTATACCATCTGGGAAAAGGAGTTGCTGGCTATCAAGGCTGCGTTCGAGGCATGGCGGCACCACCTGGAGGGGGCCCGGCATCAGGTGGAGGTCCGAACGGACCATCGGAACCTCGAACATCTCACCACAGCTCGGAAGTTGAACCAGCGGCAGATCCGGTGGTTGCTGTTCTTTGCCCGGTTCAACTTCCGCGTCACCTATATCCCCAGCGGCCACAACCGGAGGGCAGATGCCCTGTCCCGTAAGCCGGAGTACCTGAGCGCCCAAGACCCTCTTCCTCCACGGACAGTACTGCCGGCGGAAGCCTTGGCCGCCGCCCGGGAACCACTGGACTTATGGGCCTGGGTGCGAGAGGCGCAGCGCCAAGACGCCTGGTCTCAGCAGCGGCGAGCGGAGGCGGGCCCCACGTCTCCGTGGACATTGGAAGACGACGTACTCAAGTTCCGGGGGCGGTTGTATGTGCCCACGGGACCGCTCCGGTCCCTCGTCCTGGCCCAGTGCCACGACAACCCTGCCGCGGGCCATTTCGGGTTTTTCAAGACTCTCAACCTGGTGACGCGGACCTTCTGGTGGCCCCGGGTGCACACTTCATCCCGTGCCACGGGCTGCCCACCGCTGCCAAGACGGCCCATCTCTTCTTGCAGCACGTCTTCCGCCTCCATGGTCTGCCGGACAGGGTGGTGTCCGGCACCGTGGGTCGCAGTTCACGGCTCGCTTTTGGAAGAGCCTAATGGCCGCATTGGAGGTACAGGTTTGCCTGTCGTCGGCGCACCATCCGGAGACCGACGGCGGGACGGAGAAGGTCATTGGCGTCCTAGAGCAGTACCTCCGGTGCTTCATGAACCAGCAGCAGGACAACTGGGCTGATTACCTGTCCCTGGCGGAGTTCGCATTCAACAACTCCCAACACACCTCCACCCAGACCCGTTCCTGGCCAACTTGGGGTACCATCCGCGGCTCTTCCCACTGGTGCCCCCGGACTCCCCGGTTCCCGAGACACAGTCCTTTCTCTCCGAGTTGCACGTGGTCCAGCAGATGGTGCGTTGGCAGCTGAATCGGGCGAAGGAGGACTACAAGCGGGTCGCTGATCGTTCCCGACGGGCAACACCCCCGCTGGTGGTCGGAGACCATGTGTGGCTCTCCACAAAGCATCTCCCGTCCGACCGGCCGGTGAGGAAACTGGACCACCAGTTCATCGGTCCGCTCGCCGAGGCGGTCATCAATCCGTGGCCTACCGCTGACCCTGCCGCGGGCCATTTCGGGTTTTTCAAGACTCTCAACCTGGTGACGCGGACCTTCTGGTGGCCCCGGGTGCACACTTCATCCCGTGCCACGGGCTGCCCACCGCTGCCAAGACGGCCCATCTCTTCTTGCAGCACGTCTTCCGCCTCCATGGTCTGCCGGACAGGGTGGTGTCCGGCACCGTGGGTCGCAGTTCACGGCTCGCTTTTGGAAGAGCCTAATGGCCGCATTGGAGGTACAGGTTTGCCTGTCGTCGGCGCACCATCCGGAGACCGACGGCGGGACGGAGAAGGTCATTGGCGTCCTAGAGCAGTACCTCCGGTGCTTCATGAACCAGCAGCAGGACAACTGGGCTGATTACCTGTCCCTGGCGGAGTTCGCATTCAACAACTCCCAACACACCTCCACCCAGACCCGTTCCTGGCCAACTTGGGGTACCATCCGCGGCTCTTCCCACTGGTGCCCCCGGACTCCCCGGTTCCCGAGACACAGTCCTTTCTCTCCGAGTTGCACGTGGTCCAGCAGATGGTGCGTTGGCAGCTGAATCGGGCGAAGGAGGACTACAAGCGGGTCGCTGATCGTTCCCGACGGGCAACACCCCCGCTGGTGGTCGGAGACCATGTGTGGCTCTCCACAAAGCATCTCCCGTCCGACCGGCCGGTGAGGAAACTGGACCACCAGTTCATCGGTCCGTTCCCCGTCGAGGCGGTCATCAATCCGGTGGCCTACCGGCTGACCCTGCCGCGTTCCATGCGGATCAATCCCGTCTTCCACCGGTCCTTGCTGGTCCCTGAGGCCCCGCCGTGTCCCCTCTGGTGCCCGGCGGCGCCCGGCGCTGTCGACGAGGACAGGGCGGAGGAGTACAAAGTGCACAGCATACGCGACTCCCGCTGGCTGAAGGGGCGCTTCCAATACCTGGTCGCGTGGCAAAGGTACGGAACCGAGTTCACCTGGGTCAACGCCTCCGACGTCCACGCCCCGGACCTTCCACGAGCAGAACCTGGCCCGACCGCATCCCGATCGTCAGCCCCGGGGGAAGGGCCCTGCGGTGAGGGATAGTGTTGTGTCTTGCCCGCTCTCACAGCAGCCGGGGCCTTCTTATCTGCTTCCGAACGCTGAGGAATGTCCTAGTATGCCTCCCAGCACCAGCCCTGGCTCCATGCCCAGACAGGCTGAGGAGGAGGAAGCACCTCCCAGCCCCAGCCCTGGCTCCATGCCCAGACAGGCTGAGGAGGAGGAAGCACCTCCCGGCCCCAGCCCTGGCTCCATGCCCAGGCAAACGGAGCAACTAGACCCCTCCCCCTCCCCCACAGCATGTGAGCCTGAGGGAGGTCAATTACCAACAGCTGCCGACTGGAGTGACCCTCGCTTCAGAAGAATTGATAGGCGGCGGCGTCAGAAGGAAAGGAGGGGCAGGCCTGGATAAGTGTGCTGAGTCATGGAGCCACACCCCATGGCCTATATAAAGGATCTGCTATCTGGCATTCTCTGAGTCAGGCAAAGTCGAACATATCTTGCTGAAGTCAATTTCTGGTCTCCTGCCTGCCTTGAGGACTTTGCTAGGACTTTGGCAGAGCTGCAGAGGCACGCCTGTTTCGGATTTCCCTGACCCGGCCGTCAGCGGAGGAGTGGGACACGACACTATCTACCATGTCACTATCTTCATTGTCAATTCTAAGTGGATGCTCTACCTGTTAACTGTTAGTTTGGTCTTTTTATATTTAACTAGCTGGATACCCATGCTTCACTATAAAACTATGTGATCAGGCTTGATAAATCAACACTTACAGCTTGAAAATTAATGAGTAGTTATGATCAGCCTCTCCCCTCCACTCAGCCTTGCCTACAGAAACGTCTTCTATCCTATCCCCTTCTCTCCCTCAGGCTTGCCCCACACAGGCCTCCCCTATCCTATCCTCTAGCTTTTGCTGTGAAAGTAAAACTGAAAGTGAAACTTCTCTCCTTTGCTTGTGTTTTGCATTTGGAACAGATTTCTTTTCAGGTGGGGCGGGGGAGTAGAACTCCTTAGCATCAGAGCATGTTAATCATAATATAGGAAATACTAATGCTCTGATGGTGATTTCAAAAAATCCTTTTTTAGTGAGCATCTAAAAGCCAAGAGGAACATACGGGGCAAATTTCAAGTTTGTAGGCTTTATGGTTCTGGAGTTTTCATGATTATGGCATGAGTAGTTTTCGCTTTTATATACATATAGATTTTAGTCCCAGTTTTTCACTGTGCTCCTTTGCTTTTTATTATTAGAGTTTGCAGGCCCTCTGCATTTTTGGATATCAGGGTAGAGTCTTCAGTGTGGATTATTCACATTTTTTCCTCCAATTTTAAAGCCACACTAATCTTCCAATCCAATTAATATATATTCAGCACAAAGAGGAGAGTATGCAGCCTAGTCACACTCTTTTGCCAACCAGAAGCAAGTGTTTCTCATCATGTTCTGGCTGTTTTCTGGCTTCATGACTTCTGTATATATTTCTCATGAGGACAATGAGTTGTTCCACAGTGTGATGTTATTCACACAATCAAATTGATTGCACAATAGTTTGCACACTTTGTTAAACTTTTTTTTTGGTTTTACAGTGTAACTGACCTCTTCCAATCTGTTGGCTACTGCGTCACTCTCCAGATTTGCTGGCATACAATAGCTTGGATAGAACCTTCATTGAACCTTCTTCTATTACATGCCATATTTCAGTTGTATTCCATCAATTTTTGTAGCCTTCCAATTGGTAACGAACAGAGTGCTAATCAAACTTCATCTTATAGAATTAGAGATTCTTGTAAGTAGGAAATATTTTATACGATTTATTGAAAGTTGGCATCTCTATTGTACAGTGTTTCAATATATTCCTTCCCTTCCTTGAATGAGATATTAATAATTTGCTCATTTACCAAATGAACAAAAGAATTTTATATACTACTATTATAGATAAAGAGCCTAAAACAATTTTTTCTATTGCTAAGTTTATAATTGCAGCCTGTAGAACATACAGTATGCATTGCTAATAGCAATCTGCAACTAAGTGCAATCACAGGCTTTTTTATCCCATGTGTTCTGAATTTGTGACTTCTACTACTACTACTATTGCTACTATTACAGAAGAAGGGGCATTCAAAGAAAAAGAATATGAAGAATGCTGAAAAACTAATTTCTGCAGATAGGTAGCCTCAGTGATGGGATTCAAATAATTTAACAACCGGTTCACCCAGGATCAGATTGGCTATCATGGGTGGTGTGGCCCATTTTCCAGCTCTGCCCCACAAGCGGGATGAGCCTCCCACAACGGCCAGCCTGACCCTAAGCGAACCGGTTGTTAAATTCCTGGGTGCTGTGCTACACTGGAGAAATGGGTAACAGAGCAGCCAGCAGGAGGGAAGGAGGAGGGAAAGTGGCCTTGTCCTTCCCTCACCCCAGCCACTCTGTTGCCCATTTCTCCATTGGAGCGCAGTGCCCACGATCCACTTCGATAGTGGGGGGTGGGTAATTTAACAATCTGAACTGGCATGAACCGTCTGAATCCCACCACTGGGTAGCCTGCTTGCTGCAATGTTATTCTTGGATGCTCTTGGAGTTTATTTTTAATATGCAGAGGTAGAATGTGAAATTTGCTAGGATGTGCTAGCAATAGTGCTAGGACACAGGGCCTTAAAATACTTTTGGGAGAAGTCAATGTAATAAGTTACCTTTTGTTTTCCACTCCACATCTTCCTCAGAAATTGATGCATGCTTAGTGATTTTGGTAGAGGCAGAAGAGAAACTGAAGAATTTTGAAGAGACATGAAGAAGATATTTGATCTGGATAAAAGAATTTAACGTTTACCCAGATTCAGTTAGATTCTCAGATCATGTTAAATCATGGTTTATTGAATGAAACACAGCTGGCTGAGTTTACACAAAACATTAATTGAAAACTCAAAACCCACATACTTAACATACAGTACCAATCAGTCTCCACAGTTTATGTGATATTGATCAGCATACTTATTCCTCCCATCCCATTTACTTCAAATCTGGCCAAGACAGCTTGCCTGGGGTCCCTTACTACCTCCCCAAGTACCTTGGATGAGAGGGATATTCAGATGAGAGATAGATCCAGCCCAAGATCCCTGAGAGAACAAGGAAATATTAATTGAACACAGAAAGTTCTAATTTTCAAGGAGCAATATTTGATATTTGCTGATGTCAGCAATAATCTACTACTTCCAGATTTCAATCTGTGTTGCCCATTTCCTAGCTTGGATCTTTTCCCTACTGTTCAAACATACAGTACAGACAGGGCATTGGCTGAATTCCAAGTAATTCATTGTTGGCTTCTGGTATTATCCAGAGACATTTTCCTGTAATCTTCCACAGATTTGTATAGACAAGTGGGGGGAGGGAGGAAATCCTCTCTTCAGATTGTTTACTACTGATGTAGCTTTTTCCTCTCTCTTTAAGCAACCGCTTCTGCCACCTGGCTACAAAATACTGTAACTACAGCTGTCTTTTTCTCATTTCCAATTGCTGCCACTTTGTGGGTATGCTTTATTTATTTATTAGAATATAGAAAATAGAATAATAAAGTTGAAAGGGACCTTGGAGATCTTCTAGTCCAACCCCCTGCTCAAGTGGGAGATCCTATAACATTTTAAAGAAATGGTTGTCCAATTTCCTTTTGAAAGCCTCCAATGATGGAGCACCCACAACTTCTGAAGGCAAGCTATTTCTTTGGTTGATTGCTCTCACCATTAGGAAATTTCTCCTTAGTTCTAGGTTGCTTCTCTCCTTGATTAATTTCCATCCATTAATTCTTGTCTTGCCTTCTCTTGTTTGGAAAATAGTTTGACCCCCATTTGACTTTTTAGGAGCCCCTCAAATACTGGATCCCTGCTATCATGTTTCCCCTAGTCCTTTTCATTAGACATTAGACCCGTGATGGCGAACCTATGGCATGTGTGCCACAGGTGGCACACATAGCCATATCAGTGGTCACGTGAGCTCACCCCTGGTATGCATGCGCGCGCCGGCTAGCTAATTTTCAGGCCTTCTAGGAGTCTCTGGAGGCTGGGGACAGCAAAAAAGTCACTTCCTGTCCAACCGGAAGTTGGTAAACAGGCCATTACTGGCCTCCGGAAGGCCCCTGGGTGTGCGTGGGAATGGCTGTTTTCATCCTCCCAAGACTCATAGAGAGGCTCTGGAGCCACGTGAGAGAGAAAAATGGGCCTACCGGGCCATCATATGCCAGGAGTGGGGGGAGGAGTCACACATACATGCACGGGGGGGCGGGGCGCATAGAATTATAGGTGTGGGCATATGCGCATACGACCCCTGCTCCCCCCTCCTGGCATGCAATGGCAAAAAGGTTAGCCATCACTGCACTAAACATACGCAATTCTGGTAACCGTTCTTTGTATGTTTCAGCCTCCAGCCCCCTAATCATTCTTGTTCTTCTCTGCCCTCTTTCCAAAGTTTCAACATCTTTTTTTATATTGTGATGACCCGAACCAGATGCAGTATTCCAAGTGTGGTCTTACTAAGGCTTTGTAAAGCAGTATTAGAACTTAGACTTTGGGTTCATTATGTAAATCTAGGGGATTTTTTATTTGCTTTTGACTCAGTTGTTGACTCCTGGTGGCAACCAGGAACAGTCTGTGAAGTTTTCTTGGTAAGATTTTGGAAGTGTTTTTCCTTTGCCTGCTTCCCAGGGCTGAAGAGTGTGGTCCAGTGGTTAGAATGCAGGATTGCAGGCTAACTCTGTCCCCAGCCAGGAGTTTGATCCTGATGGGCTCAAGGCTGACTCAGCCTTCCAAGGTTGGTAAAATGAGGACCCAGCTTACTGGGGGCAATATACAAACCGCTAAGAGACGACTGTAAAGGACTATGAAGCAGTACATAAATTCAAGTGCTACTGCTACTGAAGGCCCAAGAATACTCAGTTGGCTTCCTATCTAATCTGGGATTACTTTAATAAAACTATCTAGTATATATGAGATAATTATTTAATCTGTGATTCACACTGTTTTCTTGCCTGATGCCTTCACTACACCAGACTAACTCTCCTATTTTGAAATTATTACAATCTGTGAAGTATTTATAATTCATAGACTGTAAAATTTTAGATTACTTGCAGTTTATTATATCATTATAATAGTTTATATTTTATTATAAAAATACCATGTTATGTTGTCATTTTATCTCACCTATTTAATATTACCTTCATGCTGTAAGTTCCCAACTGGAAGAAAAAACTAGCAGTATGCCTACAAACCAATTTAAAATCATACACATATATTAATGATACAATCTTGAGAGCATACTTTTCAATTTTACAATGAGGAATGGGGCTGTCGTTATTCCATATCACTTTTTCTTTAATATTTTTCATAATGTATGTTTTGAGTTCATTTTAGCAAACAAACCTCTTAAAACTAATTTTTTATCATAGCATTATTTCCCGACTTGTGTTTTTAATTGTACTTAAACCATAAATCAAACAATGCAGATCAATGAACTGTGACAGTTCTGAAAACAGCTCAGCTAACTACATGAATTTACATAGCACCCCACTCAAACAAGCCATGAGTGCCATGTCAACATATTTAAGAAACATGACATTTTTAAACAGATCCATATGTTGTCCTAAGAGATGCAGTCCCCAATATCCAAGGTTGTACACTCAAATAAGGGAGGGAAGTAGTTGCTAATTTCAGCAACCTCTGCCTTCTAGAAATCCCTCTGGGGTTATTATATGGTGTGACTCAGTGAAAAAATAACTGTATCCAGGTTTGTCTTGATAAGCTAACAAGTTTATTCAGCTGAATAAAATGGATTCTCTTAAAGATGGAGGAAGCCTGAACACAGCATGAGGCAGATATGTATACATTTCTTTGCTGTCACTTAGTTACATAAGAGGAAACTGGCATGCAACACATAAGGTATAGAAATACAGAAATTATAAAAATAAGTCAGGCACGCCTTTTATGGTTTTGGTCACATGCTTAACCCACAAGTGATGGCGAACCTTTTCGGAACTGCCAAAATGGGAGCATGCGTGCACGTGGGTGAGCGTCGGAAACTGGAAGAGCAGCTCCCAGGTGCGCATGCGCGGGAGTGCTGGAAAACCAGAAGAGAAGGTGCACATGTGCACGCAGGGAAACTGAGCTTCCGGTTTCTGGCGTGCGCATGCACCTGGTCTTCTGGTTTCTGGCTCACATGAATGTGTGAAGACACGCATATGCATGCGGAAACTGGAAGCTCAGCTTCCTGGTGTGTGCATGCATGCCAGGGAACTGCTCTTCCTGTTTCCAGTGCTCCCACGTGTGTGAAGACCAGCTAGTCTTCATACATGCATGTGCCCCAGAAACCATAAGACCAGGTATCCGGCGCTCATGCACACACTGGAAACCGGAAGAGCAACGGGTAATGGCTGGCATGCCTGGAGAGATGGCTTTGTGTGCCACTTCTGGCACGCGTGCCATAGGTTTGCCATCGCTGGGCTAGGGGTTTCCTGTGTAACTTTCCATGGCCTCCAAGGCCTGAACTGTAATTTTGACATCTCAACATATGCTCCTTTCAGACAACCATTAGAATCCTCAGATTGCTCACCAACAGGGTTTTAGAACATCAATATTTACATTATTCAGTGATGTATAGAAAATTTACAAAGGATTTGCAGAAATTTGATAATCTGTTATTTACGTCTTGGAAAAATACATAGAAAAGACTTGGAACAGATTTATAGAAATTAATATTTTGAAAATGAAGCAGACGGTATTAAGCTTTAATTTTACAATAAATGTAACTGAAATGTAACAAAATGAAAGACCCTACAATATTTTTTTAAGCTAACGTGCTGGTTTGTAAAGAAAAA